>NC_140581.1:77045703-79445703 GCF_964204655.1 Triturus cristatus
AAATTCTGCCTTCGGGGTCCTTCAGGGACCCCCTGACAAAGGCTAGGGGGTCAGGAACTCTCTACCCTGCCCCCTTTTCACGTTCGCCACCTTCCTTTTTCACTCTCGCACTGAAAACAAACAAAATGGCGGCCGACACTTCCTAATTTCGACCGATTGAACGTTGACTAACATGTAACCAGCAATCAGAATTACGCTCGCTCACGTTAGGGTGCTCGCACGGTGCGCGAACGGTGCGCTTACGGTACGCGCTTATAGATATTTAAATGCTTTTAAATGCTATTTTCGAAGGAACTACTGAACAGATTGACACCAGACCTGCAAAAGTCACTTTCCTGACCTGAGGACTACCTCTCTGCCAAATTTCAAGTAATTCTGTTCAGCCGTTCGGGCTGTACCTTCGACTAAAGGTCCTATGGGAAAATGCATGGGGAAAACGCGTTTTGGGACCCCCCTTTTTTCTCGGCCCCCACTTGACGAATCACCCCGAGACTTTCAGGGTAGGAGCTGAGCAGAGCGTCCCATTCGTTTTGAAAATTGCGCGAGGATTCGTCAACCGGCGCCAAAGTTATTCAAAATAGAATTTTCAGATTTCCTATGGAAACACGGTCCTAACTATAACTATCTACTGGCGACCGCCAGTAGATAATATAGATATATAGATATATATATATATATTCACTGAAAAAACACAGGTTTCAGAGATGTTATAGTTAGGCATTAGCAATTAAAAAAACCCTAGATATTAACTGTAAAAAACATAGGTTTCAGGGACGTTATAGATAGGTTGACATTTCACTCATACAAAACCAGAGAAATTCAGCCATTAACTATAACTCGCGCCACCACAATACACTGCTGATGACGTCACTGATTACATTACTCATGACATGGCCAGTGACATCACTCATGACATCACTGATGATGTCTCAAATGGCATCACTGATGACATCATCCTATGAGTCTGAGTGTTTCTAAAAAGTTTAAGAATGTTATATATATACGCCAAGGTGTATTTGAAGAATGAATGGGTGTATGAGTGTCTGTATGGATGATTTTTGGGTGCGTGACTGACTGTGTGAGTGAGTGATTAATCTTGTCTTAGTGAATGTATGGGTGAGTGACTAATCTGTGTAAATGTGTGTATCAGTCCGTCAGTTGGTGTGTAAGTGGCTGCATGGGTTGTTGAGTAGGTAAATGAATGTCTATATGGGTTATTGATTAGTTGTCTGAGTACCTGTATGGGTGCCTGAGTGTCTCTGTGGATGGGTGAGGGGCTGTGTGACTCCATGCATGGAAGTATGAGTGGGTGAATCCCTGGGTGTATGGGTTCATGAGTGCGTCTGTGAGGGATGGTATGGTTGAGTAAGTGTACGTATGGCTGTGTTGGTGAATATGGATGTCTCAGTGGTATACAGGTGAGTAACTGAATATGTGAAACACAGCATATGTGAGTGTTGGAGTATATAAGCGTCTGTATGTGTGATTGTAGAAGAGAGTAAGTATGTGTTACTATCTGTATGAATAAGTGAGGTGGTTTGAGTATAAATGTATAGGTGAGTAAATGGTAGTGTGATTGATTCATTGGGAGACTGACTAGGTGTGTGAGTAGCTCTATGGGTAAGTGGCAGTGTGTGAGTGTCTGTATGGGTGTATGAGTGCATATATCAGTGGCTGTGTTGGTGAGTGAGTGTGTGTATGAGTAACTGTATGGGTGAGTGAGTGAGTGGATGTGCGTTTAGACCTATGAATCGATGAGTGGGTATGTACTAACTGGTATTGGTGTGTCTATGGTTAAAAAAATGGTAGTCTGTATTTTAGAGGGGTGTATGAAAGGTTACATCGGGGTGTGAGGAGGTATATCAGATATTAAGAGGATGGTGTCATCAGTGATGTCATGAGTGATGTCATTTGAGATGTCATCAGGGATGTCATCAGTGATGTCATTGACCATGTCATGAGTAATGTAATATGTGACGTCATCAGCAGTGCATTGCGGGGGCACGAGTTATAGTTAGCTCAGCGAACTATAACGGCTGAATTTCTCTGGTTTTGTACGAGTGAAATGTTAGCCTAACTATAACTTCCCTGAAACCTGTGTTTTTATCAGTGAATATCTAAGGCTTTTTAAATGCTAATTGGTAACCATAACATTACCAAAACCTGTGCTTTTTTCAGTGAATTTCTAAGGTTTTTTAAATGTTAATTTCTAACTATAACATCCCTGAAACCTGTGGTTTTTTCAGTGAATTTCTAAGTTTTTTTAAAATGCTAATTTCTAACTATGTCTACATAGGTAGAACATGTACAGAAAGAGGAAGAAAGGCGCAGAAAGAAGCAAGAGAAGTGCAGAAAGAGGGAAGAGAGGTGCAGAAAGAGGACGAATGGTGCATAAAGAAGCAAGAAAAATGCAGAAAGAGGCAACAGAAGCCCTGAAAGAGGAAGAAAGGTAGAGAAAAATGCAAGAGAAGTGCGGAAAGAAGCAACAGAGGTACAGAAAGAGACCTACTGTGACTGTACATTTCCACAGACTCATACAAAGTAGCCTAATCACTAATCCTTCCCCCAAGATGTCTTAAACCTCACTTTTCTCTTGAAGGCTCACTATTCATCGACTGTTCAGAATGGTCAGCCTACCAAATATAAAACAGCAATCCTAATGATATCACTGTTGTAAGTCTGACCAAGTTTGTGACGTTAAGAATGCATGTGTCTGTGCTTTTACCTAGTGACTTGTTACATAAAAATAAACATACAAATACTTGAATACCTGTGTTTCAAACAGCATATTCTGTAAATGTGTGAAAAAAAGGTGTATGTAATTCTTTTTGCTCATAATGCAGGGTGAATGGGTATGCAGTAGTATATTTGAGAGGCTCTATAAGACCTATATACATGAGACATTACTGCCGGTGCAACCGAATGACAGAGAAGAACTAAAAAGAATTGACCACCTATAGGAGAAGCTACCTGCTTGTTAAGCTACCATCTTCCGATGCATAACACATGTGAGAGTATAAGTACAAGTAGACATATACCTCAGTCACGATAGCACACAAACCTTTAAACGTGATAGCTTGCACTTCCATTTGAATATAGAAACAGTCGAGAGAAGTATAGAAAGAAGCAAGAGAATTACAGAAAAAAACAAGAGAGGTGCAGAAAGAGTAAGAAATGTGCAGAAAGAGGGAAGAGAAGTGCAGAAGGAGGCAACAGAAGTGTAGAAAGAGGCAGGAGAAGTGCAGAAAGAGGCAAAGGAGGTACAGAAAGAGGCAACAGAGGTACAGAAAGAGGGAACAGGGGTGCAGACAGAGGCAAGAGAAGTACAGAAAGAGGGAAGAGGGGTATGTAGGAGAGTAGGATCTGCCTCTTATGGTTACCCCCACATTTTGCTGGTGTTTCACTGTTTTTCGACTTTAGTCTGGCTAGGGCCCTGCTAATCAGGACCCCAGCCTAGCAGCTTCCTCTCTAAAATGGTTTCCTGTACTTTAGGTACCTAGTATATGGTACACTATGTACCAATGGAATAGGTACCCCAGAGGCCTACCAGGGGATGAAGCATGTATTGTGCCACCCCTGGGCAGCCTTCCAAAATGACACCACTGGTCTGCTAATGCAGTCTGGGTAAGGGGGTGCATGCACCCCTTACTGTGATATAGGTTACCTATATCACTAACCATACACACATATATAAACCTATAAGTCACTTCTATGGCAGGTCTTATTTATCCTGAAGGTTGAGACATGTACCCACTGGTCTACCCGGTATTAACTTTCCAGAGCCCTGGCATCACAAAATGGATACTAATGCCACAGACACGGGTCTGGCCTCCTGCTGCTGACCGAAACTCCAGCAGAAGAGGCCTGGACAATAGGTTTCCTGTCACAGGGAGGTGTAACCACCTCCCCAGACAGGATAGTGTGTATTGGGGCTGGGCGGGATCCCTCTCTGGTGCTTTGAAGTCCTGCACTGGGGGCACATTTGGTGTCCCTGTGCATAGTCCAGTTTAAACTGGTTGCAAGGGCTACCAGCCCCTGCTCTGGCACAAAACTGGACAAAGGAAATGGGTGTAGCCACCCCTCTTTCCAAACCCTCCCATAGGTGGGTCCCCAGAGTAAGTCCAACCCTCTCCTTTGGTATAAAGTAGGAACCACGGTCCTTAGGATTTTAGATTATCCGTGGAAGAAACTCTGAACGTGAATCCTGGACCTTCAACACTCTACTTGAAGATTAGAGGACTGAAGAATCTCCCTTGGGGTCAAGGAGTAACTCCCCTGCTTGGCAGGCACCAACAAAGCATCTATCCGGTCTACCTTGCTGAAGCTCCTGCCGAACGCCAAAGACTTTGCATCACCAGAGGTGGATTTCGAGACTTCCCCGAGGCTGACCTGAGACCACAGCAAAGAGAAGGCACGTGGCTATCGTGGGTAACGTGGAATCATGACCCCTGGACACTGAGCACATTTGCAGCTGCATCATCTTCCTGTATTCTCTCAAAGTTGTGCTTTGGGCTCCAAGTAGCCCCAGTCCTGAGCACCGACTGCACTGGAGATCACTGGCCTACACTCCACGAGTGTTCCGTGGGCCAGCTACAAGTGCGACCGATCAAGGCTCCTTTGCAATCTCTAGTCCGTTGGCTAGTGGGTCCCCACGAAGGCAACTCTTTCTTTCCTTGGGCTATCCTGGTTGCTCCAGATGTGCCCTGACTCACCCTTGCTGGGTGAGACCCTCAGACCTCGCTGGTCTGCACCGAAGTCCTTTCTCTGATTCTGCTTGACTTGCCGTTGCCAAGGCTTGTTGGGTTCAATCCGGTAACCGACACCTCAGCACTCGACAGACTTTGTGGGACAGTTCGAATCAAGCTCCTGGTCATCGTCAACGCCTCCTGGACCTCGTGTCTAAAGAGTCAAGACACCCATCAACTCACCTGAAGCACCCGACATCTGTGGGCATTCGACTATCGTGCCCCTGGTCACTGGCTAGTGACACAGACTCTGTCCCTTCTGCTTTCAGGTCTTCTTCTTCCCCGATCCAGGCTTGGATCGCAACAGACACTTTCTTGCTTCACAGCAGCAGCACTTTCCAGAAGATCGCCATAGAAAACGACAACAACTCCTGACACCTTTTTACACATATGCACCCGGCTTCCCTGGGTGAGGTAACTCAAGTACTATGGTACTCACGAGGGTGTGGGCCCTAGAAACTCTTAAGTTTAAAGGGGTTAACTGGAAGTCCTCTCCGAAGTGTCCTTTTTCTTTAAAAATCCAACCACGACTTTCCCCATAGAAGTAAACGGTGTATTGCAGCTGTGTTCTCACACTGCAAGCTTCCCCCGTGGGTCCCCTGTGTCTCTACCTTGGGTGGTTCCTTGTGGTCCAAGTACTTCTACCGGCTCTAGGCCTTGTGTCTAGCTCAGTAATGGTCATTATACCACTATTTTGGTATATGGTTTGGTACGCCCCTAGGGCTCAAACGTGTATTGTGCTATTACTGTTGATACTTTGACTTGTAACTTTTGTACTTCAAACTCTAGCCTCATAAAAAGACTAGAGGGGTGTGTTTATACTAAATACATATATCTTAAATATATACCTGGTGTGGTTCTCCTTTCATTTGGTCATTCAAGAGATTACAGACTGGTAAAACAAGCTGCTTTACATTCCTTCAAGACTTAGCCTTAAGACTGCTCTCCATAGCTACCACTAGGATAGCTTTCAATAAAGGTTGTCTTTAACCTATCATCAATAAGGGGTTGTTTGGACTGGTACAAGGTGCCAACTATAATTAGTGGACAGCATATACCAGGCAAACTTCTCACACGGTACAGAAAGGCAAGAGGGGTGCAGACATTTGCGAGAAAGGTGCAGAAAGAAGCAAGTGCAGAAAGAAAGAAGCAACAGAAGTGCAGAAAGAGGCAAGAGGGGTGTAGAATGAGGCGAGAGAAGTACAGAAAGAGGCAAGAGAGTTGAAGAAACAGGCAAAAGAGGTGCAGAAAGAGGGAACAGGGGTGTAGACAGATGCAAGAGAGGTGCAGAAAGAAGCAAGGGCAGTGCAGAAAGAACCAACAGAGGTGAAGAAAGATGCAATAGGGGTGTAGAAAGAGGCAAGAGAAGTGCAGAAAGAAGCAAAAGAGGTGCTGAAAGAGGCAAGAGTGGTGCAGACAGAGGGAAGAGAGGCGTAGAAAGGTACAGAAATAGGCAAGAGAGGTGTAGAAATGTGCAAGAGAGCTGCAGATAGAAGCAAGAACAGTGCAGAAAGAACCAACAAAGGTGCAGAGAGAGGCAAGAGGGATGTAGAATGAGGTAAGAGAAGTCCAGAAAGAAGCAAAAGAGATGCAGAGAGAGGTAAGAGGGGAGCAGACAGAGGGAAGAGAGCTGCACAAAAGGCAAGAGAGATGCAGAAACAGGCAAGAGAGGTGCAGGAAGGGGGAAAGGGGTACAGAAAGAGGCAATAGGGGTGCAGAAAAAGGCAAGAGAAGTGCTGAAAGAAGCAAGAAAGGTGCAGAAAGAAGCAAGAGAAGTGACAAAAGAGACAAGAGAGTTGCAGAAAGAAACACGAGAGGTGCAGAAACAGACAAGAGGGGTGCAGAAAGAGGCAAGAGAAGTGCAGAAAGACGCAAGTGAGTTGCAGGAACAGACAAAAGTGGTACAGAAAGAGGTAAGAGTAGTGCAGAAAGAAGTAACAGACGTGCTGAAGGAGGCAAGAGAACTGCAGAAAAAGGCAAGAGAGTTGCAGAAACAGGTAAGAGCTTTGCAGAAAAAGGGAACTGGGGTGCAGAAAGAGGCAAGAGAGATACAGAAAGAGGGAAGAGGGGTGCAGAAAGAAGCAACGGAGGCACAGTAAGGGGCATGAGGGTTGCAGAAAGAGGCAAGAGAAATGCTGAAAGAATCAATCAGGGGAGGGGGAATTGTAAGCGTGCTACTCACCTGGGGGGTCAGCAGTTTCGTTCAGCCGAAGAGCCAGGGGAGCGTCTGATGTCGATCGGGAGCTCGCTCCAGGTCTTGTCCGCGATGTGGAAGAAGGATCTTCCCCCTGCTTTGGCTCTTTGGAAGTGTGGAGATTCGGCGAGGACAAGGTGGACGGATCGAAGGTTCCTTTGGGGTACGTGGAGGGTGATTCTGTGTTTAAGGTATTGGGGTCCGGTGTTATGTAGGCATTTGTAGATGTGGATGAGTATCTTGAAGGTGACTCTCTTCTCGTTGGGGAGCCAGTGGAGCTTTTGTAGGTGTTGGCTGATGTGCCTGTGTCGAGGGATACTGAGGACGAGTCTGGTGGTGGTGTTGTGTAACGTCTGGAGCTTGTGAAGTAGAGACTTCTTTATGCCAGCGTAGAGGCCGTTTCTGTAGTCCAGCCTGCTGGTGATGAATGCATGGATGACTCTCTTCCTTGACTCGAGGGGGATCCATTTGAAGGTCTTATGGAGGATGCAGAGAGTGTTGAAGCAGTTGGAGGCAAAGTTGTCGATCTGTCAGTTCATGGAGAGGGATGAGTTAAGTATGATGCAGAGGTTTTGAGCGTGGTCCATGGGGGTCAGGGGTGGCGAGGGCGGTGAGCCACCAGCTGTTGTTCCATGCCGATGGGGTGGTTCCAAGGACGAGGACTTCTGTCTTCTCCGAGTTGAGCTTTAGGCAGCTGTTGCTCATCCAGGCTGCAACGTCCTGCATTCCTTACAGGAAGTTGAGTCTCGTTGTGGCGGGATCCTTGGTGAGGGAGAGGATGAGCTGGGTGTTGCCCACGTAGGGTACTATGCTGAGGCCGTGCTGATGGGCAATGGTGGCGAGGGGGGCATGTAGATGTTGAAGAGGGTTGGGTTGAGCAATGATCCCTGTGGAACTCTGCAGTTGATTTTTGTGGGTTTGGAGAGGAAGGGTGGAAGTCTGATCCTTTGGCTTCTGCCGGTGAGGAAGGACCGGATCCAGTCGAGAGTAGTTCTTTGTATGCCGGCGTTGTGTAGTCTGGCTGTGAGTGTGCATTTTGAAACGGTGTTGAATGATGCTGACAGGTCGAGTAGAATCAGGGGTGCGTGGTGGCCTTGGTCTAGGAGGGTGCAGATGTTATCTGTGGTGGCAGATAGGGCGGTGTTGGTGCTGTGGTTGCTGTGGAATCTGTACTGACAAGGGTCAAGGATGACGTTATCTTTGATGAACCTTCTTAGTTCTGCGTTGACGGTCTTCTGCGTGACTTTCGCCTCAAAGGGAAGGAGCGAGATGGACCGGTAGTTCTCAAGGTCCAACTGGTCTGCTGAGGGCTTCTTGAGCAGGGACCTGATGTCGGCGCGTTTCCAGTCATGGGAAAGGTGCCGGTCTGGAAGGTGGTGTTAATGATGTTGTAGTTTGGGTGCGATGGTGGCGGTGGCTCTGTGGTAGATGTGTGGTGGGCAGGTGTCTGTGGGGGCCCCTGAGTGGATGCCTTTCATGGTTGATGTGGTCTCTTTAGTCGTGATCGGTGTCAAGGAGCATATGGTGGGCTGGCTGGTGTTGCTGTCAGTCGGGATGGCTGCGGAGTCGGGCATATTTTTGCTGAAATTGTTGTAGAGGATTTAAATCTTCAGGTGGAAGTAGGATCCGAGCTTGTTGCAGAGGTCTTGGGAGCGGGTGATGTCCGTGGCTACGCTGTGGGGCTTGGTGAATTCCTGGATGACGTAGAAGGGTTCCTTGGTGTTACTGGAGTTGGCGAGCATTTTGTAATGGATGAATGTCCTTTTGGTGGTTCTAATGCGTTGGTGGTATTTTGTCATGGCGTCCTTGTAGGTGGTGTAGTTTTCAGGTGTCTTGCTGTTTCTCCAGTTCTTCTCCAGGCACCTGCAGGTGCGTCTGGTATCTTGGAGGTCGGTGGTGAACCAGGTGTGTTTCCTGCGCTTCTGTTTGTCAGGGTTGCATAGCAGGGCAAGCTTGTATGTGCAGTTGGAGATCCATGTGTGGCAGTTCCTAGCTGCAAGGTTGGCGTCGGTTGCAGTGGTCGGGATTGTGCGGTTGAGGGTGGAGTTGAGTTGCCCCTCGGTGACTCTGCTCCAGTTTATTCGTGGGGGCACGGTGCGGGTTTGGGTGGCTTGGGTTTGTGATTGTCGACGAGAAAGTGTACGCAGTGGTGGTCAGTCCATGGGGGTTGCTTGGTGTGACTGAAGTGGATGGTGCAGAAGAATAGGGAAGAGAGGGGCAGAAAGAGGGAAGAGGGTTGCAGAAAGAGGCAAGAGGGGTTCAGAAAGAAGCAAGAGAGGTGCAAAAAGAAGCAAAAGAAATTCAGAAACAGGCAACTTTTATTTTGTGGCTACAGCAATCACCCAAGTGCTAGAAGAGAGCTAGCCTCCTGCAGGAGTCTCAGGCACATCAGACTCCACCACCAGCCTCCTGTTTCCTCCCAGCGAGGATTTCTATCTGCAGGTGAGGCTCCTGTGAGTTCCAGGGCCTCTAGTTCTACTGCTGAGAAAAGAGTGCTGAAAATCGTCGCTAACCCACCGTTAGCGAGCCGCTGCAGCTGGTGAGCGTGAGAAAAATCGTCGCTCTGCTATCGCCGAGCGCTCGCTAACCCCGAAGGTTATCGCATCACCCGTCAGCGTGCCTGAAAACGCCTGCTATTCCCGAAGATCGTCGCATCACCCGTCAGCGGGCATGAAAACGCCCGCTATCCTGAAGATCGTTGCATCACCTGTCTGCGGGCCTGAAAAACGCCCGCTATCGCGAAGATCGTCGCAGAGTCTGTCAGCGGGTCTGAAAACACTTGCTAACCCAAGGATTGTCGCATTGCTTGTTAGTGTGCCCCAAAGCGCTCGCTAACCCCAAATCATCGCATCAAGCTCATCGCAGCGCAGACGCCGAGCGTTCGCCATTTTCCCCGCATCGCATCAGGATCGTCGCTCCCTCGCGGAGCGCCATTTTCTTTCATCGCAGCAAGATCGCACACGCAACAGGCTCGGTGCATCATCCTCCCTTAGCGGCAAGGATTTTATCGCATCACCGGCTTAGCGCTGAAGAAGTTTGCCGCTTTGTCCTGCCCGCAACCCAGCGCATCATCCTCCCTTGCGGTAAGGATTCAACGCATCGCTGGTTAGCGTGAGGAAATTTATCGCTACAACTCCTTAGCGACATTTTTGTTGCTTTGCTACAGAATCCAGATACTTTGTGAGTAAAAGGGTCGCAGAGACCACTGCATTGAACTGAATATCATTTTGTGCATCTTGAACTATTTTTGCAGCATTTTTAAAGTAACCCTATTTTCTAGTATTGTGGATTTTTACTGTTATTGGTCTTGTGATTAAGTCTATATAGATATACCTATTTTTTATAACTACTTGAGTGGTGTCCATTTGTAGTGTTCCTCATTGTATTACTGTGTTTGGTCATAAATGCTTCACACACTGCCTCTGAGATAAGCCTAGCTGCTCGTGCTACGTTACCACAGGGTTGAGCAGGGGTTATCAAAGGGTGTGGGCTGCTTACTCTGATTTAGGAATAAGGGTCCCTACTTGGACAGTGGCCAGCCATTGCCAACTAGAGACCCCCATTTCTAACAAGTGATGAAAGAGATGAAAGTTGTAGAACGAAACCAGAGCAGTGCAGAAGAAAGCAAGAGAAGTGCAGAAAGAGACAAGAGGGGTACAGAAAGAGGCAAGCTTAGTACAGAGAGAAGCAAAAGAGATACAGAAAGAGGCAAGAGAGCTGCAGAAAGAGGCAAGAGAGTTGCAGAAACTGGCATGAGAGGTGCAGAAAAAGGGAACAGGGCAGCAGAAATAGGGACGAAAGGTGCAGAAAGAGGGAAGAGGGGTGCAGGAAGAAGCAAGAGGGGTGCAGAAAGAAGCAAGAGAGGTGCAGAAAGAAGTAAGAGAGATGCTGAAAGAAGCAAATGAAATTCAGAAAGAGGCAACAGAGGTGCAGAAAGAAGCAGCAGAAGTGTACAAAGAGACAAAAGAGGTACACAAAGAGACAAGAGAGGTGTAGAAAGAGGGAATATGAGTGCAAAAAGAGTCAACGGGGTGCAGAAATAAGCTAGAAAGGTGCAGAAAGAAGCAGGAGAGGTGCAGAAAGAAGCGAAAAAGGTGCGGAAAGAGGCAAGGTACGTGCAGAAAGAGGCAAGAAGAAGTACAGAAAAAAGGCAAGTGAGGTACAGAAAGAGGCAAGAAAGTTAGAGAAAGAGGTAAGAAAGGTACAGAAAGAGGCAAGAGAGGTGCACAAAGAAGCAAGAGAAGTACAGAAAGAGGCAAGAGGGGTGCAGAGAGAGGCAAGAAGTGCAGAAAGAAGCAACAGAGATGCAGAAAGAGGCAAGAGAGGTGCAGAAAGAAGCAAGAGAAGTACAGAAAGACGCAAGAGGAGTGCAGAAAGAAGAAACAGAGGTGCAGAAAGAGACAAGAGGGGTGAAGAAATAGGTAAGAGAAGAGCAGATAGAGTTAAGAGAGGAGAGGAAAGAAGCAAGAGAGGTGTAGAAAGAGGTAAGTGAGGTACAGAAAGAGGCAAGAGAAGTGCAGAATGAAGCAACAGGGGTGCCGAAAGAGGCAAGAGAGGTACAGAAAAGGGGAACAGGGGTGCAGAAAGAGGCAAGAGAGGTACAGAAATAGGTAAAAGGGGTACAGAAAGAGACAAGACGGATGCATAAACAAGTAAGAGAGGTACAGAAAGAACAAAAAGAAATTCAGAAAGAGGCAACAGAGGTGCAGAAAGAAGCAGCAGAGGTGCAGAAAGTGGCAACAGAAGTGCAGAAAGAGGCAAGAAAGGTGCAAAAAGAGACAAAAGACGTGCACAAAGAGGGAAGAGGGGTGCATACAGAGGCAAGATGGGTACAGCAAGAGCCAAGAGGGCAGCAGAAAGAGGCACGAGAGGTACAGAAACATGCAAGAGAAGTACAGAAAGAGGCAAGAGAAGTGCTGAAAGAAGCAACAAAGGTGCAGAAAGAAGCAAGAGAAGTGATGAAAGAGACAAGAGTTGCAGAAAGAAACAAGAGAGGTGCAGAAAAAAGCAAGAGGTATGCATAAAGAGACAAGAGGGGTACAGAAAGAGGCAAGAGTAGTGTAGGAGAGTAGTATCTGCTTCACATGGGTACCCTCACTTTTTGCTGATGTTTCAGTGTTTTTCGACCTTAATCTGGCTGGGGCCCTGCTATCCAGGACCTCAGCCTAGCTGCTTTCTCTCTAAAATGATTTCCCTGTACATTAGGTACAGCTCTGATTGGATTCTGGATTGCTCTTATACGTCCCTAGTATATGGAATACTATGTACCCAGGGTATAGGTACCCCAGAGGCCTACCAGGGGCTGCAGCATGTATTATGCCACACCTGGGAAGCCCTCCAAAATGACACCACAGGTCTGCTACTGCAGTCTGGGTAATGTGGTGCATGCACCCCTTACTGTGATATACGCTACCTATATCACTACCAATGCACACACATAGAAACCTATAAGTCACTCCTATGGTAGGCCTTAACAATCCTGAAGGCAGAGTGCTTGGTTTTTATGTGAGAGGGTGCCCCTGCATGAGCAGAGCCCCTCTGCAGCATTCGGAGACAATCCTCTGATGCTGTTTGTGGTGCAGCCTGACCATATACTCTTAATTGCATTACAACCTCACAGTAAATGCTAGCTTTGGGATGGCTGCACAGAAACATGTCGTGTTTCGTGTCAAACACTTTGGAATACTACCCCCCCGCCAGTTCTGGCAGCGGGGGTAGCATTCCACCCTCCTAGAGGGAGAGACATGCACCCACCGGTCTACCCGGTATTAACTTTACAGAGCCCTGGCATCACAAAATGGATGTCGCTGCCACAAACATGTGTCTGACCTCCTGCTGCAGACCGAAACTCTGGCAGGGGAGGCCTGAACAATAGGTTTCCTGTCGCAGGGAGGTGTAACCACCTCCCCAGGTAGTATGATGTGTATTGGGGCTAGGCGGGAGCACTCTCTGGTGCTTTGAAGTCCTGCACTGGGCGCACATTTGGTGTCCCTGTGCATAGTCCAGGTCAAACCGTTTGCAGGGGCTACCAGTCCCTGCTCTGGCACGAAACTGGACAAAGGAAATGGGTGTAACCACCCCTCTTTCCAAACCCTCCCATAGGTGGGTCCCCAGAGTAAGTCCAACCCTCTCCTTGGATATAAAGTAGGAACCCCAGTCCTTCGGACTTTAGATTATCCCTGGACAAAACTCTGATTGTGAATCCTGGACCTTCGATGCTCTACTTCAAGATTAGAGGACGGAAGAATCCCCCTTGGGGTCAAGGAGTGACACCCCTGCTTGGCAGGCACCAAAGAAGCAACTGTCCAGTCTGCATCGCTGAAGCTCCCGCCGGACGCCGAAGTCTTTGCATCACCAAAGGTAGATTTCCATTCTTCCCCTAGGCTGCCCTGACACCACATCAAAGCTGAGGCACGTAGCTGTCGTGGGTAACGTGGAACCGTGACCCCTGGACACCGAGAACTTTTGTAACTGCATCATTTTCCTGGCATCCCTCGAAGTTGTGCTTTGCGCTCTGAGTAGCCCCAATCACGAGCACCAAGTGCACTGAAGATCACTTGCCTCCACTCCACGAGTGTCCCGTGGGCCAACTCCAAGTTCGACTGCTTGAGGCTCCTTTGCGATCTCTAGTTCTTTAGTCAGTGGGTCCTCACAAAGGCAACTTTTCTTCTGCTTGGGCTTTCCTGGTTGCTCCAGACGTGCCCTGACTTACCCTCACTGGGTGAGTCCCGCAGAGGTCGCTGGTCTGCACCAACGTCCCTTCTCTATTTCCAAGGGTCTTGCCGTTGCCAAGACTTGTTGGGTCCAATCTGATTGCCGACGCTGCAGCACTCGACAGACTTTGTGGGATAGCTCGAATCCAGCTCATGGTTGTCATCGAGGCCTCCTGGACCTCGTGGCTCAAGATTCAAGACACCCATTAACTCACCTGAAGCACCCAACATTAGTGGGCATTCAACTATCGTGCCTCTGGTCACTGGCAAGTGACCCAGACTCTGTCCCCTCTGCTTTCAGGTCTTCTTCTTCCTCGATCCAGGCTTGGATCGCACCGGACACTCTTCTCCTTCACGGCAGCAGCCCTTTCCAGAAGCTCACCATAGAAAACTATGACAATTCCCGACACCATTTGCACCCGGCTCCCCTGGGTGAGGTAACACTGGTACTACGGTACTTACATGGGTGTGGGCCCTAGAAACTCTTAAGATTAAAGGGGTTAACTGGAAGTCCTCTCCGAAGTGTCCTTTTTCTTCTAATTTCCAACCGCGACTTTCCCCATAGAAGTTAACGGCAATTCGTGGCTGTGTTCTCACACTGCACGCGTCCCCCGTGGGTCCCCTGTGTCACTACCTTGGGTGCTTCCTTGTGGTCCAAACACTTCTAGAGGCTCTAGGCCTTGTGTCTAGCTCAGTCGTGGTTCTTATACCACTATTTTGGTATATGGTTTGGTGCGCCCCTAGGGCTCAAATGTGTATTTGTGCTATTACTGATGATATTTGACTTGTAACTTATGTACTTCAGACAAGCCGCGGCCCGTGGAGGGAGTTCCGTGGGGCGGTAAGGCGGGGCAGGGGAGGGGCAGGGTCGGGGGTTCTAAAAACCGTAATATGGATAATTGCAGGTAAGTAAACAATTAAATAAATAAAACAAATTTTGTAGCGCGCGCTGCATCGCAAAATGCGTTACAGCGCGCGCTACGAAATTCCCGGATCCCAATAGACTACAATGGAGCAAGTCGCGGTTGGAATTTTAAAGTTTTAGGATACTTCGGGAGAGTCTACAAGCTAATCACTTACAGGGTAAGTAGTTCTAGAGCCAACACAGACAGGAGCACCATAGTGCTGGAGTTACCTCACTCAGGGAAGCCGGGTGCATAGGTGTCTTTTGTTGTCGGGTCATGGCGTTGTTTTCAATGGGAGGCAGAGAAGACTTGCTGCTTGTGAAGACAGGAGAAGTGTCCAGTGGAATCCAAGGAAGGATTCAGAAGAAAGAAGACCTGAAAGCAGAGGAGACAGTGTTCAAAGTCACTTGCCAGTGACCCAGAGCCAGGAAGATGGCTGCCCACATTCGTCGGGTGATTTCAGGTGATCACAGGTGTCTTGACTCTTCAGCCACGATGTCCAGGAGGCGTCGACGACAACCAGGAGCTGGATTCAGTGTGTGCCACTAAGTCTGCAGCTTACTGATTTGAGCCAACAAGCCTTGGCAACAGCAAGTCTTGTGGAAAGTGTAAAAAGTCAGCGATACAGATCAGCAAGGTCTGAGGGACTCACCCAGCAAGGGTAACTCAGGGCAGACTTGGAGCAACCAGGGAAGCCCTTTGTTTCTGTAGAAAAGACTTCAGGTGACCCACAAGCCAACTGGCAAGGGATTGTGAAGACGCCTCGTGAGGATTCACTTCACAGGAGCCCACGGTCACTCGGGACAAGGTAGGCCTCTGATCTTCAGTGGAAATTCTGCCGGAGGCATGCATCACATGTGGTCCAATGCACAAGTTCGTAGAACGTCGTGAAGGGATTGCACTTGACAATAGTGCATGGTAGCAGGGTATTGCTGTTTCTCATCACTTTTGGGGTCCACTTGTCTCAGCTTCGCTGGGGACTCGCGATGGCCTTGGAGAAGTCAGAAAATCCACTTCCAGGGCTGCAGGGACTTCAGACTCTGGCAGGAGTAGGAACGTTTGCGACTGTTGATTCAAAGTTTTGGTGCCTGCAAAGCAGGGGAGTCACTCCTTGACTCCAAGGGAGGTTCTTCAGTCTTCCAGAGGAAGTGGAAAGTCGAAGGTCCAGGATTCTTCTCCAGAGCATCATCCAGGGATATCTAGTTTGCAATGGCAAGAGTTCCCTAACTTATACTGAAAGGAAGGGAGGGACTAGCTCTATGGCCCCTCCTATTGGAGGGTCAGGGGAGTGGGTGGTTACACCCACTTCCCTTTGTCCAGTTGTGTGCCAGAGCAGAGGCAGGTAGCCCCTGAGCCCGTTTGAACTGGTGTATGCACGGAGGAGCCTACTGCTTCCCCAGTGCAGGACTTCAAATCACTCTAGTGGTTACACCTCCCTTTGACAGGATGCCTATTGTTGGGTCTCCTCCACTGCGAGTTTCAGTCAGCAGCAGGAGGGCAGCCCAGTGTCTGTGCTGGTGGCATCCATTTTGTGATGCCAGGGCTCTTTCAGGATTCTACCGTGTTTCCACAGTGGGTACATGTCTATCCCTCTAGATGGGTGGGATCATACTCACTGACTTATAACTTATATACTTCGAACTCTAGCCTCATAAAGAGACTAGAGTGGTGTGTTTTATCTTAAATACATATATTTTAAATATATACCTGGTGTGGTTCTCCTTTCATTTGGTCATTCAAGAGATTACAGACTGGTAAAACAAGCTGCTTTACATTCCTTCAAGACTTAGCCTGAAGGCTGCTCTCCATAGCTACCACTAGGATAGCTTTCAATAAAGGTTGTCTTTACCCTATCAACATAAGGGGTTGTTTGAACTGGTACAGGGTGCCCACTTTAATTAGTAGACAGCATATACCAGGCCAAATTCTCTCATTGGTGTGCAGCGTGTGGGATTCCAGCTTGCTATTGTTTTACCAGATAATCTCAATTGAATTGATCAACTGAAAACCACTTAGGGTACCTTAGGTACATATAATAACAAGCTTAGTATACAGTAAGTTCTACTGAACTTAGAGTTTGGTGTGTTAAGGGTTTAGCACACCCTTTCTACAACTCAAGAGAGTTTAGTAGTCCACACTAGTGTAGGTAGTGCAATACACCACACCATATTAGTAATGTCTACTCAGCCAGGAACCAGTGAGTCCCTGCCAGAAGCCACTGGGCTTCTTCCCTATAACTATGAGGCTCTCCCTTTCACTCAGTTAAGGAACCTATGTAATATTAGGAAGCTGATGACAGGCAAAAGTCCTACCACCCAGCATCTCATAGAGATACTCAGGATGGATGACCTCCAAGACCCTACATGATCTGATGGGGTAGGCAGAGTGGGTGGGACAAGAGCTGAGGAAGGACCATGGGATGGGACTCCCTATGGCCCAGCCTCTACTGTTAACCAGACTGATGACAATGATCAGGATTTGGACAACCCAGCTCCACTGGATGATGAGGAGGAGGACGACAATGCCCCCCTCTTTGTCCCTCCAGGAAAAGTTGAAAGTAGGCTTAGAAGGGGTAGATCTTATTCAGCTGAGTCTAACCATTCTATCTCATTTATAGGGACCTCTGTTTCTTCTCACAGAGGGAGGGAAATCTCCCAGGAGAGGAGAGAGAGACTATTGAAGTATGAGCAAGCTCAGCTTCAGATCAGAATGCAACAGGTAGCCCTAGATAAGGAAGCCCTAGAGCTCTACAGAGCTAGAAAAAAGATGGGACTAGAGTCCCGTGGTGGCAGCAACTTCCCTAGAGATAGGGAGAGGTCTTATGCCCTTTGGATTGAAGAATGCACCTGCCACTTTTCAGAGGTTCTGGCAGGGATGGAAACTTATTGCTCAGCATATCTAGATGATATTGCTGTCTTTAGTTCCTCCTGTCAGGATCACCTGATCCACCTGAAAAATGTTTTGGAGGCCCTGCAGAAAGCAGGCCTCACTATCAGGGCCACTAAGTGCCAGATAGGGCAGAGTCAGGTTGTGTACCTGGGCCACCTTGTAGGTGGAGGCCAGGTTCAGTCTTTGAAGAGCAACATCCAAACCATCATGGAATGGGTAGCTCCAACCACCCAGACACAGGTGAGAGCCTTCTTAGGCCTGACTGGGTATTATAGAAGGTTTGTAAAGGGATATGGATCTATAGTGACCCCCTTGAATGATCTTACCTCAAAGAAAATGCCAAAAAAGGTTCAGTGGACAGCTAGCTGTCAGAAGGCATTTGAAGACCTAAAGCAGGCCATGTACACTGCCCCCATCTTACAGAGTCCAGACTACACCAAAAGGTTCATTGTACAAACAGATGCTTCTGAGCTGGGTGTGGGAGCTGTACTGTCTCAACTGAATGATGAAGGTCAAGAGCAGCCAGTAGCTTTTATTAGCAGAAGGCTGACCCCTAGAGAGAAACGTTGGTCAGCTATAGAGAGGGAGGCCTTTGCTGTGGTGTGGGCCCTGAAGAAGCTGAGGCCATACTTGTTTGGCACTCACTTCATAGTTGAGACTGACCACAAGCCCCTCCTATGGCTATACAGTGGAACATAGACCCAACATGCCAATGCAGATAGACTCTCAAGGTATTTCCACTTAGAACACGAAGACTCAACTGCTCAAGGTTAGTTTAGTGTCCCTGCGTTGGGGGGGAGGGGGTTGTGTAGGAGAGTAGGATCTGCAACTTATGTTGCCCCCACTTTTTTCCTGATGTTTACACTGGTTTCTGGCTATAGTCTGGCTGGGACCCTGCTAATCAGGGCCCCAGCCTCTCTGTTATCTCTAAACAACTTGGAGTGCATATTAGATGCACTAGTGATTGGATACTGTGGTGCCTTATGAGTCCCTAGTATATGGTACCTTGGGTACCAAGGGCATAGGTACTTCACAGGCCTACCAGGGGCTGAAGCATGTATTATGCCACCCCTGGGAAGCAGACTAAATCTGACACCACAGGCCTGCTACTGCAGCCTGGGTGAGGTAGTGTTAGCACTCCTCACTGAGATATAGGTTCAATATATCTCTCCCTGCACACACATTTAAACCTATCAGTCACACCTAAGGCAGGCCCTATCAATCCTGAGGGCAGTGTGCTTGGTTTCCATGTGAGGGGGTGCCTCTGCCTGAGCAGGGCCCCTCTGCAGATCTCAGAGTCTATTCTCTGTTTCTGTTTGTGGATGCGGTCAAACCATATACTCTTAAGTGCATTATAACCTCGCGGTAAATGCTAACTCTGGGATGGCTGCATCAAAACATGTCATGTTTGGTGTCAAACGCTTTGGAATCATACCCCCACACCAGTGCACTAGTGATTGGATACTGTGGTACCTTATGAGCCCCTAGTATATGGTACCTTAGGTACCAAGGGCATAGGTAATTCACAGGCCTACCAGGAGTTGAAGCACGTATTATGCCACCCATGGGAAGCAGACTGAATCTGACACCACAGGCCTGCTACTGCAGCCTGGGTGAGGTAGTGTTAGAATTTCTCACTGAGATATAGGTTCCCTATATCTCTACCTGCACACACATATAAACCTATCAGTCACCTGAGGGCAGAGTGCTTGATTTACATGTGAGGGGGCACCTCTGCCTGAGCAGGGCCCCTCTGCAGCCCTCTGAGTCTATTCTCTGTGGATGTTTGTGGATGCGGTTAAACCATATACTCTTAAGTGCATTATAACCTCACGGTAAATGCTAACTCTGGGATGGCTGCATCAAAACATGTTGTGTTTGGTGTCAGAAGCTTTGGAATCATACCCCCACACCAGTAACCGGTGTGGGAGTATGATCCCACCCTTCTAGAGGGGTAGACATGTACCTACCGTGGAAAAACGGTAGAATCCTGAAAGAGCCCTGGCATCACAAAATGGATGCAAAAAGAACAGTTGATGGACAGAATGCAGAACAATGTCATACATTCACCCCAATACAGAGATCTGGGCCTAAATCCATCGTTTTTTGCTCACCATGCCGTTCCAGTTTGAACCCAGCCATATGCAAATCAGTCTTGACCCTGTGCCTCATGGGTACAGTCCAGCCCGAACTGCCAAGCCAGGTCCTCCCGGGACTGGAAACAAGCATCCTAGGACCGGTGTCGGGGTTTCATCCCTCTTCAGCCAGGATAGCTTGATTCCAGTGGCATGGAGAGCACGGGATACCCTTCCCACTCGGGGTGACAAATGCAAAAACAACAGTTGATGGACAGAATGCAGAACAATGTCATACATTCACCCCAGTACAGAGATCTGGGCCTAAATCCATCGTTTTTTGCTCACCATGCCATTCCAGTTTGAACCCAGCCATATATAAATCAGTCTTGACCCTGTGCCTCATGGGTACAGTCCAGCCCGAACTGCCCAGCCAGGTCCTCCCTGGACTGGAAACAAGCATCCTAGGACCGGTTTTGGGGTTTCACCCCTCTTCAGCCAGGATAGCTTGATTCCAGTGGCATGGAGAGCACGGGACCCACGTCTGGGCATACCCTTCCCACTCGGGGTGACAAATGCAAAAAGAACAGTTGATGGACAGAATGCAGAACAATGTCATACATTCACCCCAGTACAGAGATCTGAGCCTAAATCTATCGTTTTTTTGCTCACCATGCCGTTCCAGTTTGAACCCAGCCATATGCAAATCAGTCTTGACCCTGTGCCTCATGGGTACAGTCCAGCCCGAACTGCCAAGCCAGGTCCTCCCTGCACTGGAAACAAGCATCCTAGGACCGGTTTCGGGGTTTCACCCCTCTTCAGCCAGGATAGCTTGATTCCAGTGGCATGGAGAGCACTGGACCCACGTCTGGGCATACCCTTCCCACTCGGGGTGACAAATGCAAAAACAACAGTGGATGGACAGAATGCAGAACAATGTCATACATTCACCCCAGTACAGAGATCTGGGCGTAAATCCATCGTTTTTTTGCTCACCATGCCGTTCCAGCTTGAACCCAGCCATATGCAAACCAGTCTTGACCCTGTGCCTCATGGGTACAGTCCAGCCTGAACTGCCAAGCCAGGTCCTCCCTGGACTGTACA
This sequence comes from Triturus cristatus, assembly GCF_964204655.1. Lineage (NCBI taxonomy): Eukaryota > Metazoa > Chordata > Amphibia > Caudata > Salamandridae > Triturus > Triturus cristatus. The sequence continues at coordinate 77,066,329 of NC_140581.1, forward strand.
CAAGCATCCTAGGACCGGTTTCGGGGTTTCACCCCTCTTCAGCCAGGATAGCTTAATTCCAGTGGCATGGAGAGCACGAGACCCATGTCTGGGCATACCCTTCCCACTCAGGGTGACAAATGCAAAAACAACAGTTGATGGACAGAATGCAGAACAATGTCATACATTCAACCCAGTACAGAGATCTGGGCCTAAATCCATCGTTTTTTTGCTCACCATGCCGTTTCAGTTTGAACCCAGCCATATACAAATCAGTCTTGACCCTGTGCCTCATGGGTACAGTCCAGCCCGAACTGCCAAGCCAGGTCCTCCCTGGACTGGAAACAAGCATCCTAGGACCGGTTTCGGGGTTTAACCCCTCTTCAGCCAGGATAGCTTAATTCCAGTGGCATGGAGAGCACGGGACCCACGTCTGGGCATACCCTTCCCACTCGGGGTGACAAATGCAAAAACAACAGTTAATGGACAGAATGCAGAACAATGTCATACATTCAACCCAGTACAGAGATCTGGGCCTAAATCCATCGTTTTTTTGCTCACCATGCCGTTTCAGTTTGAACCCAGCCATATACAAATCAGTCTTGACCCTGTGCCTCATGGGTACAGTCCAGCCCGAACTGCCAAGCCAGGTCCTCCCTGGACTGGAAACAAGCATCCTAGGACCGGTTTCGGGGTTTAACCCCTCTTCAGCCAGGATAGCTTAATTCCAGTGGCATGGAGAGCACGGGACCCACGTCTGGGCATACCCTTCCCACTCGGGGTGACAAATGCAAAAACAACAGTTGATGGACAGAATGCAGAACAATGTCATACATTCAACCCAGTACAGAGATCTGGGCCTAAATCCATCGTTTTTTTGCTGACCATGCCATTCCAGGTTGAACCCAGCCATATGCAAATCAGTCTTGACCCTGTACCTCATGGGTACAGTCCAGCCCGAACTGCCAAGCCAGGTCCTCCCTGGACTGGAAACAAGCATCCTAGGACCGGTTTCGGGGTTTCACCCCTCTTCAGCCAGGATAGCTTGATTCCAGTGGCATGGAGAGCACGGGACCCACGTCTGGGCATTCCCTTCCCACTCGGGGTGACAAATGCAAAAACAACAGTTGATGGACAGAATGCAGAACAATGTCATACATTCACCCCAGTCCAGAGATCTGAGCCTAAATCCATCGTTTTTTTGCTCACCATGCCGTTCCAGTTTGAACCCAGCCATATGCAAATCAGTCTTGACCCTGTGCCTCATGGGTACAGTCCAGCCCGAACTGCCAAGACAGGTCCTCCCTGCACTGGAAACAAGCTTCCTAGGACCGGTTTCGGGGTTTCTCCCCTCTTCAGCCAGGATAGCTTGATTCCAGTGGCATGGAGAGCACGGGACCCACGTCTGGGCATACCCTTCCCACTCTGGGTGACAAATGCAAAAACAACAGTGGATGGACAGAATGCAGAACAATGTCATACATTCACCCCAGTACAGAGATCTGGGCCTAAATCCATAGTTTTTTTGCTCACCATGCCGTTCCAGTTTGAACCCAGCCATATGCAAATCGGTCTTGACCCTGTGCCTCATGGGTACAGTCCAGCCCGAACTGCCAAGCTAGGTCCTCCCTGGACTGGAAACAAGCATCCTAGGACCGGTTTCGGGGTTCCACCCCTCTTCAGCCAGGATAGCTTGATTCCAGTGGCATGGAGAGCATGGGACCCACGTCTGGGCATACCCTTCCCACTCGGGGTGACAAATGCAAAAACAACAGTTAATGGACAGAATGCAGAACAATGTCATACATTCACCCCAGTACATAGATCTGGGCCTAAATCCATCGTTTTTTTGCTCACCATGCCGTTCCAGTTTGAACCCAGCCATATGCCAATCAGTCTTGACCCTGTGCCTCATGGATACAGTCCAGCCCGAACTGCCAAGCCAGGTCCTCCCTGGACTGGAAACAAGCATCCTAGGACCGGTTTCAGGGTTTCACCCCTCTTCAGCCAGGATAGCTTGATTCCAGTGGCATGGAGAGCACGGGACCCATGTCTGGGCATACCCTTCCCGCTCAGGGTGACAAATGCAAAAACAACAGTTGATGGACAGAATGCAGAACAATGTCATACATTCACCCCAGTACAGAGATCTGGGCCTAAATCCATCGTTTTTTTTGCTCACCATGCCGTTCCAGTTTGAACCCAGCCATATGCAAATCAGTCTTGACCCTGTGCCTCATGGGTACAGTCCAGCCCGAACTGCCAAGCCAGGTCCTCCCTGGACTGGAATCAAGCATCCTAGGACCGGTTTCGGGGTTTCACTCCTCTTCAGCCAGGATAGCTTGATTCCAGTGGCATGGAGAGCACAGGACCCACGTCTGGCCATACCCTTCCCACTCGGGGTGACAAATGCAAAATCAACAGTTGATGGACAGAATGCAGAACTATGTCATACATTCACCCCAGTACAGAGATCTGAGCCTAAATCCATCGTTTTTTTGCTCACCATGCCGTTCCAGTTTGAACCCAGCCATATGCAAATCAGTCTTGACCCTGTGCCTCATGGGTACAGTCCAGCCCGAACTGCCAAGCCAGGTCCTCCCTGCACTGGAAACAAGCATCCTAGGACCGGTTTCGGGGTTTCACCCCTCTTCAGGCAGGATAGCTTGATTCCAGTGGCATGGAGAGCACGGGACCCACGTCTGGGCATACCCTTCCCACTCGGGGTGATAAACGCAAAAACAACAGTGGTTTGACAGAATGCAGAACAATGTCATACATTCACCCCAGTACAGAGATCTGGGCCTAAATCCATCATTTTTTTGCTCACCATGCCGTTCCAGAAACCGGTCCTAGGAAGCTTGTTTCCGGTCCAGGGACACCATGGCTTGGCAGTTCGGGCTGGACTGTTCCCATGAGGCACAGGGTCAGACTGATTTGCATATGGCCATGTCTGAACTGGGGTGGCAGAGTGGGCTAAAGAACGGTGATGGATCAAACCCAGATCTGTTGACTGGGTGTGAGTGATTGATTGGTTCTGATGCTCCGTCCATCATCACCACCCCCTTTTGTACCGCTTTGTTCGCCATAAGTTGGCAGGGTATGCTCAGACGTGAGTCCCTTGCTCACTTTGCCACTGGATTCAAGCAAGCTTGGCTGAAGACGTCTGAAATGCCAGAAACCGGTCCTAGGAAGCTTGTTTCCGGTCCAGGGAAGGCATGGCTTGGCAGTTCGGGCTGGACTGTTCCCATGAGGTACAGGGTCAGACTGATTTGCATATGGCCATGTCTGAACTGGGGTGGCAGAGTGGGCTAAAGAACGGTGATGGATCAAACCCAGATCTGTTGACTGGGTGTGAGTGTTTGATTGCTTCTGATGCTCCGTCCATCACCACCCCCTTTTGTACCGCTTTGTTCGCCATAAGTTGGCAGGGTATGCTCAGACGTGAGTCCCTTGCTCACTTTGCCACTGGATTCAAGCAAGCCTGGCTGAAGACGCCTGAAATGCCAGAAACCGGTCCTAGGAAGCTTGTTTCTGGTCCAGGGAAGGCATGGCTTGGCAGTTCGGGCTGGACTGTTCCCATGAGGCATAGGGTCAGACTGATTTGCAAATGGCCATGTCTGAACTGGGGTGGCAGAGTGGGCTAAAGAACGGTGATGGATCAAACCCAGATCTGTTGACTGGGTGTGAGTGTTTGATTGGTTCTGATGCTCCGTCCATCACCACCCCCTTTTGTACCGCTTTGTTCGCCAAAAGTTGGCAGGGTATGCTCAGACGTGAGTCCCTTGCTCACTTTGCAACTGGATTCAAGCAAGCCTGGCTGAAGACGGCTGAAATGCCAGAAACCGGTCCTAGGAAGCTTGTTTCCGGTCCAGGGAAGGCATGGCTTGGCAGTTCGGGCTGGACTGTTCCCATGAGGCACAGGGTCAGACTGATTTGCATATGGCCATATCTGAACTGGGGTGGCAGAGTGGGCTAAACAACGGTGATGGATCAAACCCAGATCTGTTGACTGGGTGTGAGTATTTGATTGGTTCTGATGCTCCGTCCATCACCACCCCCTTTTGTACCACTTTGTTTGCCATAAGTTGCTAGGGTATGCTCAGACGTGAGTCCCTTGCTCACTTTGCCACTGGATTCAAGCAAGCCTGGCTGAAGACGGCTGAAATGCCAGAAATCGGTCCTAGGAAGCTTGTTTCCGGTCCAGGGAAGGCATGGCTTGGCAGTTCGGGCTGGACTGTTCCCATGAGGCACAGGGTCAGACTGATTTGCACATGGCCATGTCTGACCTGGGGTGGCAGAGTGGGCTAAAGAACGGTGATGGATGAAACCCAGATCTGTTGACTGGGTGTGAGTGTTTGATTGGTTCTGATGCTCCGTCCATCACCACCCCCTTTGGTATCACAAAATGGATGCCACCAGCACAGATACTGGGCTGCCCTCCTGCTGCTGACCGAAACTCGCAGTGGAGGAGGCCCAACAATAGGCATCCTGTCACGCCGAGGTGTAACCACCATCCAGACAGGATTTAGTGTATTGGGGCTGTGTGGGTGCACTCCTAGAGTGCTTTGAAGTCCTGCACTGGGGGAGCAGTAGGCTCCTCTGTGCATATGCCAGCTCAAACTGGTTCAGGGGCTACCTGCCACTTCTCTGGTGCGAAACTGGACAAAGGGAAGTGGGTGTAGCCACCCATTCCCCTGACCCTCCCATAGGAAGGGTCATAGAGCTAGTCCCTCCCTTCCTTGAAGTATAAGTTAGGGAACCCTTGCCATTGCAAACTAGATATCCCTGGACGATGCTCTGAAGAAGAATCCTGGACCTTCGATGTTCCACTACCTCTGCAATACAGAAGAATCTCCCTTGGAGTCAAGAAGTGACTCCCCTGCTTGGCAGGCACCAAAACTTTAAATCAACGGTCGCAAACTTTCCCGCTCCCGGAGGAGTCCGAAGTCCCTGCAGCCCTGGAAGTGGATTACCTGACTTCTCCAAGGCCATCGTGAGTTCCCAGTGAAGCTGAGGCAAGTGGACCCCAAGAGTGACGAGGAAAAGCAATACCCGGGTACCATGCACTATTGTCAAGTGCAATCCCTTCACGATGTTCTACGAACTTGTGCATTGGACCACATTTGGTCCAAGCCTACAGCAGGATTTCCACCGAAGATCAGATTCCTACCTCATCTCGAGTGACCGTGGGCTTCTGTGAAGTGAATCCTCACAAGGCGTCTTTGTGATCCCTTGCCAGTTGGCTTGTGCGTCCCCTGAAGGCTTTTCTATAGAACCAAAGGGCTCCCCTGGTTGCTCCCATCCAGCCCTGACTTACCCTCGCTGGGTGAGTCCCTCAGACCTTGTTGGTCTGCACCGCTGACTTTTTACACTTTCCACAAGACTTACTGTTACGAAGGCTTGTTGGCTCAAATCCGAGTGCTGACACTGCAGTAAGCTGCAGACTTCATGGGACACGCCGAATCCAGCTCCTGGTTGTCGTCGACGCCTCTTGGACCTTGTGGCTGAAGTGTCAATACACCCGTGATCACCTGAAATCACCCGACGACTGTGGGCATCCAGCTTCCTGGGCCGGGTCACTGGCAAGTGACTTTGAACACTGTCTCCTCTGCTTTCAGGTCTTCTTTCTTCTGAATCCAGCCTTGGATTCCACCAGACACTTCTCCTCTCTTCACAAGCAGCAAGTCTTCTTTGGCTCCCCTTGAAAACGACGCCGCAACCCGACCCCAAAACACACCTATGCACCCGGCTTCCCTGGGTGAGGTAACTCCAGCACTACAGTGCACCTGTGTGTGTTGGCTCTAAAACTACTTACCCTGTAAGTGACTTGCTTGTAGACTCTCCCGCAGTATCCTAAAACTTTAAAATTCCAACCGCGACTTGCTCCATTGAAGTCTATTGGGATTCGTGGCTGTGTTCTCACACTGCATGCGTCTCCCGTGGGTCCTTTACTTACCTACCTTGGGTGGATTAGTGAGGCCCCAGCACTTCTGAAGGCACTAGGCCTTCTCCCTTCTCAAGTCGTTCTTATACCTCTTTTTTAGTATATGGTCTGGTACGCCCCTAGGGCCACAGCCATATAAGTGCTTAATTTGTTGTGAAACGTTGACTTGTGCATATGTTCCTGACTTCTAATCTCATAAAGAGATTAGTAGAGTGTGTTACAAATAAATACATATATATTTTATATATATGCCTGTGTGTTGTCCTTACATTTAGTGATTCAAGAGATTATAAGGTAAAACAAGCTGCTTTACATTCCTCTGAGACTTAGCCTGAAGGCTGCTCGCCACAGCTACCACTAGGATAGCTTTCTTTAAAAGGTTGTCTTAAACCTATCTACCATAAGAGTTGAATTGTACTGGTGCAAGGTGGCCACTTTAACTAGTGACCAGCATATACCAGGCCAACTTCTCACATTGGTGGGCAGCGTTTTGGGATTCCAGGTTGCCATTGTTTTACCAGAAAATCTCTATTTGAATTACTAACTGAAAACCACTAAAGGTACTCGAGGTACATATAAAGTTATGCTTAGTATCAATAAATTCTACAGAACTTAGAACTGTGTGTTAAGGGATAGCACACCCTTTCTACAGTTCAAGCTAGGATCAGTAGGCCACAAACTAGTGTAGGTAGTACAACGCTGCACAACACTAGAACGTCCTCAAAGGGTGGAGCCAGTGGGTCCACTCAACCTCAGTATAAGGACATGACTTTCTTTAACTTGAAAGCCATGTCTGCTGCAAGGCACCTGAAGCTAGGACAGAGTCCCTCCACACTACACCTGATAGTTCTGGAAACAAGCATCCTAGGACCGGTTTCGGGGTTTCACCCCTCTTCAGCCAGGATAGCTTGATTCCAGTGGCATGGAGAGCACTGGACCCACGTCTGGGCATACCCTTCCCACTCGGGGTGACAAATGCAAAAACAACAGTGGATGGACAGAATGCAGAACAATGTCATACATTCACCCCAGTACAGAGATCTGGGCGTAAATCCATCGTTTTTTTGCTCACCATGCCGTTTCAGTTTGAACCCAGCCATATACAAATCAGTCTTGACCCTGTGCCTCATGGGTACAGTCCAGCCCGAACTGCCAAGCCAGGTCCTCCCTGGACTGGAAACAAGCATCCTAGGACCGGTTTCGGGGTTTAACCCCTCTTCAGCCAGGATAGCTTAATTCCAGTGGCATGGAGAGCACGGGACCCACGTCTGGGCATACCCTTCCCACTCGGGGTGACAAATGCAAAAACAACAGTTAATGGACAGAATGCAGAACAATGTCATACATTCAACCCAGTACAGAGATCTGGGCCTAAATCCATCGTTTTTTTGCTCACCATGCCGTTTCAGTTTGAACCCAGCCATATACAAATCAGTCTTGACCCTGTGCCTCATGGGTACAGTCCAGCCCGAACTGCCAAGCCAGGTCCTCCCTGGACTGGAAACAAGCATCCTAGGACCGGTTTCGGGGTTTAACCCCTCTTCAGCCAGGATAGCTTAATTCCAGTGGCATGGAGAGCACGGGACCCACGTCTGGGCATACCCTTCCCACTCGGGGTGACAAATGCAAAAACAACAGTTGATGGACAGAATGCAGAACAATGTCATACATTCAACCCAGTACAGAGATCTGGGCCTAAATCCATCGTTTTTTTGCTGACCATGCCATTCCAGGTTGAACCCAGCCATATGCAAATCAGTCTTGACCCTGTACCTCATGGGTACAGTCCAGCCCGAACTGCCAAGCCAGGTCCTCCCTGGACTGGAAACAAGCATCCTAGGACCGGTTTCGGGGTTTCACCCCTCTTCAGCCAGGATAGCTTGATTCCAGTGGCATGGAGAGCACGGGACCCACGTCTGGGCATTCCCTTCCCACTCGGGGTGACAAATGCAAAAACAACAGTTGATGGACAGAATGCAGAACAATGTCATACATTCACCCCAGTCCAGAGATCTGAGCCTAAATCCATCGTTTTTTTGCTCACCATGCCGTTCCAGTTTGAACCCAGCCATATGCAAATCAGTCTTGACCCTGTGCCTCATGGGTACAGTCCAGCCCGAACTGCCAAGACAGGTCCTCCCTGCACTGGAAACAAGCTTCCTAGGACCGGTTTCGGGGTTTCTCCCCTCTTCAGCCAGGATAGCTTGATTCCAGTGGCATGGAGAGCACGGGACCCACGTCTGGGCATACCCTTCCCACTCTGGGTGACAAATGCAAAAACAACAGTGGATGGACAGAATGCAGAACAATGTCATACATTCACCCCAGTACAGAGATCTGGGCCTAAATCCATAGTTTTTTTGCTCACCATGCCGTTCCAGTTTGAACCCAGCCATATGCAAATCGGTCTTGACCCTGTGCCTCATGGGTACAGTCCAGCCCGAACTGCCAAGCTAGGTCCTCCCTGGACTGGAAACAAGCATCCTAGGACCGGTTTCGGGGTTCCACCCCTCTTCAGCCAGGATAGCTTGATTCCAGTGGCATGGAGAGCATGGGACCCACGTCTGGGCATACCCTTCCCACTCGGGGTGACAAATGCAAAAACAACAGTTAATGGACAGAATGCAGAACAATGTCATACATTCACCCCAGTACATAGATCTGGGCCTAAATCCATCGTTTTTTTGCTCACCATGCCGTTCCAGTTTGAACCCAGCCATATGCCAATCAGTCTTGACCCTGTGCCTCATGGATACAGTCCAGCCCGAACTGCCAAGCCAGGTCCTCCCTGGACTGGAAACAAGCATCCTAGGACCGGTTTCAGGGTTTCACCCCTCTTCAGCCAGGATAGCTTGATTCCAGTGGCATGGAGAGCACGGGACCCATGTCTGGGCATACCCTTCCCGCTCAGGGTGACAAATGCAAAAACAACAGTTGATGGACAGAATGCAGAACAATGTCATACATTCACCCCAGTACAGAGATCTGGGCCTAAATCCATCGTTTTTTTTGCTCACCATGCCGTTCCAGTTTGAACCCAGCCATATGCAAATCAGTCTTGACCCTGTGCCTCATGGGTACAGTCCAGCCCGAACTGCCAAGCCAGGTCCTCCCTGGACTGGAATCAAGCATCCTAGGACCGGTTTCGGGGTTTCACTCCTCTTCAGCCAGGATAGCTTGATTCCAGTGGCATGGAGAGCACAGGACCCACGTCTGGCCATACCCTTCCCACTCGGGGTGACAAATGCAAAATCAACAGTTGATGGACAGAATGCAGAACTATGTCATACATTCACCCCAGTACAGAGATCTGAGCCTAAATCCATCGTTTTTTTGCTCACCATGCCGTTCCAGTTTGAACCCAGCCATATGCAAATCAGTCTTGACCCTGTGCCTCATGGGTACAGTCCAGCCCGAACTGCCAAGCCAGGTCCTCCCTGCACTGGAAACAAGCATCCTAGGACCGGTTTCGGGGTTTCACCCCTCTTCAGGCAGGATAGCTTGATTCCAGTGGCATGGAGAGCACGGGACCCACGTCTGGGCATACCCTTCCCACTCGGGGTGATAAACGCAAAAACAACAGTGGTTTGACAGAATGCAGAACAATGTCATACATTCACCCCAGTACAGAGATCTGGGCCTAAATCCATCATTTTTTTGCTCACCATGCCGTTCCAGAAACCGGTCCTAGGAAGCTTGTTTCCGGTCCAGGGACACCATGGCTTGGCAGTTCGGGCTGGACTGTTCCCATGAGGCACAGGGTCAGACTGATTTGCATATGGCCATGTCTGAACTGGGGTGGCAGAGTGGGCTAAAGAACGGTGATGGATCAAACCCAGATCTGTTGACTGGGTGTGAGTGATTGATTGGTTCTGATGCTCCGTCCATCATCACCACCCCCTTTTGTACCGCTTTGTTCGCCATAAGTTGGCAGGGTATGCTCAGACGTGAGTCCCTTGCTCACTTTGCCACTGGATTCAAGCAAGCTTGGCTGAAGACGTCTGAAATGCCAGAAACCGGTCCTAGGAAGCTTGTTTCCGGTCCAGGGAAGGCATGGCTTGGCAGTTCGGGCTGGACTGTTCCCATGAGGTACAGGGTCAGACTGATTTGCATATGGCCATGTCTGAACTGGGGTGGCAGAGTGGGCTAAAGAACGGTGATGGATCAAACCCAGATCTGTTGACTGGGTGTGAGTGTTTGATTGGTTCTGATGCTCCGTCCATCACCACCCCCTTTTGTACCGCTTTGTTCGCCATAAGTTGGCAGGGTATGCTCAGACGTGAGTCCCTTGCTCACTTTGCCACTGGATTCAAGCAAGCCTGGCTGAAGACGCCTGAAATGCCAGAAACCGGTCCTAGGAAGCTTGTTTCTGGTCCAGGGAAGGCATGGCTTGGCAGTTCGGGCTGGACTGTTCCCATGAGGCATAGGGTCAGACTGATTTGCAAATGGCCATGTCTGAACTGGGGTGGCAGAGTGGGCTAAAGAACGGTGATGGATCAAACCCAGATCTGTTGACTGGGTGTGAGTGTTTGATTGGTTCTGATGCTCCGTCCATCACCACCCCCTTTTGTACCGCTTTGTTCGCCAAAAGTTGGCAGGGTATGCTCAGACGTGAGTCCCTTGCTCACTTTGCTACTGGATTCAAGCAAGCCTGGCTGAAGACGGCTGAAATGCCAGAAACCGGTCCTAGGAAGCTTGTTTCCGGTCCAGGGAAGGCATGGCTTGGCAGTTCGGGCTGGACTGTTCCCATGAGGCACAGGGTCAGACTGATTTGCATATGGCCATATCTGAACTGGGGTGGCAGAGTGGGCTAAACAACGGTGATGGATCAAACCCAGATCTGTTGACTGGGTGTGAGTATTTGATTGGTTCTGATGCTCCGTCCATCACCACCCCCTTTTGTACCACTTTGTTTGCCATAAGTTGCTAGGGTATGCTCAGACGTGAGTCCCTTGCTCACTTTGCCACTGGATTCAAGCAAGCCTGGCTGAAGACGGCTGAAATGCCAGAAATCGGTCCTAGGAAGCTTGTTTCCGGTCCAGGGAAGGCATGGCTTGGCAGTTCGGGCTGGACTGTTCCCATGAGGCACAGGGTCAGACTGATTTGCACATGGCCATGTCTGACCTGGGGTGGCAGAGTGGGCTAAAGAACGGTGATGGATGAAACCCAGATCTGTTGACTGGGTGTGAGTGTTTGATTGGTTCTGATGCTCCGTCCATCACCACCCCCTTTGGTATCACAAAATGGATGCCACCAGCACAGATACTGGGCTGCCCTCCTGCTGCTGACCGAAACTCGCAGTGGAGGAGGCCCAACAATAGGCATCCTGTCACGCCGAGGTGTAACCACCATCCAGACAGGATTTAGTGTATTGGGGCTGTGTGGGTGCACTCCTAGAGTGCTTTGAAGTCCTGCACTGGGGGAGCAGTAGGCTCCTCTGTGCATATGCCAGCTCAAACTGGTTCAGGGGCTACCTGCCACTTCTCTGGTGCGAAACTGGACAAAGGGAAGTGGGTGTAGCCACCCATTCCCCTGACCCTCCCATAGGAAGGGTCATAGAGCTAGTCCCTCCCTTCCTTGAAGTATAAGTTAGGGAACCCTTGCCATTGCAAACTAGATATCCCTGGACGATGCTCTGAAGAAGAATCCTGGACCTTCGATGTTCCACTACCTCTGCAATACAGAAGAATCTCCCTTGGAGTCAAGAAGTGACTCCCCTGCTTGGCAGGCACCAAAACTTTAAATCAACGGTCGCAAACTTTCCCGCTCCCGGAGGAGTCCGAAGTCCCTGCAGCCCTGGAAGTGGATTACCTGACTTCTCCAAGGCCATCGTGAGTTCCCAGTGAAGCTGAGGCAAGTGGACCCCAAGAGTGACGAGGAAAAGCAATACCCGGGTACCATGCACTATTGTCAAGTGCAATCCCTTCACGATGTTCTACGAACTTGTGCATTGGACCACATTTGGTCCAAGCCTACAGCAGGATTTCCACCGAAGATCAGATTCCTACCTCATCTCGAGTGACCGTGGGCTTCTGTGAAGTGAATCCTCACAAGGCGTCTTTGTGATCCCTTGCCAGTTGGCTTGTGCGTCCCCTGAAGGCTTTTCTATAGAACCAAAGGGCTCCCCTGGTTGCTCCCATCCAGCCCTGACTTACCCTCGCTGGGTGAGTCCCTCAGACCTTGTTGGTCTGCACCGCTGACTTTTTACACTTTCCACAAGACTTACTGTTACGAAGGCTTGTTGGCTCAAATCCGAGTGCTGACACTGCAGTAAGCTGCAGACTTCATGGGACACGCCGAATCCAGCTCCTGGTTGTCGTCGACGCCTCTTGGACCTTGTGGCTGAAGTGTCAATACACCCGTGATCACCTGAAATCACCCGACGACTGTGGGCATCCAGCTTCCTGGGCCGGGTCACTGGCAAGTGACTTTGAACACTGTCTCCTCTGCTTTCAGGTCTTCTTTCTTCTGAATCCAGCCTTGGATTCCACCAGACACTTCTCCTCTCTTCACAAGCAGCAAGTCTTCTTTGGCTCCCCTTGAAAACGACGCCGCAACCCGACCCCAAAACACACCTATGCACCCGGCTTCCCTGGGTGAGGTAACTCCAGCACTACAGTGCACCTGTGTGTGTTGGCTCTAAAACTACTTACCCTGTAAGTGACTTGCTTGTAGACTCTCCCGCAGTATCCTAAAACTTTAAAATTCCAACCGCGACTTGCTCCATTGAAGTCTATTGGGATTCGTGGCTGTGTTCTCACACTGCATGCGTCTCCCGTGGGTCCTTTACTTACCTACCTTGGGTGGATTAGTGAGGCCCCAGCACTTCTGAAGGCACTAGGCCTTCTCCCTTCTCAAGTCGTTCTTATACCTCTTTTTTAGTATATGGTCTGGTACGCCCCTAGGGCCACAGCCATATAAGTGCTTAATTTGTTGTGAAACGTTGACTTGTGCATATGTTCCTGACTTCTAATCTCATAAAGAGATTAGTAGAGTGTGTTACAAATAAATACATATATATTTTATATATATGCCTGTGTGTTGTCCTTACATTTAGTGATTCAAGAGATTATAAGGTAAAACAAGCTGCTTTACATTCCTCTGAGACTTAGCCTGAAGGCTGCTCGCCACAGCTACCACTAGGATAGCTTTCTTTAAAAGGTTGTCTTAAACCTATCTACCATAAGAGTTGAATTGTACTGGTGCAAGGTGGCCACTTTAACTAGTGACCAGCATATACCAGGCCAACTTCTCACATTGGTGGGCAGCGTTTTGGGATTCCAGGTTGCCATTGTTTTACCAGAAAATCTCTATTTGAATTACTAACTGAAAACCACTAAAGGTACTCGAGGTACATATAAAGTTATGCTTAGTATCAATAAATTCTACAGAACTTAGAACTGTGTGTTAAGGGATAGCACACCCTTTCTACAGTTCAAGCTAGGATCAGTAGGCCACAAACTAGTGTAGGTAGTACAACGCTGCACAACACTAGAACGTCCTCAAAGGGTGGAGCCAGTGGGTCCACTCAACCTCAGTATAAGGACATGACTTTCTTTAACTTGAAAGCCATGTCTGCTGCAAGGCACCTGAAGCTAGGACAGAGTCCCTCCACACTACACCTGATAGTTCTGTTGACAGCAGATGATCTTAGATTAGCACTAGGAGCTAATAGGTCTGAATCAGGGGGTGGGTCAATTATAGTCTCTGGGTCAGATGATGAAAATCAAGATGAGCTGGACTCTGTGGTTGAAGGGCCATATCCACAGGGATCTGAAAAGGACAGAGGAATTCTCCCTAAGAGAACTGATAGAGTGGAAGAGAGGCCTAGGTCCCTTTCTAGGGAATCTGACCACTCCTATCACTCTGGCAGAGAATCTGTCCAACAGAGTAACTTATATCTTCCTAGAAGAGAATACTCCTCTGAAAGAATGTAGAAACTGCTGCAGTATGAGGAAGCAAGATTTGCCCTCAAAACCAAGCAGTTGGCATTAGACAAAAAAGCATTTGAGCTCCAGAGAGCTTCTAGAAGAGAGGGTTTAAAACCCCCTGGTGGCAGCAACAGTGTCCCTAGAGTCAGAGAATACATTCCAGCCCATAGGAACCTGTCCAAGGTTGTTCCTCCCTACCAGAGTGGGGATGATATCCACAAATAGATAACTGCTATGGAAACTATGGAAAGGGCCTGTAGAGTACAGCAGGTCCCCCAAAAGCAGTGGGCAGCAATCTTGTGGCTCTCCTTTTCAGATAAAGGTAGAGACAAGCTCCTCACTGTTAGAGAAGAGGATGCTGATGATTATGAAGTCCTGAAGAGTGCATTAATAGATGGGTTTGGCTTAACCACTGAGCAGTACAGGTTGAAGTTCAGAGACACACAGAAAGCACAGACTCAGGACTGGACAGACTTTGTAGATTGTGCAACCAAGGCTCTGGAGAGTTGGCTGGTTGGTAGTAGAGTTATTGATTTTAAGGGATTGTATAATCTTATGATGAGAGAACAGAAGCTTAATAATTGCCAGAACCAGTGGTTGCATCAGTACCTGGTGGACTCTGATCTGACCTCTCCCCAAGAATTGGGAAAGAAAGCAGACAAATGGGTCAGAACCAGGGTGAGGCAGAAAACCCAGAACCAAGGGGGTGACACCAAGAAGCAAGATCCTAAAGGCTCTGAGAAAGGTGAGGATAAGTCAAAAGACTTGAAGTCTTCACAAGGGCCCTAAAAATCTAGTGGGGAGTCACAATCCAACAAGGAAAAAGGCCAAAAGAAGGCCTGGTGCAAATTCTGCAAACAGAAAGGGCACTGGATTTCTGATTGTAACAAGTCCAAAGACCAAACCACCACCACTCCTGCCCCTAAGGTAACTGTTCCCCGTAGTTCAGCAACTGGTGGAGGTGGTACTCAGAATAAGGGTGTAGTAGGGTTGACCCTGGGTTCTGAAGTGGACTCTGGCCTAGATAGAGTACCCACTCAGGCATTGATGATTTGTGATAGAGACATTGATATGTCCTTCCTAGTGAGCCCCAGTAATAAATGGCAAACAGGCTTTGGCATTTAGGGACACGGGAGCTAGTGTCACCTTGGTGGCAGAGGATCTTGTGGACCCTGGGCAGATCATCCTGGGTGAAATGTACCAGGTTACCAATGCAAGCAATGTCAGGACCAACCATAGTCTGGCAGTTGTGAATTTCTCCTGGGGAGGGGTAACTGGCCTCAAGAAAGTAGTAGTCAGTGCAGACCTCCCTGTCGAATGTCTATTGGGCAATGATCTAGAGACTTCAGCCTGGTCCGAAGTAGAGTTATGGACTCATGCTGAGATGCTGGGCATACCTGTAGAGGTATTTGCTGTGACCAGGTCACAGGCCAAAATGCATAAAGCTGAACCAGCTCTGGATCCTGAAACTATGGACCAGATGCTACCCAAGAAGTAGAGCAGTAGGGTTAAGGCAGGGCCTTACCCTCTGTTTCAGATCACAGATTCACCTCTTGAGGGAGGAGAAGCAGATCCTGAAGAAGGAACTGCCCCAGAGGGACTTGAACCTGATCAGGTTGAGTTCTTGGAGGCAGGGGGACCTTCTAGGGAAGATCTGAGCAAAGAGCAACAGTGCTGCCCAACTCTCGTGAACCCTTCAGACAGCAGGCTGCTGCTGAGGCTGCTGGGAGTGCTAGTGGGTCCCATAAAGTTTATTGGGATGTGTTTTCTCCAGAGTGGGTTTCCCAAAGGAAGTCATATGTGACAGAGGTACCAACTTCATGTCAGGGTATCTAAAAGCAATGTGGAAGAAGTATGGTGTAACTTATAAATTCACTACTCCCTATCACCCACATTGCAATGGGTTAGTTGAAAGGTTCAACAAAACCCTAAAGGGAATGACTAAAGGCCTCCCAGAAAAGCTTAGGCGAAAATGTGACCTTTTACTTCCCTGCCTTCTGTTTGCATACAGACAGTTTCCACAGAAGGGGATTGGTTACAGCCCATTTGAACTTCTGTTTGGGCATCCTGTAAGAGGTCCATTATGTTTGGTGAAGGAGGGCTGGGAGTTACCTCTCAAACCTCCCAAACAGGATGTGATGGACTATGCACTTGGTCTCTACTCTAGGATGAGCCGAATACATGAAGAAGGCAACTAAAAACCTGGAGGCAAGCCAAGAACTACAGAAAACTTGGCCTGACCAAAAGGCTGTGCTTACTGTGTACCAGCCAGGACAGAAAGTACGGGTGTTGGAGCCTGTGGCCACAGCAGCTCTCCAAGACAAGTGGAGTGGGCCCCATACAATTGTTGAACAAAAGGGAGAAGTCACCTACTTGGTGAATCTTGGAACTCCCAGGAGCCATCTTAGGGTGCTCCATGTCAACAGATTGAAACCATATGTTGACAGGGCTGATATGGGCTTGCTTATGGCAACTGATGAGGAACAGGAGGAGGAGAGTGACCCTCTCCCTGACCTGCTCTCACAGAAACCTGATGATGGGTCAGTAGATGGGGTTGCTTTGGCAAGCAGCCTCACTGATCATCAGCAAACTGAGTGCAGACAAGTTTTGCAACAGTTTAGACATATGTTTAGTCAGGCCTCTAGTCAGACTTCCTGATGCACCTATGAGGTGGACACTGGAGACAGTCTGCCTGTCAAGAGTAAAATCTACAGGCAACCTGACCATGTCAGGGACTGTATCAGGACTGAGGTCCAGAAAATGTTGGAGTTAGGTATAATTGAGCCTTCAGATAGCCCTTGGGCTAGTCCAGTAGTCCTAGTACACAAACCTCATACCCAGGGTGGTAAGAAAAAAATGAGGTTTTGTGCAGACTACAGAAGCCTCAATGCAATCACCAGGACTGATGCCTACCCAATTCCAAGGGCAGATGAGCTGACTGATACTTTGGCCTCAGCCAAGTATCTTAGTACATTTGACATAACAGCTGGCTACTGGCAGATCAGGTTAGCTGAGGATGCCAAGGCCAAAACAGCATTTTCGACCCCTAGTAGGCACTACCACTTTGTGGGGATGCCCTTTGGATGGAAGAATGCACCTGCCACTTTTCAGAGGTTGGTGAACAGAGTTCTGACAGGAATGGAAACTTATTGCTCAGTTTATCTAGTTGTCATTGCTGTCTTTAGTTCCTTCTGGCAGGATCACCTGGTCTACCTCAGAAATGTTTTGGAGGCCCTGCAAAAAGCAGGCATCCCTATCAAGGCCACTAAGTGCGAGATAGGGCAGAGTCAGGTTGTGTACCTGGGCCACCTTGTAGGTGGAGACCAGGTTCAGCCTTTGAAGAGCAAAATCCAAACCATCATGGAATGGGTTGCTCCAACCACCCAGACACAGGTGAGAGCCTTTTTAGGCCTGATTGGGTACTATAGGAGGTTTGTTAAGGGATATGGATCTATAGTGGCCCCGTTAAATGATCTTTCCTCAAAGAAAATGCGAAAAAAGGTTCAGTGGACAGCTAGCTGTCAGAAGGCATTTGAAGACCTAAAGCAGGCCACGTGCACTGCCCCATCTTCCAGAGTCCAGACTACACCAAAAAGTTCATTGTCCAAACAGATGCTTCTGAGCTGGGTGTGGGAGCTGTACTGTCTCAACTGAATGATGAAGGTCAAGACCAGCCAGTAGCTTTTATAAGCAGAAGGCTGACTGTAGGAGAGTAGGATCTGCTTCACATGTGTACCCCCACTTTTTGCTGGTGTTTCACTGTTTTCCGACCTTAGCCTGGCTGTGGCCCTGCTAATCAGGACCACAGCCTAGCTGCTACCTCTCTAAAATGGTTTCCATATACATTAGGTACATATCTAATTGGATTCTGGAGTGCCTTATAAGCTCCTAGTATATGGTATACTATGTACCTAGGGCATAGGTACCTCAGAGGCCTACCAGGGGCTGCAGCATGTATTATGCCACCCCTGGGAAGCACTCCAAAATGACACCAGAGGTCTGCTACTGCAACCTGGGTAAGCGTGTGCTTGCACCCCTTACTGTGATATAGGCTACCTATATCACTACCTTATACAGACACATATAAACCTATAAGCCACTCCTATGGCAGGCCTTGACAATCCTGAAGGTAGAATGCTTGGTTTTATGTGAGAGGGTGCCCAAGCATGAGCTGAGCCCCTCTGCAGCATTCAGAAATACTTCCTTATGCCTGTTCTGTGATAGAGCCATACCATATACTCTTAAGTGCATTATAACCTCGCGGTAAATGCTAACTTTGGGATGGCTGCATCAAAACATGTCGTGTTTGGTGTCAGACACTTTGGAATACTACCCCCCCACCAGTTCTGGTGGCGGGGGTAGCATTCCGCCCTTCTAGAGGGAGAGACGTGTTCACACTGGTTAACCCGGGTAAATCCTTTCAAAGCCCTGGCATCACAAAATGGATGCCACTGCCACAGACACGGGTCTGGCCTCCTGCTGTTGACCGAAACTCCGGCAAGGGAGGCCTGGACAATAGGTTTCCTGTCACAGGGAGGTGTAACCACCTCCCCCGACAGGCAGATGTGTATTGGGGCAGGGTGGGTGCATTCAGAGAATGCTTTTGAGACACTGCCTGTGGCACACAAGTTGTCCCTGTGCATAGCCCAGTTCAAACTGGTTGCAGGGGCACTCAGCCCCTGCTCTGGCGTGAAACTGGACAAAGGGGAAGGGGTGTAACCACCCCCACCCCAGGCCCACCCATAGGTGGAGTCTTAGAGCTAGTCCATCCCCTAAACTTAGTATAAGTATAGGAATCCAGTCCCTAGGACTTTATATTATCCTGGACGAACCTCTGAAACATATATCCTGGACCTTCGACTTTCTATCACGACTAGATGACGGAAGAAATCTCCCTTGGGGTCAAGGAGTGACTCCCCTGCTTGGCAGGCACCAAAGAAGCAACTGACCGGTCTGCATTGCTGAAGCTCCCGCCGGACGCCAAAGTCTTTGCATCACCAGATGTAGATTTCTAGACTTCCCCGAGGCTACCCTGAGTCCACAGCAAAGATGAGGCCCGTGGCTATCGTGGGTAATGTGGAACCGTGACCTCTGGACACCGTGAACTTTTGCAGCAAAAACACCTTCCTGGTAATCCTTGGGGTTGTGCTTTGGGCTTCGAGTAGCCCCAGCCTTGAGCACCTCCTGTACCGAAGATTGTTGACCTCCACTCCACGAGTGAGCCGTGGGCCAGCTCCAAGTGCGACTGCTCAAGGCTCCTTTGCAATCACTGGCCCGTTGGCTAGCAGGTCCCCATGTAGGCAACTCCCCTTCTATTTGGGCTTTTCTGGTTGCTCCAGTCTTGCTCTTATTTACCCTTGCTGGGTGAGTCCATCAGACCTTGCTGGTCTGCACCGCAGTCCTTTCTCTGATTTCCTAAGACTTGCTGTTGCCAAGGCTTGTTGGGTCCTTTCTGGTCGCTGACACCGCATCACTCGACAGACTTTGAGGGACAGCTTGAATCCGGCTCATGGACTTCGTCAATGCCTCCTGGACTTCGTGGCTGAAGAGTCAAGACACCCGTCAACTCACCTGAAGCACCCGACATCTGTGGGCATTGGTTCATCCTGCCCTAGGTCACTGGCAAGTGAACCAGACTCTGTCCCCTCTGCTTTCAGGTTCCTTTCATCCTAGATCCAGGCTTGGATCTCTCCGGACACTTCTCCTCTTCACGGCAGCAGCAGTTCTTTGCAGGCTTCCATTGGAATCGACGACGCGACCCGACACCAAAAGACACCTATGCACCCGGCTTCCCTGGGTGAGGTAACTTAAGTACTCCGGTACTCTCGATGGTGCTAGCCCTAAATCTGTCTAAGTCCAAAAGGGTTTGGTCCTAGTTCAATTTGAAGTGTCCCTAATCTTTAAAATTCCAACCGCGACATTCCCCATGAAAAGTAATAGGAACCCGCGGTTGTGTTTCCACACTGCATACAGTTCCCGTGAGTCCCCTGTGTCACTACCTTGGGTGGTTCCTTGGGGTCCCAGCGATTCTAGAGGCAATAGGCACACTGCCTATTACAGTCGTGGTTCTTACACCACTTTTTTAGTATATGGTTTGGTACGCCCCCAGGGCCCAAACGTGTATTTGTGCATTTAGTGATGCTTAAACACTTGTAACTAAAGTACTTCGAACTCCATTCTCATAAAGAGACTGGAGGGGTGTGTGTTATCTTAAATACATATATTTTAAATATATACCTGGTGTGGTTGTCTTTTCATTTGATCATTCAAAAGATTATAGACTGGTAAAACAAGCTGCTTTACATTCCTTCAAGACTTATCCTGAAGGCTGCTCTCCGTAGCTACCACTAGGATAGCTTTCATATAAGGTTGTCTTTAACCTATCACCATAAGGGGTTGTTTGGACTGATACAAGGTGCCCACTAGATCTAGTGGACAGCATATATCAGGCCACCTTCTCACATTGGTGTGCAGCGTGTGGGATTCCAGCTTGCTATTGTTTCACCAGATAATCTCAATTGAATTGATCAACTGAAAACCACTAGAGGTACATGAAGTACATATAATATCGAGTTTAGCTAAAGTAATTTCTACTGAACTTAGAGTTGTGTGTTAAGGGATAGCACACCCTTTCTACAACTCAAGAGAGTTTAGTAGGCCACACTAGTGTAGGTAGTGCAATACACCACACCACATTAATAATGTCTAACCAGCCAGGAACCACTGATTCCCTACCAGGGACCAGTGAGCTCCTTCCCTACAAGTATGAGGATCTCTCATTTGCTAGACTTAGTGTCTTATGCACCATTAGGAAGCTGAAGACAGGCAAAAGTCCATCCATGCAGCATCTTATACAGATACTGAAACTGGATGATATCACAAGTCCTTGTGGGCCTGTAGATGGAGACAGTGTGGGTGGGGCAGCTCTTGAGACTGGGCCCAGGGGTGGAAACTCCCCTGACCCTAACTCTGATGCTGACCAGACTGGTGACAATGACCAGACTCTGGTGGACACAGACCATCAGGATGAGGATGAGGATGAGGACAATAATGCTCCTTCCTTCATTCCTCCTGGTAGGCCTGAACACAGGGCTAGAAGGGATAGATCTCTGTCGAGGGGATCTCTTCAGTTTAACTCCTCTATTGGAACCTCTATTTCTTCTTAAAGAGGGAGAGAAACCTCCCAGGAGAGGAGAGAGAGACTGCTGAAGTATGAACAAGACAAGTTCAACCTCAGAAAACAGCAGATGGCCTTAGATAGGGAAGCCTTGGAGCTCTACAGAGCTACTAAAAAGGAGGGACTAGGGTCCCTTGGTGGCAGCAATTTCCCTAGAGATAGGGAGAAGTCTTATGACCATAGAAACCTAAGTAAGATTGTCCCTCCCTACCAGAGTGGGGATGACATCCACAAATGGATAACTGCCTTGGAGAGGGCCTGTAAAGTACAGAAGGTCCCTCAAGGTCAGTGGGCAGCAATCTTATGGCTCTCCTTTGCAGACAGAGGTAGAGACAAGCTCCACACTGTAAGAGAAAAGGATGGTGATGATTACAAAGTCTTGAAAAGTGCTCTGATAGATGGGTTTGGCCTAACCACTGAACAATACAGGTTAAAGTCCAGAGATACCCATAAGGCACAGAATCAGGACTGGGTTGACTTTGTTGACTGTGCTGCTAAGGCTCTGGAAGGTTGGTTATTGGGCAGTAAAGTGTGTGACTTCAAAGGATTGTATAATCTGATAATGAGGGAGCAGATTCTTAATAACTGTCAAAATCAGCTGTTGCACCAGTACCTGGTAGACTCTGATCTGACCTCTCCCCAAGAATTGGGAAAAAAGGCAGACAAATGAGTCAGAACCAGGGTGAGGCAGAAAGTACGGAACCAAGGTGGTGACCCTAAGAAGCAAGATTCTAAAAACTCTGATAAGGGTGGAGACAAGGGTAAAGACCAGAAGTCTTCACAAGGGCCCTAAAAATCATCTTCAGGGGGTGAATCCCAGTCAGGAAAGGGAAAAGGCCAAAAGAAGCCCTGGTGCAAAATCTGTAAGCAGAAAACTCACTGGACTAGTGACTGCACCAAGGCTAAGGAAAATACTCCAATCACCACCAATGCCCCTAAGGCACCTGTTCCCCATAGTAGAGTTACAATTGGTGGTGGGAATACACAGAATAAGGGTGTAGTAGGGTTGACCCTGGTTTCTGAGATGGACTCTGGCCTAGTCAGAGTACCAACTCAGGCTGTGCTTGTCAGTCATGGAGGCATGGATATGTCCCCCTTTGTGAGCCCCAGTAACCTGAGCAAATACAGACAGCAGCCTTTAATTAATGGAGTAGAAGCTCTGGCATTCAGGGACACAGGAGCAAGTGTCACAATGGTGAAAAAAAGATCTTGTCGATCCTGGGCAGATTATACTTGGTGAAATGTACCAAGTGACCAATGCAAGCAATGTCAGAACAGACCATTCTCTGGCAGTTTTTAACTTCTCCTGGGGAGGGGTAACTGGAATTAAGAAGGTTGTGGTAAGTGCGGACCTACCAGTACAGTGCTTGCTTGGAAATGATCTAGAAACTTCAGCTTGGGCTGAAGTGGAACTCAGGACTCATGCAGAAATGTTAGGGATCACTGCACATGTCTTTGCTGTGACTAGGTCACAGGCTAAAATGTCAAAAGCTGGACAGGCCCTGGATTCTGGAATAATGGACCAGGTGCCTCACAAGAGGAGGAGTGGTACGGTTAAGGCAGAGCCTTCCCACCTGTCTCAGGAAACTGATCAGTCTCTTCAGGGAGATGATCTTGAGCCTGAAGAAGGAACTGTCCCAGAGGAGCTTGAACCTGATCAGGTTGAGTTCTTGGGGACAGGGGGCCCTTCCAGGTCTGATCTGAGCCAGGAGCAGAAAACCTGCTTGAAAGCCTCAGACAGCAAGCTGCTGATGAGGCTGCTGGGAATGCTAGTGGCACCCATAAAGTTTATTGGGACGATGAACTCCTTTACTCAGAGAGTAGAGACCCCAAGCCTGGTGCATCCAGGAGGTTGGTTATACCTCTGAGGTTTAGGGGTTTCCTATTGACACTAGCCCATGATATTCCCTTAGCAGGACACTTAGGCCAGAACAAGAATTGGGACAGAATTGTTCCTCACTTTCACTGGCCACACATGTCTGAAGACACAAAGGAGTTTTGTCGCTCCTGTGTAACCTGCCAAGCCAGTGGCAAAGCAGGTGGCACTACAAAGGCCCCCCTAATACCACTACCTGTGGTGGGGGTTCCCTTTGAGAGGGTTGGGATTGACATTGTTGTTCCCATGGATCCTCAAACAACATCTGGGCACAGGTTTATACTGGTGGTAGTGGATCATGCCACCAGGTATCCAGAAGCTATACCCCTAAGGACCACTACAGCACCTGTAGTGGCAAGAGCTCTCTTGAGTGGGTTCTCAAGAGTAGGTTTTCCAAAGGAGGTGGTATCTGACAGAGATCCAAACTTTATGTCAAGTTACTTAACTGCTATGTGGAAGGAGTGTGGAGTGAATTACAAACTCACCACACCCTATCACCCACAATGCAATGGTTTAGTTGAAAGGTTCAACAATACCTTAAAGGGCATGATTAAAGGACTCCCAGAGAAGCTTAGGCGAAAATGGGACCTTCTCTTGCCCTGCCTTTTATTTGCATACAGGGAGGTGCCTCAGAAAGGGGTTGGCTACAGCCCATTTGAACTTCTGTTTGGTCACCTTGTCAGGGCTCCATTGTGTTAGGTGAAGGAAGGATGGGAGTTACCTCTCAAGCCCCCAAAGCAAGACATAGTGGACTATGTACTTGGTCTCCGCTCCAGGATGGCTGAGTACATGAAAAAGGCAAACAAAAACCTTGAGGCTAGCCAGGAACTGCAAAAAGCCTGGCATGACCAAAAGGCTGTACTGACTGTTTACCAGCCAGGACAGAAAGTGTGGTGTTGGAGCCTGTGGCCCCAGCAGCTCTCCAGGACAAGTGGAGTGGACCCCACACTATTGTTGAACAGAAAGGGGAGGTTACCTACTTGGTAGACCTAGGAACCTCTAGGAGTCCCCATAGGGTTCTCCATGTCAACAGGCTAAAGCCATATGTGGACAGGGCTGACATGGGCTTGCTCATGGCAACTGATGAGGGACAGGAGGAAGAGAGTGACCCACTCCCTGACCTACTCTCATAGAACCCTGATGATGGGTCAGTTGATTTTGTAGCCTTGGCCGGCAGCCTCACTACCCAGCAGCAAACTGATTGCAGACAGGTTCTCAATCAGTACAGACATATGATTTCACTGACTCCAAGTCAGACTACCTGGTGCACTCATGAAGTGGACACTGGGGACAGTCTGCCTACTAAAAATAAGATTTATAGGCAACCTAACCATGTCAGGGACTGGATCAGGACAGAAGTCCAGAAAATGTTGGATCTGGGTGTGATTGAGCCCTCAGATAGCCCTTGAGCTAGTCCAGTGGTCCTTGTGCCAAAACCTCACACCAGAAAGGTGTGAGGGGTACAGAAAGAGGCAAGTGGGGTGCAGAAAGAAGCAAGAGAGGAGCAGAAGGAAGCAAGAGAAGTGTATAAAGGAACAACCGAAGTGCAGAAAGAGACAGGATGATTGCAGAAAGAGGCAAGAGAAATGCAGAAGGAAGCAACAGAAATGTAGAAAGAGATAAAAGAAGTACAGAAAGAAGCAAAAAATGCAGAAAGAGGAAAGAGAAATGCAGAAAGAAGCAACAAAGGTGCAGAAACAGCTAAGAAAACTGCAGATAGACGCAAGAGACGTTCAGAAAGAGGCAAGATAGGTGCAGAAAGAGGGAACAGGCGTGCAGAAGGAGGCAAAAGACGTACAGAAAGAGGCATTAA
Organism: Triturus cristatus; assembly: GCF_964204655.1. Classification (NCBI taxonomy): domain Eukaryota; kingdom Metazoa; phylum Chordata; class Amphibia; order Caudata; family Salamandridae; genus Triturus; species Triturus cristatus. The sequence continues at coordinate 77,091,052 of NC_140581.1, forward strand.
AGGTACAGAAAGAGAGAAGAGTTGTACACAAAGAGACAAAAGAGGTGCATAAAGAGGGCAGACAAGTGCAGAAATGGGCAACAGGTGTGCAGAACGAAGCAAGAGAGGTGAAGAAAGATGCAAGAGAACTGCAAAAAAGAAGCAACAAAAATACAGAGAGAGGCAAGAGAAGTGCTGCACGAGACAAGAGAATTGCAGAAAGAAACAGAAGTGCAGAAAAAAGAAGAGAAGTGCATAAAGAAGCATCTGAGGTGCAGAAAGATGCAAGAGGGGTGCAGAAAGAGGCACGTGGGGTGCATAGCTTTGCAGGAGAGCTGCAGAAAGAAGCAAGAGAGATGCAGAAAGAAGCAACAGAGGTGCAGAAAAAAGCAAGAAAGAGGCTAGAGAAATTCAGAAAGAAGAAACAGAGGTGCTTAAAGAGGCAAGAAAAGTACAGGAAGAGGCAGGAGAGGTGCAGGAAGAGGCAAGATTGTTACAGAAAGAGACATGAGAGGTGCACAAAGAGGCAAGAGAGATGCAAAAAGAGGGAAGACAAGTGCAGAAAGGGGCAACAGGGGTGCAGAAAGAAGCAAAAAAGAAGCAAGAAAAGTGCAGAAAGAAGCAACAGAAATACAGAAAGAGGCAAAGAGGAGTGCAGAAAGCAGCAAGACAAGTATAGAAAGAGACAAGTGAGTTGCACAAAGAGGTGCTGAAAGAGGCAAGAGGGGTCTCAAAGAAGGCAAGAGAATAGCAGGAAGAAGCAACAGCAGTGCAGAAAGAGGCACAAGAAGTACAGAAAGAGGCAGGAGAGGTGCAGAAAGAGGCACGAGAGGTACAGAAAGAGGCAAGTGAGGTACAGAAACAGGCAAGAGACCAGCAGGAAGAGGGAACAGGGGTGCAGAAAGAGGCAAGAGAAGTGCAGAAAGACACAACAGAAGTACAGAAAGAGGCAAGAGAGATTCAGAAACAGGCCGAGGAGGTGCACGAAGAGAGAACAGGGATGCAGAAAGAGGCAACAGAGGTGTAGAAAGAAGCAAGAAAAGTACAGAAAGAGGTAGGTGAGGTGCAGAAAGGCACACGAGAGGTGCAGAAAGAGGCAAGAAAGGTGCAGAAAGAGGCAAGTATGATTCAGAAACAGGCACGGGAAGTACAGAAAGAGGTGAGAGGGGTGCAGAAAGAAGCAAGAGAGGTGCAGAAAGAAGCAAGAGAAGTGCAGAAAGAATATACAGAAGTGTAGAAAAAGGCATGAGGGGTGCAGAAAGAAGCAAGAGAAGTGCAGAAAGAAGCAACAGAGGTGCAGAAAGAGGCATGAGAAGTGCAGAAACAGGCAAATAAGATGCAGATTCAGGCAAGAGGAGTGCAGAAAAGGCAAGAGGGGTGCAGAAAGAAGAAGAGGTGCAGAAAGAAGCAAGAGAAGTGCAGAAACAATCAACAGAGTTGCAGATTGAGGTAAGAGGGGTGCAGAAAGAGGCAAGAGAAGTGATGCAAGAAGCAACAGATGTGTAGAAAGAACCAAGAGAAGTGATGAAAGAGACAAGAGTGTTGCAGAAAGAAACAGGAGAAGTGCAGAAAAAACAAGAGAAGTGCATAAAGAGGCATCTGAGGTGCAGAAAAGGCAAGAGGGGTGCATAAATGTGCAGGTGAGCTACAGAAAGAAGCAAGAGAAATGCATAAAGAGATAACAGAGGTGCAGAAAAAGGCAAGAGAGGTGCAGAAAGAGGCAAGTAAGGTACCGAAACATGCAAGAGAACTGCAGAAAGAGGGAACAGGGGTACAGAAATAGGCAAGAGTTGCAGATACAGGCAAAAGACATGTAGAAAGAGGCAACATAAGTGCTGAAAGAAGTAATGAAGGTGAAGAAAGAGGCAAGAGAAGTGCAGAAAGAAGGAACACTTATGCAGAAAGAGGCAAGAGAAGTGCAGTAAGAAGCAACAGAAGTGCAGAAAAAGGCAAGACAAGTACAGAAAGATACAAGAGATTTGCACAAAGACACAAGAGGAGTGCAGAAAGAGGGAAAACAAGTGTAGAAAGGGCCAACAGGGGTACAGAAAGAAGCAAGAGAGGTACATAAAGATGGAATAGGGGTACAGAAAGAGGCAAGAGAAGTGCCAAAAGAGAGAAGAGGGATGCAGAAAGAGGCAAGAGGGATGCAGAAAGAAGCAAAAGAGGTGCAGAAAAAAGCAATTGAAGTAAAGAAAGAAGCAACAGAAGTTCAGAGAGAGGCAAGAGGGGTGTGGAAAGAGAAAATAGAATTGGGGAAAGAGGCAAGAGAGGTGCAGAACCAGGCAGGAGAGGTGCACAAAGAGGGAACAGGGTTGCTGAAAGAAGCAAGAGAGGTGCAGGAAGAGGCAAGAAAAGTACAGAAAGAAACAGTAGAGGTGCAGAAAAAGCAAGAAAAAATGCAGAAAGAGGCAAGTGAGGTTCTGAAAGAAACAACAGAGGTGCAGAAAGAGGCAAGAGAAGTGCAGAAAGAAGCAACAAAGGTGCAGAAAGAAGCATGAGAAGCACAGAAAGAGGCTAGTGAGGTGCAGAAAGGCGCAATAGAGCTGTAGAAAGAGGTAACAGACATGTAGAAAGAGGCAAGTGAGATACAAAAACAGGCAAGAAGAGTGCAGAAAGAGGCAAGAGGTGTGCAGAAAGAAGCAAGAGAGGTATAGAAAGAGGCAAGAGAAGTGCAGAAAGAAACAGGAGAGCTGCAGAAAAAGCAAGAGAAGTGCAGAAAGAGGTAAGTGAGGTGCTGAAACAAGCAACAGAGTTACAGAAAGAGGGAAGAGAAGTGCAGAAAGAAGCAACAGAGGTGAAGAAAGAGACAAGAGAGGTGCATAAACAGGCAAGAGAAGTACAGAAAGAGGCAAGAGAAGTGCTGAAAGAAGCAACAGAGGTGCAGAAAGAGGCAATAGAAGTGCAGAAAGAAGCAACAGAGGTGCAGAAAGAGGCAAAAGAGGAGCATAAAGAGTCAAGAGAAGTACAGAAAGATGTAAGAGAAGTGCTGAAAGAAGCAACAGAGGTGCAGAAAGAAGCAAGGGAAGTGATGAAAGAGACAAGAGAGTTGCAGAAAGAAACAGGAGAGGAGCAGAAAAAAGCAAGAAAAGTGCAGGCAGGAGAGGTGCAGAAAGAAAGAATAGTGGTGCAGAAAGAGGCAACAGAGATATAGAAAGAAGCAAGAGAAGTCCATAAAGAGGCAGGTGAGGTACAGAAAGGCATAAGAGAGTTGCAGAAAGAAGCAAGTACGATGCAGAAACAGGCATGATGAGTACAGAAAGAGGCAAGAGGGGTGCAGAAAGAAGCAAGAGAGGTGTCTGTCCTTCCTTTTTTTTTATTTGGAGGGGGCAACCCTCCTGAGGCGAATTTTGGCCCTGGGGAGCACGGGCCCGGCCTTATCTTTTTATTTTTTTAAATGTAAAAAAGAGAGGGGGCGAGTGGCCCCCCTCCTGGGCCCTATTTGGCCCTGGGGAGTCCATACCCCGGGGCCTGGCCTCACGTTGGGGACCGCAGGGAAGCCCCAATGCCCCATCAGTCCCTGCCAGCTTCCCGCCTCCTGCGGGAGCCGGCATTGCCTTTGGACAAAGGGAGCTGCTGACATGCAGCTCCCTTTGCCCAAAAGCAATCCTGAGACAGTTTTTTCCTGTTCTCTCTTTCATGAAGCGAAACAGATGTTTGCTATGGCAGGGCGGAGCAGTGCTCCTCCACTGCCATAGCAGACTGCAATGTCCCGGGAGTGGGCAACCTGGGAAATTGCTGGAACTGGCCCTGAGGGTGGTGGTCCTCAGGGCCAAGGAGAGCTCCAGGAGGGGGGCCACATATCCCCTCTCCCAGCATTTGCATAGACCCCGGGAGGTGGTGGTCCCTAGGGCTGGGGGTACGCTATGGACCCCCATATTTGCATAATCAATACCCTGGAGAGGTGGCAGTCCCCGGGCAGTGTGAGGAGCAGGAGCCCCCACACTTTCTTAATTTTAAGAAAGGCCCCGGCGAGGCCCTCCCACATTTTTAAATTTGAAAGCCCTGGGGAGGTGGCGGTCGCCGGGGCAGGATGGGGGCAGAAGCCCCCTCATGCATTTTTTTAAAGAAAGCCCCATGGAGGTAGCGGTCCCTGGTGCTGCGGGGGGTGTGCCCCCACATTATATGAATATAGCCCCTGGGAGGTGGCGGTCCCCGGGGCTGCAGGGGGCACGAGGCCTCCCCGCATTTAAATACGAAAACCCTGGAGTGGTGACGGTCCCCAGGGCTGCGGGGGGCCTTTTGACCCACATTTAAATGAGTATAGCCCCAGGAAGGTGGCGGTCCCCGGGGTAGCTGGGGCCCTGCAGACCCTGCTACATAATTAAACATTGCCCCCGGGACCTGGCCTACCCGGGGGCTTAAAATGGATCCTGCGCTTCATTTGAAAAAAAAAATGATTTGCTGGATTCGCGCACCTTACGCAAATCCTGCTGAAAATAAACAAAAATGCTTTTTGGCCCTTGCAGGCCTAGGGGGTCAGGGTGTTTCTACCCTGCCCCCTTTTCTATTTTTTTCACCTTTTTTATTGTGACTCGGTACAACCGAGTCACAAGATGGCTGCCAACACTTCCTGGTTTGAAGTGTTGGCAGCCAATCAGAGTCATGCTCGTAATCGGGAGTGCTCAGCAAATCAGGTCTCACAATCCTGAGATATTGATATCTGTTAATGTTTAGATTTCTCACAAAATATTGAATAGATTTACACCCTTTAAAGAAAAGAGTGCACTCTGGACCAAGAGCTACCTCTCTGCCAAATTTGGTGTAATTCCATTCAGCAGTTCGGGCTGTAGCTGCGACAAAAGTTTCCTATGGAAATTAACATGGAGAAAATGCATTTTGGGACCCCCCATTTTTTCTCAGCCCCCGCTTGACAAATCACCCCAAAACTTTCAAGACAGAAGCTGACCAGAGTGCCCCATTAGTTTTGACAATTTCATGAACATTTGGTCAAACGGCGCTAAAGATATCGGCAAAAGAAAACACGCTTTTGAATAGAAACAAGATCTTAACTATAACTACCTACTGGCGACCGCTAGTAGGTAGATATACCTAGATACATATATATTCACTATAAAAATAAAGATGAAAGTGTGACAGTTGTAGTTAGGCATTCAAAAAACCTTAAGTATTTAGAAAATCAATGAAAAAAACAAAGGTTGAAAAGACATTATGGTTAGGCGAAAAACATAGGGCCATATGTAGGTAGGCTGTGTTTTGCGATTCTCTAATTGCAATTTTTAGGGAATCGCAATTAGAGAATAGCAAAACGCTATGTAGGTAGGATTAGCAATTTTTTTTGCGAATCCCACCTATTCCTTATTTGCGATTCTCTAATTGAGAATCGCAAATAAGGAATACCTTGCCATTCATTCCTATGGGCTAAAAGGCCCATAGGAATGAATAGGAAGACATTCTCAATTTGCGATTCTCAATTAGAGAATCACAAATTGAGAATGCAATTTCAAGGGTGCAAGGGTGTCAACATGACACCCTTTTGCACCCCTGTAATGAGCATGGGTGCACATGTGGCGCACATACATGCCCTAAGGGCATGTATGTGTGCCACATGGCACTTTGAATAATGCAAAAAACTGCATTATTAAAAGAAATCGCAAATTACCATCAACCTGAAGTTGGTGGTAATTTGCGATTCCTTAAGCCAAAATAGCACAACTTGGGTGCTTTCTACATTGCATTTAAGGAATCGCTATTTGGGATTCCTTAAATGCATTAGCAAAATAAGGAATCGCAAATTTTGCGATTCCTTATTTTGCATGTGGGTTGTTGTTCCCTACATAGCATACTGCCCAAATTGCGATCGCAAACGCTGAAATTCTGCGAATTTCTGCATTTGCGATCGCAATTTGCCTTTCTACATATGGCCCCTGATTCTTTAAATTAACAAAATCACTGAAATTCACCATTTATAGTTTGCTCAAGTCACTATAACTGGTGCCCTTAAGTAATTAGAAGACACAACCTCAACCTGCGCTGCTGATAACCTCACATATTACATCACTCAAGACATGTTCTATGACATCATTTATAACATCACTAAAATATCTGAAATGACATCATTGATGATAACTAGGGGTGGGCCGAAATCACTGAGATTTAGCGGAGTTCCGCCAATGAGCAGAAATAGGCATGTTGCGCTGCTCACCCTGTGATTTAGCATGGGTAGCACATTCTGCGCTGAAAAATCAGCACGAGTGATACCACGCTGTGAGCAGGAGCATATGGCCACTCAAGTTGATTTTGCTGCCTCTCAAGTAGAAAATAAACTCGAGAACCAGCCCTTTAACCTGCAAATGCTCACAACCACCTGCTTTAGAAAATCTCACCTGAAGCCTTTCCTACTGACCGGAAAAAGCACTGGGGACCGCCAGTGGAGCCTTGCAAGAGGAAGAATTGCGTCACATGGTGAAAATAGTAGTTGAGCCAGAACTCTTCTAACTCTCTGTCACCAAATTCTGCTAATATTGCAAGCGGAATGAAACTTTCCACCCTGGCCTAATGACAACACCATGCAGGACAAGGGCACAAAAAAGGTAATCTTTTTAAACATGTTTAACTTGAGAAGTATAGTTCTCTTATTTTTATTGCAGACAACAAAACAGCATAACTTATTATAATGTCTGGCGGATCGCCACCGCCCGCACGACGGTGGCTATCCTCCTGACATGATCTCCCGCCCACCTCCCATTTCCCCCCGCCATATTATGCTGACAGCACCTCCCGCCGCAATGTAAAATATGTGGGATGCGCCCGCCAGTGTGGCGGGCACATCCTAATTGTGTATGCAGGACCACCGCACACATAGCGGGCGGTCCCATTTCACGATGCGATGGCGGGCAGACTTTGTCCGCCCACCATCGTAATAGACCCCTAAATATTTTAGTTAATATTCTCAAAAAACATGTCCTTGTTGAAAAAACACCTCTCAAAAACAATCTCAAAATACAGAATGGGTAACAGATAATATGGTTTATTCTAATCATGGTATCTTGTGAAATAGACAAACAACTAAGCCTTTGACAATATGATACGATATGACATGTTATGATGTCACCAGACCATATTGCTTGTAACCTGTTTGCCCGTTTTGGTGATTTGGGGCCAGATGTACATAGAATTCAGTTTGCGGTTACCTAATAGTTAATTTTTGTAATTCTCTCTTAGGAAATCGCAAACAGCTATGTACAACAGTGGGTTTTTTACTGTCAGCGAATCCCAGTTGGTCGCAATTGACCTTACTCCTTAATATTCATGAGGTAGGTCGCAATTTGCGACTCATTGGAAATTGCTAAAAACACAGGAATGCTGGCCTGCTGGGGAAAGCAGACCAACATGTGTGTGTTTGCTTTTAAATAAAGTAATTTTTTTTACTGCAGCCCGTTTTCCTTAAAGGAATACAGGATGTCGTTCAAAAAGAAAATGAAATGTTTCAGTTTCAGTTTTTTAAGAGTAACCAGTTGTCTGTGGGACCATTGTTTGCTCTTAAAAAACGTTTTTGCAGCCATTCACAAAGGTAAAGGGGTCCCTCAGGGACCCCTTCTCTTTTGAAAACGGGTTACCACCAAACTGAATTTGGTGGTTAAAAGCAAATATTTTGCAACCATATTTTGATTGCAACACATTCATATATACCACTGTGAGTCGCTATTAGGAAGGGACTACTGAATCGCTAATCCATTTTGCGATTCAGTAATAGGTTACCAGATCGCAAAATAAGGTTTGGTACATGTAAAAATGCTTTTTTCCAGTTGCAAAAGGGCCGATTCTGCGAATCAGGCGATTGTGACCTGAAAAAAGCTTTGTACATCTAGCCCTTGGTTTTTTATTGAATAAATTGGAGTGGTATACAACTCGATCTTCATATTGAACCCAATCTGTGACTTACCTGCTATGATCAGCCAACCCAGCTGTGTGCAACTTTTATGTATGCACAGTGGGCACTCACTGCAGTGGTTGTGCCCTACCTACCAGTTCTGGCCACTACTCACTGATCAATGGCAAAAGGCAGCCAAGCAGAGGCTGGTCTCTTTTTTTGGATTCTGGGGTATTGTGATAGTCAGTGTGGTCTCACAAACCCATGGAGAATCGTATACCCTTGCTGGACCTCCCACAAAGTTGGCGGATCTAGTTTTGGGTCTGTAAACAACATAGGAGGTCAATTTAGGGTTCAAGGGCCCTTGCTGCAGGGTTGCACCTGCCGAACCAGGGTTTGCAAGTTGTTTATTGAGCTTTGTATCAGAATCTGGAACCCCCATGTAAAAATCTAGTTTTTTATTTACATTGTGATACTGGGACCCCTTTAGGCTCTTTCACTTGGTTTTAGGATGTGGGGACCTAGCTCCATGTCCTGTAATAACAAACTTCTATCTGTATGTCTATGAGTTGTGGACAGTTCACAATGTTTATATATCCAGAGGCTACATAGACATGGACAATTTACTCACACGTGAGTCCATATTTCTTTTTTTTGTTATATTTTTATTGAGAAGTACGTGTCAGTTTATAAGTAATACATAAAAATGGAGACTAAACTATAAATCAAATTAAGGTCACACAATAAATTACTATGAAATGTTAACTTTTCAGATTTCTAAACGCAAAAAAGGTAATACAGATATCGAAAGATACAATATCTATGATACTTATAAAACCTGGAAAGGAAGAATTAGGAAAGGTGTACTAGGGAGGATATGATGTAGATAGTATACAATATGCAGTAAACCATATGTTATAGATAATTGGAAGATAGTAGCAATAATATCATACAAATATAATATTTCAAGTGGAGATATTCCTACTAACTCAACAATTTCCAATAGGTGAACAGTAAGTCCTAATTAAAATAACAGTGTTAATGCTTAAAGCATCAACCGTCCTAATGATAACAGCAACAGCGCGACTATAAATAATGAGAGAAATGAATTAATAAAGAGATGAAAAAGGAAAGGATATTTATTAGCTAGAAAATGGTTCCAAATTTGGATGAAAGTTCACATTGTCCTCCAATCTATAAATGAGCTTTTCATATGATGTCATTTTAACATTTCAATAAGCCATTCATCATGTGTAGGACAGTGTGGTGTTCTCCAATCTCTTATTATACAAATATTTCCTACGATGAGTGCAATAGCGATCAATCGTCTTGTATGGTTTGTTAGATTTGGGAGATCAGTAACATCATGTAATAGAACGCATTTTTCTGTTAAAGGAATGGACACTTGTATAGCTCTGTATAGAGAGGCAGTTATGGAAGACCAATATTCCTTCAAAATTGGACATCGGAAAAAAAGGTATAATGTATCGCAGTCCTCCTGTGGGCACCTCCAGCAGGTAGATTGGTGTAGTAAACCTGCTGTCTTGAGTTTTTGTGGTGACCAGTACAAGTTATGAAGAATTTTGAAGAGAGTAAATTTCATTCTGGCCTCTCTGATTCCCTTATCCATGTTCATAATAACATCCGCCCATTCCTGTTCGGAATAAGCAACAGTAATTAACTTTTACCATTTGACGTGAAGTTGTGTTAGTAATGGATATGAGTGTAATTTATGCACTATGAGATTATAAAATCCAGGACTGCACCTTTGAGTTCGCCCACATTTTTAAGTATTGTAACACTGGGTAATCCTCAACTATCCAAAGGATATAGTCCTAGTCTACGATAAAGGGCTTGTTTTAATTGTAAGTATTTCCCCTCTTGGGAGGTAGGGTGTTGAAATTCTATCTGAAGCGTTTCAAAGGTTTTAAGCTCACCTTCGAAAGTGAGTATGTGATCCAACATAAGAATACATGCTCTCTCCGATATATCCCAGGAAATAGTCTATTTACCTATTCTAATATCAGCGTTATGCCATATGGAGGCCTTTTCATGTAGTCTCAGGTTACTCTTGAGTAGTTTGTGGGCATGTATCAAAATCTTAAGTATAGATTGAATAATAGGGTTGGAAGTTTGTGAAGCAGGTGATTTATGAGTGTAAAACATTTGCAAACCTGAAGTTGCCTATACAGTTTGTCTTTCAATGAGAACCCATAGTGGGGGGTCATCCTGTCTGAGCCAAATATAAACCAATTGAGATAAATGAAGGGCTCTATGTAATGCTCAATGCACGGTAAACTAAGGCCCCCATATCACCTGTAAGCAATAAATTTTTGAGATTTTCAGTCTAGGTCTCAGAGATCCGCAAATAAAGGTTTTAATACATTTGTCGATATCTTGCAATATTGATATTTTAACTGTCAAAGGCAACATATCTAAAACATAAGTGAAACGACGCACTATAATCATTATCACTGCCTGTACTCTACCCCAAAAGGACAGGTTAAGATGGGACCATTTTTCATACTCTGACTTCGTTTTGGCAATAAGTGGATCTAAGTTATCTTGAATCATACGTTCTAAACCTGTGTTGATATTAATACCGAGATACTTCAGGCGGTCCACTTTCCATTGAAAATTATAGGCCAAAATAGCTTCTTTCATTGTATCCCTGGGCAATGGGAGAGCTTCACTCTTATTCCAATTGACTTTGTAGGCAGAAATGATCGAGAAGCGAGAAATGGTAGACATGAGTGTCGGGAGTGAAGTAGGCAGATCAGTAAGTGTGAGCAATATGTCATCTGCATAAAGAAGTATTTTTGAGATCCCTGCTGGTGTAGGAATGTCTGCAATTTGTGAACACTGTTTTATTGCCGCAGCCAGCAGTTCAAGTGCAAGAAGGAATAAAAGAGGCAATAAAGGGCAACCCTGGCGGGATGCTCTTTGCACTAAAAAATATTTTGAAAGGAAACCCCCACAATTCACTTGTGCGGATGGTGTCTCATATAACCCTTCGACCTTAGAGATATATTCATTGCCTAATCCCAGCCTATGTAGTGCACAGGACATATAGCTCCATTCAATATGGTCAAAGGCCTTTTCAGCATCTAAGGATAAGGCTACTCTGTCTTCTCCAGTATCCTTGGAAAACCAGAGTATGTGAGCCAAAGTGCGTAGATTGTTACGAGAGTTTCTGCCTGGCATGAATCACACTTAAGAATTATGTATGAGTTTAGCGATAACTTGTTTGAGTCTTTTTGTAAGGATGGTGGCTAATATCTTTGAATCTGTATTCAGAAGGGAAATTGGACGATAGCTACTGCAGTATAATGGAACTTTCTTAGGTTTGGGAAGGACCGTTATGATAGCTTTATTTGTGAGAGAGGAGAGGCTACCAGTTACCTCTGCTTCTTTATAGGCATCATAAAGGGCGTCTATTGTTTCTGGTTTTACCCAACGGTAAAATTCCCCCGTAAAACTATCTTCTCCCGGTGCTTTATTGTATGGAAGATTGGAGATTGTTTAGGGTAATTTAATCCTTTTTTAATTTCACCTGCCAGTATGAGCCAATCATGTTCATTGAGGCGGGGGATTGTTATTTTATCAAAAAATTCCTGATCTTTGTGGTGATCATCATCAAACTCTGAGCTATATAACTTCTCATAATAATCTGCAAATGTATTAGCTATTTACTGAGTCTCAGTTATTAGCTTACCTTCAGAATTACAAATAGCTGGAATAGCTGTCATAGCTTCTCTCTGTTTTAATCGTGCCGCTAGTAAACAACCAGCTTTTTCTACTTGTACATAATTTTGAGCCTTAAGTCTATATAACATATATTCTGCTTTTGAAGTATGTAGTATATTAATCTCTATTTTAGCCTTTTTAAATCTACATCTGGAAGCTTCGGTTGGGTTGGTAAAATGAGTATGTGTCAGAGTTTTGATATCATGTTCTAAAATAGTCCGTTATTCTGTCCTACGTTTATTTGCTATAGCAGAATCTCTCATATTTTGCCTCCTAATGGTGCCTTTTGAAGCTGCCCATACAATTTGTGGAGAAGAAACTGAACCTTTGTTGTCTTTCATATAAGTAGTCAAATGTGATTGTAATTGTGATTTTTCTGTCGGTAGTTTGTATCGGGATATGTTTAAACGCCAAGGTTTCCTACAAGGACGTTTCAGACCCCAATCAAGCTGTAGACTGATAGGAGCATGACCTGAAAGTGCAATTTCCAAAATGTCACCATCACGTACATGATAGAATGTGAAACAAGGAAATTGTCTATTCTAGAATAGGAATCATGTACTGCAGAGGGATATGTAATTCCCTTATCTGAAGGATGTGGTAAACGCCAAATGTCAGTCAACCCATGATCTTCACGGAAGTCTCCCAGTATCGCTCTATCTCTGCCATGTGTCATGTCTAGGAGGCCCGTTCTGTCTAAGATCGCATCCGGGGAAAGATTCCAGTCACCCTCCAGGGCTATTTTGGAAATTCCCATCTCCGTTAGAATTCTGTTTAGATGAAGGAAAAAAGGACCTTTGTTCCAACGGGGGCATAAATAGAACCAGCTCCCAAAATAGGATCACCGATTTTAAGCTTGGCAAAAACAACTGACCTTCTTCATCTGACCAGGACTGTAGTATTTGACATTGCAGTGTTTTCCGTATCAGAATGGCTACACCACATTTTCTAGTAATAGTATGGAATATAGGATCTCCTGACACGTGAGAAGGAGGTTTGCAGCTGTAAAGAATCTAGCCTACCCAATCTTGTTTGAATTTTTCTGATTCTATACCAGATAAATGTATCTCTTGAATGAGAGCAATATCTGTAAGTTTGGAAGCTGAATAGGAAAGAATGTTCTTCCTTTTAATGTAATTAGTAAAGCCATTGACATTGATGAACACAATGTGCATAGAACTACTTGTCATAATGCTGATTGGAAATGTTAGAGTATGTTTGTATTGAGTGAGAATGGATCAAAAGGGTAAAAAGCAAAATGAAGATTGATAACAAATGTGGAAATGTAGTAATGGAAAATTACTGAAGCGAAAAAGAAAAAAAAACCTATCCAGAGTATAATTAACCTGTAACCAATAGGGGAGAAAACAAATGTTGGCATAGTGCTTACTAGTGGGCGTAGAAAGAAATCAATTTGGTTATCTTGCAGGTAAGAAGGGATTATTTGTAATGTTTAGCTGTTCTGTTGGTTTCATCCAAATTCTTCTTAAACAATGTGGCTCCAACCCCCGGTCTATAACAGGATGCTGAGTTCCTTTGCACTAAAGAACCAGTTACTCCCTATTTTTATGTCTTACCAAAAATTCATAAAATACAAAGACCACCACCCGGAAGACCTATCATTTCCGGCATCGGTTCCATTCTGGAGCCCTTGTCACAGTTTGTTGATTTCTTTCTATGCCCACTAGTAGGCACTATGCCGTTTGTACAGGACACCAAAGACATCCTCAGGCTTCTTAGAGAGATTCCATTTGATCCTCACACTGACTATCTGGTATCCTTTGTTGTGGAATCACTCTGCAACTGCATCCCACAAGACCAGACTCTGGCCACTGTTGAACAACTGCGTCAATGTGCATTGTGCGTCAACTGTAGAGAAGTAATCAGAAACAGCGTTTTAAATTAAATAAACATATGGATACACATTTCCCTCGGTTCTAAAATATTAGTAACCGTAACTGGTACCAGCGGGCAGGTGAAAATAAACACCACAGCATTCTTGAACTAAGCGCGTCACGTTGAAGTACAGTGGCACCGGTGGTGGCTCCTCCATTGGGGCGTTTGGGCGCCGCCCCACTGCTTTCTCGCAGTGCGAGAAGGCAGAAACATAAATGGTAATAACTATCATTTATGTTTCTGCTTCTCGCACTATGAGAAAGCAGAAGTGCCTGGTTGGGGGTGGGCGGTCCTGCTCGAAGGCAGGGGGGGGAGTGGCCTGGCCACTGTTGTGCATACTGACTGTTTGGCCGGCCCTGGGGCTGACCAAACAGTCAGTATGCGCAACAGTGGGCAAGCCACTCCCCCCTGCCCTCGAGCAGGACCGCCCACTCTCCCATTTTCTCTATGTGGGCTGCTGCATGCAGCAGCCTACATAGAGAAAATGGCCCGGGTGGGGCGCTCTCAGAGTCGCCTCACCAGTTGTGATTGGAGGAGGGAAGGGAGGAAGGCTGCCTTAGCTGATGACGCGAGGAGAGCTGCAGCCGGCGGGCCTGGAATTCGAAAACCCAGGAGTCAGGACCAGACGTCGGGAACCTTCCAGAAGATGGCGCGGAGCGGCGGGACGGTAAGTTTTATTTTATATTTTTCTTCCCATTAAACCCCTTCCGCTTCCCCCCCCCTGCGCGGCGCGATGACCCAATTTCAAATTACACCCCCCCCACCAGCCTGTAATGCTGGCTGCGACTTCTGGAATGAGTGGCACACGCAGACGTTGTAGTGAGTTATTATAAAGTGTTCTGAGGATGTTGAAATGAGAGCCAGTGCAACATTAGGACCAGTGTGGGACAGTGTCTGGGGGTGGTCACACATAAGACCACAGTAAGGCACCACAGTGCAAGAGGTAACCTCAGAAAAGCCGTTGCTCAGGGTGAGGGCCCAAACGGCAAAATATCATTTTGTTTGGAGCTCCACAAATCCTTACAGCCGTGCTGGTTGGGTGAGATCCGGCTTAGTAACCAGAGCTGCCGACGTTGGAGTCTGTGGGGTGCAGGCATACTCTGAATACCTGTGCCTGGCTCAGATTTTGAGAAACTGCCTCAGCCCAGAACTCATTGATTGCCACCTTTCTGCATATCAGGCGCCAGAGAGCGCGGAGTCACAGAGTCTTTTTATTGAACTTTTATTATATTGCAAACTCGACCGAAGTATTGGAGCGCTTCCACTTGGTTTACGAGTCATGTAAATTAGGCAGCAAGTGTCAGTTACATTACACCAGGTCCAGACCAGGAAACACATTCTTCTGACTGTCTTTTCTTACCTGTTGCTACCTGTACTGCTGTGGTGATGGTATTAATTTTACAGGAGCAAAAACATTCGAAAAAACCTTCGAGAGATGGTGGAGCACTACTGCTAACACAGTTTCAGTTTAATCATGAAACTGTAAATGTGTCTTCTTGGCTGAGGCTGGCATCTTTCTCCACCTCACGAGCTTCCAGGCCCGGCATTGATTCATTTATGACGATCCTGTTTATGGATCCAAGCGCCACCAGTTCTCAAGGGAGAGGGTAAAGGGAGACAGGAGGAATCCTGGAATTATGATTCTATAAACTACTAAAGACTAAAAGTCTTGTGTAGTTTTAGAATCATAACTCAATTATTATTTTAATGTAATCGGAGTACTCTGGTATTGTCTTTGGTTTGCTTCATCCAGTCACATCAAGGCTAGTGTGTCAAAAGAAGTTGTATATCTGGAGTGTTTAATCCCTATATGTTCCTAATCTTATGGTACTCGTGCTGTGTCAGGGCGCTTGTTTGTTGGAGAAATAGTGGTGCGGGTGTCTCGTGGCTGTGATTCCCTTATGTTCTTGTAGGGGTGGGAGCGGGGCTGGCTTTAGCGCTGGTGGCTCCTGGGGCGATATTGTTTGCCCCCTACCTCCCCAAAAAATCCCTCTTTCTCCACCCATTCCCTCCCTACCAAGCTCCATCAGTGTCTCACAACTCCCCTGTAGCCCCTTTCTCACATGCTTTCCCTTTGTTTAATTAATGCTGTGTACTGTAGAGTTTCAGAGCCCTTTGCATCACACACTTTATACAGAGACAATGGATTAGAAGTGATGTGTAAGGCAGTGCATGGTAAATGTTACCTAAAACAAAGAGGACTACATAGTGCAGGTGTCACATGTCCTCTATACTGTAGACTGTATAGTTTAATACTGACTGCTTGGTCTGGTGCAGCAGCAGCACAAACTCATAATGTAAAACGGAACACAGTGGTTGTGTTGACTTTAATAATAAGAATTAATTTCTACTCAAATGATTTGAACCCACATTAGGATGATGACTAAAGCAAAAAATCATAACCCCCTTAGGTCGCTCTGGCTCGTTTGCTCCGCCACCAATTTTACGCCCTTCCACTTTCAAATTTCACCAGCCGCCACTGAGTGGCACCAATTCACAAGTGGAAAATCTGCGCTCGTAAATACACTCCCAGGAATGGATGTCGATGTGGCAACGCGTCAGCTCTTTCGTAAATTGGGGCAGCGGCCAGTGTGGCACCTCTTATTTATACAGGAGATTGTTGCAGTGGCACCAGGCGGGCAACGGCAACTAGAGCCACATTTCGGGGGGGGGGGGCTGAAAAAGATTGGGGGGGGGCTAAGTCTTCCAGCCATAGGCAGAGTGGCTGTAAGAAGGGATGAAAACACAACAGAGGCCTCATTCACGAGTAAATGGTCTCTTAAAGACCTGTGAAGTACTCGGGTGCGGCTGCAATTAGACGGACGCCAGCCCGCGAGGCTGTCTCAGCCGGGCTGACACACATGACGGGGGGGGCCTAAAGCCCGGTGAGCCCAATGGGTGTTGCACGCCTGAGTGGCACCGTAATAACAGTCGATGAAGAGTACCGCAATAGCGCGCACCAGGCATTTCAACACGTGTGGCGCCCGAATGATTCACTCACTCATCACAGAATGCGGCGAAAGCGCGGACGAACAAACACTTTTATGAGTGCAGCATCGGAGAGATTGGAACTGGAAGTTGCATTTTCTAAATTTGCACAGCTATCACTCTACAGAGGAACAAGATAAAGGTAGAATTAGGAAGTCTGGGTACCTGCAGTTCCGGAGACTGACACGGAGTAAGGGGTGCAATGCCCCATTCACTGGTGAACGTTCAGAGTGTTAGTGACAAGAACACATCTGCGCGCGCAAGAGACCCAGACATTCAAGGCTGAGATTTCAGTGCTCGGTCACAGTTGTTTCTAACAGGTCAAGCGTGTGTTCATTCTGCGCAAAAAACACGATTCCCCCAGTCCTTGTTTCACAAGCTCATGAAACATGTACGCATGCCCGAAGAGCTTCACTCAGTGGAATGACGTCACAGTTTCCACCAGGACTGACTTCCTTCCACGTTTAGGAAAGCGCAGAATTCGCAATTCTTGATGCAGTGGCAGTCTGGCTAAGTTCCTGCTTACACAAATCCCGCAAACACATATTCACCCGTCCACTCACTGCCTCTCTCATGTTCTCAATGCAGTTTCTGAATATAGGACGCCACATTACTCCAAGAACAGGCGGAGTGGTCGAAAACGTCCTGTTTCGTAGAGTCCAATCAACATGGAAAAAATATTGCTCTTGATTGAGAGACAAGAAAAAAAAGTGCCTCCAAATCGCTGGATATGGGAGAAGAGATTACGGGCGGAAATGTGTTATTTTCATTGTCACCTCTAAATGTAGTTTGTAATTAGGAATGACTAAAACCACGGCGAGCGACTCATCAAAGTACAAAGATTGAGAGATTTGGCACCTGGCTCCCCCAACAACAGCAGAGCTAAAACGCTTTGCCTGTTTTGAAAAACAACTGATGATAATGCGCACTCGTAAGGGTTAGCGCTGTTTGCAAGTGTTAACCATAAATCACGGAGTATGAGGCGTCTGACCCTGCTTTCCCTTGGTACGTCACTGAGGGCCAGTCCACTGCCTCGGGTACCTGCAGCAGGGGCGCTGGTTTGGACTCACGCACATTGCTTGTCCCTTACCTGGTGTCTGAAGAGGTCACTGCAGGTACAGGTGCTTCGGTCCGTGCTCGAAGGATCTCTGCACAGTGCACGCCTCTGTGCACAGACACTCTGCTCTCAGTCAGGGCCAGGCCATTGCCTCAGGTACCTGCAGCAGGGGCGCTGGTTTGGACTCACGCACATTGCTTGTCCCTTACCTGGTGTCTGAAGAGGTCACTGCAGGTACAGGTGCTTCGGTCCGTGCTCGAAGGATCCCTCTGCGCAGTGGATGCCTCCACACGCAGACACTCTGCTCTCAGTCAGGGCCAGGCCATTGCCTCAGGTACCTGCAGCAGGGGCGCTGGTTTGGACTCACACATATTGCTTGTCCCTTACCTGGTGTCTGAAGAGGTCACTGCAGGTACAGGTGCTTCAGTCTGTGCTGGAAGGATCCCTCTGCACAGTGCATGCCTCCACACGCAGACACTCTGCTTTTAAAGAGCCTGGAATGCAACCGTGGGAGGAGGCAGAAGGGGGGAGGTCCCACTGCACACTGACTACTCCTAGGGTGACCAACTGGTATTGGTGCAAATTCAGGACGGTGAGTGTAAAAATTCAAGACAAAGGGTCAAAATTCAGGACACAAATTCAGGACAAGAGGTTAAAATTCAGGACAAATCTTCAGGACAATAAGTAAGTTTTACAGACACATCAGAGGAGGTCGTGCAATAGTATATAAATTAGCCCATCCATATCCAAACATATTCAACCATTTGCAAACCTATCCATCATGTATCCTTCCATCTATCATTTCACTCATCCATCCCTTCATCCATCCTTTCACTCACCCATCCATTATTCATCCATTCACCCTATCCATCTGTACACTCATCCATCCACTCTTCTACCCATCCATCCATTCACTCATCCATCCAGCCATTTACCCTTCGCCCATCCAGCCATCCTTTCACTTACTCATCCATCCACCCAGTCACTCATCCTTCCATCCATCCACCCTTTCAGTCATCCATCCATCCTCCCTTTCTCTCTCCATCGACCCTTTCACTTAGCCATCCTTCCTTCCATCCATCCACCCACCCACCCACCCACCCATCCATCTATTCATCCACTCATGAATCCATCCATTGACCCTATCACTCATCCATCCTTTCTCTCATCCATTTATCCTTTCACTCCTTTACTCATCTATTCATCCTTTTGTCCACCTACCTTCCCTTTCACTCACTCATCCATCCTTACATCCACCCTTTCACTCATCCGTCCATCCATTCACCCATCCACCCACTCACTCACTCATCATCCACCTTTTCACTCATCCATCCTTTCACTCATCCATCCACCCTTTTACCCATTCAGCTACCCTTCCACCCATACATCCAGCTATTTACATTTTCTCTCATCCATCCTTCCACTCACTCATCAATCCACCCATCCTCTCTCATTATCCATCTATTCAATCTTTCACCCTTTTACTAATTCATCCAGCCATCCACCCATCCCTTCACTTACTCACTCGCTCACCTTTTCATATTAATTTTGAGCTGAGCCTTTTTGAGAAGAGGCCCATCAAGAACTTCACCCTCGCTGCAGGAGCCATTCCAGGACTGGGACAGAAGCCACCCAGGGGGGACAGGAGCCATCAAAGACGGGAGGGGGGGGACAGGAGCCACCATATGGGGGGACAGGAGCCATCACAGGAGGGGGAACAGGATCCGCCAGGGTGGGCACAGGGGTGGGCATGCAGTATTCTAGTATCATCTTGGTCTCTTCCAGGGTGGGGTAGGGCTCCTCACCCCCTCCTGGACAAGACAACGAGAGGACAGGCTCTCTTTCTAAAATGTTAGTTTTGCCATCCCCCACTGTGATGTACAGTACTTAAAGGCGATACTCCAAGAGAACTGATGCAACTGATTGGCCTCCATACTTTGTTAATCAGTGTGGGTGCGATTGTGCCATTTCTTTATTTTATTATAGACTGCATGTTTGAAGAACCGAGGTTTGCTTAAAATTTAGTAACAGTAATTAAGCTCTGTGAAGAGAACCACAGAACCACGTGCTGCTTCGGTGTAATAAGGGCCGGTTCTACGATTTTTGGGGCCCTGGGCAGGAAGGGAATGTGTGAGGCCCCTCTAAATTGCAGACACATGACGCATTCAGGGCTGTTTGCATCTGAATAGATGCCCCTGCTCCTGAAGCTGCAGCCCCTTCCTCTCAGTCACCTTCAAGCACCTCTTAACAGCTCATCAAGGGCGGAAGGCCTCTTAACAGCTCATTAAGGGTGGAAGGTGTGAGGGTTGCCATCCCGCTGTGCCTCTCCAATGCTGCTGGGTATCTGAGCTTTGGTACAACATCGGAGTCAAGAAGGGAGGTGGGTGGAAGCTGTGCCGGCTTTAGGGTGGTGAATCGGTGCCCGGTTAAAATTACGGACAAATGGCGTCCGTTAAAGAATCCTTCACGGACAACGGACAGACGGCCGAAATTACGGACTGTCCGTGAAATTTACGGACGGTTGGTCACCCTAACTACTCCCCTGCAGCTATCTCCCATGCCTGCAAAATGTCTTATCTGTGAAAACAGAAAATGAACACTGAAGCCCCGGGAAATAAATCTACAAGGGCATAAAAGGGTGAAAATGAAGAGGCAAACAAGAGAAATACAATGCATTGCTTGTGAGGCCGAAGCATGGCAGCACAGCAGAAAAACAGTTCTTCCCGGTCAGCAGAGTGGCAGTCCTTGTTCCAGCACAGCAGTCTTTCCTTCTGGAAGAGTTCTTCACAGGTCCAGTGGTGCACTGAGGTGGTAGGGTGAGATACCCAGTACTTATACATAGTTGTACCTTTGAAATGGGGAACACTTCAAAGAGGATCTTTGAAGTCCACAGAGGTCCTTCCTTCCTAGTCCTGGCTGCAAACTCATTACAGCTGTGCACAAAACCCTTTTGTGGGGACAGGACACAGACAATTGAGGTGTAAGTGTCAGCTCCTGTTAGTCCTGGCATTGTTTGTCATGTTTCCCCTTTCTTTTTTAGGTCTCGCCTAGCGTTGCTGCGCACATGCGCATCTCGCTCGGTGAGATTTATTGCAGATGAGTACCTTTAGAAAAGGGCGTTAAGCCCCGCCCCTCATTTCCATTGGCTGGCGTCAACATTTATGCTAAACGGTGGCCAGCCATTGGAAAGGAGCTATCTGTGTTGCCTCCCTTTGACTTTTTGTGCTGGCCCACCTGGACTGGCTCGCCTGCATTACGGATGTTGTAACAAAACTTCTTATCAGAAGCCTCGTCACGCTGCCTTGCACGTGCCAGTCCGGCTCTGTCATTGGGCGCTCTGAGAACGCTCTCGCTATGTTAAAAGGCTTGTTTTGGTAGGACTCCCGCATTTTTGACCATCTTTCCAACGTGTGCATTGCTTTAACTGTGTGGCTTCCCCCACGCGCTCATTAGGCTTTACGCTTTGCCAAAGGCAGCCACGTGTTTATTTTTCTATCATGGATTCCAGTGGAGCGGATTGTCGAGTACATGGGTCCGTCTCCACAGTGGTGCTACAGGCAGAGCGGATTGTCGGGTGCGTGGGTCCGGCTCCAGAATGGTGCTCCAGGCAGAAGTGCACTAGCAGAGCGGAATGTCAGGTGTGTAGGTGCGGCTCCACAGCGGTGCTCCAGGCAGAGGTGCACTGGCCAAGCGGTTTGTCGGGTGCATGGGTCCGGCACCACAGCAGTGCTCCAGACAGAGCTGCACTGGCCGAGCGGTTTGTCGGGTGCCAGGGTCCGGCACTGCAGCGGTGCTCCAGCAGGCTAGAACCGAGGTGCATGTGCATTGCTCGGATAGTACCCTCCACGATATGTGTGCTTTGGTTTAGGATGAGGTGGTTTAGCAGAGCTGCGCCTCGCACCCCACGCTTCCCTGCTAACTGATGTGGGACACCGAGAGGTGCTCTCGCAGACTGGGAGGTCCCAGTCCTAGTACAGAGGTGCCATGTTTCACTATTATATTAATGCGAGCACCCTGACGTGACTGTAGTGTAAAGCAAAGCTGCGTCTGCTTGAGTTGTGCAAGCACTGCTTTGGAAGCAGCCCTCAGGCTGCAATACAGAGAATGTGCCCGGTGAGGGCTCTGGCATCCATCCATCAACCCGACCGCCGACAGCTGCATGTGACCCGGCTCTTGTGAGCTCCGTCCTGTCTCCAACAGCTTTGCTGTCAGCTGTGGTAACCTCAGCAAGAAATGTGGTGGACATGTGGTGAATGACTGCTGCTCTGAGGCACCACTGCCACTTCACCCTGGAGGCGCATCAAAAACTTGGTGACCATCCCGAGTCATCAAGCTGCTGCGGTTGCTAACTGTATGGTATTACACTGTACGCCCAGCAGGATGCCAAGACTTCACATATGCGTATGGGTGCACCCCAGATCCCAACTTTTGAATGTCCTTGATCACCCATTTGATTTTTTTCATGCATTTCATTGTTTTTTGTCACTTGAGATATATACCAAGGTACTAGACTTCTGCTGCACAAGAAAAATGATATCCTGGTTTACTAACGAGTCGCACACAGGAAATATTTTTTTTTTAGCACCACGGATCTCTAAGGAATGGTAACAGGTTATTTGTGGAAATGCTGCGGCCTTGGATGTTATGTTTTGTACCCCCTTCAAGTGAAGCACCAGCTGCACAGGGACACCAAAGCACCGAGCTCGGGGCTATGCTTCAGGTCACCCAGCCCAGGTGTAATCGCCAAACCACTGCGGAGCTGGGCCCTTCCTTTAACTTCTAGGCTGGCCTCTCGAATGGTGCCTGATATAAACTGTGCACATCAGCCGAGCAAGGGCAGGACGCACAAGTCAAGCGGATAATGGGTTCACTTTACAGCAGGAGTTGTGCGAATGCCATTTTTATTTATACGTAACCTAGAGAAGTGCAATTTTACTCCACTTCGCACACGAGGTAGTTAAACATCTTTCTCTCCGGTCTCTCACCCGTCTTATTGTGTCACCTGTTTCTCTTCAATCTGCTTCACGTTCTCGCTTCTGCTTCTCTCGTTTTTCCCTCCCTCTGCTTCTGTAACCTTGTCAATACACCCCGTCCCTCTCACATACACAGGCTAGTCTCTAGCTCTCCTTTTTTTCTCACACTCATGTGATGTGACCCCTCTTGCACTCTTGGGCCCTGCAGTTCACTTCCCTCCCTCCGCCTGAGTTTCCCATAACTTATCACCAGCAATGCATCTCACCCCTTATCCTCTTGGGTCTCTCCTCCATTTCTCAGACTCCCTTCTCCACTATCCCATAGATCTGACGCCCCCTCTTACTCCATACTTCTCTCTCCCTTTCAACCCCCTCCTGCACACACACACACACAGCTATCCAGTTTAAACTTTATGGCCCAGGGACCCCTCATCCCCGGATATTCACAGAACACCCTGCAACCCTAGCCCCTTCTTTTGTTTTCCCGCTTCTTTAGGAGCTCACACCTCTCTCATGTAATTTTCAACCTCACTCCTAACCCCCCACCCCCCTGATTCTCTGCCTATCTCCACTCTCTTTCTGCCCGCTGTCTCGTTCTCTCTCTGTCTCCCCTCACAGACGGGTCTTTGCAATTCTCCCCCATGTTCCCTAACACTCTCCAGGTGGCGCTCTGCTGCTCGCCACCCTATCTGGGAGTTGCTCTTGGCAGCGGCGGCTGCAGCTCAATTGCAGGAATACTTACCCTTATTTAGGTGCAGCCAGGGGTTGGGAGCGCTGTTTCTAACATCTGGATCTCATTGGCACCCATTTGGACAAAATGTGTTGCCCTTATATTTATATATTTTTATTCTTTTAACTCTTTATCTGCCACGGGCTTAGAACAGGAAGCCAAGAGCTATGTGTCCCGAGCAGGAAAGTGAGGGAGGGCGAGGGTCCGAGATTTGGCGGTCTGTCTGCCCTGTGATTTTTTTTATTTATTTAGTGCATTTTTATAAAGCGCGGACATCACCCGAACATGTCAGAGCGCTGTACAATAGAACCAGTTACGTTAAAAGAGAAAAGTATTACACAATAGAACATTACGGAGATAAACAGGAGACTTAAAAGGAAGGGTTCACAAATACTGAAAGACGCCATACGTATATTTACTTGTTTAATTTTTGTCAACTTCCTCGTAATATTGTGGTACATTTAAGAATTTAATGACCCAGGTGTTCAGCTTTTCCTTTGGAGCAACAGGGAAGTGGGGAGTCTTAAACCCAAACTGAACAACGGGTCCCTCGGCCCTCATCCACCATTTTAAAAGCTGGTCCAGGGTCCGTGCCATCTTAATTCAATGTGGCCCACTACCTGCATCCTGCACTTGACTTAAATAAATATCTTTGCTTTCTAGTACCTAGAATCAACCCCTAACGAAGTAAAGGATGCATAGCTACTAGAGTGTGAGAAACGTATCTAGAATACAAACAACGTAAGCATGCATTATTATTGAAAAAATTACCTAAAAAGAAGATGGCTAATAAAATGCCTAGATAAAACAGTAATAAAGTAGTTCAATAACACGATTATTAATTCAATTTCTCCCGCTTAATCTCTCCTGCTTGTCAGAAGAATAAAAACACAAATCGAAAAGCTAGAAATATACCAATTATGTCACAGAGGTGTCGGTGAAGGTCTAAAAACAAACTGACTTGTAAATTATCAAAGATTGGAGTGTAATTATTACATTATGTTTTAGGTTAACGTGTGGCTTCTCCTGATGAAGACGCAGCTTGCGTCGAAACGCGCGTCGAGAAAGAATCTACTCGTCAGCCACTAAATAATATGTATTTTTGTTATTGAAATCATTATGTGATGAGATAAAAAGTGTAATATTTCAGAAATTTTAACAATTGTATTTTATTCTGTATGGTGAATTGTTTTTTAATATGTCATTAAATGAATGTTTTTAAATATAGTAAGTGTTAGTTGATTTTATACGAATTGCACTCCAATATCTCAAAGAAATTTAATGCACTAATTGGGCATATATTTACCAACAGACCACAGACAGTCTAATCATATTTGCCTAGGGATTTATACCTTACTTGATAGTACCCTGCCCTAGGAATTACATAACTATTGTACAGGGGGCCCTTGTTTACTTTCTTGACCACTACCTGCATCCTGCCATGTCATATTATTCTCACTAGTTTTTACTTTAATGAGCGCGGCACCGTCTTCCGAACACCGTGCTATGCAAAGCAATAGGTGTTGCTTTTGGTATTGTAAATAACAATGCCAAAAGGCATTGCCACTTACAATGCCAATAGCTCCAAAACTCGCAGTTGCGACACCTATTTGCATTGTAAATGCTTGTTGCTTTCTGGCCTCCTGGTTTTGACTCTGATTTTGCTGGTTTAGTGTCTCTGCGCACTTTCTCACTGCTGTTCATTGTTAATGTGCAAGTGCTCCTGCTATAAAATATATTATGGATTCGTTTTTCCATGTTTGGCGTATTTGATTTACTAGTAAGTTCCTAGCAAAGTACACAAGGGGTGCCAGGGCCTGTAAATAAAATGCTGCTTGTGGGCTTGCAACACTGGTTGTGCCACCCACAAGCAGCCCTTCAAAGGGTTCTTAGACCTGCCACTGCAGTGTCTGCATGCAGTTGTGACTGCCATGTCGACCTGGCAAGTGCACTTACTTGCCAGGCCCCCAAACCTTCCCTTTTCTTACATGTAAGGCTCACCGCAGGTAAGTTTAAGGTACCCCCATGGGCAGCGTGCAGTGTAGGTGAAAGGTAGGACATGTACTGGTGTGTGTGAAATGTCCTGACAGTGAAAGACGGTGTATTTTGCTTTTCACTATTGAAAGGCTATCCGTCGCATAGGATAGAATGGGAGATGCTTTGTAACATTTTACAAGTATAACTTCCCACAGGTACAAGAAAGAGAAATGGAGTTTATTATACCTAAACTCACAATGTAAAAATGCATCTTTTAGTAAAGATGATTTTTATGTTGTGTGTTTGAAAATAGCACTTTTAGAAAGTAAGTATTTTCTTGCTTAGTCATCCTGTGTGCCTCTGCTTGTTTGTGGAATGACTGCCTGGCTTTGGAGTGACAGGGCCTGAGGATGTGCATTCTCTTTAAATAGCCACTGGCAGGTTTGAGGTGCATCCTGCCTCTCCTGGAGGAGTCAGGGCTGGGCTGAATAGACCTGGGCTGCATTTAGAGTAGTGGGAGGAGATTTACTTACACCTGAATAGGCCTGGTCTGCCTTGTACAATGCTATATCCACTTCCTGCTGGGAAGCTGGGCCAGAGAAGACAGAACTGGCTTGGACTGAGCACAGACACTCTCTGCCACAAGGGAACAAAAGGAAATGTGGTATAAGTATTGTGGTCCAGACCTCACCATGTTACAACTCTTTTGGACCAAGAAGAATGCCAAGAAGAAGAGCTGGAGAAGATGTGAGGAGGAACTACCACTTTGCTGAGTGCTTTGCTGTGTTGACCTGGAGGTCTATGACTGAGCCTGGATCGGGCCTAGGCTCGACCACCTGGAGGGTGAGGGGGAGTAAGGCCACTGCGGAATGGCACATGCTGGGCTAGGCACTGCCCAGCCCTCTGACTGGGGTTGAGCTCGACTGTAACGAGGCCCCTGGTGCCTTATGAGCCGGTGGGATGCGTGTGATGTGTTTTGAGAGGAAGCAGAGCGTGGCCGTGCTCCATAGCTACATCAACCAAGGACTTGTGGGGGTAACCCTGGATAAAGCTGCAGCCTACTACTGGCAGGAATTGGGTGTGCATCGGCAAGATATATTAGTGGCCCCTGGGTCGCTGGTGGTGCCCTTCGCACCGTGCACTGGGCGCCTGTACTGAACCCTGCTTCTTTGGAGGACATGCATCGTTCGTCCTGTGTTGGGCCCAACCACAATACGCAAGTAAACACATGCCGCTGATTAAAACTGAGGAGCCCAAACAGGTGGGCTCGAGCTTGGCTGGATGTGACAGAGCCTCAAAGATGAGATGGAACACTACACCTCTGCCCCCCACCGCAAGCAGTAACACATGTGATGTATACTTTTACTGCCCTGCCCTGAAAAACTTGTACTTGCCATGTGGTGAGCAGATAACACCTCACCAGGCAGAGGTCTGGTCTGAGGACTGACACCACCCGACGGGGCCAAGCGCATTGAACACTGCAGGTTGCAGCCTGCTCAAATCCACTCTGGGGTTTGCTTAAGATATCCTGTGATTCTCTGGTACGCCACATTCCACTGGTCAAGCAACTCGTCATTTAGCTGCCTAGCGGGTGGGATGGCTACTTGGCTGCACCCCACAACAGAATATCTCTCTCCCCTGCACTGTGAATGGTGACCCCTGCTTAGCGGCAAAGGAACGCCGCATGCTATTGTAGCCCTGCCCAGGCAGGTAAAGTTCCAGACGAGAAGTCACCCTGAGGCTTCCCCACATGCCTAACGCTCAGCAGCTGGCCATGGGTAGCTTCCACTCCATTGCACCATCCTCATCGACATGCCCAATGCCGGCCCTGACGCTGCAACCTGAGGCACTCTCCGGAGTGGTGCCATCCCACTTGGTACTGAATGACAAGCTGGACAGGGTATTGCAAGCGATGGAGAGAACTGGAACAGCTCTCAGCCAAACACACTCGTCCTTTGAATCCAAAATAGATAAAGTGACCTCCGATTTCACCCTCCTGTGTGTGGACCACAGCAAGCTCACTGACAAGGGACACAACAATGATATCGCACTAGCAGAGTTACAGCCGGCGACTCACGAAAACACCACAGTGCTGACTACGCTGCTTGAACGTGTGAGCACAATGGAAAATAGACTGGAACCTGTGGAAGGCCGCTCCAGCAGAAACAATATAAGGGTGGTGGGCCTCCTGGAGGGAGAGGAGGGTCGGGATGCAATTGGCCTACACTGAACGCTGGCTACAAGAACTACTGCCGGAAAACACATTGTCACCTCTCTTTACAGTTGAGCAGGGTGCCAGCGCGCAGGCCGCCCCAGGAGCTAACCCTAGGTCCTTTCTGTTCCGCCTCTTAAAGTATAGAGATCAAGACACCATATTGAGGGAGGCGCACAAATTACTGGAATTCAGGGTAAACAATGCTCTGGTTATGCTGTTTCCAGATTACATGGCATTGGCAAAAAAACAACGGAGCTCCTTTCAAGCAGTCCTCTATTGGCGGCTGCACCCAATCTGTAACAAATGATCACGGAACGGCATGAGACTCTTCACGTGGCAACGGCTATCCATGATCAGGCTATGAGCTCGGACCAAAACGTAAGCGCTACCTAATCCTTGAGCGATGACGGCTTCATAAACACCTGGTCGACGGAGCCAGGGTTGCCAGCTCCACTGGAGATAAAGCCGCAGACAGCAGACGACATTTTATGAGGTAGTGTGGTAGGTGGACTAGCCGAAATAGTGCCCTACGAGTTATGACGAACTGTATGCAACAACCCCCGGGGGCCTGCATGTCTCACCTCCATAGCTATACTACAGAATTTCCACCTGAACAAATTGCGGGCCAGACAATGGGGGTCCAGGATGCAACATCGTTAAGCACTACGTAATAAGCACCGATGGATAGAGCTAGTACGTCACATGCTGCATAGTAGGGGTTCCTCAATGTCTACCCTCTGCTGTACACATCCCCTATTACACACCAATGCACCCGGTAGTTGCCACGGTTGGGCTGAACGGTTTGATTGGATCCCTGTTGCATATCTGCCCCACTAAATTTACAAAAGTTAAGGTTAAACCCCCTGACATCTCTTTCTACGATTGTTGAATGACTTGAGACTGCCAGACCCCTCACTATGCTTTCACACACTGCAGTCAAACTGTGCAGTAAGCTCCCTTAATTATGCACGCCCTTACTGTGACAGAAACCATTGCATCCGCTTATACTGGCCCATACTAATATCATTACATGGCACGTGAGAGGCATACACACACATCCACGTGCCGATACTCTGTCTACACTGATCTGCAATGTAGACACATACAGATAGCATTCCTACCGGAAACACACCTGATACATGTTAAGGCAGATCATCTGCGTTGTACTCCTTCCAAACTAAAGGGGTGCTGATCTGGTTGAAAGCAGGTACCCTGTTTATCGCGGAGGAGCTGGTATCGGAAATGTAGGGCAGATATGTGTTCGCGAGCAGACGTCACAATGGTCAGCAACTCCTACTAGGAACAATTTACGCTCCAACACAGATCAGGCCTCCTTCCCACACAGGCTGACCGATGTCTTGGCTCACTGGAGTGGGATTCCATGGTTGCTGGGCGGTGACTTTCATTCTGTCCTCAACACCACTGTAGACTGCTCATTCCTACTCTTGTCAGGCACAGCAGGTGCATCCAGTGCCCAAGCGCTAACTGAATAATAGATATATGGTGCGCATGCAACCTCGACACACGTACATACTCTTTTTAATCCCCAACACATGGTTTACATGTCAGAACAGATCACATTGTAGGGTCACCCGCACTCCTCCCCATTGTCCGACAAACCAATTACCTGGGGCGTAACCGCTCTGAACACAACCCCCAGTTGCTGCAGCTAGCGTGGGAAGCAGGCCCGCCAGCCATACCCACGTGGCGTCTCTAACTGACATCTCTGGAGGACCCACCATTTCCGTGAATCCCTCGGTAGTGCAGCAAGGGAGTATTTTTACTTTAACAAGGGTTCCACACAGAACACATTATTTGAGTGGGACGCCTTAAGGTGACCATTAGGGGATACAGTTTTGGGCTCACCTGGAACATCCGCAAACAACTAGGGGATGAAATCAGCAAAATTGAATGTGCACTGTTGCGGTTCGAGACACGGGCAGTGACACACCCTAGAAACACACAACCGCTGGATGAGGCACGCAGTGAACACATCGCTCTGCTGGAACACTTCCGGTGCCTGAACTACGCAGGACATTCTACTCGCACGCACACAGCTTCGGAAAAAGCAGGATGACTAATGGCATGGCGGATACATCCAGATCGACCTTGACACCACATTCACTCTTTACAATCATACGCAGTCATATACTCCACGACACGAAATACACACAGAAATGACCCGACACTACGCATCTCTTTAGGAAACCACTGCCCAGTTTAGCCAAACTCACTTGGACACCTTCCTTGCACATACAGAACTACCTAAGATTAATCATGCACAGCATGCAGAACTAATCAAACCCATTACACTCTCAGAGATCCGGGAGGCCATCAGGGCCATGGCAATGGGTAAAACCCCCAGACCCGACGGCCTACCCATTGAAATTTATAACGCCTATGTTCCAATCTTGGCCCCACAGCCACACTCAATATATACGGCAGCCCTTGCAGCTTCTACTCTTCCTCCATCACTGCGCAAAGCGCTCCTGATCTCTCTGCCGAAGCCTGGTTGAGACCCTACCACTTTAGGCTCCTATTGCCCTCTAGCCTTGCTAAATACTGATTAATTTTTTTTAGCTAAGATACTAGCTGATCGATTGGTGCCACTGGTCACGTCCCTGATTCATCTTAATCAAAATGGTTTTGTCCCGGCCCACAACACCTCACTGAACCAGAGGCACTTTTTTGGAGTTGCTGCTTACTACACAGCTCTATGGCCATTCTTGGGGTGTCTTGTGCTTGACCTCAAGAGGGCCTTTGATTCTCTGTAATGGGAATTCCTTTTTGCCATCCTACCCAAATACGGCATCAGGGGCTACTTCCTTTGCATGATGAAGGTCGATCCCACCCCTACTGGCCCAGATCCTAGAAGACTTCGCTGCTCTGAGGGTCAATTGGACTAAATCATGCCATTACCCCTTTGACCAGGCGTGTCCCGACCCAGCCATCCTACTTAAATGAGTTCCCATAACATGGCAGCTAGATGCCTTTCGATACTTGGGGATAAGGGTGTACTGTCAGCATGCAGATGTGTTAGATGGTAACCTCGGAAGAGCGATGACAGCTCTTCACTCCTAGATGTCCTTTTGGGCTATGCTTCCACTATCTGTCATGGGAAGGGTGGCCTTGCTTAAGATGGTGGTCCTGCCAAGGCTCCTATATTATTTTACTAGCTTGCCTCTGTACATCACAACCCCCTTCTTCCGCACCTTGGAAAGCACCATGAGAGATTTTACTTGCTGAAGTACCAGGGAGGATTAGCGGTACCAAACATGGAGCCATACTGCCTTGCAGCTCAACTCCAATTGGTTGCCAGATGGATGGCAGGTCTCCAGCTAGACAACACAGCCAAGGTCTCACTGCCTTGGCCATTCTTGTCCCTACTTTCACTGTTCCACCCCTGCACCAGGCGGAGGCCACCAGAACCTCTGCTGCTTTAGTTCGCATACCGCTGCTGCTGCAGGAGTTTGTACATAACACGGACGATGACACCATACACAGCGGCCCTACCCATACAGGGCATGCCCATGGTCCGAACGGTCACTACACATACAGAATTATCTCTATGGCACAGAGTAGGGATACACATCCTAGGCGACCAATACTGAGATGACACCCTGATACCATATTAAACACAGATTGAGGAGGATGGATTACACGTAGACCAATTCTTGTTATACTATGAACTCCCTGCAGCCCTGCATGCCGCATGGGCCGATATCACAAATTAACATCAACCATACCTGACAGTTCAATATCTGCACGTCATGGTTTGCTGCATCAGTCACTCCGCAGTCTCACTTTCATCCCTGAGGCAGCTCTGGGAGGCGGATTTGCACCCTCCCTGCACAGAGAAGGAATGGGGCATGGTACTAGAGGGCCCGACACATGTCTCCAGGAACACTCACTTCTGCAACATACAATAATATGTTACACAATGAGCATATATCACTCCAGCTAAAATCTATAAATATTTTAACTGCACTGATGCCGGCTGCCCGTGATGTAACCTTGAGGATGCAGACCTTCTGCATATGTTGTGGTCCTGCCCGCTTCTCACCGCATATTGGCGATCTGTCACGACTATGATATCCCATTGCTCGGACTCCCCATACCGCACAGATGGGAGACGTGCATACTACACCTCTTCCACGGACATAAGCGACACAAGGTCACCTCCCGCTTCCTTCGTCTAGGTATGCTAGTGGCCAAGTGGCTGATCACCAAACATTGGAAATCTGGGGTGCATGTATGTTCTTAACTGCGTGTAGGTGCGTGACTGAGGCTGAAGTCCAGGGATGCACACAGGTTGTCTTTGTGCGTTCCAGCGTGTCACTGCGGCTGCCTTTCCTTCACATAAATACCGGCAACATTTGATTGTCCCAATTTGCACCATTGGGCTGTGCCATCTTATGTCCCGGGTTGGTAAAAACGACAGACACACAATTCGAATACTGCCCGGTCTCCTAACACGTTTGGCATAAAACTCGTGTAAAACTCCTATGTCTCTTGCACCTTCACATGCACTTGTCCGCCTATTATTTTCTTACTCTCAATCCTGTTTCCTCTTTCTCGCTCCACTGCTCTTCCCCTCTCCTGTTATCTCCCATTATCTACTCACCAAATTCTTCGCCTCGGCACCTGAGCTCTTTCTTTTCCATTTTGATTTCTCCTCCTTCTCCCCCAGTCCTATGACTTCACCCGCTTCCTTTCTCCGGTCTCTTTCCATCCTGTGTTCTTTACCCTCTTCTGCTACTGCTCTTTGTACTTTCTCTCCACCTCTCATTTTCTTACCCTTTTGGTTTCTGCTCGTTTCGCTTCTTCAAACTGAGTGACGTTCGCGCAATAATCAGTCCACGCAAGGTACTTTGCGTAAAAGGCCATTTTATTAGGACAGGGTTGGACAACCATAACCAGAAACATAACACAAATCCCCAACAATCCCCAACAACAACATTCCTCACTACCCATACTCTCCAAGACTCCAACTACTCCATACCCACTTCACACCGCAACCTTCTCACTTCCTTTCGCTTCCTCACTTCTCCTCCAAAACTCCACCACCATCTCCATTCGTCGTCCACTGCTCTGACGCACCCCCACGTTCTCCCCCGTATCCCCCTCCCCGGGAGGGTGAGTATGCCCGTCATGGACTCCTCCCCCCTCCCCAATCCGCCCCACACACACACACACAACCCGTCCTAAACTGGCACGCTGAAAAACATGACCTCCTCAACTAGTCATGTAATTGCCGGGTGGGTGGGTGGCCAACGCTCCACTAACTACCCTCCCTGAGGCGCTGGGGAATGGAAGAGGAAGGACTTCCTCTTCCTGCCCCTTTTAACCCTACCTGCGACCCCACCCCTTATCCCACCCCTTCCTCCCCTTATCCCACCCCTTCCTCCCCTGTCCTTCCTTCTGCGCGAACTCCCCGGGGGAAGACTAGACCGCTGGTCTTACTTCCCCCGGGGGCCTCCTTGAGATAGAGAAGTGCTTCAGGAGTTCACGCCCCCCTCATTTTTACAGACCTGGGAGGCCCGAGCGGCAGCACTCCGGCCTCTGGCTTGGTAGCACTTCTGTCAATACACCCATCACAGGCCGGTCTCTGTCAGTCCCTTCACACGGGCTATAGCGTGGCATCTGCTGACGACGAGGGCCTGCAGCCTGCTCAGCTCTGCCTACGTCCTGCGACTACCGGGCCATCACCCGAGACCACAGTGCCATTCATTCATGCATTAAGACGTTGCATAAAGTGCTACGCTCACCGTTCAGGTACCTCAAGGCGCTGGGCAAGACTTGTGGTTAATGCCATAGTACCGCAGGGAGACAGACTCCAGACCGATGCGTGTCGAAGCCTGTCTGAAAATCTTCCGTCAAGGCGCCGGGAGTGTTGAATTCTTTTAAAGACTACTCAAAACATGTCGGTTTTCAAAGGAATCTCGAATCATATGTGCGAGTTTTGACTTGGATTCGGCCTGAGGCCCCAGTGATCGCTAGAAATGCCGATTTAAGGACATTGCGAACCTTGCCTGCAGGCTGCTGCCCTCACGCAGCGGAGCGGTTCAAAACAAGAACGCACCCCCGCTCCCTGACAGGACTGACAGTGCGCAGTGCGTCATTTTTACTTATTTTAATATCCATCGCTTATTTTCTTGATTAGGTGAAGTGAATGGAAGGTTCTGTGGGTTTCTTTGAAAACCCGTTAATGCAAATCTTGAGTTGCAGCGCATTGTTCACCTACCTCCAGGGCTCACATGTGCATAGTCATGGGTCATGCCCCCAGGGATCCTTCGCAGTGGACATTCCAAGAAGAATGAACGTCTAGCTGATTTGCATAGCTATTTGCATGTGTCGCTGAAACATACGAGCCCCCCATGGCGACTGGCCCCTTTACTTTGGCTGTTGCACTGTACGTGTTATTTAGACTGTGAGCACTATTTTCTTTATTAAGTTTCTCTTGCTGCAGGTAAGACGTGCTTTGCTGCCTTCTTTACACCCCCGCCCTCCCGCCCATTGTCCGAGCTTTCTTTACAACCTGCCCTCCCTCTCATGCCTTCTTTACCCCCCCTCTGTTGTCTGTGCCTTCTTCCCCCTCCCCACGCCCGCCCGCCCGCCCTCCCGTTGTCTGTGATGCCTACTATTTGCAATGCAATAAGTCTCGCATTTACGCAAGTTTGAGCCTTTGGCATTGGAAATGACAAGGCCTTTTATTTATGTTTTGGTTTTCAAAACATAAATAAAACGCATTGTCATTTGCAATGCCAATAGCTGAAACTTGCGTAAGTGCGAGACCTATTGCATTGCCAATGCTTGTTATGCTTTGTCAGTGCCACATTCCCTGACTACCTATGCTGAAACATGGACCAGGGACTAATGATTAACTTGCAGCGTGTGGGGCCGGCTCTGAATATGGCGACTACCACTGGTCACAACATTTTACTCAATTGGATGTAGGAGCATCCCGCCCACAGACCACAGACCACATTTAATGTGATT
This sequence comes from Triturus cristatus, assembly GCF_964204655.1. Taxonomy (NCBI): domain Eukaryota; kingdom Metazoa; phylum Chordata; class Amphibia; order Caudata; family Salamandridae; genus Triturus; species Triturus cristatus. The sequence goes on from NC_140581.1 coordinate 77,125,447, forward strand.
AATTCTGACAATGTAATGGAAATGAACAAGCAGATGTATTGTTACTTATCCTACAAGCACGCACAACATACCCAGAATTGTAACAGTTAATGTGGACCTGGAGCTTACAATATAGCTGTTTAACCCAGTTAGTGAAAATAAAAACAGATTAAATAAAAAACAAAAATTAAAAATGTGCACCTGAATGCCAGCATGTAGCTAACCACATCCTGGGGAGGTTTCTTTGGAGCTTGCTCCCACCCATCCCTAACCTGACTGAGAGGTCCTCTTGCAGGATGATGGTACAGAAGATCAAAGGGGCTAAAGCCAAGCCTATTCTCGGGCACCTCTCTGTAAGCAAAGAGCAGGCATGGTAAGAGGATGTCCCACTTATACCACATGGCCTGAGGCCGGCTGTTGATCATGCCCTTGAGGGTCTTGTTTAACCTTTCAAAAAGCACATTGTTTTATAGAAAGTAGTGTGTGGAAACCATACAAGTAACTCCAAACTCCTTGCACATTTACTGCATATTAGCAGACATGAAGTTGCTGCTCCTTTCAGACACCACTTCCTTATGGAAACCCACTCTGGTAAAACCCCCCAGCAGGGCCTTAGCCACTGCAGGTGCAGTTGCAGTCTTCAGCTGTATGCCCTCTGGGTATCTTGTGGTATGGTCCAACAGTACGAGGATATCCTTTTGCCAGAGGCTGTCTGGGTATTCATAGGCCCTACAATGTTGATGCCCACCCTTTCAAACGGGGTGCCAATGACAGGCTAGTGATTCAGTGGAGCTTTCAGCTTTTGCCCTGTCTTCCTGCTGGCTTGGCAGGTCAATCAAGTCCTACAAAAAGCAACTGAGGATATATTTATTAGTAGACAGGAAAAGTGGGGGACAAGCCTGGCAAAGTTATCGCCCTTCCCCAGATGTCCTGATAAGGGTATCTCATGACCTTGCTCCAGTAAGAAGGCCCTGTAGCATTGGGGAACAATGAGTACCCTTGCTACCCCAAGTACAGGTGTCTTAGGCTCACAATACAGGAGGTTCCCTCCCAATAAATGTAGTGATTCCCAGAGGCATCACCTGCTGCCTGGGCTTCGGCCTGTTGCCTCATGCCCTCCACGGTTGGGCACTCCTTCTGTGCATGCACAACCCCTCCCTGGTGGATCATGTTAAACCTGACAGCCTTAGGGTGGCCTTCCCCAGAATTTTTGCCTTCCTACCTCCATTTTCTGACCTTGTCTTTGCTGGCTTTAGGATCCTGTGCTTGTTACCACTGCTGACCAGTGCCAAAGTGCTTGTGCTCTCTCCCCTGAACATGATAATATTGGCTAAACCCCAATTGACTTATGTAATTTTACTTAGCAGTCCCTAGTAAAAATGCACTACATGTGTCCAGGGCCTGTATATTAAATGCAACTAGTGAGCCTGCAGCACTCATTGTGGACCTGCTTTAGTACCCCCTAACCATGGCTCATGCCTGCCATTGCAGAGCCTGTATGTGCAGTTTTACACTGCCACTTCGACCTGGCAAGATAAACCTCTTGCCATGCCTATACCTTTCCTTTTAATACATATAAGTCACCCCTAAGGTAGGCTCTGTCTAACCCGGAGGGCAGGATGTCATGGCAGGACACATACGTTTAAATATTTCATGTCTTAGTAGTGAAATCTCCCACATTTGTTGATTCACTACGGCAATGCCTATCTCTCCCATAGGATGACATAGAGAATACTGTATCACATCTTTTAAGTGTAATTCCCAATTATGAAGAGATAGACTTTTCAAGTTTGGTGTCTGGACTGACAATTTGAAATCACAACTTATGGAGAAGTTGGCTTTTGAGTTGCAGTTTGGAAAATGCCACTTTTAGAAAGTTGGCATTTATATACTTTAGCAATTTTGGCCTGCTGTCTGTCTTTATTCAGTCTGGGCTGGGTGACAGCTGGACTTTGTGTATTCCCTCAAGACAGCCACAAACAAAGGAAGCTTAGATGTGTCTTGATGGCCATCCTAGGAGATGGGAGGGAAGAGTTGGGCACAATCTCAAACTTACACCTGAATAGGCTGTGTCCTGTCCACAATCAAAGGACTGCATATCTCCTGTAGTGAGTCGGGAGCTAGGACAGGCAGGGAGGGCCTCTGTGTACTTCAAAGCTTTCATTGAAGTCTCCCCCACTTCAAAGGCACAACTGGGTATGAGTACTGGACCTACCTTCAGTACACTTCTCGATGTGTGACCACTCTGCCAGGGAGACACTGTGCTGCTGAAAGGACTGCCACTATGCTGGACTGTTTCTTTACTGGTCTGTTGCTTTGCTGAGCTGCCCTGCTGTTCTCCTGCCTGAGTGAGAAGGACTGGACCTGCATCACTTGAACCCAGAGTGACTCCAAGGGCTTGCTGGCTTGCCTCCTGTTTTAAGTCACAGGGACATCAAAGACTTCAACTCATCAACACCTGGACTTTGTTTGCTGTCAGTCTTGCGCTGCCAAGTGGTGCCAACACAGTCCTGGTCCCTTGGAAGTGGGTATAAAGTGTTGCTATATCCAGAACCCATGCATCCTCATCGGAACCGGCACATCTTCGCCTTTCCATGAGTCAGAACCAGTGCATCCTTGTTGTTGCATGGAGTGGACCCAACACATCACCTTTGGAACCAGTGCAACACCCTCGGAATTGACCCATCACCTACTGGGGGAGCAGTATCTGCGCATCACATTCAGAACCAGCACATCACTGCAGATCCATGTTGAAAATCAAAGCAAGTCGTCCACTGCGTGGCTCGACACCAACGCATCGATTCAGCTGCAGTTCGCATCTCCGTCGCCGATGTTGCATTCCAGATCATGATACTTTACTGAAGCAGCCCCAAATGGGTCCCTGTATCCGGCCCATGTTCCATTGCGGCCGGCCTAAATTTTTGACTTTGTCCCGGTCCAGTGCGACCAGATGTTTCATTTAAGTGCTTGCTTTTAAGCGCTATTTACATTTATTCTTTAAAAATTCATATCTTGACTTCTACTTGTTGGATTTTTTTCATTTTGGTCTTGTTTTATTTCTAAAATAATGATTGTGGTGTTTTTACTCTGCTGCTGGTTGATGTGATGCACAAGTACTTTACACGTTGCATTTTAAGTTAAGCACAACTGCTCTGTGCCAAGCTGCAAGAGGGTGAGCACAGGATATGTTAGGGTGTGTTGTGACTTACCCTAACTAAGATTGTGGCTCCTGCCTGAACAGGGTGCATAGCTTTGCCAACCAGAAGCCCACATTGGTAATCAGCAATGAGAAGAGGACTTGTGCTTGTACAGTGCCATACAGGAACTTGGTGTACCCATCCACATCCAATACCATTTCAATTTTTCTCTACCTGATTAGCATCTTTTAATTTTTCCTCTATATTATGTCTCTGCCTGCTGGTTCTACAACTGAAGCCATAGAATTTGAACTGTCCAACTTGGAAACATACACAGTGGCCCAGCTTTAAGACTTTTGCATGGAGATTGGAGTTCCTGTCAAAAAGCACTGATGTTTTGGGAATAAGCCCACACCAAGGAGAGTGGTGGTATGGAGGAGCCTGAGAATGTCGATTCTGAGCAACCATCTGTAGCTGTTTAGGGGGACACCCTTGGATTTGAGCCCACTGTGAGAGCTGTAAACAGTGTCTCATCCCATGGCCCATCCCCAGAGGGGCTGAGGGAGAGGAGGGAGGACAGAGAATTCAAGCTACAGATGGCCAAATTAAAGTTGGAGGCCAAAGAGAAAAAGCCTGAAAGTGAAGCCAAACATGCTAAATTGACAAAGCTTTAGCAGAGATTAAACTAGCTTTGGCTCATGAACGGAGTCTAAAAGAGCTGTACATCAAGGCCAGGCAGTCTGATTCCAGTAGTGATGGTGGCAGCATACATGCAGTACCTGATGGAGACAAAATGTGTTCGTATACCCAAGTATTTGGTGCCCAGTTATGTGATGGGAGATTACATTGATAAGTGGTTTTCTGTTTATGAGGTTGCATTGACGGTTCATAGGGTTCCTCAGGAACACTATGGGGGTGGTGTGTGGAAACACATGCCAACACTTTGGAGGGACACACTTCTAACATTAGAGGTTGGGGACCAAGCAAAGCTACCCCCATATAGGCCATTTTGACTGCCAAATTTGGGCTGACTCCTGAAAAGTATCTCCAAAGATTCAGGGACAGCCAGAAGCTCCCCAACCAATCCTGGGTAGATTATGTTGATTATTCCAGTTAGGCACTAAATGGCAGGGTGAGGGCCGCACATTTAGGGCCAGATGTAGGAAGCCAAATTGCGATTGCAAACACTGAAATTCACAGAATTTCAGGTTTTGCAATCGCAATTTGGCTGTGAGCAATGTAGGTAGGCAAATACCAGCAAGCAAAATAAGGAATCACAAAAATTGTGATTCCTTATTTTGCGCAAGCATTTAGAGAATCGCAATTTGTGATTCCCTAAATGCTATGCTGGTAGGCATTGCTAATTGTGATTTTGCCTTAAGGAATCGCAAAATACCACCAACTTCAAGTTGAAGAGTCTCCTCACCATCTATCTGGTGGGGAAGCAGGAAACTGTGATGATACTGACTTTGATGGTCATGTCAAGCTTGTAGTCGATGATTATCCGAGGTTGTTGGTGTGGAGCTGGAAGTGGGTATTGGTCCTAGTTTGGCCAGCCAACAGATGGAGTTCCACGCTGAGTTATTCTTCCTGAAAATAAGAACTTCTGTTTTGTCAGGTTTTGAATGTGAGACAGTTTGTATTCACCCAGTTAGCAACTTTATCAAGCAGGTGGTGAATGTTGGATGTTGGGCATCTTGTCAGAGAGGGAGAGTATAAGTTGAGTTGCATTGGATGAGGGATCATCAAATAGAGTCTCTGATATGTGCATAACTCCCATGTCATCATTGTGTTGCAATCCATAGCTACATTGCTGTTGTGAAATTATTACCAGTGCAAATCTGTTTTGAGTAATGCATTCTTGTGCTGCCAACATTGCCATTTACATTGATCTGTGGCATCAGGACTGAAGTAGGGTTAGTTACAAATGGCTGGGAGTTCAATGTTTTTGTTCTGCTCGTTTACTCAAATAGAAATACTTCTTTTTTTGGCTATGCTTTCTGATTTTCATTGCCTTCCCTTTCTTCTTTTGTGGTTACACATTTGTGGTGGACCGCTCTTCATATGTATTTTAATTGTGCTGTTGATGGCATGGGAGTGTGCAAATCTCTTCACTCATATTCATTTTAAGACACAAAAAGTTAGGTAAGGCTTTAGCTCCATACATATATGTTGAGTACATCCACTCCTGCATCTTTGAGACATTTGTGAATATTACCCAGAATACCTGTAAGGGTCAATCTGCTGCAGGGGTGTCCCACATTCACTTATAGCCAAGCCCTCTGCTGCAGAACTCTATTGGACAGACACTTTCACCCTGTCCTGCAAGCTCCTACCTCCTTACAGGCAGAAAAACTCAGTTGTTCCTATATTTTTGTGATTTGATGCTTTTAGCAAACATTACATCCAAGTTAAGGGAACACAAAAACCGAGAGGAGCAGTGGGGAACTGCAGAACGAGAAATTAGCAAAATCCTAGTAACAACAGAAGCGACCAAGACGTCACGATGTCATCAGGTTGGTTGACAGATCTAAGATGGATTGCTAGAACAATAAATAACCAAACAAATTGACAAAACACCAGATGACAATTAAGATCAAGCACGCATGATCATTTACAAATGGTAAACAGACATAATATCGAATTAAAAATATCGACAGGACAGAATATCGAGTTTTTAATATAGAATGGACAGAATATCGAATTGCCAAAATATAGTGGTGAAGAATATCGAAAATCAGGTAAGAAATAAAATATCGATTTAAATAATATAGAAGTAAGTAATATCGACAGTCATAATATAGTTGTTAAAAATATCGATTTTTTTTATAGTGTTTTAAGTGTTAGTATATGTGTTAAAAGTATGTATAAATTTTGGAATGTATGTTTGAATAAGTTTTTAAAGTAATGAATTTTATGTTATTTAATTTTCGTGTAATTTAATTCCGTAGCGGGTTGTGGGTTTATAGGGGATTAGGGTGGGAAGTAATTTACTTATAGTACATTAAATAATAATTTTTAGGAATTATAAATTATTTTTAATTTAATTTTGCGTTTTACTTCTGTAGCGGGTTGTGGGTTTATAGGGGAATGGGATGAGAAGTAATTTAATTGTTATTAGGTAATAATTAATTGGTGTTGAAAATTAATTGGTTGTTGATTAATTATTAATTGGTAAATAATTTGTATTAATTGGTAATTAATTTGTATTAATTGTTTAATTGATAATTATGTTAATTGTATTAATTTATTATTTGTAGCGGGTTGTGGGTTTATAGGGGAATATGGTGGGAATTAATTTAATTGTAAATAATTAATTATTGAAATAATTTTTGTATATTGCTAATTAATTTATTCTTAGTTAATTATTAATTGGTATTAATTGTATTTATTAATTTTTGGTATCGAAAATTAATTGGTTGTTAATTAATTATTAATAGGTAATTAATAAAAAAATGGCATTTATAATAAATTAATTATTAAATATTGTGTGATTGGTAATTAATTTTAATACTTGTTTTTGGTATTAATAATTTATTTATTTTTAATAAAATATTAAATTATTATTTTCCCTACTATTGCACTCACTGGAGTGGGAATAGTAATTTTTACCCCTACGCTATCCAACGCTTTCCCTACTATTGCACTCACTGGAGTGGGAATAATAATTTTTACCCCTACGGTATCCAACGCTTACCCTACAGTTGCACTCACTGGAGTGGGAATAGTAAATTTTACCCTCCCGCTATCCAACGCTTTCCCTACTGTTGCACTCTCTGGAGTGGGAATAGTAATTTTTACCCTTACACTATCCAACGCTTTCCCTACTGTTGCACTCTTTGGAGTGGGAATAGTAATTTTTACCCCTACGCCATCTGACGTTTTCCCTACTGTTGCACTCACTGGAGTGGGAATAGTAAATTTTGCCCTCCCGCTATCCAACGCTTTCCCAACTGTTGCACTCTCTGGAGTGGGAATAGTAATTTTTACCCCTACGCTATCCAACGCTTTCCCTACTGTTGCACTCTCTGGAGTGGGAATAGTAATTTTTACCCCTACGCTATCCAACGCTTTCCCTACTGTTGCACTCTCTGGAGTGGGAATAGTAATTTTTAGCCCTACTCTATCCAATGCTTTCCCTACTGTTGCACTCTTTGGAGAGGGAATAGTAATTTTTACCCCTACGCTATCCAATGCTTTCCCTACTGTTGCACTCACTGGAGTGGGAATAGTAAATTTTACCCTCCCGCTATCCAACGCTTTCCCTACTGTTGCACTCTCTGGAGTGTGAATATTAATTTTTACCCCTACGCTATCCAATGCTTTCCCTATTATTGCACTGTCTGGAGTGGGAATACTAATTTTTACCCTCCCGCTATCCAACGCTTTCCCTACTGTTGCACTCTCTGGAGTGGGAATAGTAATTTTTACCCTCCCGCTATCCAACGCTTTCCCTACTATTGCACTTACTGGAGTGGTAATAGTAAATTTTACCCGCCCGCTATCCTACGCAAAAAAGATTGCATATTTTTAATTAATATTACGTTAATATATATGTATTAATATTTTTTTACTTACATTAATTATTTATTCATTTTAAAGTTATTTAAGTATTTTTAAGTATGTTTCAGTTAATTATATGTTTTATTTCATTAATTTTACATTAATTTTAAGACATTTAAAAAATTCGATATTGTGACTAACTATATTTTTTACAACAATATTTTGGATTCTATATTTTTGTACTTACCTGTTTGGAGATAGGGCTTCGATATTTTGGCATTCTATATTTTTCCTTCTCGATATTTCGTCAGTGATTCTTTACAAATATGTTCATGGAATGTAAATGGTTTAGCAAATAAAATGGCTGATCTGGATTTTGTTGGCTACATATGATCGTTCGACATCGTGGCATTGCAAGAAACATGACAAATAGACCCACCTCACCTTCAGGGGTTTTTGGCATTTATTTACTTGCGCCGTTAGGATGGCAAGATATGGTCACCTCCAAAGCGGACTACTAACCTACGTTTCAGTCACAAGTGTACACATAGCCAAGGTAGTTAGACCAACTTCTTCAGCGAAAATGGGAGTAAACCTTCTCACCTCGCAACCAACATCACCCAAAGGGGGCATGGATCAACGCCTACGTCCATCCAAAAAGGAAAACAAAGGCAGCAAAGGAACTATGCAATTTTCTGAAGGTGTGCATAGGGGAAAAATCTACATCAGATCTTATGCTTACTCTAGACTTTAACTTTAATCTCATGGGAACATCATCAGATGAAGATATCCTATTGCAAAATTCAACTTGGGATATCCCATTACAAACACAAACCAAAATAGGGAAACAGATATTAGAGGATTTCAAACATTTTAATATCAGAACAGTAAATGGAAGATTTGCCAGAGATAACCCCCCAGCTACAACACATTTTTCAACAAAAATTAATACAATAATAGATTACACATTCATTTCACTGCCTCTATTTCAAAACCTGATTTCATTTCAGATGGGTGACAAAGCTGACAGTGATCACCGTCCCCAAGAAATTGTGCTTAAAGTAAGCAAGCCCAAACTTGAGCGATCTTTGGCTCCTAAAGAATCAGCTTATACTATCAATCTTGAGAGAATTAGGTTCGCAGCAGCGACCAACGTTACTATGCTGGAAAATCGCAAAACAGCACTTTAATGCTAGAACCGGATCAAGCGAAGTCGAGAAATGGGAGCAATTTACAGTATATATGGCAGCTTATGCCACAAGAACTAATCCAGGGGTCCAACCGGACAATAGTAGCACAAAGCATGTCCCACTAGAATATAAAGAGAAAATCAGGCATACAAAAGAATCAATTTATCAAACAATGAGATAATTTCGGCTTAATCCAACAGATACAGTGAAACTTCATCTATTACGGAAGCTAAAGGCAACGCTGAGAAAACAAAAATGGGAAGCCAACAGATCTGCGGAGGACAGTCTTTGGGCAAAACTACACGCTGACACCAAACAGAATATTAGTGCAAGATTTTGGAAAACCATAAACCAATTCACAAGACCTTCGCATGACGGAGTTTCCTCTAATGTCACAGAAAAATTATGGGCAAGCTACCTCAGGAACCACTTTAACCAAGGTATGGATTCAAATAATTTGGAGACAAAAACTGACAATGCAACAAAAAGCATTATTAAAAATAAAGCACAGACAGTCCACATGAGCACCGGCACATCTGAGGGTCATACATTACTAACAAATTATGGTCTGACGAGCATATGAAGCATCATTAAGCACCAAATTAGAAAAGGACGGAGAGAGGGGGCGCCAGGCCCGAACGGAATTCCGCCCATCCTTTATAAACAAGCCGAGAATGAATGAGCAACAGCACTTGAACCACTGTTTTTGGAAATAAGATATTTTAACAGATTGCCCGACTCCTGGAAGGGATCAATTATTTCTCCATTTTTCAAATCAGGGGACCAATCACTCCCACAGAATTATTGATTAGTGGCCCTTATGGACAACAAAGTATTTTGCAGGTACACTCTTGGAGGAGCTGCAGGCCTGGGCCACAGAAAATTCTTTAATTCCAGCTAATCAGACTGGTTTTGCTAAATCTGTTGGAACAACTACAAATATCCTAACTATGGGAATGCTAATAGACAAGGCAGAATTGTAGGAGAGTAGGATCTGCACTTATGTTGCCCCCACTTTTTTTCTGATGTTAACACTGGTTTTTGGCTATAGGCTTGCTGGGTCCCTGCTAATCAGGGCCCCGGTCTCTCTGTTCTCTCTAAACAACTTGGAGTGCATATTAGATGCACTAGTGATTGGATACTGTGGAACCTTATGAGCCCCTAGTATATGGTACCTTAGGTACCAAGGGCATAGGTACTTCACAGGCCTACCAGGGGTTGAAGTATGTATTATGCTAACCCTGGGAAGCAGACTAAATCTGACACCACAGGCCTGCTACTGCAGCTTGGGTGAGGTAGGGTTAGCACTCCCCCCTGAAATATAGGTTCCCTATATCTCACCTTACACACACACATATAAACCTATCAGTCACCTCTAAGGCAGGCCCTATCAATCCTGAGGGCAGGGTGCTTGCTTTACATGTGAGTGGGTGCCTCTGCCTGAGCAGGGCCCCTCTGCAGCCCTCAGAGTCTATTCTCTGTGGCTGTTTGTGGATGCGGTTAAACCATATACTCTTAAGTGCATTATAACCTTGCGGTAAATGCTAACTCTGGGATGGCGGCATCAAAACATGTCGTGTTTGGTGTCAAACGCTTTGGAATCATACCCCACACCAGTAACTGGTGTGGGAGTATGATCCCACCCTTCCAGAGGGATAGACATGTACCTACTGTAGAAACACGGTAGAATCCTGAAAGAGCCCTGGCATCACAAAATGGATACCACCAGCACAGACACTGGGCTGCCCTCCTGCTGCTGACCGAAACTCACAGTGGAGGAGGCCCAACAATAGGCATCCTGTCACAGGGAGTTGTCACCACCTTCCAGACAGGATTTAGTGTATTGGGGCTGGGTGGGTGCACTCCTAGAGTGCTTTGAAGACCTGCACTGGGGGAGCAGTAGGCTCCTCTGTGCATATGCCAGCTCAAACCAGTTCAGGGTCTACCTGCCCCTGCTCTGGCGTGAAACTGGACAAAGGCAAGTGGGTGTAGCCACCCACTCCCCTGACCCTCCCATAGGAGGAGTCATAGAGCTAGTCCCCCCCTTTCTTTTAGTATAAGTTAGGGAACCCTTGCCATTGCAAACTAGATATCTCTGGACGACGCTCTGAAGAAGAATCCTGGACCTTCGACGTTCCACTACCTTTGGAAGACTGAAGAATCTCCCTTGGAGTCAAGGAGTGACTCCACTGCGTGGCAGGCACCAAAACTTTGAATCAACTGTCGCAAACTTTCCCGCTCTCGCTCCCGCCGGAGTCCGAAGTCCCTGCAGCCCCAGAAGTGGATTTCCTGACTTCTCCAAGGCCATCGTGAGTTCCCAGCGAAGCTGAGGCAAGTGGAGCCCACGAGTGACGAGGAACAGCAATACCCGTGTACCGTGCACGATTGTTGAGTGCAATCCCTTCACGATGTTCTACGAACTTGTGCATTGGACCACGTGTGGTCCAAGCCTCCAGCAGAATTTCCACTGAAGGTCAGAGTCCTACCTTGTCCTGAGTGACCGTGGGCTCCTTTGCAGTGAATCCTCACGAGGCGTCTTCGCGATCCCTTGCCCGTTGGCTTGCGGGTCCCCTTTTCTACAGAACCAAAGGGCTCCCCTGGTTGCTGTAGGCCTGCCCTGACTTACCCTTGCTGGGTGAGTCCCTCAGACCTTGCTGGTCTGCACCGCTGACTTTTTACACTTTCCACGAGACTTGCAGTTACCAAGGCTTGTTGGCTCCAATCTGGTCGTCGACACTGCAGTAAGCTGCAGACTTTGTGGTACACGCCGAATCCAGCTCCTGGTTGTCATCAACACCTCCTGGACCTCGTGGCTGAAGAGTCAAGACACCCGTGATCATCTGAAATCACCCGACGACGGTGGGCATCCAGCTTCCTGGTCCCGGGTCACTGGCAAGTGACTTTGAACACTGTCTCCTCTGCTTTCAGAACTTCTTTATTCTGAATCCAGCCTTGGATTCCACCGGACATTTCTCCTGTCTTCACAAGCAGCAAGTCTTCTTTGGCTCCCATGGAAAACGACGCCGCGACCCGACACCAACAGACACCTATGCTCCCGGCTTCCCTGGGTGAGGTAACTCCAGCACTACGGTGCTCCTGTGTGTGTTGGCTCTATAACTACTTACCCTGTAAGTGACTTGCTTGTAGACTCTCCCGAAGTATCCTAAAACTTTAAAATTCCAACCCCGACTTGCTCCATTGAAGGCTACTGGGATCCGCTGCTGTGTTCTCACACTGCATGCGTCTTTGACCATATAAATCAAACATCTTATGGTCCAAATTGAGCAGCTGGGGGATACCAAGGTCTCTGTCAGACTTGCTGATCAGCTTTCACACGGACACATGGGTCCAGATAAAGCTGGGTGATAGGTCACTACAGTCAAGGCGCATACTAACCAACAATGGGCTAAAACAGGGTTGTGTCTTAGCCCCCACATTATTCAACTTGTTTTTAGAGGATCTCGTCCCGATACTAAATAGCTGTAACTCTCTTACTCCCAGCTTAGGAGGGCTATCACTACCATGTCTCTTCTATGCGGACGATATAGTCCTAATCAGCCATACTCAAGTAAGTCTGCAACATCTTGTAAACGCTACACAGGGTTATTCTGAAGCAAATGAACTGACCATAAATCTCGAGAAAACGCAGACAATGACGATCAGCAAAAATAGGAAAAAATCGTTTACCTGGTTTTGGGACAATACTCGTATTGAGGATACGTCAGTATACAAATACCTAGGAATAAAAATCGATAAAGGTGGCCATTTCACGGTACAGAAAACCAGCATTAGAGGCAAAGGCCTCGCCTTAGCAATCTCATTAAAAACACTAAACAGTAAATTAACCAGTCTGTCGCCCCTACCTCTGGCTCAAGTGATATGAGCCAAACTCCTTCCAACAATTGCTTGCGGTAGTGAAGTACAGAGAGGCAGAGATGCAAAAACTCTTGTTAATACAGTTATAGCTGCATACAGGATTATTCTTGGTTTGCCCAAACATACTTCACCAGCTCAAATCAGGCTAGAGTTTAGTGCTCAGAATCAATTCTTGGAAAGACAGGAGGTGTACATAACTACCTGGGACAAAGTGCGGAAATCCAACCAAGGAACTTTAAATGAATACCTATGGAAGGAGCTAGAGCAACACTCAGCCTCACCAGCTGCCAAGTACCTCAAAAGCAGTCTGGCAAATACTGGCTTAAACCAACTCTGGGATACTCCTACAAATCACTCAACACTTAAAAAACTGGTCAGGAAGACAATTAAACATCTCTTGTGGATCGAGGACAAAGGTATCCCTCACGAAAAGGTCACATGGCTGGATGACCATCAGCTCGTATTCCATTCCAGCACCACAGAACTACCTTGATTTGGGCTATGCTAAAACTACTAAAATGAAGTTTTTAAAGTACAGATTGGGCTTGTTACCTTGTATTCAGCATTTCCCGCATTGGCTGAAGGATAAGGCGGGCTCCTCCTGCCGTCTATGCGGCTCAGCGCCAGAGAATCTGCTGCATTTGTTATGTTCCTGCAATGAACTTTTGGGAGAACGAAAGCATCTGTTAAAATGCTATTTCAATCAGTGTGAGATACGCTCACGAAGGCAAGCAGTCCTAGCCTGCTTTGCACCTAATGACCCACAGCTGAACTGTAGTCTGGTGAAGTTCATGAAGGCGGTGGAAAAGAAAATGGTAAAACCAGATTCATAATTTATCGTAACACAAACAGCATTTCTATTTTATGGACGTCAAAAGAAATACATTTTAGAGATGATTTAAAAAAGATATATGATGCATATTATGGAATAATGTTTTTAACTTTGTATGCAGAATTGCTTTTAAATTTTGATGTTGTGTATTGCAATGGTTTTTATTAACTATGCTGATAAACTACTACTGGTCATAGAATTCACCTGATTTTCAAATCCATAACCGTCCTCCGGAATTGTGACAGTTCAGAGTCTAGTGAATAGCGCCTCACTCTTTCTGTTCTGACACTAACCCTGGAGCGCTCGACTCCCTGACCTCAGTGCAGCTGGGCGGTCAGTGCTGTCTCAGAAGCATCCTCTTAAGAAGCCGCCAATCAGAATGCTTCCCTGGCACCCAGCGCGTGAGCTGCGACTGCTCCTCGTTCTGACTTACATTATTTTAAGTTTGGGGTGACTTCTGTAGATCGTCCTCCCCCCTTCTCCGCAGAGGCACTGGGGCTACATTGTACCAGAAGAGAGAACGTAAACCTGGGACAGCGTAAAGAATTGTGAGAAGCTAAGAAGCTAACAAAAAGGCAAACACAGTGAGAGAAGCACACTAACAACAAATGAAAAGGACAAACCAACATGAAATGTTGATGAGAATATGTTATGTGCATCAATGCTTTTGAGTTCTAGTTGATCTTTGGTAAAGAAGTGTTAAAGATTGTGAACCGATGTATTTTATTGTGTAGTTAGGATAGGGGCACACCTGCAGATATTGCTAAGTTAGCATAAGTTAGTATATGCTTAGCCGCCATTCTGCCGCTTTTGCGCACCTTACTACATGAGACATTTCTCGTAAACACTTTGCTTGCTCGCTTTCACATGAGAACTTTCTGCATTTCATATATTTAGCTTGAACACTCTGCTCCTCGTCTGCACAGCATGTTCAAGGTCGAAAAACAATGAAACAATGAGCTCTGTTGAACTGCTTTGGTCGGTCCCACGTCCATAGCCATAACATAGAACACAGCTGCAACCGTGGAAATCTGGTGCATTTAATATTGCCTTGCATGCATGTTAAGACACTTGGAGAAACACTTTCCAGGATAGAGGAGCTGTGTTTCATCGGAGATGTAAATTCCTGCATCTGAACTCGGAGGTATGGGGTTCCCCTGACAAAGCCTGGAGGTCTCCTATAATTATAATAAACTAGCTTATAGCACGGGGAGGGTGGCAAGGCGCTATAGTCCTGTTTCCACTGTCATTATAATATGATTTCCCCTTTTGTGCTTTATGGAATTGTAACAATGCTGATTTGCTTGATTTTATTCATTTTGCTGCTAGTATTGGCTTGTTTACTGCATCATAGAGCTCGTTAGTTAAAAATAAATATTTTAAACTATACTTCGACTCTATTTACTCATGTTGTGAACAAGTACGAGAGTTTGAACGGAAGAGTGATCTTGTTCCCACGTATCCTGAGAGGGACAGAGTAACATGTTCTAGAATGTCTAATCATTGGTAGCTTCGCTGTAGCACGGAGAACGAATGAGACAGAACAGCTAGTCGGATAGGGGTTCCAGGCACCGAGGTGGGTATTTTGGTACACCACTACACACTGAGGTCCTGGTCTCCTGCGCATAGTTCTGTATATGTGCAGAATCCCTGCAACATGGCGTACCTAAAGTTTGGCCTGGTTCTTATTAACGAGGCACTTTATTAGTTCTTGTGCTTGTCCATAATACCCTCGCATCTGTTTTCCGGTAGAAAGCTGTGACGGCATAACCTACCTATATTGATGTTTTTATAGGGTGTTATTCAAGTTTGATACATTAAATGGTTTTATACTTTTTTGAATTACTTCCCAATTGCGCTGCCATGCATTAAGTTGTTCTTCTTTCTATTCGATAGGGCTGAAGTTGATATTGCGGCACATAGCCGCAGTGCGCTCTGTCGTCATTTGACTACTTATGGAGTGCCTAAAGCGGGAATCTCACTCATTTTTTTGTCGGAGCTGATGCAGCTCACCACTTTGAGGGGTTTTATTCTTGGGTATCCTTTCCGGCAGTGAATGGAGATGATAACTTGTTTCATACATACACTCCCACTACAATCCCTGTAGCGCATCAGCCATATACAACTCTTGAGGTTCCAATTTCAGCATGGCAACACCGTATTTGGTTTAATGGCTAACAACCCCACACCGTGACCCCGGTCCGGTTAGGCTGTTTGTCGATCCCAGGGGCCACTTGGCCAGTTTTGTCCGGGTACTCACCACATTCACGTTATCTAGCAGTCGCTGTCCACGAATTACAAGTCTTACACACCTCCTTGATTGAGGTACACAGGGCTCTAGTACAATACGTTTTACGCAATCTCCAGGTGAGAATTAGGTCTCCTGATAGGTTTCAGGTTCCGGATCAGCGTTCTCCTCGTTCTTCACAGGAAAAAACAGGCTCACAAGCCGGTGGAGGGGGAACGCCAGGATCGCGGCAGAGGTCGAGGTGCCCCCATGGACGTGAGTAGCCTCGTCAGACTGACGGCAAAGGGAAACAAGACGATTTTCCTCATCAGCACCTGCTTTTTCAGAAAAAGAAAGTTGCTGCGTTAACAGCAAGATATGCCACAGATGGTGAGAACCCGGCTACGGAACATAACTTGGTCAGTAACACTGCTAGACAGTGCAGCGGAGGTTACAATAGTGCGGCAAGCACTGCGTCCATTTCTGGAGGCGACAGCAACTGAAACTTTCATCACAGTTGAAATGGCTGACACCCGAGTGGCTCCCCCTGACAGACTATATGAAGTAGTTCTTCTTATTGAAGGTGACATACAACGTGTAATAAAAGGGATTTTTTTTGAAGAATCTAACTTCTTCATATGACATATTGTTGGCAGAGAAAGACTGGCCGCCTCCTTTTGTTCTAGCCGATCCCCGAGGTGGGGAGGTTATACTCCCCAGTTTTTCACATAATGTCTCCAAGGAGCAAACAAAGGCTTTTGCAGAAGAGTGGGCTTTAGTGCTTGCACCAGCTGTGTACCGTAATCAGGTGGGCTGGGATAAAGATTCTCCCCTGCATGAGATACCATTACGGTCTGTGCCACAGCCACAACCCCAATATCCCCTCCGGCAGGAGGCAAAAGCTCCTGTTACAGATATTCTGCATCAACTAGAGTATCAATGAGTAATTGAGACATGTGTGTCACCAATGAATAACCCTCTATTTACAGTGGTAAAGCCAGATGGGTCGTACCGCTTAGTTTTGTATTACCAACATTTGAACTCACGTTGTCGGACTTGTGTGGTACAGAATACCCATAGTTCAGCGTTAGTCGACAGTCTTGTTCGTAAAAAATATAAAACTACACTTGATATTTCTAACGGCTTTATCATGCACAATCTATCCCCTGAAAACAGTCAATGGACAGCCTTCACCTCAGGCGGAAAACAAAAAAAATGTACGCGTTTGGCAATGGGCTAGAAAAATAGCCCTGGTGTTTTCGCCACCTGTATTGTCTCTTTGTTGGATAGCATAGACGAAGATGCATACTAGTACGTTGATGATATCTATCTAACTGACGACGAGTTATGGCTGCATCTTTGTTGCGTGGATTGCATCATAGTATTGTTTGCAGACCACGGTTACAAGTTTAACTTTGCAAAATCACACATTGCGGAGTGCACAGTGTTGTTTTTGGGCTACGAGCTCAATAATAAAGGAAAAGGCTTGGTGCATCATTTCTTGGAGAAATGCGCACGTCTGCGCCCTCCAATTACATTGAGAAAATTACAGTCTTTAGTGGGTTTTTTGGAATTCGGTCGAACTTACATTCCCGATTATGCCCAACGTATTAAGCCTTTGTATGCTTTGATGCACCCTACTTTTTCAAAGGCCTGCTGGCTTCTGGAACATTCCACTATACTGCAATCTTTGCAGTCTGATCTTATTGAATCAAAATTATTGTTGACTCGTGACAACCATACTAACCTGGTGATAAGAATCGTCCCAGGCCATGTGGGTTTCACATACTTAACGTTTAATTAAGGAGACACAGTATCTATTGCTTACAAATCACATTTGTATACTGCAGAATTGTGGTTTTCCTCTATTGATAGCTGTCCAGATGGTGATCCTAAAGGAAAGCGCAGTGGCACAAGGGAAACGGATTTTGGTTGTAACACCATGTCCCGCTCTTGAAGCGGTGACAAAGGCAAGTGTACCGAACTCTAAGGCTTTGTATCTGCGTTGGATACAATGGGCCACATCATTGACCTCTCCTGATGTCACTTTGATTTTTGACTTGTCATTGCGTACACAGGAGTTCTTACAGTATGAATTTGTTCATCCTCCTCCTCTGTCAATGCGCCCCCTTGAGCAGTACCAAAGTATCATTTACACTGACGGTTCGGCGCAACCGGGACTAAGCATTCTTACTCGGTGGCCTGCGCTATACTGGCAGGTACCGTAGTGAAAGGGGAGTTCAAGTCCAATATTGTCCATACACAGGCACTAGGTGGCTGTACCGCCCAATTAGGCGAGTTCCACGCTTTGGTTCTGGCTCTAGAGTTTGCTGACCCAAACGTGACTACTTTAATTGTAAGCGATTCTTACTACTGTGTTCAGTCTTTCAATGAGAACTTATTCTTTTGGTCTCAAAATAACTATCGTGATTCTAAAGGCAGCGCAATTAAACATGCATGCTTTGGGTTGGAGTCGCAGATCTTAAAGACCGTCTGCCTCTCACACAGGTAATTCATACTCTTGGTCACCAGCATGCAGGAGTACACGCAGTTGGACACAGTTTGGCAGAAGAAGCTGCCAAATCAGCAGTAGCCACGTGTTCAGTTGCAGCAGTTACGAGATCCATGAATAAGATTGATAATGACATTTTGGCAGCAATAGCCGCTACCGAGAAGGGTGATAATTACCCACAGGGTTTCCCTTACAAATACTCTTATCATTTAAGTCGCGATAATGTTCCTTACGTGAGAATTAACGACGTTGGTGACAGGTTGATTCCCAAAGCGAACCACAGACCTGCACTGATAACAGCCCCACATGAAGGCATGGCCTCGGCACATGCTGGGGTGTCTGCAGCGGTACTGGTGACATGTCATATTTAAACAGACCCGTAAATGCATACTATCTTGTGACATTTGTCAGCAGATTAAGCTGTCTACGGCAACGTGTCCACCACAAACACACCTACGCATTTCAAATAAACCTTTTGGTTGTGTTTATTTGGATCACTGCAGTCCTTTTTCTTCAGACACTGCCTATAGGTTAATTTAAGTTGCAATTGATTCGTGCACAAGTTTTATATGGGTTTGGCCACAACACAGTGCTGACACCTGAACTGTCATCAGGGATTTGCGTGTCTTTGTGGGGAATTTTGCATGTGGCACCTTCCATTCGGACCAGGGTCCGGCATTCGCCTCTACAGGCCTGAGGGCAATTCAGTTCTGGAGCGAAGGAACCGTGACTTAAAGCAATCTTTGACAGCTAGGGTCCTATGGACTGGCAGGAACTGGTTCACCCATTTGTATAGTATACAATGTGCACTAAATAATCTCCCTATAAGATCTCTGGGTAGGCGGACCCTATACGAAATGCTCTACGGCATGAAAATGTTTGTGCCAGACCTTGATGGTCTAGACATTGCGGCGTCTGCCGCATCCTTTGAAGTAGATAATCATTCTGCTGTATTACAGAAACTACAGGAGGCCCGAGACAGTCTTGCAAAGCAACATTTACCCTCACCCACTGATGCTGCGCTGCAGATTCCAATAGTCGGCTGGCAACCAAAAATCGGCGACCTGGTCCGAGAGAAAGTGGAGAACATGAAAGAGTTTGGACCCTCTTATCGTGCACCGGTCTCAGTGCTTGGCGTGAAGGGTACTTGTACAGTCATTTTACCACCACGAAAAGACAACAGCTATATCTCAGTTGTCAATGCCAAGCTACAACATCAGGCCGATCCTGAATAGCATCACACCAGCGATGTCCACAACAGCTGTATCGGGAGATCCTGGCCTACCCGCTTCTAACAACACGCAGGGTGACACGGCCATTGAGATGGATTCTGTTAACAATCCTTTGCAAATCCCGCCTGCTTCCACTCATAATGAAGAAACTGACTATGCTTATCACACTACCGTGTCATTGACTGGTTCTCGACCTGAGGCCATTAATGAATCCCGTTTTTCCTTTGACTCCCATTCCACATCATCAAAGACCCCTCAAAATGTTCTCTTTTTGTTCCCTGGTTTAAACAAACTTATTTGGTACCTCCTTGGACTTACATCTGGTTGGTGCTCATCACAATTTTTTTGTTCATGTCTATTGGTTTTGTGACAATCTTTTTTTAGGTCTCGCCTACGCAGCGCATAGGAGGAGATCTTTAGGAATAGATTCAGTTTTTGGCCCAAAAACGTGCACGCGTTGCATTGCTTTCAATGGCAATGTGTGCACGTTTGGCGATTCCATTGCGGGAGCGAGCTTGGAAACCATCTGTTTGTAATTAACAGATGGTTCCTGCTCGCTCCCGCAAGGGAAGCAGGCGCAGGCCCCTTCATCTCTCCCCTCCCCCTGCTGCCTCCTCCTCTCTTCTTCTTTCTTTTACATTCAGCGCGCTGCTCCGTTATACGGCACCAACCTTACCGTGGTTCACCAACAACAGAGTGCATCTCTGGGAGTGCAGCCTTGGCCATGCAGGAACACATCCGCCATTACAGTGCAGCACTGCACTACATGAACCATGCTACCGCTGCCCTGCAAGGCCTGGATGTGCAGTGCGCCTCGTCTCGCGTTTGTTGGCTGCCACCACAGCATGCCCCACCCGATTCATGATAGCTGAGGCCAGGGCTCTTAAGTGGGATGAAAGAACTAGAGGGTCTCTCCAAGGGACGTGGTTGATGTAATTAGGGCGTGGCTTAAAAAGTAATCTAAAACTCTGTGCTGATGACTGGTAATTTGCTGCTTCTGTCATTGCATCCAGATATTATACATGTGACATTCCACCTACAGCAAGAGAGGACTATTGGCTTTGCCAGTGGTTGTTAGTTGCATAAGATAAATACACAGCAACTTTATCTTCGCTGTACAGAATATTGAAAATGCGTCAGTGCTGAAATGATGAGACTGTAAAAGAACTATAAAGAATCTCTTAAAAGTTGCACTGCTGCAGAGTTCAGATTTATTTGTTCGGTGATGTCTAAAACGGAGAGCCCAATAGGGACCCGTCTCAGCATCTTTTTTTTATTGAACTGCCGGCGCTGAGCATCGGCAGGACCCGGCCCACTTAAAATCCTGGCTGAAGCCCACTACTGTAGGGCACCTATGGTTTTTGCCACAGCTTCACGGCGCAGTAATTCTGTTCCTCGTGGCTGCTCCACTGCTGTGAAGCGCTGTTCAAATACACAGTGCAGTCCTGTTCACGGGAACTTGTACACGTTCTCTGCACTCAAACATGAAAAGCAAGGCACTTTAGAGGGCACAAGGCAAATTGTACTTGTCGAAAAACACCTGCACTTTCAAACAAGCATTGGCATAGCCAATAGGTCTCACCTTTGGGACCTTATAAGTGTTTAGTTATCCAGCACAATATCCTTGGTGCATTAACATCAACAGTTGCATAGCTAAACACTTATAAGGTCCCAAAGGTGAGACCTATTGGCTATGCCAATGCTTGTCTTCTGATCAATGGCCACTACATTCCTGAACGCTTTGCTGTTAAACTGGTTGATGGAACTTTGGCTCCGCACTCTTCTTCACACATCATGAAAAGAGACCAGGCTTTTGTCAACATCACTGCCTGGCCAGTCATCGACGGCATAGTTTGGGATGCTGTGGATTTTCAAATCCATGGCCCTACAGAGATAATTAATGTGCCAAATGTAATTCGTGTTTCATTGGGTGATGTAGTGAAACATAACATTTGGTCTGACGATTGTGACGTACTATCCGCACAATCTTAATTTTCTGATTTGAGATACTATGCTGCTTTTGATGCTGAAGATTTGTATTTGAATACTGCAAATTATGCCGATTTGTTTTGCTATCAGCATTATGGTCATCATTACCTGCATAAGGCTAATACATGTTGAAATGTTTTCAATTACACCCAATGGGAACATTGCCCGGCTCCTTTGGAAGGCAGCTCTAAAACCTTTTTTGAAAAAATTTACATATTTTACGGATTTTGATATATCAAACCCCGGGTCCTTCTATTTAAAATTAAATGCTTCATCGAATTCTAAAGTAATGATCACCCACACTAAATTATTATATTCTAAAAATTGTATTGATAAATTATCGGTGGGTGATTATGATTTGTGGAAGTCAATGATCGATCTTAAATCTGGGGTTTTAAGTCCTGGCAGGTGCAAGACACAGAGGCATTACACCGCTCATGCCTCAACCCGACACAGATTCTATTTCTAAAGGAATCACGTTATCAAACAACTTGTTTTGGATTGGCTACTTCAAAACAAATGAATGCCCCTGCTATTTCTGCTCTAGCTGCATATTTGAACTGGAGCAATTATACTAATTATTCCAATGCTGAATTAAAATCACTTTTTTCCAATAACAACTTTAATATTTCTTGTCTGGACCCCCTAGGTTGGTTAATTTGGCAAACTAGTTCTGATGTATGCCAACTTCGTTTCCATGGCAAGGCTCCTGGGTACACACAGGATAGGCCTGATCCTCGTTTTGCTAACTCCCATACAGTTAGTGCATATTCCATTGGGAAGTTATGTAAAAATTGGTTGCAACACTCAACACTCACTTCAGTTAAACAACATTTATCATTATTGTCAGGTGACATTGATCTGACAGATTTTATTAAAGGGCCTGCTGGTCCAAGATCAAAAAGATTTCTTTATGCAGCTTACAATAAAATCTGGAAGCTATCCCAAATTGAAGAAGCTTCCCGTTTAAGAGCAATTGACCAGGCTAATCTTGAAAAAGTGCTTGCCGTAGTTGATAATAGTATTAACACACTTTCGTCCCGCATTTACACGTGGGACAATATTATTTCATCTGTTGTTGACATTGTACAAGAAGATGTTTCTGTTTTGTATCATGGTCAAAATCAATTGTGTTCAGTTATGCAATTTGCATGGACTTTACAGACTCTGAAGATGGGGAGAGTTCCATGGGACCATTTGAACGTGTCATCTTTATTTTCACCCTTTAACTTGACAACAAAACAACAGTTTATGTCCATGAAAGACGCAACTTATTCTCTTTTGCATATTGAGAAGTTAGATCCGTTACCATTTTCTGTGGCTGAAACAGACTTGGCTGTCTGGCTCATCCATGGAGTGATAGCTCTCCCATTTTCCTTGTTAAAATTTACCTCATGCATGAAGCACTATCCCCTAGGCCGCTTCAAACCCTTAGGTGGGGCATTTCTACACTAAGTTTGGTCATTACCATTCACATACAGATGCCTACGGGATGACAAAGAGGTATACCTCACTGGGGAATCATGTGATACAACAGTTGGTCATTCTCTTGTATGTAAAAACATCCAATTGCATGGCGCCTGTTACCTGACCGCCCAAATCTTGCGTGTGTTTTGAAAGGTATTCCAGTGCCAGCGATAACTCCAACTTTCACGCTGCTTACAAACTGTAGCTACCTGCTATTAAATAATGAAGAATGCTGCGACATGCTTGCCGGCATCCCTTACATTGTAACGGTTTCTCAATGTGTGGTTTGCTGTAAAAATTCGCTTTTCCCACCCCCACAGGGGAGGCTCGATGACTCGATTTGGCCTTCCATTCCGACTTTGAAGGCGGACTTCAACAATTTGAGCAGAATAAGAGCAATATTATCCCAAAAAGAACTTTCGCTCACATCTGCACGTGAGACATTCGTCCTTCACGTGGCTAACACCCGTACAGAGGTACAAGCCCTTCTTAATACTGACCTCCCACTAAATTTCGGTGCATTGATTCACACTATCTTCAATGCTTCTAACACTACAGGCTTGGCCCATTTTTTTTAAAGCTGTGGGCTCTGGCCTTGTGACATCTTTGCAAACTATATTTGGTGTAATACCAGCATTTATTCATTCTATTTTTCCAGCGTCTTCGGTGGCTTCCCACTATTGCTGGCCTTAGCCGCTGGGGATCTGCTATTGATTTGCCTACTACAAAATGAATGCTATTCGTGTGGCTCTGCACAGCCAAGACCAGCTACAGATGCTCCGTAGCTGTATGCTTGAATGCTATGGTACTCTGCCTCTGGCCATACTCAGCGTGGCCAATGGATTATCCTTTTGATTTGCCTATTTCACTTGCGTGCAACTTGTCTTCAACTGTTTGGATTGTTCCTTTCAACGGGTGTTGAACCTTTGCCTCTCCAATGCGGCATTTCCTCCACCATATTTTGAACTGCTAATGAGTCCCTTAGTGGCACATGAAAAAGAATGTTCCAGTGTTGGAATCATGGCCTGCGCAGCTGCGCTGGGAGTTTTGGCTGAATGGGATATCTGTGCCACGGCACAACATTTCCTGCAAAAGACGCTCGACTACCCTACTCACCTTCAGACGGGCACTCAAGACCTGTGGAAATCTGGTGCATTTATTATTGCCTTGCATGCATGTTAAGACACTTGGATAAATGTTTTCCAGGATTGTTCGGAGATGTAAATTCCTGCATCTGAACTCGGAGGTATGGGGGCCCCCTGACAAAACCTGGAGGTCTTCTATCTATAATTATAATAAACTAGCTTCTAGCACGGGGAGGGTGGCAAGGCCCTATAGTCTTGTTTCCACTGTCATTATATTATGATTTCCCCTTTTGTGCTTTATGGAATTGTAACAATGCGGATTTGCTTGATTTTATGCATTTTGCTGCTAGTATTGGCTCATGTACTGCATCATAACATAACATGTGTATTTGTAAAGCACACGTATCACCCAAGGGTCTCAAGGCGCTGAATAACAGATGTATAATGTTACCCAACTCAATGGTACTCATTTTATCAACCTCAGTTGGATGAAAGGCTGAGTGGATCCACCAGGATTAGATCCTGTGACCATGAGGACGAACACAGGCCCCTACAGTGGATGCATTAGTCCACTGTGCCAACAGACCCGGCCTCGGGCACGTTAGAGCACGTTAGTTAAAAGAAACATTTTAGACTATACTTCGACTCTATTTACTCATGTTGTGGACAAGTACGAGAGTTTGAACAGAAGAGTGATCTTGTACCCACGTATTCGGAGAGGGACAGAGTAGCATGTTCTAGGATGTCTAATCATTGGTAGCTTCGCTGTAGAACGGAGAACGAATGAGACACTATAGCTAGTGGGATAGGGGTTCCGGGCACCGAGGTGGGTATTTTGGTACACCAGTACACACTGAGGTCCTGGTCTCCTGCGCATAGTTCTGTATATGTGCCGAATCCCTGCAACAATTGTGTCATGATTTTAGACGATGAACAAAGGACTCAAAGATTCTTGTCCAAATAAAGTGCAGACACAAAGTCACGCAAAGGGATGCGAAGCAGCACAAAGTCTTGTAAAGGCATTTACTTTCCTGATTTTCAGCACATATACAGCCACAGTTGCTAAAATGTCATGTAACCTAGCATGACAACTTGATGCACTGCATTGTGTGAGAGGGAGACAGCAGGAATGGACCATACGCGCAAACGCAGGCACTATAGTGCCATGGTGCAAGGGTGCCTGCTTGACAGACAGGATTGTTTTTGTGTCCCGCAAGGGACACTTTCCTGCACAGAAGCAATCCTCTGAGATATTTTCCTTTTACTATGTGTGCTCCACATAGAAAGAGGAAGTATGAGGAAAGATGCAGACATTTCTCCTCCTTACAACTCCCTTTGGAAGGAGTAGCATTCCCAGGTTAACTTGTTTTAGTAACTCTAGAAATGCAGAATAATGCAAAACTGACTTGCGCTGCCTCGCGTTCCTCCACATTTACTATGCCAGGCAGACCCGCCAAGTATAGGTGACATAGTGAATCTGACTTAAGCTCCTGCTTAAGTGACACAATAACACTACAAGGGCTAAGTAGAGTTTTGAACTGCTTTGCACCACTATTCATTAAGGGTTCATTAATGGTGTGAAGCCAGGGCATTACAGCACCAGAACTCATAGCTTTTGACACAAAGCCTGATCTTCTAAGATAGTGAGACAGGGCTTGGACATTACAAATAATGCATCAAGGAGAAATGTTTTTATTTCTCCAAACATTCCACACATTTCAGGTGTGCTGCACTTATCAACAAAC
This sequence comes from Triturus cristatus, assembly GCF_964204655.1. Taxonomy (NCBI): domain Eukaryota; kingdom Metazoa; phylum Chordata; class Amphibia; order Caudata; family Salamandridae; genus Triturus; species Triturus cristatus. The sequence continues at coordinate 77,151,221 of NC_140581.1, forward strand.
ATACTATGTATGGAATGTTTCAAATCTGTCTACATAGGATTTTTTGAGTTTATGTATGTATTGAAGATGTGGAAAATAATTTTGTTTGCACAGTTCAGAAAACAAATCAAAATACAGTCCTAGTTGCACTCTGAAGAGTAGGGCCGGAGACAGGTAAAGCACTGTATCTTCAGTGGCGAGATTTTGGTGCGGATTTATCAAGGCTCTGCACCAGTGTAAAGTCGCAAAGCTTTGATAAACTGTTTATTTTCCAGTCATTTTTTGGGGGGTGCTGCCACTGATGTTGTGTGATGCAAAACCGTATTTACTAATGATGGTAGACAAGGCTTTGTACTTAAAAGAGATGCTTCTTAGGCAGGTGCAATTACTAGAAACTATTTTTTTCCAAGCTTTCCAAGCAATGTATGTGTGCCGCCCTCTATCGCAAACAATGTGGTGAATGTTTTAAAGTATGTTTTTGAATAGGAAAGGCGCCCACCCAGTAAAGAAAAGTGCAAGACATCATGCACATAATTTTGCACTTTAGTGCAAAGGTGTCTTTGTGAGGTGCTAGGAAGCCTGAAGTCCATCAGAACTTCAGAAGATGACAGCATCGCTGTATCTTTGTAAATATGGTGCTGTCCTGCTCTCTCCCTTTCACACAACTCTAAATCTTGTGATGCGTTGCGTGAAACAGCAGTAAATCTGCCCTTCAGATTGTTCCTGCTCTTGTGATGCAGGGAATGCCTTCCAAAGCACCAGGGAACATTGTAACACCCCATCTGTATTTAGACCTCAAATGTCCCTCTTGCAGCGCACAAGGAGTGGTGTGAAGGCAGCTCGGGCATTTTACATATAGTGCATCATACGAACGGCATAGAGGCATTGTAGTATGGGCTTTGAGCTCTCCCAAAAATACTACTGAGGTTGAATGCACCTGCTGGAGCCTCCTGCCCTACTGCTTCCATGCAGCTCACTAGCCATCAATTGGTCCTCAGTGCCCAGGGAGGGGAGGCATGGAAGGATGACAACTGCAAACCGCAAATGCATCTGTATTTATAACCGGTCCCCATTTCATGTCTCAGATGCACCCTGGGCCTGTCTGGATGCTCCATAGAGCTATAGCTACTGATGGCTGTGCTGGTGGCTGTTCACATTCAGTGCGTTGGAGTGGGATGTTTGTTGTTAGTGGAAGACTCATGCAGGCCAAGCCATACATTTTACTTCAATCACGTATTCAATCGGCATTGGTTCGTGAACGCCCTCGGTAGTGCATAAGCACTGCAAGTGATAGCTGTGGTCACACCGGGGTCATCTAGGGTGGCCATGTCTTTAGTACAACAGAAGAGCGGGTGAACATAATCGATGTATATGAGTGTATATTTCACACCTCTATGTCAGTGTCGGAGACTAGAATCAGGTTCCAAGATAAAGCTGAATTGTATTTCTTCTGTTCCTTTGCTCTTTTCATATATTGGTGCTTCTGAATCTGTAACTGAAAGGTACAACCACCTTAGTACCGTTGTATTCACCTGCATTCACAAGTAGTCGCTATCTGTGTTTTTACATTGGCAGTGATCCAGCGCGAGACCGGGGTGAACGAAACAAATATACAAATATCCTCCCTGCGTCGCAGACCCAACGTCACACTAACTCATTCGCACACGCATTCATTGGTGGGTCCCATAACACCAACACTCACACTTCCTCTCATGAGTCTACACGCAGGAGGGGTGAACAATTCAAGCGCTGGACACGTGGGGGAATACTTTATAACCTACAGGGAGAGAGAAGTTATTTTACAAAATATACATTAGCATTCGTCACCTATAGATCCCTAATTCTAAACATCAAGGCACTCCACCCACTTGGTCGACGGACCAATTAGTTGGATTGGTTGATGGTGATTTAGAACCAGCTAAAACACATTTTAAGACTCAGAATCCTTTATTCTCTTTAATGAAAAACCCAAAACTCATAATTTCTTGTTAATCAATATTTGCTTATCTAAAATTTCATAATAATTTATATTTGCATTTGTCTCATCAGAGTTTAGAATTTCTAGATCAATTTAAGTAAATCGCAGAACATCATATTTACCTAACCTGGCTATCTGGGATTCTCTAATTCGGTTCGGTTCAAAATCTTTACTACCTACCTTTCCCTCCTGAGGCGGAAGCCGGGAGGTCTCTCTACTATTCTTTGGCATTTTTTAACCTAGCGTGTTTGACTTTCATGCTTGTCATTTTAATTTTTGTTTTGTGCAGCTTGTGCTCGCGCTTGTGTTATAAGCGTGCCTGAGCCTAGTGCTGCCTGCCTTAGACTTCCCAGCGCTTGTAAGCGCTTTGCCCTGCTCCCTCTCCCTTGCCTGGGACTGTGAGACCGCCCTCGGCTGAGTGTTGACGCCGAGGGCTGGGATCTCATTTTGGCCGCCATCTTGGGGGTAGGACTCTCCGCGCTCGCGCTCTAGTAGCGCTATAAAAGGGAAACGGAACATCTTGCATGTGATTAACAACTGCTACCTACCTTTCCCTCCTGAGGCGGAAGCCGGGAGGTCTCTCTACTATTCTTTGGCATTTTTTAACCTAGCGTGTTTGACTTTCATGCTTGTCATTTTAATTTTTGTTTTGTGCAGCTTGTGCTCGCGCTTGTGTTATAAGCGTGCCTGAGCCTAGCGCTGCCTGCCTTAGACTTCCCAGCGCTTGTAAGCGCTTTGCTCTGCTCCCTCTCCCTTGCCTGGGACTGTGAGACCGCCCTCGGCTGAGTGTTGACGCCGAGGGCTGGGATCTCATTTTGGCCGCCATCTTGGGGGTAGGACTCTCCGCCCTCGCGCTCTAGTAGCGCTATAAAAAGCTCACCCCTCCCTCCGCGCAGCGGACGCGGACTGCGGACGCGCCGGACCTGCGCCGGAGTCGTGCCAGAGTCCTGCCCGTCTGCGTCCCGGAGGCGTTCGGCGTGGCAGGTACCTCTGGCCATTATGCTTTCCTACTCCGCTCAGGAACGCTACTCATTGCGTGACGGGGATGCGTCCTGTCACTCAGTCTTTCCTGGCCGATATAGGGGTAAACATAAGTGCCCTGTCTGTAAATGGCATCCTACTCGCAATCTCCCTTCCCCCCGCTCTATTAAGGATTGTAACATTAAACATCTTTGTCTACTCCTTAATACGAGGTCGTTGCACTGACACACTCAAGAGATTTATGATCTCCTTTCGACGACCAGTCCTACCTGTCTGATGCTCACTGAGACATGGCTCAATGAATCCTCCCACCCGGACATCGCGGTAGCCATTCCCTCTGACTATATCATCCATCGACAAGATAGAGACAAGGGTAGGGGGGGAGGAGTTGCCCTGGTTGTGAAAAAATCTTTTCCGTGCACGGTCACGCACACAAATACCATCGTAGGGGCTGACTCTCTTGCCTTTACCATCTCCCTATTGCCTCAGCAAGCGCTGAAGGGTCTTGTTGTTTACAGACCTCCGGGCCCGGTGGGATCCTTTCTTGATGATCTCCAGCAGGTTATGTCGGTCCTTGTTCTAAGATCGGAGCGGTGTATATTGGCTGGAGATTTTAACTTCCATATGGATGATCACCAAGACCAGGATGCTATCAAGCTGCTTGATATTACATCTACTCTGGGCCTTTCCCCCTATATCTTTGGCCCGACCCATGATAAAGGCCACACACTTGACCAGGTTTTTTCCACCTCACCTATTATGGCTGTAACACTTCTGCCAGTCTTATGGTCTGATCATTGTCTTGTTCATTTTGAAATATCATCTACTACGAATTCTACGGCCAGTGCCACGAGACAGCAGGGTAGCAGCTATAGGGCATCCATCGGGTGACTCCGGATCTGCTAGCGCAGGCTCTGGTGGATCACCCCATGTCTTATACGGGTGACCTGGAGAAAGACCTGGAGAGCCTGCAATCCTGGCTCCTTGCCAGATTAAATGAGCTCGCCCCATTACAGCCACCCAGGTCTGCCGCCCAACGGGTCTCGGCCCCTTGGTTTACGGAGGAATTGGCCCATCACCGTAGGCAATGCAAAGTCGCTGAGCGGGCTTGGAGAGCCCAGTACGAACCTGAGGCCAAACAACTTTATAAAACCATGATGAAATCATATCATGATTTAATACTTCAGGGCAAGAAATGCTATTTTGCCAAAAGGATTGAAGACGCGACAAACTCCTGTAAGGAGATTTTCTCAATTGTGCGAGAATTTACCAGCCCGCGGTCAATCTCAGCTCAGGACGCTCCGGTGGAGACCTGGGCCAACATCATTGCTAATTTTTTTACCACCAAAATTAGGCAAATTCAGGATTCCTTTCCATTGAGACCTATAGATGACCCGTCAACTCTGCCGATTGAGACAACTCTCCTGTCGTCTCCAGGCCCAGTTCTGCTAGACTTCCCGCCCCTTTCGGCTGCCGCATCCTTAGCCTTGATGAGGAACCTTAAATCGGGCTCACCGCTAGATCCCTGTCCAGCAAAATTCTTAGCGAGAATGGCAGATGCCGTTAACCCCATAGCTAATCCCATTCTTAACCTTTCCCTGAGTCAGGGATTTCTGCCCCAGTCCTGGAAACAGGCCAAGGTCATCCCTCTTATTAAAAAGCCTAATCTTGACCCAGAAGTGCCCTCCAACTATAGGCCAATCTCGCTCCTTCCAGCACTTACCAAGATCCTGGAGAAACACGTTCATAGCGTGCTTTCTTACTTCCTGGAGTCAAACGAGTTACTCCATGAATCCCAATCGGGCTTTCGCTCCAACTTAAGCACCGAGACGGCGCTCCTGGAAGTTTCTGAGATCGTGAAGGAGGTGCTGGATACCGGAGGCAGGGTGATGTTAGTTATGCTAGACCTGTCGGCGGCGTTTGACACCGTCCCCCATGAGGATCTCCTCACTAGACTACACGACATCGGTCTGGGGGGGACGGTGCTCAACTGGTTTCGTTCCTTTCTAGCCAACCGCCGGCAGACGGTCTGGGTCCCACCTGGATCTGCCGAAATGCCGCCATTGGGAGTCCGAGTGCCTCAGGGCTCTGTATTGAGCCCCATTCTATTTAACATCCTTATGACCCCTCTGGCGACATTGGCAGAGTCCTATGGGGCCCGGATCGTCTCTTATGCTGACGACACCCAGCTTCTGTTCACCTGCCGTAAGAGCGAAGAGTTCGATGGAGAAAGGATCCGTGAGTGCCTTGGGGCTGTTTTTAATTGGTTCCAACTCAACAGCCTCAAGTGCAACTCGGATAAATCCGAAATACTATTCTTCGGATGCCCATCGGAACCAGATTGGCATGGGTGGTGGCCTGCTGACATGTTCCCTCCAACTCAGTCATCTAAGTGGGCTAAGAACCTGGGAGTAAAAATTGACAATGAGCTTTCGCTCAAATCCCAGGTTTCTACTCTTACGGGAACATGTTTCGGGATCCTCAGAATGTTGCGTAAGTTCTTTCCCCTTCTATCTGAGGAACATCGGAGGATAACTGTCCAGGCACTTATAGGATCCAGATTGGACTATGCAAATGTTCTATATCTGGGTCTGCCAGAATATCTCCTTCAGCGTTTGCAGGTGACCCAGAACGCTGCTGCTCGAGCGATCTTTGGCCTGCATCGTCGCACTAGTGCCTCTAACCTTCTTTTATCCCTCCATTGGCTTCCTGTACGGAAGAGGATACTGTTCAAGGCCATGACCCTAGCCCATAAGGCCCTGCATGGTAATGGTGCAAAATATCTCCAGAAGAGGCTGGACTTCTACCGACCTACCCGATCCCTCAGGTCGGAAACATTGGCTCTGGCTCGGGTACCACGTATCAAAAGGGCTCGTCTAGGCGGCCGGTCCTTTAGATTCCTTGCCCCCCAGCTATGGAACTCTCTACCGGTGTCCTTGCGGACTACCTCGAACTTGCTTGCCTTCAGGAAGGACTTAAAAACTTGGCTGTTCTCTGGTTAGTCCGCTTCCTCTTTTAGGCTCCTGTCTTTTTTCTGTTATGTTTTCCAGTTCTTTCTTTAGGTCTGGAGCACAAAACGCCGGGACACTCCTTGGAGTAGCCGTTGCGCTATAAAAGTCCCATTTTAACATAACATTTTAACATAACATTCATACAATGAATCATAAAAGCACAAAGTTAAAAAACCTTAAAACACACAATTAAGATGATCCATCTATAAAATAATAATTGTAATTTAAAAATCTATCATACAGCATAAATACAAATCCCATGGCAAAATACAGTCCTACAGCTAAATTATCCATAGCGTTTCCTAATCTGGAGTGAGACTCGTATGAAATTTAACATGGCACAACAAGTTTCAACAGAAGATAATGACAACAAGTAGTCGTAGCCTTGTTTATAAGTACATGGTTGCCGCCCCTTCAGGATAGGCTTAATAAATCTAATCCTTGGTTCCTGATATAAAGAACAAAAGAGGACAACATGTATGGTACTTTGGCTAACTCTGTCATTGCAAGGACAAGGGGGTAGCCTCTCACACCAGCCCCCTTGTTTAGGAAAGGCGAAGAGAAAATGAAGGATATTTAGCCTAAATCTCGTAAAGTAAAACCGCCATTGGACATTAGTTGTGAAAGTTAGATAAAACTGATGCTGTAACTTAGGTACATAACTAGTTGGGCCTCCCAAACAAGGTGTGTCTAAAAATTTCCAATAACTTGCTTTAATTTGGGTTTTTATGTTTCCCTGAATATTTTCAGGATTTTTATAAACATAACCCAAACCTATCTTGTTCAGCATGTCACTGACATATGACAACCAAGGGATCTGCTTTGCATTATCCAGGCTCATACAGTCCAAAAGAATTTCTCTGGAAAGCTGCAGGTCATCAGATAGCCAAATTTTACCCCATAATAATAGGGGCGACAGACGGATAATGTCAGTCACTTTGGTCATTCCCATTTCATTATGACAAAAACTGTTTGATGAGCCCGATGGGAGCAATAATACCCATTTTAGGAATTTATTTTCCATCACCTGTATTACTGAGGGATTTTCGATCCCCCATACCCCTGCCCCGTAGGTGGCCACAGATAAGCATTTGGATATATATAAGGTTTTAAGATGCGCAACAGGTTTTTGACCCAGCTTACCACAAAAACGGAAAAGACCTTCTACGGAGCGGGTGGCACTCTGGACTCGAGCCTTCATTAATGGGGCCCAACTTAATTTGTTGTTGAAAAGGTTTCCAAGGTAATTAAAGTTATCCACCTTTTCAATGGTAAAGTGATTCACCACAAATTTCCTTGATTTTGACCCTTTTGGACCACAGACCATTGCAAAAGATTTTGCAAAGTTTACCTTCAGGTCAAGGTCCAGCATGAAGGTGTTAAAAGCATCTAGGCACACCTGCAAACTATTTCCAGTGAGGGTCATTAAAACAGTGTCGTCTGCGTATGAAAGTATGGGAATACTCCTACCATTTATCTTTGGAAAGTCACAACAGTGGTCCAGCAAATACTTCTCCAATCCGTTTGTGTATACTAGAAACAAAAAAGGCGCCAAAATGCAGCCTTGACGCACCCCCTCAGTTGAGGGAATGGATTTTGTTGTTTCACCCCCAGGTCCAAACCTTATGACCACGGATGTTGCTGCATGCAATGTGTGGAGAAGTGTAACCAGGGGTTCCTCAAAACCCATGTCGTCCATCATCTGCCACAACTTACTTCTACAAACAGTGTCAAAGGCGCTTGACAAGTCCATGAAGGCAAGGTAAATTGCAGAACTCCTTGCCTTCGTGTACTTGCCAATAATTAGCGCCAAATTCAGACACTGTTCAGCTGTCCCCTTCCCACTTCTGAATCCATACTGGGAATTCACAATTAGACCAACAGAGTCTGCCCATGTTTCCAATCTGGCCAAAATGACCCTTCCCAATAATTTACATGATGCGTCAATCAAGGATATAGGGCGGTAGCATCGGGGATCACACCTATCACCCTTCTTAAAAATCGGCACCACCACTGCCTCCTTCCACGATACAGGGATACGACCAAGAACAACAGCCCTAAAAACGTTCAACAGTAATGGGGCCCATACTTCAGTATTGAGTTTAAAAAAGTCCAAAGGGACAGCATCAGGGCCCGGGGCTTTTAATAGAATACCTTTCCTCAAGGCTTCTTCAACCTCTTCCAATGTGAGCGAAGAGCTAAGGAGCGATGCTGTGGATGGTACCACCAAAACCCCTGCATCATCCAACAGATCCGGGGGTAATAATGCTTTGGGATTAAAAAGTTTGCCAAAGTGAGCTTCTCAAGATTCACCGGTAACCTGCGTCACTATGCTTTCCTTGTCGTCACTTTTAAACAGGGGACGATTTACTACTTCCCAGAAGAGCCTACTATCTTTTAACTCAGAGGCCTTCTCTAGATCTTCCCATGCACGGTTCTTTAACTCCTGCTTCCTCTTTGTGAAGGCCTCTTTATAGGCCCTTCTAGTCGATCTTATCAATTCTTTATTTTTTGGTTTTTGTATGAGGGCCGCTTTTAGGAATTTATGTGAGGCAGAGCATGCGGAATCAAACCATCTAAAACAACTTAAATTCTTTTTCCCCACTGGTTTTTTAAGGTGCTCAGCCACGTGCCCGCATAATTTTTCGAAACTCCCAATGACCTTGTCTGAATCAGATGTTGGCAATAGGCATGAATCGATCTCAGTTTTACAAACATTCAAAATCTCCGCCTCTAGGCCTACAGCATCTATTTTCCCCCACTTCATGGTAACACCCTGATTTTTATTATATGTTATGGGTTGCTCCCAAACCGGATGTTTTCCACTAGCAGGAGAACACAAAGATAGCATTAAAGGGTTATGATCACTTACAGCATTTGGTATTACCTCAAGCCTATTAACATAATGGAGAAAATTACTGGACACAAATACAAAATCAATAGTGCTCATTGCACCTCTTATTCCCTGAAAAGTTGGTATTGGCGATATATTTGGGGCGACCCAGGGCTCTACCATACATAAATCATTTAAGACAATGATATTATTTAAAGCGTCCCCCTGGGGCGTGTGTTTAAAATGCATCAAGGGCTGTTCGTTTAGGTCCTCGAAACCACACACATTTGAACCACCATATTTGCACAATGAACAATTAAAATCGCCAACCCAAATAACAAATAATAGAGGTCGTTCACTACGAGCCTTACATATTACTTCCTCCAAACTCTGAATTGTGGATAAATCATTCCTATCAAAAACATTGTGGTACCAATTAATTAATAACAAGGGCTCTGTGAACAAATTTTCCAACAGGAGCAACTGGTACCAGGGAGTATCCACTATTTTTGAAGTTATCAAATTCTTCAATTTGATGGAGAGTGCTGTCATTATCCCACCCCTAGCCCTCCCAGCTGGTGATGGCATCGCCAAGACATTAAAGGATTGAAAACCATCAATTTCCCCACCCGTTCTGCTCCATGTCTCCTGGAAGCACAGGATATCCCGGCCACCCACATAATCCAGCCAAGCTTCGTCCTCCAATCTACCCGCAAGACCTGCAATATTCCATGAGATTAGGCACAGCGTAGGTTCCCCTAGGTTATCATCCACAAGCTCTTTTGGAGTTACCAGGTCGTGCCCAATAATAGGTGGGTTTGGCTCGCAGCCTAAATTACTGACAACCTGAGTGTCCAAAGGTATATTAGGCTGTGCATTGTGGTTGAAAACATCCACCACCGAGTTATCCTTCTGCCTTTCCCCCTCATTCTCCCCCATGGCCAGATCTGGAGTAAATGAAACATTTTCCTTTTCCTTGTCTAATGGTCAACCTAAACCCTCCATTCCTGCCAGTGGGTCAAAATGGTTTCTTAGAGGAATATTGTTACTTGGCATCCACCCTAGGTATTCTTCCCCCTGAAATCTCATTCTTGATTGATCATAGGACAGTTGCATGAAATTATTAAAACTTGTCGGCCCCGTGCGACATCCATCACCCTGGTGCCACAAACCAAGATGATTTTGGGGAGGTCGGGATGCAGTATTACTCTGTGTCCACCCAGAGTGACTGTTGCCCTGCAATCTTGACCCAGGGTAGCGAGGATTAAAGGGAGCATGATACAGGTTGGGGTAAAAATATTCAAGGCCTATACATTGAATATCCCCCATTCTGGCAAACCTTGCTTTATTACAAATTAAGTTCTTGACCCACCTGTCCCTAAATTTAATAAGAATACAGTCCCCCTCTAAATCCTTCTTGCTTGGACCATCCCAAGGGACCCTTCGTACGCTTAATATTTTTGTAGCAGAAGCTGGGGGAAGTGGTCTATTATTGTTGAGCCAAAATGTAACTTTATTTGTCAAATCCTGACTTGATTCATGTTTATTCGGTGCGACCACCGGAACACCTGTCAGGATGGCCATAAAAGGGGCAGAATCAGGGGGTATGTTCACACAGATTGATTTGCTCGGAGGTACCATTTTACCCGGAACTAATGAACCGCTCAATGGAGTTAATTTAACTTCAGGTGCGGCCACTAGCTTAGACGTAGTTGAGCTCAATGTTGATGCTTTAGCTGTAATAGACATTGACTGAGAGCTCACATCAGCCGCCAATGTAGATTTAGTTGAAACTGACTGTACGGGGATTTGCTGGGAATCAGCAGATACAATAGGCTGGGATGGAGTATTTTGGTTTTGGATAGAATTTTTCTGAGACCCCTTCTTTGTTATAATACAAATCCCCAAGAACTCAGGGGGTTTACTATTGTTAGCCAGAGTTTCCAGCGAATGTGTGTTAACTGATATTAAATGCTCTAATTGGTCCAATTTTAAGTTAACAATTTGTGTTCTCTCTGTAAGGGGTATCAAAAGACTTTTTACCAACTTCTCAATATGTATTAACAAATCTTCGTTGTTATTATTTTGGCAGCAATGAGTCAAAGAAGAACCCAATCGTATTCCCCTTCCCTTCATGTGACCTCCCCCTCTTTTACGTTTGCTAATTTTTGTAACAGGATCCAGAACTTGGGGTTGAAAGGGAATAGGCCCCAACACGTTCAAATTAGAATGTTGGTTCCCATCCCCAATGGTACTCAATACAGTACGATCTTCTATTGGGCCGTTCGCTACATCATCCATAGGTATTTCTTGAAAATCTGGGGTTGCGACTAAATTTGGGCTAGCTTCCAAGTCATTAACTATACTCTTTTCAGGAGTGACCACAGAGGCAAACCGTCCCAGGGATGAACGTTTTCCCGTAACTAGGTCCAGAGACAAACGCTTTTCTGTGAGAGCAATTTCTTTATCTAGTATCCCCGTGGCCCGGATAATGAAATCATCTAGGGTTCCAGTGGCTTTACCGCTACTTGACTTTACTGTGACCCGCCTACCCTTCCCTGATAATGAGGACATCATTAAAAAGTATATACAATTTAAAATACAAATGAGACAAAAAGATAAAACTAAACTTACACACAGTGACTACAATAAATATCTCATCACATTCATATCTAAAACATACTTTGAGTCCTCAAGTCCGCAATTGAAAGAGAAAGGGCCCGGCCCGTCCCTGTACGCCCTTTGACGGCCTTAGACGGCCCGCCCTTTGCCCGGGCTTAGCCCCGGGCGCTTCCCGCGCGCTCCCGTGCAGCGGGGGCAGAGGCCAGTAATAAGGATAGTAGTGAGGCGGGGGCGGGGCAGGCAGGGAGAGCGACCCAGGTGTTACGGGTCTCGACCTCACGCAGGGACTCCTGGTACATTGAGTCCCTGCGGGTCAGCTCGCAGCCCTGTGGTCCCGCACACACACACGCACTCGCAGCAACAGTTTAACAGAGTCAGCTCAGGAAAAGAAGGCAGGCTCACCGCCAGTCAGGTAGACAGGAACAGCGAAGCGGGACCCGCGCAGCGGGTCCGGCGAGGAGCTATGGCGAAAAGTATGGGCAGATGAAGTCACCACTCTGAGGCTCCTAAAAGACGGCAGGCTCGATTCAGCTCGATTCAGCTCTTGAGTCCCAGGTAGGCAATAATCCCAGCAGTAGCACGAAGCTGCCAACACTTATTTGCTGAGGCGGGGGCGGGGCAGGCAGGGAGAGCGACCCAGGTGTTACGGGTCTCGACCTCACGCAGGGACTCCTGGTACATTGAGTCCCTGCGGGTCAGCTCGCAGCCCTGTGGTCCCACACACACACACGCACTCGCAGCGACAGTTTAACAGAGTCAGCTCAGGAAAAGAAGGCAGGCTCACCGCCAGTCAGGTAGACAGGAACAGCGAAGCGGGACCCGCGCAGCGGGTCCGGCGAGGAGCTATGGCGAAAAGTATGGGCAGATGAAGTCCCCACTCTGAGGCTCCTAAAAGACGGCAGGCTCGATTCAGCTCGATTCAGCTCTTGAGTCCCAGGTAGGCAATAATCCCATTCTCTAATTCATTGCCTCTGCATCACCAAATTTTGTCGTCAATTGTCCAAATAAAGCAGGCCAAAGCTCAGAGTCCAAAGTCCTCTGCTCAGCACGTAACAGTCCCAAATGTTATCAAAGGACCAGAAAACGTGCAAGCATCTATCATTGCCTGTGGGGTTGGGAAGAGTTTGCAGTCATCAGGCGATCAGGCTGCATCTGGACCATCAGGAAAAAGCGTCGCCCCCCTCCTTATTCTACTACCCATTTTATAATAAATTTCAGGTTAACATGATACATTTTGAGGCCAAGAACAATGGTGATTGGCTGGTGGGGATCGTCCGATTCTTATTCCCAGATTTTCAGTTCAGTCTGAGTTGTGATGTCATTAGTCCCTTAGTATCGGCTTGTTCCGGTCTGTTGTATACTTTAATTGTTCCCTTATCTTGGCAGTCCACCAAATTCTTATCCTTGACCGGGTACATGATGTGTAAAGGTTGCTAAGAAGTTCACGGTACCGTCCGAGCATGCGCAGCAGACTCCGCGCTTCACGATACGGTGGCCACTTCTGTACTCCATTTTATACTGTCAAGGCTTTTATACTGTAGGCCACAAATGTTAACTTAAGCGAAACAAACACAAAAGAATAATTAATTCAAGGAAATGATGATTCTAATGTTAACCCCTTACTAATCCCTTTATGTATTAGTATTTACCTAGCATATAGTGACATTTAAAGCAATTATATTCACCTTTTCGATCCTCCACGAAGATGCAAACGTCACAAAAGCAACATATATCATGCGATATACTATTACCACATATACTATTATTAATATGCATACAGATTTTAGTTATATGAGTTATTTAGCCATGCAAATAGCAGTTTCCCACGTGTAATTTGTGTTTTTATAATGTTGATTAATATACATGCAGCACTCGGTTAATAATATTATAATTAATAGAATATGTAATTAGTATTTTCATGCAAAATAGATGAGGTATACAAAATTTTGCACTACCTGCTCCATCAATCCCCCCTTTGGTGATTTTAACATCACCACACTACCCAAAAAATTTGTAAATTTTATAAAAATAAATGAATTCAGTACTTTTTAAGTTTTGTTAGATCACATTACTGTTTCACCTATCTCTTCTTCTCTTGCTTTTCTATACATACTTTCTTTCAATTCTTCTAATTCGACTTCTTCAAATTCTCTTTCTCGTCTTTCATTTTCTCTTTTCTTCAAAGTTTCTCTTTTTATGTTTTTCCGTATTTTCTTTCTTTTGCAACATAAACATCCTCCTCTTAGAATTAATACTAACAATATCACACATGTTAATGGAAATAGGGTCTTACCTATAATTGTACTACCTAATTTTAATAGGAAATCTTTAATAGAAGAAAATTTCTTTGCAATCTTTTCCCAAACACCTTCAACCTCCAGTGGTGCAATCTCTTCATGCAAATCAGTTATATTTTTAATGTATGTCTTTAGATCTTGACTTTCGTCAGGAATGTAAGTACAACAATGTTGAACTTTCAGCATTCCACAGACTCCACCCTCTTTTGACAAAATTATATCAAGGGCAAGTCGATTTTGCATTACCATGGCACGCATGGCAACCATTTCTGTATTTACTAATAAGAATCCTCAGGCGGTGCTTGTTGACAAGCGATCCACTACTGTGGATAATTTTCTAATTTTGTGTGCATGCAGAGATATTCCAACTGCTGGTATCAACGCTCCGAAAATGTCTCCTACAATTTCTGACCAAGATTTTCTTTTTCTACGTGTTAGCTGACTACCTAACTCATGTGTACCATCTTTTCCTCTTCCCACATGGAATATCTTTGGGAAAACCAGGCCTAGATAACATGTGCCATACCAGTGATCTGGCACTCGATAATATTCTTTGTTCCCGCAGATCAAATATAATCCATGAAAAACTGGATCATTTCCATTTTTAAATCCCCATCCACCCATGATTCGATAGGTATCATGGCAATCACTTGTGCCTACAAAATAATTATCATATGCAGTTTGATTCCTTCTAATACACAGCTTTCCTTTTTGAGGCCAATCTAAAGCCATTGTTGGACTAGCTTCTCCTTTCAAATGTTTTTCTCTTTCAACATCCCAGACTGTCTTCTCTTCTTTCCCTTCATGTATTTTCCTCTGCATCTTTAATCTCCTTTCTTCAACCAAGTCTAAGAAAGTTTTCTCCTCCTTCTTTAAGCTGCAAGTTAGATTGTTTGTAAATATTGACTCTAATGTTAATTCTTTAGTTTCTAAGAAAAATTCACCTAACACTTTTGCAGGTTTCACTTTATTCAATTTGTTAATTACAGGTACTTGTGAGAATATGTTATCTACATATGAAAAATAATATTCTAATTTCCCTATTTTGTAAAACAAACTTTCTATTACACTACATGTTTCACTCCCTCAGATACAGATGCAGGTAACTGCATACATACGTAGCAGTCCCTTACGTCCATAGTCTTTACGTATTCATATAGTAATTTTGAAAATACATTGTTAGAAAAATCATTTATAGACCTGTCTTTATGCAGATAGTTTCTATCTATTTTATTCGGATATACCCTCTGAGTCTTCTCTATATTAGTTTTATTCTCACTATGCCCTTCTATTGTTTCTAATGTAACCTTAAATGAAATCCTTAAAGCCAATGCACTCCATAGAAGCATTAATAAACCTGTACAACAACAACACGTTTTGAACCACCTTTTAAGAAATGTACATCTTGATTTTCTACTTTCTATGTTTGCCATTTCGTAAAATGATCTGTGTCTTTTGACTTAGCCTCTTCTACTTCACAACTACTTTTGTCTAACCCAAGGCTCTAAGCACCTACTTGGTTCTATCAGTTATGTCTTTTCTTGTAAATTATTGTCTTTCCATTTGGGTTACTTTTGGTCTTTTCTGTTTGGCATTTGATCGTCTTTCACTTTTCTTTCATAATCTTGATACAGAACTTCCTGAACATCCGTTTCTTCTCCAATGTCGGACAAGATAACTCTCAGGATTTCCGATTCTTTGTCTTCCTCAACCACTTCTGATACAGTCACCTCTGGATCTCCTTGGCTGTCCGCCTCTTCTTTTATTTCAGGCAGTGCCACATATGACCATTCCGGCGACTTATAATTCTGGTTAGGTTTTCTCGTTCTCTTATTTTCCTCTGCTGTCGTTTTCTCCCCGTCTTTCAATTTCTCTTGACTAGATACTTAATTCACTTGTTCAGCCCTACATGAATTCACTTGTGTCAATCTGTTTCTCAATCTCTTTATTTTGTTTGGCCAAATTTCATCTCTTGCTGATCTTTTCAATTTATTTCCCTTTTAATTTTTCTCAGTTCTCCATGCTCTCTTTCTCAGAACTCGACCTTCTTGTACTTCTTCATCACTGTCCTCTGATTCAGTTTCAACTTGACTTTTACTTTCAGCTGTTCTTTTTTCCACCACTTCTTTTTTATTACCTACTTCTGTCCCTCCTCGTGGTTCTTCCACACAATCTTCCTGCTGACTAACCGTCCCTTCCTCTAACTGGATGTGTGAATTTCCTACTCCTTCTCAGGGTTCTTCCGCAACAATCTTTCCCTCTCTCTCTGTATCTGACACCTGACCATCTACTTTTGTTACTTCAGGTGGAATTTCTCTCAACCTTCTATCAGGAACTTCTTATCAAATATTTCTTTAATTGTCTCTTCGCTGCTTTTCTCTTCTCCTGTATGTACTTGTGCTTGTTCAGTCTCTGATTCTGAACTGGTGTCAGAAATCTGCAACTTCCTCCTCAAGGGAATGTTCTCTGGAGCAAAACCCAAATTTGGTTCTGTCTCCCCCCTTTCAGGAGTTTGTCTTGTTCTTGTTTCTTCGGTATATGATTCAGAACTTGTATCAGATTCTTCAAAATATTCTCCTTCTATATTATCCACTGGATTTGGAATTTGCAGGGTATGACTAGCATAAATCCAGTTCTTTACTCCTGCACACTTAAAAGCTGTTGTCGTAGTCAAAATCACCTGTCATGGTTTTCCACAACATGGGACCAAGCAGTTCCTTCTTCTGTGCACTTTAATTCTCACCCAGTTACCTTGGCTTAGATCCTGAGCTTGCTTCTTTTCAAGGGTGGTGGCATCCGATCCAACCTGGACTCAGCCAACCCCTTACAGTAATCCAACACCAAGTCATCAGATATAGGCAACAGCTTGTTGACTGGTATGAATACATGCCTCATTGCTCTCCCCATCACAATTTTGTGGGGACTCAAACCTGTGTTCCTATCTGGGATTGATCTAATAGTCATGAGTACCAGAGGCAAGACATCAGGCCATTTCAAACCAGTAGCTAAACACATCTTTCCAGCCTGTTTTTAATGGTGCCATTTACTTGTTCCACCACACCAAAAACCTCTGGGCGATAGGCACAATGTAGTTTTTGTTGTACATTCAATGCTTCACAAATGAATTTCATGATTTCATTATGAAAATGCTTTCCTCTATCTGACTCAATTGTGACTGGAAAACCGAACCTAGGAATAAATTCTCTCAGTAGTAGCTTAGCTACGGTGATTCCATCACTTCGCCTAGCTGGGTATGCTTCCACCCAACAAGAAAACAAACAGACCATCACCAGAACATACCTCAATCTGTTGCAGGGGGGCAATCAATGAAGTCGATCTGCATTCTAGTGAAAGGCCCTCCTTCTCATCCTATTTTTCCTAGACTTACCAATGTTTTCCTTCCCGGATTGAATTGTTGACATATAAGGCATCTTTGACAAAGGCTCTAGGCTACAAGTCTGAATTTTGCATTATACCATGTTTGCTTGAACAATCTGATCATTGCGTCTCTCCCTACATGTGCTTGTCCATGATACATCCGTGCCATGGCAGAGATCATGCTATCAGGCATGACTGGTCTTCCATTTCGATAAACCCACACATGATCTGTTTGCTGCACATCCTGCTTTTATCCACTGTCTCATTTCCTCATCTCCTGCCTCTCCCTGCAACTGCCTCACTTCCTCCCAGGTATTCACAGTGTTAGTAAACAACAAAGAACATGAATTCATTCTTTTTCCCTGTTAACAGAATTTTGATTTCGAGCACAATACTGGGCCATATCGTTGGCATATTGATTGCCAGCCGATATATAATCATTAGACCGTGCATGAGCTGCACACTTCACAATAGCCAATTGCTTAGGCAGCTGTATCGCCTCAAGCAATTTTCCCACCACTTCAGCATTCTTTATAGGAGTTCCACTCGATGTCATAAACCCTCTTTGGGACCAAATTTGCCCAAAGTCATGCACCACACCAAAGCCATACTGACTATCGGTTATCACAGTCACTCTCACGTTCTTTCCCAACTTACATGCTCTTGTTAAGGCAAATAGTTCAGCAACTTGGGCTGATTTTACTCCTTTTAGACAAGATGCTTCCAACACAGCTGCTACCGTACATACTGCATATGCTGTACTGAGAATTCCTTCATCCGTTCTCAAACATGATCCATCCACAAACATCACAGTCACTTTTTGTCAAAGGTACATCTTTTATATCAGGTCGTGGTTTGGTACAGAAATCAAGCACTTCCAAACAGTCATGATCCACATCGTCTCTGACTTCCACATTCTCAGCATCAGGTAGCAACGATGAAAGGTTTACATCAGACATCTCACAAGGCTCATATTCGTTGCACCTAAGATGACTTTCTCATATCTAGTCAGACGACTATGCTTCATGAACTGAGTATGGCTCCTTGTTAAAAGGATTGCCACATCATGAGGTACAAATACTCGCACAGGATATTCCATCACAATTCCTTCACTTTGTTCCATGTAGCCGCCACCGCTTTTAAACAACCTGGCAATGCAGCTTTCCATGTTTCTGTATTAACAGAGAGTGCATATCCATTTCTTTCACTGCAATAGAGTTCAAATTTCTTTTCATAGTCAGGCATACCCAGTGCTGGCGCTTCACACAGACTCTCTCAATTGTTTAAAAGCCATCAGTTCTTCTTTATTCAATTCAATAGGATCTTTTACATCACTTTTTATCAAGCGTACCAAGGGTTTTGCAATCAGGGAAAATTTACTTATCCACTGAAGACAATATCCAACCATTCCAAGAAACATTCTCACTTCTCTTTGTGTCATTGGGGTTCTCATTCCCTTTATTATTTTGATCCTATCTGCAGTTACTTTTCTAAATCCTTTTTCAATTTTGTGGCCTAAATATTGTACTTCTTTCTGACAGAATTGCAATTTCGACGGAGATACTTTAAGTCCTCCTTCTGCAAAATGATTTAGCAATGCTATGGTATCCACTACACAAGCTTCTCGAGTTTTTGACGCCACAAGCAGGTCGTCAATGTACTGAACTAGTACTGAACTTTCAGGCGTTTTTAGATCTTCTAAGGACTTTTTCAATATCTGGTTGAATATTGAGGGGCTCTCTGTATACTCCTGTGGGATTTGGCACCATGCCAAAATACGTTCGCCAAACCGGAACGCAATTTACATGGACTACTCATTATTTCTCTCAAAATACCTTGCTTAATCATTTTCTCTATTATAGGTGTGACTCCCGGTAATTATCTCGGATGTCAATTTATACTGTGGAATATTTGGATAACTCACTCCTTCCATTACAGCAATTTTTACGGGATCTACATTTTTCATCAGACCCACATCTTCTCCTTTAAAATCCCATACTTCTCTTTTTACTGTCTTTTTCAATTCTTGAGGCAATTCCTCAGGATCAAATACAGCAAATGCCTCAGTAACTTCAGTTTCCATGTTTGCCATTGTCATTTTATATAGTACATCCTCATCTGGGGTTTGAATTGCTATACCATCTGGAGTACAAAATATCGTGCAATTCATTTTGCACAGCAAATCTCTCCCTAATAAATTTACAGGGCTTGAATCGCACACAACAAAGCGATGCATTTCAGAAATTTTCCCTGTGTTAACTTTTACTGGATCAGTGAGATACGTTTTCATCTGTTTGTTGGATATGCCAACTACTTGGATTGTTTCGTCCGAAAGAGAAAGAAGATTTTTTACATCAGCTGACCTAACAGTTGAACGAGTAGCACCAGTATCTACTAGGAAAGTAATGTTTACGTCATTTACCTTTCCATCCACAAAAGGGCCTGTCTGGTCTACTTCTAGAGTTGCGCCAAGTACGCACTCTTCTTCCTCCCCTCGGCACCGTCAATAGCTTTCTTCTGACTCACTCCCATCGCGTTGTAGCCAATTCTGTGAAACAGCACTAGCGCGCGGCAGCTTAGTTACCTGTTCTTCGTTGTAGAATCCTGTCTCATTACTGTATTTCTGAGGATTTACGCTCTGTGGAAAAGGGGGTTTTGGCGCCTGATTCTGTTGGGCAACAACTTGCTGCTGTCGCTGTGGTTGACAACTCACCTCTTTCTGCACCTGTGAATTCAATGATGCATTATCACCATTAGCACTCGGGGGAAATTTACACTCGGATTTCCAATGCCCTATTCTTCCGCAATGATGACATGGCCATTTCTTTTTGGCTTCTTCTATATTAAATTGTCCCTTTCCTTTTCCAATATTAAATGTAGGTTTCATACCTGCACAATTTGCCTGTTCAATCAATTGAGCTTCCTGTCTATCTGCCACTTTGACTTGTGCCCACATGGCTTTTTCTTTTAATTTACGCTGTTTTGCTTCAATTTCATCACTAAAATATTTTGCATGTCTCAGTACTTCATCTATTTTTTTTATTTTGCCAGTCCACTGTATGTTGCTTAATCATTTCACTTATTTCTGGTCGCAGCCCATATTCAAATCGATATACAAAGTGACTCAAATCCTTTTCACTCAAATTTTCCTCCCCACTAAATTGCTTAAAGACGAAAATCAACATTTCATAGTAGGCATGTACCGATTCTTTTGCTTCCTGATGAGTTCGGTCAATTTTCACCCAATCAGTTTCTTTAGGAGGTACTTTGTTTTTTAGAAAGGTAATTACCTGATCATATTATTTCATTACTTCTTGATCAGGGGCACCTGGTTTGGGGTCTCTAGGGTACTCTTGTGTAGGCCAGCTAATCATTACCTTACATTCTGTCCATAAGTCTGCTGGTACTATTACGTCAAAAAGACTATTTAAATCAACCCATAGAACTTTTGATAACTTCACAAACCTATCTTCCTGCCTATACCACTCGACTGGTTTTTCGCGCAGTCGAGTGGTATAGGGGACATGTACATAGCCTCCACCTGGAATTTCTCTCATGGGACATTCCGTTACTACCTTTTCCTTTTCTCTCACTGGGAAGGCTGCAAATGTTTTGTCTGATGCATCATCTGGTTTCCGAAACCACCTTCTTTTCCATTTATCTACATCTCCCCATTTTCTTAACAAAATGATTAAGTCTTTAATCTGGGTTGTTCGTCCTGCAGTGTTCAGATTTTCAATAACCTTTTCAGAAAAATCTACACGGTATGGTTTTTGTAAAGACTTTACCCTTTCTAAGTCTATACCCATTTCATTTGCTACCTCTTCTAGTCTTTCATGTAGATTCCTTGCTCTCCATGTTATACTTTTGCATAAAAATAATAATTCTTCATCCTGATAAGCTTTTAACTTCTCCGTGGGGATAGTCCCTACTATTAACTCTTCCAAAACAATTTTCAGCTTGGCCACATCTATAGGTTGGGGTTCTGTATCTTTTCGCTGTAAGCTCCTCAACCATTCCCTTAATTCTTCTGAAGTAGGCCTGACTGGATTATTCTCGCTACTAATTTGTTCTGAACCCTTGGGTGATCCTAGGACTGATCCTGTCGTCATTATTATTCTGTCCACTAAACTTTGATTTACTGTCAAGTTTTTAGGCGTACTTTGTTCTGAAATACCTACTGTTTGTCTCCATGGATTCTCGTCTGAACTCTTTCTTGGCATTTCTGTCTGTTTATTACTGTTGTAAGGAATCGTCAGGCAATGCTCACTATCCTTTTGTTTATCAAAAATAGGCATTGCAGGTCCTATAGTTACAGGAACAGTTACGGCTTCCAAGTTTTTAGTTAATTCACTAATCTTTTCAGTTAACTCTAAGGTGGTCTTTGCTAACTCAGCTTAATTTACATTACCAGTTTTACCATGTTGTGTTTTCTCTATCTCTCTAAAAGGATTATTTCTTCCTACCTCCTGTGGTACTGATTCACACTTTATATTTCATGGTGTCTCTTTTATTGGGGCACTTGGTGTCAATAATGTGGAATCTGATTGATACGGGGGTGGATTTCTATAAAACATGTCATCAAGAACATCATCCTCCGACTCATGCACACTGTACCCTCCTGACTCTGTATTATTTCTCTTTTCCCTACATTTTCTACTGCTAATCTCTTCAGCATTTCTCACTGGAAACAAACCATCAGTCACATTTGCGCTTCGCCATCTCCTCATTCTGTCATCATGATTCTCCTGTCCAAATGATCTACCAAACATATATTTATACCTTCCGCCACTCCTCTGCCGTTCTCTGTCATGCATCTCGTCTTCCCATTCTGTCAATGCTTCAAAATGAGTTGGTCTAGGTCTTGGTTCTAAACTCATCATCCTTTCTCTCAAATTTCTAAAAACCGCTAAATTAAATGAACCATGGTCCGGAAATGCTAAAACTCCATCATCTTTTGTATACTTTGCCCAATTGTCTAGCCAAATACATTTATGATACCCATATTTCGCAACCATGAAGGATGCGGGTGATTTTGGTGGAGGAAGCAACTGTCCCTCTCTTGTGCTTTTTAAATAAACTCTTGATCTTTCCAAACCAGGACTTTTTCTCTTTTTCTGGTGTATCATAATACATCATTTTGTCTTTTCAGTATCGCTAGATTTTCCCTACAACTATTCTGCTGTTTTATCCAATCGTAGCGCAACTTACACTAACGCACCTATCCGGAGCGTCTATGTCACTTCTGTAATTCTCCAATTCCAGCGCGACTCACACCAACGCACCAATCCGGAGCAGCTACGTCACTCTGTAATTCTCCAATCCTAGCGCGGCGTACACTAACACGCCAATCAGGAGTGTCTACGTTGTTTAAGAGCTGGCCAATCCCAGCGCGGTCTTCCTGACATCAGCTTTTCTCGCTACTCCTGCTTCTACTGACCTTTACAAAATGTATCGGTAAGCTTCTTATGTTCTCTCTGACTTACAAATCTGTTAGTAACGACATAAAAATGCCACCATTATCTGTTTCGCTAACCAAAGTATAGTTAATGACCTTTTTCACAAGAATTCCGTCTTTCCCGAGTGCAACGCTTACCTCTGCCCTACTACGGAATCGTTACATCCATTGATAAAGTAGCACTTCCCTCTACCTTACCCTTCTAACAAGCATTAGCTAACCGTTTCTCTAGAATTAAGACACCTGTTGGAGACGCTCTGCTCCTGAGAAATAAAACCAGAGTTTCACAATTAGCCTGAATGCTTTTTCATTCACGCACTTCATACGGGAAAACGTAGTTCATTCACACAGAATTCTGTCTTTCCCGAGAGCAGCAAACAATCTGCCCTACTACAGAATTATTACACTCGTTAATAAAGTAGCACTTCCCTCTACTTTATCCTTCTATCAAGCTTAGGGAACACCTATTACCTTTCCAGTGATAAGCGTAATCAGAGTTCATGTGGACTCCTGGTACTTAAGACCAAAATTTCACAGGTGGCCTTCGCTACCCATACACCCACATCGCACACAGAAAATGACCCTAACAGTAACACACGATGATGTTACCAAATCGAACCCAGACAATGCGTCATGCAACTCCAATCGTTACACGATTTCCCCGTGTACCTACAGGGCAACAATAATTCCGTCTTTCCCGAGAGCAGCGCTTACCTCTGCCCTACTACGGAATCATTACAAACTTCCGACTTCCTACATCCCAGAAGCCTTCAAACAACATAGAACTCAACGCGACTCAACATAGAGTTAATACATAAACCAATACTCATTCAGATATCCGCAATCAATATTCAATAAGCAAAATTAGAAATCAATAAGCAATAATCAAATCAATAAGCAATAATCACCAAACTAAAACAATGCAACCATAACTCTGCTACCAGAAAAACTGATCCAGCACGAGACCGGGGTGAACAAAACAAATATACAAATATCCTCCCTGCTTCGCAGACCCGACGTCACACTAACTCATTCGCACACGCATTCATTGGTGGGGCCCATAACACCAACACTCACACTTCCTCTCATGAGTCTACATGCAGGAGGGATGAACAATTCAAGCGCTGGACATGTGGGGGAACACCTGATAACCTATAGGCAGAGAGAAGTTTTTTTACAAAATATACATTAGCATTCGTCACCTATAGATCCCTAATCCTAAACATCAAGGCACTCCACCCACTTGGTCAACGGACCAATTAGTTGGATTGGTTGATGGTGATTTAGAACCAGCGAAAACACATTTTAAGACTCAGAATCCCTTATTCTCTTTAATGAAAAAAAACAAACTCATAATTTCTTGTTAATCAATATTTGTTTATCTAAAATTTCATGATATTTTATATTTGCATTTGTCTCATCAGAGTTTAGAATTTCTAGATCAATTTAAGTAAATCGCAGAACATCATATTTACCTAATCTGGCTATCTGGGATTCTCTAATTCATTGGCTCTGCATCACCGAATTTTGTCGTCAATTGTCCGAATAAAGTAGGCCAAAGCTCAGAGTCCAAAGTCCTCTGCTCAGCACGTAACAGTCCCAAATTTTATCAAAGGACCAGAAAAACGTGCAAGCATCTATCATTGCCTGTGGGGTTGGGAAGAGTTTGCAGTCATCAGGAGATCAGGCTGCAGCCGGACCATCAGGAAAAAGCGTCGCCCCCCTCCTTATTCTATTACCCTTTTTACAATAAATTTCAGGTTAACCTGATACATTTTTAGGCCAAGAACAATGGTGATTGGCTGGTTGGGATCGTCCGATTCTTATTCCCAGATTTTCAGTTCAGTCTGAATTGTGATGTCATTAGTCCCTGAGTATTGGCTTGTTCCGGTCTGTTGTATACTTTGATTGTTCCCTTATCTTGACAGTCCACCAAATTCTTATGCTTGACCGGGTACATGATGTGTAAAGGTTGCTAAGAAGTTCACAGTACCGTCCGAGCATGCGCAGCAGACTCTGCGCTTCACGAGACGGTGGCCACTTCTGTACTCCATTTTATACTGTCAAGGCTTTTATACTGTAGGCCGCAAATGTTAACTTAAGCGAAACAAACACAAAAGAATAATTAATTCAAAGAAATGATGATTCTAATGTTAAACCCTTACTAATCCCTTTATGTATTAGTATTTACCTAGCATATAGCGACATTTAAAGCAATTATATTCACCTTTTCGATCCTCCACGAAGATGCAAACGTCACAAAAGCAACATATATCATGCGATATACTATTACCACATATACTATTATTAATATGCATACAGATTTTAGTTATATGAGTTATTTAGCCATGCAAATAGCAGTTTCCCACGTGTAATATGTTTTTATAATGTTGATTAATATACATGCAGCACTCGGTTAATAATATTATAATTAATAGATTCTGTAATTAGTATTTTCATGTAAAATAGAGGAGGTATACAACATTTTGCACTACCTGCTCCATCATCAGATTGAGGACACTTGCCAGACTTGACTTCCTGCTAAGGGCAATGCCCCAGTCTACTCCTGTCTGTCTAACCTGCAAGATTTCACAGGGACGGTTTCACCATCATTTGCACAAGTGATGTTGTGGCTGTGCTTTGTTTTACTAGTGACAGCCACTTAATGTGTTTCTTGGGAAGTTTCAAAGGACGCCGCTAGCTGTGTTCTGACCCGCACCAATCAGCATGTTTTTTTTTTTTTTTTGCATATTTATATAGCGCGAACTCGACCGAAGGTATTGGAGCGCTTTACATAATACCGTATTTACATTACACATTCAGGCACGGGGAGATTAAGTGATTTGCCCAGAATAACAGGATGTGGACGCCACCTCGAGGCTCGAACACTGGTTTCCTGCACCAGAGGCGGCAGCGCAGCCGACGGACCACATCCTCTCCCCAAAGCGGGAGATGTCATGATCGCAGGAATCCTACCGCTGCATTCACATGTTGTAGCCACTTTTCAGGACTTCACACAGATGTACGATGATGTGGAATGCTTTTAGTAAGTATCTCTGTACTGAGACTTGTTAACTGGAAACTATTACCCTTAATTCCTAATAGAGATTGTGGGAGAGAATATCGAAGCCACAGTTATGTGGGGGTCATAATATCTAGACTCGAATAACAAGGGTTAAAATATGGAAGAAAGTGCCCAGGGGGAGGCATGGATTTACTATTCCTAGCTCCATATATACATACCTTGATTGAGCGGAGTGAGGGGGTGCAGCTGAGCAGCTGAGCGGCGGCGACGGCGCTTCGGAGTGCATCGGAGCCGCAGGAGCAGTGAGGAAACGCGGAAAGGAGAGAGCACGGAGTGAGCAGGGCATCGGAGGTACCCTGCGGGCGAGAGGCAAACAGCAACCTGCGGCCCTGCAGCGGCAACAGCGTGAGCAGGGTATGCAAGCAGCCCGCAAGCAGCCTGCCATAAACACTGCGCCGCCATCACTGCAGCCAGCCAGCGGCCAGTAACCTGTATCCTGTAACCAATCAGACAGTTAGTCTGTGTTGCGGAAGGAAGCCAGAACGATAGATGGATTTAATTAAGTATTTATTATAATAAAATATAATCATAAAAGGCCCACAGGCAGCACAAGATAAACAGACTTAACTGCTCTAAGAGGAACCGGCAAGTGTCAGAAGCGTTCTATGACATCACTTAAGTACCCGGTGAGGGTTCTACGGTGAAACATAGATGCGCGTGACAATCAGAGAAAAGAAATGGAAAAAATACACAAGTAGGCTGATGTAGATGAATTGTGTAAACAATACAGGAACCTCTTCACGGTAGAAAGGATATTTATTCTTAAGAGCACGGATCAAGCGTACACCACACCAGCTGACCGGACACCAACTGCCCCAGCTAGAATCCCCACTTCGGTTACACGCTAGCACTTAGAACACCACAAGTGTTCCAAAGACAGAACAGGGAAAGGACACAAAGGAAGGGCTTATACATATCAGGAAACAAGGTAAGTACAATACAGATGATAAATGTTTACAACACATCTTCTTCCCTAAAAACTAAATCAATTAAACTACCATAAAGAAAGTTCAAGTCAATCACAATAACATAAGTAGTCATTCAGATAAGCCGGAGGTCTGCGAGATCTCACAACTCTAGTCTCATCAGATTGATGAGAACCATTATTATGATGAATTTGACTCTGCGCATCATTGGAATTAGAAGCATCACCACCACCTTCCTCCCTACAACGAATTACATTAGGAGACGGGGTAGAACACTCAGAAGTAGATAACAAATATCCACTACTAGATTGAGCAGATTTTGCTGACCTTGTGATATCATCAGATAATGCAGACTTGCCATAAAGTGCTACCCTTCGAAGATTCCATTTCTCACCATTGTCAAGTACAACATAGTGTTGAAAAATTTTCTTGACCACATGTGGACCTCTAAATTTGGAAAGACCTTTGGTCACTCTACCTGGTTTGACTTTAACCAAGTCACCTACGGAAATTGTTTTAGAGGTATAGGCACTTGACTCAGAATGAGTGCTTTCAACGAGACAATTTTTAATCCAGGAGGGTGCAAGCTTGGTGCCAGGACGTCTTCCCCGCATGAGTTCAAAAGGAGATTTACAATCTTCTCTATGAACAGTGGTCCGGTAAGCCCACACCATATCTTTGACCATCTCATCAGCAAACCCACCTGATGCACAAGTCATTTGAATGATCCATTTAACTACTCTGTTAGCCCTCTCACACACACCATTTGCTTGTGGATTATATAGAGAAGTACGATGATGAGTCACACCACCCAGTTAAGAATAAACGCATGTTCTGAGAAGTTAATTGAGTACCGTTATCCGTGATCAATACTTTAAGAAACTGTATAGTGCAATCAGTGGTTATGTCTTTAACAAATTCCACCGCAAGCCACTTAGAATAAACATCAACAATAACAATGGCAAAACGTTGACTGGACGGTAACTCATCCATCGGACCAATGAAATCAAGACATACACTATGCCATGGTAAATCTGGAGTAATAATGTGGCTCAGTGTTGAACTAGAGCCAACTTTGAGTGTCTTTTTGCTATCTCTACAAACAGAGCAATTTTCCACCCAAGATGCCACTAGCGTATCCATGGCCGGCCACCAGAAATCCACCTTTAGTCTACGCTGTGTGAGTGTTTTCCCTAAATGACCTTCATGAGCCAGTTTTACAAGTTTTTGTCTTAAACTGCATGGTGGAATGTACCTGTCACCTCTCATTAGAATGCTATCGCCACAAGTTGATAATTCATCTAACACCTTAAGAAAGGGTCGCACAGGTGGCTGAACACAGCTTTCCCGTCTGGATCCTAATTTGACCATCTCAATCACCCTATTAAGAACTATGTCTTTTTCAATAGCAGCAAACCATTCATCCTTGGTAAAACTACCATCACTCAAAGCTACTACTTCATGAATAATGGCAACAGCCCCATCATTATGTACATCAGAAAACTGATTCATCATATTCTCCCCTTTAATAGAGAGTCTTGATAGGCAATCAGCCTGAATATTGCGCCAACCTTGAATATAGAAAATGTCATACTGATATTCTTGAAGCCTAGAAGCCAATCTTGCCAATCTTTGGTGAACCTTTTCCAGCTCCACCTGGCGACAAAACTTTTAACAAGGGTTTGTGAGCAGTTTTGAGTTGGAATTTTGTACCCCACAAATATGTCCTAAAATATTGAACTCCCCAAGCAGCAGCTAATGCCTCTTTCTCTATTACCGAATAGTTTTGTTCAGAAGACGATAGGGTGCGAGACGCAAAGGCAATGGTCTTCTCTCCTTCCTGACATTTCTGCAAAAGAATTGCTCCCAACCCTGTGGCACTAGCATCCACCATCAATACAGAAGTACGTCTGATATCAAAGGGAGTCAAAACCTTAGCCTGACACAACTCTTTTTTTATCGAATTAAAACATTATTCATGGTTATCATTCCAACAAAATGTTACCCCTTTTTTTAGTAACAATTTCAACGTCAATGTTTTGTCTGAGAAGTTCTTCACGAATTTGGAATAAAACTCTATGAGTCCCATAAATGACCGAAGTTGTTCTTTGTCGGTGGGACAGGGAGCCAGATTTATGGCCTCTAGGAGATTTTTCTTTGGCTTGACTCCTTGTGCTGAAATCTCATAGCCTAAATACTCTATGTGTTGAACAAGGAAACAGCATTTCTTTTTGCGTAGAGTCAAACCAGCATCATCTATTCTTTGCAACACATTTTTTAGCACCACATTGTGTTCTGAGATATTATCACCAAACACAAGTATGTCATCCTGAAAGAATACAGCCTTCTTTATTCCTTTAAAAATCTCAGTGACCATGCGTTGAAAAACACTAGCAGCAGAGATTAAACCAAAAGGGAGTCTTGTGAACTGAAACGTGCCCTCGGTGGTTATGAATGCTGTTAAGTGATTTGACTCATCATGGAGACGGATTTGATGATATGCACTCTTCAAATCTAATTTCGTGAAGAACTTCGCCCCTTGTAGACTAGAGACTAACTCACCTATGTTGGGAAGAGGAAAAGTGTCCGCCACAACGTATTTATTCAAAGATCTTAAGTCCACACAGAACCTAATTTTACCATCCGCCTTCTGCGTGATGACGACCGGAGGCACCCATGAAGAAGCCTCAACAGGTTCAATGACACCACCCTGTAACATTTCATTAATTACTTTTTTAACCTCATCTTTAACTGACAGTGGGATTCTTCTTACTTTATGTTGTACTGGGACAGTGCCATTCTTTGTAACTATTTTGTGGACATACCCTTTAATTCTCCTAATGCGTCCCTAAACACATTTCCTGCTTCATTGAGTATGTCACTGACAGTATGGTCATCCACTACCATTACTTGGTTGGGTGCTCTCGGATTCACTATTATATGCAAGTCGTATTGATGGATCCAACCAAGAATTGGTGGACCATCTACTGCAACATATACCTTTCCTTTTATTGACCTGTCTTCAAAATGAGTGTCTGCATCAAAGTCTATCTATAATCTGTTATAACCTGTTGTGTTGTGTGCATCTTCCTTATTACTATTCTGTCCCTTGCTGCTCAGCCATGGGTGATGTCACTTGGAATGTTGAGTGTGTGGGACTGGAGGAGTTGGCAGTTGGAAGAGATAGGGTGAGCAGCAGGGAGGCTGCTCCTGGTGGGGTTCTACAAGAGATCTAATGAGCTTATATATGGACTTAACAGAGGCTTTACTTGAGATCTTACCATCGTATTTGATCCTGTAACCTGCCTAATAAATATACAACCTGTTCTACGTTACCTGGCTACCTGATTGATGCTTCATTATTACACTGGCGACGATTGGAAAAGAATCTACGTGTGTGCTACTTCTATAGATTATGGACTTTGAACTTAATGGATTTACAAGTGGAAAGGAACTTCAAGAGAGCTTTCAAGCTGGTTGCTGAGAGAAATTGTACTGAAACTGTGAGTGAATAGAGATTTCAAGCTACGGTTTTGCTGAAGGAAATTGTGATTGAAACTTATGAACTGGAACTTGAAAAGTGATTACAAGTGAAATTTGGTAAGCTGACACTCAAGAGCCCCACCAGTGACCTATCCATCGGTCGCCCTACAATGTGAGTGTCAGTTTCTTTCTTCTGTACCGTGTTGTACCATGTACTAAAGGTATTGAGAAAAAGGATAAGGAAATGTAACGGAAATGCTCTAGTTATTTATGACAAGCTTGAGGAATGAGACTGTGTTTAAAAGAGCTAAGAAACTATTGGAATATATAAAAGTAACTGGAAAAAAGGAATCGGAAACGCTCCACCAGTGACCACAACTCAAGTGTGCCAGTTTCTGTTTGACTGCCTGCTGCCTACATGTGCCGCGATTTGGCAGTATGTGTTGTGCATCCAGTCACGCATTAATATTGAGAACTTTCACTGCATTGTTGCTTAACAGTGAAAATTCATAATTCGGGGGCATATGTCGAGCCTCGGTGTTAACGGTTCTTCTTTTGTTAAACTATCCTAAGATGTGGTAACCGGACCGTTAAGTGTTCGGGGGCAAGTGTCGAGCCCCGGCGTGATGTTATGAGGTTATGGCAGAGATTGGGTCTCAGCGTTAATTGGTGATGAACTGTTTAAAAGGAAACCGCCAAGCAGCCATTCAATAATTCAAATTGCTCGCGCGCTCCTCACCTTCGTGACGTCGCTTACCCTGGAGAGTCTTACATGACGTGAGAGAATGGAATCTGAGCAAAGACGTCGCTTACCTTTGTTGCCTGCACCTGTTTTCTTCCATAAGCTGTCCTTCTGTGGTAGCGGGTGTGCGGTGAGGGAGCAGCGGAGTCGAAGTCACAGATCTTTGAAGCATGCGCGTTGATGGGTGAATCGCTTTCTTCTGTGCATGCGCGGTGATGCGCACACCTTCGTTTCAGTAGCTAATCTACGTGCGCACATGCGCGTTGGTGTGAAAAACCTACTCTTTCATTTTTTTTTTTTTTTCTGATTTGATGTGTGCGTTTTGGATTCGTCGTGTGGGGCTGAGGAGGATATCTGCTCGGTGGAACTGCTGAACTGCATCTTTAGCTCCTGGTTTACTTGTGACTCCACGTTGAATCTTGCCTTTCGTCACGATTGCTTTCTGAGGTACTGTTTTCTCGAGGGTGTCATGGTATTTTTGCCAACATGACTGGAAACGAAGTGTTGGAGTTTTCCTGAAGTATGGCTCACACTCTGTGCATGAGCAGCTGGCGGGTGAGGGAGGCATAATTCACTGAACACTGAATTTTTTAGTGGAAATTTTGAGTGAGAGATCGCTCACCGGGGTATGGGAGTATGTGTACCCATTATTTTGGTGGGGTTGTGGAGCTGTGTGGAGCGATGTCTTCAATTTTTGTGACGTCTTTGGGAGCTAAATGCCCAGTTCTGGATCATAGGGGGTTGTTTCCCTATTTCTGTGATTTGTATCATAGGGAGGTTTATTTTCCCTATTTCTGAGTTTAATGGAGGTGTTTTTCCCCTATAGGGTGACGTAGTTCCCCTATTTCTGAGTTTAAGGGAGGTGTTTTTCCCCTATAGGGTGACGTTGTTCTCCTATTTCTGTGATTTGTATCATAGGGAGGTTTATTTTCCCTATTTCGGAGTCTTTTGGGAGGTGTTTTTCCCCTATAGGGTGACGATGTTCCCCTATTTCTGTGATTTGCGTTTTGGAGTATCATAGGGAAGTTTATTTTCCCTATTTCAGAGTCTTTGGGAGGTGTTTTTCCCCTATAGGGTGACATTGTTCCCCTATTTCTGTGATTTGTGTTTTGGAGTATCATAGGGAGGTTTATTTTCCCTATTTCAGAGTCTTTGGGAGGTGTTTTTTTTTCCCCTATAGGGTGACGTTGTTCCCCTATTTCTGTGATTTGTATCATAGGGAGGTTTATTTTCCCTATTTCTGAGTTTAAGGGAGGTGTTTTTCCCCTATAGGGTGACGTTGTTCTCCTATTTCTGTGTTTGGTATCATAGGGAGGTTTATTTTCCCTATTTCTGAGTTTAAGGGAGGTGTTTTTTTCCCCTATAGGGTGACGTAGTTCCTCTATTTCTGTGTTGTGTGATGGTGTATCATTGGGAGGGTTATTTTCCCTTTTTTCCGAGTTTATGGGAGGTATTTTCCCCTATGGGGTGGTGTATTTACCCCATTGCTGTTCATTTGTTGGTGGTGTTTACCCATCTAATTAGTTTCCCTAGGGAGTGGGGATGGGGTTCATTATTGATGATTTGTTGTATGTTTACTTGCATAATGAATTTTCTGTTTATGTATGCAATGGTATTTTGGTGATATCTTGATTTTATGCATTTGTATCTTTATGCTTTGTTTTCGTAAGGAAGGGAGATGTGTTATAACCTGTTGTGTTGTGTGCATCTTCCTTATTACTATTCTGTCCCTTGCTGCTCAGCCATGGGTGATGTCACTTGGAATGTTGAGTGTGTGGGACTGGAGGATTTGGCAGTTGGAAGAGATGGGCTGAGCAGCAGGGAGGCTGCTCCTGGTGGGGCTCTACAAGAGATCTAATGAGCTTATATATGGACTTAACAGAGGCTTTACTTGAGATCTTACCATCGTATTTGATCCTGTAACCTGCCTAATAAATTTACAACCTGTTCTACGTTACCTGGCTACCTGATTGATGCTTCATTATTACACATCTCACCTTGGTACCCCGTTGGAGAGATATCACTCTTCTTCAAGACCGTATCAGCACACTCATCCCTTTATAAAGGCTCAGGAATAATAGTGTGTCTTGAACCAGTATCAACCATCAGAGTTACCTTGCGACCATTGATCACAAACTCTGCTTTGGGTCTTATTTCCCTCTTCTCATTGCAACTGTTGATACCACCATCCTCCACACTCAAAATTTTGTCTTTTTCACGTTTCAGTTCTTTGGGTTCATCTTCAATAACAGCCACATTAGTATTACCTTTACTCCTGCACATTCTTGAAAAATGGCCCAACCTCCCACACTTGAGACACTCTTTGTTGTTCGCAAAACAAAATTTTGCATCTGAATTGTGGCTATTACTACCGCATCTAGAACAAAATCTGGTGTTGGGATATTTTACAAAATTACTTTTCTTTAAAGGATTTTTCCCTTTCGATTTAATCATACCAACCGCCTCTTCATATCCTGTCTCACACTCATTCTTGGATTTCTCCGACACTACTGAAAGCACTACAGCACAGGAGCACAAATCGTCAAACAAGATTACAGTAGAATACACAGAAGTTGCACTTTATATGGATAGGCCCTGGTGGCCGCTCAAACCATATACTAAAATAGTGGTATAAGTTCCACGAACAGAAAAGGGAAAAGGCCTAGGGCCTCTAGAATCGCTGGGCCTACAAGGAGCTAACTCCAGTTAGTGACCAGGAGGTCCACGGGTTGCGTGTGCAGAGCAAATAGTCACACGCGAGCTCCCATAGGTTTTCAATGGGTGCGTAAAAAGTACAAAGTTACTGCAAAAGGAATCTTCCGGATGGACTATGAACTCAAGATTGGAAACACAGACACTAGAGATGATACTCTACACTTGGGCACCGGAGTGCCAGCTTTACCTCACCCACAGGAAGCGGGTGCATAGGCGTCGAAGTGCATCGGGTTTCTTCTATCTGTTCAATGGAGCCTGTAGACAAAGATGCTGCGGGCGGTCGCCCCGGAAGAGATGCGGTGGATCCAAGAGTGGATCGGAGATGTTGAAGACCTGTAAGCAGAGGGGACAGTGTTCACAGTCACTAGCCAGTGACCAGCGTGGCACCAGGTGGGTACCAGGCGATGTCGGGTGCAAACAGGAAGAAAGGTGTAGCTTGTCTCTGCAGCCACGTGGTCCCTGAAGGTCGACGACGTCCAGGAGTCGGGTCACGAGCTGTCCCACGCAGGCTCTCGCTGTCGGCGGTGTCGGCGACTTGATCGAAGCAAACAAGCCTTGGCAAAAGCAATTGTTGTAGGAGATTAAATAAGCTGATGATTCTGACCAGCAAGGTCAGAGGGACTGCTCCTTTGGAGGGGAGCAAGGGCCAGTCTGGAGCAACCAGACCAGTGGTGTATTTCTTGAAGTTCGTTGCCAAGATGGCCACTAGCCAGCGGGCCAGCAAACGGTTAGGCGCGTTGAGTGGCAAAATGCAGAAGGGCCCCACGCAGATCGTGGAGATGCTGGAGGGCTCACCTTTGGTGCAGATGCTGCTCGAGGGTTGGGCTTCTCAGATCCCAAAGCACAACTTGGAGGGAGCCTCGGTTGTTGCACTTGCAGCTTGTCGTGGTCTTGTCGTGGCTCCACGTGTCTCGGTGCCTCCACGGGTCTCCTCTTTTCAGGGACTGTGGATCGGGCGGTGAGAGGTCTGGAGGTCCAGGTCTTGTCAGTCTCTGGGCTCGGGCTCCGGCGGGAGGCGGCGGCAAAGCAGACGTTGATTCGCTGGATGGTGCTTGCGTTAGCAAGGTGGTCACTCCCTGACCACAGGGGAGATTGGCTTCAGTCCTCTGTGCGGCAGAGCATCGAAGTTCCCGTCTTCTTCTTAGTTTCAAGTTGATTCCAGGATGTCTGAAGTCTTAGGACACAGCTCCTACCTTTAAGCGGATTCTAGGGGCCGGACTACCTGCTAGGTCCCTCCCTAAGGGTGGGACCAGGAAGGGGGGTGGTTACACCCCCAATCCTTTGTCCAGCTCGCCCCAGGCCCGGGACTGGTGTGCCCCAGGACCGGTTTGGACTGGCATATGCACCGAGGCTCCTTGTGAGCCTCAGGCATGTCTGGTTTCTTTCAAGCCCTACCTGACCAATACACAAAATCCTGTCTGGGGTGGTGCATGCACCTCCCCTGGCAGGAAACCCTTTGTCCACACCTCCCAAGCTGGAAAGACTCCCAGCAGCAGGAGGGCAGACTTGTGTCTGTGGTGGCAGCATCCATTTTGTGGAGCTGAGGCTATGTCTGATTTTACCCGGGTTTCAGGTACTGTACATGTCGTGTCCCTCTAGAAGGGTGGAATGCTAACCCCGTCGCCAGAATTGGCGAGGGGTTAGTATTCCAATTCGTATGACACCTTACTCGACATGTTTTGATAAAGCCAAACCAAAGTTAGCATTTAACCGCGAGGTTCATAATGCACTTAAGAGTATATGGTATGACGATATCTGGAAACAGTAGAAGGAAGTTGTTCCGACCACTGCAGACAGGCTCAGCTCATGCCAGAGCACCATCTCACATGGAACCAAGCACTCTGCCTTCAGGATTGTTAAGGCCTGCCATAGGAGTGACTTATAGGTTAACATGTGTTCCATTTAAGGTTAGGTATAGGTATACTACACCTAAGTAAGAGGTGGTTACACCAACTTACCCCAGCTGAGTGATCAGCCAGTTGTGTCAAATTTGTTAGGCCAAGCCTGGGGTGGCATAATACATGCTTCAGCCCCTGGCAGGCCTTAGATACACCAATGCCCTGGGTACCTAGTGTACACTGGTACAGGGGCTCACAGGGTGATCCACTTCCAATTGGTTATGCACCTAGGGTGCATAGTGTGAATTTAGTAGAGAGAACAGCAGGCTGGGGGTCTGATTGGCAGGCCCACAGCCTCAATATGTCAAAAACCAGTGAAGCAAAAAGCAAAAATTTGGGGTGACCATAGGATAGCAGACCCTACTCTCCTACACAACCCCCCCCCCAAACGCAGGGACATTAAACTAGCCTTGACCAGTCTCGTCTTCATGTCCTAAGTGGAAGTACCTGGAGAGACCATCTGCATTCCCATGGTCAGTACCTGGCCGGTGCTCCACTGTAAAGTCCATACCCTGTAGGGAAATGGACCACCTAAGCAGTTTGGGGTTTTCACCCTTCATCTGATTTAGCCACAAGAGGGGCTTATGGTCGGTCTGAATCTTGAAGTGAGTGTCAAACAAGTATGGCCTCAGCTTCTTCAGGGCCCACACCACAGCAAAGGCCTCCCTCTCAATAGCTGACCAATTCTTCTCTCTGGGGGTCAACCTTCTGCTAATAAAAGCAATGGGTTGGTCTTGACCATCTACATTAAGTTGTGACAGCACAGCTCCCACACCCAACTCAGAAGCATCT
Source organism: Triturus cristatus (assembly GCF_964204655.1). Lineage (NCBI taxonomy): Eukaryota > Metazoa > Chordata > Amphibia > Caudata > Salamandridae > Triturus > Triturus cristatus. The sequence continues at coordinate 77,187,399 of NC_140581.1, forward strand.
GTTTGGACAATAAACTCTTTGGAGTAGTCAGGACTTTTCAGGATAGGTGCAGAGCACATGGCCTCCTTCAGGTCATCAAATGCCTTTTGACAGCTTACTGTCCACTGAACCTTTTTGGGCATCTTCTTGGATGTCAGATCATTAAGAGGAGTCACAATGGACCCATAGTTCTTAACAAACTTCCTGTAGTACCCAGTCAAGCCCAAGAAAGCTCGAACTTGAGTCTGGGTGGTTGGAGAGGACCAGTCCTTGATGGATTGTATCTTACTCTCCAGTGGTTGAACTTGGCCTCCACCTACAAGGTGGCCCAAATACACAACCTTACTCTGCCCTATCTGGCACTTAGTAGCCTTGATAGTGAGGCCTGCTCTTTGCAGGGCCTCAAGAGCCTTCTTCAGGTGGATCAGGTGATCCTCCCAGGTGGAGCTAAAGACAGCAATGTCATCAAGATATGCTGCACAAAAGTCATCCAACCCAGTAAGGACTTGGTTCACCAGCCTTTGGAAGGTGGCAGGTGCATTCTTCAGACCAAAGGGCATCACCACAAATTGATAATGCCCACCTGGGGTTGAGAATGCTGTTTTGGCCTTAGACTCCTCAGCTAATCTGATTTGCCAATAGCCAGCTGTCAAGTCAAATGTGCTCAAAAACTTAGCAGAAGCTAGTTTGTCTATGAGCTCATCTGCCCTTGGAATAGGGTGTGCATCTGTCCTAGTGACAGCATTGAGACCCCTGTAGTCCACACAGAACCTCATCTCTCTCTTGTCATCTTTGGTGTGAGGTTTGGGGACCAGAACCACTGGGCTAGCCCAGGGGCTCTCTGAGGGTTCAATGACACCTAATTCCAGCATGTTATGTACCTCAGCCTTTATACAGTCCCTGACGTGGTCAGGTTGTCTGTAGAGCTTGTTCTTTACAGGCAGACTGTCACCAGTGTCCACAACATGGGTACACCAGTCAGTTTGGCTAGGTATTAGGGAAAACAGATGTTGAAATGATTGTAGAACTTGTCTACATTCAGTCTGCTGATGGGCAGTGAGGTTGCCTCCAAGGGTCACTCCTTCAACTGAGCCATCTTCAGGGTTTTGAGACAACAGGTCTGGGAGAGGGTCACTCTCTTCCTCCTGTCCCTCATCTGTAGCCATGAGCAAGCCCATGTCTGCCCTGTCAACATATGCTTTTAACCTGTTAACATGGAGAACCCTGTGGGGACTCCTGGGAGTTCCTAGGTCCACCAAGTAGGTGACCTCTCCCTTCTTTTCCAGGATTGTATGGGGTCCAGACCATTTGTCTTGGAGTGCTGCTGGGGCCACTGGCTCCAACACCCATACCTTCTGTCCTGGCTGAAACTCAACCAAGACAGCCTTTTGGTCATGCCAAGCTTTCTGTAAGGCCTGGCTTGCCTCAAGGTTTTTGGATGCCTTCTCCATATACTCAGCCATCCTGGAGCGGAGACCAAGTACATAGTCCACTATGTCTTGTTTAGGCTTTTTGAGAGGTAACTCCCATCCTTCCTTCACTAAACACAGTGGGCCTCTTACAGGTTGCCCAAACAACAATTCAAAGGGGCTGTAGCCAACCCCCTTTTGTGGGACCTCTCTGTAAGCAAACAGAAGGCAGGGTAGAAGGATGTCCCATCTTCGCCTGAGCTTTTCAGGTAATCCTTTGATCATACCCTTTAGGGTCTTGTTGAATCTCTCAACAAGCCCATTGCATTGTGGGTGATAAGGGGTGGTGAACTTGTAGTTGACACCACATTCCTTCCACATAGCTGTCCAGTATCCTGATATGAAGTTGGTACCTCTGTCAGATACTACCTCCTTAGGAAACCCCACTCTGGAGAATACTCCCAGCAGGGCCCTGGCCACAACAGGTGCTGTAGTGGTCCTAAGGGGAATTGCCTCTGGATACCTGGTGGCATGATCCACTACCACCAGTATAAATCTGTGCCCAGATGCAGTGGGAGGATCCATGGGACCCACTATGTCTATTCCCACTCTTTCAAAGGGGACCCCCACCACAGGTAGTGGTATTAGGGGGGCCTTTGTTGTGCCACCTGATTTGCCACTGGCTTGGCAGGTCACACAGGAGCGACAAAACTCCTTTGTATCTTCATTCATGTGAGGCCAGTGAAAGTGAGGGACAAGTCTGTCCCAGGTCTTGTTCTGGCCTAAGTGTCCTGCTAAAGGAATATCATGGGCCAAGGTAAGAAGGAAGCCCCTAAATTGCAGAGGTATAACCAACCTCCTGGTGGCACCAGGCTTGGGGTCTCTAGCCTCTGAATAAAGGAGCCCTTCATCCCAATACACTTTATGGGTACCTTGAGCATTCCCAGCAGCCTCAGCAGCAGCCAGCTGTCTGAGGGGTTCAAGAGAGGGACAGGATAACTGAGCCTGCCTCAAGTCAGCCCTTGAAGGTCCCCCTGTCCCCAGAAACTCAACCTGATCAGGTTCAAGCTCTTCAGGGACAGTTCCTTCAGGGTTCTCTAGATCAGCTTCCTGGGAAGGCTGATCATCACTCTGAGGCAGGGGGGAAGGCACAGCCTTGACCCTCCTGTTCTTCTTCTTGGTAGGTGCTTGGTCCATTGTTCCAGGATCCAAGACCTGAGGTTCAGTAAGGCACTTTTTGGCCTGTGACCTGGTCACAGCAAGGACATGTGGTGATATACCTAACATCTCTGCATGTGTCCTGTACTCCACTTCAGACCATAGAGAACTCTCTAGGTCATTGCCCAACAAACATTCTACTGGGAGGTCTGCACTAACCACAACCCTTTTGAGGCCAGTTACCCCTCCCCATGAGAAGTTAACAACTGCCACACTATGTGAAGTAGTGGCATTGCTGGCATTGGTCACCAGGTAATTCTCACCTGGTATGTACTGTCCAGGATCCACAAAGCCTGGTGTCACCATAGTGACACTGGCACATGTGTCCCTGTAGGCTTGAGCCACTTTTTCATTAATTAAAGGAGTCTGTCTGTACTTGCCCAGGTTACTGGGGCTCACAGTCAGGGACAAATCAATGTCCCCATCACAGATCAAGACTGCCTGTGTCAGGGTTCTGTCTAAGTCAGAATCTCCTTCAGTTCACATAGTGATTCCCACTACACCCTTTGTCTGGGGACCAACACTGCTAACAGTAGTACTGGGAGCAGGTGCCTTAGGGGCAACAGTGTTGGGGGCTCCACCCTTTTTGCAATCACTAGTCCAGTGAGTTGTATTCTTGCAATGATTGCACCAGGGTTTCTTTTAACCTTCTTTCTTCTTTTTGGACTGTTGGGACCCACCCTCCTTAGCAGTAGTTTGGGGCCCTGTTGAAGACTTCTGGTCTTTAGATTTCTGATCTCCACCCTTTTGGTCTGTTTTCTTCTGATCACCCCCTTGGCCCTGGTTCTGGTTCTTTTGCTTAACCCTGGTTCTGACCCATTTGTCTGCCTTCTTTCCCAATTCTTGGGGAGAGGTCAGATCAGAGTCAACCAAGTGTTGATGCAGTTGCTGGTTTTGACAGTTATTTAAAATCTGTTCTCTCATCATCAAATTATACAATCCTGTAAAATCAGATACCTTACTTCCCAGCAACCAACCCTCCAAAGCCTTAGTGGCACATTCAATGTATTCAGACCAGTCCTGAGTCTGTGTCTTTTGGGTGTCTCTGAACATTAACCTGTACTGTTCAGTGGTTAAGCCTAACCCATCAACTAGGACACTCTTCAGGACTCTGTAGTTTCTGACATCCTCTTCTCTAACAGTGAGGAGTCTGTCTCTGCCTCTTCCTTCAAAGGAGAGCCAGAGGATTGCTGCCCACTGGTCTTCAGGAACCTGCTGTACTTTGCAGGCTCTCTCAAGAGCAGTTATCCATTTGTGGATATCATCCCCACTTTTGTAGGGGGGCACAACCTTAGACAGGTTCCTATTATCAAAGACCCTATCTTTGTCCTTAGGGACAATGCTGTCACCAGTGGGTATAGACCCACTCTCTTTATGCTGCCTAGCCTTGCTCAGTTTCTCTTCCATCAGGGCTACTTCTAGCTCCTGCTTCCTGATCCTCAGCTGGGCTTCTTGCATTCTGGCCTCATGTTCCCTCCTCTGAGGGGTGGTCATCCTTTTCCTGGAGTGACCTTGAGAGCCTCTAGAGCCATGAGAAGCATTGGATTCACCTGAGCGATTCCTTTGCCTCCCAAGCCCTGTGTTAAGTCCACTGGGGAGATCCAATGGGGTAAACCCACTGTCAGTCCCCAATAGCCTTAGTTTAGCTGGGCCAAGTATAACACTTGGCACTGGGCTAGTTCTCCCTTCATCCTCACTCACATCTGTATCCCCACCACTTTCCTCCTCTGTAGTATGGTGTTCATCTAAGGGATGGCTATTGGCAAGGGGTACCTCAGTGGCATCTTCAGAAGGGGGGCCTCCTGTTCCTGTCCCTAAGGGGGCTAACTGGGAAGCTTTCTCGAGCTCTTTCTGATTTTCATCATTCTGTAAGAGTTCTCTGAGCTCAGCAGAGGTAGGGTTCTTGGGCTGTTTAAGGCCTCTAAGAGTTGCCAAATGCCTGAGCTCATTCTGATTTAGGGTAGCAAAGATGGATGGTGCCCTCTTGGGGTCACTCTCAACAGAGATGGGTACATTGGACCCCTCTGCCCCAGCCATTGCTCTTAAGTGTGGGTGGATGTGTTGCAATCTACCTACACTTGGGTTTACCTACTAAACCTATCTAGTAGTTGTAGTCAGGGTGTGCTACTCCCTTTGCTCTACAACAACTAAGTTCAGTAGAACTTATGTATATCTGATCTTGTTTTATATGTACCTACAGGTACCTATGTGATCTTTCAATTGGTAACCAAGAGATTACAATGGTAAAACACAGCAAGCTCAAATCCAACCGCTGCTCACCAATGTGAGAAGTTGGCCTGGTATATGATGTTCACTAGTTAAAGTGACCACCTTGTACCATGCCAAGCAACCCTTATGGTGTGGTTGTAAGTCAACCTTTTCGGACTAGCTGCCCTAGTGGTAGCGTAGGCTAAGCAGTCTTTGAGGCTAAACTCGTGAAACGTGTTAAGCAAGCTGTTTTACCAAATGCAACCCCCTTTTATACCAATGAAAGGACACCACACAGATATATATTCAAAATATATATGTATTTATTTCTCAAAGTAACCCCTAGTCTCTTTATGAGCACAGGAGCACAAATCGTCAAACAAGATTACAGTAGAATACACAGAAGTTGCACTTTATATGGATAGGCCCTGGTGGCCGCTCAAACCATATACTAAAATAGTAGTATAAGTACCACGAACAGAAAAGGGAAAAGGCCTAGGGCCTCTAGAATCGCTGGGCCTACAAGGAGCTAACTCCAGTTAGTGACCAGGAGGTCCACGGGTTGCGTGTGCAGAGCAAATAGTCACACGCGAGCTCCCATAGGTTTTCAATGGGTGCGTAAAAAGTACAAAGTTACTGCAAAAGGAATCTTCCGGGTGGACTATGAACTCAAGATTGGAAACACAGACACTAGAGATGATACTCTACACTTGGGCACCGGAGTGCCAGCTTTACCTCACCCACAGGAAGCGGGTGCATAGGCGTCGAAGTGCGTCGGGTTTCTTCTATCTGTTCAATGGAGCCTGTAGACAAAGATGCTGCAGGCGGTCGCCCAGGAAGAGATGCGGTGGATCCAAGAGTGGATCGGAGATGTTGAAGACCTGTAAGCAGAGGAGACAGTGTTCACAGTCACTAGCCAGTGACCAGCGTGGCACCAGGTGGGTACCAGGCGATGTCGGGTGCAAACAGGAAGAAAGGTGTAGCTTGTCTCTGCAGCCACGTGGTCCCTGAAGGTCGACGACGTCCAGGAGTTGGGTCACGAGCTGTCCCATGCAGGCTCTCGCTGTCGGCGGTGTCGGCGACTTGATCAAAGCAAACAAGCCTTGGCAAAAGCAATTGTTGTAGGAGATGAAATAAGCTGATGATTCTGACCAGCAAGGTCAGAGGGACTGCTCCTTTGGAGGGGAGCAAGGGCCAGTCTGGAGCAACCAGACCAGCGGTGTATTTCTTGAAGTTCGTTGCCAAGATGGCCACTAGCCAGCGGGCCAGCAACCGGTTAGGCGCGTCGAGTGGCAAAATGCAGAAGGGCCCCACGCAGATCGTGGAGATGCTGGAGGGCTCACCTTTGGTGCAGATGCTGCTCGAGGGTTGGGCTTCTCAGATCCCAAAGCACAACTTGGAGGGAGCCTCGGTTGGTGCACTTGCAGCTTGTCGTGGTCTTTTCAAGATGGCTGGCTCCACGTGTCTCGGTGCCTCCACGGGTCTCCTCTTTTCAGGGACTGTGGATCGGGCGGTGAGAGGTCTGGAGGTCCAGGTCTTGTCAGTCTCTGGGCTCGGGCTCCGGCGGGAGGCGGCAGCAAAGCAGATGTTGATTCGCTGGATGGTGCTTGCGTTAGCAAGGTGGTCACTCCCTGACCACAGGGGAGATTGGCTTCAGTCCTCTGTGCGGCAGAGCGTCGAAGTTCCCGTCTTCTTCTTAGTTTCAAGTTGATTCCAGGATGTCTGAAGTCTTAGGACACAGCTCCTACCTTTAAGCGGATTCTAGGGGCCGGACTACCTGCTAGGTCCCTCCCTAAGGGTGGGACCAGGAAGGGGGGTGGTTACACCCCCAATCCTTTGTCCAGCTCGCCCCAGGCCCGGGACTGGTGTGCCCCAGGACCGGTTTGGACTGGCATATGCACCGAGGCTCCTTGTGAGCCTCAGGCATGTCTGGTTTCTTTCAAGCCCTACCTGACCAATACACAAAATCCTGTCTGGGGTGGTGCATGCACCTCCCCTGGCAGGAAACCCTTTGTCCACATCTCCCAAGCTGGAAGGACTCCCAGCAGCAGGAGGGCAGACTTGTGTCTGTGGTGGCAGCATCCATTTTGTGGAGCTGAGGCTATGTCTGATTTTACCCGGGTTTCAGGTACTGTACATGTCGTGTCCCTCTAGAAGGGTGGAATGCTATACCCGTCACCAGAATTGGCGAGGGGTTAGTATTCCAATTCGTATGACACCTTACTCGACATGTTTTGATAAAGCCAAACCAAAGTTAGCATTTAACCGCGAGGTTCATAATGCACTTAAGAGTATATGGTATGACGATATCTGGAAACAGTAGAAGGAAGTTGTTCTGACCACTGCAGACAGGCTCAGCTCATGCCAGAGCACCATCTCACATGGAACCAAGCACTCTGCCTTCAGGATTGTTAAGGCCTGCCATAGGAGTGACTTATAGGTTAACATGTGTTCCATTTAAGGTTAGGTATAGGTATACTACACCTAAGTAAGAGGTGGTTACACCAACTTACCCCAGCTGTGTGATCAGCCAGTTGTGTCAAATTTGTTAGGCCAAGCCTGGGGTGGCATAATACATGCTTCAGCCCCTGGCAGGCCTTAGATACACCAATGCCCTGGGTACCTAGTGTACACTGGTACAGGGGCTCACAGGGTGATCCACTTCCAATTGGTTATGCACCTAGGGTGCATAGTGTGAATTTAGTAGAGAGAACAGCAGGCTGGGGGTCTGATTGGCAGGCCCACAGCCTCAATATGTCAAAAACCAGTGAAGCAAAAAGCAAAAATTTGGGGTGACCATAGGATAGCAGACCCTACTCTCCTACAAACGCCAACACAACCCCCGGCAATGGAATGCCAACACAACGGGGTGCTTAGAGTGAAGCAGAGTGAAGCGAGCGTGGCCGCCATAAGCGCGGTCACTGAGTGCAAGCTCCTTTTTGGCAAAGCATTTGTGTCCTGCAACACCGGAATCCGGGTCTTGCATTGTTTGTTTGGAGGTGTGAGCGGAGCGTACTCCATTTCCAAGCAGCCCCAGAACCGCGCACAGCCCAATGGTCACCAGAGCGCCAGGGGCACCTAAAACACCGCTGGGGCTCCCGAAGCCCGGGCCAAGGGTGGGCTCGTCTGCACCCGTCCGTGACCGGTCGAGGCTGGGCTGGACCAGGATCCTTGGCTGGTTGACACTGAAACAGGAGCACTGGTAGCTTGGGGATAGTAAGACTGCAAGGTAAGGAGATGGGGAAACTCAAAACGGTTATGACCGCTAAGGCCAAACCACTAACATCATCAATCGCCAATTTTTTAACTATGGCCATGGGGGCAATAACGAGTGAAATCGAGTCAGTGGAGGAGAGATTGGGGGAAACGCAAAGAGCATTGCAACATGGAATTCCAGTGGGTATTGTATGTGAGAACGATAAAACATCAGAAGACATTTTATCCATTAGCCTGGAAGGTAGTGGAGATGAAGCCAACACTGGCATTATTCAGGTGGGGGGCTTTATAGATACCCTTTGTCCACCGCCATCGAAAAAAACCTAAGGCTTGTAGGAGAGCCAAGAAAGACATGCTGCTAGCAGTGACACAAAAACATTGACGGCCCCACTACGTAAGTCAGCGTTAAAGACACGAGTAACGGCTCTGTTATGGAACCCATGAATACGAACACCGGGCCAATGGGGGATAACGTGTTAATTAATCATCTCACAAGCATGGTGGAGGGTATCAGCAAATCACTTTGTAATGGAAATAAATGAGGGTGATCCATTCTTTGTAAATTCATAGATGGTATTTATTTAAGTAGTAATAAAGGAGAGCCCCACCAGGAGCAGTCTGTGCTCTGCTCAGCCCATACAGCAACTGACTAAATAATACCAACATTCTAACCTTCAACATTCTAAAATACACACATCCTGGCTGAGCAGCATACTACATCTTCTCCCTTCTTTGCAATGAGAAAGGAGACTTCAAAGAGGCACAACAAAAGGTTACGATCTAAACATAAGAATAATAAATCTTGAAGAGATGTGATAAAGAATACATTTTAAAACATGTAATGAAATGATGATAAGTTTTTTAAACATGTGATGAATGGATAATAAATTTTGAAACTTTTTAAAAGAAACGCATTGAGAAAAGCACTGAAGTATGAAAGATGAGAGCAAAGCATGGATAGAAAAGGAGCACAACCCTTCTTCCCCCTTTAACGGAGACAACAGATGTGATAAAGATGAAGTTGTAAAGGGAAGAGTGATGTAAAGAAAAACAAACAAAGAAATGAAGGAAGAAATTTGCACGGCAATGGTAGCGCAAAAACATCAAAATTAAGGAATTGACATACTAATCACCACCAGCGCACACTAGTTGGCCAGACCATTGTGAAGGTGGCGAGCAGAAAGGAAATGGAAAAGAACAGTAAGTGCAGAAGAAAGAAAGGAAAAGCACTTTAAAGGCGTAAGAGAGGTGTGTGAGATACACCTAGGTGGATTTTTTAAAATAAATCCACTAGAGAGTTGAACAATTTTAAATCACATACAGGTACCATGTAGGGTGAAAATACAAACTGTCTTAGATCCCATGAAAGGGGATATGTAAGTGAAAAATAAGTAGCGTGTAAGCTATCGTGACACATGCCTTAGGGAAATTCTACCACAGGGGGTTTAGAAAGAAGGCACTGTAAAGTAGGTAAAAGTAACATTATGTAAATAAGCACTGTAATGTAAAGTTAACGTGAACAATGGAAATCCCCAAAGAAAGTTGGGGTGAAAGGTGTGCGGAAGGGGCACACAGCACGATGTGCTACATGAAAATGTGTAATAAACTTATAATGCAATGTTTAAAACAATGAAATGTGTCAGTGGGTGTAGTTTAAAGTACCACACATGTAAACGTAAAAAGTGCAACTGGCGCTCAATAGGGAAGTATGTAAAACAATGTAATATGTCACTAGATGTGGCTTGAGGTATCATACATGGAAAGCGCAGGAGAATAAACTGACATTCAGGGCAGAAGAAGGTGTGGAACCAAACGCACAATAACAAGTAATATGAAGAAGCTTAAGAAGTTGGTGTGGATAAAGCTGTCACGCAGTAAAAACATATGATGTGAACAACGTAAATGTAGAACTACCCCTCCCCGCTTTTTAAAATTTTTTTTAAACATGCTACACAGTAAAAATGCAATTTAAAGTAACAGCGCTAATGACACTTTAAGGCAAGCAGATGAAAATTATGTCAAAGTCATGAAAATAGTAAATGCCATATGGTAATGATATGAGCCTTGCAGGTAAATCTAGGCCAGGTTGAGCCTGATGGAATAACTTCAATTTAAAATAACAGAAGGAACAATCGAACATATGCATTGAATCAGCTGGAATTTTGTTTTCTTTGAGGAGATGCAGTGGTGAAGATGACCACTAGATGGCACTGTTGGAAAAGTGAAAGTACAGTACTTCGAGAAATGAAACTGCAGATCAAAGCGGTGAAGAATGTTCCCAAAGAAGACGGCTTGTCTCAAAAACAAATGTGAACAGGCAGCAGGTTTAAAAATAAAATGAAAAGAAACAGTACCTATGGAAGATCTATTGAAGCGCTCCGAAGTCGTTGGGTAAAATCGATGTGTAGGTAGAAGGCACACCGGAAATCCGTGGAAGGCTTGGCTGGCAAAAACGAGTGGCTGGCAATGAGAGTAGTGTGCAAGAAGCTGCACATGAACTGAAGGCACCAATACTAAAATGGCGGCACGCCGACGTGACAAATGCCGGATGGCTCCAGGCATCACCATGCTTCAAAGCGTAACTAAGTGGAAGAAGGGCAGGCTCACGTCATAGAGGACGATGATGAAGCACGGGGCACAGGGCATGGGTGAGGCTGCACGCGCTGAGTATATCTTCACGGTAGGCAGCTCGTGCCAATTTAAAAATGAACGGCAGCACTTTAACCGTCATTACAGGAGCACACAGGGGGCAATATGTAAAATACACCAAGTACTCACAATTAGTGCCGAAGTGAGGTACAGTCTCAGTCATCGCAAAATACTTCTCCACAGTGTCAAACTTACACTGCTTTTGACAATACTGGTAACTGGGGAGGTTCTGTGAACGTAGCATGAGAGGAACAGCCCTGATATCGTAGTTGCAGGCAGTAGAGAGGAAAGTCAGGCTGGGACTGGCGCACTGGTGTTGAGGGCGACAGGTGTCGCAGGAGCTGGCAGGCAGGCAGGAACTGGCATGCAGGAAGGAACTTGCATGCCGGCAGGAACTGGCATGTGGACAGGAACTGGAAGGCAGCAGGATCTGCAGGTAGGAAGTGGCAATTTGGAGTTGAGGGCGACCGGTGGGAGGTCACTGGTGGGGCTCGTAGTGCCAGATGAGTTGAGCTGCTGCTTCAGAATTTTTGTATGTTGAGGTAGCTTTATCTTGAGGTTTCTTGGAAGTTGAAGCGCAGGGCCTTTCCAAATCATCGCCAAATGTAATGGAAATAAATGAGGGTGATCCATTCTTTGTAAATTCATAGATGGTATTTATTTAAGTAGTAATAAAGGAGAGCCCCACCAGGAGCAGTCTGTGCTCCGCACAGCCCATACAGCAACTGACTAAATCATACCAACATTCTAACCTTCAACATTCTAAAATACACACATCCTGGCTGAGCAGCATACTACACACTTCTAGATCCTTTGGTAGGGGTTTTAAACAGCATTGATGTTTCGCTCAAAATATTAATTGGTTCTACTATCTCGAAGGTTACTTCAGGTCCAGAGGTACTGACCAATTCAAACCCGAATGAAAACTTGAACACTTCACAAGCCCCTGTACTTCCCCAGCTAATGATTCCAGTGGCCGGTGCTACTAATAATATCGAGAATGTAATGCACTCATCCGAACAAATCGTCAATGCACGGCCTGGACCTTCAACAGCAAGAGGGGGAAAAAGTGAGAACAATCTCACAGGCAGAAATCATAATAAACTTCTAGTTGATATCAATAAAAGCAACCTGAGAACACTCCATCTACCTCCAGAAGCTACCCCCTATGTTATTATCTTTAACAATTTCCCATCACTGGCCCCTAGCAAGAAAGAAGACTGGAAACAGCTCAAAAATAAAACAATGCACTGGCTGGCAAAAACCCTGGATTGGTCAGGATGGGACGTCCTAAATGACAACATTAATAATGTAGAACGTTTCTCATGGGTGGGCTTACAGGCAAAAACTGAAACAGGGGATTGCGTTGTCATAAATTTTAGGGACAAGAACTTTGCACATTACCTTATGGACAGACTTTCTTGGAGCAACAGTAACAGTCTGGGGGGGCCTATTGAAGTTGTATCGCTTGGATATTTTTATAGGCCATTGTTCAATGCAGGCATTGGTTGTGCCCATTTACAGTTACAATTGTCTTCCCCATTTATCATTCCAACCTTTAATCATTTTTCCTCTCTAGCCCGTTGTGTGCCCATGACGAGCTGGACTCGTCATGGAATACCGTCGCGCTGTGCCCATGACGAGTCCAGCTCGTCATGAGGCATTCCCTGGGGAATCCCTCTGGTGCGGGCACCAGAGGGATTCCCTTTAATTAAAAATAGCCTCGGGAGCTGGGGAAGAGCTTCCCCAGCTCCCGAGCCCCCCCCCCCCCTCCCTTTCACTGTAATGACGATCGGCGCGCACGTCGCGGCAACGTCATTACAGTGAAAGTGAAACTGAAATGAGCCAAGAGGCTCATTTCAGTTTCACTTTCTACGTGCTCAGGGGGCTATCTCAGCCCCCTGAGCACGTAGAAAGACGGGAGAGGTATCGTTGGAAAGGAGAGAACTCCCCTTTCCAATGGTACCCCTCCCCAGTGGATTCCTGATTGGGGATCGCCACAGGAGGGCGATCCCCAAGCAGGGATCCACTCACTAGACACCAGGGAGGGGGGAGCAGCCCCTTGGGCAAGGGCCTTTGCTCCCCCAACCCACCCGCCACCATTACAGCCTTTCTGCCCCCCCTGGGGGGCAGATGGGGTATCAGCCCCCAATCTGCCCCCCCCGGGGGGGCAAAAAGCCCACTAGACACCAGGGAATAAAAAATAAATAAATAAATAGAGGTGGGGGCTGCCCAAAACGGGCAGGCCAATGCCCCCACCCCACCCCCCAATTACTACAGTCTTTCTGCCCCCCGGGGGACAGATGGGGCATTGGCCCCTAATCTGCCCCTTCGGGGGGCAGAAAGCCCACTAAATACCAGGGATTAGTTTTTTTTTATTTTAGGGTGTGGGCTGCCCGAAATGGGCACGCCAATGCCCCCATCCACCCACCACCTTTACAGCCTTTCTGTCCCCCCTGGGGGGCAGATGGGGCATTGGCCCCATATCTGCCCCCCTGGGGGGGCAAAAAGCCCAATAGACAGCAGGGAATTAAAAAAAAAAAATAGGGGTGGGGGCTGCCCAAAACGGGCAGGCCCATGCCCCCCAATTATTACAGTCCTTCTGCCCCCCCGTGGTGCAGATGGGGCATTGGCCCCTAATCTGCCCCTTCGGTGGGGCAGAAAGCCCACTAAACACCAGGGATTTTTTTTAAGATTTTTTTTAGGGTGTGGGCTGCTCGAAATGGGCACGCCAATGCCCCCACCCACTCGCCATCAATACAGCCTTTCTACCCCCCCTGGGGGGCAGATGGGGCATTGGCCCCTAATCTGCCCCTTCGGGGGGGGGCGGAAAGCCCACTTGACGCCAGGGATTTATTTCGTACAATTTTCTTTAGGGTGATGGATTTTATTTAGAGTGGAGGCTGCCCGAAACTGGCACGCCAATGCCCCCACCCCCCGCCACCATTACAGCCTTTCTGCCCCCCCCGGGGGGCAGATGGGGCAGTAGCCCCCAATCTGCCCCCCCCAGAGGGGCAGAAAGCCCACTATCCACCAGGTATTTTTTTTGCGCAATTGTTTTTAGGGTGTGGGCTGCCCGAAACGGGCCCGCCAATGCCCCCACCCTCCCCCCCACAAAAAGTACAGTCTTTCTGCCCCCCAGGAGGCAGATGGGAGCTGTAGCCCCCAATCTGGCCCCCCCTGGGGGGCGCAGAAAGCCCACTAGAAACCATGGATTTTTTTGTTTTATTAGTGTAGGGGTAGGGGCTCCCCAAAATGGGCATGACAATACCCCCACCCCACCCCCAGAGAAACTCCAGTCTTTCCGTCCCCCTGGGAGGGTAGTTGGCAGCAGCGGCCCCTGATCTGCCCCCTGGGGGGGCAGAAAGCCCACTAGGCGCCAGCGAGTACGCAGGTTTTTTAATGCGTGGGGGTGGCGGCTGCCCAAAATGGTCATACCAACGCCCCCACCCCCACAAAAAATAGCCACAGTCTGTCTGCCCCTTTAGGGGAATATCAGGATGAAACCCCCTTCCCCGATTCCCCCCCATTAGCAATGTGCATACCTGTGGATTTTGGGCCCTAGCGCAGTTGGCACGTAGGCAAACCTAGCAAACCTGTACATTTTTAAAAACTAGACACCGAGGGGAATCCAGGATGGGGTGACTTGACTGGCTCTCACCAGGTTCTGTTACCCAGAATCCATTGCAAACCCAAAAATGTGTCCAAAATAGCAAATTTTCCTCACATTTCTGTGGTGGAAAGTTTTGGAATCTGCGTGGGTCCACAAAATTCCACCTACCCCGCATTCCGCAAAGTCTTCCGAGAAAAATGGTACCTCACTTGCGTGGGTAGGCCTAGTGCCCGCGTCAGGCAAGGGCCCAAAAACAATTGAGGAGACATCAAAATTACCTATCACAAAACAACCTGGTTTTGCAAAGGGGGTCCCATGAGTTTTTGGCACCGGGCTTGGCGGCTATCTAGGGAAACCTACCAAATCCACACATTTCTGAAAACTAGACACCCGGGGGATTCCAGGGAGGTATGGCTTGCGTGGATCCCCCAACGTTTCCTTACCCAGAATGCCCTACAAACCTCAAATTTAGCTGAAAAAATCACCTTTTTCACAAATTTTTGTGTGGGAAAGTTGTGGCATCACCGGGCTGACACAAATTTCCTACCACCCAGCGTTCCCCCGGGTCTCCCGATAAAAATGGTGCCTCACTCGTGTGGGAGGCCCAAGTACCCGCGACAGGCAAGGGCCCACAACGTAGTGAGGCGACATGAAAATTGCCTAACTCAAAACGACCTGGTTTTGCAAGGGGGGTCACTTGGGTTTTTGGCCCGATGCTCTGCGGCCACCTAGGGAAACCTACCAAACCCACACATTTCTGAAAACTAGACACCCGGGGATTCCAGGGAGGTATGGCTTGCGTGGATCCCCCAACGTTGATGGAGCAGGGTTTTTACTCCAAAACGGAATACCTGTTTCATTTTCGCATGTTATAATTAAAAGTACTACTGAATAATTATTAATGATTAATAATTTGTCGAATGTTGACTAATCAACCTTATTAACAAGAGAATTACACGTGGGAATGCTATTGCATGGCTAAATAACAAGTGAACTAAGTTGGTGAGCAAACTGACAGAATACGATGTTGCTTATGTGATGTTATGGTGTTTGCGCTTATAATTAATATGCATTAATGGCTTCTGATGTCGCAAATGGCAAGATAAATACACACACATAAGGGTATTAGCAGGGGAATAACACTGTATAATCATTTCTATGCAGTAATTCTGTTTTATGTCTACTTTGCTTTAAGTTGTCCATTGTGGCCTGCCACAAGATGGCCGCCACCCGCAGCCTGCATTGGAGTTGCTGGAAATTTACAAAAAGGCTTCGCTCTGCCTGTGACCTTGCACCTCTGATGAACTTAAAAGCCATGACCATGATGACAAATCTGGGAGAACTGCCAGAAAAGCCCCTGATTGAGAAAAATGTTTCAAAGAAATAAATATTGAACTCTTGAACAGTCAATCCCACAACTGGGATACATTTAATCTGGGAAAAACATCCGTAGAAGTATCGGATAAATTATGAACATTACATTTTCTATTCATCGTTTAAGACGATATCTGGGAACTTTTGCTCATGTTGCAAGACGACATTATTTCCGCCATTCATCCGTTCTGAATAAAGAAATGATACTTTTTAGAATGTAAAAGTAGTATAAAAGTTAGTAGACTAGAGAGGTCTAGCGCCACTTCTTCCCGAGCTGATGATGCGAGGTCCCTATGCTGACGGAGAGGACGATGACTCTACATGACGGCAGAAAACTATAATTCTTCTACAGAGGACCGATTCTGACTTAGGATCTGACATTTAGACAGAATAGGTAAATATGAGAGAAAATGAATTTGCATTTAATTGGCTTTTCTTGCAATTTTAGATAAATGAACAATCTGTTTGAATTTCTGTCTCAGGTGATTATTTCTGGTCATGTTTATTGATTATTATTGTGTATTCTTGGAAATGTATTTTGCTAGATCTACAGCAATCAGCGGGTCGCATTGACCTCAAAGTACAGGCAGATCAGATAGAGCATATGTGAAAGGTGTTTTTCTCCCTTACAGGGCACGGATAGGTTTGGTTTAGGGTGAATGTTGGTGTTATGGGCCCCACCAGCGTATGATGTATGTATGTTATGTTATGTTATGTTACTCCGCACTTTTTGAGCGCACGGCTACCCCAGAAGGGTGTCCCGGCGCTTTGGCAAAGAGAAACACGAAACCAAAGGGAAAGACCTACTACCGTCACACTAGGTTACTTAGTAAAAAGCAGAGTTTTCAACTCCTTCCTGAAAGCCAGAAGATTATTCGCTTTCCGAAGGGAAAGTGGGAGCTCGTTCCACAGGCAGGCTGTCACAAACTGAAAGGAGCGGCCTCCCATCCGAACACGTTTGACCACCGGCACCTCCGTTTTAGCCAGGTCCGCTGACCTCAGCAGCCTCCGCGGCACATAAAAGACGATACGCTTCCTCAGGTAGTGAGGGCCAATCGCATGAAGGGCCTTGAATGCCAGAGAGAGGAGCTTGAATCTAATTCTCCCCAAAATTGGGAGCCAGTGCAGCCTAGCCAAAAGCGCAGAGGCACTAGCTCTCCTAGACAACCCATAAATAGCTCTGGCCGCCGAGTTCTGGACAATCTGCAGTTTGGATAACAAATACTTAGGTAGGCCTGCAAAAAGAGCATTTGCATAATCCAGGCGGGAGCCCACAAGCGCCTGGACTACCTTCCTACGATACTGCAGTGAAAGTAGGGGAAGAAATTTCTTAAGCATCTTAAGGATGCTGAAACATTTCCCTACTAATCCCAGGATGTGTGGACGAAAAGATAGAACATCGTCAAACACCACTCCGAGATTTTTTACCTGGGAAGATGGTTTCTCTGGGGGGGACATGTCCTGGGGCCACCATGACTTCCAGCCCGGATCAGGGGCACAGCGTGTGACTGTGAAATCGTTCTGTCTGTGGAAGTAGAGGAGATTTGGAAGCTCTGATCTGCACCAGTTTCTTGGTAGCAGAATGATGGTTTGCTATTGTCTTGATCTGGCGAAATTGCGTGTATATAGGCTTGTTGATTGATATGTGTGCTAACACTATATGTTGAAGTCGTGTTGAGTTCTATGTATTGTGAACGGCTTCTGGGATGTAGGAAGTCGGTGACAGTTCCGTAGTAGAGCAGAGGGAGTATTGTTCTCGGAAAAAGGCGGGATTGTTGGCCCTGTATGCAGACAGGGGAAAACGTGTGACAATTGAAGTTGCGCGTCGCATTGTCTGGGTTCGACATGGTAGCATCGCCGTGTGTTACCATTAGAAACGTATTTCTGTGTGAGAGAAGTGTATATGATAGCAAAGGTTATCTGTGAAACTCTGGTCTTAAGTCCCAGGGATCCGTAAGGTTTTCCGTTAAAGCTTATCGCTGAAGAAGTAATAGGTATTCTCGGAGCTTGTTAGAAGGCCAGGGCAGAGGTAAGCGCTGCTTTGTTAACGTATGATATAATTCTGTAGTAGGACAGACTGTTCGCTGTTCTCGGGAAAGACAGAATTCTGTGTGAATGTACTACATTTTCTGGTGTGTAAGTGCGTGAATGAGGAGGCATTCTGGTTAATTGTGAAACTCTTAGGAGCATTCCGAAGGGAAACAGTTAATTGATGCTTGTTAGAAGGGTAAGGTAGAGGGATGTGCTACTTTATCAACGGAAGTAACAATTCTGTAGTAGGGCAGAGGTAAGCGCTGCTCTCGGGAAAGGCAGAATTCTCGTGGGAAAGGTCTTTTGCTGTTCTGTGGCTAGCGAAGCAGACAATGGAGATGTTTGTACGTTGTAACTAACAGACTCGTAGAAGTTGAAACAAAGTCTACCGAGTAGTCTTGTAAAGAAGGGATAGACGAGAAGGACAGGAGACAGGAGCAGAAGCGACTGCAGCGGCTGCTGACGTCAGGGAGACCACGCTGTGATTGGACAGTGGTCTAGAACAGAGGAAGCGCAGAGATTGGTGCGCTAGTGTGAGTCGCGCTGGGATTCGCGGACTGAGACAGTGACGTAGACGCTCCAGGATTGGTGCGTTAGTGTGAGTTGCGCTGGGATTCGCGGACTGAGTCAGTGACGTAGAAGCTCCAGGATTGGTGCGTTGGTGTGAGTTGCGCTGCAATTGGACAAAAGATCGTACAGCTGTAGTAAGAGTAAACAGCTAGTGGAAAAATAAGAAAGATGTATTACCATGCTGAGGAAAAGAAGAAAAAGTCCTTGTTCAGTAAGGTCAAAACCTGGTTTGACAAGGATAAAGACATAGTAACAAGGGAGGGAGAGTTACTTCCTCCGACCAGAACCCCTGCATCCTTTATGGTTGCAAAATATGGGTATCATACCTGTATTTGGTTAGACAACTGGGCAAAGTATACTAGAGAGGATGGGGTTTTGGCTTTTCCAGAACATGGCTCATTTAATCTGGCTGTGTTAAGAAATTTACGGGAAAAGATGATGAATCTAGAGCCTCGGCCTAGGCCGATGCAATTCGAGGCTTTGGTGGAATGGGAAGATGAAGTACATGAGCGAGAAAAGCAGAGGAGTGGAGGTAACTACCGATATATGTTCGGTAGAAAATATGATCGCGAAACCCATCATGACAGAATGAGAAGGTGGCGAGATGCCAGTATGACCGAGGGATTATATCCTGTAAGAACAGCAGAGGAATCAGGAGGGAGAAAGTGTACAGAAAAAGAACATAATGTAGAGACCAGAAGATATGGGGCAAATGAGTCTGATGATGATATCTTAGAGGACATGCTCTACAAAAGACCACCCCCGTATAGAAGAGAACCAGAGGTAGGGACAGCAGACACCCCTTTGAGAAACACCCTGCGGATTATAAAGACAGAGGCTACATCCCCTGAGCTGAAAAGCGGTTGTTCTCTGGCGGAAAGAGAAAAAGAGAGAGAAAGAGAGATAGAGAGAGAAAGAGAAAAAGAAAGAGAGAGAGAGAGAGAAAGAGAAAGAGAGAGAGAGAGAGATAGAAGAAGAGAGAGAGAAAGAGAGAGAGAGAGAGAGAAAGAGAGTTAGAGAGAGAGAGAGAGAGAGAGAAAGAGAGATAGAGAGAGAGAATGAAATTGAAAATGAAAAGACCAGAGAACTAGCAAGAACAACATCGGAACTAACAGAGAAAATCAGGGAGCTGACTAAGAATCTTGAGGCTGTTACAGTGCCTGTGACAATAGGCCCGGTTATGCCGATTTTTGACAAGCAGAGGACGAGTGAAAATGGTTTGACGGTGCCATATGTGAGCAATAGGTTGATTGTGCCTCCGGAACAGGCAGAAATGAGAGCGGGAGAAAAACAATGGAGAACAGGAGAAAATCAGTGGAGACATACTGTATGTGGAGGGGAAATGAGTGTGCAGACTAACTCAAGTTTGAATTCTGGATGTATGGAAGGGACCAGTGGATCAATTTTGGAACCGCAGAGGGTGGCAGAACCAGGGGGTGTGGAAAAATCTGTGATAACTGCTGAAGATTTGAATGACTGGCTGAAAACATTACAGAAAAAGGAGAAAGAGTCACAGGGAATGGATGTAGCCAGGCTACGTATGGGGATGGAAGAATTGATAGTAGGAACCATACCTACAGATACACTGAAGAATTATCAGGAAGGGGAGATTCTCTTTTTATGTAAAAGTATCACATGGAGAGCAAAGAACATACACGACAGGTTGAAAGGAATAGCCAGTGAGGTGGGAATTGACATGGATAAGGTGAAAGCTTTACAGAAAACATACCGAGTGGATTTTTCAGACAAAGATATTGAGAATCTGAATAATGCAGGCCGAACAGGACAGATTAAGGAAATGATTGCCTTGCTAAGGAAATGGGGAGATGTAGAAAGATGGAAAGACAGATGGTATCGAAAGCGAGAGGATGGAGTGGATAGGACTTACTCAGCATTTCCCCTAACAGAAAAGGAGAAAACAGTGACAGCTTACCCCATGAGAGAGATTCCAGGAGGAGGGTACGTACATGTCCCATGGACCAGACAGGATATTTTATCATTTACGAATGATTTCCCTCGACTAAGGGAAAAGCCTGTGGAGTGGTACAGACAAGTTGACAGATTTGAAAAACTGTCAAAAGTACTGTGGATTGACCTGAATAGTCTGTTTGATATTATTGTACCAGCAGACTTGTGGGCCGAATGTAAAATAGTCATAGATTGGCCTACAAAGGAATACCCGAGAGATCCAAAAACAGGAGCTCCAGACCCGGAGGTCATGAAGAAGTATGAGCAGGTTATGGCTTTCTGGAAAAATAAAGTACCCCCCAAGGAGACAGACTGGGTTAAAATAGATCGAACACATCAGGAATTGAAAGAATCAGTTCATGCTTACTATGAAAGACTGATACTAGCTTTTAAGCAGTTCAGTGGAGCTGAACACCTGGGTGACAAAGATCTGAGTCACTTTGTGTGCAGATTTGTGTACGGTTTGCGGCCTGAAATCAGCAAAATGATTCGGCAGCATACCGTGGATTGGCAGAGTAAGAAGATTGATGAGATTTTGAGACATGCAAAATACTTCAGTGATGAGATTGAGGCAAAGCAGAGAAAGCTGAAAGAAAAGGCAATGTGGGCACAGGTGAAAGTTGCAGAAAGACAGGAAGCTCAGCTGGTTGAACAGGCAAATAACCCAGGAAATAAACCCAAGTATGGTCCAGGAAAAGGGAAAGGGAACATTGAAGAGGCCAAAAAGAAGTTCCCGTGTCACAACTGTGGAAAATTGGGGCACTGGAAATCCGAGTGTAAGAATCCACCGTCCACTAACGAGGATAATTCATCATTAAATTCACAGGTGCAGAACGAGGGGTGTGGCCAACATCGGCAACAGCAGAAGGCTGATAAGCAGCAGAATCAGGTGCCAAAACCACCCTTGCCACAGAGAAAAGGATCCCAGAAGTACAGCCAAGAATCGGGGTTCTACGATGAAGATCAGGTAATCAAACCAAAACGCGCAAGCGCTGTATCTCAGTACTGGCTGAAAAATGAGGGAAGTGACTCTGAGGGAGACTTCTGACGGTGCCAAAGAGAGGAGGAGGAGTGCGTACTTGGCGCTACTCTGGAAATAGACCAGGCAGGACATTTTGTAGATGGGAAAATTAATGGTGAAAGCATCACTTTCCTAGTTGATACTGGGGCTACGAGATCAACTGTCAGGTCAGCTGATATAAAGAATCTTCCTCTCTCGGACGAAGCAATCCAAGTGGTTGGTGTATCCAACACACAGATCAAAACATTACTTACTGAACCAGTAAGGGTTAGAATAGGGAAATTTTCAGACATGCACCGATTTGTGGTGTGTGACACCAGTCCAGTGAACCTGTTAGGCAGGGATCTGCTGTGCAAAATGAATTGCACTATTTTCTGTACTCCAGATGGAATAACCTTTGAAACACCTGATGAGGATGTGCTATACAGAATGACCATGGATAACAGAGAATGTGTGGCTTTGGGAACATATGCAATATTTAATCCAGATGCACTACCCCCAGAATTGAAACAGACAGTGAAAGCAGCAGTTTGGGATTTTACTGGAGAAGATGTGGACCTGATGAGAAATGTAGATCCAGTAAAGATTGCTGTAAAAGAGGGAGTGGTTTACCCAAACATACCGCAATACAGATTGACACCTGAAATAATTGAAGGGATAACACCCTTAATTGAGAAGATGATCCAGCAAAGGGGTGTTAAGAGAAATATTGAGCAGCCCATGTAACTCACCGATAATGGGACTGAAGAAACCTAATGGAAAGTTCAGAATAGTACAAGATTTGAGAAAGATTAACAAGATTGTTGTACCATGCTTTTCTTCTAGATTTGGAGAGCGGATTTTGGCATGGTGCCGAATCCCACAGGGGTATACAGAGAGCCCCTCAATATTTAATCAATTGCTGAAGAAATCTCTGGAAAGTCTGACAATGCCTGAAAATTCGGTCTTGGTCCAATATATTGATGACCTACTTGTGGCATCAAAAACACGTGAAGCTTGTGAAGTAGATACCATTGCATTGCTGAATCACTTGGCAGATGGAGGATTAAAGGTATCTCCAGCCAATTTGCAGTTCTGTAAGAAAGAAGTCCAGTATCTGGGACACAATATTGAGAAAGGCCTGAGAAAAGTGACTATTAACAGAATCAAAATCATTAGGGGAATGAGAGCCCCAATGACACAAAGAGAAGTGAGAATGTTCCTGGGAATGGTGGGTTACTGTCGTCAGTGGATAAGTAATTTTTCCCTGATTGCCAAACCATTGATTAAATTGACCAAAAGTGAGGTGAAAGACCCATTAGAACTAAACCCAGAAGAAATGGCTGCATTCAGAGAGCTGAAAGACCGACTTTGTGAAGCTCCCGCCCTAGGGATGCCTGATTATGAAAAGGAATTTGAATTGTACTGCAGTGAGAGAAATGGATGTGCACTTTCAGTGTTAATCCAGAAACACGGACGTCTGAGAAGGCCAATCGCCTATTTCTCAGCAACTCTTGACCCAGTAGCTGTGGGTTTGCCAGGTTGCCTGAAAGCAGTAGCTGCTACCTGCAAAAGTTTGGAACAAAGTGAGGGAATCATAATGGGATACCCTGTACGGGTATTTGTACCTCATGATGTGGCAATCCTTTTAACAAGGAGCCGGACACAGTTCATGTCTCATAGTCGGCTGACTAAATATGAGAAAGTCATTCTTGGTGCAACCAATGTAAGTCTGGAGAGATGTGTGAATGTGAATCCAGCGACACTGTTACCTGACGCTGAATGTGTGGGAGTGAGAAATGATGTTAATCATGACTGCCTGGATGTACTTGATTACTGCACAAAACCAAGACCAGACATAAGAGATCTACCACTGCCTGAAAGTGATCATGTGTTGTTTGTGGATGGGTCATGTCTGAGAACAGATGAAGGAGTGTTGAGTGCTGCATATGCTGTGTGCAAAGTCTCGGAAGTCGTGGAAGCATCACCCTTGAAAGGAGTTAAATCCGCTCAAGTGGCAGAACTGGTGGCACTGACAAAGGCATGCAAGATTGGGAGGAATGTGGGAGTGACTGTGAAGACTGACAGCCAGTATGGCTTCGGAGTTGTCCATGATTTTGGCCAGCTATGGCTACAAAGAGGTTTCCTGACCTCAAGTGGAACTCCCATAAAGAATGCTGAAGTGGTTGGAAAACTGTTAGAGGCGATACAGCTGCCTAAAGAACTAGCAGTTGTAAAATGTGCTGCTCATGGTAATGGTGACGATTTTGTAACAGTAGGTAACAAGTTTGCAAATGACATAGCACAATATTGTGCAAGGAACAATCACTCAATTAACAGGAGTAAAGAACGGGAAATGTCTTCTTGTTCATTAATGTTTACTAATGAAGTGGGGACATGGGAGGAAGTAAAACAGCTGCAGGATGAGGCAGAGGATGATGAAATGAGGGATTGGGTGAAGGCAGGTTGTGCACCCAGAGAAAAGGATCATGTGTGGGTCTACAGGGATGGAAGACCAGTCATGCCTAACAGCATGCTATCAACAATGGCAAGGATGTATCATGGCCAGGGACACCTGGGGAGGGATGCTATGATAAGAGCCTTTAAGCAAACCTGGTACAGTCCAAAGTTCAGACTGATTGCAGAAAGTCTCTGTCAGAGATGTCTGATATGTCAGCAATTCAATCCTGGAAAGAAAACAGTGGTGAGCCTAGGAACAATAGGCAGAGAGGGAGGACCCTTCACAAGAATGCAGATAGATTTCATTGAAATGCCCCCAGTCAACAGGTTGAGGTATGTTCTGGTGGTGGTCTGTTTGTTCTCAAGGTGGGTGGAGGCATACCCGACAAGAAGAAATGATGGGATAACAGTGGCCAAATTACTGTTAAGAGAGTTCATCCCAAGGTACGGGTTCCCAGTAACCATTGAATCAGACAGAGGAGGTCATTTTTATAATGAAATCATGAGTCTGATTTGTGAAGCATTGAGTGTACAGCAGAAGTTGCATTGTGCTTACAGACCAGAGGCTTCTGGGGTTGTTGAGCAGATGAATGGCACTATCAAAAACAGAATTGGCAAAATGTGCTTAGCCACAGGAATGAAATGGCCCGATGTCTTGCCTCTAGTCCTGATGACCATTAGGTCTGCTCCAGACAGAACAACAGGTTTAAGTCCACATGAAATTATCATGGGACGTGCTATGAGGCATGCATATGTACCAGTGAACAAGCTGATGACTATAACTGATGACATGATTTTGGATTACTGCAAAGGCCTGGCTGACGCAGTTCATTCTGTGTTTCACCAGGTTGGAGAAGACGCCACCACACTTGAAAAGAAACCAGCCCATGATCTGAGCCCAGGGGACTGGGTAAGGATAAAAGTCCACAGAAGAAGGAATTGCCTGGTTCCAAGGTGGAGAAGGCCAAGACAAGCCATCTTGACCACAACGACTGCTGTGAAGTGCGCTGGTGTGAAGAATTGGATACATACAAAGCCACACACTGAGAGTTCCAAATCCAAGAGATGGTACTGGAAAAGAATAATTTGAAGAATCAGATTCCAGTGATGATGCAGACAGTGAGGCAGTAAGAAGGAAGAAGAATCCTGAAAGTGGGGAAAGCGAGTCAAAAGAAGCTTTCATCCCACCAGAAGAGGTTCTGAAGAGAACAGTGCAAACTGCAGAAGCAAGCTCAGACTCAGAAGAATTGCCTGAGGTTCCAATTGACAGGGACCAACATAAAAAGAAAGAAAGAAAAGAAAAGAATATTCCAACAGAAGAGACACCTGAGTCTCATGAAAGAATTGGACAAGTTCCACCTGAGATAAATAGTGAAGAAAAAGGGACAGACAAAGACAGAGGGGGACAGATTGCGGAAAAACCCAGAGGAGGTGTAGGGAACATCAACAACAAGCTAGGTGAAGGGACAAGTAGACAGCAAGAAGATTGCGTGTCGGAGACCCGAGGAGGGACAGAAGCAGGGTAATCGCAAGTGGTGGAAAAAGAGACTGTTGGAGAGAAAGAAGTCGTTGAAGAAAAGAAAGCTGTTAACGAACCAGAAGCAATTGAAACAGAGTCTGATGAAAGTGACAATGAGATACATGGAGGACGAGTTCTGAGAAAGAGAACTTGGCTTGGAGAAAGAAACAATAAAGAAGTGAAACAAAAGAGAAATGCTAAAGGTGATCTTTGGCCAAATAAGATAAAGAGACTAAGGTACAGACTGACACGAGTTAACTCTTCGAGAGCTGAACAAGTGAACGAAGTGTCAAGTCAGAATCCAACTAAAGAAGAAGAAGAAACAAAAATATCTGAAAGAGCCAAAAGAATAAGAAAACCAAATCAAAGGTACAAGTCACCGGAATGGACGTATGTGGCATTGCCTGAAGAAGGAGAAGAGGCGGACAGCCAAGGAAGTCCAGAGGAGGCTTTGCTGAAAGAGGTTGCTGAAGAAGAAGCTGTGGGAATCCTGAGAGTTATCTTGTCCGACATTGGAGAAGAGACGGATGTTCAGGACCTGATACAGTTCGATGATGATGAAGAGACAGTGAAAAGTGATGAAAATCCAAATTGAGTGAATCCAAGAAAAAATCACTTGGAAAAGAGAAGAAGCAGAAGTACTAAAATTAGTAGAGTTTAATAATCTGGTGGGTTTTTTCTGCCCTTAAAAAGTTCAGTAAAGGAGTAGAAGAGGCTAAGTCAAAAGACACGGTCCAATTAACAAAATGGCTAACACTGAGAATAAAAGTAGTTGTATCTTTCTGAAAAGATGGTGCAAAATGTGCTGCTGCTGTACAGGTTTATTAATGCTGCTTTGGAGCGTGCTTGCTCTATTGATTTCATTTCGAGTTACTATAGACACTTTAGAGGGTCACACTGAGAACAAGACTAATATAGGGAAGAGTCCATTAAAAGTAGTTCCAACTAGAACTAGAAATGTACATAATCATAAAGACAGGTCCATTAACGATTTTTCTAGCAATGTTTTTTCTAAATTGTTATATGAGTACGTAAAGACAATGGAAGTAAGGGATTGCTACGTCTGCATGCAATTACCTGCCTCTGTTTCGGAAGGAGTGACTTATCATCATCTTCCGGCTACGTATGGAATTTCCTGGAGTGTATTGATTAGTATTTTTTATCAATTAGGGAAATTAGATTACAATATGTCTAATGTAGATAATATTCTTGGGCAGTTGCCTATGAATAAAGCATTGAATCCTGCAAAAGATACTAACACTTTAGATGAAATATTTTTAGAAACAGAAGAATTAACTTTAGATTATGTTTTTAGAAATAATTTAACTTGCAAATTGAAAGGAGAAGAGAAGACATGGTTGAGAGAAGAAGGTTGAACATGCACAAGAAAGCAGAAGGACATAAAATGAGTGATACAATGTGGGATATTGAAAAAGAAAAGGAGTTGAAAGATGGAGCCAGTCCAACTATGGCTATAGATGCCCCACAGAAAGGAAAATTGTGTATTACCAGGAAGAGATCCCAATATGATTTTTATTTCATAGGGACTAGTGAGTGCCATGATACATACTTTATTGCAACCGGATGGGGATTTAGAGGAGGAGAAGATCCAGTTTTTCCGGGAGTGTATTATATTTGTGGGAACAAGGCTTATTACCGTTTGCCAGACCATTGGTTTGGTACATGTTATGTTGGCCTGGTCTTTCCAAAGATTTTCCACATGGATAGAGTAGATGATGCTGAACATTCTAACACATTAACACGCTATAGAAGAGAAACATGGACAGAAATTGAAGGAGATATCTTTGGAGCTTTGATTCCAGCAGTGGGAATTTCTTTAAATGGCATTCGGAAGCTGTCAACAGTGGTGGATCGCTTGTCAACAAGCACCGCTGGAGGCTTTCTTTTGGTAAATACGGAAATGGTTGCATTACGTGCTATGGCGATGCAAAATCGACTTGCTCTCGACATTCTTTTGGCAAAAGAGGGTGGAGTCTGTGGAATTCTGAAAGTTCAACATTGTTGCACTTACATTCCTGACGAAAGTAAAGATCTAAAAGTTTACATCAAAAATATTACTGATTTGCATGAAGAATTAGTACCACTGGAAGCTGAAAGTATCTGGACTAAAATGGCTAATAAGATGATTGCTATTAAGAACTTTGTAGCTAAAATAGGTAGTACCATTTTTGGTAAGATATTATTTCCATTAACCTGTGTAATAGTTGCACTATTGATTCTTAGATTAGGATGTATGTGTTGTAGATATAGAAGAAATAAATAGAAAATCGTAAAAGAAAATGTTAAAAAGAGACAAAAGAAATCAGAAAGAGATCCACAAGAAATAGAACTTGAAGAATTAAGAGAAAGCATGTATATAGAAACTAAAAAGGAAGATGAGATGGAACCTAGGGTCTAAAACAAGAACAAGAAGACATTTCAAATTCTTCTAAAAAGGGTAAACTAAATTGATTTTGGGTTTTGATTTTTTTGTGGTGATTATATATCACCAAAGGGGGGATTGATGGAGCAGGGTTTTTACTCCAAAACGGAATACCTGTTTCATTTTCGCATGTTATAATTAAAAGTACTACTGAATAATTATTAATGATTAATAATTTGTCGAATGTTGACTAATGACCCTTATTAACAAGAGAATTACACGTGGGAATGCTATTGCATGGCTAAATAACAAGTGAACTAAGTTGGTGAGCAAACTGACAAAATACGATGTTGCTTATGTGATGTTATGGTGTTTGCGCTTATAATTAATATGCATTAATGGCTTCTGATGTCGCAAATGGCTAGATAAATACACACACATAAGGGTATTAGCAGAGGAATAACACTGTATAATCATTTCTATGCAGTAATTCTGTTTTATGTCTACTTTGCTTTAAGTTGTCCATTGTGGCCTGCCACAAGATGGCCGCCACCCGCAGCTGCATTGGAGTTGCTGGAAATTTACGAAAAGGCTTCGCTCTGCCTGTGACCTTGCACCTCTGATGAACTGAAAAGCCATGACCATGATGACAAATCTGGCAGAACTGCCAGAAAAGCCCCTGATTGAGAAAAATGTTTCAAAGAAATAAATATTGAACTCTTGAACTGTCAATCCCACAACTGGGATACATTTAATCTGGGAAAAACATCCGTAGAAGTATCGGATAAATTATGAACATTACATTTTCTATTCATCGTTCCCAGACAATATCTGGGAACTTTTGCTCATGTTGCAAGACGACATTATTTCCGCCATTCATCCGTTCTGAATAATGAAATGATACTTTTTAGAATGTAAAATTAGTATAAAAGTTAGTAGACTAGAGAGGTCTAGCGCCACTTCTTCCTGAGCTGATGATGCGAGGTCCCTATGCTGACGGAGAGGACGATGACTCTACATGACGGCAGAAAACTATAATTCTTCTACAGAGGACCGATTCTGACTTAGGATCTGACATTTAGACAGAATTGGTAAATATGAGAGAAAATGAATTTGCATTTAATTGGCTTTTCTTGCAATTTTAAATAAATGAACAATCTGTTTGAATTTCTGTCTCAGGTGATTATTTCTGGTCATGTTTATTGATTATTATTGTGTATTCTTGGAAATGTATTTTGCTAGATCTACAGCAATCAGCGGGTCGCATTGACCTCAAAGTACAGGCAGATCAGATAGAGCATATGTGAAAGGTGTTTTTCTCCCTTACAGGGCACGGATAGGTTTGGTTTAGGGTGAATGTTGGTGTAATGGGCCCCACCAGCGTATGATGTATGCATGCGTGTGTGACTGTGAAATCGTTCCGTCTGTGGAAGTAGAGGAGATTTGGAAGCTCTGATCTGCACCACGTTTCCTTACCCAGAATGCCCTGCAAACCTCAAATTTAGCTGAAAAAATCACTTTTTTCACACATTTTTGTGTGGGAAAGTTGTGGCATCACTGGCCTGACACAAATTTCCCACCACCCAGTGTTCCCCCGGGTCTCCCGATATAAACGGTGCCTCACTCGTGTGGGAGGCCCAAGTACCCGAGACAGGTAAGGGCCCAAAACGTAGTAAGGTGACATGAACATTGCCTATCTCAAAACGACCTGGTTTGGCAAGGGGGGTCACTTGGGTTTTTGGCCCGGTGCTCGGCGGCGACCTAGGGAAACCTACCAAACCCACACATTTCTGAAAACTAGACACCCGGGGATTCCAGGGAGGTATGGCTTCCATGGATCCCCCAACGTTTCCTTACCCAGAATGCCCTGCAAACCTCAAATTTAGCTGAAAAAATCACCTTTTTCACACATTTTTGTGTGGGAAAGTTGTGGCATCACCGGGCTGACACAAATTTCCTACCACCCAGCGTTCCCCGGGTCTCCCGATAAAAACGTTGCCTCACTCGTGTGGGAGGCCTAAGGACCCGCCACGGGCAAGGGTCCAAAACGTAGTGAGGCGCACTACGTTTAGGACCATTGCCTGTTGAGGCGCACAACGTTTTGGACCCTTGCCTGTCGCGGGTACTTGGGCCTCCCACACGAGTGAGGTACCGCTTTTATTGGGAGACCCGGGGGAACACTTGGTGGTAGGAAATTTGTGTCAGTCCGGTGATGCCACAACTTTCCCACACAAAAATGTGTCAAAAAGGTGACTATTTCAGCTAAATTTGACGTTTGCAGGGCATTCTGGGTAAGGAAACGTTGGAAGATATATGCAAGCCATACCTCCCTGGAATCCCCCGGGTGTCTAGTCTTCAGAAATGTGTGGGTTTGGTAGGTTTCCCTAGGTGGCCGCCGAGCACTGGGCCAAAAACCCAAGTGACCCCCCTTGCAAAAACAGGTCGTTTTGAGATAGGCAATTTTCATGTCGCCTCACTACGTTTTGGGCCCTTGCCTGTCGCGGGTACTTGGGCCTCCCACAAGGGCCCAAAACGTAGTGAGGCGACATGAAAATTGCCTATCTCAAAACGACCTGTTTTTGCAAGGGGGGTCACTTGGGTTTTTGGCCCAGTGCTCGGCGGCCACCTAGGGAAACCTACCAAACCCACACATTTCTGAAGACTAGACACCCGGGGGATTCCAGGGAGGTATGGCTTGCATATATCTCCCAACGTTTCCTTACCCAGAATGCCCTGCAAACGTCAAATTTAGCTGAAATAGTCACCTTTTTGACACATTTTTGTGTGGGAAAGTTGTGGCATCACCGGACTGACACAAATTTCCTACCACCAAGTGTTCCCCCGGGTCTCCCAATAAAAGCGGTACCTCACTCGTGTGGGAGGCCCAAGTACCCGCGACAGGCAAGGGTCCAAAACGTTGTGCGCCTCAACAGGCAATGGTCCTAAACGTAGTGCGCCTCACTACGTTTTGGACCCTTGCCCGTGGCGGGTCCTTATGCCTCCCACACGAGTGAGGCAACGTTTTTATCGGGAGACCCGGGGAACGCTGGGTGGTAGGAAATTTGTGTCAACCCGGTGATGCCACAACTTTCCCACAAAAAAATGTGTGAAAAAGGTGATTTTTTCAGCTAAATTTGAGGTTTGCAGGACATTCTGGGTAAGGAAACGTTGGGGGATCCACGCAAGCCATACCTCCCTGGAATCCCCTGGGTGTCTAGTTTTCAGAAATGTGTGGGTTTGGTAGGTTCCCCTAGGTGGCCGCCGAGCACCGGGCTAAAAAACCCAAGTGACCCCCCTTGTAAAACCAGGTCGTTTTGAGATAGCCAATTTTCATGTCGCCTCACTACGTTGTGGGCCCTTGCCTGTCGCGGGTACTTGGGCCTCCCACACGAGTGAGGCACTGTTTTTATCGGGAGACTTGGGGGAACGCTGGGTGGTAGGAAATTTGTGTCAGCCCGGTGATGCCACAACTTTCCCACACAAAAATGTGTGAAAAAGGTGATTTTTTCAGCTACATTTGAGGTTTGCAGGGCATTCTGGGTAAGGAAACTTTGGGGGATCCACGCAAGCCATACCTCTCTGGAATCCCCAGGGTGTCTAGTTTTCAGAAATGTGTGGGTTTAGTAGGTTTCCCTAGGTGCCGGCAGAGCTAGGGTTAAAAAACTATAGCTAAGCACTGTGCCAAAAAAAGTTCATTTTTCACTGCGAAATTGAGGTGTGTCCACGATGCGTTTTGCGCCGTTACCTGTTGCGTGCACTAGGCCGACCCACACAAGTGAGGTACCATTTTTCTCGGAAGACTATGGGGAACACGGGGTAGGTGGAAATTTGTGGATCCAAGCAGATTCCAGAACTTTCCACCACAGAAATGTGAGGAAAATGTGTATTTTTTGGCAATTTTTTAGGTTTGCAAGGGATTCTGGGTAACAGAACCTGGTGGAAGGCAGTCAAGTCACCCCATCTTAGATTCCCCTGGGTGTCTAGTTTTCAAAAATGTATAGGCTTGCTAGGTTTCCCTAGGTGCCGGCAGAGCTATGGTTCAAAAACTACAGCTAGGCACTTTGCCAAAAAAGGGTCATTTTTCACAGCGAAATTGAGGTGTGTCCACGTTGCGTTTTGCGCCGTTTCCTGTCGCGGGCACTAGGCCGACCCACACAATGCGGGGTGGGTGGAAATTTGTGGATCCGCGCAGATTCCAGAACTTTCCACCAGAGAAATGTGGGGAAAATTTGTTTTTTTTGGCAATTTTTTAGGTTTGCAATGGATTCTGGGTAACAGAACCTGGCGGGAGGCAGTCAAGTCACCCCATCTTGGATTCCCCTGGCTGTCTAGTTTTTAAAAATGTATAGATTTGCTAGGTTTCCCTAGGTGCCGGCAGAGCTATGGTTCAAAAACTACAGCTAGGCACTTTGCCAAAAAAGTGTGATTTTTCGCTACGAAATTGAGGTGTGTCCATGTTACGTTTTGCGCCGTTTCCTGTCGTGGGCACTAGGCTGACCCACACAAGTGAGGTACCATTTTTCTCGGAAGACTTTGGGGAACGCAGGGTGGGTGGAAATTTTTGGATCCACGCAGATTCCAGAACTTTCCACCAGATAAATGTGGGGAAAAAGGTTTTTTTTTGGCAATTTTTTAGGTTTGCAAGGGATTCTGGGTAACAGAACCTGGTGGGAGGCAGTCAAGTCACCCCATCGTAGATTCCCCTGGGTGTCTAGTTTTCAAAAATGTATAGGTTTGCTAGGTTTCCCTAGGTGCCGGCAGAGCGAGGGTTAAAAAACTACAGCTAGGCACTTTGCTACAAAAGGGTAATTTTGCATTGTGAAAATGTGGTGTGTTCACGTTGGTTTTTGAGCCATTTCCTGTCGTGGGCACTATGCCTACCCCTACAAGTGAGGTACCATTTTTATCGGGAGACTTAGGGTAATTCATATTTGTAAAGGAACTGTTATTACCTATTGACTTTCGATGCATTTCTGCCTTCCAAATGAAAGACATTGTGTAAAAAAGAAGTCATTCTAAAAAATGACTGATAATGCTCATGCTAGTATGAGTATTCCCAATTTCGGAAATGTGCAAATATCTACTGTTTCTAAACTCTATATTTTGTTCCCATTTCAGAAATACATAGGTGTCTTTCATTCCGATTTTTCCATGTACACATTTTTACAGAATAATTACTATATACCCGGTACAAAATAAAAAACCATTGCAAGTTGCTGCTCAGTTTTTGGATCTGGGTTCGTCGGGTTCTTAGTGAACCTACAAGTCCTATATATCCCACAGCCAGTAATGTCCAGCGGATGTAACGGTAAATTGCTTTCAAAGAACTGTCATAATTAGAAGAAGTTACAGGTGAAAACGTTGACACAAAAGTCTTTTTTATTCAACAAATTTTCAATTTATCCTATATTTAACTGTTAGTTTCTATTAAAAAACCTTGATGAATCTACACAAATGACCCCTTGCTGAATTCAGAATTTTGTCTACTTCTCTAAAATGTATAGCTTTCCAGGATCCATTATTGCTTTTGTACCCATTTCTACCATTAACTGGAAGGAGGTCGAAAGCACAAAAAATAGCAAAAATTGGCTATGTCCCAGAAAAATGCCAAAACTGTGTAAAAAAGTTTGGGTTTCTGACAAAAGTCTGGTATCCCCTAAAAGCTGGGAGAATGGTGATTTCAGCCCCACAAACCCTTTTTTGATAACAATTGCAGGGAGAAACCCAGAAGCTTTCATTTGCAGCCCGTTTTTCCCATTTTCCCCCCAAAAAACTACATTTTGCTGTATTTTGGCTCATTTCTGTCACCCCTCCTGGGGAATCCATAAACCCTGAGTACCATCAGAATCCCCATGATGTTGGAAGAAAAGGACGCAAATTTGGCATGGATACCTTATGTGGTCAAAAAGTTACAGGGGCCACAGCGCGCACAACCCCAAATAGCCAAAAAAGGGCGTGGCACAGGAGGGGAAAAGGCCTGGCAGCGAAGGGGCTAGATCAAGTGGAATGACTGAATCATCAGTCCTTGAGGGAGACTGGTGTTACAAATTTAAATTCATCTCCATTGAACCTTACTGTTGAAAGAAAAAGAGATAATTACCATTTTCCAATAGCAACTTCGTTGACACCTTTCAACATAAAAATGGCTAATGATGTTTGTCATCCTAATCAGGCTGGCATTTTAGATTTAACACATCTCACAGGGTATAACTCTTACAACATACTCAATAATGGCATGCCAGATCTTTTGCCAGTCAGCCCGGAGGCACTACCAGCTAATGTCCCAAAGCACAACGCATCATCAAACAGGTTGTTAGCAGAAGGTAAAGACATAGACATTGGCTGTTTAGTGAGTGCGGATACCTCTCTCACTAGCGTAATTACTCATGGTAGTTTTTTCTGGAACATAGCGGGTTTGTCGAATAAATTGGGCATTAAAGACTGGGTAGAGTTTATTAGCGAATTCAGTACAGTCTGCTTACAGGAAATATGGCTGCGCAATATAGCCCACATAAATGGATTTTATTCTGTGCACAAACCAGCTAGACCGTCTGTAGGGGGACACGATGAAGGAGGTTTATTAACCCTGATTTCAACCACATTGGGAAAATACGGTTGGAATCCTCGCATTTTCACATTATTAATATTTTGTTTAAGAAAAATTTGACTTTTGTGGTTATCAATTTTTGCCGTGATAACTTCAATAGTGCAAACATTACTATTGCCCAAGAATTGGAAACTGTTCTAACGAAGCACATTGAGGATTTAAAAACGGACTATGCAATACTTTGGGGGGGGGGTGAATTCAATTGTAAACTGTGCGCACTGTCTAAACGTGAGGCATGGCATTGTTTAGCAAGGGACATGGCGGGCAGTTATCACTTTGAACATAATCCCTGTGGGAACATCTTGAATTCTTTATTGCTGACATTTTCACTCTTTTTTGCTTTGGACTCTATTGAGCTCCTAAACTCTGATGTAGTAACATATGTAGGAAGAGGCAAAGGGACGTTAATTGGTTTTATCATCTTGTCTGATTCTTTTAATTGTCACACTGTGATTTTTATCATAACCTAAACTGCTTTGGAGCGACCACTATCCATTGACATTAAAACTAGGGGTCCCATCAGATCCTCTTATCACACCAGCTAAAGCAGTCCCACTTTCCAATATTAAAAACAAGGGGCTAATTCAGAAGCGGAGAACTATCAACCCAGACTTTGTTCTGGAGGAGACAATAAAGAGCAACCTCGGGCAAGTATTGGGTTGTCTGGAAGAAGAGCTGAGTGCCTCAGTTATGATTAAATCGTATGAGGCAATAACTGAGACAATGAAGTTACTCCTAACACAGAACCAACCCAATAAAATACAGAAAAGCAAGAGGTGGTTCAATAGGGAATGCTGCCAATCACGCAATAAACTAGTCAAGTCCCTAAAAACGAAACCTCGTGATAAGGTGGAAGTGAGATAGATCCGTACAAACTACAAACTCGCGCAGGAGAAACGTAAGGTAGAGATTAGGCAAGAAGCCTGGGGCCAATTACATCTGGCATCTCAGTGTAAATCAGGGGTCTCCAACCGGTCGATCGCAAGCTACCGGTAGCTCGCCAAGACCCTGTGAGTAGCTTGTGATGCTTGCGGATGAATTTAGTAGCTCTTTAGTGTTATTTTGGCTTTTTAGGCTGTTTGCAGGCTCTGCTGCCCGCCCTCACGCAAACCAGCTGCTCAGATTGGCTTTGAGCTTAGCTGGGGCAGGGCAGGCCGGGCCGAAGAGGATGACATACCTCTCCTTCCTAAGCAGATCAGCGTCTTCTTGTACCTCGTGACCAGGCGTCTATGCGCCCCCTGCCTTTTCCTCATGGGCACCGCGCTCATTGTGAGAGTCACGAGTGCGGAGGGTGCTAGTGCGGAGCTGCATTAGGTGGGGCAGGTCAGAGCAGCTGTTTGCCGATCGCGCAAGGAGTATAGAACTGCCGGGACCCGCGCCATCTACCCTTTTCAGCAGGACAGCCTGCCACCTTACCTTCACCAGATCAGCAGGTAAGCCGGCGTGGGAGCACACCCAGAACAATTCTGAAGTCTTTCATTATAATTACAGTGGACTGCACGCAAAAAGCACAACACGTTCGAATTTGCAGCTGCTGCACTTTTTTCACAAGAAGCTGTTCATCTGTGATGGCCCCATTCTCCGCGCTTTCCACTTCTCATTCTGCCACTTCCCACCGGCTTCCCCTCCCCTCTATCTCCCTGAGGACAGTAGTTATTTAGCCCACTATTCCGGTTATCGTTATCTCGTGCGCCTGGCTGTAAACTGGCAACAGGATGCAAGAAAAAGAAAAACGTGTGATGCACTTTTAAAAGCTAAAGGTAAATATATGTTTGTTTTTCTGTGCCACTTTTCAACTGTATGTGTATATTATTCTCTCACTTCACTTCATTGCCACTGGGCGATGGTACTTCCCATTATGTACATTGGAGTGATAAGTGTTTATTCTGCAAGCATGCTGGTTGCAAGTAGTCAGATGCACTGGCTAATGACGTGCAAATTATCGATTTACACTTGGTATGTTATAGCAGACTGCACCTAATAGTTGTTTTGTAATGAGATGGCTATCTGCCACTCTGTGTGAATTAGTCAACCGCCCAATGAAATGAAGAATGCGCTCTCTATCCGATTGGGCGTGACCTTGTGGCTGGGTGCCGCAACGCAGTACTTCCTTCGGTATCTCTCATGCTGGGTGTTAAGTCCGTCGTTCACAAATATCTAATTGTAACCTTTCGGTAGGTTTCTTTTTCTTTATATTTCACCTGTTTATATACTAATATTGTGCTCATAAAGAAAGTACGATATTTTGCCTGAAGTACACCATGCATTTAGTAGACTCTGCAGTAAATGTATGTAGTATATTTTCTCTTATGATGATGTGGGGCTTATAATCACCCTTACTCCAATCATGGTTATATCTTTTGACAAAGACGGCCTTGGTAGAAATGCGTCAAGCTAAATAAACTTTACACGGCTTGAACCTGTAAAATCACTTCCTAATGAGCTGCATCCACTTTACCTCCGCCCGACCCCCCTCCAACCTCGGCCATCAACCCCTCCTTCATAGAACAGGCCAGATGTAGAATGCATATTGTAGAAGTGACTGCTTTCAAACGAACATGTTAGGCCAGGAGAAATTAATGGTGTTGCTAAATTCGATAAAACGGCTAATAATAAATATACCGGCTTGGAGTAAAATGTAGTGCTGGGTTAAAATTAACACCCCAAAAAACGTAAGTGAATTCCAAAAGTTATCGGCTCAGGGAGCGTGTGTGGGGAGGGGGTTGGAGTGACATCTCACAGTCAGCTTTGGCAATGCTGAAGTACAAACTCTAATTAGGGACGGATCGACTCTAACACAGTTTGCCCGCCCTCTCCTGTCAGATGCGGGGTGAATTCAGATTAGAGCAGAGCAGAGAGGTCCGTCAAGTCAAGTGTTTGAGTCGAGAGCTCATAGAGGAGCACGGCTTGGGGGTGGCATGGACCACACACTGACGGGGAGGTGGTGGCTGGGTCAGCTCGGCTCCCCCTGCAGCAAATGGGCTACCTACCGATTGGGAACATCAGAAGACGAGAATTGTCAGTGTCAGGAAGGGCTTGTCTTTTAGTTACTGGTTTGAAGGATGGTAGGGCCAACTCGGCGTGACATCTTTTGAGGACAGTATCGATGACTTGGGTGCAAACATAAATGGTAAAATCAAGTACTGAAACATGCTGGTAATAAAAACAGAAAGGAAAATAAGTGAAAAGCTAAGAAACAGGCATTCACATTTAAGTTTTTACATTTAAATGTGGCAGGTTCGTTGACAGAATGTGCAGCGAGCAAATGTGCAGCTAGCATTAATTACATTTCCTATTTTCTGTGCAGATGAGATAGTAAAGTTAATGTTTAAAATGGAAATGTGTCTCTGCCATCTTCAGACAGCATCCATGTAACAAACAAGGCCTGCCAATTACGGAGCAGAGGGGGTGTTGATACGTGTGAGGACGTGACCAGGCCACTAAGGCTCACTAAGCTGATCCATCAGGACAGCCTCGGGCAGTCAGTACACTCTTTGGTGGGAGGGATGAGTAGGGGGTGTGGAATTCTCACTTGGGGCTCCCCAGTTTGGGAAGTTTTTGTTCCCTTTGTCCACATAGCCCAATGGGAAAGAATTCCAGAACAATAGTATCACTGCCCTGAAGACTAGTTCACACAACCAGGTGTCATTATTAGCCAATGGGTGCTGGGTAAACTAAGATCAGAGGAGCGCAGGTGAACGGCTTAGTATCGCTGCCCTGAAGACTAGTTTACACAACCAGGTGTCATTATTAGCCAATGGCTGCTGGGTAAACTAAGACCAGAGGAGCGCAGGTGACCGGCTTAAGGTTAGCAAGCAATTCACTGCAGGGCAGCGGGAACCGGAGTCTGTTGCCTTAATCCTCACCCAAGGTTAGTGTTTTTCCCCACATATATCTTATATTCTGCCGGGTGTTTGACTTACAATGAACAAACCAAAGTGCAGCACAGAAATATCCACAAAATCCTTTGTTTCATTTATACGTGTTTTTATGCAGTTACCCAGCAGGAGTGGATGTAGTTGTAGTAGTGGTTATATGTGCGCAAGTGACGTGTGGAGTGGCTTAATTGCTGACCTCTTTGCGAATGCAAACCTGGGGTAATTTCATCATAAATACATGATTCTGGGCTAATCACTTTTTCTGGCGTTTTAAAGTGCAAATATATGAAATTTTAAAACCGTCAGTACAGCTTTCTTTAGTAGTTCGTCCCAATCCCATCACCCGGGGGTTACATTCCAGCCTCAACAGCTCCCGCCCCACCATGCCACTCATATACCTGCATATTTGTTTTTACTTCTCACGAAGCCGGACACTCAATCAATACAGTTTCAAGGAGAGAACTAGATGGTCAGTTGCTCAATATTGAGCAGCAGATCTCGTTTTCCAAAACTGAACATTATTTTATTGTTTTTAAAAATATAAAAGGCTGCGCAAGACGACAGCTCAGGAAATCCCATTGAGTCAAGCAGAGGTAATAAATTCTATGTGGTGATTCTTTTTAAGACGAGCTATGTCCAGTCCAGTCCAGTCCTGGGGAGAGTGGGCAGTTCATGCTGGCTGTGCATGTGTGGGAGGAGACTGATGCTTGAATGTACATTGTGGCCTGGAAACACAACTGAATGGCGAGATCCTGCATGCATACCGTCATGAGTCCTGTGACAGTTCTCATGATGCTGTTTCGCGCTATAGTACCTTGTTCTGGGGGGCATACTTAGCAAACTTTCACATAGGGCAGCAAGCCACCTTCCTGCACTAAGGTGAAGGGCAGGAATGCACTGTATTTAACATGATATGACACATTGCTTTCCCTGCACTGGCACACAACTGCTGCCTAGTGCCAATACAGGCACCGCGCGCTGTGGTGCAAGGGTCCCTGCATTGCAGACGGAATTGTTTATGCGCAGGGAGGGGCCCCTTCTTGCACAAAAACAATCCTCTGAGAGGGAACTCTTAAGTATTGTGTTCAAACCACAGTATGGGCTCTGAAGAAATTAGGCTTAACGTCAATGAAACTGGGCGTGGGAGGTCTCTCGGAAAAATGCGCGAGTTGCTTGGGGTTTAGTAGCTCACGACGATTTTCACTGAACAGAAGTAGCTCTCACTACACAAATGGTTGGAGACCCCTGGTGGAAAGACTCAAAAATCTATTGAAAAACTGTTAATGGAGAGTATTTTAGTGATATAAAAAAGGTAATATTGAAGTGCCTGAAATGTGGGTAAAACATTTCTCTGGTCTCTACAGTAATACTACTGTGACACAATGTGAAGCTCATCCCCAATATGCGGCATTACCTTTGGATCCCCCAACTCTAGATGAAGTAAACAGGGTACTTACCCAGACTGTAAAGAACAAGGCCCAGGGGCCGGATGGCATACCCGCAGACTTATTTTTAGCAAACATCTCACTGTGGCTACCATTGCTAACCAATATATTAAGATGTTATGCGGCCCAGGGTCCCCTGGAATCTTGGAGATCGGTCATAATAGTCCCTATATACAAAAAGGGAGACAGGTCGGATCCTAAATGTTATCGTCCAATCTCACTGATTGACAGTTCTTTTAAGATTATGGGACGTGTGATATTGGACAGATTGGAGACCTGGATAACAGAAAATGGGAAGTTCTCCACTGTCCAATACGGATTTAGGAAAGGCCTGGGCACCGTAGAACAGTGCCTCAATCTGCACCTGGTCATTGGCAAGTATACCATGGCTAAGTCAGGGTCCCTATACCTCGGGTTTATGGACCTTACGTCTGCCTTTGACTGGGTGCAGCGGGGGAAACTGTGGGAGAAAATGCTGCTTATGGGCATTGATGCATCCATTGTTCAGTTTTTAGCCACAATGCATCAGGGAGTCACAGGAAGAGTATGATACGGAATAGATTAGGATGAAATGTGGGGTTCACCAGGGATGCGTCCTCGCCCCATTATTATTCTGTTTATATATAAACGACTTAGAAAGCCACCTCAGAATCGGAAATGTAGATGCACCCTCAATAGGCAGCGGGTCTTTACCTGCTTTATTATACGCAGACGATCGTGTCCTAATGTCAAGAACCGGGGTGGGATTACAAAGGCTTTTAACTAGTTTTAACAATTTTATGTGTGATCCTGGGTTAGAAACAAATGTCGCCAAATCTCATGATATGGTAGTAGGTAAATCACCATCTAAAACTAAGACATTTTATATAAAGAATGAAACATTGTGTCAGGTGCCAACTTTTTCGTATTTAGGCATTCTTTTTAATGAAAAAAATACATGGTCACACCTTGTTCATGCTAGAATTGGGGGCTTCAATAAAAATGTGGAGGCCATTTTTAGATTTACAAATAAATTAGGCTCTCGCCCCATAAAAGCAATTATAGATATATATAAAGCACGAACATGCGCCGCCACCTTATATGGCACTGGAGTTAGGGGCTGCACCAACACTCTGGGCCTCCAGAGAGCCGAGAATATGATGCTAAAATGCGTGCTGACATAACCGAAAAGCACCCCTGCCATTATGTGCCATAAGGAACTAGGTGTAATTCCATTGTCTTTCCGCACGCAATTAGCACCTCTGATGCTTTGGTGTAGCATCTGGGTAAAAGAGGAAAGAGCCCTGAACCGTGACATAATCGTAGACTGTTTGAAACTGGATTGTGTAAAAAAAATTCTCTGGCTTTCTTACTTGCTAGATCAATTGGAGAAGTTAGGATTGCAGGATTATTTTAATAATCCTGGAAATATATCTTCAATTCCAAAAAATAGGCTTAAAAACAACTTCTTATCACATTTGAATAACGTAAGAGATAGCCTGGAGATAGTCAAAAAAAGGGTTGTAGAGCATTCACTGTTAATTAGCTCCTCAAGAATTGAACCCTATCTTTCCTTCTATTTTAATCAAGCCAAGATGTTTTACTTGATTAGGTTCAGGATGGGAATTGTTCATCTGTTGGTTTCGTATCCAAGTAATGCATATTGTGATGCTAAATTAGATTTGTGTCCATGCAACTCAATTTCTGCACAGAGCACCCCGCACTTTGTTTTTGTTAATTGTTATCTTAAACCGAGACACACTTTTTTAAAACCTTTATTGAGATTTTTAAACATTAGAATATGTCAACCTGCATTATGTCACCTACTTCTTTTAAATGATGAATTCACTTGTTTTATGGTTTATAAGTACATTTCCACTGCAGTTTGGCTCCTTAATATCATTGGAAAATGAATTCATGGGTTTTGATTATGTTGGCTAAAATGTTATCATGTGAAACAATGTTTTACCTTATATAGATTATTATGGCAAATGATGAATTGCACTCTGGGGCTTATTTACAAGCCCCTTGCGCTGCCATTGCGTCACATTTTTGTACGCACTGGTGGCACTGTGTGCTTGCCCAAATTTACAAGGCAAAGTAAAGTCACCCTGCGTGGCTTGTCATCGTTTGTTAATATGGCCCCCTTACCCACATTACTCTGCGTGAAAGGGGTGTCCGATGGGTGGTGCTGTGGGTGTTCTCAGGCAACATCCATGGAACCTGACGCATTCCAA
Source organism: Triturus cristatus (assembly GCF_964204655.1). Classification (NCBI taxonomy): domain Eukaryota; kingdom Metazoa; phylum Chordata; class Amphibia; order Caudata; family Salamandridae; genus Triturus; species Triturus cristatus. Next base: position 77,229,142 of record NC_140581.1, read on the forward strand.
GGTTTCATAAACCTGCGAATGCGTCAAATTCCTAGGCCTCCCCAAGGGAGGCGTAAGGGAGGTGCAACAAGGAGAAATACCTTTATTTCTCCTAGTTTTTCCATTTTCTAAGTGTGCTGAATTCTGTCGCACACATAGAAAGAGTAAAACACCTCTTGTGATTGTTTTTGTGCAGGAAAGTGTCCCTTCCAGCACATAAACAATCAACCCTACAATGTGCAAGGGTGCCTGCATTGGTGCATTGCAGCTCATTGTGTTCCAGCACCAGAAAAGAACAGAAATCTTCTGTATGTTGTAGATGCTGTGCATTCCTGCCCTTTTGTTGATGCATGGAAGTGCAGCATGCAAGCTTGCTGTGCTGCAGTTCGTCAAAATTATGTAAATGAGGCCCTCTGTTGGCAAGGAGCGTGAGATGAAGTCGAGGCATCAAAAGCCTTCCGAAAGTACTCTCAGTTTACATCAGAGTTGAGAGGAGGTTGAAAGTAACCAGATGAAATAAAAAACAGAAAACCATGTATTCTCCCTTTCAAATTCAAGATGAGCAGGTACTCGGCAACTGTGAGTACCTGTCCATAAAGTATCACAGTTCATGACACCTGTGCTGCTGATCGACCACACAATGCATCATTAATGATTTCCTTCAGTGCTCTGATGAGCCAAAGCCCTGATTCTGGACCAAAGGTGAAGGTGTTCAGATGAGGACTCTCAGCCACAAATTGCAAACTTATAGTAGTATCTGATAAGTCTAGTGATGGAGGCTCATCCAGTCTCTGAAACCTGGCTGCAGGAGATAGAATAATGAGAAATGCAAAGGCTCTTGATGGAACAGTTTAATAATTCAACCAAAAAAAGGAATCAGGTAAGGCTTTTGTCAACAAAATCAAGTCAATTACATGAGATCACGCTGCCTGAAAAAGGCCCCTGCTGTTAGCGAGGAGACTCCTCCAGGTGCACTCCTGGGTGTATGTGTCTGGGTGTGCTCTCTGCTTGTCACAGTATACATCTCATTATTCAAATAAACAGATTTAACACTGAATAACAGAAAATAAATTGAGAAGTGTCTCTTTTACTCTATAGAGAGTACACCTTGGATGATTCCTAAACCGATTCATACCTTCTTGATGTCATACACTTGTCTGGATATCACCCTTAATTGACTTGTTTCTACTTGGTCAATTATGTGTTTGCTGGCACTTATCTACACTAATGCAGTTAACTTGACAATTCTCAATCCTTCTCTGACCCACATCCATCCTTTAATTCACCTTGTTATATTCACACTCACACTTAACAGAGACTTCAAATGTAATCCTTCTTTAGTGACGCCATACGCTTGGGTACTTCACATCTGCGATAGCATATTGTCACATGGATGGGTCATATGTGGTCTACAGGAGAAGATGTGGAATTAAAAGGATTTTGTTAACTAGTTTTACTTGCCTGAGAATCAATTTTGTGCATTTATTGGTGACCACAGGAACAAGCCAAGGGAGAAACTTCCACTGTGAAGAGCAGAGGAGAGTGTCTGATATCTATCCCACACCAGTAAGCCTGCAATCTGTAATGATGGCCAGCAGATGGCAGAGGCAGACTCTGGTGCTAATGTCACGCCCACCAATTACCAGGCCTAATTCCTGTCATATGATTGTGAGTGGCAGTAGAAATTTAGGGCAATCTACAGTTTTAATAAATCAAATGACTATTTGAAGCCTCTTGATTGCACCTTTATGTGAGAGCAAGTTTTTATCCATCAAAATTGCTGATTATGTAAATTGAGAAAAACATCTTAGTGTATGTACACATACGTCATGTGAGATAACTTACACAAATGTGCAGTAGCGGTCCATTACCCACACAAGCTCAACAACACTGTGAATGCTTTTAGAATGGGCAAGCTGGGCCCAGGACAAAAAACCTCCAACTTCACACTAAGCTGTTTTATTCATTTTCTGTCTATCTGCTCATTTTTAACAGCCCTGTGAACACAAATTTGCCCTATGCTGCCTCGCTTTCTTCACAAATAGAAGACATTTTCTTTTTTTTAGCCCAGGGCCCTATCCAATCAAGGGCCAGCTCTGGATGTGCTCATCCGTGCACACCATTGTGCCAAAAATGTCTGTCAAGGAAAGTGTGGATGGTGCTGGATGGAGGGGGGGAGACTAGGGCCACGTGCCTTCAGCTTCTAGGAAAGCCAAACCTCCACAATTAGTGATGTCGGTATACGTTTGCCACACAATTGCCACAGTTGGCAAGCATTTACCACAATGCTCAAAATGTATACCTTATTTTGATTATTTATCGAATTTGGGGTGAATTTACTTTTGCTTGTAGCAACATCACAGCATAGATTCATTTAGGGCTCGCCAGGGGTTGAAGCTGAGACCACGGGCTAACTCCTTGCGACCCCCAGCACTACTCTTGCGACCCATGGCCTCAAAATCAGTGTCAGGATCACAGGAGTAGCTCGTCCTTGGGGGCATCAGTTAGGCCTCTACTTTACTTTTTTTGCCAATTGTTTTGATTATACTAGTAGTGAATAATAATATATAATTTACTATTTCTGTAATAAAACAAATGGAGTGCACTTAGCTGGAATATGACCTTTCTTGAAAGCAGAGATAAGTAAAAACTGCTTTTTTATGTATGTTGTGTGTGTGCATTCTGATGAGAGTGTGTTTATGTGAGAGAGTGTGTGTATGTGTGATTATGTGTATCTGTGTAAGCGTGTGCATGTGAGTGAATGGAAAGGTCTAATAGCTTGCGATATCACTTCCGCTACCCCATGCCTTTTGGTGAATTGATGTTCATGCATCACAGTGACCAGGTCCTGACGCATGCGTGCAGCCTTGCAGGGACTGTTAATGCTCAGAAGGTTTGGGAAAATCTACCAGCTAATGTTCATCAAAAACAAATACATTGGCAGCACAAGGGTAAGGAGGATCGGGGCGGCATGGGGGAGGCTCTGGGCATGCCACCTCTTACTAATGAATTAAAGGCTGGGAAGATCAGGAATGTGCATTCCTAGCGTGCTCCCTTCTTGTCACATACACCAGGCACGTGGGCCCACATCAGCAGCAGTATGCCACAGGGTATATCACACCCACATGTTCACATCGTGAGACGTCCCAGTCAGAACATATTGACTATTAACCCAAATGCAAAAACAACAGTTGATGGACAGAATGCAAAACGATGTCATACATTCTCCCCAGTACAGAGATCTGGGCCTAAATCCATCGTTTTTTTTTGCTCACCATGCCATTCCAGTTTTAACCCAGCCATATGCAAATCAGTCTTGACCCTGTGCCAAGCCAGGTCCTCCCTGGACTGGAACCACGCATCCTAGGACCGGTTTCAGGGTTTCACCACTCTTCAGCCAGGATAGCTTGATTCCATCGGCATGGAGAGCACGTGACTCACATCTGAGCATACCCGTCCCACTCGGGGTGACAAATGCAAAAACAACAATTGATGGACAGAATGCAGAACAATGTCATACATTCACCCCAGTACAAAGATCTGGGCCTAAATCCATCGTTTTTTTGCTAACCATGCCATTCCAGTTTGAACCCAGCCATATGCAAATCAGTCTTGACCCTGTGCCTCATGGGAACAGTCCAGCCCAAACTGCCAAGCCAGGTCCTCCCTGGACTGGAACCAAGCATCCTAGGACCGGTTTCGGGGTTTCACCCCTCTTCAGCCAGGATAGCTTTATTCCAGTGGTATGGAGAGCAGAGGACTCACGTCTGAGCATGCCCGTCCTCCAAGGGGGGACTTAGAGGGGGGTCTCCCAATGACAGAGGGGTTGTGAAGGCAAGCAAGGTTCCAAGAGCCCTTTTTAGGTCTCACCTACAAATGGACCTGCAATGTACAAAACCAGCGCCCAAACGGACAGATTTGGGTGAGCCCACTGCTAATCACTGGTTGACTTTCTTACCACTCTTGTTTGTTGGCTTTTTATTCCAGGGATTTACTAATCCACAATTATAACTTTCACTGAATCACATGCTTGAATGTCCCCTATCATCATTGTAGGAGTCCCACGGTAACAGTAATATAAGCAGTGTTAAAGCATTAGCATTAAAAACTCTATTGAAAACGACATGATATGTCATAATATGAAATGATATGCTATGATATGACCAGATTTTCTAATGTGCAGCAAATGCTCATAGTTGTCTAGGTGCCAGGCCACCCTGCAGAAACTGAAATAAGCTAAAAGAATGATTTGCAGTTCTCCTATGCCATACTAAGTGTAAAAGACTGTTTGTTAACCCCTTTATAAGGTGTAGACCTATTGACAAAAGATATAGGGGCAGACTGTTCCAGACTCTTCCGCAGCAACTGAGAAGGTTCTGCCTCCCCATTTCTTCCTACAGACTCTAGGGACAATATCCCGATGCACAGTGACGTTTTCTAGCTGGAACATAGCGTTGGAACATGGCTTTAATATCTGCTGGGCTTGCCGTGTGAAGGGCTTTAAGAACAATGCAGAGTCATTAAATGCAATTTGCTTCTCTGCCGAAAGCCAATGCAGTTCATTTAGAAATTTAAATGCCAATTGACACTTAGGTATGTCCAGGGTAAGTTTAGCTGCAGCATTCTGCACCAGTTTTAGCTTTGCAATGGTCGTCTTGTTGGCCTCAAGGTGCAGAGTTTTATAGTGGTCTATTCTTAAGGTAACCAGAGCAAGCACAACCTGTCTACGAACCAGATGGGCCATGAATGGAAAGATTTTTCTCAATGTTTTGATCGTCCAAAGGCAGGTTGCGTCTGCAACTCACCAGACTGTTCAGTGACAACTCGCCATCCAAGATAATTCCCAGATTCTCCACTGTTTTGTCTGGCCTTCGTAAGGTACCTACCGTATTAGGTTACCGAGTGCTATTCAGACCCGAAGATTAACAACCGAAGAGCACAACCTCCGTCTTAGCTCCATTTAATTTCAGGTGGTGTTTGCCCATCCATGTTGCTACTAGGCCTGGGCGAAAATTTCGTTCCGTTCGCGGAAATTGCGATAATTTGACATTTTCGCGTTCCGCGGAGAGAGCGAAAATGTCAAAATTTCCGGTTTCCGCAGCTTGGCGATAATTTGTTTCTTGCTCGCGCTGTAAAATAATACATTCTCGCGCGCGCGCGATCGCCTTACCTGAATCCCTGCGTTCGCCGACAAGTTTTCTTGATCCGGTCGCGTTCTCCATGAGATGTTGTATTGTTTTTAGCCATTTGCGCTGTCTCGCGACAGTTCGCACCCGCAGTGACGTCATGCGTCGCGTGATCACGTCTTTCTTCTCGTGATCATGCACCGCGAGACAACTCAAAACAAGATGGCCACGCCCGCAAGCAACCACATGGGTAAGTTGGCGACCCGCAACCATGCAGAAAATCTCGCGAACATCAGGGACAAAAACTTCCGCATCTTCGCGATGTTTCCGCTTGTTTGCGATAATTTTAAACATTTTCGCGATAATTTGCAAAAGTTAATTTCGCAAATTCCGCCCACCCCTCGGCCATCATATAATAAACATTAGTAGCTTATTCACATTGTTTTATACAATCCACACTTCAAGAAAATCAGAGCAAACAACTTGAAGCACTGCGGAACCACCATACCTCAGTTATCAAGCAAGAGTGTAATGCCAGGCAAAAATTTGAGATATGTAATTGGTGAGCCTTAACGTGAAAAGGGGAGAGGGTTGCATGTAATTCTGTAAAAGATGTCAATACTGGAGAACCACAGTGTACAGGTAAGTAACTTGTTTTTCCTCCAGTAATGTATCATTCATAGATTCACATATGGGGATCAGAATTGTAAGCAGCACCAGTAAACAATGAAGCAGAGTAAGGCAAACCATCCCACCATAATAAAAAGGAAATAATACAGCAGCATAAAATGTATAAACGTGAATTCAACACAGGGATACTAGAAGCATTACCTGACAAAGCCGCAACAAAGGTAGAGACACAGACATCATACACAAAAAAGTATATGAACCAAACTAAATGTTGCTTACTTTATCAAAACAGGCACCTCAGCGCAGCTTGTCCAACTGCCCCATCTGCTTTTCTCCAAAGACCAGTTAGTAGTGCTTCATGAAGATGTGGATATTAACCCACATCACTGCCCTGCAGAAGTCAGGCAATGATACTGCTGCGCACAGGGCTGAAGTAGCAGCAAACTTCTGCGTAGAATGCACCTTCACATTCAGGATGAATTCAGAGAATTACCCTTTCACCTCAAAATTGCATTGAATTGTGAAGGCATGGATTTCACTTATTTTCCTTGTGGAGGTAAGCGCCAAAAGAAAAGTGACTTTCCAGGAGAAAAATTTCAAGCCAGTCTTATAGATTGGTTCAAAGGAAGCTCTCATAAGCTGTTAGAATTGGGATCTCTGGTTGGCTAAGGCTTGCGCCAAAGCCAGGCAGAGTCCACCACTCTAAGTCAGGGCTGAGGAGTTACACGCCAAAGATAACCCCTGCTCACCCCCTTGGTAGCTTGGCACGAGCAGTCAGGCTTATCCCGGAGGCAATGTGTAAAGCATTTTCGCATGCACACAGCAACAACACCCTAGGCCCACCACAAAAGAAACTCCACACAAGGTTATCTATAAAAAATAGCCTTTGTATTATAATAAACACATTAGATGATAATCACATAATTTACACTGTGCCAACTGGTACTAGGCAGAATTTTACAGGGGACTATTTACACAAGACAGGGCCACATGGACCGCTGTCAGAATTAGCACAAATCACCAATAGTAAATGTAGAACATATACCAACTGTAACACAAATTGTAACTGTAGAGCACAACCAGTAACTACTGGTGCAATAATGACCTCAGCATTATCACAATAGAATCAGGTATAAAACCTATCCTGTATACATCACAGGGGCATAACACATTATGCAATCTCTCACCAGTCTAAATCCTTAGACCCTACCTCCTAAGTATAATTACACTAGGGGCGTACATCACACAGGGAAGTATAATCTCCCTAACATAAACCTATACAGGTAAAACAACCTCCTAGGCAGAAATCATATCTAGAGGTATAAAACACAGGGTGCGCAAAACATACTATACACGGTACATTTCCTAACACCATAAGCATTAACACCGGGTGTGCAAAACATACTACACACTGTACATTTCCTAAAACCATAAGCATTAACACAGGGTGCGCAAAACATACTACACACGGTACATTTCCTAACACCCAAAGCATTAAAACACAATAGTACGTCAATCACCTTAGGGTCCAGGTTGCACCAGAACCTAAACGTAGCAGCTGCCCACTACTTGCTGCGCAGCTGGGGACAAGAACAGGGCCTAAACGCTGCAGCTGACACTAAGTGCTGCGCAGCTGTGGAAGTCAAATATGAGGAAACCAATGTTCCCCACGTTGGACCCATCTGGCTCAGAAAACAAACATGTCCTCATGGAGCTCGCGTGCTCCTGAAATCAATATGCGCCTATACAGTAAAAGAAGGACTGGCCCTGAGCACTGGGACGATCACTGGCATTTTAAATAAATGAAATGTGCCCCCAAAACGTGGAGTGCCCTGGCCATCGGGGCAGCAGACAACAAAGAATAGGGGCATGGCACCTCGGTGCCCTCTGGCCCCTACGGGGCTTGGAAATAACTTGACCCCAAATGTTGGAGCCATCTAGGGCTCTAGAAACAATTATGCCCGTCGTTGGAGCCCTCTGGGGCTCTAGAACAATAATGCCCCCTTCGATGGAGCGGCCCGCTGACAGACAGGGCCGCTCTGACTCGGTGCCTCGCACCAAAAACAAAACCTGCTCCCTTTATGGAGCGGGAGCGATATGCAGCTCTGTCCCCTGCCCAGCCCTTACTCACCGGGCTCCGGTGCAGGGGACTCCCCTCCTGGATGCGGTGGAGGCAGGCACCGGCAATGTGCCTCGCGCCCCCTCCGCAGGAACAGGCTGCGGCGCCACTCCTCCCCTCAAGGTCCAGCGCGGGGAGGGCTCCCGCCTGGATCCATTGGATTCTTCACCCGGGTCCCCTCCTGGGACCCGGGGCTTTTCCTCTATCCGTCCATCACCGCGGGGCTCTCCCTCGAGCATGGGAGCCCCGCGTCAACAGGTTACGTTATGAGTAAATGTAAGTAGGATTTGTTGTTTGCATAAATGAGTAGGATGACTGCATAAGTGAATAGGATGTGTGCTAGTATGTAATGTGTGTAATGTCGATATAGGTGTATAAGTATATTTGATAGTGTTCTATTGATCATTGAAAGCATGTATGAGTGAATCTATAGGTAAGTGATTAGATGTGTGTGTAGATCTAGGAATCACTGAGTGGGTTTTTAGAAACTTGTATTGGTGTGTCAATGGATTCAAATATGGTACTCTGTATTTTACAGTGAGAGATGAAAGGTTATACTAGTGTATGATGAGGTGTATCTGATTGTCACGTGGATGATGTCATCAGTGATGTCATCAGTGATGTCATTTGAGATGTCATCAGTGATGTCATCAGTGATGTCACTGACCATGTCATGAATGATGTAATATGTGACATCATCAGCAGTGGATTGCGGGCGCGCGAATTATAGTGAGTACAACTAACTATAACGGAGGAATTTCAATGGTTTTGTACGAGTGAAATGTCCAGCTAACTATAACAGCCCTGAAACCTATGGTTTTTTCAGTGAATTTCTAAGGTTTTTTAAATGCTAATTCCTAACCATAACATGTCTGAAACCTATGTTTTTTTCAGTGAATATATATATATATATATATATATATATATTCACTGAAAAAACCATAGGTTTCACACACGTTATAGTTAGGAATTAGCATTTAAAAAACCTTGCAAATTCAGTGAAAAAACCATAGGTTTCACACATGTTATAGTTAGCTGGACATTTCACTCGTAAAAAACCAATGAAATTTTCCCGTTGTAGTTAGTTCAGCTAACTATAACTCGCGCGCCCGCAATGCACTGCTGATCACGTCACATATTACATCACTCATGACATGGTCAGTGACATCACTCATGACATCACTGATGACATCTCAAATGACATCACTGATGACATCACTGATGACATCATCCAGTGAATGTGTGTTTTTCTGAAAATTAAATATGTTTTATTTATGTATATCTCAAGGTCGATGGAAGAATAAATGGGTATATAAGTGTCTAAATGGATGATTTGTTTTTTAAAAATTGATTGTGTAACTGACTGATTAAGTGTATCATAATGAATACATGACTTAGTGAGTAATGTTTAAATATGTAAATATCTGTATCAGTCTCTCACTTTGTGTATAAGTGTCTGCATGGGTTGGTGAGTAGCTACATGGGTGTTTATATTGGATTTTAGGTTGTTTTTTGAGTATCAGTCTGAGTGACTGCATGGTTCGCTGGGGGGTATTATGTAGTGCATAGGTGCATGAATGAGTGATTCACTGTTTGTATGTGTTGAAGACAGCATGTGTGCAGGACTGTATGGGTGGATGAGTGTGTGTATGGGTGTGTTAGTGAGCGAATGACTGTCTCAATAGTGTCTTTATGAGTAACTACATATGTTTTAAACTAGTATATGTGACTATTGGTGTATATAAGTGAGTATATGTGAGAGTGAGAGATTGGAAGAGTTCCTGTATGAATAAGTATGTGTTTCTATAAGTGATTGTTTAAAAGACTAAGTATGTGTACGTTTCTGTAGAAGTAAGTGTGGTGGTGTGTGTGTGGTAAATATTTCATTACCGGTACTATTTTTTATGCGTTCTGTCAGCTAGGTCATTACCCTGAGAAATGATATCGGTAACTTTTGTGTGGGCTTTGCATTTCATAATCGATATTGCAGTAGGTAGATGAATCGCGTCTAATAGGGCTTGAATGAGGGGTCCGTGTTGGATGTGGGCACCGTGAGAAGTTAAATAACCTCTCTCTTGCCACAGTACGCCGAAGTCATGGACGACTCCGAATGCATAACGTGAATCTGTGTATATGTTGACTTTTTTATTTGTGGCTTGAATACAGGCTTGTGTCAGAGCGGTGAGCTCTGCTGCTTGAGCTGACAAAGTATTAATACAATTTGTTTCAATGACTTCAGTGTCTGTTGTGACTGCGTAAGCGGCCACTAACTCTCCTGTACTTGTTCTCATACATGACCCATCTACATACAATGTCAAGTCTGGATCTGACAAAGGGATATCTGTCAAGTCTTGTCTGGGTTTCGTCGTGATAGTAATGACTTCGACACAATCATGTGCCAATGGATCTGTTCCGCCTACTGGTAACAGTGTGGCAGGATTTAACGTATTACAACGTCTGATTTCTATGTGTGGCTGAAACAATGTCAATTCGTAACCGGTGAGTCTCGCTATAGTCAAGTGTTGTGTTTGTGTGCGGTTCAAAAGAACCTCTACTGCGTGTGGTACTTGTACTGTCAATTGATGTCCTAGCACTATGGCATCGCTTTGTCTGATTGCTAAAGCTGTTGCTGCCACCGATTTCAGGCACGCTGGAAGAGCCTGAGCTACTGGATCTAATGTACTAGAGAAATAAGCACATGGTTTGTGTGATCCTGCTTGTTCCTGAGTGAGTACTGACAAGGCAGTACCTTCGCGTTCTGTAACGAAGAGTGTAAACTGTTTACTGTAACATGGTGTTGCTAGGACAGGTGCTTGGCATAAAGCTTTCTTTAAGCTTTCAAAAGCGTGTGTATGTTCTGGAGTCCAAGGGAGGACAGTCGATGTGGCTGCCTCCTGTGTTGTCAACTGGATGAGTGGTTTTGCTAGAAATGCATATTGAGGGATCCACTGCCTACAGTATGAAGTGAGGCCTATAAAAGCCCGCACCTCCTTTTGTGTCTTGGGTGGTGGCATGTTAGCAATTAACTGGATGCGGTCGGATGTAAGCTGCCTTCCCTCCTTGGACAGCGAGTGCCCAAGGTAAACAACTCGCTGGACACAGAATTGCAGCTTAGAAGGGGACACCTTGTGCCCCTTGTCAGCCAGAAATTTCAAAACCGTCAGTGGCGCTGTCTCACATTCAGGTTCGCTTCGGGCGGTGATCAGCAGATCATCGACATATTGAAGCAAGGCAGTGTTAACTGGCATGTGGATACTGTCAAGTTCTCGTTTCAGTGCTTGGCTATAGATGCTGGGGCTTTCTGTAAATCCTTGAGGTGCGCGTGTGAATTTAAAACTTCGTCCATTTAAACTAAAACCGAACAGATATTGACTTTCCGGATCGATTGGGACACTAAAGAAAGCATTCTTGAGATCAATTACAGTGAAAAACGTAGCTTTTGAGTCAATAGCTGTGAGTAATGAAGAGATATCTGGGACCACAGGGTATTGTGGTACAATACATTTATTTAATTCGCGCAGATCAATAACTAATCGATATACTGGTGGTGCTTTTGGATCCGTTCTTTTAAGAATCGGAATTATCGGGGAATTACATACATTGGAGTCGGTTTCGACAACCACTCCTTGTGCAATGAGCTCGTCAATGATTTGCAGTAAAGCCGTTACAGCATCTGGTGGTAACTTGTATTGTCGCATTCGTGGTAGTACTATTCCTGTTTTCAGTGTAACTCGATATGGTGTAATGTTCATGCAACCAACATCAGTGGGGCCTTGTGCCCATAAATGTGTAGGTAAATTCTGCAGTCGGTGATCCATGTCTCTGGACACGTAGTGACCTTTAAAGTCACGTAAAAATAGTCGTACTCCTTCCGGAGAACAACATATAATGGCTCCTAGAGCTTTCAATGTTTTTATGCCTAACAAGTTTTCTGGACATGATTTAGTAAGCAATAAATCTGTAGTACGTGTCAATGGACCGACTGTAAGTGGAAGAGGTTGTGTTACGTCATTGATTATAGGTTTTCCTGAGAATCCAAGGGAAATATTCTGTGAGCCTGAGAGGGGTGCCCCTGGAACTTCACTGCGTCTTATAGTTGTTCTGCTTGCCCCTGTATCAAGTAAAAACTTTCTGTCTTCCCCTAATAGTTCACTATGTACATAAGGTCCCTCTTGGTCTACAGGAACCTCAATAAGGGGTAAGCCAACTTCCCTCTCTAGGCTATCTCATGAGTATCGCTGATAATCGGGATAATCTGTCTGTGCATACTGATACATCTGTTGTGTTGTTGCTTGTGTTGCAGCAATAGGCTGCGCTTGTGGTGGTGCTACGATCTGTTGTGGAGCTGCCTGTTGCGGAGCTAGTTGTTGCGGAGCTAACCTAGGTTGTGCATGCTGAGGGATTTGTTGTTGATTCTGATCCTGTCTAGGTGGACGTGGTCTCTCCTGGGTTCTACCTGTGGCAATATTATGTTTCAGGACTGGACAATCGTGTATATAATGACCTGGTTGTTTACAATAGTTGCATGTCCCTTTCGCAGGACCTGCGGAATCACCCTTTTGATGACCATCTGCTGGAACTGACTGTGCAACAAGCATTTTCATTTTTGTATCTTTCATACGTCTTTGTTCGTGTTCTTGTTCTTCTCTAATTCTATTGTGGTGATATTGTAACATCTGTAGCATCTGTGATGGGGTATTACCTTGCCAGGTACTTTCGAATTTCAATACTCTATTCTTGACTTGCAGCAGAGAATTTTCAACTAATTTTGTCACAAACAGATGTGGATATGACTCACTACTGGCTTTTATGCCACTATTTATACTAAAACATTTTTCAAATCGGGAATAGAAATCGCTAGTGTCTTCATCTGGTTTTTGTTTACAGGCTGAGATTGCACCCCAGTCTTCCTTTTTCGTAGTTAATAAACGTGGCAGTACCTGTATTAGTAATCCTGCTAGTGCTGTAGTCTTTTCCCCAAGCCCTGCTCCTGCAGCTCGGGCTTTTTCTTCGTTTTCTAACGCTGTCCAATCTATCTTTTGGTCTCCCACCTCCCATTCCTTTTCTTTGAGTTTTTCGTAAACACCGGCGGGTAATAGGACTTTTAATATTTTCATAATATCGGGGTAGGTATACTCTCCCATGAGTAACATGTCTTTTATCTCACGGTGGAAACCTGCTGGGTCCTTGTCATGGCTGGGTACTACTTTCTTCATTTCTAATAATTCCAGTTTAGTTATAGGCGTGTACACAAACACGCGTGTAAAATTATCGCCGGCACCTCTTATTGGGTGCACTTCGCGTAACGGGTTCTGTCTATCTATGTGATACATTTTTCTTCCCATGATGGGAACTGGAACGTGTTCTGGGCATACGAAATTTAAATATTGGTTTCGGGATTCTAGAATTTCTTTAATCAAATCAGTACCTGACCCTCTCCATATGTTCGTGAGTAGTTCTGTTAATATGTCAGGTAAGGGTCCTGGATCGGAGTGTTGGCTTTTATATAATATAAGGAGGTGTTGAATCATGTATATACTAGCTAAACGCTGTTCATATGGGTCTAGATTCAGAAACGTGTGTGCAAGTACATCATCATTGTATTCGCCGGGACCGTCAGCCCATTGTACTGCTGACCTGGCTAATTCTTGTTCGTCCATGGAATCGAGCATGTGGTACCCCCTTCGATCTCGGAGTAATTTGTCAGCGGCTTGGAATAGGTGTTCAGGGGATTTTGTATTTAACATAGGGTTTGGAAAATGTCTATTATATTCTGGACGTATTGGACGTATCGGGTCATTAAAACCTCTGGTATTATTATGGGGTCTTCCTCTACCTACATAAGCTATTGTTTCTAATTGCTCTGATTCTTGCTCCTCCTCTTCTGATTCTACTCTGTCGGTTTCTCGTCTTTCTTTATGTATTCGTTCTACTTCCTTGCGGATCTTTCGACACATGGCGATTATACACGCCTGTCTATCATGTTTCTCTTCTGATATGTTCTGACCCCATTTGGCAAGTCTTTGCATGGTATCGTGATCTGCCCCAGGCCTGTCTTGATTCCTAATTACACAATTTATGAAAAAATGTAGTAGTTGTCTTTGGACATCCACTTTCTGGTATTCCATAGCTTCGTTAATACTTTCTGGACCTTGCCCTGTTTGAACAAAGCGATATATTTCGTCTAGGTGTTCACCCATTCCTGGTATTGTCATTAAATATAATGTAGCTCGTCTTATACGTAGTGATGATATGAGCAATTTATCCTGTCTACCTGGTACTGGGTCGTATCTACAATCCACAAGCTGTTCTTTAAACATGTCGGATGTCGCTAGCTGGGGTGTACGTTGGAGTGCTAAATCTCTAAGGGTCTGTTTATTTCGCGGCGGTGTGGCAAACATGTCTGTCGTACCTCCTGTAGCACCATCTGAGGTGCTAGGCACGAAAGGATTCGTTGGGCGTAGGATAGAGATTGTAGATGCGGGAAAAACTGTAGAAACGGACGGACCTGTTGGAACTTGTGTAGGAGTTTGTAGTTGCGGGGATACAGACGAATGCTCTTGGTGTTGAACACCATCAACAAGCGGTGTGGGTGGTATGGCATTAGCATACTCGGGAGCTGCGTCATCTAAATAGGAGGAAAGGAAAACGTCCTTTGCTGTTTTGGGATGTGTTTTGAGATGTGCTTTTATCGGGAGCAATGGAGGAGTTAAGTCTTTTGGTATTTCCGGAGTAGCCTTAGGTAACCCTTCGGCCAGAAGAGGATACATACCATTCATAAGAGCGTTTCTTTGTCTATCTACTTGTTCTGATTTTACTCGGGTACCTTCCTCAAGTAATAGATTTTCTCGGGTTTTATTTGAATTCTCTCTACCTTTCTCTTCCTGTCTGAGTGCCTTTTCTGTACGTCTATATGATTCTTTACGCCATAATTCAATGGCATCTTTCTGTGACTGTCTGGCTTTCTTTTTCCATAATTCTTCTTCTACTCTCATGATGCAATCTGCATCCCAGGTCCCCGCTGCGGGCCATCTCTGACTCTCTGGTAATTCTTTGGTGTAGTCCACCCATAAATCAAGAAATAATACGGCATCTAGGCCATGCTTATGATACATAAAGTACCCTGGAGTGTCCCTAGGTGGGATGGGAACAGCTTCTTCGAGTACACCTTTTCTAGTTTTTATCTGTCTTAGTTTCGAAAAGAGCGGCATTTTTAGATCTTATTACTAGAACACACTTTATACAAAAAAACACAATAATGAACAGTCATTCACACCACAGTATATAGAACGTATTTTAAAACATTTAACACTTAACAGTTTTACGAACAATGATAACTAATAGAAAACTAGTTACTGACATAATACTGACACTAGATAATACTTATTTATACTTATTTCTATGCAAAACATACTATATATACTGCTAAACAGTACAGATACACTGCTAAAACAGTGCAGACCGGATTTGTGTACCCAAACCCGTCTTGACCGGCACAGACTATGTGCACGTTAAATGCCTCCCCGGTAATGGTACTCACCGGGTAGCTCGGAACGGAAGGCCTCGGAACGGAACTGAAACTGGACCGGACTGGACTCGACTCGACTGGACTCGGAACTTCGGAACCTGGCGGGTCTCTGTATACCTCGGATCTTGCTCTCTCAGCTAGGCTCTGGTCGGGATACTTCGCACTTCTCACCGCCTCGTCTGGGTGTTGATCGCAGCCTCAGTCGTCCCCGCTTGGCCGGAGGGAGATACAGGAAATCCTGCAGGTACGCGTTTTTGTCCGTTCAGCTGTGACAGGAGACCGGGCCTGCAACGCACCGCCGGCGCGTGAGATGAGAAAGTGTCCCTGTTCGGGCGCCAATTTATGTGGTAAATATTTCATTACCGGTACTATTTTTTATGCGGTAAAGTCTATTAAGAATAACTCAGTAAATATAAGAGGCAGAATCCGTGGTATTAGAGGTTTTAAAAGACTTTATTCCTATACAAAGGAATACAATTCGAATTGTAGGCATTCTATTCCATCACCACGAAAGTTCAGGAAGGAAGGGCATACATTATTGACAGATAAGCAGTTTTATAGAAAATACATTACAGTGAAACAGATGCAAGAGGCGTAACAGCTGATAGTATAGATAAAAGGTGCATACGTAGCTAATAGAGGCGGTCTTATGGGCGTAATTTAATAAACGTCATCATACATGATGTCACAAGTGGGTGGATCCATAAGAGAATCCTGCAATGTCAGCAGAAATAGTTGGCAGAGATGCGCGCGCAGCCGCATGACGTGTGATTGACGTGCAACTAGAGGGTGAAGGGGACTTGACATTTAGCTCTACATGTGGAGACAGAAGTCTGGGGGTCATGTCAACCTAATCCCAAATCATATCTAATATCCTATGTTTAAAGAACTGTGTTATCCAAAAGGAGAGGTCTCTAGGATAGAATCTATTCTATACTGACTGTTAGTGCGTGTACAAGCGTCTAAGTGTCTACACTAGATACGAGGGGGTAGGAATATTCCATGGTAACGGGGCTATGAATTACTTGCATGAGGGCAGCGAGGCCTGGCCCTTTGCACGGGAGCTGGAGGAATGTTTACTTAAACTACTAGACAGGAATGCATCGGATGAGGAGCGGAGGAGATAATCTTGAAGGTGAAATACAGTTTTTGGCAGGCGACAGGCTGGATCAGGCACCATTAGCCGCGCAGGGAATAGGACAAAGTTCATGGACACAGATGCAGGCTCAGACTGGAGCTTTCAGAGGCAGAAGGCAGAAAAAGGCTTGATGACAGGATTCGGGCCTACTCGCCTGAATCTGTAAAATGTGGAAAGTGAACCACATAAAGTCGGTGGCCTTTCATACTTAGGAATGGAATATCTGACCCATTCATGGCGGATCTGAAAGAGGACATGTTGACGGTGGACGCACATATATTTGCGTCTTCAAAACTGGAGCAGGAGGGAACATACATGTACTTATAGCATGTACATGGAGCCGTTGGGGTCTACGATAGGGGACATAACTGATCACAAAATTCATATTTCCTCATGTGTATAACTGTATATTCAAGTAAATGGATGTTTGATTCTTTATTAGCATGAGTGACTATGTGTGTGAGTAACTCTATGGATGAGTGGTGTTGTGTAACAGGATGTATAGGTGTATGAGTACATATGATGTGTGAGTACCCGAATGAGTGACTGTACAGGACTGTTGGTGAATGAGTGGATGTGTATGTGGTTCTTAGAATTATTGAAGAGGTTGTTGTAATTGGTATTGGTATGTCCATTTTTTTGAAAATTTCAGTCTCCATTTTTGAATGTGTGTATCAAAGGTTATATTAGGGTGAGAGGAGGTCTGCCACTCTATCACAAGGATGATGTCATCAGTGATGTCATCAGTGATGTCATTTGAGATGTCATCAGTGATGTCATGAGTGATGTCATTGACCTTGTCATGAGTGATGTAATATGTGACGTGATCAGCAGTGCATTGCGGGCGCGCGAGTTATAGTTAGCTGAACTAACTATAACGGGAAAATTTCATTGGTTTTTTACGAGTGAAATGTCCAGCTAACTATAACATGTGTGAAACCTATGGTTTTTTCACTGATTTTGCAAGGTTTTTTAAATGCTAATTCCTAACTATAACGTGTGTGAAACCTATGGTTTTTTCAGTGAATTTGCAAGGTTTTTTTAATGCTAATCCCTAACTATAACATGTGTGAAACCTATGGTTTTTTCAGTGAATTTGCAAGGTTTTTTAAATGCTAATTTTTACCTATAACATATGTGATTCCCATATTTTTCTTTATTGTTTTTGTATGATTTTTTATTATAAATTCTTATCTTAAATGTGTTTTTTTTTAAAAAAAACAAGTTTTTTAAAACTTTTTATTCTCTTAAAACACTATGTTTTTTTAAAAAAAAATATGCAATATATCAAGTTTTCTCTTTTTTTTTTTTACCAAACAGGTAAGATATATTAGTATAACATAGAAAATATATATATATATATTTTTTTTTTTTATTACGCGTACGGTGAGCGTACGGTAAGCGTACGATTTACGCAATGTTTGTAATTTATCTACTCTGTTTGCGTATAGTTACGCAATTTGCGTAGCCGCGCGTACTGTGCGTGGGGTGCGTAGGCGTGTACGCTACACGCGCACGTTACGCGGAAGTGTTGTAGAGTGACTGTTTTGCGCATGCGCGCGAGCGCGTGTCTTTTTTACGCGCATGCGCAGTTTTACCGTAAGCGCACCGTAAGCGCACGGAAAGCGTAACGTAAGCGTAACGTACGCGCACGGTGGGTCATGTGATCATGAAACACAACTTTTGATTGGTTGAAACTACTTTCAGTTCTAGAACTCTCCTACACCACACCCATTCCCCTCATTTCTGCTTGTGATTCCTTAGGAGAAGGACCTGTCTTGTCTTTGTGATACGATGGCAGAACAGCACTCTTCTGCTGAGAGTGAGGCTAGCAGCACCACCATCAGGCAGAGAAGGAGGAAACAGAAGGGCTCTTTCATATGGGAGTATTTTACTTTTCCTGAGGGTGAGAAAAAAGTCAATGCTGCCTTAGTGACTTGCAAGCTGTGCAAGCGTGTACTTTCACGAGGTAATCCCAACAAGAAGTATTCCTTCGGGAATCACACTATGTTGAGACACCTTGAGGATGTGCATCCTAGGACACATGCTAGACATACTAGGGGCAACCCTTCAGTAAGTCAACCAAGCACATCCACAGCAGCTCAGCCGAGTCCTTCTTCGGAAGCTCAGCAGAGCCCTTCATCTGTGGGGGCACATTCACCTTTTTCTGAACCTCTGGAAATTAACCCTCGGTTTGGTAGGGTTACTATGCGGTGTTCATTTTGCCATGATCTAATTGTTCATAGGGAGACCAGTGGTTCCCTCATTAACAACAGAATAGATCAGCACAAATGTCCAACCAGCTAATGTTCCCATACTTCCTTTCCTCTGTCCCTGCATGAACACAACGGCTCTTTTAAGAGCCAACATTACCTCTCAACTTTTTTTTATTTTTTCTTTAAAACTTTTTTTTGTTTTTTACCGTACGGTAAGCGTATTTTTTATTTTTTATTTTAAAAAACACTAAAAATCAATTACCACATCTCAAGATCCTTGAGGAATTAATAACTAAATACTAAAAATCTTTTTGAGATAAAGAGGAAGAAAAGGACCATCTAATTTCTCACTTACCTGACCCACCCAACAATTTATTTTTTAATTAAAATGTAATTGAAATTACTTGAAAAAATGGTTGGTTTTTTTTGAAAATTTTCTTTCACAATCTGAAAACAAAAGAAAAAAGTATTAATATAAATCAATATATTACACAGTACACGTATTTACATGTTTTTCCCAAAAATGTTTTTGCCTTTTTTTTGCTGTTTTCAGAATCTCTTTTAACTTAAACATAACATTATAGAAATGCATAATATTCTAAAAAAAATATCTACTAATATCAAAACTTATTTCTTTAAAATACCGTCTGACATTTTTGTTTCAGAAGTATAATCACAAAAATATATCTCAAATAACTCCACAATACATCTGGTTCCATTTCCTTTAGGCCAAATAGTAATTTTAAAATTCTTTTTTGATTAAATTTCCAATGGTAATCCAATAAAATTCTAAAGTTTAAATTGTACAGATCTCACCGATTCTCTGTAACATTTTGGTTTCCAAAAGATTAATTAATAATTAAATAAGTCCACAATACAATTGGTTACCTTTCCTCATGGCCAAATAGTAATTTTAAAAATCTTTTTTGAATAAATTTCCAATGGCAATCCAATAACATTCCAAAATTTAAATTGTGCAGATGTTACCGATTTTGTCTAAATTTTTGGTTTTCAAAAGTTTCATTAAAAATTTAAAAAGTCCACATTACAATTGGTTATCTTTCCATTAGGCCAAATGATAATTTGAAAAATCATTTTTTTTTAAATTCCAATGGTAATCCAATAAAATGGTAAAATTGTTTTGTACACATCTTGCCAAGTCTCTCTAAAATTTAGGTTTCAGGAAGATTAGATAGGAATTTGCTAAATCAAAAGGCAAACGTTGCTTGAAAATCAATTGGGAATCATTACACAGTGTCCAGCCTTTTTCACATTTAAGATAAACTGTGTAATGTCCAGAAGTAACAGTAGGTCCTTCATGGAAAATTATTGCAACAGTTACAAAAGTTTTTCCTGAAATTGATAATTGCTGTCCTGTAAACTTCTTTATTAAAGTATCCAATTTTGAACCATCAGCTTTACATCGTTGCATCATTAAAATTACATATTGTCCGTATTCCTTTAAAAGTAACGTTGAAAACATTTCAGATTGACACTCACTGCATTCCATGTTATGATTAGCATCTTTAACTAATTTAGCAAAAGTGACTGTTTTACTTTCTGGCAATGTTAAATAAATAAACCTTTCAGAATCAACATAGGAGCCACATGTATTATAACAGTTTTCACAAATATGTTCCCATTTATAAGAGAGACCAAATACATTTTCAATGGGAACCCCTTCTTCTTCCAGTACCTGAAGAAAAAACATCAAGAATTCCTGTGCATCTTGCTGTACATTTTG
Organism: Triturus cristatus; assembly: GCF_964204655.1. NCBI lineage: Eukaryota > Metazoa > Chordata > Amphibia > Caudata > Salamandridae > Triturus > Triturus cristatus. The sequence goes on from NC_140581.1 coordinate 77,249,622, forward strand.
AGAAAACTGTGTTCGTCCTGAACATACATCTAAAAGTTTTCTAATTTCAGTAGTACTTTCTATTTGACTCTTATCATTACTCAGCTTTTGAAAAAGGAGACTCAACTCAGAACAGAATCTTTTTCTCTGATTTACTATTATCTGCTCTTGCACACTTTCCAGATAAAATGCAACATTCAGCACTACATTAGCATAGCAGTTGACACCAGAGCTATTTTCAAAATGACATCCTACAACCGCTTCTTCATTTTCATTTTTCTTTTTGCTTGCAATTACATCACTCCTCTTTTTTTCCTCCTCTCTACATCTTCATTACAGATATTCTCATTTCTCCTTTTACGAGAAACTACACGTTTCTCCAACACAGGATACTGACCTAAATGAGGAGCATAGGTTCTTCTTAATCTATTATACTCCTTTACACAATTTGTATCAGCACTAACTTTTGAGTCATAAAAGTCTATCATGAATAAACCAGATAATGTTTTCACTCGTGACAAAGCTACATAAGCCATACCTTCTTTGAACACAGTTGAACCAATGTTCACAAAAGCACAATCTACTGTCAATCCTTGAGACTTGTGAATAGTTACAGCATATGCTAGCAAAAAAGGAAACTGCTTCCTACGTACATATAAGTCTTTCACAAGCATGAAACGAACTGAACAACGACAAATATCTTTAACTTCTTCTATCTGATCAAATTTTATTTTTAAACATTCAATTCCATCTTTTTTCTGATAATTAATAAAACCCACAACTCTTCCCATAGCTCCATTAACTAAACCTTTTTCAACATCCAAATTTCTCCTTAAAAATACTCTACAGTTCATGCAAACATACAGATTTTTTTCTAATCCAGCTGTTTTGGAAATGTTCTTCTCTAGTGAATCCAATTTATTTTTCAGTGTGCCTGTTAATGTGATAGTAATTCTTCCATCCTCAATTTTTTCCACTGCTTCCAATTTCCTGATATCTTCCTTTTCCAATTTTAAAAGCTCCTCATTGAATATTGAGCATTCACGTAGAGTTGGCATTAAGCAAATGACACTTTTCTTTTCTGCAATGTTCTTGTATATCTTCTCTGCAACTATTTCTTCCTTTGGAAATAAATTATGTAGCAGCCGACTCTGTAATGCTTTTTTGCCAACTTCTGTGAGTAGTCCAATCCTGATATCTTTCAGAATACTTCCATATTCTTCATCGTTTGCTTGCCTCATATTAGTAGTAAGTTCCTTGTACTCAAAGAAGGACCAAATATTTGCATTACCGATGCTTCCCAATGACTTCTTTGTGTCTTCATGTGTCACAGTATTAAACACTGGTTGTCCTTTAACTGGAGCAAGCTGTAGAAGATCCCCAAAAACTATGACATGCTTTCCACCAAATAACACGTCATAGTCTGTCCTTAGAATTTGCTGCATTCTTAAATGCACAAAGGCAAGCATTAAGTTTGATACCATGCTCACCTCATCAATAATGAGAACTTGCATCTTCTTCAATACTCTTGAAACTTCCAAGCATGCTTCTCCAGTTAGCTTGTTGTATTGTATTTTGTTCTCATGCTCCACTGGTAACATTAGCAAACGATGTAAAGTGATTCCTTTTATGTTATATGCTGCTAACCCAGTTGGAGCAGTCACCACACAAGACAAAGTAGAATCCGTTTTTTGCTGTAGGTAGCTTCTGATGACTTTTATAAGGAAACTTTTTCCAGTTCCAGCTTGTCCGCTTACATACATCCTGATTGGATGAAATGATGTGCAAGAACACTCATTTTTTTCATGTAGAAATCCGTGATCAATTTTGTTTCTGATCTCTTCATAAATTTGTTGCTGCTCTTCGTTCAGTTGTCTTTCCAAATTTTGTAAGTCTATAAATTCTTCTTGAGCTTGATTCATAGCCGTTTCCACTTCATTCATGGCTATTGATGCTTCATTTTCAACGATTGGTTGTCCTAGGGGATCTTGACTGAGTGTTCCTGAACTTTGGCTGTCCTGAGAACTGTCTCTAGCTACTTCTGCTGCAATTGTAGTTTCCTGTTCAATTTCTTCATTTAACATTTGCAGATAAGTTGTTGCATTGTATGCTGTCTTTGCAAGCATTAAATGAATCTTCATAGCTTTGAAATTCTCCCAGTAGTTCATCCTCTGTACGCCAGGGTTTAAATAGCTGTAAAAGAGCCAAGTAGTAAAATTCCTTTTTGTCAGTAGTGTCGCAACTCAGCTTCCTGTGATTTATCAAACTTCCTTTTGTTTGCTTCACCAAACATCCTTCCTCACCAATGACTTTATATTTTCCATTGTTGATGTCTTCTGCGGCTTTCCGTGAATAAATGTAGTTCTGCAGCACTTCATAGAGACACATGTTCTCCAGATGTTGACTTCTCTTGGGATAATATGTGTCCAACATGTTTGATTTCAAAATATCTGTACTTTCTGGGTCATTCTCGGCCAAATATTCAATTTCTCCAACAGATTTCAGTACCCGATTTCTCATTGCTGCAAGGCCTAAACTTGCCCAAATTATTCTTCTTGATGTCGAGTAGAGACTTGCAGAAGATAACCTATCTGAACATTCGTAGGATCCAATTTCTCGATGCGATAACATCTTTAAACTGAAACTGTACAGCTTCTTACTGACAGTCTTCTCGTGAGAAATCTCTTCCCACATTTCTTTCAATTCAGTTTTTTCAGATTTAGTAATGTAAGACGTTACATATCGAGCAACAGCAATGGAATTGTCAGCTACATACTGTATATCCATGTTAGCATTCCACATGGATAAAATGACTGGGTTGTAGTCATTTATATTTTTTGATTCTTCTTTTCTTTTTAGGTTGTAGGTATTCTTAGGTGATTTTCTTGTGATAGTATGTCTCACAGATGACATAAAACTGTTTACTCTTCCATTTGAAAGAACAGGTCTAGGAAATCCAAATCGACATTTAGTGTAGTATTTTTCTTTGCTCTTGTATTTCCGTCGACAGTATTTTCCACACCGATGACTTTGGAAACGTAAAACTTGCTCCTTTAACTTTTTCTCTTCTGTGCTTTTTGGTATAGCACATGTTGCATATTCTTCAATGTAAGATAACACTGCTTCATCAGCATCTGTTCCAAACTTTGGGGCATCCTTGATCCACAACAGCATATGAATATGAGGAGCACCTCTTGCCTGGTACTCTTTTCTCCAAAAGAAATCCACTACTTCTCCAAGAGGTGGATTTTTTTTATTGCAGATGAAGGACATCATAGCCTCAAATCTATGATTGAAATATCTGCAAACATTAACCGGATCTAATGAGCACAGTTCTCCTGCTGTCTTGTATTCGATGTTTTTAATGTTTGAATTTGCCTCTCGTAGAAAATCCAGTAAATCATCCCAAGCGTACTCAGCACAGCTTAGGGTAACAAACCATGTTGGTGTTCCTAAATTCCGTAACATGCATTTTAATTCACCATGGCGTCGGTACCAATATTCATTTGTCCCACGCTGACAAGCCATCAGATTGATCAGTTGTGTTTCCAAATGATCATCTCAGTGCTGCACTTTCTCCATAAAATCCTTAGCAGACACATTTTGTAAATGTACTCCACTTTTTAAAATGTGATTTACTGCATAAGACAGTGCAGACAAGTCGCTTTCAAATAAAAGATGGAACAAATAAGGAATACTTTGTCGAAATCTGAGATATTCAGCATATAGTCTTGTAGTCCTATACTCAGAAGCTGGAATCTGTTCTGGACGTTCATCGTATCATCCTCCTTTTCCTTTAGGAAACAGCTGGGGAAAACATCGAGCTTCCAAGCTCTCCTCCCATACACTCACGGGAGTTCCTTTTGCTTTCTTCATCTGAAACAGATCAATATTGTCTCCCATAACTTCTTTTGAATAAAGAGGATGTATGCTAAAATGTTCATAAATTTCTTCTTCCTTTGACTTGTCCACTTTTTCAATTTGTCCAGTTGGTGTTTCTGTGTCTTCTTGTAAATCTTCTTCTTCTTCTTCTATATAAATTGTTTCATACCATTTGTTATTCCTTTTCAAATACAAATTTGCTCTTTGTACTTTCCGTACATCTACCAGCTCCTGCCAAATCTTCTTATTCTTTGTAGGTACACCATTAACCAGAATAACTAATGGTTCAGTTTCCAAAGTATCCGCATCAATAGTTTCCATATTTTTTTTCAAATCCAAGGGCAAATACACCACTCTACCTTTTAAACCTCTCAGTAAATCTGAAGGAGGTAATTTACCAGTTTTAGGCTCCATACGTACTATGGTCTGGAACGGATGAACACATTGAATAAGTATAGACTCATATGTATTTAATTCAGAAAGTTCAGCAGGAATAGCATCCAATTCTAAAGTATTATGTACAGCTCTGGTCGGCATTCTATTTTCCTCTAACTTGTTGTAACAGTATTTACAAATACGCTGAACTTCACCCAATTCAAAACAATTTTCTAGAAATATATATGTGGCAAAATCTTTCCACTTATAATTATCTTCATTTTCACTCTTTCTGTAGAGATCAACATTCCTAGTTTGTTTTCTATAATGAGTTCTGCGGCAACAAATACAAATAATATTTGGTCTTTCATTAGAGATTTTTTCAAATTTTGTTATGTGATCGTTAAAGGTCTTACTTACAGAGGGTTCTACATTCTCTTCCACTTCTTCCTCATTTACTGTGTCCTTTTCTGCACTGTTTTGTTCAGGACCAAAGTAACAAAACTGAATTTCATCAACAACCTTCTCTACATCTGATACCGATCCACGGAACAGAGCCCTATTCAATTCATCTAATTTTATTGCTGGACTTTTAGCAAAATACAACCGTCTCACAAACTTTCTCATTTCAGTATGATGAACAGCCAGCATCCTAAAATGATGAAAAACACTATTACACACTTTTCTAGATAGACAAGCCAGAGAATGACCCTGCAAACCAGTATTCTCTCTCACTCTGCATGGATCTAGACTTTGAAGCACCTTAATCTTCTGTTTTACACTTTTTTTACTATATTCTCTTAGAAACTCACGAAATTTATCAATAGATTCCTGACGCACAGTGCAAATACTACTACAATTCCAAGTGTACACTGGGGCTTTAGGACGTCTCCCCATAGCCTCATCCGCCATCACTTGTACCTCATCTCTTGGAACCATTATCTCCTTCTCCATTATGCAACCATTTTTCACTTCATAAGCACGACCTCTGGTGTCAACTGCATGCAGCAAACTATTACTTTGAAAATAACTCTCTTCATTAAAAAAAGGTTCACTACTTGAACTATGCATCCATTTTCCTAAAAACACTTTACAAAAGTTTGTTCTGTTCACTACTCTTTTCCTTTTGCTTTGTGATTTCAGTACATTAACCATTTTATCTAATGTACGCATCCTATTCAAAATTAAAATGAATAGTTTCCTTTTTAATTCTAATGCCTTTGCTGCAATGGCTTCAATTTCTTTTTTTCTCTTGTAAAATTTTGCCTTTTGCTTATATTTCTTCACATCCTTTATCAAATTGGACATAACTCTTCTCTGAAACATTTTTCTACGTATCTCTTTAAACGCCGTTTTTCTGTTTAAGTTAATCTTTGTTTTTGCAGAAGGTATATTTGCATTAACTAAATTCTCATTTTTTTCCTGTTTTTTTCTATTGGAAACATTCTTTCCAGTACAGACATTTTGTACATTTTTCCTTTTTTTGAAGATGTTCTTTAAAAAATCTTTTGTCTGCTTACCAGAAGATTTGTTCTTTTTCCCAACATGAGCATCTCCAACTAACTTAGGTCCTCCAGTTGTCTTCAAATATAGATTTTTTTTGTGGTCTTTTCTTAGTCTGGATTTTGTAGGCATCTTAAATTTTGTTCACTGCTCTTCAGCAATACCTGAAAAAAACAAAAAAAAAATCCTTTATTTTATTTAAATATATTACTACATTTTTTATGATCTTTTCAAATCTTAAAATACTATGTACCCCTTTCCTACAAGTGAAAATCACAATAACACCATCACAAATTAAATATCTAAAAACAATTCCTGTGTGCACACAGAGTCATGGTTTGAAATTAGGCAGAAAACGAAATTTCTTTGCCAATTGCAAACCATAATTTCTACTACTTTTTTGGCAAGTGATAAGTACTTTTACAGTCTGACACATTTTGAATCCACTTTTCAGATTATGAAAACAGCACATGTCCAAACAGCTTTTTCAGACCAGCAACATGTGTAACCTGGGTGACTGACTACACTCCAGCAAGGGCAACCAGCCTTAGTGATGCTGAATGTATTTGCATTACTGACTGAAACCACAAACCCCACTCGGTTGTGAATAATGTGCTTGATTTCACAGGATAAGCAGCTGGTTGTGTGCTAAGACTCTGCTTCTGCATAAAAAAAATGGCTCCCCCTTTCCATCCAATGCAAATGTAAAATCACCAGAGCAATACGCAATAAATCTCTGCCTGTAATTCATCTTTACACACAGAGTCATGTTTTCATATTAGCCAGAAAACAAAATTTCTTTGCCAATTTGAAAGCACACTTACTACTCTTTTTTTGGCAAGTGATAAACACTTTTACAGACTGACACATTATGAATCCACTTTTCAGATTCTGATAAAAGCACATGTCCAAACTGCTTTTTCAGACTAGCACCATGTATAACCTTGGTGACTGACTACACTCCAGCAAGGGCAACCAGCCTTAGTGATGCTGAATGTATTTGCATTACTGACTGAAACCTCAAACCCCACTCGGTTGTGAATACTGTGCATGATTCCACAGGATAACCAGCTGGCTGTGTGCTAAGAGTCTGCTTCTGCATACAAAAAAATGGCTCCCCCTTTCCATCCAATGCAAATGTAAAATCACCAGAGCAATACGCAATAAATCTCTGCCTGTAATTCCTATTTGCACACAGAGTCATGTTTTCATATTAGCCAGAAAACGAAATTTCTTTGCCAATTTGAAAGCACACTTACTACTCTTTTTTTTGGCAAGTGATAAACACTTTTACAGACTGACACATTATGAATCCACTTTTCAGATTCTGATAAAAGCACATGTCCAAACTGCTTTTTCAGACCAGCACCATGTGTAACCTGGGTGACTGACTACACTCCAGCAAGGGCAACCAGCCTTAGTGATGCTGAATGTATTTGCATTACTGACTGAAACCACAAATCCCACTCGGTTGTGAATACTGTGCATGATTCCACAGGATAACCAGCTGGCTGTGTGCTAAGAGTCTGCTTCTGCATACAAAAAAATGGCTCCCCCTTTCCATCCAATGCAAATGTAAAATCACCAGAGCAATACGCAATAAATCTCTGCCTGTAATTCCTATTTACACACAGAGTCATGTTTCCACATTAGTCACAAAACGAAATTTTTTTGCCAATTTGAAAGCACACTTACTACTCTTTTTTTTGGCAAGTGATAAACACTTTTACAGACTGACACATTATGAATCCACTTTTCAGATTCTGATAAAAGCACATGTCCAAACTGCTTTTTCAGACCAGCACCATGTGTAACCTGGGTGACTGACTACACTTCAGCAAGGGCAGCCAGCCTTAGTGATGCTGAATGTATTTGCATTACTGACTGAAACCTCAAACCCCACTCGGTTGTGAATACTGTGCATGATTCCACAGGATAACCAGCTGGCTGTGTGCTAAGAGTCTGCTACTGCATATAAAAAAATGGCTCCCCCTTTCCATCCAATGCAAATGTAAAATCACCAGAGCAATACGCAATAAATCTCTGCCTGTAATTCCTATTTACACACAGAGTCATGTTTCCACATTAGTCACAAAACGTAATTTCTTTGCCAATTTGAAAGCACACTTACTACTCTTTTTTTTGCAAGTGATAAACACTTTTACAAACTGACACATTATGAATCCACTTTTCAGATTCTGATAAAAGCACATGTCCAAACTGTTTTTTTTGACCAGCACCATGTGTAACCTGGGTGATTGACTACACTCCAGCAAGGGCAACCAGCCTTAGTGATGCTGAATGTATTTGCATTACTGACTGAAACCTCAAACCCCACTCGGTTGTGAATACTGTGCTTGATTCCACAGGATAAGCAGCTGGTTGTGTGCTAAGACTCTGCTTCTGCATACAAAAAAATGGCTCCCCCTTTACATCCAATGCAAATGTAAAATCACCAGAGCAATACGCAATAAATCTCTGCCTGTAATTCCTATTTACACACAGAGTCATGTTTTCACATTAGTCACAAAACGAAATTTCTTTGCCAATTTGAAAGCACACTTACTACTCTTTTTTTTGGCAAGTGATAAACACTTTTACAGACTGACACATTATGAATCCACTTTTCAAATTCTGATAAAAGCACATGTCCAAACTGCTTTTTCAGACCAGCACCATGTGTAACCTGGGTGACTGACTACACTCCAGCAAGGGCAACCAGCCTTAGTGATGCTGAATGTATTTGCATTACTGGCTGAAACCTCAAACCCCACTCGGTTGTGAATACTGTGCATGATTCCACAGGATAACCAGCTGGCTGTGTGCTAAGAGTCTGCTTCTGCATACAAAAAAATGGCTCCCCCTTTACATCCAATGCAAATGTAAAATCACCAGAGCAATACGCAATAAATCTCTGCCTGTAATTCCTATTTACACACAGAGTCATGTTTTCACATTAGTCACAAAACGAAATTTCTTTGCCAATTTGAAAGCACACTTACTACTCTTTTTTTTGGCAAGTGATAAACACTTTTACAGACTGACACATTATGAATCCACTTTTCAAATTCTGATAAAAGCACATGTCCAAACTGCTTTTTCAGACCAGCACCATGTGTAACCTGGGTGACTGACTACACTCCAGCAAGGGCAACCAGCCTTAGTAATGCTGAATGTATTTGCATTACTGACTGAAACCTCAAACCCCACTCGGTTGTGAATACTGTGCATGATTCCACAGGATAACCAGCTGGCTGTGTGCTAAGAGTCTGCTTCTGCATACAAAAAAATGGCTCCCCCTTTCCATCTAATGCAAATGTAAAATCACCAGAGCAATACCAAACAGCTTTCTTAGACCAGCAACATGTGTAACCTGGGTGACTCACTACACTCCAGCAAGGGCAACCAGCCTCACTGATGCTGAATGTATTTGCATTACTGAGTGCAACCTCAAACCCTTAAAGTATTCCTTATTTTTACCAGTACACCTTAAATTTCGTGAAAACATAGTCCATATTATTTTACATGTTCCTCACATTTAAATTTCTCCCAAAACAGAAAATAATAAACACAACTTCAACAAAAGGAATTCCATTTCTATTATTCATTTCTTAATTTACCATATACATCCCCTCTCAAACTCTAAACTCACCTTTAAAATTAGTTAGTTGTGAAAGAAATGTGGCACTCAAACAACAGATTATCAGAGCCAGGATCTCTGTTCTCTACACCTCTCTCCTCTCAGCAGAACCAGATAATGGCAAAGTTTCCCTCTATTTTTCCACACATATACATGTAAGTTTCAAATCTCAGTGCTTCCCCCTTGTTTTCAAATGTAATCACACATTTCTATTGGTTGAAAACCAACCCTTTTCCAAAAGTACCCTTCCCCCAACTTGACTTCTGCCTAGTACCCTTCCCCCAACTTGACTTCTGCCTGCTACCATAGCAACAGCTCATGGAACACTGCTGTGTAGAGTCAGGTCAGAAGTTCACCAAACAATGTTTCATTTCCAAAGAGCAGGAGTGCTTGACTTTTCAAACCGAACAGCAAATCCATAGTACTGTTCTTTGGTAACACATTTTTCTGTACCAATACAAAACATGCTTCTATAAATTTACACATACAGCCTAGTTTTTATTCTAGAATGGTATGAAACAGCCAATCAGATTTTTTTTTTTTTTTTTTAAATCTGTTTGCCTCCATTTCCAAACTGTCTTTCATTTCTTTTTTCCATTCTACTGAATTACACCTCCTGAGTGCATCCAGTTCTCCTTTGAAGATGTTCACAGTGTGGATTGTAGGGCACAGCTATGTCTTCTGGAGTGAAAAGTATGCAGAGAAAACAGATATGGTGAGAGACCTTGCTTTGCCAAATGTAGACATTAAATGGATTGGTCAGAGAGGGTTAAAGTGGCACCAATTGATGCCATTGGTGAAATCCTTCATGCAAATCCAACACCCTGACCTCATAATAGTGCACTGTGGTGGCAATGACCGAGGCACTTTGACTGGGGTAGGTCTAGAAATGCTTATGAAGGAGACCTTTGCACAACTGTTTTCACTTTTCCCTAAAACTGCCTTTGTGTTTTCTAACATATGCCAAAGGCAAAAATGGAACTGGTCCAATAATTTCTGTCCACAGATTGACAAAGCAAGAAAGCACGTCAACAAATCTGTTTCTGCTTTCCTCCGAGACTATGGTATGGGATCCATTTACCACAACAACTTGCGTTACGACATGCAAGACATTTATAGAGGAGATGGTGTGCACTTCAATGATGAAGGGAACAGAGTCTTCCTCTTGAACCTTAGACTCTGCATCGGTACTTACTTGTAAGTACCACTAAAAAATCACTTCATAAACACAACGGCTCTTTTTAGAGCCCCCTAATATCTAAACACTTAAATCTGAATTTTATTTCTTTTTTTATTTTTTTTTCTACCGTACGCGTACGGTGAGCTTACCGTAAGCTTACCGTACGCGTACCCCGCGATTTTTTTTTAAAATTAATAAATGTTTTTTTTGTACATTTCTGTCCTTCTTTGACCCCCTTTCAAATGTTAGGGGGTCTGTAACTCTCCTCCATGCCCCCTTTTCAAATTATCACCCTTTTTTTTTCTGTGTGAAACACACAAAATGGCGGCCGCCGCTTCCTGGTTTCGACCGATTCGAATGTTTACCAAGATCTAACAGCCAATCAGAATCGCGCTCGCGCACGCCACCGTACGCGTACGGAAAGCTTACGGTAAGCGCACCGTAAGCTGTCACAGATATATATATTGATTTAAATGCTATTTTCTCAGAATCTACTGAACAGATTTACACCAAACCTACAAAAGGCACTTCCTTGACCTGAGGACTACCTCTCTGCCAAATTTCTAGTAATTCTGTTCAGCCGTTCGGGCTGTAGCTGTGTCTAAAGGTCCTATGGAAAAATGCATGGGGAAAACGCGTTTTGGGACCCCCCTTTTATCTCAGCCCCCGCTTGACGAATTCCCCCGAGACTTTCAGGGAAGGAGCGGAGCGTAGCGCCCCACCTATTTTGAAAAATTCGCGAGGATTCGTCGACCGGCGCCAAAGTTATTCAAAATAGAATGTTGCGGATTTCCTATGGAAACGTGGTCCTAACTATAACTACCGCCAGTAGGTAATATATATATATATATATACATATTTAAACCCCCCCCCCCTTTTTTTTCCTTTAATCTCTTACAAGTAGTGGCACTTGTCATCTACTTTGTTCCATCCATAGATGTTAGGAATTTCTGTTAGTGGTTGTCCCCACTTGCTTTACTTTGCATTACGATGTATTTGTGCTCTCGTATTCTGATACTGCATATACTAACGTAGACTAAGCAGGCCGGTTAAATTCGCCCTTATGGCTATATGATATTCATATGCCATATTCCCTCCTCTGTATGCCATTACCGCCACATTGGTTTAGAACATATTACACGGGATACACTGAGACGGGCTGTTCCGCTCCTATTCGAGCGGCACTCCTAATCACTTTTGTGTTTTTCCATTTTGAGTGACTTTTGAACTCGATCTTTATTTTAGGAAATAAATTTGCCTACAGATGAGAATATATACTGTTTATATTACCAATGTATGTTATTTCATATAGTCACGGTGTAAAAACTTCTATGTCTATGACATGTACTGGTTGTCTTGGCAACCACAGGTAAATGGTGGAGGTATTTGTTTGGTTGACACTGACAGAACATTTCATGCAGTGAGCAAGGCGGTTTCACCGCCGAAACGCGTCTGATCTGAATTTGAAATAAATCGCCGTCTGTGCCATAATTCTTCACGGTGTTGGTGCCTGTTTGTGGAAAGACGATCAGGGTGTTAATATATATATATATACATATATATATATATATATATATCCACAAATACCTCCTTTGTGCCCAAAAGAAGAGCGCCGAGACCAGACTCTGCAAACATGCGCTTTTATTTCACAAAACTTCGTCATAGCTGCATGGTATCCTTACGCGTTTCAACTCATGTAGAGTCTTGGTCACAGGTGAGCCTTCTGGATAATTGATGGCGTGACCTTCCTCGTGCCCCCTTTAACTAAGACTGCGACGTCACTTTGCAGTCCTAGTGTACTAAAATGTCCATAATGCACTGGGAAGTTCATAATGTATTTCGGATCCAGTCAGCAATTCATTTTCACAAATGAAAATAGTTTCAGTGGAATTGCAGGCTGCACGATCTTTTTTCTTTTTTCATTATTCCACATGTGCACAACACTGGCTCAATATTGTCATGCTGCCCAGATTATTCCATTATTCCAGCGTTTGTTTTTAAAGTCTATTACAAACTGTAATAACTATATATATATATTTCTACATGTACCCATGGCCTGTAAATTAAATGCTACTAGTGGGCCTGCAGGAGACATCCTGCCACCCCATATAGTAGCACTTCAAAACATGTTTAAAGTCTGCTTGTGCAAACCTTCCTTTTTAAAACATATAAGTACCTCATAAACTAGGCCCTAAATAGTCCACAGGGTAGGGTAAATTGTGTTTATAAAGTAGGAGATGTATTTTCATATTTTACATGTCCCGGTAGGATAAAACTCTTACATGTGTTTTTTACTACTGCAAGGCCTACTTCTGCCATAGGAAAACAATGGGTTACCTTATTACCTTCAATAACTTTGCCTTGGGAACAGGTAGAAATATATTGTTTAGTTTCAAATCAATTGCCGTTTAAAATCATATTTATTGGTAAAGTCAGATTTTAAGTCACAGTTCTGAATATGCTCTTTTAGAAATGTGGCATTTCATTTTCTTAACCATTTGGTGCCTGCAGCCTTTCTCCTGGGCCATATGACTAGGTGCAGTTGGCAGTTGACCATTGTACATTACCTCCAGACAGTGAGACAATAGAGCTGAGGCGTGGGCAGGATGGGTCATCCTGACAGTATGGATGGGAGTGGAGCTGTTCCCTGCCCCACTTACATGTCAAAAGGCTGCCCCCAGAACACTCACCAACAAACATAACACCAGTGTTTTTCCACCCCAGATATCTTTTAGTCTTGGCAGGATGAAAGGGGAGCTTTCCAGAACAGGTGGGGGTAAGGAGGATGCCATCCCCCTCTTCAAAAGCAAGCACCAGGTATAAATATTGAACACTTCAGTTTATTCCTGGGCCGGTGGAAGGCCCCCTGAAAGACTGCCTTGTACTTTACAGGACTGCCCAGCTGCTTGAGGTCTGCTTTGTACCTTAGAAGACTGGCCTTCTGCTATCAGTAAACTGCCCGTAAAGCCTGCCTTGAACCCTGAGAGGTCTGCCCCTCTGCTTAATTCCCTACCTTGCAGCTTGATCCCAAGACTACCAGAGTGACTCAAAGGGCTAGGGATACAAAAGCTCCAACCACATAAACCATGCACCTAGATTCAACCTGAAGTGAGTCCTACCCTCCAAGTGGTGCCCACTTAGTCCTGGACCCTTGGAAGGGGTGCTTAAGATGCCCAAGTGGCCAAAAAACAAAATGTGGTCAAGTTTCTACCTAGAAAGTGAACTGAGAGCAGACAGCACACTGGGACCTAAGTAGCTGCTGATTCACCTGAGGTGCATTATCAGTCCACCTGACTTTGCTGTAGCTCACGCTACATTCTGCTCCATGGCAGCTAATCCTGTTCAGCGGCTCTGCTGTGGAAGGTTATTGGGCCTTGTGGAGCTCTAATTATGTATAGCCTGCAGCCTCTCTGAAATTTTTCAACTTCCAAAAAAGTGACAAAGTCTGATCGCAGAAATCTTGACCACTACCTCGTCCATCGCGTTCTGCCTTAACTTTTGACTTTGCCCTGGTCTTGTGCGACCAGATGCCTATGATTGGTGCTTTGATCATTCAGGCACTAGACGTTACTAAAACTTTTAAAGATTCATAACTCCAGTTCTACTGATTGATTTAATTCATTTAGGTGTAATTTTAAGTATATTTTCATTTATTATTTCCACTATTGTTTCTAAACTGGTGTGCTACTTTTCTTGTGCTATATTTTCATTGTATTACTGTTTAAGTGCTTCATAAACAGTTTACACATCGCCTGCAACTTAAGCCTGACTGATTTAGTGGCAAGCCACCAGAGGGTTGAGCACAGGATCATTCTGTGACCCCGGCAAGGAATAATGTTGTTGCTTGAGAAGGATTACACCCCCCTAAATCAATAAACTACATTCTCACACTAATCATGGGGGCAATAAGCATATCATTTTGTGGGCACATTGAGACACTAATGCTTTCTAACATAAATAATCATGTTTGTCAGTGAAGTTTGAATTTGGCAACAGCACATTGCCTAGTGTATGATGTTAGTACTAAATTGTGAGCGGATCTTAAAAGATGTTTTCTAAAAGGTAAAATACATTTTGCTTACCATTTAAGAATAACCAAGGTCATTCATGCGTATCACACAACCAATATAATTCCAAAATCCAGAAAAACTCTAAGAATACGATGGACATGCAGAAGGCAATAATTACATTAAAATACAGAGGGGAGTCGAGGTTACCAAAAAAGATTCCTGGAGGCTTAGCATGACACAGCCAGGGTAGCCCTGAAATACTGAAGTGACCTTCTTCTGAAAATAATTTACACAGGATGAGTATGGATTACAGAAGAACAACGCAGGGCAGGTTTGTAAATTTAGGAGGTTAAGGAACAAACATAAAATCTTTGGAAGAAAAATTAGAACGGCAGCAGGATAACTGCTAGTTAAATTTAAAAGTCAAAGCACACGTTGTAAAGACACATAACGAAATTTACGATTCTGTGATTTGACAGCCTTCTGAAGTTTAAAAAAAAAAAACTTTACATAGTTAATCAACAAGACACTAAAACATAGCCAAGTAGGAAAACAAATGGAAGAGTTTGGCAAATCCGCAAAATGAAGGTTTTGTAATCGTATGCGGCGTCTAAGGAAAAGGAGGTCTGACAAAGGTAGCCGCAGCAGGTAGGGGTCCTCCTGACCCTCACCAGCCACTTACCGCTTACGAGCACAATTTTGCTCCTGTGTTTAAAGCACTTCCTAATGCTTTACACCATTGCCTTTATCTCAACAGGATCTGCACTGCTCCATTACAACGACACCCTTCTCGTGTAATGCTGGGCTCGCTGGACAATTTAAAAATAATAAATGTCATGGGAGGCTCCTTCGATTTTTGTTCCAAAAAATAAACTAAATAAAAAAATGTACTTTCTTTCTTGACAGTACTCGAAGGACATCTCAGAAAGAGACTTACAGGCTGACAACATTCGTACAGCCACAGAGCACACCTTGCAGAATGGTTTCTTGGGGCTCAGGTGGGTGTTGAACCCTGTATGGAGGGAGGGGGCTCTCATATATGGCTCCCTACCCTCCAGTAGGGGGCAGCCTCAAAGTAGAGCAGTGAACCAAGAGGAGAAGCAAACAAAATAGAAAATGCTCTTAAAAGCAGTTCTGTTGGGAGCAAGCACTTTGGAACGTAATCAATATACAGGAACACACAAAACCATTATTTAATATATTTCAACACTAAAACATGTCAACACACGTAAACCAGTGAGGCCAATGTAGCGGCTCTACCTACGAGAGGACAACCTTTAGCTTAAGAGACTGTGTAGGCACAGAGCAGTCCAGGCACCCATGATCTCTAAAGCACGTGTACATACAAGCAGTGGTAAGTCTCGACCTGGGGTCTGATGCCCTTACATTGTCCCAGAGGTCCCTAGTGAACATGTACATACAAGCAGTGGTGAATCTCGACCTGGGGTCTGATGCCCTTACATTGTCCCAGAGGTCCCTAGTGAACATGTACATCCAAGCAGTGGTGAGTCTCGACCTGGGGTCTGATGCCCTTACATTGTCCCAGAGGTCCCTAGTGAACATGTACATACAAGCAGTGGTGAGTCTCGACCTGGGGTCTGATGCCCTTACATTGTCCCAGAGGTCCCTAGTGAACATGTACATACAAGCAGTGGTGAGTCTCGACCTGGGGTCTGATGCCCTTACATTGTCTCAGAGGTCCCTAGTGAACATGTACATACAAGCAGTGCTGAGTCTCGACCTGGGGTCTGATGCCCTTACATTGTCCCAGAGGTCCCTAGTGAACATGTACATACAAGCAGTGGTGAGGTTCGACCCGGGGTCTGATGCCCTTACATTGTCTCAGAGGTCCCTAGTGAACATGTACATACAAGCAGTGGTGAGTCTCGACCTGGGGTCTGATGCCCTTACATTGTCTCAGAGGTCCCTAGTGAACATGTACATACAAGCAGTGGTGAGGTTCGACCCGGGGTCTGATGCCCTTACATTGTCTCAGAGGTCCCTAGTGAACATGTACATTCAAGCAGTGGTGAGGTTCGACCTGGGGTCTGATGCCCTTACATTGTCTCAGAGGTCCCTAGTGAACATGTACATACAAGCAGTGGTGAGTCTCGACCTGGGGTCTGATGCCCTTACATTGTCTCAGAGGTCCGTAGTGAACATGTACATACAAGCAGTGGTGAGGTTCGACCTGGGGTCTGATGCCCTTACATTGTCTCAGAGGTCCCTAGTGAACATGTACATACAAGCAGTGGTGAGTCTCGACCTGGGGTCTGATGCCCTTACATTGTCTCAGAGGTCCGTAGTGAACATGTATATACAAGCAGTGGTGAGTCTCGACCTGGGGTCTGATGCCCTTACATTGTCTCAGAGGTCCGTAGTGAACATGTACATACAAGCGTGGTGAGGTTCGACCTGGGGTCTGATGCCCTTACATTGTCTCAGAGGTCCGTAGTGAACATGTATATACAAGCAGTGGTGAGTCTCGACCTGGGGTCTGATGCCCTTACATTGTCTCAGAGGTCCCTAGTGAACATGTACATACAAGCAGTGGTGAGGTTCGACCTGGGGTCTGATGCCCTTACATTGTCTCAGAGGTCCCTAGTGAACATGTACATACAAGCAGTGGTGAGGTTCGACCTGGGGTCTGATGCCCTTACATTGTCTCAGAGGTCCGTAGTGAACATGTATATACAAGCAGTGGTGAGTCTCGACCTGGGGTCTGATGCCCTTACATTGTCTCAGAGGTCCCTAGTGAACATGTACATACAAGCAGTGGTGAGGTTCGACCTGGGGTCTGATGCCCTTACATTGTCTCAGAGGTCCCTAGTGAACATGTACATACAAGCAGTGGTGAGGTTCGACCTGGGGTCTGATGCCCTTACATTGTCTCAGAGGTCCCTAGTGAACATGTACATACAAGCAGTGGTGAGGTTCGACCTGGGGTCTGATGCCCTTACATTGTCTCAGAGGTCCCTAGTGAACATGTACATTCAAGCAGTGCTGAGGCTCGACCTGGGATCTGATCTCCAAAAAATCCAAACTAACCCAGTAGAAAAATTATTCCCACCACAAGTATCAAAACATAGAAAGAACACCCCCCCCCCCCTCCACCCGACAAGGCTAAGAGATATGCAAAGAAAACCTAGGGTCGGAAACGAGGGCGTGCAATGACGCTCTGCTCCAGAGCCATTGACTCTAAGCAAAAAAGCATCATGGCCCCTTCCACTCCACAACCCAACACCGGTCCAAACCTAGTCTGCTTTCAGTTCTCAGCTCTAGAGAGGCTTTCTTGACACCTGGTACAAGTTCATTCAGATACTTCCTGGCCTGGACTTCAGATGCGAATATGCAGGTTCTGCCTTTAAAGATGATTTTCAAGCAGGCGGAGCGAGTGAGAATGCTTCTGCACCAGCATCTTGATATGGCTTAATGAACTGTCTTAGTCGCCATCTGTGCTCAACCGTCATATGGCAGAAGTCGGGGCGGTTGAAAAATGATTGACCACTAAATTACTGCTGAGAATCTGGATGGGCTTTCTCAAATATAGCTTGTCTTAAGAGGAAGTTATTAAAATAGACCAGGATAGCTCTAGGTCAAATCTCCCTTTTTCCAACCAGGCGGCCTCGTTCTTGAGTATCAGTTGGAATCGGTGGACTCTTCATACCTCCGCCTCCCAATTCCATGAAGAGAGCTCAGGAAAGGCACCCTTAAAAAGATCTGTAAATCCTAATGTGATTGCCTTCAGCCCCCTTCGCTATTCCAAGGAACCTCAAGTTATTCCATCTCTGACATTTTCCTGAATCCTTGATTATCCACATTATATTGGAGATCTACGCCTCCTGGGATTCCACATAGCTGTTGAGGGCCCCTACATCGGATTACACTGCAGCCATTCACTCTTCAACTATCTAGAGCTTTTCCCCAATCCCAACGCACGTTTAAGCGACTTTCTTTAAGGCTCCTTGCAGGTGTTTAGTTGCCAGCCTGGCCCTAAGGCTGTCAGAAAAGGTTTCTGCCTGATGTTGCTTTAAAGAGCTATTGATAAATTAATTGTGGGTTCTTCATCATCATTGGAGTAGCTGGTTGACTCTTTTCAGTATCTGGCGACACTGCCACTGGATCACCAACTGGGTACATTTGCTGCATGGCCAAATAGTCCCACTTCAGAGCAGCGACTGCCTGCGGCACCTGCAGATGCAGCCGTTTTGTTTTTGATTTTTTGGGGCTTCTTTACCACTTTACCTTCGACCCAGGCACGTTAGAGAACTGCTTTTGCTGCGCCCAGAAAAAGAGGAGATGGATTCCTCCTCCTTGGAGCTGGGGCTAAGACGCGTGTATTCTGAGCCCTCTGTGAGGAAATAGAACTTACCCCCCACACCATCTCGAGAATTATCTAGCCTTTTCTTCAGACCAGAACCGTTAGCACTAGAAATGCCCTTAATGGAGTCCTTAGCGCTGATGCCATTGAATGTACCGTCTTGGAATGCACGCGTCACCACTGTACTTTCTTCCATGATGATGTCCTTGAGATTGACGTAGGGCCCTGTGTTGATTTCATACTCCTGTGGTTTGCCCCCTTTATGTCAGTGGCATTTAGGACCCAAAGAGGTCGAGTCTCCCAGATCAGAAAGATTTAGGGTGACCAACCGTCCGTAAATCTCACGGACCGTCCATCATTTTGGTGTCATATCCGTTGTCTGTAATCATTTCATTTACGGACGCCTTTTGTCCGTCATTTTGGAGATTAATTACAGCGAGCTGTGCTGTTCCCCTGCGAGAAGCCCCAGGAGATTAAACGTTATTAGGGGCGGCTCGCACTTGTCTGTTGAACTCCAGAGGCTGCGGCAGCCCCTCACTGAACTCGCACAGACTGTGGACAGGCCCATTGTCATTCTGACTGAGGCTGATTATCCCCTTTCGAAGGACGATGTGCTTGTCTGCCTTTAGCATATCATGTGCCAGTCAGTGTCTTGGAGGCCAGTGACTCATTTGGAGCCAGTAGATCTTAGATAGTGATTAAAGAGGAGCTTTTCCCTCACAGAGTATTGTGGGGAACTAGCCGCCTTGTGCAATTTGCCAATCTTGTTCGCTGAGCGTGACGGGGCAGGAGCAGTGACAGGGCAGGAGCAGTGACGGGCCAGGAGTGGTGGCAGGACAGGAGAGGTGACAGGACAAGAGAGGCGACAGGACAGGAGAAGTGATGGGCAGGAGAAGTGACGGGCAGGAGAAATGACGGGCAGGAGTAGTGTTGGGCAGGAGAAGTGACTGTGCAGTAGAAGTGACGGTCAGGAGTGGTGGTGGGGCAGGAGAAGTGACTGGGCAGGAGAAGTGATGGGGCAGGAGCGGTGGTTAGGCATGAGCAGGAGCGGTGACTGGGCAGGAGCGGTGAATGGACAGGAGCAGTGAACGGACAGGAGCAGTGAACGGGGAAGGAGAAATGACGGGGAAGGAGAAGTGACGGGGAAGGAGAAGTGACGGGGAAGGAGAAGTGACGGGTAAGGAGAAGTGACGGGGAAGGAGAAGTGACGGGGAAGGAGAAGTGACAGGGAGGGAGAAGTGACGGGGAGGGAGATGTGACGGGGAAGGTGAAGTGACAGGGCAGGAGAAGTGAAAGGGCAGGAGCGGTGATCGTCGAGGAGCGGTGATCGGGCATGAGCAGGAGTGCTGACCGAACAGGAGCAGTAAACGGGCAGGAGCAGTGAACGAGCAGGAGCAGTGACGGGGCAGGAGAAGTGATGGGGCAGGAGAAGTGATGGGGCAAGAGAAGAGATGTGGCAGGTGCTGTGATTAGGCATGAGCAGGAGTGGTGACCCGGCAGGAGCATTAACCGGGCAGGAGCAGTGAACGGGCAGGAGCAGTGAACGGGCAAGAGCAGTGACTGGGCAAGAGCAGTGACTGGGCAGGACCAGTGATGGGGGAGGGGAAATGACAGGGAGGAGTGGTGAGTGGGCAGGAGAAGGGCCAGGGCAGGAGAAAGTGACCGGGCAGGAGAAGTGACTTGTACTTATGTTCCTTATTTATATACTGTTGAATGACATCCACTGATGTGTCTGTAAAGCATACCTTTTGTCCCCAATTTTTGTCCTGAATTTTGACCTCCTGTCCTGTATTTTTGTCCTGAATTTTGACCCTTTGTCCTGAGTTTTTACACTCGCTGTCCTGAATTTGCCCCCATGCCAGTTAGCCACCCTAAAAAGATTACCCCAAAGCTCCTGGAATGCCCTCTCTCTAGGCACAAGGTTTGCCCCTGATTTTGCATCCAGAGATCTGTGCTCTACAGCGGGTTCTGAGTTATTAGAGCCTGTAAGCTACAACTGGGCCATCGTCAAAGTGTTACCGAGCGAGAACAAATCATATTCAGTAACTCCAGAACTATCCACAGAGAGAGAGACATGGACTCCCCCCCTTTCCCCGTTGGTGCAGCGCCTGATCCTTCAGCTCCTGCTGGGGTTGGTGGAGGGGGGTGATATATTAGAGGAAATGCTTGCAAGAAAAAAACTCAGTAATGGCGTCCAGGGACCCTCCTGCTGTGAATGGATGGCAGTGTCCAGGTCAGCAGCCCTCTTCCCCGTTAATCCAGGTATGTGACTTGCGCTCTTGCTGTGGCCAGAATCGTCTCTCCTACCTGTAGTCCCACCGCTGGTGTGATCGTGCTCTGCGCTTTGATGCACGTGATGATACCCTGTGGCCAGTACATCTGCCCAGTCACCGGTGGCTCTATCATTCTTCCGCACCACAGCTGACATTACAACGCACCCGGCCGCTAACCCAAAGCAGGCAGGCTTCCAGATACGGGCCCGCCTCCTCCCTTCAGGGAAGACGCATCAGAGGCCTAGAGCAGTCACGCTCGGACCTCTACCACCAGGGGCACCCTATGACTGACCCTGGACCCGGGGATTAGCGCAGAGCCCCTCCGTATGCCACACTGTTGCCGAAAGCCCCACCTCCCCACCCTAGAACCACAACTACTGTGAGCCGGGAGAGAGCCGGCCCACAGAGACCCTACACCTTCGCCATCTTGCCTCCCCAAACCATTCTAATTTTTAGGTCTCGCCTTGGCAGTGCATGCTCTGCATGCACTGTCTCAGCGAGACCTAAAGTAATCTGTAGGTTGGGGTAAAATAATGTAATCTGTCTTTCCGCTTGCCATTGGCTTAGTTGTGATTGTATTGTTGTTATCTCCCTTTCTGTTGGCTGTTGGTCATTTGCTAACTTGCTTGTAGTCCCGATACAGCAGTGCCTAACTACAGTGTTAGTTCGCTCTGCTTGCACCTCTTTTAATTGAAGTGCAGTGTGCCATCTGGTTTTTCAGCTGTAGCCTGGTAACTGAAGACTGCTTTGTACCCAGGACCGACAATGCTTCCTGCACCATCTGAAGCACTGGTCTCAGCTCTCACCAAACGAATTCAGGCTTCACGACCGCCACCACGCTTCATGTTTCATGAAACCCAGCTAGCAAGAAGCGGGCGCCGTGATGCTAAAAGAAGACACAGACTCTTTAATTAAGAGCAAGGCCCGGGCTGTTAAGGAAGCGCCTCAGGCTCGAGACTCCCGCGTTTCCGACCTCTGTTAACATGTGTGGCCAGAAAGCGGCGGGGTTGCCAGCAGCTTCTCAAGGCTGCTTTGCACAAACCATTCGCAGGTCAAGAAGAGAGCGTGAGCGCTGTGAAATCCGACACTGTCAGCCTGTGAGGCCAGTGATAAGGAAGGCTGCTCTTTATTTGTTTCATGATTGGGCTTGTTTCACATTGCCTTTGATAACAACACCATTACGCTGATCTTCCCCCAAACACAAGCCAGTTCCAGCTGTGTGTGTGTGAGTTGCATTAAATTCTTTATATTTGATTTGTTTGTGTGTGTTGTTTTTATGACATCCCTGCATCCATCAGACTGTAGTATTTTGTATAAATTATGGATTTGGAATTAGAAACCCCGTACTACTAAATCCTAATGGGTATGTATACAGGTGTATTACAAAAAACTTAATTAAAAAAACTACGATATCTTTGTTTTATTTGGTTCCTGCTCGTGTGTTTGTCTATGGCGCACGCTTTACGGCCACCTTATCTGTCAGCATGGTGTGCTCTAGACAGACTTTGGTGTCAGAGCAGGATTTAAACAGCACAGCACAAAGCCATCCAGAGCAGGCGGCAACCCAAGCCACTACACAGTCCCTTGGTCAGCATGCAGGAATGTAAGCTGTGCGGTCAATTCACATTCCAGTGCTGTTCTCATTTTTTTTCTCTTCATTTTTAAAAGGTCATTTTATTCTGCGGCTTCTAGTTTGATTTTACATTATTAAAGGGGCTGCTGGGCTGACACCTAATCTCCGGGTTCTGCAGCTCATTTACATGCCGGATGTGTTGGAGGAAGGTGTTAACAGCTGGGGCCTAGGGGCACATATTCCTGCTCCAGAATCGGCGCCCGGATTACACCAAATTAACACACACAACATCGGAGTCTGCCCTCCTTATAGAGTGTGTACTGACCAATGAGCAAGGCTGGCTTAAGGTGGTACGCACTGTACAGGGTAATGTGGAATTGTGACCAGTCTTCACAAAAAGCATGTGACATAACATAACCCCGAGCTTGAGGTGAGAGCGAGGGTGGGTCTCTAAATCAAGTTATATGAAGCAGCTCTGAGACAAAAGTTCAGCCGACCAGCAAGGAGTTAACCCTGGCATATAAAAACGTGTTTGAAAAAGCTGTGCACTTCAAGAACAAAGACAAGATGTGCTGTCTGTGGCTCCCAAAGAAGACAAAAGGCAGATCACAAATATAGCTGCGTTGTAGTGTGTCCTGGTCCCGCCTCAAACACTCCTGTCTGCCAAATGTGACGTTTAATAGCATTCAAAGACAATTTCTTTTCGCCCTGCCAACTGCCCTTGCTGTTGCAAGTTTTTCAAAGTAGTGACTGGCTTGAGAAAAACACATAATTAAGTACGTTATGTATTACGTCTCCTTAGTTCGGGATTGTGAAATTAAGATTGCTGCTGTGCCCATGGCTTGTGAATCTTATGTGTCCTTACCTGCCCATAAGTGCTGCAGCCCTTCACCCACCACTCCCTGCGCACCTCCACGGGTTCCTGCAGTGTGGTGCTGTGTATTATGTACCATTAAATGCGTAATATCTGTACTCCGTGGCCATAGAAATGTTGGTAATTGGCACACAAATACACACGACATAATCATGCATGTATAGGTCTTGGAACCACAGATGTGTGGTATGAGTAGGCTTTTCTGTTTTCAGTTTCTATTTTTGGTAAATTCTGGTGGGGTTTTTTCAGTGTTTTCAAGTGATTTCAATACTTTAAAAAAACAGTGGTTATCAGTGGTTACATATTTGTGCACCATTAAAAACCACTGAAACAGTGTTTTTCCGGTGTTTATGGAACGTTTTGCTTTTATTATTGCTTGCTTTTTGCACTGATAGCGCATGGTATATAGAAAGTGTAAGTATAGTGTGTATGAGGTCCAAATAGATTTCTGCAAACCTAACTTATTGTAGTACACCATACAATACTTCTTCAGTGAGTCTTTGGTCATGTGCTCTCGCTCTTTCCTTCCCATGTAAACTTCTGTGAAAAGGCCCTCTCAACATTGGCACTTGAGAATGGTAACGCCAAAACAGCAGGTACTCAATTTGTTAACTCTGGCCTATGACATAGCTTTCCGTGCCAATACTAGTTAACTTGAAGATTGCGATTCTCAGGGCAGGTTCTGCAACATTGGCATTGAACTGGGCGCTTATGCCCTCAGAGTTATTGAAGCGGTCAAAAATGAAGCAGCACTTTTTAAACTATGGAGGAAATTTCCCCTTACAGAAGGGATCTAGAACTTGTATAGTGTACCATCGTGAGGTTTCATTGACTTCAAATGCCATTGGTGGTGAAGGGACATTTATATGCATCATTGCAAGCCATTTCTGATGCATTGTAAAATAAAAGTTCCTGAATTGCTCTTCGCCATTGCTTTGCTTATCAAGTGGCACAGTTGGGATGACTTTTTCTTTAATGCCACTCATAACACAAAATGATAAATATTTGCGTTTTAGTTCCTGTGCATAAGAAAACAGTGCACCAGAATCGACTGAAAAGTCAATAGCATTCCTCATTAACTCTGAAGACTGTAAAGATGCTTTCAGCATACATTCTAACAAGTGGTAAGAATCTCTTACAGGGAAGCACTTCAGCTCAGGTTTCAATTTTGACACGTCATCACACAACTTTTTCATATACGTAGCTGAATCACTGCAAATACAAACAGTATCACTTCAATCTTTGTTAAACTTAGAAAGAACCTTTTTTGCAGAGCGTTCAAAGTGACACTGCGTTCCATGTTTTCCAAAGGTCTGGTGTCATGTTTTAACCACTATCCCAGATGCTTGGTGATAGCGCTCTTTTCACATATACTTGTCACTATACCTTGCATTTCATTTTTTAAAGCCTGAGGTGTTGGCAATTCGCCTACTATCAATACTGACTCACTAGAAACTGGGGGCTGGTGTATTAAGGGTTTTTACCCAATCTCTGTGGGTAAATGGGATGACACATTTAGGAAAGATTCTTATGAAACCAGCCATTTTACCTATCAGTGAAAGAATCAAACACAGTCAATATATCAAATATGATTTTGATATTTCCTGATTCTCTACAGTTTATAAAATAATTAAACAAGACCTAAAACATGCTTCTAAACCCAGCATCTTTAGACAAAAGACCATAAAACTGAAAAAAACAAAAGGAAGATGAAACAATATTTTAGTGGCATCCCTAAACAATAAAACTCAAGCAAAATAATGTTAGCGCAGACTTTCTTACTGCTAGCTTGTATAACAAATATAGATTGTATTGGCCCCTTCAGGAAGAAATAAAATGACCGTTGTAGGTTTTCATAACCCGTGATTGCCGTGCCTAATTTCCAAAACCTGTCATAATGGGGGTTAATTAGTGTATTCACTAACACTCATTCTCCCCTTTTCGTACTCTTCTTTACCCTAACATCGTAGAGGCGCATTCTCATTTTTGTTTAATGACGGCATCACACGCTCGACTTACAGAAACCACATTTGATGAGGCGCTCTGTTTCGCTACATGCGAACAGTCGATTGCCAAACCATTTACTATGGGGGTTAATCAGTGTACTTACTAACCCTCACTCCCCCTTTCATACTCCCCTTTACTGTAATATCATAAGAGGCGCATTCTCATTTTTGACTAATGACGGCATCACACGCTCCCCTTTGACTTACAGAGACCACATTTGATGAGGCGCTCTGTCTTTCTACACGCGACCAGTTGATTGCCAGGCCATCCTAGACCACTGGCTAGGTGAGTTATGGCCATTTTATTAGGGACCACACATTAAAATATTAGCATATTACTATATTGATACGTACTTTACTTGCCCTTGCAGGTTGCCATCGTTTATTTTAAAGTCCTGATGAAGACCCTGCATGACGATTTAATGTCGCTTACACTGGGTTGAAACGTCGACGATAACTGCTAGGACCAGTTCAAGACCTGTTTTCCATATATATTTTGATTTATTCGTGAAACGGTGTCATTGTGATTTTCCTTGATACTGGCCCTCCTCTTGTATATTGTGTACATGAAAAGTTTTTTCTGTATTTGATCACTGTATATACTATGCACAATTCTGTCACTTTTGTCACCTTGTCACTGACTCACTGACTCACTTTACAGTTTATTACGTTGGTAACCTTGCGTTACAAGTGATATGGGTGTTTTCATATAAATGATGAAATTTATATATAAAGAATGACATCACACCCTCCAAATCTAGCGTCACCGTGATTTGTACTTTTAGATTGTGTGGTTAATTCTGGATTGATTCTGTATTTTTTTCTTGATTCGCTTGCATAACAAAGCAATTGTTTTACTTAAACCCGACAGAACCATTGTTTTCTTGTAACACTAGAAACTGGGGGCTGGTGTATTAAGGGTTTTTACCCAATCTCTGTGGGTAAATGGGATGACACATTTAGGAAAGATTCTTATGAAACCAGCCATTTTACCTATCAGTGAAAGAATCAAACACAGTCAATATATCAAATATGATTTTGATATTTCCTGATTCTCTACAGTTTATAAAATAATTAAACAAGACCTAAAACATGCTTCTAAACCCAGCATCTTTAGACAAAAGACCATAAAACTGAAAAAAACAAAAGGAAGATGAAACAATATTTTAGTGGCATCCCTAAACAACAAAACTCAAGCAAAATAATGTTAGCGCAGACTTTCTTACTGCTAGCTTGTATAACAAATATAGATTGTATTGGCCCCTTCAGGAAGAAATAAAATGATTCTTTCCCTCTCTTTTTCCTTTCTTTGAATGTCATTTAGCTTGTGGTTGTGCGGGTGTTTTTTCAGTGTATATATGTTTTCACTGGTGAGGGCTCTTTCTTTTTCAGTGGGGTTTTATCAGTTATTATAGGTTTCAACCTAAAACCGGACAGTCTAGGTATGAGGCACTTTAAAAAACAAATAGGTTGTATGGCCAAGCTTTGACCTTTCTAGTGCCATCCCAAACTTTTCTTGGTTGGCACCAGGGTGAATAGAGCAAAACTAAGCCTGCCAGTGGGAACGCTTTTTTATTTTCTATTATTTGTGTCTTGATGGTTTTTGTGGAGTGCTGCATTCTATTATTGGGACTTTAAAGTGCTTGGAGCTGAGCGGCCCACAAGGGGTTGAAACTGCGAGACTAGGGGGGAGGGTCATGCAGGTTCAAGACCTTGGGGAAGTGGGCAAAGTAGCAGTGTTTTGCCTGATCAGTTACAGCAGGTATAATAGATGTGTTTCCAGATTTAAACCGTTGATGCTGCAAATTCAACTTGTTTCCATATGTTGTGTTACTTTAGGCACCGGTATGTGGCTCAGTGATTTTCAGCAGTGAGTGGGGCTTCATGGCAGGAGTTACTGAGAGCTTCTAAGAAAGAGCTGGGGCTGAAGATAGTGAGAGGTTCTCACAGTGCCTGATGGTGGGTCTGGCTACAAGCCCATCCGGTCACTGGCCTCTCTACAGCGTGCACAGAGCGATGGTCACGCATGTGCTAACTATTTACTGTTTTATGTGAAAGTGTCTTAAGGAGGTGTATACAGCTGTTAAAATATTACAACAAAATTATTGTTGTCACACATTTATCTGTTACTGGTAACAAGCACTGGCAAAGGCAAGAGGTTTGGCTTGGTTTAGGTGCATATCCATTACTGTGTGATCTGTATTTGACGGAAGCTTAAAGTGAGGCACCAAAATACTGGTGGGGTGGTACTATGGAAAGCACAGGATTTTACTTTACCTATGTTAAGCCACACTGTTACTTACACAGGGCACACTGCTTGCAAGGGATTCCTATTTACGCATCTTAGGCCGCACCCCTTTTGGAGACCATCTATTGTTTTCATCCTGCTTGGCTGGTCAGTGGGAGGATTTCAGAAAGATGAGGGGAGGAAAGGGTGTACATGTCTAACCGAGTGATAAACTTCAGAGTACATTATTGTTAATGACAGCACGGGAGTGACTGAAGCTCTACGAAGAAAAATATCCCTTCCACAGATCTCAGTACCATTGAATTCATCGTTTCTTATTGTCAGAATGTAAACCTTGCAATAAATTATAATTGAAAAGATCATCATTTTTCTGACTCATTTACCTAATACGGCCAACAGTCATTGACAATGCCAATACGTCTAGTCTCTTTCAGGTTATGTTCTTTGTTGTGCGATTGATTTGAATTCAGTAACCGAAAGTTTGCAGGGAGCACCTGACTGCCTCAAACTAACTACACAACTTAAAACAGACCACAGTTCTTCAAATCATCCACAATACCTGAAACTGATCACAGTACGTGAAACTAACTGCAGTACGATATCTGAAACTGACCACAACCCTTGAAACAAGCATATGTGGTACTGAGTGGTATTATGTTGAGCGTAGTTATGTTGTATTGAGTAGAGTGTAAATATGTGTTGTAAATATGTGTTGTGTAATTATGTGGTATTGAGTGTTATGATGTGGAGAGTATTTATGTTGCATTGATTAGTGTGTAAATATGTGGTTTGTAATTGTATGGTACTGAGTGGCATTGAGTAGAGTACATAACTACACTCAACATAATACCACTCAGTACTACATAATTACACATCAAATAATTACACTGTATTCAGTACAACATAAATACACTCCACACACCACTCAGTACTACATAATTGCACGCCACGTAATTACTCTCTACTTAATGCATCATAAATACACTCCACACAATACCAATCTGTTCCACATAATTACACTGTACTCGATGCAACTTAAATACACACCTTTCACTCAAGTTCATGCTATATAAAAATAAAACAACCCAAAAAAAATGGAATGCTATAGGTCTCACATTACTGAATCTTGGAGCTTCTAGTGTTGCATTATTATTAGCAATGCCAACAGCTCAAACTTTTATAATGCGAGCCCTATTGCATTGCAAATGCTTGTTTCCAAATTGGAGACTAATATTTATTATGTCATGAGTGATGTAATATGTGACGTCATCAGCAGTGCATTGCGGGCGCGCGAGTTATAGTTAGCTGAACTAACTATAATGGGGGAATTTCAATGGTTTTGTACGAGTGAAAAGTCCAGCTAACTATAACGCCCCTGAAACCTATGGTTTTTTCAGTGAATTTCTAAGGTTTTTTAAATGCTAATTCCTAACTATAACGTGCCTGAAACCTATGGTTTTTTCAGTGAATTTCAAAGGTTTTTTAAATGCTAATTTCTATCTATGCCTACAGAGATAGGACCTGTGAAGAAAGAAGAAAAAACGCACAGAAAGAAAAAAAAGAAATGCAGAAAGAAGCAACAGAAGTCCTCAAAGACGAAGAAAAGTGCAGGAAGAAGGATAACGTGCAGAAAGAACAAACAGAAGAGCAGAAAGAAGCCTTGTTGCAAAATCATCCTGTACCCTCAACTTTTTCAGACGGATACTGGTGGTAACTGAGTCTGACTAACCAGTCCTAGAGCCAGTGCTATGTTAAAAGACACTCAGAATACAGTGAAAACACCTACATACACTAGGGAACACTATGCGTTGGGGTCCCCCTGTGATCAGCATGACCTCCTCTGTAAGCCCGTAGTATATAATAGGGCAGGGGATTAAAACTACCTTTTAAAACGCGCCACAGGGCATGTTTGCACATGTCACCTCAGGCCCCGTCTCCTCACTTCCCCACTGTGTAAACACGCCCTGTGGCCGTTTTTTAGTTGGGAGATTAAGTCCCCTTGAATCCTGAGGGTCCCTAGGGTCCAACTAGACCACTAGGTACCTCCAGTAAGCGCCACAGAGCTGCGTTGCAGAGAGATGTAAAAAGGGGCACTGCCTAGACCACCTCTCTGCAACGCAGCGGAGTGGTGCTTACTGGAAGCACCTGGTCGGCTAGTTGGCCCCCAGGGTCCCTCAGGATTGAAGGGGAATTATTTCCCCAACTTAAAACGCGCCACAGGGCTTGTTTGCACATGTTAACTCAGGCCCCGTCCCCTCCCTTCACCACTGCGTAAACACGCCCTGTGGCCATTTTTAGTTGGAAGGTTACGTTCATTTGAATCCTGAGGGTCCCTAGGGTCCAACTAGCCCACTAGGTACCTCCAGTATGCACCACAGAGCTGCATTGCAGAGAGGTGTAAAAAGTGGCACGGCCTGGACCACCTCTCTGCAACGCAGCTCAGTGGCGCTTACTGGAAGCACCTGGGGCCTAGTTAGCCCCCAGGGGCCCTCAGGATTGAAGGGGAATTATTTCCCCAACTTAAAACGCGCCACAGGGCTTGTTTGCACACGTTAACTCAGGCCCCGTCCCCTCCCTTCACCACTGTGTAAAAAAGCCCTGTGGCCGTTTTTAGTTGGGAGATTAAGTTAATTTGAATCCTGAGGGTCCCTAGGGTCCAACTAGCCCACTAGGTACCTCCAGTATGCGCCACAGAGCTGCGTTGCAGAGAGGTGTAAAATGTGGCACGGCCTGGACCACCTCTCTGCAACGCAGCTCAGTGGCGCTTACTGGAAGCACCTGGGGGGCTAGTTAGCCCCCAGGGGCCCTCAGGATTGAAGGGGAATTATTTCCCCAACTTAAAACGCGCCATAGGGCGTGTTTGCACACGTCACCTCAGGCCCCGTCCCCTTCCTTCCCCACTGTGTAAACATGCCCTGTGGCCGTTTTTTAAGTTGGGAGATTAAGTCCCCTTGAATCCTGAGAATCCCTAGGGGCAAAATAGCCCACTAGGTACGTCCAGTAAGTGGCATTGCAGAGAGGTGTAAAAAGGGGCACGGCCTGCACCACCTCTCTGCAACGCAGAGCAGTGGCACTTACTGGAAGCACCTGGTGGGCTAGTTGGCCCCCAGGGTCCCTCAGGATTGAAAGGGAATTATTTCCCCAACTTAAAACGTGCCACAGGGCGTGTTTGCACACGTCACCTCAGGCCCCGTCCCCTCCCTTCACCACTGTGTAAATGCGCCCTGTGGCCGTTCTAAGTTGAGAGATTAAGTCCCCTTGAATCCTAAGGGTCCCTATGGTCAAACTAGCCCACTAGATACTTCCAGTAAGTGCCACAGAGCTGCGTTGCATAGAGGTGTAAAAAGGGGCGTGGCCTCAGAACACCTGTCTGCAACGCAGCTCCCTGGCGCACACTGGAGATACCTGTTGGGCTAGTTGGCCCTCAGGGACCCTCAGTATTGAAGGGGAATTAATTTCCCAACTTACAACTGGCCAGGGGGCGCGTTTGCAGAGTGCTGCAAGGAGGGGGCGTGGCCTCCAGCGTGATGCCGGTCTTTTATTTTTTTTATTTTTTTAAGAAGGAGGGCTGTGTGGCCCCCCTTCTTTTTCTAATTTACTGGCCCTTGGGACCCCATCCCCCAGGGCCTGCACCCTAATGATTTTTGTTCAAAAAATAAAATTTGGCCCTCCCAAGGCCTTAATCGGCCCCGGGGATCCCACCCCCCGGGTCATGGCCTTTTTTTTATTTAAATTCTTTAGGAGGGGGCTGCGTTGCCCCCCTCCTCAGGCCACTTATGGCTCCGGGGACCCCATCCACCGGGGCCGGCCTTTGTTTTTTATTATTTTAAAAATATATATATTTATAGAAACACCTAGGACATGCTGGACAAACCGTATGTACTTATCACCATGACGATTTGCGTGATATTCATTAAAAGGCGACTATGCATGGAATGAACCCACAATGAATGTATTTACACCGCTAGTGAAGCTCTGACGTGTCTGACACCCTACCGTGCCTAATCCCGGCGCCCCCGCTGGTGGGTACTCTCCAAGTAGACAACCTTGTCGTTTATTTATACAAACACGGGTAGCTATTGACAGGCACATTTAATATACACGCACACCAAGCCATTCAAAGGGGATTTGACAAAAATTCGACCAAACTATGCAAGAAACCCCCCTCACGGTTAATAAAAAACACATCCACCGACTGATGTGTAATACTTTTTATTTTACTCTCTGGAAAGGAGACGAACCTCACTTGAGAGTCACAGCGTGCTCCTGGCTGAGCCCAATGCTGTGTTACACCCACCAGTGGCCGCCGATTGCCTCAGACCTCTGTGTTGTATTCCACCAGCTAGTGCGTATGCTATGACACTCTCTAGCCCATGTGCACTGTAACAACACCCCATGAATATGTCATGCCACACTTGCCTTCGCACGGGTTATATTGCCCCATCTAACGTGCCTTCCTCGATGTGTATGTTATAACGCACAGCGCTATGCCATACATATTACAATCTGGGATCCATATCTTTGTCACAGTGCATATGCAACGTTACACTCGCCAGCACATATTTTATATTACAACTTTAGAGACTAGTTATGTTACACAACACTGCCCTGTGCATATTACACTCCAAGGCGCATATCGCATAGCACGCGCTAGTGCATGTGCTATCTCGCGCTCTCCAATGAATCTGTCATTGTGCACAATGTATTGCATATTATATTTCACGCCCCGGTTCATCTTATATCACACTTTTTGGTGCAAAGTTTATAACATATACTACATCTAGTTTTCATTTTCAATCGTGCTCTCAGGACTATGTTCTATATAACACTGCGTCCACCTACCCTTTTCACAGGCATTACATTTTGCGATGGGGGTGGAGGGTCAGGGGGTGTTTCTGCCAAGTGAGCCCGGAGTCACAGTCACAAACGTCATGAATAAAAGTGAGATTATGCTGCATACTTGTTCATATTTTAAGTAGTTCGCACAGACACACATTTTAAAAACAATAAAGTTCCTAATACCCACTTTCTCTGAACAGTTAGCTTGCTGCCCCATCCACCTCCTCCCTATCCTCTGTTGTCTGAATCCATGGACTAGCCTCCTCCCTCCTGCCATGCATGGTCTGATGTGCTGCCACTGCCCTCCATTTAGCATGATGTACCAGTGCACTCCTCCTGCCCTCCATTGCCCAATTCTATGGCCCATCATTGACCTCCTGCTTAGCCTCCGTGCTTAGCTTGCTGCCCCTATTCTCCTCCCCCCTGCCCTCCGATGTCTTTGTGCATGCCCCTGCTCCATCCTTTTTGCCCACTATGTTCCATGGACCTGCCACTCCTATCTACTCTGAGTGTTCTGTTGAGCTGCCACTCCCCTCCCACCTGCCTAGCATTGTCAGATGACTGTAACCTGTCCCTGCCACCTCCACCCTGCCTGTCCACATGCCATGCCCCTATCCCCTTCCTCCTGTCCTCCATGGTCCATTTTACTGCCACACCCTTCTGCCCTCCCTGGTCTGTTGTGCTGCAATTGCTCCTCCTGCCTGCCCCGCGCGGTCTGTTGTGAGGCCCCTTCCCCTGAACTCTCTTGTCTGTGCCCAGGTCCTGACCCTCCCTTCTATCCTCCATGGTCCTTTGTGCATGCCCCTGCACCCTCCTTCTTGCCCATCATAGCCATTGTGCTGCCACTAACCCTCCCGGTTGCCATGCATGGTCTTCTCTGCAGCCATGGCCCCTCCCACCTTCCCTGTGTGGTCAGCTAGCTGCCCCTGACCCCCTCCCACCTTCCCTCCATGGTCTGTGTGTATGCCACCATAGTCTCATTGTTGCTCTCCATGGTGTGTCTTGTTTCTAGTGCCCATCCTGCCTGACCTCCATGGTCATATTGCTGCTCCTGCCCTGCCACCTTGCCCCCAGCCCTCTGTTTCCATGTGCAGACCCCCTATTCCCTCCCTCCTGGCTTGTCTGTTCCATTGTAATGCCCCTGATCCGTCCCTCCTGCCCTTTATGGTCTGTTATGCTGCAGCTTTCTCTCCTGTCTGTCCATTATGGTCAGCTAGCTACCATTGCCTCTTTCCCATCTGTTCTCTGTTGTCCATGTGCATGGTCCTGTCCCCTCCCTATTGCTTTCTATGGATTGTTGTGCTGCACTCCCGTCCCCTATGCGCTGTGTGGTGTATTGTGCTGCTGCAAACCCTGATGCCTGCCCTGTAGGGTCAGTTTGGTGCACCTCTCCATGTCCCTCCTGTCCTCTGTTATCCGAGTCCATGTCCCTACCCCAATTCCTCCTGCCTACCATGATTCAATGTACCATACTTGCGAACATTTTGAACTTGGTAAGAGGGAGATTTTGAAAAAAAACTGGGGTATTGATTTTCCCCTTTGAGTTACATTGAAAAAGAGGAGATTGTAGACAGGAGACAGATCAAATAAAGCCCATTTGAGCTTAAAAACATTGGACGTTTCCTGGCTGAAACGGGTCTATTATATTGCCACAGCCTCTCTTGCCAGTCCTGTATTGTTGGTTTGTTGCCCCTGCCCCCCTTTCCACTGCCCTCCATAGTCTGTTGTGCTGCCCCTGCCCTTCCTGCCTGCCCAGTGTGGTCAAATTGTTGCCTCTGCACTCTCATACCTGCTTTCAATTTTCAGAGTCCGTGCCCCTGGTCTCTGCCTCTCAACAGTATCCCAATGAACAACTAGATTGCTAACATTCTATATTTATTACAAAAGTGTGGAACGCCTGACGTCATCTTGATGTAATCAAAACTGTAATACCTAGAGTATTTCCATTAGAAATTACATATATGAGAGGGTCTTATTTGCATCAAAATTATGGTTAGTGCTCTAAAAAACTAAAATGAGGACATATTTTCTGAGTTTTCAAATAGCGACAAAGAACTTTTAAAGTATTTGTAATCTTTATGTTTTTTTATCCAGTTGACCACTTGATTAAATGTTGCACCTAGGGGAGAGGATGTGGTGTTACTTCCAGAGCTGCAGACTTTGCAACTGGGGAACCAGGTTGGAGTTTCTGCTTCAGCTCAACATTCTGTGATTCTGGTCAAATCACTTAATCTCCCCATGTCTACAACCAAAATGATTTTGATCTTGTGTGGTGTAACCAATGCTCATGTAAAGCATTCCAATACCTGACAAGTCTGCACTAAATAAAACTGCAAATACACAAAAAATAAGTGTTTTGCACACTTCTGTCATTGGGCTACATGTGGGCTACATCTGGGTGATATCTGTGCTGCATTTGGGCTCTTTTGTCTCTGGCGGCCATCTTGGGAGATTTATTTGTTATGAAGTTACCTGCAGTCTCCTCAGTAGGAAATGCTTTCAGTTTTTTACTTTGTTTCCATCAAGAAGGTATTCAGATATGTCACACATTTGCCAAAAATTCTGAATGTTAGCACTCTAGTTGCTCATTAGATCACTGTAGTAAAGCTACTGCTCACCATGGAAGTCTTCTGCTGGTATTAAAAGTGCATGTTTCAGTCTGCATGTCAGAATATTTTAATGAAGTAGAAGAGGATTTGAGAAGTCACTCAAAATGTGCCCTAATTTTTCTTTCTTCAGCACTAATCATAATTTCTATGGCAAAATGAACCCCCTCATTGTGTTCCTTTTTAAATTAATTGTTTTAAGTGTTACCAGTTTATTCCAATCAAGATGGTTTCAGGTGTGCCATACTTTTGTCATAAGTAAGACTGTTAGCGCTCTAGTTGTTCGTTAGAACACTCTGGGACATTCTGCCATTGGGCTATACTTGGGCTACATCTGGGTGATATTTGGACTACATTTGGGCACTTTTGCCTCTGGTGGCCATGTTGGGAGATTTATTTGTTATGAAGTTTCCTAATTTCTTCATTTACTGCAGTCTCCTCAGTAGGAAATACTTTCTGTTTTTTACTTTGGTTCCATCAAGAAGGCATTCAGATGTGTCACACATTTGCCATAAATTCTGAATGTTAGCACTCTAGTTGCTCATTAGATCACTGTAGTAAAGCTACTGCTCACCAGGGAAGTCTGCTGCTGGTATTCAAAGTGCATGTTTCAGTCTGCATGTCAGAATTTTTTTAGGAAATAGAAGAGGATTTGAGAAGTCAAAATGTGCCCTAATTTTTCTTTCTGCAGCACTAATCATAATTTCTATGGCAAAATGAGCCCCCTCATTTTGTTCCTTTGTAAATTAAATGTTTTAAGTGTTACCACTTTATTCCAATCAAGATGGCTTCAGGTGTGCCATACTTTTGTCATAAGTAAGACTGTTAGCGCTCTAGTTGTTCGTTAGAACCCTCTGGGACATTCTGCCATTGGGTTATACTTGGGCTACATCTGGGTGATATTTGGGCTACATTTGGGCTCTTTTGTCTCTGGTGGCCATGTTGGGAGATTTATTTGTTATGAAGTTTCCTCATTTCTTCATTTACTGCAGTCTCTACAGTAGGAAATACTTTCTGTTTTTTACTTTGGTTCCATCAAGAAGGCATTCAGATGTGTCACACATTTGCCATAAATTCTGAATGTTAGCACTCTAGTTGCTCATTAGATCACTGTAGTAAAGCTACTGCTCACCGGGGACGTCTGCTGCTGGTATTCAAAGTGCATGTTTCAGTCTGCATGTCAGAATTTTTTTATGAAATAGAAGAGGATTTGAGAAGTCAAAATGTGCCCTAATTTTTCTTTCTGCAGCACTAATCATAATTTCTATGGCAAAATGAACCCCCTCATTTTGTTCCTTTGTAAATTAAATGTTTTAAGTGTTACCAGTTTATTCCAATCAAGATAGCTTCAGGTGTGCCATACTTTTGTCATAAGTAAGACTGTTAGTGCTCTACTTGTTCGTTAGAACACTCTGGGACATTCTGCCATTGGGCTATACTTGGGCTACATCTGGGTAATATTTGGGCTACATTTGGGCTCTTTTGTCTCTGGTGGCCATCTTGGGAGATTTATTTGTTATGAAGTTTCCTAATTTCTTCATTTACTGCAGTCTCCTCAGTAGGAAATACTTTCAGTTTTTTACTTTGGTTCCATCAAGAAGGCATTCAGATGTGTCACACATTTGCCATAAATTCTGAATGTTAGCACTCTAGTTGCTCATTAGCTCACTGTAGTAAAGCTACTGCTCACCAGGGAAGTCTGCTGCTGGTATTCAAAGTGCATGTTTCAGTCTGCATGTCAGAATTTTTTTAGGAAATAGAAGAGGATTTGAGAAGTCAAAATGTGCCCTAATTTTTCTTTCTGCAGCACTAATCATAATTTCTATGGCAAAATGAACCCCCTCATTTTGTTCCTTTGTAAATTAAATGTTTTAAGTGTTACCACTTTATTCCAATCAAGATGGCTTCAGGTGTGCCATTCTTTTGTCATAAGTAAGACTGTTAGCGCTCTAGTTGTTCGTTAGAGCACTCTGGGACATTCTGCCATTGGGCTATACTTGGGCTACATCTGGGTGATATTTGGGCTACATTTGGGCTCTTTTGTCTCTGGTGGCCATGTTGGGAGATTTATTTGTTATGAAGTTTCCTCATTTCTTCATTTACTGCAGTCTCCTCAGTAGGAAATACTTTCAGTTTTTTACTTTGGTTCCATCAAGAAGGCATTCAGATGTGTCACACATTTGCCATAAATTCTGAATGTTAGCACTCTAGTTGCTCATTAGATCACTGTAGTAAAGCTACTGCTCACCAGGGACGTCTGCTGCTGGTATTCAAAGTGCATGTTTCAGTCTGCATGTCAGAATTTGTTTATGAAATAGAAGAGGATTTTAGAAGTCAAAATGTGCCCTAATTTTTCTTTCTGCAGCACTAATCATAATTTCTATGGCAAAATGAACCCCCTCATTTTGTTCCTTTGTAAACGAAATGTTATAAAGTGTTACCAGTTTATTCCAATCAAGATGGCTTCAGGTGTGCCATACTTTTGTCATAAGTAAGACTGTTAGCGCTCTAGTTGTTCGTTAGAACACTCTGGGACATTCTGTAGTTGGGCAATACTTGGGCTACATCTGGGTGATATTTGTGCTACATTTGGGCTCTTTTGTCTCTGATGGCCATTTTGGGAGACTTATTTGTTATGAAGTTTCCTAATTTCCTCATATACTACAGTCTCCTCAGTAGGAAATGCTTTCAGTTTTTTACTTTGATTCCATCAAGAAGGTATTCAGATATGTCACACATTTGCCATTAATTCAGAATGTTAGCACTCTAGTTGCTTATTAGATCACTGTAGTAAAAGCTACAGCTCACCAGGGAAGTCTGCTGCTGGTATTGAAAGTGCATATTTCAGTCTGCATGTCAGAATTCTTTAATGAAATAGAAGAGGATTTGAGAAGTCAAAATGGGCCCTAATTTTTATTTCTGCAGCACTAATCATACTTTCTATGGCAAAATGAACCCCCTCATTTTGTTCCTTTTTAAATTAAATGTTTTAAGAGTTACCACTTTATTCCAATCAAGATGGCTTCAGGTGTGCAATATGTTTGTCATAAGTAGGACTGTTAGCGCTCTAGTTGTTCTTTAGAACACTCTGGGAAGCTGCAGTAGAACACAAAGGAATCAACTGACAGTCTCTGTCCTTGTTGGATGTACATGTTTTACTGAGAAAGATAATGTTTAGCTTATAGATCACCTTCCAAACCTCTGTGGGAAAAGCATGAGAAAATAGTTTTCTCTCAAACATGATTCATGATATCACAGCAGAAGGCTTTTTCACATGCTAAAATCACCTTAGAACATACTACAAATCCTAAAATGAGTATGGTACCATCAACAAATGATTTATAATGTAACTATAATGTAACTAACGTCTTAAAACCTTCTATTAACTGCAATGCTTTTTAATGAGGTGCTATCATGTATATTGGTCCCAAGATGGCTGCCAACACTTCTTGGATGAAGTACTGACAGCCAATCAGATCTCACGATGAGATGTGTGGTTAGGCTCCGCCCAGATATATCTATCCTTTTAACTCCAATTTTCTCAGGAAATACTGAACGGATTTACACCATTTAAGCAAAAGGCACGAGTCTGAACTGAGGACTACCTCTTTGCCAAATTTGGTGTAATTCTGTTCAGCAGTTCGGGCTGTAGCTGCGTCAACAGGTCCTATTGGAAAATGCATGGGGAAAACGCATTTTGGGACCCCCCTTTTTTCTCGGCTCCCGCCTGATGAATCACCGTGAAATTTTCAGGATAGGAGCGGACCGGAGCTGGCCAAAAGTTTGGAATATTTCGCGAAGATTCGTCAATCGGCGCCAACGTTATTCCAAATAGAATGTTTCGGATTTCCTATGGAAAATAGGTCCTAACTATAACTACCTACTGGCGACTGCCAGTAGGTAATACTGTTGAAATGCACAATACCTCACTTGTGTGGCTGTCCAATGCAGAATCGGCTAAAAACGTATTTTAAAAAAAATTTAGCACTTAGAATTCGCTGTGCTATACCCTTAATCTCTAAGTTTTTGGCCCTTCCCAGTCACAGGTCCTTGGTCTTCCCACACAGGTGAGGTATCATTTTACTCAGGAGAACAAGGGAAATGCTGGGTGGTAGTACATCTGTGCTGGCACGGTGATCCCATGCAAAAATGTGTGGAAAAATTGATTTGTTTAGCTAAATTTGAGGTTTGCTGGAGATTCTGGATAGGGAAACATTGGGGAATCCATTCAAGCCATACCTCCCTGGACATTCCTGGGTCTCTAGTTTGCAAAAATGTGTAGGTTTGGTAGGTTTCCCAAGCTGGCCGCCAAGCCTGGGGCCATAAACCCAAGTGACCCCTCTTGCAAAACAAGGTCATATTAACATAGGTTATTTTGATATCTCCACAATACGTTTTGGGCACTTGCCTGTTATGGGTACTTGGCCCACCCATACGAGTCAGGTGCCATTTTTATCAGGAAATCTGGGGGAATGTCGGTGGAAGAAAATTTGTGTCAGCCTGTTGATCCCACAACTTTCCCACACAGAGTTTTGAGAAAAACATAATTATTTATGCTAAATTTGAGGTTTGCAGGGGATTCTGGGTAGGAAAACGTTGGGGGATCCCTGCAAGCCATACCTTCCTGGACTCCAATGGGTCTTTAGTTTTCATAAATGTGTGGGTTTGGTAGGTTTTCGTTGATGGCTGCTGAGCCAGGGGCCAAAAATCCATGTGACCCCCTTTGCAAAACCAAGTTTTTTGCGCTAGGTAATTTTGATGTCTCCATAATATGTTTTAGGTCCCTGCTTGTCACAGGTACTTGCCCCACCCACACAAGCACATTACTATTTTTATCGGGAGTGTTTGTAGAATGCTGGGTGGGTGGAAGTTTGTGGATCCACGCATGAGGGGAAAACGTGTTTGTTTGTTTTTACAAAATTTGAGGTATGCAAGGGATTCTGGATAACAGAACCTAGTGAGAGCCAGACAAGGCACCCCTCCTGGATTCCCCTTGGTGTCTACTTTTCACAAATGTATAGGTTTGCTAGGTTTTCCTAGGTGCCAGCAGAGCTAGGGTTCAAAATCCACAGCTAGGCACTTCGCAAAAAAGGGTCAGGTTTCACAGTAAAAATGTGGTGTGTCCACTTTGCGTTTTGGGCCGTTTCCGGTCGCAGGCACTAGGCCTACCCACACAGGTGAGGTACCATTTTTATTGGAAGACTTTGGGGAATGCGGAATGGGTGGAATTCTGTGGATCCACGCAGATTGGAAAACTTTCCATCACAGAAATGTGAGGAAAATTGTTTTTTTTTTTACAAAGTTTGATGTATGCAAGGGATTCTGGGTAACAGAACCTGGTGAGAGCCACACAAATCACCCCATCCTAGATTCTCCTGGGTGTCTAGATTTAAAAAATGTATACGTTTGCTAGGTTTCCCGAAGTGCCACCAGAGCTAGGGTTCAAACTCCACAGCTAGGCACTTTGCAAAAAAATGGTCAGTTTTCACTGTAAAAATGTGGTGTGTCTGTGTTGCTTTTTGGCCGTTTGGTCTTGCGGACACTAGGCCGACCCACACTACTGAGGTACCATTTTTATCGGGAGACTCAGGGGAACACAGAATTGTAGGGCGCCTGTTAATACCTACTGACTTTCGATGCATTTCTGCCTTCCAAATGTATAAAAGTGTAAACAAGAAGTCACTTTGAGAAATGTCCTATAATTCACATGCTAGTATGGGTACCCAAAATTTCAGAGATGTGCGAATAGCTACTGTTTCTAAACTCTATATTTTGTTCCCATTTCAGAAATATTTAGGTGTCTTTGATACCTATTTTTCACTTTTTATTTCTTACCAAATTAATTGCTATATACCCGGTACACAATGAAAAAACTTTGGCTGACGCTGCTCAGTTATTGGCTCTGGGTTCCTCGGGTACTCGGTGAACCTACAAGTGTTATATATCCCCACAACCAGAAGGGTCCAGCAGATGTAATGGTATATTTCTTTAAAAAATCTGTCATACATAGAAGAAAAACAGGTGAAAACGTTGGCACAAATTGCAGTTTTTATTGACTCATTTCCAATTTTTCTTAATTGCAATTGTTAATTTATATTAAGAAAACCATGAAGGATGTACACAAATGATCTCTTGCTTTGCTGAATTCAAAATGTTGGCTCCTTTTCAGAAATGTATAGATTTCCAGGATCCATTATTGCTTTCACATCCATTTCTACCACCAACTGGAAGGAAGTTGAAAGCACAAAATAATATAAGAATAAATAGGCTATGTCCCAGTAAAATACCAAAACTGTGTAAAAACACTGGGTAACTAAAATTCCCATGATGTTGGAAGAAAAGGGCATAATTTTGGCGTGGATACCTTATGTGAACAAAATGTTTCAGAGGGCTAAGTGTGAACTGCCCCAAATTGCCCAAAAAAGGATTAGTGTTGGGGGGGGAGGGGAGGCCAAGCAGCGAAGGGGTTAACATAACATAACAATAAATAACATGCCATACCATAACATAACATTATTTAGAAACATTACAAGTAGCTCAGCTTGGACTTTAT
Organism: Triturus cristatus; assembly: GCF_964204655.1. Classification (NCBI taxonomy): domain Eukaryota; kingdom Metazoa; phylum Chordata; class Amphibia; order Caudata; family Salamandridae; genus Triturus; species Triturus cristatus. Next base: position 77,291,484 of record NC_140581.1, read on the forward strand.
TCTGTTTCCTCTGCCCACTAAGGTGCTGCTTCCTTTGCCATCCTTTCAGTCTTATGCCCTCCTCCCATTGCTCTTGCACGCGAGGCCAGCAGCGCAAATCTAATGCAGTTAAGCCTGTGGGACAGGGCCAGCCCTTACTGGTCCCTCAACTGACAGCTCCACATCCCAGGTCTGGGACGTGCAGATAGAGAGATGCTGCTTACACACCAGGGAATTTACTAGTGGGACCCGTGTCATCCCTAGGAACCAGGATAATGCAATGATGTTTACAAGCACAATGGCTCCTTCGGAATAATTTACACACAAAAAGAATCAGAACCTTTCTTGGGTCTATTAATGAGACTACCACGAGGCACAGAAAATGGAGAATAACAGTAGAATGAGAGACATCTTCACAGGAGACATCCTAACTAGAGATACAATCACATCAATAACCACACACAAATGTAAACACCACTGTGTGAAAAACAGCACAGTGCTGAATGGCAAGAAGTGCGTAAGTGGGGGACATAAAGAAACTAAAAGAAACAAACACATTTTTGTGGAATGTGCAATAATGCATTTTTTCACTAATGGCTTTTATCAGATACTGCTACATCTCAAAACACTCTTTACATTGACATTGCAATCCATTTGCATTCCTCTACATTTATCAGCACAGATGTCATGATACAATTAGGGCAGCAGTCCACATTAACAGGATGATTCCAGAGATGTGGATTAACAGGGAGTATTCGTGGTACCCACAGGCATGAATCTTAAGTGTAGAAAAACATGTCAAAACCAACTCTTCCAATCAGGGGCAGAAGAGGACTATGTCTTCGGTCGTCATGCAGGGACAGTAAATGCTATTGACTTCTCAACCACTGGCCTTGGCTCGTGCACTCTGCATCAAACTATTGCAGTAAACATTGTCTGGTGCCAAATCGGTGTTAAAATTCCTCTGTATAAATTTGTGCCGGGATCTCAGGATTGTTACCAACTGATTACGATAATTACAGGATCAAACACTGGTGTGCTTATGTAGCACCTGATATCCTATTTTATTTTTTTTTCTTTGTGTTTCGTGTGCTCCTTTTCACCACCAGCTACCACTTGGTCCCTATCATGGTACCGTAAAACACAGACATTAATTCACAGCATTTCTGAGTTAGTGCATAGATTGCAGACATGGCAGCTGGAAAACACAGAGCAGGATTACGGCTCCAAATTTCCAAATTGTACTGTCTGAAGGTATTTTAAGAACACAGTTGTTTTCAGAGTCACTGTGTGGGCTGCAGGCAGGACACTGGCGCTATTCTAAGTCCAAACAAAGCTGAGACTGAGATCATGATACAATCCCAGGAGCACCTCTGCCTGCTTTTTGTACCCACAGGGCACTTGTATCCTCTATGTCATGATTCCTGGTGGTGCATTAATTATGGGGTGTAAACTCATTTTCTTGGGGTCATGATCCTTTGACTCTGCACCCGTGTCATATTACAGGGCAGAGTGGCAAAGAGGTGCTGAGCAGGCACACTGACTGTGCACCACAAAGAGATGCTTCACCATCAGTGCCCCCTCCCAATAACACCCAATGAGAGTAGGGTAAGGGCCCTCATGGACAACCCAGGGTTGTATCCTGCAAGAGGGTGAAGTTACTCAATGCACCTGCTTCTAGGGGGATCTTGCACCCCTTTAGAAATGAGGCCGCCTCGCTGACAGCAGTGACATGCGCACAAGAAGTTTCAAGCAACAGGTCCACCATTTACAAGTGTGCTGATCAGAGTGCAGACAACAGCTCCTGCCAGCACTCTGAACAGCATGTTCATTGTAATGACGGGCACCGTCTTGGTCTGCATGCAGCGCACCTAGTAAAAGTGCTGTGTGGCAGAGTGGGACAGACCACTCTGTCTGTAATGTGACCCCTAGTGGCAGTGCTTAATTTGAGGCCACTCAGGACCAGCACTTAAATTGTCAACACCAGAGCTTATGTCTGCCTCAAGGTTGCGCTGTCTGGCTAATGTGGAGATGAACTCAACAAAACGTAATTATCAGTTCAATATACACTAAAAATTACTATTACCTGTCACCCACGCCATTCTTATAGCTTTGCAGGCCTGAAACAGTCTGAATTGTCTCACTTTTAGAAGTGTGATGGTTAGTAGTTGTGTTGTTACTATCATTGGCAGCATTGGCGCTAGGTAGCCTCAAATGTGCCAGCGCAGGGAGAGAGCTGAAGGGCATCGTATTTTAATGGGCATGGTTCGATTCAGCTCTCTTCCATTCACACAAGTGCAGCAACTTACCTGGCTGCACTGCATTGTGTGAGTTCTAAGTAAACCTGATCCTTTGTGCATATAAGTCCCTTCTGTTTTTCTGAACATCAAAATCTCCAAATGCGCACCATTACCTGCAATAGGGTAAAGTGATGAAGCTATGAATATGTAGATACAGAGGTTATCTTTCAGGGGTGTAAGATGTGAAACAAATGGTCAAGGATTCAGGTACCCAGGGATGTCTTCAAAACTTAATTGGTTGACAATTTCAAAAGAGTTGGTCGAGGTCAGTATTTATCATTGTAGGGTTTAACAAGCTAGCTGAACTTAGTGATGCACCTTTCCACATTGTGCAAATGGTGAAGAACTAGTTACCACCCATCGTAACGTGACATTCATAAATGAAATGCCTTGTGATTGGATGCAATTTGTCCATATATCCAAGAGTGATAAAGCAAGTCAATCTTCTTGTTTACTATTTACATTATTAATCATGTAACTTTATAGCACTCAATCCACTGTAGTACAATATACCATGTAAATAAATGAGTGTCTCCATGACAATGCGTTGTTGTACACACTTCACTATTTAAAGTTATTGTATGAAAACTGTTGATGAAAGCTTTTGACAGGTCCTATGGATGGAGACCTCTGTATTTCTTCATAGTCCTGCTCTTGCCTGACTGCATCCATGGCATCATTCTCTAGTTCCATTGTCCCAGTGGGTCTGGGCTTCTTCTTCACCACCGCATAAATGGGGATTGTATGTGGGATCTGAAACGCAGCACAGAACAATCAGGTCAGAGATACAGCTCACAAAGATTGAGATACAAGACATTGTGGATCCACAGGCATAGCATTAATAATTGTAACCATTATTTTATAAAGTTTTAATTCCCCCAACATATGTTCAACAGTCACCCTCAATTAAGATGTCCGACTCCACTAAATCATATACATTTCCTTCCAAGTGAGAATTAACTACAAGTCCAAGGTCTAGTCTTAGTAGCGCATGGGATTTCCTAAATTACCTGGTCGACCAATAAGTGGTCTTTATGGAACTTAACAGGAAGAACATCAGCCATTGTCCCTGAGGGTTTACCCAGGTGAGGACGCCTGGAGGTTACAATAGAACAAAGGGATTGAGAATGTGTCCTTCCAAGGGAGACTTAATGGTCCCAATTTTACCCTGAAAATGGACATGAATGTTTGCATTTTTTACATCACAAACGGCAGCAGAGCACATACATGATCATATGATCTGCAAATTGCTTGCATCTACCAATTGAGCTTGAGGGTTGGCTAGTGGCAGGGGGATCTTTTAGTTTGTTGTAATGTTTGGAACATAAAGATTATTGAGTTGTGCCTCGTCTCCTTATGCGGAGGGTGAGAGCTGATTTCTTGGTGCCACAGCTCCAGTGGCAGACTCACCTCCTCCCTCAGCCTCAAACCAGCAGGCATGGCAGAATCCCTACAGTAGCAGGTGAGTGTTAAAAATAGATAGAGGTGTAAGAGTTCCTCGCGTCTCTCCTTTTTCTTTAGCCCATTCTGCAATACGAGGTGGATGTGGTCAGTGTGGAGGGAGCAGTTTCATTTCCTGTGCTGAGGCATTGATGCAGTAGTGGAAGCACCTTCCATGCAGGAACAGGTGGTACCTCTATGAACTGGTGTCTTCTGTGGCCCATGCTGGTGCAGGGATATTCGGACATGAGGAAACTGGGGCAGGTTCCTGGGCTGCACCTTCCTCCCCTAAAGTGTGAGTTGTCTCCTCTATTAGCCTGGAGTGCACAGTCATGTCAAGATCTGCAGCTCATGCCAGTGAAGCAGCAAAAGCACTCTCATAGACAGAATTAGTGCAACCGTTGATTAGTACACTTCTTGTGGGTGGCTGGTCTCAGGTGGATGGTGAGGGCCCTTTGTTCTCTTCCTGGCACACAAGAGTGCATTTTTTCCCTTCTAGAAGAAGACTATCATGCTTCACTCGTTCCCCATTCACCTTGGGTAAGCGTTAGTCCTCACAGGGCTGGGGACAAGGGTGGCTGGGTACATGGCAGTGTTGGAGCAACAGTAGTGGAATTGTGTTTGCAGAAAGTGATAAAAATGTATCATTGTTTTTGCTTAGTGCTGGGTTTCTATACACTAAGCAATTTGGGGTGTTTCTTTTTTCAGTAGTTTCTTAGAAATCTGTAATACGTATTGTTGTAAACAGTTTGCCTTATCCTTGTGCCTTATACTTCGGTCTTTAGGAGACCATGGAAGTCCTTCTTTTAGCAGTTTTCTTCTTAGTTTTGCCTTGTATTTTTTCCTTCTTCACTTCCAGTGCCCACATTTCCTATTTTCTTGACTACTTTTCTAATTCTAAGCCCTTTCAGTGCATTGAATGCACTGATATAATCTTTAACCTGCCCTAGTAAATTAAGGAGAATGTTACTGTTAGACTTGGCATTTTCTGCAGGTTCATCCCCAACCATTTTTCCTACACTCTCCTGTTTTCTGAACCCATTTGTGTTGGCTTTTAGGATTCTGTGCACTTTAACATAGCTAACCAGTGCTATACATATACATAGTAAAATTGGCTTTTACCCATCGGCACATTTAATTTACTTGTAAGCCTATAGTCAAGTCACACTACATGTACCCAGGACCTGTAGTTTCAATGCTACTGGTGGGCCTGAAGTACATATTGTGCCACACACTTCAGCCATTGCAGCCTGCATAATACAGTATTAAAGTGTCATGTTAATCTGAATAAACCTTTTTCCAGGCCTAAACCTTCCTTTTTAATACATATAAGTCACCCCTAAGGTAGGAAGTAACCAATGGATAGAGCAGGTTGCAGTGTATTTAAAAATTAGGCCATGTAATTTTAAGTACATGTCCATGTAGTGAACAACCATTAAGTTAGCTTTTCACTGCTGCAAGGCCTGCGTCTTTCATTGGATAACATTGGGTTACCTTATTATTTTTAATAAGTGCTGACTTTTAATGCGGAATGTGGATGGAGGTCGAGTTTGGTGTCTAAAGAATTGTAATTTAAACCCCTGTTTAATAGTAGTCAGATTTTATGTCACAATTCTGAAAATGCCACTTTTAGAAAGTTGGAATTTTCCTGTCCTAAAATTTGAGGACAGATCTATCATTTTGTTGCGTCACCCTTGAGTCACGCAAGGTGACCTAGTGTGGTGCAAAAACCTAGTATTAGATTTACCTGCGTGGCCCTGTGCAGCTTGGTGAATCTGGTGTGATGCAAGGCAGAGCAAGTTGCTACCTTTCGTTACACTGCATCATAGAGGCATTCCATGGGCAATCATATCTATTAGATAAAGCACCTTAATATTCTGTATTTCACATATCTACTGGCAGCACTTGAGGCAAAGGGTGATACACTAATTTATACAGAATCACTGGGTCTGTGGTAAAATGATGAAGTAAGTCACAGAGCTCTCTAAGACAGAAGACAATCTGCCCGCTTAAAATGATAATCTCATGTCGATGTCTTAGGTGAACCCAAAAATAAATGTCGTAATGTTTATGAGGAATTGTCCCTCTACAATTTGTGTTACAAACGCACTTTGGTACATGGAATGCACAGCAAGGTAAAGGTCAAGTCAATAAGATGGCAGTACCTTTGGCATCTCTTGCCTGTCCTCATAGCAGTCTTCATTCATGGAGTTGTTCTGGACTCCGTGCCTCTGAGAGGCTCTGGGCTTCCGCACAACAGCGTAGACAGGCACTGGATCTGGAACCTGAAACACACATGTGACTATGATTATAAGAAACTCTACTCCTGTCATGGTCACATGCGCAAGAGCCAGACTTCCTCCTTGTCATCCCCCTCTTTTCTATATAATAATGTGACTGGAGGAAGAATGCGAATACATGCAAAAAACTACAACTCCCAGAAACTCTAGGAACATGAGTCATGAGTGAGATAGGATACACCTGTGTGTCGGCTTTACAAGCCCTGCCCAGGAAGAGGAAGGTGCTTGACAATCTTTACCTGGAATCTGCCTCCCAGAACGAGCAGCCGGCTTGTATTTTCATGGTATTCAGATCACCTTTGAGGTTCAGCGTTCGTGCGCTGGACAGAGGCTCTTCTCCCTTTGTATTGCTTCTCCCCAGTGACCGGTTATTACCGTGGCTGGAGGCCCTCAGGTGGCTTCACTCCGGGTACCACAGAGGAGGCTGGGGCTCCCTGCACAGATTCCTGTATGTGGCTGTCAGCGGTTTTTGAGGAGCCGCAGCCCCCTCCCCAAGGCATTGAGGCGACACGCAGCAAGTGGCAGGAGCCGTTCGCTCGTGTGGCCGTATGAGGGCATTTTAACATTTCCTCGTTTACAAACATCGGAGTCGCTTGTTCACCGTCTTCATTCGCATTCACCCGACCGCTGACAGCTGGTCTCCCAGGGACCGGCGGGATTAGCTTGGATGATTTCACCACTTCCAGAGGGTGAGGATTTGGAGTGGGTTACGCCGAGGACAGTAGTCAAGTAACATTTCTCATTTTTTGTTTTCGTTTGTTCTTTATTGAGCTTGTATTTCAGAGCATTTTGTTATCCAGTTTGTCTGGAATTTCCACTGACCTATTGCTACGATACAACTTGTATGAACAACACTGTTTACTTCATGCTAGAATCCAGTCAGGATTTGTAATTGAGTCAATGACTTTCTATTCGGATGTCTCCTGCTTATGTGTGAAGTGAGAAGCTGACTCAGAACCCTAGCCTAATGATAGCGTGGTGCAACTGTCTGTTCTTTATGAGTGATGTCTCTTTTCTATCCTTCTGCAGTTATCACACATGAAGGGGGACACTCCCCAGAGCGAGTTGCCACGCTATGGAGGACCCTGCGGATGAAACTTCTTGATTCGCTTCAGCAGTCTTTTTCTTATTTCATCCCATTCCCCATTTCCCCTGAGTGGTGCCTTTTCAGGATAGCTTGTATTGAATGCTCTTTAGAGGTATTAAAAAGGGAAATTGGAGAGATAGCTTCACATCGCACCTGCTGGATAAAGATACAGGTTAGTGGTAATCCCATTGACTGCTTGTCAGCTCTGACAACTCCACAGCCACCACTCATCTCTTCTCTGCTGCTCCACACCATTATCAGTAATGGTTGAAGTTGAAGCCAACATCCTGTGAACCACCTTCCTGCAGAAGACATTGATTTGTCATTCAATGTGGCCTTCACAGTTCCATTCATCAGCATTGAAAGGATTGGCATAGATGGCATACTGGAGCTCTTATGTGCCATTGTTTAATAAAGGAAAGTAATGCCTTTCCTAGTGCACATGGCTCTCCCACCCCTCCACAGCTGGATGCATCTCTTTCTCTCTGCAGGCTTGTTATATGTGTTAAGGATCCCACCACCCAGTAAGACACTTCGACATCCCTGTGTTCTAACCTTGAGCTCTACACCTTGGTTTAGAGAGGCGCTTTGTCAGTAAATCCTTACCAATGTTACCATCTAGTAAAACAGAGCCAATGCACAAATATTTGGCCAAAATATGAGAATAGGTCAAGATGTCCAACAAACAAATAAACATGTCCCCGACGGGCATATAGCTACCGAAATACATGCATAAAACCTCTGCACTAGAGAGAACTATAGAATAAAGTGGTATTGTATATTTAACTTCAAAGTTGATACCTAACATTCTAAATGTAACTGGGTCTCAAAAGACAAAGTGAGACAAGAGGAAAGGGGTAATAACAAAAAAATATATACACAACATGCATCTCATCTTCTGCTCCGTGAAGGGCTAGCACCCCTCTTTCCACTTCTAAGAAGACTACAATCTCTGAAAGTACATTTTCACACCACTAGAGAGGGGTAACAAGTCTGTCTTCTGACTAAAGGTGGGGCAGAGGAATTCACACAGCAATATTCTGCTTTTTTTAGGAGTAAATTCAGCAAACCTGGGGGTATATTACAGCCTGAGGTGGAAAACGTACGTGCTACGTGGAGGAGCCCTCTTCACACACACTCACTCTACTGGATCAGTGCCCCCTCCTGAGGGCATTACACCCCTTTGATCATGGACAGCCACCAAGGGTATTTCACCGCCATGAGCGATGCCAACCCCATCCCCTGACTGGCACTTTATGTGGGACAACCCTGTGTATGATTTCTGATGAACTATCTCCTTAGTGATTGAAACACCAGGAAATTCTTTCATATGGTCCAAATCTTATAAAATGCTAGAGTGCTAACTGTTAGAAACTGGGTCTCTGGTTGACCGAGATTTGCATTGTTGTCCAAGCAGGAACCACAATCCTAATCAAGGAAAGTCAGATACACAGCATAAATTAACCTGTGCTCCCCCTTCGGTACCTTGGCACAGAGCAGTTAGGCTTAACCTAAGAGGCAATGTGTGAAGTATTTGGGCTACACTTCAAGCAATAACACAGAGAAAACACCACAAAAAGACAACACGGCAAGTTAGAAAACTAGATCATATTTTTTAAATTAACCTGTGCTCACCCTTCGGTAGCATGGCACTGAGCAGTCAGGCTTAATCTAAGAGGCAATGTGTAAAGTATTTGAGCAACACTTCAAACAATTACACATTGCAAACACCACAAAAATATAAAATGCCAAGTTAGAAAACTAGATCATATTTTAGGAACAAAACAAGACCAAAACAACGCAAATCCAATAAGTAGAAGTCGAGATATGCATTTTTAAAGAATAAACTGTTTTGTAGTGATTAATAGTAAATACCGCTAACCAGGGCTATCTGGTCATGCTAGACTGGGTCGAATGCAAATGTTCAGGCCGACTGTGTTCGAGTGCAGGTCCATTACAAGGCCTTCACCTAGTGAAACAGTCCCTTGGATGCCTCAACGTCGAAGAGGAGGTGATGTGTCATTATCGATCCTTACACTAGAGGTGATCCATTGGTACCAAGCTGCATAATATCGACCATGCGTCAGGAATGGAGATAAGAAATAAATAAAGCTATGTATCATAGTCAAACCACTGGGTTAAAGGTAATAGAGTGAACTGTGCTAAGTTGGAGATGTATTGGAAAATAGAGATGTCATCTTGCACAGTCGGCAGTGCATGGTCCGTGCAGCAGCAGTAATGTGTCAGCGTCGAGGGAGATGCTCCTGTTCCGATCAATGCAACGTCGTTGAGACGTTGATTTTAGCAGTTGCAGAAATGTATACACATTTCCAAGGGCCCTGGCCTGGATTGGCACCCCTTGACAGGGCAAGAATTGCAGCAAGCAAAGTCCAGTTGCTGTTGCAGGTTGGTGAAAAGTATTTGATGTCCCTGAGACTTAGAACAGGGGGCAAGCCAGCATGCCTTGGAGTTACTCTGGGTTCAAGTGAGATGGGTCCAGTTATTCCCAAGCAAGGCAGAGGGTAGCAGGCAGCAGGGCAGCACAATACAGCAGCAAAGCAGTTCTCCAAGATAAACAGTCCAGCAGATCAGCAGTCCCTGTAGCAGCACCGCAGACCTTCCTCGTGGCAGAGTTCTTCACAGGCCTAATAGTGTACTAATTTGTTGGGGTCAGAGATCCAGTACTTATACCCAGTTGTGCCTTTCAAGTGAGGGTGACCTAAAAGAGGAGCTTTGAAGTGCACAGTTCCTCCCTCCCAGCTCTAGCTCTCTTCAGCAGGGTATGCAGCCCTTTGTGTGGGTACAGGTCACTGCCTATTCAGGTGTGTCAGCTCCTCCCTCCTATCCTGCCCAGGATGACCCATCAGGATGTGGATGCCACTCAGTCACACCAAAGCTCCCTATGTGTTTGGCTGTCTAGAGGGAATGCACAAAGTCTAGCTGGCACCCACTCTAGTTGAGTGTTGGAGGCAGGCAGCAAGCACACAGGGCGAATGGGTAAAACAAACGATGCTTCTAAAGATGGCATTTTTACAAGGGTAATGATACATTCAACTTTACCAGTAAAAAGGATTTATCATCAGCATACCAGTGATATGAAACCTAACAGATATACTCAATCAGGAATTACAGCTCATACGTATAATAAAGAATTCCCGTTGTTAATCTATATGAGGGGTAGGCCTGCCTAGGAATTACATCACACCCTCATGGTTTATGATGCCAAAGCAGCCAGCACAGCTCTTTACAGAGCCGAGCTATGGGGTTTGACATGTTGATGACATCCGTAGATCTGAACATGAGTTCCTTAGGGACCTGGTGATGTTGCCTCGCAACACTCCACTTACACCTTTAATGCTCGATATGAGCAGGCAGTCGATTGGAGACACAGCAAGGCTGCGCCCACTGCTCTTTTGGGCACGCATAAGGCGGACCCCCAAACTCTCTAAGTATGCTAAAACCCTTACTGAGGTCATACAAATAGATGCTGGCCACAGAATTGGATGGATTTCAAACATTAGGAAAACATTGTCAGTCCTGGGTTTTCAAGGACATTGGGACAAGCAGGAACCACCAAGCAAAGAGGAGCTCAAACAGTCGTATTGGGAATGGGCAGATAGCCAGGAAATCTGCAAACCCAATGTGGGCAGACTGACGGCAGAATGTTATCTACATAAACAGATTTGATGCCTTGAGCCCTATTTAGATATAATCCAGGTCCCGAGGGAAAGGATGCTGTACATTCATTTTATGTTCGGCGCGCTCCCTGTCTGCGCAACAACTGCAAAATGGCACCCACCCAAACAGACACCAAAGGATTGTCCTTGCTGCAGATCCCCGATGGAAAGCGTTGCACATGTTATGTTTGCTTGTCTGGCATATAACGCAACAAGGTCTATATGGCTAAAACCAATTTGCCGACAACTGGGCACACAGGATCATCGGGCTGCCCTGCGCATTCTTAGGTCTGATCACACACCCCTTTTTGTGTGTAGTGTGACCAAGTTTCTCAGCCATGCATGGCTAATCAGGTGAAAAGCCATGTCAGGAGTAGCCTAACACTGTACTCTCTGAAGTTGCGATGAAATTGTGGCAGCATTTGATGGCTGTTCAGCCTCCATTGAGATTACACCTTATGCACCCGCACTTTATATCTGACTCTCCCTGCTGTCACCCCAAAGAGGGCTCAATCCACTTCTATCATGGGTGCATTGGGGGTTCCACGTGTTTACCATGAGGCCCATACCATGAAGGATTGTCATGCTGTTACTTTTTAACAATTTTTAGTGCAAACTATTTATGTTTTTATCGTTGAATTGTATAATAGTTCTTATTATGTAGCCTCTGAGAACTACATCATCTATTGAGGGCGCAATAGTGTACTTTTATGGACTGCTCGGTCAAACTATTTTGATTATGCTGCTGTACTATATGTTATTTTATATTTTTTCCATTACTTCATAAAAAAAAAATTTCAGCTTTTATGACACTAGTTGTTGAAATGAAGCATATACAAACCTAATATGAAACCATCAATGTTATCCTAGAGAAGGATCGCAATTGATGGCATGGTGAAAGTGCCCTGAATTTCACCACTATTCCTAACATTAGGGTGAAACTAGCAAGGCATAATTGAAAATGAAGGAACACTGTATTAGCATCTTTTGTAACATGCACTCTTACAGTTATGAGAATCAAAATGTGCATGCACTCTAATGCTTTCCACAGAAATTTGACACAAGTCAAAGAAATAAATGATGGTCTAATTAACGACTAAAGCATGTGCTGCAGTTAAACTTCTTTTTTACCTTCTTCCTAAATAGTACCAAAAAGAAACACCAAATCTCATTGAAAGAATTGCTAACTATACCCAATATTTCTAGGACCTGGTTTATAACAGCAGTGCTATCAAAGCCAAAGCAACTGCCAGGGGGTTAGCAACTGCCAGGTGCAGTAATGCCATTGGCTTCATCTTGGGCACTTTAACACCACACCCCAATCAATGACTACCATGTAGGGTTTCTTCTTCTGGTAAAGAGGAATCATTGTTAGCAGAGTGCCTTAGTACACAGGTCTTTTTCTTGGGAATACAAGGCCTACAAAGACTACAGAGACTTGTTGCTGTGTGGTACAGAGAATACTGATTCCTACCCTTGGCAAAACCTGGATTTCTTCATATTCATTCTCGAGGACTTCTTCATCCACAGTAATATTTTGAACTCCAAATTTCTGGGATCCACCATTCTTCATCACTTCTGCGTACACAGGGATAGTATCCGGAAACTGCAACACAAAAACACATGTGATCAGAGATAAATACAATGCATTGTCAGCTAGTTTTAAACCTTGAGTTGTCACTTCACAAAGAATTGACTGTAACAGCCACATTTTGATCTGGCCGCTCTCCGCACCAGAAACTGAATACATACATTAAGTCCTTATGCTTGACTTCATATCGGTGTACTTTTCTCTTTTCCCAGAACTATATCACTCCCACCAATGGGGGATTAACAAAACAGAACAGAAAAATTAGGGTTTTCACAAAAATGCCACGTGCCAGCTATAAAAATACAAAAATATGGGAAAGAATGCATTAACATCACTAGTACATATGCAACTGGTATACAATAATTTGCATTATATTGACACCACTACAATTCACGCGACTGGTTCAATAACACACTTATGAAAGGATTTATAATGAATACTTTGGTTATTAAAACATGTTTTAGGAGTTCATATTGAGCCAATCAAGGATTTATAGAGTGCTGTAAGTCACCCATGAGAGTCTCAATGTGCTGAGGTTTGCTAGCTGCTTCGTGGTGGTTTGTTCACTCAAGCAGCCAGGTCTTGGGTGTTTTACTGAATTTGTGGATCAATGAGGTGGTCCTGAGATGCAGGGGAAGGTTGTTCCAAGCTTTGGCCGCCAGGTGTGAGAAGGAGTGCCCTCCGCTGCTGCTTCGGTGGATCTGCGGGGTATCAGCCAGAAACAGGGAAGCGTATCATAGATGTCTGATCAGTTGGTGGTAGTTTATGCATTTGGTTATGCATGCTGGTCCTTTGTTGTGCAGGGCTTTCTAAGCATGGGTCAACATCTTAAATTAGCATTTCTTCTGGATGGACAGTCAGTATAGCTTCTTGAGGCAGGGTGTGATGTGGGTTTGTCTGAGGAGGTTGAGGATGAGTCTTGCTGCTGAGTTTTGTATTGTCTGTAGTCTCTTCAGGAGGCGTACAGTGATTCCTACGTAGAGTGTGTTCCCATAGTCGAGCATGCTGGTGACAAAATCCTGCATGACGGTCCTTCTGGTGTTGACTGAGAGCCACCTGAATATCTTGTGGAGTGTACATAAGGTGTGGAAGCAGATGGAAGAGACTGTGTTTACCTGTTTCTTCATGGATAGCTCGCTTTCCAAGATGATGTGAGGTTGTAGGTGTGGGTTGGGTTGGGTTGTGGAGGCCGAGTTCAGCAGGCCACCATGCGTCATTCCATGGGGAGGTTTTGTTTTGTTCCCAAAGATGATGACTTCCATCTTGTCCGTGTTGAGCTTGAGACGGTTGTCTTTCACCCAGCCAGCAACAATTATCATACTTCTGTGGAAGTTGGATTTGAAGGTGAAGGGATCTTCTCACAGAGAGAGGATGAACTGGGCGCTGTCAGTGTAGGAGAAAATGTGGATTCTATGCGATCTGAAGGTGTTGGCCAGGGGGGTCATGTGCATGTTGAAGAGGGTGGAGATGAGGTATGATCCCTGGGGGGCGCTGGAGAGGATCTACTTAGGTTCCAAGGTGAATGGTGGGATACAGATTCTCTGGGTTCTTCCTGTGAGGTATGTGGTGATCCATTTGAGTGCATCTCCCTGGAGCCAGAATTGCTTGAAACATGTTTGTATGTTTGTATGCCCTGATATATTTCTAGCCTGGTAAGAAGGTGATCAGAGGTGGCCTGCATTGCCATTTCTTTAGTGCTGGCAGTGGTCTTTGGCCTTTCAATTGACCCGCTGCGGTAGAGTGCATGAGAAATTGGTTAATATCCAGGAATATATACTTTTATGCTTGAACTGCCCTGAACCTATTTCTTATTATAAGAAATACTGTAAGAATAAAGTCAGGCCTGGTGGAACAGTTAATATCAGTGGGACAAAGGACCAAATTACAAGTTGAGCAGAAGCCCCAAGTGGCACTTGGCTGTTTTTAATAATTTGCCAGGTGTACCATTTCTAGCATTTCCTGGGTACAGGAGCACCGGACCTGATTTTATCAGCTGAATAATCCAGACATTAAAATCACTTTGGGTGTGAGCTGAAGCCAGGTCTCATTCCCTGCCTGAGACATGGTGGTGACAATGTAATGATCCACCACACCTGGCCATATGTCCTTTCCCTCTGAAGTTCTTACCATCACCTGACGTGCACTGGCCCTCCACAAACATTTACTGTGTGCTGAGAGCAGGTGCCAAATATATATGTTCTGCTTAGAAAACTTAGGTCCAGGTAGCTACTCCCTATTCCATGGTAGGTGTAGTTAGGCATGCTCGGAAAAGGGAATGTTCCCCATCTGCTATCTCTGAATCTAATTTCTCTTGACTTATAGTCAGGCCCAGAAAGTTTGACTGAAAAATTACTATGAATGTAAACTGTTACCTATCGCCTACTGCGACAAAGAACCTGGAATTGATCCTCTGTAATGGGGAATATCATCTAAATATGGAGGAAGAGCAAATACAGAATCTCTGAGAATAAAATATTCCCAGAAATCAGAACTAAAGGAAATAAGGAAGCAAATGTCATGTGTGAACTATAAGAGCCATGAAAGTGAAGATAATTTGGAAAGTGGTCAGGAGAAGGGTGAATTGCATTATCCGACTTCATCTGCCACAGGCCAGAAGAGGATGGTCACTTGAAAATCTCATTCTACTTCGATGCTGGCATCTTGGACTAGCACATGTCCGACACAGTGTGAGCTGGAGTGTGTCTTTGGCTGTGCACCTCCACCATTGGAGGGACCACCACAGTCGTCACTGGCCTTCCACTTCCTGAATGATAGCTGATGAGTGTAACTGGCACAACCTGATAGTTGCTGCCGGATTTACTGACTGATGGTTCTCCGCCGGCATGACATGTACTGTCCCCATTCTACTGATTCTAGATCACAATGCGAGATGACCGTTTGCCGACTACTCAGGGAGAATTACAACTGTATAAGGTGATCTGGAAATTTTTAATATACCTGGAAGGCAACGATGAATATATGTGATATTTGAAACGGATTTCACATTGACTAGTCCTAATAAATGCTAAATAAACATAAAAGTGTCTTTCCCTTTTCAGAAGTAAATTAATGCACGAAATCAAATAACTTGGGCTTTCATAAATAATGTTTTTTTAACAGCTGAACGACTGAACATTTCATTGAGCCATTTGTCCCTGTAGGTAGTACGCTTATTCTTCCAACCTCACAAGGTCAAATCCAATCAAGCTTTATTTGGTAAACATTAAAGCATAACAATAAATACTACAAACCGTAACCATTAAAATACAGTTAAAAATGCATACCACGATCATTCTTCCTGAATATCCCTCAAACTCATTGTTGTTTTTAAAAAAAGGCAGCATTAAAAATGATGAATGAATTGGACAACAAATGTAAAAACATGAGGGAGTGTCTGACTTGAGTAAATTTCATTGCCTTCAAGAAGGGAATAATGAAAACTTTCCTGGGCTCATAATAAAACCTACAACACATTAAACAAAAACACGCAGGGGTAGATTTCCAATAAACTAACGCAGCACGGTGCAGCAAGTAATTTTGGTGCGCCGTGCTGCGTTAGTTTGGAAAGCATAGTGATGCAACATATTTACATGTCGCATCACTGTGCTTCCCCCGGCGCACAAACTGCTGCCATGTGCTGATGCAGGCACCCTTGCACCATGGGGCAAGGATGCATGCGTCGTGGGGAGATTGTTTTTGATTAGGAAGTGTTCCCTTCTTGCACAAAAACTATTTGAAATGCCGTTTTTCAACTTCAATGTGTGCTGCATTAGTACACATAAAAGTAAAAAAATAGCATTGTTTCAAAGATTGTTTATGTGCAGGAAGGGAACCCTTCCTGAACAAAAACAATCATTAGAGGTGATTTCCTCTTTCTATGTGTGCTGCAGAATGTATTCCTCTACAGAAATTAATTTCAGGAAGGAATGCTAAAGTGCAGACTACCAGAGCAGCAGAGATGTGTCTACCTTGCATAAAATCCAGCTACATTTTGTCTTGCCATACATGCACAAGGAAGCCTTAATTAAATCCATGCTGCACCTAACCAAACAAGCACACAAACCGCACAGTCACTCTGCACCACTTACATGCTGAACATATACCTTCTAACTATGAACTAACCTACACTAAGCATAGTAAAGTAACTATGCTAATGGTGAATGAAAGAACCTTGTATTCAGGGTGAGACATATGCAGGGGAAGCTGCTAACTCTGTTTCTGGAGAAGACAGGTAAGAAAGTTAGTTAATTTTGTTTATATTTCTGTAGTTCCACAACCAGACAAAAAGGATGGGTAGAGAGAGCAGTAGCCATGTTGTCAAAGAAGGGGCACTTTGGTTGCCGACCTGCACCTTAGAGCACGTCAGGTAAACTTCAGAGTGAGCATACAAGATTGTCAAGCTCAATGGGGGAATCAAAAAGGATAGAGGCTATACTGGAGAAGACAACACAGAGTACACAACTTGTACCCCAAAAGCAAGGTTCATGACTTCGCCCATGTTCTTACAGATGACATCCCAAATGATATTGCTGATAGTATTGGTGTCATAATATATCAGCCTAATACTGATATTGTTCTAGATATCACTAAGCATCCAGTATTGTTACTTTGTTTTAATATGTGCTGCATGTAAAGATGCTGTTTTCTAAAGTTATTATTTATTGGTATAAATATTGTGTAGGCTTAATGTGTGTGTGAGAAATTGGGTTGCTGGTTGATTAGGATATGAGCCCAGGTCAAGCAACAGTTACAATCCCTTGCAGAATGGACCACAAAAAATCATCAAAGTAACCTGTGCTTAACCCTTGGTTGCTTGGCACAAGAAGCAGCCAGGCTTAATTTAGAGGTGATGTGTAAAGTATTTATGCAGCACACAAACAATAATAAGAAGAATCCCACACCAATCTAGAAAAACAGAGTAAATGTTCATAATTGATTTGACACCAAAATGAAAATGATCCAATCCTTAGGACCAGATTTATGAATTTTCAAAGATTCTATTGAAAATAGTGGTACTAAACCCAGAGAGACAATTGTGCATATCTGGTCGTACCAGACCAATCAAAGTCACAAGTTCAAGCCGACTGTGATTGATAGTGGGCTGACTACATGTACACTGTTGGGCCTGCTGCTGAACAAAAGTACCTTAAATCCTGGTTGTGGTACATTGTGAGGTCCTGTGACGAGGATGCGTCGTGCAGCGAGGTGATGTGTTGATTCCAAAGATCTGCGAAGCTGTGATGTGAGGCCCTGAATAGTCGTTGAGGATCTCGCTGATGAGGGCTGGCGATGCAAAGTCTAGCGTTGAGGATGCATTGTGCAGTTGAGGTGATGCGTCAGTTCCAAGGAGTTGTGAGGTTATGATGCGAGAACCTGCTTCTTCGTCAAGGCTGCCATCGATGAGCGAGTAAGGGCCTGTGTCAGGAAAGCTTCACTGAGGCGGAGCTTCCTTTAGAGCTGAGGGGTTGATGCAGAGTCTTTTGCACTGGGTGAACCCTTGCAGCAGAGGGGATGAGTCTGTTCTGCTCAGGTTTTCATCACACAATAGAGGAGATGTGTTGGTTCTGCTGGGTCCACAGATGAGCTAGCAGAGCACCTTCAGGCCCACTTTCAAGGGTTCAGGACTTGGGTGGCACCACTTGGCAGAATGGACTCACAGAAGGCAGAGTCGTCCAAGTGCTAGGTTCATGGTTGTTAGAGCATTCTGTCCCTGAGGCTCAAGTCTGGAGGCCATTCAACTAGTTCTTGAAGTCACTCTGGGGTCCTGGAATCAAGAGATGCAGGTCTAGTCATTACCAAGGAAAGAGGCAGCAGACAGCAGGTCAGCAAAGAAGGGCAGCAGTCCTTTTTCCTGGCAGAACTGTACTGAAGTGTTACTGTCTGAGGTCCTGTTTTTATATCCTGGTGCACTCCGTCTGAAAGGTGGGAGAAGCTTCTATAAAGTAGCTTTGACGTGCATGGAATTTCCTGAGTCCCCTGCCCTGGCTCCAAGCTGGTTGCAGTGAAAATGATGTGGTGTTAAGTCCTTTGTGCGAAGGCAGAAAATTCCTATTCAGTTGTAAGTAGTGCTGTTCTCAGCTCTGCCCCTCATCCTGTCAGCAGATGACACCTAATCTCTCTATTGTACCACTGTCTGGGAGGAACTCACAAAGTCTACAGTTACAGTTACAGTTACACTCAGTCATGTGACCCAAGCAGGCTGCAGACACAAAAGGGCTAAGGCCAAGATTCCAAATGAAAATCAATGTTCAAACTTACACATGTTATGGATTCCAATTTTATTCAGATTTTAAATTCTATGAATTCTCTTATTTGGAATTAATTATTCCAACATAACTTTAATATGTGTTCAAAACGCAACATATTTCTTGTGAATACTTCATTCATGCATGCCATTAACACAGGCTGTTCGTCATTTACTGTTATATGCATTTCGGACATACCTCAGCCCTTCATCAGGGGGTAAATTCCTAAAAACAACAGATAATGCAAAATAAAATAACTGCCTTGGTGTGGAATTAAACCACCACCTAAGGTTTAGTGATACATCCAAAAAGTTTATCCTTAGTAACCAACAATTGGAAACCATAACACACAGAAAAGAAACGGATCAACACAATCTATTACATTTTGATAGATTTCATCCGAACTGTCAAGATCCACCTACCATACTTGCAACTGCTAAGAGTTATAGGATTATTTCTAATCAAGGCCAACTGAAAAAAAATATTTCCGAGGTGTGTTTTCTAATACTGAAGTCCATAAACTTTGTTCTATTTAAATGGATTCTAAGTTCACTGATGTTGATTGGAAGCGGTCGGTCAAGGGGGCATTGCTGCTGCTGGGAAGCGGGAACAAGATGGGGACATAAATCCTGCTAAGTGGGAGCAAGACTGGGGCATGGATTCTTTGGAGTGAACTTGACCATTTTATAAGGAAAGGTTTAAGTGTCCCCAATAATCACCTCTACCCTGCTAGCAAAATAAACTGATGGCTGCAAGGGATGAGGACCAGATTCATACCTCTTTTTGATTTTCTAAGAGGAAGAGAGATCCAGGACTGATCAAAAGGAAAGCTGCTTTCCATCTACTCCACTAAAAGCTGTTGGGTGAAAGTGGGTTGGGCTACCATGAAAAAACCCAGCAGGTCCAGAGGAATTGGATATTTGGCTGAGGTCCAAAAGAGTGTTCGGGAAGCCTTGTCAAACTAAAACATTTTGCTTGCAATCCAAGGAACAGACTTTGAAAGGTGCAGAAATTTGGTCAGGATATCAGGAGACAGAGACACATGCATTACAAGTTCTGAAAATCATGGCATTTATTTCTAACAATGAGTTTAGAGACATTGATACTAGTTATGAGTATTTAAAACTGTGTCTGGAAATTGTCAAAGTTTTTTCACATAACTGAACTGCTTTAAATCCCCTCTGTCAGGCTATTACTTCTTTTAGGTGTATAAATGAATAGACACTTGTGGTCATTTTTGAAAAACACATTTAAATCTCTGTGGTGGTAAATTTCTTTAAATGTAAAAATCATCCGCATTTTTTTAAATGCTATTCATTATTGCATTACATTTTCTTCATTTGCATTTCATCCTAATAATTAAAGTTTTTCACTTTTAAATAATCACAATGAATGCAACCCAGGAGATTACCTGCGCCACACTTCACAGGGAATACAATATCAATGCTTCATTAATATTTCAACCACACAGTACTATTTCCTTGGATGCTGGAATAGGGAGGGATATTGGATTTCTCAATATCCAAAACATTGAATAATCTATTTAAGAGTAAAGTTGAACAAATATACCCCCAAACCATCAAACGTTCTTATAGTTTTTTTCAAGTATGTAGCAGTCTTCTTTGACAAAGTTCGTCACAAATAATAACAGCATCCTTCTTCTGATTTTGTTCATTTGTATTTATAATGTACCGTGTGCAGGTATATGTGTTCACTTTCAAATAAGATTAGGAATGTTGCTGTATTGAGTTTTTCTTATTAATGTTGTGCTTGTATTGCTGTTCAATCCCTACAAATTCTGTTGATTTGCATGTCTTTGTCCATCAAGCTACCAGTAGTGAACATAGCATCTTTCAAAGAAACCTGCTTTTATTAGTTAAACATAAATTGTTAATGGGACATCAAGCACAGTTCATCAACACACTCTCCCCACTATTTATCAATTGATTCCAATGTACTATTTAGATCTACTTATGAGTTAGTTTGCAAACACACACACATTCAAGTGATAGAACGATTTTTGTTTCACCATAAGGAATTATGGGAAAGGAGGTTTGAGTAATAAACATTCACTTACCATGTCAGGTAATTGACTGTTGTTAGTTACTGTCTCTCTTATGGCTGAAATAATGAAACAGACATTTTTGTCAAAACATTCAACTAAAACACCAAACATCCTTAACAGAAAATCAATTACTCACGATGAGTCAATGGTGCTGGCCTGTGACTAGCGGGGACATTACCCAAATTGATTAACTACTTTCATTACCAGTCAAGCACAGTATTTGGACACAATATCGATTCAAAAATGTTGCGTCATACAAATAGAGAATTTTTATTAGTATGATACATGAATATCGTGATGCAGAAATATCATTTACAATAATATGGATTTTTATGGGAAGTAATATCGTTGTCAAAAATATCTGTGTTGGTAATATCATTAATAAAAATATAGTTGTAAAAAATATCACTTTTAATTACCTTTATGTATCTTAGTTTATATTTTATTTGTATATTTTATAAATTGTTTGCATAATTGTTGCTGATGTTTTTAAATATAGTTTGCAATATTTTTTATTTTTAAATTTAATGTAATTGTTGATTGTAATGCATAGTGTTGAAGGTTTGTAAGCGTACAGAGTGGGAAGTTAATTCATTATTATTACTTTTTAAATAGTATTATTTAATTGAAAATTAATTATGTAGATTGTATAATTAATATATTTTTAAGTTACCATTTATTTACTTATGTATTTATATAGCGCAACTAATACCCTGAGGCGTCTAGGCGCCTGGCAACTGAACACAAGAGCATACCAAATGTTGGATTGAAGCTCTAGGATTGGGTTTAATACTATAATGTATAGAGCCAGGTCTTTAGGCCTTTTCTAAAGGAGAACAGATCAGGTTGTTCCACAATCTAGTTGTGCTGCCTATAAAGCTACTACAGTCGGAAATATGGTACCTTCACTATTTTCAGAGAGGCCGACCGAAGAGTACAAGATGGGCTGTACCATTGAAAATGATCAATCAGATAAGCAGGCCGAGATTATGTAGCGCTTTAAAGGCGATGCACAATGCCTTAAAATTGATTCATTTTTCCATAGGTAGCCAGTGAAGAGCGTTAAGGGCATGTTTGGCTGATAAATATTTGGATATGCTAAACAGCAACCGGGCTGCCGAGTTCTGAAGAACCTGCAGTTTCATCATTAATTCCTTGTTTACACCAACCAGAAACCCGTTACAGTAATCCAGTTTAGACAAGACCAGTGCTGCCACCACTGTTTTCTGTAATTCTGGTGGCAAAAATTGAAAGATTTTCCTCAGAATTTTCAGAGTGGAAAAGGTAGATGAGGTAAGCGCCTTCGCATGATGTGAGAAGGACAGAGTAG
The DNA here is from genome assembly GCF_964204655.1 of Triturus cristatus. Lineage (NCBI taxonomy): Eukaryota > Metazoa > Chordata > Amphibia > Caudata > Salamandridae > Triturus > Triturus cristatus. Next base: position 77,313,498 of record NC_140581.1, read on the forward strand.
TTTCTAAGATGACCCCGAAATTTCTGGCCTTGGTGGCTGGAATCGGCAGAGGATCCAGCTCCGCCAGCCAGCCTGTGGACCAGAAGGATGTGTCTCTGCCAAAAAGTAAAACCTTTTTTATTTTAGTTCAACTTGAGGCAGTTCTCCACCATCCAGCTGCTAACATGTCTCATACGCTCACTGAAGTTGTGGGCCGTGTTGTGATGTTTACTCTAGATGGAGACAATGATCTGAGTATCATCTGCGTATGATACCAACTCAAAGCCGTGGGATTTAATTAATCCGGCCAAAGGTGTGACATATACTTTAAATAGGGTTGGGTTTACGGATGAACTGTGGCACCCCTCAATGGAAGCCTGAAGCAGTGTGACTCTTGAGACCTTCTACTTCCACAAATTGTTCCCTGTTGGACAAGAAGGACCCGAGCAGTGCAAGGGCTGTGCCTGCAATCCCTATTTCCTGAAGGCGATTAATCAAAAGGCTGTGATCTACTGGGTCGAATGCGGCTGACAGATCCAACAAAATCAGGGCAGCCTAGCCTCCTTTATCAAATGCACACCTGATTTCTTCTGTTGCTGTAATCAAAGCCAATTCAGTACTATGCTTGCTCCTGAAGCCATACTGAGTTGAGTCCAGAATGTTATTATAAATAAAGGTGGCCAGTTCTTGATTCATGTGTTTCTCAAGGATTTTTGCCGGAAAAGGCAGACAAGAGATCTGGCGATAGTTGCCCGAGTCAGTTTTGTCTAAGTTTACATTTTTTAAGAGTGGCACGATGGAGTTTTTTTCCACTTTTCCGGGAATATCCCTGTTTTGATGGCAAGATTAAGTAGCTCCGTGAGTAGACGGGCGACTGGCTCCACTACTGTGTGGATAACCTTGGGCGGGCAGGGAAGCGACGGTGGGGATCGTTGGGTTTGTCAGGGTACAGGGTGGGAAGTTATTTAATTTGAATTAATATTAATTTATTTGATAATAATGCAAATTGTGTAATGTATTTTGTAAGTTATATTTTAGGTGCAAGTTCTTGGTTTATAGGCAAAAAGGGCGAGAAGATAATTAAGCATTATTAATTTATAATTAATTATCAATTTAATATGAATTATTTAATTGATAATTAATTATGTAAATTGTGTAATTATCATATTTTTAAGTTATATTTCAGGAGTGGGTTGTTTAGTTTGCTGTCCCCACTATGGCACAGGCTAGAGTGGTAGTAGTACATTTTGCCCCTCGAGTGTTCAACGCTTTTCCTACTGTGTCAGAGACTGGAGTAAGAATAGTAAATGTTATCCCTCCGGAGTCCAACACTTTCCCTACTGTTGCACAGATTGGAGTAGGAATACTAAATGTTACCCCTTCAATGCCCAATTTGTTTCTTAATGTTGCAGAGACTGAAGTGGGAGTAGTACATTGTACTCCTCCAGTTTCCAATGCTTTCCCTATTGTTGCACAGACTGGAGTGGGAATAGTACATTTTACCCCTCTGGTGCCCAGCGCTTTCCCTACAGTTGCACATATTGGAGTGGAAATAGTACATTTTACCCCTTCAGAATCACACACTTTCCCTACTGTTGCACAGACTGGAGTGGAAATAGTAAATTTTACTCCTCCAGTGTCCAGCACTTTCCCTACTGGTGCACAGACTTGATATGTTTTATATAGGTAACGTAATATAGGCCCGGGTAATATCGTACACCTTCACCTACATTATCTCCCTTATACTACACAGTAACAAGCCTTTAGGATTGAACCTTTACCTAGTTCTAGCCCTGGGGCAGAAGGAGTGTTTTTCCCTGAACAATAGCATCCTATAACTTCATCAATTGACTCACACAGTATGAATGACTATTCATAAGGGTTCTTGGAAACCAGACAGAGGCTACACCACTTGCATAATATTTATGTACAAGGTTCATCCCATACGTCATCCTCAAATCCAACAATGGCATATACAAGAAACAAGGGACAAAGAAACCCTAGATATTTTTTGTATAAATACAGCACATCTTGCTAGGGTTGAGAGAGGAGACCGAGACTTCCAGGTTGATACACTGACCAGAGACGCTGAGTCTCCTGCATGCAGACGCTCCAGCTTACAGTGGTCTAACACATCCCTCGGGGGTGTCCAACTCGAGACCAGGATAGGGTCCCACACACCCTCACTTCAGGTAATGGGTTTAGACTAAATCCTAGAGGGATCCTTGGTTTCACACCTACTCACATGCTAGGTACGCTTAGGTACATCTAGATAGGCATCGCTCTTTTTATCATGCATTTTATATTCAAGTATATATTCATGATTATTGCAAGATGGTAGAACTGTACTATCCTTTTATTTTCACTGTACTGCAAATCATATCTATCTGCTACTGTCTAACTGTTGTTGCAGCACATCTATTTTATACTAGAAGAACAACTTTGCAATAAATTCTTATTGTAATATGACCGACTGTTTCTTCAGTGTAACTCTCTGAGACCGAATAAGAGAGTACGAGTGACTGAGTGAAAGGTAGTACATTGTTTCCACGATTCTGAGGGATAAGGGTTGTCATGTTCTGAGGTTTCCAAGAACTATTCTCTCCCCAATAAGAGGAGAGTCTAGTGGCACTGTGAGCTAGCTAAAACAGAAAGGATAACATTCTCAGTGCGGGTTTGAGGTTTGATTTTCAAAGGATTGTGGTTAATGTAGTGAGTACACAAAACGTTGATAGGGTTTAAAATGTGGGAGATGGTGGGGATCATGTGACGTTTTGCACCAATGATCGTAGAGGTTGGCGGGTGATATTCATTTAAATTGAGGATGATTAGCATGGCCGTCATTAAGATACAACGAGCGCGTAAGAGGCGTTTGAAGCACTGCGAATTTCACATCAGGTATTCATGGGGGGTTCAATAAAGTGAAAAACCTAACACAAGGCAATAATGTAGTAGTTTTGGAGGATTGTTTAAGTTGAGAAGAGGCAGCTTACGGTTTAAAGGGGTTTGATGGTAGGAAATGATCAGGGTGCACAGATTAAAAATTAGGATGAATGTTTACGTTAGGGGTTTAATTTGTGGGTCACATGGAATGCTTTGTAGGTGGTGAGGGAGGTGGGAGTTATGTTACGGTGGCATGGAATTGGGATATGGGTACCTCTGTAAAAATTGGTCGGTATCAAAGAGGTATGGGAAATTTTGGAGATAATTATTTTATATTTTGTGGGACAGAAATGTAATGTGACTGACATACATATTTTTACAATTTGGAGAAACTCCTGAAGAAGGTTTTCCAACCAAAATGCATTGTGTAGGATGTGAATTGAATGTTATGGAGGAAATTTGGAACACATTGACGCATAGGCCTGGATGGGCAATACATAGAACAAGTTACATGCTTAAAGTTTTTCAACGAATTTCACAGCTTTTGACGTGATGGATAAATAAGTGGAGAAATAATGATGAAAAATGAAGAAAATAAAATGGATAAAAATAGATTACTCAGGTGTATGTGTATTACTTTGAGATACCAATATGCATACGGCTGTGCAACCTGCTAACTTGCGGGCCATTATTCCTGAATGAATTACGCTCAAGTGCGAAAGGAACAGTGCACTTACACGGGTGCTGCACGCCAAACGATAAAAAAGGAAGATAACATGAAACATAATTAAGAATAATACGGGTGTGCTTCGGGAAATTTTCTGTTTTGCTCCGAGTCAGTCTGCCATTAATCCTACAGTGTATGTCATCCAAACGTGCAGATCATGTATGGGTAATATAGGAACTACATGACATGGCGCCTCCAACGTTGGTTGGGTACTTATTTAACAATAAAATCTGACTAGTTCAGTTGTGCTAATTCTCAGAGACACCTATTCACAAAAATGCCAGAGACGTCTGGAGTGGGTGGGCACAAAACACCGCCACAGCTGAGTAGGTGAAATATCCTATTTGTTGGCTGCTGGTTTATCAAGCTTGAAGGACATTTTGTTCCTAAATTGTGCAAAAACCTTATATTCGTTCCGTTGAAAAACTGTTCATTGTTCTAAAAACACATTAAATGCATTAACACAACAAGGGCCTCACTCAGACGAGGAGAAAGATCCGAATGGAATACGGTTTCATCCGAATGTTAGACACACTTTCACCCTTAAACAACTTAAACATGGTTTAATAGCCAGAGGTGGTATAGTAGTGTTCGTGATAGAGGCACACAAAGATTTCCAAACAGAGGTATTTTATAGATGGGTTACATTCCCAGCAGCAAATGCAAGAACAAAAATGTTTCATTATTACACACAAGATGACATACCAGTGGAATACATTCCGTATGAGGACATTGAAATTCCACTAACGTACCAGGAACATGAATACTGGTTTAAAGGCGCCCTCCCTCATACAAGAAAAGTAAGGCTTGGTCCGCTGGGAAGACCAGGAACAACATGGCCAAAATTTACAGCCTACACACCACATCCTGACATTGGCACAATGCCAAAAGATGAATTACTCAAACAACAAAAGAGTTGATAAAAACTTTACAGAAACATGACGTTTTTTGTCATGAAGACACACAGTCCAACCAGCAGAAGTTACAACAAATTCAACTCCTACACAAATTACAGCAACTAAAATTACTCAACAAACATTACACACACTAATGGGCAAAATGCCCACAAAACGTGAGCAGATACAATTCTGGGTAGCTCAGAAAATAATACAGTTAGAAGCAGTATTCCCAAATACTAGCCCTTATGAAAAACACAGAATGCTGGCAATCTACTTGCCCATGGGGATTACACCACAAATAGAGGATTTTACCTCTTAGGGTACAGTCTTCACAGCCATCTATACCAGAACTCATGGTATACCAACCTTAGCTGTAGTACCAGATGTATGAAGACAAATAAAAAATGAGTATCAGCAATTTTATTAGGAAATATTAAAGGGGGGTAGCATCATTGGCAATCCACCAACGCCTGCGGGAGTTCGGTAATTTACATCAGGGACGTGAATTACCCAAAATTATAGAAGCTGCATATGCAGAATTAGGCAGAGACAGTTTGGGTGGAAAAGCTTTAAAACCACAATTAATTGGCAGTCCTGAAGAGGACAATTCCAAGCAGACACCTGCTTCTCCTAAAAAGAAGTGGGATAATAATAATAAAAAACAAAACAACAGAGAAAAGGGAACTCAATCCAGAGGTGGATCTCCTCCATTGGAGCCCTCCAAAAGGAGGTACAACCTCAGGTATAGGGATAATATTAGGAAACCTGACAGGTATCAGGATACTGATACACGTTCCTCTCGTTCCTTTCAGGGCTCGACGAAAAACACAGAGAGAGAAGGATGGTCCGAACACAAGAAAGAGCGTACAAAGTCCAGGGACAAACAGCACACTCAAGACTATGCTTCCAAAAAAGAAGAAAAGTCAAAATCAAAACCTCAGTTTAAGAAGAAGAAAGTTGCAGGCCTGAAGATCAGACATGCCCAGAATTCTGAGGACACAACTTCTGAAAGGGACTCAGACGATGCTAGACAGTGCGGCAGAGGTAACCATCGCTTGCCAAAACCTGATGGAATTTCTGGTGACAGCGGACTTGGAAGATTACATCACAGTGGAAATACCAGATACGAGGGTAAGCATCCCACATATGTTATATGAAATAACACTCCAAATGGAGGGGGACAAGCACAGGAAAGTTAAAGGTCTCTTTCGGGAGAACCTGTCATCTGGTTATGACATCCTATTTGCTGAAGAAGATTAGCCGCCAGCATTCGTTATGGAGTGTCTTAGGGGAGAAACAGTAATTTTTCTAGCCTTCTTCAACCTCGTTCCCATTCTTTTTAAACACACCTATGCACGGGAGTGGGCAGTTGCCCTAGCTCCAGCATTGCCGGATGGGAAGAGAATTCAACCCACCACGTGATCCCGTTAAAAGTTTCACCAAATGCACAGAGACAATATCCAAGAAAGCAAGAAGCTTAAAAACAGGTCAGGGAGATCTTAGATCAACTTGAATACCAAGGGTTGATCGATGAACAATCCTTTGTTTCCCGTAATGAAACCGGACCCACTCATATCATCTAGTTTTAGATTACAGACATTTAAACACATGCACAAAGACATCCGCTGTCCAAAAAGCACACAGTGCTGCATTAATGAATAACATTATGCAGAAAAAATACAAAACGACACTTTTTATCTCAAATGGATTTTCTGCCAAAATATAGCGCCTGAAAGCAGGTATATGACTGCATTCTCAGCGTTGGGGTCCCAGCGATCATTTTGTTGTCCCCCCGCAACGGTATAAGAACAGCCCGGGATTATTTTCAGCAAGAGTAACAAAATTACTCCAAAATTTTGATGAGGAAGCATTGTCCTATGTGGATTATATTTATCTGATGGATGATGACTTAAAAAGGCACTTATCCAGGGTGAGCACCATAATTATGGGATTCGCCTCCGAGGACTACAAATTTAATTTTAAAAAAATCACAAATAGCCCACCTCAGTGTCCTGTTTTTAGAACGTGAGCTTTCACATGAAGGGAAAAGTCTGGCAGCAAACTTTTTAGAAAAGTGTGCGCTGCTCCAATCTCCAAAATCATTAAAAAAAATGTACAATCATCACTGAGATTCCTAAATTTTGGCAGAACATACATTTTGGATTACACGGAAAGAGTAAAACCTTTCTGCCACTTAATAAAACCTGACTTTTTCAGTTAGACAATGGACACAGGAACACACAAACATCCTACGTTCACTACAAGAAGACATGATTGCTTCAAAACACAGACGCGGGTAAACGTACGCAACTTAGTGATCCGTGTTTTAGCGGGTCAATGCGGGTACACTTAACCTTCAGTGAAGGCGAAACAGTACCAATCACACCGTTACACAAATGCAGAAATGCGTTTCACTTCTACAGAAAAAAATCTTGACAGCAGTTCAGACCCCTGTAGCAAGAGAAAGAGCATGGCTCGGGGAAAACGCATAATTGTCATATCCCCGTTACCAGCTTTAGAAGCAAAAGCTTTACATCTGAGATGGATACAATGGGCTAATATGCTTAATGCAATGGATGTTGAATAGATATTCGTTCCAAGTCTAAAAACACATGCATTTCTGCAATACGAACAAGAATACCCTCTACTGAATTAAATCTTGCCTCTAGATCAGTATGAATTTATAATTTACACTGACGGATCTGCTCAACCGGCCATAGGGAGTAGGCAACAATACAGCCCAGCATGTGCTATAGGTCGCATGCAGGATGGAAAGTTCCATCCAAGTTGCACCAAAACGCAATCTCTAGGAGACTGCACGGCTCAGTTGGCAGATTTCAAAGCGTTAATACTGGCACTGGTAAACACGGATCACGAATTCCCCACACTGATAGTGTGTGATTCTTTTTATTGTGTGCAATCATACAATGAATATTTACATAATTGGGAGCAAAACGGGTTCAAAGACGCAAAAGTTGGCACTATTAAGCATAAAATGCTATGGGAACAGGTAGTTGAGTTGAGAAACGAACTACCACAGGCTCACGTGATTCATACATTGAGTCATTAACGTGATGGCTTTCGCGTTGAAGGGACTTCATGGGCTGATGAAGCTGCGAAGGCGGCTGTACGCACAGCTTTCGTAGCTGCAATCACTCATTTAAAAATGAGGGTAGACGGTGAGATTATGGTTGCTGTCATTGCTTCATGCAAAGGCATCTCAGCAGTACCGAAGAAATTTCCCCTCAAGTACTCCTACAAGTTAGATGCAAACAACATTCCATATGCTCAGATTCCTGGAGTGGGGGACAGAGTAGTACCAAATATGGATCGTAGGCAAGGTTTGATTATTGCAGTACACGAGGGTGTGGGCTCTGCGCATACAGGTGTTACAGCTACAATTTTATTGTTGAAACAGCACTACTGGCGGGCAGGTCTAACAAAGCAAACTAAAGACTTAGGGGTCCATTAAGATAGAGGGCGGATGTCCTCGGGCAGGCGGTAGCAACCGCCAGACCGGCAGCGGACATCCGCCCGCCATCGAAGCCCTGAACATCGCCGGTCTGAATAGCATTGCGGTCGAGACCCCAGCGGTGTGATTTTCGGCCCATCACTTTTTCGCCGGTTGCAGTCCGCCCGCTTGCCTGGCGTGTGGAGCTGGACCGCTACAATTGTGGCGGATAAGGGCCAAGCACCGCTGGCACAATTATGATGCCGGTGGTAGCCAGATTTCCGCGGTGGTGGAACCGCCATGGAAAGGCATGCGGGGAATGTCTCAGGGGGTCCAATGTGTTGGGGGGGTGTGTGCACTGGGCTTGTTTGGACATTGTGACGGTGCTGCTGGCAGCACCCCCGCCACAATGTAAACCGCCGCTATCTGACCGCCGCGAACGGATTTCCACTGTGGAGCATAATTGGACCGGCGGTTTTCCCGCGGTCCTGGCGGGCAGTGTTTTCCCGCTACCATGGCAGTCGGAGTGATTTTCCAACCGCTATGCTAATAGACCCCTATGTCTTGAAATGTGACATCTGCCAGCAGATAACAGGCTCCACCATAACATGCACAGACACTGTTATTAAAATCAGACAAACCTCCTGCTTGTGTGTATCTGGACCACTGCGGCCCCTTAAAATCAGATGGGGCATACAGGTATATCATGGTTGCAGTGGATTCATGCTCAAGATTCCTATGGGTTTGGCTTCAGCGCTCGGCTGAGGCTCGAATTGTTATCAAAGCATTGCGAGTCTTTATAGGGACATACGCAGTTGGCACGTTACATTCTGACCGTGGCCCGGCATTTAGCTCTCGGGCTTACAAAGAGGCCATGGAAAGTATGGGTGTAGCATTGCGGTACTCCTCTCCGTACCATCCTGAGGGGAATTCGGTTGTGGAAAGGAAGAACCGGGACCTAAAGCAATCTTTAACAACTAGGGTATTATGCAAGGGTAGTACTTGGGTTAATCATATATATGGGGTACAGTGAGCTCTCAATAACCAGCCAAAAAGGTCTCTAGGGGTGTCACTCCTTACAAGGTCCTATTTGGGACAAGAATGTGGGTACCTGATCTTGATTGTGAATGCACAGTGGCGGATGAAAAACCTTTTGACATCCATTACCGTTTGGCTATCTTACAGGAATTAAATGAAGCAAGAGCCTTGCACAGCAATGTGCAGGTGAAAGGAACAGTCACTGGGGAAGTCAAGGCAGTCACTGCAAGACATTTCTGGATCCCAAAAGTCGGAGGGTCTGATCTGAGAGAAAATAGTAGATAAAAAAAGAATTTGGACCATCATACAGAAAGCTTGTACCTGTCCTAGCAATTCAAGGGACAAGAACTGTACATTTACTGCCTCTTGCCGGAAAAAAGGAGAAACTATTTGTCTCAAACCACACTATGTGGCCGATACTGAACAGTAGGCCTAGTGGACTCCGCTGTAGCAGATGCCATCCTCTAGCTACAATCCAAGAAGTTCAAACAGAAAGACTCATCACGTTTTAACAGTCCTCTCAGAGGAATGAAGGACTAAGCAAAAATGCTATGAAACTCGTTCCACATGAACAAGAAATTATAATTCAAAATGAAAATGAAACTCAAATATCAATTTGACCAAACACTGATGTCTACATCAACATGCCCCGAGAAGAGCAAGCTACTGTTTCCACAAATCCTGCGGAAATACCAAAGTTTGATCGAACTACATCTGGCTACTTCATTGACATTGATAAGTTTTATTTGGATCCAAGCGAACCAGCCCAACAAACATGCATGCAGCATATTACGGACTTTCTGAACTTTCTCAAAAAGACTTAGCTGGTATAGCCTTGGGTAGAACTCTGGGTAATTACTGGGATACTGTTCCTCCTTTTCTGGCTAGGCTTAGTTATTGCTTTTAGCATGATTATTAATGGACGATTCCTTCAACAAAGACCTGCAGCTGAAAAAGTCAATTTGATTCTGAAGCCACATCAAGCTTCTCATCATGAACAAAGAGACTTGTCATCAGTGAACATTACAGCAGTTCCTATACCGGGCGGTATAGTTTGGGACAAGGTTGATTTCGATATATTTGGTCCAACTGAACTATTTAAAATTTAATTGAGTGGTATCATTACCTCCAGTACACTTTCTGATGATTGGGACTCTGAAACTGTTAATAACATGTCTGATTTAGAGAAAACTGCTGCATTTCCAAACACTGAAATGCTTGAAAGTACTTCAGACTTTGAGACTTTGTACTGTTACCAACATTATGGTCAAATCTATCACACCTAGAAATGTTTTTGAGTACCACCAGTGGGAACATTGACCTACACCACCAAAAAGTAGTTCACAAATATTTGCACAGAAATTTTCACATTTTTCAGGGTTTAACACTCCTGACCTGGCGTCATTCTATTATAAAGTTGCACGAACGAACACCAAACAGATTTACTCTGCTTCCTTTATTGCTCAATTATCTGAACAGGGTGTTGACCTATGGAAGGACACAATAGACTTAAAATCAGTCAGGGGTTTTAGAGACTGGCAAGTCCAGGGAACAGAAGCGCTATTTAGAGCATGCCTCATTCCACAGCAGATTATATTTCTAAATAACACTGTGCAACAGACATCCTGTCTTGGACTAGCCAAGAATAAGGACCTGAACACACCTCGGTTTCCAACACCATCACAGATGGAGGGGTGGCAATATTCAACTTCACAAGAAGGGGCAGAAGCAGATGACATATTACGGTACAACTGATCAGACCCTAATTGGAAAGGATGGTTGATCTGGCCCATAGACACAAACAGATGTCAACAAAGATTCTGGGGTACCACCTGAGGTTGCATTATCCATAGGCCAGACCCAAGCTATGTACAAAGAGAACATCCAGGGATAGTGACATCCAACAGTGTTGGAAAGTTGTGCCTTGATTGGCTAGAAACCTCAATACTCACAGAAGTGAAACACTTATCCTTACTCTCACAAGACATGGATCTTAGGGATTTTTTACTAGGTCCTAGGAAACCATACCAGAAATGTTTCATATAAGCTGGCATTTGTGCTGCCTACAATGAAATTTGGAAAATATCCCAAAAAGAGAGAATACGGGAAATAGACCCTATCAACTTAGAGAAGGCATTAGCGGTAGTAGATAATGGGCACCTTTCAGACAGTCCTCAAAGTTAATCCAAACTTTATACACTCCTTATTGGGAAGTATTTGTGGTGGTCTTACGCTGATCCTGCTCTTTATAGCAGGTATTCTGATTGTTATTTTCCTGCTATGCAATGGCCGGCCCAATCACCAACGAGATGGCAGAAGCAATCATGGAGCGTAAATGACCATGAACGCATGATACAACATCTGGGCACACCTCGCGTTCGGGAACAGAGCGCCTCTTGGTTCCTATCATTTAGACCAGTCTGGATTGACTGCATCTTACCTGTTCTTAGATGCCTGTTTTGCGGAGAAGAATGCGTGTTAGATCTCTGTCTGACACGTCCATCGGCAACGCCACCGGACATGAATACCATGCTGGAACCAGTGAGGGTCCATGCTTGGCAATGTCCCCAGCGTATTCCAATCTTGATGGCTGCATTTCTCGAGAACCTGCAGGTGCCTTTTGCTACAACTGGGTTGAGCATCAGCCCTTCAACCAGCACTCAGGTATTGACTACACCACCAACTGCGTCTGCACCAGCTATTGGCAGTTCTGAGTATCATCTGTGCTCAATTTACGTGCTCTGCAAGGTGTTACAGGGATCGCCCTCTGCAACAGCGAGCAACGGCAATGTTCGTCTCCCAGCCAATACACTTAATCTATAATTGGCTCATCGTGTGCTGGGAAAGAATTCGTTTTTTTTTTTTTGTTTCAAAAATCAACTAAATTTGGAACATTGCTTTTAAATTGACACTTTTACTGGGAAAGCATGGCCTTCTGACGCTTGTAGTGGTTCGACTTATATAAACAAACTCAACTAGGACTTTGGCTTAAAATGACATTTCCAATAACAACTTTTGAAAATAATTTTTTCCTCCCAGCCCCTATTAGACTATTTTTAAAATTGATTTAAAGACAATATTTTATGAAGCTCACTGATAGTTTTATGCTCTGCTACCTAGTAAAAAGAGTAGTTCACTAGCATTTTTATCATTGCAGACTGTTCGGAAGAGGAGTGGGTGTTATGTTTTACATAGGTACCCTAATATAGGCCCAGGTAATATCATACACCTTCACCTACATTATCATCATTATACTACACAGTAACAAGCCTTTAGGATTTAACCTTTACCTAGTTCTAGTCCTGGGTGCAGAAGGAGGGTTTTTCCCTGAACAATAGCGTCCTATAACTTAATCAATGGACTCAAACAGTGTGAATGAATATTCATAAGGGTTCTTGAAAACCAGGCAGAGGCTACACCACCTGCCCCACCATATCCACGTACAAGGTTCATCCCATACGTCATCCCCAAATCCAACAATGGCTAATACAAGCAACAAGGGACAAAGAAACCCTAGATACTTTTTGTATAAATACAGCACATCTTGCTAGGGTTGAGAGAGGAGACCGAGACTTGCAGGCCAACACACTGACCAGAGACGCTGAGGCTCCTGCATGCAGATCTCTAGCTGCCAGTGGTCTAACACAGCCCTCGCGTGGTGTCCCACTCAAGGCTAGGACGGGGTTCCACACTCTCACTTCAGGTAATGGGGTTAGACTAAATACTAGAGGGATTCTTGGATTTTCACCTACTCGCATGGTAGGTACACTTAGGTACATCTAGATAGGCTTCGCCCTTTTTATCATGCATTTTATATTCATATATGTATTCATGATTATTGCAAGATGGTAGAACTGTACTATCCTTTTATTTTCACTGTACTGCTAATCATATATATCTGCTACTGTCTAACGGTGGTCGCAGCACATCTATTTTACACTAGAAGAACAACTGCAATATATTCTTATTGTAACACGACCGACTGTTTCTTCTGTGTAACTCTCTGAGACCGAATAAGTGAGTACGAGTCACTGAGCGAAAGGTAGTACATTGTTTCCACGATTCTGTGGGATCAGGGTTGTTATGAGGTTGTCAAGAACTCTTCTCTCCCTGATAAGAGGAGAGACTAGTGCCACTGTGAGCTAGCTAAAACAGAAAGGCTTACATTCTCGGTGGGGGTGCTCAGAGTCAGTCTGCCACCAATCCTACAGTTTGTTATCCAAACGCGCAGATCCTGTATGAGTAATATAGGAACTACACGACAGACTAGAGTGGGAGTGGTAAATGTTACTGCTCCATTGTCCAACGCTTTCCTTACTGTTGCACAGACTGCAGTGGGAATAGTAAATTATACTTCTCCAGTGCCCACTACTTTCCTACTGTTGCACAGATTGGAGTGGGAATAGTACATTTTATCCATCTTGTGCCTAAATTCTTTCCCTACTGTTGCATGGACTACATTGGGAATAGTCAATTTTACCCATCCTAGAGTCCAACGCTTTCCCTAGTGTTTTATACATTGCAGTAGAAATGTTATATCTACGCACAGATGTTTCTATTTTTTTAAATATTGTTTAAATATATGTAATATTATTTGTTTATCTGTATAATTGTATATTATTTTGGTATATTACTTGAATATATACATATATATAATTGTGTAGTGATCAAGTCCACTCAGTTCAGATGATTTAAAGAGGTTTATTAGAAGATGGTACAAGATCACAGGAAGATTAGAACAAGACCAGATCAAGATCAGTTCAGGACCAGAGGGAGACCCCACCAGGAGCAGCCAGCAGGCAGCTCAGCCCAGTCAACTGTCCCTTCTCTGACAGATCCCCAACATTCTGACAGCATCATCACATTAACATTCCACTTGTGGTAGAATAGCATTGGATTAAAATTAGCAGGATATAACATATCCCCCTTTCTTATACGGGGAAACAAAAAGCTAGAAACAGAAGAGAAGAACCTGAGAAAGTGAAAGCAAAATGATTATACAAAAGCAAAAAGAACAACAATAAAAGAACATCCATCAAAAGAAAAGCAGTGTGAGAACAACCATAGAAAGAAGAGCAAGCAAGAGGGAAATCAAGGAACAGAGAAGAAGGGAAATCAAACATAGAAACCATCCTTCCTTCTTACACAACAGCGAAGAAGAAAAAAAACAACAACGTAAGAGAAAAGGATAAAAGAAAGCACAAAAGACTCCCCCAAAACGCACCCACTGCCCAGAACAGGAATGAAATGGGGGCTGAAAATGGAAAACTAACAGAACACAGGGCTACAGGCTGCGACAAACGCAGAGGAAGAAAACACGACAGAAAAGCAAAGGTAAGTCCAGAGTCCACCAGAGACACGAAAAGAAGACCTCAGAAGGAAAACAGAAAAGAAGAAAAAAACAAGGAAGATGAGGAAAAATAAGAGTGATTCCCCATCTAAACACCATTATTGTAACGCAATGACAAAAATGTAATGCAAAGATAACAGTGCAAAAATAGCAATAAAAATAGAATATCAACAGAACATACTTAGCAATGAAAGCATGAAAAGCACTCAAATAGGGTATAAACATAAGCTAAATATGTGAACTAGAATGCATGGGTGAGAACCCATGACTAATCTCTTGGGATAGAGATGCGTTGTGCACAAAACTGTGAAAACTCCCCATACATAATGAGTGTAAGGACAAACTTTGTGTGGAAAAACCACACCGTGCACAGTAGTAATGTAACTGTGTTAAACAACACATATGAGTAGGTTCTCATGACATATTCCAATGAATAAACGGAATATTTGGGTAAGAACCCGTGTTAATGCAAAAGGACTATGACCTTTGCATGAGAATTGACAGTGTATGGGTGGGAACCCATATACTTAATGCAAAGGGGCTACACCCTTGCATAGCTCCCAGGAGGGAGAATAGAGTTGTGCACAAAAGAAATACACACCCTATGTAGGGTAAACAGATAGAACAAGAGGTGTCCGTGTATGGACAACTAGTATGGAGCTTTCACACTGTGCACAGAAACAACGTGAATGTTATCATTTCGGGTAGGAACCCAAAATAAATGAGTAGAGACCCAAGACTTATCTCTTAGGAAAGAGATGCATAAAAGATGCAAAACGGACTAAAACCGTTCATAGTTGCCCTGAGTGAAAAGCCTCAAGACGTAAAACAGGAGTTGTAAAATGAGCAAATGGGACATAAACCCACTGCGGGCAAATTGAACTAGAAACACATTGCAATCCCAAAAACATCACAGAATTACAGTCGTGAGAGTGAATATATCAGCATTATAAAACAGTACATAAACATAACATGACTTAAACATTATAAAGCATTTTCTGAATGTGCTGAAAGTCAAGCATTATAAATGTACTGCAAAACAAAACAGCAAGCCGAATAGAAAACTGACAAAGGTGTGCCTATCACCGAAATAACAGACAAAGCGTGGGACAGATCGTGACACTTTATGAGGACATGCCATAATAGGCAGCAAATCAATAAACTTGGCAGTGAAACGAAGAAACTATCAGTAGATGAAAGTACTTGAAAACTTGAATGAAATCCACCTGTGTACTCACAAAGTCATAGACTCCATTTGTGCTGCTGAAAACAAAACAACAGACCAACGAGTGTTCAAACTGGAAATTAGAATATGCTCCTGCAAAGGAGATAGATGGCCACTAGATGGCATGGTAGTATTAGGATTCAATTGAAGATATCAACCCACAATATTGGGCAAACCAAAACTGCACTCGAGTCACACTGAGTCATCAAGAAAAAAAAACAAAAAAACGCTGTATATGACGTGAAAACATCGTCGCTCAGACAAACCTTCAGAGTTCATGGAAAGACCGTCACAACCACACTCTCAGTAATTGGTAGACAAAGCGTGAGAAATCCATGTGCCGATGTAGAATAATCTTGAAAATACCTCATAGCTGAACATGACGCTTCTTCAACCTCACACGCATTTGTGTTGCAAATGCGCACGACGTTTTGAAACACTTGTCTCCTACTAACTAAAAGATGGAGGCACGCACGGTGACGCCGCGCTGGATGGCTCCCGGCATAACCGTGCAGTGAATTATAGTGGCAGCAGTGTTGATTCGAAGAAGGCATCACGTCACAGAGTCTCTACGGAGAGGAGGAGAAGACGAAGAGAAAACGCTCATGAGGCCACATTCAAAAGGTATGGCTCGCGCTGGTGAGAGCCTGTAGAAAAATGAGTTATTTTTAAATATGTATGGCACAGATAGCGTGATCATCAACTGTGCCCCATGTAGAAAGTAAAAGTAGACTCACAACTTAGGAGCATAAAGATGAACGAGGGGTCCATGTGTGAAGGTGAAAACAGTCCCAAAAGGTGCAATTTTAAAAGCTGCTGGAGACACAGTAGATCGAAGAGGCAAAATAGCAACACCTCACTTCATGCTGAAACAATAACACAGTCAGTCTATAATTACTGCTGTAAACATAGAAAGAGATGGTTTGTGCTGCATAAGAAACAGATGATGTAGAGACAACAACAGCATCCTAGTTCCTTTATGTTGACACGCTGTGGAGACACACAAACTAATTTTTGGGACGCTTGAGGTGCTGCATGCGTAAGAAAAATAGTACTTTTCACGAACTGTAGGAACAGTAGGCAAAGATGACCACACCAGATGCATACGTTGGCAGGCTTACCCTCACAGAAGAACAGGAACTGTCAGTAAAGCAGGACAGTAGGTACAGACATTGGGCAATAAACATTTGGTGAACGGGTGCACAATGTGCACTGAACTGATGAGACCAAACCCATTAAACACACCACGTAAAAATATTGTGCACTGTTGTGAAGGGACTAAAACCCATACAACACACCCTAAGTAGGGTAAAACATAAAATTGTTGTGCACTGTTGTGAAGGGAATACCCAGAACGACACACCTCGTATAGAGGTCAAATGTCGTACACTGCAGTGATGGGACTGTGACCCATACTACACACCTCGAATGGAGGTCATTTGTTGTGCACTAAATGGGACTGTAACCCATGTGACACACCTTGTGTGGATGCAAAAATGTTGTGCACGGTAGAGATGGGACTGATACCCAAACTGTACAGCGTAGAAACGGGACACCAACCAAAACTGTACATCCTGTGTGTGTGTCTGTGAACAAACTAGAAAATTAACATAATGGGACAGGAACCCATTTCGTACACCCCGTATAGGGTAAAGTGTACTAGAAAAGCATGCCACCTGAGTGAGGTGACAGTATACATGAATTTGATTTGAAACTTCAGACCTACCGCAAAAATGTAAGGGCGGCAAAACGAAGTTGACTAATGTATATGCAAAGTTAGGACGTAAAGACATGCGTGATAATAGTGATAATACTTGAATCTCGTGGACCAATGTCACTGATGTTAAACATGCCTTACTCATGACAAACGTGGTCAAAGCCATTTTGAAAAAAAATGCAGTCTTTCACAACGAGAAACATAACTGATGCCATGCGTGGTCAAAGTCATCCTGTAAATAAAATGAAAAGTCTCCAAACTAATTTAGCCACTAGATGGCAGCGAAACTCTGGCAAAGAATACTGAAGAATCATAGCTGCGCAAAAACTAAATCTCAGTCCACAGTTTTGAACATTAGCACGTTCCACTTGAATAAACAAGGATAAAATGAGTCACTGTTAATGTTGTAGTGCTGTTTCGATCAGGATCTAAAACGTGGTTGGCAGAGCAAAGCAGATAGATTTTGTGTAATCATGCAGCAACCGAAAGATGGTAACACGTAGGAGTCACCAAATGTTAAAGCAGAAACAGTACCTGTAGCGAAGGAACTGCAAGAGCTGCAACAATGTTTGAAATGGAAAGCAAACAGACACCATTGAATATGAATGGAACTTTATAAACACGGACAACGTGGTTGGCACAAAAAACATGGTTTAGATCTTCAATGATGCACACTGGTGTTGGGACAAACCCAAAATGGCGGCACGCCGTGTCATGCCGTGCAGGGTGGCTTACGGCACCAACGTGCTTTAAAAATTGCCAAGCAGCAGTAATGACACGAAGAGGAATCGTCATAGTGGAAGTTCCTTGGAAACTGGAAGACCAGCTGATGGGAGACCACGCGACCAAGGCTCGAGGTGAGAAATGCCTCGTGTTGTGTTTAAATGTTGCAAGGACAAGAACAATAACTGAAATGTACTGCCAAAGTGCTGGGAAAATGCCCATTTTAAAAAAAAAAAATTTTTAAACGAAAACACGAGCAGGCATAAAAGAAACAGTCTGACCTGCAATTAGATGGCAGTGACTTTCCAAAACCCACTGTCGCCGACCGTGTTAGTAGCGGCAACGCACAGATCACCAAAGTGCTCGCAGCAATGGGAGAGAAACCTTTTGTGTAGAGCCAGTTAGAGTACACAGGCAGCCTCAGTAGATTGCGCTTGCTCCCATACGCTGTCAGTCACCATAAAACTCAGCTTAAAAATATAAAATAACAGATCTCTCCAGATACCTGTGAAAAAGGATTAAGGCTTCAGCGTGAAACAAATACAGCTTGCCTTAGTGCGATAAATCCAAATATCTGTTGAATGGCAGCGGCTGCAGGTTGTTAGCCACATTACAAGAAGTTGTCAAAGGTTGAAGCACAAGAAACATCAATGAGTGTAGACAACAATGTGTGGCACTGAAGACAGACGTTGTTGAAAGGCAGGCTTACCCTCACTGAAGGCACAGCACAAAGCGTAGACGTTGGCAAGCAGGCTTACCCTCACTGAAGGCACAGCACAGAGCGTAGGCACAGCACAAGATGCGTAGAGATAGTGGGGAGTAGAAGCCCAAGCTTGAATGTGCAGCTCCTGTAGTGGCACTTCCCCAGATGCACAGGAACAACTGGCAGGCTGATGTGGGCGACCGATGGGAGGTCACTGGTGGGGTCAAAGATGCCAGTTGAAGGTAGATGCTAAGCTTGAGTTGCTGTAGAGTCCGTACTTGGAGTTACTTGAGGTTCATTTGAAGATCGTCGCCAAAATTCTGTAGTGATCAAGTCCACTCAGTTCAGATGATTTAAAGAGGTTTATTAGAAGATGGTACAAGATCACAGGAAGACCAGATCAAGATCAGTTCAGCACCAGAGGGAGACCCCACCAGGAGCAGCCAGCAGGCCGCTCAGCCCAGTCAACTGTCCCTTCTCTGACACATCCCCAACATTCTGACAGCATCATCACATTAACATTCCACTTGTGGTAGAATAGCATTGGATTAACATTAGCAGGATATAACAAATTGTTTATATATTTTGCAATTATTTTTGGTAAATGTATTTAAAAATGTTAGTTATTTTATATTTTATGTATGCATATATATATCTAGGCAGTTTATATTAGAACATTTAAAAAAACTTGAAAAAATTAATATAATGGGATATCATTTCTTTAATATAGTGTTATGTGATATATATATATATATATATACATATATATATATATGCAGATATAAATATACAAACAGATATATATGTGCGTGTTATGTAAGAATATATTTATAGTGTAAAATGTTACTTAAATTTATGTATTTTATATTATACTTATTTTATATATATTAAAATATTTACTATTTTAACCAATATATTTCTATAAAAAGTCGATATTTTTGTATTTTTTAACAATATTAGTGTGGAGCGATATTTGTTTGCGATATTTTTGTGCTTACCTTGATATGTATAGGAAAAATATATTTTGTGATTAATATGTTTCACACAATATTTAATTATCACAGTATTTGTCTTCTCAATATTATGTCACTAAACCTTAAAGCACAGTTGCTCCCAAGGATTGTTTGGCCTTTGGGCCCCTTTCAGCTGCTCTTGCTACCCCTGGTCTCAGGAGTCATTAAGGAAGCTTCGTAATAGAGTAAATAGTTCCAGATGCTTCCCTTCTTCTAACCCCTTACAATAAACAAGATGCTGTTTGTAGAATACACTATAACATTACACATTGGTACCTCTTGATCAAATTGAAACAAACCATCTTTATCCTTTTTCACTGTCTACACTTTATTTTTTGATACTTTTACAGTAGGCTTGACATAGTTCTGTCCTGCCTACCTTTATATAATGGTTTCTACTGTATTTATTTTTTTGATTTACAGTTCCTCAGGTCAGTCCCTCTTTCTTTCACTGTCATCTATTTCTCCGAATTATAAATCTATCCCCCAGTCGCTAGGCTTCTCTAAGCATACCAGGTCTCGCCTCACTCAACCATAATGGTTAGCCCAGAATTTCTGCTTTATGCAAGCCAAGATAACTAAAGATTCCCCATGTACAGGTGCTAGCAGTACATATGCAGAGAACATCTTAAGAAGAATCACATTACACAAAAGAAATGTGGTCACAAACCCGGGGTGTCTTCAACCAGGAGTAGGAAAATGCAAATGCCATTTGTACCATTGAAAAAAGTACACACAATAGAACAACACACAAAAGAAGTACACAAAAACGTGACAGCAGAAAGAGGTGGAAAGAATATTTCTAGAAACTCACTGCACTTCAAAAAAGGTTGAATTAAAAAAAAAAACACAAAGGGGTCATCAACGATATCGAAGTCCCAATTCTTGCAGTTTGGGGGACAGGAGGAGTATGCTCTGGCAACAGCCCAGTGCTCAGGACCTAGGGGACACCACTTGGGGGGGGGGAAGGGGGGGTAGATCTCACTCCAGAAGAGGCCTGCGGAAAGTCTAAGAAATGCCCAGTTGGGACTGCCCAACTGGGCAGATGCAGGCATCACTACTGAAGTCCTGGGTTCAAGGCAAACAGTACCAGTCTTTCATCAGGGTCTTCAGACAGCAGGGCACTCCTTCTGATTCTTCACAGACCCAGGAGTGTTTTGAGAAGAGGGCTATGGGATCCATTTCTATGTTCAATGCCAGCCTGGCGAGGGGAAAGCATTTATCCATCCCCTCGACCACTTCTGGTCAGTTCCTCTCCTCCCATTTGAACTAGTACCCGTCCGACCAAAGTGACAAAATGGAGGTAGGCTTACGTTTCAGATTCATCTGTCAGTGACATGGTAGTCATCCTTTGAAGCTCAGGAAAGAGATGGGCATAGTCCAAGGCCATACTATCCTGTCAAAAGAGGGATCTGGACAGTGGCAGAAAAGTAACTAGGAGATTTAATTTCAGGCCCTGGGTAGAGGTTATACCATATACTAGAAACTAGGAGTAAATTAATTGTGCCAACGAGGGCTATGTCAATTTTACCATGCTTCAAAAGGAGACCACAAGCACTTTACCACTGGTTGGCAGGGAGTTCTGCTCAGAGTCCTGCAGCCAACAAAACCAGGTTCAGCAATAGAAAGCACAACCTTGGGGAGAATACCAAGCAAAGGATGCTTATTTCAACAATTACTTTAAGATTCAAGAGACAAACAACTAGCTCTCCCATATGGCTCAAATCTCCTGTCTGAATTCGAGGAAAGTGTGTACCCAGAGCAAGCTGAAGCCTGCAGAGGACAGATTTTGAGTTGGTAAATTACTTTTTAAATTTCAGTCATCCTGCCATGCTGTTTGGAGGGTGGGAGGAGTATGATTGTCGGGCCCGATTCACGGAACTAACTTAAGACAAAATCCTAAACTTACTACCATTTTGGTATTCACAGAAGGCACTTACTCATTTTGGTATTCACAGAAGGCACTTACTCATTTCGGTATTCACAGAAGTTAGGAGTCCTAACTTTCGGACTCCTAAATGCCTTCTGTGAATACCGAAAGTCTTAAAATTAGGATTTTTCGCAGTTTAGTAGTAGTATAGTTAGGACTCCTAACTTTAGGACTCCTAAATGCCTTCTGTGAATACCGAAAGTCTTAAAATTAGGATTTTTCTCAATTTAGTAGTCCTAAATTTAGATTTAGGACTACTAAATTGAGAAAAAATCCTAATTTTAAGACTTTCGGTATTCGCAGAAGGCATTTAGGAGTCCTAAAGTTAGGAGTCCTAACTATACTACTACTAAACTGAGAAAAATCCTAATTTTAAGGCTTTCGGTAGTCACAGAAGGCATTTAGGAGTCCTAAAGTTGGGAGTCCTAAACTTAGGACTACTAAATTGAGAAAAATCCTAATTTTAAGAATTACGGTATTCACAGAAGGCATTTAGGAGTCCTAAAGTTAGGAGTCCTAACTATACTACTACTAAACTGAGAAAAATACTAATTTTAAGACTTTCGGTATTCACAGAAGGCATTTAGGAGTCCTAAAGTTAGGACTCCTAACTTCTGTGAATACCGAAATGAGTAAGTGCCTTCTGTGAATACCAAAATGAGTAAGTGCCTTCTGTGAATACCAAAATGGTAGTAAGTTTAGGATTTTGTCTTAAGTTAGTTCTGTGAATCGGGCCCGTCATGTTTAAAGTTAAGTGTGGACAGTTCAGATCTTAAAAAGAGGTAGTCGCTGGGCTCTGTGCAAGTGCACGTATTAAGCATGAAAAGATTGATTGTCCTATAACGAGGCATTTAAGCTTTACTAAAATGCTGACATAGATGAGAGGGCTGACGAAAGACATGCATTGAGTTGAACAAAACAGGACCTGGTCCCACATCCTGGGAATGGTCATAGAAAAGTCAAATAGATCTAATTCAATTTCAGTTGGACTTTGTAACAAGATGCAGAGATCCATGATGCTGAAGGCTCAGTGAGGTCCAATAAGTGACTGCAGGGATGCCATACCCATAAGCTATCAGGTGCAGTTTATTGGTAAGGGCCAGCAGAACTCATTGTGTTGTTCTACCTATGTGGGCAAAGCCAGATAGGAAAGAGGTTAAAAAATGCTAGTCCTCATGCACAATGAGACTGATTGCAGGACAATAGTTTTCATTCGCGATCTGAGGGATTCCAAATTCTCATGTCGCTCACTGCACAAAAGTCCTTTTCTCAAACAGATGCTACCGGTTCATCTCAATAACATTAGGGATGTCTGACTGCAGTCCTTGTAATACGGCAGTCGGACTGCTGGTGTGGCGGTCCTCGGTTGTCCCTGCTCCTCCACTGTAATTAGGCCCAAAGTATTTTGTGCATGGGACCCCAAAGCTTGCTAAGTATCACTCTTGAATCCAACCTTCACCATGTACAGTAAATTGGAAATTGAGCAAGCTTTACCAAGCCAAGAGGGATTGAGGGAAATCAAAAGTGTTTTATATGCTGCAAGGACCTAAACTGAAGGTTATATTTAAGAGTGAATAAATAAGGGGCATTCTAGGAAGTTTTGAGTTGACATGCAACATTTTGAGTTCCAGTGTGCCACTAGTATGATTAGAGCAAAAGAAACAATTGATGCACGGAATGCTGGACAATGCAAACATTGACCCCAGTCACAAGGATCTGGGTTTAATCCATAATTCTTTTGCACACCACACCATACCAGATTAGACCCAGCCATATGCATAAGTCTTGACCCTGTTCCTTATGGGAACAGTCCAGTCTGAACTGCCAAGCCAGGTCCTCCCAGGACCGGAAACAAGCCTCAGGGGACCGGTGTCAGGGCATCACCCTTCATCAGCCAAGCTAGCTTGAATACAGTGCTGTAGTGAGAATGGGACCCACGACTGGGCATAACCTCCCCACTTTGTGCGACATATGCAAAAATAAAACGATTGATGGATGGAATGCTGGACAATCCAAACATTCACCCCCAGTCACAAGGATCTGGGTTTAATCCATCATTCTTTTGCTCACCACACCACCCAGGTTTGGAGCCAGCCATATGCAAATCAGTCTTGACCCTGTTCCTTATGGGAACAGTCCAGCCCGAACTGCCAAGCCAGTTCTTACTTGGACCAGAAACAAGCATCCTGGGACTGGTTTCAGGGCATCACCCTTTTTCAGCCAGGCTAGCTTGAATCCAGGAATATGTGACGTTACAACGCATGCGATTACATTGCATACCGTTGCAATGCAAAACTTTACCCCGACTTTCTATTGGGGGAGCACTGGAAGTTGGAATAGAATAATTTTCTATTCCAACTCCAGTGTGTGCAACAGTAGGGAACGTGTTGGAATTTAATCCAACACCTTCTACCCACTGCGGCACACCTTTTACATTGCAACGGCATGCGATGTAATCACATGCGTTGCAAAAGTTGCGTTAAAAAGGCTGTTTCCCTGAACCCAGTGGTGTAGTGAGCACAGGACCCACGTCTGGGCATACCCTTCCCACTTAGAGCGACATATGCTAAAGAAACAATTGATAGACGGAATGCTGGACAATGCAAACATTCGCCCCCAGTCACAAGGATCTGGGTTTAATCCAACATTCTTTTGCTCACCACACCACCCCAGTTTCGACACAGCCATATGCAAATCAGTGTTGACCCTGTTCCTTATGGGAACAGTCCAGCCCGAACTGTCAAGCAAGGTCCTCCCTGAACCAGAAACAAGCATCCTGAGACCGGTTTTAGGGCATCACCCTTCATCAGACAGGCTAGCTTGAATCCAGTGTTGTAGTGAGCATGGGACCCACGTCTGGGCATACTCTTCCCACTTAGAGCGACATATGCAAAAGAAACAATTGAAGGATAGAATGCTGCACAACGCAAAAATTCACCCCCGTCACAAGGATCTGGGCTTAATCCATCATTCTTTTGCTCAACACACCACCCCAGTTTGGACCCAGCCATATCCAAATCAGTCTTGACCCTGTTCCTTATGGGAACTGTCTAGCCCGAGCTACTAAGCCAGGTCCACCCTGGACCGGAAACAAGTATCCTGGGACCAGTTTCAGGACATCACCCTTCATCAGCCAGGCTAGCTTGAATCGAGTGTTGAAGTGAGCACGGGACCCAAGTCTGGGCATACTCTTCCCACTTAGAGCGACATATGCAAAAGAAACAATTGATGGACGGAATGCTGGACAATCCAAACATTCACCTCCAGTCACAAGGATCTGGGTTTAATCCATCATTCTTTTGCTCACCACCCCATTTTGGAGCCAGCCATATGTAAATCAGTCTTGACCCTGTTCCTTATGGGAGCAGTCCAGCCCAAACTACCAAGCCAGGTCCTCCCTGGACCTGCAACAAGCTCCCCTGGACCGGTTTCAGGTCATCACCCTTCATCAGCCAGGCTAGCTTGAATCCAGTGGGGTAGTGAGCATGGGACCCACGTCTGGGCATCCTCTTCCCACTTAGAGCGACATATGCAAAAGAAACAATTGAAGGACAGAAGGCTGGACAACGCAAACATTCACCCCCAGTCACAAGGATCTGGGTTTAAGCCATCATTCTTTTGCTCACCACACCACCTCAGTTTGGACCCAGCCATATGTAAATCAATCTTGACCCTGTTCCCTATGGGAACAGTCCAGCCTGAACTGCCAAGCCAGGTCCTCCCTGGACCAGAAGCAAGCATCCTGGGACCAGTTTCAGGGCATCACCTTCATCAGCCAGGCTAGCTTGAATCCAGTGGTGTAGTGAGCACGGGACTCGTGTCTGGGCATACCCTTCCCACTTAGGGTGACATATGCAAAAGAAACAATTGATGGACGGAATCCTGGACAATGCAAACATTCACCCCCAGTCAAAAGGATCTGGGTTTAATCCATCATTCTTTTGCTCATCACACCACCCCAGTTTGGACCCAGCCATATGCAAATCAGTCTTGACCCTGTCCCTTATGGGAACAGTCCAGCCCGAACTGCCAAGCCAGGTACTCCCTGGACCGGAAACACGCATCCTGGGACCGGTTTCAGGGCATCACCCTTCATCAGCCAGGCTAGCTTGAATCCAGTGTTGTAGTGAGCACGGGACCCAGATCTGGGCATACCCTTCCCACTTAGGGCGACATATGCAAAAGAAACAATTGATGGACGGAATGCTGGACAATGCAAACATTCACCCCCAGTCAAAAGGATCTGGGTTTAATCCATCATTCTTTTGCTCATCACACCACCCCAGTTTGGACCCAGCCATATGCAAATCAGTCTTGACCCTGTCCCTTATGGGAACAGTCCAGCCCGAACTGCCAAACCAGGTGCTCCCTGGACCGGAAACACGCATCCTGGGACCGGTTTCAGGGTATCACCCTTCATCAGCCAGGCTAGCTTGAATCCAGTGTTGTAGTGAGCACGGGACCCAGATCTGGGCATACCCTTCCCACTTAGGGCGACATATGCAAAAGAAACAATTGATGGACGGAATGCTGGACAATGCAAACATTCACCCCCAGTCACAAGGATCTGGGTTTAATCCATCATTCTTTTGCTCATCACACCACCCCAGTTTGGACCCAGCCATATGCAAATCAGTCTTGACCCTGTTCCTTATGGGAACAGTCCAGCCCGAACTGACAAGCCAGGTCTTACCTGGACCGGAAACAAGCATCCTGGGACCGGTTTCAGGGCATCACCCTTCTTCAGCCAGGCTAGCTTGAATCCAGTGTTGTATTGTTTGTTTGATTAGTGCAAAGTTTTTTGCTAAATTTTAGAGCACTAAATTCCTAGAAGCTCATTGAAGGGCATTTAATTGGTGATTGACTATACACAAGTTGCAGAATTTTTCAGAGTGGGGGATTACATAGAATGATTATGCTGGCAATGTTGGAAATTAAATAGTTATTTAGAATCCCACATACACTTGTGAGGGGAGTACAAGTCATCGTACAGCAGCTAGGCTACTTAGGGCTATTTGAGACCTTGGTGGATGACCCACTGGCCACCAAGAGAGCATAGGTAACAAACTTTGCAGCCATGGTGGACTACCGCCTGCCATGCATCAAGACATTTCTCGCGGTTTCCACAGGTGGAGAACTGCATGTGGACATATGACAGTTTTTATGAGTCTGTCCTGACTGACCTTTAGAAACCACTCTCTAGTGTTGGGACTTTTTATGTCATGCATAACCCCACCATAATCTGTATCCATTAAATGAAGCAAAGTGTTTCTTTTCGCCATATCTTCTATGTCAGAATTTCTAGATTTCTCTTTTAACACGTTTTACTGATATTTTCCTATGCAGCACTGACATACTCTGCAGAGCCGACACTAGTAGAGTATCCAGGCAATCCTTGATGATTTGAATCCCATCAGCCTGTATCATTCAGGTGTAGATTGGATGTAATTGTTTGTGTCAGAGCCGTTGGCTGACTCCATGAGGCAGACCCAATAATTAAGAATCTTCTGCTTATATTTGTATAATATATTGGTGAGTCCCAACTCCAACCACAGTGCACTGTTCGCTGATTCTCTGGGCAGGCCAGCCATCTGTTCTAATTATTCATTTCTATAATCTGCAACTGAGCTATGTTCTTTACAGTCCAAACCTCACAACCATAAAAAAGCTAAATTATTATTTTAGTGCTGGAGGTCTCTCTAAGCACTTCTACCGAGTTATGCCCAATGCAAAGTTCATCCTCCGTAAGGTACCTGCAATAGACTTAGATCAAGCTTTCTGGTAGTCTGGCAGCTTTAAAATTCAAATTATATCTAAAAAGAAGTCCTAAGTATCTATACTTTTTACCACCTCTACTTGACCACCACTTAGCCACCGCTTGTGCCTTTATTCCTGAGCAATTCATCTGGAAAATACCATTACTTTAGTTGTGGACATATTTATTTGTGTGACAGAGTAGTAAGAGCTGTAATTATGCACTTTGAGTGCCATGGAGGTCCTTTGGGGTTTGGAAAACTAGGTTCTAGTTTACTCAGTTGCTAAGATGCTGTCCTGCTGTCTTGCACGACACTTGAGTTTAGAAAACTGAAATACTTTAATTCATGGAATGCACCATTTATGAGTCACATGCTTATCTTTTGAAGTGTAGCTGCTCAATATATGAGCCTTTACCGGGAAAAAAATCTAGTTATCAAGCATGCCATGTAGAAGTGTTGATACCTTGCTTCTTCCTTCTTTTTGCTCTGACCAGAAGTATTCCTGTCACGAGAAGCACGAGAAGCAGTACGCCAACAGTTGGTAGAAGATACTGCAGAATAGTTTTTTCAAGGTAAGGTCTAGAAAAGAATGAACAATATATGACTTACTTGATATCTTATTTAATTCAATGACATTTAACAATACATGTTTTAATTAATGAGGACTGGGCAAGAATGCAATGGAAGCCAGTCCATTTAAGGTGACTTCGGTGTACAGTTGACAATAGTTTGGTTTTAAATTGGGTCAGGTTTCTTAAACCCTAGAAAATATTTTCTGCATCTCAGTCAGACTGAAGATAGGTAGGCCTGAGATTGATATGGATGGTTTTGGATGGGCATTACACATTAACAGTAATACCCCCTCACCATTATGGGGGCAAACTAAAGTGGCATGGTGAGCAAAAGAACAATGGATTGGAATGCTGCCCCAAGTAAATGTCAGTGGTTAGACTTGCTGCAAGCAACCTTCCATCACTTTTTTTGTGTTTAATGTGACACTTAAAGGGGCCAAGAGTATGTCCAAACATGGGTCGCATGCCCATCGTGCCAGTGGAACCAAGCTACACCAGACTCAAGACCCCCACTGAGGACGAACATGGTCTTAGGTTGCTTGTGTTCCTGTTCAGGGAGGACCTGGAATGGCGGTTTGGGCTGGCATGTAGAGATAGGAGCAGGATCAAGACCACACATGGCTGGGTCCACACTGAGGTGGCATGTTGGGAAAAAGAACAGTTGGTTGGAATGCTTCCTCATGCCATTATCAGCAGTTAAACTTATTACAAACATTCCTACCATCACATTTTGTGTGCTTGATAGAGCTTTTGACTTACATGGACTTTTAAAATGCAAAACACACAACTTTGTAAAACTGCCAGGCTACAACTACCCACAGACAACAAATTAGTTTTTTTAATATGAAATTCAACATGCCAGATTCAATTCCCACCGACACCGTTTTTGCCTCTCTGCTTCAGATAGTTTTGTCATCTCATCGATCCAAGCCTCTACATCCCTATCAAGTGGAATCATGAGTGACAGAAAGAAGTTTGGGAATGGGTGCTCTTGACTTTCTACATAGGGGTCTAAGCTTGAAAACTCTTCTTTCTGGTTGAGAACCAATTGTCCCCAGCTTCTCAAAAGGATAATTCAGTAATCATGCTCAATTCTTTGATTGTAGCTCTAGTGCCACAGAGGATGGGAAAGGAAGAAAATATGAATTAAGCTTGTTTGTTCATTGCTTGATCCGCATTCTAGGGGATCAAGAGAAAAAATGTCAGCCTTGGTAACTCAGTGTAATAACTCTTGTGGACTCCCATCGTTACCTGGCCTAAATGTTGTCTTTCAATGGGAAGGATGTAAATCCTCTCCCACCAAGTGCATCAGATCTGACCTGAACTAAGAAGCTAAACCTATCCTATAACAACCAGCACTTCAGCCCCCATCCTGTTGGCTTCACTACAAACCATGGGCCATAAAACACCATTGGACATGGCGTCAGCTTCGAACTTCTCAGTGCATGGCCATATTGTATTCTCCATGATGTTAGAAGAATAGAGTTAGCCTGAATTGGGCTAAGATAAAGCTGCTTCTTTTAGTTTCTTCTAACCCACTAGTATCACTATTACTCCGCTATGATACAGTCATCCATATCAGCACTGGCTTTCATCAACGGTCATTGGTCTTTGCATAAGGAGCACTTTATCTATGTGTGTGACATTCATAAACAAACCTAGAACCTGATGCATGCTGATGAATGCTAATGTTGGTATGGGCAATAATGCTGTCATCGTGCACTTGTCCCTGCCAATGTCATCATTCATCAACAGCTATTGTCATTTACAATTAGATGCAGGTTATCTCAGTACCTCTTAAGCTGAATGATTGATATTTGAACCTAGAAATTAAACCATGCATGTGAATGCCAATATTTGTATGGACGATCACATTATATTGTTAAAATGGGTTCGGTATAAGCATTCTTCAACAGGTATTGTTATTTACAGAAGTTACAACTTACCTAATCACTTTTGATCAACCATTATATACAAACTTAGAACTGAATCAGATGCATTGACTTTGGGCACTGTACCTTAACGCCAATATTCACTTCTTGCTTACAAAAGCAAATGCTACTTATGGGAACATATTTTCTTTGAAGAAATCCCTATTAGAATGTTCCTGGAAATCTACCTTTCTGTGTGGTCACCCCAAATGTTTTTTTTTTTCTGGACCATATTTTTGTTGGCTGTAGAACTTTACCTATCCTAAAGAGGGCATTTAACTGGACTGTAAGTCCCTAGTATACATGTAGAAAATGCACCCAGGGCGATGTAGTGTCCTGAGAAATGAGGCACTAGGACCCCGAGGAGGGCAGAGGGCAGGAGAGGTCACCGGACACCAGTCAATACCAGTCAAGGGGTGAGGGGCGACACACACAGGAAGCGGGGGACGAGGCAGGACGTGCAGCATGCTGGCTGCAGATACATATGCATGTAATAAAGAATAGAAACTGACCTGGCTGCGTGGTGGTGATTGCTGAGACGCGACGCGACAACTGGCGACGAGGCGGGATCGAAATCCACGCGTCGCGGCGACTGTCGGAGCCCACCCGGTCGCGGAACAAAATTCGGAGCCAGGAGCCCACCCTGGTCCGAAGCGCCAGCAGAAGAAAACATCGTTGCGGGAGCCCACCCCGGCGCTGCTAACAGAAGTAAGAGCAGCGCGATAGTGAAACTGAAGGAAAGATTAAGATCCCTCCCGTGCGTGAGCTTCAACGAACTCTCGCGAGAGGAGGCGGCCATCTTAAAGTCAGGCGAATTGAGCCAATCAGCGCCCAAGATAGACGGCGGCCATTTTAAAAGGTCAGGCAAAGTCCCGAACAGCGCGAAATCGCGCGAGAGTGCGGCGGCCATCTTGGAGTCAGGCAATTTGGGCCAATAGGAGCACAGGAAGGCCGGGAGGACATTTTAGAGTCAGGCAAAAAAGGAAAATAGACGAAAAAGGTCCAAATAAGGAGAAAACGACAAGAAAAAGGTGCCAAAGAAAGGAAATAGCACCAGAGGAACAAGAAGGAAGAAGAAAGAAGGAAAGAAGTACATAAATAAAACAAAGAAAGGAAGAATATGGGTGACGAAGAAATAAGGAGCACACAAGCTGTGTTCCGCAGGCCGCTGCCATTCAACATGTCGGAACCGCAAGCAGGCATCAGATGGGAGAGATGGCTACGACAATTTGAACGATACATGCGTGCGACGGACGTCGCAGAGAGCAAACAATTAGATCTGCTGGTCAACCTTGCCGGAGACGAAATAGAAGACTTAATGATGACACTACCAAGTGAAAAGACGGCGGATTACAAAGGCGCGAAAGCGTGCCTCACAGAGAAGTTCGACCCCCAACGCAACATCGATTTTGAAAGGTACACGTTCCACACAGCATGCCAGCAACCAGAAGAAAGCATGGATGACTTCGCGACAAGGTTGCGGAAGTTGGTGACATACTGCGAATTCGATAAATTTGACAACGAAGAAGCAATACGAACGCGCCTCATCGTAGGGTGTTTATCAGTAGAGTTCAGAGCACGCATCCTAAAAGAACCAACAACACTTGAGAAAATACTGACGATGGCCCGCACAGAAGCACGGGCCACGCAGCATGCCAAACAAATACAAATTGGAAAAGAAAAAGGAGAAGCGATGGCACATCGGATGACGGAACATTTCAAAAAGAACGACAACAGGGAGCAACAACATCACAGGAAACAAGCGGTCCCATGCTACAGATGCGGTTTTGACTTCCCACACGTTGGCACCTGCCCAGCAATGGGCCAGAAATGCAGAAAATGCAATAGGGACAATCACTTCGCAAGCACCTGCATGAGCAGGCAATTTAGGAACGAGAGGGGACGAACAGCAAGACAAGGGACAACAGACACCAGACACGCCAGACATATGGAGACAGCAGAGAGAGGCTCGTCGGAAGAGTCGGATGAACAGACGACGGCTGGGAGAGAAGCACGGCTATACCTCATGTCCGACACCCCCAAAGAAGGAAGACAGCAGGAACACATCCAGCTGGTGGAGAAACAGCAAATAAAAAAGACGGCCACAGTAGACATCGACGTCGGGCGCCACAGAACAACATTTGTGCTAGACAGTGGTGCCACATGCAACATAATGTGCATGTCCGAGTACATGAAAATGAGAACAAGGCCAACGCTATCGCCATCAACAGTAGATGTGTTCACGTGGGGATCAAAGACACCAGTAGAAAACATGGGCAAGTTCACTGAGACGCTAACATATCAGGACGTGACGCGTCAGGAAGAAATACATGTGCTGAAAGGGGACATCCCAGCGCCCTGCCTGCTGAGTAACGTCACGGCACAAGTCATGGGGCTGTTGGCGATGACGTACCACATGACAGAAAAAGAAAACATACTGCAAGAATATCAAGAAATACTGCAGGGACTGGGGAAGCTAAAAGACAAACAGGTCACCCTACACATAAATGAAGCGGTGAGACCAGTGGCACAGCATCACAGGAGAGTGCCGATCCACCTACAACCGCAAGTGGAGGAAGAAATAAATAACCTACTGCAGCAAGACATAATTGAGCCTGCAGACGGGCCAACACCGTGGGTATCACCGATTGTGGCAGTCCCGAAGAAAAATACGTCCAAAATAAGGATCTGTGTGGACATGAGACTACCGAACACTGCAATATCGAGGGAACGTCATCCAGGACCTCATCTGAACGACATGATCAGCAGGCTGACAGGGGCGTGCCGATTCTCAAAGCTAGATCTATACAAAGGGTATCACCAACTAGAGCTGGACCCACAGTCGAGGTACATAACAACATTTTCCACGCACCTAGGACTATTCAGATACAAACGGCTCAGTTTTGGTATCTCGTCAGCGGCCGAAATATTTCAGGAGACAATAAGACAGGTGATACGACCAGTACACAACAGTTTCAATTACAGTGACGACATCCTAGTGTTTGGGAAATCAGACGGAGAACATGACAGCGCCTTAAGGCAAGTGTGCAAACATCTAAAGCAGGCTGGACTAACACTAAATGGAGAGAAGTGCGAGCTAGGGAGAACAGAACTGATTTTCTTCGGACACATATTCTCGGAAAAAGGGATGAGGCCTGATCCCAGCAAAGTGGAAACGCTAAAGAAGACAAAGCCACCGTCAGATGTGGCAGAAATAAGGTCATTCCTAGGCCTGGCAAGCTACTGTGCCCGATACATACAAGACTTTGCCACAGTGAGCACGCCGCTGAGAGAGCTAACAAAACAGGGCCAGAAATTTGTCTGGTCTCAAGAGTGCAATGAGTCGTTCGAAGAGATCAGGAAGGCTGTGATGACGGCGGAGCACCTCGCATACTTCGACCCTCGGCTCTGCACCGAGCTGACGGTTGACGCCAGCCCAGTGGGGTTGGGTGCAATATTAGCACAACACCTGCCGGGAAAGGAGTCACCAAGGAAGATTGTCTCATATGCCAGCAAAAGCTTGACAGACATTGAGAAGGCGTACTCCCAGCCGGAGAAAGAAAGCTTGGCGGTGGTTTGGGCATGCGAGCATTACCACATGTTTGTGTACGGAAAGCCGTTCACCATCATCACGGACCACCAAGCACTAGTAACAATTTACGGCAACCCAGCAGCAAAGATGCCGCCCCGCATTGAGCGCTGGGGCATCAGACTAATGGACTACGACTTCAAAATTGTCCACAAACCTGGGAAAGAGCATAATCCAGCCGACTACATGTCACGGCATCCGCTGCCACATGCAGAAAAAAAGGCCTCAATGGCCGAAGAATACTTAAACTTCGTGCTAAAGCAAAGCACGCCGGCACCAGTAACTCTAACAGAGATAGAGAGAGAAACGGAAAAAGATGATACACTGCGAGCGGCCAGAGAAACGACGAGACAGCAAAGATGGAGACATATAAACAACAACTGCACATGGAAGGGAGGAGTACAAAAGGAGGAGATGCTGGCTCTACAGAAAATAAGTGGGGAACTCTCGGAGACAAACAGCGGAATCGTAATGAGGGGCACCAGGATAGTCATTCCACGTTCACTACGACGCCAAGTGGTCAGCATTGCACACGAGTCACACAGGGGCATTGTGGCGACAAAAAAACTGCTGAGAGAAAAGGTTTGGTTCCCGGGGTTAGATCGTCTAGTCGAAGATACGATAGCGGCCTGTCACCTCTGTCAAACGACGGGTCCGCCTGCAAGACAAGAACCACTGCAAATGTCGGAACTACCAAGAGCAGTATGGACAACAATGGCCGCTGATTTCTTTGGACCTCTAGACGCGGGAACTTACCTACTGGTCATAATAGATGAATACTCCAGATTCCCGATTGTGCGATCAGTCTCCTCAACGTCAGCAGCCGCAACGCTACCTGTTCTGGACGACATATTCGCAGCATGGGGCTCCCCGGAGACGCTGAAAATGGATAATGGCCCTCCGTTCTCAGGAGAGGAGTTCCGAAGGTTCATGGCTTACCTCGGAATACAGCACAGAAAGGTAACACCACTATGGCCGCAAGCAAACGGCATGGTCGAAAGATTTATGGGAAACATCAAGAAGGCAGTTCAGAGGGCGAAACTGTCGCAGATTTCCCTAGGACAAGCACTATGCCAAATGCTGAGGGATTACAGAAACACGCCTCATGGATCTACAGGGAAATGCCCGGCGGAGCTAGTACTAGGGAGGACAAGCAGAACAAGGCTGCCGCAGATAGAAGGACTGGCCGCGCCGGGGCACGAAGGCGTGGCAGCAAAAGATGAGGCAGCCAAGAAGAGAATGAAGGAATATGCCGATGGAAGACGACATGCCACCAAATCACACCTCCATGAAGGAGACACTGTCATTGTACGACAGAGACAACAACGGAAGTCGGACAGTGCATTTGCCCACGACCCATTGACGATAACACAAGTGAAAGGAACAATGATAACAGCAGAATCAGACAGCAGGCGAATCACAAGGAACAGCTCACACTTCAAAGGCTTGAAAGAAGAAAAAGAGGAAGAACACGTGACAGGCACCGAAGGGATAACAACAACGAAGGAATGCAATGGAGCAGGTGTCGCAGAAGCAACAAGGCCAAAGGAGGGCCAAGGACAGGTGGAGAGGCCAAGAAGAGACATTGTGAGACCGAAGAGACTAATAGAGGAAATGTGAAATGCCGCTCTAGGCAGCATCTCGCGCGTCACATCAGTCGACAGTTCACATCCTGCAACTGACTACAAAAGAGACTGTCCCATTTTACTACCAACGAATGCTACTGTCGTAATGCCGTTGTGACAAAGGGGGGAGATGTAGTGTCCTGAGAAATGAGGCACTAGGACCCCGAGGAGGGCAGAGGGCAGGAGAGGTCACCGGACACCAGTTCCGGTCAAGGGGTGAGGGGCGACACACACAGGAAGCGGGGGACGAGGCAGGACGTGCAGCATGCTGGCTGCAGATACATATGCATGTAATAAAGAATAGAAACTGACCTGGCTGCGTGGTGGTGATTGCTGAGACGCGACGCGACAGGCATGGAGGTTAAATACTGCTAGGGACTGCAGCACCTACAGCGAAATCCACTACAGTGGTAGTGCAAACACGTCTACCCTGTGTGACTAATGCTGCAGAATAAAACTTGCTCTGCAACCTGTCAAAATAAAACTTTTGACAGGTAAAGACCTCCCTTTTCAATATTAGTAAATCACCCTTTGGCATTTAAGAGTGTGACAAATCAAAGATTAACATGACCATGTCCCTACAATGTGAAGGCCCAAAATGTTATTTCCACTGCAGCAGACCTAGCTGTGGTTCAGGTCCTTCATTTCTGTTTCCGTTTTCCACAGTTTACCCGTAAGTGTTCTTTTGGCCTGCCTCTCTTCCATTTGCCTTCAGAGGTGCAGTAGAGAACTCTTCTTGTGAAGGAGTCTTGTTCACGTATGATGGTGTGTTGTATCTATCTCCGTCTTTTTCTAAATATGATTCTGCACAGCACACTTGTCTGCATCTAGTAACCAGTTCCAGGAGCAAGATTTCTTTCAGGTCACTGGTGTAGAAGGATTACCGTTTGTTGATGTCACTATTTGTCACACATAGATCCATAGAGTGTGGGTAGAATGCAGCTCTGGTAAAGCCTCAGCTTGGTGTTGGTACTGTTCTAAGATGATCCCTACACACTGTTTAGCATCCCAAAGTCATTCCTGGACTTGTCTGGTCTGCTTTGTTGTAACTGCCTGCCCCTCCGTCATGTCTGATGGTATTGCCTAGGTAGATGAACTCTTCAGTCATGCCTAGGGCCTCTCCATCCACAGTGATTCATGATGGGCTTGGGATGTTGAGTGGCATGACTTCTGATTTCTTTTTGTTGATCTTCAATCCCACTTGCTGTTCATAAATGTTGAGGTGAGATATATTTTCCCGCATATGCTGTGTGTGTGTGAGAGCAAGACTAGGTCATCCTCATAGTCAACATCCTCTAGAGTATAGAATAAGGTCCATCTGATGCCTCTGGCTTGATCTACTGTTGTAGGTCACATTACCCAGTCAACGACACATCCCTGTCCCCCCCCCTGGTTCTCACTTTGAAGCTATACTCACTCTCTCTCACCTTTTATATAAAACTATCATTGAAGCACTTGACGAAGAGAACTATCTGCTGCGGTTTGCCATGGTCTATCAATATACGCCAAGGTGGATACTGTTAAAGGCTTCAGTAAAAAAAGGAATTTGATGTATTTTTCCCTCTGCCACTCTCCGCGCTGCTCTTTGTTGTTGTGTAGAATAAGGTTCTAATCAACACATGCTCTGCCCTTGGGAAACCCAGCCTGTTATTTTCTTAACTGCTTGTCCATGGCATCAGATATGCATGGTATATTGATTTTCAGCAGAATTTTACTAGCGATTAACAGAAGGGGGATCCCACACCAGTGGTTACAGCTGGTTAATGCTCCATTCTTTGAGTTCTTGACAATGATACCTGGGTTCGATTTGTCTGGTACTTTCCTTCCCTCCCAAATTGATGTAAACAGAGGTTGGAAGATCCTAGCAGAAGATTCAGGGTCTGCCTAGAATGTTTTTGCATTCAGGATGTCTCGCTCAGGAGCTTTTCTGTTCTAGAGAGCTCTTTGACTGTGGTAAGAAGTCTGCCTTGGTTATTCATAATAGGATTGTCTTATTTGGAACAAGATTTACCAACGACTAACCTCATAATCTTAAAGATCTTCTCCTGTTCTCCTCTATTGGCTGCTTCCTCTGCTTAGCTGACAAAGTTATGCATATATGCCGGCTTGTCTGCTCTTGCCATTCTTTTGTGCTTTTATGTAGTGTCGCTTGTACTGTACGTCTCCTAAAGCAGATTTCTCCATCCAGTAGCTCGTGAGGTACTGGTAGCTCCCCAGCTACCAATAAGTAGCTACCCTCTGTACAGCCCAGCCTATGAAAATAGAAGCTTGTGCTTGGTTTAACTAAGAATATATAAGGATTTTCCTTGGAATTACCAGCCAGAGGAGAGAAAGGGACGAGAGAGCGATGTTCATTCCTCTCTTTTGCAATTCCTGAATTCTTTCACGTTATAAAGACATTGCAGCAGTACAAACCATAAGTGTTTTTCCAAAAAGTATACCAAATGAGAATGCACGTGGCAATATCGTATTGCAGCAAATTTTCTATCCAAACATATTAATACTATCAAGCAATACTCCAAGACAGTTCGGGTGGATTATGTGAATCGTATGCTGCTATGGTCGCGCGCCGGTGGGATTTAAAAGCAAGTGATTACGTGTAACCACCTGTAAACAAGGCCACAAGCTGAAATGCATCAGGAAAGGAACTGACTATGCTGCAATCTCTCTGAAAGGAAATTAAATAAAACGAAAAGCTGGTTCATGGAATTGGGCTCAGCATTTCTTTGGTGTCTAACAGGACTGTAACGGGATGCTTCGTTCCCATTAGCTGCAGCCGCCATGCAAGGTTGGGGGCTCCCATTACGAAGATATTTTTGTGTTGTTGGTCACTATTACAATGATGATATTTGTTAGCAGGACAGGTTAACTTTTATTGAACTTAAGTAGCTCTTATTACAAAAAAGGTTGGAGACCCCTGTCCTAAAGCGGCTCAGATTTGGCCTCCATGAGTTTCTTTTTTTCTTGCCCTCCTGTCTTCAATATTTGCCATGTTTGTCATCTTATCCATCCATCCGTTCTTTTCTTTGGCTTGGTCCCCAGGCATGTTTCACTCCCAATTCTTATTGACTGTGTCTTCAGCTGGCTCAGACTGGACCAGACTGTGCTTATGCAGCTGGCTCAGACTGGACCGGACTGTACTTATGCAGCTGGCTCAGACTGGACCGGACTGTGCTTATGCAGCTGGCTTAGACTGGACCGGACTGTGCTTATGCAGCTGGCTCAGACTGGACCAGACTGTGCTTATGCAGCTGGCTCAGACTGGACCGGACTGTACTTATGCAGCTGGCTCAGACTGGACCGGACTGTGCTTATGCAGCTGGCTCAGACTGGACCCGACTGTGCTTATGCAGCTGGCTCAGACTGGACCGGACTGTGCTTATGCAGCTGGCTCAGACTGGACTGGACTGTACTTATCAGACTGGACCCGACTGTGCTTATGCAGCTGGCTCAGACTGGACCCGACTGTGCTTATGCAGCTGGCTCAGACTGGACCGGACTGTGCTTATGCAGCTGGCTCAGACTGGACTGGACTGTACTTATCAGACTGGACCGGACTGTGCTTATGCAGCTGGCTCATACTGGACCGGACTGTGCTTATGCAGCTGGCTCAGACTGATCGTCTGTGTCTTCCAGGAGTTGGAACCTGCTTTTGATCTGTAGTATGAATGTTTTCTGCTTTTCTGAGCTTCACTTTAACAAGGGCAGTCACTAAATGTTGATCATTGACGATGTCCTCTCCGCTCCTCACTCTGATGTCTTACAGTGAGAGTCTCCATGTACCACTCATCGTAAGGCGGTCAGTCTGGTTTCTGTGTCCGCCACTCGGTGAGTACCAAGTAAGTTTATGAATATCATGTTGGGGGAAAGATTCCATCCTATGACCAGATCATTTGTGGCACAAAATTCCAGCACTCTTCTCCATTGTTGTTCATTATTTGGTAATCTTCCTTTCCCATTGCTCTCTCATGGCTCATTTTATAATATACCACTTTAGCTTTCAACTTTCCCATCACAATCTTTAGGTAGTGGTAAAGCATGGCTTCAAGCTCAGTTTGCATGTTTCCTCTGCATCATTTGTCGGAGCATAGCATTTAAACATTTATAAAAAAGCTTCTATTACATATAATGAAATTACTTTGAATTATTTTCGTACATCACTTTTTAATGATTAATATTACATATTAAAAACCACTTTATTTTAGGTGGGAATTCATTTTTTATTTAAACTAGAGAAAATATATATTTAGTTTTAAACTGTATTTTAATTCATTTTTTGTTAACCCCTTCCATGCTGGACGGATTCCCCTGCTGTGCTGATCTTTTCCTGCGCGGGCGTGGTCATGACGGAACGGTTCCGTCATGAGCACAGCTCAACCGTGGCTCATGACGGAACCGTTCCGTCATGAGCACCGAAGGGGTTAATAACGAACATGCAGTGCATATAATGGCAATTCTGCAATGGATTCATGATCTGACTAACAGTAAAGAGATAAATGTTCCAGGGAGATAAGAAATGCACATGTGAAAATATTTGTAGGTCCGAAGATATTCCAAAACATCGAGAACTACAACCAAGACATAGAGCCATATATCACACAATAACATAGTAATGCTCACTTGGTCGCCAAAAAATAACAAAGAAAATATTTCAAGTAACCTTCAGTCCCCTATTTCTGACTTGTCCTCAGCAGGTTAGTCCACATCATGGTGAAACATACTCAACAATTGGGCCCATTGAATCTTAGCCTCAGACACCCCCTTATCGGTGTGTGATAGGCGCATGTGTTATTCTTCTGCAGCCGCCTACTCCAGCAGGTCCCTCAGCCAATGAGTCATCACCCGGGCCTGCACCCCATCCATCTAATGGCCACCCACCTTTTTGCCAACTGTAAGGCCAGCTGAGTTAGCCTATAGGTGATCCTGCGACCCCTAGTATGCACCGCTACTCCCAGGAGACAAGCAAGTGGGGTCAATAGAACACTTCTCCCTGTGGCCGCTTCGATGCTGGGTATCACGACTGTCCAGTAGGACTGAATAGGACCACTCTTCCAGGCTAAGTGTAGAAAGGTAACCTCAACCACCCCACAACAAGCACAGGCAGCATTCCTCCCGGGATTCATTTGATTGAGGTTATACGGGTGACATATGTACAGTGTAGAAAATGGAAATGCAAGAATTTAAACCGCTTCTTACAGGATACAGTATGAACAAGGTTACACTCTGTCTCCCAGTCCGTATCAGAGATAGGCGCTCCTAGGTCCCCTTCCCAGGCCCTCCAAGCAGGGTACTGTCAGGGTTCCATATCACTTCTAAAGGCTTTGTAGAAATAGGTAATGAGATGGCGTCCCTCTACCCTTCCAATGAGGTCATCAAGGACCCCTGATGACCAAGGGGCCACTGGGAAATCCACCCACGGGTCGCTTGCAACACACTCTCCAGCTTGGCATAATGAAGAAACTGAGCTGGTCCCACCCCAAATGAGTCCTTAGTCTCTTGAAATTATATAAAGGGGTCCCCTGGGTAAAGGTTGCCCACATCCAGACACCCCCGTCCTGCCACTGTTCCATGGACATGGTGGAGTAAATACATCAGAACAGCACCAGATCTCACAGCTTCAGTTCCTTACTGAAGGGAGCCACTTTTTCCCAGATCCTCGTGGTGTGGGTAACCAGGTATGGCATCGGAAGCTCCGACCTCCCCCTCGCATTACCAGCTGGGGCAGGGTGTCCCCCCAAACCCAGTCCCCGGGAGTTGCTTCTCCCAATTTTCCGGCTCTGTAAGCCAATGGGTCTTGTACTGTAGGAGAGCAGCATAATAATACAATTGTACATTTGGGACAGCCAAGCCACCTTCCTCCATGTCTCGTTTCATTGTCGCAAGTGCCACTCTGCTGCTTTTACCCACCCACAGGAGGGCCACTAACAGGCTATCCAGCTGACAGAAGAAACTATCCGTCAGTAGGAACATCAAATTCTGCACAAGATAAAGGCATCTCAGAAGGAAGACTGTTTTTGCTATCCTGCAGGTTCTACCTTCCCTTCTAAAAGTACACTTAAGACTATCTATTGGGAGATGGTCGCCCAGCGGCACTGGAGTAGCTCCAGCACTGGTAATATGACTAGAGAGTTCCTAGAGGCCAAGATGTATCCTCATCTTGAACCTTACTGGGACATTATAACAAAGCCCAGAGACAGGAAGCTTCTCTTCCAATTGAGAGTAGGTGCACTCCCCCTCAGATCTTTGACATCAAAGTGGGAAGTGGGATCTAGCGATGTCTGCCCTGTCTGCGGTACTAACAAAGAAACCATCGGTCATTTTTTATTCTCCTGTAAAGCTTATGCTTTACCAAGGCGTGTATGGCTGTCCCCGATGTGCAAAAATATAGGAACTACTAGTAGCACTGTAGCTCTACGTATTATATGCACCAGTACATTGACCTGGATTTCGGTTGCCACTGCAAAATATCTAGGATGGGCGTGGATGATTAGACTGAGACTGCTAGTCACTTGACTATTCTCTTGAATAGGGAGAGACTGCTAGTCTTTCGACTATTCTCCCCCTTGCTATTTTTTGGCATTTTATTACTTGTACTCTGTTTTTAAAATTATTGTTAATCAATTCTTTCTGTTTTTAATAATTAACATCCACTGTTATTAATGCGGAATGTTTTACCCAGGGTCTCAAACAAGTCTAATTGGTTGAAGTTAACAAACAACACCTGTCGCTAATCGACTATAATGTTTCCCTCACGGACATAATCAAGTCAGAATTTGTTTATGTATGCATGTATCGAACTATAGTGAATTTAATCGTTTTTTAACTCATTTTATGAAATGTATTATTGTAAACTGTACTCTGCTTTTATGAATGATATTCGAATAAAGCATACTTTGACTTGACTTGGCTATCACTGCCTTGTCCATTACAGACAGAGGGAGCCAGTTCCAAAAGGCAATGGAGCTCTCCAGACCTGCCAACACCCGTGCACATTCTGACGCTGGTGTTGGGCATCCATGTGGGTAACCCAGATCCCCAAATACCGGAACCCTTCCGATTCCCACCTGAGTCCCACATCTGGTAGCTGGTGTAGTTGTCTCCCAATCTGTCCTCCCAAGGGGAACGCCAAGGATTTGCAGCTGTTGTGTTTTAGGCCTGAGACATTACCAAAATCATCCAGGTGTCTCATAAATACAGGTGTAGAATTTTGCCTGGCAAACGTACGTACACCAGCACATCATCTGTATACAGCAAGACTACATGGTTGATGTTCCCTACCAGGATCCCCCAGGAAGCCATCTCCGCATGCAGCAACAGCTCATGCGGCCATGGCTCAGAGAATTCTCCCACCAATTTTATGCGGATTTAGGTTTCCTTGTACAACAGCGTACTCCAAGCACAAATGTTAGGACTAAACCCCATGCCCCTCAGCACTGCCGTGAGAAAGGCCCACTACACTGTGTCAAATTCCTTTTCAAGATCCAGTGAGATCAGGAACATCTCCCCCTCTCAGTCCAGAGCATCACGGAGCATGTTTCAATCTATGAAGTTTGTGCATAGTACTGCATGCCTGCATGAAGCTGCATTGCTCCTCGTGGACCTGATTCTGGATGACCTCACCCAATTATGTTGCCAATATCTTGTACATAATTTTTAGATTGGTATTGAGCACAGTTAGGGGCCTGTATGCCACGGGATCCACAGGATCTACATTAAACACTCCACCAACTCTCTCATCATTGGTGGGAATCTGCCTTTATCTCTTTCTTCCCAATAGACCTTCAACAATTTCTCCTGCAGGTTTGGGAAATAGGCCTAATAGAATTCAGCCGGGAACCCATCCAAACCCATCCGTGTCTTAGACATGCTAAAAGCCTTGATGGTTGCACCCACCTCCTCCACAGAGTGTACCTCTTCCAAGTCTAAAATGGCTGTCCTTTGTAACTTTGGGAGTCCCGCGCAGGTCAAAACGTACTCCATTTTGCCCCCAGTATCCAGTGAGCCAGCACTATAAACGGATTTAAAATGGTCCAGAAGCGTCATTAGTATATCACTTCGCCGGGAGTATAAATGACGATGTGCATCGCATATGGACACAATGGTGGTATCTCAGTAACTCTCTCAAGAATCCATGCCAGGAATTTACCCGATTTGTGGCCCTCTCTATGCAGCAACTGCTGGTAGGTCTTTAGACCTGTTTTGTCCAAAGTGTACCAGAGGGATCACACCTCCCAATGTGCCGCCAGTGTAGCCCTGCATCCCTCGGCCATAAATATCACTTGTTTCTAAAAGTTTGCTAATTCGTCCTCTTGGATCTTTAAATTTACTATAGGTTTTCTGTGCACTCCACAAACAGTGCTAATATATTTCCCCCTTACAACAGCCTTTAAAGCCTCTCACTCAATGGCGCTGGTGTTCATCAACCCCCTAGTTATTACTAGTGTAAACATATATGACAGCTCACAGGCCCTTCCTGTACATGGGATTCTCTAACAGTACAGAGGGCATGCACCATGTTCTGCACCCATCCAGCCTCCTCTACTAGTACAGTGTTAACGGAGTCAGGCAAGATCAGACAGGAACAGTGCTGTGATACACATGCTCCGGATCTGGGAGTAATCTATTCCACCCACCAAGAAACGGTCCAACCTACTGTAGGTGTAATGGGTCAGGGAGTGACATGTATACTCTAGGCCGTCCGAGTGAAAGAGGAACCACCTGTCCAACAACCATACGTTGTGCATTGCCTGTGCCAGCGTGCTCATCATCAATGGTTTGGTACCATCCCACAGAGGGTAGCGATGTCCTCCACCAGTCAGAACACAATTAAAATAAACTGCCCCTATGATGAGGTACTATCTGATAAGATATCCAGCATCTCTGTTGGGTGCATATGAATTGAGTAATGACATCTCTTTCCCTTCCAGACAACCTTGATTCAAAACATACCTCCTCTCTACACCCATCTCACTATAGGTGAGTTAAAAGGGGATCCCTGGCGCCACCCAGATGGCCACTCCCCTGGCGTAAGAGGAGTCAGAAGCAGAGAACGACTGACCCCTCCACTTTATTAGCAATTTTTGCACCTTAGCTGTCCCAAGATGCGTCACTTGCAGACAAGCAATCTGAATATTATGGCGTCTGAGGAAGGAATGCGACCTGCAACGCTTGGCATAACCCCGGAGCCCCTGGACATTCCACGTGACAATGTTGATTTGGTCATTCATACTC
Source organism: Triturus cristatus (assembly GCF_964204655.1). Classification (NCBI taxonomy): domain Eukaryota; kingdom Metazoa; phylum Chordata; class Amphibia; order Caudata; family Salamandridae; genus Triturus; species Triturus cristatus. The sequence goes on from NC_140581.1 coordinate 77,357,840, forward strand.
ACTGTGATCTTAGGGGCTCAATTGCACTGCAAATACCAACATGCACTTCAAAATGATTAGGAGTACCAAGCAAGGCAACAGACCCAATGCCCCCCAGACAGACAGTATAACAACAACAACGTCTACTGCACATCCATAAAGTACCCTGCTTTCAGGTCCCACAGCCTAACCCCACCACCCACAAACATGGCCTACCACTTAGTGTGGGAAAAAGAGACACTCTCAGTCTGATTGCTCCTCCTCTCAGGAAACAATTAATATAATTGTAGGGCAAACAGGCAGAGTAGTGGAAGAAACCAATGCATGGAAAGTCTGGGCCTGGCCCTGCAGTGGTCACAGGTCTCACTAAGCCAGCCTCAACAACCTGGGGTACCAGCGCCATGGTACTATCCACCTGGATCTCAATTCTTGACGGGCTCCCTGTCCTCCGAGGTGACCGGTCTGCCCGCACTGCCTTTCCCCTGGACCTCAAATTCTAATTCGGGCTGTGGGCTCCATGGGCATCCCTAGAGCCTGCCTGCCAGGATCATGCTCTCTCCCAGGACACCTGATCCCAGACTTCCAGCCATTTCCATACATTTTCAGGAGTATCAAAGAAGTGGGACTTACACCCAGACAGGACCTATAGACAGGCCAGGTACAAGAGCATATAGCGGAGGCCCATGGTGAGACGTTTGGCCTTGACCTCCAGGAACCCCTTCTGAGACCCCTGAATGTTATTAGTGTAATCCAGGTAGATAGCAATCATGTGATTATCAAAATGGGCAGTATCCATCTCCCAGCAGCACATAGGAAACAGTCTCTATCTTTATAATTCATGATCAGGGCAATGATAGCCACACAGCGGCGTCCCTGGCCTTGGGGGGCCACCAGTGCCCTATATACCGTTCAGTCATGAAGAGTGGGAACAAGCCATCCAGCAGCAGACCCTTGCGGATCCAGCATACAAAAAACGCTTCCATCATGCTTCCCTCAGCCCACTCCAGGAAACCACGAAAGCAGACATTATTGTGGCGGGATTTACACTCAAAATCCTCCACTCATGTCTCAAGTATCCCAGTTCGGGAGGTGACCTCGGCCATCTGCCTCCGCAGCTCAGCTACCCCGGACTGGAGCTCCAAGGTGGAGCCCTCCATATTCTGCACCTTATTGGAGACCTTGTGGGGATCAGCTTGGAGGAGGTTGACCTCAATCGCCCTGTCTCAATCTTCCCCTCTAGGGCTGCCCTGGATGAATCTCCACCAGCAGCCCTGCCATCGAGGGCTCCTCAGAAGATGAACCAGCTATCGAGTCCTCCTGGGACTACCCTGTACTTCTCCATGGTGTTCGCCTGAGAGAGGCTGGATTCTTATTTCTCTTCAGATGGGACTGCGGATGCCCACTGCTCCATGTCAAAAGTGGTGGCAAGACACCTCCCTGGTAGTTCAGAAGTCCCTGACAGAGGTACGCCACCCAGACATCACTCGCCCACAACTCCAGAAGGCACAGTGAGGGGAGGGCAAAGAAACACAAGCCACCCCAGGGCTGCTCACACTGCCACAAGACAGTCCTCAGTCAAGGTCCCTTCAATGTACACTGACCCAGAGGCAGGCAAAGAGGAACCACAATCCCAAGGGCCACCCCCCAGCACAGGAGCCAGACCCACTTCACAACAGGCTCAGATGGGGAACCCCAGGTCATGCCAATTCCAAGATAAATATGAGCCCTCTGTATGGTCATCCCTCCCCTGAAGGCACAAAATGAAAGCCAGTTCAGCCCCCAAAGCTGGGTTCCACCTGGGTGGACTCACTGCATCGCTGCATGCTCCCCTGCACGCTATCACTAATGGTCCTGCGAGTGTCCCCAGGGCCCAGCCATCAAATCAAGCCTACCACATTAATACAGCTGAATTACATGATTGAGTCAATCAAGCGTGACCCCAAGCCAACCAGGACGGCAGTGCAGGGTGATCCGGCCCTCTTAAGTGTCCCCACCACGGTCAACTGATGCGTGGCAGCACCCCGGGAGCCAGAATGTCTCTATGGCCAACAGCTGGCGCAGATCACTGCTGTCGCAGACCACGGCCAACACTGCTCTAACTTCTGCAGGCACGGGCAGTGAGGCACCCCCTGCAAGATCACAAGCAAGGGCCCGGGGGGATCCTGCACCCCGCCTCCGGTGCTACTCACTGCCGGTAGCCCACACCGGAGGGGCTGCGCCAAGGGAACAAGCAGCACAGCACTGCTGCTGGCACAGGTACTGGAGGCTGGGATCAGACTCCCACACAGGCTGCCGCCCCTCGGGCAACAAGGCTGAGAACTCACCACTCCTCTCCCACCACCTCTGGCCCTCCCAAGGCACTGAGCAAGAGAGCGGGGAACAGCCAGATGAAAGCGGGGTGAAGGATGGCAGGATACCGCAGTATATTGCTGGGGCCGCAAGGACCCTCCTAGGAGCGTGTCCTGACGGCCATCTAGGCGTGGCCATGCCCCCTGAGAAAATATTTTTGATGTAATTAAATAGATTTGAAATGGCTCCATTTTTTGTGTTCTGGTGTTGATGTGTCTACCTTTTAACATGGCTGTCATGGATGTGCTGTTTACTGGCTTCCACACAATAAGGCATTTTTCTGTCCCCTTACTCAGGGTGATGGCTACTCCTTTGTTATGGTCATCATCCCTTACTGAGTACAGTGGTTTTTATTCTGTCAGGTCTGCACTTGGCACACAGAACTTCTGCCATCCTGCCAGTTGTTTCCTTACAGATTTGACAATTGTCAATCATGCTTGTCTCATGCAGACACTCTGTAATTCCTCCATGCCCAGAAGATATAGCATCTCCTGCTGCTCTTTCCAAAACTGATGTTTTTTTGTAGCACAAGGTTGTTAGCCTTGTGTCCAGCCTCCAACATGGAGGACCAATAAATTGCACTTCGTCGGGTCTCTACCCTTTGACCTGTCCAGCTTGGGTGACCTGCCAAGAGACTAAGCTCCAGCTGCCTTAGTTCTCAAGGTCACTGAAGTGCGCAAACCCCTCAAACGTTTCAAGTTGGCGATTCTCTTGGAGGAAGTCAGTAAGTGCTTGTGTGGGTGTTTACATTTTACATGGAGTATATGCATGAATGGATGTGTGAGTCAAACTAGAAATAAGAGGGTGCTCAAAAAAGAGTTGGTTAAGAAGAGATCACCAGGATGCCAAGGTTGTGGGAGAACATGGCTGCCGTGAGCTGAGCGGTCGCATGCCGGCACCGGCAGCTCTTCTGCTCAATCAATATATAGCACGCTGTAGCTGTAGCTAAAGTGTGGGGGATGGTCAGTTTGCTTTTTCGCTAAATATTACGGTGAATAATCCTTCTACCTGGGATGCGTTTGGAATTTCCGTCGGATCTCCCACGCTGCTTCTGGACCGCTCTGGAGCTTATGAGAGGCAGGGGGTTTGCAGGGCGTGGTCTATTCTGCGGCGGTCTCTCTCGTAGTGCTTCCGGGAGAGTAGTGGGCAGAGTCAGTGCGCGCTGGAGAAAGAGGAGACAGTAGGAGAAGAAGCCGCTGCAGAGGAAAGTGGACAAAGCCTGGCTGTTATTGAAGAGGAGGACCAAGTCTGTGAGGTATTGGGGCCCGGGGTATCTCTAAGCCTAGTAAGCCTGGTAAGTCCTCTCCACCGTAATGTTTAAGGCATGTGAGCCGGAGGGGGGCTCTGGAACAGCCAAGTACAGTGTGCCTACGCCGCCGACGCCGTCCTCTCTGACTACACTGCCTACATTGCCTACCCTGCCCAATAGAGATATACAGGAGATTAAAGACAAAGTAGTAGGGAAAGTCATAAAGACTCCCAAAATTATAAAAAATAGATTGGCTAAAGAGGGCAGGAAGCGTGGGGTAGTCCAAGATACTGGTGCTCAAGAACTTAAGGCTCAGGAGAGTACTGAGGGGAAAAAAGATACAAACAAAGCACTTAAAAAAGACATTCCAACTAAAGGTTCAGAGGGGGGCAGTGGGAAAAACTCCCCGCCCTACCGGGAATATAAAGGGAAGGGCGCCAAAAACTCAAGGAAGAGAGGTACACCTGCAGATGCTAAAATCAGAATAACTCCCTCATTGAGATCATATTTTATCATATTTTCATATTCTCCCTCAAGTGTTAGATGTAGTAAAACAGGGAGAGGCTCTTCGGGAGGCTTCCGAGTTGGCAGGGTCAGTAAAGCTGCCTTCTCTCTTTGGCATGGATTCAGGTCTCTCTTTGACCTTGACCTCTGTTCCCATGCTTGAACCCTCGTTTAATTCTTGCTCCTCTTCTGACCCCTCTTTGAATCTCTCTGGATTAGTAGTGCAGCAAACTAAGTCACAAGCCAAGCAACTTAATCCACTAAAGGAGTGTGAAAACTTGGTTACTCCAGAGAACAACATGCCAATAGCAGTATGCATGGGGGATCCAGCAAAAGACAGTGGCGAGTCCGACACAGTGGTAGTGGGAGCAGTGGAAGTTTGTAGTGGTACTTTGGGAACTTTGGAAGGTTCTTTGGAAAATCTCTTTTTCAAAATGGCTTCAGACATTAAAAAAGGGTTCGCTGTCTCGGAATCAAACCAGGGAGAGATCCGTCATTTTTGCGAATCGCTAGAGAAAAAACAGGATAACTTAAGTTCAAGGACAGTGTACTTAGAGAGTGCCATGGAAGTCTTTAAAGATGACCTGGGAATTTTTAAAGCGGATATTTCCACACTTAAAAAAGAGGAAGCTGCCCTTCGAGATAGAGTTGAATCGTTGGAGAACAACTCAAGACGCAATAACTTGCGGATTTTAAATATTCCAGAAGGGAAAGAAGGCGAGGATCTTAAATCTTTCATTGCGACCCTCATTAAAGATACAATACAGACTGAAGAATCGGAAGATGAACTGAAGAGGGACATTCAAAGAATTCATAGGGATCCTTTCAGAAGGCACCCCAATCGGATAAAACCCAGGAAAATCTTAATTAATTTTTTGACCTTTTCTCTGAAAGAGAAAATATTAACAGCAGCCCTTAAACTGAAGTCTTTGAAATCGAGAGACTCTTCTTTTTCTTTTGAAATAAGGTCAGACCTCTCACGCACCACTCTAGATAGACAGTGGGAGTTGGGATAAAGAATGGAAGATTTTAAGAGACTGGGGACAACTGTCCAATTAAAATACCTAGCACAACTAAAAATCATGTTTAGCAACAAAATGTATTTTGTAAAATCAGTGCAGGAAGTTGACGAGCTCCTAGAAACTCTAAAACAATAATTTCAGCATCCCTGTGTATGTCATTTTTTCTTAGTATAAAAAGGAAGAAAAAAAATATATATTTATGTTTTTTTACCAAAGCTGACCAGGCCCTTCTCTGTATTTAATGAATGATATGAATTTATATATACAGCTTCGGAAATAGTTAAAAGTTACTCTGGAGCAGATTAGAGCATACCGCCCGGCAGAATCTTGACTTGTCCAGGTAAATGGGGGTAGGGTTCTCCAGGGTGGAGTGGGTGGGTGTTAGGGGAGGGGTAGGGGGAGCACGGGTGTGGAGGCAGAGGTTTAACAAAGGAATAACAAATTCGCCTTGCAACTTAGCTGATGTTTATTCGGTACTGTTTTTGGTTTGGTGTCGAACTTTGTAGGATGGGGTAAAGTCAAAACCCAGTGTTTCAATCCCCCATGAGAACATTACAATGTCTGTCTTGGAATGTAAATGGGCTGCAAGTCAAAAGTAGGAGGGAGAACATTTTCCAGTATCTGAGAGATTCACCTGCACAGATAATCATTTTACAAGAAACTCACCTTCTAAAAAAAGAGATCAGTGAGATTTGTGAGAAGCTTAGGTGGGTGGAGCACTGTGCCTGCTCCTGTCAGACGGCTAACGTCAGAGGCGTGGCGATCTTAGTAAAAAAACAAGCAAACGCTAGCCTCCAGGAAGCCAGAACAGACACAAGTGGTAGGTGGGTCATAGTCAAGATCTCTGTGGAAAATACACTTATTACAGTAGTAGGCTATTATGGCACTAACCAGGATGACCCATCAACATTAAAAACTATCTTCTTAAATCTTTTGGAGTATCCTGATACGATCATCTTTGCAGGAGATTTTAACATAGTATTGAATCCAAAATTGGATAAATTCCCAAAAAGTAAGGCCATCAGCCCTTCCAACTCCAGGACATATTTAAAAATTATGAAGCAATATGCTATATGTGAGATATGGAGAGAAAGATCCGGCTCTCAGTTGGGAGTACCGTTTTATAACAAAAAATACAGACATAAATCAAGAATCGATTATGTTTTAATTAGCAATGATCTAAGAGGTAACTTAAAAAATATTGGCTATCTGACTCCCCATTTATCGGACCATGCGGCGGTCTGGATAGATTTAGACCTAGTAGGGATAGAACAACAGAAGGTATGGACCTTCGACCGTACTCTTCTCTTAGACAATGCCATAACTGGATATCTTATCCAGGAGACAACATCTTTTTTGGATATCAATATAGGATCGACAGATATTATGGTTGTATGGGATGCCCTGAAGTCTTTTTTGATTATAAATAAAACTGCTTACAAGAATAGACAGTATGGGGAGGAAATTGCATCCATTGAGCGTCAAATGAAGGTGCCGGAGGAGAGGATTAATAATGTAACTGATCAGGAGCAAGAACTCCGTCAGACACTAGTGGTAGAACTAGAATCCTCAAAAGCCCTATTGGATAATATAATTTAGACCAGAATTTCCAACAGGTGGGAGGTGAGTAAGCTCATCCATTTTGAATATGGAGAGGGGGCTGGAAGACTATTGGCCTTGAAGGCCAAATCAGACAGAGTTCGAAATCATATCAAACAAATAGATAATGCACATACCAACTCATCAACAAGCAAGGAAGAGGAAATAGGAGAAGCCCTCCATGCTTACTTTAAGGAGCTGTATGATGAGGATATCGATTCAGATAGAACATCTATTCAAGATTGGTTAAAACCGATTCAGTTAACTACATTAGGAGCAACCCAACGAGAACTTAGAAGCTGAAATAACACACCAAGAAGTCAGGAAGGCACTTTTAGAATGTAAAAAAGGTAAAGCTGCAGGGCCACTGAACTTTATAAACAAAATTGTGGAAGCAATAATTCCTGTCATGTCTGAGGTATTTAATAAAATTCTAATTGACGGAGTTCAACCACCCACCACATGGGGGGAAGCAAATATCATTCTAATTCTAAAACCAGACAAACCCCCTACAAAATGCGGGTCATACAGACCTATTCCCTTGTTAAATTCAGACTACAAGGTATTTTCTAAGATATTGGCGGATAGATTAGGGGCAGTAGCTGCATACTGACCAAAAGGGTTTTGTAAAAGGCAGGAACTTTTTTGACCTTACACATGATTTTATTGGTGCGATAGACTTTGCTTCTAATTTTTCTCTCCCTTTGGCAGCAAAGATGCTAGATGCAACCAAAGCATTTGATAGAGTTAACTGGAAGTATCTCACGGCAGTTCTTGAGAAGTTGAAGCTCGGGCCAAGATTTTGTCGAACCATTGGCCTCATTTACAGTGAGCCTTCGGCCAGGCTGGTGGTAAATGCAGAGTGACCAGATTGTTTAAAATCAAAAGAGGAACTAGTCAGGGCTGCCCCCTCTCCCCCCTCCTTTTTGACCTATATATAGTGCCGTTTGCTCAGCGTCTTAGGGATGAGGCAGCTATTTCACCATTTAAGAGCAGTTCATGGGAGAGGAAGGTAGCCCTGTACGCTGACGATATTCTTATTCTCTCGTCGGATTTAGAATCTTCTTTTCCTCAGGTCATTAATTTAGTGAGAGATTTCAGCCATATCTCCGGCTATGAGGCCAACGCAGATAAAATGGAGATTATGACTTGGAACTTGCCAGTGTGCCGATACCAAACCAAAAATGAGATGCGGTACTTAGGAGTTAAAATTGTCCCAGAGATAGACAAGATAGCTAAAGTAAACCTCTGGAATATCTTAAAAGAGAGTCAAAAACTTATGAAATGCTGGATTCATCTTCCGCTGTCTATTCTGGGAAGAGTGAATCTGATAAAAATGACAATTTTACCAAAAGTAACGTTCTTATTTAACACTATCCCACTAAATTTTGAGAAACCATTAATAGATAAGTTCCAGCAAGCTATCAATTTGTTTGTGTGGGCCTATAAATCTTCCAGAATATCGTGGAAAAAGCTAATACGGAGAAGGGAGAAAGGTGGTCTTGCACTCCCCGATATTCAGTATTATGCTTGGGCCTTCCAGCTAATACACTCCAGAATGCTGTTAAAATCCCCAGATTCCTCAGGGAGAGGTAAAATGTTTTTTGCGAAGGTTACAACAATCGGGGCTTCCATAAGAAGGTTTGCTTTTTAAATATGGGGACAAAAAATTCCTTAAGAAGGTAAGACTGAAAGTCCTAAGTGGTGCAGCTCAGATTTAGGCCAGAATTAAAAAACTAATGGGTCTCGAATATTACTCAAGGCTAGCTCCTCAGTGGGATAGCCCAGGAACCCCTAATTGTCTTAAAGATTTGTTGGCTGTCCCTTTAAAAACAGCCGGCTTATTAGTATGGGGAGATCTAGCAGCAGATGGATCGCTTTTACCTTGGGCGGAACTAAATGATAAGCTGGAGGACGGTATGTCTAGATTTAAATACTTGCAGCTAAAAAGCTGGTCCCAGAATCTGAAAAGTCCGTTAGGGCTGGGGAACCCCCGGAAGAACATCTGGTTAATAAACCAGCAGGGAAGAAAGAGATTTCATTCTTTTATTGGGCAATTGAAGAAGCCATTGATGGAGATTTCAGGCTAGCCGGAGAGCTGTGGGAGGAATCCATCCCAGAGACAGACTGGGTGGATTTGTGGCAAACTTCTTATAACACTCTCTTCTCGGTTGTTAAGCCAGCTTGGTTGAGGAGGAACCACTACACAGGGCTTATCTTTCCCTGGCGAGGCTCTCCAAAATGTCTAAAGGCCCACCTGCTAGATGAAAAAATGTAATTTGGAAAGTGTCCCAGATGTACATCTGTTTTGGGCTTGCCCATCTCTCTCTGTATTTTGGGAGGGAGTTGGAGACTCACCATCTATTTTGGGTCACCCAATACAAATTTTCCTTAAGCTTTTGGCATATTAAGTGACATCACTGCCTGTAATAGAGGCTTTTTATTCTTTGCAATACTATTAGCCAGACAGGAAATATGTAAGAGATGGGTCGAGATTACACCCCCCACACTCGGACTGGTTATCCGTCCTATATAAAACTTCAAAGACAGACCTGGCCAGACTGAAGTACTCTAAGAAGAGAGTCATCTGGGACTGTTTGTTACATTGGACTTCAGTTTAATTAGCCTTCTTTTTGTTTTGTTTTTGGTTTTTGCGTACAATACATAATCATTTTGTTTTTTGTCCTATGATTAAGCCACAGGGGACCTCTCAGACTGTACTGGATAGTGCGATTACCTTAGGGGCCCGAGTTTTCGATCAAAGGCAGGCCACCAGCATCAGTCGTCGGTTCTAAGAAACTTGAAGAGAGTATGACCACCCTCTCACTAACAACGAGAGGTCAGCAACTGGAAGGAAGATGGTATGCCACTGGTAGGTGGGGGATGAAGGGCGAGAAAGATTACCCTAAGGCCTACTTCTCTTAATTGAGGAACAGTGGCGAGCTTCTGATCTCAAGTTAGCTGGGGTTGGAGACGAATGAGGAGAAAAAAGAAAAAAAAAGAAGAGATCACCAGGGATCTAGTAGATTCTGAAGAAAGTTGGGTAACTCCCTGGGCAGGTAAATGCTGGCTGAAACATATATACCTAAAAACAGATGTTGGAGTTCTAAAAACCCTAATGGGCATCAGTCCTTGCTTTTGACTTACCAAAGGTCCACTTGGAATAAAATAGCAGAAACGTGAGTAATCTTTGGCAATATTAAAATTCTTATAAGGATCATCGATAATGCAAAACACTGCCAGAGAAAATAATGTAGGAAAGGACTTAAATGTAAACCTCTTAGGAAATACTGTTAGATTAAATGAAATGTATTTAAATGGTTAACAATATAAATTAATATAACTGATTTTAAAAAAAACAGTGCACATTTGAAATTTAATTAAAACATATTTTAATAGCCTTTTTTTGCATTTAAAACATTAATATGAAAATGTGTATTAGATATAATTAAATTACTTCGATTTTCTTCTGTAATCACTTTAAATAATGAATATTACATAATAGAAAAATTAGGTACTTTAGATGGGAACTCGTTATTTTGTTTAAACATGAAAACATATTTTTCTTGTAAAGTATTATCTTTTAAAGGATTTAGGGATTATTTATTAAAATGTAATGCAACACAGCACAGCAATTCACCTTGATGTGCTGTGCTGCATTGCAGGGAAAGGGCAGGAATGCACTGTATTTAACACACTAGAGCACATTTCTGCCTTTTCCCCTTTGCTGTTGAACAATGGGCTGCCTAGCTTCAACACAGGAATAGTGCCGGAGTTCCTGAGTTGCATACAGAATTGTTTCTTTGCAGGAAGGGGCACATTCCTGTACAAAAATAATCCCCTGAGGCAGATTTCTTTTAGAAAGAGGAAGTAATAGGGAGAAATACAAATATTTCTCCTTGTTACATCTTCCCAGGGAAGGCGCAGCATTTGGCGCATTCCCAGGTCTACCAGTAATGGGAAAAGTGGCAATCCGTCAGAATCCATGGGAGTTGTGTGGGAACACCCATGCAACACCTATGAAATTTCTCCCTGGGGCAGAGTAATGCAAAACAGTGATTTGGTCTGTGTTGCTTTATTCCTAATTTATCAAGCCACTCAGGGCCGCACAAAGTGACCTTGCATGGCTTGATAAATTGCATGTTAGGGTTTGCCTCACGTGTGCACCATGTTTGGTGGTGCAAATGTGATGCAAACCATTGATAAATATGCACATTAATTTTGTATTCAAAATGTAGTGATTAGTGCTGTCGCAATTTATCTTTGGCTCCACATTTAAAATAAATATTGCAAATATAATTAGCTCTTGTATCCAACCACAGCAATGTTCAACTTGGTGAGGTCTAGCAATACCCCATATGGTGTTGGCTAAAACTGTTAGAAGTTCCTCAAACACTACACATGGTTTAGGATATGTATTGTATTGTATTGTATGTGACGCTTATATAGTGCAGACTGTCTCCCCACGGGTATCCTGGCGCTGCAACTTAGCAGATGACATCAGCAAGCAACGGGCCTGACTATCAGTGGGAGACAATGCTCTCATTCCTAGGGAATAGCCACGTTTTCAGACTCTTTCTGAAGCATGGCATGGAGGTCACCTGTCTAATACTCAGGGGTAAGTCATTCCAGAGGCGTGAGGGCGCTGTACCAAAGGCCCTTCCTCCCATCCTGGATTTCTTAAATTTAGTAGTTGTTACCAGGTAGGCGCTCGAAGAGCGAAGATGTCTTATGGGCTTATACCATGTAAATCTCTCCTGCATAGGGAGCGGGCCCATACCATGTACCGCTCTGAACACAATGCACAATGATTTGAAACTAACTCTCTCCTTGATGGGCAGCTAATGGAGGTCTCTCAAAGCCAATGAGGTGGAAGATCTGCATTGCCTTTTTAATGCCAACTTTGCCGCTATAGACTGGACTCTCTGCAGCCCCCGCACAATGTATTGAGGGGCTCCCAGGTACAAGGTATTACAGTAGCCCAGTCTACACAGAATTATACTCCTCACTACCAGGGGTCTAGTCTCCTCGGGCAGCAGTGGAAAAATCTTCCGCAATGCTTTTAATAATGCAAAGCAGACACTGACCATTTTATAAGCCTGTGACGCCATTTGAAGGTTGACATCAATCAGGACGCCCAGGTTGCGTACGATCTTAACTGGGACCAGAGGGTCATCCCCAGGAGTGAGTTTAAATTCTAGCGGCAAATGCTGTCTCGTTTTGGTAGTGGAGCATACCACCTCTGTTTTACCCCTGTTGAACTGCAGTGAGTTTTCTTTAAGCGTTACAACAAACAAATGATGGACGGAATGCTGACAATGCAGACATTCTCCCCCAGTCAAGAGATCTGGGTTAAATCCATCGTTCTGGGTTCAAACTGGAATGGCATGGTGAGCAAAAAAACGATGGATTTAGGCCCAGATCTCTGTACTGGGGTGAATGTATGACATTGTTCTGCATTCTGTCCATCAATTGTTTTTTTTTTTTGCAATTGTCACCCCGAGTGGGAAGGGTATGCTCAGACGTGAGTCCCGTGCTCTCCATGCCACTGGAATCAAGCTAGCCTGGCTGACGAGGGCTGAAAGCCCGAAACCGGTCCTAGGATGCTTGTTTCTAGTCCAGGGAGGACCTGGCTTGGCAGATCGGGCTGGACTGTTCCCATGGGGCACAGGGTCAAGACTGATTTGCATATGGCTGGGTTCAAACTGGAATGGCATGGTGAGCAAAAAAACGATGGATTTAGGCCCAGATCTCTGTACTGGGGTGAATGTATGACATTGTTCTGCATTCTGTCCATCAATTGTTTTTTTTTTTTTGCAATTGTCACCCCGAGTGGGAAGGGTATGCTCAGACGTGAGTCCCGTGCTCTCCATGCCACTGGAATCAAGCTATCCTGGCTGACGAGGGCTGAAAGCCCGAAACCGGTCCTAGGATGCTTGTTTCTAGTCCAGGGAGGACCTGGCTTGGCAGTTCGGGCTGGACTGTTCCCATGGGGCACAGGGTCAAGACTGATTTGCATATGGCTGGGTTCAAACTGGAATGGCATGGTGAGCAAAAAAACGATGGATTTAGGCCCAGATCTCTGTACTGGGGTGAATGTATGACATTGTTCTGCATTCTGTCCATCAATTGTTTTTTTTTTTTTGCAATTGTCACCCCGAGTGGGAAGGGTATGCTCAGACGTGAGTCCCGTGCTCTCCATGCCACTGGAATCAAGCTATCCTGGCTGACGAGGGCTGAAAGCCCGAAACCGGTCCTAGGATGCTTGTTTCTAGTCCAGGGAGGACCTGGCTTGGCAGTTCGGGCTGGACTGTTCCCATGGGGCACAGGGTCAAGACTGATTTGCATATGGCTGGGTTCAAACTGGAATGGCATGGTGAGCAAAAAAACGATGGATTTAGGCCCAGATCTCTGTACTGGGGTGAATGTATGACATTGTTCTGCATTCTGTCCATCAATTGTTTTTTTGTTTTTTTTTGCAATTGTCACCCCGAGTGGGAAGGGTATGCTCAGACGTGAGTCCCGTGCTCTCCATGCCACTGGAATCAAGCTATCCTGGCTGACGAGGGCTGAAAGCCCGAAACCGGTCCTAGGATGCTTGTTTCTAGTCCAGGGAGGACCTGGCTTGGCAGTTCGGGCTGGACTGTTCCCATGGGGCACAGGGTCAAGACTGATTTGCATATGGCTGGGTTCAAACTGGAATGGCATGGTGAGCAAAAAAACCATGGATTTAGGCCCAGATCTCTGTACTGGGGTGAATGTATGACATTGTTCTGCATTCTGTCCATCAATTGTTTTTTTTTTTGTTTTTTTTTTTTTGTTTTCTTTAAGCCAACCGGCAGTCTGGGTCATGCATTCCTTGAAGGTATCCATGGTCACTGCCTGTTTCCCTTCCAAAGAAAACACCAATTGAGTTTCGTCAGCATAATTTACCAAGTCAATCCCGAATGATTTTATAATGGGGATCAGCGGGCGCAGATATATATTAAAAAGAATGGGGCTTATTGCCGAACCCTGTGGCACCCCATGGCGTACCGGAGACTTAGAGGAGGCAAACGGAGTCATGGTTACCACCTGCTGTCTCTCTGAAAGGTACGATTGCAACCACTTCAGGGCTCCGCCTTTCACACCCATTCGCTCCACCCTTCTCATCAGTACTGCATTGCTCACTGTGTCGAACGCGACTGACATATCTAGCAACACTAATACAGATGAGTTGCCATTGTCGGCTCGCATTCGCAAATTATCCAAAATGGTTGCAAAGGCTGTTTCCGTCCCATGTCCTGGGCGAAAACCAAACTGATCCCTGTCCAACAGGTTATTCTCTTCAAGGTAGCCTGATAAAGACTTGTTGACCACCTTTTCCAATATTTTTATAGGATAGGGCAGAAGGGATATAGGCCTGAAGTTTTCATGATTTGTTGGATCAAGGGAGGGTTTCTTAAGCAGGGCGGTTACCACTGCCTGCTTCCAGGCCTCTGGTACCACGCCATCTTCTAGGGATTGACAGCAGATCTGTCGCATCCAGAGGAGTAATTCTTGCCCACATTCCTTCCAGATCTTATGAGGGAGGGGGTCTAAGGGGGACCTGGATGAAACACTTTCAGCACAGCACAGCTGTTAAACAGCTCCTTAGTAAGGGGTTGGAAATACTCCAAGGATGTTTCTGCCCATGGTTCCTCAATTAAGGTTTGAGGCAGTTCATCCCGGCAACTAACATTGCCTGGATCGAAGCCTCCGACAATTTTGGTGATCTTTTCTTCAAAGTGAGTGGCAATCTCATTGCATAATTCCTGCGATGCAACCACTTTTTTGCCCATGCAGGCAGGACTGGAAAGATCCCTTATGATATTGAAGAGGGCTTTTGTACTGTTCGGCGCATGTAAGATGGATTTAGCAAAGAAGAGTGCTTTGGACTTGGCAATAGTCTCTTTATATTGGGCCTGTGCTACTTTCAGCGCTTTCCTATCTACTTCTGAGTAGAACCTTCGCCACTTCCTCTCGGCCTGTCTACATGTGATTTGCAGAAGTTTCAGCTTCTCACTGTACCAGGGGCCTAATGGCTTCCTTTTATTCTTCATTCGTATTATAGGGGCGCATAGGTCCAAGGTATTGGTAATGTGGTTACAGTAAGTTTGATAGTTCTTGTCCACTGGGTCATCCGGAACTAAGAAAGTCTGGTTCGAAAATATTGAACCTGGTCTGTTTTTTAGTAATTAAGTCTAATCTCTTCCCATGCGATGGGTCACTGAGCAATTGTTGTTATTCGCTACATTGGGCATAGTAATCCTGAAGTGAATTAATGAGTGATCAGTCCAGCTTTGAGGCATGTATACTGCTCTTTGAACAGAGCCCTGCCTTGTATATGGGATTGATATTACATAAAGACAATAAAACAACTTCTCTACGGTTAAAGAATTGGGACTCAACTCCCAGAGAACCAAAGGATGCAAGAGAAACCACTCAGAAGGTGAAGATAAACACTAGGCGGAAGTCTAGCTTCCTTCAGGAGGAATAAAAAACAAAAAGACAGAAACACTGGGGCAGTGCCCCCAAGATTTTAGAATCAATGCAAAACGTGCTTAAGAATGATCCATAATCTTCTATCATTTTTAAGGGCTAAAAACCCACTTTTACAAATCTCACCATGAAATCCAGATACTGCCATGCCTTGTAAATATTGTTACTCTACGTGATCCTCGCTGTCTATAGTAACATTTTACTGCATTTGATATTTATTTCTTGTGAAAGACCCTGTTTTTTGCCCAAGGCAACTAATTCTATGCTGCAGAAATACCTGCAATAAATAAATAAATAAATACATACAGTAAATAAACGAAAAAATAACACAGTCCATTATTTCAGGCTAGCTCTGACCACTCACAGTATTGCAAACCTTTGGTTTACATGCCCACATTCTCTCAGCCACACTCACCCTTACCACCACCAGCTCACTCGTGCAGGGAAAGGGAACATGCACATCAGAACACACCTCTCTTTTTTCTAATCAATGAATAAAACAAAGACAGTAAAAAATGTGCTAATCAGTCAAGCACTCATCGCAACACAAACAAACAAAGGGATACAATTATACTAAAGCTTCACTACCTTACACATTAACTCAACAAACATCCAGCACACTAGAGGACTAGTAGGAATCAGAGGGTACTTTTAAGGTACCCTCTGAGTGCATGTATTATTAAATCCATCACTGGCGTCAGTGTGGGTTGATTATTATGATTTTTTTTTATAACAAACACTATAGGTTTCATGAAGCATTGTGTAGCTGGGAATCTCGTTTTGACCAGTGCATACCTTAAGATGGCTTCCCTGTTCACTTGTAATACCCGTCAATGGAACTAGACATTACACGGGCATATCTGCTCCGGCTGATATGTCCTCACATGTGCTATAATACACCCTGGGTTAGGGCTCCAGAGCTTAATGTAGGGGTGACTTACATGTAGCCCCTGCAGTGTCTTTGACATGGCACACAGTAGTATGTCATGTCATGTTTTCAAGCATGGTTTGCACCATGTAACACAGTCTGCAATGGCAGTCCATGTGGAATTTGGGAGTGGGTCACTTAGGGTAGCATAAGATATGCTAAGGCCCTTAGGGAACCTCATTAGTACTCATTCCCTAGTTATCAGGGGAGACCTTTTGGTGATTTGTGCGCGTTATAAAAATATTTGACATTTGACATTTACTAGGGGTACCAAAGTCATTTGCCAATTGTGTACAATTAGACATTACCTTGTATCAAGTAAAGAACACTGGCACCACTGAGGTCTGGTTAGCAGGCCTAAGCACACTCTCAGAGTTCAAAACCAGCATACAGTATTTAAAAAGGGGGCAAAAAGTGGGAGGACAACTGCAACAAAAACCCAGTTTCCTATAAAGACTATTCTGGGTGGAAGACTAACACCACAACATACATATTGAGTCTTAATTTGCTCATAATGTGTTTAATGGTGTTAGTTGGGTAAGCCTGTGACTTTGACAAAGCTATCAGATGTGGGCAGGGCATGGAGCTTGTGGTTATTGCCTACCATTATATACTTTTAATGGCAGGAAGAAAATATATTTTTGTAATGTTGTATCAACCTGTTATTTCTGCTGTCGTGGGAGGGTCCTGAAATTAAGGAACTATGGAATTGTTCATCCTATAATGGAGTTAGTCTTCAGCAGCACTTTGTTAAAGTAAGGTTTATACCATGCATGGGTAGAAGTGATCCCATCTCAATTGAGAGATTAAATATGCATTCAAAATGTAAAGAAAATGTCAAATGCAAAAGTTTACTTAATTCAAGGCAAAGCTGCTCAATACATTCAGAAAATCCCCAGTGGTGTTTAAGATCCTAGAATAAGGACATTCATAAAAAGATCAACCATGCTACATGACCTGGTTTATCAACAGTTGCACTCAAGTTATGATAGCAGCTTCTACTTTTAGAAAAAAAGCCATTTATAAAAGGTTTTACGTCCTGCTGTATCCTATTGCTCGATTGGAATGATAACTTTATCTCTGTTGCACTCATTTTTTCTGATGTTGATTTCTCATAGAACAGTCTTGTGAAGTTAAGTAGTTCTATATTTACAAAGTCTTCACTTCTCAGGGCGAACACCCTAAATATCGATTCAGAAATATCGACTGCCCAGAATATCGAATTTAAAATATAGAGTGGACAGAATATCGAATTATCAAAATATAGATAGGTCAGAATATCGAAATTGGGGTATGAAATATCGATTTCCATAATATTGAATTTCAAAATATAGATTACCATAATATCGAAAAAAAATTAGTGTTATGTATGGTAGTATATGTGTTAAAATTACGTATTAGTTTTGTAATGTATGTTTAATTTTTTTAAACTAATGAATGTTATGTAATTTAATTTTTGCGTAATTTAATTCCGTAGCGGGTTGTGGGTTTATAGGAGAATAGGGTGGGAAGTAATTTAATTATGGTTAATTAAATATTAATTATATTTATATGTTTTGATAATTAATTGATTGATAATTAATTATTAATTGGTAATTTATATTAATTGCTAATTATGTTAATTGTATTTTTTATTATTAGGAGCGGGTTGTGGGTTTATAGGGGAAATGGGTGGGAAGTAATTTAATTGTAATAAAGTAACTATTTTTATTTTTATTTATGTGTATTGATAATTAATTGATAATTAATTATTAATTGGTAATTAATTTGTATTAATGGGTAATTAATTTGTATGAATTGATAATTAATTTTTATTAAGTGCTAAATAATTTTTATTAATTGATTAATGGATAATAATGTTAATTGTATTTTTTTATTATTGGGAGTGGGTTGTGGGTTTATAGGGGAATTGGGTGAGAAGTAAATTAATTGTAATAAAGTAAATATTAATTTTTATTTATATCTATTGATAATTAATTATTAATTGGTAATTAATTTATATTAATTGGTAATTAATTTTTTCCAATGGTAATTAATTTTTATTAATTGGTAATTATTTTTAATTAACTTTTTATTGGTATTGATAATTAAAGTAATCTTATTTTAACATTAAGGTGCCGATTCCGATCCGGTTAAAAAAATTTGCGTACGACTCGTATCCGTATATTTTCATGTACGAATCATACAAGTACTGTACAAACTGCGAAGTACGATTCGTACGTGAAAAATACATACGAATTGCGTCCGAATAACATCGGGAAAAGTGTCCGATAGGGAGCCGGACATTTTTACGTGCAAATCGTAAAACAGAAGTCCGAGCGCGCAAGTACGATCCGTACCGCCCGTCCGAATACACAACCGCATGTAAAAGGCCCCGTACAGAGCGAACGCTGTAGCACACATGTACACGGGTAAACTTGTGCCCGGATAGGAGTCGTACAGCCCCCCCTCACCCCGCACATGTCAGCACCGTACCCCCCCTCCGCACCGTACCCCAGGACCGTACCCCAGCCCCCCACCTGTACGCGCCACACCCCAGGAACGACTCCCAGCCCCGTACCTCTACACACCATACCCCAACACCGTAGCACAGCCCCGCACCTGTACGCACCGTACCCCAACACCGTAGCACACAGCCCCGCACCTGTACGCACCGTACCCCAACACCCTAGCACATCCCCGCACCTGTATGCACCGTACCCCAACACCGTAGCACATCCCTGCACCAGTACGCACCGTACCCCAACACGTAGCACAGCCCCGCACCTGTACGCACCGTACCCCAACACCATAGCACAGCCCCGCACCTGTACACACTTTACCCCAACACCGTAGCACAGCCCCCCACCTGTACGCGACGCACCCCAGGCTCGTACCACAGCCCCATACCTGTACGCACCGTACCCCAACACCGTACCCCAGCACCTTCAACCAGCATCGCGTATGTACGGACCTTACCTACGCGAAAAAGACTCGTACAGAACCAGGACACTGAAAAACAGCACAAGGAGGGTCAATTCGACTCGCACAACACCACAAAACACGTCAACATGACAAAATACATCTCTATGACTGACCTGGCACATCCAAACAGGCAAACAGAGGCCCTAAATCACAACCACCTCTTATAACACACCCACCACAAATTCAAACCCAGCCACACCCACAAATGGACCAATAAAAAGGGCCCACACACACAACCCATGAGCCTTTGCAACAGACCCACTGCTGACAGACCCCACAGACAAACAACAGCCCCTTACTTACACCTTAACTACACCTTAACTTACACACCTTCACACAAACTCATTCACAAACACCCCCTCTTCACATTCACACACACACTGTCACATTCACACCCACACACCCACAACCATCCACACCCACACCCCACACCATGCCCACAGACAAGAATCCAAAGTTCACAAGGGCGGAGCTGGACCTCCTCGTCAATGAAGTCTTCAGAGTCGAGCCACAGCTGTTTGGAACATTGGTCAGACAGACCAGCATAGCCCAAAAACAAGCCTGTGGCAGAGGATTGTTGATAAGGTGAATGCTGTTGCGCCCATCCGAAGGACCAGGCATGAATGCCAAGCCAGGTGGTACGATCTGCGCAGGGCAGTCAAGAGGAAAATGAACGAGGAATACGCCCAGAGTAACATCACTGGAGGTGGGCTGCCCCGCAGACCCGTACATTACCATCCCTGGGAGGAGAAGGTGATGGCCATGCTTCCGCCGGTGGGAGTACACAGAGTCAAAGGAGTCGCAGAGCCTGGTGAGTACACAAACAACTCACGTAACATGGGGGGAATGCCATCAACACCACAAACACACCAAATGCACGCAACTTCTCCCAAGCCCTCACCGCACACAACCACACTCAAAAACCACGCTCATGCCACTAACGTCTCCATGCCCCATTCACAAATAAAGGCAATGCCATGTCCCAGGCCACCCCAACCACAAACCCAAGACTGGATGTCCGGGATGCTGGGAGGGTGGGGCTCACACAACACATTGTGCAACTCAGAAGCAGACACAAATGCCCTCAGCCCATATGGCCTAGGTGCATACCCATGCACCATGCCCAATACACAGGGACTGGCAAAGTACTGACAAGGTAGCTGACACTTGGCCCTGCTGTATGCAGCACAAGGCCCTCCTGTGACCACTAAACACTCAAACACCAACTCCACAAGCTCACATATCTAGCACAGGAACTCACACTCACTGTCATGCCAGCATGCACCATGAGGGGATAGACACATCACCTGGGAGACCCAATGACAAATCACACTACACACAACAGCAGGCCCAGTCACACACACCCACTCACACAAGCACACACCCCCGGGGCAGGCAACGGATCTACCCATTCCCACAA
The DNA here is from genome assembly GCF_964204655.1 of Triturus cristatus. Lineage (NCBI taxonomy): Eukaryota > Metazoa > Chordata > Amphibia > Caudata > Salamandridae > Triturus > Triturus cristatus. Next base: position 77,378,374 of record NC_140581.1, read on the forward strand.
TGGACATGTGACACTACAAGACCAATCCATAGCCAAATAATCATCCTAGCCCAAAATCTACTGGTCAAACACTCAGGAGAACATATCAATCTGTCCCCCGCAACATACCCATCCCCAAGTGTACATTGAGACGAATGCTAGGCACATCAAACTACCTGGGGGAACTGTGACAACTTGAATATGTATGAAACATGGATGTGGCATGAAACAGCATTAACATTGCCTCTCTCTCACACACAGGGCAACGTCATCGACCTCCCCCCAACAATGGGGGGGAACAATCACAGTCCCAGGCTCAGCGTGAAGGTGTCCAAGCCCCTGCAGCACCTGCGTCAGGTAAATCTGTGCCAACCCCCACCCCCATTCCTGCCACACCCCAGGAGACACCCAGGAGCCCTGCTCGCACTGAACAACACAGCCAGTCTGACCAGGAGGGACAAGGTTCTCCGGGCACCCAGGAGGAGGCAGACAACCCAGCTAATGCCATCCCTCAGGGGTCCCGTAGACCCGATGTTCCCACAACGGCAGGCCAGGCTCGTGTGGGCAGGGGTGGTGGGAGTGGAGGCAGGCGGAGGCGAGAACCTGACCAGGCAGCTGAGGGAACCGGTATGTCACACATACGCCACATCCTGGACACATACCGGCGTGACATCAGGGGCATCAGCCAGGTAGTGTCGAGCCTCACAGAGATGAAGGGGACCCTCAACGAGATGAAGAACCTGCAGGCCGAGCAACATGCAAGTCAACAACAACACCAAGGACGGATGGAGGCAAGACTGGCTGAGCTCCTGGCGGTGCAAACGGACATGAGCCGTTCACTCCGTCGGATCGCCGACAACATGGGCAACCCTCCCTGTGCCACCAGGCGAAGACCACCACCAGCCACAGGGAGGGAGGAGGAGGAGGATTCGTTCGACGGAGCATCACAGACATCGTCAAGGCCTGCATCTGAGGGTCCCCCCAGGAAGGTGGGTCGTCCACGGAAAAGACCGTGAGAGTCAGCGGACCATCCACATCTCCCAGGTCACCTGGCCTGACACCTGGCCCTCTGGCGCAACAGCACCACCTCACCCAATGACATTCTCTGCCACATGGACTTGCTGGTCACAGTCTGACCAATGATGACCAACACTGTGGTCTGGACTCTGATGACTCCAACTGACAAGGATGCCATCTCCCCCTGTGAACTTTGGATTCTATGCACCCAGTGGAGCACCTTACTTCATCTACCAAAAGACTTACCCCACCAAAAATAAATACTTTATTTTGTCATGAGATGTTGCTGACATTTGGCATTATTCCCCAACATATGTGTGTATAAATGTCAAACTATGCCTGAGTGTTGAACTAACTCCACACATCCATAGCCTGGGATCGGAGCCTGGTACAGGACACACATGGGTCGCAATGTATCATTTAATGCAGACATGGAGCACAATACTCACCTGTGATGGCCTCAAGCTGCTGAGGGGGTGCATGCAATACTGTGCCAACAGACCTATTTGGAAGAGTATCATTAAAGTGTAGAGGTTATGCCTCATTCGGAGGTTCCCGGGGAGGGAGTCCCAGGTATGTGTTCCCAGGTGGGAGAACCATGTCCTGCATGCTGGAGTACGGTGGATCTGAAGAATGGTGGCCAGGTCAAGGTTGGATGCACGGAGATGGCACTACGGGTTCTCGGATGACAGTGGTACAAGGTTGGTGTTGGGTCGGGGTTGTGGCCTGCCTCCTGAGTGTGGGTGGGGAGTCTGAAGGTCATCCTGCAGCACACAGTGATCCATTGCAGCTATCTCTGCTGGACGGTGATGTGGCTGGGGCGCGGGATGTTGCAGCTGAGGTGTGCAGATGCAGCCCGGATGTGAACAAGTGTCCTGGGAGTTTGGATGTGGCTGCCCCGTAGAGGGCAGGGCAGTATTTGATACGGATGTTGTCGTGGACCTGGGGGATGGTCCGTCTTTCCTTGGAGTGGATCTATCTGGAGATCATGTGCATACTGCAGAGGGTGTTGCAGTCTGAGGGACAGATGCTGGTGATTACCATGGCAAATGTGAGCAAGCAATCCATGATGCACACCATCTTGAGTGCATGGACACTGGGTGCTTGTGCGGGGCTTCTGCGGGTGGGACACAAGCAGTTGACCCAGCTGTAAGGGGACAATCCTCAGATGTTGACCTCAGTCCTGTACAAGTCCAGCCTCAGGTGGCTGCTGTTCTGCCATTCATCAATGGATCTCATGCAATCTAGAATATTGGAACTGGCAATGTCTGCGTCCTTGGTGAGGGTGAGGAGCACCTGGCTGTCAATGGCATACGAGTTGATGATGAGGTTGTGTGCGCATGTGATGGTGGAGAGGGGGGTCCTGGACACATTGTAGATTGACACGCTGAGAGATGATACCTGTGCCATGTGCCTCACAACAACAGCATACTACATGCAGAAGCCTTGAGTCCCACTCCTATGGCCTTGCCAGGGTACAGAGCCGGTGGGGAGTAGGAGAGACATGACCTGGTGGGTGTGACAGGGCCTGGAAGGCGTGGCAGCGCTGTGTAGGCAGTCGGAGTTGCACACTCATCATGCAAAGGTGTTGTGTGTGCGCTTAGTGTATGCCTGAGAGCTGGCGGCAGATGTGTGGATGGACATTGCTTGGAGGGTGGCTGCAACATCAGACTGTAGTGTGATGTGGGTCATGCAAGGACATGAGGCTCGTGCAATGTGCACGTTGCATGTGCAGACGGTCCAGCCTTTGGCACCGCGTGGCCGCAACTGTGGCACAGACAAGCTGATGACAGCCAAATGAATGGGTTGAAGGAGGAAGGGAGGAGCATCTTTGATGTGTGTGTGTTGCCAAATCAGGAAACTTCGTGTGCCCTTGCTGCAGTGGCTGCAACAGCAGGCGGCATGTCCTGGGAACTATGCCACAATTTCCACACAAAGACTAGGATGTCAGAAAGGACTACTGCAACAGGTGTATGTCAAGGAAGGAGTGACCGGTTTTCAATGGCACACCCAGAGACAAAGGATGCACAATCCCCAAAGATGACTGACACCGGATCATGAAACTGAAGGCCAAGCTGCGCACAGGAAACACACCCCAGAAGGTGTTGACGGCCCGTTGTGGGGACCAACATACCAAAACACATACACAGCCATGGACTTCATGCACAATAGAGAATCAAATACATGTAGAACAGCATGCAGGTTGCTAATCTACACATAGACTCATATGCACAATCCTTGACAACCATGCCAGAGATGGCGCATGCACAGTGGCAAGAGACCTGCATTGACAGAGATGAGGCACCTTGGAGGCTGAGGAACACCTTTATTACTCAGGCTCACACCTATGGAAATGCATCAATATTAACAGACTCACAGGTCTTTTGGATTAACATGTGGGACCTACACTGGACACCCCCTTCGCACCACAGATGCTGTAAATCCATGAGAGTGGCACACAAGTGAAGGGGGTGAGCCAAACATCCCCTGCTGCACACGGAGAGGCTGCAATTCCCCATTGAGCCTCTTATGGGGATGTCCCGCAATATGTCCACCCCTAGCCTCCCGTATGTTTCCGAGGGAAGTTGTACACACATTGATGCCTTCATCAAAAACCACAATCCCATAACAGATGACTGTCACGAAGTGTGACTATCAATTCATGTGAGTCATGCTACATGTCATGTGCCCCATGGTGAGTCGACATGTAGCCATAGTAGCAAAACCTGCACAGGAGCAGTGCCCACACATTACAAACAACTACCACACCCAAAAAGCCTTGCTGCAATCCTTACCCAAAGGAGACTTTTCACCATGTCCGTGCATGTAACGCTGATTCAGCACACGTTGCATTACTCATGAGGAACAGCAGGAGCACAACGATGCCACGAGCAGACAGCATGCGCAACTACCTGGGGATGAGAGACACACAAGAAGTCAGGAAAAACATAGTAATCCGCATGCATGGTCATGTGCTCTACATGAATAAGGTTGACACCATGCTAGTTGTCAATTGAGTGTGTCAGCTAAAATGTGTGGAATTACATCAGCACTCGAGTGACACATCAGCACACACCTCAAAGTCACTTAGCATAGAGTCAGCTGGACACACACATTGCAACACATGCCACACAAGGCTCCAAGCATGCACACTCAGACCCAGGGACTCACCATTATGAGAAGAAGTTGCGTATGAGCTGACTCCGGATGTCCTCCTCCTCCTCCTCCTCACTTGCCTCGTGACCAAGGCCGTCATCCTCCACGGGTGGATGTTCCTGCTCATCGGGATCCAGGGTGAGTGGCACAGCTTTCTCCACTGCCATGTTGTGCAGCATGCAGCACACGAGGAAGATTTTGCAGACCTTCACCGGTGCATATGGGAGGGACCCGCCGGTCTTGTGGAGGCAACGGAATCGGCTCTTCAGGAGGCCAAACGTCCTCTCAATCACTCGCCTGGTCTGCCCATGGGCATTGTTGTTACGGTGATCTGCAGCTGTTCTCGGGTTGCGGAGAGGCGTCACCAGCCATGGCATGTTGGGATAGCCAGAGTCCCCTACATGGAAGTATCATGTAAAGAAGTGGGTGAGGAGATGCCGTCACATACTAAGATACCGCTGAATACTGGACAAACAGAGTCTACCCACCACCAAGACATGCTCGTTCGTTGTGCAGCTGCAGCATCATTTCTGGCACCCTGCTATGCCTCATGATGTAGGCCTTGTGTGCTGACCCTGGAAAACGTGCACAGACATGGGAAATCAGCATGTTAGCAAGACACACCACAAGAGCATTAATGGAGTGATAATGTTTACGGTTTCTATAGGCTACCCCCTGTGCCTGTGGTGCTACCAAAGCCACATGTGTCCCATCAATGGACCAAATTACATGGGGCTTCCCTCCCAGGGCATAGAACTCACCCTTGATACCTGTCAACTGCTCACGAGTTGGAAAATGGATGAATTCATCCAGGTGCTCCAACATGGCTTCTAAAACATCATGCAGGACACGGCTGAACATGGTCTGGGACATGCCACCCACATCAGCTATGGTGAATTGAAACGTACCGGCGGCAAAGAAATGTAGGCCTGACATCACCTTCATCTTCGGGGTCAGCGCAGTCGGATAACTGTGTCGCGGTTAGAGGTGTGGTGCCAGCCTGTTTATCAGGTCCTCAATTAACTGTTGGGGGAATCTGTAGCGGCGTATGCAGTCACGTTCCCTCATGGCAGCCAAGTCTGGCATTGGTCGGGGGAAGAGGCGGTGCCCTGCAGAAATTTGGAAGGAATAACCAAGACTGAGTACATTACTACACCAATGTCAATGAACTGAGCACCTGTTCAACAGCTAATACACATATGCTACATACAGAGTCTGGCCTGTGCAATACATCCTGCACACGTATGCCAGCCAGGTGATACCCCTACCAAGAGCCAGCTACAAACGTGGATTGTCAAGGTCTACATGACATGCCATGAAAGTAGCTGTGGGCCAGTGTGAGTGAACAGTCAGACACATTACAGGAGTGACATACATCTACATATGTGCATTTGAAGGATGTTATCTCATACAGACAGCTGCCGGCAAGCTAGACGCACAGGTCACATGTCATGGAAAAAGGACAGACCACACACCTTGCCATGAAGGGGTACATGTCAAAAATGATCACACAGACATTGAGACTACGCAGATATGTCCTAAGCTCGAAAGTTCCTGTTCGATGCATATAGACACATGTTACGTATTATTCCACATGTGTCCTGGTGTGCGTAATAGTGTGACATGGGCATCTACACACAGACACATGTTGGATGCAGCTACAGCAGATGCCGTTGACGGAACACCAACAGCAAGATCATGGGAACACATGACACACACATGACATAGTCACATCGTGGCACGCTGGTAGTGAGATGTCAGGTGTCATCATCCGTGTACCTGGCATCAGGGGACAGTTGCGGGTGTTGGTGACTGTGCCATGCCAGTGATGCAGTGCTTGACAAGTCTGAACTACATGCACACATGTAAAAGGTGTGAAGGGGAAGTGCGCCACATAGTGCCCCATCACACATGACATGTGTACACAGGTCGTCACACAACTATTGGGTTAAAACATGAGGAGACATGTGCCACTTCACTGCCTGACACACCTAGGCCCTACACATGAAGGACTGCACTGACAATGACTTGATGTCCATCCTTGTGCGAGTCAGACACCTCCATTCCTTTCCTGTGCGCCTCCTATCACCAGTGTAAGCTGTGAAACGCACCGTACACACGCTCTGAGGGCGTGTGTACGGTCGTATCACTATATGGGGTTTGGGTAGGAGTACGCATGTGTGTACGGACCGTACACACGTACGTGTACACACTGGTCCTATCCCTATGGGAGTGTCGCCGTAGGTGTACGCCATAGAGATACGGCCCGTACACGCATGTGTAGGGCCCGTAGCACTATGGTAGTGTTGGCGTAGGCGTACGCCATAGTGCTACGGGCCGTACCCGCGTGTGTACGGCCCGTAGCACTATGGCGTACGCCTACGCCAACACTACCATAGTGCTACGGGCCGTACTCACGCAGGTATGGCCCGTAGCACTATGGCGTACGCCTACGCCAACACTACCATAGTGCTACGGGCCCTACACACGCGGGTACGGCCCATAGCACTATGGCGTACGCCTACGCCAACACTACCATAGTGCTACGGGCCGTACTCACGCAGGTATGGCCCGTAGCACTATGGCGTACGCCTACGCCAACACTACCATAGTGCTACGGGCCCTACACACGCGGGTACGGCCCGTAGCACTATGGTAGTGTTGCCGTAGGCGTGCGCCATAGTGCTACGGGCCGTACCCGCGTGTCTACGGCCCGTAGCACTATGGTAGTGTTGGCGTAGGCGTACGCCATAGTGCTACGGGCCGTACACACGCGGGTACGGGCCGTATCACTAGAGTAGTGGTGCCCTAGGTGTACGTGTGAAACGCACCGTACCTGTGTGGGGATTTGAAAATTACAATGGGGTCACATAAGGGACAAGTATTAGGGCCTACATGCATGCTGGTTGTCATGGATACCCAGTTTAAAGATCACATTTTTCCATCATGTGGCCTGGAAAAAGCAATTGGCCACATTATACATTGTTGCAAAGTGGTTTTTGACTTGACATGATGCTGCAAATTTGAAAAAATGCTAATGCTGTCACTGGTGTATGTTTAAAGGGATTGGAGGAAACGTAGGATGCAAATGAATCTGACCAATCACTCTGTACTCCTGTTACTGAAATAGCCCAGCAAGGCAAGATATAAGTCAGCCAGAACCCATGAGAGGGCACTTGCCTGCACAACCTTTGATTCGACACCACTGCTGCTGCTTGTGATTCCTCTGGCACCATGTCGCGGACTGTGGAGAGGGCCCAGCCATTCACACAGGAAGAGAATGAGGCGTTGCTGGACGTCATCCTCCCACAGTTCCCCAGCCTGTATGGTAGACCAGGGGTGCAGGTGAGTGCTGACTCCGCTACCTTTGACTGTGCCCCTTCTTTTTGTGACTGGCACTTCTGGCATTGTGTCCAGGTGTGACAGACATGAAATGTTGTTTAGAGTGGGTCCCGGGGGGGGGGAATGGCTCATTTCTGTCATGCAGAGGATGATGTGGTTCATGTGTGCACTCCTCACGTGCATTGTACTTACTGTGACATTCACTGCATGCTGCATGGCACATTCAGCATAGCTAATCCTCTTGGCCCTTCTTGTTCTATAGTCCTGAGGTGATTCAGTGTTCCCCCCGTGTGACAGGTGACTGTACCCACAGATGTGTGTGAGTTGAGTGGAGCTGTGGTGAGAGTGTCCAAATGATCTGGACATTGATGTGTGTGAATGTTCCTTGTCATGTGGGTGAGTGTCTATGTTGAGTGTTGCACCACAGCTGCATGGAGGAGGCAACAGCTCTACCCATCTGATGTGAGAAGTGATCCGTGCTGTGTATCTGACTTGCTGGGCTAGCCCCATGCCTGTGACACCCCCAGGCAAGTGGCACATGTGCAGAGTGAGGTTTGTATCGGCTGTTGCCACTGGCAGGTGAATGATCTGTGCCTGTGTGTGTCTGTGTAGTCTGCTGATGTTGGGTCAGTGGCCTGGGGCATGTGACTGCTTGGAGGCGCTGGCCATCAGCTTTGTGTTGCTTGTGATGTACAGTGTGTGCCATGATCAGGGAGTGTGTCGCACCCCTCATGTCACCTGTGTACTTCCAATGCCATGTAGTGCATTGGGCCTTACACAGAGGCCAATGGCCCTATGACAAAGGTGCTATTATTTTGCAGCATACTATGCCCTGTTCAACAAATCAAAGATGTTCTAATGTGTGTCTCTGTGACATGGAGCAGGTGTAGTGATCTATTCTCACTTTGGCATCCTCACAGGTAACCGCCTACGAGAAGGGGAAGATATGGAAGCGGGCCGTCAGGGCCGTGATCTCCGTGGAGGGTCGCAGTCGGCGCCTGGCACAGGTGAGGAAACGCTGGCAGGACATCCGGTGCTGGACCAGGAGGATCGCCCGGGTCCTGCTGGGGGACTCACCAGAAGGCAAGAACCGCGGGCGCCGGCACCTGACCCACCAAATGAAGCATGTCCTGGCGGTGGTCTTCCCTGACATGGATAGGCGGTTACAGGCGAAGCAGCAGCAGCAAGGGGGTAGGTACATGTGTGTTTGTTGTGTGTCACCAGCTTTGGGAAGTGCTCAGTCGCATGGATACACTGCCAGGGTTAATATGTGCATTGCATTTTCTGTTCCCCAAAGTCATCCGCTGCTGTTCTTCCTCCTTTCCCCTCCTTGACATGTGTTCGCTGGTCTGTGTGTAATCACTATTGCACATGGTCATCTAGGCTGGCAGTTAATCCAAGTGCACATTGCTGTCTGCATCATGTGGGGGTGGGGTCGAAGACATGTGTTGTTACCTTGCCTGTGCCTTGTCCTGTTCAGTCATTTGGGGGTCCATATCAGTTGGCACTGATGCTGAGTCTCAATATAGGAGTGTGAGTGTTCAAATGAACAGACTTGCAGCATGCATGACTGATGTTGTGGCCTCAGACATGATGTGCATGAGTGGGAGATATGCATAGTGCTGGGACGGTAGCTCATGTTACAGTCAGATAATTCCAGGACCATGGAGCAGTCTGCCCACTACAGTACCCTAAGACACCCTTGCCTCTGTATAATGTGTGTCATCCAACACTGTGCCCATTCTCAATGTGTTCAGCATAGTTTTGCCTCTGTGGCATTGTTCCCTGGCCTCATTTGTATTTATCTAAAGTGTGCTACATGTGCCCATTGTACAGGCTGACCCAATTTTGCTTTTGCATCCTCACACTGGCCAGTGCCGGTATGTCTATGTACGACAATCTGTTGAGGTCTTTTGTCACAAATATGTGTTGGCAGCCTCACTAGGTGATGTGGAGTACATTTAGGATTTCCTGATGCACTTTTTAGTAAACCCAGATTGAGAGGTGTCACTTCTTGAACTGTCTCAATCACAATGTCTCAGGTATGGGGTGTTTTTGCGGGCAAGGACTACATGTCCAAACCTTATGTCTCCTTGCCAGGTCTGACCAGTGTGTGATGATTGTCTGGACAGGCACTCAGCGTGCAGTGACCCAGGCATGTTGTGCAGGGTGTCATGTTTGTGCTTTGCAGCATGTGTCACAAGTTAAAAAAACATGTTTCCTGCTCATCCATTATTGGCACGGGTGTGTGCTCCAGATGCTATGTGGTTTGGTCTGTGTGTGCTGACATCTGTGTGGACATTCTTCGTTCACATCAGGGTGTCTCCTCAGTGCAGGTGCTCCTTATTCCAACACAATTTCAGGGCCATTTGCTAATGCATTGTCCTGTGTCTGGACATGTGTGCCACTCCACATGACAGGTAGTGTGTCAGATGTGTTGCCAACTTTGTCATCATGATACGGATGGCCATGTGACAGGTGGCATGTTTTAAGTTGTTATTCAAGAAGTCATGTGCCCTGGCACTCACTACACTTGTCAACATGTCCCAATAGTTTATATGCTTCACTTTGATTTTTGTGAAGGACAATGATGTGCCTGCATGACAGATGTCTCCCAAGGGATTGCACAAGTACCACTTTTACACTTTTGTGGAACACGCTGGCACAATTAGAACATGGGCACATTTCTGTCCAAAATTTGTTTAGGAATTTTACATATCCATGTTCCCACAGTGTGTTAGCATTTGGGTTAGTCCTTGGTTGTTGCTGATGCCAACTTACCGGTGTCAAGTCATCCCGACCACCGTGGTGCCATGTATATGTACTTCCTGATACCACATTTCTTCTTAACATTGGCTTCTTGGCATTAGGCGGGCAGCTCATACAATGACTGTGTAAATGTAGTTTTATGTGCACCTCCTTGTGTGACTTCTGATATTCATGCACATGTGTGTTCTGTTCCACCGGTGGGACATTCACACATTCCAAATATGTCAATTGTGTAAAGTTTTGTGCTTCCCAATGGATCAGATAGTATTACTTTTGCTTTTCGACAGTACTCACAGGTCTATGAGTGTGGGGACCCCTTCAGCATTGGCGTCTGTTATTTGGCATACTAATACTATTTCGTTCGCAGTGACCAGGAGGTGGCATGCCGTCATGGTCTGCCTGTGCTCCACTGTTCACAGACACTAGCTTCTCTGTATAATTGGATATCCAGTTATTTGCTGTGGTGTCCTGATTTTCATTTTTTCAGGGGGCATGTTGGGTGAACCAACTGGGGAGTGCAGGGCTTACATATGTGCTGGGTATTCTAGATGTTCCTCATGATGCTTTTCATGATATGCACTGTGACCTATTTAGTTTGGACTCATGTGTCAGATGTACACAGGTGACTGATTATTTCCTGTCTCTTCACCTTGCCCACAGCATCATCGGGGGACACCGAGGGAGACACCTGCACGGACGTGAAGGAGGGATCCAGCACCAGTGCCACCACTCCTGGCGAGTCGGCAGCATCAAGTGGCACGGAGGGCGTGGGGAGTGCAGCGGAGGACCTGGGTAGTAACACCACTGACTACAATGCAGACGGGTCCGAGGCTGAACTCCCTGAGGGGGCGGAGGCTGCTCCAACAGCTGGCAGCAGCACTACAACTGTCACCGCCCCCTTCATTCCCATCACCGCCCTCCTAGTTGCTCGGGTCCCTTCTGTCCATGTAGGGCAACAACGTGTCTCCTTCGTGCCAGGCACTGCACCCCCTGCCCCTGTCTCCCCTGCTGCTCTCACTGCCGAGTCTGTGGACATTCAGCGGCAGTTGCAGGTTGGGCAGACATCGATCCTGACTGTCCTCCATGGCCACACCAGACTGCTGACACAGATGATGTTGTACATGGAGGGCATGCCATCAGTGATGTCTGACCAAAGGATATTGCTGAGGTCCATGGACTCGTCACTGACGGCAGCAGTGAGTGTCCTGCAGCACTTGCTCCCCCCACCTACCCCTGCGCCATCCACACTTCCCACTCCCATTCCTTTCCCAAGCACACACACACCTTCCCAGGCAGGCACACACGAGACACAGGCAGCACACCAACAGGGAAGGGCAAGCGCACACCTCCTGTCACGCACACTCAGGGGGAAGAAGGCACACCCACTGGGTCTAGGGCACACAGGCAGACATGCAGCCACATTCGGAGTCCGCATGCCTCACTCCCCAGTCCCCCCAATGTCACTCACCTTGGCTCCCCTGCCCCACAGTCTGAGAAGGAGACCTACTTGGCTGTGCTGGGCCTCAGCCCCACTGTTACACCTGCGCGCAAACGGGAAGGCACTCCACGGGTAGGGGAGTTGAGTCCCCCCCCTGTCCACCACCTCCCCCAGTAGCGCTGCAACCCATCCCTCCTGCAAGAGCTTGCGGACGTGTGCAGCGCAATACTGACCTCCACCTTTGGCGCTGCCCCACCCCCTGTGGTGGAGTCGTCAGTCCCTGCACCCCCAACACCTGCCCTACCCCCTCCTGTCCCTGCGGTGCCTGGTCCTTCCCCACATGATGCCCCCACCCCAGTCGATCAACCAGAGGTATCTAATGTGCAGGCAAGCTAAGGGAGACGCGTGGCCATGTGTCCCCCCCAGGACTTCGTGTCTGGACTGGCCTATGGCCTTTGTAAATAGTGTCCTTTTCTACTTTTTGTTTTCATGCTGAATAAAGCATTTTGTTTTTACTTTGCACACGATTGCTTTTCAGGTATTGATGTTGGTGCTGATGCTCCATGAGTTGGGGTGGTGATCATGTGTTGGGTATCTGGGAAATGTAGTAGTCTGCTGCTCATGGGGTGGACCCTGGTATCTGCGTGGCATCACAAGGTCTCTGCAATGATTCTTTGGTCGTGTATGCTCTTTGTGTTTTGAGACATTGTCCCAAGGAGTGTTCCTTCCTCTGTGGCACCTGACATCTTCCCTGCAGGGAGTTGCACCATTGCTGTGCTGACCTGTGTCTACATTCCCTTGGTGGCTGATGGATCCCTTCAACTATGTCCATGCCTGCTCAGCAATGTGTCTGGCTGCATCGTCTGTGCCATCCTTGGTAGTCACTGTACTTGTGTATAGAGTATGTTGCCATGCCTCCATGGGGAAATGGTCCCTTTTCCGCACTATGCATGCGTGTACTCCCAGCCTAGCACACATATGGTGCTTGTTCTGCAGGGTATTTGGTCACCTGAATGACAATTGTCGGCATTGTATCTGTGGGAAGTCCACCCTATTCCTCCCATGGGAGACAACAACTTGGTGGCTGTGCCAGCACCTGTACATTCCTATCAGTCCTGGAATGTGCGTGACAGTGTGTGTTCCCTTTGGTTCTCTTAGTTTAGTGGGTTTCACATAACTATACAGTCTTGTGACATGATCTCAGTGTGTGTATTGTGCTGCATCCGCCAGGGGTGGGTATGCATGTGTCATTTGTCATCGCACCCACATGTGGTGTGTCATGCAGTGGGGGAATGACATCCATCCTCATGGGAGTGGGACACTGCTTTCAGTGATGTGTTGATATGGCACTCTCAACAGTCGCACATTGGGGATGCGTTCATGGACCCATGGAGTTGTGGTCATCTGAGGATGATGCACCCACCCCTCATATGTCTGGGAACTGCTGGGAGGCCTCTGCACCCACCCCTCATATGTCTGGGCACTGCTGGGAGTGATATGCACCCACCCCTCATATGTTTGGGCACTGCTGGGAGGCCTCTGCACGCACCCCTCATATGTCTGGGCACTGCTGGTAGTCCTCTGCACCCACCCCTCATATGTCTGGGCACTGCTGGGAGGCCTCTGCACCCACCCCTCATATGTCTGGGCACTGCTGGGAGTGATATGCACCCACCCCTCATAAGTCTGGGCACTGCTGGGAGGCCTCTGCACCCACCCCTCATATGTCTGGGCACTACTGGGAGGCCTCTGCACCCACCCCTCATATGTCTGGGCACTGCTGGGAGTGATATGCACCCACCCCTCATATGTCTGGGCACTGCTGGGAGGCCTCTGCACCCACCCCTCATATGTCTGGTCACTGCTGGGAGGCCTCTGCAATCACCCCTCATATGTCTGGGCACTGCTGGGAGTGATATGCACCCACCCCTCATATGTCTGGGCACTGCTGGGAGGCCTCTGCACCCACCCCTCATATGTCTGGGCACTGCTGGGAGTAATATGCACCCACCCCTCATATGTCTGGGCACCGCTGGGAGGCCTCTGCACCCACCCCTCATATGTCTGGGCACTGCTGTGAGGCCTCTGCACCCACCCCTCATATGTCTGGGCACTGCTGGGAAGCCTCTGCACCCACCCCTCATACGTCTGGGCACTGCTGGGAGTCCTCTGCACCCACCCCTCATATGTCTGGGCTCTGCTGGGAGGCCTCTGCACCCACCCATCATATGTCTGGGCACTGCTGGGAGGCCTCTGCACCCACCCCTCATATGTCTGGGCACTGCTGGGAGGCCTCTGCACCCACCCCTCATATGTCTGGGCACTGCTGGGAGGCCTTTGCACCCACCCCTCATATGTCTGGGCACTACTGGGAGTGATATGCACCCACCCCTCATATGTCTGGTTACTGCTGGGAGGCCTCTGCACCCAACCCTCATATGTCTGGGCACTGCTGGGAGTGATATGCACCCACCCCTCACATGTCTGGGCACTGCTGGGAGGCCTCTGCACCCACCCCTCATATGTCTGGGCACTGCTTGGAGGCCTCTGCACCCATCCCTCATATGTCTGGGCACTGCTGGGAGGCCTCTGCACCCACCCCTCATATGTCTGGGCACTGCTGGGAGGCCTCCCGACCCACCCCTCATATGTCTGGGCACTGCTGGGAGTCCTCTGCACCCACCCCTCATATGTCTGGGCACTGCTGGGAGGCCTCTGCACCCACCCCTCATATGTCTGGGCACTGCTGGGAGTGATATGCACCCACCCCTCATATGTCTGGGCACTGCTGGGAGGCCTCTGCACCCACCCCTCATATGTCTGGGCACTGCTGGGAGGCCTCTGCACCCACCCCTCATATGTCAGGGCACTGCTGGGAGGCCTTTGCACCCACCCCTCATATGGCTGGGCACTGCTGGGAGTGATATGCACCCACCCCTCATATGCCTGGGTACTGCTGGGAGGCCTCTGCACCCAACCCTCATATGTCTGGGCACTGCTGGGAGTGATATGCACCCACCCCTCATATGTCTGGGCACTGCTGAGAGGCCTCTGCACCCACCCCTCATATGTCTGGGCACTGCTTGGAGGTCTCTGCACCCACCCCTCATATGTCTGGGCACTGCTGGGAGTCCTCTGCACCCACCCGTCATATGTCTGGGCACTGCTGGGAGGCCTCTGCACCCACCCCTCATATGTCTGGGCACTGCTGGGAGGCCTCTGCACCCACCCCTCATATGTCTGGGAACTGCTGGGAGGCCTTTGCACCCACCCCTCATATGTCTGGGCAGTGCTGGGAGTGATATGCACCTACCCCTCATATGTCTGGGTACTGCTGGAAGGCCTCTGCACCCAACCCTCATATGTCTGGGCACTGCTGGGAGTGATATGCACCCACCCCTCATATGTCTGGGCACTGCTGGGAGGCCTCTGCACCCACTCCTCATATGTCTGGGCACTGCTTGGAGGCCTCTGCACCCACCCCTCATATGTCTGGGCACTGCTGGGAGGCCTCTGCACCCACCCCTCATATGTCTGGGCACTGCTGGGAGGCCTCTGCACCCACCCCTCATATGTCTGGGCACTGCTGGGAGTGATATGCACCCACCCCTCATATGTCTGGGCACTGCTGGGAGGCCTCTGCACCCACCCCCCACATGTCTGGGCACTGCTGGGAGGCCTCTGCACCCACCCCTCATATGTCTGGGCACTGCTGGGAGTGATATGCACCCACCCCTCATATGTCTGGGCACTGCTGGGAGTGATATGCACCCACCCCTCATATGTCTGGGCACTGCTGGGAGGCCTCTGCACCCACCCCCTATATGTCTGGGCACTGCTGGGAGGCCTCTGCACCCACCCCTCATATGTCTGGGCACTGCTGGGAGTGATATGCACCCACCCCTCATATGTCTGGGCACTGCTGGGAGGCCTCTGCACCCACCCCTCATATGTCTGGGCACTGCTGGGAGGCCTCTGCACCCACCCCTCATATGTCTGGGCACTGCTGGGAGTGATATGCACCCACCCCTCATATGTCTGGGCACTGCTGGGAGGCCTCTGCACCCACCCCTCATATGTCTGGGCACTGCTGGGAGTGATATGCACCCACCCATCATATGTCTGGGCACTGCTGGGAGGCCTCTGCACCCATCCCTCATATGTCTGGGCACTTCTGGGAGGCCTCTGCACCCACCCCTCATATGTCTGGGTACTGCTGGGAGGCCTCTGCACCCACCCCTCATATGTCTGGGCACTGCTGGGAGTCCTCAGCACCCACCCCTCATATGTCTGGGCACTGCTGGGAGTCCTCTGCACCCACCCCTCATATGTCTGGGCACTGCTGGGAGTGATATACACCCACCCCTCATATGTCTGGGCACTGCTGGGAGGCCTCTGCACCCACTCCTCATATGTCTGGGCACTGCTGAGAGTGATATGCACCCACCCCTCATATGTCTGGGCACTGCTGGGAGGCCTCTGCACCCTCCCCCATGTCTCTGTCCACTGCTGGGAGTCCTCTGCAGCCACCCACCCACCCACCCACCCGCCCCCTTGGTGCAGTACACTGCTGTCCTGTGCATACACACACACCAATATACTGCTTATATGCTGCACCAGGCCCTATGCCAACATTTGTGGCGTGTGTACGTCTTGTATCCATTCTGTACTCGTGCCGTAGGGGTACGGGTGGGACGGACCCTAACCCCGCATTCATAGGGTGTACGGGCTGTACCCACGCTCTGAGGGCGTGGGTACGGCGCGTACCGCTCCATCACCACTCCAATGGTGGTACGGGCCGTACCCACGCTCTGAGGGCGTGGGTACGGCACGTACCCCTCCATCACCACAACAATGGTGCTACGAGCCGTACCCACGCCCCCACAGAGTACACCTCCATCACCACTCCAATGGTGGTATGGGCCGTACCCACGCACCCACAGCGTGGGTACGGTCCGTACCACCATTGTCGTGGTGACGGGTACACGTCCACGTCCACTTCCGTTGTGACGGTACGTAGGGAGTGGTGGACACGCCCCCCCCCGAAGTGACCAGAGCCAGGAGGTCATGTATGTACAGGACATATTTACAATTTAACATGGGTGGGGGTTATGTTTCCTGCCCATGCCCCCCCTCCCTTTGCCCCTGGGTGTTGTTCTGACCTTCTGCGGCATCTGCGTGCAGTTTTTGGCTGCCGTAAAAAATGGTCCGTGCGGAGTGACGTAGGCACGAATCGTACTTGCTGGTCCGTAAAACGCTGCCTGACTCCCTCCGGACGTCACGTACGTGATGTCCCGGATCGGAATTGTGGATTTTTTTTCAACGCACGTACTTTTGTACGAATCGTACGGAAATGGTATTTCTGTACGATTCGTACTTGCTGGTTTGTAAGGAGGATTTCCCGGGTACGAGTAGTACGGAGAAAACGCTCCGTACGACCATTCGTACCCGGGTTTTACAGGATCGGAATCGGCACCTAAATCATTACTTTCCCTACTTTTGCACTCTCAGGAGTGGGAATAGTATTTTTTACCCTCCCGCTATCCAACTCTTTCTCTACTGTTGCCCTCACTGGAGTGGGAATAGTAATTTTTACCCTCCTGCTATCCAACGCTTTCCCTACTGTTACACTCTTTGGAGTGGGAATAGTAATTTTTACCCCTACACTATCCAGCGTTTTCCCAACTGTTGCATTCACTCGAGTGGGAATAATAATTTTTACCCCTACGCTATCCAACGCTTTCCCTACTGTTGCACTCACTGGAGTGGGAATAGTAATTTTTCCCTTCCTGCTATCCAACGCTTTCCCTACTGTTGCACTCTCTGGAGTGGAAATAGTAAATGTTATCCTCCCGCTATCCAACGCTTTCCCTACTGTTGCACTCTTTGGAGTGGGAATAGTAATTTTTACCCCTACGCTATCCAACGCTTTCCCTACTGTTGCACTCATTGGAGTGGGAATAGTAATTTGTCTCTTCCTGCTATCCAATGCTTTCTGTACTGTTGAACTCTTTGGAGTGGGAATAGTAATTTTTATCCCTACGCTATCCAACATTTTCCCTACTGTTGCACTCACTGGAGTGGGAATAGTCATTTTAACGCTCTCACTATCCAACAAAATCTCTACTTTTTTCACATTACTTTTATTATGTTTACATTTTAAGCTTTTTTATATTATATTATGTATCTTTTATTTAATTGTTTTTAATATTTAATTACTTTTATATTATTTTTGATACATTTTAAAAATTCGATATTTTAGCTAACTATATTTTAACATTCTATATTTTGGAATCGATATTTTAGTACTTACCTGTTTGTAGATAGGGAGTCGATATTCTGTCCTTCTATATTTTGGAGTCGATATTTTGGGCATTCTATATTATGTCCCTCGATATTTAGTCACTGATCCCTTCTCAGGACTTATGCTAGAATTCTTGCTCCCATCATTCTTGTCTTAGTGGTCTAATACACACCTTGCAATAAACCAATTCTTTCTGGGATACATCTATTGCCTCGCCACATCTCAGTACACAGTCACTTTGTTTTTCATTCTATAAAGAATAAAGGGCACTCTCTTCATATTCCCATACTTTTTACACTTCAGCAGGCTTCTCCCAAAATCAGAACTTTATTCCTCTTTGAAATTGTTTACGCAAAATCTCTTAGTGAATGCGTAAAATCTTGATTGCAAAGGTGGTGTTAGTGATGTTGGTGCTACTCTAGTTGTTAGAGTCTTCACACTATAAAAACAATATTGGAAAAACAACATTGGAAAAGATTCTGGAACTTACTCTATCGTAGTTGGTTCAACCTCGTGTGGAGTAGTTAATATGAACTGCCCTTCACTCGAAGAATGATAAACTCCAGTGTTCACTGTTGGTTTCATGGTGGGAGAAGCTGAAAAAGATTGAGAAGAAAATCATTACCATTTGAAGATACCTATTGCCATCTGGCTCATGAGAAACCATCTGGAATGCTTCTTTCTTAAAAACATTAGATTTAGCACTTGTACTCTCCCTTTAAGTGTGACACACCAATATATTTTGTAACAAAGCTTGATTGCAACTGAATGATTCTAGGTCGCAACATCCTTCGTCGTTGCCTGTGTGCCATTCAGATTCACAGGGAATCCAGTGGTGAACATCTCTATCCAAGATCGGTATTGGTAAACAAATGATTTTTCAGCTGACATTTGGAGACAATGACAAAAGTTCAAACAACATGACAACATGACAAGGTCAAATGTGATGTACGCTACTGACAAGCCTGGAAGTGAAAAGGCAGCCCCTTTATCCGGTATGCAGTACATATTAGGAAGGATTGTTTAATGGGACTGCTTTGATGCTTGCACCACGTGTGGATTTATCTTTTCTCATCTATATTATATCGATGTGAAAACTAGTGGATTTAAATATTTTCCATGTATTGCCTTGTTTTTTAATCAATCTTCTTACATTAGACAGTGATTCAAGATTTATGTTAGTCAAAGGATCCAATTGCTGTATTTCAGGAGTGGTGGTGCCTTGGTGTTTCTGACTGGATGCATCCAACTGTGGTGAGTTGTGTATTGTTCATCCAGTCGAGGCAAGAATACCGAAGGAAAATGGGAAAGTGGTCCTATTAATCAACTGAAACTGGTATACAATGTTCACCCTTTGATAGAAAACAGCTTTACCTTTCCTCAACCACTCCCTCTCCCTTTCCGTTATACCCACCTATGCAGACAGAAGTCACTCCATACATTTACTACTCACTCAGAGTAGGTGGTAAATTTATGTTAAAAGCCCAGAATTGGAAAAATCAGTGACCCACAGTAATTTCCCTCTCCATGGAGTGGACCTCACTTCATAGTAATGACAAAATCACATGTGTTCTTCCTAGGCCCCAGGTACCATGCAACTCATAATCAGGGCACAAAGTGCATTGGTGTGGTAGGAATAATAGTATAAACGATGGAGTAATGCAGGAATATCTGATATCTAGAAAGTGAAATTGTTTATTGATTTTGGCAAATAGTAGAGGGTGTGACGGTAGAAAATGTTAGATGGTGTTTAGGAACATCCATTCACATGACCAGACTTAAAAGGTTTATGTCATGTGTGGGAGACCTACACAAAAAGCAGTGGTAAATCTTAGACCAAGTCATTGGAGAAAGTTTTGCTTCCAGTTCTGGAGGGTGAGTTCAGAATGATGAAGAATCCATTGGCACTAGTAACAGAGAGTGAGTGGATCAACAGAGGAGAGAACTGAACCAGATGATGAGAGAGGAGGAGCAGATGTGTAGTAAAGTGCATGAAGCAGGGCTAGTGAGAAGGAATATTATACATCCCACAAGAAAATACAAAGTAACATGAGCTGCAGTGGGCAAGAAAGAAAGAGTAGTAGTATGAGTGTAATAAAATGTTGTAGCAGGAGTAAGAGTCTGGCAACGAATTGGAGGAAAGTACAAGTAAAAGTAGGTGTAACAATAGGACAAGGCAAGGGAGTAAGTATAACAGTACATTTTGGAGCATGAGTAGGCTTAAGTAGAAGAGTAGGTAAACACAAGGTATGTAGAAATACGATCTTGTTAGTGTACAAGTAAGAGTGGGAGTAATAATAGGAATAACAAGGAGCGAAAGCAGGAGCACATAAAACAAATTGTAGGAGTAACTATATACAATTTCAGAAGTAAGACTAGGCATAGGAAACAGCCTTTACAACACAGACATTGCCACACAGCGCCTTTACCATGCAATGCCTTCACTACTCAATGTCTTTACAATGCATGTTGGGTGTGTAAGCCTATAGGGTGGCTAGGGTATTTTTATAGTTTAGCAATGGTAAGGGGTATAGAGCTAAAAGATTATTTTAAGGTTTAGGGGTGGGTCGGGGTATAAGGTGGAAAAAGCATTTTTATGTTTAGCGGTGGGTAAGGGTACGAGTTGGTAAGGGTTTTTTTAGTAAGGGAGTAGTTAAGGGTATTCGGTGGTAAGGGTCTTTTTAGGATTTAAGGGTGGGTACGGATAAAGGTGGCCAAGGGTCATTATAGGGTTTAGGGATGGGGTATGGATAATGAGTGGCAAGGGTATTTTTAGGATTTAGGGATAGGTAATGGGTGATAAAGGTATATTTAGAGTTTAGGGGGTGAGTAGGGTTATATTGTGGGGAGGTCAGTTTTAGGGATTAAGGTTGGTTAAGAGTACAGGATGGCAAGGGATTTCTAAGGTTTAGGGTTGGGTCAGGGTAAAGGTTGCTAAAGGTAAATGAGGGTTTAGGCGTGTGTTCTACTCAATATAAAAAAATGTAAAATTATAATAGTAAAATAAATGGGGGTTGGGGATCTCCACCAAAAAAACAACAATTATTGTATCATTACATATGAGTGGTAAAGGTTTTGCCTGGTAAACGCATTGCATGATTAACGCAAGCGTGGTAAGGGCATGCTTTGTATAGTTATACAACCCTTGGAGTAAGAGTAAGTAGAAGTAATCGTAATTGAAGTCATTCAATGTTATAGTCCTGATGAATCCTCTCATGAGACGCCATGGACACTAAAATACATAGGCGAGGGGCCTTACCATGAGTTTGGCAGACAGGGTTACTGTGTCACAAACATGATGGATATCTGGTCCGCCGTGTTACAATTCCAATACATCCTATGGAGCTTGCAATATGGAGAACGGGATCCCAGCCACCAAACACGTAAACAGGCCCTTAGTCTCCCTATATCCACAGCAAGGAATGGTTGACACATTGGAACAACCGCCTTCATTTTGTGCGTAGATAAGGCCTAAGCTGTTTTTCCTCTGTACATACACTCTCCTACTCTTGGTCACAAGGATGTTTTTCTTTTTTTAGTGTGATCACTGGGACACAGAGTGCTTTTCTTGTGCCATTTGGTTTGCTCTTTATGCTTTTTCTGTTTTTTATTTGCATAAATAGAAGAATTGTTTTCCTATATTGTGAGGCTAAACTATTACTTTATCCATGTTTAACCTTAACTGCCTATAGTGATCTATTTGTAATTAAATGTGCAGTAACTTTATGCTAGAAGAGTTTTTGGTGAACCACTGCTTCTTTAAAGGATATTTGTTGTAATTTCCATGGGATAGGAGTATTCCCATGTGAAGTGGGAACCCCTCTCTTTGATGGAGTGTTAAGTCTATTCCTGGCTCACCATCAATCACTCTAAGACCCAGAGTCAGAATATATGTTTGTCTCACAAAATAAAATCCAGTCGTTAATGGGGGTGATAAATATTGCATTTTAGAAGTTCAGCCCTCAACAATCAGAGATGACATTTCAATGTTGGTGTGTTCCGCATCAATTTTCACAAGTTGCATTTTACGAGGATTTGTTTCTCATACATATTGTGAGGGTTGACCTTCTTTGGCATCTGGTAATGACTGGATATGGTAAGCGGTGGTCCACTTGTATCTATGACTCTGTACAACCTGGAGTTAATGCCTTTGATGGCGATGGTACAGCTGTGATGATGCTCTGACAATGTTTTATGATAAAAGAACAGGATGTCCTATATGAGACCTGAAGAGTTTAACCTCTGTCCAATAAAAAAGTGCTCTGTGAGATACTGCCCCATGAGATCTGCTACAGGTGAGATATCCCCTCACTATATGGGTGTGTGTGTGTGATCCATGCATTGGGGTAAATTCTGGATGTAACCTTTATTCAGAGTGATGTAGAGTGCACCGCGGGACATGAGGGCTTGTGGGTAGCTTGCGAGGCAGCAGATTCTGTGACAAGTGATTCCAATAGCTACAGCTATACTAAATTCTGAGCGCATTCTGTGTGACACGTACAATGAGCAAATCAGAGTAAATGTTATTGCATGTTTTACTGTTGTGCATCCACAACGAGGGGGCAAAGTGCATTTTGGAGGCACATATTCCTGCAATGTAAAGCAGTTGTGTTAGCCTTCCACCTTCTCAGTGCACTCTTGAGTCTTGCTATCCTTCATGACTTCCTTCTGAGATGCACTGCAACCTTAGGGTTTGAAGAGAACTGTCTTGTAGAGTTAGATCTGAATCTCAAGGTATTTCTATGTTTAAAGCAAAGAGCAAAATCAGGCTAAGGGGGCAGTCCTTTGGCAGCACTGCTCAGCTCATAAAAGGGCAATGAAAGGAATCCCTGGCACCTGACTTTCCATATTCCTTGAAATCCACCTATCCCTGACAGACTTCAAGCACTCAGGCTGACCCTCACTGAGACATTGTTGTGAGAAACTGGGTTTTTGATTCACGAAGGTGAAAACCCTTCTCCGGTGGCGTAACGAAACTTGAGGGGGCCCCCCTGCAAAGTACATGGAGGGGGCCCCCCATTCTCCTCGCCAGTCAAGAGCCCTCAGGCAAGCGACCCGCCATACTGCAGGGGCTCACCCCAGCCATCAAAAAAGGATTCTGGTTCCTCTATTGGTCACATCCGCCCTCTCATCGAGCGATTTACATACATCAGTAAATGCTGCTGCGCCCTCCAGCAAAGTTACATAACACTGCCTCCAGCCGGCCCACCAAACACATCCTCCTACTTGATGAGCCACCTTCAAGCGAAGCCCTCTCAGTTAACCACCTCCAAATGCAGATCACTTCCGTCGTGCCTGCTACTAACTCATCCATTACACTCTACCCTCACCCCTATGAAACCCGCAATTATGCTTTTCTGCCCGCCTTTAAAACCACCCCTCGGATGTCACTGCAAACCTGTGACCGCCGCCTACTGCTCCCCTGTCCATCACCCACAGAAAGACTGATGACCAGTCACCATCTAACCACTGCCTACCAGTAAAGACAGAGCCTTTCAGCTGCTGGCCTCCCCAATGCCACTATGGAAGTTTTAAAAATGTTGAACAATCTCTGCAACTGACCACCTCAAAACATTTCTTCCTGCTAGCCTATACGGCATCAAAGCCGTTCCTGCTACTTTTCATCCTCTGCATGATGCACACAATAATATGAAATGTACAAACGGTCCGATGTTTGTTTCCTCACGCCAACATTAATTTACACTATGTACCCCAATAAACCATACCTGCTGTCAAAGGCAAACCAGATCCCATATGTAGCACCAGTCAACAAGTACCCCAAGGACAAACACCAGAGAGAATGAGCGATTCATGAATTAAACCTACAATGACAACGTAGCATTTCCCCACCAACTGTCAGCCCAGCGAAGTCTGCAACCGCACAGTAGCCATCAATACCAGCAACGTCTAAAGCGCATTTCCACTTCCTTTCTTTGGCAGCTCGTACGCCTTCTGGGCGCCATCTACCACAGACCACAGCATTCTTTGTCTCCCTTAGACTAACCGAATGTTGTCGGTGAACGCTTCTCTTCCCCCTTCCTTACTAATAACTAATGGAGGATAACAAAAAAAAAATATAGTATTTTCTTATGCAAATAGCGTATCAAGCACTTGCTGCCCGCAGTCCTCACCAGATCCACACAAATCAATATTCTGCTATCGCACCATCCTGTCACCCCTATTATTATCTGAAGATATTTTTGTATCCCTTCCTTGAACTGGGAAAAGCAATACTTTGCACAAAAACAAGTCCCTTTAAAACCTTTGCTACTTACAGACTCGCAAAGCACTTCCTTGTTTTACTAACTGTTGTAAAGCAAACGGATAACTCATTCTAGGATTGGGATTATTGTTTAGAGGTGTGGAAGTTAATACTGAGACATAGGATGATTTTTTGCATACACTCGTTCTTCCCTGCATGCGCACACAAAGCAACATTACAATTTAGCTAAACAAATTGTTCAGAAATGTACCGGAAGGTAAAGAAACAGCCCAAATTATTTTTACAAAGAAAAATAGACAATCGTCAACTTTATACCCCATGACATAAAAGCCTTAGCGTGCACAGCTTGCTCAAATCCACGCTACCTAATTCTACCAAACTCAGCACATTTGAACATCTCAGAATTCCATGCCACACAATTCAACTATAAATAATTTAACCCTACATTCCATACCACATAATTACAATCCTAAAAATGAAAAAACATATATTTCTACTTCACTCCATACCACATAAGTCCACATCACATAATAACATTCCACACAACTTAATAGCACTCCAAACCACATAATTACACTCCACACAACACAATTTAAGTATACATAATTCCACTTCAACCTATATAATTATACGTCACACAACATATTTACACTCAACTTTAACCCCTTCTGTGCCCATGACGAGATAGTCTCGTCATGGAGCACGGTTGCGCTGTGCCCATGACGAGACTATCTCGTCATGGACCCCGCCCGCTAATGAAAGGGCCGGCACAGGAGGGGGAAAGGGCGGGGCACTCAAGGGGTTAAAACACAGAATTACCCTCCACAAAATACAACTCTGCAACATGCTACATAATTCCACTCCGCACAATTATACACCACACCATGCCACATAATTCCACACGTCTCACAATTCCACAATTCATCCCCACACAATTCATCACACATAATTACTCCACATAATACCACTCAGCACCACATAATTAACCTCCACATAATTATGCTCTCATCCATATTGCATAAATACACTCCACATAAATCTAGTCTATGCCACGTAGCAACATTCCACATACACTCGTTCTTTCCTGCATACGCACAAAAAGAAACATTACAATTTAGCTTAACAAATTGTTCAGAAATGTACCGGAAGGTAAAGAAACAGCCCAAATTATTTTTACAAAGAAAAATAGACAATCGTCAACTTTATACCCCATGACATAAAAGCCTTAGCGTGCACAGCTTGCTCAAATCCACGCTACCTAATTCTACCAAACTCAGCACATTTGAACCTCTCATAATTCCATGCCACACTATTCAACTATAAATAATTTAACCCTACATTCCATACCACATAATTACAATCCTAAATATGAAAAAACATATATTTCTACTTCACTCCATACCTCATAATTCCACATCACATAATAACATTCCACACAACTTAATAGCACTCCAAACCACATAATTACACTCCACACTACACAATTCAAGTACACATAATTCCACTGCAACCTATATAATTATACGTCACACAACATATTTACACGCAAATCCAAAACACAGAATTACCCTCCACAAAATACAACTCTGCAAAATGCTACATAATTCCACTCCGCACAATTATACACCACACCATGCCACATAATTCCACACGTCACAATTCCACAATTCATCCCCACACAATTCATCACACAATTACACCACATAATACCACTCAGCACCACATAATTAACCTCCACATAATTATGCTCTCATCCATATTGCATAAATACACTCCACATAAATCCAGTCTGTCACGTAGCAACATTCCACATAACTACACTTCACACCATGCCTCATGATACCACTCAACATAATTTTCACCCAGCAGCGAACACTTCCACGTCACACATTTCAACTCTACACATTTCCATTCCACACCACATAATTCAACAACAAACTACATAATTCAAACCAACAACAGATTTACATAACACACCACATACATCCAATCTACACCACAAAATTCCACATCATGCTATAATATTTAACAGCACACCACATAAGTAAACTCCACTACATACCACTCCACAACGCAAAATACCATTCCAGATAATCTCACTCCAAGACACACAATCCCACTCCATGACACACAATCCCACTCCACATAATTCCAGTACACTCAATACCACACAATTACTATCCGCATAATTACATTATTACGCTACACAGATCCAATCCACACAACACAATTCCACAACTAACAATTCCAATCCAAACCACATATGTCCACTTGACACCACACACATTCACTCCACTCCAAGCAGAAAACACATAGGTAAAATACACTGTCCTTTACAATGTCAATAGCTCTAACTCTCACAAATGCAAGACCAATTGCATTGCAAATGCTTGTTTACCTTCCAATGCGACCGAGCAGATCCTGTTCATTTTTTTTATTTTATGGAGTTTTATATAGCTCGAACTTGACCCGTATCGGGTATCATAGCGCTTTACATGAGCACCAGTTGCATTACATGAGGACACATTCATATTTGTTAGGCACAGGGAGATTAAGTGATTTGCCCAGAATCACAGGATGTTCAGCGTCATTGTTGAAACTCAAATCCAGTTCCCCAGATTCGAGGTCAACCGCCCTGGCCGTTAGGCCAACTCCTCTCCCAAGTATGAGTAAGAATAGGCATAAGAAGGGCTAAGCAGAAGAGCTGAAGTATTTAGATGTAAAAGTAGTGGAAGGTAGGTTCAAGTAGGAGTATGCAGGAGTAAGAGTGCAAGTAGGAGTAGGTAGGACTAAGTTAATGGTAACTAGGGCATTGGTAAATACGGTAGCAAAAGTAAGAATAGCAGAAGACGTAATAGGAGTAAGAGGAGAAATGAGTAAGAGCAGGAGGAAATAGGCGTAATAAATTGTAAGTGGAAGCAAGAGTATGTTGGAATAATAAAACGTAAGAGTGGGAACAAATATGAGGTGTAAGAGAAAGGTAAAATTAAGAGGTTACGTAGCACAGTAAGAGGAAGTATGCAACATATGAGTAGAAACAAAAATCAGCAGTAGGCATAAGTAGGAAAAGTTAGTAAATTAAGTGCAAGATTAAAGGAAATAAGATTCAGTGAGACCAAGATGAGAAAAGAAAGACGAAGACAGCAAATCCTTCCATATTCTTCTACGACTCCAGTGCTAACAAAGCATGACATGCTTTTCATTTTATGTACACATCAGATGAAGAGCAAGGACCTTCCATTAAGCGCTATTGGAACACGCTTCAGTTGGTAACTTGCGTGCAGCTGAAATAGGTACAATTTATGTGTTTTATAGCGCTCACAAACAGCATAAGCGTGTTTCTTGGCACTATTTCAACAAAAGTTAACGCTATGCCACTGGCAGAGGTGCAATTTGTTTTATTAATGGGTTGCACACAGACCAGTCTCTGTGACGTGCTGTTCGATGAAAAAGTGCAAGAAAAGACTTCTTAATACCACGTGAGCAGCACTTCAGAACTGTTTGGATAAAGCTTAGCCGATGCCCGGGAGCCGAATAGTGATTTTTGTGTGTCTCTGGCGCCCAGTAGCAGTGCGTTTACCCCGAGGGCCACATTTGGCATGTTCTGATTTGAACTCACCATTATAGAGAGAATGTAATACTAGGTCATATATTGTCACATGCAACAAGGGTTGTCAATCCCGGCCCCCTTTCTCTGTAGTCCCCGGCACCTGTTTAGAGGTGGACAGGAAGGAGCCTTCTCTCCTTCCAGCACAGCAAGCAATACCACAGAACAGCGCCAAGGCCAACACAAACGGCTTCCGGTAGCTCAGCTCATGTGCCCCGGTAGATGTGAGGCTGTGAGCTGATGAGTAAGAGGTTTAGGAGCAGGGTGAGGAGCTGGCAGCTTACACCAGGGTGGAGCAACAGCACCGAGGCGTCTACAGCAACAGGGGACGGGTCTCCTCAGCTCCGAAGTGTGAGGCCAGCACGTGGGAGCCATGCAGCGGCAGCCAATGCTTGTGAAGCAAGTAATCAAGCATTGGCAAAGGTAAAATAAAACCAAGCTAGTGCCAACTAACACGAAGGGTGGGACGGGGAATGGTAAAATTGGGAGCAGGAGGCAGGCCCGGCTCCAGGAATTTTTATTTGGGTGGGCCAAGGGTACATTCGGGTGGGCCACTGCTGGCCCGATTTATCGCTTATATATCTAGCCAGGCCTGCTTCTGGGCCCTCCTTTATCTCTCCTTACTCTTACAAGGCACAGTAAAACGCACTCTTTTCAAAGTCTCTTTCTAAATGTTATCACTCTCAAAAAGTGCTTTTCTTCCATGCAATGTCCCTTTTTTGGGAAGAGGAAGTTTCTAAGGTGGGAGTATCAAGCAAGTGACACTACCCGGGCTTCCTCTGTGCGAGCCTTCAGGGAGAAACCCTCTTCATTACTACCTCCACCTGACCTCTGACTCTGCAGCGCACTCCCTTACAGGCTTGATTATCCACTTTTCTACCACCCTTCTCCATCACACCTTATCTCACACCTGACCTTGGGCCCTAGCCCCATATCAGCCACCATTCAGTTCCACTTTCACTATTCCCCGTAAAAAAAAATAGTAAAATCACCTTCAAACCTGAAACATTGAATATAGCAGTAAAAATAATTAGCATGCATGATAAAGTATGCTCCACAGTTGTCCTAATCACCTGACTGTTAATTAAATAAATGAAAACAGAAAGGCCATGACAGGGCCGGCTTTATTGCTGGTGCAAACGTCTTTTTGACCTCTTTTTTGACCTCTTTCTCTGTAGATAGCTTAACTACCACCCTCCAACAGTACCCTTCATCTCGCCATAGCCACTCCCCCTCATGGCCTCCTCCTCAGACTCCCTAACTACCACCCTCCACCAGTGTCCCCCATCTTTCTGTAGCTCCCCCACACCCCATGACCTCCTCCTCAGATTCCCTCACTGCCACCCTCCACCAGCGCCCCTCATAGCTTCGTATTTCCCCCCACCCCATGACCTCCTCCTCGGATTCCCTGCCACCCTCCACCAGTGCCCCTCATCTCTCTGTAGTTCCCCCCCATGACCCCCTCATCAGATTCCTTCACTGCCACCCTCCACTAGTGCCCCTCATCTCTCTATAGTTCCCCCCACCCCATGACCTCCTCCTCGGCGTCCCTCGCTGCCATGATTCACTAGTGATTCTCATTTCTCTGTAGCCCCCCGCACCCCATGACCTCCTCCTCAGATTCCCTTACTGCTCCCTCAACCAGCGCCCCTCATCTCTCTGTAATTCCCCCCGAGCCCCATGACCTCCTCCTCGATTTACCTCACTGCCACCCTCCACCAGTGCCCCTCATCTCTCTGTAGTTCCCCCCACCCCTGACCTCCTCCTCAGATTCCCTCACTGCCACCCTCCACCAGTGCCCCTCATTTCTCCATAATTCCCCCCACCCCATAACCTCCTCCTCAGATTCCTTCACTGCCACCCTCCACCAGCACCCCTCATCTTTCCGTAGATACCCCCACCCGTGACCTCCTCTTTGGATTCCCTCACTGCCAACCCCCACTAGTGCCCCTCAGCTCTCTATAGTTCCCCCCACCCCATGACCTCCTCCTCGGCGTCCCTCGCTGCCATGATTCACTAGTGATTCTCATTTCTCTGTAGCCCCCCGCACCCCATGACCTCCTCCTCAGATTCCCTCACTGCTCCCTCAACCAGCGCCCCTCATCTCTCTGTAATTCCCCCCGAGCCCCATGACCTCCTCCTCGATTTACCTCACTGCCACCCTCCACCAGTGCCCCTCATCTCTCTGTAGTTCCCCCCCACCCCTGACCTCCTCCTCAGATTCCCTCACTGCCACCCTCCACCAGTGCCCCTCATTTCTCCATAATTCCCCCCACCCCATAACCTCCTCCTCAGATTCCTTCACTGCCACCCTCCACCAGCACCCCTCATCTCTCCGTAGATCCCCCCCACCCGTGACCTCCTCTTTGGATTCCCTCACTGCCAACCCCCACTAGTGCCCCTCAGCTCTCTGTAGTTCCCCCACCTCATGACCACCTCCTCCGCTTCCCTCACTGCCAACCTCCACTAGTGCCCCTCATTTCTACATAGCCCCCCCACCCCATGACCTCCTCCTCAGATTCCCTCACTGCTCCCTCCACCAGCGCCCCTCATCTCTCTGTAGTTCCCCCCACCCCATGACCTCCTCCTCAGATTTCTTCACTGCCGCCCTCCACCAGTACCCCTCATCTCTCTGTAGTTCCCCTCCACCCTGTGACCTCCTCCTCGGATTCCCTCACTGCCACCCTCCACTAGTGCCCCTCATCACTCTGCTGTTCCCCCCACCCCGTGACCACCTCCTCTGACTCCCTCACTGCCACCCTCCACCAGTGCTCCTCATCTCACTGTAGCTCCCCACCCCATTACCTCTTCCTCATTTTCCCTCACTGCTACCCTCCACTAGTGCCCCTCATATTTCCGCAGCTCCACCCCCACTCCAGGACCTCCTCCTCGGCTTCCCTCACTGCCACTCTCCACTAGCGCCCCTCATCTCTCTGTAGTTCCCCCCACCCTGTGACCTCCTCCTCTGACTCCCTCACTGCCACCCTCCACCAGCGCCCCTCATCTCTCCGTAGCTCCCCACCCCATGACCTGTTCCTCGGATTCCCTCACTGCCACCCTCCACTTGTGCCCCTCAGTTCTCCGTTGCCCCTCTCTCATATCCATTCCATTTGTTGTACAGCGCTACTCAGATGAGTGTAGGGTGTCACAGTACTTTACATATTAGCACGCATTATACAGAGACAATAAATCAGTCTATGGGGAATGTCACATAAGCCAATGAGGATTACAAGGTGTAGAAATCACGTCATCCATACTGGTGGGCAATATATTTTACGGGGGTTTGGACTGGAGAAGCACAAACTCAGGATTTAAAGAGTACTCCAGTGGTTGGGGGTTGGCTTTACTGATAAAAATGTATAACTGCCCAAACAAACTCTTTTTGGCAACATTAGAATAATGAAGGAATGGAGAAGTTCTAACTATATCACAATGCAAAAAAGCGAAGTTTGTATGCAGCTCTTTAAAGACAGTTCATAGGTCACTGTCCTATGTTAGGATAGTAACTTCTGAACTGCAAGTAACACAAGGATATCTGTGACAGAGGTAGTAACCCACTGAGCTATTCCCATAAAATTCAGTTTATCAGCATTTAAAAACTACCAACAGACAAATGGTTACTCTGCAGCAGGATCGTAAATCACCAGTAATCTGCACAGTTTTAATTGTAGTTGTACATGGTGGCAGATTCACTGGGAGGGCCATGGCTCATGTTTGGGTGGGCCAGGCTCATGTTTGGGTGGGCCTGGCCCACCCGGCCCACCCACCCTCTAGAACCGGGCCTGGCAGGAGGTAACATATCCTGCACTTGTTAGTGGTGTGAGACAAAGAAAAGGGTCAGCGACAGGAGGATATTTACAGCTGGGACTAATTAAAGTCCCAGATAACCTATCTGTAGAAATGTAAATGCAGCATTTTAAAACATATTAGGCATTTGTTATCAACCCACAACATAGCATGTTTTTTGAAGGAGCACACAATGAAAACTCACAATTAAAAACTGCTAGACTTACCGACAACGCTGCAGAATGTGATCTGTCCTGCTCTTTACAAGTCTGACCTCTCTCCCTGAAAGCCCCGGTGTTTCTGAAGAGTGCGGGGCCCCATCCTTTTTCCGGCCGGGCTCTGACTGAAGAGAAACAATGTAACTTGTTACTTTGTTTCTCTTCAGTCCTGCCCTGGGTCAGCGGGAGGAGCGCAGAGCAGGCTGCAGGCTGCACCTGCTTTCTAGAGCAAGCATTTCTCTCCCAGCTCTTTACCGAAGAGCTGAGGGGGCCCCCTTCACCTACCGAAGACTGGGGGCCCCCCCGCACCGCGGGGGCTGCGGGGGCGTTTTTTACGCCCCTGCCCTTCTCAAGAAACAACCAGAATCCTGTCAGTGTGAAGCATAAAATTTCACCAAAGTAACCTGTGTGTAGCCCTCTACTTGCTTGGCACAAAAGCAGTCAGGCGTAACTTAGAGGCACTGTGTGAAGAATTTATGCAGCACATAAACAGTACTAAACTGAGAACACAACACAAGAAAAATCCAAAACCAATTTAGAAACATAGAACAAAATGTAATATATAAAATCAGACAAAAATCCAATCAGTAAAACTGTAGATATGCAATTTAAAGTAAAACGTGTGCCATGAAGCAGAAAGCACTATATGCGGGTATCTGGTCACGCTAGACCAGGACAATCTCACAAGTTGAGGGCAACTGCGATGGAGTACGGGCCAGATACTGGGACAAGGTTAGTCCAGCTGAAAATGTTACCTTCTCACTGTCCTGCACACAGAGTTTGAAACTTAAGGATTTCAAGGAGGAACTCAAATGATGCCAGCCAAGCATCTAGAACCTAGAGAGGCCCCTGTTGATCTCACACCAACAGAGGCTAGCAGAGCTTTGGCAGGTCCAGGCAGGGCCATTTGCAGGTTACTGGGCAGTTGCAGGAAGGCCTCTGCAGCTTTTTCTTGCCATGTACCTCAGGACAGGAGGTCAGCCAACTGACCCTTGGAGTGCCCTAGTAGCCTTGAGCTCAAAGAGATGATGCACTAAACTTCAAGCAGCAAGGAAGGCCTCAAGCAGCAGGAAGTCCTCTGAAAGACAAGGCAGACCTTAAGCTGCAGGGAATTCCTCTGAAGAACAAGGGAGGCCTCAAGTAGCAGGGCAATCCTCTGGAAGCAGAAGTTATGTTCTTTGAAGTACAAAGCAGGGCTCAAGCAGCAGGGCAGTCCATTTAAGTGCAGGACTGGCCTTCTGAGTGCCCTCTGCAGGTCCAGGAGTGAAACTACGAGTGGGTCTGACGTTCTTATTTTTATACTTCACAACTTGAATTGAGGCCACCACTGTATGCCTGCATTAGCAGAGCCTCATCTAACTGAACTGTTGTTTTAGCCATGCTCTCCTCACTGGAGCCAGTGCGGGACAGGCACGCAGAATGTGCTCTATAGTTTCCCTGAAATAACTGAAGCATTTAGGTTACCCCATTTTGGTGCTGGGACTAGAGTTGGAAGTCCTCTCAGACTGTATAACAAACGCTTATGCTTTGTAGTTTTCCTAGAGGTGGTTCCAAATAAAGTTGACTGGTGAGGATGGAATAGCTGTTAATAACAGGTCACGCATGCTTTTTGATATTTCCTGCTCGTCTTCAGCAGTGACACTGAACGTATAATCCTGCGGAAACCAATCTGCTTGTGGATGCTGGAGGTAGTGATTGATTTATAGGCATTTCGTCTCTTGAGATCTGATTTTTGCACCAGATCAAATGATTGAGTGAAGCCATCTGAGCCTGGTGGAGTTCAATGCACAACTTCAAGAACGCTGCTTTGCTAGTGATAGATTGCGTATTTAAGCCAAATTCTAATCGAAGTATTGTCCGTGAGCCATGTTGCGGAGGGTGAACATTCCCTTCTGTAAGTCATTGTAGTTTATGGTCAAGCAATGTTGCCTCGCTCCCCACTGGGCATCCGTACTGTAGGCAAGCGTAGGTAGCTATATCCCCAGGATTACTTTAGCATTGCAGCCAATGTGGGGCCTGATAATTGTTTGTAGGGCGTAATGATTGAAAAACACAGGGACAAGGCTGTATTTTTCATGTATCATTTGTGGGGTAAGAGAGAGCCTCAGTTATGGGTGACCAGGCCCACGCATGAGCTGGCTTGCATCACTCTTGCACCTAGCAACTTGGTGCAAGAGAGACTTAAACCTTACATGTGATTTATGAAGCCACGCATGTCTACTTTGAAAGGCCCTGAGTGGCTCCATAACTCTGGAGTAAGGCAACGCAGCGCAAATCGCTTCATTGTCTTACTCTGCCCTGGGAAGGCGTTCCATGGGCACTGCGTTTGTGTGCATTCCGCAGCGCACAGAGAACGAGGAATATGCCTCTCAGGGTTGTTTGTGTGCTAGAAGATGTCCCTTCCTGCAGAAAAACAATCCTGCATGCAATGCAGGCACCCGTGCTCCATCGTGCAAGGGTGCTTTCTTTGGCTCCAAGCTGCTTAAAGGGCACTATGCGGGGGGGCAGGAATGCGTTGTATTGCCTTAAATACAGCACATTCCTGCCCTTGCCCTGTCATGCAGTGCAGCACAGCAAGGTGACGTGTTGCACTGCACTGGGTGGAAATCTTGTAAATAGGCTCCTTAGTATCTGGCTTCCCTTAGCACCCAACCTCAGTCCAGGTCCCAGGTTCCAGGCTCCTTTATTTTATTCCCCAGAATCATGACTTTAGTCTTATTGAGGTTTACTCTTAGCTCACTTAAGAGAAAGTAGCTATCGAGAGGGTTAAACAAATGTTATAAACCTACATATGAGCAAATTTCTACCGGAACCTTTACCGTTCATTCTTGTAAGACTCACCTAAAAACTCTTGCTTGATCTACTCGCGAACATCTCCTGCCAAGGTCCCATTTCGTCTGTTATTTATAGGTTTTCGCATTCCTTGGTGCTAACGAACTGGTATGCAATAAGCTATGCTAGACTTACATTCTGTGTCTATGCATAGGTCTATGTTCCTGAGTGAAGTTACTGTTCCTGTTTTTAATTGGTTATAAGTTGTTAAATGCTTTCTAGCGAAATGTACCATAGAAATTGAATATTGGCGGCCTTACTGTGAAGCGCCCCGATACCCTACGCCTACGGGGTCAAGTTCCCGGTATATAAAACAATAAATAAGAATAATATTAGTCTTGCTCACTACAAGGACATCATTGACAGAAAAGAGACTTGGGAGTGGACAATCGCAGAGATCTGGAGCTATGGAGAAGGTGCCCATATATCCCGCCTCCTTGATCCGTGGGACTGTGGACACCACGTGAGGGAAGTGGGGCTGGGAGAAGGGAGGGAAGCAAGGCCCTTCTGCTCGGTGTTTCAGAGCAGTACAGAGCCACTTGGATCCCCTCTGCTATGACATCAGAGAAGAATCTTCAGCAGGTTCTTGAGCGCCCAATAGAGGCTCACTCGTAGAGCGATGACATTGGATTCTTACCTTGGAGCACGCTCACTCGGACGTGGAACAGTGGGTCCAATCCCGGGGTGCTGATTCCACACTGGTACATCCCAGCATCTTCCTCGCTGAGCCTCTGCATGGTCACTGTGAACGTACGGGAGGCAGGGTTGTCGCGGATTGAGAATCTGCCATGCCTGTGCCATTGCTGTGTAGACACCACGACCGTGCAAAAGCGAGTGCCTCCCTCACACCAGTATTTGTTGTTGTCCTCATACTCTTCTTCATATTGGCACTGGACCGTGAGTGAGCCTCCCTGGTGGCCGGTGACCTCTGGGGGTCCAGTCAGAGCCTCGGACCTGCCTTCAACAGAAAAGAGAAAATTAGCCAAACTCCTCGGCGTCCTGAATTCACCATTAGTATAGTACACATGCATGGGGACAATTAAGAGGTACTTCTTCCAGTCCCCTTAGTGCCACTTGCCGTTGTCCCTTCCTTTCGAATAACAATCCTACCTGCGATGCAGGCAGCGTTGCACCAGGGCACAGGGGCGCCTGCGTGGGCGCTAGGCAGCACATAGTACACCAACGCAAAGAGCGGTGTGCACACTACAATGTTAAATATGGCGCATTCCAGCCCTCTCCCTGCCGCGCGTCTCCGCTCAGGAGGGTGTCTTGCTGTGCTGCGTTGCGTGACATTTTGATAAATCAGCCGCATTGTGCTTCACAGAAAACATGTTCATTGCAGCAGGAACCCCGCCAGTAGTAAACACAACGATATACACATATTTTCCTTGCACATCTGCAATGTTAGTTGACCTTGGGCCCAGTGCACAAGACCCCAGTCTCTGGGATGTAGAGCACGTATTGGTCGGTGGGTGACCCAGGCCCGCAGCCAATGACCGCCTTGAACAGGTTTACATGTGTTGCGGGGTTAAAGTCATTTATAATTGGAGCACGAGGGCTAATATCTTGTCAGTCCCGGGACTTCATAGTCCAAAAATCTTAGATAAGCCTTACTCGAGAATGTTGTATTAGTAGCGCAAATTCACAAATATTTTCCCAGAGGTTAGTCACACTTGCTCATGATAAAAGTTGCGATGCACATGTATGTAAAGTATGCATGAATCACATATGCAGGTTGACATGCTCATGTATTTTCAAAAGTGGGCGTCCCCTGGGAGTTGTCAGAGGTGTAGTGACCTGCTGGTCACTGTTCGTGTTGTTTGATATACCAGCCACTCCCCCAGGGCTGGCCCACACCCCACCCCAGACCCATCTAGTACAGGCGTCACAGGACATGTGACTCTGATAATAAAAGGGGGGCGGCTGCAAGGGCCCTGGGTCAGGTGTACTCTGTAACGAATGGTGTCTGTGTAATCATTATTCATGCAGGGGGGCCTTGGGCCCCACGACATTACAAGAGGAGCGCCGAGGGAGCCAATTCAAAGAATGTTTTCTCCCACACAACATTAACGTGATTGACATGTACACACATCTAGCTGTGTACCACACCTGCTGACCGCGGCACCGCGCTCACAGCCGGATGACTCCTGTGAGCAGCCATCAACCTGTTAAAAAACTGGAATCCACCTTAGATTTTGGGCTATGCCTAGGAAGGCGTTCAGTCCATTTAGCAAAGAAAAACAAGCACAAGTCTCCACAGTAAATGCAGCCTTCGCACTTGTCATTTCGCTTTTATTTTTTCCCTTTGTGTCTAGTATACACCGCGGTGATTGATATCACATATCACAAAACAGCGTAAGAATCCGATCTCACTGTAAGAATGACATAGCAGTGACAGTGGGTCACAAATCACCAAGATGCCCTACAAAAAATGATGTCTGTATCACAAGCACCCCACAATCCTCACAAATTCACACGATCAGTCTGCACTAACGGACAAATACCCCTTAAAAATGAACCGCCCTGAGCAGTAGGGTCTCCTCAGGGGTCGTATTGGCCGCTGGCCCCCCTGTCACTACTAAGAAACGGTCTTTCTACAGGGCACCCTTGACAGATATCCAACACAAACATCTTAACTACAAACATATATGAAATAAAATCTGATCCGACTCTCACCTGGTGAAACAAGAAGCAGCCAAACCCCCAAAAGGTGCAGTCGGTGGATCCCGGGTGGGCTCACGGGTTGCCTGGACTCCTCGGGTGGGGTAGAGGGGCTCATCTTGTCCATAGGTCATTAAAGGACCTATGTGGGATCCACCGTTCAGCAGGTCAGTTTCTGTGTCTGACTGAAAGTATCTAGTCCTGAGTAATCATGCTGCCCTGGCGCGGGCTCAGTAAACACTATTCAATCCCGCTTCATGGAAAGGATCCGAGAAGACGCTGCCCTCAGAGTGCTCGGGAGGGAGAGCCTCTAAATGTGTCACAAATCACTCTGTGTGTCCACAGCTTGACCAAGTGCGGGACTGTAGCTGAGATTCCACGTCTGGATGCACTGCCCCCCTTGTGTACACTGTCCTCACAATGCACACTACCCCCACTAGATACACTGCCCCTACTGGATATACTGCCCCACCATGCACACTGTCCCCACTGGATACACTTCCCCCACTGGATACACTGCCCCACTGAATTATCCGGCCCCACTGGATACACTGCCCCCACAGTATTCTCTGCCCCCACTGCATACACTGTACCCTCTGCATACACCACCCCACCACTTCTGGACACACTGCTCCCACTGCAGACCAGGTGTGTTTTAGATTTTCAGTTACTGATGTGTGGTTCTCTTCGTCCTCCAGGAGCCGGCTGTGGTGAACATCCACGGAGGGTTCCTCTCTTCCACTGCCCAGAGCCAACGTTCAATGCAGGAGGTCTCCATCGGTGCTGGCACTCTGTGGGAGGGGTCGGCACCAGAGAGTCACGGATGGAGGAGCAGGCTGCGGTGAACCTCCACGGAGGGTTCCTCTCTCCACTGCCCAGAGCCAACGTTCAATGCAGGAGGACTCCATCGGTGCTGGCACTCTGTGGGAGGGGTCGGCACCAGAGAGTCACCGATGGAGGAGCAGGCTGCGGTGAACATCCACTGAGGGTTCCTCTCTCCACTGCCCAGAGCCAACGTGCAATGCAGGAGGACTCCATCGGCGCTGGCACTCTGTGGGAGGGGTCGGTACCAGTGAGTCACCGATGGAGGAGCCGGTTGCGGTGAACGTCCACTGAGGGTTCCTCTCTTCCACTGCCCAGAGCCAACGTTCAATGCAGGAGGACTCCATCGGTGCTGGCACTCTGTGGGAGGGGTCGGCACCAGAGAGTCACGGATGGAGGAGCAGGCTGCGGTGAACATCCACTGAGGGTTCCTCTCTCCACTGCCCAGAGCCAACGTCAATGCAGGAGGTCTCCATCGGTGCTGGCACTCTGTGGGAGGGGTCGGCACCAGAGAGTCACGGATGGAGGAGCAGGCTGCGGTGAACATCCACTGAGGGTTCCTCTCTCCACTGCCCAGAGCCAACGTTCAATGCAGGAGGTCTCCATCGGTGCTGGCAGTCTGTGGGAGGGGTCGGTACCAGAGAGTCACCCATGGAGGAGCAGGCTGCGGTGAACCTCCACAGAGGGTTCCTCTCTCCACTGCCCAGAGCCAACGTCAATGCAGGAGGTCTCCATCGGTGCTGGCACTCTGTGGGAGGGGTCGGCACCAGAGAGTCACGGATGGAGGAGCAGGCTGCGGTGAACATCCACTGAGGGTTCCTCTCTCCACTGCCCAGAGCCAACGTCAATGCAGGAGGTCTCCATCGGTGCTGGCACTCTGTGGGAGGGGTCGGCACCAGAGAGTCACGGATGGAGGAGCAGGCTGCGGTGAACATCCACTGAGGGTTCCTCTCTTCCACTGTCCAGAGCCAACGTTCAATGCAGGAGGACTCCATCGGTGCTGGCAGTCTGTGGGAGGGGTCGGTACCAGAGAGTCACCCATGGAGGAGCAGGCTGCGGTGAACATCCACTGAGGGTTCCTCTCTTCCACTGTCCAGAGCCAACGTTCAATGCAGGAGGACTCCATCGGTGCTGGCACTCTGTGGGAAGGGTCGGCACCAGAGAGTCACCGATGGAGGAGCAGGCTGCGGTGAACATCCACTGAGGGTTCCTCTCTCCACTGCCCAGAGCCAACGTCAATGCAGGAGGACTCCATCGGTGCTGGCACTCTGTGGGAGGGGTCGGCACCAGAGAGTCACGGATGGAGGAGCAGGCTGCGGTGAACATCCACTGAGGGTTCCTCTCTTCCACTGTCCAGAGCCAACGTCAATGCAGGAGGTCTCCATCGGTGCTGGCACTCTGTGGGAGGGGTCGGCACCAGAGAGTCACGGATGGAGGAGCAGGCTGCGGTGAACATCCACTGAGGGTTCCTCTCTCCACTGCCCAGAGC
The DNA here is from genome assembly GCF_964204655.1 of Triturus cristatus. Lineage (NCBI taxonomy): Eukaryota > Metazoa > Chordata > Amphibia > Caudata > Salamandridae > Triturus > Triturus cristatus. The sequence continues at coordinate 77,418,017 of NC_140581.1, forward strand.
CAACGTCAATGCAGGAGGTCTCCATCGGTGCTGGCACTCTGTGGGAGGGGTCGGCACCAGAGAGTCACGGATGGAGGAGCAGGCTGCGGTGAACATCCACTGAGGGTTCCTCTCTTCCACTGTCCAGAGCCAACGTTCAATGCAGGAGGTCTCCATCAGTGCTGGCACTCTGTGGGAAGGGTCGGCACCAGAGAGTCACCGATGGAGGAGCAGGCTGTGGTGAACATCCACTGAGGGTTCCTCTCTCCACTGCCCAGAGCCAACGTCAATGCAGGAGGACTCCATCGGTGCTGGCACTCTGTGGGAGAGGTCGGAACCAGAGAGTCACGGATGGAGGAGCAGGCTGCGGTGAACATCCACTGAGGGTTCCTCTCTCCACTGCCCAGAGCCAACGTCAATGCAGGAGGACTCCATCGGTGCTGGCACTCTGTGGGAGGGGTCGGCACCAGAGAGTCACGGATGGAGGAGCAGGCTGCGGTGAACCTCCACGAAGGGTTCCTCTCTTCCACTGTCCAGAGCCAACGTTCAATGCAGGAGGACTCCATCGGTGCTGGCACTCTGTGGGAGAGGTCGGAACCAGAGAGTCACGGATGGAGGAGCAGGCTGCGGTGAACATCCACTGAGGGTTCCTCTCTCCACTGCCCAGAGCCAACGTCAATGCAGGAGGACTCCATCGGTGCTGGCACTCTGTGGGAGAGGTCGGAACCAGAGAGTCACGGATGGAGGAGCAGGCTGCGGTGAACCTCCACGGAGGGTTCCTCTCTTCCACTGCCCAGAGCCAACGTTCAATGCAGGAGGTCTCCATCGGTGCTGGCACTCTGTGGGAGGGGTCGGCACCAGAGAGTCACGGATGGAGGAGCAGGCTGCGGTGAACCTCCACGGAGGGTTCCTCTCTTCCACTGTCCAGAGCCAACGTTCAATGCAGGAGGACTCCATCGGTGCTGGCACTCTGTGGGAGAGGTCGGAACCAGAGAGTCACGGATGGAGGAGCAGGCTGCGGTGAACTTCCACTGAGGGTTCCTCTCTCCACTGCCCAGAGCCAACGTCAATGCAGGAGGACTCCATCGGTGCTGGCACTCTGTGGGAGGGAGGGGTCGGCACCAGAGAGTCACCGATGGAGGAGCAGGCTGCAGAGAATGTCCACGGAGGGTTCCTCTCTTCCACTGCCCAGAGCCAATGTTCAATGCAGGAGGACTCCATCGGTGCTGGCACTGTGGGAGGGTCGGCACCAGAGAGTCACCGATGGAGGAGCAGGCTGCAGTGAACGTCCACTGAGGGTTCCTCTCTTCCACTGCCCAGAGCCAACGTGCAATGCAGGAGGTCTCCATCGGCGCTGGCACTCTGTGGGAGGGGTCGGTACCAGTGAGTCACCGATGGAGGAGCAGGCTGCGGTGAACGTCCACTGTGGGTTCCGCTCTTCCACTGCCCAGAGCCAACGTTCAATGCAGAAGGTCTCCATCGGTGCTGGCACTCTGTGGGAGGGGTCGGCACCAGAGAGTCACCGATGGAGGAGCAGGCTGCGGTGAACATCCACTGAGGGTTCCTCTCTTCCACTGCCCAGAGCCAACGTTCAATGCAGAAGGTCTCCATCGGTGCTGGCACTCTGTGGGAGCGGTCGGCACCAGAGAGTCACGGATGGAGGAGCAGGCTGCGGTGAACGTCCACTGAGGGTTCCTCTCTTCCACTGCCCAGAGCCAACGTTCAATGCAGGAGGACTCCATCGGTGCTGGCACTCTGTGGGAGGGAGGGGTATCTGTATCCCGTTTTTAGCTCCCCTCGCTGTGTTGTGCCCTGCTCTGTGCCCCATTGACCTGCATTTTGCGATGCAGCGCGCGCTACGAAATTCGTTTTATTTATTTAATTGTTTACTTACCTGCAAATATCCATATTCCGGTTTTTAGAACACCCCACCATGCCCCTCCCCCGCCCCGCCTTACCGCCCCACGGAACTCCCTCCACGGGCCGCGGCTGGGTAAGGGCGTCCCTTCCTAATAGCGATTCTCAATGCCATGGACCAAAAATACTCACAGTTTACCACCTACTTGAAGTAGGTGGTAAACCACTCACAAACGGGAAGGGGTCCAGAGGGGATCCCTTCCTTTGTGTATTTTTTAAGAGCAGGCAGTGGTCCTAGGGACCCCTGCCAGCCCTTAAAAAATGAAACAGAAATGTTTCATTTTTCTTTTTTAAATCCATCCTGTTTTCCTTTAAGGAAATCGGGCTGCATTAAAAAAAAAACTGCTTTACTTAAAAATCATATGCTATATGCTACTAACCTCGGATCATCATTCTTTTAAAGTGTTTTTTGTCCAAGTATATGTTCATGATGTCAATTTTATGTTGATTGCTTATGTTATTGTACACTATTGATCACTAAATGTGTTGTGATTTTATGTATTGTCTTTTGGGTCAGTTCTATATTGCAATAACAATTATGCACATTTAAATATATTGAGAATGAAAATCACTTTGCGTTGGTTAGAGTAATGTTTGGTATGTGTGTGTGTTTTCTTGTGATTAGGTACACCTTTTTGTAATAATCTTTTGAACACATTCAGTGTCCCTCAAATCAAGTTCACTCCCAACAGAACCAATTTTTCTTTTTCATATACTTACCCAGGTTCTGAGGGTTACTGGGTTACCCCATTAATTCTAATGGTTACTTAAAAATCAGTCACAGACATGGTGGTCTGCTGGCCCCAACAGGCCACCATCCCTGCGAGTGCTAGCCATTCCCTATGAGGTCGCAAATTGTGCTTGCCTCATGACAATGTTGTACATTCACTTTTGCGAGTTGCGAATTGCGAGTCGCAATTTGACGCAATTTGCAACCTACAAAAGTGAATGGTCATACATTATAGGCTGCTGCTACTGTATGGGCTGGCACTTGTAATGAAGGAGAAACATAACCTAGTGCTACTAAAAATGTGGAAAGGACTTTGATCAAAAAAATTGTGCCTACTTGAGGCAAGTACAATGGATGGGAATATTTTTCTTTTCTCAAAACATTTCTAACTTTGCACATGTGTTATAGTTTACAGCACACATTGAAAGATAGAAAGGTGCACGAATGTGTGCCTGGTGCAATGCAGCCTAAAGTGTGCTCGCGCTGGGGGACAGAGTAATAGAACCTTAATAGATATTACACTGTCTGATATTCTCCCATTCACGCAACACAGCACAACGACTTTGGTTGCTTCACTGCACGCTTTATGAAATTTGCCAATTTAGTCCCATTTGTAGAGGACTCCACCAGTGTCACTTTTTCCCAGCAGTCTCTTTACAGTGCAGTCAAAGACTCACCAGCAGCGAAGTAGTTAACTAAGTGGGCCGTGGTTCACAAATGTAACGCACACTTTTGAGCAAGTTTGCTGCTTTTCGGTCACAACTGCACTTTTGTATTTACTTACACTTTGATGGTAAAGTTCACTTTTGTAGTAACTTACACATGTAGCTGACACTTTTTTAGTAGCTGACACTTTTGCATTAAGTCCAGCACTACACATGGCCAACCACTGGTACTGCAAGATACATATTTTTTATATTTATTTTTAAGAGAAACACTTTAAAAAAAATGTTCCCTAAACTTTTCCAAAGGGAGAGATCTCTGCATGGTAAAGTAAAAATTAAGAAACATTTTAAAATCTTTCCCTTATGCTTAAGTCAGCTACAGGAGGGTGCAACTCATATAATATGTGGTGGAGCAATTAGGTGGGCAGGCTGCCGGTGGTTGGTTCATCTCCATTGTAAGGCCATTCATCACCCGTCAGATTGTGATGGCAGGAGGTGTGCTGGTGGCCGGTAAGCCACGGGTCAGACATAGACAATTGTTACGATTGCCTGTCGGGCCCACCCCCCCACATCCACAGAATGGTGGCGGTGCCTAGCAGGCACTGCCTGCCAGATTTGGATGCTGGATCCCCGCTGCCTAGCCATCCCCCGCTATGGAAAGGCAGACAGAGATGTACTTTGGGGCCTGTAGCGGGCCCCCATTGCACCCTTGAACTTCCACTTGGGTGGCACCTATGGTGCCCTCCTACATTTTCCTGCACCATGTGGCAGGCACCGCATGGTGCCTGCACGTAGTGCAAGGAGATATTCAAGGTGCATTATTAACCTTGGGGGGGTTCTGCAGCTAGCAGCAGCCGCCGCAATGTTAAAAATTGCAGACGCGACCGCAGTGGCAGCAGTCGCATCGTAATTACATGTGTGGGACAGTTGCCTTATCGGCGGGTGGTCCCCATCCCAGGGAAGATGGCGGACAAACTGAAGTCTGTCCGCCATTGTAATGAGCCCCTAAGTGTGCAAAATGGTGGAATAACTGTGGTATACCATGTGTAAAGCATTTAAAGTCACCCCAACAGGGTGGATGCAGTAAAAATTGTCCTGGAAAACTATTTTTGATAGATAAAACAAATATTTTTAGATTGCTTTTTAGAATTGCAAAGAAACAACATTTAATAAACTTGTATATGTTATGTCATAAGGAACAAGAAACTAAGAAACTAAAATAAGAATGTACGCTCAATGGAAACATTTGTGAAAAATATTTAGGGCAAATTGATTTTTATTAGCAATGCTCTGTGAAATCAATAACACAAATATATCCATTTGTTAGTTGAACATACCATATAGTTCAAACTAAACTATGCCAATAATTTTTAATCTATCTCAAAGTCCATCACATCAAAGTATGAGTCCAGAATTTTGTGTCAGTGATGACAGGGATTCCTACAAATCACAACACATTTTGTCCACAAAGTTACTAACAAGCATTTGCAATGCAATAGGTCTCGCAGTTACACGAGTTAAAGCTATTGGCATTGTAAATGCCAATGCCAATAGGCATTGTTATTTGCAATGTCAATAGCTCAAACACGCGTAAATGCGAGACCTAATGCATTGCAAATGCTTGTTTCCTTTGCGGTGGATTTAAGGATACTATTTACTGTTGGAGGGAGGACCACCGGGGAGTCGGGGAGACTACTCCGGGGCACCTTCCTACCGCAAAGTTACAGCCGAGCGCCGCCGAGAAGCCTCCTAGGAGAGGTCCTTCTCCTGTGATCGTACTAGGCCCAGTAACACCACTACACAGGTCTCCGTATCAGTTGCTTATCTTGGTACTTTATCAATGGTAGCACATTCAATATATCTACAGGGGGATCGAGTGATCCAGAAGAGTCTCAATGTCTTTGTGGGGGTAGGGTAGCGGGACAGTCTTAGTACCTGCCTGGTACGGGGAGGTTCTGCGCCAGACCTTGCGTGCTGGTCTCAAAGCAGCTCGGACGTGGGGAGCCGTGACGGTGTCTGCAGGGCTCGGGTGGTGGTTCCGCTTGGGTCGAGCCGCGACACAGTCAGCAGGGCTCCGGTGGTAGGTCCGCTTCGGTCGAGCCGCGACGAGGTCAGCTGGGCTCTGATGGTAAGTTCAACAAGGTCGGGCCGCGACAGTGTCAGCAGGGCCCCAAAGGTTCGTGAAGGTCTTTTAAGCACGATGGAGCCGCGACGTCGTCAGCAGGGCTCAGAGTGTGGTTTCAGGATGAGTCTTTCTCCGTAGGGTCAGCCGCGATCCGATCAGCAGGGCTCTTGACTCCGGGATACAACTGCCGTCTTGTTGCCGGGTCACCCCAGATATAGGTCTGGAGCCCTTTGATGTCCGGACCCTTGCGCCCGGGGGGGGCGGAGAGGCCGGGTCGGGAGCGGCCAGACACCCAGCAGGAGAGGCGCCAGGCCCCAGAGAGCTGTGGGGCGATCGCACCTAGGTGTGGAAGGACGGTTGGGGGTCCCATCGATACTGCCCTCCGCCGGGAGTGGGGAGGTGTTCACGTGGTATTCCCCTGGCCAGGGGTTGGCGCCCCGATGTCGGGCCTCGCTGGGACCGAGGCCGGGTGGAGCGGGGTCACGTAGGTGGTTACGTAGAGTCACGTACAATCCAAAATGGAGGAGCCCCGAGGTGCATGGGACCTCGTGCGGCTTAGCGAGGAGGAACAGGACCACGCCACGAGGCCGGCTCCAACACGCGTCCCCCCCAGCTGAAGGCAGGGAAAGTCACCCATCTGCTCGGGGTTCTCCTCGCCGAGGCGGAAGAATCTGGACAGGCCGTCGGCATTGGCGTGGTCGTTGCCGGGCCGGTGCTCCACGGTGAAGTCCATCCCTTGCAGCGAGATGGACCATCGCAACAATTTGGGGTTCTCGCCCCGCATTTGCATTAGCCACCGCAAGGGCCGGTGGTCAGTTTGGACTCTGAAGTGGGTGCCGAAAAGGTAGGGCCGGAGCTTCTTGAGAGCCCATACCACAGCGAAGGCTTCCCGCTCGATGGTGCTCCACCTCTGTTCTCGTGGCAGCAGTCGGCGGCTGATGAAGGCCACAGGTCGGTCGAGGCCCTCAGTGTCCATCTGGGAGAGGACCGCCCCGACCCCGTACTCCGAGGCATCGGTCTGAACCACAAATTCCTTGCTGTAGTCAGGGGTCAGTAGCACAGGGGCAGCACACTTGGCCGCCTTGAGGGCTTCAAAAGCGGTCTGACAGCGGGGCGACAAGTGGACCGCCTTGGGCTGTTTCTTGGAAGTGAGCTCCGTGAGGGGCCCCACAATACTGCCATAATCCTTAATAAATCGCCGGTAGTAGCCTGTGAGGCCTAAGAAGGCCCAGACAGCGGTTTGGGTTGCGGGGGCTCCCACGCCTGGATGGCATCGACCTTTAACTGGAGGGGCGCCACCTGGCCACTCCCCACCTGGTGGCCCAGATAGGTCACAGATCCTTGACCGATCTGGCACTTGCTGGCCTTAATCGTGAGCCCGGCCCTTTGGAGAGCGGCCAGGACTTCTCCGAGGTGTCCTAGGTGCGCGGCCCAGTGGTTGCTGAAGACGGCAATGTCGTCGAGGTAGGCCGCGCTGAAAGCTTCTAGCCCGGCTAGGACCTTGTTCACCAGCCTCTGGAAGGTCGCTGGGGCGTTCTTCATACCGAAGGGCATCACCCGAAAGTGGTAGTGCCCATCGGGGGTGGAAAAGGCGGATCGTTCCTGGGCGCCGGGGGTGAGCTTGATCTGCCAGTACCCAGCGGTGAGATCAAAGGTGCTCAGGTAGCGGGCGGCCCCTAAGCGATCGATCAGCTCGTCTGCCCGTGGCAGGGGGTGGGCATCGGTCTTGGTGACTGCGTTCAGGCCCCGGTAGTCTACACAAAATCTGAGTTCCGGGAGGGTGCCGGGGGCCGGCGGCCTTCGGCACCAAGACCACAGGGCTGGCCCACGGGCTGTCTGATGGCTCGATGACTCCGAGGGCGAGCATCTTGGAGACCTCGGTCTGTATGCAGGCTCGGACTCGGTCGGGTACTCTGTAGGCGCGGTGTCGCACAAGGGGGTTGTCCCCGGTGTCCACGTCGTGGACGCACCAGGGGGTCACCCCGGGCGTGAAAGAGAAGAGGGCAGCGAAGGGCGGCAGTCATGGCGCTGTTCTGGGGTCAGGGTGGCGGAGAGGTGGACGCCCTCCAAGGAGCCGTCTTGGCCCGAGGACCCCAGGAGGTCTGGTAGGGGCTCGAAGTCGCTTTCGCCCCATTCGTCGGTAGCCAGCAGCAGGTTTAGTTCAGTTCGGGCAAAGTGGGGCTTGAGCCGGTTGGCGTGTAGGACCCGGAGGGAGTTCCTCGGGGGCTCCATGTCGACCAGGTAGGTGACGGGGCTCTTCCTCTCAACCACCTTGAAGGGCCCGGTCCACTTGTCCTGCAGGGCGCAGGGGTCCACGGGCGACATGACCCAGACTTGCTGGCCCGGCTCGAACTCGATGGTCGAGGCATTTTCGTCATACCAGCGTTTCATGTCTTCTTGGCTGGCTTCGAGGTTGGCTTCTGTCAGGGCCCGGAACTTCCGAGTCTGGTTCCGCAGGGTCAGGAGGTACCGGTAGACGTCGGGGGGGGCATCTTGGACGTTCGCCTCCCAGCCCTCCTTGACCAGGCTGAGGGGCCCTCGGACGGGGTGCCCATACAACAGTTCGAAGGGGCTGAAGCCCAGGGATTTCTGTGGTACCTCTCGATAGGCGAACAGGAGGCAGGGCAGCAAGACGTCCCATCTCCTCCTCAGGGGCTCTTCCAGGCCCTTGATCATCCCCTTCAGGGTTCTGTTGAACCGCTCGACCAGTCCGTTCCCCTGGGGGTGGTAAGGGGTGGTGAATTTGTAGGTGACCCCACATTGTTGCCAGAGGGATCTCATGTACTTCGAAATAAAGTTCGTACCCCTGTCGCTCACCACTTCTCGGGGGAACCCCACCCTGGAGAAGATGCCCATCAGGGCCCGGCCCACCACTGGAGCTGTCACAGTGCGGAGTGGGATGGCCTCGGGGTATCGGGTGGCGTGGTCGACCAGTACCAGGATGAAGCGGTGTCCCAGGGCGGTTCGGGGGTCGAGGGGCCCCACGATGTCGATTTCTACTCGTTCGAACGGGGTGTGGACGGCTGGAAACGGTTGGAGGGGGGCCTTAACTCGACCCCCAGTCTTTCCGCTAGCCTGGCAGGTCTGGCAGGACCGGCAGTGGTGGTCCACATCTCTCCGCATTCGGGGCCAATAGAAATGGGTCACTAGGCGGCTGTAAGTTTTGTCTCGCCCGAGGTGTCCGGCGAGGGGCACGTCATGCGCCAGGTTCAGGAGGAACTCTCGGAATCGGAGGGGAACCACCAACACCCGGCCGGCTCCCAGTTCGGCGACTTTCTGCTCGCTATACAATAAGTCATTGTCCCAATAGATCCAGTGTGTTCCCGTGGGGTCCCCCGAGGCCTGGGCGGCCGCTTGCTGTCGGGCCCCCTCGAGGAACGGGCAGGCCTTCTGCTCTTGCTGGAATTGTTCGCGGGTGGGGCCCCCGTCGTGGCACCACTGGGCCTGCTCGGGGATCTCGCTGAGGGAGGCGGCCTCATCGGGGGAAAGTTCGGATGGCCCGGCCTCATCGTCAGGTTCCTCCGTGCCGGAGGAGGGTGGCAGTTCTTGACCCGTAGGCTCGTCGGGGGCCGCGGCAGCGGCTGGTTGGGCGGTCATGGACCGGGTGGTGGCGCAGGCCCACTCGGGCAGCCCTAGCATCCCCAGATGCTCTCGGCGCTCCACCTGGGCCCAGGGGAAGCTCTCTAGGTCGTTCCCCAGGAGGCAGTCCACTGAGGCGTCGTCGCGGACAGTTACTTTTAGAGTGCCTGACACTCCTCCCCACTCGAAGGGGATCCTGGCCATCCGGCACATGCTTTCGGTGTTGTCCGCGGTCCAGACAGGGCATAGGACATGCGGCAGGATTTGTTCGGGGGTCACCAGGTGGCAGCGGACAGCGCTCACACTGGCCCCAGTGTCCCGGAGGGCTTCGGCCCGTTGTCCATTGATGGTGACCCACTGCTGGTACTTCTGGGTGTTGCTTGGGATGGCAGCTCGGGGCACCATTTCTCGGTAGCCCAGGCATACGAGTGACATGGCAGCTGGTTCCCACTCGGGGGACCCGTCCTCGCGGTTTTCCTCCTCTTCCTCTCCTTCCCCCAGGGCTGCGGCGGCTATTTGTCGGTTCACGGGGCAGGCAGGGTCGCTCGCATAGTGGCCTGTCTGTTGGCAGCCGAAGCAGGTCACTGTTGGTCGAGGTCCAGGCCTGGCGATGGGGGTCCCCCTTCGGACCAGGGTCGGGGACGTGTGGTTGGCGGCTTGGCCTCGTGGCGGGCTTCTGGGCGGCCCGGCCGGGAATTCTCGACTGCGGTGGGACCCCCCTCCTCCGCCCCGCTGGCGAGGTGGTCCCGTGGTACTCCGTTGGTAGTCCCCCACGGGGTTCCGGGGGACCCGGGTGTTGACCCATCGGTCGGCTTCGGCGGCGAGCTTCCGGGGCTCGGTCAGCTTACTGTCCAGGAGGTGTTGCCTTAGTTCCACAAAGCAGTTGTTGGCGAGGTGCTCCCAGACAATGAGGTCGAACAGTTCGTTGTACGAGGTGACCTTGCTCCCTTTTATCCACCCTTCAAAGGCCCGGCTGAAGAAGTCCACGTATTCGACCCATGTGGTACCGGGGAGCTTCCTGCAGTCCCGGAAGCGCTGCCGGTACATCTCGGCTGATAGTCCGTAGCGTGTGAGTAGGGCTTCTTTCATGTGGTCGTATGATGTCATCACCGCGTCGGGGAGTTGCAGCAGGGTATCCCGGCCCTCGCTGAGGAACCTCCCCCATTGGCCGGCACCCCAATCCTTCCGGGGTACCCGATGGGAGGTCATGGCTACCTAGTAGGCTCGGAACCACTGCTGGATGTCGTCGTTTTTGTAGTATTCCTTGACGACATCCTTGGGGATATGAACCTTCGGCTCGGTTAGTGGCAGAGCGTCCCGGGCCCCGGGGGTGCTGGTCTCCCCTGTTTTGGATTTCAGTTCGAGTTCCTTGAGGCCCCTCTCGTGCTCGAGGGTTAGCCGTTTCTCTTCTAGTTCTCGATGCCGTTTCTTTTCTTCGATTTCCTCCTGCAGCCGTAGTTGCTCCAAGGCTAGTTTCTTCTCCGCCAGCAGGAGTTCACCGTCCAGCCGGAGTCGTGCGAGGTCCATTTCGTGTGTCCGGACCCTCTCCCGTTCTTGCATCTCTTCGTGGGATAGGCCGGCTTCCGGGATGCTTCGCCCCCCATCTGTCGGGGTTATGGTCGGTGACAGGTTTCCGTCCCGGGCCGAGGTCCCTTCGGCTCGGGGTGGAGTGGTCTCGGATTCTGCCCAGGCTTTCAGGGCTTTCTGCATTTCTTCCTTGGTGCCCAATCCTGTGGTTGGGATCCCTTTGTCCTTGCAGAATTGTTTCAGTTCTTTGTGGGTGTATTCTTCCAGCCTTTCCAGCTGGACGGTTGCGGCCACGGTGGCGACGTCGTCAGCAGGGCTCAGAGTGTGGTTTCAGGATGAGTCTTTCTCCGTAGAGTCAGCCGCGATCCGATCAGCAGGGCTCTTGACTCCGGGATACAACTGCCGTCTTGTTGCCGGGTCACCCCAGATATAGGTCTGGAGCCCTTTGATGTCCGGACCCTTGCGCCCGGGGGGGGCGGAGAGGCCGGGTCGGGAGCGGCCAGACACCCAGCAGGAGAGGCGCCAGGCCCCAGAGAGCTGTGGGGCGATCGCACCTAGGTGTGGAAGGACGGTTGGGGGTCCCATCGATACTGCCCTCCGCCGGGAGTGGGGAGGTGTTCACGTGGTATTCCCCTGGCCAGGGGTTGGCGCCCCGATGTCGGGCCTCGCTGGGACCGAGGCCGGGTGGAGCGGGGTCACGTAGGTGGTTACGTAGAGTCACGTACAATCCAAAATGGAGGAGCCCCGAGGTGCATGGAACCTCGTGCGGCTTAGCGAGGGGGAACAGGACCACGCCACGAGGCCGGCTCCAACATTTACTAATATACTTTAATAGAAACTAAAGCCCCACTTACATAGGTGAGAAGGCATTCTATATTGGCAACATCTACTACACGTCCTTTTGTAAAGAATGAATCACGCAAATTTCAACGATGTCGCAATTATTTTAAACACACTAAAAACTTTGACTAATTGCACCGTTTAAAGTAAGTTTTACTGATACAAAACGATTTAAATGTTTGCGACAATTGGTAGCAGCACATACGGAAATACGAATTAAACTTTTTGCATAGGAAAGTGATATATTATAACCTGCTGTTGTTCAGCAGCAGGACGTCTTGCAGTTTTACACTCCGAATGATCCATTCGCGGTCTAGTCTTTTACTGCAATTCTCCGCTGTGAACAGACCTGCAAATATCTAAAACAACTAGACAAGGCAGCGCCTAAGTCACATTAGCGGCCATTTTAAGATCAGGCTGACGATTTATGTCGTATTTAGCGAAAAATCAAGGGACTATGCCTGACCTTCGTATGGTTGCCTCACAGGCAGTCTCACCCATGCGCACGTGTGGTGCTTGGTGTCATGGCTGTCGCTGCTACAGTTCGTGTTTGGCCCCACACTTTGCTCACGGCAGGTAGAACAGGGAGCAGGGGTCTCTCTGGGTCAGCTCCTGATAACATCCCCCGCGGACTGAGGCCAGAGAGGTTACGAGAGTTGTTGCAGGGCGCTGAGGATGCCACGACGCAAGAGAGGCAAAGGCAGTCACCGGCTGACCGCTGCGTGCTGCTGTTCCCTGGCCAGGGTAGCCAGCACCCGGGCATGGTGGGAGGGAGCGCTTTGCGGTACCCTACAGTACGTGAGGTGTTTGCAGAGCGGGTGTTGGGCTACGATCTGCTACACCTCTGCCAGCACGGACCCCAGAAACAGCTGGATAGGACCGTTTACTGCCAGCCTGCCCTCTACGTCTCCTCCTTGGCAGCCGCCGAACGACTCAGCCATGTCCAGCCCCAGGTGAGAGACTTCCAAGCTGAGTGCGTCGGCCAGAATGTAAGGATTGACACATAAATTAAGTGACCGTGGAAGGCAGCGATTTGGGCTACTAGGGCAACAAGCAGGAAGGGGGTGGCAAATGGTGTGCACATTCGCGGCCGCTTTGATGTCCTCAGTGGCCGCGCGGCTCACTGAGGACATCAAAGCCGCCGCAAAAGTGATCAGGCAGTGCTTTTCAGGCTGCCAAATGGTGCTCGTGTCCGGCGCACATGCACTGTATTTGGAGGCCTGAAAAGCACTAGTTTGCACTTCCAGATCCCCCTTTTACAAAAGCTCTCGCAAGAGCAGCGCTAAAGCGCTGGCTCATGCGAGACCTAAAAAGGACAATTTGTCCATAAAGTTACTAAAAAGGGCAATCTCAAGGACAGGCATATAAAAAATATTTGTATGTTTTTTGGTATTTAAAACAAAAAGACATAGCAGAAACACCAATGTTCATCCTACTAAAGTGCATTATTGTTTACCAGCATACCCCTCAACCAACCTGTGGTACAATTTCATACAATAACTAATCAAAGGATAGGTTAAAATGTCAAAGAAAACTATGGTTATGGACTATATGGATTGGAAAAGCAGACCAATTAAAAATGTAAATGGCTGACATAAGGCAAGGTTATGTGACTGAAAGGGAGGACCACCACCCTTTTGTCTGATCTTCTGGCAAGTGGCTAAAAGAGGAATCTGTAAAAGAGATCCCCAGGAATCCCCTGGGCATTACTCATCATTTGCACTGCCTGAAGGGCAAAGGTTAGTCTGTTATGTTTCAGCAGAATGCAATTGGTGCCATGCACCAATGGCCCAGTGTGGTCAATCGATCAATCAATCAAACATTTGTAGAGCGCACTACTCACCCGTGAGGGTCTCAAGGCGCTGGGCGGGGGAGGGGTGCTGCTACTGCTCAAATAGCCAGATCTTGAGAAGCCTCCTGAAGGTTAGTAGTTCCTGGGTCTGCCGTAAGAGGATGGGGAGGGTGTTCCAGGTCTTGGCGGCGAGGTGGGAGAACGATCTGCCACCGGTGGTTGCTCTTTGGATGCAGGGGACGGTGGCGAGGTCGGCGGAGCGGAGCTGTCAGCTGTCAGTCGTCTGTTGAGGTATGCCGGTCCGGTGTTGTGGAGCACCTTGTGTGCGTGGGTGAGGAGCTTGAAGGTGATCTCTAGTTGACGGGAAGTCAGTGCAGGTCTCTCAGGTGTGGTGTGATGTGCCTTTGGCAAGGGATGTCAAGGATCAGGCGTGCAGAGGCGCTATTTATGCATTGTAGTTGTTTCAGGAGTTTGGCCGAGGCTCCTGCGTAGAGGGCGTTTCCTTAGTCCAGCATGCTGCTGACAAGGTCCTGGGTGACCGTTCTTCTTGTTTCGGTGGGGATCCACCTGTAGATCTTGCGGAGCATGCCAAGGGTGTTGAAGCAGGAGGACGTGATGGCGATGTCTTGCTTGGTCATGGAGAGTGTTGAGTCGAGGATAAACCCCAGGTTGCGTGCGTGGTCGGTGGGTGTTGGTGCTGCTCCCAGTGCAGAAGGCCACCAGGAGTCGTCCGAGGCTGAGGGGGTGGAACCGAGGATGTGGACCTCTGTCTTGTCCGAGTTCAGCTTCAGACATCTGTTCTTCATCCACTCGGCGACAGCTTTCATTCCTTTGTGGAGGTTGGTTTTGGCGGTGAGGGGGTCCTTGGTGAGGGAGAGGATCAGTTGGGTGTCGTCGGCGTAGGATATGATGTTGAGGACATGCAGTCTGGCGACGTGGGCGAGCGGTGCCATGTAGACTTTGAACAATGTCGGGCTGAGGGATGATCCTTGGAGTACGCCGCAGATGATCTCGGAAGCTTCGTAACAGAAGTGGGGGAGGCGGACGCTCTGGGTTCTGCCAGAGAAGAAGGAGGTGGTCCATTTCAGAGCCTTGTCTCGGACCCCTGCATTGGGGAGGCATGTGTGTAGGGTGCTAAGGCAGACAGTGTAGATGGCGGCTGATAGATCCAGGAGGATGAGGGCCGTGGTTTCACCGTTGTCCAGCAGGGCCCTGATGTCATCGGTGGCGGCGATGAGGGCAGTCTCGGTACTGTGGTTGCTGCGGAACCCGGACTGGGACGGGTCCAGAATGTTGTTCTCCTCAAGGTAGCGGGTCAGCTGTCTGTTGACAGTCTTCTCGATGACCTTCACCGGGAACGGGAGCAGGGAGATGGGCTGGAAGTTCTTGAGGACCCTCGGATCCGCCTTGGGTTTCTTGAGTAAGGTGTTGAGCTTGGCGTGCTTCAGAAATACTGGTCAGAAATACTCTGCCACCGAGTGGACTAAAGAACAGCTCTTGCTTTACACAACATACATGAGTGTGTATTGGACTGCTTGAACAGATTGTGAAAGAGTGGATGTGTTGCGCTTCATGCAGCTAAATCCAGCTACAGTTTCTGAGTGAATCGGGCATGCAGCGTGAGACTGCTAAATGGGGATTTACACACGTGCAGTCGAGCGGTGTAACCATCAAGTACTCTGTTCAAAGCAGGAGCCTGAGTCTGTGTCCGAGGCTTGACCGCGTATCAGCCATATTGGAATGACTTGGCCTGCCTGGACGGTATACAAGAAATATTGAGGCTAGCATGGCACAACATATGCAACACGCATGACATATTAAACATGAGGGTAAAGATCAACTGACCAATTAAAAACAGACATTTCATTGACTATGGGAGTGAAATATAAGACGGTACATATAGCAAACTAGGTATGTTATATGTTACAAAGAATCATATACGTGCCAATAAAATCTGACTGATTAAAAAAGGCAAACAATGAACTAATTATCGAAGTAACATATAACATTACAAATCACGTACGATACAAAGAAACGGAAATGTTCCTGAGGTATGAATCTGGCTGTAAAGATGACAAATCACACACGTTCCAAGGGAGGTTGAATATCAATTCAAATAGTGTCAGATTACAGATCTTCAAACTCCTGACCTGAGGTAATAGAGAGGGTGCTATTAGCAAGGCACAATGAACTCAATCACAAACAAACAATAATAATTTAAACATTAAGCATACAATACACTGCAAACAAAACTATGTCAAGAAAGTTTAATGTATACTTACAAAACAGTGTTTGGGAACACATTTTTATGTATGGTTTGCACACCAGTTGTATTATCAAGAATCATTATATGCTTATGTCAGCCCTAAATAAAGTGTGCAAAATATGGAAGCAACTGTGGTAGACCACGTGTGATGGTATTTTAACTATCTCAACTATCAAAGAATAGATGGAGTAAAAACAGAATTGTGAGAGAAAACTATTTCTTTGTGATGAAAAAAAGTATTTTTAGATTGCGTTTTGAAAAAATGTGTAAAAGCAATATTTTAGGGGGGGCGTTGCCGGACAAGATGGCCGAGCGGACGTAATCCATCTCTGCTCCCGGTCTCCGCTTGAGTTCCAGATGCCTAAATGCAACCTACAATCACCGCAACAGCTGCTGAGACTATACCCTGAGAGCCCCAAGATCAACGAATGTGGGAAACATGAGTTTTCCGTGTGTGCTAGCCCTTGAAAGCCACATTGAGACTCTCCCGCATCGGCCCCGGAGCCTGCCAAAATGGTTTCCTGAGCCAGGGGGGCTGCCGAACACCGGAGCGGTGGGCCCAGGGCTGGGACAGAGCTGAGGCCTCACCGAATTTAGCCAAATGCGAGCCACGGAGACTGGCGGGTATGCTCGTCACCTTTGGTGAGGGACCGGACATGGAGGAAGACGGCCAGCGGATCATCCTGTCGCTACCCGTGCCACTGGCAGACACAAGGGAGAGACAGGCTGGGGGACCCATGGAGCACCACACAAGTGAGGCAAGGTGGCAACATCAGACTGTATCCTGATTTTGAGCTTTAGTGTTGTTTGCACCTTTCAATGCGATGCGTGAACGGAATGCCTGACCCTAAGATGGCGGCCATGCCCAGACTGGGCATCGACAGGTGAACCGAATTTATCACCGACTGTTCCATGTTCACATTGCCCAGCGCACCGATGAAGGAAGAACCATCTTAAATGACTGACATTGTTGCCTGGGGTGAGATTGATGATAGACGGGAGACACCGCTGCGTAGCAGTGCGGGCCTGCGCAAACACGCGGGGCATCAACTGCTTCAGAGGATTGCTTAAACATCATGCCCTCTGCTGCGGCTAGGCAAGCCACCTGACTGGCAACAGAACGCGATCCGCAGATCTCCCTCCTACCTACTTAACAGCAGTAAACCTGGATCAGCCTTGGGAGCCAAGTGGGGCCCAACACCCTCAGGCTCTTGGGGCCCATGGCCCACGGGTGGCAGTCGCTGTGCAGAGGCCCACGTTGTGACTCATAACCAATAAATCTGAGGGCACTGCCCTGGGTAACCGGCACCCGCGGGTATCCCAGACAGTGGTTTCCATCGATACTCCCCAACTACATACAAGCAGGGAACACAGTACAAAAAGACATTGCAGTAAAGGGTCTCCCTTGCTATAACGGTGGGGGTCAGGTTGGGCCCGCCTCTATGCCGCCGAAGAAGACGTTGACCAGAGTATCGAATAAAGTCTCCAATTTTTTCCCCCCGGGGAATAAACGCCTACCAGCAGTTCGCGACGAGGGAACAGACACCATGGCTTTTACCAAGGATGACCTTATGGCCTCCCTGCGCGATTTTAAACTAGAGCTGCGTAGGGAACTGAGCCAAGATATTACGACCTCCATCGATCAACTGAAGTCTGACATCAACACCCGAATGGCTAACCTCCAACACGATGTGGACTCAGTGTGCACCAGAGTGGTAGATCTGGAAGCGCAAACTCAGTAAGTTGACAGATGCACCACCGAGCTGCAGGAAAGCGTGCTTACCTTCCAAGACCAGCTACGCCAAACTCAGTTAAAAGCAGAAGACTTGGAAAATAGAGCACGATGGGAGAACCTACGAATTCGGGACCTGGAAGAAGGAGCAGAAGGGCCGGACCTTGAAACATTCCTGAGGGTCTGTTCACAGAGATCATCAGTCCACAGACACTTAAGATCAAGCTAGACAGAGCACACCGAGTTGGAGGCCCATCGTCCGGCGACTGGAAGCGGACAAGGGATGTCCTCGCGAAATTCCACTCCTATAAGGTAAAAGAAGTGGTCCTTCTGGGGGCTCGGAAAAAGGGTGATATGTCCTTTCAGGGGCACTCCTGAACTATTTATCCATACTTGGCACCTGCGACTTTGGCACGGAGACAGCAGTTCCGACCAAATTACACGACGAGAAAATTAGATATCGATGGACCTACCCATTTGGTTTGAGCTTCAACTACCACAACAAGCAGCGGCACATTGTAGACCTTCGGGAGGGACTAGAACTGTTGGGTCTTTCTACAGGAGATTCTGAGCCATGACAAAACAAAACACAAGGAGCACAGAGCAATGGCTCCCCCATGTCGCAATGGTCTGCAAGCCCGCGAGGACACCACAAATGATGCAAGCAAGAGGTACAGTTACGTCTCAACCACAACCAGAGATATGGGTGGCTGTGGGCCGACACCACCTAGCTATGGGACATTGAAGACTAGGATATGATAAAAAGCCCTGAGAAGAGGGAACGACTGGCCACACTGCCCTCGGGAACAATTGTGCTTACATGACTGTGAATCCGGAGCCCACCAGCCTGAGGAGGGAAAGCACCAATGGACTACACCCAAGCACAAGGCCAACTATAGCCCATAACCCCAGGGGGTTACAACTTCGATTGCAACGTGGCAGAAGATTCTGCTATGGAGTCGCATGTGGTCAGAACTCTTCTGCCCATTTTAAGAACTTGGACATATAGAGTTGGCCTCGGCACCTGATTAAGCTGGTACGGTGATCACAACTGGGTTACTCAACCCACTGTCAGAGGGCTACCACTGATCCGACACTTGATGATGATGTTAATGTTGTGTTTTGGGTTTTTAAGCTTGTTGGGTGGGGGAGGGTTGGGGGACTAGTGGCGGCTTTTTAAATACCTCCTGCACAGCGATGTTTTGATCAGGGTGAACTCCACAAAGCAGATATATCTAGGTAGCCCACGAAGCAAGGCCTTTGCTACAGGAGACATGGGATAAACACACAGGTTCAAGAGACGGCGGGGGGATCAACACTGGACAGATGGTACTCACTGTAGGCTCCTGGAATGTGAAGGGTCTCAACTCGCCTCAAAAATGACAAAAAGTCTGGAAATATCTTACAGACCATCACCTTGATACAGTGGCCCTTCAGAAGACACACCCATCTAGAGCAGAGGAAACCTGTTTCAGCCACAAACAATATCCGCTGATATACAGGGCCTCCGCACTCACTAAACAGCGGGGTGTTGCAATTCTTTTCCATACCTCTACGAAATTTCAACCCACCGACACCCGATTAGATTGGGACGGAAGGTTGGTAATGGTTAAGGGTATCCTGATGGGTAAACTCTGCACGTTTATACGCACCCAACACAGGACAGGCAGCCTTTTTACATATGCTAATGGGGAATATACAGGATTTTGCAGAAGTGCTGGGGGATTTCAATTTGACCTGGCAGGCAGATTTAGACAGCACACACCCCAATAGACTAGAAACTAGCTCCTTCTCCTCAGAGACCAAACAACAAATACATGACATGGGCCTTAGGGATGCCTGGCGTACTCTCTATCCCCAGACACAAGACTATCCTTTCTACTCTCATGTACATCGCATCCATTTCATTAGCCAGAATTTAATGGGAACTCTCCGGAAGGCCAAGATCTTCCCACTCTCCGTGTCGGACCACTGCCTGGTCTTGATTTGTCTGACGTGGAGTAATATCACGCCCACCACTCTCAAATGGTACTTTCCAGCCTCACTTACGAGGGATAGGGTACTCTGTACTGAACTAAGGGACACGATCACAGATTTCTTTGCTATGAACGAGCCGGCAGATACCAAAGTGTTGAATAACTGTGACGCCTTCAAACAGTTGTTCGAGGTAAATGTATAGCACTCAACTCCACCCTGAATAAATAGTGGACCAAAGAGAGAGTAGACCTGGAGGCTGAGTTGGCACTAGCGGAAACGAAACATAAACACAACCCCATTAGAGGATCCTTACTCACGCTTAACGCACTACAGGGGAAACTTAGAGCCATCTACAACAATAGGGCGAAACTTACACTCCTGAAACTACGTCAACTTTTCTACTCCCCGGGGAATAAGATTGGTAAACACTTAGCTTGATAGCAGAAGGAAAAACATGAGCGAGAATGTTATGCTATGAGAGTGGAGGACCTCACAGTAGTAAAAAACAGATTTTTGAGTTATTCACTACCAGGACGTGTTAATCCTAAATTAACTTATCCAACCTTTAAATT
This sequence comes from Triturus cristatus, assembly GCF_964204655.1. NCBI lineage: Eukaryota > Metazoa > Chordata > Amphibia > Caudata > Salamandridae > Triturus > Triturus cristatus. The sequence continues at coordinate 77,437,718 of NC_140581.1, forward strand.
AAAATGCACCCTGCCTGATGGTCCACCTAAAGCCTACCTTAGTAGTGAATTGTATGCTATAAAAGGGGAGCTTAACGCTTGGTGAGGGAGCTGTATTGTCAAAGCAGACATAAGGCATATTTGTTACGGGTCACTTAAGTGAGTGGCACAATACGTACTGCAAGTGCACTATTAGCATTTAGTGTACATACCCTGGGCTTATGATATACCACTCTACAAGGGACATAAGCAAAAATTAAATAAGAAAAACAGGTATAAGCCAATTTTGCCATGTTTAAAAGATAAAGCAGAGATACTTTAGCACTATTAGCAGTGGTAAAGAAAGTGCACAAAGTCCTAAAGCCAACAAAAACAAATTTCTTCAAAAAGTGGAGAATAAAGGCAAACAGTTCGGGGTGACCCTACAAAGAGGACCAAATGCAAAAAAGGATCATTGGCAGCAGGGATTGGGAGCATGGTCTGGCCACAGATCATGCCCTAGGTACAACCCTCTGTTCTCAACCTCTCCCCTGCAGCAGGTTTTGGGCACATGGAGAAGTGTGGCTCAATGGTTAGAGCGGCATCCGGCAGACCCTGATGCAGAGGTCTAGCCCGGGACCAGGGTCCAATTCCGCCTTGAACCTGTTAATTCTCGCCTCGGTGCCTATTCTAATCATGGGTTCCACTCTGCAACTCTGGGCAATAGCTTGCTTAATCTCCACAACGGTCCCAACAGCGCTGGGATGCCTGGTTTCACCTTGGGGGTGCCCAGGAGTGGACATTTCACATGGAAAAGCCAGGAAGGGTTCCACAGCGGTATGAGTACAGCGCCAGGACACCCTAGGGTAGCAGTGCGCTATACAAGTACAACACATTTACATTTATTGCCTGGCATGAGGCCCAGCCAGGTGCCCAAAACCCTGGCGTCAGCCATACCCTACTGCCCACACCCCTATCTCTCTGCCTTACACGCTGTCAAACTGTTTTTGAACCTTTGTGAAACTTATGATTCATGATTTTTCAGGATATGATAACAAATCTACTAACTAAAATGCCACTTGTGGTCACAATCTTCTTTTGATTCAACAGTCATGACTTTTTTCTGCAATTTCAAGGTATTTTAGACACGTTTTCCATGTCTCCGGGTTCCCCCTACACTCCCCTGGGGCCAGACACCTCTTAGAATCGACCCCAAAGGCTGTGCAGATATTTTGTCCACAGCATGAAACTTGCGAGTCAGCGTGATTTGCGGGATTCAAGAAAGCCAACAAGGAAATCCTGAGTACTTCTCCAGCCAATCACCTTTCTCACTGCTTTTTTCCCTTGCATGGATCTTCATGAAAATTGCCAAGCCATAACTTAGCTGAAAATGGTAATGGTTTGCCAAATTCCATACAAATCCATTCACTACGTAATAAGGTCAAGGCAAATAAATAAATGCCATTTCAATGGAAATCTGATTGAACAATAGCTAGACAACTGTGCCTGCAAATGTATAATATACAGACAATACTATGTTGGTAACTCCATAATATGGACTAATGTTATCATTGGAGTTCTGGTGACATCATAAACCACAAGGCTAAAGGTCAATCTTATGTAAATATTACCAGTACCCCAATTTGGCAATATTGTTCTATATTATTCTTCTTCTTTACATTTCTAAAGTGCAAACTGTCACCATGCTGGGATCCTGGCGCTGATAGCACAGGAGATGAACACACCTGCTGCTGGACCTTCAAAACAAGCACTATCTTAGACAATTACTTAGGAAAGAGCCAGGTCTTTGAGGCTTTTCTAAACTTCAGTAGATCTGTAACTGATAGGAGAGAAGGAGGTAGTTTGTTCCATATCTGGGCAGCTTGAACTGTGAAAGCGCAACCACCCTATTGTTTTTTGTGAAATTTATTCACACAGATCAGATTTGCTGGGATAGATCGGAGGGGTCTCCTTGGGATATAGGCTTTGATCATTTGTTGAAGCAGCACTGGACCTTTACCATGTATAGCCTTATGAACTATACACATGGCTTTGAAAGTAACCCTCTGCCTGACTGGCAGCCAATTAAGTTCTCTCAGAGCACTCGATGCCGAGGATCTGCGAGGTCTATTCAGAGCAAGTTTAGCAGCCGCCACTTGAACTCTGTGTGGTCTGTTAATCAGATACTCCACAGCTCCCAGTAATAAAGCATTACAGTAGTCCAATATACTGAGAATAAGACTATGTACAATAAGCGATTTATCTTGGACTGAAAGTAAAGGGAGCACTTTCCTAAGGCCCGTAGAAGTTCAAAGTCAGTGCCACCCACTTTTATGACATGATTTTCCAGGAATAACTTGTTAGCAAAAATGACCCTAAGATTGTGGACGGCATCAGTTGGACTAATCACATCTTCTGTGGGGAGAGTCTGTAAGTGTGAGGTGAGTTCCATGAGTATTTTTGTAGCTGAACACCAGAATTCAGATTTATCCCCATTTAACCTAAAGGAGTTCAAGTCCATCTACTTAAAATTGTCTACCATACACTTCTGAAAGGCCTCTACTTCTCCTTTTTTGCTCACCCTTGAAAGACAAGATCAACTGGGTGTCATCTGCATAGTTGGCCAGATGGATACTATAGGGCTAAGCGCAGAGCCTTGAGGGACTTCCTGACCCAGGCTTTTACATTCTGAGGAGTAAGGGGGAAGTGCAATTGCCTGACATCTCACAGTGAGATATGATTCCAACCACTTGAGCTCTATAACCTTCTCTCCAGTTGTGGCTAGTCTGTTGAGTAGAATCTTATGGTTGATCATGTCAAAGGCTGACAACAAGTCAAGCAAGACAAAGACTGTCGGCTGACCATTGTCAACCCTCATCTGTAGCTAGTCCATGGCAGTGAGTAAGGCTGACTCGGTGCCATGACCAGGCCCAAACCCAATTTGTTTTAACTTCAAGGAGATAGAAATTCTCCAAGCATTGGAACAACTTACCACTCACATATCACTCCGGGACCTTCACTAGAAAGGGAATGAAAGGTATCGGCCTACAGTTACTCAATATCATAGGGCCGACTGCAGGGTTTTTTGCTATAGAGGTGACTATTGCATTTTTCTACGAACGTGGTACCACTCAACTTTCCAGTGATTGGTTGCAGATCAGTAGAGTAGGTGAGATGAGTTCGTCTTTCTGCTCTTTCCACACTCTCAAAGGGAGAGGATCAGGTGGGGAGCCTGATGAGATCGAACACTCAAAGGAGCAGAAGCCGTCTTCTGTGATAGGTTCAAAGATATCCCAACTATTGCCCTGAGTTTCTATAGGGTCTTTCCAAATTTTCTTCTCGTGAGTTACTAATATGTCACCTGAAAGATTCAAAGTAGCTAGGTCGAGAGGTGACGTAGAGGGAGAATTTCCAATGTCATCAAGAATTTTATCAATCTTCTTATCATAGAAGTCAGAAAGTTTTATTACAAAGCTCTTGGGAAGGGGTTGCTTCCTGTTTGCCACAAAACTGGTTTGACAGACGGCTTAGGATATCAAAGACCCTCTTTGAACTATGTGTAGCATTAAGAATGGTGTTAGCGTTGTACCCAGCTTTGGCTTGAGCATTCTTAATTATGTAATTGCAGAGAGCGGCATTTAAACCTTTTTTATTGATTTACTTATAACAGCTCCGCCATTTACGGTCAAGTCTCTTACAGGCTAACTTTGCTACTTTTAGAGAGTCGTTGTGCCTAAGGGCAGATGGTTTATGCCGGAATTTAAACTTGGTCAATGTGCCTATAATTTTACACAGGTACCTGCTAAGCATTTTTATATAACATGTTTATTGTGGGGATAACACACTCTTTTCTTCAAAGTGCAGCTAACAATAGACACTGATTGATGATTGGACATATTTGATGATGTTGTTTTAGTCACAGAAGGGGTTTTACTCTGTTTGGCACAGATGATTAGTGAATGATAGGTTTAGCTAGTGTACGGTCAAACCTATCCACTTCAACAATACTGAGGCAATCTACTATGTGCAGATCATACTTTACAAGGTTTAGAATCTAGTCTTTGGAGTGACTGGGGTGTTGAAGGTTATTTTGAGAAGGGAGCTTTTTTATGGCCAAAGCAAATTTGTCAGATGTTCAAGTGTTTAACCAAGTCAAGATGCTAAGGCTGCTTGTGCCTTGTCGTTCCTTGTTTCAACCACACATGAAATCTTTACATTCCACAACTTCTGTCACTACTGCTATGGGTGAACCACAGAGCTGGGGATCTTCTAGTTAGTGAGTCTTATTTTGTCTCCACATCACAGCTGATCTTGGAGCACATGTCAACAAGAAAGTAATGTTAAACCATGATTCTCGCCACCAAGTTCTAATAGTTGCCCTAACTGGTGCTGAAATGTAATAGGGAAAATGAACATTACAGTTCTTAGAGCAAAAATGCTAATTACATCATGCTATTAAAGACCTGACCACATCACACCTCCTCATCGTGGTTTATTTCCACAAACTGCTGTTGACATATAGTGTGGAATGATGTTTTCCTCTGTAAAGTAGTTTGTAGAGTGTGGCCCAACCTTCAAGGAGTGAACTCCAGGGACTGGAAGTGGAGTGGGGTGTGTGCAAGGAGGCCTGGCATTAAGGGTACATGTGAATTACTTAACCTGAGGCAGCAAACAAGGGGTACAGCAAATGTGACATAAGTCCAAAAGCAGCCACTCTTACATCACACTTTTATAAAGATTTGTGAATTCACCTCCCCCCAGCCCTAGTCCAAATTAGTGGTGAAATTACTTTTGCGCAAAATGTGATAACTATAGTGCACACCCGCAAAAATGCAGAGCAGTTGATTTTACTTCCTTTCTAAACACCGTACAAACCTACCCCACCAAGGGATGTAGCTAGTGTTAGAGACTCTGCTCCGAGATGTTGTTGATGATTATACTGCCACTGCTGCCACTGCTGTGCTTGCTCACTTGCTGATGAGTCCTGACGAGTGCACGTACCTGTCTGCCATCCTCCGCCCCTGCTTGAGGATCGGAAAGGTTGCTGGAACATTGTGGAAGCTTTGGTGGTTTGGGCGCCAAATTTGTTAAAGGAGACAGGGAAAATGCCCCTCTTGGTGAGCGTGGTTCAGAGTGCTGTTTGGAGCTGGTGTGCTCCAATTGGACCGGTGGAAGGTGGAAGGCAGTGTCATCTGAGCGTGCAACTGTGTCGGCTCCTCACAGGGAGTCGCGAGGGTCTCAGCGTTCGTCAGAGGAAGCCTCGATGCTGCAACACAGCTAAGGAAGAATACTCTGATTGTATAGTTGTTTGTGATTTGGACCAACAAACGGGGAATGAATGGCAATTAAAAGACCATGAAGGCGGTGGCAACCGGCAGCACAGCTTCAGCTTTCAGCAGGTGAGCAGAGGTCGGTAACTGGAGTGTGTTTGGCAGAAAACTTATTGGTGAAAAGGGAAACCATTTCTACACTATTTAAAGATCAATTGAGCAGAAGTGGCCAGAAAAAGCCTTGTGGGAAAGTGGTGGTTACAAGAAAAAAGAGAACACTAAGTAGAGCCCCTACTAAGAGTATTTGCGAATTAGAAGGAAGAAAGAGATGGGTCCAGGGGGAGCAATATTACGCAAAGGAGAGAGCAGCCGAGTAAAGCCAAACAATATTGTAGAGGGGGAGAGGAGAGAGAAGAGAACCAGAAGGAGAAGGAGAAGAAATAAAAGTCCCCTTGGGGAAGTAACCCCACAAAAATATGCATAAACCAGAAAAAATTGCCTCCTAATAAAACCTCTACCAAAGCGAGACAGGGGGGCAAACGGGGAACATCAGTCACAAAGCTGATCACAGAATTTGTGGGTAAACATTTAAAAAAGAACCAGCTATCTGATTCCCACCTGTGCGGTGAAAAGCAACTAATATCCCCCAGTCTAGTATCCCTGGATTTACAGTCACCCTGCCTAAGTCACCATGATATATCTGAACTACTCTTGGATCCAAGATTATCCTCATCACCCCAGCTCTTCTCCCCCTTTGAAGACTGTGGACCAGAAGGGAGGAGGAGAGTGGTGTAGACAGCAAACACTGCAGTATGCGGCCCAGTAATCCTGTAGAAGAACAACTGGAGGCAAATGAAAGAATTGAATTGCCCCCAGGTACAGTAAACGACTCCTCGAATCCATCCATATCCAATCTCAAGGTTACAGCAATACCAAGTGCCTCAATGTTGGAAGTAATTTTGATCATGCAAAAAACTGTGCAAGGCCTATTGGAGGTATCAGTAATGACTAATGACATTCTAAAAGACCAAAAAGACAAACTTCAAATTATGGTGGGGGAATTAAAACAAATCAAGGACCATTTCCCCTCTATGGTTAGGCCAGTTGGTAGGGAAAAACAACAAATGGAAGATCATCCCAAGCAGGAATGGGAGAGATTGAAGGCACCATTTCACGGACTGAAATACAAAGGGGTATATTCACAAGAACGTGTGCTAAACATCACCAAAAAATGCTAACGCAACTTTACACATCGCAGCCTATCGCAGGAAAATAACTCTGTGTTACCGTGGAATTCACAACACGGCGGAAGGATGCGATAGTCTGCCGAAAACGCAGCCAATGTCCGTGATACAATCACCCAGACGGAGATAAGAACACAAACCACAACACCAAAAAACGTACGATGAGCCCATTTGCGATGAGGAAAGCAGGAATAAGCACCGCCAGGCACGCGAAACACATGGCAGGCGGGAATAAGCACAACAAAAGCCTGAAAAAGAAAGACCAAACAAACAGAAAACAACAGCCAACCACAATGGAGGCAACCCGAGCCAGCAGACAACCCAACCAGCACCATTGGCAACAAAACATTGTACACGGCAGGTCATCTTGGACAATGTAAATGCAGCCTGGGAGCGGAGGAGGACAATTGAAGAAAACCAGAACTTCTGAAATGAGGCGAAAGGCACAAACAAGCAGAAACACGCCAACAACAAGAAGGCAGCAATGCACACCGGAGGTGGGAGTCCAGTCCACTAACTGACCCGCAGCATTGCCAACGGCAGTGCCCCCAGTACATGCAGCAGACGTGCACAGTACAGCTCCACGTGACTGTAGTCGAGCATGTGTCCTGGATGGTTTACCATTGCGTCAGTGGCTCTCCTTGAAGCGGCACTGCCTTGCCCTGTGCCAGTCCTGTGGATGAAATTGCACGGCTTGGTGCAATGAGCAGTGTCTGTGTGCAAAGGGTGCAGACCTGGGATGGGGTGGGTGTACGTGTGAAGGCCATTTCACGCACGCCAATTACGACCAAGGACTTCTGCGTGTGGGATGTGTACACCTTGGTCTCACGTCGGGCAATGCACAGTGTGGGAGTCACAAGCAAATGCTATCATATCTGTCAGGGTGGGCTGGCCAAAGCAAGTCCCTGCTCAGAGCTGCAGATGTGCTACTGCCGTATAGCTCAGACAAAGGACAATTCATCCCAACAGGAACTTCACCATCTGCATGCATACAGGCGATGTACAGAGGCCTGTCGTGGGTGTGGTGGGATGTCTGCGACCCTAGGAATCATGGATGATATGCCCAGCACGTGGCACTTGAGCGGCCTCACTGTGTGTTATGTTGCCAAACAGCTGCCAATCCCTACCACGAGCCCCCACACAGCCCGTGGCTGGCTATGTTCGCAATGCGAATGAGGCCAGGCAACTGAAACATGCATCCGCAGGACTGACACACATAACACTTGGCATGCATGTGCCTAGAGCCCGAGCGGTCTTCCGCTCCTACATGTCCCTGTACGTGCGGGCCTGCCCTCCTGGAGCATGCTACATTGCAACATCGACTACAGTGGCCCTGGTGGCGACAACACCCAAACACTGAGACACACTTACCGCACTTCCTGCCCAAGGCCAGGTCCGAGCCACGCCCTGCTCCCTTTGCCGAATCAGCACACCCCTGCGCTGACCTGACGTACGCCGGACCAGCACACGCCGCTTGTGCATGCAGGGAAATGCATGCGAAGCTACATGACCAGGGTCACTGCCAACGCTGAGGTGACATGGTAACGTCCGCTAAAGACAGCTCATTGTCATGTTGCAGGGCCCGTGCCCGTCATGCTAACACAATGAACACACAGACACACTTGCTCAGATGGTGTGAATGGCTACTTGCGCGTGCGCACGGCCACATTTATTAGCAGGCACACATACAGAGTGACACCTGTGTTGGATGTGTGTGGGGTGTGTGCACACCAGCCGGCAAGGGATGTGTGAGAAGTTGGCCTGGCATATGCTGTCCACTAGTTATAATGGGCACCTTGCACCAGTCCAAACAACCCCTTATTGATGATAGGTTAAAGACAACCTTTATTGAAAGCTATCCTAGTGGTAGTTATGGAGAGCAGCCTTCAGGCTAAGTCTTGAAGGAATGTAAAGCAGCTTGTTTTACCAGTCTATAATCTCTTGAATGGCTAAATGAAAGGCAACCACACCAGGTATATATATAAAATATATGTATTTATTTCTAAACACACCCTATTAGTCCCTATATGAGGCTAGAGGTCCAAACACATAAGTTACACTTCAAATATTACAGTAAAATAGCAAAAATACACGTTAGGCCCTAGGGGCGAGCCAAACCATATACTAAAATAGTGGTATTAGAACCACGACTTAACTAGACCCAAGGCCTAGAGCCTGTAGAATCGCTGGGACCGCAAGGAACCACCCAAAGTAGTGACACAGGGGACCGTGTGCAGTGTGAGAACACAGCCGCGAGCTCCCATTAGCTTCTATGGGGAAAGTCGAGGTTAGATTTTTAAAGATTAGGGACACTTAGAAATGACTAGGACCAAACCCTTTTGGACTTAGGAAGTTCTAGGGTCAGCAACCACGGAAGCACCGGAGCACTCAAGTTACCTCACCCAGGGAAGCAGGGTGCATAGGTGTCAAATGGTGTCGGGTTGCGTCGTCGTTTTCAATGGGAACTGGCAAAGAAGTGCTGCTGCCAGGAAGATGCGAAGTGTCCAAAGAGATCCAAGCCTGGATTGAAGTCAAAAAGAACCTGAAAGCAGAGGGGACAGAGTCTGGGTCACTAGCCAGTGACCAGGGCCACGATAGGCGAATGCCCACCGATGTCAGGTGATTTCAGGTGAAGAAGGTGAAGTTTGACTCTTCAGCCACAAGGACCAGGAGGCGTCGAGGATGACCAGTAGCTGGATTCGAGCTATCCCATGAAGGATGTCGAGTGCTGCAGTATCGGTGCCTGGATTGGACACAACAAGCCTTGGCAACAGCAACCCACACAGAAAGGAGAGAGATGCTTCGGTGCAGACCAGCAAGGTCTGAGGGACTCACCATGCAGTGGGGAGTCTGGGCACGTCTGGAGCAACCAGGGAAGCCCAAGGAAAATCAAAGTTACCTTCACAGGGACCAACCAGTCAACAGACCAGGGATCGCGAAGGAGCCTCAAGCGGAAATGCAAGAAACGGGCCCACAGAACACTCGTGGAGTGTAGGCCCACAATCTTCTGTGCAGATGGTGCTCGGGGCGTGGGCTACAAGAAACCGAAAGCACAACTTCGAGAGACGTCAGGAAGTCAAATGAACTTGTAAATGTGCATGTTGACCAGGAATTCAGGTTCTACGTTACTCACGAGGGCTGCGGGTCTCAGCTTTGCTGGGGAAACGGGTCGGCATCTGAGAAGTCTAGAAATCCTCTTCCTGGGCTGCAGATACTTCTGAGTCCAGTGGGAGCTTTAAAGATGCAGACCGGCAATTGCTTTGTTGGTGCCTGCCAAGCAGGGGAGTCACTCCTTGACCCCAAGGGAGATTTCTTGAGTCCTCTAGTCGTTAGTTGAGTGTCGAAGTTCCAGGATTCAGTTGCAGAGTTTTGTCCAGGGATATCTAAAGTCCGGTTGCCAGGGGTTCCTTACTTATACCTAAGAAAGGGGTTGGACTAACTCAGGGGACCCGCCTATGGGAGGGTTTGGAAAGAGGGGTGGCTACACCCATTTCCTTTGTCCAGTTTTGTGCCTGAGCAGGGGCTGGTAGCCCCTGAACCAGTTTGAGCTGGACTATGCACAGGGACACCAAATGTGCCCCCAGTGCAGGACTTCAAAGCCCTCTGAGAGTGCTCCCACCCAGCCCCAATACACATCAGCCTGTCTGGGAGGTAGTGACACCTCCCTGTGACAGGAAACCTATTGTCCAGGCCTCCCCTGCAGGAGTTTCGGTCAGCAGCAGGAGGCCAAACTTGTGTCTGTGGCTGCAACATCCATTTTGTGATGCCAGGGCTCTTTTAAGTTGGTACCGGGTATCATGTCTCTCCCTCTAGAAGGGTGGGATCATACTCCCACACCAGTTACTGGTTATAATACACTTAAGATTATATGGTCGGCTGCACCACTGACAACCCTGGAGGATAGATTCTGAATGCTGCAGAGGGCTCAGCTCATGCACCCTCTCACATATAACCCAGCACCCTGCTTTCAGGATTGATAAGGCCTGCCATAGGGGTGACTGATAGGTTTGTATGTGCAGTGATAGGTGAGATATAGTGAACCTATCTATATCTCAGTAAGGGGTGCATGCACCACCTTACCCAGGCTGCAGTAGCAGACCTGTTGTGTCATTTTGGAGGGCTTTCCAGCGGTGGCATAATACATGCCTCAGCCCCTGGTAGGCCTCTGGGGTACCTATGCCCTGGGTACATAGTATACCGTATACTAGGGACTCACAAGGGTACCCCAGAATCCAATCTGGAGTGTACCTAAAGTACATGGAATCAATTTATAGAGGAAGCAGCTAGGCTGGCGTCCTGAATAGCAGGGCCCCAGCCAGACTAAAGTCGAAAAACAGTGTTAAAGCAGCAAAAAGTGGGGGTAACCATGTGAAGCAGATCCTACTCTCCTACAGGCTGCCTTGTGCAGTCAGAAATCGACAACAGTGTTCAGCGTAAACAACACAACCATAAAGGCCCCATGACTCATTGCGCACAGAGTAAGTGGCACCTGAGCTGTTAGGCGATGCCGCCTGCGATGAGGCGTGTCCAATGGTGTGGATTCCTCCACATCTTACCCAAGACACAGTTCCACATGTGTGACCTACTGGACTGCATTGTAGGCCTGAGGCAGCGGTCAGCATGGGCCATTCACAGAGTGTCGCCGGCATAGGTTGGATGGCCCCACTGGCCTGCGTATTTTAGGTTCAGTGGCAACACGGGACGCGGACTTGCAGTGAACAGGGTTGATAGCACCAGGTCAGTTGTTGATAGTGTTCGGTCATCTCCGTGACTCTGATCCGGCTTTCGTCTGGACTGAGCCGCATCTTCCTCATACTCCTCTTCGTGTGTTCACTGGTGTGGACTCTGCCATTCGTGATTCGCGACTAGGTGCTGGATGTGTGACCTACTGGTTCGCAGGGTAGTCCTGGTCCCTCATCCACGTGTCGCCGGGTTTGTGTTGAACAGGGTTAGTGGGACCACGTGTCTCCGGCTTGCGTCGAACAGGGTTAGTGGCACCTTGTGTCGCAGGCCTGCCATATGGAACTATGCCTCACTGATCAAAGGGAGTTTGGTGCTGTGGCCGCTGCCCCGGCTTTGGGGTCACTGCCATTCAGGACTCAGGACACAGTTTCACATGTGGAACCTACTGGGCCAAAGAGGACGCCGGTGGAGTATGTAAATGAGGAAGGTGTAATGTGGACCAGCGTCGGGGGGGGGCCAGCGATGGTCTGCGGAGGCTGCAGAGGTCGCACGACTGGTGCTTGGAGCTTGCACCGGCACGTGGTGGGCCCTCTTTGACACACGCCAGTGTAGGCAGGTGAGCGGAGCCTCGTCGGTGCGCTGCGGCAGGCATGACGGGTCCGGGCACCCGCGTCCCAGGGTGCAGCAGGCACACAGGGACACAGGCCCCCCCGCGCTCGGCGCAGGACTTGTGGCGGGCTGAGAGACGCCGCCCTGACAGACGCATTGTCCATTCCGAATTAGAACCACTTCCAGTGCGACTGTTTTTTTGTTCACACCCCTACACAGGCCTGGCGTATGCAGATCCAACCCACTACTTACGCGCATTCAGGGAGGGACATAAGGTGCGACATTTGCCCGTTCTTCCCCACAGCCTGTGGGAACATGGTAGCGTCCACTGGCCACTACACTCCATGCAGCAGCAGTTGATCTCCACATGGCCATTTCCGTGGTTTGCACTCCATGGTCTGTCCAGCACCACCACGCCAAACCTGGCATTGGGTGGGTTCACATTCCTTAGTCACTTTCCACTCAAATGCCTGCTCCATGCCTCTCCTCACGTCCTGCTATTGTGTGTCTGTGGTGCCATGCCATGGCTGGGTTGTGGGCATGGCAAGGCCGGATTCCCAATGGAGTCGTGTTGTGGTGTCTGGTCGGTTGGCATGTTGTGTGTCATGTTGAATATAGTTGTGCTGCGTGCCCATTGGCAGTGTCATGAGTTGCATGACTGTGGGTCTTCAGGTGGGGCTCTTGGCTGGGCTCCCTTTTATGCTGCAGGTAGTCATCCAGCTTGTGAATGGGGTGGTAAATCTAGCTCCACTTTTGGTGCGTTAAGGTGGGGATAAATCGGAGATAAGTCCTTGTGAATATCCTCCAAAGTGTATTTATATCTTTATAACGTATGCTCAGAAAGAATCAGGGAGAAACGATGAGATGCAAGCAATATATACCACGGATGAAGAGACTGAGGAGAGGTTTTAGGAAGGGACTTGTAGGAAGGTGGAATCTGACTAATGGTTGCCCCCAACTTTTTGCCTGGTATTTGAGTGGTTTTTGACTAGTCTGGCTGGGATCCTGCTATCCAGGACCCCAGCCTATCTGCTTTCTCCCTAAAAACTAATGTGTGTACCCTAGGTACAAACCAATTGGATACTGAGGATACCCTGCCAGTCCCTTGTAGATGGTACCCTAGGTACCCAGGGCATGGGTCCCTCTGTAGGCCTACCAGGGCTGCAGCACTTATTGTGCCACCCTGGGACAGCCATACAAAATGACACCACCAGACCACTACTGTAGTTTGGGTAAGGTGGTGCTAGCACCCCTTACAGGGATATAGGTAGCCTATATCCCACCCCATTACAACACATGTACTCTCATAGGTCACCCCTATAGGAGGCCTTGGTGATCCTACAAGGCAGGGTGCTGGGATATGTGTGAGGGGGGACCCCTACCTGAGTAGGACCCCTCTGCAACCTTCGTAAAACCATTGCTGGGTTGTTTGTAGTGTAGCCATACCATATACTCTTATCCGCATTATAAGTCAATCGCGTCATCGCGATAACTTGAGAATGGCTACAAAGAACCATATCGCGTTTGGTGTCAAACATGTAGGAATCATACCCCCAGTCCAGCCTTGGGCATGAGGATACGATTCCCCCTGCTAGAGGGGCGATATGGGAAAAGCGGCAGAATTTAGACACCAATTTAAACGTGCACAGGTAACACAAAATGGATGCTACCGGCCACCTCCACGACTCTGGCTGGCTGTTGCTGGGGAGAACCTGAGCCTCACCAGCTGGACAATAGGGCTCCTGTGGCAGGGAGGTGCTAGCATCTTCCCAGACAGGATTATGTGGATTGGAACAGGGTGGGTGCACCAAATGTCCTTTCAGAGCTGCACGTAGGCAGCTGCAGAGGCCTCATTCTGCATACACCGGCTGGAACCGGTTCAAAGGCATCCTGCCCCATGCCCAGGCGGGAAACACACAAAGGGGAGAGGGTGTAGCCACCCTTTCCCGCCTCACCATTGATTGGTGGACACTATTCTGGACACTCCCCTAATCTTGGGGATAAATGTGAATAACGTGGCCCCAGAGCCTCAGATTAATCTTGAACTTTGGATTCTTGAACTTCGACTTGCTGCTGCCCAGCTGACGGAAGAAATCTCCCTTGGGATAAAGGAGTTATCCCCCTGCTTGGCAGGCACCTGAAACACTGCAAGTGACCCGGTTGGAACTTCGCTGCTCCTACGGACTTCGACGACCTTCAGCTCCCTTGAGGTGGGTTTCCAGAGCATCCCAGAGGCCAGTGAGCGTGCTCAACAAGTTTGAGCACCGTGGACCGCGTGGGTGCCGAGATCCCCAATACCCGAGGACACCGGCCACCTCTTGCATAGCACACGACCCTGACCAGTGGGGAAGTTGTGCTTTGGCTCATTTTTGAGCCAACCATCTACCAGCAATTGTGCCAAGTAACAGCGCTCTAGTCTACTCCGGTGGCCCGTGGGTGCCCTTTTACGCACTCCAAATTGCCGCCTCCCGCGGTCCCTTGTCACATGACTTCTGGGCCCTAGCAGAGGACTATCTTCACAAACGAGGGTTCCCCTGGTTGCTCCAGGCCTGCTCTCCAGTCTCCTTGAAGGAGACCTCACTCAGACTTTGCTGGTCTGCACCGTAGCAGTATTTGTTTATCTTGCGTGGGTTGCGGTTGCCAGGGCTTAGTGGATCCAATCCGGACACTAACACCGCAGCGACCCTCATCCAACATGGGACAGTCGCCCTCCCGAAGCTGGCCTTCCTTGAAGCCTCCCGGAGTCCGTGGCTGCAGATCCAAGCTACACCATCTTCATCCTGATGCACCCGACATCGAAGGGCTCTTTGCTTTGAGCCTTCTGGTCACTGGCTGTGACCCAGACTCTGTCCCCTCTGCTTTCAGGTCCTTCTCTTCAATCTTCACATCTTTGATCCTCACGGCATCATCGATGCTTTTGGCTAGCAGAACTTTTGACTCTTTTTCCATAGGAAATCAGCCCGCGACTCGACACCAGAATCAACCTATGCACCCGGCTTCCCTGAGGCAGGTAACAGTGGTACTACGGTACTCCCGAGGTGGTGGGCTATCTAAGAGCATAACTGTAAAGTTTTAACTTTGTACTCCTGCTAGAAGTATTTTTAAATGTTTTATTTCCATCCGCGACATTCTCCATAGGCTTGTATTGTGATCCCGATAGCAGCTTCTTGCACTGCACGCGTCTCCCGTGGGTCCCCTTCCTAATCAACTGGGGTGGACTCTTAAGGGGCAAGCGATCCTGAATGCCCTAGGCATTGCCTGTAGAATTGTCGTGGTTCTTATACCACTATTTTAGTATATGGTTTGGTCCCCCCCTGGGGCCCAATGTTAACAGTGCTATTTATTTGTAACTTTCAATGCTTGTTTGATGTATAACTTTGCCTTAGCCTCATAAAGAGACTTGGGGATTCTATTTAGAATAAACACATATATTTTATATATATATACCCGTGTGGGCTACTCTTTCATTTGGTCATTCAAGAGGTTATCTATGGTAAAACAATAAGCTTAACACTCCTTCAAGACTTAGCCTGAAGGCTGCTCTCCACAGCTACCACTAGGATAGCTTTCTTTAAAGGTTGTCTTTTAAACCTAACATCATAGGAGTCGAATTGGGCTGGTGCAAGGTGGCCACTAGAACTAGTGACCAGCATATGCCAGGCCAACTTCTCACATTGGTGTGCAGCGGTTGGATTCAAGCTTGCCATTGTTTTACCAGATAACAAATTGAATTTCTAAAGTGAAAGCCACTAGGTACCAAAGGTACATATAAATTACAAGCTTAGAATACAATAAGTTCTACTGAACTTAGAGTTGTGTGTAGAGGGTTAAGCACACCTGGACTACAACTCAAGAGAGGGTTCAGTAGGCCACACATAGTGTAGGTAGATACAGCAGTACCACTACACTAGTCATGTCTTTAAGTTCAGGTGCCCATAAGGCTCTGGAAGGACCCCAGAGGGTCCCAGTCGACAAGTATGACCATCTCTCTTTTGCAGAGCTTAGGGAGATGTGCACCTCTAGGAAACTTAAGACAAACAAAGGTGCCAACACTCAACGCCTAAGGGAAATCCTGCTCATAGCAGATTTTAAGCAGACTTTAGGGTCTGGTGGGGTAGATGAATTGGGTGGGCATCCCCCAGAAGAGGACACCCATGGGGTGGAATCTGATGAGGACCAGGAAGAGGAAGATGAACTTGACCTGGATGACCAAGACCATTCTAGATATGGAGATGATGGCCCAAGAGGCACTCTCCCCATCCCTAAAGGGACAATGGTGGATCCAAACAGAAGGAACAGATCCCCCTCAGTGGGATCCAACCACTCTGTGAGATCTAATGGGACCTCTACCTCTTTTCAGAGAAGAGAATCCTCCCATGAGAGGAAATGCAGACTGATCAAATTTGAGCAGGTTAAGCTACAGCTTAAGAGAGAACAGTTAGCATTGGACAGGGAAGCCCTGGAGCCTCAGAAAGCTTCAAGAAAGTGGGGTCTAGAGACCCCTGGTGGCAGTAATGAAAACCCTAGAGTTAGAGAGAAAGTCCCTGACAATAGGAACCTCCACAAGATTGTGCCCCCCTATAAGTCAGGGGATGATATCCACAAATGGATCACTGCTCTTGAGAGGGCCTGTAAAGCACAGAGGGTCCCAGTAGAGCAGTGGGCAGCAATCCTGTGGCTCTCCTTTGCAGACAAAGGTAGAGACAAGCTCCTCTCTGTAAGAGAAGAGGATGCTGAAGATTACTATATCTTGAGAGATGCTTTAATAGATGGGTTTGGCTTAACCACTGATCAATACAGACTTAAGTTCAGAGATACCCAAAAAGCACAGGATCAGGATTGGGTAGACTTTGTTGATTGTGCTACCAAGGCATTGGAAGGTTGGTTAAATGGCAGTAAAGTTAATGTTTATATAGGATTGTATAATCTCATAATGGGGGAGCAGATTCTTAATAATTGTCATAACCAACTCTTACACCAGCACCTGGTGGACTCTGATCTGACCTATCCCCAAGAATTGGGAAAGAAGGAAGACAAATGGGTCAGAACCAGGATCAGGCCCAAGAACCAAGGTGGTGACCAGAAGAAAGATTCTACCAAACCCAAAGAGAAAGGTGGGGATAATAAAACAGAAAAGCCCCCTGAAGAGCCACAAAAACCCAGTGCTGGGGGTGGGTCCCAAAATCCTTCCTCTTCAAAAAAGAAACCATATTGCCATGTGTGTCAGAAGCCTGGCCACTGGAAAACTGACTCCAGTTGTCCAAAGAATGGCAATAAAGAAAATGTTCCTACAGTTACAGCTCCAACACCTCCTGTTGCTACTAGTAGTAATCCCCCAGGTGGTGGGAGTGCACCCAAAAACTTAGTTGGGCTTTCTTGGGGAACTCAGGTAGACTCTGGCCTAACCAGGTCCCCTGCACAAGCAACTCTAGTCTGTGATGGTGGCATGGGGTTTGCCAACTTTACCATGAGCCCCAGTATTCTGGGCAGGTACAGACAAGAGCCCATGATCAATGATCAGAAGGCTGTGGCCTACAAGGACACAGGGGCCAGTGTCACCATGGTGACCAAGAGACTAGTGCCCCTAGAACAGCTTTTACCTGGGTTTAGCTACCAGGTGACCGATATAGATGGAATCAGGACAGACCTTCCCATGGCAGTGGTAAATCTCATGGGAAGGGGTCACTGGCCCAAAGAGAGTGGCAGTGTCCCCAAACTTGCCTGTAGATTGTCTACTGGGGAATGGTCTGGAAATCTCAGCTTGGGCTGAGGTTGACCACAAGGCCCATTTGAAAGTGGTAGGAATTCCTGAGAGAGTGGATGAGACCTTACAGGCCTCACCTCCACCCCAGGAGCAAGTAAAACGAGTGAAGCCTGAAACTATGGATCACTCTACCCAAACAGAGAGCATAGGGGGAGAGGAACAGTCCTCCCCCCCACCAGACCAAGGGTGAGGGTCAAGTTTCTAAGGGAACTGATCCTGCCCCTTGTGAAGTAACTGCCCCAGAAGTGGACAGGCCTGGCCTGGTCACCTCTCTGATGGCAGGGGATCCTTCCAAGGTGGTACCCAGTCTGGAGCAGGTATCCTGCCCCTCTCTACCCTGCCTCAACCAGCCCAGGGCTGCAGAGGTCAGGGAGGTCAGTGGACCCTTGATGGGCCCCTGTCCAGAGGAAACCCCTCATCAGCAGATTAGGGACACCCAGCAGAGTAGTTCTAGCCAGGTGAATACTCCTCTACAAACTGAGGGATCCCCCTTACCCCTAGGTATAGGCGCCCCTCAAATGGATGTTGTTGAGCACAGGGAAACCTGGGGCCTAGCTGCCCCAAACCTTCCAGTGCCCTCCACTATTCCAACCAAAGGGATCCAACCCCCAGCTGTAGGCAGCCAGAGGTTGACCCTTAGGGCCAGGTATGACACAGTCATGGGCAGAAAGGCTTCCATAGTGGCCAGTGATCTGAGGAGGTTGAGACCAACCCAAATAGGGCCTCACTTCCAGACTCAGACACCCCACCAGCCCACCTCTGACCCAAAAACCAATACAGGTAATTTCCCTAGACTTTGGAGAAACTCTAGAACCCCTTGGGGTAGAATTTCCCAAGTGGACCATGAGACAGGGAGCAACCATGCTAGTGCAGGTTCTTCCTTATATGTCCACTCAGGAAATAAAGGCTTATCTGGACAAGGTTAGCCTTATCTCCTTTCGTTTGGGGGGGGGGGGGGGTTATGTAGGAAGGTGGAATCTGACTAATGGTTGCCCCCAACTTTTTGCCTGGTATTTGAGCGGTTTTTGACTAGTCTGGCTGGGATCCTGCTATCCAGGACCCCAGCCTATCTGCTTTCTCCCTAAAAACTAATGTGTGTACACTAGGTACAAACCAATTGGATGCTGAGGATACCCTGCCAGTCCCTTGTAGATGGTACCCTAGGTACCCAGGGCATGGGTTCCTCAGTAGGCCTACCAGGGCTGCAGCACTTATTGTGCCACCCTGGGACAGCCATACAAAATGACACCACCAGACCACTACTGTAGTCTGGGTAAGGTGGTGCTAGCACCCCTTACAGGGATATAGGTAGCCTATATCCCACCCCATTACAACACATGTACTCTCATAGGTCACCCCTATAGGAGGCCTTGGTGATCCTACAAGGCAGGGTGCTGGGATATGTGTGAGGGGGGACCCCTACCTGAGTAGGACCCCTCTGCAACCTTCGTAAAACCATTGCTGGGTTGTTTGTAGTGTAGCCACACCATATACTCTTAACCGCATGTGAGAAGTTGGCCTGGTATATGATGCTCACTAGTTAAAGTGATCACCTTGTACCATGCCAAGCAACCCTTATGGTGTGGTTGTAAGTCAACCTTTTCGGACTAGCTGCCCTAGTGGTAGCGTAGGCTAAGCAGTCTTTGAGGCTAAACTCGTGAAACGTGTTAAGCCAGCTGTTTTACCAAATGCAACCCCCTTTTATACCAATGAAAGGACACCACACAGATATATACTCAAAATATATATGTATTTATTTCTCAAAGTAACCCCTAGTCTCTTTATGAGCACAGGAGCACAAATCGTCAAACAAGATTATCACAGAATACACAGAAGCTGCACTTTATATGGATAGGCCCTGGTGGCCACTCGAACCATATACTAAAATAGTGGTATAAGTACCACGAACAGAAAAGAGAAAAGGCCTAGGGCCTCTAGAATCGCTGGGCCTACAAGGAGCTAACGTCAGTTAGTGACCAGGAGGTCCACGGGTGGCGTGTGCAGAGCAAATAGTCACACGCGTGCTCCCATAGGTTTCAATGGGTGCGTAAAAAGTACAAAGTTACTGCAAAGAGGATCTTCCTGATGGACTAGGAACTCAAGACTTGGAACACAGGCACTAGAGATGTAATACTACACTTGGGCACAGGTGTGCCAGCTTTACCTCACCCACAGGAAGCGGGTGCATAGGCCTCGAAGTGCGTCGGGTTTCTTCTATCTGTTCCGTGGAGCCTGAAGACAAAGAGGCTGCAGGCGGTCGGTCCGGGAGAGATGCAGTGGATCCAAGAGTGGATCGGAGATGTTGAAGACCTGTAAGCAGAGGGGACAGTGTTCACAGTCACTAGCCAGTGACCAGCGTGGCACCAGGTGGGTACCAGGCAATGTCGGGTGCAAACAGGAAGAAAGGTGTAGCTTGTCTCTGCAGCCACGTGGTCCCTGGAGGTCGACGACGTCAAGGAGTCGGTTCACGAGCTGTCCCACGCAGGCTCTCGCTGTCGGCGGTGTCGGCGTCTTGATCGAAGCAAACAAGCCTTGGCAAAAGCAATCGTTGTAGGAAATGAAATAAGCTGATGGTTCTGACCAGCAAGGTCAGAAGGACTGCTCCTTTGGAGGGGAGCAAGGGCCAGTCTGGAGCAACCAGACCAGCGGTGTATTTCTTGAAGTTCGTCGCCAAGATGGCTACTAGCCAGCGGGCCAGCAACCGGTTAGGCGCGTCGAGTGGCAAAATGCAGAAGGGCCCCACGCAGATCGTGGAGATGCTGGAGGGCTCACCTTTGGTGCAGATGCTGCTCGGGTGTTGGGCTTCTCAGATCCCAAAGCACAACTTGGAGGGAGCCTCGGTTGTTGCACTTGTCAGCTTGTCGTAGTCGTTCCAAGATGGCTGGCTCCACGTGTCTCGGTGCCTCCACGGGTCTCTTCTTTTCAGGGACTGTGGATCGGGCGGTGAGAGGTCTGGAGGTCCAGGTCTTGTCAGTCTCTGGGCTCGGGCTCCGGCGGGAGGCGGCGGCAAAGCAGACGTTGATTCGCTGGATGGTGCTTGCGTTAGCAAGGTGGTCACTCCCTGACCACAGGGGAGATTGGCTTCAGTCCTCTGTGCAGCAGAGCGTCGAAGTTCCCGTCTTCTTCTTAGTGTTAAGTTGATTCCAGGATGTCTGAAGTCTTAGGACACAGCTCCTACCTTTAAGCGGATTCTAGGGGCCGGACTACCTGCTAGGTCCCTCCCTATGGGTGGGACCAGGAAGGGGGGTGGTTACACCCCCGATCCTTTGTCCAGCTCGCCCCAGGCCCGGGACTGGTGTGCCCCAGGACCGGTTTGAACTGGCATATGCACCGAGGCTCCTTGTGAGCCACAGGCATGTCTGGTTTCTTTCAAGCCCTACCTGACCAATACACAAAATCCTGTCTGGGGTGGTGCACGCACCTCCCCTGGCAGGAAACCCTTTGTCCACACCTCCCAAGCTGGAAGGACTCCCAGCAGCAGGAGGGCAGACTTGTGTCTGTGGTGGCAGCATCCATTTTGTGGAGCTGAGGCTATGTCTGATTTTACCCGGGTTTCAGGTACTGTACATGTCGTGTCCCTCTAGAAGGGTGGAATGCTAACCCCGTCGCCAGAATTGGCGAGGGGTTAGTATTCCAATTCGTATGACACCTTACTCGACATGTTTTGATAAAGCCAAACCAAAGATAGCATTTAACCGCGAGCGTCATAATGCACTTAAGAGTATATGGTATGACGATATCTGGAAACAGTAGAAGGAAGTTGTTCCGACCACTGCAGACAGGCTAAGCTCATGCCAGAGCACCATCTCACATGGAACCAAGCACTCTGCCTTCAGGATTGTTAAGGCCTGCCATAGGAGTGACTTATAGGTTACCAGGTGTCCCATTTAAGGTTAGGTATAGGTATACTACACCTTAGTAAGAGGTGATTACACCAACTTACCCCAGCTGAGTGATCAGCCAGTTGTGTCAAATTGTTAGGCCAAGCCTGGGGTGGCATAATACATGCTTCAGCCCCTGGCAGGCCTTGGGTACACCAATGCCCTGGGTACCTAGTGTACACTGGTACAGGGGCTGACAGGGTGATCCAACCAATTGAGTATGTACCTAGGGTACATGGAGTCCATTTTAAAGAGAGGACAGCCAGGCTGAGATCCTGAATAGCAGGATCTCTCAGGCCAACTAAGTCGAAAAACCAGCTAGACACTAGGCAAAAATTTGGGGGTAACCATAGTCAGATATCCACCTTCCTACACAACCCCCCCCCAAACGAAGGGAGATAAGGCTGACCTTGACCAGGTAAGCCTATATTGCCCAAGTGGCCATATAAGGAGGAACCAGCACTGGCATGGTTACCCCCTGTCTCATGGTCCACTAAGCAATCCCTCACCCTAAGGGTATCAGAGGGTCTCCACCATAGGGAATCTCTACCTTTGGTGTGTCTTGGCAAAGTAAAAGGCTGGTGTTGAGATGGAGTACTGAAGTGAGTGTCCTCAAAGTGAGGCCTCACCTTCCTCCAATCCCCCTCCACCATGGATGCCTTTCTTTCCTTAGCTGAGTTGCACTGTGCTCTCGGGGTCAGCCTCTGGCTACCTAAAGCTGGAGGCTGGGTCCCTTTTGTGGGCTTACTGGAGGGACAGGTCAGGTCTGGGGCCCTAAGGTCCCATGTTTGCCTGTACCCAACAGAATCCCTCTGGGGGAGGTCCCTAACTACCTGTAAAGGAGATCCCTCAGGAATGTTTTTACCCATCACCTGACTAGGGCTACTAGCCAGGCAATCCTCATTCTTTTGATGGGGGGGATCTTGTGGACAGGGGCCCTCTTGGGGTCCACTGGCCTCCCTGACCTCTGCAGCCCTGGGCTGACTGAGGCAGGGTAGAGAGAGGCAGGCTACCTGCACCAGACTGGGTCCCACCTTGGAAGGGCCCACTGACATCAGAGGCTCTGCCAGGCCAGGCCTGGCTACCTCTGGGGCAGTTCCTTCACAAGGGGTGAGGTCAGCTCCCTGAGGAGGCTGACTTTTTCCTAATGTCTGGGGAGAGGGAGACTTTTCTTCCTCCCCACTACTCTCTGTTTGTGTGGAGTGATCCATAGTTTCAGGCTTCACTACACCTATGTCAGTCTGAGTATAGGCTGAGACCATTACAGCCTTGCCAACCTTTTCAGGGGGGCACTCAGTTTGTGTTTGAGCTGTGACTGTCACAGCTCTGCCAGTCTCTACAGGGAAGTCTGTCTGTGCCTGGGCTGTGGCTACCACTGCCCTTCCAACCTTTCCAGGGAGGAAATCTATTTGGACAGGGGTTGTGAATGGCACAACCCCACTACCCTTTTGTGAAAGGCCTACCATTTTAGAATGGGTGTCTTGTTCAACTCCAGCCCAAGCTGAGAGTTCTAAGTCATTCCCCAGTAAGCAGTCTACAGGCAAGGTTGGGGACACTGCCACCCTTTTAGGGCCAGTGACACCTCCCCAGCTGAGACATACCTCTGCCATGGGATGACTGTTCTGTTTGCCATCAATGTTGGTCACCTGGTAGGAGAAACCAGGCAAAAGCTGCTCAGAGGGAACTAGCCAATGGGCCACCATTGTGATGCTAGCTCCAGTGTCTCTGTAGGCCTCAGCTTTTGTACCATTGATGTAGGGCTCCTGTCTGTACCTACCCAAAGTGTTGGGACAGGCAGTGAAGTTGGCAAACCCCATGCCACCATCACAGACAAGAGTATCTGCTGCAGGGGAATTGGCTAAGTCAGGGTCCCCCTGTGTTCCCCAAGTAAACCCACCCAAATTTTTGGGGGCACTCCCACCACCTGGGGGATTACTGCTGACAGTAATAGGTGGTGTGACAGGAGTAATTGGAGGAACAGTTTTGTTTGTAGCCCTTGGGCAACTGCTGTCAGTTTTCCAATGCCCAGGAGTTTTACACTCATGGCAGTAAGGCTTTTTACCTGTGGTAGAGGAGGGAGCTTGGGACCCACCACCCTGTGTGGAGTTTTGGGGCCCTGAGGAAGATTTCTCTTTTGCCTTATCCCCTCCCTTCTCTTGAGGTTTGGTGGTATCTTTCTTTTGGTCACCACCCTGATTCTTAGGCCTGATCCTGGTCCTGACCCATTTATCTGCCCTCTTTCCCAATTCTTGGGGAGAGGTCAAATCTGAGTCTACCAGGTGTTGATGGAGGAGCTGGTTTTGACAGTTACTTAAAATCTGTTCTCTCATCATCAAATTGTACAATCCTGTATAATCAGATACCTTACTTCCCAGCAACCAACCCTCCAAAGCCTTAGTGGCACATTCAACATATTCAGACCAGTCCTGAGTCTGTGTCTTTTGGGTGTCTCTGAACATTAACCTGTACTGTTCAGTGGTTAAGCCTAACCCATCAACCAGAACACTCTTCAGGACTCTGTAGTTTCTGACATCCTCTTCTCTAACAGTGAGGAGTCTGTCTCTGCCTCTTCCTTCAAAGGAGAGCCAGAGGATTGCTGCCCACTGGTCTTCAGGAACCTGCTGTACTTTGCAGGCTCTCTCAAGAGCAGTTATCCATTTGTGGATGTCATCCCCACTTTTGTAGGGGGGCACAACCTTAGACAGGTTCCTATTATCAAAGACCCTATCTTTGTCCTTAGGGACAATGCTGCCACCAGTGGGTATAGACCCACTCTCTCTAGGTTGCCTAGCCTTCCTCAGTTTTTCTTCCATCAGGGCTACTTCTAGCTCCTGCTTCCTGATCCTCAGCTGGGCTTCCTGCATTCTGGCCTCATGTTCCCTCCTCTGAGGGGTGGTCATCCTTTTCCTGGAGTGACCTTGAGAGCCTCTAGAGCCATGAGAAGCATTGGAGTCACCTGAGCGATTCCTTTGCCTCCCAAGCCCTGTGTTAAGTCCACTGGGGAGATCCAATGGGGTAAACCCACTGTCAATCCCCAATAGCCTTGGTTTAGCTGGGCCAAGTATAACACTTGGCACTGGGCTAGTTCTCCCTTCATCCTCACCACTTTCTGTATCCCCATCACTTTCCTCCTCTGTAGTATGGTGCTCATCTAAGGGATGGCTATTGGAAGGGGGTACCTCTGTGGCATCTTCAGAAGGGGGGCCTCCTGTTCCTGACCCTAAGGGGGCTAACTGGGAAGCTTTCTTGAGTTCTCTCTGATTCTCATCATTCTGTAAGAGTTCTCTGAGCTCAGCAGAGGTAGGGTTCTTGGGCTGTTTAAGGCCTCTAAGAGTTGCCAAATGCCTGAGCTCATTCTGATTAAGGGTAGCAAAGCTGGATGGTGCCCTCTGGGGTCACTCTCAACAGAGATGGGTACAGTGGACTCCTCTGCCCCGGCCATTGCTCTTAAGTGTGGGTGGATGTGTTGCAATCTACCTACACTTGGGTTTACCTACTAAACCTATCTAGTAGTTGTAGTCAGGGTGTGCTACTCCCTTTGCTCTACAACAACTAAGTTCAGTAGAACTTAAGTATATCTAATCTTGTTTTATATGTACCTACAGGTACCTATGTGATCTTTCAATTGGTAACCAAGAGATTATAATGGCAAAACACAGCAAGCTCAAATCCAACCGCTGCTCACCAATGTGAGAAGTTGGCCTGGTATATGATGCTCACTAGTTAAAGTGATCACCTTGTACCATGCCAAGCAACCCTTATGGTGTGGTTGTAAGTCAACCTTTTCGGACTAGCTGCCCTAGTGGTAGCGTAGGCTAAGCAGTCTTTGAGGCTAAACTCGTGAAACATGTTAAGCCAGCTGTTTTACCAAATGCAACCCCCTTTTATACCAATGAAAGGACACCACACAGATATATACTCAGAATATATATGTATTTATTTCTCAAAGTAACCCCTAGTCTCTTTATGAGCACAGGAGCACAAATCGTCAAACAAGATTATCACAGAATACACAGAAGCTGCACTTTATATGGATAGGCCCTGGTGGCCACTCGAACCATATACTAAAATAGTGGTATAAGTACCACGAACAGAAAAGGGAAAAGGCCTAGGGCCTCTAGAATCGCTGGGCCTACAAGGAGCTAACGTCAGTTAGTGACCAGGAGGTCCACGGGTGGCGTGTGCAGAACAAATAGTCACACGCGTGCTCCCATAGGTTTCAATGGGTGCGTAAAAAGTACAAAGTTACTGCAAAGAGGATCTTCCGGATGGACTAGGAACTCAAGACTTGGAACACAGGCACTAGAGATGTAATACTACACTTGGGCACAGGTGTGCCAGCTTTACCTCACCCACAGGAAGCGGGTGCATAGGCCTCGAAGTGCGTCGGGTTTCTTCTATCTGTTCCGTGGAGCCTGAAGACAAAGAGGCTGCAGGCGGTCGGTCCGGGAGAGATGCAGTGGATCCAAGAGTGGATCGGAGATGTTGAAGACCTGTAAGCAGAGGGGACAGTGTTCACAGTCACTAGCCAGTGACCAGCGTGGCACCAGGTGGGTACCAGGCAATGTCGTGTGCAAACAGGAAGAAAGGTGTAGCTTGTCTCTGCAGCCACGTGGTCCCTGGAGGTCGACGACGTCCAGGAGTCGGTTCACGAGCTGTCCCACGCAGGCTCTCGCTGTCGGCGGTGTCGGCGTCTTGATCGAAGCAAACAAGCCTTGGCAAAAGCAATCGTTGTAGGAAATGAAATAAGCTGATGGTTCTGACCAGCAAGGTCAGAAGGACTGCTCCTTTGGAGGGGAGCAAGGGCCTATCTGGAGCAACCAGACCAGCGGTGTATTTCTTGAAGTTCGTCGCCAAGATGGCTACTAGCCAGCGGGCCAGCAACCGGTTAGGCGCGTCGAGTTGCAAAATGCAGAAGGGCCCCACGCAGATCGTGGAGATGCTGGAGGGCTCACCTTTGGTGCAGATGCTGCTCGGGTGTTGGGCTTCTCAGATCCCAAAGCACAACTTGGAGGGAGCCTCGGTTGTTGCACTTGTCAGCTTGTCGTAGTCGTTCCAAGATGGCTGGCTCCACGTGTCTCGGTGCCTCCACGGGTCTCTTCTTTTCAGGGACTGTGGATCGGGCGGTGAGAGGTCTGGAGGTCCAGGTCTTGTCAGTCTCTGGGCTCGGGCTCCGGCGGGAGGCGGCGGCAAAGCAGACGTTGATTCGCTGGATGGTGCTTGCGTTAGCAAGGTGGTCACTCCCTGACCACAGGGGAGATTGGCTTCAGTCCTCTGTGCAGCAGAGCGTCGAAGTTCCCGTCTTCTTCTTAGTGTTAAGTTGATTCCAGGATGTCTGAAGTCTTAGGACACAGCTCCTACCTTTAAGCGGATTCTAGGGGCCGGACTACCTGCTAGGTCCCTCCCTATGGGTGGGACCAGGAAGGGGGGTGGTTACACCCCCAATCCTTTGTCCAGCTCGCCCCAGGCCCGGGACTGGTGTGCCCCAGGACCGGTTTGAACTGGCATATGCACCGAGGCTCCTTGTGAGCCACAGGCATGTCTGGTTTCTTTCAAGCCCTACCTGACCAATACACAAAATCCTGTCTGGGGTGGTGCACGCACCTCCCCTGGCAGGAAACCCTTTGTCCACACCTCCCAAGCTGGAAGGACTCCCAGCAGCAGGAGGGCAGACTTGTGTCTGTGGTGGCAGCATCCATTTTGTGGAGCTGAGGCTATGTCTGATTTTACCCGGGTTTCAGGTACTGTACATGTCGTTTCCCTCTAGAAGGGTGGAATGCTAACCCCGTCGCCAGAATTGGCGAGGGGTTAGTATTCCAATTCGTATGACACCTTACTCGACATGTTTTGATAAAGCCAAACCAAAGATAGCATTTAACCGCGAGGTTCATAATGCACTTAAGAGTATATGGTATGACGATATCTGGAAACAGTAGAAGGAAGTTGTTCCGACCACTGCAGACAGGCTCAGCTCATGCCAGAGCACCATCTCACATGGAACCAAGCACTCTGCCTTCAGGATTGTTAAGGCCTGCCATAGGAGTGACTTATAGGTTACCAGGTGTCCCATTTAAGGTTAGGTATAGGTATACTACACCTTAGTAAGAGGTGATTACACCAACTTACCCCAGCTGAGTGATCAGCCAGTTGTGTCAAATTGTTAGGCCAAGCCTGGGGTGGCATAATACATGCTTCAGCCCCTGGCAGGCCTTGGGTACACCAATGCCCTGGGTACCTAGTGTACACTGGTACAGGGGCTGACAGGGTGATCCAACCAATTGGGTATGTACCTAGGGTACATGGAGTCCATTTTAAAGAGAGGACAGCCAGGCTGAGATCCTGAATAGCAGGATCTCAGGCCAACTAAGTCGAAAAACCAGCTAGACACTAGGCAAAAATTTGGGGGTAACCATAGTCAGA
This sequence comes from Triturus cristatus, assembly GCF_964204655.1. Taxonomy (NCBI): domain Eukaryota; kingdom Metazoa; phylum Chordata; class Amphibia; order Caudata; family Salamandridae; genus Triturus; species Triturus cristatus. The sequence continues at coordinate 77,465,547 of NC_140581.1, forward strand.
TATCCACCTTCCTACACCGCATTATAAGTCAATCGCGTCATCGCGATAACTTGAGAATGGCTACACAGAACCATATCGTGTTTGGTGTCAAACATGTAGGAATCATACCCCCAGTCCAGCCTTGGGCATGAGGATACGATTCCCCCTGCTAGAGGGGCGATATGGGAAAAGCAGCAGAATTTAGACACCAATTTCAACGTGCACAGGTAACACAAAATGGATGCTACCGGCCACCTCCACGACTCTGGCTGGCTGTTGCTGGGGAGAACCCCAGCCTCGCCAGCTGGAAAATAGGGCTCCTGTGGCAGGGAGGTGCTAGCATCTCCCCAGACAGGATTATGTGGATTGGAACAGGGTGTGTGCACCAAATGTCCTTTCAGAGCTGCACGTAGGCAGCTGCAGAGGCCTCATTCTGCATACACTGGCTGGAACCGGTTCAAGGGCATCCTGCCCCATGCCCAGGTGGGAAACACACAAAGGGGAGAGGGTGTAGCCACCCTTTCCCGCCTCACCATTGATTGGTGGACACTATTCTGGACACTCCCCTAATCTTGGGGATAAATGTGAATAACGTGGCCCCAGAGCCTAGGATTAATCTTGAATTTTGGATTCTTGAACTTCGACTTGCTGCTGCCCAGCTGACGGAAGAAATCTCCCTTGGGATAAAGGAGTTATCCCCCTGCTTGGCAGGCACCTGAAACACTGCAAGTGACCCAGTTGGAACTTCGCTGCTCCTACGGACTTCGACGACCTTCAGCTCCCTTGAGGTGGGTTTCCAGATCATCCCAGAGGCCAGTGAGCATGCTCAACAAGTTTGAGCACTGTGGACCGCGTGGGTGCCGAGATCCCCAATACCTGAGGACACCGGCCACCTCTTGCATAGCACACGACCCTGACCAGTGGGGAAGTTGTGCTTTGGCTCATTTTCGAGCCAACCATCCACCAGCAATTGTGCCAAGTAACAGCGCTCTAGTCCACTCCGTGGGTGCCCTTTTACGCACTCCAAATTGCCGCCTCCCGTGGTCCCTTGTCACACGACTTGTGGGCCCTAGCGGAGGACTATCTTCACAAACGAGGGTTCCCCTAGTTGCTCCAGGCCTGCTCTCCAGTCTCCTCGAAGGAGACCTCACTCAGACCTTGCTGGTCTGCACCGTAGTAGTATTTGTTTATCTTGCGTGGGTTGCGGTTGCCAAGGCTTAGTGGATCCAATCCGGACACTAACACCGCAGCGACCCTCACCTGACGTGGGACAGTCGCCCTCCCGAAGCTGGCCTTCCTTGAAGCCTCCCGGAGTCCGTGGCTGCAGATCCAAGCTACACCATCTTCATCCTGAAGCACCCGACATCGAAGGGCTCTTTGCTTTGAGCCTCCTGGTCACTGGCTGTGACCCAGACTCTGTCCCCTCTGCTTTCAGGTCCTTCTCTTCAATCTTCACATCTTTGATCCTCACGGCATCATCGACGCTTTTGGCTAGCAGAACTTTTGACTCTTTTTCCATAGGAAATCAGCCCGCGACCCGACACCAGAATCGACCTATGCACCCGGCTTCCCTGGGGCAGGTAACAGTGGTACTACGGTGGTGGGCTATCTAAGAGCATAACTGTAAATTTTAACTTTGTACTCCTGCTAGAAGTATTTTTAAATGTTTTATTTCCAACCGCGACATTCTCCATAGGCATGTATTGTGATCCCGATAGCAGCTTCTTGCACTGCACGCGTCTCCCGTGGGTACCCTTCCTAATCACCTGGGGTGGATATTTAAGGGGCAAGCGATCCTGAATGCCCTAGGCATTGCCTGTAGAATTGTCGTGGTTCTTATACCACTATTTTAGTATATGGTTTGGTCCCCCCCTGGGGCCCAATGTTAACAGTGCTATTTTTTTGTAACTATCAATGCTTGTTTGATGTATAACTTTGCCTTAGCCTCATAAAGAGACTTGGGGATTCTATTTAGAATAAACACATATATTTTATATATATACCTGTGTGGGCTACTCTTTCATTTGGTCATTCAAGAGGTTATCTATGGTAAAACAATAAGCTTAACACTCCTTCAAGACTTAGCCTGAAGGCTGCTCTCCACAGCTACCACTAGGATAGCTTTCTTTAAAGGTTGTCTTTTAAACCTAACATCATAGGAGTCGAATTGGGCTGGTGCAAGGTGGCCACTAGAACTAGTGACCAGCATATGCCAGGCCAACTTCTCACAGGACTATACCATAAGTCTGATTTCTATGATGTCACTGAGTCATCTTTCATATTGGAATACTTTTGCCGACTTCAAGTGGAATGATTGAGTCCTTATTATGTATGACGAATATCACTACCCGTACTGTTCAATTGCTGTATGTAGTGTAAAGCTTAGCTAGTGGTGGGTCTCTCTTGGGTTTATCTATATACTTCTTATCCATTGGAATCCGATCATAGTTATAATATGTATGTTTGCTAGCACACTCATCTAAGGTTCTTTAACTGTATATTGTTCTACGTCCTACATGTTTGTTAATTATATTCCTTCTGTACGAATTGACACTTTTGAATGTATGTATACTACCTCAACCAATTTTGTTCTTATACTGTAAAGCGCTCTGATACCCTCGTGGGTCACGTTCGCGCTATATAAAACTTTATAAATAAATAAATAAAACAGCAGAAAAAGGAGGAGGTAGTCACAGAAAGAGGGTATAACTGCCCAGTAAACGTTTTGGTAAAAGATCAGAAAAAGAACATCCCGGTATGCGTAACTGATATTAGAGACTCTAAGAAGGTGTGGAGGAAGGAAAAAAAAGTGTAGAGAAACCCATCATAAAAAAAGAAATCATAAAACACATCCTATGAGTACAAATGAGTGTGATAATGGTAAGTGTAACCAGGTGGTTGGGCAAAGGGAAAAAAGAGTTTCTAAAATCAAATGGGGAGAGGGAAAGAAATGGAACCAACAGATGGCAGAAGGAGGGGTGAGGTTAGGGGGAGCCCCCAAGAAAAGAAAGTAGAAACGGGCATGATTTGTGGTTATTTTTTTACCCAACACATCAAGGGAAAGGTGGGAAGAAAACAAGAAAATCAAACCCACTAAATCAGTCACAGCTGTTTTTTTTTCTTTCTCTAAATGTGGAACCCTGTGAGATGTAGGCACCAAGACCTTAGACAAGTGGGACTTACTGGAAATAGAATAGGGAATGATGTAACAAATGTTTTGCTGTACTCATGTTTGGTGAAATCAGCACTTGTAAATGCAGAGCATGAGCTACTTAAGGTTCAGATTGTCCAAGGGACAGAACTGTCAAAAAGGAATAATCATGAAAAACCTTTTCTGAAGAATCTTGCGGGGTTAGGACCAAGGCAGGTCAGGCTGATTGACCAGGGGAATTATGGCAAGCAAGATCTTGACATTTCCATAAGATGCCATGAAATAGATGGATGTAGGGAAGGACTAGCTTCAGTAAATAGATTAAATGCTTGTGCATCTCCCGTAAATAGGAAAAATGGCTGGTTAAGTGAGACTGACTAGGAGGTAGGGTTGTCGCACAGCCTGAGTATATTTACTTGGAATATTAATGGTCATAGCAGAATGTCATTACTGGAAAGTTTTAAAGGATATCTACAGTAATGCGATTGTGTGCTTACAGGAAACTTGGCTGTGTGATAAAACCCCAATTATTGAAAGGTATGTGCAGCTGAATAGTTCTGCTAAGGGGAGTCAATTTGGACAACCGTCTGGAGGCCAAATAACCCTGATATCCGCAAACATCGCTAAGAAGGGGGTCTCCCTGGAAGCCAAATGTAAATGGGTGGTAGCCTGCAGAGTGTTTCTGCTGGATCCTGACCCATGGCATGATGGTATAGTCATAGTAAATGTCTATATGCAGGGGGGCAGAGATAAGGCGTATAAGCAAATACTGGAAAGGTTGAAAGAAGATATACAGGCTATGATCGATTCATATCAGAGAGATTTGCTCATTGTGATGGGATATTTTAATCACAAACTAGACCCCTGTAGAGTTGATCCATGGTGTAAGGAGCTTTTGCCATCATAAAAGGTAAATGCTGTCAGCTTCCACAAGGGTGATCTGGCAGCTCAAGATTTGGCTCTAGGACAATTTTTGGGCCCGATGGGTTTAGTTTCTATAAATGGAAGGACGGTGCAGATCAGCCAGCCAATTGTAAATTTAAGCTAGGCCATCAACTATGTCCCATAGATAATATTTTTCTGCACACATGAGATTTAGAACTAGTTAGTGGTTTCGAGGTAGTAAGAGCTTAGGAAGTGATCATTTCCCCTTAAAACTGGAAAGAGATATAGTAATCCCTGCACAAATGGACTACCCTAGGTGGCTCACTACCCGCATGTTAGAGGAGCATATGGAAAAACTGCTGCCTTTCAGCAGAGTCAAATATTTGGAAGTAGCCCTAGTATTATTATTATAAATGATTGGAAAATGCAATTAGCCAACTGATTCAATGTTTAAGGGTCAAAATAAAAAGCAACAGTTTTGGAGAATGAAGGAAGAAGAGAAACCAGAGTAAAGGGAAGGACTGGTTTAATAAGAAATGCCAAAAATTAAAAGCAAGTATAAGAAAAAGGGGAAAGAAGACTGAGGTTAAAGTATGATTTAGAAGCGTTCCATTGCCTTCAGATACTAAGGAAAAAATATAAAATGGCTATTTGGAATAAAAAAAAGAATGCATTAAGAGAGCTTCTGGGGAGAAATATTGGCAGCAATAGAATAAAAATATATAAAATGGTTTTGGAAGCTGGTCCAAGATGACTCTGGTAAGACACAGGGGTCTTTGGACTGTGTGGTGACAGAAGACTCTTGTGAGGGGTCCCTGGGAGAAATAAATGGGGAATATGTAGAACCAGCGAGGCAGAGAATCACATGTTAGCTAGGTATTGATGAGGATATCAGTTTCCTCTTTATGGCAAGTAATCGCAAACGAATTATAGCAAAATTAACTCTGACCCGAGCAGCTGGCCCAGATAACCTCCCGGCAGTGATTATAAAGACCAGGCCCGATTGGTGGGCAGAATTCTTCTCACAAATGTTTGTCGGAATACTCGACTCTGGCAGATGCCCGAAAACTGGAGAGGGGAAATTGTCAGACCTATCCATAAATAGGGAGATATAAGGGCCCTGAATAACTATAGATGTATTAACCTTCTGGATGTGGGAGAAAAGGTGTTTGCAAAAATAGTTTTAGAAAGACTTAAGGAATGCGCAGAAGCAAAGCAGATCGTGCCGTCTGAATAGGGGGGTTTTAAGGAGGACTACTCTATAGTCGATCATTGTTATCTCTCTCTAGTCCATTGTGCAGAAGTTGATGGAGCAGGGGTTGTTCTGCTGCTTTGTCGACTTCTGGTCGGCAGTCAATCTGGTGGAATGAAAGCGATTGTGGGAGATGTTGACCAGGTGGAATATCCCTAAGGGTCTTGTGGTCAAGAGCTACATAGCTATAGTTGGGCCTAGGTTATTTTGAATATAGAGGGGACCTTGTCACAGATTTTAATTGGAAATGGGTTAAGACAAGGGGGGGTATTGGCCCCCTTACTTTTCTCTCCATTCATAGCTGATTTACCGTTTGTTTTAGGCGTGGCTCGGGATGCCAGCCCTACGCTAGATGGGAAACACATTGCATGCTTACTTCACGCAGACGATCTATATTGGTAGATCAAACTGAGATAGGTCTGAAAAGAAAGTTGAATGTGCTAAGTAAATATTGCAGCCCCTAAAAACTTGTAGTAAATATGGAAAAAAAACTAAGTTTCTGAGGTTTGGTAAAAAGATGACAAAATGTAGCTGGTTCTTGGGCTCTACAAAGTTTGAAATGGTAAATAAATAGAAGTATTTAGGGATGTCATTCAAGAAATCCCTAAAAGGCATACCCATCTTGATGCATTGATGGGAAGGGCCCTTGCTTCAGTAAGTGGTGCTAAAAAATGTAGTAAAGATTATGGAGAAATGTCAGCTTGACTTGCACTGAAAGCTTATATGGCCATGATACCACCCTAGTACCAATATGGAGCGGGATTGTTAAACGTAAATGGTACAAATCAGGGGGACGTTAAAGAGGGGACATTTTTTTTAAACGTACTGTCCCTACCCAGGTCTTCGATGATCCAGGTGGTAAGAATGTAGACTGGAATGGTATTATGGCACATATCACGCTAATAAGATTCTGGCAGCGCCAGGGCTGTGGGGAGGAGCATAAAGTATCACAATGGTGCAAAAATGAGATACAGCCGAGTGAATTGAAGTGGGCAAAGGGGGTTAGGGAAACCGTAGCAAAGGCTTGCAGGAACATGAGAGTCAAGTCGTGACATCAGAATAAAAAAATTGAGGTTGCTAAGAGGGTACTCAGGGCCCTACAGAAAGAAATATCTCGAGACCACGACCAACAGCATCTTGAGGGGAAAAAATCAGTGTGTTTTATGGTTAACTCGTGGCAAATTGAACAACAGTTCCCGTACATAGATGGACTACCAAATCTTTGGCTTAGAAATGAACTACTAAGGCTAAGAAGTGAAATCAATCCTTGTTATGCCAACAACAGGATAAAAGGAGCTATGAATGACACCAAAGGGAAGTGTACCTGTATTTTAGGTACAACATGTGAAACTTTGCACCAGTGATTAATTTCTTTTTATTGATTGATACCCCACTCAAACACTCCAGTGCTGCCTAAAGTGATGGTGAAACAGATACATGCAAAATGCAATTATAAGAACACACTTGGCACACATATATGGAATTGGAAAGTCAACTTAAACTCTCCCACAATTGTATTTTAAAACTATTTCTTAAATACGTATTGAGAACAAGCATTGGCAAAGCCAATATCCCTATGCAACACCTATTGGCTTTGCCATCATTTTTTAGCTATGTTGTACACCAGGGTTGCTGCTGTTCTGCATGCCCAGATATTTGTGGGGTGAAGGAGATTGGAGTGGAGTGTCGTAAATGGGAGTACAGCAGAGTGTTATGGAGCAGAGAAGAGAGTTGTGAAGTGGCAAAGAGTATTGTAGAGTCTATATGAGTGAACTGTCATGTAGTGGCACAGGGTGGTGTGGAGTAGAGTGTTGTGGAGCGCAGTGAAGGGAATAGAGTGTCAGAGTAGAAGGGTCTGAAGTAGAGTTGAGTAGCATAGAGTGGAGTAGAGTGTCTGAGTGGAGTAGAGTGTTGTCGGGTGGATGGGCCCAGAGTTTAATGGAGTGCGTAGAGGGTGTTGCATAGAGAGGAGTAGTGGGTAGTAGAGTAGAGTAGAGTGCCATAGAGTGGAGTAGACTGTTGTAGAGGCTAGTGGAATAGAGTGGACTAGTGTAGGAGAGTGGATTGTCATGGAGTGGAATAAAATGCTGTAGTGTGTCAAAGTGGTGTGGTATAGAATGGAGTGACATGGAGTGGAGGAGTGGAGCAGAGTGGAGTATTGTGCCATAGAATAGAGTGGAGTAAAGTGCAAGGGAGTGGCGTAGAGGGAGTCGGGTACAGCGTCATAGAGTGGAGTTGTGTCAAAGTGGCATAGAGTAACAAAGACTGTTGAGGAGTAGAGTGGCAGAGAGTGCAATAGAGCATTAGAGTGCAGTAAAGTTTAATGAGTAGAGTGAAAGAGTGGAGTAGCTTGGAGTGGGAGTGGAGTGTTATCAAGTGGAGTAGAGTGGCATAGGGTGAAGTGGCATAAAGTACAATGGTGCAGAGTAGAATGGAGCAGAGTACATTGGTTTTCAGTAAAATGGTGTATTGTCCATTGGTGTAGAGTGCAGCGACATAGAGTAGAGTGCTGCAGAGTAGAATGTAGTGGTGTAGAGTGCAACGACAAGGAGTGACACAGAGTGGAGTAGAGTAGCATAGAGTGCAGTTGTGCAGAGTAGATTGTTTCATAGCAGAGTCAAGTGAGGTAGAGTGGCGTGGAGTGGTGCAGGTTAGAGTGAAGAGGTGTTGAGCAGAGTGGCACAGAGTGCAGTGGCATAGAGTAGAGTGGTGTAGAGTCGAGTGGTGTGGAGTGCACTGGTGCAGAATAGATTAGAGTGCCATTGTGTGCATTGGCCTAGAGTGCAGTAGAGTGGCATAGAATTGAGTGGTGCGGCATAACGTGCAGTGGTGCAGAGTAGAGTGGTGCTCAGTTCAGTGCAGTTAGTGCAATTTTGCAGAGTATAGTGTCAGAGCGCAGTGGCCTAGATTGCAGTGGCATACGGTAGAGTGGTGCAGAGTACAGTAGTGCGGAGTACAATGGTGCAGAGGTGAAGAGTGTAGTTGTGCATAGTAGAGTGGGATAAAGTGCACTGGCATAGAGTAGGGTGGTGCAGAGTAGAGTAGAGAAGCATAGAGTGAAAAGGCATAGAACGGTGTCATAGGGCAGTGGTGCGCAGTCGATTAGAGTGTCGTAGAATGTAGAGGTGTAGAGTGCATTGACGTACAGTACAGAGGCACAGAATGGAGTGACATATAGTTTAGTGTAAGAGAGTACAGTGTTGTAGAGTAGAATGTTGAAGAGTGCAGTGCTGTGAAGTAGAGTGGCATTGAGGGCATTAGAATAGAATGCAGTGGTGCAGAGTATAGTGATGTAAAGTGCAATGGTGTACAATGCAATAGGGCAGCATAGAGTGCATTACTGCAGAGTGCAGTGGCATAGAGTGGTGCAGAGTAAAGTGATGTAAAGTGCAATTGTGTAGAGTACAGCAGTGTAGAGCAGAGTGGTGTGGAGTAGAAGGTTGCAGAGTGATGTATAGTGGTAAAGAGTGCAGTGGTGCAGATTAGACTGACAAAGAGTAAAGTGGCGTGGAGTGTATTAGGTTTAAGTAACATTTCATAGAGTGCAGTGGCGTGGAGTGGTGCATGGTAGATTGCAGTGGCATAGAGTGGAATGGAGTAGAATGGAATAGCACAGAGTGGAATAGCATGGTGTAGAGTGCAAAGTAGAGTGCAGTGATGCAGTGTGGAAAGGCATAGTGTGGAGTTTTGCAGAATAGAGTGCAGTGGTGGGTAGTGGTGCAGAGTAGAGTGGAGTGAGTTAGAGTGGATATGCGTGATGTGGTAGCACACTAAAATTACAGACAATGCATCTGCAATTGAAATGACCATAACATTTGCACAGACATATAGTTTTACTGATAAAAGTACACAGCTCACAAACACTAATGTGTGGAAATGTCATTACCAAGTGTATTGATTGTTTTGATGAATTGAAATATTTATTTCCCCCATACTTCAGAATTACTAAAAATGTGCTTTACTTGTCCTATTCTAAAATATCTGCTCAGTTCATTTACAGACATGTAAATTTGGTTTTGTGCTAGAAAAAACAATAACATAGTACATCACACCCCACTTAGCCATCAAGATTGTCACCCAAATACTCTAATTTTGGAATCAGAGAAAGAAAAGTAAACATCAAGGGGCTCATTAAGATGGTGTTACGAGGGGTGTGGCTAGGCGCCCGAAGGAGATGGCGGCGTCCGGGTGACGGCTCCGTCCGAACCGGAGAGTACCGGCGGTTCGCGCACCCGTTTCCAGTAACGAAGGGAAGCCCCTTGCACCGGAAGATGCCAGGCTCATTTTCATCCCCCTTTCGCTCCTGAGGCACAGCTATTTCGGACTTAACAGCCCTTTTTACCTCCGGTCGCGGCTTATCATCGGCCGCGGCCGCCATTTTGTCTATCTTTGCCCGCGAATGCTTCAACAGCGCGTTCTAGCGCGCATGAAATTCCTGGATGCCTCGTTCGCACACATATGACCCCAGCAGCCTCTGAGGCACAAATGCGGCAGACCAATATTCTAAGGTGACTTTCTTTATTTTTCTTTTGAAAGGGTGACCTTTTTCATGGTCTTGACTGGAATTTTTTGGCTCTCCTCATCCACGGCGGCCATTTTATGACCTTAGCCTTAGATAGCTACGTCTACAGTTTTTTGTCTGGCACATCTATACATTAATGTGTCATTTGGAGTTCTTTTTAGTTGAACATTGAGACCATCTTGCATGTTCTGACTGGAATTTTCACCTCTCCTCATGAAGGGCGACCACCTTTAGGACTTCAGTTTCTAACTCCTACGAGTCCAATTTTTTGACCTGGCATGTCTCTGTATTAATCTGCTTTCTGCTCCCTTCTGAGTCAAGCAATAGGATATCTTAAGACCTCACGCTCCACAGGTGTGCTGATGGCGGATTGCTCCAGTAGAGTTCAAAAGCGTAATTTCATTAAAAATTCCAAGTTATTCACTGCACTAGCCCATTTGGAAGCTTCAACTGAGATGGCGTCGACTGTGGACACCCCCTCACAACCCTCAGCAAAAGCGAACTCTAAGAGGTTAAAAAAGGACCCTCCTTCGCCTCCTAAGCCTTCTTCGCCCATTTCTATGGAGCTACTTCTCGAAGAGATACGGGCCTTGCGCCCTTACATGGAAGAGACCAATGCTAAGCTGCAGATTCTCACTGACAACTGGGCTTCGATGGATGAAAGAGTTTCGTCGGTGGAGCGTGACGTGTCCTCTCTTCAGGACTCTGTCACCAAGGTCTCCCACGTGCACACGCAGATTTCCTCCCTTCAGAAGCAGGTGGAGGATCTTGAAAATCGCAACAGACGCAACAATCTCCGTATTTACGGCCTGGTGGAGGGTTGTGAGGGAAATGATCCCATTAGTTTCTTCAAATCCTTTCTTCCGAAGCTTCTTCATCTCCCTGAAGATACCTCACTAAACATCCAACGTGCCCACAGGCTTGGTCGAGCTCCCTCTTCTCCTTCCACGCCAACAAAGCCTAGAGGTGTAATAATGTACTTTCTAGAGTACACAGACTTACTGAAAGTTCTCTTAGCTGCCAAAGCATCTCCTCGTCTCACATGGTCAGGCTCCACTTTGTTCTTTGCACAGGACTATGCCAGGGCCACTGCAAACCGTCGTAAAGCCTTCCTTGATATGAGACCAGACCTTCGCTCCATTGGTGCCAGATATGGGCTTTTTCATCCTTGTTTATTTAAGGTCACTCACAACAACAAGACAACGACATATGAGGATCCAGCGCGACTTCGAAGCTTCTTGAACTCCTGTGGTCAACATGACATGGAGATAGCTGGTTCCTCTTCCCACCCACCATGACTTGTTTTTGTAGTTGTAATTTGACCCTCTAATCTGTTTACTTTTTTTGCCTTCATTTCTGCAGGTTCCTCTGATTTTATGACTTCTAGTTAAGATTATATTTCTCATTTTATAGTTTGATAGTGTTGTTCTAGTTCCTCAGTTGGTCATATGTTTTCTTTTTTATCTTTGTTGCGTTCGAGTTTCTAACCTTGTTATTTTTCTCCCTTCACAGATCATTGTTTTGCGTTCCGTTGTGTTATCTCTGGTTGGACGTTCCCCTCATCCCGACTGCCTTGCCTCTCCCAGTTGGCCCTACCTCCCTTCCCTCATCTCCACATGTGTTTCCGTTTGTTCCCAGCTCCTGATTGTATTTCTCCCACGCTTCCCCTCGTAAGTACTCTTCATTCCTTATTTATCATGTTTTTTTACGTTCGATGTTTCCTTACCTCCCCTTTTCCCTTGTTGCCTTCAGATTTATTGGTGTCACTATCTTTTCCATGGTTCTTCTACACTTCTCTTTCGTCACTCTTTATTTTCCTCATTGTTTGTTGGCTCTCTTGCTTGTATTCATCTCTCTTTACCTATTTGATTCTCCCTCTCATCTCTCTCATCATTATCTTTAAGAATTATTGTGTCTTCCTATCATTCTTCTTACTTTCTTGGCTCTTTCCTACCTCTATGGCCTCACTGGTTCCTCTCTCTCTTTTTCTTCTACTCCTGTTCATTCACGTTAATTCTCGCCTCACTCTCTTTTTCTCTTGTGCCCTTGCTCGTTGCGAGGTATTTCCTTACTGTCCTACCTTTCAACTGATCCACTTTCTGATTAATCCTTAATGTCAGTCCGAATTGTTTCCTGGAATGTTAAAGGTCTGCATTCTCCTATTAAGAGACAAAAAATCCTCTCTCACTTAGCCAAACTGAATGTAGACGTTGCCTTTTTACAAGAAACACACCTGTCTGATGATGAGGCTGCCAAACTTAAGAGAGGTTGGGTGGGTTCTGTGTTCTCATCTCCGGGTGATGGTAAGAGGAACGGAGTGGTTGTATTAGTTCGTAAATCTTTTGCTCACTTGCTCTTGAGCTCTGAATCAGACCCTGATGGCAGATGGTTATACGTTAAACTCTCCTCAAAGGGCGCCCCTCTTTCCCTCCTTAATATTTACGCCCCTACTGGTGGCGATCAGTTTTTTTGGCGTGCAATGGCCTCCCGTATCACCGAATATATCGACGATAATTTTATCTTAGCAGGTGATTGTAACCTTCCCTTCGACCCTTTTTTAGACAGGAACTCCAAGGTACCTTTTGTCCCTAATAAATCCCACAAGCTTTTCGCCCAAGCGATATCCCAACACAAACTCATTGATGCTTGGCGTCTCTGCAATCCCACCTCTAAAGAATTCACCTTCTACTCCCCAACTCACCACTCTCAGTCACGTATTGACTATATCTTCCTCTCCCACCATTTGTCCCAATCCCTAACCCACGCTGATATAGGCCCCATCTTATTTTCTGATCATGCCCCCGTTTTTGTAAACATTGACATTTTACCCAAGTCCACCGGACCAAAGAGATGGCGTTTCAATAACACTTTACTCCTTGACCCCAAATTCTCCGCCTCCTTTGTAGATTTCACCACAGAATTTTTCACCATTAATGATACACCCACTGTGCCTAACCACGTTGTTTGGGATGCCTATAAAGCAGCAGCTAGAGGTTTCATTATCAGTTTTGTGGCCACCAAACGCAAGAATGCTCGCAAACGCATCAATGATCTCCTCTGTACGATTAAAAAGCTAGAGCACTCTTTCTATACATCCCATTCGCAAGAAAGTCTGACCGCCCTCATTGCTGCTAAGATGCAATTTAATAAACAATCCACTGAGGATGCTTCATTGTACTTGTTGAAATCCAGTTCAAAATTTTATGGTGGTAAGAATAAGGCGGGGAAGGTTTTAGCCAACTATTTAAAAGTCAAACAGAACAAACTGAATATTGAATCTGTTTACGATGCTAATTCTGTTTTAAAGCATACAGATGTTGACATTTTAGAACAATTTTCCCAGTTTTATTCCAAACTCTATTCTTCTGAGACGCACCCCACTGCTCAATCTCTTGCTGCTTTTTTTGCCACCATCCAACCGCCTCCTAATTTCCCTGTTGATTTATCTGCCCTTGAATCACCAATTTTTGGTGATGAATTACTCACAGCGCTTCAGTCACTCAAGAAGGATAAGGCCCCTGGGCCAGACGGATTCACAGTAGAATTTTATTTACATTTCTCCAAATTGTTGCTGCCCAGACTCCACTCCCTTATTGATTCCTTCATATTAAACGGTTCTTCCTCAGGTACATTCTCAGACGCCCACATTTGCATTATACCCAAAGAAGGCAAAGACACCCAGTATTGTAAGAATTACAGACCAATTTCTTTAGTCAACATTGATTATAAATTGTATGCCAAATCTCTCGCCATTCGATTAGACCCTTACCTTCCCGAACTGCTAGGTCCTGAACAGTCTGGCTTCGTTAAGGGTCGCTTCATCACTGATAACACCAGACTGTTGTTTAATGTCCTTTCCAAATCTCCACAGTTCCAAGACTCATTAACAGCCATTGCCCTAGACGCAGAAAAAGCGTTTGATAGGGTGGAGTGGACTTTCCTTTTCTCCGCCCTCAAATGGTTTGGATTTGGTCCACGTTTTATTTCTTTTATCTCCTTCCTTTATTCCAGTCCTAGAGCGGCGGTTTGCGCCAATGGTCTAGTCTCCTCTTTTTTTAACCTTGGTAGGGGTGTTCGTCAGGGATGTCCTCTCTCCCCTTTTCTTTTTAATTTGGCCCTGGAACCTTTTCTTTCAAAACTTCGTCAAAACCCCAACTTACACGGTTTCCAAATCTCCCACACTAACATTAAACTTGCTGCCTACGCAGACGATATTCTATTATTCGTGTCTAATCCCGCAACTTCCATCCCCGCATTCTTAGCTGAAGTCCACGAATACTCCCAGATTTCAGGTTATAAGCTAAACAATGACAAGTGTGAGATTCTACCCCTCACTAAGTTCACTTTTAAACCGGACTTTATGGCATCCAACTTTACTTGGAGCCCCTCACACATCAAATACCTAGGTCTACACATAACTCCCTCCCTCTCCGACACTGTCTCGCTGTGTCTCACCAAATGCACCCAGAAATTATCCGACCTCACTTCCAGATGGCACCCATTATACCTTTCCTGGTGGGGTCGTCTTGATACGATTAAAATGATGCTTTCCCCGTTAGTCCTCTACACCATCTCCAACATCCCAATTCCTATCCCTGCTAAGTTCTTTAAGAAAATTAACACCATTCTCTCCTCCTTTCTCTGGTCCGGCAAAAAAGCACGCATGTCCCTGCTTAGATTGCAACTCCCCAAATCCGAGGGTGGAGTTAATTTCCCGAATTTCCCTGCTTACCACAAAGCATTCCTTTTGCGGCAAGCTTCCCATTGGCTGCAAGACCCTGCTGAGCCGTCCCCCTTATGGGTTACCACTGAGCGGCTTTCATTAGCCCCTTTCACTTTTGCTGAATATCTCTCATTCTCTCGTAAACCTCACTTTTCCTCCATTCCTATCCACAAGTTCACAGCCAAGTTGCTTCTTTCCACCTCTCCAGACCCCCCTTCCTCCACAGCAGAGTTCCTCAATTCCACTATCTGGCACAATAATAGTATTACCATTAATCGCAAGCCCTTTTATTGGAAAACCTGGAGACAGAGGGGTCTACTCTGGGTTTCTCAACTCTTCTCTAATTCTGATTTCTTATCCTTCTCCGCTCTCAGCCAGCACTTCCATCTCCCTCGTTCTTTTGCCTGCAAGTACCTTGTGCTTAAAAATGCAGTTATGTCCACTTATGCTCTCCTTTCTAACCCCCTCACGCATGCCCATCCCCCAAATCATACCTCACAGCTTCACTCCTTCTTGCGCACTCACCCTACAGCCTCCTCAATATACCACTCATTTCACACGACTCCCACACCTAGGCCAAAGTCCAAAGTTGAGGAACAATGGGAGTCTGACCTTGCCATCTCTTGGCCCACCTCCCTTTGGGATAAACTATGGACCAAACTTCGCAAGACATCTAGAGCTGCTTCTCTTACACAAACCCTCTTTTTCATATATAACAGGCTTCTCTTTTCTCCCCAGGTGTTGAACAAGAGATTCTCTTCTACACCAGATCTTTGTTGGTCCTGTTCTGCTCCTAAGGCCACTCTTTTCCACATGCTTTTCTCTTGCACTTTCACGCAAAATTTCTGGACACTAGTTTGGACCCAAATCAATGCCATATTCCACACCACATTCCCCTTCTCTCTTGTCAATATTTTTTTAGGAAGCCTCTCACCTTGTTGGGATAATATTGACCTTAACACGCAAATTGTTGACTTGCTATTAGCTGTTGCTTTCCAGCAAATCACCGTCAACTGGAAAGACTTTACGAATATTTCTTTTAAAGCATGGTGGTACAATGTTTGCTATAATCACAGGCTAGATACTGCTTTTGTACACCCCCTTAGTCTAGCTGCTAAACGACATGATTTATGGCTTCCTGTAACCTTGTATCTAGATACCTGTGCTAAACGTTCCTCTCATCTCTCACCTATTCAGCAAGAGGTCCCTAAGCCCCCCTGATTGACATTGATTTTCATTTGTACTATTCTATTTATATAAGCTACTTTATTGCTCATTAGTACCAGTGCTGATTTTTGTTACTCAGCCTTAAAACTTCTGTTATCCTCTGATTAATTGTATATTTTCATTACCATGTTTTACTTTCTCCTCTAATTGAAGATATGTTTGTATTTTCTTTTTTCTCATGTATTGACACCTTTACTTATCCAATAAAAACCTTTTGAACTTTAAGATGGTGTTACGATCGCCACCGCCGGATCGTTCCGCCATTGAAATGGGAATTACCCACCGCCATATTAGGATGGCGGTGGGTATCGCGGCGGACGCAAAGTCCGGCCGCCGCTTTTCTGCTGGTAGCAATCGTCACGATTGCCCGGCGGAGCGGTCAGCATGCTCACAATGGCAGCTGAGCCAAGCAGGCTCTGCCGGCACATTTATGATGCCAGCGGAAGCAAGCCTTTCTGTGGCGGTTGAACTGCCATTGAAAGGCTGGCGGAGAATGTCTTCCAGGGCCTGTTGCGGGCCCCCCTGTGTTGAGGGGATGTGTGGGTGCACTGGGGGGGTACCCATGGTACACCCCTACATTTCACTGCACCAAGTGGCAGGAACAGTGTAGTGCCTGCCACCTAGTGCAGTGAAATGCACAACATGCTCTTTTTAACATAGCAGCAATGCTGCTGTCAGCAGCCACCGTCACAATGTTAAGGGTGCGGAATACGACCGCAGCGGTGGCGGTCCCATCGTAATTGAATGGGCGGGACCGCCGAACGTATGGCAGTCGGACCGAATCACCGCTACAGTGGCGGACGGATCAAATCCGCTTGCCATCCTAAGGAGCCCCTAAGTATCCTGGAAGACAGAGCCTGACATCTGACCTCTGCCTTTGAATGCACAGAAAATGTGGCAAGATAAGAACAAGATTTAAAGGCCTTTTCACAGAAATTCAGTACTGGTGGAGAAATACAGTGAATAGGGTTTGGGCAAGGGAAGTGTATATTCAAGTAGCACAGCCTGAAACAACTAAAGCCAGCAAATAGAAAGCAAGAAATTGTGAGTTACAAGCCACAAAGCCAATGGTAAGCAATGGGTGGAATGCATTCCCAGGGAAGCTTTCCGAAAGTCCCTAAGATGTCATTAGCATATTAGACAGCTATGCTGTCTGGTAGATTTCGACCTAAAAATGATTGCCTATGCAAGAACAGTCATCATACTCTCCATGACCCCTACTCTGCAGCGAGTAGTTTGTGGTTTGTCTTAATATGTTTACATGGACCTCATCTTCATACCAGTATTACATCAGACTACACAAACCAGGAAGCCAAGGAATGAGAGGTTACATATAGTAGGGTGTGTAGTAAACACAATATACATATAGTTTCATTAAACACATCTGGAATTTCAGGCACAGGAAGGTAGCTAACCTTGGATCCAGTTTGACTGACCTTGGATCTAGTGTGACTGACCTTGGATCCAGTATAGCTAACCTTGGATCCAGTGTGACTGACCTTGGATCCAGTGTAGCTAACCTTGGATCCAGTGTGACTGACCTTGGATCCAGTGTGACTGACCTTGGATCCAGTGTAGCTGACCTTGGATCCAGTGTAGCTGACCTTGGATACTGTGTGGCTGATCTTGGACCAATTGCAGCTGACCTTGGACCTAGGGTAACTGACCTTGGATCCAGTATATATGACCTTGGATCCAGTGTAGGTGACCTTTGGATCCAGTGTGGCTGGCCTTGGATCCAGTATAGATGACCTTGGATCCAGTATAGATGACCTTTGGATCCAGTGTGGCTGACCTTGGATGCAGTGTAGCTGACCTTGGATGCTGTGTAGCTGACCTTGGATCCAGTGTAGCTGACCTTGGATGCAGTGTAGCTGACCTTGGATCCAGTGTAGCTGACCTTGGATCCAGTATATATGAGCTTGGATCCACTGTAGATGACCTTGGATCCAGTATAGATGACCTTGGATCCAGTGTAGGTGACCTTTGGATCCAGTGTGGCTGACCTTGGGGGCAGTGTAGCTGACCTTGGATCTTGTGTAGCTGGCCTTGGATGCAGTGTAGCTGACCTTGGATCCAGTGTAGCTGTACTTGGATCCAGTGTAGCTGACCTTGGATACTGTGTAGGTGACCTTTGGATCCAGTGTGGCTGACCTTGGATCCAGTGTAGATGACCTAGGATCCAGTGTAGCTACCCTTAAATCCACTGTAGTGGACCTTGGAACTAATGTTGTGCACAGCAGATTTACATTTGTTGGTCAGACCAAAATAGTGGAAAGTGCTGGCAGAGATTTCTTGTCAGTTTGGGGACTTCATAGTGCAAAAATCATAGAGCCATATTTACAATGAAAGTGACTCAGAGTGTGCCGCAAGCCATTTGGCTGCTCCTCACTGAGTCACTTTCAAAGCACACGGATGTGACCTATTTACAACAATATGTCGCATCCCTGTGCTTTCCCCTGTGCTGGTGCCCAACCAACAGCCATGTGCTGGCTCAGGCACCCTTGCGCCATGGTGCAAGGGTGTCTGTGTTTTAGGGGAGATTGTTTTTGTGCAGAAAGGGAGACCTTCATGTACAAAAACAATCAATTGAGGTGATTCCCTCTTTCCATGTGTGCTGTATAATGCAGCACACATTGAAAGAGGAAAAAACTAGGAGAAATGTAAACATTTCTCTTTGTTGCGCCTTGCGGGTGGTGTGGCATTCTGACGCATTTCCAGGTTTACAATTTCTCGTAAATCTGGAAATGCATCAGAATACATGGATGTTGCGTGGGAACACCCATAGCAACACCCATGTCACGCTCCTTACACGCAAAGTATTGCATGAGAAGGGGCGATGTTTACAAGCACGCTTACAGCCAAGCGGGGTGGATTTATGTGTCCTTGTAAATATTGGCCAGCAGGTGACGTACCGGCGGTTCAAGGGGCTTGTAAATAAGCCCCTTAGATTCTTTGTTTTTCAGAAAGTTGTATTGGTAATGCCAATGACAAAGAATTTCCCAGATGTAACTCAAAAATTTGCATCAAAACGTTGCTATATACATGTATGTAAAGCATGTATGAAGCACATATGTAAATCAACATTCGCTGCATGAAAAATCCTTTCTGGTGTTGTCAGAGGAGCGCGATGGGTAAAGCATTTTTTTTCTGTTTTCTGTGACATCATTAACATTATTGACATTACACACACTTACACACATTTGTTCATGTACTACACCTGCTCACCACAGCACCAGGTTACTTCTAGGAAGGAGTGCCGTCTATTCAGGAAACGAGAACAACACAAGTCCCACAGTAAATGAGGATGTGGCACTTGTGCAAGTTCTACATTATATACTTGTATTCCCTGCATATTCCTCTGATTTTATTTAAAGGTTTATAATTTATGAGCATGCTAAGGAATTAATAACTTTTTTCTGACACTTTGAATCATCGCCGCAATTTTGAGAAAATATAACAGAACACCTAAAAAATCTGACCACAGTTTAAAAATGACTTACCAGTGACAGTCGGTCACGTATCTCGAAAATGCACTACAAACATTATTTATGTATCACCCGCACACCACAGTCCACACAGATCCACGCGATCAATGTACACTAAGAAAAAAAAAACCTTCATGAAAAATGGAATACACCTGAGCAGTGGGGTCTCTGGGTTTTCTATTGGTCGGGCTGGCTTTTCCATCATCCTCAAAGGACATTCTATGGAATCAGCTCGTATTGTGGCCACTGAGCTGTTTAGGTCTATAGTAGATAATGGGGGCAATGCAGCGCTTATCCTATTCGACTTGACTGCAGCATTTGACACGGTCAACCATGACCTTCTGAGTGACCGGTTAGAATGTATTTGGATTGATTCTATGACTCCGTCCTTATTTAGATCTTTATTGACAGATCGAATGCAAACGGTGACCCTGGAGGAATTTCCATCTCAAGCCTTGTCTTTACCGTGTGGTGTTCCCCAGGGCTCAGTGTTAAGTCCAACCCTCTTTAACATCTATGTCACTCCTCTGGTGGCTCTTGTAAAATCTTTCTGGCTGTCACTAGTCTCATATGCCGGCAACACCCAGATCATGGTTTCACTTTCCAGCAAAGGCCCAAACTTGACCGATACCTTCAATAGCTGTGTGAGGGGGAGTAAGGATCTGAACTCCTCAAAAACAGAAGTAGTTATCCTTTTCATAAATAATATCTCTTTCCGGAACCCATCTTTGTGGCCAGATAAATTGGCTTCGCTTCCAGCATCAGTAACAAATCTGGGAATATTGATTGACGACAGACTCACTTACAAGGATCAAGTAATTAAGGTGATTTCCACCGCTTTTTATTCGCTCGGTGTTATCAGGAATAATGCACAGTTTCTTCCACCTAATTTGCTGCAGACAGTTGTTCTGGCCTTTGTAGTGTCCAGAATGGACTATTGTAATGGCCTGTATCAAAATTTGACAAACGTTGCCCCGAACAAACTTCAGATTCTCCAGAATTCAGATGAAGATTCAGAGATTTCAGTCTGCCTCTGAGGCCCTATTGAGCTACATTGGCTCCCTATTCAAAAGGGGATAGTGCTCAAAGCTCTATGTATTACATACAAAGCACTTCAGAGATTAAGTCTGGCTTATCTGAGAGGGAAACTCAGAAGGTATGTCCCAGAGAAGACACTGAGCCAGACATCTGGTGGTGGCATCTTATAAACGTTCCGCTCGGGGAGGCAGGAGCTTTGTGGTTGGTACCACACAAAATTGGAATATGCTCCCCCTTGAAAGAAAAACCGGTCCCTCTCTTATGAGGTTTCATGAGGCCTTAAAGACTTGGCTCTATAGGAATTATTGGCTGTGTTTTCCCTTCCCTGTGGCTCAGTGTCAAGACGCCTCAGGGCATTTGATTGTGCTATACAAGAATTCAAATCAAGTCAAGTTAAGAGAGGTCCTTCCAGAGCATTAAAGATCAGCAGACATAAATCTTGCTTATGAAAGTTAGATCTGGGATCTACCCTGAAAGTCTCCCGTGACAGATATCCAACACAAACATGTTAACTACAAACATATATGAAATCAAATCTGATCCGACTCTCACCTGGTGAAACAAGAAGCAGCCAAACCCCCAAAAGGTGCATTCGGTGGATCCCGGGTGGGCTCACGGGTTGCCTGGACTCCTCGGGTGGGGTAGAGGGGCTCATCTTGTCCATAGGTCATTAAAGGACCTATGTGGGATCCACCGTTCAGCAGGTCAGTTTCTGTGTCTGACTGAAAGTATCTAGTCCTGAGTAATCATGCTGCCCTGGCGCGGGCTCAGTAAACACTATTCAATCCCGCTTCATGGAAAGGATCCGAGAAGACGCTGCCCTCAGAGTGCTCAGGAGGGAGAGCCTCTACATGTGTCACAAATCACTCTGTGTGTCCACAGCTTGACCAAGTGCGGGACTGTAGCTGAGATACCACGTCTGGATACACTGCCCCCACTGGATACACTGCAACTGCTGGATGAACTGCCCTCACTGGATGCACTGCCCCCACGAGATAACCTTCCCCCACTGGTTACACTGCCTTCACTGGATACCCTGCCCCCACTATGCACACTGCCCCCACTAAATACACTGCCTCTACTGTGTACACTGCCCCCACTGTGTACACTGCCCCCACTGTCTACACTGCCCCCACTGGGTACACTTCCTCCTCTGGACACACTGCCCCCACTGTGCACAGTGCCCGCACTGGTTGCACTGCCCGCACTGGATACACTGCCCCCACCGCAGACCAGCTGTGTTTTGTAACCACTGCTTCTCCCTTTCCAGTTACAGGTGTGTGCTTCTCCTCGTCCTCCAGGAGCCGGCTGTGGGGAGCATACACGGGGGGTTCCTCTCGTCCACTGCCCAGAGCCAGTCCCTCGGCGCTGGCTCCTTTCTTAGAGAGACTGGTTTGCTGCAGAGCCAGCGATGAGTTAGGAGCTGCGATAGGGCTGAATCCGATACCTTACCCACGTGCTTTCTGTTCTTCCAAGTTCCTTATTCTCCTTTCTGTCTGTGGTGAATCTTTTCTCCACTTCCTTCTTCACAGTCTCAGTATGACCAGAGTCCGTGTCAGCAGCGTCTTGGCGCTGTCAGCAGTTGTGAAATCGTGTCTACTGCCGCTGTATCGGTTCGCCTAAGACATCAGTGCTGGTGTGTAAGCAGGGAAAATCCCAAACATAATTACCTCTGGCTAAAAAAACCAACAATGTTCTGGAAGTCATTGTATTAGGAATAAATAAATAAACTAATCGGGGTGACCCAGTGGTGGGTTTTTCGGGTAATGTAAATGTTCACCTATTGAAACATGAGCTCAAACATTCACATTCCCTACAGAAAACCTCATTAGGATCACCTCACGCGCAGAGCATGGGTGTAGCGCTGACTGTGCCTGCTAACGCGTGCCCCACCGGCTGTGCGTGCTAACGCGCGCCCCACTGGCTGTGCGTTCCAACGCGTGCCCCACCGGCTGTGCGTGCCAACGCGCTTCACCGGCTGTGCGTGATAACGCGTGCCCCACCAGCTGTGCGTTCCAACGCGCCCCACCGGCTGTGCGTGCCAACGCGCCCCACCGGCTGTGCGTCCTAACGCGCCCCACCGGCTGTGCGTGCCAACGCGCTTCACCGGCTGTGCTTCCTAACGCGCCCCACCGGCTGTGCGTCCTAACGCGCCCCACCGGCTGTGCGTTCCAATGCGCCCGACCGGCTGTGCGTGCCAACGCGCTCCACCGGCTGTGCGTCCTCACGCGCCCCACCGGCTGTGGGTCCTCACGCGCCCCACCGGCTGTGCGTGCTCACGCGCCCCACCGGCTGTGCTTCCTAACGCGCCCCACCGGCTGTGCGTCCTAACGCGCCCCACCGGCTGTGCGTGCTAACGCGCCCCACCGGCTGTGCGTTCCAATGCGCCCCACCGGCTGTGCGTGCCAACGCGCTCCACCGGCTGTGCGTCCTCACGCGCCCCACCGGCTGTGGGTCCTCCGGCGCCCCACCGGCTGTGCGTGCTCACGCGCCCCACCGGCTGTGCGTGCTAAAACGCGCCCCACTGGCTGTGCGCGCGAACGCGCCCCACTGGCTGTGCGGACATGCATTTGTGCACTAAAGTCAGACCGATTGGCAACCAGCCCCCCCAATGCTGGGGCCCGCAATTCTACATCTTCGTCTGAAATACCTAAAAATCTGAACCTCCTCTAGTGTTATTATTTGATGAGTGTTATCAATACTTTCTTTATCAGCAGTGACGTAAGCCTGACACCTACATTTTCAGTGATAGCATGTGTCCTGTGCCGTGAACCTGTACCTGGAATGAAGAAGCTAACGCCAATAACTACCCGCTGAGCAAGTAAAAGCAAATTGTACTCTATGAACTCTGAGAAATATTTTTAATTTCTCCTCGTTTTTTATCTTTTTCCATGTGGGCTGCCTTCTGCGCCATGCACCCCTGCACCGACGCACCCTTGCATCATGGTGCAAGGGTGCCTACACTGGCACTAGGCAGAAAAATTGTGCACCAGCGCAGGTGGAAAGTACGGGAAGGCACCGTATTTCAAAAATACGGTGCATTCCTACCCTTTCATCCTGGCGTAGGGCAGCACAGCAGGACAACCAGTCAATCCCTCATGCATGAGGCCCTGCAATTTGTGCTTTAATTATGCAATGTAAGGTTCCACCCAGCAGATGACAGCATCCTGCTAACATTTCACAAGAGCAGCAGTTTCCGCTCAGTTAGCAGCATCTTAAAGGGAATGTCTCCAGTGGTGAAACCCGCACACGCCCTGTATTCAGAGCCGGCTGTAATTAATATGCAGAGAATTGCATAACACAAGGACATTTCAGCGCAAATAGTTTAAATAATTTTGATGTTTGCAAACACAAATATGGCGTTGTGACTCACACCAGAGACGTCATCCAGGCCTTTTTCCTGTGCAGTGCTGGGTGTGAGGCCACGCCCACTGCTCAGAAGTACACCAAGGAGCACAGACAGGAAGGATCGGAACTCAAGATGACCCCCCTCCCCCCCCCCCCCCCCGCTGTCAGCATCGAGGGGATCATCTTGCAAGATAATTGATATTCATCACATTAAGACATACTTCCCTTAACTCACGAGATCTTAAAGCAGCCCCTAAACGGGTGTGAACCGAAGGGGCCAAGTCACAAATGAAATAGTAACTCTGCCCTTGTAAGAAAGAGAACCTCGAGTCTTTCTCTGCTGTGAGTGTTTGCTGCAGGGCCGGTCCTAGGATAAGTGGGGCCCCGGGCAGAATAGGAGCATGTGAGGCCCCTAAGCAGAGACGACGTGGAATCGCATCGGGCCTGCTAAGGAAAGTTTTTTTTAGAATTAAAATTAAACCAACCCCCCCGCGACCCTGCACACCCGCGACTCATGCTTGCCGCGACTGGGTTTTGTCAATAGTTGTTAGCTGTTTAAGCTAAATGAGTAACAACAATAAATTATTTTCCTTTCCCCTTGTTGTTTTGACCAACAAGTAGCTCCTTCATACACATTTGCATAGAATCACAACTGGAATGCATGACCATTGCTCTTTGTGCTCTGCAGAGAGGCCATATTTTGAATGATCATGTGATCTGAACACCTTTTTGACCCACAGACAGGCACAGTGTGAAATTTCTACTGCCTGCAGCCTCAACTCCAAGGTGCTCAACTGTAGCCTGTTATAAACACCTGGAGGCGACTCAGTACAAAGGGAGCATCACCCAAGAGTAATATGCTGTGAGATGAAATACAGAAACAGGCAAATTATGCGGCATAATCCTGCACATTTTGAACTAGTATTACTTCATTTTTTTTGCCATTATTAAACTTGGTAACAGTGTTTGGGCACTGGTTGCACCCCATTAGTACCAATTTAACACCCAAATTTAGCAGCGGGAAACAGAGAGTTGACTATTCCAGCTTTTCAAAGGGCCTTCCCACATGCGGCAAGATGTGTCACGGCATTTTTAGTAACTTTTGAACCGTTTGAGATAAAAAGCAATTTTGTTGTTAAAATCTGTAGATTATGCAGCAGATGAGCGATTATGTGGCAAATACATCAAATGCAAAATTCTGCAGAAATCGCCGCCACCGCACAATCGCATAATTCCAGTGGCCCTGCCTAACATGCAGCATCAGACTGGGACAGAAAATAGGCCCAGTACCAAAATAAAAGGGGCCCCCATTAGTGAGTTAATTAGCTAGAAAGGTGTCCAATGTTTGCAAACTAGGGCAGTTTTAAACTTGTAAAGATATGCTGTGTACATTTTTTGTGAGGTATGGAAGACTGCACCGATTTGAGTTTGGTGCAGGCAATGTTTGCTTTAATATCATAAAAATCAATAGTAAAATCCGGCTCACCTGACCATAAAGCAGGTGAACAACTAGCCAAAAAAACAGCCTACATACTTACCCCACAGCAGGCCTTTAAGTGGGATGAAACAAAACTGGGGGTGTCTTTCAAAGGGGAGCTGCTGATGTAATTAAGGGTGTGGCTATAAATCTGTGCTTAGCATAGTCTGCCGCCTGACTGGTATTTTGCTGCCTCTGTCATTGCCTCCAGAAAAATATTGCAACAAGTGAAATTACACCTACAACAAGCTAGGACTATTGGCTTTGTCAGTGGTTATTAGTTGCCTAAGATGAATAAGCAACGTCTACAGCCTCCTTGTATAGAATATTGAATGCTCCAGTTCTGACATGATGAGACTGGGAAAGAATTATAAAGAGTCTCTTTCAAGTTTCATTGAAGGTAGCGAAGGGAGGGGGCACTGCTGCAGAGTTAAGATTTGTTTTTTCACTCTGAGGGTGAGGGCAAAAATGGAGAGCGGGCCCGTCTCATCACCTGCTTTTCAGAACTTTCATTCATCCTGCAGACACTGGATCAATGTTTTTGCAGGTAAACCTAAGGACATGAATCTAGGGCCCCTGTTGAATGTCGATTTTAATTCACTACCGGGTCTGAGACTTGAGTGACCCAGCACACTTTAAACCTGCTCCGCCCCCTTTTACACTCTGATTCTCCTCCTCTGCCTGCACCTCTTGTCTCACTGCGGTACACACACCTATCTGCTCCCCCTCACTCTATTCAGTGTGTCTTACCTCTTTAATCCCCCTCTCTGCTCCCTTCCCACTTGTCCTAGGTGAGCAGTTTCCATTGTGATGCCCCGTTCTATCTTTTGCTCTTCGCCCAGCAGGATATTCTGCTTTTCATTGATACAGGGCAGGGCCACCTCACAGCAAGGACACTTCAATAAACTGTCATCGACATGGAGATGCAGCCATTAGGCCCACAGAGACAGGCCTGCAGGGGAAATTGTTGAAACAAAGAAAACATATAGGGACAGATTTACAAGCCCCTTGCGCCACTTTTGCGTCACTTTTAACATAGGAAATGTGACGCAGAAGTGGCGCAAGGGGCTTGTAAATCTGCCCCATAAACTCCTAGGGGGCCCCCTGCGCCTTAATAGTCTGGAGTCTTTAAAAGTGTGAGGCCCCATGACTGAAAGCAGGCACGGGGCACTGGGCAGCTGCCCACGCTGCCCATGCCTAGCGCAGGCCCTGGTTTGCTGTTGTGGGCGCTCTGACGCAGATGTAGACTTGCTCTGTTGTAAAGCGCTCTGACACCTTCAGGTCTAGCAAGCGCTATATAAAGCTCTCAGATAAATAAAACTGAGCCAGACAAGCTTTCTGACGTATCACTGCATGTCATATGACATACTCCCATATGTCGGTCGTGCAAATGCACTTTTCATCTTTTTTTCTCTGTAGAAGAACATTTTTTTCATGTAGACTCGGAGAAAGCATTTCTGTTGCACTCCCATCAAATCTTGGAGTCATTTTTCCTCTTCTCTTGTTTGGTATTTATTAGTACAATCCTGGCTAAAAAAATCCTCACTAGTAAAATGATTCACATCAGCAAGTAGACCCTTTGCGGAATCCTGGTCGATCTAAACGTAGACATTTCCACTGTAATCGGACGTCTGTCTCCTCTCACAAATGCCTTTGTGTATTTGCCAGTTCCTGTGCCCTCGCACATCTCTCTATTTCCCCTTATACTTTACACCCACATCGCAAGGATCCTCTACTAACAACAATAGTGACGTTTCTTTAAACGTTCGGTGACCACCTTATCAGGATGGACATCGAAAGAACTTTACTGAGACGGCCCTGCTCCGCAATAGATGGTGACCACTGGTGAAGTGGGACATGGGTCATGGCAGTGAGGGACTGAGAGCTAAGGGCCATATTATCAAGGAACGGCTATAACATTATCGCCGCTTTAGCGGCAGGAAACTGCCGCTAAAGCGGCGCTAAAGGGCTTGATAATATGCCCTTGTGAATTCCCATAGAAGCCCTGTGTAGGAAGGTGGATATCTGACTATGGTTACCCCCAAATTTTTGCCTAGTGTCTAGCTGGTTTTTCGACTTAGTTGGCCTGAGATCCTGCCATTCAGGCTCTCAGGCTATCTGCTCTCTCTGTAAAATGGACTCCATGTACACTAGGTACATACCCAATTGGGAGGGATCACCTTATCAGCCCCTGTACAGTGTACCATAGGTACCCAGGGCATAGGTGTACCCAAGGCCTACCAGGGGCTGAAGCATGTATTGTGCCACCCCTGGCTTGGCCTAACAAATTTGACACAACTGGCTGATCACTCAGCTGGGGTAAGTTGGTGTAACCACCTCTTACTTAGGTGTAGTATACCTATACCTAACCTTAAATGGGACACCTGGTAACCTATAAGTCACTCCTATGGCAGCCCTTAACAATCCTGAAGGCAGAGTGCTTCGTTCCATGTGAGATGGTGCTCTGGCATGAGCTGAGCCTGTCGGCATTGGTCGGAACAACTTCCTTCTACTGTTTCCAGATATCGTCATACCATATACTCTTAAGTGCATTATGAACCTCGCGGTTAAATGCTAACTTTGGTTTGGCTTTATCAAAACATGTCGAGTAAGGTGTCATACGAATTGGAATACTAACCCCTCGCCAATTCTGGCGACGGGGTTAGCATTCCACCCTTCTAGAGGGACACGACATGTACA
Source organism: Triturus cristatus (assembly GCF_964204655.1). NCBI lineage: Eukaryota > Metazoa > Chordata > Amphibia > Caudata > Salamandridae > Triturus > Triturus cristatus. The sequence continues at coordinate 77,493,337 of NC_140581.1, forward strand.
GTACCTGAAACCCGGGTAAAATCAGACATAGCCTCAGCTCCACAAAATGGATGCTGCCACCACAGACACAAGTCTGCCCTCCTGCTGCTGGGAGTCCTTCCAGCTTGGGAGGTGTGGACAAAGGGTTTCCTGCCAGGGGAGGTGCGTGCACCACCCCAGACAGGATTTTGTGTATTGGTCAGGTAGGGCTTGAAAGAAACCAGACATGCCTGAGGCTCACAAGGAGCCTCGGTGCATATGCCAGTCCAAACCGGTCCTGGGGCACACCAGTCCCGGGCCTGGGGCGAGCTGGACAAAGGATTGGGGGTGTAACCACCCCCCTTCCTGGTCCCACCCTTAGGGAGGGACCTAGCAGGTAGTCCGGCCCCTAGAATCCGCTTAAAGGTAGGAGCTGTGTCCCAAGACTTCAGACATCCTGGAATCAACTTGAAACTAAGAAGAAGACGGGAACTTCGACGCTCTGCCGCACAGAGGACTGAAGCCAATCTCCCCTGTGGTCAGGGAGTGACCACCTTGCTAACGCAAGCACCATCCAGCGAATCAACGTCTGCTTTGCCGCCGCCTCCCGCCGGAGCCCGAGCCCAGAGACTGACAAGACCTGGACCTCCAGACCTCTCACCGCCCGATCCACAGTCCCTGAAAAGAGGAGACCCGTGGAGGCACCGAGACACGTGGAGCCAGCCATCTTGAAAAGACCACGACAAGCTGCAAGCGCGACAACCGAGGCTCCCTCCGAGTTGTGCTTTGGGATCTGAGAAGCCCAACACCCGAGCAGCATCTGCACCAAAGGTGAGCCCTCCAGCATCTCCACGATCTGCGTGGGGCCCTTCTGCATTTTGCCACTCGACGCGCCTAACCGGTTGCTGGCCCGCTGGCTAGTGGCCATCTTGGCGACGAACTTTACAAAATACACTGCTGGTCTGGTTGCTCCAGACTGGCCCTTGCTCCCCTCCAAAGGAGCAGTTCCTCTGACCTTGCTGGTCAGAACCATCAGCTTATTTCATCTCCTACAACAATTGCTTTTGCCAAGGCTTGTTTGATTCGATCAAGTCGCCGACACCGCCGACAGCGAGAGCCTGCGTGGGACAGCTCGTGACTCGACTCCTGGACGTCGTCGACCTTCAAGGACCACGTGGCTGCAGAGACAAGCTACACCTTTCTTCCTATTTGCACCCGACATCGCCTGGTACCCACCTGGTGCCACGCTGGTCACTGGCTAGTGACTGTGAACACTGTCCCCTCTGCTTACAGGTCTTCAACATCACCGATCCACTCTTGGATCCACCGCATCTCTTCCGGGGCGACCGCCTGCAGCATCTTTATCTACAGGCTCCATTGAACAGATAGAAGAAACCCGACGCACTTCGACGCCTATGCACCCGCTTCCTGTGGGTGAGGTAAAGCTGGCACTCCGGTGCCCAAGTGTAGAGAATCATCTCTAGTGTCTGTGTTTCCAATCTTAAGTTCCTAGCCCATCCGGAAGATTCCTTTTGCAGTAACTTTGTACTTTTTACGCACCCATTGAAACCTATGGGAGCTCGCGTGTGACTATTTGCTCTGCACACGCAACCCGTGGACCTCCTGGTCACTAACTGAAGTTAGCTCCTTGTAGGCCCAGCGATACTAGAGGCCCTAGGCCTTTTCCCTTTTCTGTTCGTGGTACTTATACCACTATTTTAGTATATGGTTTGAGCGGCCACCAGGGCCTATCCATATAAAGTGCAACTTCTGTGTATTCTGTTATAATCTTGTTTGACGATTTGTGCTCCTGTGCTCATAAAGAGACTAGGGGTTACTTTGAGAAATAAATACATATATATTTTGAATATATATCTGTGTGGTGTCCTTTCATTGGTATAAAAGGGGGTTACATTTGGTAAAACAGCCTGCTTAACACGCTTCACGAGTTTAGCCTCAAAGACTGCTTAGCCTACGCTACCACTAGGGCAGCTAGTCCGAAAAGGTTGACTTACAACCACACCATAAGGGTTGCTTGGCATGGTACAAGGTGGTCACTTTAACTAGTGAACATCATATACCAGGCCAACTTCTCACATTGGTGAGCAGCGGTTGGATTTGAGCTTGCTGTGTTTTACCATTGTAATCTCTTGGTTACCAATTGAAAGATCACATAGGTACCTGTAGGTACATATCAAACAAGATTAGATATACATAAGTTCTACTGAACTTAGTTGTTGTAGAGCAAAGGGAGTAGCACACCCTGACTACAACTACTAGATAGGTTTAGTAGGTAAACCCAAGTGTAGGTAGATTGCAACACATCCACCCACACTTAAGAGCAATGGCTGGGGCAGAGGGGTCCATCTCTGTTGAGAGTGACCCCAAGAGGGCACCATCCATCTTTGCTACCCTAAATCAGAATGAGCTCAGGCATTTGGCAACTCTTAGAGGCCTTAAACAGCCCAAGAACCCTACCTCTGCTGAGCTCAGAGAACTCTTGCAAAATGATGAAAATCAAAGAGAGCTCAAGAAAGCTTCCCAGTTAGCCCCCTTAGGGACAGGAACAGGAGCCCCCCCTTCTGAAGATGCCACTGAGGTACCCCTTTCCAATAGCCATCCCTTAGATGAACACCATACTACAGAGGAGGAAAGTGAGGGGGATACAGATGTGAGTGAGGATGAAGGGAGAACTAGCCCAGTGCCAAGTGTTATACTTGGCCCAGCTAAACTAAGGCTATTGGGGACTGACAGTGGGTTTACCCCATTGGATCTCCCCAGTGGACTTAACACAGGGCTTGGGAGGCAAAGGAATCGCTCAGGTGAATCCAATGCTTCCCATGGCTCTAGAGGCTCTCAAGGTCACTCCAGGAAAAGGATGACCACCCCTCAGAGGAGGGAACATGAGGCCAGAATGCAGGAAGCCCAGCTAGCTGAGGATCAGGAAGCAGGAGCTAGAAGGAGCCCTGATGGAAGAGAAACTGAGCAAGGCTAGGCAGCATAAAGAGAGTGGGTCTATACCCACTGGTGGCAGCATTGTCCCTAGGGACAAAGATAGGGTCTTTGATAATAGGAACCTGTCTAAGGTTGTGCCCCCCTACAAAAGTGGGGATGACATCCACAAATGGATGACTGCTCTTGAGAGAGCCTGCAAAGTGCAGCAGGTTCCTGAAGACCAGTGGGCAGCAATCCTCTGGCTCTCCTTTGAAGGAAGAGGCAGAGACAGACTCCTCACTGTTAGAGAAGAGGATGTCAGAAATTACAGAGTCCTGAAGAGTGTCCTAGTTGATGGGTTAGGCTTAACCACTGAACAGTACAGGTTAATGTTCAGAGACACCCAGAAGACACAGACTCAGGACTGGTCTGAATATGTGGAATGTGCAACTAAGGCTTTGGAGGGTTGGTTGCTGGGAAGTAAGGTGTCTGATTATACAGGATTGTACAATTTGATGATGAGAGAGCAGATTTTAAGTAATTGTCAAAACCAGCTTCTCCATCAACACCTGGTAGACTCAGATTTGACCTCTCCCCAAGAATTGGGAAAGAGGGCAGATAAATGGGTCAGGACCAGGATCAGGCCTAAAAACCAGGGTGGTGACCAAAAGAAAGATACCACCAAGCCTCAAGAGAAGGGTGGGGATAAAGCAAAAGAGAACTCTTCCTCAGGGCCCCAAAACTCCACACAGGGTGGTGGGTCCCAAGCTCCCTCCTCTACCACAGCTAAAAAGCCCTACTGCCATGAGTGTCAAACTCCTGGGCATTGGAAAACTGACAGCAGTTGCCCAAGGGCTTAAAACAAAACTGTTCCTCCAATTACTCCTGTCACACCACCTATTACTGTCAGCAGTAATCCCACAGGTGGTGGGAGTGCCCCCAGAAATCTGGGTGGGTTTACTTGGGGAACACAGGGGGACCCTGGCTTAGCCAATTCCCCTACAGCAACTACTCTTGTCTGTGATGGTGGAATGGGGTTTGCCAACTTCACTGCCTGTCCCAACACTTTGGGTAGGTATAGACAGGAGCCCTACATCAATGGTACAAAAGCTGAGGCCTACAGAGACACTGGAGCTAGCATCACTATGGTGGCCCATTGGCTAGTTCCCTCTGAGCAGCTTTTGCCTGGTTTCTCCTACCAGGTAACTAACATTGATGGCAACCAGAACAGTCATCCCATGGCAGAGGTGTGTCTCAGCTGGGGAGGGGTCACCTGCCCTAAAAGGGTGGCAGTGTCCCCAACCTTGCCTGTAGACTGCTTGCTTACTGGGGAATGACTTAGAACTCTCAGCTTGGGCTAGAGTTGAACAAGACACCCATTCTAAAATGGTAGGCCTTTCACAAAAGGGTAGTGGGGTTGTGCCATTCACAACCCCTGTCCAAATAGATTTCCTCCCTGGAAAGGTTGGAAGGGCAGTGGTAGCCACAGCCCAGGCACAGACAGACTTCCCTGTAGAGACTGGCAGAGCTGTGACAGTCACAGCTCAAACACAAACTGAGTGCCCCCCTGAAAAGGTTGGCAAGGCTGTAATGGTCTCAGCCTATACTCAGACTGACATAGGTGTAGTGAAGCCTGAAACTATGGATCACTCCACACAAACAGAGAGTAGTGGGGAGGAGGAAAAGTCTCCCTCTCCCCAGACATTAGGAAAAAGTCAGCCTCCTCAGGGAGCTGACCTCACCCCTTGTGAAGGAACTGCCCCAGAGGTAGCCAGACCTGGCCTGGCAGAGCCTCTGATGTCAGTGGCCCCTTCCAAGGTGGGACCCAGTCTGGTGCAGGTAGCCTGCCTCTCTCTACCCTGCCTCAGTCAGCCCAGGGTTGCAGAGGTCAGGGAGGCCAGTGGACCCCAAGAGGGCCCCTGTTCACAAGAACCCCCCCATCAAAAGAATGAGGATTGCCTGGCTAGTAGCCCTAGTCAGGTGATGGTTAAAAACATTCCTGAGGGATCTCCTTTACAGGTAGTTAGGGACCTCCCCCAGAGGGATTCTGTTGGGCACAGGCAAACATGGGACCTTAGGGCCCCAGACCTGACCTGTCCCTCCAGTAAGCCCACAAAAGGGACCCAGCCTCCAGCTTTAGGTAGCCAGAGGCTGACCCAGAGAGCACAGTGCAACTCAGTTAAGGAAAGAAAGGCATCCATGGTGGAGGATGATTGGAGGAAGCTGAGGCCTCACTTTGAGGACACTCACTTCAGTACTCCATCTCAACACCAGCCTTTTACTTTGCCAAGACACACCAAAGGTAGAGATTCCCTATGGGGGAGACCCTCTGATACCCTTAGGGTGAGGGATTGCTTAGTGGACCATGAGACAGGGGGTAACCATGCCAGTGCTGGTTCCTCCTTATACGGCCACTTGGGCAATATAGGCTTACCTGGTCAAGGTCAGCCTTATCTCCCTTCGTTTGGGGGGGGTTGTGTAGGAAGGTGGATATCTGACTATGGTTACCCCCAAATTTTTGCCTAGTGTCTAGCTGGTTTTTCGACTTAGTTGGCCTGAGATCCTGCCATTCAGGCTCTCAGGCTATCTGCTCTCTCTGTAAAATGGACTCCATGTACCCTAGGTACATACCCAATTGGGAGGGATCACCTTATCAGCCCCTGTACAGTGTACCATAGGTACCCAGGGCATAGGTGTACCCAAGGCCTACCAGGGGCTGAAGCATGTATTGTGCCACCCCTGGCTTGGCCTAACAAATTTTACACAACTGGCTGATCACTCAGCTGGGGTAAGTTGGTGTAACCACCTCTTACTTAGGTGTAGTATACCTATACCTAACCTTAAATGGGACACCTGGTAACCTATAAGTCACTCCTATGGCAGGCCTTAACAATCCTGAAGGCAGAGTGCTTGGTTCCATGTGAGATGGTGCTCTGGCATGAGCTGTGCCTGTCGGCAGTGGTCGGAACAACTTCCTTCTACTGTTTCCAGATATCGTCATACCATATACTCTTTTTTTTTTTTTTTTTAAGTTTAAGTTTATTGAGCCCAATAAGAAAATACAATACACAATGAAAATCCGATCAGAGAACATAAGTACTTATGATATAAACAATAAAGGATATTAAGCATAAAGGGTACAATAAACATGGTGACCTAGAAAAGAGAAAGGGGGAGGGAAAAAGAGAAGAGGGGGAAGAAGGGAGGAGGTAAAAAGAATTTCATTGGGGAGAGTACAGAGCAATCAAGGGTAGCAAAAGAGGTAAAATGAAGCATTACATTGCATGTATTGTGAAACTCTAAAACGCATATAATGATATAATGGAATAAGTACAGTATGCAAGAACAATTATAAATTATTCAAACAAAAGACAACGAAATTAAATCAAGGCGGTTTGCGGACATCGTCCGATGTTCTCACAATGACAATAGCGGCAGTACTCGGAGGGGAGGAAGCAGATAAATATGTAGTGAGAGGGAGCCATAATAAATCCCTTTTAATTGCTAGTGATATAGGGGTAACATAGTTGGTATCAAGTCTGTGGTTAAAACAGATGGCGTTCCACCAGGCTCTGTAAGTGACTTTATCCGCGTGTTTCCAATTCAAGGTGATTAGATGTAAGGCTATAGCGATTAGCAAATCTATTAATTGACAATGTGGTGAAGGATGAGGCCATGAGGGGGATAGGGAACCGAGAAATATATTTGAAAGGGAAAAAGGAACTTTAGTGTTAAATAATTTGTTAATTTGAGACCAAACTAAAAGCCAGAATTTAGCAATGTTAGGGCAATCAAATAGCATGTGTTTTAAGTCAGCCGTTAAACAAGGGCAGGACCAGCAGTGTGATGAAGTGGTGGAAGAAAAGGAAGCCAACTGTGCGGGTGAGTACAACGCTCGGTGATATACAAAATAAAGAGTCTGAGTGGTGTTGGCCGCCCGTGAAGTTTTATGAATCTTTAACCACAGTCTGTCCCACAAGGGGACAGGCCAGGAATGTAATAAATCTTTTTCCCATGCCAGTTCAGTCTTTGTTTTGGACCGCGTTGCCAGAGATAAGAGACCATTGTAGAGGGAAGATGCAGAGGGGGAGGCGTTTATTAAAGGGAACAAAGTAGAGCAGGTCGTAGGAAGATTTGGAGAAGGTGGGAGCGATGAGAGGTATTGGTGAAGAGAGGGAAGCAGAAGGTCATATTGCTTTTTACATGAATTAGGAAGGGCAAAGTCAGATTTGAGAGCTGAGAAAGGAAGAGGTGTACCATCCATTAAGAGTTGGGAAATCCATTCCAAGCCCTTGGAGTGCCATATCTTCCAGTAAAAAGCACGATTTTTAATACGTAGTAACTTGTTATGCCAAATAGGTTGTTGAGAGAGCGAATCGCGTGAGGGATAAGAGGGTGGTAAGAGAGGAGATAGAAGTTTTCGCGTGTGAGAGATAACAGGATGACGCAAAGAAGAAGTGTGCGCAGAGAAGGCAAGGGATTCCAAGAAGGCGAAAGGGGAAGTAAAAAACTCCTCGATGCGAAGCCAAATTGGAGGATAGGTAGGAAGGTCCGAAGAAAGCCACGAAGAGGCTTGTTTTAGGGAAAATGCGTGGTGATAAGATTTAAAGTCAGGAAACTTAAGCCCACCATTTAATTTATCTTTTTTGAGAGTAGATAAGGCTATCCGAGGGGGTTTACCTTTCCAGAGGAATTTTAATAAAGTGCGGTCTAATGTCTTAAAGTAATAATCTGGGATGTGTACAGGGATCATTGAGAGAGAATATAAAATGACGGGAGCAAGCATCATCTTAATGGAGTCTAACCTACCCCACCAGGAGAGGAAAAGAGGGTGCCACTTAGTAATAGAGTCCTTTAGCTTCTTAGCGATGTAGTCAAAATTGTGTTTGAGGGTTTCGGAGATAGACGGGGAAAACCATAATCCTAAATATTTTAATTTAGAGGATTGCCAGGAAAAACCGGTATGATCAAAAAAGTGTTTAAGACACAGAACATTGAGGGGTAAGACTTCACATTTATCACGATTTAGGCGGTATCCTGAGAGTTTAGAGAACGCATCTACTTGGGAAAGGAAGGGAGGAAGGGAAGTATCGGGATTAGAGCAGTATAACAGAATATCGTCTGCATAAACAGACATTTTGACTTGTTGGGAGCCTAGATGGAATCCTGTAATTAGGGGGTCCTGCCTAATTTTGGTAAGGAAAGGCTCTAGTGCCACTACAAATAGGAGAGGGGATAGGGGGCAACCCTGCCGTACACCTCTTGAAAGAGAAAAATAATCGGAGACTTTGCCATTAGCAAAAATAGACGCTTTAGGACCAGAGTATAAGAGAGAAATAAAGGAAATTAACTTAGGGGGAAACCCTATCCATTGAAGAGCGCGGAACATAAAGTCCCAGCCAATCCTATCGAAAGCCTTTTCGGCGTCTAAAGCTATGGCAGCAAGCGGATAATCCAAGGTGGAGGCCTCGCCAAGGATGTTAAAAAAGACTCTGGAGTTATCAGAGGATAAGCGCCCTTTTACAAAGCCCGATTGTTCTGGGCCAAGAAGCTCAGGTAAGATTGGGTCAATACGTAAGGCAAGAATTTTAGCAAAAATTTTATAATCCGTGTTCACTAAAGATATCGGGCGATAGTTTTTACAGAAAGAGGAATCCTTGCCCTCTTTGGGGATTAGGCAAATCATAGCATCTTGGAAGGTACCTTGAGATGATCCGCCTGCGATAAAAGAAGTAAACAAAAGAAGAAGTTGTGGAAGGAGGAGTTTCGAAAAGTGTTCGTAGAATTCAATGGTGAAACCGTCCGGACCAGGGGTCTTCCCTCGTCTCAAAACCGATACTGCATGAGAAATTTCTGCTAGCGAGATATCTGACTGCAGAGAGTCAAAATCAACATGTTGCGAGGGAGGAGAAGGGATAGATTGAAAGTAGGAGGAAAGGTCAGATTGAAGAGGTTGGGTCTCCGGGGTGTAGAGAGTTTTATAAAAGGAGACAAACTCATTTAAGATATCGTCATCCTTGAGAAGCGTGTCACCATTGGAACTTTTCAGAGACTCTATCCTGGTTCTATCTCGCCGAGATTTTAGATAGTTGGCCAGTAATTTCCCCATTTTATTCTGACCACCATAATAACGAGTACTACATTTCAGGAGATAAGACGAAGCCGCTTCCGTGGATGCTTTGTTGAAGGTAATTTTGGCAGTGATAAGATCTTTCAAAGAAGCTTCAGAGTACGAGTGGTAGTATGCGTATTCTAATTTTTTAATTTTGGCAAGCAATTGAGCCGCTTGTTTCTCAAAAACTTTTTTCTTCCGAGAAACAAAATTAATAATAAAGCCCCTGGCAGCTGCTTTAAAAGAATCCCAAATCATAGCAGGGGAGGAATCATGGGTAGTGTTTATGATAAAGAATTCCGACGCAAAAGAACTGAACTGGCTGGAAAAATTAGGATCTGTAAGTAATGAATTATTAAAACGCCAACGTCCAGCGCCTGGGGTGTGAGGAAGAAGGTCAAAATCAACAGAAACCGGTGCGTGGTCTGAAATTAAAATGGACCCTATTTCTGAATGAAGTACGTATTGCGTTAGAGGTTTACTTAAAAAGAGGTAGTCAATGCGGGATTGTGATTTGTGTGGGGGGGAGAAAAAGCTATATTCACGGAGTTCAGGGTGACATAGTCTCCAGATGTCAACTAAAGACTTTTGACGGATGGTGGAAGCAAATTGTGAGTGCATTTTGTTGTTTACAAATCTGACTGGGGAATTCCTATCGAAAACGGGGTCAGAAACTTGATTACAATCACCCCCAAAAACAATATAATCATCTGTAAGGGAGAGCAACTTATCAGAAATATGCAACCAAAAAACATTGTCAACTGAAACTGGAGCATAAACGTTGAAGAAAACCACTGGTATTTTGTCAATAAGTAATTTAACAATTAACCAACGACCTTCAGAATCAGTTTCCTGAGAAATCACCAATACATTAAACTTTTTATGAGTGAGAATAAGAACACCATTTTTCTTACCTAAAGCTGGAGAAGAAAACACATTACCTACCCAACATCTTTTTAATTTAGCCGCCTCAGCCTCAGGAAGGTGAGTTTCCTGAAGGAAAGCAACATCAGTTTTTAACTTTGCCAAGTGGGAAAGAACTCGTTGTCTTTTAATGGGATTGTTCAGTCCTTTAACATTCCATGTGACAACTCTGAACTTGGCTGGATGAGATTGAATTCAGAAACCATGAACATACAATGCGATAAATAGGGTTGAAATTGAAAAAAGTAGAGAAGTGAGAGCTCAGAAGTGTAGAAAGAAGGAGATAAGAGGGGGAGAGATCGAAAACAATGGCATTAAGAAATTCAATGAGGGATAAGGAACAGAAGCAAGGAATATGGAATTGCAAATGACCAAAGAAGGGGAGAAGGGGGTGGAATGAGGGAGGTGGAAGCGGGAGGAAAAGAAAAGGAGAAGAGAAAAAGAAAAAGAGGAGAAGAGAAACAGTGATAGAGAACAGCACAGAAAGCATAGAAGTAAAATGTGAACAAAAGGCATACTTACATGAAGAAGATCCAAGAGAACAAGGGGGAGGGGAAGAAGCCACACGAGACAGACAGCCCATCCAGGCTGACCAGACGGAGGACGAGGGGGAAAACGCCAATAAAAATGGGATATCTACGGATGCGAGAGGGAACAAAAAACAAAAACGTTCAGAACCATTTAGCACAGTAAGCGATGAGGGATAGGGGATTCAAAAAGAGCAAAACGATTAGGTACCAACTCCAATTAGACTAAGAAGACTATCCAGACTACAAAGAACATCAAAGAATACATGAGGGACAGTGATAAAGAGAAACAATAAGTGAAAGAACCATAAGAAGAATCATCAGAACATCAAGTAATATTTGACGACGAGGGTCCCGAAGCTTCCATGATGTCCGTCCTGTGAGAATTTATGAAACTCTGTAGCTGCTGCGGATCTTCATAGGATGTTGTCTTGTTATTAAACGTGACCTTAAAGAGGCAGGGGTGAAAAAGACCATAACGTGCTCCCATGGTACGAAGAGTAGGTCTCATATCAAGAAAGGCCTTACGTCTGTTGGCTGTGGACTTAGCATAGTCTTGAGCAAAAAACAAAGTGGCACCGGACCAGGTGACTCGTTGAGAGGATTTGGCCGCTGATAAAACCTTTAGCAAGTCCGTGTACTCCAAAAAGTACAGAATGACACCTCTTGGCCTCTGTGAAGGAGATGCACTCGATGGAAGACGTCCTAATCTATGGGCTCGCTGAATGTTGAGAGCGGTGCCTTCTGGCATGTGGAGAATCTTGGGCAAAAAAGATTTAAAGAAAGTAGGAGGGTCCGGTCCCTCTGATCCCTCCACCAGACCATAAATACGCAGGTTGTTCCGTCTATTACGGTTTTCAAGGTCTTCGACTTGGCGTTGGAGGACAGACACTTGAGATTGAAGGTGAGAGACATTAGTGTTAGTGTCCGTGAAGGAAGACATGTGACTTTCCACTGCGGTAATTCGTGTATCAAGTTGAGCCCAAGAGTCAGTGAGGACTTGTAATTTATTATTTGTTTCCTCCATAAAGGGACGAAGGGCCCTAATTTCTTCTAGTAGTGTTTCCATAGAAATAGGCGAATTAGGTTTAGGAGGAGAAGGGGGGTTGTGCTTTAGACGTTTGGTGACAGACTTCACAGCAGGTACTGGCGAGGGAGAGGGATCCATTTTCTCCGCGGGGTCTTGTGAGGATAACAGTGAATCCTCTAGTTTAGAGAAGGCAGTGAAAACTTTTGAATTTTTGATAAGGGTGTACTTGGGCGTAGGGTGTTTAGCAAGTGCGCCTTTCGTTCTCCCCATAAGAGGCAAGACCAACAGTTCGGGTAAGCGAGAAGGGCAGAAGGAGAGTTTCACTAGTCAGATGGTTAACATCACTGTCAGATCCAGCAATTAACAGGAAGTCTCATTGAAGAGCGTGTTCGAGCTGAGTTGGAGAAGTAGTCATTGAATTGACGTATCCGTGGAGATGAGGCAGTTCCATCAAACTATTTCAATATCTGAGAGAAGAATCCCCGTCAGAAACAGCCATGAGTGAGGAAGAGCTATATTATCGGAGGAGAACAGTGCAGAAAAAACACTCTCGTGAAGTGCGTACATAAAATGGCGGCTGAATCGGAGAAGAAGACGCTGCACAAACTACGCACCTCACGTATTTTTCCAAGAATATGTCATTGAGAATATCCAAAGTTGGTGAAGAAATGAAGACAAAAGCCAGAGTTGAGCAGAATAACAGCCAAAAGAGAAGAAAAATCACTTTTGCAGCATGTTTCTTCAGGTCATCAGCTTACATTCACCTCAGACGAAAAAACAAAATGGCGGCCGTTCCAAAAACGGAGCCTCCGAGGGAATTAAAGAGGGTTACATGCAGCTTACTGACATAGCGACTGCAAAATTCAGTGCTCCGGATGTTCAGACAGCTTGTCCCAACTTTGTGGCATCCTCGTACTCGTAATTACGAGAGAAAAAAATCGGCGTTGTTCTCCCGACTCCGGGAGCGTCAGGGAAGAGCCGCCATCTTCGTAAGGCGTTAGCCACGCCCCCCCACCATATACTCTTAAGTGCATTATGAACCTCGCGGTTAAATGCTAACTTTGGTTTGGCTTTATCAAAACATGTCTAGTAAGGTGTCATACGAATTGGAATACTAACCCCTCGCCAATTCTGGCGACGGGGTTAGCATTCCACCCTTCTAGAGGGACACGACATGTACAGTACCTGAAACCCGGGTAAAATCAGACATAGCCTCAGCTCCACAAAATGGATGCTGCCACCACAGACACAAGTCTGCCCTCCTGCTGCTGGGAGTCCTTCCAGCTTGGGAGGTGTGGACAAAGGGTTTCCTGCCAGGGGAGGTGCGTGCACCACCCCAGACAGGATTTTGTGTATTGGTCAGGTAGGGCTTGAAAGAAACCAGACATGCCTGAGGCTCACAAGGAGCCTCGGTGCATATGCCAGTCCAAACCGGTCCTGGGGCACACCAGTCCCGGGCCTGGGGCGAGCTGGACAAAGGATTGGGGGTGTAACCACCCCCCTTCCTGGTCCCACCCTTAGGGAGGGACCTAGCAGGTAGTCCGGCCCCTAGAATCCGCTTAAAGGTAGGAGCTGTGTCCCAAGACTTCAGACATCCTGGAATCAACTTGAAACTAAGAAGAAGACGGGAACTTCGACGCTCTGCCGCACAGAGGACTGAAGCCAATCTCCCCTGTGGTCAGGGAGTGACCACCTTGCTAACGCAAGCACCATCCAGCGAATCAACGTCTGCTTTGCCGCCGCCTCCCGCCGGAGCCCGAGCCCAGAGACTGACAAGACCTGGACCTCCAGACCTCTCACCGCCCGATCCACAGTCCCTGAAAAGAGGAGACCCGTGGAGGCACCGAGACACGTGGAGCCAGCCATCTTGAAAAGACCACGACAAGCTGCAAGCGCGACAACCAAGGCTCCCTCTGAGTTGTGCTTTGAGATCTGAGAAGCCCAACACCCGAGCAGCATCTGCACCAAAGGTGAGCCCTCCAGCATCTCCACGATCTGTGTGGGGCCCTCCTGCATTTTGCCACTCGACGCGCCTAACCGGTTGCTGGCCCGCTGGCTAGTGGCCATCTTGGCGACGAACTTTACGAAATACACCGCTGATCTGGTTGCTCCAGACTGGCCCTTGCTCCCCTCCAAAGGAGCAGTTCCTCTGACCTTGCTGGTCAGAACCATCAGCTTATTTCATCTCCTACAACAATTGCTTTTGCCAAGGCTTGTTTGCTTCGATCAAGTCGCGGACACCGCCAACAGCGAGAGCCTGCGTGGGACAGCTCGTGACTCGACTCCTGGACATCGTCGACCTTCAGGGACCACGTGGCTGCAGAGACAAGCTACACCTTTCTTCCTGTTTGCACCCGACATCGCCTGGTACCCACCTGGTGCCACGCTGGTCACTGGCTAGTGACTGTGAACACTGTCCCCTCTGCTTACAGGTCTTCAACATCACGGATCCACTCTTGGATCCACCGCATCTCTTCCGGGGCGACCGCCTGCAGCATCTTTATCTACAGGCTCCATTGAACAGATAGATGAAACCCGACGCACTTCGACGCCTATGCACCCGCTTCCTGTGGGTGAGGTAAAGCTGGCACTCCGGTGCCCAAGTGTAGAGAATCATCTCTAGTGTCTGTGTTTCCAATCTTAAGTTCCTAGCCCATCCGGAAGATTCCTTTTGCAGTAACTTTGTACTTTTTACGCACCCATTGAAACCTATGGGAGCTCGCGTGTGACTATTTGCTCTGCACACGCAACCCGTGGACCTCCTGGTCACTAACTGAAGTTAGCTCCTTGTAGGCCCAGCGATTCTAGAGGCCCTAGGCCTTTTCCCTTTTCTGTTCGTGGTACTTATACCACTATTTTAGTATATGGTTTGAGCGGCCACCAGGGCCTATCCATATAAAGTGCAACTTCTGTGTATTCTGTTATAATCTTGTTTGACGATTTGTGCTCCTGTGCTCATAAAGAGACTAGGGGTTACTTTGAGAAATAAATACATATATATTTTAAATATATATCTGTGTGGTGTCCTTTCATTGGTATAAAAGGGGGTTACATTTGGTAAAACAGCCTGCCTAACACGCTTCACGAGTTTAGCCTCAAAGACTGCTTAGCCTACGCTACCACTAGGGTAGCTAGTCCGAAAAGGTTGACTTACAACCACACCATAAGGGTTGCTTGGCATGGTACAAGGTGGTCACTTTAACTAGTGAACATCATATACCAGGCCAACTTCTCACACCCAGGTTATGCCGTTCTTGATAATATGGCCCTAAATTTGTCCGAGTCTGACAATCCTCAAAATGTTGTGAACTCCTCCTAGTGAGCAACACAAGCCCTTGAATAACATCCGGGAACCTTTTCACATGTTATGTTATGTTATGTTAGGGGCATTTGTAAAGCGCAACTGTTACCTGAGGTGTCCTGGCGCTAGCTACAGTCCTCTGAAAACATAGTTAAAAAACCGGAGCGAGCAATCGATCAAAAAAGCCAGGTTTTAAGGACCTTCCTAAAACGAAGTAAATCCGGGATGTTCCTCAGGTGGAAAGGCAAGGCGTTCCAAGCCTTGGCCACCCCTGCACTAAAGCTTTTTTCTCCCCACCTGGCCCTTTTTAGGTCTTGGCATGCGCAGTCTCGCTGGCGAGATTTAACGTTTTGAGGTCTTTTCAATAAAGGGCTTTAAGCCCCGCCCCTCTTTTCCATTGGCTGGCGTTACCGTTTATGGCAAACGGTGGCCAGCCATTGGAACAGAGCTGTGCATGACATATTTGTTCGGCTTTTTGATCCGTCCCATTTGGACGGGCTCATCTGCCTTCCGTGCGACACGAAAGGTTTCTTATCTTTATGGGGCCAAACACATGGCCCCATAAAGATAAGAAACCTTTTAGCAGGCGAGACCGTCCAAGTGGGACGGCAGAAAAAGCCAAACGAAAACGTCATGGCGAGCGCTTGTTCTTTGGGGCAATTTCCAGGGAAGCAAAATCCAAGTTTTCGAAGGTTCAAGCGAGCGGCGATGTCTCTCGGGGTCCGTCGAAGTGATGGCGCTGCTGCTGGATGATCACACATTGCTGCGTTTTTTAGGGGGGAATCCTTGAAACTCAATAAATGTATGACCGCATGCAAATATTTGTATATCTGTCCAGCTTCTGTGTGTTTGGGGTGAAATCTCTGCTTCGGCGGGTGGGGCCAGCGCGGCTTTTTTCGTGTGTTTGGGGTGAAATCTCTGCTTCGGCGGGTGGGGCCAGCTCGGCTTGTTTCCGGGGGAACAATTTGTGGAATCAATCCGAATGTTTGAAGTAAGAGGGAGTAGCGCAGATCGAACCAGGGGGACGTTTTGGACTAGATGACGGTGGATATCTGATCCTCATAAAGAAGATCCCTACAGCAGATCCCCAACTCCCATGAACCCCTCCCCGGTAGAGGACACCAAATGCAGGGGTCTTGTGGTTTTGTTTTAGGGGGGTTTAAAAATGAGTGCCCCCACGCTCCTCTTTCATTATCCGAGGGATCCGAAATGGGGTGGCGGACGTAGACCCCCAAAGTGTTTAGGGGTGTGCAACCACCACCCCCAGCTATCCCCCTCCACCTTACCCAGGGGATTTGATGCTGGTGCAGTGGCTTCAGTAGGGGGGGGCAGCGAAGAGAGTGAGTGTTGGATGGGGGCATCAGACGGGAGTGCCCCCCACTACGACCAGCCCCTCCACCACACCCCAGCCTGCTCCGACGACCCCTCCAGGCCCTGGAGCCTGCGGGAGGGAGAGGAGGAGGGAAGCCGAGTGGAATGCGTTTGTCGACTGGCAAAGGCTGCCACTTTCCAACTCGTTCTTATTCTCATATAGAGCAGTTTCTCCCCCAAGAGGCAGACTGGTCTGTGATCCTAGCTGCATCCTGTCCCAGGTCTCCCGTAGACCTATCATCTGAACTAGCATCTGCAGAGCATCACCACTCCAAATGAGCTTCCTTCGTTGACGTGTTGCTTGGTAGGGTTCAGGCAGCCACCGTCTCTAACATCATCACACCTTTCTGGAAGGTTCTTTCTTGGAGTCTCTGTAGACTTTATGCTTGAGGACACTGGTAATTGA
This sequence comes from Triturus cristatus, assembly GCF_964204655.1. Classification (NCBI taxonomy): domain Eukaryota; kingdom Metazoa; phylum Chordata; class Amphibia; order Caudata; family Salamandridae; genus Triturus; species Triturus cristatus. Next base: position 77,509,900 of record NC_140581.1, read on the forward strand.
CTTTTAGTGCTTTTGAGTCACAGTGTCACGAAGTGGTAGGCCTGTGTTCAAACGGATGGCCTCTCTTGCTGGTGAACACTCAATCATGACGGCTAGCTCTGAATACAATTTCAAGCCTATCATCACTTGTGCGCCTAAGCTCATCACAAGCCTGGACCATGATGAGTCATAGAGTGGGAGGCATCCTGCACCACGATTAGTGGACTCATTCTCTGTCAGAATGCCCACTTTCTTGCTGTTATTTTAAAGCAAGTGTAGCCCATGTGATGTACCAGGTCAGGAAAGTCAAGCGTAGCTTCCCATTGATGTTCACTGATTCCCTGCCTGCAGAAAGTACTTATGACCGTTTTCGTGGGATACTGACTTATAACAGAGCTAGAATCGTGATACTTGCTGCTGCTTTTGGATATTTGGGGCATTTGTCTACGCACCCCCATCTACTTAGCCTTCCTGCTACAACGCTGTGGCAAAATAAACGTAGACGCAGCGGTGCTGCCATTTTGTTACCTGTATAAAACACTATAAAAAAAGCTTAAAAATGCGATAGGTCTCGCCTTTCATTAAGTTAAAGCCAATTGCTTTGCTGTAGAATACCATTAGCAAAGCAAATGGCTTTAACTTAATCAAAGGCGAGACCTATTGCATTTTCAATGCTTGTTGAAGATGGTGCAATCACCAGTTTTGCTTTAGAAGAGCGCAGTGGCCTATTGGGCACATACCACTGACATTGCCGCTTCAGGTGGTCAGGACCTATGCCTTGTAGAGCCTTAAATGCAGAGTGATTTAAACTGCACTCGTATTTTGACAGGGAGCCAGTGAAGTTTGCGAATCTCACTGGAGAAAGAAGCATATTTGGGTGTACCTGAAAGCAGTCTGCCTGCTGCGTTCTGCAACATTTGAAGTTTATGCAAAAACTGCTCCTGGATATTCAAATATAGGCTGTTGCAGTAGTCTAGTCTAGACATTATCAGTGAGGTGATCACCAAACGCTGACTGTCCCTTGGCAGCAAAGGCAGTATTTTCTTGCATGTCCTAAGGACATATGACGTGGCAGAGGCTACTGCATTAACTTGGGCCCCAAAGTTGAGTCTGTCATCTACAACGACTCCCAAGTTTTTTACCTTCCCGATGGGAGTCGGAAGGGAACCCATAGAGTCTGGCCACCAACTTGGGTTCCAAAAACTGTGATCGTTCCCAAACAAAACAACTTCCGTCGTATTTGAATTAAGTTTAAGGCAGTGTAGGGACATCCAACTCCCTACCGCTTCCATGCAGTCATGGAACCGTTTATCTATTCAAATCTCCTGTCCAGGCAGCAGCGACACCACAATTTGTGTGTCATCGGCATACGAGGTGGGACAAAAGCCAAAGGAGCCAATAAGGGGGGCCAGGGAGGACGCATACACATTGAAGAACTTATAGATGACCCCTGTGGGACTCCACAAGGCAGACAAAACGGTGTGGCACAGAAATCGCCCAGTGAGACCACTTGTGATCTGTCAGAGAGGAAGGACTTTAGTAGTTTCCAGGCTTTGCCCCGAACTCCACAGTCCCGCAACTTGTTCATCAACAGATCGTGATGGACCGTATGAAGGCCGCAGAGAGGTCCAGCATGATCAAGGCCGCCTTACCCCCCCTGGTCCAGGGCAGCCCTGATCTCGTCCGTAGATTTATTATGAGCGGACACCGTGCTGTGCCCCTCTCTGGAGCCAAATTGAGTAGGATCCAAGGCTTAAGTAACTCGCAAAAAGGTACTCAATTGAGCATTCATTCTTTTCTCAACCATTTTTGCCGTAACAGGAAGTCGAGAGATGGGGCGAAAGTTGTTTGGATCCTTAGGGTCCAAACTGGGCTTTTAGAGGAGTGACAGTATTGAAGCTTTTTTCCAGGCTCTAGGAAAATACCCCTCTAAGAGCATTGCATTAAACAAAGACGTAAGTGTCAATGCTATAGGTTCAGGGGCCATTTTTAATACCGCGACCGGACACGGGTCATAGGGGGAATCCCGATTTGGTGGACATAAGTAAATTATAGGTTTCAAAAGTAGATAGTGGTATAAACTTATTAAAAGTAGACTGCAGATTGGAGACTGACTTCTGTCCCTTATTTTGGTCCACTATATCTTTTGTGGATGGTTATTTGAACGTAGTGAAGATGGCCTCGACTTTACCGAAGAAAAATCTGGCAATATCTTCACAAAGTCCCTGGCTCATTGAGCTGTTTGCTGGGCGAGGGTGTGCCAAACTAGTTACTGTGTTGAAGAAATATTTGGCAGAATTCTTAGCTAGGTTTATTTGATTAGTGAAAAACTTCTGTTTCGTCTTAAAAAGTAGTTGTTTGTAGATCCTGAGGCTTTGATTATAGATGAATTTTTCTGAATCTTTGTATTCTTTCCTCCAATTTCTCTTCATCTGTTTAAAACACAATTTCTGGTTTTTAAGTTCTTGTGTGTACCATGGAGCAGAGGGCTGTGCCCTCTTTAGAACTAAGATTTTCTTTGGGGCTAGTCTATTGCAGGCTGCCTCCAGCCAGTTGGTATATAGCGTGGTGGCTTCCTCCACATCTAGAGGCATTGAGTGTGCTGTGGCTGTAAGTAGTTCTGCTAACTCTGAGCCGTCCACTTTATTCCATGCTCTCGATTCCCTCTATCTCCTAGGGGGTCTACCAGCCGCGCGATGATGTAAAACTGCCTAATTAAACAGTATTGCCACGTAGCCTGACCACTCCAAGGGCAACAGGCCAGTAATTGAGAGAGATGAATGATTAGAAAAGGTGCCATCCAGCGTATGGCCAGCCACATGCATGGGCCCTATTACTATTTGCCCAAGACCAGCACTATTCAACAAGTCTAAAAGGGAGATCGTATCAAGATCCGTATGTGCCTCAATATGAAAGCTGAATTCTCCCAACATAGTGTAGGAGTTGGCGCATAGCCCCTCTTCCAACAGATTATCAAATGATGTAACAAATGTATTCCTAGGACCCGGGGGTCTATACAATGGGGTATCTTTGAACGTATGGTGCGAGGCAAAGGTGAGGCTGAAGTCCAATGCCTCACAAGCTGTATTTGCAGCTATTTGAAAGGTTACCGCAATAGATTCATGGTAAATTACAGTTAACCCCCCCTTTCCTGTCTTGCCTATTCAAGGTATGACAAAGATATCCAGCGGGTGTGGCTTTTACTAAGTCTGGGCCTGAAGCATCGTCTGTCCAGGTTTCGGTGATAAATGCCACCTTTATTACCTCATCTTGGAATCAACTGCATCATCCGATGCCCTGGAGGAGTCTTTAACGCTTCCGGTGGCGTGATGACGTTGTGCACGCATGAGACCAGCGGTGCTTGGGAAGTGTAGTTCTTCCCGGCGCCGGTATCCTAGCAACGCCTATGAGTCTGCAGTGTTCCCACGGCCGCCGCGGTGAGCCGTGACATTTTCAAGGCCCCTGTGACCAAATTCACAACCACCTCAATAGAAGTAGGCACTGCAAACATCAAAACACCCATCTGCTGCCACTTCTTCAGACATTGGAAGTGGCACCAGTGTCAGAAAGTGGATCTCCTGAGTTTGGGACTTTTTTACAGTTAGCAAGCAGGAGGTCAACATTGCTATATGCTCGATTTGCAATGCAAGTGTTAGTTGGGGTAATCTTGGTACAAACTATAGTACCGGAGGCCAAACAACCCATTTGAGAAAACTCCACACAATCCACTAGGTGGCGCATCATAGCATAAAAACTGCAAGTGGTGTTGGTGAAGGTGGTGAGAGCCGGGAATCTTCTCCAATCACAGTGGAAGGTGAAGGTGAAGAAGAGAGTGGCATTTTTATTATACAAACCAGTCCTGTCCCCAGCAGTGCAGTTGTATCACCCAGACCAGCAAAATTGCAATGGCACACGACTCAGGTAGAGACACCAAGGCAAGAGCGTACATTGATTGTCCTGCTGAGAAGGACACTGAGTCTACCACCTTATGCTCTCAAGACGTCACCTGTGTAAGAGGCACCCAAAAAAAAATACGGGCTACGAATTCTGGCATTATTAGGCAGGAGGGGCAGTACGAATGCAACCACCCAATGGCATGTTTGTACAACGGGAAGTTGAAGGAGTGGGTTTTCTAGAATTTGAGGTGTCCATCTGTCTAAAATGGAAGGTTCTAAGCCAGATCTATTTTGCCAGAGTTGCTGTTCAAGCACTACATCATGATGTGCTGGATTGGTTGGACAAGCTTTGCAGCAGTGTGCTGTTCACAGTATCCACCTGAAAACAGACATGTGAAACAGTTGCCAATCCACTGAATACAAGTGCATCACTATACACTAAATCTCTTTTGTGGAGGTCAGAAAAATTATGTCTGCAGGTGTTGACACTGCTGAGTGTTTTTAATGGCATTCGTAAACATGCAACAGTAGCCATGTTTGCCATGGAGAGATCCCATACAGCTACAAACATATTGGATGACTTTAACAACAAGGTCTCTGAATTGCTGAGAACTAGAGGGCTTAACATTGGATTTGTTGCCACAGACAATGGCAGTAATATAGTTAAGGCCATGTCAGATGGTGGTTATTTCAGGGTCCTGTGTGTGGCACACTCAATTAACATCATTGTACAGTACTTTCTCAAAAAAGAAGACTGAGTCAGCAACTTACTGTACCCCTGCAGAAGAATATGCACTCATTTCAGCCATTCTTTTAAAGCCCTGAGTCAGCTGAGGATCATTCAGCCTGATATTAGAATGCCAGTTAGAGCACTCATACAGAAGTGCCAACATGTTGGAACTCGACCTATTACATGTTGCAGCATCTGAGCAGTACAGACTGATCAATGAATATGTAATGCAAAGAGGGGATGAAACTGTGAAGGGCTTGATCATTGAGATGGACCAATGGGGCGTAGTCACATTTACTGACAGATATGCTGCTTCCTTTTGAGGTCTTCACATAGAAAGTCAGCAAGGAGGACAGTGCCATGGGTCAAGCTATCCCGTTGTTGCATATGCTACAGGAACAGCTAAAGGAGGGGTCTGAAATGTATGCAGGTGTGGATGAAAAAAGATGCACATGAGTTGGTGGAGAGCTTAATCCTTTGTTTGGCTGTTAATACAAGGCTGCAAAGAGACATTTTGTCATCTAAACTTTGATTCTGTGCAACAAGTCTGATCCACTGGTCACTTTAATACCTTTTTCAGATGGGGATGTTTCACACTACAAGACATGGATTGCTCAGCAAGCTAGCAATGTAGAAAAAGAATGGCTGGGAATTGAAGCCCACTTCCGGGCAGAAGTTCTGGGGTGCAGCCTTCAACTTCCATAGAGCCTGACGTAAGTGCTATTGGCTCACAGCAACCAAAACCATCAACAAGAAGACCAGCAACAACAACAGGAACAGGAGGCTCTGTCCCAAAATCTGCATTTGATTGGTTTCTAAATGCGGGGCTTATGTCCAATGAAGAGGTGAAGGCAAAAGAGGTTGAGCAAGTTGGAACACCAATGCTTATTGAGAGGATGGTCCAGGCCTATCTGGAGGATCCAACAGAGGTCTATATGGATCAAAACCCAATGGTGTATTGGTACAGGAAGGGGCGCCACTGGACAGTGCTCAACATGCTGGTAATAAAGTATCTGGCTTGTCCGGTAGCCAGCGTATCTCTTCAGCCTGTGTTCAGTGCAGCTGGTGCAGTTGCCACAGTGAGAACAACTAATTTATTGGCCCAAATCTGTAGAGAATAACCATGATCAAAATGAATCTGCACTTTATACCACCAAATTACACCATACCTGAAGTACGACAGGAAGAAGATGATGGTGATTAGTCAGACTCAGGTCATGATAGTATGTTAGCTGACCAATATCTGGGTAAACCACCTAAGTTTGAGGACAAACTCAACTTCCCTGACAACTGAGTAGGCCTGAGCCAACATAGAACTTCCTATTGCCAAACTACTTTGAAACAAAAAAGGGGGAAAAGGGTATAGCTAAAGGAACATTATGTTATTTTGCTTGTTTGTGTCTGACTGACTAATGTAGTCCCACCATTTTAGACACATGTATGGCCGAATTAGAGTTGGACCAGTGTGCAGTGAAGAAGCTTCCCCCATCCCCTTCAAGGACTTTGGGGAGACAATGCCTGTTTCCATCCCATGCCTATCCTTCCTGTCACCCCCACCCCCAATAGGACTGCCCCAGAATATTTGATTTACAAGACTGGCCAATATTTGTTTCATGAATCAAAGTGGACCAGCAATGTACCACCGTGCTTGAATTGGAACAGGTTGCACTGCACCAATGAGTGATATATGAGTGATTGTTTGTGAGTGTTGAGATGATTCATGTGGTGGCAGACAGCGAGAGTTGGTGTTCAACTATAATTTGTAAGCTTGATTGTGTTTGTGATGATTTACAATGCTGGTAGGCTAATGGGTGACCATTTCTTTTCCTGAAAGTGATTTTTCCCTTCTCATTTGATACTTAGTGAGATTGCCGGATCCACACTGCTTTGTTTTCTGGTTCACACTCCTTAAATACCAGACCAGTGCATTTAGCTAACAAAGTCAAATCTAGTCTACACAGTCTAGTCTAGTGTTTCTCTTGTTGTTCATCAACAGCATTGCACTACAGGTTGATGTCTCTCATTTGAGTCAGGAGTTGGATCGGAGTTGGACTTATTCGTTACTCAGAGTCAGGAGGATGATGAAAGGACTCAGGGTGGGACCACCTCAACAACTTCCAGAAGGAAGTTATCAACTTCACAGAAACCAACATGCTGATGACTCTAAGAGGCCTACTCAGCTCTGTGAACTGGTTGATTACTTGATTTGGGAAACTGTAGGTAACTGAGACAGAGATGTCATGATGTCACATCATCACATTATGCACGCGGAAGGCTTAATGTTATGATGATAATCGTGACAGTTGTGAGTTTGATCAGCCTGATGCATGCAGCCACTTGTCTGTGATTGCTGGTTGTTGTAATTGCTCTCACTTAATTGTTCGCACATGAGTCATAAATAAATGATTGCAAAGGAATATGCTCCTGCTCTGCCTCTGAGTCTTCTTGGTGCACACCTCATGAAGCTTACCTTCGCTCCTTCACCTTGAGTCTTCAATATCATTTCTGTTTTGCAATCTGCAGGTCTTCTCCTCCTGCACAAAAGACAAAAGCACCATAACACCCATGCTTACCTTACAGGACCACTTCGTCCAGGAACCCAAGATTGATGGAAAAACGAAGAAAAATTGAACCACACAATGCACAATTTAACACTACAGCATAATTTTTCTTTTAAGAATCATTTTTTAGAGCTGTTTGGGTTCGCTTCACTTCTCCATAATTTGTATTGACTATTTTTCAAACCTAGGTGACAGGACTGTTAATAATATAACAATATAATTACTTGGGTTTCTGGGGCTGGCAGACTGTTTGCAGTGCATTTAACGTAAGTGTGTCATACTCATTCCTTCATTTCCTTCCATAACAGATTGATGATGGTTGGCTGTTAATCGCCCAGATGAATATTGTCTTTGTGTAGTGTTTGTCTTTGTCTCACCTTTCTCCAAATCCCCTTTACCATCCATTTATCAAAGCCTTAAGCACCTTCCCCCGGGCTGTGTGATTCATTTAGGTGTTACTTAATTTACACCATTACTTGATCAGACACTTGGTGTTGTGGATGTGGTGAAAGCAACATCAACTCACTGCAGGATCTTTAGTTCTATTATCTAAACAATAGCCCACACTAGCTCCATTTAACCACCTGCACATAAAAAGTGAATGCTTAACCTTGTCCACTCCAGAGTTTGAGTCCATTTCACGATTCGAGTATTTCATAACTTTAGTTTTTAATTAAAATACTAGTTCACCATTGCTCTTAAGAATTTATTATTGGCATTTGTTGTTATATTTTCACTATCAGGTACTCTTTGTTGTGTAGTAGTCTGGTATCAATTGTTTCTAAAGCTATGATATAATAATATATAACCCATTAACTCAGTGTTTTAATTTCAGATTAGTTTCCTGCAATGAATAAACCTTCTGAATAATCCTACAGTTGGAGTTCACCAAGGTGGGTGTGGGACCTCGCTTCTGATTCCTTCTCTGTGCTAGCCTGCTACTACTACCACCACCATAAGATGACACCTTAGGAAATCCTGCAGCCCTTGCTTCATTTATTCAGGTAAGAGAACTATGGAGTGTTGTTGTAGGCAATATAGTCAATGGCACCCCCACTTATTGGTCAATATAGTTGCAGACTGGAGGGGCTAGGAGAGTAGTACAAGGATACGGCATAACTAATTCTTATACACTATAAGGAGATTTTGAAAACAGGCTGCACTAAAAGGCAGGGGTGCAACGTAAAACACCCAAAAAAAGAGTTGAGGCGTAAATAAAGTAAAATAAATATTTATCACCCTTTTGAACAATATAATAAAACCCACCCCTTCTACCCACAACTCTCCCACCCCTCTCTCCAAACAAATCTCCCCAACCAATGTCAAATGTACAACAAAAAACTGAAGTCCAAACTGTCCCGTCATTCACACCCTCTCCACCCACAACAAGTCACACCCACCGAAACAACTGCTAGAAAACAGGGTAAAGAAGAGGGCACTAGACACAGCAGACAAAAGCTTTCTGAGGTGCCTCTCTGTTTCTGCCTGGCATCAATGCGCGCCAGCCCCAGCTGAATGAAACGTTGGAAGGTGTGGTCTGAAATTGATAGGGGGACAGTAGTGATGGAATGACGGCAGGTGGCTGCCAACAGACTGCGGTACTGTTGTTGTGGCTGAGAGATTGGAGAAACTGGCTGGCTGGGGCCCTGGACAGCTGCCTCCTCTTCCTCCTGGGCCACCTGCTGCTGGAACTCTGCCAGTATGGCCACCAGCCAGGATGCTACATCCTGTCTAGATGGATGACAAGCAGGAGTAGTCATATCAAGAAAGAAAACAGTCAAATTGTAAACAATGCTCTGTGCAAAACACTTGAATAAAATTATGTAATGGCACAGTATCAGTACATTGTTAGTTGCCTATAGCTATTCAATTTGATGTGCATAGAGTCACAGCCACTACCCACAATTGACTGTCATAAAACTAAAGGCAAATGGCAACTGTATTAACTGTTTGACAGGAATCAAGGCAGAATAAACAGCACACCAATTTATAAAAGCAGTTTTTTAAAGGATTTCCTAGTAAAAACTAAACAGACACTTTATTTTGCTAAATTAATGGAGGCATCCAGGCTGGTGCTCCAGTCGTACTCGTTGGCCATTCGTCGTACTTTGCTACTCTCTGCAGTCTGCAGCTGGGGCAGCTGTAATAGAAAATTAACTTATTCTAATGGCCCTGCTCTTCTCCAAAATATCTTTACATTTTACCCTTACTACAAGGAAAATGAATAATAATGAATGATACACATCACATATAAAATCATGCGGACAACCTGTCTTCCGTAAGTAGAAGGTGGGAAAAGTGAGGCACTGCAGTGCAGGGAAAGAATTAAGGATCAGGGTATAGATTGTATTTGGCACATTTGTCACAGACTATCCTATCTGCAAAAGGCAACGCACTTACTTAGTCCTACTTTACTCCCTGGCCTCACCTTCCACCAATATATATAATTATTTTTTCCCAAAATACATTTGCTTGGAAGTAAGAAAAGGAAACATAACTTACTCTACTGCAGGGTAACTTTGAGGGATTAGGTGGGATAAGTAGGCGTTTTACAACAGATTAGTGGGGTGTCACTGATCATCATCATGTGCCAAAGCTTTGGCTAGTGAGTCACTGTGGTTGACAAATTTTGAAAGGGAAACATTTGAACAAGCGTAATTCTGTAATGGAAGCCATGATGTAACATATCACTTGGCCAGAAAAATGTGGTGCATGCATGGAATGGATTTTTCACATTTTTTAGAAGGCTAGGACAGAAATTACGAGAGAATAAAGGACATAAGTACTAGGAAGTGACTGAGTGGGCACTGGGAGGAAGGGAAACAAACCTTGTTTTCACATCTCAATGCACTGAAAACTTTGTAAAGGCCACACTAACTGAAGCAGATGCACATTGCACAGCCAACACTGCATTGCCGAATTGAGCTATGAGGCAGTTAGATTATCATTGGTGGCACTGGCAAAATGCCATGGGTAGGGAGGGAGGTGATGATTGATGGGTGGGATACATAATATCTGACTTGCTTAAAAAATACTGTGAATCAATGGAATAGACAAAAATACCACCCCAAACCTTTGAATCAAAGCTTTGATAAAACCATTCCAAGCAAGAAGAGCTCCCTTGTTTCTTCATCCAAGTAACTATCCATTTATCATTTCCTTGGATTTGATATACACCATTTAAGCTGTACATTCTCTCATCCAATCTTTCACCATTGACACCATCCATCCATATATATCCATCCATCCAAACATGGCTCTCAATGAACCTTTCACCAACATCAATTTACCCACTCACGCATTCCTGCTTTAATCCACCCTAGTATTTCTCTTACCCAACAAGACCCTTTCACCCATACCCTTTCACCCAACCAGGCAGGCATTCTTTCACCGTTGTTCCCTTTCATCCATCCTTCACCCACCCATGCATCCAGTCACCCACATATGTGCACCCTTTCACCCACGCATCCTTTCACTCATATTGCATTTCACCCATCCTTTCTCCTTCCATCCTTTTTTCCCTTTTCCATCAACCCATCATTATAAAGTTCATTGTGATACTTTGCCTGCTGAGTTGCAGATAGAAGAGGCCATTAACTTCTCAACTCCCGCTGTATATGCTAAAGTTGGGTGTTCACGAGTCAACGCCCTTCCCTTGCAGAGAGTACATTATTAATTATCAATAAGCAATCAATGAGACTTACCACTGTCTGTCCCTGCCTCTGGTGTTACCCCTCTTTGACCGCCGCTGCCTCGTCAACTATGCTGAAGCTCTCACTGCCAACCCCGGCACTGGTGGTCTGTGCGGCTTGAAAAAACATTGCACATTTTAGATCCCAGATACTCCTCCCCCTATTATTTTTATTTTAGCAAAATACAACCATGATACATTACTACAGTTCAGTTACAGTATCTTCTATTTAAAAATCATGTTGGTAATTTCGTTGTTTGGCAATTTTTGAAAAACCAGGCAGTCAAAACAACCAAAATCCTTTGTAATGGAGGGGCAGAGCTATGAAGAATGAGTTATTAAAGTGAAATGAAGGAGTGGAATAATTGGTAAATTAGGGACATATGGTCTTGGTTGGCAAATTCATTGAGGCCGCCCTCATACTTCCAACCATGCAGCGTTGTCATCCACCGCTGGTATACTATTAAGACATACACAACACTGGGGGTCCACCATGATCATGGCCACTCTCGTTTTAATGTTTGAGCATGAGAAAGACAAAGAAAGCCTTCTCAACCAACCTGTGTAGAATACCTTACTTGGGCATGCAATCTTCACTGTAGAGTACCTGACATAAAATGGGTTCTCTGAGTCTTACAGTACCAGTCCACAAGAAATATAAGGGGCGAGGGAAAGCTTATTGATGAAGCAGAAGAAAGGACGCTACAGACTGACAGACGAGTACAAACGGTTATAAAAGATAAGAAGAATTTAGGAAATAGATGGAACAATGGAACAAAGAGGAGTTGGAAAAAAGTAGAAGACAAGCACAATAAAAAAAAAGGATAAATAATTCTAAATATGGAGCTGTAAAAGTTAGGGAAATAATAACAATATTAACAGGAGGACTTACTGGGGCCAGCAGAGCCATCTGCCATGGCACCTTGGAGGCACCCCCGGCTCTCTCACCAGCCTCTGTTGTTCCAAGCCCAGCCCTCTTCCTGCCCCTGGATGCTGAGGTAATAAATAAATTAAATAAAATTAAAAAATGACTAGTGGTACATGTAATAATCTCCCCAAAAATATTTTGACAGGAAAAGGCAACGCAGTAACATTGAACTTTTCTAAATAAGATACCCTGTAGTACTAGTACCGTGAACCTATTCCTAATTTCCTAAACCTAACTGTTAGACTCGGGGATCTCTGATTGGCGCAAGGATGTCCTTGTGTCAAGCAGGGACCCTCTCCTCCACGTCAGGGCAAAGGATAACCCCTTTTGGAATGACCCTTGCTCACCCTCTAGGTGCGTGGCGTGAGCAGCCAAGGCGATTCTTCAGGCGTTGTTGGTTAAGCAATTATAATCACACACACAGTAAACACATCAATCCCCCCAGAAACGGACACCAGGCTTAGGTATGTGAAAATACGCTTCTTTATATAAAAATAGTTATCTCAATATGCAGACTTATCACAAGACTAGTAACGTTGTTTCGATGCCACCAGGTTATAAAGCAGGCAAGCAGTTCTTTAAGCTGGTTCTTCTTTAGTCTTTTACCAATGTCACTTGAGGGATTCCAGTCTTGACTTACTTCAGGCCTACCGCGGCTCACGCATCTGTCGTGGGCGCGCCGGCGCCGTGCACAGCTCTTCCCGGCAGTTCCGGGGCGGCGGAAGGAGAGACGGGCGTGCGGTGCGGTGAGGATAACGGGGAAAAAAGGTGGTGCGGGCCCCGAGCCCGATACTGGAACTCCTTTAGTGATGTGGAGAGTCGGCACAGGTCGGTGCGACTCTCAGCTTGGGAAGTGTTCTTGGATCCTCAATCAGCGGGTGTGGGCAGGTAGGCAGGCACGGCCAGCGACCCTTAGCACGGCGGTGCAGGGGTGGTCTCCACAGCGGGGGCGGCGCGGCCTGGGGTGTTCCAAGGATAACGAAGCGGGGTCACAGGGCACGGTCCATGCAGCTGGTGACCCGGCGAAGATCACGATCGTCGGAAGGATTCCGGCGGGAGGGGGGACAGCGCTTTCAGCGCGCTCCAGTGGCAGGCGGTGACAGGGGCGCAGGCAACCTAGCCCGGGGACAGAGAGCGGCTCCGGACGGAGCGGGGCTCTCACGGGGTTGAGGCAGGCAAGCTCCTGAGTGTCACGGCCCTAGGAGGGGTGATGAGGGGTGCAGTCTCTTTCCAGCGGGATGCACACATGGCTCGAATTGGAGGACGAGCAAAAGCACAGAGAACCCACTGGTCCTGGGGTTCAGTTCAGGGGGCAAGCTCAGATCAAGCCCTTGGCGAATGTTCAAGCACAAAGCAGCAAAGTCTTTTCAGCAAGTCTTTTCCTCTCCTTTCTCAGCAAGGCAAGCAGTCCTTCCAGCGTCTTCTTCTCCTCCTAGTCGGGCAGAGGTTCTTTGTAGTAAACAGGATTCTGATTTCTTAGGAGCCAGGCTCCTACTTTTATACCGTGATTCTTTTGTTCCTTAGCGCCAGGGGGCCTGGGCCTGGCCCAGTCCAGTTCTGGAGCACTTTGTTATGGTGACTCTGCTCTTTCCTTTCAGCAGCAGGGCACAGACATCAGCCGCTCCACAGGGGGCGCCGCCGGCTTTGTGGTGGCAGAGCATAGGTCTATTCAAGAGTCAAGGTGTACTCCTCCCACCCATCCTGGTGTCATCTCTCTACCCACCACCTGGCAGCCAACCTGTCTCTGGGGATTCCCCAACCCTGCTCCTTACTGTTGCTAGGCAGAACACACACACACACACACAGCAGAGGCGGACTGAAATGGCCAGGTCAGTAAATACTAACTTTCTAAAAGTAGTATTTACAAACCCAGGATATTAAAATAAACTTGACTACAAGAAGTATTTTATTATTCTGAGTTCAGGCATACTAAACGCGATATTCTACCATGCTCTATGAGTCCACTGGGGTCACAGCGTGTAGCGACTCCAGCAGCCCATTCTGGCCTATGGAGAGCAGGTAGCCTTCAATAGTGAAAAACGAAAATGGCTGTAATTCACTACTAAGACATGCCACACACATCAGGGCATGTCCTACCTTACGCCTACAATGCACCCTGCGCTTGGGCCTACCAGAGGGGTGGCTAATATGTAGGTAAGGGAAGGTTTAGGGACTGGCAAGTGGGGGCACTTGCTCAGTCAGCGCGACAGTCCCAGACTGCACGCAGGGTCTGCGGTGGCAGACCCTAGACACATTTTACAAGGCCGCTTCTGTGGGTGGCGCAACCAGCGCTGCAAGCCCACCAGCAGCATTGGCATTCACAAGCCCTGGCACCCCTGGTGCACTTTACTGGGGACTGACAGTAAATCCAATAAACCAATCATGAACATCAATTACAGGTACACTTTACCTAGGGAGCACTTGCACTGCGGCACGGATTAGCCGTGGCGCAGTGCCCTGAGCGGACAATACCAGCAAAACATTTGAGGCACACCATCAAAAAAGTGGAAGGGAAACTCACGCCAAGGTGCCAGGTCTAACACTAACCCTATTCCAAATTTCCTAAACCACGTTTTGGAACTACTAATAAATTGCAACACATGATCTTTGATTCTTATCTTACTCTCAATCTCTCAACCCCCTGTGACTGGCCAACTTAGTCCGAATTGTTTTCAATGCATAAATCCATACATACTACACATCACTGGGAGATTGCTTGGGACTGTGCGAGCTACAAAAAGAGTGACACAGAGAGGTAAAAGAATGCTAAATCACTAATACTAATAACTACCACTATCTTAGTGACAGGATAGAGGAGTCTCCACATGACTTAAATATTCAGCCCAAGCGAGCGCAAACAAGTAGGGTTAGGTAGCGCCATGCACCTGGCTAGATGATGATCACATAATCTTTGTAACATAATCTTAACTTACCTCCGGATGTAAGCAGCATGCTTACTATTTGGGAAAAAATATTAGCATAGAACACAACAAATAAATAATCATTACTCATCGAGCCACGCAACCTCCACACCCAACAGGTCGAGCTATTGTTGGGTGCGACGGACCCCAGAGCTGCAGCGCACACCCCGGCGTACCCTCACCAAGCGCTGCTGATGCTCCCTGAGGCTGTACTCACTGCCAGGCCTACCACCTGCTGCAAGAGTGGAGGGGAGGCGGTGATGCATATAAAAAAAACTATCTCAGCCACCCGCACCTTTCAAAAAATGGTGGGGGCTGCACCCCTTCATGACGCCACTGACCACAAAGTAGATAGCAGGTGCTGCAGGTGGTTTGGTGGTGCCTAACGCTGCTGCTCCCCTGCCTTGCCATGGCACTGGGTGAGGGGGGGATATAGAAACAGGAAAAGGATGTAAGGTATGAAAAAATGAGGAAGTAAAGCAAAAAATGAAAACAGTACAAATGTCACAAAAAACACTTAAAAAATAGCAAAAAGCATAAAATACACAATCACAAAGACACACAATAAAATGATAAATAAAAATGAGGGGTAGATAAGCTAGATGGGGAAGGATTAAAGAGATTAAAGAAAGATTGAAAAAATAGGCCCAGCACCATAAACAGAGCAAAAAACAAGATGGCCATGCCCATGTGAACTGTGCTGTGCTGTTGACGTATAATTTCTGGTGCGATAGCGCACTTCGCATTGGAAAAAAAAGAATATGTCATACGAACGGAGCAGGGTGTAGCTCCGCCCGCTCGTGGAACTCCACATAGTGTGGCAGAGTTTTTGGAGAACTTCGCGGATTTCTACCAAGTGCAGGTCCACAAACTCTGCCTAGGCCTAGTTAGAGTAAAAATTCTACAGCTAGACACATTGCAAAAATGTGTCAGTTTTCAGTGGAAAAATGTGATGTATCCATGTTGTGTTTTGGGCAATTTCCTGTCGCGGGAACTAGGCCTACCCACACAAGTGTGGTATATTTTTATCGGGAGTCTTGAGGAAATGCTGGGTGGATGGAAGTTCGTGCCTCCCCGCAAATTCCAGAACTTTCCATCACAGAAATGTGAGGAAAATGTGTTTTTAGATACATTTTGAGGTTTGAAAGGGATTCTGGGTAAAAAAACATGAAAAGCCACGCAAATCAGCCTATCCTCGATTTCCCTAGGTGTCTTGTTTTTAAAAATGGTCAAGTTTCCTAGGCTTCCCTAGATGCTGGCTAAGTAAGGGCCCAAAATCTATAGACAGG
Source organism: Triturus cristatus (assembly GCF_964204655.1). Taxonomy (NCBI): domain Eukaryota; kingdom Metazoa; phylum Chordata; class Amphibia; order Caudata; family Salamandridae; genus Triturus; species Triturus cristatus. The sequence goes on from NC_140581.1 coordinate 77,525,895, forward strand.
TGATTTGCAAAATACAAGATCAGTTATCAGCGGAAAATATGATGTGTCCATGTTGCGTTTTGGGCCGTTTCCTGTTACGGACACTAGGCCTACCCACACAAATGAGGTACCATTGTTATCGGGAGACATGGGGAAATGCTGGGTGGGTGGAAGTTTGTGGCTCCCCACCGACTTCAGTACTTTCCATCACAGAAATGTGAGGAACATGTGTTTTTGTGGACAAATCTTGAGGTTAGCAAGGGATTCTGGGTACAAAAATGAGGAGAGAGCCACACAAGTCAGCCATCCTGGATTCCCCTAGGTGTCTAGGTTCCACAAATCTACAAGTTTGCTAGGTTTGCCTGAATGTCGGCTAAGCTAGGGCCCAAAATCCACACCTAGGCACATTGCAAAAAAAGGGTCAGTTTTCAGTGTTAAAATACAATGTGTCCACGTTGCGTTTTGAGCCGTTTCCTTTCACGGGCACTAGACCTAACCACACAAGTGAGGTGCCTTTTTTTATCAAGAGACTTAGGGGAACACAGAATAGTGTTATTATCTATTGTCTATCTCTCTATTTGTGCCTTCCAAATGTAAGACAGTGTGCAAAAAGATGTCATTTTAAAATATACCCTCTAATTCACATGCTAGTATGGGTACCCACAAATTCAGAGATGTGCAAATAGCCACTGCTTCTAAACTCCGTATCTTGTTCCCTTTTTGGAAAAACATAGGTTTCCTTGATACCTATTTTTCAGTGTTTATATTTTGCCAAATGAAGTGCATTATACCAGGTACACAATGGAAAACATTTGTTCAGTGCAGCTCAGTTATTGGCTCTGGGTACATTGTGTTCTTGGTGAACCCACAAGCCCTATATATCCCTACAACCGGAAGAGTACAGTGGACACAACGGTATATTGTTCTTGAAAATCTGCAATAGTTAAAAGCTACAGGAGAAAACGTAGGCAAAATGGCTGTTTTTTTCAACTCAATTTTTATATTTTTTATTTCAACCATTTCTTCCTACAAGAAAAACTTGAAAGATCCACACAAGTGGCTCCTTGCAGAATTCAGAATTGTATCTACTCTTCATAAATGTATATCTTTCCGGGATCCTCCATTGCTTTTACACCTATTTCTACCAATACCTGGAAGGAGGTTGAAAGCACAAAAATCCAAAGATAGGGGCTATGCCCCAGTAAAATGCCAAAACTAAGCAGAAAAAGTTTGATTTTCTGAGAAAAGTCTGCCTGTGCCAGAGAGCTGGTGATTTTAACACCGCAAACCCTTCATTTATTCCATTTGCAGGAACAAAACAGACGCTTTCTTCCAATTTTTCCCCGAAACCCCCAAATGTTGTTCTATTTTAGCTATTTTCTCTGACCCCTCTGGGAGAATCCACAAACCCTGAGTACCTTTCGAATCCCCAGGATGTTATAAAAAAGGCTCCCAAATTTCGCATTAATACCTTATGTGGCCAAAAAGTTATGGGAGCCTAAGCAAAAACGATCCCAAATAGCTAAATAAAAAAAGGCTTGGCACAGGAGGGGGAAAGGCCTGACAGAAAGGGGTTAAAGAACCATCCCATACAAATATAAATATCTTAATTTGTATGTCAACCACACATCAGTCACATAATAGAGCATGTGTACAATCACAGAGTCCAACATGCATAGTACTTATTTGTATATGTGCAGCAAAAAAGAAGGAAGATGGCTGCAGGATCTGTGTTTTATGCTTGTTCTACAATGTTAATGGTTTTTTGCACTTTGAAATTCTATCCTTGTTGCTGCATTATATGAAGGCAATGAAGGAGCTCAAGCATGATTGTGACCTCCCCGCCGTGCGTAAAATCTGGCCTAGTGCTATTGTCTGTGACCCTCGCTTGTACAGAGTGGGTTCTGGATTGCTGCAATACTCACCCTCTTAGTGTTAATTACATCGGGGATCAAGGGAAATGTCCACGACCTCCGATTCTTGTTGCCAGCCCAACAACAACATCAGGGGTGAAGCTTTGTCAGTGACATTTGGAGGGAGGTGAGTATCAGATTTTCCAACAATCACACTGCATTAATGTTCAAATAGATTTTAGAAGAACAGGGGTGGTTTATTCCTTAGAACTCAAGGGTGTTGCCCCGCCTCTTCAGTGTTCCGCCTCTTCACATAGTTTTCATTTAATAGGAACCGTACAAATCTACAATGAAGTGTTTTGTCCTAAGTGCCTTGCCTGAACGAGCGCTCTGTCTATTATTCCGAGTCTAGTGCAAGGTGGGGCCAATCCTGGATGAAGCAAGAACAGTAGACTTTGTGGGGGTATATGTAGTGTACGTCATGTTGGACAGATGCCTTGCTGGGTCTAGCCTGACATGCGCACTTGAGGCCTCCCTAATCCTTGCTGTAGTAGGAGCCAGAGATTTTGAAGATGCAGCCCCCCAGTTTCCTATGGAACGGAGATTTTGTCTGCTCCAACCAATCCCGACCCCTATAAGAGGCGGGCCGGCCCAACCCTCCAGCCTGTTTTTTTGTTTCTGCGCTGCAATTTCTCCAGAGCGTGTTTCAGGTAAGTGGTTCCTGCTGTAGCAGAAACATGGGTCCTTGGTTGGTGGTCCTGCTCTAGCGGGCCCCTGGGTTCTAGGACTCTTCCCCCCCTTTCTTCCCTCGGTTCCTGTCAGGGCCACTTAGGCTCTGCACTAGCGAGCCAAGGGTTAACAGGGGGGCGGCCGGGGTGGCCTGGGGCTCTGTCTGGCGGCCCATTCTGACCCCCGTCCATGTAGGCACTGTTTGTGCCTGGGCCTTCCGGCTGTTGCTCTCTTGATCTGGGGTTGTTTCCAGTTTGGTGTGTTTGCAGTCCCCAGTGTTCCGTCGCTGGGGAGGGTTGACCCTGCGTGGGAGGTGCTGTTTGTTAGAGAGGGTCCGGTTTGGCCGGGTGACTTGCACTGGCCTTTGGCATTTGCAATGGGGGCCCGGCAGTCCATTCTGCGGTTCCCTGCCTTGCCCCCGTGTTCCAATCCTGATGGCATCTCCGTGGTCCGCGGGGGTCTCGCAGAGGCAGACACTGTTTTGGTCACGAGGGGCTGGCGCCGGCTGCGGCGGGGCTTTGTTTTCTTTTGGGCCTTGGACTTTATTGCAGTGTGTGTGTTACCTGGTGTACTTGTTGCATTGTTGCTCAATCTGCTGGGTCGCTTTATCGAGTGGGCTGCCTTGTACGTGCTCAGAGCTGGTAGGTCTTACCTTCTTGATGCCAGGGCAGGAGCTGTTCCCGGGGCATGCTTGCTCTTTTTCGTACCTCTTCTGCGGTCCTCTGACCCCTGAGGGTCTTCCTAAGGGGCGTGGTGCTGATCTCGGCAGCAGTGCGGTCCATTCTCTGTGGGGTGGGCCGAGCTCGTCCGACTTCCCGCGCGGCTCTTCTCCCACGGGGGCTGAGCTCTATATTGGTATGCTAGTTTCCTGTGTAGGCACGCTGTCGGCTCAGTTTGGTTGACAGCCGACAGGATGGCTCAGTGAGTACCTATGCTCCTCACTGTGGATTTTCTGTTGCCGCCTGTCTCTGCATGGGGTGCAGCCCTGGGCAGGGCGTTGCGGCCTTTTTCCCTGTTGCGGATCTGGCCTCCGTGTTTGGGACCCAGTTTCCTTTGTTTTTGCAGGTCTCCATGTTTCCAGGGCTCTTACGGACTTCCTTTGCCCTTCCCCCTCCCTGTTACGCAGCTGGTGCTTTGGTGGCCGGTCAATCCAGGCCCAGCTGTTGTTCACATAGGGGTCACTGTGCATGGGGACCCAGAGCTGCTCACAGGGGTACTACGTACTCTGGGAGTGTGTTTTTTATACGGATGTATGTGTTGTTACTGATGTGGTTTCCGTCGCCCATTGCCGCAGTTTGTGTGTTTGCCTTGGGGCTTTCATTGGTTATTGGTGGTTACAGTATCCAATCTGTGTGCGGATACATCATTGTTTTTGACAGTTATACCCGGGTGTTGACGATGCACTGTGCGTGCAGTGTCACTTGAGCTTTAGCTCACGGTTTGTTCTTGTGCTTCTGGTGGCTCCGGCTCACACAGGCCAGGGTTCGGGTCCTGCCTCTGCTCCACATTACGAATTAGTGTTTTCTGTACGTAGGTCTTCTACATACTACTTTGGTTACATTATCTTTTTTGTTTGACACCGGCTGGTCGTTTTGATTGTTTTGTAGTGCCGTACGTGCACTGTAGCATGCACTGCAGGACACAGCATTGGGGCTTTCCATGTATTTCCTCAATCGGTCTTTGTTCTGGGGTTGTCAGGATGTTTTCCATTGGGTAGTTATACACATTTAATAGTGGAGCTGTGCCATTTGACGTTCTTGTCAATGCTGATGGCAGCACATATGTCATGGCTTCGGGCCTGCGGTCCGTCCATAATGCTCTCCTTTTTGTGGGCACATGAGCAGTCCCTGGTTGGTCTTCCTCCTGGAAATTCCGGGGGCTGTGGGCTGCTGCGTGTCTTATGGGGGCAGACTGCGGTTGGCTCCTGTCCGTCCTTCTCTAGGCTGCTTTGGTGCTCCCGTTTGGGGGTTCTTGCTTCTATTTCTGCTCCTGGAGGGCTTGCCCTTTCCTGTCCGGGGTCGCGGCCATGGCGCCCCTCCTCCTCCTGCTCCCTGGCTCAGGAAGGAGGCTCTTGCACCCCCATTCTGTCATGCTTCTTCTCACTTCCTGGGGGTTGGGGCTCTGTTGGGGGCCTGCTTTTCCTCCCATCCAGGATGGCCGCCGTCTCAGTTCCATGGGTCCTGCCTTCTGCCGAGCTGCTCCGGTGGTCGCCGGTTGTCGGTTGTTGGGCTCCCCATGCACCTGTCCGATGTGCTGTGGTCCTCTGGCTGTCCCCCTTCGGCTGTTTTCGTGTGGGCCCCTGGCTGTTCGTGTTGTGGTTGTCTCCCTTGGTGGGGGCCTTCCACAGGGAGTGCTTCGGGTGTGTTTGGACCTTGTTGCCTGGCGATGCTTGCCCGGTTTGTACATTGGGGGTCCTCCCCGTCCTGTTGGTCTCAGTGCCTCTGGGCTTTTTCCTTGACCAAGGAGCTATGGCTCTATGGTTGGTCTTGTAACTCTGGTGGCGCAGGCTCACTCAGTACATGGGTTCGTATCCTGCTTGTGTTTTCAAAGTTTCCCATAGTGGTACATGTTCATGCGGTGCTTTTCAAGGGCTTTTCCTGTTCCCATGGGGGTCCTTTCTCTTGCCCCAGTGGTTCCCTCCCCGCCATGTCTACTGGTGCGGTCGCTGGTCTTCTTGTTCTGGTCTCCCATTCCTGGGTGACGGCCTGTGGGGCGTGCTTGGGTTACCAGTCTGTACTGGGTCGGTCGGTACCCTTCTGACTGGTTTCTCGTCTGCCCTCTATTTGCCATTCCTTGGCTTGTCTGGGGTTTGCCCCTGCCCTGCGGATGCTTCTTGTTTCTATTCTGAGCAGTTTTTCACCTGCCTCGTTCTCTGGGGGGTTCCTGGGTTTGCCCCTTTGGTTTTTTGGCGTAGTTGTGCTGTCCTTGGCTGGGTCACTTTGTTCCGGTTTCCTTTTGAATCCCCGGTGGTGGCTCTGTCTACCTTCTCATCCAGGCTCCCGGCTTTGCCCTTTTCTCTGGTCTCTTTGCTTGCGTGAGTTCTGGGCTTTTTTTGGCCTGGTCAGGGCGTTTGACCTGTTGGTAGGTGCTCGCCTGGGTGCCTCTCCCTTGGTTTCTGCTGCTGTGGGTGTTGGTCCCCGGAGCTTTGGCTCACTGGTACGTATTGTGCTGGGGTCTCGGCTCGCTCGGGACACAGGTTTGTATCCTGCCACTGCTTTTGGTACTTCCCACAGTGGAATGTGTTCGCACGATGCTTTGTTTGGTCCGTGGGTGCTTGTTTTTCTCAGTTCTCCTTCCCCGGGCGGGGCCCTGCTCTTCCAGTGTGGATTTTTGCTTCCTCTTCTTCTCTGTCCCTGGTTTGGGCGTATTGGGGCCTGCTGGCTCGGGTTGGCTCCCTGGAGGTGTTGCCTTTGCTGGGGCTTGTTTCTCCCGGCTCTTCTGTCCTTCTCGCCTTTGGTGTGTTTTCTGCCTGCGGCCTTCCCTCCCTGTACGCTCCTGTACCTGTCAGCTCTCCGTGGTTCGGCTGGGTCGGGCCTGGTTGTTGGCTGCCTGTAAGGTCACCTGGGTGCTCGCTTCGACAGCTGGCTGAATTAGCTCGGATGGGAGAGCATTGGACTGAGCATCTGAAGATCCCTGGTTCATTCCTGGGTTTCAGCACAGTTTGTGCTGCTGCTTTGCTCGTCACAATGGATATTTTTTTGTAGCGGCTCGCTTTCTACTGGTGCAACGTTACTAGGACAGTTTGCTTGGCCCCTGTGCTGGGCGGTCTCGCTCCTCTGTGCTGCGTTCCCCTCCCTACCGAGTTCTATTTGCTTTCTGGTGCATGGTGGCCCCTGGGTGGCGTACGCTTCATTTCTGGTGGCTTAGTCTTGGGCCTGGTCCCTTCCACTCTTCGGGCTCCGTGGGCAGCCTTATGGGCTTTCTGCTGTTGGCCGGTTGGGTCCCCTTGGGGGCCGGGCCGTTCCTGCGGCTTCCTGGGTCTGTTTTGCCTTGTGCCTGCCTGGGTTCTCTCATTGGTGTCACGCTCCCTTCCGGGGGGGGGGTCCTTTGTGCGCCTGGGGTCCATGTCCCGTCTGTTTATCTCCTTGCTGGTGGGGTTTTGGTGACCTTCTTTTTTTGTTGTTCGGTTGGCGTGCTGGGTTCCTTTCTGCACCTCCATCCGTTTTTGCAGCTCCTGCCAGTCTGTCTTGTTTGCGTCTGGTTCTGCTGCTTTGGTCCTCGGGTAGATTCCACTCTCTGTTGTTGGTGGTCCACTGTGCGGTGTTGCTGTGTTTCGGTCGGCCTGTGTCTCTTTACTGCTGTGGCTTTTTGTTGGGTCACTGTGGTGGGGTTGCCCTCTGTTTCCTCGGTTCCGGCGTCTGGGTTTTTGCTCCCCTCTCGCATCTGGCTGTCCATTGGGCAGTCTTGGTGTGTTTGAACCGGCCTGCTACTTTCTGTTCTGGGCCTGTTTGTTGTTCCTTTTAGCCCCGTGTGGTCTGGTTCCGTGCCTTCTCTGTCCTCCTTCGGTGGTCAGTTCGGGCGGATTTTCTGATGGCCCTATGGGTCCCGGGGGTCCGGGTTCTCGGCCCTCCCAGTGTCTCTCTGCGCCCGGCTGCTTGCTCGTGGTTGCCTCTCTCTTGGGTGGTCCTTCCACTCGTCTGGTCTTTTGGGTTTGCCTGCCTCGTTGGCATCCCCTTCTGGTCCGTTGCTTTCTTGTGAGTTTCCATGAAGCCGCTTGACTTTGGTATGTGCTCACTTCGTTAGTCATGTGGCGAGGAAGACTTACGAGGAGGTAATGCCCCGGTTACTTACCGGTAATCTTCATTACTCCGAGTATAGTCTTCCTCACTGATGACATCTCAAATGACATCACTGATGACATCATCCATGTGTAAGAGTGGCAGACCTCCTCTTATCCTAATATAAACTTTGATACACACATTGAAAAATACAAACTAAAGTTTTGAAAACTATAGAGATACCAATACCAGTTAGAACAACCTATTCAGTAATTCCAAAATCTACATACGCATCCACTCATTCATCAACTCTTTTATATAGTCACTCATACATGTACTCAATCATCATATGTACTCATACACCTATACATCCTGTTACACACCTACACTCATACATTGAGTTACTCACACACATACTGACACATGCAAATAAACATCCATTTACTTGCATGTACAGCTATACACACACCAGTTCACTTACTTCTACAGAAACGTACACATACTTACTCTCTAAAACAATCACTTATAGAAACACATACTTATTTATACAGGATCTCTTCCAATCTCTCACTCTCATATATCCTCACTTATATGCATCAATACTCACATATACTAGTTCAAAACATATGGACTTACTCATAAAGACACTATTGAGACAGTCATTCACTCTCTTACTCACTGATACACACACTCATCCACCCATACTGTCCTGCTCACATACTGTCTTCAAAATACATAGAAACAGTGAGTCACTCATTCATGTGTCCATACGCTAAGTAACATCTCCCACTGAACCATACAGACACTCATACTGATACTCTAAAAACGAACTAATAACCCATATACACACTCATGCAGCTACTCTCCAACCCATGCAGCCACTTATCCACAAAGTGAGACACTGATACAGATATTTAAATATTTAAACATTCCTCACTAATACTTGTATTCACTAAGATACTGTTAATAAGTCAATTCAGTCAGTCAGTCATGAAAGCTTTATTCGATTTTCAGAGTAAAATCATAAAAGCATACATACATATGAAGAAAAATACATTACATGTTAAAAACAGATAAGAACAATTAAAAAAAAGATAAAAAGACATAACATGATTTTTAGGATGGTTGCATTGAGTTCCGAAATTTGATAATCAGTTTTAAAAAACTAGTTACTGCAGAGGTAACACATTCATCTTCTAATTGTAGGAGCCTAGTCATGGCAGATCTGCAGGTACGGATTCCCCAGGCTTTTAAAATCGGTTTTAGGAAGGCTCCTCTGGGCAGCTGATAAAATTTACAAAATAGAATACAATGTATGTTTGATTGGACAGAGATATTGTCACAGGGACACAGTAAAATTTCATTAGACCAAAGGTTACAAACAGGAAATGTAATCATGCGGAAAAAATTGCCAAATCTAAGACGGGTCAATAGCGTTCGTGCATAGCAATTTGGCTGCGTTATGAGGTACCTTTGAAGGCCTTCATTGGTAGTTACTTTTTGGAAATCAGTGACTGTAGTTTTAGATTTTTCTAAATTCCATCTCTTAGAGATTAGATGGTTAAGAGCCAACTTTCTTAAGGTTTTTCTGGGTACCATTTCCATACTTGATGGCCTCACAAAAAACTCCAAATGGCCAAGATCGATCAACATATTTTTTACATATGCAAGCCATTTAATGTTTGTCAGACCATCAAGGCTAAAACAGTCAGTAATTAGATCTCTATTTAGTGAGGTCTCAGGAGTAACCCAGATTTTATGCCACAAGAGTATGGGCGCAATTTTAATAACATCCGAGATGTATAGCATGCCCAGCTCAATGTGTATAAAATAAGTTGATGTTGATTTGGGGACTCCAAGTAAGTAGCGTAAAAACTGATTTTCTGTTTGTTGTATCAAGGATGGATTTTCAATCCCCCAAAGGCCTGCTCCATAGGTGGCGGTGGAAACGCATTTAGCTTTGTAGATTTCAATTAGCTCTTTCACTGGCCTGCCACCTATTTTTGTGGAGAACTTTTTTAGGGCGCCTAATTCTCGAGTGAAGGCTAAGTTTCTGGCATTAATTGCTGCTAGCCAGTTTCCTTTCCTATCAAAATTTATACCTAGATAGGAAAATTGGTCTATGGTCTCTATCCTCTTATTATCTAAGAAAATTGGGCAGGGCATTTTCTTTGTGCCAGGTCCACAGGCCATCGTAAAGGTTTTTGAGATATTAATTTTTAGCCCTCGTTCTTTCATATAGTTCGAGAATTTCTGGACAGCCCTCTGGAGGCCGATGTTAGTTCGAGACATGATGGCAGCGTCATCAGCGTAAAGAAATATTGGGGCAGGAGTGCCCAGAATTGTTGGGTAGTCGTACTGAGATTCCATTAATTGTTTACCGATGGAGTTTATGTATAGGGTGAAAAGGAGGGGGGCTAAGATGCACCCCTGTCTCACCCCTCTCTTAATACAAAATTTGCCAGAGCACTCCCCTTTGTTTCCAAAGCGTACCCTGGCTCCTGCATCGCTATAAAGTGCTTTTATAAAGTGTAAGATATTTAAATCTATACCCATCTCTGATAAAATGGACCATAATATCTCGTGATTCACGCAATCAAAAGCGGAACTTAGGTCCACAAACGTAACAAAAAGTTTTCCCTTTTTTGCCTGATTATATTTTGATAGAACTAAGGCCAAATTTAGGCTCTGTTCTATAGTACCTTTACCAGGGCTAAATCCATACTGTAAGTGTGACACTATCTTGTTCTCTTCCGCCCAAGATTGTATTCTGTCTAAAATTGCCCGGGCTGCTACCTTCATTAGTGCGTCTAAAAGCGATATTGGCCGGTAGCAGGTGGGGTCGTGCCTGTCTCCTTTCTTAAAGATCGGAACGACTATGGCTTCAGACCAAGACGGTGGGAACCCATGACGGTTAGAGTGGTTTAAAACATTTGTTAGCAGGGGGCCCCACAAGTCAGGTTCGGCTTTGTACACATCTGTCGGAACGCCATCCGGGCCTGGAGCTTTGCCTGAAGGGCTATCTTTGATTGCCTTTGTGATCTCCAGGCAAGAAAAGGTTATGTCTATAGGGAATGAGGTAGGTAAAGTTGTAGTTTTTTGGATAGATAACCCATCCGCCAGTAAGTTATCATAATTGAGATCTTCATGATTATCGTATAGAAGTTTAAAATGGTTCACCCAGGTTTCCCCATTGATGGCTATGTCTATGGTATCTGTCTGGTTATTTCGTAAATAGGGAGCGTTAAAAGCTTTCCAAAAAGCTGTATTGTCCTTAGCTTTAGAGGCATAAGTCAATTATACAATTAATTTTACAAAAAAAACATCCATTTACACACTTATTTACCCATTTTTTCTTCCATTAACCTTTAGATATACATATATAAAAAATATTTATTTTTCAGAAAGACACATATTCACTGGATGATGTCATCAGTGATGTCATTTGAGATGTCATCAGTGATGTCATGAGTGATGTCACTGACCATGTCATGAGTGATGTAATATGTGACGTCATCAGCAGTGGATTGCGGGCGCGCGAGTTATAGTTAGCTGAACTAACTATAACGGGGGAATTTCAATGGTTTTGTACGAGTGAAATGTCCAGCTAACTATAACATTTGTGAAACCTATGGTTTTTTCAGTGAATTTGCAAGGTTTTTTAAATGCTAATTCCTAACTATAACGTGTGTGAAACCTATGGTTTTTTCAGTGAATTTGCAAGGTTTTTTAAATGCTAATTCCTAACTATAACGTGTGTGAAACCTATGTTTTTTTCAGTGAATTTGCAAGGTTTTTTAAATGCTAATTTCTAACTATAACGTGTGTGAAACCTATGGTTTTTTCAGTGAATTTGTAAGGTTTTTTAAATGCTAATTTAGGTATGTATTATTATATTTTTTATATATTTATTTTACAATAAACTACCTATGTATATAGTTATAGATTGACTGTATCCTGTAATATGGAATGGCTCAGCTTTTCTTTTTTTTTAAATTTGGATAAAGTTGAACAGCATAGTTAATATCTTCTATAAACTTATGAACAGTTTAATTTTTTTTATTTTTTTTTTAGAGTTTTTGACGGTGCGCGCACCAGCAAAATCAAAAGCATTTTTTTTCCTCTTGCGGGTCCTTTTGAGACCCTGTGACAAGGCCTAGGGCGTTAGGAAGTGTCTTCCGTTACTTGTTTTCACATTCTTAACTTTTCTCTTTGGCTATCTACTGCCGCGGGGGTGCACGCACCGTGCGCGTACCGTGCGCGCACCGTGCGCGCACCGTGCGCGCACCGTCTTTGTGTGCGCATGCGTGCGTGCTCTGTGCGTGCTCCGTGCGTGCTCCGAGTGCGCATGCGTGCTCCGTGTGCGTACGTGTGCGTGCTCCGTGTGCGCATGAGTGCTTGCGCTGTGTGCGCATGCGTGCGTGCTCCATGCTCGGTGCGCGCACGGCAAGTCATGTGATTACAAAACAACACTTTTCATTGGTTCATATTAATTTCAGTTCCAGAATCTTCAAACACCACACCCACTCCCCTCATTATTTCTTCTTATTTTCTGGGAGAAGGAGCTGAGCAGCAATGGCAGAACAGCAGACTTCTTCAGAGAGTGAGGAGGAGACCTTTGTGGCAGCAAGGCAGAGGAAACAGAAGGACTCCTTCATCTGGAAGTACTTTACTTTTCCGGAGGGTCAGAAGAAGGTGAATGCCCCAAAAGTCACCTGCACTGTTTGTGGAGTTGTTTTGTCTCGAGGAGATCCTAAGAAAAAATACTCCTTTAGTATTTATACTATGTTGAGGGACTTTCAATCAGTGCATCCTGTGGCTTATGCACGTGAGTGTAGAACAGCCACAAGAGCCAACCCTCCGGATGCTCAGCTGAGCACATCATCTGCGGCCGCAGAATCACCGGGTTCCAGACCTCTGGATATCCACCCTCTGTTCCAGAGGGTTCATATCCGATGCAATGAGTGCAATGTTGTTCTCTGTTGTGTTGAGAGCAGCATTAACCTGATAGAGAATAAAATCCAACAGCACAAATGCACCACCTCATTTTTTTTTTGTTTTTTTCTTTGTTCCTGGTGAACAGATTTTTTTTTTGTCCACAAAAAAAACAGTTCTTTTCAGAACTCACTTCACTTCTCCAAGAAGAGCTATATTCTTAATATACTGTGTTGTAATTTTATTGAATGGATGTGTAGTGTATACATGAATGATTGAAATGGTTGAAATGACTGAGTGAAGAGGAGGAAACGACTGACAGAATGAGTGAGAAAAGGAAAGTATGATCAGTCATGAAAGGGAAGTGAAAGACTGAGTGCAACAAAAGGACTAAAGGTAGAGGATACAGGTAAGAAGAGTGAATGAGTAAGGGAATGGCAGTGAGTAATGGAGAGTGAGGGAGGGGTGAGTGAGAAAAGGGGAGTAAGGGACGGAGATAGGAAAAGGGAGTAACAGATGAAGAGGATGAAGTACAGCAGGGTAAAGGGATTGAAAGTAAGAGAAGTGGAGTGATGGTGAGATAACGGGTATGAGGATTAGAAAAGGGGGTAAGGGAAAGTGAGAGATGGGGAGTGAGGGGATGGAGGGATTTAGGAAACTGGAGTGAGAGAAAGGGAGACAGGATTTCAATGAGCAAAGCAGAGTGAGGGAGAGTGAAGGAAAGAATGCGAAAAGGTGAAGGGGTGTGAGATACAGACAGGAGGAAGTGACGTAGGAGAATAGGAGTGACTATGAGAAAAGGATAGTGACAGTTAGGGAAGGTGAGGGAAGGAGAATGACAGAGAAGGTAAAAAAATTAACACAGATGGAAAATGAGTGATGGAAAGAGGAGGAGTGGTAGAAACAGAGGGGCAGATTTATAACAAACTAACGCAGCACGGTGCAGCAAGTAATTTTGCTGCGCCGTGCTGTGTTAGTTTCGAAGCACAGAGATGCAACATATTTACAAGAATATGTCGCATCTCTATGCTTCCCCTGCGCTGTCGCACAAACTGCAGCCATGCGACGGCGCAGGCTCTCTTGCACCATGCTGCAAGGAAGCCTGCGTGGTGGGGAGATTGTTCTTGTGCAGGAAGGGACACCTTCCTGCACAAAAACAATCACAAGAGGCTTTTTCCTCTTTCAATGCGTGCTGTAGCATGCAGCACGCACTGAAAGAGGAAAAAACGAGGAGAAATGAAAACATTTCTCCTCATTGCGCCTCGCTACGCCACCTCTAGGGTGGCGTAGCATTCACACGTATCTCCAGAGTTACGATTTCTCGTAAATCTGGAGATGTGTCTAGTTCTATGGGTGTTGCGTGGGAACACCCACAACAACACCCATGGAACGCCCCTTCAACGCACAGTGCTGCGTGTGAAGTGGCTGTATTTACGAGGAGAGGAAAAGTCACGCAGGGTGGCTTTTCCTCTCCTTGTAAATATGGAGGAGCCCTCTGCGCCACCAGTACGTCATGAAAAGTGACGTAGTGTTGGCGCAGGGGGCTTGTAAATCTGCCCCAGAGATGTTAAGGATATTAAGGGTAAGTCAGACAAAGGGAGGGAGACAGAAACAGAGACAGAGAGCAAGGAACTGAGAAGGAGTAAGGCAGTTAGAATGACTGAGACATATGGAGACAGGGAGAGAAACATGGTTGAAACAATAGTGATGGAGGCACTAAACCTAGGGGAGTAGTAGAGAAGGAGTGAGGGAGTTACGAAAGAGCACTAAAGGAAGAAGAGAGAGGGAAGGGCAATGAGAAAAGCAGAGTGAGGAGAAGTGAAGAAAAGGGAGCATGAAAGTGAAGGGCTGAGAAATACAGGTATTTTAAACTTACCTGACCAACAAAATAACTTAATTAGAAATAAATGTTTTTTTTAATGACAAGAAAAATTGATTCAATTTCCTAAATTTTCTTTCTCGATCTGAAAAAAAGAAAAAAAGTAGTAATATTTAACAATACATTTTAGAATACAGTACACATATTTTTATATTTAACAAAGTAATTTTTTGCCCTTTTTTTGCTGTTTTCAGAATATATTGAATTTCACTGAAAATAGTGATATCAATTGCATTCATCACTTAACACCGGGCAAAAAAATTAACAATCTGAAAGATTGTTTAAAAAAGCCCTGAATCTATCCTCAGTAAAACATACCTTGATAGAAATGTAACATATATATTAAAAATATCTTCTAAGAACAATAACTATTTGCAATAAATAACATCTGTAAATCTTGTTGCTTAAGCACATACACCAAAATAATATCGGTCAAAGAAGTCCACAATAGAAATTTTTACCTTTCCATGAGGCCAAATGGTAATTTTTAAACCCTTTTTAGGTGAAATATCCAATGGTAATCTTATAAAATCGAAATAATGGTTTCTTCAGATGGTGCAATTTGTATCTAAAATTTTGGTTTTAGAAAAATTAAGTAGGAATTTGGTAATTCTGCAGGCAAAGGTTGCTTGAAAATCAATTGAGAATCATTACACAGTGTCCAGCCTTTTTCACATTTTATATAAACTGTGTAATGACCAGAACTTATAGAAGGTCCATCATGGAAAATGATTGCAACTGCAACAAAAGTCTTTCCTGATATTGATAATTGATTTCCTGTAAACTTCTTTATTAAAGTGTCCAATTTTGTTCCATCAGCTCTACAACGTTGCATCATTAAAATTATATACTGTCCATATTTCTTTAAAAATAACGTTGATAACATTTCTGATTTACATTGAGAACATTCCATGTTGTGATTTGCATCTTTAACTAATTTACTAAAAGTCACTGCTTTACTCTCTGGTAATGTTAAATGTATGAACATTTCAGAATCAATATTAGTGCTGCATGTGTTCATACAGTTTTCACAAGAATGTTCCCATTTATAAGAGAGACCAAACATATTTTCTATTTCTACCCCTTCATCTTCCAGTACCATAAGCATATACATTAAGAATTCCTGTGCATCTTGCTGGACATTTTCAGTAAACTGTGTACATCCAGAACATACATATAAAAGAGTTCTAACATCAGAAGCACTTTCTATTTTAGTTTTATCATTACTCAGCTTCTCATAAAGGAAACTCAGCAGAGAACAAAATCTTTTTTCATGATTTAGTATTATCTGCTCTTGCAAAGTTTCAAGATAAAATACAACATTCAGCACTACATTAGCGTAGCAGTTGACACCAGAGCTATTTTCAAAATGACAACCAACAACCTCTTCAACATTGTCCTTTTTCTTTTTGCTTGCAATCACATCACTCTCCTTTTTTTTTCTCTTCTATACATCCTCATTACAGATATTCTCAATTCTCCTTTTCCGACAAACAACACGTTTTTCAAACACAGGATACTGACCTAAATAAGGAGCATAGCTTCTTCTTAATCTATTATACTCCTTTAGACAATTTGCATCAGCACTAACTTTTGAGTCATCAAAGTCTATCATGAATAAACCAGATAATTTTTTCACTCGTGACAAAGAGACATATGACATACCTTCTTTAAACACACTAGATCCAATGTTTACAAAAGCACTATCTACAGTTAATCCTTGAGATTTGTGAATAGTTACAGCATATGCTAGAGAAAACAGAAACTGCTTCCTATGTACATATAAGTCTTTCACAAGCAAAAAACGAACTGACCAACGACTAATGTCTTTAACCTCTTCAATCTGATCAAATTTTATTTTTAAAAATTCAATTCCATCCTTTTTCTGGTAGTTAACAAAACCCACAACTTTACCCATAGCTCCATTCACTAAACCTTTTTCTACTTTTCAAATTACGTCTTAAAATTACTCGACAGTTCATACATACATAAAGATTCTTTTCTAAACCAGCTGTTTTCGATATGTTTTTCTCTAGAGAAACCAATTTAGTTTTCAATTTGCCTGTCAATGTAATAGTTATTCGTTCATGCTGTATTTTATCCACGGCTTCCATTTCCATAATCTCTTCATTTTCCAATTTCAAAAGTTCTTCATTGAATATAGAGCATTCATGTAGTGTTGGCATTAAGCAGATTACAGTATTTTTTTCTGCAATTTTCATGTATATTTTCTCTGGAACTATTTTTTCTGTTGGAAACAAATTACATAGCAATCGACTCTGTAAAGCTTTTCTGCCGTTTTCTGTGAGTAGTCCAATTCTGATATCTTTGAGAATACTTGCATAATCATCATCATTTGCTTGCCGCATATTGGTAATGAGTTCTTTGTACTCAAAGTATGACCAAATATTCACATTACCTATACTTCCTAACAACTTTTTCGTGTCTTCATGTGTAACAGTATTAAATACTGGTTGTCCTTTAACTGAAGTGAGCTGCAGTAGATCCCCAAAAACTATAACATGTTTTCCTACAAATAACACGTCATAGTCTGTCTTTAGAATTTGCTACATTCTTAAATGCACAAAGGCAAGCATTAAGTTTGATACCATGCTTACCTCATCAATAATGAGAACTTTCATTTTCTTCAACAGTCTTGAAACTTCAAAACATGCTTCTCCTGTTAGCTTGTGGTATTCTATTTTGTTCTCATGCTCTACTGGTAACATTAGCAAACGATGTAAGGTCATTCCTTTTATGTTATATGCTGCTAACCCAGTTGGAGCAGTAACAACACAAGATAAGGTGAATCAGTTTTTTTCTGTAGGTAGCTTCTAATTACTTTAATTAAGAAACTTTTTCCAGTTCCAGCTTGTCCACTCACATACATTCTGATTGGTTCAAATGCTGTGCATGAGCACTCTTTATTTTCATGTAGTAATCCATGATTAATTTGTTTTGTGACTTCTTCATAAATTTGTTGTTGTTCATCATTCAGTTGTTGTTCCAAATTTGGTAAGTCTATTAAATCTTCCTGAGCTTGATTCATGGCTGTTTCCACTTCAGTCATGGCTATTGCAGCTTCATTTTCTATGATTGGTTGTCCTAGGGGATCTTGACTGAGTGTACCAGAACTTTGACTGTCTTGAGAACTGTCTCTAGCTACTTCAGCTGCAATTGTAGCTTCTTGTTCAATTTCTTCATTTAACATTTGTACATAATTTGAGAAAGTATTGCATTCTATGTTATCTTTGCATGCATTAAAGGAATCTTCATAGCTCTGAAAATCTCCAAGTAATTCATCCTCTGAACGCCATGATTTAAACAGCTGTAAAAGTGCTAAGTAGTAAAATTCATTTTTGTCAGTAGTGTCGCAACTCAGCTTCCTGTGATTAATCAAACTTCCTTTTGTTTGTTTCACCAAACATCCTTCCTCACCAATGACTTTATATTTTCCATTGTTGATGTCTTCTGTGGCATTTCGTTTATAAATGTAGTTCTGCAGCACTTTATAGAGACACATGTTCTCAAGATGATGACTTCTGTTTGGGTAATATGTGTCCAACATATTTGTTTTCAAAATGTCTGTAGTTTCTGGTTCGTTCTCTGCTAAATATTCAATTTCTAGAATAGATTTCAGTACCCGATTTCGCATTCCTGCAAGGCCTAAACTTACCCAAATTATTCTTCTGGATTTGGAGTACAGACTTGCAGATGATAACCTATCTGAGCATTCGTATGAGCCAATTTCTCGATGTGATAACATCTTTAAACTGAAACTGTATAGCTTTTTACTGACAGTCTTCTCGTGAGAAATCTCTTCACACATTTCTTTCAATTCCGTTTTCTCAGATTTAGTCATGTAAGATGTGACATACCGAGCAACAGCAAAAGAATTGTCAGCTACATACTGAATATCCATGTTAGCATTCCACATGGATAAAATGACTGGGTTGTAGTCATTTATATATTTTGACTCTTCTTTTCTTCTTAGGTTGTAGGTATTTTTCAGACATTTTCTTGTAATGGTATGTCGCACAGCTGACATAAAACTGTTTACTCTTCCTTTTGAAAGAACAGGTCATGGAAATCCAAATCGACATTTTGTGTAGAATTTATCTTTACTCTTGTACTTTCGTCGACAGTATTTTCCACACCGATGACTTTGGAAACGTAAAACTTGCTCTTTTAAGTTTTTTTCTTTTGTGCTTTTAGGTATAGCACATGTTGCATATTCTTCAATGAAAGATAAAACTGCATCATCAGAATCTGTTCCAAATTTTGGGGCATCCTTGATCCACAGCAGCATATGAATATGAGGAGCACCTCTTGCTTGGTACTCTTTTCTTCAAAAGAAATCCACAACTTCTCCAAGAGGTGGATTTTTTTTATTGCAGATGAAGGACATCATAGCCTCAAATCTATGATTGAAATATCGGCAAACATTAACCGGATCTAATGAGCACAATTCTCCTGCTGTCTTGTATTGGATGTTTTCAATATTTGAATTTGCCTCTCGAAGAAAATCCAGTAAATCATCCCAAGCGTACTCAGCACAGCTTAGGGTAAGGAACCATGTAGAAGTTCCTAAATTCCGTAACATACATTTCAATTCTCCATGGCGTCGGTACCAATATTCATTAATTCCACGCTGACAAGCCATCAGATTAATCAATTGAGATTCCAAATGATCATCTCGCTGTTGCACTTTGTTCATAAAATCCTTTGCAGACACATTATGTAGATGTACTCCAGTTTTTAAAATGTGATTTACTGCATAAGATAGTGCAGATAAGTCACTTTCAAATTAAAGATGAAACAAATAAGGAATACTTTGATGAAATCTTGGATCTTCTGCATACAATCTTGTAGTCCGATACTCAGAAGCAGGAATCTGTACTGGACGTTCATCATATCGTCCACCTTTTCCTGTAGGAAACAGCTGGGGAAAACAACGAGCTTCCAAGCTCTCCTCCCATACACTCACTGGAGTTCCTTTTGCTTTTTTCATCTGAAACAGATCAATAGTGTTTCCCATAACTTCTTTAGAATGAAGAGGATGTATGCTGAAATGTTCATAAATTTCTTCTTCTTTTGACTTATCCATTTTTTCAATTTGCCCAGTTGGTATTCCTGTGTCTGCTAGTAAAACCTCTTCATCTTCATCCATATAAATTGATTCATAGTACTTATTATTTCTTTTCAAATATAAATTTGCTCTTTGTACTTTTCGTACATCTACTAGCATCTGCCAAATTTTCTTATTCTTTGTAGGTTCACCATTAACCAGAATAACTAATGGTTCAGTTTCCAAACTATCTGCATCAATTGTTTCAATATTTTTTTTCAAATCTAATGGCAAATAGACAACTCTTCCTTTTAAACCTCTTTGTAAATCTGAAGGAGGTAATTTACCTGTTTTGCGCTCAATACGAATTATAGTCTGAAACGGATGGACACATTGAATGAGTATAGACTCATACGTATCTAAATCACTAAGTTCTGCAGGAATATCAACCAATTCTAAATTATTATGTACAGCTCTAGCTGGCATTTTATTTTCTTCTAACTTGTTATAACAGTATTTACAAATACGCTGATCTTCACCCAAATCAAAACAATTTTCCAGAAACAAATATGTAGCAAAATCCTTCCACTCATAATTCTTTTCTTTTTCACTTTTTTTATAGAGATCAACATTCCTTGTTTGAGTTTTATAATGGCTTCCCCGGCAACAAATACAAGTAATATTTGGTCTTTCATTAGAGATGATAGTAAAACATTTGAAGATCAAATGACAAAATTTACTAACAGTGGGTTCTACATTCTCTTCCACATTTTCTTCAATAACTGTGTCATTTCCTGCACTTTCTTGCTCTGGAGCAAAGTAACAAAACTCAATATCCTCACAAACCTTCTTCACATCTGATACAGATCCACGGAACAGAGCACTATTCAACTCATGTAACTTTAGTGCTGGACTTTTAGCAAAATACAATCTTCTCACAAACTTTCTCATTTCAGTATGATGAACTGCCAGCATCCTAAAATGGTGAAAAACACTTTGACAAACTTTCCTAGAAAGACAAGCCAGAGAATGTCCTTGCAAACTAGTATTCTTTCTCACTCTGCATGGATCTAGTCTTTGGAGCACCTTAATCTTCTGTTTAACACTTTTTTTACTATATTCTCTTAGAAAGTCACGTAATTTATCAATAGATTCTTGTTGTACAGTACAAATACTACTACAATTCCAAGTGTACACTGGGGCTTTAGGACGTTTCCCCATAACCTCATCAGCTAACACTTCTTCCTCATTTCTTGGAAGCATTTTCTACTTTTCCATTACACAACCATCCTTACTTCATAAGCTCGACCACTGGTGTCAACTGCATGCAGCAAACTATTACTTTGAAGATAACTCTCTTCATTAAAAAATAGTTCAGTACTTGAACTATGCTTCCATTCTCCTAAGAACACTTTACAAAAGTTATTTTTTTTCACTAGTCTTTTCCTTTTGCTTTTTGACTTCATTACATTGACTATTTTATCTCTGGTACAGATCCTGTTCAAAATTAAAATGAATAGCTTTCTTTTTAATTCCAAAGCCTTTGCAACAATTGATTCAATATGTTTCTTTTTCTTATAAAATGTTGCTTTCTTCCTATATTTTTTCACATCCTTTAGCAAATTGAACATCACTCTTCTCTGAAACATTTTTCTACGAATGTTTTGAAATTCTGTTTTTCTTTTTAAGTCATCCTTTCTTGCTTCTGATTGTCCATTAGCATTTAGTATTTTCTGTCTATTGTCTTGTTGTTTTCTACTTGAAACACTATTTGCAGTGGATATATTGTTTACATTTTTTCTATGTTTGAAGATATTTTAAAAAAAATCCTTAGTCTGCTTACCGGAAGACTTTTTCTTTTTTCCAACATGAGGTTCTTCAACTAATTTGTGTTGTCCAGTTGTCTTCAAATATAGGTGTTTTTGCTGTTCTTTTCTCTTTCTTGATTTTATAGGCATGTTTAATTTATTGCAGTGTTGTTCACCAATACCTAAAAGAAACAAAAAAAAAAATACCTTTATGTAATTTAAATATATTACTATATTTTTTTTGAGCTTTTCAAATCCTATCATATGAGCTGCCCCTTTCCTACGAGTGCAAGTCTTACAGAACAAGAGCAACACAAATTAAATCTCTGACAACAATTCCTGTGTGCACACAGACTCATGGTGTGATTCTAGGCAGAAAACGATATTTGATTGGCAAATTCAAAGCACATTTACTACTGTGGTAGAGCAAGTGATAATTACTGTAACAGCCTGACACATTTTCCTTATAGTTTAGAGAGGCAGAAAAGAGCACATGTCCTAACAGCTACTTGTGACCATGAGCATGTGGAACCTGGGTGAGTGATTAGACTAGAGCAAAGGAAATGAGCCTTGGTGATGTTGAATGTGTTAGCGTTACACACTTCTATCTGAAATACCACACAGTGCTGAATAGTAAGCATGGGAGTGCAGGAGAAGCAGCTGGCTGTGTGCTAAAAGTGTATTTCTAGAGAATGTGTATTGTCAGGTGCAAGAGAGATCTGCATGGACACTTGCACAACTGCATGAAGACTGCATACATGTATGTAAGAGTACATATGGTAAGGGTTAATTGGGCTTTTGAACATGTAGGAACTACCTCACCCATTGCAGGAGTGGAACGAAAATCTACCATGTTGATTTCAAATGTGTTAGCATTTGCCTCTCAATTGTGAGATAGTGATTTCTGCTGAATGCTAACCATCACAGTTCAAGAAAACAAGCTGCCCCTTTCCTACGAGTGCAACTCTTACAGAACAAGAGCAACACAAATTAAATCTCTGACAACAATTCCTGTGTGCACACAGACTCATGGTGTGATTCTAGGCAGAAAACGATATTTGATTGGCAATATCAAAGCACATTTACTACTGTGGTAGAGCAAGTGATAATTACTGTAACAGCCTGATACATTTTCCTTATAGTTTAGAGAGGCAGAAAAGAGCACATGTCCTAACAGCTACTTGAGACCAAGAGCATGTTGAACCTGGGTGAGTGATTAGACTAGAGCAAAGGAAATGAGCCTTGGTGACGTTGAATGTGTTAGCATTACACACTACTACCTGAAACACCACATAGTGCTGAATAGTAAGCATGGGAGTGCAGGAGAAGCACCTGGCTGTGTGCTAAGAGTGTGTTTCTCGAGACTGTGTATTGTCAGGTGCAAGAGAGATCTGCATGGACAGTTGCACAACCGCATGAAGACTGCATACATGTATGTAAGAGCACAAGTGGTAAGGGTTAACTTTGCTTTTGAACATGTAGGAACTACCTCACCCATTGCAGGAGTGGAAGGAAAATCTACCCTGTTGTTTTCAAATGTGTTAGCATTTGCCTTTCATCTGTGAGATAGTGATTTCTGCTGAATGCTAACCATCACAGTTCAAGAAAACAAGCTGCCCCTTTCCTACGAGTCTAACTCTTACAGAACAAGAGCAACACAAAATAAATCTCTGACAACAATTCCTGTGTGCACACAGACTCATGGTGTGATTCTAGGCAGAAAACGATATTTGATTGGCAATATCAAAGCACATTTACTACTGTGGTAGAGCAAGTGATAATTACTGTAACAGCCTGACACATTTTCCTTATAGTTTAGAGAGGCAGAAAAGAGCACATGTCCTAACAGCTACTTGAGACCAAGAGCATGTTGAACCTGGGTGAGTGATTAGACTAGAGCAAAGGAAATGAGCCTTGGTGACGTTGAATGTATTAGCATTACACAATGCTATCTGAAACACCACATAGTGCTGAATAGTAAGCATGGGAGTGCAGGAGAAGCACCTGGCTGTGTGCTAAGAGTGTGTTTCTGTAGACTGTGTATTGTCAGGTGCAAGAGAGATCTGCATGGACACTTGCACAACTGCATGAAGACTGCATACATGTTTGTAAGAGCACATGTGGTAAGGGTAATTGGGCTTTTGAACATGTAGGAACTCCCTCACCTATTGCAGGAGTGGAAGGAAAATCTACCCTGTTGTTTTCAAATGTGTTAGCATTTGCCTCACATCTGTGAGATAGTGATTTCTGCTGAATGCTAACCATCACAGTTCGAGAAAACAAGCTGCCCCTTTCCTACGAGTGCAAGTCTTACAGAACAAGAGCAACACGAATTAAGTCTCTGACAACAATTCCTGTGTGCACACAGACTCATGGTGTGATTCTAGGCAGAAAACGATATTTGATTGGCAATTTCAAAGCACATTTACTACTGTGGTAGAGCAAGTGATAATTACTGTAACAGCCTGACACATTTTCCTTATAGTTTAGAGAGGCAGGAAAGAGCACATGTCCTAACAGCTACTTGAGACCATGAGCATGTGGAACCTGGGTGAGTGATTAGACTAGAGCAAAGGAAATGAGCCTTTGTGATGTTGAATGTGTTAGCGTTACACACTGCTATCTGAAATACCACACAGTGCTGAATAGTAAGCATGGGAGTGCAGGAGAAGCACCTGGCTGTGTGCTAAAAGTGTGTTTCTAGAGAATGTTTATTGTCAGGTGCAAGAGAGATCTGCATGGACACTTGCACAACTGCATGAAGACTGCATACGTGTATGTAAGAGTACATGTGGTAAGGGTTAATTGGGCTTTTGAACATGTAGGAACTACCTCACCCATTGCAGGAGTGAAACGAAAATATACCATGTTGATTTCAAATATTTTAGCATTTGCCTCTCATTTGTGAGATATTGATTTGTGCTGAATGCTAACCATCACAGTTCAAGAAAACAAGCTGCCCCTTTCCTACGAGTGCAAGTCTTACAGAACAAGATCAACACAAATTAAATCTCTGACAACAATTCCTGTGTGCACACAGACTCATGGTGTGATTCTAGGCAGAAAACGATATTTGATTGGCAATTTCAAAGCACATTTACTACTGTGGTAGAGCAAGTGATAATTACTGTAAGAGCCTGACACATTTTCCTTATAGTTTAGAGAGGCAGAAAAGAGCACATGTCCTAACAGCTACTTGAGACCATGAGCATGTGGAACCTGGGTGAGTGATTAGACTAGAGCAAAGGAAATGAGCTTTGGTGACGTTGAATGTGTTAGCCTTACACACTGCTATCTGAAATACCACACAGTGCTGAATAGTAAGCATGGGAGTGCAGGAGTAGCACCTGGCTGTGTGCTAAGAGTGTGTTTCTGGAGACTGTGTACTGTCAGGTGCAAGAGAGGTCTGCATGGACACTTGCACAACTGCATGAAGACTGCATACATGTATGTAAGAGCACATGTGGTAAGGGTTAATTGGGCTTTTGAACATGTAGCAACTACCTCACCGATAGCAGGAGTGGAAGCAAAATCTACCCTGTTGTTTTCAAATGTGTTAGCATTTGCCTCGCATCTGTGAGATAGTGATTTCTGCTGAATGCTAACCATCACAGTTCAAGAAAACAAGCTGCCCCTTTCCTACGAGTGCAAGTCTTACAGAACAAGAGCAACACGAATTAAATCTCTGACAACAATTCCTGTGTGCACACAGACTCTTGGTGTGATTCTAGGCAATAAACGATATTTAATTGGCAATTTTAAAGCACATTTACTACTGTGGTAGAGCAAGTGATAATTACTGTAAGAGCCTGACACATTTTCCTTATAGTTTAGAGAGGCAGAAAAGAGCACATGTCCTAACAGCTACTTGAGACCATGAGCATGTGGAACCTGGGTGAGTGATTAGACTAGAGCAAAGGAAATGAGCCTTCGCGATGTTGAATGTGTTAGCGTTACACACTGCTATCTGAAATACCACACAGTGCTGAATAGTAAGCATGGGAGTGCAGGAGAAGCACCTGGCTGTGTGCTAAAAGTGTGTTTCTAGAGAATGTTTATTGTCAGGTGCAAGAGAGATCTGCATGGACACTTGCACAACTGCATGAAGACTGCATACATGTATGTAAGAGTACATGTGGTAAGGGTTAATTGGGCTTTTGAAAATGTAGGAACTACCTCACCCATTGCAGGAGTGAAACGAAAATCTACCATGTTGATTTCAAATATTTTAGCATTTGCCTCTCATTTGTGAGATATTGATTTCTGCTGAATGCTAACCATCACAGTTCAAGAAAACAAGCTGCCCCTTTCCTACGAGTGCAAGTCTTACAGAACAAGAGCAACACAAATTTAATCTCTGACAACAATTCCTGTGTGCACACAGACTCATGGTGTGATTCTAGGCAGAAAACGATATTTGATTGGCAATTTCAAAGCACATTTACTACTGTGGTAGAGCAAGTGATAATTACTGTAAGAGCCTGACACATTTTCCTTATAGTTTAGAGAGGCAGAAAAGAGCACATGTCCTAACAGCTACTTGAGACCATGAGCATGTGGAACCTGGGTGAGTGATTAGACTAGAGCAAAGGAAATGAGCCTTGGTGACGTTGAATGTGTTAGCCTTACACACTGCTATCTGAAATACCACACAGTGCTGAATAGTAAGCATGGGAGTGCAGGAGTAGCACCTGGCTGTGTGCTAAGAGTGTGTTTCTGGAGACTGTGTACTGTCAGGTGCAAGAGAGGTCTGCATGGACACTTGCACAACTGCATGAAGACTGCATACATGTATGTAGGAGCACATGTGGTAAGGGTTAATTGGGCTTTTGAACATGTAGGAACTACCTCACCGATTGCAGGAGTGGAAGGAAAATCTACCCTGTTGTTTTCAAATGTGTTAGCATTTGCCTCGCATCTGTGAGATAGTGATTTCTGCTGAATGCTAACCATCACAGTTCAAGAAAACAAGCTGCCCCTTTCCTACGAGTGCAAGTCTTACAGAACAAGAGCAACACAAATTAAATCTCTGACAACAATTCCTGTGTGCACACAGACTCTTGGTGTGATTCTAGGCAATAAACGATATTTAATTGGCAATTTTAAAGCATATTTACTACTGTGGTAGAGCAAGTGATAATTACTGTAACAGCCTGACACATTTTCCTTATATTTTGGGAAGCAGAAAAGAGCACATGTCCTAACAGCTACTTGAGACCATGAGCATGTGGAACCTGGGTGAGTGATTAGACTAGAGCAAAGGAAATGAGCCTTGGTGACATTTAATGTGTTAGCGTTACACACTGCTATCTGAAATACTACACAGTGCTGAATAGTAAGCATGGGAGTGCAGGAGAAGCACCTGGCTGTGTGCTAAGAGTGTGTTTCTCGAGACTGTGTATTGTCAGGTGCAAGAGAGATCTGCATGGACACTTGCACAACTGTATGAAGACTGCATACATGTATGTAAGAGCACATGTGGTAAGGGTTAATTGGGCTTTTGAACATGTAGGAACTACCTCACCCATTGCAGGAGTGGAAGGAAAATCTACCCTGTTGTTTTCAAAAGTGTTAGCATTTGCCTCGCATCTGTGAGATAGTGATTTCTGCTGAATGCTAACCATCACAGTTCAAGAAAACAAGCTGCCCCTTTCCTACGAGTGCAAGTCTTACAGAACAAGAGCAACACAAATTAAATCTCTGACAACAATTCCTGTGTGCACACAGACTCATGGTGTGATTCTAGGCAGAAAACGATATTTGATTGGCAATTTCAAAGCACATTTACTACTGTGGTAGAGCAAGTGATAATTACTGTAACAGCCTGACACATTTTCCTTATAGTTGAGAGAGGCAGAAAAGAGCACATGTTCGAACAGCTACTTGAGACCATGAGCATGTGGAACCTGGGTGAGTGATTAGACTAGAGCAAAGGAAATGAGCCTTGGTGATGTTGAATGTGTTAGCGTTACACACTGCTATCTGAAATACCACACAGTGCTGAATAGTAAGCATGGGAGTGCAGGAAAATCAGCTGCCTGTGTGCTAAGAGTGTGCTTCTGGAGACTGTGTATTGTCAGGTGCAAGAGAGATCTGCATGGACGCTTGCACAACTGCATGAAGACTGCAGAGATGTATGTAAGAGTACATGTGTGGTAAGGGTTAATTGGAGTTTTGAACATGTAGGAACTACCTCACCCATTGCAGGAGTGGAAGGAAAATCTACCATGTTGATTTCAAATGTGTTAGCATTTGCCTCTCATTTGTGAGATATTGATTTGTGCTGAATGCTAACCATCACAGTTGAAGAAAACAAGCTGCCCCTTTCCTGCGAGTGCAAGTCTTACAGAACAAGAGCAACACAAATTAAATCTCTGACAACAATTCCTGTGTGCACACAAACTCATGATGTGATTCTAGGCACAAAACAGTATTCCTGAGTGATACCAGTACACCTTAACTTATGGTGAAGACATACTCCATAATATCTTACAAGTTCAAGGCAGTTAAATATCTTCCAAAACATAAAATGTAAAACACAACTTTAAAAGAAGAAACACATTTCTAATATTTATATCAAACTACACCACAGACATCCCCTCTCAAATTCATAACTCACCTTTAAAAGTAGTTAGTTGAGAAAGAAATGTGGCACTCACAGAGCAGATTATCAGAGCCAGAATCTCTGAACTGTACACCTCTCACCAGAACCAGTAAATGGCAAACTTTCCCTCTCTTTTTTCACACATATACATGTTAACTTCAAATCACATTGCTTCCCACATTTTTTTTAAATGGAAACACACATTTCTATTGGTTGCAAATTTCAACCCTTTTCCAAATCATTCCTACCCCCAACATGACTTCTGCCTGCTACCATAGCAACAGGTCATGGAACACTGGTGTGAGCAGAGAGGTCAGAAGTTCAGCACACAATGTTTCTAATCCAAAGAGCAAGAGTGCTTGACTTTTAAAACCTAACAGCAAATCCAAAGTAATGTTCTGTGGGAACACATTTTTCTGAACCAATACAAAACATGCTTTTAAAAATTTAAACATACAGCCTAGTTTTTAGTGTTGAATGGTCTGAAACAGCCAATGAGTTATTTTTATTTTAAAAAAAAAGTATGTAACGCTCCATTTTACAACCATCTTTCTTTTCATATTGCCATTCTACTGAAAGACACCTTCTGAGTGCATCTAGGTCTCCTCCTCACTCCCTGAAGAAGACTGCTGTTCTGCCATTTTCAAGTGAAATTGATAGCTGTTCACCTCCGTGTCCCAGGAAATAAGAAGAAATAGTGAGGGGAGTGGGTGTGGTGTTTGAAGATTCTGGAACAGAAACTACTATGAACCAATGCTTCTGAGTGGCATTTATAGAGGAGATGGTGTACATTTCACAGACTTGTGAGTGCATCCAGGTCTCCTCCTCACTCCCTGAAGTAGACTGCTGTTCTGCCATTTTCAAGTACTGGAAAACCTGTTCAGCTCCTTGTCCCAGCAAATAAGAAGAAATAGTGAGGGGAGTGGGTGTGGTGTTTGAAGATTCTGCAACAGAAACTACTATGAACCAATGCTTCTGAGTGGCATTTATAGAGGAGATGGTGTACATTGCACAGATGAAGGGAACGGAGTCTTCCTCTTCAACTTTAGACAGTGCATCGGTACTTACTTGTAGGTACCAAAAAACACTCAATGAACACAACGGCTCTTTTTAGAGCCAACCAACATCTAAACACTTAAACTTGATTTTTAATTCTATTTTTTTAATGAATTTTTTGCTGCCGTGTGCGCACCGTGCGCGCACCCCGCGATTTTTTGAAGAAAAAATAAAATGTTTTTTTCACCCTTCGGGGTCCTTCAGGGACCCCCTGACAAAGGCTAGGGGGTCAGGAACTCTATACCCTGCCCCCTTTTCACGTTCTCCACCTTTCTTTTTCACTGTCACACACAAAATGGCGGCAGACACTTCCTGATTTCGACCGATTCGACACGGTGCGCGCTTTTAGATATTTATGTGCTTTTAACTGCAATTTTCTCAGGAACTACTGAACAGATTGACACCATATATGCAAAAGGCACATGCCTGACCTGAGGACTACCTCTTTGCCAAATTTCAAGTAATTCTGTTCAGCCGTTCGGGCTGTACCTTCGACTAAAGGTCCTATTGGAAAATGCATAGGGAAAACGCGTTTTGGGACCCCCCTTTTTTCTCGGCCCCCGCTTGACGAATCACCCCGAGACTTTCAGGGTAGGAGCTGAGCAGAGCCCCCCATTAGTTTTGAAACTTTCACGAGGATTTGTCAACCGGCGCCAAAGTCATTCAAAATAGAATTTTCAGATTTCCTAATGAAACTCTGTCCTAACTATAACTATCTACTGGCGACTGCTGTGCACTGCCATTGCGATGCGGAGCTGGAGGGGTCTTCTTTAATTCCAGCGCTACACTTTCATCATTGTTGGTCCCATGAGAAAAACTTTTTAACAAGTATAAGGCAACACCCACTTGGATATGTAAATATGGACTACTAGTCCCATCATGCAAAGCGCATTACCCACCTGATTGTTATCGAGGGAGTGCATCATGCAGATTAAAGAAGGGACTAAATGGTTGAACTGTTTGCCTTTCATTTCTTGGTTTACCTGCCCAGAGGAAGGGAGTCATCCCGAAACGTGTCGGCAGCATCAGTATGGGGAGATGTTGCTTGTGTTGAGCGCTGTTCATGGCCTACCTTCAACGAGTGCGTGCCACCAGAGCGGCAACCTCTTTCCTTTCAAGTTTAGTGGCCAAGCCCAGGCCACGGCTTGCACCACCACGAGACCCGAGTGGTTCCGCTGCTGTGCACTGGCATTGCGATGCGGAGCTGGAGGGGTCTTCTTTAATTCCAGCGCTACACTTTCATCATTGTTGGTCCCATGAGAAAAACTTTTTAACAAGTATAAGGCAACACCCACTTGGATATGTAAATATGGACTACTAGTCCCATCATGCAAAGCGCATTACCCACCTGATTTTTATCGACGGAGTGCATCATGCAGATTAAAGAAGGGACTAAATGGTTGAACTGTTTGCCTTTCATTTCTTGGTTTACCTGCCCAGAGGAAGGGAGTCATCCCGAAACGCGTCGGCAGCATCAGTATGGGGAGATGTTGCTTGTGTTGAGCGCTGTTCATGGCCTACCTTCAACGAGTGCGTGCCACCAGAGCGGCAACCTCTTTCCTTTCAAGTTTAGTGGCCAAGCCCAGGCCACGGCTCGCACCACCACGAGACCCGAGTGGGTCCGCTGCTGTGCACTGGCATTGCGATGCGGAGCTGGAGGGGTCTTCTTTAATTCCAGCGCTACACTTTCATCATTGTTGGTCCCATGAGAAAAACTTTTTAACAAGTATAAGGCAACACCCACTTGGATATGTAAATATGGACTACTAGTCCCATCATGCAAAGCGCATTACCCACCTGATTGTTATCGAGGGAGTGCATCATGCAGATTAAAGAAGGGACTAAATGGTTGAACTGTTTGCCTTTCATTTCTTGGTTTACCTGCCCAGAGGAAGGGAGTCATCCCGAAACGCGTCGGCAGCATCAGTATGGGGAGATGTTGCTTGTGTTGAGCGCTGTTCATGGCCTACCTTCAACGAGTGCGTGCCACCAGAGCGGCAACCTCTTTCCTTTCAAGTTTAGTGGCCAAGCCCAGGCCACGGCTCGCACCACCACGAGACCCGAGTGGGTCCGCTGCTGTGCACTGGCATTGCGATGCGGAGCTGGAGGGGTCTTCTTTAATTCCAGCGCTACACTTTCATCATTGTTGGTCCCATGAGAAAAACTTTTTAACAAGTATAAGGCAACACCCACTTGGATATGTAAATATGGACTACTAGTCCCATCATGCAAAGCGCATTACCCACCTGATTGTTATCGAGGGAGTGCATCATGCAGATTAAAGAAGGGACTAAATGGTTGAACTGTTTGCCTTTCATTTCTTGGTTTACCTGCCCAGAGGAAGGGAGTCATCCCGAAACGCGTCGGCAGCATCAGTATGGGGAGATGTTGCTTGTGTTGAGCGCTGTTCATGGCCTACCTTCAACGAGTGCGTGCCACCAGAGCGGCAACCTCTTTCCTTTCATATATATATATATATATATATATATATATATATATATATATGGATACGTTAGAACTCCCACAACCTCCAAACGGCGAAGAAGGAGAGACGGACCACGGAAATCTTCAGGCAAGATGTTTATTCAACCATTTCTTCTCAGCACTAAGAAAGAAAACGCTCAAGGACACAGCGGGGATTTCCTCAGGGAACCTCTTTATTCACTGGTGCAGCGTGCAAATGCATTTCGGCATGATTGCCTTCTTCAGTGCTGCTGGTACCTCGTGACCAACTTCCCCCTCCTTCTTTGGCGCTCCCAATGACGGGGATCAACTACACCTGCTGGGCTGGGTCTAATGCGGTCTAATGGGAGACTGCAATTTCCAGAATGCAGCACGAAGTGTGCGCGAAGGTAGGATTCAATGTTTTTCCAGTGAACGCTGTTGTGTGCCAGGTAACATTGAGGGGGGGCCGTGTAGCAGCTGATGATTGGTCATACAAATATAGTGTTGAAAGTTCCCTCCGGTCCCCAACGCCCCAACTGCAACGTGGAATCAGCCGGGCCGTGGAGCATGTAGAAATCACACTTGCCTCCCCGTGTAATCACGGACTGCCGAAACAGCAGCCACAGGCGTGGTTCGTTGTCGTGGTGGTCCTGGGTAAATCAATCCCTTGATTGTCACACAGTCAAATGCCAACAGACTCAGGACACTTTGAAGGGCGGGTCCTTGTTTAGCGTTGTTGGCAGCCACGAAAAATATCACCAAGAAGCCCCTCCGGGAAGAAAAAGCTCAAGGACACAGCGGGGATTTCCTCAGGGAACCTCTTTATTCACTGGTACAGCGTGCAAATGCATTTCGGCATGATTGCCTTCTTCAGTGCTGCTGGTATCTCGTGACCAACTTCCCCCTCCTCTTAAAATTCTTTGGCGCTCCGAATGACGGGGGATCAGCTACACCTGCTGCGCTGGGTCTAATGCGGTCTAATGGGAGACTGCAATTCCCAGAATGCAGCACGAAGTGTGCGCGAAGGCAGGATTCAATGTTTTTTCCAGTGAACGCTGTATATATATAACCTACTGGCGGTTGCCAGTAGGTAGTTATAGTTACAACCTAGTTTCCATAGGAAAAGCATTTTTTGATTTGCTAATAACTTTGGTGTTGTTTAACGAATCTTTTTGGAATTTTCCAAAAAGTTCCACTTTTTAAGTCAGCTCCTTGAAAGTTTGGGGGTGATACCGTCAAGCAGGGTCGAGAAAAAAGGGGGGTCCCAAAACGCGTTTTCCCCATGTTAATTTCCATAAGAAATTTTGCGACGAGCTACAGCCCGAACTGCCGAACGGAATTACCTGAAATTTGGCAGAAAGGTAGAGCTTGGTTCAGAAAGCGACCTTTTTTTTTTAAATGGTGTAAATCCGTTCAGTAGTTTTTGAGAGTAGTTTTTGAAAAATTCAAAAAATAAGAGTGAAAAAATCCGTTCAGTAGTTGCTGAGAAATTAGAAAAATAAAAGTGTTGATATCTGGGCGGAGCCTAAGTCCCGTGCACGAGCTTCACTGTGATTGGCTGCAAACACTCCAAACCAGGAAGTGTTAGCAGCCATCTTGTGGCTCGGTAGAAGCGAGTCGCTAGAAAACAGAGAAACAAAGTTGGAAAACAAGAGAAGGGGGCAGAGTAGAAACACCCTGACCCTCTAGGCCTGGTCTCTTCCACTCTTCGGGGTCCATGGGCAGCCTTATGGGCCCCCAGGGCTCCCAAAATTAGTATTATTATTTTTTTTTAAATCGGCGTAATTCGCACTGGGGTCGCGGGTTCCCATGTTTTATTTTAATGAGACCCCGGTGTGGGCTAGGTCCCAGGGGTCATTTCTTAAAAAACAATAGCGGGGGCTCGCTGGGGCTGCGGATGCCCGCTGGGGTCCCCGTAGTCTTGGGGCTTCACTCATGTTGGGAGGGGGGTTGCGTGGCCCCCTTCCTGGAGCTCTCCATCTGCTTATAACTTTGGCGTCGTTTGACGATTCTTTACGAAATTTTCCAAAAAGTTTCTCTTTTTTGATCAGCTCCTCTCTTGAAAGTTTAGGGGTGGATTTTCCATAGGAGACTTTAGACAAGGCTACAGGTCAAACTGCTGAACGGAATTACGCCAAATTTGGCAGGGAGAAAGGTCTTGGTCCAGAAAGAGCGGTTTAGTTGAAATAGTGTAAATCTGTTCAGTAGTTTGTGAGATATGAAAGGGAAAAAAGATATATATATGTGGTCGGTGCCTTACTCCCAAGCACGAGCTTGCCTCTGATTGGCTGCTAACTCTTCAAAGCAAGAATTGACCTCTGATTGGCTGCTAACACTTGAAACCAGAAAGTGTTAGCAGCCATCTTGTGCCTCGCATCGAGTGAAAATATAAAAGAAAGGTTCGGGGGCAATTTAATATAGCGGAGCGCTATGTAATGATGATTTGGACGCAGTGAAGGTTTAAGATTTATTAACAATAAAGGAGAAACAGGTGAGCGCCAGACAGCACTTCCACTCCAGGCCACTAGTAGGAAGATAACCCTTTCACGCTCCGTGCCCAACATCACAACTTCGGAGGTATGCCTTTAGAAGCCGGGCCGTCAGCTCCCAGCTGTCTACCTTTGCGAGCTAGTACGCTGCTGTGCCTGTACCGCTGCGAGCTACTACGCTGCTGTTCCTTTGGGAGCGGATGGCTCGTAGTTCTGCCTCTGTGAGTCGAGCGGACGGGCCGCAGTTTTCCCTCTGCGAGCCTGGGTACGAACTGTTCAAAAGTCTTACTATATGAGCATTGAAAAGCCATTTTGTGATTCAGTCCTTCAGCTGCCATCTGTCCGAGGCATTTCTGAAAACATACTGGAGCTCTGTTTGTGAGAGATACCCCTTTCACGCTGCCTCTCCCCACATCAGCAGATAACGCACCCTCTTCCCACATCACTAGCATACCGTCAACAACCTTCTTGGGCCCGCAAGTATCCCTCTGCGAACCACTGGTGGGCTCGCAGCTCTTCCAGTGCGACTTCTTGGGCCTGCACTTTTACGAGCCAGGCCGCCGGTTTGCAGGTCTCTGAGAAGAGATTCAATAGAGGCAACGATGATGCAGGTCGGACACCCAAAAGTACTCCGACATCTCCCAGCAGCAGCTGCTTGTCTGCCATCCCGCTCACCCCCCACAAACACATGTGACAGGAACGTTTTTAAATGTGGAGCCTAACAAATCGGCTGGTGTTGCAGTTTTAATAAAAAAGATGCTTGTGAGGTTGGACAAATAAGAATCTTAGTCATGTATGGATTTACATATAAAACATTTTATTAAAACAAAACAACAACAAATAAAACTATGCGTGTAAAATATTTTATTAAAAGAAAACAACAACAAATAAAACTATGTACAGCCATGGCGTGTCATCCCTCGACAATTTGTGAATCACAGCCTGCAAGACAAAAAGAAAAATAAGATGGTGCGTTATGCGTCCAGTCAACGAGAGAGAAAGAGACGAAGACTGAGATACAAGGAAGATGGAAAGAGAGAAACAGTGTGAGAGAGAGGAAATGAGAGAAAGAGTGAGAGAGGGAGGAAGAGAGAGAGAGTGAAAGAGAAAGAGAGAGAGGAAAACAGAAAGAAAGAGGAAGACAGAGAGGAAGACAGAGAAAGAGTGAAAGAGTGAGAGAGAGAAAGAGAGATACAAGGAAGAGAGAAAGAGAGAAACACTGTGAGAGAGAAGAGAGAAAGAGAGAAAGAGAGAGACAGAGGAAGACAGAGAGAGAAAGAGAGGAGAGAGAAAAAGAGTGAGAGAGAGGAAGAGAGAAAGAGTGAAACAGCATCAGAGAGAGGAATAGAGAGGGAGAAAGAGTGAGTGAGAGGAAGAGAGAGAGACAAAGAGTGAGAGAGGAATAGAGGAATATTAAGAAAGAAAGAGTGAGATACAAGGAAGAGAGAAAGAATCAGTGTGAGAGAGAGGAAAAGAGACAAACAGTGTGAGAGAGAGGAAGAGAGAGAGAAGAAGTGAGAGAAAGAACGAATTAGAGAGAAAGGAAGAGACAGAGAAAGAGAGAAAGTGTGAGAGAGAGAGAAAAGAAGAGATGGAGAGGGAGTGTTGACACTGGAGAAAATCTTCGCAGCTCCCCTTTTTGTTTCACCGGTGTGTCTCCAACCACGTGCCGGGAGATACTGCACCCTCAAGTTTAGTTTTCTGAAAGATAGTATAGCATTAGTAATTGCAGACTATATACAACTGCATACGCATAATAGTCTCATTTGGCTCTGCGCACCCAGACTGCTGCATCCCATCCACTTCCACTGCCCAGAGGTATCTAACAGCTGCTGCGCACCCGGGGCCATATTATCGAGAACGGCAATAACATCATCGCCGCTTTAGCGGCAGGAAACTGCCGCAAAAGCAGCGATAAGGGGCTTGATAATATGCCCTTGTGAATTCCCATAGAAGCCCAGGTTTGATGTCCTTCACACCAGAACCTGGGCTTCTATGGGAATTCTCAAGGGCATATTATCAAACCACTTATCGCCGCTTTAGCCGTTCTTTATATTATGGTCCCCAGTCTGCTGTAGCCCATACACTTGCACTGCCCAGAGGTGTATAAAAGTCGCTGCACACCCAGGCTGCTGCACCTCATGCACTCCGACTATCTGGAGCTGACTTCCTGCCGCTGCGCATCCAGGCTGCTGCACCCCATCCACTCCCACTGGCCAGAGGTGAGTGCCTGCTGCTGCACAAACAAGCCTCTCTGCTCACCTTCCGCCACCGGTGTGTGTCGAAGAGAGTTGACCACTTGCCGAAGGAACCTCCTCAGCCTCAGTACACACGGTCAACGGAGCTCACATTTCAAAATGGGTGTTGATTGCCAGGATGGCCATGCATCATCGCAGTTCTACACGTGTTCAGCTCTGGTGGTGTTGGGTGGATGACAATTTATGAATCAGAGTCTGTTAGATAAAAAGCAAGATATGATTGTGCGTCATGCGTCCATCAAAGGAGAGAGGAAAAGAGTGAGAGAGAGAGAGAGGAAGAGTGAGAGAGTGACAACGGAGAAAATCTTTGCAGCTCACCTTTGTGTCACCAGTGTGTCTAAAACCACGTGCTGGGACATAGTGGACCCTCAAGCTCCCACATCTGAAAGATAGTACAGAATTAATATTTGTAGGAAAGACCAGTATGCAGGAATGAAAAGACAGAGACAGTAATTTTCTTGATGTGGTTTAATCCTCAGAACATGTTTTGTAAGCAGCAAGTATAAAGCCAAAATGAGTGAACCCCCGTTACCTTCTACCTCCCAACCTTCTCACATTCAAAACATAACATTCCCAACATGAGACAGCCACGAGCTGTGAGAGGAACGTCACGCTTACCTTACATCTTACCTCTTTAAAAAAAAACAGAGAAAGGAAAGTTTGTCAAAATTTGATGGCAAATTTAAGGGTACAAAGTATGAAAAAAGAAATACTCAACTACTTTGCTACAGATGTGGGAGCGATGGACATTAGGCTGAGTGTAAAATTTGTCCTGCTATTGGAAAACTTGTTCAAAATGCAATAAGAAAGGGTAATGGCAGGGTATATACGACTGCGTATGCCTAAATCGCTGTGCAGCCTTTCTGCATTCAGGCTGCTACACCCCATCCACTCCAGCCGCCCAGCGGTATCTGCCCGCCGCTGCACACGCAGACCTCACTGCTCACCTTTTTGCGGTCACGGCACCCTCCACATCATGCAGCTCCGTTCTGGAAAGTAATAGGTCTCACAATGGGGAATAAGTGTTGATATGACCATGGCAGAGAACATACTAGTGCACCTATCATCATCGCAGGTTGTACACCCGCTCAGTGCTTGCGTTGCTACTAACTCAATGAGAAGTGAGGCCATGTACTCTAAACTACAAAATGGCGTAGTGCACGCGTGCCTGGTCTTTTATATTAGCAGACTCACGTGTCCTGTAACGCCTGTGCTGGATGGGTGTCGTGTGGGTGTATACCAGCCGTGAGGGAGTGACTGTGGCATCAGTGTTGCCAGATTGGGCTAGATCACGCACAATAGGGCTATATTTTGCTGGTTGTGTGGTAAAATTTTGGTTTGTGCTAGTTGCCAGATTATAAATATATATACAACGCTCCAGCAAAGTAGTATGTTAAAGCACTTTTTTAGACAAATATTTACTTGGCATCCTGCTGCATCATCAATTCCAATGCATTCACCGCCTGCTTGATGCTGTCCCTGCCCCTCCTTCCCTAAAGTAGCAATATTTGGCTAGTTTGGGCTACTTTTTGGTTGGCTTTGGGCTATAGAAAGCTTAAAAAATCTGACAACACTGGATGCGGGTGTCCGTGTTGGGGTGCTACCGTCACCCGGGATGCAAAAGCCAAAGTGTCACTCTGTGAGCCAAGTCCCACAATATGGCCAACATGGAAAGTACGGGGAATTACTGACCCTATATTCATCCATAGTTCCACACAAGAAAGATGGTGGACATGAGATATCTGTGTAGATATGAATGTTTATTGCACATTCAGTGGAGTGCTGCAGCTGTAGCAATACAGGGCCATGGAAAGTTGAAGTTTCAGT
Source organism: Triturus cristatus (assembly GCF_964204655.1). Taxonomy (NCBI): domain Eukaryota; kingdom Metazoa; phylum Chordata; class Amphibia; order Caudata; family Salamandridae; genus Triturus; species Triturus cristatus. The sequence goes on from NC_140581.1 coordinate 77,563,543, forward strand.
TTTTGGTACATGGAGGGCAGCCAATTAGAGACAAGGTCATTGTCAGAGTTAGGCTGTGCCAACATATGTACTTATACAATCACTCTGACGATCCTCACACACTTATAAATTCAGTATACAATCTCCTTGCAGTACTCTAATGATGCAGTCTCTACATAGGTACTTGTATAATGACCGAGACAAAGTTACATAACTAAAGTTTTCCCCCACTGTCAAAGGTAAGATGGTTGCATACGCTGTCCAGAGCACTATGTAATGTGGAAGGGCCTAGGGACAGCATGTTGCATACATAATGAACACACGGACACAGATAGATAGTGGAACTGGGTACGGGCATGTGTGCTTGACTCCTTTTTATTACCAGGGTCACATGTCTAGTGACGTCTGTGCTGGATGTGTGTGGGGTGAGTGTAAGTCAGCCCATCGGGAATGGTTGGTGCTGGCAACAAGTACAACAGTAATCATTGGATCACACACGGAGATTCAATCATAAAGGATCCATGACTTGTGCTGCACTAAGGTTGGGGCACCAGATGTAAAATAACACACAAAAGATTCTATCATAAAGAGTCCATGACTTGTGGTGCACTGAGGTAGGGGCAGCAGATCTGAAATCATACACAAAAGATTCTATCATAAAGGGTCCATGAGTTGTGGTGCACTGAGGTAGGGGCATCAGAAGCATTCAGCGTGTGCGCAGCCAGCGATGATATGTAGTGTGGGCGGGCCGCACTGGGAGCAATGTCTCTTGCCTACTGGACTGCGTCATCTGCAATCGCGACTTGATCTGAATTGTGAGCCCTGCTGTCCGAAGTGTAGATCGAAGGCAGTAGTCAGCTCAGACATCGAGGAATGCTTTTTGTCACTTCTTCCTGACAAAATCGGAGGACATAGAGTACAGTTCACTCTGCAATTAATAAATCAAAACTGAATTTGAAATATGAGCTGTGCTGTCCGCAGTGTAGACTGCCATTCAGTGTTCATTTGGACTTGCAAGATGAATTTGGTCATTGTAGTAAAGCTATAAGTGATATAAAAGAAGTTCTTGAAGCAAGGATACTAAAAGGATATTGTGTAGGTTTCAGGGATGCTGTCGTTAGTAGCCTACTGGACTCTTGTGATGATGCGTGGTCTGGGCGGGCGCACTGGTAGCAATGTCTTTTGTCTAATAAATTCTGCCTTAATAAGGTTACGTGATGTTGACTTGTGGTGCACTGAGTTAGTGGTACCTCTGGTGCTCAGCGTGTAATCAGCCTGTGATGATGAGTGGTCCGGGCGGGCCGCATTGGGAGCAATTTGTCTTGCCTACTGGACTGCGTCATCTGCAATCGCCACTCCATCTCAATTGTGAGCCCTGCTGTCCGCAGTGTAGATCGAAGGCAGTAGTCTGTACAGACATAAGTCTGCGGTGCTGTGCTGCTGTGTTCGCAGGGGGCCTCTGTCGAGGAGGCCCGCGGTCATGGCAGCAGCCACATGGCAGGGTGAGGGCCGCTGCTCTGGCAGACGTGTTGGCCTTCATACAAGTGAACCACGCCCAGTGTCCCAGCCTATTTATTCACACTTCTACGCTGGAATGGCGTATGTTGGACCAGCCCACTGTACAAAACCATAGAAATTTGGCCGTTATAGTTAATAGAGATAACTATAACTCGCGCCCCGCAATGCACTGCTGATGACGTCACATATTACATCACTCATGACATGGTCAGTGACATCACTGATAACATCACTGATGACATCTCAAATGACATCACTGATGACATTACTGATGACATCATCCACATGATAATTTGATGCACCTCTTCACACCCTAATATAACCTTTGATACACCCACTCTAAAATACTGACTACCATTTTCTAAACCATAGACAAATCAATAGCAGTTACTATATACCCACTGACTACTTCCTAGTATACACACACATTCATTCATTCACCCATATAGTAACTCATACATGCAGTCACTCATCAATATAGTACTATTTTATGTACTCATACACCTATACAAACACTCATACACCGTCACTCATCCATAGAGTTATTGACACATGTAGCTAGTCATGTAAAGAATCTATAACACTGACATTTACTCACCTATACATTTATACATTCAGTATCTAACCTATTCATACAAATAGTAACATATACTGACTCTCTTATACAATCACTGACACAAGCACACACTCATTTATACAGCCACTCTCACAATTACTCACTATCACATAGAGTCATTTATATACTCCAACACTCACATATTCTGCCTTTCACATATGTAGTTACTCACACATATACCAGTGAGATATACATTCACTCTCCAACACAGTGATACACACACACACTCACCAAAACAGCTATTTCCACATGCACTATTGAACCCATGCACCTAGGAAATTAGCCACTCACACATGTCGGCAGAAAGTTTTGCACCGCCCACCCACCTACACACACAAACACTGAGCCACCCATACTAATAATTATGCTACCAATAAGTAAGCCATATAGACAGTCATGTACCTAATCATCAACCCATGCAGCAGTTTATACAACAACTTAGAGACTGATACAGACATTCAGACAGTTTAGTCACTAACCCATGCATTCAGTGAGAGACATTTAATCACTTACTTATACAGTCAGTCACACACCTATTAAATCCTCCACCCAGACACTTATACACCGACTCATTCTTCAATACACCTTGGCATTAACATATATAAAATATATAAGTTTACAAAAACACACATTCACTGGATGATGTCATGAGTGATGTCATTTGAGATGTCATCAGTGATGTCACTGACCATGTCATGAGTGATGTAATATGTGACGTCATCAGCAGTGCATTGCGGGGCACGAGTTATAGTTAGCTCTACTAACTATAACGGCCGAATTTCTATGGTTTTGTACGAGTTAAATGTGCAACTAACTATAATGTCCCTGAAACCTATGGTTTTTTTCAGTGACAAAAAAATATATATATATATATAACAAATTAAATATGCTCCAATACTATGTTATTGATAATGTTCCTGCAAACAAACAAGGAGGTAACCGCGAAAAAACAACTTAGGCAACTAGAGACCAAATACATAGTTGAGCTAGATACCAAGGCTCCGAGGGGTCTTAATTTATGTGAAGATTTACATCATTATCTTTCATTGTATCTAACCAGGTACAGCGAAAGTCTGAGCAGTCTCTGTGTAGACCTTAATTCTTCTAGAAAGGTTGATCAAAGGATGGTATAGGTACACAATTTTCATCCAACAGGGTATATATTGCGATGTCCCACTGTTTTGTCCTGTTCCAATGTTCTCTAATCACAGTACTTACTGAATCATGTACATATTTATATATAATTCTCAATGGACTAGCACGCTGCTTTCTCTCATAGGTATTTTTTCTTTCTTCTTTTTTATAAAAGAAACACTGTTTTTTATTGCACTTTGAGCACTTTTTTGTGACTATTTGCACTTTTGTAGAGCTTATGGAATTTGTTAGGCATTGTTTTAGGAGATCGTGCACACTTTGAATATTATAGTTCCTGCGTTTCAGCAAATCATTACTGATTTATTATGACCAATATTGAGTATTTGTACCTTTTATATATAGAATCAAGTGTAAGGGGATCAATTAGTTCGCAATGAATGTATTTCTTTTTTTTTTTTTTTGTCCTCATTGCTACCATGGTTTCAATGCCAGACCAAATTAACATACAAACAGCTGTCTCAGTTCATAGAAAAACTGGCAGGGATAGAGAAGCGACTTAATGGGTGCCCAATATCCCTCAGCTATTGCAGTCTCAATCTTAGAAGGCAAAGAACCAACCGGCTACCATCTTATAGGCAACCTTGGTAGGGGTGGCAGCCAAGTCAACCCGGGCTAGGACCAGGTGCCAGCTAATCTCATGGTGCAAAGGCAGGGGGGGCACCATAGTAGAGTAATCATCGGACCCGGGGAAAAAAAAAAAAAAAAAACTGATATTTCAGTGTACCCATGATAACAAGTACCAGAAAGCCCTTTTGCTCTGACTACCAGACCTAGCAAGGTCCATACGTGATGTGTACAAAACGGAAGCCTGCCATTCACTAAAGTTGGGGGGTGACGAATCCTTCCACTTCCTGCAGATCTCCCTTCTTGCCAACAGCACCGCGTAAAACACCACATTTTTGGCTGCACTTTGAACTCTTTACAAAATCCCGAAGATCACAAGAGGCAAGTCTGCGTTAACCTGGACACCCAGTGATGTGGTTAGAGTATTACTGATAGCTGCCCAATATGACTCTAGTCTAGGGCAATCAAAGAACATGTGAGTGTCTGATGCTGCTAGGAGGCCACACCTTGAGCATGCCACTGAATTGCCCTCAGAAAATTTAGATAGTCTGAGGGGAGAATAGTATGCCCTATGTAGGGTAAAAAGGTGGTTTCTGCGTAGCCATGAAGGCTTCACTATGCTACACAAGAGGCCGAATGACGCTGACCAGAGTTTTTGTAAGTTTTGACCAGAAATTGAAGGACTCCACAGCAAGTCCGGCAGACTGAAAACTCCATCCGTTTCCTCAAGTAGGAGTCTATACCACTGTGAAGTCTCCTTTTTACCCGATGGGTTGTTGACCATATTATTGATAAGTAGGCTATATCCTCCAAGTGGAAACTTATTTCTTTCGAGGGATTGAGTTTTATAGGCCTGAGTCCAACTAGTCATTTGCAAGTATTTGAACCTTGATAGGTTGGGGCCGATCTTGGCCTGAAGCTGTTCCCATGAAAGCAACTCCCCTTCAAAGAAGAGATCTCCCCAAACCTCTAGCCCTGCGTCTCTTATAGGCGCCGCTAAACTATCTCCAAGCCAGACGGGATTTTCAGGTAGCCCCCATAGCGGTGTTCTATCACAGAAATACCCTTGTTTTATAGATCTTGTGACTTCGGCCCACATTTTTGCCAATCCTTGTAAAACCTTCAGTTTGATTTTTTTTAAAGTACTTTGGGTTGCCAAATTTAAAAAGAAAGGCCGATTGGCTAACACCTTCCCCTTCTAGCATAGCTGAGAACATCAGGCCCACCCCGTAAACAGAAGGCATTTTTAACAACATACGGGAATGAGAAAACTGGCAGCCCCCCTTGTCTCTTCGCCGCCTTAGCTTTTTCCATGATATCCTTGCCTGTTTGTTGTTCCAGATAAAAGATGTTATGTCTGACTGTAGTTTAGCTAAACAAGAAGAATCGAAGTGCAAGGGAATGGTACAAAACAAAAAAGTAATTTTAGCAAGAATCGACATTTTAATTAGATTGACCCTCCCAATTAAAGAAAATTGAATATGAGACCATGAATGCAATAACCTACGGCATTCTTTAGCTTCTGCTGATAAATTAACTTGAACAATTTTTTCTATATCCTTCCCAATATATGGACCCAAATACCTCATTGAGGAACCTGCTTGTAACTCCCTAGCTCACCCGTCATCATTCCAGACGAGCATCTCGGTTTTTGTATCGTTAATCTCATAACCAGATACTTGGCCAAAAGAGTGGGCAGTCTTTAAAATTATGGGTAGTGCAGTGCCAACATCTGATGTAAGAATAAGCACGTCGTCGGCGTATAGGGCTACTTTCCTTTCCCACCCTTTATAAGAAAAAGGCTTGATAGTATCCTCCTCCCTCAGTTGTTGCGCGAAGGGCTCGATATAAAAATCAAACAACAGGGGGGAAAGTGGGCAGCCCTGCCGTGTCCCCCTAGTGATAGTTACCGGGTCAGACAGCTCTCCATTAACCAAAACACGTGCAACTGGACTGTGATATAACAAACCAATTGCCCTACGAAACCCTGCCCCCACGCCAAACTTAGCCAAAGCCCCCGACAGGTACACCCAATTGACCCTGTCGAAAGCTTTGGTCGCATCCAACGTGAGGGCCGCCAAAGGAAGGGACCGGGCCGATGCTATATCGATAGCACCTATTAAGTCGTAGGTTAGCTCAAATAATTGTCGCCCCTTCACAAAGCCCTTTTGGTCGGGATGGAGATCCGAGGGCGCTATCTCGGCCAACCTTGATGCCAAAATTGTGGTGAAGATCTTATAATCCGCATTGAGAATTGAAATTGGCCTATAGGATCCACAAGCGGTCTTTGGTTTCCCTGGTTTCAAGATAAGGGTGATTGAGGCATTATCCCAAGAGGCAGGCGGGATCTGTCCTTCCACTAAGATTTCATTAAATAGAACAGTAAGAAAGGGGACTAATTCTGTTTCAAGGGCTATATAGATTTCCGCCGGCAACCCATCGGGTCTGGCCGCCTTCCCCTTCTTACTTCTTTTAATGGCAGATCTTACCTCATCCTCAGTAATGGCATTATCTAAGAATTGAGACTGCTCAGCAGATAGCGAAGGAAGATTAATGTCCCTCAGTCAACCTTCAATGGATTCTAACGATATCTCCTTATCCTCCTCATAAATCACCTGAAAGTAATCTCTGAAGGCACCCCTGATATCCTCATCTGAAGAGAAGGTGTTATTATCAACAGTTATTGCGGCTATGTTATTGCGAACCAGATCTGTTTTGGTCTTCCAGGCCAGTAGTTTCCCCGCGCCCTCGCTGTATTCGAAATGGGCCAACTTACTGGCTTCCCATCTCTGTTGAAGTCGAAGGTTTAATATCGAGCTCAAACTACCCTTCAGAGCCACTAGTTGATTACAAAGAGTGGCTAGATCTAATCCGAAAGCCAAATACTTGGTGTCTATATCTTGTTGCGTTTGACGTATTTGAGCTTCAATAGAGATGACTTCCTCTCTATGTTTCTTCCTGCGGTATGAAACTTTCCCCATAATAACCCCTCTCAAAAAAGCTTTAAACGAATCCCAAATCATCCTGGTCGTAGCTGAACCCCTGTTGGAATCCAAAAAGTTATGGGTTTAAGATTTAAGAAATGTGATATCCTCAAAAGAAGAAAGAAGAGAGTGGTCAAAAGACCTTGTGTTGGAGGACCTCTTAATCGGTCTGACAAGTTCCATTACAACAGCCGCGTGGTCTGACAGATGTAATGGGAGGTAGCTAATGGCCTTGACGGAATCTACCAGCCTCAGACTAATTAAGATGAAATCAATTCTGGACTGGTGATGGTACTTGTAGTTCAGAAAAGAAACCCCTTGTTGTTGCCCCGACCTCTCTCTCCAAATATCAACATATCCATATTGCTTCATTACACTTTGCAGCAAGGCCCTGGTCTTAGAAAAAACTAGGGATCGATTATTAGTCGATTTGTCCAATAGGGGGTCCAGTAAGACATTAAAGTCGCCTGCCAAGATAATGGGTTCGGGGAAAGAAAGCAGGTGTGAAAATATAGACTCCAGAATGGAGGGGTCGTCCTGATTCAGACCATAGTACCCCAAGATTGTACTTTGCATACCAGACATAACAACTGACGCTATGGCCCATCTACCACTTGGGTCGACCACCTGTGATATCAGCCTAGCTTTAGCTCCTCTTTTGAATACAACTGAGCCCCCTCTTGTGTTAGTTGTTTGGGTAGTTGAAACTGCGAAGTCTATCCACCTATTTTTCTTGATGAGGGCAAGCATTTCAGTATGAGTTAGGTGCGTCTCCTGGAGCACAATGACCTGCGCATCCAAGTCCCGCAAGTATTGCATAATTCTATTAACTCTAGGCTTGGTGCGGAGGCCATTTACATTCCAGGAGAGATATTTTACACTACCCATATTTAAACAAGAAGAGAAAAAATAAGGCTAAGATTACCATTTGTTGCTTTAATTCTTTGCTCAACATCTGCCTGCTTCCATCCTTTTTAACACTTCTTCGATCAATGAGGACCTTTTTTTGCCATCTCCCACCCCCCCTCCTAACCCCGTGCAACCCCTCATCCCCACCCCCCCCCCCCTCCCTTGGAAAACCCTTGTGTTATCTAACCGGCACGTAGTCCGGTAGATAGCACCCCTTCCACAAGCTCCCGTCGAGAAAACCCCTCTACCCCAGAAAAAAGAAAAAAAATGCAGAGCAAAAAGAGTATAGGGCATAAAAAGTGAAACCTCCCCCCATCATGCCCTAAAAAAGAAGTTACCAAAGCTATTTTTAACAATTAACTAGGAAGTAGAAAGAAGAGGACATTTTAGTCAAAATAAATAAGTAGATGTGACCTAAGGTAAAGAAGCATACAGCTTCCTTTTAATAGTAGCACAATAACTATTAGGCTTATCTAAAAAGATTCACCAACGCTATCTCACAATATGCATAGTCTATTTATTCTCATTACCTAACGTCAACAAAAGCTCATCGGCTGCCTGCACTGACCTAATGTTGTACATCCGGTTATTGTGCATAACTTTGATGGCTGCCGGGAACATGAGCTGAGCTGTTGCTCCTACCTTTCTAAAGGCATCCAAACGCCTCCCAAACTCCCATTGTTTCTCCAATGTGATTCTGGAGAGGTCAGACCTAACTAGGAAAGTAAAACCTTTCCCTGTGAGAGTTTTTTGTTTTAATGCCAGGTTAAGAATCTGCTCCTTCAACACATAAGTGTGAAAGTTAACCAGTATTTTACGCGGCTTCGATCTTTGGGGATTCCGCCGAAAAGGGTCCCTATGGACTCGCCGTATATCCGTGGCTAACTCCTCAACTGAGTTCTCTAAGCCCAGGGACTCCTTTAACAAAACAGTAATGAAATGCTTAATATCTGAACCCTCAGTTCCTTCCGGAATATTGGGAATCCGTATATTCCCCCGCCTGGCGTTATTTTCTAACGTCTCCATCCTCTCACTTAGGACTTGCTCCTCTCTGGTAAGCTTCTTTATATCAGCCTTGGCTTGCTCCAAATTAATTGAAAGTGCAGCTGAGGTCTCTTCCAGGACTCCTGTTCTAATGTTCAGTCCGTCAATCTTGTTATCCAGCGCTTCACAATAGTTCCTTATCTCCAACTGATTTGCAGAGGACTCAGTAAACCCTTTCCTTATCTCCATTGTGAGCGCAGAAAACATCCCCAACAAAGAGATGGCTGAAATAGTGGACTCTCCTTCAAAGTCGGCTATACTGGCTCTAGCAGCGTCACCTTCCTCGTGCTGATCCTTAATGTTCTCTTCGTCCCCCCATTCTCCTCCGACTGCACCTTCCATCTCCAGTGTTGCTGCCAAATGTTTGCCAGAAGTTGGTCCTTCCGCCGTTATCATGCTCGGTGGGGGACTCTGTTCGATGGCAGACAAGCCTCCTGTGACTTGCACCCCCGAATCAATTTCTTGAACTGCTCCGGCTCCCTCTAAACCTTTCACATGTGGTGTGACCTGGGGTGTACCCATCCCCCCTGCTGTAACTTTGACCACAACCGGTGTACGGGAGGATAATAATAACACATTGGCAGACGGAGAAGGGAGGGCGTCCGGGGCAGACGAAACACCTGCTATGTTACGATCTTCCACGAGGTTAAGGATCTGAGGAACCACTTTGAAGTAAGATCGAAGTGAAGGGGTGATCTTAGACCCTAGAGATAATACTGCCTTAGGTCCCTTCACTTTAGTTTTAGACTTAGGCTTGTGCTTACTACCTCTAGCCTTCACTTCTATATTTAAATAGGAAGAAGATTTCCTCCTAACCGATACCTCGGAGCTCTGAGCAGTGACAGCCTCTCCAGCAGCCTCCCCCTCCTGCACATCCGCCTTATTTCGCCCTTGATTATCTTGCTCCTTATCAGTGGTATGCAACAAGTTACCAAAAGCACCACAAATAGCCGCAGACCCTGGCAATAACCCAGCCAGAGTTACAATACTCTCACTGTTCTTACCGTAGTCAAAAGCCTCTGTCTCTAGCCTTCCCTCCTCGACTGCCTTCAGAGGAGGTAACAGTATTGGTTTCTGCACCCCTCTAGAAGACGCTTTGTTAACTGCACTTCTTGAGTTTGCCACAAAGGCAGAGCCACGGAATGGCTGCCCAAGGCTCCGCAGCTTTCTCCCCCGCCTCAGCTCCAGCGCGACTGTCCAGAGACGCATCCTCGGCTTCCCCCGGGGCTCTCGCGGTATGGGTGCAGCAGTTCGACCAATTTCTGGCTCCCAGAGCGACGCTCCCTCTGAAAAACACTGGCTCCCTCCTGCCACTCTTGCCACTCTCAGAGGCGCAGAGCTTACAGCAGAAACAGCTTGGGGAAAAAATTCACGGCGTCCTCCGTCCTCCGAGAACACACACGGACAGAGGAAGCAGGCTGTTTGACGTGGGACATCCGGTGGCCAAACACGGTACTGCATCCCCAACGTGCCGCTTGAAGAGACAACCGCCGACACTCGACCAAACAGCAACCGGGCGAAAATGTGTTTTACCTGCTTCAAATGAAAAATTCTATTCCTCTACAAACTCCAGGACATATCCTACTTCTCCAACCGACGGGGTCACAGTCCTTGTCGAGGTATAGTAGGGTAGGGTTGACTCTGACGGGAGCTCGCCTCGGAGCACCACGGCAGCCTAGCTAGCTGCCGCCATGTTTTCCCAAGCAATGAATGTATTTCTTGTCGACTTGACTATTTACCTCATTTGGTTTAGGTCATGGGGTAATAGGATGTATTTGTGCAGATTTCATTAGATTCATTGGTCACTGTACGCTCAGTTTAAAGGGGGCGACTATAATGTTATGTTTCATAATACTTCACTGTATGCAAATGACCATGTCCACTTAAAGTGTCCTCTGATCATCAACAATAATGAGATTGGGTTAAAACGACATGAATCTTCATATGTAATTGCATTCCCTTTACGGATATCTTCAGTACATCCCGTTACATCATTGTTTTATCAGTATTTGCTGTATGATCACGATATAAATGTATTTTTGTCATATTATACATCTGCAACCAGTTTTCTATTTGAAGGAACTAGTGAACATTATAACTATTGTGCAACTTTACATAGTAATTTTTTCTATGTCTATGTAGTCAGCGGGCACCCAATCATGAGGCTCTTAGTCACTGTATATATATGTCACTTCCTTGCGACGCACTCATGTGAGCAAGGCCACTCAGTTGGCCGAAACACGTCATGTTCGAGTTTTTGCACTAGTCTGATGGATTAATAAATCACTACTATGGCGGGCAGTATCAGCGCAAGAACAGTTGTCTGTTTCTCCTTTCGGTGCCGTAATGCACCTTTGAGTGGTAATTGGATATATATATATATATATATATATATATATATATATATATATATATATATATATATATATTTATATATATATATATATATAAATATATATATATATATATATATATAAATAATATATTTTTTTAAATTGTCTGCTTTGGAATTTGCAAGCATTGAAGTTTAAAAAAAGCAGCAGCAGCTAGCCCTCTGACAACTTTGCACACCCCTTCTTAATATAATAATGCAGATTTTACCATTATTTATCCTCCCTTTCTGTGCACTTGTCTTTTAAAAATAACACAATTAAAACAGTTATGGTTTTGACATATGTGCAAAACCACCTCAACTGGGCCTGGGTCTTTCTCCTTTCTGTTTTGAGGCCATCCGTGTACTTTTTTTAAATACTGACTTTTTGACCATTATGGCCTCTAGCAGTCTTCCCTGTAGTGGTAATACTTCCAGCATTCACATCTCCCCCTTTATGGAAGAAGTAACAACATAGTTGAACTGCTAGTATTGAGTTGTCTGGTTGTTTTGTAGCGTGTCTTTGGTTTGCAATGTGTAAATGGTAATTAACGTGTACCAAGTATTAAAAGAAGCTTTACTCAGGAAAACAATACTGCAGTGCCCTAAACTAAACAAATATGCTCGGAATAGACAACTCTACAATATGCACTACAGAGCTCTGCTTAGCCACTCATGTAATAAACAAGACTGCCACAGGAGGTAAGGGTAAAAAGGGTAAAAAGGGTGTGCACTGTGAACCTCAAAACACCTATCTTTAAGGCACTGAAATACATCAGGTCCAAAAACCCGTGGTCATTCTTATGCATTCTTGCTTGGCCCTCACCAACATGACCCCAGAAGCTCAGCGTATCCTCTTGTCTGTAGGCTTCTGTTCACACTCAAGAATCCATAGGTGCTGCTCATCCTAAGACCTTCAGACCCTTTGCTCGCCATCAGTTGGTCTGTTAACGACCCACTTATTACCAGGACCCTGAAGTTCATTTCCACTCTCTGGTCCTCTGAGGCTCGTGCTCAAGTCCTTAGGATTCCAGCTCACTCATCATCTAGTCACGGGATTTCCCTGTTCACTGTAAGACGCTGTAGCTCTTGTTTACTCTTGCCCGGAAGCTCTAGGACCGCCTCATTTCCCTAAGGACCAAGTTTATCATAAGATTCCGCATTACTTATATATCTTACACTACTTATACTTGATGTTTTACTCACCTTAAGGGCATGAGGTGTACTATCACCACCAGACGACTGAAGCTCCTGCTCACCTTCAGTCCTCTCAGCGGGCATTGGGGGTGAACATATACTTCAGGGGCATTGCTCAGTTCAGGTCCCTGAGCCTCAAGCTCACCCTCAGGTGCCTGAGGTTTAAGCTCACTCCATGGTCTTCAATGCTCCTGCATGTCCCAATGGTTCTTGCTCAGCAGGGGGTGCTAAGGCTCACGCTAAGGGTCATTTACTTGTGGCGCCTTGTCCCACTCAAGTGCCCAGAGGTTCCTTCTCAGGGACATTATTCATTGGAGCCCCGGTCCATCTTACGCCCGTGGGGCACATGGCATACTCAAGTTTCCGAATCCTTTTATTTTACATACCAGAAGATCCTGTTTCCCTACAGATCACTGACTTTCCCAGTCACCCTGAGGTCTCCTGATATAATAAGTCAGAAAACTCACTGCTAAACTTCAGGCTCCAGTGGTAGTACACACCCAACTCTTTCATGGACCCTTTTGATTGCCACACAGAAGTATTTCTGAGTGTGATGTCTTAGGGGGTGTCACAGAGCTCAGTACTTGTTGACTTTCATACTGTGGGAAGAGACATGATCGGTATCTGCTTGACATGCTGAAAGAAACCCCTTCAACTGCAGCCCTTTTTTTCATTGTATGTATATTACCTGGGCCCTTGCTCTCTCTTTCGCTCTCCCACACATATGACCAGTCCTTCACTCCTCCTGCTAGCGTTTATCCCTCTCTTCCATTTATTTCCTCTCATTTCACCTGCACTCTAACGTTCTCACCCACCACATCTATTTAGATGTTCTATGTTTCTGTATGTCTATCCATATATCCTACCAACTTTTCATTCTGTCTCCCGCCCTTTGTCTTTCTGTCATTCTACAAATCCCTCTATTTTAGTCCCTTCCTATATCATTCTCCCTCCCATTATTCCGCCTCTCTTGCTTTACACTTCTTCTTTCCTGTCTTTCTTTCTCTGTAGTTGCCCTGATTTCCCCCATTTCCATCGCCCCTGCACTATTTCCCTTTCTCTCTGTTAGTCTGTAAACTCCCCCTCGTTCTCACTCCTCTGTCTCATACATACACTCTGTCATTCATTCCTTTTCTACCTCCCATGTCCTTATTCCCCACTCTCTTAATTTCTGTTGCCTCATCGAGTTTTACGTCAGTTCTTTTTCCGGTCTGAAAATTCTCCCATTCTTCAATTGTGTTATCTCATGCCAGTTGCCCTCATTTCCCTACACCTGTTATATTTCGTTGTGGCCAATTTTTCTGACTTGTTGCTGTCAGAAACAACTAGTTTTTTTCAAACCTTGACATTTGCAAAAGACCGTTTTCTGGAGTGTTTTCAGGTCTGCAGCGTCCAGAGGTTATTCAGGAAAGTGTAGGGGCCTTATTCTAACTCTAGTAGCGATCAGACCAAAAGTATGCTTTATTGTTGAGTGGTAAAGGAAAATCCACCTATTTCTGGAGAAATTGTTAGAAACAGTGGAGAATCCACAGGTGTCATTCCTTTTGCTATACCATCCCTTTCTTGAAGGGGTAGTTCCATAGTATCCCTTTCTTGGGTTTCACTCTAGATTTGGTGCCACCTCTTGGTACTGCCAGCCTCTAAATCAGGCTGTGGGCTGCTGGGACGTCAGAATAAGAAGTGGTTGTGACGCCTTACTCCACCCTTTTCTTATTACTGAGCAGGAACCTTCTAACACCCTCTTCTGCATCCATCCTTCACTTTGCCATTCACTGTTCTGTTTCTCCCTTTACCATCGCCCTTCTCTCCACTTTTGTTTCCTACCCACCCGGTGCTTGCGTCCCTCTTCAGAACTAGTTCTGTGAAGTGTAACCTATTGTGTACTCAGTTTTATGGCCAAGTTCTCTTTTATAAGCTGGACTGCAGCAGTTCAATAAGGAGCAGTGAATCTGACCCATGACGTTCCATTCCTGTTCTCTATGATTTTGTTTTCCAGGGCCCTACAACGTGGCTGAAGCCTCCTCTCATTCACAAACAAACATACACGCTTTCTTATCTCGGGAGACAATTTACCATGCTCACTAGTCTATAAAAATAATGTTTATGAAATGAGTGTACCCGGTCTCTTGCCTGCTTTATACCTGCTGTCTGATTTAAATGATTAATTTTCATGGCAAAATATGCCACACATGGTTGGGCTTTATAAACCAATTCGTTTTGAAAATGTGCTAAAAATGCATTATTTTGTCAGATTTTTCAAAAGCGAGAGCCCCCTTCACCCCTCAATTGGCTGGTGGACTTTTATGGTACACCACTTTCAAAAGTCACCAGCCGCCACTGAAAAACAAGGAGGGCGCATGAGAGGGGCTTCGGGGGCTTCAGGGGCAGTGGGAAGTGAGAGGATTGCAGATTGGTAGGATTACTAAATTAGAGCAAACAGAAGATTTGATCAAAATAACCAACATTTCTGAAGTCTCAGAACAGAGAGAGGGGGAGTGTGCGTGCGTTTTTATCTGTGTGTATCTAAGAAGTCTCTGGTGAAATAACACTGGCACCTCACCGTACCTGGCTGAAACCAGTTGTACCCAACTGTTCATCAAAAACTATATTTATTGGGGCATGTAACACCCCAGGCACCCCGCCGGAAGCGATACCCCTGACCACCTTCCTCTAGTCTAGAGGCGCGGCAGTGGCTCAATGCAGCAAGGAAGCAGCATCTCATACAAGCATGAGAACTAGCTGGACCCAGCTCTGGAGACGGATCACAGCACCAGCCTCCTCCAGAGCACCGGTGTAGGTAGAAGGTCCTCCTCTCTCTGCAGCAGCCGCATGCCCAAACACAGCGACTGTCCAGAGTTTCCAGAGAATCAACAACCTCATCTGGCGCGGCGTAGGGAAGACGCTCACAGGTAAGGTCAAAGGTGTCCTAGCACCCCAGCGGTCGCAAACTGCGGGCCTGATTTCAAAGCCTTTGTGATGGTTCAGTGTCACAAAAAGTGACGTGAGTCACACAGTCTTAATTTGTGATTTACTTACCAGCGCAAAACTTGAACTGCGCTGGAAAGCAATCCCAAAGTAGTGAACGTCATTGACAGCACACGCTGTCTACGACAGTGATGTAAACACTTCTTCCATGCTTGCATCGCCAATATGTAGTTCCAGTCAGTGATTAATGTGAGCCAGTGGTTGCCAGCGGGGCCCACCAGCACTCATGTTTGGGGACCAGCACTAATTTTCCCTCACGAGACACTGACTGCGAGCAAGAGAGGGAAATCACACACACAAAAAGGATGACGAGAAAGACAGGGAAACCGTCACAAAGGAAGAATGCAAGAATGAAATAAAGATGGAGGGAGTCTCTGAAAGTGGATTACAGATTGATTCAACACAACAACTCCTTTGTATTCGGCAAACCTTCATTTTAATAGACGGGAGCTTCTGAACAGAGCTTTGGGCTACTTATTCTTTCATAAATTAAGCACTGGTTCATGCATGTTACAATTCAAATGATAAGGAACGCCACAATGATGATATTTGCACAAAGTGTCCCTCTCACCATAACACCTCTGGACTTCAGCTTGCAATAGGACAGTCGGCCATTCCAGTGGATACGATCAAGCACCTCGGGGAGCCGACCTACGCCTACTCCCTCTTTGGTGCTCACCCACTGGGTGACCCTCAGGGTTTCTCTAAATAAGGGGCTATCACCAATAGAAAAAATCAAAGGAGAACTCCAGGGGACAAAGAAAAACATTTTGGGACTCCTCCCCAGTTTCTCATGAACTTTTGTCCATGCAGAAATCATTAAGGAATTTCTTAGGCTGGAGTTGCTGATACTTCACTAAGTTGCCATAGATGTACCCACGCAAGGCCACCATGGAAAGTGTGGCAGCTTTTCACAAGAAAGGTATACATAGTATCCAAAACATGCTACTAAGGCACTCTCCCATATGTTAGTGATACTAGATATGTGATCACTGACAATGTATCCTTATGCCGGAGGTACCTTTCCAACGCCCACATTTGGTGGTGGAAATTCCACCACCAGACACAGGCATTTGCAA
Organism: Triturus cristatus; assembly: GCF_964204655.1. Taxonomy (NCBI): domain Eukaryota; kingdom Metazoa; phylum Chordata; class Amphibia; order Caudata; family Salamandridae; genus Triturus; species Triturus cristatus. The sequence continues at coordinate 77,579,944 of NC_140581.1, forward strand.
CTTTTCTACCAGAAGGCTCCAACATAAACTTGCTCTCATCAAATCAAATAGATCTGCTTGTGTTGAGAAACATCAACCACCTTTGCAGAGAACTTTAAAAGTTGCAGATTCTCCTCTGTTACCCTGACGGAGGAGGATGATTTCCAAGAAGAGTGAACAAAATAATGACCTTCTAAAGACTAAATCAATCCTAATGGTAATGAAAAATCCTCCTATTTTTGGAAGACCTTTGCTAGAGGGGTTTCCTCTAGTGTCAACTCCGCTGATTACATGATGGTGGAGGAGGAAGTTCTAAATGCAGATATCCAAAGGAGGGTTTTGCTCCTTCAGAAGATTTAGAAGTTCCTCCAGAAGTCAGAAGGTTTTCTGTGACCTCTTGAAACGCACCTAAACGTCTTTGATTTAAACTTATGAAACATTTGAAATAGAAATGTAATACAAAATACAAGGTCTGTGCTTTATGTTTGGCTTCTCTATGCAGAGAAAAGGATAGGGTTTAGAGAATTGGTGCCATTTGTGTTGCACCTTTTTGTGTCATAAAAAATCAAACTTTTCCAGTGTCCAGATGTGTTGAACTTGGTCATGTCAAATTGATTGTTGTTCCTTGGACCCCTGGTACTTAAAAAAGGAAAGTCTCATGCATTTATGGCAGCATTGTGTTAGTCAAGATGGAGATGACCTGGTAGTCACACAAGCCTGTCTGGTACATCGCAAGAGCCACTTGGCATCTGACAATGACCTCCTTCATGTCTGTATTGATTCTTCAGATGCAAAAGGAAGATCTCGACGGATTGTTCTATACTCTCACTGTGTCGTACTCGCATTCCAGAGAAGGATCTTTGCGAATAACCTGCATGTTGATGTAGACGTCTTGCTGCTGCTCAGCCTCCTTAAATTGAATGTCTGCGTAACAGACGCCCTGACTTCCTGCAGTCTCCTGAAATAGAAACATCAGTGGTTAGGACAGAAAAAGGGGGTGAACAGCAGGAGCTTGTATGCAGTGTGCAACATCAACCTATACAATTCAGGGTAGACTAGAGGGGCAGTGCAAGAGATATAGCTAGCATTTATGGGGCACTTCTATTGGCTACATACAGATGTCAGATTCATCGCTGGTGCAGTCTTTCTGAAAAATGACTCATTGAGGCCAGAGCTACTTCCGGATGCCAAAGGATGACTAGACCACGTCACACCATATGCATCCGACCCAACTCACTTCATAGAGGAAATATCACGAAGGCACTAATAATGCAGCTCTGCCTGTGAATGGGCAGGACAGTTGGAGTGCTGCGATGACACACTGGAGGTAGATGCACACGAAACAAATGCAACATCACAAAGAAAAGAATTCATCTGATTTTCTCAGAAAAATAGCATATGAAAGGAAACAAAATCCATGGCACCTGTAATTTAGCATGTAAATACACAGCAGCACAAGGGTACTTCCTTTATGAGGGTGGGGAGGTATACATGTTGGTTGGTGATACAAAGGGGCATATAAACATGCATGCACATTTAGCAATTGCTAACAACTAAAGCATGGTGTGTCGTGTGCACGTGTCTATGTATACATATTTACAGTTCACTAAGGGGTTAGTTTTTTGGGGGGCAGTTGTGCTGCACTAGGTGGGCAGAAGAGAGACCGGAGATGATGTTTATAATGACTGCAGGAGGAGGCCCAAGAGGTAAAATGTACTTGGCAGGGGGTGTGAGTACAGGGGTCAGCTAAACCATCACACAGTGAGCATGTGTTTGCCTGCACAGTTGACTGTAGTCATGAGCCCCCTGGCACGTGACTTATGTGAAGCGTGATTGCACACACTACTAAATGATGGCACATATGATGACACACAGGCGGCGATATTCACAGTGGATATAGAGAAGGCCTTTGGTAGCCTGGAATGGGCCTATCTCTATGCAGTTATGAGATGCTTTCGGAATGGTGACAACTTCATAGCCTGGACTAGGCTTCTATATATGGACCCTACGGCCAGGGCACGCACAGGGGACTATGTCGCGGCATGTTATCGAGTGGACAGAGAGACCAGGCACCGTTGTCTGCTCTCACCCTTGCTATTCACCCTGGAGATGGAACCACTCGTTGCCCACGCTAGGATGAGGAGCAAACATATACAATATAGTACACCAAATGACATTCATAAACCATAATCGATAGTCCAAAGGCAAATAATCTTTCAATTTTTGTTAGAATCTTCTTTTATTTTGAGCTTTTCAATTGGAACGGTCCTTTGATCGTGAAATATTCAAGCCGACAATACATTTCGTCCAAACAATGGACTTCTTCAGGGCAACATATGACAAGAAACAATGTCATAGCCAATAATGTGACTTCGTCAATCACTCTCTGAAAGGTAAGTCTTCAGGCTATGAAAATCCACAGCAACCACCGGCCCTTAAGCCATTACACCAGTCCATTAATTCAGGACATGTACAGCTGTGACCCATCCACACGCCCCTCAAATTTTGAACGCTGAGGACCCAAATAGAGTTTAAGGGGATAACAGCCAGACCCCACGTAAAACAGCAGGGTGGAAAAACTTGGAATTCCGAGACGACGGTCAGGTATCAAAACAACGTGAAGGGACCGTTACAATTGAAAAGCTCAAAGTAAAAAAAAATTCTAACAAAAATGTCAAGATTATTTACCTTTGGACTATCGATTATGGTTTATGAATGTCATTTTATGCACCATATTGTATATGTTTGATTTGGAAAATCCCTTTTTTTGAACTGCACCTTGACAGCGGGTTTGGATATGTGTGCACATTTTTAGGAATACATCCTTACATGACACTATTTTGGGGACATACAGATTAGGTGCGGCATTCTCAAGGGGTTTGCTGTTACTCTACGATGAGGAGCGCCTATAGGGGATTGACAGCAGAGGGCGGACACCTCAGATCGACCTATATGCTGATGACCTCCTGATCTTCTTGCACAATCCCTCAGAGGCGCTGGTGGGCGCCTGTGCTCTCTTGGATTGGTTCGAGCAGCATGCAGGACTGAGAGTTAATTGGCGAAAATCATAATTGTCCCCAACCTTGGTGGATCATTGCCAGCCACAGGATGCGCTGGGACTACAATGGGAACTGAGTTTCTTCCATTACCTGGGAGTAAAAGTCTTCCATGACTGTCCGGGCCAGCAGGAAGGAAATATAGGGAAGGTGATTAGAGATCTTAAAAGGAGCGCAGAGTTCTGGGGAATGCTTCCCCTCTCGGTAGCGGGAAGGGTCGCTCCATTGAAAATGATGGTGCTTCCGCTGCTCCTTTAGTATTTTGCGGGATTGCCAATATATATATGCCCTGGACCATGTTTTGGGACATAGATACCATTACCATAGCCTTCCTTTGTGGGACGGGCCAACACCAAGTGGATTTAAATACCCGAGTGACAGAGGTCTAGCAGTACCAGATTTAAAGACTTCATATCTGGCAACGCAATTTCAGGGGCTCACACAGTGGGTGGTGGATAAAGTGAGGCCCGGACGAGTAGAGAGACCCGATGTGCCAGATGCCCACACACTCCCCAATGTGTTCATAACACGTAAACACTCTAAAGCAGAGGACTTCAAAGGAGTTTAGGGTACTGAACCGATGTTGGGCTTGTTACTTACAGAAAAATAGGATGAAAACTCCATATGTACCGCACATACCTATGACATACTTTGATGTACTGACACATGTTGAGAAATAGTGAGGCTTGGCAGAATGGATGGAGGAAGAAGTTTCCAGGTTGGGCGACCTATTTGAATCTCAGGCACTCCTCCCCTTTGAAGGAATCTGAACAACACATGATCTGCCCAGCGGGCACTTCTTAACCTAAAGCTGTGACAAAGGCAATGCGTATGCACCGGGGGACAGTTCTTGAAGAGCCAAAGCAACATAACACTTGCCAATACATTGTCATATCAGCTGGCACTTTGACAGATGTCACCTGCTTAGATCAGTACGAGGAGATCTGTTGCTGCCTCTGCCAACTCTTTGGATCAAGTGGGAAGTGGACCTGGGGCCCCCCATTCTAGACAAAGACTGGACAGAAATCCTAGAAAAGATTTGATTTGATTTGATTTGATTTGATTTATCTACTTGTAGAGCGCGCGAATGCCCAAGGGCGTCTTGGCGCTGTGAGATGCCGCTGGCTCTTGAAGATGTTGATTAGGGCTATGTGGAGAAAAGCCACGTTTTACCTTCCTTTCTGAAGGATTTCAAAGATGGGCTGTTTTTTATGTCTAGCGGTAGTTGGTTCCAAATTCTTGCCGTGTGCACCAGGAAACTTCGTCCGCCCCAGTTAGCTCTCTTAAATCTTGGGACCCTGATTTTTTTCTTTTGGCTGGATCTAAGAAGTCTATTTGGCTCATACATTTTTAAATGGGATTTTAGAAATTGTGATCCAGTTCCATTAATTGCTTTATATGCTAGGCATAGTGATTTGAATTGTATCCTTTTTACAATTGGCAGCCAGTGCAGATTTTTTAGTTTGTGGCTGATTGTTTCAAATTTTGGTATCCCTAGTATCAGCCTGGCTGCTGTATTCTGCAGGCGTTGGAGTTTGAGTAGGATTTTCTTCCTGGCTCCGGCGTATAGGCCGTTCCCGTAGTCCAATCTGGACAAGGCTAATGCTGTCACCACTGTCTTGCGTGAGTCATGTGGTTGGTAAGGGAGGATTTTCTTGATCATTTTTAGAATGTACCAAAGGGATGACGCCAACTTACTGGCTTGGGCATCAAAGGAAAGATTGGTATCTAGAGTGATTCCCAGGTTTTTTACCTTTTCTGATGGTTCGGGACATCCTCCTAGTTCTTTTGGCCACCATGAATGGGACCATATTTTTGTGTCCCCTCCTAGTATCATGACCTCACTTTTATCCCCGTTTAGTTTTAGGCAGTTTGTTCTCATCCATTGGCTGATTTGTACCATGCAGATTTGAAATTTTTCTGCTGTGTTCTCTACGTCTTTATTTATTGAGACCACGATTTGGGTATCGTCGGCGTAGGATATTGGGGTGAAGCCACAGTTCCTTATTATTTGTGCAAGGGGAGTTACGTACAGATTAAAAAGAGTGGGGCTCATCGAGGAGCCCTGCGGGACTCCACACGGTAGGTTGAATTTGTTGGATTTTGCCTCTCCCGTTTCTACTGAGAAGGTTCTGTTCTCTAAATAGGAAGCAATGAGGGCACAAGCTGAGTCATGTAATTGTGCTGTTTTCAGGCGTGTTATCGGGATCTCATGGCTGACTGTATCGAAGGCCGCCGATAGATCAAGTAGAATCAAGGCGGCCTTCGATCCGTTGTCCAGTACTTGCCTGAGTTCCTCCACTGCTGTGATAAGAGCAGTCTCTGTTCCATGTCCTTCACGGAAACCAAACTGTGAGTGATCCAACCAGTTGCCGTCCAACAAGTATCGGGATAACTGTTTATTTACTAGTTTCTCTAAAACTTTAGCGGCATAAGGGATCCTGGCTATTGGTCTATAGTTGTTCGGGCTTTCGCAGTCTAAGTTAGGTTTTTTTAGAAGCGGCCTGATTGATATCATTTTCCAATCATCGGGGAAGATGTTGGTTTTGATAATTTGAGAAAATAGTTTTTCTAATACTATGCTCAGCTGTTCAGAGCAGATGTGCATTATTTTGGATGGACAGGGGTCCATTGGGCTACCTGAGTTAATGGTGTGGATCTCTTTTTGGATCTGTTCTGCTGTCGGGGGAGTGAAGAGGAACAATGTGGTTTGATCTGGGTGTTTACTCACTGGGGTTGTTGTCTGTAAATTATCCCTTTTAGCTGTTTCTTTGCTATGGTTTTTAAAGGAGTCATATACTGATGAAACTTTGCTGACTAAGAATTCACCTAGCACGTTGCAGAAGTCTGATGATAGTGCTTCTGGGTTGTTGTTCTCATATTTTGATAATTTTTTAACAGTGTCAAAAAGGGTTTTACTTGAATTTTTAGATTCGTTGATTTTATGGATAAAGTATTTACTTTTTTCTGTTATTATTAGTTTTTTATAGCATGCTAAGGTAGCTTTGTATTCTTGTTTGAGGTGAGTATCATAATTAGTTCTCCACTTTTTTTCCGCTCTTCTACACTTCTGTTTCTGGATTTTTAGTGCTTCCGAGAACCATGGTTGTGAGGGGGTTTTTCTTTTCAGAGTGGCTTTCTTTCGTGGGACTGTTAGCTTAACTGCATTCTCCAACCACTCATTAAATTGTTTGCAGGCTGTATTACAATCTTCGTGAAGTGTAGGGTATGATGATTGGAGTGTTTCAATAAATGCCTGGTTATCCATTTTAGACCATTCAAGGTAAGTTGTTTGTTTAATGTGTTCCATAGGTCTCCCAGTGTCCTCTTTAATTTCTAAAGTTAGTTTGTGGTCTGACCACGGGATAGGGATAGTATCTATTTTTGTTAGTCTTTCACATGAAGTGAAAATACCGTCGAATGTGTGGCCAGCATCATGGGTATCCATGTGTACTTTTTGTTTTAGATCAAAATGTGACATTGCATCAATAAATGGGGCTACCTAAAGGGACCTAAAGTGTCACAAAAGGCCTGTTTCAGTTTTGATGCATTTTTACGTACCACACAAGGCATACCTGACACCGAGATGTATTAATCAATATTTCGATACCCGAAGTGCCAACTGCCCAATATGCGGGAAAGAGGGCGTGACTTTTTCATATGTTTTGGGCTTGCACGACATTCACACCAGCAGTGAGCTCCCTTTAGGGCCCACTTAGTTCTCCCTTAATTTACCCCCATTTTACTCTAACTGCACATGGTAGGCCACTTAGCTTTGCACACATTACACATAACATGTTTGTTCTTGTGCCACAATATTTTAGAAATACGCTGCAGATGTTTTAATTATTCAGTTTCTCCTTCCTGGGATTCAGTCTGACCATTTCGTGCAAGATCAAACAACACCATGCTCTGCCATGCTCTGTTTTTCTGTGATCGGTGAGCAACATATCCTAACACTTAGACACAAAACAGAGATGCAGCTGCTGTTTTCCAACATGGCACTTCTTATCATATAAACAAAGACTTGCCTTGTTGAAAACAGAGAGGAGAAATGGTCCTGAAAAAGGCACACCGGTTTGCACAGCCTAAAATGCCGACCACCTATCTACAATGGCCAGGTATGGGGTTCAGTTTTTATCCCAGAGATTACTGATATATTTCCTGTGCTCATGTGTCAAGGGTAGGCTTAGACAAATATATCATTCACCTTGATAGGGCTTTTCATTGCATACAGTTTACTGGTAATGCTGATTATTCTGCTCAGTTGTATATGTTTTCTAATTGCAGCACAGTTCCTTCATGAGAGAGCACGGTAGTATAAATATTGATAACATTCATCGTGTCTTTCTCGTATGTATTATGGATATGCACGAGTGAGAACAAAAGGTGACAATCTGTTTCCACAGTTACCTTGGGACTAGAGTGTTGTGTTCTAGGTTTACAATTTACCTGTTACTCTTGGATGGTTAGGATGAAAGGTACGGCACTGTGGGCAAGTTGAACAGGTCCCATATATCCCACAACACTGCCTCCTCAGCTGGTTCCCACATACTGCTAAAACTAAGAGACAAGCAGATTTCAGTAACTGCCATTCCTGCTTGCAAAGCGAGAGACTACCTGAAACTGGAAAGTTCAGAGAGGCCCCTGGGAGAGAGTATGGCAGAAGGAACTCGAAAAAAGAGCTGGCAATGAGCGAGCAGTGCTGCTGGGAGAGGCCAGTGGTGTCTGGCGGCCAGATCCTAGGAAATGATAGTGGATAGCATGCAGCACTCAGATCTCTCATCGCTTGGGAACCTGGCTAATAGCCTCAAATAGCGGGTACCTATATCACAGATCCCAAACGTCCCCACCACACCAACGGCCAAGAACTTTGCACATGGGTTAGCTCCTTGACACCTTCAGGGATCCTTGTTGGCCATTGAGATTGATAGGGAACATTGGACTATCCACAAACACTGATATCGGGGGGGGGGGCACGGCAGGGAAGGACGGGTGGGACTGTTAGTGTGGGGCTGTAATGTTCCAGCGATACTGGATGAGTAATGATGACAACTGTACAATAAGATGCTTCAAACTTACAAGACATGTTGGATGGTTTATGTTAAAGAAAGTAAATAAAATCAGTTTTCAAAAAAAGAATGATTGCTTACAAATGGACATTCATGGGCACAGGAATGGTGTCACAGGAGCAGAGAAGAGGCTTACAATGGGGTTGGAGTGACATAAAAGCTGGCTGAGGAGATTATAGTATAAACTAAGAGGAGAAAATTGCTAAGGGGCAGATTTATTATTATTTCACGCAGCGCAGTAAGCCACCTTGCTGCGCTGAGTGAAAGGTCGGGAATGTGCTGTATTTAACATTATACTATGCACTCCTGTCCTTTCCGCGCACTGTCGCACAATGTGCTGCCTAGCTCCAATGCAGGTACCCTTGTGCTGTGGTGCAAGGCTGTCTGCTTTACAAATGGGATTGTTTATGTGCAGGAAGGGACATCTTCCTACAAAAATACAATCATCTGAAGCAGTTTCCTCTTTCTATGTGCGCTGCAGAATGTAGCACACAAATAAGGAGACAAAAACAGGGAGAAATAAAGATATTTCTCCTTGTTATGCCTCACCTGGGAAATGCAGCATTTTGATGCATTCCAAGGTCTAACAGTGATCTTAAATCAAGGGTGGATGCATGGGAACACCTTTGCTCCACCCATGGAACGCCACCCTCGGCAGAGTAACACAACACAGCGATTTGCGCTGTGTTACATTATTGTAGATTTATCAGGCCATCCAGGGCCACTCAAGGTGGCCTTCCGTGGTTTGATAAATCTGACTTCGTAGTTGCGTCACCCTTACAACCCCTTGTGTGTTGCATAGGCAACGCAACTCATTGATAAATCTGCCATTTAAAATGCTCTAGTAAGAGAAGGCTGTGTGTAGATCCTGCCCTGCTGTAAAATTACAAAGAGGACATTTTGAATTAGAAAACAGTAGGGTGTCAGTCAAATGCCTATCTGACATTTAGTGGTCTATCCTGTGGGAGTAATACATTCAAAAGGATTAATCCCCAGAGGAACTAAAATGTTTTCTTCTTCCTTCCTGCAAGAGCATGGCCATTGGCTTTCCTGGCTAATACCAGTGCTGTTCAAAAGATCTTTCTAGCTGTAATGGCTCTCCAGATATTGTCTTTTGAACCTGTGTTTAAACCACCCAATTATGTCCTGTACCCGCTTACAATTGTTGAAGCAATGGGTCCAGTAGATGCCCGGAGGTCCCCTGCTAATCAAGATTCAGATGAATAGTTTCTAAATATGTCACTAGTATCAAAATGTTGGACTTGGCCCTTTTTGCAGGGTCATCCCTGACTTTTTTGCCTTCCTCCTATATTTTTTCTGACCTGTTTTTGGCTGTTTTATGACTCTGGGCACTTTACCACTGCTGATCAGTGCTAAAGTGCATTAGCTCTCCCTATTGTAAATTAATGTATGAATTTGTGATTCCATGATTGGTTCGTTTGGTTTACCTGTCAGACCCTAGTACAGTGCACCAGCAGTATCCAGGGCTTGTAAATCCAAATACTGCTGGTGGGCTTGCAGCACTGGTTGTGCCACCCACAGAAGCAGCCTGTAAAAGTGTGTCTAAGGTCTGCCATTGCAGAACCTGCATGCAGTCTGGTACTGTCATGCTGACTGGGCAAGTGCACTCACTTGCCAGTCCCTAAACCTTCCCTTTTCTTCATATCAGACACCCCTATGGTAGGCCCAAGGGCAGGGTGCATTGTAAGGATAAGGTAGGACATGCCCTGGTGTGTGTGGCATGTTCTAATAGTGAATTACAGCCATTTTCGTTTTTTACTATTGCAAGGCTACTTGTTCTCCATAGGTCATAATGGGCAGTTTGGTTATTACATCTTATAATCCCAACTGACTCAGGGAACATGGTAGAAATTCAAATTTAGTATGCCTGAACTCAGAATGATACAATACATCTTTTAGTGAAGTTGGTTTTAACATTCTGTGTTTGAAAATGCCACTTTTAGAAAGTAAGAGTAGTAACAGCTTGGCGTGCACTCAAGATAAACTAGTGTAACTACTTGACCAAATAAACTATTGTTGTACTGGTTTGGTGTGCACTGCCGGAGGTGGTTCTACCCTGCCACCTGATAATAAAAATACATTTACTAGAGCGCTATGTTCTAGACAGGATGTGCACTACCATATGCACTCAATTATGAGTGTGTGTTAACAATTCATTGCCGCTTAAATGTACTCTACTTGATTGTACTTAATATAAACACGTAATGAAACACGAACTTCATAACATAATCAAAAGTATCCAAACGATAACTCAATAAACCAAAGTTGAATCCTTCGTCTACTAGAAAGTAGGCATTTTCTTGTTTAACCATTCAAACCTGCCTCTGCTAGGCTGTGTATTCCTTGTCTGGAGTTAGAGTGGCAGGGGCTGGGGAATTCCAGGGAGGAGTTGCACCTGGGACCTGAATAGGACGGTGCTTTCCATCCACAATGCTGGCTCCACCTCCTGTGGTGCGTCTAATGTCTCTGCCCTGCACTCTGAAAGGAAAGAAGGAGTCAGGTAAACAAAGTGCTCCAGGACTGACCAGAACCGGTTTGAACAAGGCAAAGGCCCCTCTGCCTTCAGAGGACAAAGGATTTTGGGGTATAAGTATTGGGACCCTGATCCTAAGAATTTAGATCACTTTGGGAAAACAAGAAGAACACTCTGCTGAGGAGAGGAACCAAGAAGAAGCTGAGGAGGAACTATCCCTGAAACTGGGGGATTGGCCTGCAGTGGTTGCCTACTGCCAAAGAGAGGAGAAAGGAACTTTGTGTGTACTTTTGCTCAACTTGTGAAGGATCTCCAAGGGCTTGGAAAAGAGCTTGCCTCATGCTGAAGTCTCAGGAACAACAAACTTCACCCCCCAGCTCCCCAGAGTTCTTTGGAAGTGCCTGCTGCTGTTGTTGGGCCTTCTGAGGGACTGTGTGTCGCAAGGAGCTGGAAGCGCGACTCAAGAAGGAGAAGCGTGCCGCCGTCGGAGCTGTTGTCGTCGCATCGCGTAAAGTGTGTCACCGCTGCAGCTGTCGCATCGAGCAGAAGCTCTCGCATCATCCAGGAAGTGTCTTGCAACGCCGAAGAAGTGTGTCGCCATCGCAGCCATCGTAGCTGACGCATTGCACTGCATCAAGAGAAGAGTCTCGCATCGAGGAAGAAGCGTGTCGCCATCACAGCCATCGTAGTTGTCGCATTGCACCGCATCAAGAAAAGCACCTCGCATCCACGGAGAAGCGTGCCTCCGTCGGAGCTGTTGTCGTCGCATTGCGTAAAGGAGTGTCGCTGCTGCAGCATCGCATCGAGCGGAAGCGTCTCGCAACGTCGGAGAAGAGTGCCGCTGCCAAGGCCGCTGTCGTCACATCGCGTAAAGTGTGTCGCCGCTGCAGCTGAAGCATCGAATCGAGTCTTCTCGCAACATCGGAGAAGCATACCGCATCTGGAAGATCTTCACGTCTTTATTTCTTTGCACCAAAATCTTCAACGCATCAACATCATTGCTACACTTTCGTTGCCCTGCGTGTCGCATCTAAAAGGTACATTGACTTAAAGTGTCGCATTTAAGAACTAAAGAGAACTAAGCAAAATTCTATCATCTAAAGTAACAGTATTGTGTATTTTTGTCGTTTAATGGTCTTGTGGTAAATCTATATAAAGAATACTTATTTTTGATAGAAAACCTGTGTGGTGTCCATCTGTAGTGTTGTCACTTGATTACTGTATGTGTTCAAAAATGATTTACACACTGCCTCTGAGATAAGCCTGTTTGATCGTGCCAAGCTACCAAGGGGGTGAGCAGGGGTTATTTTAGGAGTGTACCCCCTTACCCTGACTAGAGGCGAGGGTCCCTATTTGTCACAAGTGCATGCCTGTGCCAACTAGAGACCCCCAAGTCTAACACAAAGAGTGTACTTTTATTGTGTGAGTACGTCGTGCAGTAGCTTGAGAATGAGGCATACGTTTGGACCACTCTGGTCTTGCCTAAACTCTGCCCTGTGTTATAATCTTCTGACTGTCCGAGCCACAGTATGCCTGTACATAGATACCAGAATACTGGGCAGAGGATTAGAATCATCCTTAGTGAGGAGAGGATTTAGAGTCTGTAGTTTTATGGATTATTGTAAGTAAATGCCTCTGTTTGCATGATCACCCACAAAGTTTTGGACTAATGCTGCTGAGTTTTCGACTCAGAGTGCACTGAGGACAGCTTGCTAGACCTCAGTGCCAGTGTTATAAACCTCCACAAATCAAATGCTGAATTGCCTACCCCCAATTGCCATAAAGCAATTTACTTATAAGTCCATAGTATCTTGTACCAGGGGTACCCAGGGCCTGTAAGTTACACCGCCCACCCAGAAATGCAGCAATATTTGTGGGATCCTGAGTGTTACAACGAATAACATGGATCCAAGCTGCCGGAAGGGCAGTTTTACACTGCTAGTTTGACTTCACCATTTAAACCAAAGGCAAAGCCCCAGTTCCCCTTAATAATATACTTAGGACACCCTTAAAGAAGGTTTTGGGAGCCCCAAGGCATGGTAATGTATATTAGTAAATAAGACATGTATTTTAATATGACCTAACAATCCAAATCCCAAATGGTTGTTATTGCTGTGGAAAAATTGGTAGCACCATTGGTTTGTGCAGAGTTTCAGTTGCACTAACTTCTGATTGGGACAGCCAAAATGGATACTTCAGTGTATCAAATTAATCGTGGCACTAAACCCAAATTGATGCCAATGTTAAATTTATTGTCACTTTTAGGGAAAAGCAACTTTTAGAAAGTTGCCACTCAATTGCCTACTTTATCTGATGACCATTCAAAGATGTAGGCCACCAGACAGCCTTCTGCTCTCCTGGGGAGTGTAAATGACATCCAGACATAGGAACAAAAGTGACCTGCCACAGGTGGAGATTTTACCTCCTCCTTGCAGGAAGCCACGCAAAGTGGTGGTCCAAAAAGGCAAACTTCAAAGGTGACCACCAGTTGCAGCATCAGAGCCATAAAAGCTGCCATAAAATCTGAAGTAGTCAGTCCTGGCTAGTCAGTAGCCACCCACAAGGAATCTCTGCTGACCACCAACGTGCATACAAGAGGATCCCTACTCCAGACTCAAAAGATGCACCAGTGTCTGCCGGACCTCAGGGAGTCATCAGAGTGTGGATGGGGCACCAAATACAGACATTAACCCTCACCAAAAAAGCACTGGACCAGCTGTGTCGGGAGAACAGTAGCCCAGCTGCCAGTGGACTTCTACTAGCTCAAAGAGGACTTTGAAGGACACCAACCCCTGTGGCCAAAGTAGTCTTACCTTACCTCGGTACTGAGGAATAACTACAAGGAGACACCAGTCGACCACACAACACCCAGAGCATTCTTCAGCATCCTAAACATCCTGTACCCTCAGCATCTGGACCACTCTATTGACGTCTATGGTGTCTATGATTTAAAGTGTGTAACTGGACTTGAGAACGCTTTGGTGACCAAGTAACTGTCCAGATAGTCCTTATTGTCCTCCCTGACCTTCTCTCTGTCATAATTGGCCATTCATTCCGGGCTGGAGTAGCCAAACAAAACTCTTCCAAACTTTTTAAAAGTTTCCAAACTTAACAGTGCCATTGCTTGTTCGCGCTTTACACTAAAAAGCTGAGATTTGCGTGTTCTTTAAAAATCTATGTCTCCGGGACCGTGCGTTGGATTTTGCTCATTTAGGGTCTAAAAATGTGTAAAAATAAAGTCTATATGTATACATTGGTGTCAGGTTTCTTTTTGTGTTTTCACGACTCAATTATTATGTTGTTTATTGATCCTAAATGCTGTACTCTAACTAGTTTATTTGTTTAAGCCTTGGTGCTCAAAAGCCACAGCTACCCAGGGTTTAGGAAGATGTTTTATAAAAAAAACTTGACTGGATCTAAGATGGTTTTCCTGACAGTATTACACAATGAGGTCGCACAACCACACCATATGATAATAATAATAGAATTCTGACAATTATTCTCTCTGAATTTTAAATTTGTTGCTTCCAATGCTACTGAGTTGTCGCATCATGTGGCCGGGGCTGCTAAGACACTCTGGCTCGGAGCAGATGTTTTATAGCAAGCAGAATTCTCCATAACCTCTTGGGTGGACTCAGGCCCCATTAACTGTTAACAATAAAAACAGCAGAGTGGAAAGCAGACACCATGGGCCATTGGATCTTAATATGATTTTTCTACAGGACATTATCCTGTATGTACTATAACTATGTTTGAAGTCACCTGTTGGACACCGGAAGGTCTAGGACCCTCCATCTTTCTATGTGTTTTCTATGTGTAACTGCTCTACTCTTCCTACATGTGACTTTCAAAGTGCTTTTCTCCATAGAATGAGACAGTCAAGAGACTGCTATTGGTGTATAAATTAGGCATGAGTGATTTGAAATTTTATACATACACCGATGTGAGGTTCACAAGATTTGCATATTCATGTATTTTTGTGATAATCTTTCACTGAACATATTTTTTCCCTCCTGCAAATTTTAATAAGTACACAAAAAATACTGAAGAAAACCACAAAACTGTGATGGATGCAATGCCTAAATTAGTGTCAGTCACTGGTAATTACTCAACACTGCATCCCAATCCATCATTATTATGCACACCATGCTACCTCAACTTGGACCCTGTTATGTACAAATCAGTCTTTAGTCCTGCTCCAATTGGAACAGTTCAGCCTGAACTCTTGAGCCATTTCATCTCTGAACCGGAACACAAAGCAACCCAGGACCGGTGTTGCCCTACTTAGGGCTCATCAACCAGGCATAGCTTGGTTCCAGTCACACAGACTGCATGGGACCCACGTCTCGGCATACCTGCCCCACTTAGGGTGGCACTCTTTAGTACACAGAAAAGTGAATGATGCAATGCTTGAATTAATGTCAACCACTGGTAATTACTTGGGGGCACCCTAATTCAATGTTATTTTGCACACCATGCCACCTCAGTTTGAACCCAGATATATGCAAATCAGTCTTAACTCTGCTCCAATGGGAGCAGTCTGGCCCAAATGGCTAAGCCAGGTTGTCCCTGGAACTAGAACGCAAGCAACCAAGAAGAGGTTTTGCCCTACCTAGCACTCATCAGCCAGGTATAGCTTGGTTACAGTTACACAGTGTGCATGGGACCCACGTCTGGGCCTGCCCTGCCCTGTGTAACAACAAGAGGAGGGACAATAGGGCATTTTTTTAGGTCCAGCATACGTGCCCAGGGCAATGTGTATAAAGATGGGTATGCAGTTCCTAAGGGTGAGGAGACATATAAGGTCAGCGAGTACTAGGTTCGATATGTAGGTTCAATAAGTCAATCCTATTATTCAAAGTGAGAGGGAGGAGACCCCTCTTCGGAACTGGAGCCCTCACACACCCAGCAAGCTAGGTGTCATGCTTCATCATATGGGCTTGCTCCTCATCGGGCCGGCGCTGCAATGCCTGACGGGCTCCCATAAATGGGGCTCGTTGTCGGAGATCTTTTGTCCCTGCCGTTTGGTGCAGTGGGGGTGAGGGGCCCAGTAGTGTAGATGTAGTATAAGTGAGTTAAAACAGGTCAATTATTCCTTGAATTGTATTTATTCTGGTAGGTAAATTGCCTGATTAAAAGTCAATAGAGTGGCGTAAAGCTAGGGGTTAAGTGCCTGGATGCCTACGTCCTACTCTCATTCGGTCGACATGTTTCTTGCCTCTGTTGTCAGTAAGATCATGGGCAATTCATCACGACCAGGGTATCACATGCTATCTACACAACATGAGATACCAGACAGCACGAGGCTCTTTGCAAAAGTTGACTGGTCATCTTTTTGTAGCTTATTGCTGTATTTGGATATTAAATTCGTACTAATGAGGTACAACCAAGGCTCAGACAGTGATTAACAAGTGTAAAAATGTCAAAATAATGAAGGAACACTATTACAAAATGTGCACTTTACACCGCATAATTAACTGTTTCTTTCCACATAATTTACTCAACCCTGCGACATAATTCCTGTGGCCCTCCACTGCCACATAATTCCAGTGGCCCTGATTATTTGTATCTTACTTGTTCTAGGTCTCTGATTTCTGCATAGCATGTATCTGGAGTGGCTGAACTTGTAGCAGAAGCTGAAGCAGGAGGCTTCTTCACCACCGCGTATGCTGGGCTTTGCATAAGGTCTGGAGGCTGAAAGACAGAGACCATGGGCTGATCAGAAATGAGATGTGAGCTGCCCTGTGAATACTTAGCACAGCTGACCTGAGGTTCATGCAAAACAACTGATCCTGCTAGGTCCACCACTATCAAGGATGACTTATGCAACACACAGAGAGCTGGATTAGCAGTAGCAGGAGGGTGCACGAGAGATGGGAGTGCGGGGGGGGTGCACAAGAGGGGAGGGAGTAGTCCGAGTGTCTCCTTGTCCAAGCAGACACTGGGACTACGTAACAGACTGACTGTGCAATCCCAGGCTGCTCTCATACAATGAGCGGTACAAAAGGGGGTGGTGATGGACGGAGCATCAGAACCAATCAAACACTCACACCCAGTCAACAGATCTGGGTTTGATCCATCACCATTCTTTAGCCCACTCTGCCACCCCAGTTCAGACATGGCCATATGCAAATCAGTCTGACCCTGTGCCTCATGGGAACAGTCCAGCCCGAACTGCCAAGCCATGCCTTCCCTGAACCGGAAACAAGCTTCCTAGGACCGGTTTCTGGCATTTCAGCCGTCTTCAGCCAGGCTTGCTGACTGTGACTGCTGGCTGGACTGTTCCCATGAGGCACAGGGTCAAGACTGATTTGCATATGGCCATGTCTGAACTGGGGTGGCGTAGTGGGCAAAAGAACGATGGATTTAACCCAGATCTCTTGACTGGGGGAGAATGTCTGCATTGTCAGCATTCCGTCCATCATTTGTTTGTTGTAGCGCTCATACAATGAGAGCAGCCCGGGGATTGGCCTGAGTGGGCTGAAAAGACGCACAGCTCAGGATAGGGAGTCTATGCTGTTTCTCCGGCCTTGCTGTTTAATGTTGGAGAAACCTAAGTGTGCAGGTGTGTCTGATCGGCTCAAACGGCTGGCCAAACACACATGCGCACTTAGAGAGTGCACATAGCATCTCTCCTCCCCCTCCCATGGCTCTGGTCCCACTCCTCCCTGCTGCACGCTGGCTCAGCCAGCAACTGAAAAATTAAACAATAAGATATATTGTTTTATTTTACAGGTGCTGGCTCTGAGCCAGCGGGACGATGCTCCTCCACCACTGCAGTGGAGCCGCGCTGCATCATATGGTGTTTACAAACCAATAGGTTACACGTTTCAATCAACATATTGCACAGAGATCAGTAAATTACAAAAGTGAGCCAATAAAGTATACAAGTGAAACAGTACATTAAACATATGCATCAATATTTTACTCTTGAAAAGAACTATGAATGTATTTGGTAAGTCAACCACTATGAATGGCATGAGCCAATATGTGCCACATATCAGGTACCTAAAGATTGGTCTTCTTGGCCCTTAATGCTTAATACCTAACTACTTAAATCTAATCCTTCGATTATTTTAACTTGAAGTTTCAAAAATGGGATATGGAATGAAATTTTAGTAAAGGCAACGTCGGGTTTTAGTTCGTGTTGGGAAACGAGGAGTTTACGATTGCCTGACAACAAAATGGGCGACACCTACGTACCAAGTACGTCCAATTTACCAGCAAGTGTTCAAAACGCGACTTTCTTGAACCCGGCAATAGAACCGAAGCCCGAGACATACGCAATACCGACCAACAGAGGTAAGGAGCGGGGCAGACTTCCTAATAGACTGGGGTCTAAATTGAATTGAGACTAGAATTGAGGCGAAGTTATATTCGGAAGACTCTCCACTCACCGGATAAGGAGCTCTGTTCATCCTGAATCCCCAGACTTGCGGGGAAGTTGCCGTTGTCGTAGCGCTGGACGCTGGGGGAGCCTGATTGCCGGGACTGCGAGGACCAGGGTGCTGTCAGCGGACATCACTGGGCGCACCTGGAAGCTCTTCTCGGCCCATCCCCCCTTATTGACATTGACACTCCCATATAGATACCTTCCCACGCGCGCTAGCGGGACGCGCACGGGACGCTCACCGGGGCGAAGACCGGGCAAAGAGCGGGCCGTTTGAGGCCGTTCGAGACTGTTCGAGGCTGGGCTGGCCCCCCCCCCCTGGACGATATTCCTAGTAAGGCAAATACTATGGCAACCGGTTTTCTATGGGTGGGCAGCAAGGGGAGCAATGTTATGGGGACATTGGACAACTTCATAACTCGAGCGAGCAACGTTCTGGCTTACGAGATTGCTGCCACTGAACGAAGGTTATCCCATGATCCACTACTAGGGAAAAGATCTTCATTGGGGCCCATTGCGCTTGCTCCCTCTCCTAATAACTTCGAGCCTCCCTTAACAAGTGGCCATATAGATGAGGCACTGACAAGGGAATCATTGCCCCCTGTCGACGCCACCCTAGCCGAATCGTTTCTCTCTGGGTCCACCCAGGATGACAACTATGCCCCTGTACCCACTATTAATTGTCCCAAAACAAGGTTCATGGTTGATCGATCTGTTAGAAGGAAAAACACTGGGACAAACCCCCCAGCTACAAAGGCCAAGAAACGAGAGGGTGCTACAATGACATATCCTTCAAAAAAAAACCAAAGAACTCTAGCTCCTAACCCAGCCCACAATGCCCTCATCCGAAGCACAGACCCACAAATCATTTTGACCCAGGACCCTGATACACGTTCTACCCCCATAACATCAAGTGAGGAAACCTTGGGGGCGTTGCTCCCTAGTAATTTTTGGGATAAAATGGCCGATGTAATTGATGGAAGGCTGTCTCCTCTAGTTAGGCGCCTATCTGCTATAGAAACTAAGCTAGCTTCATTAGTTCAAAGGACCCAATCTGATATCGCACCTGCAGCACATTTAACCGCGAAATCAACTAGTCATAAACCAACTACAGTGCCCTCTAATACGCCAAGTAAAAGGCTTACAGTGAATACTACTCAGTGTAATCTAGTTGAGACTATAGGGTAATTAGCCCTCAGTGAGAACGGTAGACCTCCCCCCCCGCTCCCCCACACCAGCCGATTGCTTCCTCCATAGCGGGCAGCCTGGCAGACCCCCTAACTCAGCTTCCAACCAGGTTGCCGGGTTGAATATTCTATCCTGGAATGTGGCAGGTCTGACACGCCTGCTTGAACTCCCCGATTGGGGGGAATTCATTGATGGATATGATATCTGCCTATTACAGGAGACTTGGGCACTGAGGCCCTGCCATCGTGTAGGGTTCGCCACCTTCTGGGAACCCGCAGCAAAGTCAAAAAAGGGTAGACCGTCGGGAGGGATGCTCATTTGGGTCCGAACACATCTGGGATATGACTTCAAAAAAATATGTACTGACTCTCCAGATATTATGTGCCTAGACATGTCCTCTCAGGGTAGGCGCAAGCTGAACCTGATAAATATATACTCCCGCCCAGTGAGCTATGGTCAATTGTCCCCCACTCTGGCCAGCCTAGAGGCCTTTTTGAGTACGATTACTAACCCTGAGCATCTTATAATTGGTGGAGATTTCAATTGCCACCATGAACCATTGAATGGCCTAACCATGCCAGTATCACAGGAGGAGGATCAAGTATGGGATATACCACCACCCAATACCTATCCCACAAAGGCCTGGACGCCACTGGTCCTTCAACTCACACAAATTACACTCGCCTTTTCAGTACGAGCATGTAATGGCAGGTTTCCCCTAGATAGCCCAGGCAACCCAACTTTCGAAAGAAATGGGCAATCCTCCATTATTGATTACATTATGGTAAGTATGGGACTATGGTCAAGGACTTCAAATTTTGAAGTCATTAAACGTTACGAAAGTGACCACAATCCCATAGTTGTAACCATGGAGGGTTTTACCACTTCTCTTACTATTGCCAATGACTCACCTATCGCTCTACCGCTGACCACTACTGATAGGGCACGGAGAATCAGATGGGAGAAGATTGTCCAATCTGAAAGCGATCTCAGTGCAATGTATTCTGAGATCTATCCTCTCCTAGAGAAAACTATGGGAGAATCTATTATATCTGAGGGCTATGAAAATATTGAATTAATTGGATCCACCCATACCGAACTTTGTGCCATCCTTGGGACCCATTTTAGTCGAGTTATTAGGACTAAGTTAGCGCCAACTAGGGGGAAGTCCCCTTGGTTCAATAAATCCTGTAGGGAAGCAAAGCTATTGCTCTTGACAACTCTCAAGAATGGCAATACGCTAGAAATTAAGGAAGCCAGGGCCTCCTTTAAGAAAATCCTCCATGATGCGAAGAAAGACTGGGAAATTACTAGATGGGAGGAGATTTCTTTTGCATTGAAGAATAGGGACCTTAAATCCTTCTGGAATCTAGTTAAGACAGGATCATCAGCCCCCAACCAAGCTCTCCAACCCAACCTTGGGGAAGAAATTTGGTGTAGCCATTTTAAAGATCTATACGCTTTTAACGCATCAGCAGCAAACAAACACCACCCTTGCCCCTATGCCAGCCCACTTACTATTCTGGGGCCGGCAGAGATGTGCACCTTCAGCGAGATTAGAGTGGCTCTTAGCAAAGTATTGCCTAATAAAGCCCCCGGCTTAGACAAGATCCCAGGAGACCTTTTTAAAAGCGAGCCTGATATTTGGGTCCCATATCTCTATGGCCTTTATAACGCAATCCTAGGTGGAATGCCATTACCACCTACATGGGCCGGAGCCGAGATAATACCAATCTATAAAAAGGGCTCCCCACTCGATCCGGCTAATTATAGGCCTATTAGCCTCATCGACGTAGCTCAGAAGATTTTTGCTCGCATTCTTCTGGGGAGACTCCAGACCTGGATGGTGGATTCCAACATTTTAACTCCCCTACAGGTGGGCTTCAGAGCAAAGATGTCAACTGTGGATCAATTGTTTAGGCTGCAACTGATCCACTGGAAAACCATCATCCTAGAAGGGGGCAGTCTTTATCTCACGTTTGTTGACTTAAAGTCTGCCTTCGATATGGTGGACCGAAGCCAGCTTTGGGAGCTACTAAAGTAGATGGGAGTACCCCTTTATCTCTGCAACCTACTAGAGCGACTCCACAAAGACACTTTTGCCAGGGTCAGGTTCGGATTAAAGGGTGAATTTACGCACCCATTTGGGGTAGAAAAGGGGGTAAGGCAGGGGTGTGTCCTAGCCCCAACCCTCTTTGCCTTATTCTTAAATGGGCTCGTTGAGGACATTCTGACCCTAAGAGATATAGACGCCCCCAACCTGGCGGGTAGGAAAATCCCTGCATTAATGTTTGCAGATGACACCTTGCTTCTCTCCAGGACTCCTATGGGGATGGGAAGAGTCCTGGACGGCTTTGCAACCTTTTGTAGGAAAAGGAACTTAGTCATTAATGTAAGCAAAACTAAATATATGGTGTTCCATGCAGACACTACCAACCACCCTACCCCTAAATTGGACGGCCAGCCATTAGAACGGGTCACCACATTTGACTATCTGGGTTTGACCCTCAATAATAAAATGACCTGGGGACCCCAGATCTCTAAAGTAAACTTGAAACTTGTCCAAATAACCGGGGGCATCACTAAGATGCTCAAAAACAGCCACCTTAAATTGATCAGTCCACTTATAGAGATTTACAAAACCCAGGCCCGGGGTGTTGCAGCTTATGGGGCAGAACTATGGCGCCATACCCCCTTCCTGATTTTACTTAAGTCAGAAAACAATTTTTTTAGAAATATACTTGCACTTCCAACGAGCACTCCTATGCAGCCACTTAGGATGGACTTAGGCATCCAACAGATCACGGATATGGTTGCCTCTAGACCAGTAATGTATTGGCGCCGCCTATGGAGTACCCCTGAACTGATAAATTTTCAGGAGGAACTGAAGTCCATTCTGTCGATCCCAATGGCAGGTGCCATCCCTTGGCTAGCCTATATAAAGAAATCACTAAGGGAGATAGGGAGAGAAGACCTCTGGCACTCTCCAGAGTATGCATGCCTTTCTCTTCCAAAGAGATCCTTGGCAAAAATTCTGGAGGAAAGAAATTTGATCCACCTTATTCAATCTGCTACCACAGCAAACTTGACCTCTGCATTTTTAGAGGCCAAAATTAGTTATAAATTTGAGTCTGTAATAGACCTGATTCATCCAGTCATGGCCAAAAAACTATACCTACAGTTCAGGCACGGCTCCCTCCCGCTCTTCTCGAGAACAAACAAGTGGCAGGGCTCAGTTCGGCAATCCTGCCCTGGTTGTGGTACTCTTGAAGAAACTGAGGCACATGTCATTTTTTTCTGCCCGGCATATATAACCCCGCGTAGAATATGGATAATTCAACTTTACAAGTCTACAACTAGCTAAGAATATAGGGGCTAGACATTGTATGGAACTTCACAGGTTGCTAAAGTATGACACTTCTCCTCTATATGCTACTGTGATTGCCAAATTTCTTTTCTCAATGTGGCTAATTAGAAGAAAACTGTTACCTCACTAAGGTTAACCTGGTGTTATTACCCTTATCTTATTATTCTTTTTTTTTTTTTATCTTATGCAATGATGAATGAGTTTTATCAGATTAATGTTGTATCAATTTTAATAATATTATGTCTTTTTATGCACTTTTATGGCTAAAGCCGAAATAAAGTTTTCTGACTGACTGACTATATTCGGAAATAAGAAAAAGGGGGGACTCCTTAATACACTGGGGTTTAAATTTTAACTGTGATTACAACTGAGGCGAAGTAATACACTGAATGGACAGCTATATATGTAATGGGAGTAGTCGTAAATCGATAAGTAAAGTATTTTTTGCATGAAGGTATGGATTTAATAACGTGAGAATTTCAATAACTATTTATAATAATGGCATTACAAACTGACCTAATATGTCCTTGTAAGATTGATCACAGATAAAAGAATAAAATACACATAGGTATAAAAAAATGAGAGCGGGAGTGATAGTGCTGGGTCCATAACCATAAGCTACAACAAAGAGGATCCCATGGATTTAACATTTAGTGGAGGTCCTAAAATTGTACAGCACTAAGGAACAAAATACACAAATAAAACAGTAGGACAGGAGTAATGGTAGCGCTTTTAAATTCAAGACTATGGCATTAAAAGCAATATGTATTTGTTTATCCAATAGAAATCGGGGATCATAACAATTTAAAAGATATGACTAGGTGGATCTTGGGACCAAGGACGTTTGAAATACTATAAAGTAATGCACTTATTTAATTGATAATTAACTAAACTCAATCAGGCTAAGTTGCTACTTAGGAGTTGAAATGAATAGTCATATGCCATATAAGTTTCCGTAGGAATTTGATAATTTTGAAATCATTAAGACAATATTGTATATGTTTTTAAGGAGGTAATCTACATAATATCTGGCTATCAGTGAACCCTGAGAAATTTTGAATAAATTAAAAGTTTCCAGAGTTAGTTATTAGTTAAGTTATGCCTGGATAATTCATTATTAATGGAGGATTGAAACTATTAAAACTCATAAACCCCCCTTTCTTTACATATATCAAAGTAACATAGGTTTCTTATCTGGAAGACTGTTTTTCTAATGGATGGATACGATTGAAAAATAATAGCCTAAAATTAGAGGAAGTGCACCCTAATCTGGAGGATAGGGGCATAGAAGCGAACCTGACCTATAAAGGCATTGATTGGTGAGATGACAGGATTTATGATATATTAATGCATATAGAAATGACCCAGTGTTACAGATAAGAACCTTGGAGGTTTTTCTCAGCAATATTAGCTATAGAACTTTTTAAATAAAATTAAGATTAAGTAATAAGATAGTGCACACTGAACAAACCCAACATAGGAATGATAACTAATGTGTTTTCCTTCTCTCTCTTTTTTTCTTTTTCCTTTTTTTGTTTTAGACTGTTTATAGTCAATTGGGTTTTTAACACAATAAAGAAATACATGATTTACAAGTCCTGAAGAAGGCTGAAAAAGGCTGAGATAAAATCGCCGAAACGCTGCGTCGACACCTGTTTTATTTAATGTGAATCATTGTTTGTATTTTATGTGCAATTGTTTGAAATTATTTTAAAAGTTATATTGTTCGATACACAAAAAATAGATGTGAGTCTTGGTATTGATATGTGAAGACAAATGAGATTCTGAATCATATGCTAAAAAATACCGTGACAAGATGAATCCATCTCCATGAGATTTTAATAATATATTTTTACGTAATGTGTTACATGTTTTAATATGAATTTACTGTAATACACTGAATTCTACATATTAATTTTGTTATATAGTTATTTCGATGGAAGGTTTTGGTTCAGTGATTACTATTCGATTGACACTATCACTATTTGATTGACACTACTTCCATAAATTGAAGCACAGAGGGGAATCTTGTTGCGTATAACTTTCTTAACTAGTCCCTTCTGGTCAAACTGGGGTAACTCTCTTACTTTGTAAGATATAATTCTTGCCCACATTAAAAATTTAGGAGTCAAGCTGCTGCTCCTGTCAATAGTGTAGCCTTATAAATGTGAATACTTGTTGTTGTCAATGTGGTGCTCTCTAAAAACCACATGTAGCCTTGAAATGCATGTCCCTGTCAGCAGGCACCCCGGATGCTTACTAACCTTATAAGCCGGATACAGCAGGAGTGATCCACGACGCTAGAGTCCTCTCTCCCCAAGAACGGTATTACCTACAAGGACTCTTAGAAACCCTCTATAAGCAACACCACCCCAGGGGAAAAGGAGGGAAGAAGGATAACAGGGGAAGGGCTGCGGCGACTACACGGAACCTGCACTCAGGACACCTACTCCTGTTGAGAGAGAAGGGACAGAGTGAGCCACCGGAACCACTTACCCACACCTCAGGGAGTAACACAAATACAGAGGGGGTGATATCCCCAGCACACTCACTCAGACGGTTCTCTGTATCGCCCATGCAGTCTCACGCAGTTCAGAGGTACTCACTATCCAGCAGGTACCGGAGAGGAGGTGGAAGGAGTCCTTCCCAGTCGTGGTCACCAAGTAAATGGAGGCGGGGCCGCTCTCCGAGCCTTTCAAGCGGCTCCAAGCGCAGGAACAGCACACAGGATGGGCTCACGGCTGCAGCGTTGTCCGGGCGCTCTCCGAGCCTTTCAGTCGGCTCCAAGCGGGGGAAGAAGGGTCTTGAGGGAGATATGCAGTTCCCGAGGTGGGGAGAGACTCAGGCCAGGTCTCTAGTCGCAGCGGGGCCACAGGTAGAGCGAGCTTCAGTAATTCCCGGGACGAAGCGCCGCTAAGTTTCACACGGTGTCAAGGGTCCCGGCAGAGCGCTCTTGAGTGCGAAGGCCGTCCTTGCCGGAATCCGCAGGGTAGAGCCAGGTGTTAAATGGTAGCGGCAGTTTCAGTCGATAACCTTTTAAGTATTGCCCGGCGGTAATCGCCTCTTATACCATTCGATGATTAACCAACAAAAGAGGCAGGCGCCGGAGACTGGAAGGCAGGAAACAAAGTTTTATTCCGTCGGAGCAGAACACGTCAGATCGGACAGCAAGGTATCGTCTCGAGGTGCTCTAACCACATCTCTGAGGCCTGGCCTCTTATACACAGGTTTATTGCTTTATTACATGTGATACATTCTTGTTGAGACTTTGATGTACGGAAAGACATCCTTGGAATCCCCACTTCAAGCTTGTTCCCACACATATCTACAGTAGAAGTCCCCACCCCACCCATAGTAGGAGATGGCTATCACACAGCTGGACATTCCGCCAATTCCTGGGGGTGTGTGCGACTGGTCGGGTCTCAGGGGGTGGGATGTTGATCTACTGTAATCCCTTTGATGTGGGGTGTCTCCCTTACAGTAGGGGCAATAAACTGCATCCGCAGGGCTAGGTGATGGCCTGGGATCGGTTCGGACAATCGGGCGCAGAGGAAGGGGGTTATCAAAAGGATGCATGACCATGTATGGGATGAAAGGAGGTGTTGGTCAGGCGCGGGATGTGGTTCCATGGCAGGGTCACGCAGAAGGAGAGGGTTTATGGCCCATGTATGAGAGAGCGGGGGTGGCCGGCGCGCGGGGGGATGTTCGCAGCACCAGAGGGACGCGCTGGCGATCGGCAATGAGCGGGGAGAGGGGCCATGGTGTCTAAAATGGCCGCCGTGTGTTTCTGCGTGCGGCGCTGGAGAGAGACAAGATGGCGCAGATAATGTTCAGTTACGGACTAAATTTCCACAGTCCTCCCTTTTAACATATCTCGCCAGCTTGTTTAGTTCGGATCTATCCCCATAATACCACGTACTTCTACCTCGTACAGAGCTTTCATATGTTCTGCTTCAAAGTTCAGAGTCTTAGGGCAGATGCAGTTTGTGAAAAGTGAACATAGAGGTGGCAAGCATTGAATCCCCAGGCAACATCCACACAGTACCACAATCGGTATTAGGATAAACGTAAACAACCTCCACCCCCCAACTTTTAATAGTGTCCCAAAACCAACTGCCAAGCGACCATCCTTCTTGCTCCTGATGAACCTCTGCGGAAAGTCAGTGGAGGTGTTCAATCGCCTTGTAGACTGAGGGTGAGTTATCCGGTACGTAGGTGCAACAGCTGGACCCAATGATGATATCTACCACCTCCTAGCTGAAGAAAAACCTTGTGCGCTATTTCTAACAGAGACCTGGTTGCAAGATGGTGCAGGTCCTTATGTAGCCGCTGCCTTACCCTCTAACTATGCCATTGTTAGAGTAGACAGAGATAAACAAGTAGGAGGGGGCATCGCTGTGATCTTTAACAGGGATTTTAATTGTGATTTTGAAACAGTAAACATTCCTGGATGTGAAGCAGCTTTTTTTAAAATTTCATTGAATCCAAATTTTATGTTTTCTGGATTTCTAATTTATCGTCCTCCGGGAAACAGCAGTGGTTGGGCTGCGAACTTGGCTAATTTCATTTCGCCTTACTTTCTGAATGCCCAAAACTTGACCATACTGGGGGACTTAAATCTTCATTTGGATGACAAATCTAATAGCATAGCTGTTAACCTGTTAGAGGACTTTAATACTTTGAATATGTCTCTACGAAATGAGGGTCCCACTCATAAAGCTGGGCATCTGTTAGACCCCATTATTTCTAGTGTACAGGAGCTAAAATGGTTGAAAACAGACCCTATTTGTTGGTCGGACCATTTTTTAACGCTTTTTAGTATTACTCTTGAACAATTTAATTCGCCAGGCTCCGCTTGCCCTCCAATTTTTATGAGAAATTGGAAAAAGCTAGATCTAACTGAGTTACAGAACGCGTTACAGGCATCCCTCCTTGTTCTGGGTGCTGATATGGAAAGAAATGCGCTGGAAGCCCACACTTGGCTAGAGAGAGCAGTTGACATCTGTCTGCCCGCTACCAGGTGTAGAGGGAATGTCCATCGTCCCCCGGCCCCCTGGTATACGGAAGCACTGAAACTAGAAAAAACCAAGTGTAAGGGACTTGAGAGGAAATGGCACAAACAGTATGATCCTCTTAAAAAGGAAGCATATCGTAAGGCCAGAAACCTCTATCACACGGCCTGTGCTAGAGCTAAAGCATCCTATGTAACAGAGACCATTAATACTGCTGCCAATAAAGCACGGACCCTTTTTAACACAGTTAAAGAATTAGCCGGAGCTAATTCTATGGCAGTTGCACGTCCCCTGACCCCTCAAAAATGTCAAGACCTTGCCACATATTTTGTGGAAAAGATCGAGACTATTCTTGCCAACATTAATGTTCCGGTGAGGGATGACAGGAAAGTTCCTCCCTTAGAAAGCCTACCAGGAATCCGGCTTGTCTCCTGGCCATCCATCTCCCTGGACACCTTGAAATCTTTAGCCACCTCTATCAAGTCGGGCTCTCCATGTGACCCTCTCCCAATTAATATTCTGAGCCAACTGGACGACAGTGCTTTGGGGATTATTGCCGAGACACTAAACGCCTCCATTCATCTGGCAACCGTCCCAGCGTCCTGGAAGCACGCCATGGTCAGCCCTCTGCTGAAAAAGCCGTCAGCTGATCCAGAGGTACTGGCCAACTATCGTCCGATTTCCCTGCTGCCAGCATTCTCAAAAATACTGGAGAAGCGCATCCATGGTGTACTTTCAACTTACACAGAGAATAACAACCTACTCCATTTTTCCCAATCGGGTTTTAGGGCAGGCCACTCCACCGAATCTGCCCTCCTGGGAGTCACGGAGAAGATCAGGGGACTTTTGGACGACGGGCAAACGGTTGCTCTTGTTCTGCTTGATTTAAGCGCAGCCTTCGACACCATCTCACACAACAGACTGCTTGTCAGGATGAGTGAGGATGGTGTCGGAGGGGCAGCGCTGGACTGGATTAGATCTTACTTGAGCAACAGGACGTTTCAGATCTCGTCCTCACAGGCCCAGTCGGACATTTTTCTGTCACCCCACGGTGTGCCTCAGGGCTCAATTTTGAGCCCGCTATTTTTCAATCTGTATCTCCGCCCCCTCGCCGACTTGGCAGAGCGGGTAGGTCTAGAACTTATGACCTATGCGGACGATTCGCAGATTATTTTTTCCCTTACTAACTCAGAATCTTCATCCCCCTCTGTGCTGAAACTAGGCCTTCAGGAAATTTTCAGCTGGATGTCTACGAACCAGCTAAAGCTCAATGGGGAGAAGACAGAGATTCTTCTCCTGGGGAAAAATAAAGATCTGTGGCAGGATACCCACTGGCCACCATCTTTGGGCGCCTTCCCCACCCCGGCTACCCAAGCTAGAAATTTGGGGGTGTGCATTGATGATTCATTATCAATGAAACAGCAGGCCAACAAAGTGGCTGGTGTCTGCTTCACGATCCTTAAATGGCTGCGGAAGATTATCTGGATGCTGCCTGTGGATACCCAGAAGACCGTAGTCAATGCATTAATTACATCTAGGCTTGACTACGGTAACATCTTATACCTGGGTTCCAATCTAGCCGTGATCAGGAGATTGCAGCTGGTCCAGAACTCCGCAGCCAGGTTGCTGTGCAAGATTCCTAGGACAGCAAGGATCTCGAAGCATCTGAGGAACCTGCATTGGTTGAGGGTAGAGAACCGAGTTCGGTTCAAAGCCTTGACATACATGTTCAAGATTAGGGCAGGAACTGCACCAAAATACCTGCAAAAATTGGTTAGGCCCCATGTTCCTACACGCAATCTCCGTTCTTTAAATGGAGCAAATTTCGTGGTTCCCAGGTTCAAACTGGCCCGAATGGGGGGGAAATCTTTCTCCCATCTGGGACCAGTCCTTTGGAATTCCCTCCCCTTAGCCTTACGGAAGGAGGAGAATTTTGCCAGTTTTAAGAAAAACGTTAAAACTTGGCTTTTTAATAAATAATTGTGGTCCTTGACAGTTACTGCCTCTATGTTTTTGACCTCTTAGCCCTGGCGCCGGGAAACCCTTTGTGGGTATCTGTGCGCATTACAAATGCAAAAAATAAATAAATAAATAAATAAATGATGCGGCATGCTCCTCCACGATCAGCCAGAACCACGTCTAGAATGAGGCGGTTCTGAAGAGCTACCAGGCGGACGGCCTGAAGCTCAGCGGTGTTGTTGGTGAGGATGCCGGTTGTAATGTTCATTGTGGTTTCGACTGCCTGGGTTAGGTGCCGGATGGCACGGCTGTTTGCCATTGGACCCCATAGTGGAACAAGTCCCTTTACTGCATCCATGAACTGTGCTCCAGTGGAGTCGGCTTGTACAATGTCCTTTGCACGTTTCTGCCGGTGATGGTTTGCTGGAGCCACATATGTTGGAGGAAGGATAAAAGCGATGTAGCAGGTGCCTCCCCAACCCTTCGGAAGCCAGGTGTAGGCCTTAATACCACAGACGAAGTACATATTTGGGGAGGTAACAAAGGAGGGTGGGTCAACTGAGTCCAATGTTCGGGTGATGAGACAGGAACTGTGGCCTACCGGCTGTGTCCCTAGGCCTTCGAGGCACACCAGACCAGTGATGTTGACGACGGATAGGGCCACTGTTAGGGTGGCGGCCGTTCGTTTCCGGAGGTAAGAGAAGGTGGGTCTGGCTGGGTTGTTGAACACCTGCATTTCAACTCGCTCCTTGGCAGGGATGTCCATATGGAAAGAGGTGTTTGATCTCAGCGGACAAAAGGGGGCAGAGGTTTTTCCAGTTTGGTTCAGCCAGAACCCATTATAGAAGTGCGACACAGTTTTGCCGGAAATGGCATTGTCCTTGTAACTTTCTTGCAGGAGGATTAGCCAAGCGAGGCAGGAGCCATGGACAGAGAAGGGCGAAGGGATGAAAGGGATAGAATGTCCAGTGGCATGTGGTAGCAATCCACAGATCCAGCAGTTAGTGGCATTGGCGGCAAGATTGTGTTGCTGGAGCAGTTGCACAAAAGAGTTATTCCAGAACTCCTTACGTCTTTCTCGGAGTTGGGGTGAAAGTGAAATCAGATGGTGTTCTTTCATGGTGGTGGGTTGAGCAGTGGTCAGCAATGTCTTATGAGCGGGTGCGTTTTCTTCCATGATCCAGAAAGTGACCATGAGAAGGAGGCAAAGGAGAAGGGTAATAAAAAGTGCAATAGTCTTTGAGCTGTGCATTTTGTCAGTCTTTGGGTTTTTGTAGTGGATCTTCGGACGTCCGGTTGCTTCCATCATCTTCATGTCGGGCGCTTCCATCACCTTCAAGGGACTCGGTAGCGGGCAGGACCACAGACTTTGTTTAGTTTCTCTCCTGGAGGCCTTTGAGGTGACTAGGCTACCGCTCTGAGATTTCAACCTAGTTCGTGGTCTGCTTAGCCGAAGTTCCCTCCTTTCGTCGTAGGTTATACCCTTCTTTGGATGGCACAGTGGGATCGGGATATTCAGTCAATTCAAGTGTCTCTGTATTCGGGTAGCAGCTCAGGGATGGTCGGTCTTTGTCCAGAAGTTCCTCTTGGGCGGTGATGTTGTCCGTGGTCGTCAGGGTCGATGATACCTTCTTGCAGTGGTGTGCATGCAGCCAATTACGTTTCCCCTCCACTCGAAGAGCTGTTCGGGTGGTGATCAGGACTTGCAGGGGGCCCGTCCACCGGGGCTCCAGACTCTTGGTGCGCTGGAAGTTGCACACTAGGACAAAGTCACCGGGTTGGATGTCGTGTCCGGGGCCCCTGGAAGCATCGGGAATGGCTTGCAGCACCTGCTGATGGATAACAGACAACGTTTTAGTTAGATTGTACAGATAGTCAGACATGAGGACGTCCGGGACGTCGTGAATGGATGCTGGTTTTGGTGCAGTCCAAAGGTTCATGGGTCGCCCGAAGACGACCTCGTAAGGGGTTAAGTGGTGTTTGGTAGGAGTGGAACGCATTGATAGCAATGCTAGTGGGAGGGCGTCTGGCCATTTCAGTCCTGTGGTGGCAACTATTTTGGCTAGTTTGAGTTTCAATGTGGCATTATGTCGCTCAACCAAGCCTGCAGATTGGGGGTGGAAGACCGCATGAAACTTCTGTTTTACACCCAACCCTTTTAAGATGAGTGGGATAACTTCGGCTATGAAGTGGGGGCCTTTGTCGCTCCACAAAATTCGACAAAGGCCGTAGCGGGGGAAGAATTCTTTCAGTAGTACTTTTGCGGTAGTCATAGCAGTGTTGTCGCGGGTTGGGTAGGCTTCCACCCATTTGCTGAAGGCGCACACAACGACAAGCACGTACTTCAGGGTTTGGCACCTTTCTAACTGAATGTAGTCCATCTGTAGGACTTCAAAGGGGTGACTAGGAACCCCAAACCCTCCCCGGGGTACAGCAGTTCCTTTACCAGGGTTGTGTTGGAGGCATATCAGACATTGTTGGACTAGGCGTTTAGCTGAGTCTGGGATTTTGTCGTTGTGCCAGACTTTGGAGATGAGTTCAATCATGGGGGCAGACCCTATGTGTGCGGGGGAGTGTGTCATGGTCAGCATGGGAATCAGGTATGAGTCAGGTAGCAACCATTTGTTCGCCAGCAGCCTTCATCATCTTTCAATCCCACCCGTGCCCATTCAGTCAATTCGTGTGGTGAGCTGGCCAATTGTATGTCTCTAATGGTTTCCCTAGCATCCTTCCATTTTTCAGTTTGTGACCTGGTCACGTACATGCGTGTTGTTGACCTATTCTCGGCTGTGGTTCGGGCAGTGATGTCAGCCAGCGCATTTCCCTGTCCTATAATGTCCTTCACCTTTTTGTGTGCCTGGCATTTGATCACAGCTAGCCGTGTGGGGAGGAGGACTGCTTCGGTGTAGGATGGGTGTGCCATGGGAAGTCAGGAATCCCCTCTCCTTCCATAGGAGTCCAAAGTGGTGAACCACCCCGAAGGCGTACTGGCTGTCGGTGTAAATGTTTGCGGTTGTCCCCGCTGCTAGGATGCATGCTCGTGTGAGAGCAATCAGTTCAGCCGCCTGTGCGGATCGCTGTGTGATGCGGGCTGTCTCAACAACTGTTCGGGCCGTGGTGACTGCATAGGCGGCTGAAGTGGTGCCGTCGGGGAGCTTGATGCATGAGCCATCTACCCACAGCTCTCCGTCAGGATCTGGGAAGGCAGTATCTCGGAGGTCAACCCTACTCTTGGTCTGTTCGTCGGTGAGGGTCACACAGTCATGTATAGGGGACGCATTGGGGTCATTGTCAGGGAGAGGTAGCAGAGTGGCTGGGTTCAGAGTGGTGCATCGTTTCAACATGATGTGGGGTGCAAGCAGAGTCAGTTCATAACCAGTCAGTCGTGCGCTAGTCAGGTGTTGAGTCTTAGTCTGGTTCAGGAGGGTGTCAACTGCATGGGGTGCTAGCACGGTGAGGGGGTTCGAAAGCACGATCCCCTCACTTTGTCGGATAGAGACAGCAGTGGCGGCTACAGCTCGAAGGCATGCGGGCAAAGCTCTGGCTACAGGGTCAAGAGTGGCAGAGAAGTAGGCACAAGGGCATTGCTTGGGACCTATGGACTGGGTTAGAACAGACAACGCGCATCCCTCTCTTTCGTGGGTGAAGAGGGAGAAAGGTTTAGTGTAGTCTGGGGTTCCTAGGACTGGTGCTGAGCAAAGGGCATCTCGTAATTCTTTGAAGGAGGATTGGCATTCGGGTGTCCAGGGGAGGGGGAAGGGGACATCTTTAGCCAACAGGGAAAGCAGAGGTTTTATAATAAGACTGAAGTTTGGCAACCACTGTAGACAGAAGGAGGTGAGGCCTACCAGAGACCGCACTTGCTTCTGAGTTTTGGGAACAGGCGTTTCTAGGATGGTCTGAATTCGGTCAGGTGTAAGCTTCCTCCCACCTTTGGATAGGAGGTGGCCTAGGTATGTCACTTGGGGTTGGCAGAATTGCAACTTCTTCCTGGAGACCTTGTGACCGTTCTCCGCGAGGAAGTGGAGGAGGTGGATGGTGGCTGTGACTGCAAGTGGAGTGGTGTCGGCCGCCAAAAGAATATCATCGACGTACTGTATTAACACCACTCCGTCCGGTAGTTGAACTGCATCCAGCTGTCTTTTGAGGGCTTGGCTATATATGCTGGGACTCTCGGTGTAGCCTTGTGGTGCCCTACAAAATCTGTACGAACGGGCTTTTAAGGTGAAGCCGAAAAGGTAGCGGCTGTCTGGGTGGATGGGGATGGAAAAGAATGCGTTCTTGAGATCAATAATGGTAAAGGTAGTGGCAGTGTACGGAATCAGGGTGAGGATGGTGGTGATATCTGAGACTACGGGGTACTGAGGTATGACTCCTTTGTTAACCTCTCGTAAGTCGATAATGAAGCGGTATGCTTTCTCATCTCCCTCGCCTTGCTTCTTAACAATGGGTAAGATAGGGCTGTTGCAAACATTACTAACTACTTCTTCTACCACTCCTGCATCGACTAGGGACTGGATGATTTCCACCAATGCCTTCTCGCCTTCGGGTGATATCCGATACTGTGAAAGCTTTGGGAGCACTGCGTCCGGTCGGACAGTTATGTGTACAGGGTTGATCACCATGCGTCCTACGTCTGAGTCGGTTTTAGCCCATAGATGTGTGGGTAACGTGTCAAGTAGGGACAGGTCAGCATCGGTTATGGAGAACATACGTCGTGCGGGACAAGGCCCGAACAGATCTGGGTTATCGTGCAGTATGACTCGAACTCCGTCTGGGGAACATCTGATGGTAGCCCGGAAATGTTTTAGTAAATCAAGACCCATAATGGCGTCGGGGGTGTTGGAGGAGAGCAGAAATGTTGTGTCAGTGGTGTTATTTTCCAAGTCAAAGGAGATTGGTGCGGACAAGGGATTAGTGGAGGGCGTTCCATCAAAGCCTATTGAGGTTACATGTGAGCCAGACAAGGGTGCCCTTGGGATCAGCCATTTAGATAGCGCACTACGTGTCGCCCCAGTATCTACCAAAAATGGAGACTTTGTGCCCAGGACCTTAGCAGTGACGTAAGGACCTTGCTGGTCAACACGGAGTTCGACTGGATCCCTCCCTTGCCCCTGGTGGTCCTATGCAAAGTCATGGGTGTTTTCGTAGTCGGACTGCTGGCACTGGTTCTGTCGGGGGCGGTCGAAGGTGTTTGGTCTGTCCGGCCTGTCGTTGGTAGTGTCGTTCGTGTACCCTCGCCCCTGTCCTCTATTTCTGGGGCTGTTTGCTATGTCGCTTGTGTCCCTATTCTTGTTCATATCCAGAAGGACCGGGCACTGGGATTTCCAGTGTCCGAACCTTTTACAGAACGCATACTGATTCTCGTCTAAGTCCCTACGTCCAGCGTAGGGTGTGGGTGCATGGTCTCTAGGGGGTAGTCTTCTAGGAGCAGTCGGTTGGTAGTTTCCCTTGGGAGGTTCCCTTCCTATGGTCACCCCTTGCAATTGTGCGATCATTACCCTTTCCTTCAGCTCCTTTTTCTTTCTCTCGGAAGCCCTATCGTTCTCATTCTTTTGGTGTTCGTAGTACTGGGCCATCTGGAGGATAGCCGCGGGTTTGGAGGCTGCCCAACTACTCTCGCTGGTCTGTAACTTCTGGGAGACTTCCTGTGACAGACCCTTCACATAATTCTGGACAAAGAGGTGATGTCCGGTTGCAGTGGTCATGTCCTGGCCACTATAATCGGAAAACACTGTCTCGAATCGAGAGAAGTATTCGGATACATCCTCCTGGGGTTTCTGGCGGCAAGCCGTCACTATCGACCAGTCTACCTTCCTTTCTGGGATTAGGGTATTTAATTTCTGAACAATCTTGTCTGGAGTTCCAATATGGCCTTTAGAGGTTTCTGTCCAGGTTCTCGCTGCTTGTCTATGGTATCGAGTTGTACCCAGGTATATCCGAACGGCTCAGTGTGGTCGACTCTGCGGATTTGCTTCCACACATCAGCCGGCAGACATAACCCGAAGAACAAATCGATATCCGCCAAGGTCATTATAGTTGAACCTAAGGCCGTACCTAGTTCTGTGTAAAAGGCAGTCGGGTTCTTTCTTAAGTCGGGTAGGGTTTTTCTAAAGGTCAGGATGTCTTGTCGGTCCCATGGCTGATAGACCCAGTTATATGCAACCCTTCCCTTCGCATCTTGGTGGTTGATGTCATCGTGTGTTCCCTGACCTCGTGGGGGGACCCAGTAAGGAGCGGCTTCCTTGATGGGCATCATGGTATCAGCTTTCCCTGCCTGGGGTTCAGTCGCTATGGGGGTTTCTGTCTTGGTCGTCTGCCTGTGTTCTTTAAGATGTCGGAAGACTTCGAGTGTACGTGTGAAGAGGTCCGTCACATCGCTCTCTCCCCCTTCCCCAATATCAACCTTTCTATACAAGGTTGCTAAGCCTTCGGGACCTTTATCCTGGTACCTATCCTCATAGGCATTCAGAGTGCGATAACAAAGTCGTACGACAAAGTGTCGTCTGTGGTTGTCGGCATACGAGTTATACGTATCTGTCACATATTCCTCACTTTCCTTCCGTTCTACTAGTGTTCTCACTACCTTATCGATTCCGGCTCGTTCACCCTTTGTTAGCCGATTGATTCTGGCGGAATCTTTCTTTCTCGTCTCGGGGTCATCTAACGTTATTGCTAACGTTGTGTTTAGTACAAGAGGCTCGGCCGGCGCGGAGGCCGCGAGGACCGAGGCCCTGGTACTGCTTTCGTTTGCGTTCGGGGGTTGTGGGTGCTGCACTATAGGCTGGGAGGGAGCGTATGGAGGGGGCATGTAGATGATCGGAGGACCTAATAGCAATTCATCGTTCGCCCGTTGCTTGGAAGGCAACTCAGGGTAGAGCGTAGAGGGGGTCCTAACAGGGCACTGGCCTGACGTTTCAGATTCTTGTTTTTGTTTAGCTTCCTTTCTCTCCTTTATTTCTTCCTCTAACTTTCTGGCGGCAAGGTGAGCTGCCTTTCGTAGTTCTTTTTCTGCCTTTACGTCTTCTCTCTTTTTCCGTTGCGTTGTTTCATTGCGCCATATGCCGATACTGTCGAGCATAGTGGGCGTCGTTTTATTGCTACGTAGAGCTATTTCTAGCGTTTCTATTTTATGGTCATCAAAGGATCCCATCAGTGGCCACTGACTTTCGGAGTCCTTTTTTGTATATTTATGCCATAGTTTGCTATAAGCTACAGCGACTAGTCCATATTTAGTAAACATGTCCTTATTAGGGGTGCCTTCCAGTGGAGCCGGATGGTTCATCTCTAATAAGCGGTCCGGGCAGAACCAACTACCAATCAGTGGGGAGAAGATAGGCATGACGGGTTACAACGGGGACAAAAGTCTGCACTACCTATCTTTTCACTGCTTGCAAAGACTAGACAGAATATCTCTATTCCACGTTATTTGTAAGCAGAGAATACCTCAAAAGAACCAATATCGAACAACCAATGTTCGGACAATCAATCAATGGGGAGAAAAATAGGCACAACAGATTACAAAGGGGGACAAAATTCCGCGTTACCTACCCTTCACTATCTGCAAAGACTAGACAGAATATTTCTATTCTACGTTATTTGCAAACAGAGAATATCTCAAAGAGCACTATTCTTCAAAAACAATCAATGTTCGGACAATCAATTAGTGGGGAGAAAAATAGGCACGACAGATTACAAAGGGGGACAAAAGTCCGCGTTACCTACCCTTCACTATCTGCAAAGGGAGAGAGAGTATTTCTACTCTTCCCCGTTTGTAGGCAGTGAATATCTCAAAAAGAACAATCAAATAAGCAATACTAGTATTTTCAATCAATCAATCAATCGTTTCGCAATTTGTCGTGTTACACGACCTTACCCGGACCGCATGGACAGTTTCTCATCTTCCGTCTCCAGCGCCCGATCGTCCTCTACTCTCCGTATTTGCTGCGGCACTCCTGATGGTTCCCAGTCAGGACCGTAGATCACTCGAGAGAGGTCTGCTCGGAACCAGTGAAGTTCGGATGATCGGCTGCCAGACGAGGGTCTATCGGGCAGGATCTCTTCCCGATCGTTGCAGTCGTTCACTCTGTCGTTGGGACCTCTCCCGTTGGATCCACGTGTCGCTGATAGGCCCCACATTGGGCACCAATTGTTAAATGGTAGCGGCAGTTTCAGTCGATAACCTTTCAAGTATTGCCCGGCGGTAATCGCCTCTTATACCATTCGATGATTAACCAACAAAAGAGGCAGGCGCCGGAGACTGGAAGGCAGGAAACAAAGTTTTATTCCGTCGGAGCAGAACACGTCAGATCGGACAGCAAGGTATCGTCTCAAAGTGCTCTAACCACATCTCTGAGGCCTGGCCTCTTATACACAGGTTTTTTGCTTTATTACATGTGATACATTCTTGTTGAGACTTTGATGTACGGAAAGACATCCTTGGAATCCCCACTTCAAGTTTGTTCCCACACATATCTACAGTAGAAGTCCCCACCCCACCCATAGTAGGAGATGGCTATCACACAGCTGGACATTCCGCCAATTCCTGGGGGTGTGTGCGACTGGTCGGGTCTCAGGGGGTGGGATGTTGATCTACTGTAATCCCTTTGATGTGGGGTGTCTCCCTTACAGTAGGGGCAATAAACTGCATCCGCAGGGCTAGGTGATGGCCTGGGATCGGTTCGGACAATCGGGCGCAGAGGAAGGGGGTTATCAAAAGGATGTATGACCATGTATGGGATAAAAGGAGGTGTTGGTCAGGCACGGGATGTGGTTCCATGGCAGGGTCACGCAAAAGGAGAGGGTTTATGGCCCATGTATGAGAGAGCGGGGGTGGCCGGAGAGCGGGGGGATGTTCGCAGCGCCAGAGGGACGCGCTGGCGATCGGCAATGAGCGGGGAGAGGGGCCATGGTGTCTAAAATGGCCGCCGTGTGTTTCTGCGTGCGGCGCTGGAGAGAGACAAGATGGCGCAGATAATGTTCAGTTACGGACTAAATTTCCACACAGGTCCTGGCTCTCGAAACAAGAAAGCACGGGAAACAGGATACGCGAGGTCCGTAACCTCGCCGAACGCCAGGTGGGACTTGATTGACAAGCCCCTGGCCTTCCGTGTATAAGGCTTTTGTACTGCCTCCGGAAGTGCGTTCGCGTGTTCGCTAGGGGTGATGGGTATTGTAGTTTCATCCCCATCACCTCCCTAGCGACGCTTGGAGCGTCACTGTCTCGACGAACGCCAGCTCAACGTCGAAGCCTGACAGAACCCCCGGCAAGGGCCGGCGTCTCGACGGGCCTCCGGGTTTTATAGGATGAGCCGCGTGGAAGCGGCGAAGCAACACAGGGCAATGCAAATTGGCCAGAGGTTCCCAGGACCTCTCCACGGGCCCATAACCCTTCCAATCGATCAAGTAGTGTAGCCTACCTCTGATGTATCTGGAATCTAGTACCCCTTTAACTTCGTACTCTTCCCCGCCATCTAACAGTAGGGGCTGAGGTTTTGGGGGGAGTCTCGTGAGAGGGAGACATGGTCTTAGCAGAGAGACGTGGAACACTGGGTGTATGTGCCATGTGGGCGGGAGTGTCAGTTTCATGGCTACAGGGTTCACTACTTTTACAATGGGGTATGGGCCCACGTATTTTGGTTTCAGGCGGGTGTTCCCCTTTATTCGTAGGTGTCTTGTATCTAACCACGCCTTGTCTCCTACTGTGTAGGCCGGCTCAGAGGTTCTTCTTTTATTTGCGTAGTGTTTGTCTCTTTCTTGTGCTGTTTCCAGTTGTTTCTTTGCCGTCTGCAACACCTTTTTCAGGTGCGAGTGATGTTCTTGGATAGAAGGGTGTTTGGTTTGTGCAGGCCATTCAAAGGGCAACATGTTTGGATGGTATCCTGTTAAACAGAAGAAGGGGGAGCATCCCAGCGATGAGTGTTCGGCATTATTGTAGGCGAATTCCGCCATCCATAGCAGCGTACACCATTCCTCTTCGTGGAGCAACGTGAAGCATCTAAGGTATTGCTCCAACGTCTGGTTCAGCCTCTCCGTCTTGCCGTCTGTTTGAGGGTGGTAGCTAGTGGAGATACGGGCGTCCACCTTCATGACTTGACACAAGGCCTTCCAGAAATGCGACGTGAACTGCGTTCACCTGTCAGTAATGAGAACCGCTGGGATTCCATGGCTCCGTACGATATGTTGTAAGAACTGCTGGGATAGGCCCGCCGCTGAAGGGAGTTTCTCCATGGCAATAAAATGGCCTTAGTCAAGTGGTCTATGACGGCCAGGATGGTAGTCATTCCCCTACTGGGGGGCATATCCACTATAAAGTCCATAGACAGAGTGTGCCACGGAGCTGGAGGGATTGGAATAGGTTGGAGCAGTCCGCTCGGTCGTTGGTGCTGAGACTTCCCTTGCGTGCATATGGCACACCCTGCTACGTAGGCCGCAGTGTCCGTAGATAATGTAGACCACCAAAAATGGCGCTTCATTGCCATCGTGGTTTTATGTACTCCCAGATGTCCTCCCAAGGTGGAGTCGTGAACCCATCTGAAGGCTTGTTGTTGTAGGGAAGAAGTCGGCAGATATAAGCGTTCATCCTGATATAAGAGACGCTGCTTGGAGGACCGATGTAGCGGGTCTTCAGCTACCCAACCTACTTCATCGGCTACTGAGGTTTGGTTTCGCACTTCTTCTATGAAGTCAGGTGTAGTGGCGGCTGCCGTCCTCTCATCAGAGAACGATGCCGACTTCAGGATAAGGGGGTTGTCTGTGGCGGACGCAGGGCTCGTAATGAAGGGATTTTGGGGCCGGGACAGCGCATCGGCCTTTCCGTTCTGTGGCCCAGGACGATATTTGATTACGAAGTCGTAATCAGAGAAAAACAACGACCAGCGTAGTTGTCTGGGGGTCAGGGCTCTGGCGGTTTTTAAGAATAAGAGATTCCGATGGTCCGTATAGATTTCCACGGTGTGTCTTGCGCCGAGCAAATGATGTCGCCACTCTTCACACCCTCTTTTTATGGCCTGAAGCTCCTTATCCATAATGCTGTAGTTCACCTCACAGGGAGATAATTTCTTGAAAAAAAATGCAACGGGGTGCAACTGTCCGGTTTCTGGATGTCTCTGTGATAGAATGCCCCCTATTGCATATTGGGAGGCGTCGGTTTCGACCATAAAGGGACGTGTGGCATCCGGATGTCGGAGCACTGGGGCGGTTGTGAAGCAGACCTTCAATGTCTGAAAGGCTTGTTCCGCTGCAGTGGTCCACTCGAAGGAGGCTCCTTTCCTCAGGAGAAGGGTTAACGGTTGTATAATACCAGAAAAGTTCTTTATAAAGCGGCGATAAAAATTTGCGAAGCCCAAGAAGCTTTGTAGGGATTTCACATTGGTAGGTGATTCCCACTGGGTAATAGCCCGCGTTTTCTTATCGTCCATACACAATCCGTCGGGACCGATGACGTATCCCAAAAATTCCACCTCAGAAACGTGGAACAAACACTTCTCCAGTTTGGCGTATAGCGCAAACTTATGTAGGCGCTCCAGCACCACCGCCACGTGCTTCACATGTTCTTCCATGGACGCGGAGTACACCAAGATGTCATCGATGTACACGATGCATGATACGTCCAAGAGGCCCCTCAGTACTTCATCCATGAAGTACTGGAACGCGGCGGGGGCGTTGCACAGGCCAAAGGGCATTACCGTATATTCGAACAAGCCGAATTTGGTCTGGAAGGCGGTCTTCCACTCATCGCAATGTCTTACCCGCACCAAATGATAGGCTCCCCTGAGGTCCAGTTTGGTGAATATGTTTGCGGTTTTCAGTTGGTCTAAAAGAACAGGGATCAACGGCAGGGGATATCTGTTCTTTATAGTGACCTTGTTGATCGCCCTGTAGTCAATGCAGGCCCTTAATCCGCCCTCTTTCTTCGGAATGAAGAAGATCGGAGAGGAGGCAGGCAAGGAAGACGGACATATGAACCCAGAGGAAAGCATGTCGTCGAGATAACTCTGGAGGTACGAGGTTTCTGCTTCGGTGAGGGCGTAGATTCTACTGCAGGGTATGCTGGCTCCAGCCTCTAGCTCGATGACGCAATCATAGTCTCTCTGCGGAGGTAATCTTTTTGCCTCTTGCGTGTTGAAGACAGTCTTGTATCTTTCGTATACGCTTGGTAACTCGGTGACTGGATTTACACATGGCTGTTTGCAAGTGCTGGCAAGGAACCCCGCGGAACTTCCACTATGGGGCGAGGTCCTGACTCGTTCTGCGGTGCAGTGTTCTTGGCAAAATGAAGAATTCAGAGTCACGGTGCGTGCAGTCCACCTCACTAAGGGATCATGGAGAGTCAGCCAGGGCATTCCTAGTATGAGCTTGAAATGGGGGGCATCGATTAGGTCAAATCGTATCTGTTCGAAGTGGTTCAACCCTATTTGCATCACGAGGGGCTTAGTGTGATAACACACCGGACCCGAGGTCAGAGCCAAGCCGTCCACTGCCTTCACCATCTCGGGGATATCCTTTTGATCACAGGGTATATCTAGTTTCTTGGCGTATTGTTGGTCTATAAAATTACCGGTGGCGCCGGAATCCAGTAGGGCGTGGACAACCACAGATATGTCATGAGGCAAGTTCAACAAGACGCACACATTCATGTGGGCGACTGAGGGCTGTATAGTATTGGCTGCAGCCGGGAAGACCTCATCGATTCTAGGCCTCAAACAAGCGGTCCTCATCTTATTTGGGCTCGTCAGTTTCCCTGGTCCTCGGTCGTGTAATCCACTACGGACATGGTCTTAAGCCCAGGACTTCCTGTAGTTGCGTTCTTGGATCGACTTCGGCAGTCTTTGATGAAGTGGCCCGGCTTGCCGCAATATAAGCAGAGTTTCTGAGTTCTCCTTTTCTCTCTTTCTGCTTGACTCAGGGGGCCTCGGATGCCACCGATCTGCATGGGCTCGGTCCCTTCCCCTTGGGAAGGCCTTTCCTCAGAAACCGATCGGGGCCGGATGGGAAGGAACCTGGTATCGCTGCGATTCTTGTCCCCTTTCCGCTCTTGAAGCCGGTGGTCCAATTGGACAGTTAAATCAATTAATTCTTCACAAGTGGCCGGCATTTGTACCACTTGGGCCAGAACATCCTTGAGCTCGCTTCTCAACCCTTGATAGAATAAGGATGTTCTCTTTTCTATCTGCCAGTCCGTTTCTACCAAGAGTCGGTTGAAGGAGGTAATGTAAGTCAGTAGGTCCTATGACCCTTGTTTCAGGGTAAGGAGTTCTTTATCCAACGACATTTGATGCGCCTTGCGATCAAACAGCCTTTGCATCTCCACACAGAAGGCTGGGAAGTTGTACAGAACAGGATCATCCCGTTCGATCAAAGGGAAGGACCAGCTAGCAGCATTACCTCCTAAATAAGACATTACAAAGGCCGTTTTTGCCTGGTCATTCGGAAAGACAGTCGGTTTGCACAAGAAATGGAGCCTACATTGGCCCATAAAGATGCCATACTTCTTTGGGTCCCCAAAGAATCGTTCAGGAGGGCAAGGGGCAGCTGCATGGGCTGAATGATCTGAACCGGGGGAGTACCGGATTGGTGAGGTGTAGAGGAAGAGTGATGTGGGAAGACCCCGGAGCTTAGTGACCCCCCGCCGGAAGCCTGGGTACCCCCTTCCGCTACATGTGTTTGAGTTCTCACTGGCGGAGGCAGGGTCCAGTCTCTAATATAGGAACCCCTTTTTGTCCCAGCTGGAGGGTGACGGGACAGGCAGGCTACCTCTCTTTTCATGGTGCCCATCTCATTCTTAAGCTCCAGATTCTCCACCCTGAAGGCGTCCACTTCCGCTCGAAGCACGTTCAAGGTATCCAACGTAGTGGCCAGGACGGTAGCGGTATCCATCGCTCGGGCTGTATTTATCCATGGGCTTGTCAATCTGTCAGCAGGCACCCCGGATGCTTACTAACCTTATAAGCCGGATACAGCAGGAGCGATCCACGACGCTAGAGTCCTCTCTCTCCAAGAACGGTATTACCTACGAGGACTCTTAGAAACCCTCTATAAGCAACACCACCCTAGGGGGAAAGGAGGGAAGAAGGATAACAGGGGAAGGGCTGCGGCGACTACACGGAACCTGCACTCAGGACACCTACTCCTGTTGAGAGAGAAGGGACAGAGTGAGCCACCGGAACCCCTTACCCACACCTCAGGGAGTAACACCAGTACAGAGGGGGTGATATCCCCAGCACACTCACTCAGACGGTTCTCTGTATCGCCCATGCAGTCTCACGTAGTTCAGAGGTACTCACGACCCAGCAGGTACCGGAGAGGAGGTGGAAGGAGTCCTTCCCAGTCGTGGTCACCAAGTAAATGGAGACGGGGTCGCTCTCCGAGCCTTTCAAGCGGCTCCAAGCGCAGGAACAGCACACAGGATGGGCTCACGGCTGCAGCGTTGTCCGGGCGCTCTCCGAGCCTTTCAGTAGGCTCCAAGCGGGGGGAGAAGGGTCTTGAGGGAGATATGCAGTTCCCGAGGTGGGGAGAGACTCAGGCCAGGTCTCTAGTCGCAGCGGGGCCACGGGAAGAGCGAGCTTCAGTAATTCCCGGGATGAAGCGCCGCTAAGTTTCACACGGTGTCAAGGGTCCCGGCAGAGCGCTCTTGAGCGCGAAGGCCGTCCTTGCCGGAATCCGCAGGGTAGAGCCAGGTCCTGGCTCTCGAAACAAGGAAGCACGGGAAACAGGGTACGCGAGGTCCGTAACCTCGCCGAACGCCAGGTGGGACTTGATTGACAAGCCCCTGGCCTTCCGTGTACGAGGCTTTTGTACTGCCTCCGGAAGTGCGTTTGCGCGTTCGGTAGGGGTGATGGGTATTGTAGTTTCATACCCATCACCTCCCTAGCGACGCTTGGAGCGTCACTGTCTCGACGAACGCCAGCTCAACGTCGAAGCCTGACAGTCCCACAGCAGCTACTGGTGTTAACACTACAATGCTCTGGTATTTGTGCTGGTGACCTGATGTGGGAGTCATTATTCACTTTTGA
This sequence comes from Triturus cristatus, assembly GCF_964204655.1. Classification (NCBI taxonomy): domain Eukaryota; kingdom Metazoa; phylum Chordata; class Amphibia; order Caudata; family Salamandridae; genus Triturus; species Triturus cristatus. The sequence continues at coordinate 77,624,475 of NC_140581.1, forward strand.
CATCATCTGGATCTGCATCTGATTCCACATGTTGCATCATGTGATTTCCTGTGAAGCCATCCGGGTCAGAGACTTCTCCATCTGTTTTCCACCAACTGACTTCAAATGTAGGGGCATATTTATGAGCCCCTTGCGCCACTGTAGCGTCACTTTTTCTGCTCTGGCAGGGAAAACAAACAAATCATGGATATGGGCTCATAGATTTGAAGGAAGGCAAGGCAGCGCAAATCGCTGTGTTACCTTACTCTGCGCTAGGGAGGTGTTCCTTGGTCGTTGCGGTGGGTGTACCCATGCAACACCCATGGATTTTGAAGCTTCTACAAATTTAGAAGGCCATGTAAAGCTGGGGACGCGCCAAAACCTTGCACCTCCTGAGAAGAGGTATAACAAGGAGAAATAACTTTATTTCTCCTCGCTTATCACTCTTTCTAATTGTGCTGCATTTTGCAACACACGCACAGAGAGGAACAAGCATCAATGGATTGTTTTTGTGCAGGAAGGTTGCCCTTTCCTGCAATTAAGCAATCATGTCAACAACACAGGCAACCTTGCACCGTGGTGTAAAGGTGCTGCATTTGCGTTAGGGTGCCGAAACTGGGCCAGCGCAGATGGAAAGGACAGGAATGCACCGTATTGTATAAATATGGTGCATTACTGTCCTTTCACTTTGACGTAGGGCAGCACAGCGAGGTAACTTGCTGCGGGTCCTACGCCAAATCCCCATAAATTTGCCCCGCAGTGTTTTAGCTGTTTTGTTTAAATCACATATTATGCAGACTATGATCCCAATAGATTTTACAGCAGCTCCAGTAGCAAAATTATGGGATATGTAGAGATGTTTAGCTATTACCAGTACCAATAAGTTTCTAAAGTAAATAAAACTGCTAGAAAAAAGTTTTAAAACATACTACCATTAGGCACAGACTCTGCAGATATTCTGTTTTGCTACCTCAGGCTTCAAAACTTAAAATACTACCTTTATTGATGCTTTTTGCAGAACAAACGCATGATTTTGTATTTTTTATAAATATGAATTGTAAAACGATATTTATGAAATGTATACTGATTACCTTATGGTAAAAATCAAAAAGGTCTTGGAAGTTTGAAAACAAAAGAGATTCTACAACAAAAGGGTTCAGTTTGGGGGTGAGACCCAAATGTTTTTATTGAATTCAATTACAAAATCCCTGGGTTATGCTGATTTGGATTCTTGTTTAAAAACAATGTCCTTGCTGACGACTACATCATTAAATTGCACATCATGTTATTCCTATTACTCATTAGTGGTCCATCGCTCTCTGTCCCAGGGCCCGGGTATAGATCACTGGACATACCAACAACCAAAAAGTGCTCCCATTTGTCAAGTAGAGGGGAAATAATAAATAAACATGGGCAGCATAGGAATCACTTAATCTCCGCACACCTAAAACCAAAAAGTTAACCTGACCTTGTGTAATGCAACTGGTGCTTTTGTTAGTCCCTTCAATATCTTTGGGTTAGTCAAGTTTGCGCTCTACAAAAATGCCACCAAAAATTACTCTGCGATTTGTAATGCAACTACTAGTCTTCACTCTTTGAAGTCAGGGAAAATAAAAGAGGCAATTTCAAAAACAGCGTATGAAGCATCTAACATTTAATCACAGTAATTGAACAGGACGGGGAGATTAATTGACGGGCACCAAAGCTGAACCAGTAAACAAGGTCAAACAGTGACACGAAGAGGAATCAAATAAAAAAATAGCCCCCCAAATGAACACATAAACACAGAAGCATAATGTTACCAGTAATTGGGGTCTGCTCTCTGGGAGGAAACCAAACACAAAAAGGAGGGACAGGGAGAAAAGATTAACCAACAGTAAGCAAGCATGTTTGAACAACAATCGAAGAACAAATAAGAAGGCAATGGGTGGGCTGTAAGCCCATAGAGTGAATTCAGCATGTCTCGAAGAGACAATACATGTGCTGCCTAGGCTCAACCTAAAAAGAAAAATAAGACTGTGAGCTTGAGGGAGGCAAAGGCCAAGCCAGGTGGGAGATAGGGTGAGGATACTTAATGTAAAAAAAAGGGACAAAGCATCACATGAAGAAGAGAGCCACACAAAGCATGGGCAGAGAAAGACATGAGGGATAGATAAAGAAGGGGGTGAGTGGAGGAGCACATGAGGAAGAAGCAACACAGACCACAGGATAGGGAGAAGCACGTGGATGAGAGAGAGCAACAAAGAGCACAGGGAACAGAGAAATAACACAAGGGAGACAGTTGAAAAACATCAGTAATCTCAAGGACAGCTGAACTAAAAAATAAAAGCCTGTCCCTAAAAAGTGGGCAGTGGAAAGGCACTAGTAAGTCAAGGAAGAGGATGGCACAAAGGCTATGTTTTAGGGGAGGTATGCACACATGATAAAACAAGATAGACAAGGAAGCCATGGACTAATGTGCAAGGAAATGCAGAAAAGAGGAAATAGTGTAACATTAAAGCCATGGACATAATGTAAGGGTTGCCAGGGGTTGCAGCTGCAACACCTGGCATGCCCATTGTAACCCCTGGCAATGCCGTTGTGACCCCTGGCCTCAGAGGTGGCAAAATCAGTGCCAGGAACACTGTGTTAGCTTGTCCTTATCGATGTTGTTTGGGGCTCCACTCTGTATTCTGTCAATTCTTTTTATTAAACTAATGTCGAATAATATTACCCATTCACTATTAGTATAATAAAACATTGACCACAGTTAGCTGGAATAAGACCTTCCCTGGCAGACGAGGAAAGTAAAAAAATGATTTTACATGCATGTTATGTGCTGCTTGCAGGTGACAGTGTGTTTACATAGTAGAGAGTGTGAATTTGTGTATGTTTAAGCGTGTGTCAGTGAAAGTAATGGTCAAAGGGCGTGCTATCTCACTTACGCTACCCCAGGCATTTTGGTGAATTGGCATCCATGATTAAAGCGAACTGTTGGTAAGAAATAGGACAGCTTAAAACCCACTGTAAATTATTGATATGCCCACACAAATGCTTACTTGCAAATGCCTGGGTCCAAATTGGGACGGCATGGTGATCAAATGAACAATGGATTTAACCCAGATCTGTGACTGAGGGTAAATGTTTGACAATGTTCAGCATTTTGTCTATCATCTTTTTGTTTTGCTATAGTTGCCCTAAGTGTGAAGGGTTTGCACAGACATGCAGCGATACTGCAGGGGTCCCAGGTCTCACATAACCTCCTCTGGTCTCTGTCCTGCACAATCCCATCAGCAGCCTACATACTGCTCTGAAATATTCACCACAGGAATCAGGAACCAGAGGTTTGAAGGAGCACCCTAGGGCAATCCCTTGCAAGCCTCTCCCTGCCCTAATTAAGAAATGAATAGTGCCTTCCCTACCATTTGTTTTTAAACTGCAATATTGGGAACTGTGACACATTCCCTTACACCGGTCGAATAAGGAGCAGTATTGCATCAGATTAATCTACCTATCATAATTACAGTTCACTCATTAAATGAGTGATAATGATTGCCAAATTATACTCAGATCCCCAGAGGTGATTGTGTGATAAGATGTCACTACTACTAGGGGCACAAAATTCCACTTATCTACCCTATTTCCAGTGACACTGGCAAGTGTGCCTTATCATCAGGTCCACTGTAATTATGGAACTGTGCGGCGATGACACATTGGCATTGTTATGAATTTGATGCATTTGCCACATAAAAAGGTTACTAAAAGCATAGTTACACGTGTTGCCGCACAGCACGAGGCCCTTTGCAAAACTTGACTGGTCACCTTTTTGTAGCTTATTGCTGTATTTGGATATTAAATTCATACTAATGAGGTGTAACTAAGGCTCAGACAGTGAATAACAAGTGTGAAAATGTCAAAATAATGAAGAAACACTATTACAAAATGTGCACTTTACACCGCATAATTAGCTGTTTCTTTCCACATAACTTACTCAACCCTGCGACATAATTCCTGTGGCCCTCCACTGCCACATAATTACAGTGGCCCTGATTATTTGTGTCAGCTATAGCATACAATGTCAGCACAGATGCCACTTCTTACTTGTTCCAGGTCTCTGATTTCTGCATAGCATGTATCTGGAGTGGCTGAACTTGTAGCAGAAGCTGAAGCAGGAGGCTTCTTCACCACCGCGTATGCTGGGCTTTGCATAAGGTCTGGAGGCTGAAAGACAGAGACCATGGGCTGATCAGAAATGAGATGTGAGCTGCCCTGTGAATACTTAGCACAGCTGACCTGAGGTTCATGCAAAACAACTGATCCTGCTAGGTCCACCACTATCAAGGATGACTTATGCAACACACAGAGAGCTGGATTAGCAGTAGCAGGAGGGTGCACGAGAGATGGGAGTGCGGGGGGTGCACAAGAGGCGAGGGAGTAGTCCGAGTGTCTCCTTGTCCAAGAAGACACTGGGACTACGTCACAGACTGACTGTGCAATCCCAGGCTGCTCTCATACAATGAGAGCAGCCCAGGGATTGGCCTGAGTGGGCTGAAAAGACGCACAGCTCAGGATAGGGAGTCTGTGCTGTTTCTCCGGCCTGGCTGTTCAATGTTGGAGAAACCTAAGTGTGCATGTGTGTGTGATCGGCTCAAACGGCTGGCCAAACACACATGCGCACTTAGAGAGTGCACATAGCAGCTCTCCTCCCCCTCCCATGGCTCTGATCCCACTCCTCCCTGCTGCACGCTGGCTCAGCCAGCAACTGAAAAATTAAACAATAAGATATATTGTTTTATTTTACAGGTGCTGGCTCTGAGCCAGCGGGACGATGCTCCTCCACCACTGCAGTGGAGCCGCGCTGCATCATATGGTGTTTACAAACCAATAGGTTACACGTTTCAATCAACATATTGCACAGAGATCAGTAAATTACAAAAGTGAGCCAATAAAGTATACAAGTGAAACAGTACATTAAACATATGCATCAATATTTTACTTTTGAAAAGAACTATGAATGTATTTGGTAAGTCAACCACTATGAATGGCATGAGCCAATATGTGCCACATATCAGGTACCTAAAGATTGGTCTTCTTGGCCCTCAATACTTAATACCTAACTGCTTAAATCCAATCCTTCGATTATTTTAACTTGAAGGTTCAAAAACGGGATATGGAATGAAATTTTAATATAGGCAACGTCGGGTTTTAGTTCGTGTTGGGAAACGAGGAGTTTACGATTGCCTGACAACAAAATGGGCGACACCTACGTACGAAGTACGTCCAATTAACCAGCAAGTGTATAAAACGCGGCTTTCTCGAACCCGGAAACAGAACCAAAGCCTGAGACATACGCAATACCGACCAACAGAGGTAAGGAGCGGGGGAGACCTCCTAATAGACTGGGGTCTAAATTGAATTGAGACTAGAATTGAGACGAAGTTATACTCGGAAATAAAAAAAAGGGGGACTCCTTAATACACTGGGGTTTACATTTTAACTGTGATTACAACTGAGGGAAAGTAATACACTGAATGGACACCTATATATGTAATGGCAGTAGTGGTAAATCGATAGATAAGTAAAACATCTTTTTCATGAAGGTATGGATTAATTAACGTGAGAATTTCAATAACTATTTATATTAATGGAATTACAAACTGACCTAATATGTCCTTGTAAGATTGATCACAGATAAAAGAATAAAATACACATAGTTATCAATAAATGAGAGCGGGAGTGATAGTGCTGGGTCCATAACCATAAGCTACAACAAAGAGGATCCCATAGATTTAACATTTAACATTTAGTGGAGATCCTTAAATTTGACAGCACTAAGGAACAACCTACACAAATAAAACAGTAGGACAGGAGTAATGGTAGCGCTTTTAAATTCAAGACCATAGCATTAAAAGCAATATGTATTTGTTTATCCAATAGAAATCAGGGATCATGACAATTTGAAAGATATGACCAGATGGATCTCGGGACCAAGGACGTTTGAAATACTACAAAGTGATGCACTTATTGAATTGATAACTAACTAAACTCAATCAGGGTAAGTTGCTACTTAGGAGTTGAAATGAATAGGCATATGCCATATACGTTTCCTTTTGAATTTAATAATTTTGAAATCATTAAGACAATATTGTATATGTTTTTAGGGCGATAATCTACATAATAACCGGCTATCAGTGAACCCTGAGAAATTTTGAATAAATTAAAAGATTCCAGAGTAAGTAAATTACGTTATGCCTGGATAATTCATTATTAATGGAGGATTGAAACTATTAAAACCCATAAACACCCCTTTCTTTACATATCTCAAAATAACATAGGTTTCTTATCTGGAAGACTGTTTTTCTAATGGATGGATACGATTGGAAGAAAATAGCCTAAAATTAGAGGAAGTGCACCCTAATCTTGAGGATAGGGGCATAGAAGCGAACCTGACCTATAAAGGCATTAATTGGTGCGATGACAGGTTTTATGATATATTAATGCATATAGAAATGACCTAGTGTTAAGGATAAGAACCTAGGAGGTTTTTCTCAGCAATATTAGCTATAAAAAATAATTGATAACATTAAGATTAAGCAATAAGATAGTGCACACTGAAACAGCCCGACATAGGAATAAGTAATGTCTTTTCATTCTCTCTCTTTTTTTCTTTTTTCTTTTTTTGTTTTAGACTGTTTTTAGTCAATTGGGTTTTTAACACAATAAAGAAATACATGATTTACAAGTCCTGAAGAAGGCTGAAAAAGGCCGAGATAAAATCGCCAAAACGCTGCGTTGACACCTGTTTTATTTAATGTGCATCATTGTTTATATTTTATGTGCAATTGTTTGAAGTTATTTTAAAAGTTATATTGTTCGATACACAGAAAATAGATGTGAGACTTGGTATTGATATGTGAAGACAAATGAGATTCTGAATCATATGCTAAAAAATACCTTGACAAGATGAATCCATCTCTATGAGATTTTAATAATATATTTTTATGTAATGTGTTAAATGTTGTAATATGAATTAACTGCAATACATTGATTTGTACATATTAATTTTGTTACATAGTTATTTCGAGGGAAGGTTTTGGTTCAGTGATTACTATTCGATTGACACTATTACTATTTGATTGATACTACTTCCATAAATTGAAGCACAGTGGGGAATCTTGTTGCATATAACTTTCTTACCCAGTCCCTTCTGGTCAAACTGGGGTAACTCTCTTACTTTGTAAGATGTCATTCTTGCCCATATTAAATATTTAGTAGTCAAGCTGCTGCTTCTGTCAGTAGTGCAGCCTTATAAATGTGAATACTTGTTGTTGTCAATGTGGTGCTCTCCTACAACCACATGTAGCCTTGAAATGCATGTCCCACAGCAGCTACTGGTGTTAACACTACAATGCTCTGGTATTTGTGCTGGTGACCTGATGTGGGAGTCATTATTCACTTTTGACATCATCTGGATCTACATCTGATTCCACGTCACATCATGTGATTTCCTGTGAAGCCATCCGGGTCAGAAGCTTCTTCATCTGTTTTCCACCAACTGACTTCAAATGTAGGAGCATATTTATGAGCCCCTTGCGCCACTGTAGCGTCACTTTTTCTGCTCTGGCAGGGAAAACAAACAAATCATGGATATGGGCTCATAGATTTGAAGGAAGGCAAGGTAGCGCAAATCGCTGTGTTACCTTACTCTGCGCTAGGGAGGCGTTCCATAGTCGTTGCAGTGGGTGTACCCACGCAACACCCATGGATTTTGACGCTTCTACAAATTTAGAAGGCCATGTAAACCTGGGGACGCGCCAAAACCTTGCACCTCCTGAGAAGAGGCATAACAAGGAGAAATAACTTTATTTCTCCTCGCTTATCACTCTTTCTATTTGTGCTGCATTTTGCAACACACGCAGCGAGAGAAACAAGCATCAATGGATTGTTTTTGTGCAGGAAGGTTGCCCTTTCCTACAATTAAGCAATCATGTCAACAACACAGGCACCCTTGCACCGTGGTGTAAAGGTGCTGCATTTGCGTTAGGGTGCCGAAACTGTGCCAGCGCAGATGGAAAGGACAGGAATGCACCGTATTGTATAAATATGGTGCATTACTGTCCTTTCACTTTGACGTAGGGCAGCACAGCGAGGTAACTTGCTGCGGGCCCTACGCCAAATCCCCATAAATTTGCCCCGCAGTGTTTTAGCTGGTTTGTTTAAATCACATATTATGCAGATTATAATCCCAATAGATTTTACAGCAGCTCCAGTAGCAAAATTATGAGATATGTAGAGATGTTTAGCTATTACCTGTAAGAGTAAGTTTCTAAAGTAAATAAAACTGCTAGAAAAAAGTTATAAAAAATTCTACCATTAAGCACAGACTATGCAGCTATTCTGTTTTGCTACCTCAGGCTTCAAAACTTAAAATACTACCGTTATTGATGCTTTTTGCAGAACAAACACATGGTTTTGTATTTTTTATAAATATGAATTGTAAAACGATATTTATGAAATGTATACTGATTACCTTATGGTAAAAATCAAAAAGGTCTTGGAAGTTTGAAAACAAAAGACATTCTACAACAAAAGGGTTCAGTTTGGGGGTGAGACCCATATGTTTCCCTGGGTTATGCTGATTTGGATTTTTGTTTAATAACAATGCCCTTGCTGACGACTACATCATCAAATTGCACATCATGTTATTCGTATTACTCATTAGTGGTCCATCGCTCTCTGTCCCAGCCCCAGGGTATAGATCGCTGAACATACCAACAACCAAAAAGTGCTCCCATTTGTCAAGTAGAGGGGAAATAATAAATAAACATGGGCAACATCGGAATCACTTAATCTCCGCACACCTAAAACCAAAAAGTTAACCTGACCTTGTGTAATGTAACTGGTGCTTTTGTAAATCACTTCAATATCTTTGTGTCAGTCAAGTCTGCGCTCTATAAAAATGCTCCCAAAAATTACTAGGACCGTTTGTAATGCAACTACTAGTCTTCACACTTTGAAGTCAGGGACAATAAAAGAGGCAATTTCAAAAACAGCGTCTGAAGCATCTGATATTTAATTGCAGTAATTGAACGGGACGGGGAGATTAAGTGACGGGTACCAAAGCTGAACCACTAAACAAGGTCAAACAGTGACACGAACAGGAATCAAATAAGAAAATAGTCCACCAAATGAACACATAAACACAGAAGCATAATGTTACCAGTAATCGGGGTCTGCTCTCTGGGAGGAAACCAAACACAAAAAGGAGGGACAGGGAGAAAAGATTAGCCAACAGTAAGCAAGCATGTTTGAACAACAATCGAAGAACAAATAAGAAGGCAATGGGTGGGCTGTAAACCCATAGAGTGAATTCAGCATGTCTCGAAGAGACAATACATGTGCTGCCTAGGCTCAACCTAAAAAGAAAAATAAGACTGGTAGCTTGAGGGAGGCAAAGGCCAAGCCAGGTGGGAGATAGGGTGAGGATACTTAAAGTAAAAAAAAAGGGACAAATCATCACATGAAGAAGAGAGCCACACAAAGCATGGACAGAGAAAGACATGAGGGATAGATAAAGAAGGGGGTGAGGGGAGGAGCACATGAGGAAGAAGCAACACAGACCACAGGATAGGGAGAAGCACGTGGATGAGAGAGAGCAACAAAGAGCACAGGGAACAGCGAAATAACACAAGGGAGACAGTTGGAAAACATATGTAATCTCAAGGACAGCTGACCTAAAAAATAAAAGCAGGTCCCTAAAAAGTGGGCAGTGGAAAGACACTAGTAAGCCAAGGAAGAGGATGGCAAAAAGGCTATGTTTTAGGGGAGGTACGCACACATGATAAAACAAAATAGACAAGGAAGCCATGGACTAATGTGCAAGGAAAAGCAGAAAAGAGGAAATAGCGTAACATTAAAGCCATGGACATCATGTAAGGGTTGCCAGGGGTTGCAGCTGCAACACCTGGCATGCCCATTGTGACCCCTGGTACTGCCGTTGTGACCCCTGGCCTCAGAGGTGGCAAAGTCAGTGCCAGGAACACTTTGTTAGCTTGTCCTTATCGATGTTGTTTGTGGCTCCACTCTGTATTCTGTCAATTATTTTTATTAAACTAATGGCGAATAATATTACCCATTTACTAGTAGTATAATAAAACATTGAGTACAGTTAGCTGGAATAAGACCTTCCCTGGCAGTGGAGGAAAGTAAAAAAACGACTTTACATGTATGTTATGTGCTGCTTGCAGGTGAAAGTGTGTTTACATAGTAGAGGGTGTGAATTTGTGCATGTGTAAGCGTGTGTCAGTGAAAGTGATGGTCAAAGGGCGTGCTATCTCACTTACGCTACCCCAGATATTATGGTGAATTGGAATCCATGATTAAAGCAAACTGTTGGTAAGAAATAGGACAGCTTAAAACACACTGTAAATTATTGATATGCCCACACAAGTGCTCACTTGCATATGCCTGGGTCCAAATTGGGACGCCATGGTGATCAAATGAACAATGGATTTAACCCAGATCTGTGACTGAGGGTAAATGTTTGACAATGTTCAGCATTTCGTCTATCATCTTTTTGTTTTGCTATAGTTGCCCTAAGTGTGAAGGGTTTGCACAGACGTGGGTCCCGAGCTCGCTACGCCACTGGATTTAAGCTAGACTAGCTGATGAGGGGTGATACCCCGATACCAGTCCCAGGATGCTTGTTTTCTGGTCCGGGGCGGATTTGGCCTGGAAGTTCGGGCTTGACTGTTCCCAATGGGTACGGGGTCAAGACAGATTTGCATATGGCGAAGGTTAAACTGGGTGGCATGGTGAGCAAACAAATGATGGATTTAACCCAGATCTGTGACCGTGGTGATTGTTTGACAATGTACAGCATTCTTTCCATAATTTTTTCGTTTTGATATAGTCATCTTTATTGAGATGGGTATGCACAGACGTGGGTTCCATTTTCACTATGCCACCAGATTTAAGCCAGCCTGACTGATGTGTGGTGATACCACAAAACTGGTCCCAGGATGCTTTTTTTCAATCCAGGGAGGATCTGGGCTGGCAGTTCAGGCTGGACTGCTCCCATGGGCGGCAGGGTCAAGAATGACTTGCATGTGGCTGGGTCCAAACTGGAATGGCATGCTGAGCAAAATTAATGATGGATTTAGGCCCAGATCTATGACTGGGTGTGAATGTTTAAAAATGTTCAGCATTCTGTGCATCATCTTTTTGTGCAGTCGGCACAGTGCGAAGAGCAGGTTGAGCGTGCAGGCGGGAAGGGGGTCTCTGGAGCTTCGTGTTGGCTGTCCCCTCCAAGCTGTTGTTGTGACCGTGTGAAGAGACGGGTTGGCAGTCTCTAGAGCTGAATTTCAGTGCCAGCTGCGCGATCTTGATGTGAATGAGCCCATTTGCGGTCGCGAAGACCCAAAAAGATCAGGAGCTCACTGCAGCTGGTTTCTGGAGCTTTTATGTCCATGAGGCTCAGATAAGGAGACTCACAGACTAACCCTTGGGTCTTGGGTTCAAGATGAAGTTGCAGGTCCAGTTCTTCTTTCCCGGATAAAAGAGCAGCAGGTAGCAGGTCCATTAGAACAGCAGTCCAGCATAGTGGTAGTTTGTATAACAGCCCACCAGTCTTTCTTCCTAGCAGAATATCAACAGGTCCAGTAGTGTACTGAAGAGTTGGTGTCTGAGGTACTTCTTTTATACACAGTTGTGCTTTTGAATTGGGGAGAAGTGTCTCTAAAGCCATGCATTTGAAGTGCATAGATGCCTTGTCTTCCTGGCTCTGGCTCCGAACTAACTACAGGAGGTATGCAGCCCTTTGTTAACTACAGGAGGTATGCAGCCCTTTCTGTGGAGTCAGGACGTAGCCTATTCAAGTGTAAGTGGGACTGTTCCTCCCTCCCATCCTGTCAGTGATGGCCCATCTAGTCACACCTAAGCTCCTAATGTGGATGGCTGTCTATGAGACAATTGTCAACCACAACCAGTCATGTGGCCCAGGGACAGGCTGCAGGCACTAAATTGCTAAGTCAAGGAAATACCAACGTTCTGAAAGTGCCATTTTCAGACTTGCAATTCAAAATCCAACTTCACTGTAAGTTAGGATTTTAAAGTAGGATTCCAGAGGCACCAAACATGATCCAGTTACCTTTCCCCATTTGGAAGTTGTGCTTATAAAATGTAATAAGGTTATTCTACGTGAGAGGCAAGCCTTAGAGTAGTAAAAAACTAATTTGAGTTTAGACATGTGCAACTTAAAAGTAAATGTCCAGGATTTTAAATACACTGCACATTGTCCTTGTGACTGTCTAGGGCCCACCTTAGGGGTGACCTATATGTAATACAAATGAAGGGTTGGGCCTGACAATTGGACGTTTCCAGGTCGAAATGGCAGCTTAGACTGCACACACAGGTTCTGCAAAGGCAGACCTGAGACATGTTTAAGGGGCTAATTATGTAGGTGGCACAACCAGTACTGTAGGCCACCAGTAGCATTTAATTTACAGGCCCTGAGCACATGTAGTGCCACTTTACTAGGGGCTTATAAGTAGATTAAATATGACAGCTGGGTATAAGCCAATTCTAGCATGTTTTAAGGAGAGAGCACAAGCACTTTAGCAGTGGTTAGCAGTGGTAAAGTGCATAAAGTCCTAAGGCCAACAAAACTGAGATCAGCAACAATGGAGAAGGAAGGCAAAACGTATAGAGGAAGGCTCACAGGTCTAACATGTCTAACAGTAATTATGAACTGGTGTTGACTAAGACTTCAATATTATCTCCATTCACATGTACATAACAGTTTGGTTAATTCTGACCTTCTTCCTTGTTGATGATAACTAATAGGAACACTAAGTTTTCCATCAACTCATTTTCATTGTAGTCTTCTTTTCTACCATGTTTCTGCACAGCGTATAATTTTGTGCCATGCAATGCACTACATACTTTATAAAAATGAATTTTTTTCTACAACCCTTGCACAATTTGCCTAGTGCTTGGCAATTTTTGCTAGATACTAGGTGAAAAGTTGATCCACAATGGTTACATACTGGTTTATCGTTGAGAGACAAGGATTATTTGGTCTTGTTGATTTTATTTGATATGTTTTTAGGTACTTCCCTTTCTTTTTAAATTAGGTTGAGAGCGATGTTTGTTGGGTTTATGTAAAAACTGAGGATTATTCTATACTTTTGATAGTTGAAATGACCTTGTCATGGCTCAGGTTTCTATGACATAGGAGTTCCTCTTGTGCCTTCACACACGTGGTATGCATTACCATCTGGTCCCGAATCATATCGTCCATATCCCTAAAAGTACATGAAATGGCCAGCATCCCTAAGATGGCATCATAAGATTCAATTGATTCACCAGGTACTTGGTATCAATAATAGAAATTATATCTTTCCATTTTTACACTCATATATGTATCTAAGTAACTTTTTGTTCTATCTTTCCTTCTATCAAAGCGTCCTCTTCTTGGTCCTCTTCCACCTTTTCAACTAACACAATGTGATCAAATAACCTCCTAACTTCCACCCCCAAACAATTGTACATCATGGCCTATTTACTGGCTGGATTATAATTAGTTCCATCGATTACCTTCAGATGTTTTTCAAGACACCTAATCCATTGGTTCCAGTTTCATTGGGTGGACCTGCAACTTCCAATAATGCCGAAAGCATAGACTACACATTCATTACTCTTTCCACGGTTATTAATTATTCTCTATCAGTTTAATAAAGTATACCAGAAATACATTTTTCTAAAAATGTACTTGATAAGGACAGTTAAAGCCAATGCATGGTGACAAAATGATAAATGATGTGAAATAATATGCTTATAGTTTTTTGATCAAGTAAAGAGCTCCACTCCCCAATTTGCAAAAAGATACAACTTTCCTCTGGTATCATTACATTGGGTGTGAGCTTCCCCACTCACTGTCCCATACGGTAAGTTCTCCTAGGGGGTAAGAAGTAGGTGTGAACTCAGTCTGTCAGTGTCAATCCAGAGGCAGTTTCTATTACTTTCCCCACGGTTGGAGACATATGGGGAAACAGCAGGATGAGGAGCCATGAGCAAGCGTAGTGGAGGAGAGCTCTGTGATTCAGGCCCAGGTGGCAAATACATATGTTCATCAATATGTCTTCATGTGGCAAGCACCGCTTAGTTGGAGATCCAGTATACAGCGCCAATTGTATGTGTATGATAATGAGATAATGCAAAATATTTTAAGATGTCTATTCAATAATGATTCTCCAAGGAATCCCATTACAAACCCACAGTGGATTTTAACCCTTCTCAACATTCTTAAATCTAACAGCCCTTGGGGCCCTACGTGCACACACCCACAAAAGGGAGAAAGGAATAGGTAAGGAAGGGTTGAGAACTTTGGTGAACAAGACCAACAAAGCAATCACATTTACTCAGCATATTACAAATGGATAAAGTTTGGCTTTCTGTCTCACCTACAGATGCATTGGAATAAATTCATATTTGTTCCCCTCACATCCTTCACTAAAGCATGCCTTCTTAAATTGCCACTTGAGTTGTTTGACAGCTTGGTAAAATATTTGGGGATCTGGGTCAGTTGAGACCATTTTAACGGACAACTAGAGAGTGACCCACAGACAAACTTGAAAAACAAATCGAATAATGGCTTACCTTACAGTTCTCTCTTACCGGCAGAATAGCCATAATGAAAATGAATGTCATAAGTTCTTTTTTTTAAATTCTTTTTGTTAACTTTTGCTCATATGACCATACAAACCAGCAATTACTATAATCTGTACATGGTTGACTTCTCAAAATTCCAAACTTTTTAACCCAGTGAGGTGCGAGGACTCGGGTCCTGCCCAGCTCAAACACCCCCAACATGTAGCAGACCATACATAAAGTGGGTTTATACAACATTGTAACAAGTCAGGTATATGCCCCACCTTTATCAGAATACCAAAATTCATATGCCTTTTCACCTATTTACCACTTATACTTACCCAAAAATTCTTAAATCCATGCAGTCCTCGCTAGTTAGACTTGTGTGGGTTGGCAAACAATCCACGTTTAAGTCGGGAGTACTTACTCAACTGTACGATAAGGATGGTTTTACTGCAACAGATTTAGAGTTCTATTACCACTGGGCTCAGTCCCAATTCGCCCAGCACTAGTGGTCCTGGTGCAAAAGGCAACATGCACATGACTGGGCAGCCACACTGTCCACTGCACCATGGCTGCAACTGGGCACCAGGGCACAGCTGAATTTGTTTTATGTACGAGACCTTCTACTATTACACCATCCTATGCTCACTGTGAGCAGTGAGAAAAATCCTTGCAGATCCAAACAAGTCTTAATGGAGGCACTCTAAGTGATCTTTTTCGTGTTGGTGATTTTCAAAATTTTAAATTCAAGATTTTGATAGACATGAGGATTCATTTCTTCTATCGACACCACAAATCCTGAAGATACTTTCACATGCAAATCCTCACACTTTAAAACTCTTTTGCTACTCTTCTTTGTCACGGCTCGAAAGGGGTAACACGTCCATACAACTTTATGCAGATGGTTGTGCCTGTCATTGCCATGTCCTCTTGGGATTGGTGGAACTGTATACTAGATCAACTGCTATCTGATGCAGGTTTGTCATTCTGCTGGTCACAAACTGGAGCACTGCCACCAAAGAGCAAATTGTTTCTCATTCATTTCAGGTTTCCACACAGATTTCAACACACAACACACAGCCTGTCTTAGGGAAGATGTGCAGTGTCTAGAATATAAAGTCCAAGATGCTGACTTTTTACCCGTAGTGTGAGGGTTCCCTGGGAATCGATCATATTGGTATAAAATAACATTGAGGTTGAGCAGAAGAACTGCATATAACACCTCCCCACACCTCTTTCTTAGGTCTGGCTAAGAACGTCCCGGTGAGTGTATGAACTCTTGTCGAAATTATGTTGCTACTTTGCGAAAAGGTGAGTGTCTGGCTAAAGAGACACGAGAAACTGCAAATAGCCTTTTTCCTTGAGTTGCCAGCTGACCAGTGATAACTGGACCTGTAATGGACCTTGCTTGTGTGCTCTGCTGCAGTGAGTTCTGGTTCCTAAGTGCTGTTGCTAAGGTCATGGGCGCTTCAGAAGAGACCATGATAAAATGCTGCGGAAAGTGTGAAAAGATGGTACTTAGAAAATGTTTAGACTTGGAAAACTTCCTGAGCTTCTGCATGACTTTGATGCAAAGGTGTATGCCGTAGTTTGGCACCGGCACTTATTTCATACTACGGGCACATGTTTATGACAGTCCACCACATGCTATCTTACAAAAAAGCACATGTGCAAAGTGTTTAAAACTTCACCATACACTGAAAAAATATTGCCAGGTTGTTCCTGCCATTATTACAGCCTTGGGTGTCCATTGTTTGTAGGAATGTAATGGTAAGTAGGAGACATTGGTACTGGTATGTGGTAGCCAGGTATGGCCCATGCAGGTAAGAGCAATGGTGAGGGGGGCAGCATTGGGGGGAGTAGACAGAGGATGACGAGGGAAACTCAAATTAAAAAAAGAAAAACACTTACCTTGTGCTTGCCGCATCACCAACTTGGTGTTGCGGCGAGCATAAATTGTGTTTTTCATTTTTTTAATTTAAGTTTCCCTCGTCATTGTCTGTTGACACCCCCCACACCACCCTCCCGCCCCAACCGATCATACCGGCATGGGCCACACCTGGTGATAGCTCTGGCAAAGACCTTAGGTGGTGCAAGATGCAGTATTCTGTCGAAAAATATATTGGGCCCTTGCACTTAATATTTTACTAATTAAGCACAGGACTAAGGGGCATAATTATGAGCCCATTGCGCAGCAGTAGCGTCACTTTTTGTGACGCTCCAACTAGGCCAACCACAAAATCATATTTATGAGGCCTCTAAAGCCACTTTGCATTACTATGAATGGCCTCATGGATATGGAGTAAGGCAAAGCAGAGCAAATCACTGCGTAGCTAACTCTGCGCTAGGGAGGTGTACAATGGGCATTGTGGTGGGTGTTCCCATGCAACACCCACGGATTATGACGCTTTCCCAGAATTACAAGATCATGCACAACGGGGGATGCGCTAAAACCTTACACCTCCCCAGGGGAGGCGCAATGAGGAAAAATAACTTTATTTCTCCTGGTTTATTCCTCTTTCCAAGAGTGATGCATTCCGCAGCACACAAAGAAAGAGGAAAAGGTCTCTCTGGATTGTTTTTGTGCCGCAAGGTGCCCTGACCTGCACAAAAACAATACTGCTGACAACACAGGCACCCTTTCACTGTTGTGCAAGGGTGCCTGTGTTGGCGCTAGGCTGTCGAAACGGTGCCATTGCAGGGGGAAAGGACAGGAATGCACCAGATTAGATAAATACAGTGCATTTGATGTAGGGCAACACAGATGAGTGAGTTGCTGTGCTGCCCTACTCCAAATCCCCATAAATCTGTCCCTAAAGTTCTGATTTTGAGCTGGCTTTGTTGGATACAGCTTCCAGTTTTACAGGATTACCTGGCTGGAAGAATCTGAATTCCAAAAAAGAGTGGTAGACAGAGCAAAATGTTAAAAGTAACTGCCTGATGACAGGGTTTCAGTGGCTGTGAAATGGAGTGTTCACGCTTGGAGGTTTTCCTGCTAAAACCAAAGGCTTCAGTGGGATCTCATTCAAAGGCTAGTCATCTATGAGAGGAAGAGCCAGACCCGGCCTTGCTGCAACCGTTCATAGTCATCCATGAGAGGACCAGAGCCAGACCCGCCCTTGCTGCAACCGTTCATAGTCATCTATGAGAGGACCAGAGCCAGACCCGGCCTATGAGTGGTGTGGCTCACTGGTTAGAGGCAGCAGACCCGGAAGCAGAGGACGGCCCGGGACCAGGGTTCAATTCCCGACGCGGCAGGGTCGTGGACCAGGGCCAGCGGACTCGATAATTCTCGCCTTGGTGCCTACTCTAACCAGGGATCACACTCGGCAACTCTGGGCATTAGCTTGCCTCATCTCCACAACGGCCCCCCACATTCGCCGGGGATGCCTGGTTTCACCTTGGAGATACCCAGGAGGGACCATCTCACAGGGATAGCCAGGACGGGTTCCCCAGCGGTCTACAGCGCCACGACGCCTCAGGGCAGCAGTGCGCTTTACAAGACACATACATTTACATCTATGAGAGGACCACAGCCAGACCCGACCTTGCTGCAACCGTTCATAGTCATCTATGAGAGGACCAGAGCCAGACCCGCCCTTGCTGCAACCGTTCATAGTCATCTATGAGAGGACCAGAGCCAGACCCGTCCTTGCTACTACCGTTCATAATCATCTATGAGAGGACCAGAGCCAGGCCCGTCCTTGCTGCAACCGTTCATAGACATCTATGAGAGGACCAGAGCCAGACCCGGCCTTGCTGCAACCGTTCATAGTCATCTATGAGAGGACCAGAGCCAGACCCGGCCTTGCTGCAACCGTTCATAGTCATCTATGAGAGGACCAGAGCCAGATCCGGCCTGGCTGCAACCGTTCATAGTAATCTATGAGAGGACCAGAGCCAGACCCGGCCTTGCTGCAACCGTTCATAGTCATCTATGAGAGGACCAGAGCCAGACCCGGCCTTGCTGCAACCGTTCATAGTCATCTATGAGAGGACCAGAGCCAGACCCGGCCTTGCTGCAACCGTTCATAGTCATCTAAGAGAGGACCAGAGCCAGACCCGGCCTTGCTGCAACCGTTCATAGTCATCTATGAGAGGACCAGAGCCAGACCCGGCCTTGCTGCAACCGTTCATAGTCATCTATGAGAGGACCAGAGCCAGACCCGCCCTTGCTGCAACCGTTCATAGTCATCTATGAGAGGACCAGAGCCAGACCCGCTCTTGCTGCAACCGTTCATAGTCATCTAAGAGAGGACCTGAGACAGACCCGGCCTTGCTGCAACCGTCCATAGTCATCTATGAGAGGACCAGAGCCAGACCCGGCCTTGCTGCAACCGTTCATAGTCATCTATGAGAGGACCAGAGCCAGACCCGCCCTTGCTGCAACCGTTCATAGTCATCTATGAGAGGACCAGAGCCAGACCCGGCCTTGCTGCAACCGTTCACAGTAATCTATGAGAGGACCAGAGCCAGACCCGGCCTTGCTGCAACCGTTCATAGTCATCTATGAGAGGACCAGAGCCAGACCCGGCCTTGCTGCAACCGTTCATAGTCATCTATGAAAGGACCGGAGCCAGACCCGCCCTTGCTGCAACCGTTCATAGTCATCTAAGAGAGGACCAGAGCCAGACCCGGCCTTGCTGCAACCGTTCATAGTCATCTATGAGAGGACCAGAGCCAGACCCGGCCTTTCTGCAACCGTTCATAGTCATCTATGAGAGGACCAGAGCCAGACCCGCCCTTGCTGCAACCGTTCATAGTCATCTATGAGAGGACCAGAGCCAGACCCGCTCTTGCTGCAACTGTTCATAGTCATCTAAGAGAGGACCTGAGACAGACCCGGCCTTGCTGAAATCGTTCATAGTCATCTATGAGAGGACCAGAGCCAGACCCGGCCTTGCTGCAACCGTTCATAGTCATCTAAGAGAGGACCAGAGCCAGACCCGGCCTTGCTGCAACCGTTCATAGTCATCTATGAGAGGACCAGAGCCAGACCCGGCCTTGCTGCAACCGTTCATATTCATCTATGAGAGGACCAGAGCCAGACCCGGCCTTGCTGTAACCGTTCATAGTCATCTATGAGAGGACCAGAGCCAGACCCGCCCTTGCTGCAACCGTTCATAGTCATCTATGAGAGGACCAGAGCCAGACCCGGCCTTGCTGCAACCGTTCATAGTCATCTATGAGAGGACCAGAGCCAGACCCACCCTTGCTGCAACCGTTCATAGTCATCTATGAGAGGACCAGAGCCTGATCCGGCCTTGCTGCAACCTTTCATAGTCATCTATGAGAGGACCAGAGACAAACCCGCCCTTGCTGCAACCGTTCATAGTCATCTAAGAGAGGACCGGAGCCAGACCCGGCCTTGCTGCAACCGTTCATAGTCATCTATGAGAGGACCAGAGCCAGACCCGCCCTTGCTACAACCGTTCATAGTCATCTATGAGAGGACCAGAGCCAGATACGGCCTTGCTGCAACCGTTCATAGTCATCTAAGAGAGGACCAGAGCCAGATACGGCCTTGCTGCAACCGTTCATAGTCATCTATGAGAGGACCAGAGCCAGATCCGGCCTTGCTGCAACCGTTCATAGTCATCTATGAGAGGACCAGAGCCAGACCCGGCCTTGCTGCAACCGTTCATAGTCATCTAAGAGAG
The DNA here is from genome assembly GCF_964204655.1 of Triturus cristatus. Lineage (NCBI taxonomy): Eukaryota > Metazoa > Chordata > Amphibia > Caudata > Salamandridae > Triturus > Triturus cristatus. The sequence continues at coordinate 77,644,745 of NC_140581.1, forward strand.
GACCAGAGCCAGACCCGCCCTTGCTGCAACCGTTCATAGTCATCTATGAGAGGACCAGAGCCAGACCCGGCCTTGCTGCAACCGTTCATAGTCATCTAAGAGAGGACCAGAGCCAGACCCGCCCTTGCTGCAACCGTTCATAGTAATGTATGATAGGACCAGAGCCAGACCCGGCCTTGCTGCAACCGTTCATAGTCATCTATGAAAGGACCGGAGCCAGACCCGCCCTTGCTGCAACCGTTCATAGTCATCTAAGAGAGGACCAGAGCCAGACCCGGCCTTGCTGCAACCGTTCATAGTCATCTATGAGAGGACCAGAGCCAGACCCGGCCTTTCTGCAACCGTTCATAGTCATCTATGAGAGGACCAGAGCCAGACCCGCCCTTGCTGCAACCGTTCATAGTCATCTATGAGAGGACCAGAGCCAGACCCGCTCTTGCTGCAACTGTTCATAGTCATCTAAGAGAGGACCTGAGACAGACCCGGCCTTGCTGAAATCGTTCATAGTCATCTATGAGAGGACCAGAGCCAGACCCGGCCTTGCTGCAACCGTTCATAGTCATCTAAGAGAGGACCAGAGCCAGACCCGGCCTTGCTGCAACCGTTCATAGTCATCTATGAGAGGACTAGAGCCAGACCCGGCCTTGCTGCAACCGTTCATATTCATCTATGAGAAGACCAGAGCCAGACCCGCCCTTGCTGTAACCGTTCATAGTCATCTATGAGAGGACCAGAGCCAGACCCGCCCTTGCTGCAACCGTTCATAGTCATCTATGAGAGGACCAGAGCCAGACCCGGCCTTGCTGCAACCGTTCATAGTCATCTATGAGAGGACCAGAGCCAGACCCACCCTTGCTGCAACCGTTCATAGTCATCTATGAGAGGACCAGAGCCAGATCCGGCCTTGCTGCAACCTTTCATAGTCATCTATGAGAGGACCAGAGCCAAACCCGCCCTTGCTGCAACCGTTCATAGTCATCTAAGAGAGGACCGGAGCCAGACCCGGCCTTGCTGCAACCGTTCATAGTCATCTATGAGAGGACCAGAGCCAGACCCGCCCTTGCTACAACCGTTCATAGTCATCTATGAGAGGACCAGAGCCAGATACGGCCTTGCTGCAACCGTTCATAGTCATCTATGAGAGGACCAGAGCCAGATACGGCCTTGCTGCAACCGTTCATAGTCATCTATGAGAGGACCAGAGCCAGACCCGGCCTTGCTGCAACCGTTCATAGTCATCTAAGAGAGGACCAGAGCCAGACCCGCCCTTGCTGCAACCGTTCATAGTCATCTATGAGAGGACCAGAGCCAGACCCGGCCTGGCTGCAACCGTTCATAGTCATCTAAGAGAGGACCAGAGCCAGACCCGCCCTTGCTGCAACCGTTCATAGTAATCTATGAGAGGACCAGAGCCAGACCCGGCCTTGCTGCAACCGTTCATAGTCATCTATGAGAGGACCAGACCCAGACCCGGCCTTGCTGCAACCGTTCATAGTCATCTATGAGAGGACCAGAGCCAGACCCGGCCTTGCTGCAACCGTTCATGGTTATGTTATGTTATGTTACTGTTTGTTTTGTAGAGCGCTCAGCTGCTCCAAAGAGCGTCCCGGCGCTTAAGATCATCACACCAAATACCAGCAGCAAACAAACAGCCATAACAGAAAACATAACCAGAATTAACCATAACAGCATTACAAAGCAAACAGATAGGTTTTAAATCCTTTCCTAAAAACCGAGAGATTGGTGCACACCCGCAACGTCAAGGGCAATGTGTTCCAGAGGCGGGGTGCAAGGTAACTAAAGGAGCGACCTCCACAGCGAGCACGCTTCACTGTTGGAACGATAGCCTTGGCCTGGGCAGCAGATCTTAGAGGTCTAGATGGAAGATAGAAATTGACCCTTCTCTGCAGATATTCAGCGCCGAAATTGTGAAGCGCCCTAAAAGCTGTAGTTAGGGTCTTGAAGAAGATACGCTTACGAATCGGCAACCAATGCAGAGAGACAAGGAGATTGCTGGCCCTAGATCTTCTAGTTAAACCAAAGATTGCCCTGGCTGCAGAATTTTGAACTATCTGCAGACGAGTCAGCAGATACTCAGGAAGACCTAAGTAAAGGATGTTGGCGTAGTCTAGGCGCGAGCCAATTAATGCTTGCACCGTAATTTTCTTATGCGCCAATGATAAATAGGGCAGAAACTTGCGCAACATCCTTAAGATGGCAAAGCACTTCCCAGTCAAGCCAGCAACCTGGGTGTTAAAGGAAAGAGTGTTATCGACCATCATACCCAGGTTCTTCGCTGTGACCGAATCGCTGGCAGGGGGAGACATGGCCGAAGGCCACCATAACTTCCAACGTGGGTCTGCAGGACAGCCAAAGAACAATATCTCGGATTTGTCGGAGTTGCATTTGAGGCCATTTTTCCCAAACCAGTCAAACACAAACTCCAAACACTTCCGAATGGCTGCTCCATCGAAGTCACAGCCCCTGTCACAAGTGAACAGGAGCTGTGTGTCATCCACATAGGGTATGATCTGGGCCCCTAGCTCCTCCACCCGTGCCGCAAGAGGTGTAAGGAAGATATTAAAGAGGGAAGGACTCAGTATGGAGCCCTGCGGGACCCCTACCTTAAGCTGCGGCATCCGGGTGGAGAAAGGGGGAGCCCAGATCGTTTGTGTCCGATCGGCCATCTACGAGAGGACTAGAGCCAGACCCGGCCTTGCTGCAACCGTTCATAGTCATCTATGAGAGGACCAGAGCCAGACCCGTCCTTGCTGCAACCGTTCATAGTCATCTATGAGAGGACCGGAGCCAGACCCGACCTTGCTGCAACCGTTCATAGTCATCTAAGAGAGGACCAGAGCCAGACCCGGCCTTGCTGCAACCGTTCATAGTCATCTATGAGAGGACCAGAGCCAGACCCGCCCTTGCTGCAACCGTTCATAGACATCTATGAGAGGACCAGAGCCAGACCCGGCCTTGCTGCAACCGTTCATAGTCATCTATGAGAGGACCAGAGCCAGACCCGCCCTTGCTGCAACCGTTCATAGTCATCTATGAGAGGACCAGAGCCAGACCCGCCCTTGCTGCAACCGTTCATAGTAATCTATGAGAGGACCAGAGCCAGACCCGGCCTTGCTGCAACCGTTCATAGTCATCTATGAGAGGACCAGAGCCAGACCCGGCCTTGCTGCAACCGTTCATAGTCATCTATGAGAGGACCGGAGCCAGACCCGGCCTTGCTGCAACCGTTCATAGTCATCTATGAGAGGACCAGAGCCAGACCCGGCCTTGCTGCAACCGTTCATAGTCATCTATGAGAGGACCGGAGCCAGACCCGGCCTTGCTGCAACCGTTCATAGTCATCTATGAGAGGACCGGAGCCAGACCCGCCCTTGCTGCAACCGTTCATAGTCATCTATGAGAGGACCGGAGCCAGACCCGGCCTTGCTGCAACCGTTCATAGTCATCTATGAGAGGACCAGAGCCAGACCCGCCCTTGCTGCAACCGTTCATAGTCATCTATGAGAGGACCAGAGCCAGACCCGGCCTTGCTGCAACCGTTCATAGTCATCTATGAGAGGACCGGAGCCAGACACGGCCTTGCTGCAACCGTTCATAGTCATCTATGAGAGGACCAGAGCCAGACCCGCCCTTGCTACAACCGTTCATAGTCATCTATGAGAGGACCAGAGCCAGATACGGCCTTGCTGCAACCGTTCATAGTCATCTATGAGAGGACCAGAGCCAGATCCGGCCTTGCTGCAACCATTCATAGTCATCTACGAGAGGACCAGAGCCAGACCCGCCCTTGCTGCAACCGTGTCTTTATCAACTGACTTTAGATAGACTCTTTACTTTTTACTGCCACTCCCATGCAACTTTTTGCCCTAAAATGTTGGAAAATTATTTTTCTGGCTCTGCTTATTCGGTTTTAATAATTTTTGTGCAGTTTCTTTAATTAAGATTCCCTCCATTGTTAACATTTGGCTGTGGGATTTTTCTTGTGTTGTGTTTAGACCTTTGAATTGTTTTGGTGCTGCTAAATATTTGTCTGCCACAGCTAGATAGCAGGGTAGAGCTCAGGTTCATTCATGGAACTTGTGTGCTGGACAAGACTTAATACTTTATACTTGAGAAGCACTCACAACCTCCCCAACTAATCAACCATTTTCTTATCATTTAGCGTATGTGTTATTCTCTGACTTAGTTATATTTTTGTTATTTGGAAATCTTCAGAAGCCTATGTCTATGGAACTGTTATTCAACATATTATAATTCTGCTTTTTCAAAGTTTATTAGCTTTGATACACGTGATATATTATTATTATTATATTTATTGTTAATATTATTATTATTGTTATAATGATTATTATTATAGTCTTATTATGCCCTACTGCTCCTTCCTCCCTCTACCTCTCCCCTTTTGATTTTTATTCAATGATTGTTTAGTTCTTTACTTTCTCACGTTAAGTTCAGGCTAGTTATATTCTTACCAAAGTAAAGAACTTTTGGTTCAGTTTTGCATGCATCAAACATTTTAGATATTTTCTAATATTTTTAATAGTCCTGAAGATGAGATGCCTTTTGTAACCTTTTTGACACATGCACGAGCCACATGTTAGGCTCAATAAAGCTTTGAAACTATATACTAAATAAAAAAAAAAACATGAACCAGTGATGTCACTTACCCTGTCAGGTGGCTGCATGGTCCCATTGGTGGGTGAGGAGCTTCTATCAAAGGCTGAAAAACAAGAAGGTATTTCAATTCAGTGGCAGAGAATCTGAGACTTGATAAACACAGTTGCCAAATGACGACTGGACTAGGACAGGGAGCGGTGCAACCGGGCACCCCGCTCTGATGCAGGCACTGCAGCAGAAAAAGGACACTGGCTGCAAAAAAACAAAACACGGGCGTCTCCCAACTGAACAGTGATATCTAATTCCAAAATGTTATCAGGACTTCAGAGCAAACATTCCACCAATGGCCAAGAGCTCTTTCTCTCCCTCAGGCCACAGAGCAGCACACAGGGGCCAGCATGCTAAAGCTGACCAACCACTGAAGAATGGCACTTTCCTCTTGCCATAGGCACAGAAAGGTGAAACTCTGTGAACTGGCAGAAGAGGATATATGCAAGATATATCTAGCAGATAGATGCTCGCATGACTCACATGCATGTTCTTTGATAGGAGCGCCTCTGGCAGAGCACAGCTGTTTGACAGATCTCTGGAGGGTGTCTAACCCAAGGAGGTGCATCATTCAAATTAAAACTATTGCTACTCTATTGAGGGAGCTAGGGATGCTGGATGGACATTATTTACATTGAGCACTGCAAATGTTGCAATATTAAACATGGAAGCTACAGAAATGATGAACAGAGATGTACAACCAGAAGTAACCGAGAGCCAAATTAGAGACATCTGTAAAGGTTTAAGAAATAGTGTAACAAAAGGTGTAAAGTATTAAAGAATATTGGGGCATATTATCAAGGACCGTGTTAAAAATTATCGCCGGTTCAACGGCAGAAAACTGCCGCTAAAGCGGCGATAATGGGCTTGATAATATGCCGCAGAGAATTCCCATAGAAGCCCAGGTTGACACCAGAACATGGCCTTCTATGGGAATTCTCTGCCGCATATTATCAAGCCCATTATCGCCGCTTTAGCTGCAGTTTTCTGCCGTTGAACCGGCGATAATTTTTAACACGGTCCTTGATAAAATGCCCCATTTTTCTTTTAGTTCTTGTATATTTGTGTAGTCTTAAAAATCATGGTTATTATGCACAAAGTCAAAACTTTTAAAAGTGACAGGTGAATGGAGATGATAATTCGTGTTTATCTTTTCAGTTGGCCTATAAATGTCTATGTGCCAAATTAGAAAAATGTGCTAAAATATATTATTAAAGGTGTATAGAAGAGGAGGGATGTAATATGAACATATTCAACATTCAGTATAACTTTAGCCAATACTGTTGCTCAAGCATAGCACACAGGCTGTTCATGGTATCGTGAATGAATGATTGAATAAATGACTGAATGAATTAATTAAACTATATTTGTAATCAGTGTTTATATGCCAAGGAGTCTAGGAACTGTCTCCCCTTTAGCCCAGAGAGAACAAACATATCTGAAGGTCACGGTTTTAACTGAAACAACCAGATGTTAACGCTTTTTCTGCAGGGATGATGGATTATAATATTTTCAATGTCCAAAGAAAGGGTGTTCCAAAGCTCAGCTGTTGGAGGGAAAGAGGTGTGCCTCTTTGGTTAGTCTGGTGTCAGTGATTGATAGATTATACGGGTTTGCAGATCTTAGGTGGCACGTGGGAAAACACCACACAGTGTATCCAGGTCTTTCCCTTGAGAAGGGCTTTATGGACAATGCATGGGACCTTCAGCATAGATGTCTTGTGTATAAGCAGCCAGTGCAGGATCCTCAGAATGAATGAAATAGAAGAGTACTGGCTTCTTTGCAGATGCCCCCTTACTTTTTGCCTCATTTCAGACTGCAGATTCTCGTTTTTGACTCTGATAGTGCACTGGGACCACTAACCAGGCCCCAGTGCTTGTGCGATTATCCCTAAAAGTGATGCTAAATTGGTACACCCAATTGACAAGGTATTTTGCCCCCTTATAAGTCCCTAGTAGATGGTGCCAAGGGTACCCAGGGCAAGGGTGGTAAAGGTGTCACCAGGGCTGCAGCACTGTATTGTGCCACCCTGTGTGACCCAGGTAAAGGTACGTCTGCTGAGCTGCCATTGATGCCCTGAACAAAAAGCCTGTCTGCTCGAGAGGGACTCTACACACACACAAGGCACTGCAGAGATACACAACTACCTTAATGTAAGTAAGTCACTCCTAACGTTGTCCTCCTAAGCCCAGGAGGTAGAGTGCAATATATGAAAGTTGTGATTATATATGTTCCTACATATATTTTCCTACAATAACCCTGTAAAGCAATGTTTTACTGTAAGTGACCAGTGGTCCATAGAGTAACATAGTCTGGCTACCAAGGAAACTCAAGATAGCCACCTCTATTATGGAACGACCGAATGTGTCATGTTTGGTGTCAAACACCATGCTTTTTCACACCAACACGATTCTCGTGTTGAGGGTGAGCTGCCATGCACATAGGTGCCACCCTAGGATGCCTTGCCCCAGTACCTTGGTGGGCTCCCCCAAGCCATTTGCCCCCAAGACAAGAGTCTGCCCTCCCGGGGGGATGTTCTAGCACTTCCTCAGGATGGAGACAAAAGCCTTGGCAGGAAGGAGGTCACATCTCCTCCCTCCTGGAAGGCTAGTGTTTACAGATTTTAAGGCAGTGAGTCTCAAAGGCTTTGCCGCTCTTGATACGCAAGAGACATGTCCGCCACTCGAGGACAAAGTCCTTCCCACCCTGTCCAGTGTGAAACGCTGGAAAATCAGTTACGCAGGAGGAGGTCTATACAGCCAAGGAAGGGTTCCGCCATGTTGGCAGACCCTGAAATGGAGGACTCTGGGTAGAAAGGTCATGTACACCACCGGATGTTGTCACCTCAGGGGTGGGTTAGCAGCAGGGACCAGTAGCACCTTGCCCACTGACCCTCACGTCCTTAACGCCCTCTAAACTAGGATTTAAGGTGCTCCCCTGGCACCAGAGCCTCAGGTCTGCATTTGAATTTGAGAAGAAACACATAGAAGATGCCGTCAACGAAGACAGGACTTTGGACTCTGCCGCAGCGCACAGAGACTATATACTGAATCCGAGTGTTGATGTGTGTCCGTGGTGAAAACTCATTGCCCCCAGCTGGAGGGACTCCAGTGGACGCCAGACACCAAAGCAGACTCCCTTAGATTGGTGGGACCAGTCCCCTGCAAGCTGCAGGAAGATTAGCGTGCTGCGAGACAAGAATTGCAACCTGCTGGGTCTGTCTAGAGTGATCCCAAAGAGAAGTAGTATCCTGCAAGTCTGGAGTAGTAGCCAAGCTTTCACCCAGTTTCATGATGCCACTCCACACCTGTCGTCCTCCAGACACCAAAGTAACCACAGACTATATTTGCCACAGCCAAGGCTTGGTGATAGCCAGTCAGGTGATTGATCTCTTGAACAACATCTCCAGACCTACAGCACCTCATAGCAACAGTGATTGACGTTGGTAACAACCCCACTGGTTTGTTCCTGCATCCTGAATTTGGTGTTGTCGAGTGTGCAGCAAAGCATCTTTGGCGCAACCTGCCCAGGTGAGCTGCCAGCTACCTTTGTACCCGGAGCCGTCGAGCAAGGTAGAAGAAATCCAGCCATTGAACCCAGATCCTAGGACCCCAAAGGCCTCTACTCCCCATGAGTAGAGTAGAACTCCATCTGCAAGTGTGGTTTTGTCAAGTTCTGTAAGTTTGACAGCTCCCACTGATCCCGCCCTGTACCAAAAACAGACAATTCACCTCTGCACCCGGACTCCCTGTGCATGGTAACAACTGTAGGAACTTGGTCTATGGACCAACATGACTGTATCCACAAGAAAGTTCGTTTGAACTCCCCCTGCAAATGAGTGTAACCTGTGTTTTTCCACATTGACTTCAATGGGACCAGTTAAACTCTTTTAACTCCGGCTGCATGTAGGATACAAAGTTCATTTTGGTGGCTATATTTATATAAAAATACACTCTATTTTTATAAATTGGTGTCAGATTTCTTTTGAGTCGTGCACTTACTTATTTGTCAAAGTTAGTTCTGTGAAATTCTCAACACAAAACATGTTCCTCTCGAGTATGCCTAACTGTTCAAGCTACACTATCAAGACCGAGCTTAGTGCGAACCTGATGTCAACTTTTGTATATTGTGGTAGTATTACACGATAAGATCCCCCAGACAGGTCATATAATACTTCTACTTTGCAACAAGGCCACATCATTTAGTACAACCACTAGCCCTCAGCCATGAGATTGGTAGCAGCAAGGTTCTTCAAAGAGTCGCAGTATTGTAAACGAAAGGACATTAAGGCCTGCATGACCACTTCACAAGACGAAGCAGGAATGAGCAGAAAGATTTACCTAAGTGTACACAAAATAACGAGGTATGCAGATACAACTTGGTTACTCCTAGCGGCAAATGAAAGTTGGTTATGAAATGTAACTTCCAGATATCTGGTGGAGCTGACTGGTAGGTGAAGGATGCCCTCTAGGATGCTAACCAGACAGTGCCTGTCCTGTCTCCATTCAGCTAATTGCAGTTGGAGGTCCAGCGGGTCACCTTACGCACATAGTGACATATTTACAAGCCCCTTGCACCGCTGTTGCGTCACCATTTGTGATGCATTGGTAGACCAAACCACCAAATCATATTTATAAGGCCACGCAAAGTCACTTTGTGTAGCTTTCAATGGCCTCATAGATATGGAGTAAGACAAAGCAGCACAGATTCCTGCATTGCCTTACTCTGTGCTAGGGAGGCATTCTATGCACCCATGCATTTTGACGCACCCATAGAAAGAGGAAAAAGCCTCCCAGGATTGTTTTTGTGCTGGAAGGGGCCCCTTCCATTACAGGGATTCTGCACAAACACAGAACTATGCGCAGGATTATGGGACCTCGGTGTATATGGGCTAAGCCTACCCACCACCTTAGTGCCCACGAGCCCAGGACCGACTAGCTATAGTGTCTCACTTGCTCTCCTACTCACTCACAGAGAAGCAAATTATTAGACACCCCAGAACACAACACTCCCAGCTCTCTCAGGAATTGTGGTAACAAGACACCCCCTTTTGCTCTCACTCTTCTACTCGCCCACAATAAGATCTGACAGAGACACAAAACAGTTTAAAATATTTCTTTTAACTAACCTGCCCTAGCACGCAGCATACGTTCCACGGCAAGCAGGAAAATGCATAGTAGAAATATAGTCAGCATAGCAGCTAGCCCATAAATCATGAAGGGAGTTGTCATCATAAAAAGACAGTGGAGCCTATCCTCCTTCCCCTTGCTAAGAAGCAGTATTAATATATATTAGAAGATCTCTGGGCATTGTCAGCAGACCCCATACCTTAACCTATTGATGGTGAATCTACATCACAGGTGCTGTGTCATTCTTCTCCCTGGAGAGGTCTCTCTCCATGTGTGTCTCACCTAATTTGTGTACCCCACTAAAAACTATAGTACGCTGCCCAAACAACAACTGCATTGGTATGTTTAGTCAAAGGGCTAAGAACAAAATAACAAGGGCCATTGTTGTTCGACGTTGCACATAATGTTCAGTCAAAACCCCAGGAACATGCAGAGTGTTAAAACAGAGATGAGTTCTCATGTGAAAGCAGTCATTGAAATATTGCCAAAATAAAGACGTGTAGCAACATGCGCAAAAGCAGCAGGCAAGCTACAACATGCTCATGCTAAGTTAGTGAAAAACGACAAAGTCACCACGGGCCAAATGACACTTCCTGCACAATATCAATCCTGCATGCAACGCAGACACCCTTACACCATGATGCAAGGGTGCCTGCATTGGTGATAGGCTGCCAAAACTGCACCAACTCAGGGGAAAAAGACAGGAATGTGCTGTATGCCGTAGATATGGTGCATTCCATATGACCCTGGGCAGCACAGAAAGGTGGCTTGCTGCGCAGCAATGAGCCAAATCCTCCTAAATATGCCACATAATGTCTGCAGTTCACGTTAATGCTGCCAAGATCCGTGATGATAGTGATGGTTCTCTGAGTGCCTGATGGTAAAGCCAAAGGATCTCACTCGTGCTGTGGAAGGCAATAAATGGAGTGGAAGTCGGGTCATTTAACGGCATGTTTGGCTAGGACTGAGTGTGTTGACTTTAGAGCCTTACTGCAGATACCTGATCCAGCTAGACAAGAGATGCTAACCACATGTGACAAAGGCTGCGGGAAGGCCAAAGGTAGAAGGGTTACCAGCTCCCCTCTATCAGGGGCCAGTCTGATATCATCAGTAATCGCTTGCGGCTGTTTTAGTGCTATGACCAGTCTGGAACTGGACTGAGAGTATCTAATAGAGTAATTTGTTCTAAAAAAGGGGAATGTTCAAAATTCATAGCCTTTTCTAGGATTTTTATCATAAGTAAAAGAGATAGTGCCTCAAATTAGTAGGGTCACAGGAGGTTTTCTTTTCCATACAGGCTCCAGCAAGAGTTTTTTTAATATTCAATTTTAGAGGTGTAGTAGGCCACATTGATAGATTTAATTTGGAGCTTATAGTTCATGATAGCAAATCAATACCTTGCTTTTGTTTCATCATATAGTTTCCTCCATTTTTGTATTAGCCGTGTACACTGCCATTCGACAGTTCTAAATTCACTGGAGGCCCCTTGCACAGATAAAGGCAATCCTTGGTGCCTAATAGCATGCATGGGGCAATGGAATCCAGAAGGGAAGGAATCCATCCATTAAAATCCATTAACCTGAGATGAGATGTCAATGTCTTCTCTAAAGCACAAGCTTTTCATTTGCTTTGTTCAGATTAATGTGTTGAACAATAGTAAGTTTGAAGGGATCCACTGCATCATCAGGCCGGTTGAAGGAGTGCTCTATCTGCCTCCAAAAGATGATGGTTAACAAAGATGGAGCCAAGGGTGCGACCTGCAAAGAAGAGCAGGAAAGTCAACAAGTGTGAAACCCTCAGCACTCAATGAGTCACTGCAGGGCATTGAGATTTGGGATAAACAACCATTGAGACCACTGAGACGTGGGATAAACAACCGTTGAGACCACTGAGGCATTGGATAAACAACTATTGAGACCTCTGAGACATGGGATAAACAACCATTGAGATCACTGAGACATGGGATAAACAACCATTGAGACCACTTAGACATGGGATAAACAACCATTGAGAGCACTCTCTCTTAATAATAGCTGGATACCTGCATTCAACAGATCCCTTTCTAATGTCTTTTGACTTCGCTTTAGCATCGGCCTCTGTAAATGGTGGAAAGCGCCTTTGATCTAGAAACCCTCTCTCCTCCGCCTACCCATGTTGTGGTCCCCCCTTCAAAGCCTCACCCAGGCAGCCCTGCACGGCCCCTTACATGCCACATCCAACCCATCAGCCGGTCCTTAGACCCCTCTTGTTAGCCCTCTATCAACAAACTCCTCTTTCTCATTCAAAGACCCCCTCATGGTCCTCAGGGCGCTATCTACAGACGTTTACAGCCTCCTGCAAGTACTGACCTTGGGAAGTTTGACATTTATTGCAGGACTTTTCATCCAAAAATGCAAAACAAAGCTACCTTTAATGCAATTAATTTTATATACATGTTTGAGTACTAGAAAAAAGAAAAAAACATATATATTATTACTGTACAAGCCTAAGGCACGTTATTGCATATGTAGTCATTTAAAGGCTGGCGCTTAATACAGTTCGACAGTTTGGGACCGGGAGCCAGTTCTACTGGTTATCTGACATTTTGTTCACCCTTTTAAAAAAAATATGTAATTACATTTTCATTAGAATAACAATAAACATTAACAAAACACAGCGCAGCAGCCAGCAGTAGTAGATTAATCTTTGTACATGGACAGGAGGTGTCAGCACAGGCAGGGACATTTATTGCCCGAACGAATGAGTTGCTGTACAAATAATTCTAAATTCCTGCCTAGGATGAAATATCACTTAATGGGGAGAGACGATTATTAACCCCTTTGCTGCTAGGCCTTCCCCCCCCCCCCCCCCCATCCCCCCTGTGATAAGCCTTTTTTGGGCTATATGGGGTAGTTCACGCTTAGGCCCCTGTAATATTTTGACCACATAACGTATCCACGTCAAATATGCGTCCTTTTTTTCCAACATCATGGGGATTCTAAAGGTACTTCATAGAGGCCGGACATAACATCAGCCAATTGAAATTTTGTGTCTTAGAAATAATCACAAAAATTGAAGGTAAAGACAACCACAAATCATTACTACAGCGAGAAAATTATTGGATACGCACACTGAATTCCATGAAACCCCATGGGATGAATGACCGTATGGAATTTACTTGTTATCTCTGATTGACTTAACTCATAACCATCATCGTAATCTAAAAGACAATGCATTTAATTCTGATATTTGATTTATCTTGATGTCAATTTAATTATGATTTAATTTTTATGCTTGATGTTTTTATGTTGATGTCTCATAACATTCAAATGAAAGCTCATTGAACCGCTTGTACAACCCGCAATTCACCACACACTATAGTCTTTTTTCACTGCTAGTTTCAGCTAGATAGTCATATATCTATTTCTACCCTTTACAAACACGGATATTCAATGCCGGCGTTTATCCTCACGGTTACCCGCCAGGAGCAACACCAGCACGCCTCCACACCGAGCGGGCTTGAGAGTCTTAACCATTCACATCTTTCACATCGTAAGTAAGCGAGGAAGCGTATGCGACCAAGCGAACAACTTTAACTTTTTAGCTCTTTTCTTTCCTCTCTTGGTGTAACGTACAAGTGGGATTAGCAAAACATCACCATGTTCTCATATGAATTGCCTCATAACACCAGATTAATGAGCATGAATGTTTTAATAATAGTTCACAAACACGCCCCCAACTTAAAATACTCCGCACCATCTTGAAGCACGTGTAACAACGATCTCGTAAATAACTACCACACACCAGCGACATAAAAGAACCGATCTGATTGAAAGTTTAGGGGCACAACTCATTCAATTCATCTCACACCGCATGGTCTTTAAAACGCTTAAAACAACAACATAATCACATAACTGCATATTGAGCTTAGCGCATATATTATTAGTTTTCAGATATTCCCCAGACGAAGGCATTGAGCCGAAATGCATTGGGATATACAATAAAGTGATCGATGTAAAATGAATGCATCATGGAAATGAAGATGAATTTCTTGATGAACAATTAAACAACAAACAAACTAACAACATTGATGAAACTTTATTGAAACCATATAAAATTTCAGGAATCGCAAACCAGTGCCCAGGGGACATACCCTATTTTATAGGGGTATGCAGCCTACATGATTCTAAAGGTACCCAAGGTTTGTAGGTTCCCCAGGAGGGGACCCAGAAATTAGCCAAAATAGAGATACATTTTGTTTTTTTGGGGAAAAATGGGAAAAAAGGGCTACAGATGAAAGCGTCTGTTTTTTCCCCTGCAAATAGTATCAAAAAAGGGGTTGTGATGAAGAAATTACGATCTTGCCAGATTTCAGGGACAAGCAGACATTGTCAGAAAACCACAATGTTTTACACAGTTTTGCCATTTTTCTGAGACATAGGTCATTTTTGCTATTTTTGTGCTTTCAACCTCCTTCCAGTGGTAGAAATGCGTATGAAAGCAATAATGGATCCTGGAAAGCTATACATTTTAAAAAAGTAGACAAAAATCAGAATTTAGCAAGGTGTCATTTGTGTAGATCCTTCAAGGTTTCTTTATAGAAACTAACAGTTGAATATTGAAAAAAATGAAAATTAGTTGAAAAAAACAGCCATTTGTTTCAACGTTTTCACCTGTAACTTCTTCTAATTATGACAGCTGTTTGATCGCAATATACTGTTACATCCGCTGGACCTTTGTGGGGATATATAGGACTTGCAGGTTCACCAAGAACCCGACGAACCCAGAGCCAATAACTGAGCAGCATCTTGCAATGTTTTTTTATTATGTACCTGGTATGTAGCAGTTCATTTGGGAAATATATACATGGAAAAATTGGTATGAGAGACACCTATGGATTTCTGAAATTGGAACAAAATTTAGAGTTTAGAAACAGTAGATATTTGCACATTTCTGAAATTGTGAGTACCCATGAGAATTATAGGTCATTTTTTCAAAATGACAATTTTTTTACACAGTGTCTTTCATTTGGAAGGCAAAAATGCATTGAAAGTCAATAGGTAATAAAAGGGGCTCTACAATATTGTGTTACCCTAATCCTCCCAATAAAAATGGTACCTCACTTGTGTGGATAGGCCTAGTGCCCGCGACAGGAAATGGCGCAAAACTTAACGTGGACACACTTTATTTTTACACTAGCTGTAGATTTTGAACCCTAGCTCTGCCGGCACATAGGGAATCCTAGCAAACCTATACATTTTTGAAAACTAGACATCCAGGGGAATCCAGGATGGGGTGACTTGACTGGATCTCACCAAGTTCTGTTACCCAAAATCCCTTGCAAACTTAGAAATTTGTAAATAAAACCACATTTTCCTCACATTTCTGTGGTGGAAAGTTCTGGAATCTGCATGGATCCACAAAATTCCACCCAACCCGCGTTCCTCAAAGTCTTCTGAGAAACATGGTACCTCACTTGTGTGGGTAGGCCTAGTGCCCGTGACACAAAACGGCCCAAAACGCAAATGGACACACCACATTTTCACTGTGAAAACGACCCTTTTTTTGCAAAGTGTCTAGCTGCAGATTTTGAACCTTAGCTCTGCCGGCACCCAGGGAAACCTAGCAAACCTATACATTTTTTAAAACTAGACACCCAGGGGAATCTAGGATGGGGTGAATTGACTGCCTCTCACCAGGTTCTATTACCCAGAACCCTTGCAAACCTACAAATGTGTAAAACAAAACACATTTGCCTCACATTTCTGTGGTGGAAAGTTCTGGAATCTGCGTGGATCCACAAAATTCCACACAACCCGCGTTTCCCAAACTTTTCCGAGAAAAATGGTACCTCACTTGTGTGGGTAGCCCTAGTGTCTGCAACAGGATACGGCCCAAAATGCAACGTGGACACCCCACATTTTCACAGTGAAAACTGACCCTTTTATTGCGAAGTGCCTAGCTGTGGATTATGAACCCTAACTCTGCCAGCACCTAGGGAATTGTTAGAAATGGGGGTCTCTAGTTGGCAAGGGCTTGCACCTTTGTCCAAATAGGGACCCTTCTTCCTAGTCAGGGTAAGGGAGTTACACTCCTAAAATAACCCCTGCTCACACCCTTGGTAGCTTGGCACGAGCAGTCAGGCGTATCTTAGAGGCAGTGTGTAAAGCATTTGCACATAACCAACAGTAATACAGTGTAAGACCAAAACGATAAAAATCCACAATACAGTACTTAAAAATCTTCAGTTATCAAAATAACCTTGTAAAACAGTTCCTTGATGTCGATAGCTCCGTCCGGGGCTATTACGGCGTCGTGAGCAAACAAATTCAAACAGTTCTGGATGACCGCGGCGTTGCGGGCCAGCTATGGCATCAGGAAGGCCCACAAACAGTACCTTTCAGAAATGCAGGGCGTCCATGACCTCTCTTTGAGCTTCCGAACACACGTGTCTGCAGGCGTCGGTTCCAGAGATTGGTGCAGGAGTCGTCAGTGCCCTCGAAGTCACACGCGTTGCAGGTCGATCTCCTCTCTGATGGGGTCAGGAGTGCTGGCGTCGCCCAGCGTTGGGTGTTGCGGTGCGGATTGCTGCGGTGCGGTGCCCTCAGGTCACGGTGCGAGCAGCGGCTCGGTGGCGGCGTCAGATTGCGTCGTCAGTGAGACCAGGGTTTCGGTGTGAGATGAAGGCGGTGCTCGTCACTGTGCTGGCAGGTCACGGTGCAAGCAGCGGCGTTGTCGTTGCTGAATCGTCGGCTGACGAACTGGAGTCGATGGCACCAGCGTCGGTAGGCCAAGGCTGCGGTGCGGGATGAGGGAGGTGCGTCGTATAACTGTATGAGTGGTGCCCTCAAACCACGGGGCAAGCAGCAGTGTCGATTCCAGTGCGCATTTTGGGATACCAAGGCGTCGTCGTGAAGCAAGGCGGTGCAGAGTGGGGTGCCCACGGGTCGTGGTGCGAGCAGCGGCTCGGTGGCAGAGTCAGCAGGCGTCATCGGTGAGACCAGGGTTGCGGTGCGGCATCGCGGCGTTGCCCTCTGCGGTGATCCTACATCTTCCCCACACAGTAATCTGAGTAAAATTGCTTTTTTCAACAAAATTTGAGGTTTGCAGGGGATTCTGGGTAAAGAAATGTTGGGGGACCCGCACAAGCCATACCTTGCTGGACTTCCCCGGGTGTCTAGTTTTCAGAAATGTGTGGGTTTGGTAGGTTTCCCAAGATGGCCGCCAAGCCCGGGGCCAAAAATCCAGGTGACCCCTCTTGGAAAAACCAGTTTTTTTTTTTATGGGTCATTTTGATGTCTCCTCAATACATTTTGGACCGTTGCCTGTCGCAGGTATTTGACCCACTGTTAGACGGCGACCTCAGAGGAGCCCGGAAGGGGGTCCTGACTACCCTGAGACCCACCCTCGTAGTATCGTAGCCGGGCACTGGCGGGAGAGTCCCCAGGGGGAGGAATCTCGCAGCTAGGATCGTACTTCTGGCACCACACGACACAGAGTAACCACACTGGGTATTCTCAGAAAACAATCTTTATCAAGTAGGTTATCACGGCAAATATGTACAATGTGAGCACGGGCTCAAGAGTCTCGGAAAGGTAGGGGGTAGCGGGACAGTCTTTGGCAAAAGTTCAAGCAGGGACGTATCCGGCGCACAGCTCACAATCCTCGAGCTGGGGGATACGTGGTCGTAGTCGGGGTCCGGCGGGACCGTGAGAGTCTGGGGGAGCCGCGAGTCACTCAGCAGGCTTAGGCACAAGTTCGAAGGTGTTACGATCTTCCAGGAGCCGCGAGTTACTCAGCAGGCTTAGGCACAAGTTCGGAGGTGTTACGATCTTCCAGGAGCCGCGAGTCACTCAGCAGGCTTAGGCACAAGTTTGAAGGTGTTACGATCTTCAGGAGCCGCGAGTCACTCAGCAGGCTTAGGCACAAGTTCGGAGGTGTTACGATCTTCCAGGAGCCGCGAGTCACTCAGCAGGCTTAGGCACAAGTTCGGAGGTGTTACGATCTTCCAGGAGCCGCGAGTCACTCAGCAGGCTTTCGTTGTTCCAGCGTCGAATCTGCTTGACCGCCCCAGAGCACCCCTTGTTATAGGTCGACCCCTCTTTGATGTCCGGAGTCGGTGGCGGCAGGGGTCTTGTCACCTGGGGGTCGCTTGTCGGGGTTTCCTGCTATTGTCTTTTGATCTCGTTCAGGGCCGGGGCGGGAGGAGTCCCAGACACCCAGCAGGCGTGGAG
Organism: Triturus cristatus; assembly: GCF_964204655.1. Lineage (NCBI taxonomy): Eukaryota > Metazoa > Chordata > Amphibia > Caudata > Salamandridae > Triturus > Triturus cristatus. The sequence goes on from NC_140581.1 coordinate 77,662,773, forward strand.
CCAGCTCTCAGGGAGGCCGGAGGGCCGATCGAAACCCATCGTCCCAGGGGAGTCCAGAGGTGCGATAGAAACTGCTCCTCCCTCTCTCATCCCCTGGAAGTGTGATGTCCTCCAGCCGGAGTGGCGCCTCTAGGTCAGGGTCGCGCTGGGGCCGGGCGGCCATCTTGACGCATGAAGTGGGCATGCGGGCCTGGGGTGGCCGAAAGGAGAGAGGCCATGGACGAGGATGTCCGGGCCGGGTGCGGGTGTTCTGGTAGGAAGGACCGGCTGGGCCGGGTGTTTGGGGCTGCAGGTACCAGGTTTCGGTGGTGCGGGTGCACGGAGGGCCGTTCTACGAGGCCGGGTCCAACACGCGTCCCCCCCAGCTGAAAGCCGGAGAGAACTGCCCATCATCTTGGGGGGTTCTCTTCGCTGAGGCGGAAGAACCGGGAGAGGCCGTCAGCGTTGGCGTGGTCCGTACCAGGGCGGTGTTCTACGGTGAAATCCATCCCCTGGAGGGAGATTGACCACCGCAGTAGCTTGGGGTTTTCTCCTCGCATCTGCATGAGCCATCGCAAGGGCCGATGGTCAGTTTGGACTCTGAAATGCGTGCCGAACAGGTAGGGTCGTAGCTTTTTGAGTGCCCAGACCACGGCAAAGGCTTCGCGCTCTATGGTGCTCCACCTCTGCTCTCGGGGCAGCAGCCGCCGACTGAGGAAGGCGACGGGCTGGTCTAGGCCTTGGTCATTCACTTGGGACAGGACGGCCCCAATGCCATGTTCGGAGGCATCGGTCTGGACTATGAACTCCTTGGCATAGTCGGGAGCCTGGAGGACGGGAGCAGTGCACATGGCCTTTTTTTAGAGCATCGAAAGCCTCCTGGCAGGCAGCCGTCCACTGCACCTTCTTTGGCTGTTTTTTAGATGTGAGTTCGGTGAGAGGGCCGACCAGGCTGCCATACCCCCGAATGAATCGTCGGTAGTAGCCTGTGAGTCCCAGGAAGGCTCGGACCTCCGTCTGGGTGATGGGTGGTTCCCAGGCCAGGATGGCGTCGATCTTTGGCTGTAGAGGGGCTACCTGGCCGCTCCCGACCCGGTGCCCCAGGTAGACTACGGAGCCTTGCCCGATCTGGCACTTGCTGGCTTTTACTGTGAGGCCTGCCTGGCGCAGGGCGGTTAGCACCCTCCGGAGGTGCTGGAGGTGCTCACTCCACTCTGAACTGAAGACGGCGATATCGTCTAGATATGCCGCGCTGAACTGTTCCAACCCGGCCAGGACCCTATTCACCAGTCGCTGGAAAGTGGCCGGGGCATTTTTCATCCCGAAGGGCATTACGCGGAAGCGGTAGTGCCCGTCGGGGGTGGAGAAAGCGGACCGCTCCTTGGCCCCTTCGGTGAGCGCAATCTGCCAGTATTCGCAGGTGAGGTCGAATGTGCTGAGGAACCGGGCTGCCCCTAGTCGGTCAATGAGTTCGTCGGCTCGTGGAATGGGGTGGGCATCGGCTCGGGTAACGTCATTGAGCCCCCGGTAATCCACGCAGAATCGGAGCTCGGGGGCGACACCGGGGGCCGCTGCCTTCGGGACCAGGACCACGGGGCTGGCCCAGGGACTGTCAGAGGGCTCAATCACCCCCAGGGTCAGCATCTTCGAGACTTCATCTTGAATGCAGGACCGGACCCGGTCAGGAACCCGGTAGGCTCGGTGTCTCACCGGCGGGCTGTCCCCGGTGTCCACGTCATGAACACACCAGTTGGTGACCCGGGGGGTCAGAGAGAAGAGGTCGGCAAATTGTCTTAGGAGCTGGCGGCAGTCCGCTTGTTGCTGGGCAGTGAGGGCTGGGGAGAGGTTCACTCCCTCCACGGAGCCATCCTGCTCCTTGACACACAGGAGGTCCGGGAGGGGATCCGACTCATCTTCGGCCCCGTCATCGGTGGCTAGCAGGAGGCTCAGTTCTGTCCGCACGAAGTGAGGCTTGAGTCGGTTCACATGCAGGACCCGGAGGGGGTCCCGAGGCGACTGGACGTCCACCAAGTACGTAACTGGACTCTTCCGCTCAACCACCTTTTAGGGCCCAGTCCATCGGTCCTGGAGGGCGCCAGGCTTCACGGGGGCCATGACCCACACCTGCTGGCCCGGCTGGAACTCAACCAGAGTGGCATTCTGGTCGTACCAGCGTTTCATCTCTTCTTGACTCGCCTCCAGGTTGGCCTCGGCCAGTTCTCGGAACTTCCTGGTCTGGTTCCGGAGGGCCAGGACGTATTGGAACACATCTCGGGGGGTGGTCTGGGGTGCCGCCTCCCACTCTTCCTTAACCAAACTGAGGGGACCTCGGACGGGGTGCCCATAGAGTAACTCAAACGGGCTGAATCCTAGGGACTTCTGGGGGACCTCTCTATACGCGAACAATAGGCAAGGGAGCAGGACGTCCCACTTACGCCGGAGGGGTTCTTCTAGGCCAGCGATCATCCCTTTCAAAGTCCTATTGAACCTTTCTACTAGGCCGTTTCCTTGGGGATGGTACGGGGTGGTGAACTTATAGGACACCCCACATTGTTGCCACAGGGACGTCATATACCTTGAGATAAAATTAGTGCCGCGATCGCTCACGACCTCGCGGGGAAACCCCACCCTGGAAAAGATCCCCATCAGGGCCCGGCCCACCACAGGGGCCGTAATGGTGCGCAGGGGGATAGCCTCCGGATAGCGGGTGGCGTGGTCCACTAGGACCAAGATAAAACGGTGGCCTTGGGAGGTGGGGGGGTCCAGTGGTCCCACGATGTCGATCCCGACTCGTTCGAAGGGGGTACTGACGACCGGGAAGGGTTGGAGGGGAGCCTTGAGTTTCCCTCCACTCTTTCCACTAGCCTGGCACGTGGGGCAGGACTTGCAATGGGCCTCTACCGCTGCTCTCATCTTAGGCCAATAAAAATGGGTCACAAGACGGTTGTAAGTCTTGTCCTGTCCCAGGTGACCGGCGAGGGGGACGTCGTGGGCTAAACCCAGGAGGAAATCTCGGAAGCGGAGGGGTACCACCAGTACCCGTCCGGATCCCAGCTCCACCGACTTCTGCTCACTGTACAGGATGCTATTCTCCCAATAGATTCGGTGCGTCCCGGTCTGGTCACCTGCGGCTTGGCCCTCGGCTTGGCGCCGCAGCCCGACCAGGGAAGGACAAGTGGCTTGCTCCCTGCAAAACTCTTCCCGGGTGGGTCCGCCCTCGTGGCGCCATTGGGCCAACTCGGGTAGATCGCCTAACTCAGGGACCGGGGCAGGGTCGGATGGTGCGGGTTCATCGCTAGCGACGGACCCTTCTGATGGGGGGACGGAAGGACCCTCGGCGGGGACTGTTCTGATCTCTTCGATCGGGGTGCTCTCGACTTCCCTCTGGGGAGTGAGTCGGGTGGACATAGATCGGGTGGTGGCGCACACCCACTCGGGGAGTCCCATCATTCCCAGGTGGGCCTTACGCTCTACGTGCTTCCATGGGGAACTCTCTAGGTCGTTCCCTAAAAGGCAGTCGACCGGCTGGGAGGTTCTTACGGCCACCTTGAGTTTGCCTATCACCCCTCCCCACTCAAATGGCACCAGGGCTACCTGGCATATGCTCTCTCTATTGTCTGCGGATATTACAGGGCAAAAGACGTTGGGGAGGATCTGCTCTTCGGGGACTAGGTGCCTGAGGACACCGGTGATACTGGCCCCGGTGTCTCGCAGGGCCTCTACCTGGTGGCCATTGATTTTGACAAGCTGCCCATACTTCTGGGTGTTGGAGGGGAGGAGGCTACCAGGGATCATCTCCCTATCTCCCAGGGATACTAGGGCCATTGCTGCGGGTTCCCACTCTTCGGCTTCCTCCACCCCCTCCCCCAGGGCTACGTTGGCTATCTGTCTTGTCGGGGGGACTTGGGTGGCCATGGGGCACTCTGGGTCATTGGCGTAGTGCCCGGGTTTCTGGCAGCGAAAACATGTGACGGTCACCCGGTGTCCCCGTTTCCCAGGGGGCCCGGTCACTGGTGGAGGGGGCGCTGGGAAAGGTGGAGGTGGTGTCTTCGGGGGGCTAGGCTGGGACTCTCTCGGCCCTCCCTGGTTCCCTCCTCCTCTCTGGCGGGGTGGTCCCTGACTGGTTCGGGGGTACTCTCCTACCATGCCCCGGGAGACCCGGGTGTTGGTCCAGCGGTCGGCCTCCACAGCCAGCTTCCGGGGATCTGTGAGCTTACTGTCCAGCAGATGCTGACGTAGTTCTACGAAGCAGTTCGCAGCTAGATGTTCCCACAACATGAGATCAGTGAGTTCGGCCAGGGTGGTGACCTTGCTGCCCTTGATCCACCCATCGAAGGCCCGACTGAAAAAGTTTACATATTCCACCCATGTGGTGCCCGGGATCTTCCTGCAGTCCCGGAACCGTTGACGGTACATTTCTGGGGTGAGGCCGTATCTTGTGAGTAGAGCCTCTTTCATGTGGCTGTAGGAGGTCTGCAGGGAGAGGGGTAGGTCGAGCAGGGTGTCCCTTCCTTCGCTCAGAAACCGCCCCCACAACCCCGCCCCCCAGTCCTTCTGCGGGATCCGATGGGAGGTCATGGCGACCTCGTAGGCCCGAAACCATTGCTGAATGTCATCGTTTTTATAATATTCCTTGACCACATCCTTCGGGATGTGGACCTTCTGTTCCGCTGGGGAGGCCGTCTCTCGGTTACCTGGGGGCCTCCCTTCCTCGTTTCGGGCCTTGAGCTCGAGTTCCTTTAAGCTGCGTTCGTGCTCCAGCTGGAGCTTCCTTCCTTCGTGCTCCCGTTGGAGCTTTTTCTCCTCCAGTTCGCCTTGTACACGCATTTGTTCTACCGCTAGCTTTTTTTCCGCTAACTTCAATTCGCCCTCAATTTTGAGTTTGGCCAGCTCTAGTTCATGATTGCGGCTTCTCTCTCTGTCCGCGAGTTCTTCTGGGGATAAGCCCCCGTCTGGTACGCCGCCTCGCACCTGATTGCTGCCGCTTTCACTTTGGGGAGGTTCGGTTTCGTCGGGGCGCTCCCCCGTGCCTTCCGGGCGGGAGGCCCCGGTCTCCACCCAAGTTTTCAGTGCTTTCTGCAAATCTTCCTTCGTGTTGAGACCAGTGGTAGCGATTTTAAGTTCTTTGCAAAATTGCTTCAGCTCCTTGTGTGTATATTCTTCTAGATGCTCCACCTGGAACACCCTGTTGGCGTTGGTTTCTGCGGGGCTCATGGCGCTTCCTTCTGCCATCCTTGTCGGTAGTGCGTCCGTTGTTCACGGTACGATCTCTAGGTGATGGGCCCGAATCCCGTCGCTTGCCACCAATGTTAGACGGCGACCTCAGAGGAGCCCGGAAGGGGGTCCTGACTACCCTGAGACCCACCCTCGTAGTATCGTAGCCGGGCACTGGCGGGAGAGTCCCCAGGGGGAGGAATCTCGCAGCTAGGATCGTACTTCTGGCACCACACGACACAGAGTAACCACACTGGGTATTCTCAGAAAACAATCTTTATCAAGTAGGTTATCACGGCAAATATGTACAATGTGAGCACGGGCTCAAGAGTCTCGGAAAGGTAGGGGGTAGCGGGACAGTCTTTGGCAAAAGTTCAAGCAGGGACGTATCCGGCGCACAGCTCACAATCCTCGAGCTGGGGGATACGTGGTCGTAGTCGGGGTCCGGCGGGACCGTGAGAGTCTGGGGGAGCCGCGAGTCACTCAGCAGGCTTAGGCACAAGTTCGAAGGTGTTACGATCTTCCAGGAGCCGCGAGTCACTCAGCAGGCTTAGGCACAAGTTCGGAGGTGTTACGATCTTCCAGGAGCCGCGAGTCACTCAGCAGGCTTAGGCACAAGTTCGAAGGTGTTACGATCTTCAGGAGCCGCGAGTCACTCAGCAGGCTTAGGCACAAGTTCGGAGGTGTTACGATCTTCCAGGAGCCGCGAGTCACTCAGCAGGCTTAGGCACAAGTTCGGAGGTGTTACGATCTTCCAGGAGCCGCGAGTCACTCAGCAGGCTTTCGTTGTTCCAGCGTCGAATCTGCCGGACCGCCCCAGAGCACCCCTTGTTATAGGTCGACCCCTCTTTGATGTCCGGAGTCGGTGGCGGCAGGGGTCTTGTCACCTGGGGGTCGCTTGTCGGGGTTTCCTGCTATTGTCTTTTGATCTCGTTCAGGGCCGGGGCGGGAGGAGTCCCAGACACCCAGCAGGCGTGGAGCCAGCTCTCAGGGAGGCCGGAGGGCCGATCGAAACCCATCGTCCCAGGGGAGTCCAGAGGTGCGATAGAAACTGCTCCTCCCTCTCTCATCCCCTGGAAGTGTGATGTCCTCCAGCCGGAGTGGCGCCTCTAGGTCAGGGTCGCGCTGGGGCCGGGCGGCCATCTTGACGCATGAAGTGGGCATGCGGGCCTGGGGTGGCCGAAAGGAGAGAGGCCATGGACGAGGATGTCCGGGCCGGGTGCGGGTGTTCTGGTAGGAAGGACCGGCTGGGCCGGGTGTTTGGGGCTGCAGGTACCAGGTTTCGGTGGTGCGGGTGCACGGAGGGCCGGTCTACGAGGCCGGGTCCAACACCCACCCACACAAGTGAGGTACCATTTTTATCAGGAGACCTGGGTAAATGCTGTGTAGAAGGATATTTGTGGATCCACGTAAATTCCAGAACTTTCCCACACAGAAATTTGAGAAAAAAGTGATATTTTTCAGCTAAATTTGAGGTTTGCAGGGGATTCTGGGTAGGGACATTTTTTGGCAGACCCACACAAGCCATACCCTGCTGGACTCCGCCCGGTGTCTAGCTTTCAGAAATGCGTGGGTTTGGTAGGTTTCCCTAGATGGCCGTTGAGCCTATGGCCAAAAACTCATGGGACCCCTCTTGCAAAACCAGGTTGTTTTGTGATAGGTAATTTTGATGTTGCCTCAATAGGTTTTGGGCCCTTGCCTGTCGCCGGTACTTGACCCACCCACACAAGTGAGGTACCACTTTTCTCAGAAGACTGTGGGGAATGCGGGGGAGGTGGAATTTTGTGGATTCACACACATTCTAGAACTTTCCACCACAGAAATGTGAGGAAAATGTGTTTTTTGGACAAAATTTGAGGTTTGACAGGGATTCGGGGTAACAGAACCTGGTGAGAGCCAATCAATCAATCAATCAAAGACATTTATAAAGCGCACTACATACCCGTAGGGTCTCAAGGCGCTGGGGGAAGGGGGGAGCCGCTACTGCTCGAACAGCCAGGTCTTCAGCTTCTTCCTGAAGGAGAGGTGGTCTTGGGTTAGGCGCAGGTCGGTAGGGAGGGAGTTCCAGGTCTTGGCAGCCAGGTAGGAGAAGGACCTTCCTCCTGTCGTCGCTCTTCAGATGCGGGGGACGGCGGCGAGGGCGTGGTTGGCTGATCGGAGGTGGCGTTTGGGAGCGTAGAAGTTGATTCGGCTGTTGAGGTAGCTCGGTCCTTGGTCGTGTAGGGCTTTGTGTGCGTGGGTGAGGAGGCGGAAGGTGATTCTTTTGTTGACGGGGAGCCAGTGTAGGTCTCTCAGATGTCCGGAGATGTGGCTGGTTCGTGGGATGTCGAGGATGAGTCTGGCTGAGGCGTTCTGGATCCGCTGGAGTCTCTTCTGGAGCTTGCCGGTGGTTCCGGCGTAGAGGGCGTTGCCGTAGTCCAGTCGGCTAGTGACGAGGGCCTGGGTGACGGTCTTCCTGGTCTCGGTGGGGATCCACCAGAAGATCTTCCGTAGCATGCGTAGGATGTTGAAGCACGCCGAGGAGACGTTGTTGACTTGCCTGGTCATGGAGAGGGAGGAGTCCAGGATGAAGCCCAGGTTGCGTGCATGGTCTGTCGGTTTGGGTGCGGTGCCCAGGGCGGGAGGCCACCAGGAGTCATCCCAGGCGGAGGGTGAAGAGCCCAGGATGAGGACCTCCGTCTTGTCTGAGTTCAGTTTCAGGCGGCTGGTCGTCATCCACTCGGCTACCTCTTTCATCCCTTCGTGCAGGTTGGCTCTGGCGGCGGCGGGGTCGTTGGTCAGGGAGAGGATCAGCTGGGTGTCGTCGGCGTAGGAGATTATGCTGAGGTTGTGTTGGCGTGCGATGGCCGCGAGGGGGCTCATGTAGACGTTGAAGAGGGTGGGGCTCAGCGAGGATCCTTGAGGGACGCCGCAGATGACTTCGGTGGCCTCTGACTTGTACGGTGGTAGGCGGACTCTCTGTGTTCTTCCGTCGAGGAAGGAGATGATCCATTCCAGAGCCTTGTCCTGGATTCCGACGTTGCTGAGGCGCTGTACTAGGGTGCGGTGGCAGACAGTGTCGAATGCCGCGGAGAGGTCTAGGAGGATGAGGGCCGCTGTTTCTCCGTTGTCCATCAGTGCTCGGATGTCATCGGTGGCGGCGATGAGGGCGGTCTCGGTGCTGTGGTTGGCTCGGAAGCCAGACTGTGAGGGGTCGAGGGATCCATTCGTCTCGAGGAAGGCGGCCAGCTGCTTGTTGACGGTCTTCTCGATGACTTTGGCTGGAAACGGGAGAAGCGAGATGGGGCGGTAATTCTTGAGTTCGGTGGGGTCCGCTGTGGGTTTCTTGAGTAGAGCGCTGAGTTCGGCGTGCTTCCAGCTCTCAGGGAAGGTGGCGGTGTCGAAGGATGTGTTGATGATGTCTCGCAGGTGGGGTGCGATGACAGCGTCGGCCTTGTTGAAGACGTGGTGAGGGCAAGGGTCGGTCGGCGATCCGGAGTGGATGGAGTTCATCGTGCGGATGGTGTCTTCGGTGCTGATCGGGGTCCAGGCGTGGAGGGTGGTGGTGGGGGGTGGTTGTTCGGTCGTGGTGTGCGTTGGTTGGGTGTTGAAGCTGTTGCGTATGTCCGCGATCTTGTTGTGGAAGTATGAGGCGAGGGAGTTGCAGAGGTCTTGCGATGGGGTGATGTCATTGTTTCCTGCGCTGGGGTTGGATAGCTCTTTCACGATGTTGAAGAGTTCCTTGCAGTTGTGTGCGTTGTTGTCCAGCCGGTCTTTGAATGCAGTTTTCTTGGCGGCGCGGATCAGCTGGTGGTGCTTCCGGGTGGCAAGCTTGAAGGTGGTCCTGTTGTCCGGTGTAGGTTCCCTTCTCCAGACTTTCTCGAGGGCTCGGCAGTTCTTCTTGGAGCTCTTGAGTTCGTCGGTGAACCAGACAAGTCACCCCATCCTGGATTGCCCTGGGTGTTTAGTTTTCCAAAAAGTATAGGTTTGCTAGGTTTTCCTAGGTGCCAGCAGAGCTAGGGTGGAAAAACCTACAGCTAGGTACTTTGCAAAAAAAGGGTCAATTTTCACTGTGAAAATGTGGAGTGTCCATGTTGCGTTTTGGACCGTTTCCTGTCGCAGGTACTTGGCCTACCCACACATGTGAGGTACCATTTTTCTTGGAAGACTTTGGGGAATGCAGGGTTGGTTGAATCTTGTGGATCCACACAGATTCCAGAACTTTCCACAACAGAAATGTGAGGAAAATTTGTTTTTTGGACACATTTTTAGGTTTGCAAGGGATTCTGGGTAACAGAACCTAGTGAGAGCCACACAAGTCACCCCATCCTGGATTCCCCTCAGTTTTTAATTTTGAGAAATATACAGGTTTGCTATGTTTCCCTAGGTGCCGGCTGCGCTAGGACCCAAAACCACAGGTAGGCACATTCCTTAAAAAAAAGTCAGTGCCTAGTGGGCTTTCTGCCACCCTGGGGAGGGGGGATATCAGGGGCTATTGCCCCGATATGTCCCAGAGGGGGGCAGAAAGACTGTGTCTATTCTTTTGGGGGGTTGGGGGCATTGGGATGCCCGTTCTGGTCAGCCCCCAACCCTGCGCATATAAAAGCCAGCATATTCACTGGTGCATAGGGGATTTCTGCCCCCCCCGGGGGGCAGATCAGGGGCTACTGCCCCCATCTGCCTCCTGGGAGGGACAGAAAGACTATGGCATCTTTTTTGGGGTGGGTGGGGCCATTGGCATGTTCATTCTTAGCAGCCCCCACCCTGAAATCTGTGGGGGAAAAAATCCCTGGTGACTAGTGGGCTTTTTGCCCCCGCGGAGGTGCACATAAGGTGCTATTGCCCCATCTGCCTCCCAGGGGGGATGCAGAAAGACTGTAGCATTTTTTATTTGGGTGGGGGAATTGACATGCCCATTCTGGGCAGCCCCCACCCCTACCTATATAAAAAGAAATTATGGCGCTTAGTGGGCTTTCTACCCCCCTCGGGGGCAGGTCAGGGGTTATTGCCCCCATATGCCTCCTGGGGGCGCAGAAAGTGTTTTGTTTTTTTTGGGGGTTAGGGCAGGGGTATTTGCATGGCCATTTTGGGCAGCCCCCACCCCGGGCCTATAAAAAAAGAATCCCTGGCATCTAGGGTGTTTTCTGTCCCACGGGGGGGGGGGCAGATTGGGGGCGTATTGTAAATTTGTATGAGCACCTGAAGACCCTTTTCACCCATCTCTGTTAACTGCAATTAAGGGCAGGCAGCTCTACACGCACATTACTGTTATTATATTCAAAATGAGTGACAATTTGGACCGTGATAGGATGGCAGCAGAGTTATTGGATAACCTGTACAAAGGGAGTACTGTAACTGAGGCGGTCAAAAGTGGTAATTGTCCACAGAATGAAGGCTTACGTGACAAATTCATTAGATTGGAAAGACTGAAGCGTTCGGAAATGTCAAAGTGGTGGGACGGCGCCACTTTGAAACAATATGTTAAACTTAACAGGATCCCAAGAGGTCTTGGTTCACAGATCATACCGACATACGATGATCTGGACGAAGACCTACTTAATAGTTGGGAAAAATAATTAACATCTAGTTCTACGAAGTTAATGGACATTCTGATAGAGAATGCAGAGAGGAAAGTAAGGAAACTACGAACTGAAATAGCACAGCTTGAGTCTGAGATTGAGGCACTTAACATGCCACAGCCTACAGCCAAAAATTATGACATTCTGAAAAAAGTTCTATCAAACCATCAGAATGACATCAAACAGAGAAAAGCTCGTAAATTGAAACGGGATGAAGTGGATTATAATGCTGTAACTTTATTAGGTGGCAATGATATACGTTTGTTTGTCGATAATTTAAAGGTTGACTCACAATATTTTGCCCATTTCAATATGGCGTGGATGTTTTCGGTAGAGTAGTCACCTTTTTGCTTTCTATGAATATTTTTGAATTTCGGAAGGGACGAGGAGTCCGTCTTCACCGTATGAGGTAGTGGCATGATGATACTTTGATAATAGGTATGTACAATGTTGCGACCATTACTTTAGTATAATTTTGGGGTCGTTTTGAAGCCGTTCTTGATACTCGGCTGTGTTTTCTTTCATTTTTTCACAGGGTACCCTGTTCTGCAGGTACCTGTTGTAATTGACGGAGTTAGAGTTTCCGTTTCGAATTTTAGCCTTGAGACATTTTTGACCTGGATTCGCTGGTCTACTAAACTAGTGGTAAGAGATATTTATGATTGGTTTGAATAGTGATATGGGTATTGCTTCTTTGCCCGGTACTCTAGGGACCATTGGTATTGTATAGAGTGCACTTTATCGACATGAAGATTGAATTATTGAGGGGGGCGTGGCCACGCAAGCGTCCGAAATGGCCACTCGCGATTGAAGCTCCATTGGCTGGACTACCTTTTTTTTGCATTATCATCCTGATGCCCCGATGCCACTAACCTGAAAATGGCACTCCCGGCCAAGTGAAGTGCCTCGGAATCCAACGGTCCATTCCTTTGAACCCAGTGACGCTCCGATCCTCAGAGACCAGCTGCTGCACGTTTTGGCCATGGTGTGACGAGACTCGCCGCCCTGGGCTCTGCCTGCATCGCTGGAAGTGTGAGGTGCCGCCTGGACTGGAGGTGAGTGGGGGCCGCTGGTCGGTGCGCCCATGCCGGTGGCAACTGCCAGCTAGTAGATTTTGGTGCCCCCCCCTGCTGTGCATATCGCGCTCATCTTCACACGGTGCACTGAAGCGCATGCCCTGCGCAGACCGGCACTGCCCTGAATGGGGGACCGCGTTAGGGACAGAGCCTGCCGGTCCCCCTGTTGCTGGGAACCTTCAAGGGGTGTGGTGAGCATGGGGGGGGCAGCCTTCTCGATCCCATGCATTGCATTGCCACGGCGGGCGGCGCAGCTCCTTCTCCCTCCTTCCTCTGCGCTTTCAGTTTGCCCTCCTTGGTGGTGACTGCCCTGCGAGTTCGGGAGCATTGTCCTTGTTGGTCCCGCCTGGCTGCTCTCATCCTGGGACGGCGGGGGAGACCGCGCAGGCAGTCTCACTGACTGGCAGTTTCACCCTCTGTAACGGCCAAACCCTACCACCGGTATTTACTGCACCTGCCTTCTACAAAGAGCCGGGGGCACCTAGCGAGGACAGCTTGTTCACAGCCCCCCTATCCTTCCCTACACCTTATTGTCAGGACTCACTGGACAGGTAAAGGGCTCAGTGCGATCAAGGGAAACAACTGCCTGAGTGTTGGTCTCTGATCCAGGATGGCACCTCTATGCCCATGTCATTCACGGACTTCAATCCATCCTCCTAAGCTCTGAGGCGCTGATCACGCTTTCATCTCCCTCCCACTGCACCGCTTCCAGAGTTTACCACTGTGGGGGCCAAGCACACAGTGATGAAGAGGGTTAAGTAGCTCGCAGGGAGCCTGGTCGGTTACTCTTTTGCGTGCTGGGTGCAATCACTCACTGCTCCCGGATCCTGTAGTTGCTCGTTAATCCCCCTATAATTCATGAATACATTTGTGAGCCTGGCTTTCTTCCTTTCTGGAGGCCGTCCTTGCAATGGGTGACCTCATTGAACTCTACAACCTACTGGAATCACATTGCTCCTCCTCGGCTGCTGGATCTGCGGTCACTTGCGTCACGATCGCAGATTCTGTTTCTCTCCACGACTGTATACCTACTACACAACGCCTACACAACCTCTGGTTTCCTGCCCACGAATCGGCCCCACCGATCACTTTACCTCCGCATTCCTTCCACATCCTGCGGCATGGGCCGAAAAGATCCTAAACAAAGGACACTGCCCTACGGGAAAGTAGCGGACATAACCACTGAAGAGCCTCCCGCCATGGCTGACGGCGCCCAAGGGGCTTAGGAAATGGACGACCTTCCGGTGCTATCAGCAGCAATGCTACAGGAGATGAGGGCAGGATTTAAGGTCCTTGACAGCAGATTCGATGCATTGGACAAAAGCTTGGCAGACATGAGTGCCAAAGTGCAGGCGCACGACCGTCGCTTGGATATGGCGGAGGCCCGAGTGTCAGACATCGAAGATAGCACGGCGCAGTCTCTGAAACGCCTGGACAGAGTGGAGCGGATCCTGAAGGAGGTTGCAATTAAAAATGAGGACCTAGAAGCGTGCAGTCGGCGCAACAACGTGCGCATTTTGGGTGTTCCGGAAACAGCGACTACTGGTCGTATGGATGTCTTCGTGGAACGATTGCTATCTGATCTATTTCGCAGGGAGACCTTTACTCCTGGATTTGTCGTGGAGTATGCCCTAGGCCTAATCCTGGCCTTCCACCGAAAACAATCATTGCGAGACTTATGAACTTTAGAGATCGGGACTCCATCTTGCGCCTTGCCCGAGAGCGGGGTGATGTCAACTGGCAGGGCTCTAAACTGTCTTTCTTCTCAGACTTCACTGCTATGGTCCAGGATGCCCGCTGGAAGTTCAACGGGGTAAAAGCTACCCTGAGGAATCTGAGACTACGATACGGTATGCAGTACCCGGCTAGGCTTAAGGTGGATGTGGGGGGCAAATCCCGCATTTTTGACACTCCAAATGAAGCACAAGAGTTTTGTCACACTTACAAGAACAAACAACAAGGAGCTGCAGAAGGAAACAGACCACAAGTCGCCCTCCTCTCAATCAATAATCATACACAATAGACTGGGTCTATGAAGGTATCACCACCATGTGACAAAATAAGCTGTGGTCCAAATGCCTATATCTTTCGGTATTTTGAACTCCCCTCTTTTCTTGGCTTGAGGTAGTCACCAACAGTCTTTCACCTTCAGCAAGGCAATACCATGCCCAACTAATCAGTTTGCAGTGCTGGCTAAATGTACATCCGTATATAAAACCAGCGAAAAGGCACTGCCATATCGGCTGGAACAAAAACCAAAACAAGGTGTACACCATGAGGTGTGACAACACCACGTCGGCCGGACCACTAATTTACGACAACATAGCTGAATGAAAAGCATTATCATCATCATTATGGCAACACAATCAAAAGACAAGGATAGTATTGCCTGATTAACCAGTTCCTGTATTGGAAAATAGCTCCATGCTAGCCTCGGAACCGCTCTGTGGAGGTGAAGAGTGCTGTCCCGCATTCACGGCTCAATTGTTGTTGTTCTTGAAAGTGTAATAATCATACACAATAGACTGGGTCTATGAAGGTATCACCACCATGTGACAAAATAAGCTGTGGTCCAAATGCCTATATCTTTCGCTATCTTTCTTTGGGTGTTCCACCAAGCACTCCCAGTCTTTGTCCCTGATCTCCCTGTCCGTGTCTTCCGCCCATTTAGCACGGAGATCGTTCAGCTGGGTGCCCACCTGGGCCCGGATTCCGGCTTAAAGCCATTTTATTAAATGTCCCCCTGCCCCCATATAGTATAACAAATGTACCAGTTCATGCTGTGTCGGTTCCGCACGTTGAGGAGCCCACGTGTTTTTAATATAGTGTACTGTTGTGGCGTGCAACAAGTAGTGGCGATCTGTGGTGCCCGTGACCCGCACAAAAGTGTGATGGTCCAGGAGGGTACCATCCCCAAAGAAGGATCCCACTGTTTCCACCCCGGCTTTCTCCCAGACCCGCAATCGATTTGTTGTCAGTCTGCCAGTAGGAAGAGGTATACCCAACAGTGGTATATTTGGAGCATATGGGATGTACTTTCCAGTGTACTGTAGGGCCTTTCTCCAACAGTGCAAAGCTAGTAATAGAAGAGGGGGGGCATTGCGTGGTATCCGTGCCCCAGGCAGGAGAAGCATATGCAGAGAACCTCGTGTCAAGTCGTCTGGAGTGTACCCTATCTCCTGGATATTCCGCCCCGCCGTCCAGTAGGACAGCCATTGTAGCTGACTGGCCAGGTAATACGCCTTAAAGTCAGGTACCCCCAATCCTCCGTTCCGTGGCGATAATTGCAATTTCTTAAGGCTAATCCTGTGTCTGCCCCCTCCCCAGATGAGGTCCAAGAGAATGGAGTCAAGTAGGTTGAACATGGCCTGTGGTATTAATAAGGGCAAATTGACAAAGTAGTGTAATAGCCGGGGGAGCATCACCATTTTTGAGATGGCTATTCGCCCCATCACTGACAGTGGTAGCGAGGTCCAGAATGCCACGCTAGATCGCAGAGCCGTAACGGCCCTCATGAGATTACCATCTAATTGGTCCTTATGTTCTCAATAGACCTGAATCCCAAGATACTTAAACGTGTGGTGTGCAGTCAATAGTGTAGCGCCACCAAATGGGATCGTGTCTGAGTGGACTCCTTCCCAGAAGTAGAAGCCATGTGATTTCCGATAATTAATGGCCAATCCCGAGATGTTTTCAAAGGTACGGAAGAGAGACGGAATTGGCTCGATATCCGAGTCTAGATCCCGGATATAAAGGAGGATATCGTCCGCATAGATTGAGAGGACATGAGTAGTACCATCCAACGGTATACCGATGTGGGGTGCTCTGGCTCTCAGCGCTATCGCCAGCGGTTCAAGCGCTAAGACGAACAATAAGGGGGAGAGAGGACATCCCTGCCGGGTGCCTCTATGTATAGTGTATGCATTAGAAATATGATTACCGGTGCGTACTCTAGCCGTAGGGTCCGTATAGAGTAGCCGCACTAGTTTAAGGTAGTCCTCCGGGAGTCCGAACCGCTGAAGAGCCATAAACATGTAATCCCACGCGATGGAATCAAACGCCTGCCTCAGATCAAGGGTCAGGCAACCTGCGGCAGGGTACGCGTCAGCGCCTGCAGTCATAATATAGTGTAATCGTCTAGTGTTTAGGGATATATTGCGATTTGGCAAAAATCCAGATTGGTCCTGGTGGATAAGGCGACACAGCAGTGGTTGTAGGCGATTAGCTAGTACCTTACTTAAAATTTTATACTCGGTATGCAGGAGGGAGAGCGGCCTATAATTGCCCTGAGGGGATTGTTGACTCTGTCGGCTTCTGCAAAACTTCCACCCGTGTGTGCACAAGTTTATCCCTTAAGTTGCTAGATCTTTTAAAGGCAAACCTTGGGGGAGGCATAATAAAATCTTTAGTTGACAGTAATGACCAGTGCTTACGTATAGACTGACGGATCCGTGTTGCTAAAGGATCGAACGTCATAACCACGGGCAAACATTCGTCTTTTGTCCTTTCATTTTTTTGGAGCAACACACTCCGCGGAGTGTTAATCGCTCTTATTCTCGCTTGTCTGACAATTTTGCGAGGATATTGCCTCATCTCGAGTTTCGCACATATTCCTTCTGATTGTTCAAGAAATGCTGCGGTGGAGGAACAGTTCCTTCGGTACCGAAGGAACTGCCCCACCGGCAGGTTATCTTTCAGGGCTCAGGGATGTTAAGAGTTGTAGGACAAAAGTGAATTTTTATCCGTGGGTTTTTGATGAACTCGGGAGCATAGTGTATTCCCTTCAGCATGTATGTCTAAATCTAGATATACCGCCATCTGACTGCTGTAATTCCATGTGAATCTCAAACTAGCATCCTGATGGTTAAGCCAGTTAAGAAACTCCAGTAATGTATCTTCTTGTCCCGACCAGATGCAGAACACGTCATCTATGTACCTCTTCCAGAGGCGGATGATCCTCTGGAAGGGGTTAGACTGATGGTATATGACGTGTTCCTCAAAATGGCCCACATAAATACAGGCCAGACTGGGCGCCATCGTAGCGCCCATTGAAGTACCTGTTGTTTGTAAGTACATATTGTTTTTATAGCTGAAATAATTCCGTGTAAGAGCAAGTTCTATGCACTGTAACACAAAAGATTGTGGAGCATCATAGAACCACTCTTGCCAATTAAGAGCACGCGCTGCTGCCACTAGCGCAGCATCCTGAGGTATACACGTATAGAGTGACTCTATATCAATTGTGACCAACAACTCACAACCTGGGTCAAAATGAAAGTCCTCTAAGATGTTAAGAATCTCAGTTGTATCCTTTACAAAGGATTGTTGGTTGAGGACTGACTCCCTTAGAAAAAAGTCGGCAAACTGTGAAAGGGGCTCCAACACCGATTGGATCCCCGACACAATCGGTCGACCCGGCGGGGGACGTTGTGGCTTGTGGATCTTAGGTAAAATGTAGAAGGCCAGAGTTCTTGGTTTTTTATTAACCAGGAACTCCGCCTCCTTGGTCGTGATCCATTTACTTTCTTTTGCAAAACCTACCATCTTCTTGATGGTCTCTTGGAGTTCATTTAGGGGGTCGTGTTTGAGTGGACGGTAGTTATTACGAACGCCTAGCAGTCTCATCACTTCAGTGTCGTAATCGGTAGTGTTCATGACGACAACTGCTCCACCCTTATCAGGTTTTTTAATAGTGAGCTGCGGATTATTCTGCTGACTATTTACCGCTTCCCAATCATCACGGCTCATGTTGTTATATTTAAGCACTGTGCCTTCTTGTTCAAACGACAAAATGTCTTGTAGGACCTTATTTTCAAACACCATAACTTCCGGACCAACCATCGTGTGAGACGGGCAAAAGTTTGAAGGTTTCCTTAAGGTCGTGTTAAACGTTAGTACTGAGTCTTGTGGATTGTTAGCAAAGAATTTCTTCAATTTCACTCTTCCCAAAGTTTCGTGAAACTCGACCCTACATTTAAAAGAGTCATGCGTAGGAGTGGGAACAAACCCTAACCCTTTATTTAAAACCCTTTCCTCATTCGTGGTGAGTACATGATCTGATAAGTTCACCACGATATTATTTTCCTTCATATCTGATTCCGTCCACGACTTCGTGTTATCCTCGGGGAGTGAGTTTGCCATTGCTGGCTTTGATTGCCCCTCCCGCGGCCTCTGCCGCCCAGACCTCCCCCTCTGTTGCCCCTCTGGTTCTGTCCTAAAAAAGAGCGTAGGAGGGCGCCTAAATCTTCGTTACTCTTCTCCTGTTGGTTAAATCTCACTCTAGCAGGATTAGTCTGTGGGTCTGACTCTTCCTCTTCACTGGAAGTGTTATCGAAAGTCCAGTTGTTAGGTGTACACTTATTTTGTTGTCTCCCGCCTCTTCCTCTTCCCCCCTTATATGGTTGCTCAGGTACTGAATTGTAATGTTTGTCATCTGCATAGGGGAACGCCCACTCATGGGAAAAACGATCAAGATTCCGTTTCAAACCTTTAATTTTTTGGTTGATCATATAGTTCTTATAATCACTCAGATCCTCCTGGATTCTTAAAAGCTGCTCCTTGGTGTCAACAAGAGTAGTATCTCGCCTAATGCTTTCTTCTAAATCCAAAATCTCTTTTAGTAATTCTTCACTTAATCGTTTAGCAGTATTAATTATAAGGATTAGCCAATCACGTGTGCATTTGTTGGCTATATAGCTCCAATCCAATCTAAAAGTTTTGTCTTCTAGAAAGATCTTGGGTTCTATCCTCACCAGAAGACTTGCCGGGGCTGCTCCCGCTCTCAAATATTCGGTCATTAAGGCCCATGGAGAGCTATCCTCACTTGTTTTTTCTTAGTTGTACTGAGTCTTTCCCACTTTTCCCTTGCTGATGTCACATTCAATAGAGGGGCGTCAGGGAACAGCGAAGGGCCTGACAAAATCGCTGCTATCTGCTCGTCTGAAAAGGCTAAACAGTTTCTATCCATTTGTCTATGGGCAAAGATCTGATATGTATCCACACCCAACAGGTATTTAGAAAAAACTTAAAAACGTGTGTGTGTCTTAAAAACCAATGTAGTTACAATTGTTTTTAAAAAAGCTCTCACGGCTGATCCGCCGTCCTAAATATACAAACAACAAGGAGCTGCAGAGGGAAACCGACCACAAGTCGCCCTCCTCTCAATCAATAATCATACACAATAGACTGGGTCTATGAAGGTATCA
The DNA here is from genome assembly GCF_964204655.1 of Triturus cristatus. NCBI lineage: Eukaryota > Metazoa > Chordata > Amphibia > Caudata > Salamandridae > Triturus > Triturus cristatus. The sequence continues at coordinate 77,681,805 of NC_140581.1, forward strand.
CCACTATGTGACAAAATAAGCTGTGGTCCAAATGCCTATATCTTTCGGTATTTTGAACTCCCCTCTTTTCTTGGTTTGAGGTAGTCACCAACAGTCTTTCACCTTCAGTTTTTTTCTAAAACCTACAAAAAGTTTAGCTTACAAAAAGTTTTACTTGTGGCAATCCCCACTAATAATTCTCTCAGTAAAGATGCAAAAAGAGAATATCAAGTCCCAAATCAACTACACCAAGTGTTCTTGGATTCTTGAAACAAAATGTTTTGAAAAAAATGTGAAAAGACAAGATGACACCTCACGTGCGCAACACCAATTGAGCTTGCTGATTGGTACTCACCAGCTGTGCCCACTTTTATCATCATCGGTTGTCATCTTGCTTAGAAAATATAAATAAAGTTGCTAGAAGGGGAACATATATAAGCATGTGAATACATGGCAGAGAGCAATGGTTAAATTACGTTAAATAATCAAGGCTGTGTGTCAAGTTCCCAGTTAGCTCAGTCAGAACTCTGTTCGGTGAGCGTTAGATAGAAGATTGAATAGGGGTGCAGGGTCTAATGAGATACTTCGTTATTTCTAGATTTGCATTACAGCTGTATGCAAATCCATTGCGAGGACTCACATATGGAGCCCGTGTTGTAACCTGTAGAAACGAGCTGGTACGAGGAATTATGGCTCAATAAGGGTAAAGTATATATTTAAGTGAGCGCTTTAGAGAGAATGCCCATTTGTCTAAAATTGGTTATTTAGTAAGAATTGTGTGTGTTGTGTCTTTTACTTTTGGCAGTTCCCGAATTAAAGGTTAAGAGGTGTCCCCGACTGGTGCCAAGCGACTGTGTTTGCCCTGAAGAAATCGCCACAAATTTTTTATGGCGATGAAACATGTCGGCATAATACAATGGTATGCATATTAAGCAACCTTTTTAAACTTTGAATTAGGTGCACATATAAGGAGGAATAAAATTGGTTCTATAAAAAGTGCATCTTTTTCATTTTTACTTTCACATTTCAGTCGCATCTTGGTATGTGATTGTTTCACCACTTATTTTCACAATTTGGGTTCAATTGCGTGGACACTTTATTTATATTTTCTAAGCAAGATGACAACCGATGATGATAAAAGTGGGCACAGCTGGTGAGTACCAATCAGCAAGTTCAATTGGTGTTGCGCACGTGAGGTGTCATCTTGTCTTTTCAAATTTTTTTCAAAACACTTTTTTCAAAACATTTTGTTTCAAGAATCCAAGAACACTTGGTGTAATTGATATGGGACTTGATATTCTCTTTTTGCATCTTTACTGAGAGAATTATTAGTGGGGATTGCCATAAGTAAAACTTTTTGTAAGCTAAACTTTTTGTAGGTTTTAGAAAAAAACTGAAGGTGAAAGACTGTTGGTGACTACCTCAAACCAAGAAAAGAGGGGAGTTCAAAATACCGAAAGATATAGGCATTTGGACCACAGCTTATTTTGTCACATGGTGGTGATACCTTCATAGACCCAGTGTATTGTGTATGATTATTACACTTACAAGAACAACAACAATTGAGCCGTGAATGCGGGACGGCACTCTTCACCTCCACAGAGCGGTTCCGAGGCCAGCATGGAGCTATTCTCCAATACAGGAACTGGTTAATCAGGCATTACTATCCTTGTCTTTTGATTGTGTTGCCATAATGATGATGATAATGCTTTTCATTCAGCTATGTTGTCGTAAATTTGTGGTCCGGCCGACGTGGTGTTGTCACACCTCATGGTGTACACCTTGTTTTGTTTTTTGTTTCAGCCGATATGGCAGTGCCTTTTCGCTGGTTTTATATACGGATGTACATTTAGCCAGCACTGCAAACTGATTAGTTGGGCATGGTATTGCCTTGCTTGGGAGTGGGTGAGACTGGGTGGCGGGTGGGGGTAATTCGCAATTGTTGCGTGTTTTTAAAGATTACATAAAAAGGTTATTGTCACAAAGATTTTTAGACGGATATTTGCTTGCACATTTCTTGACACATGCTTGTTATGGCACATTTAGGTAATACGTCTGGACCCTCTGATTGTCCCTTATGTCATGGAACATATGATGCCTCAAGAACACCCACAAAAGACGCCAAGTGCTTAGTTATCTTTTGCGAGATAACATTGATATAGCCTGCTTGCTGGAGACACACTTATCAAAATCGGATACCGCCCGTGTGGCAGCTAGCTGGGGGGCACAAAGATACTTCTCTAATTATAGCAGTTACGCCAGAGGTGTCGCCATCCTAATACATAAAAGGATCCCTTTCAGTCCTGGTAAAATGATTGAAGACAGGGAGGGCCGCTTCCTTATCGTTACAGGTACACTAATGCGTCACTTTATTGCTTAAATAGGTGTCTATGGCCCGAATGTAGGCACTTCAGAGTTCTTTCACGCCTAACATGTACATTTGCTGACATTAGAATCCTGTCTGATTATTATGGGTGGTGACTTCAATCTGTTATTAGATCCCTCACGGGACAGTACATCCACATCACCTGACACCAAATCACGCTACCGACGTGCATTGCAGGACATTTGTCAACAATTTTCTTTGATAGACATAAAGCGAACACACAAAACTGTCTCCACGTCCTATACTCACTACTCTGGTTACCATGACATCTGGACCAGAATAGATTATTGGTTAGTCTCTCCGGGAATAGCTGGCTGTTTCCGGGCTGTAGATACGCTTTCACTGACTTATTCTGATCATTCTCCTGTGGAATTAAGCCTCGCTATCCCTCGCCCTGGTGGCCTCGAACGGCAGTGGCGGTTTCCGAGAAGTGCACTTCAGGATCCTGTCTTCAATACAGAGGTACGTGAGGACATTGAAGATTATTTTGCCATTCATACTGGATTGATAGATACATGGGCGGTCCTCTGGGAAGGTTTTATAGAGTATATAAGGCGGGTTTGTATTGGTAAAAATGCGGGAGTACTAAAAGACTTGCGTTCCACCCTTGCCCGCATTGAGTGGGACATATTGACATTAGATTCAGAGCTACTCAAGAACGCCTCTGATGAAGTGGAGGCTCGGCGTTTAGCTCTTTTGGTAGAATTTCGCGATGCAGCAGATAGAGAATTGCTCCATTTGGGTAAACATCACACTGCTAGAAGGTATGGGGAGGGCGAGTGACCTGGTAGAATTCTGGCACAAATGCTTTGCCCCCGTACAGCAAAGCTTACATAACTGAGATCTGTACCCCCGTAAACCAGTCGGTCTATTCTACCCCTGAGATTCGCGACACCTTCTTGGATTATTTCAAGACCTATACAGTTCCAGGATCGATGACGATTTTAGTGCCCAGGAAGACTATTTGTCGGAAATTGCGCTAGTTTACCTGGAGAAATATATGCAGGACTTCCTGGCTGTGCCAATATCCCAGGAAAGCCTTGTTGAGGCCATAGAAGCACTCCGTGGATCCTCGGCTCCCGGTCTTGATGGGTTCTCTGGAGACTTTTATAAGGCTTATAAAGACATTCTTGTACCACGGCTGATTGAGGTTTATGCAGAGGCACTTGAAAAGCAAGTCCTTCCCCCTACGTTCCATGAGGCTGTCATTATTCTCCTTCCTAAGCCTGGTACAGACCCTTCTTTATGTAGCTCTTACAGGCCCCTTTCATTATTAAATCTGGATTATAAAATATTGGCTATAGTTATTGCCATCAGACTTTCTCTGTTAATGGAATGTATTAATTCTCCGGCACAGTCTGGATTTGTTCCTCTTTGTTCCACCTCTCTTAATCTTCGGACTCTTTTTGCTATCATCCATAGGAAAGATCCAAAGGTTCCTGCAGCGGCGGTGCTATTGGATGCCGAGAAGGCTTTTGATTCTTTAGAATGGCCTTTTTTCCTCTCGGTGATGCGCTGCATGGGTATGCCTACAGGTTTTGTGGGCACTACGGCTTTATTATATACTAGCCCCAGAGCTAGATTGCGTATCAATGGCACGCTATCTCAACCCTTCTTGTTGACACGCGGCACACAACAGGAGTGCCCCCTATCCCCACTTTTGTTTATATTAGCTATGGATCCATTAATTAGACATTTTCAGGAGCGCCATCTCCATCGGTGTCTGCGATTCAACACAGGACCATTATTAGTGTCACTCTATGCAGATGACACTGTATTATACGTACGTCATCCTCAGACCAATCTTGAGCCAATCATTTGGGAAATACTTCAATTTGGCCTCTTCTCAGGGCTCGGAATCAATTGGCACAAGTCTGTAATTTTCCCATTGGCGGAAAGCACAACCCCATGGGATTGTGAGTTTCCTTTTGAATGGTGCCAAGACACAGTCAAATACATTGGCATCCACATACATTTGGACAAGGCTAGCATTATTAGCTTAAATTATGGGCGAGCCGTGAGCTCCTTGGAGTCACAGATAGAACGATGGCTGCATTTTCCGTTGTCAATGGCTGGCAGGGTTGCTATAATCAAAATGATAGTGCTCCCTAAATTTTTATATTTATTTAATAATATCCCCATCCCCCTCACTAAGTCTTTTTTTCTGCAGCTACGTCAACACCTTCTAAGGTTGGTATGGGGGGGTAAAAGACCTAGCGTTAGTTGGCAGGTTTTGACTCTTCTGTATGATAGGGGTGGTTTCGGCATCCCAGATTTCTATTCGTACTACTTAGTGGCCCAGTGCAGCTATGCATATGCATGGTATCACCCGGATGCACGAATTCCCTTTCTGAGGCCAGAGACCGACTTTATGCTTCCTTGGAAGCTATTCACTGTGCTACCAAAAGGTGTCCCTAGAGACCCAATTGACATACAGACCGTATCCACTACAAGCTGAGCATGGGATAGGTTACGGAGACTTCTGGGACTTGACACACTGTACTCACCGGCTTTACCCCTCCCAAATCCCCTGTGGCTCCCCATCATGGACGAAACACTAGTACAATGCACGCTGGCCAAATTTAACATCACGAAGATATGTGATCTATATCCGAATGATCATATCCTCTCTATATCCGAGGACACACGGTTTCAGGACAGGTCCTTCATGGATGCCTTTATAATGAAACGTGTTCACTCTGCACTTGGAGCCACACTCCTTACTTATCCGATTGCACCAGAACCTATGGCCCCGTTGACGTTGGTAATTGAGAGTAAGACGGGTACCCATCTCATTTCTAAAATGTATAGGTCCTGCACTGGTATCCGACAGGTTACCAACGATAAAGTGCGCACTGCATGGGAACGCGATCTCGGCCATTCCATTACTGATGATCAATGGAAAAAATGTTGCATGGTGACGAAAGAAGTATCCCTCAACAGTAGGCACAAACTCATTCACTTTAAATTCCTCCGCAGGTTATATCATACGTCAGCTTGGTCACACAAAATTGATCCTTCCAGGCCGCACCACTGCCTGAAATGTTATGCCCCCCATGCGGACTTTGCCCATCTTACATGGACTTGTCATAAACTACAGACATATTGGGAACAGGTGCATGATGCACTGGGTGCAATGATATCGCTGACGCCTCTTCCCATGCCAGAAATTGCTCTCATGGGATACACAGTCAACTTTCCCAAAAAGGTCAGGAGGTTTGCTGCACTTCGGCTATTGTTAGCTAAACGGGAGATAGCGCTGCTATGGGGTAAGTTTACGGTCCTATTTTACAGGCTTGGCTGCGTAGCCTCGCATATTGTAATGTAAATTGCGAAATATACGCTTCCCTCATGCCAAGTTCCTCACGCCCTACAGATATAGGCGGCCCGTACAGGGTGTATATTGAGGAGAGAAACCGTGAGTCCAGCTCACAGGTTGAAAGGGTAATGGTGCCGGAGGGGATAGGACGATGGGCCATATTGTTAGATATGTGATTTATATTATCTGAAGCGTCCTTAGATTATTTTTATTGTATATGTTTAAACATTTTGATAAAGTGGACGAGTGGTTAAAAAAAACACAAAAAAAACATGCTAGAATTAGTAATCAACTGACATGCTGGAGATATTGCTTGGAAAATCCGAGAGATTTGATGTCACTGTTTTTGGTATTTTGAACAGCTCTCCAGCTGTGATGCCTATTACTTTGCTCTATATGCTGCAAGCATGTGACTGATTTGTGATGAGACACCTGACAATGTACCGCATTGGATGTTGTTTGTTTCTTAATGTATAAGTAAAATTGGAAAATAAAGGATTAAAAAAAAAAAAAGATTGAATTAATGAGGGCTGGGATATTGACGGCTAGAATTGTGGCTTTTGCGTGACACCTACAGGTAAGCACAACTACGGATATTCGTGATAACAAAGGGTTGTAATAAGGAGGTTATAAACATTTCTTGTGTTGACTTACAGGGTCACAATTGGAATTTTATTGAATAATTTTTTTATAAAGAATTCGAGTTACGTTAACAAGAGAACGCTTACATGGATTTTAGATTTTTTAGAAAGGTAAGCCTTGCCTCGAGAGTATGGCGATTGGTGGTTATAATTTGACGTAATGAATGACTGTTGCCTTGAGTACTGAGAGCTAATTCAGCTTTCTAATGTTAATCTAATTTTGCAGTGACAATTCAGGAATAATACATTAAGGTACCATTAATTTCATTTTCAATGCATTCGTGTTGCAATTGAGCGTGTTATGCACTTGTGGTTTATTAATTACAAATTGCACATTGGCTATTATTATGGTTTTGTGCTGACTCACACGAAGGTGATTCTGTGGAATTGTATGTACATGCAGAAAATATTTGTTGAAAATTCTGTACTTTATTAATGTGTATGTACTTTGTTTACTTATTGTATCTCAGCATGGAACTAATGCACAAGTTCCTTGTGTTGACTAGTCCCTTGACGCACTAAGGTTATGTATGGGCTTTTATAATGTAAATTGCACTTGTATTAAAAATTTTGGTATACTACAATAACTCTATATGTATTACTTCCAGCCCTGAGGAAGTTGTAGGGTACATGCCCAAAGACGACAAAATGCGTTGGTGTAAGGGAGTGGAATATCTTATGTAATAAAGGACCGAACAAGCCTAAAGAAATAGAATCTTTTTGTTCCTTTACATTATTGTACTGCTTTGTTGTGATAAGTTGCGTGTGCTTCAGAAATTGTAAAATGCTCCCATGAGAGACTGTAATTTTGTGGGGGGGAGGGGTGGGGGCATTGGCATGCCCATCTTGGGCAACCCCCACTCCTAAATTCATCGGGGGGAAACCTGGTGTCTATCGGGCTTTCTGCCCCTGGGGGGCAGTTTGGGGGCTACTGGCCTCATATTCCCCCGGGGGGCAGAAAGACTGTACCTATGTGGCAGGGTGGATGGGGGCATTGGCATGCTCATATTGGGCAGCCCCCATCCATAATTAAAATGTAAACAAAAATCAATGGTATCTAGTGGGCTTTCTGCCCCCCCGGGGGGGAGATTGGGTGCTACTGCCCCATCTGCCCCCCAGGGGGGCAGAAAGACGAAATTTGCCCAAATAAATATGGGGGGAGCTAAGGCCCTTGTCCAAGGGGCCGCGCCCCCCTCCCTGGTGCCTAGTGGGTGGATCCCTGCTTGGGGATCGCCCTCCTGGGGCGGTCCTGAAGCAGGGATCCTCTAGGGAGGGGTACAATTGGAAAGGGAAAATTCTCCCCTTTCCAACGATACCTCTCCTGAATTTCTACATGCTCAGGTGGCAGAGATAGCCCCCTAAGCATGTAGAAAGGGAAACTGAAATGAGCCTCTTTGCTCATTTCAGTTTCGGTCTCACTGAAATGAGCGCGCTGATTGTCATTTCAGGGAAACCAGGTGGGGGGGGCCTCTAGGGCTGGGGAAGCTCTTCCCCAGCTCCCGAGGCTCTTCGGGGGTAAAGGGAGTTTTGATTTTTACAGGCACCAGGAGGGATTCCTAGTGCCATGGTGTCGGACGCGCGGGAGCCGTCCGACGCACATGAGCATTGATGCGTCGGATGGCCTGCGCGTCCGACGCTTCGAAAGGGTTAAAAAGCAAAACTCCGGTACTGCCTCCTCTCGGTTACCTAAAGTAGCTAAAACAGACCAGAGGGAATGACCCTTATCCTACACACTATCCATTATAGCCAACCAATTTGAAAAGACTTCCTTCACCTTCATCAGGTTTATTTTTTCTAAGAAACGGATGCCCTCCCACTCACACTGGATGACATGCATCATCATTGGGACTTTCCTCACCTGCACCTTACTGATACTGTGTGGGTTCATCCTGGTCTCTTTTGAAAAAGGTGATCCTTCGAGGTGGAGGGAAGTGTTTCTTACAAATTAAAATTGTATTTGGGCAAGAAGTAATCCCTTACTTTATTATATTATAGGAGTGGGCTAGAGGTAACTATTATTAGTGGACATGTTTCAGCGCTATTTGAGTACCTAACAAGTGCCAGGGCTGCCTCAATCACACCCTCACAATCTTCCTTCAAATCTTTAGCAAAATGCAGGAAAGAACAATTGTGGTTCACAGTGCCTATCTGCATGAATTCCTTAGTATGTTGGCCTGTAAAGGACATGCATGATCATTAGCACATGTACACAAGATTCTTCTGCATCATGGCAGGTGCTCCCTCGTCTGCCTACAAGAGCATGCACATCTCTACATCTAAGAACCTATTATCACATGCATGTAGGTTCAGAGACTAACTCTTGTTCACACATTACAGCTGGAACTGCTTTTTGGCTAATGTTAGGTCTTTACCAAAACACACAGTTAACATATGGGACCTGCTCTCCTCCACACACACTTATATAGGGTTCCTGACAGAAACCTGGACTAAACCTTGATCTAACCCCGCAATTGCAGTGGCACTTCCAGATGGTTATTACATTAAAAAAAATAGATAGACCGCACAGGGCGGGAGGAGGAATAGCCATTGTTTATAGGGACCCTATTAACAGTTCCATCTTAGATTAAATTTGCAATGACCAGATGGAGATTCTAGTTTTTAAAATTGATTTACACCAATGTCTCAGCTGGAAAGGAGCTTTGGTATATCGACCCCAGGACCACTCTCTAACACCACTTCACAGCTCATGGAATTCATCTCCCCACATGTAATCTCAGCCAGGAATTTCTTACTTCTAGGTGATTTTAACGTGCATAGTGAAAACCCCGATAACCTAGATGCCGCCACCCTTCTGACAGACCTGTCCACACTCAACCTATCTAAAATAAATGATGAGCCCACTCATCAGGCAGGACACACGTTGGATATAATTCTAACAAGCTCCCCATTATTTCTTACGGGGCAACATACTCCTTAACATGGTCAGATCATTCCATGATCGAGTTCCGGATTAACGGTCCAAAGGCACAGACTGTACACAAACACTACTCTAAAAAAAGTTACAGACAATGGCACAAACTCATGCCCTCGCCTTTTCAAACTGCTTTTATTCCTCCACAAATCTCTGAAACCGATAATGTAGAGGAGCGCCTAGTCTCCTTTAATACCAGCTTGCTATCTGCTATGGACAGCTTAGCTCCCCTGAAACAGTGCCCCACGACCATAAAACGCCACCAGACGCCGTGGTATTCTGCCACCCTTCGCCTCGAAAAAAAGTCAGTGTCAAAAACTTGAACGTCAGTGGCGCCGCTCACATGACACACTAGATAAAGACAGATTCAAGTATGCACTGACACAGTACCACAAAAACCTAAAAAATGCTCGCAAAACGCACATCGCATCCCTACTTGAACAAGCAGGGAATAAGTCGAGAACTCTCTACCAGATTTTAAAAACATTCACCAACCCCAAGGCCTGTGACATTGAAGCTGACCCACCTCAAACATTGTACGACAACATAGCTAGTCATCTAACCCAGAAAATTGACATGATCTATAATAAAATCAACTCGACTAAGGACTCACACACCAGCCCTAAGTATGACCTCCCATCAGCTATTCCCATTTCCCATACTTTGGAGAATTTCCCGATACTTACAACTGAGGAGACTGAAGCTCTAATAAAAATTGCCAAATCAGGGTCTCCATTGGATCTCATTCCTGCAATAACAGCTGCCACACTATCTCGACAACTAGCCGGCCCCATTTGCACTATCCTAAATTGCTCCATGAAGGAAGGCATTCTCCCACTGGAATGGAAAGCCGCTCAGATTCTTCCAATTAGGTAAAATCCTAAAATTTCCTCAAAAGATGTCACCAACTACCGCCCCATTTCGCTACTTTGCTTAGATAGCAAACTCCTGGGGAAACACATTAACAAGCACTTGTACGATTTCGTTGAATCCTCGAACTGCTTGGATTCCTATCAATCTAGATTCCGACCCCATTACAGTACAGAGTCTACGTTGGTGGCAGTTACAGACAACATCAGGATGCTGTTGGACAAAAGGTCAAGCGGTATTCTTGGTGCTGCTTGACCTATCTGCCGCATTCAACACCATCTTCCACTAGACTCTACCTAGGAGACTGGGAGATGTAGGCCTCAAAGTGAATGCCCTGAAGTGGATGGCTATCTTTCTGTCTGAAAGAACTCAGACCATTAACCTGGGTCCCTTGCGCTCATAGACTACTAGGGTGGCCAAGGGAGTACCACAGGGCTCATGTTTGAGCTCTACCTTGTTTAACATTTATATTACTCCCTTGGTGAGACTATTGAAGAACTTGGGATTTATTCCTATATCCTACGCTGATGACACCCAACTTCTACTCTGCTATGACAAAACCAACTCCAATATTCAGACCACCTTTTCAGAGGGTATGAAGGTCATCGCGGATTGGATGAAAGAAAACTTCAGAGACTATGCTGTTTAGTGAAGCAACGGTGAAATAGTCCCCTAGCTGGTGGACAGAGGAACTAGGTCCTGCCCCAAGTCCAAAACAGGTGGTAAAAAACCTAGCAGTGCGATTAGACCACAAACTCACATTGGGGGAGCATACCACCTCTACTGCTGGAGCCTGCTTCCACAACCTTAGTCTACTCAGAAGAGTTTTCCCTTTCCTACTATTATCCACTCGAAAAACTTTGATTCAGGATTAAGTCCTAAGCCACCTGGATTATTGCAACACCCTGCTGATTTCAGCGAATGAAAGCTCCATAAGCAAATTGCAGGTTGTCCAGAACACTGCGGCCCGCCTGGTGACCAATGCCCCTCCCCAGAACCGCATCGCTCCCGCTTCTTCAAAAACTTCACTAGCTACCAGTGCGGAAGAGGATCAAATTTAAGATCTGCTGTATTGTATACAAGTCGTTAAACAACCTAGGCCCCAGCTACCTCAACAACAAACTTGTTCGCTATGTTCCTTCTAGACCGCTAACTTGGGCGCTAAAGCACTGCTCCAAGTTCTGCGTTTCAAAAAAACCCGCTTAGGTGGCAAAACCTTTCACCACCTGACCCCACGCTACTGGAATGAACTTCCCATACACTTGTGTCAATGCACGGACCTTCTGGCGTTCAGAAAGCTGCTGAAAACGTCACTGATCTAGTTGTCCCTCCTTGATTAACTAAGGCTGACTTAGCGCGGAGATACCCTGATGGGGTGATTCGGGCACTTTATAAATATATATAAATAAAATAAATAAACAGCAAAGTGGTTCCACATGGTATTTGTCTATGTGAAATCTTGTAGTAATAAAATACGTGTCTCAGTGACGCCATTACAAGCCGGTGAATCAATTAGCCTGGAGGATCTTGTGAGGACAATGGGTGAACAGTTGCTTGACCAGTAACAAAGGTAGGCTGCTAATTTCCTGAGCGACTTTGATATATCCAATCCGCAGCCAAGGATCACTATCATATGGGTGAGTGCAAGACCTCTTAGTACCATTCTGGATAATATAGGAACACTGGTGTGCAGAAGCCTCTAATTCTAGGACACAAACAGTCAATATGAATTAATTCTCTAGTTGAGTACCTGCATCAATGGGATTCCTTGACTGACTTGTATGCCTGAAAGATCAAATTTGTTGATTTTTAGCAGAGTACAGTACAGATGGGGCAAACATTTAAAATATAGCCACATCTGCAATAACTCAGAGATATGTGCATGTTATGTGAGCGTCAAAACGTATATGTGACATTACAATGCATGTCATTACATCACATGCCGTTGCAACACCAAACTTTACCCCGACTTACTGTCCGGGGAGCGCTCGAAGTTGGAATAGAAGTTGGAATAGATTAATTTTCTATTCCAACTCCTGTGTGTGCAACAGTAGAGAAGGTGTTGGAGTTAAATCCAACACCTTCTACCCACTGCGGCACACCTTTTTCGTTGCAACGGCATGCGATGTAACTGCATGCGCTGGTACTGAGTGTGTTGTATTGGCTGAGTCCCCATCAAAACCTCTAATGATCATCAGTATGTGGAATATTCGGGTCGTGATCCTGTTGCTCCCTACTCTTGTGTTATAAGCATTTCACGCCCTCAAGAAACTCCCGCAGACCCTCTATTCTCAGTTTCAGAAGGATATCCTTAGGTTTTGGTTCCAAAATTTTAGACCCAAACGGTAATGCTGGCAGGGACTTCATCACCATATGTGCTCTACTGTAACATTCTGACACTGTACTCAAGATACTATGTGCTTCAACATGTGGTCCACGACGTTTGTTCACAATATCAGCCTAATTCAATGCAAGATTATTCTTACTCACAAGGGATCTGACTCACAAAGGTACTAAACTTACACTTTTGTGTTAATTCACTACTTTTTAGTATTCACAAACTACATGCAGAGTTCTATGATACAGCACTTACTATACCAGTCTGTGTGGAGTTCTCCGGCCAGATTGCGCAGGGGTCATGATCAGATCCGACACACCACATGCCGTTGACAGATAAATATAAAGTATTATCAGTACATTGCAGTTGTCAGGCGGGACTCACTTTCTAAGAGCTCTAGGCTTACAAGTCTGAAAGCTCTTTGTTTTAGGAGTCCTGAATTTTCTATTGAGTGCTCTTCTCCTTTAGCATCCTACAATAATTTATTGTCTCAATTGAATTGGATAATATAACTTATTCTCAATAATTCCCAGAGCTTTCACACTTAGAAGAATTGAGCTCTTAAGTGAGTCCCACATGACCATTGTGATGTGTTGATAATATTTTACCTCCGTCCCGTTGGCATTCATGGTGGTCCTTGTTGTGTATACAAGATGAATAAAGTAAGCTCACCTTCTTGTAGCATCACCAACAGGGTTCAAACTCTGATTTTAGGAGACATTTGGCTTACTCTCTTACGAAAGCTTGGTGGACAGTGCACTCTGTTGCAAACATGGCTGAGTACCGTGCCATGCAAATCTTGGTCCGTCCCCCTTATTTAGAAAAGAGCGGCCAGAAGCTTTCCACCGACAGAGCCCCAACTGGCTCCATTGATGGAAAGCTTCCTCCAACAGCCCCATGAGGGAAGCTTCTGCCCTACTCAAGACAAACTGTGTAATGTCTTGTTTTTTATGCCTGTCAATACCACTTAAAACCTGTGAAGGACAGAAAAAAACAAATATTGACCCCCACGCAATGGGAGAAGACTGCCAGGGTGTGCGAGGCAGCAATATTTTTTGTTTTTCTGAAACAAACTCCTGCTTTGGGAGTTTGTTTCTGAAGAATAAAAAAGTTGGAAAGAGCGACTGTCCACCAAACATTTTGTACTTTTGAAGGGTAATACCATGATGGTGGTCCCTTCTAAGGTAAAGAAATGACCGCTGGGCCATCGGCCATCTCTTAATGTGACGGACAGAGTTCCACCCTGATGGGTGAGGTCATGTCTTCTGCCATCTTGATGACTACCACTCCGTCCATCGAAGTCTGACTCAAGCCCAAAATTCTCATTGCTGGTAAACAATTTGTTGTCTTTCTTAATAAGCTCGTGTTCTTGTCAGTGGCAGCATGTAGGTAACGGTCGTGGGAGATGGGGTTTAGAAGAAAAAAAAAGACTTATCTGCATGTTGCTGCAGCCTGGTCAACCCCCTCGATGTTCTGCTGGCTCCCGGCAGCACCCAGGCTCACCTCGGCCAATCACAAAGCTGCTGTCTCATAACAGCAGCCTCATGATTGGTCTGAGCACCTGTGCATGTTCAACTACAGGCTGTGCATTACAGCCCGGTGGAGAACATGCAAAGTGTGCTTGACCGCTTAGATGGCCCAAGACGGCCAGCCAAACCATCATGGGCACTTTATGCAACCACAATCACTCCCGCCCTCGATGTCACGGGAGCCCGGCCTAGCCTGGCTCTAACCTGGCTGGAAGAAACTAAAAATAAAAAGATAATAACTCCTGCTATAATCATTTTATTTTTCCTTGTGCGCAGCTCCAAGAACGGTGAGGCGACGCTCCTCCACCTTAGCGGAGGAGCCGCCACTGTGTTACAGCACAGCAATGTTTATGGTATCACTGTGTGGAAATGTTTCCCGCTTCCAAATCGCAAAATAAAACGCTGCTTAAGGAGCTTCATGATTTGCCTTTAATATAATTATGTGGCAAAGGTTCCTTTCTCTAATGGGAGTTTGTCTTTTTCTAAGGAGAAAGAAGTTATGAGTGAGACATGGAGGAGGCGCTAGGTGGTGCACAGCAGAATGGCTGCCTTCGGGTGAAGCTCCCGCAGCCCAGCGAAGAAATCCTTAATAATCCTTCCTGAAAGTCGCATTTGATAGCCCGCGCGGGCCGGTGTGGGTGGACCGACGCCCCCACCGCAGTTGGAGCGTTGTCTCATCCCTGGCGACCCGGTGGTATCGGACTGCGACGCCGCTGCAAGTTGTGCCGGCTGTGGTGGACGTCCCGCTGGAGCTGTGTCCGGGAGGCTGCTGCGACGCGAGTCCGGTGCGTCCCACGTGGGTGACAGGCCTCGCCTCTGGATCCGCGGCTGCGGGTGGCGGCCCTGCGGCGTGTCAGCTGGGGTTCGCTGGGGCCCACGTTGGATTCCCCCGGCCGGGGGCAAGAGGACGGACTGGACTACGGCGTGGTGCACGACAGGCGCGGGCGTTGGTGAGTGGCGCGCCCGGCTGAATCCCCGGCTGGGGTCGCCGCCTTCCCTGCCCCGCGCCGGATCCTTATTGCGGCGCGGTGCCGGCCCGCTCGTACCGGCCTGCGCGGATCCCCCCCCCGGCTACCCTACTGCTAGCCCACTGGGGGCGATTACGCGTCCGACGGAGGGCCAGATCGGAGGAGGTGCGAGAACCGGAGAGACTGTTGCCTGATGCGCTGACCGCTGACCCTCCTGCGCTGAGGCCTTCGAGGTGGTGCCTACGCTGGGGAGAGACGACACAGAGGAGGTAGCCATCGAACAGAGGGGGCTAGACGGCGGAGTGTGCCTGGCGTGCTCACGATCGCGAGGCCGGCGTGTGGGGCCCCGACTGAGATCCTCTTTGCCCCCATCTACCGGACTCTCTTCCGCTGGAGCTCATCCCGTTCACTCACAGAGAGTCGCTACGGGCCGTGGAGGTGAGCGGTGTGCTTGTGGGGTTGCGGTTGGCCCCGGGGGGAGCTACTGGTCCCCGGCGAGATCCTGCGTGGTAGGTGGAGGGGGTTGCACGAGGTGCTGGTGGTTGAGCCAGTGACCTGCTGCACGATCTGGCCGATCTTCCTCTTCCCTAGGCTGCTGCTCCCCCCCTCCTTGGCCGCTTGCCCCCGGGGCCCACCCGGGCGTCCCCCCTGATCCCGCCGAAGGCGGCCTGGTGGCGCCGCCATGGGGAAGCCGGACAGCCGACAGCCTCGCCTTACTTTTGAGTCCAAAAAGCAGACCAGGCCGCAGCCGGAGGCAACTGCGGCGGGGTCGGTGCCGGTGGAGGCCCCGCCGGGGGATGATGTCAAGTCCATTTTGCTGGACATGCGGCAAAGTCTTGCGACCATAGTCGACAAAATGGATTCCATGCAATCCCGCATGGACTCGATTGTACATAAGGTTGACAGCCATGGCGAACGCATCACGGAAACGGAGAGACGTATCTCAGACAACGAAGATCGCACAACGGAACTGTCCGCCGCCATGGCGCGCATGGACAAAGTCCTCCATGTAATAGCAGCCAAAAACGAAGACTTGGAAGCGCGCAGTCGGAGGAACAATATCCGTATAATTGGCATACCGGAATCGACCCACACGGGCAAGATGGAGGACTATGTGGAGGGTCTCCTGCGCGAGGTGGTGGGCACGGACTCCCTATCCCCCCAGTTCATAGTGGAAAGGGCGCACAGATCTCTGGCCCTGAGGCCACCGCCGGGGGCTCCCCCTCGCCCTATTATAGCACGCCTGTTGAACTTCCGTGACCGAGATGTCGCGCTTAGGACGGCGAGGGAGAAGAAGAGCCTATCCTATGGCGGCAATGCCTTCACCATTTTTCCGGACTTCACCCCGGTGGTTCAGGAGGAGCGAAAGAAATTTGTCCAGGTCAAGCATAAACTACGCGCTGCACAAGTTGACTATGCGCTTCTTTACCCTGCCCGCCTGCGCATCACGCATCAAGGGAAACAAATCTTTTGCACTAAACCCCAACAGGCGGAGGAGTTTTTGAAACGACTCAAGAAACGTGATCAGGACTGCTCCTCACCGCCGGCATCGGACTGATGGGTCTGGAGTGTTGACCTGTCGATTTGGAGACTGAGGCCTTTCGGTTGGTAAGGTGGTGCGAGTAGCTGCTAGTATGGGACTTGATGCGGTGACCCATGGGCCCGGCTTTATCCACTGTGAGGAACTGATAGCGGGGTGTAGAATCTCTTTTTCTTGCACTAGACTCTCAGGAAATCATCGCCTCGCTGGGCACCCTCTTTGACCATGGGGAGAGCCCGGCCCAAGGGCGGGAAACTCTATCGTGGCTCTAGGGGTTTATTGTGTATTCACCTAGACTGTCCTCCCAAGGGTATTACCCAATTGACTTTACGTTCTCATGTTGCTCCACTGTGGCCTTTGCTATGGACGGAGTTCGTTAGGGGGGGGGGGAGGGGGGCCGTCCAGATAGCATGTTTGGGATGCTGCTGTGGGAGGGGGGAGGGGGGGGGCGTTGGGGACTTGTAAAGTTTGTTAAGTTTGTATGGGATGTGGCGATGTTGGCATGGTCTTCTACATACGGGTCGGGGGGTGGCGTTTGCACTATATTGCTAGTCTTTTGGTCTTCCATGAGTG
Source organism: Triturus cristatus (assembly GCF_964204655.1). Lineage (NCBI taxonomy): Eukaryota > Metazoa > Chordata > Amphibia > Caudata > Salamandridae > Triturus > Triturus cristatus. The sequence continues at coordinate 77,698,880 of NC_140581.1, forward strand.
ATCCGCAAACACATAGGGATTCTACTGGGCAGCTTAACTTTCTATCCTGGAATGTGAGGGGCTTGGGAGACCACAGGAAGCGCAGGCACGTCCTAGCATACCTGGACAGGCATCACGTAGGAGTGGCCTTCCTTCAGGAGACGCACCTAGATCCCTCCAGGCCGGTGCTATTTGCCTCGCGCTGGGCGGTGCACCGTACCTTCTCCTCCTACTCCACCTACTCACGTGGGGTGGCCATCCTCATTAGGAAACATACTCCGTTTGTGCACATGGGCGAGCGTATAGACCGGGAGGGCAGGTATTGTCTTGTCTGGGGGCGCATGGGCACGGATACGCTCACTCTAGCGTGCTATTATGGTCCTAACACTGATGATCCGTCTTGTCTTCAAGCGCTGTGGGGAGAGATTCTGCGGGTCGGTTCCACCCACCTAGTGTGGGGGGGTGATTTTAACATAACTGTTGACCCCGGGAGTGATAGGTCGAAGCCGCACCCACACCATTACTCCCGCTCGCAGGCATATGTGCATGGCCTTCTTACTGAGCGTCATCTACTAGACACGTGGCGTTCCAGGCACCCGGTGACAAGGGAGGGCACGCACTGGACTGCAGCGCACTCCACATGGGCGAGACTGGATTATATCCTGGTTTCACCGGGGCTTGCCCCCGCGATAGGCTGGGTAAAACACCTCGCTCGCACGTACTCCGATCACGCCCCGGTCCTGCTGAACTTTGTCATGACTGACCTCGCCGGGTCTCCAATGTCGTGGAGATTGCAGCCCACTGCCCTGCTGGATGACGTATTCAGATCCGAAATAGCGCAGGAAATTGAGAGCTTCTTCCAGCGCAACGGTGGCACGGTGGATAGTGTTGCCGTAGTGTGGGAGGCCTTTAAAGTCACGATTAGAGGGCTATGCATCTCAAAGGGGGTGGGGGTCCTCAAGGTCTTACGTAGCACCCTTTGTAAACTCGAGACTGACTTGAAAGACCTAGAGAATGCCCCCACGTTTCATACTGATGCTGGGGCTCAGGCCCGCTTTCGGGAACTGCTGACAGAATATAAAGACACAGCGGACAGAGAGGTCCGGTTCAGGGGGAAACACTTTCAGGCTCGTAGATACGGGGAGGGGGAGCGCCCGGGTAAATACCTAGCTTGGGCAATCCGACCGCCCCGCTTTAACAACCAAATCCTCGAGATTCAGGATGGGTCGGGGGAGCTCCACAGAGACACCCACTCTATCATGCAAACATTCGTTACTCATTATACTGACCTGTACTCATCCGCTCACACGGCACCGCCGGAGCTGGCTCCCTATTTGGGGGAGACCACATTGGGATGGCTATCTGATAGGCAGAGGAAGTTCCTCATGGCACCGCTCGGGATTGACGAAATTCGGGAGGCCATCATGCAAATGGCCTCGGGGAAAGCCCCTGGCCTCGACGGGCTCCCGATCGAGTTTTATAAGTCATACATAGATATCCTTGCCCCGATCTTGAAGGAGGTGTTTGAGGAGGCCCATACGCTGGGAAAGCTCCCCCCTACCATGAGAGAGGCATTGATTACTTCCCTTTTGAAGCCGGGTAAACCAGCGGCCTCCCCTGACTCCTATCGGCCTCTGTCCCTCCTTAACTGTGACGTAAAGATCCTCTCTAAAACTCTGGCTAACCGGCTGTCGCTCCTTATGCAGGGACTAGTGCTCCCGGATCAGTCGGGTTTCATACCGGGCAGGGCGACGTCGCACAACCTGCGCACGCTATTCGCCACTCTGCAGAACGTTGACCCCAGCCTCCAGATGGCGGCCGTCTTTTTGGACGTGACGAAGGCGTTCGACTCCCTGGAGTGGGATTACCTTGTGGCTGTGCTGACTAGTATGGGCTTCCCCCTAGTTTTCCTGGGCTGGATAACTATCCTTTACGGTGGCCCCCGTGCCAGGGTATTGATCAACGGTAGGACGTCGGAGCCCTTTGAAATCGCCCGGGGGACCAGGCAGGGGTGCCCCTTATCCCCTCTCTTGTTCGCACTGGCGGTAGAGCCCCTTGCTTCGCGGTTGCGACAGCGTCATCAACATCGGGCGCTTATCTGCGAGCAGAGGCAGCTTCTGCTGTCGCTCTATGCAGATGACATAACTTTGTATGTGCGAGACCCCCAAAACAACCTGAACCCGCTACTTAGGGAATTCATCACATACGGGGAAATGTCAGGCGTGCGAATCAATTGGGCCAAGTCTCAGATCCTCCATTTGACGGATGGATGTCAGAGGTTCTCACTTGACTATCCCATAGAATGGTGTGAGTCTGACATCAAATATCTAGGCATCAGAATATCTCGTGACAGGGAAGAACTGATGCGCTCCAACTATGGTACGGCGCTGACACAGGTCTCCTCCTGCGTGGACCGCTGGATAGCGCTCCCCCTCTCGATGGCAGGACGTGCTGCCTTGATTAAGATGGTGGTGCTCCCCCGCCTTTTGTATCTGTTCATGAACATTCCCTTCCCACCGGGCCGGCATTTTTTCAATCGACTGCGCTCGGAACTGATTCGGCTAGTTTGGGGAGGGAAGAGACCTCGGCTGAAGTGGGAGGTGATGACCTCCCCCTACTCCCGGGGGGGTTTGGACATACCGGACCTGGAGTTGTACTACTATTGCGCTCAAGCACACTATGCATATTATTGGTTCCACCCCATTGCATTTATGCCCCAACTCGCTGCGGAGGACTGGCTGGCGGCTCCTCTGCCACTGCACGGTCTGCTGCATAGTACTCTCCCTCATAATACCTCGGACTATAATGCATTGCAAGGAACGGTACGGGCATGGCTGGAGATAGCTAAGCGAGTTGCGAGCTCGTTCTTGTACTCGCCCCTTCTCCCCATTGCCTACCACCCGCAGCTGCCTCTTCTACAGGAAAGACTGTTTCAAGACTTGATCCACAAATTGGGGATTCAAAGGTGGGGTGATCTATTTTCGGCTGGGCGCTTCCGAGATCGGGAACACTTCTTTGATGGGTACGCGCCTAACCCCTTGGAGCTATTTACCTACATGAGACTGAGGCACGGCATGCGGTCCATATTACAGACATTCCCGGAGGAACCCGAAATCACTGACCCATTGCACAGAGTCTTACAGGCGTCCTCGCCCTCCCACCTGGTCTCCATACTATACCACACAATTCAATCTGACACTGCACTTGACGCCTCGCGGGCTCGTGGGGAGTGGGAGCGGGAGTTGGGGCTAGAGCTGGGAGATGACAGGTGGTCATACTGTTGCATACAGACAGAGCAAATTTCTGCAAGCAGCAGACATCGTATCATACACTTTAAGTTCCTAAATCGTCTGTATTGCACACCGGTCACCAAACACAAATTCAAACTGCAAGACTCGGATAATTGCGAGAGATGTCATGCCCCAGGACTTCCTGCACTTGTCCTGGGATTGCCCTGCAATTCAGACCTACTGGACCCATGTGTACTCCGCTGTCTCACAGATGGTGGACCTACTCCTTGAGCCGGACCCGGTGCAGGCCCTATTGGGGTATACTAAACACATTCCGCGGGCAGTCCGCAGGTTTGTCACGGCGGCGCTGCTGCTGGCGAAGCGGCGGGTGGCATGCCGTTGGGGGCGGGGGAAGGCTCCGAAATTTAAGGAATGGCTTAAAGACCTTGTCTACTGCCAAGAACAGATCCTGGCATACTCTGACCTGCTCCCGGCTCGATCCCGCCCCGCCGATATCTGGGGCCCACTACAATGTTACCTACTGCAATACCCGGAAGCCCTGACCGGGGATGCCCCCCCCCCAGCCCTTGATGGCGTTGCTTCTGCTGCTCATGCTTCACAACTTACGCAGGGGGTTGGTTGAGTTGTTGCGGTGCTGTGGGGGCGGGAGTTCTGTTCATGTGCCCCCGGGCTTTCCCCTCTCCCTGTGGGGCCACTCTGCCCTTTCTTCCAAGATTGCCAGGCCGGGATGATCGGGTTGCATACCTGTTACACGTGTCTTAAGGATTGCGGTCATGCCCTGGGAAAGGTGTACGGCATGGGGAAGGTCCGCTAAAGAACCCCCCAGGACTACACTGTTCGCTCTCCCTGTGTGTGGCTCTGTTGCTGGCTGTTCCTGCCCAAGGTCCCTGTGCTAAGACTCATGATAATGACTGTTTTGCTGTTCCCGCCCCCCCCGGACATGCATTGGATATACTGCTGTTATGATTCAGACCTTGAAATGCCACTGAAGTTTGATTATGATAACTGTGTGATTGTATTGTTTTGATGCAAAATCCAATAAATAAAGTTTAAAAAAAATAAAAAAAAAAAGTTATGAGTGAGACATGGTGCTCACTGAATCCTTGCAAATAATGCAAGGATTGTATTTATTTTACTAGGGGAAAGTTAAAGAAAGACACGCTCATATGTTCCTAATAATTCTGATCATTTGGTAAACAGAGCACTGCACTGCATGTATTGCAAAGAGGAAGTGGAGCCGAGCAGCAGAGAGCGAGACTTGTCTTTTCTGCAGAGGCACGCTGACCTTCGACCTTTCTCACAGGCGACGTACATCTCTCGAAAATAAGTTCCTGTTTTTGGAAACCACTTTTTTTGCACTTGAGACCGGAGGCAACACGAAAAAAGTCCTTGAAATATTCGGAGTTCCGCTTTCTGTGAAGCAATTTAAAACTAGTCTTAAATTCTCATATTCAGCACATGTTCATGGGGCGCTCTTCCCTTACGGCAGCGCTGGTAAAATATGATTTTTTTAAAGACCCGTTTTCAGCTTGTCTTCGACCAAAACAGCCTTTGTTTTTTCACTGAGGACTTATTTCCTATTTGAATAGTTCTTACTTGCTTCTAGTCTCATTTCAAAACATTGTCTGTTTCCATTGTTTACCTTCGTAAGCCCATTTTGTAAGTTCTGTGGTTGTGACATGGGCGTGTCTACGACACAAGTCGCTGTCTTGGGGTGAAGGAAGAGGACACTTCAGAGCAGCAGAGCTGCTGGTACCTTTTTATGGGCATGTTTACCACTCCATCCCTTTGGCAGCACCAACATGTGAGTGACCTCTTCTGTCATACCTGGTGCCCCTGTCTGGGTGGACTGGTCTACAGGGCCATCTGGGAGGGCCAAATGCACTGGTCTCAAAGGTCAGTGTGTGGGCCATTTCTTGGCTGTTCGTGGGCATTTTTTATGGTCTTGTGGGCTGGTTAGATCAAGTCTAGACAGCGCCGACTCTCGATCTGTTGTATACTCTCAGTGGGCTAAAAGCCGCCCACTGGCTTTTTATTTGTTGCTTTGATTGTCCTATCCAAAGTCTCTTCGTCTTCAAGGTGGCAGCAGCTCTTCAGCATAGGTTTCTAGTTGAGTTTTGGAATATGCTGGATCATGGAGCCCCTCAGCATGCTTTGATGCCTTCCTCCCGCCCCAACACATTGACACTCTGCGTTTAGAAATCAACAATGACACTGCTACTAGTTTACGATTAATGGGTTGAAGCGATTTGATAAGGCCCAATAGGCATACCCTGGGAGAACATTCAACCGGTTCCTCTACCATCGCTGATATGGTATGTGTGATCTGCGACCAGTACAGGGCGTCCACACCAGATGCAAGAAATCCACCATTGCTGCCCCACACGACACACAGGGCACCTCTGCCCACAAACCAAATCCGTGAAGTTGAAGAGGGGAATATTAGGCCTGCTGTAGATATTTAAAATGTATGTTTCTGAGATTGCAATTGGATGTGAGTTTACCCAGTGGGATACAGCAGAATTCCCAATCTGCCTGTGTTAGCGGGCTGTCTAAAATGTCATTCCATTTGCCCCTTGCAGTGCCCACAGACACTCCCCGCTCGCCATGGGAGGTGTTATATAACTTGATGATAAGTTTATTTTGGTCTATACATGAAAGTAAGATCTGTAAGGATCTCAGTGAGGGTGGCTCTTGTGGAAAGGAGGTGAACAGCGCTTTCATTGCCACTCTCAGTCTATAGCACACAAAGCCCTGCAGGGGATTGCAGGCCCGATTTCCCCCAAACTCAGCAAGCATTATATAGGATCCTTGGGGGAAGGCTTTGCCCATCACCCACAGTCCCACTTCCTGTAGTAAGGAAAGGGCTCCTGGCTCTTTAGTGACTGACTGAGATGGATGATGTATTAGAGGTAGCGGAGGGGCATATAGTGGAGTCCTGCATGCACACGAAATGAGTGCCTACTAGGCTGTAGTCATGCTATTCAGTGGGCTGCCCTGACGAAACAGGGGACCTGTCCAGATTTTGATCCAGCGGGAAGTTGGGGTTCATCAGAGTTGGGGCCATGTATATTAATTAGGGTCAGAACTGTCCCCCGCAATTCCCTTGGCAGATAATATATGTTCCCTGGTCGTCTATCTCAGAGTGGAGTATGCTGAAGGGTGTGACCATACGAACCAGAATGAGGACACACCTAGAATAGGAAGAATAGAAGGAGGCCAGTGCCGTGAGTGCCCCTTGATCCCCGATAGTGGAGGCTGATTGTGCACTGAGGTGCGTCTCCTGTATGAATGGAATGTGGACCTGTTGGCTATCGAAGTGCGGGAGTACTTGCCAAACCTTCTTGGGGTTGTTCAAACCGCGTATGTTCCACATGAGCAGGCTGCGGTGGCCACCTAACATGCCCATCTTACATCCCACCTGCACTGTAATGGCAAGTAGGAAGGCAACAGAACAAGGGGCATGCCAGTACAGTTGTCTCCTAAGGAACGCATGCCCAGAGTCTCAAAACAGAGATAACATACTCACCCCGCACCTACTCCAGCATGAATAACTTGCCAAAGCCATCCTAAATACAAAGAGAAAGTACAGTACATTCGTAAAAAACACATTAGTCATAGAAGACTACAAAAACAGTTTAAGTGTATCAAAACCCAGTGGGGTATACCCTCGTGGGGGAGCGAGATGCCATCTACCCTCTTATGGAACAGAGGGGTCCAGGAACCTGGTAAATTCTGCCGGGCTATAGGGGGATGTAACTCAGGGGAGAGCATTAACTGTAGATCAGCTGTGAAACATGCCCCTGACCTAGCTGAACTCATCCTTGATCAGGGACTGGACCCCCTTATCCTCACAGAAACCTGGCTTAACGACTCGTCAGGTCCCCTCCTCAACATCCTAATCCCAACTAGCCACAACATCATCAGACTCAATCGAATTAAGAAAACTGGTGGTGGTACTGCATGCATCTACCATAACAGTCTCTCAGTAAAGCAGTCCCGGCAGCAACTCTTTCATCCTGTGAATGTGTGCCTAGACGTCATCAGCAAACACAGACATTTATGCAACCTGTACATCTTTTACCATCCTCCGGGAGACAACCTCCCTCTGGTCGAACAAACTATGGAAACCATCTCGTCCAGCTTAGGTCTCCACTGCCCCCAGATCTTCCTGGGCGACTTGAATCTACACTGGAATGACCCTAATGATCAGGCAATGAATAGTTTCAAAAACGTCATAGCCAACCTCAACATGACTCAATTCTGTGACAGCCCAACGTGCAACTTAGGCTCAACCCTCAATTTAATCATCTCCAATCCCAACGCCATTCAACCTCAATCTCTTCCAAATCCTAGAAAGATGGACTGTTGGACCGGTCTGCCGCATTCGACACGGTCAACCATGGTAGGCTGCTGCAGAGACTTGGTGAAGTGGGAGTGGAAGGCACTGCATTGCTCTGGTTTCACTCCTACCTTCGGGACAGAAGACAGGCTGTCTCCCTTCCCCCTTTTCAATCCGCCTTTGCACCAGTACCCCAGGGAGTCCCTCAGGGCTCCTCCATCAGCCCCATCCTTTTTAATGTGTACCTCATCCCGCTAATCAAACTGATCCAATCCTTTGGGGTCAAAACAATAAATTACGCGGATGACACACAGCTCATCCTCTCGTGGGAAGGTGAAGATGCCATTCCTTTTTCCACCTTCCACGACTGCCTAAGAGAGACGGCTGGATGGCTACACAGAAACTCCCTCCAGTTCAACTCCGCTAAAACGGAGGTCCTGTTTTGCTCAGGCACTAAGATACCCCGTCAGTTTCCGAAGGAATTTTGGCCCCCGGAGTTTAGAGACAAACCTCTGCCAGTTCCTTCGGTGCGCAACCTGGGAGCCATGCTGAACAACAAATTAAGTATGGAAACCCAGGTGATGAAAACTGTGGGGATCTGCACAGCCCTGCTTCGATCACTGCGGAAAATCATGCCTCTTCTCCCGGCACAAGCCAGGGCGTCGATAGTCAGGTGCACGATACTCAGTCGCCTTGACTATTGCAACGCCCTGCTCCTGGAGTCTCCAGTCACGATGATGGACCGACTACAGCGAATTCAGTCTGCCGCCGCCAAGCTGGCTCTTGGCTGGACGAGGAGGGCCTCGGCCACAGCGGATCTGGCTGAGCTACACTGGCTACCCTTAAAACAACGAGTGGCCTTCAAGTCCCTCTGCATTGTCTTTAAGGCTCTGCACGGACTTGGACCCAAACCTCTGCAAGCCCTGTTTCTGTGGTACACTCCTGCCAGAGACCTACGCTCGTCCTCTGCCTGTCTGGTAAAGGTGCCCAGATTCAACAGAACCAGAACAGGGGGCAGATCCTTCAGTGTTGCAGCGGCCAAGCTGTGGAACAGCCTGCCCACTGACATACGTCAGATATCACAGCTTCTTCCATTCAGGAGACGTATCAAGACCTGGCTCTTCCCCAAATAAATTGTCTGTCTGACTGTTCTCCCGGTTATCCGTTAACAGAGTAATTTCCAGCGCCAGGAAGCCTGCAAGGTGTCAGTCGCGCTTTACAAATTCTCAAAAAATAAAATAAAATAAAAAAGTCCAACCATTGAAACAAAAACACTGGAAAAGAACGTTGCAAAAGGCAAACATAAATTAGCTCATATCACGTTGCAATCTGTCCCTACCTCCTCCTGCAGGCATGTCCGACGTCCACGATCTCACTGATCATTACAACAACTCAATGTTGACAGGCTTGAATGCAATTGCCCCCCTTCCACTAAAAAGAAAGTCCAAAAAAGACTCCAAACCATGTTTCAATGACAGCCAAAACTCTGACAGACGCAACCTGAGACTAGCAGAACGTTCTTGCAGATCCTCTCCATCTACTCACATCCTTATGATTTTAAGGCTGAGATGGAGTGCCTACAACAAACACATAAGAACGGCAAAAGCGTCATTCTTCAGGAGCCAACTTGACAAAGTCAAAAATCGCCCCAAAATGCTGTTTGATCTGATTAAGCTACAATCCAATAACACGCCCAACCTACCTCCACTCCCCTCCTGCCCACAGCCAAACTGTGAGGACTTTGCCGCTTTCTTCCTTGATAAGTCTAGCAAGATTGAATCTGAACTGAGGTCTGTCCTTACCGATCTTGCACTCTCTCCAGACTCCTACTTACCTTCACAGCCTCTTAGTGTTCCTTGTCTCTCCCCTAAAAATAATGCCTCTTGGAGTAATTTCTCACCCTTCAACGACACGTACATCTTCAACATTCTCTTGACCCTTAAACCGTCCAATCACTTCAATGATCCCCTTCACCCTAATTTCTTTAAAGAAATGATGAGGTCACTGGTCCCACTCTGGACCAAGATTTTCAAAGCCTCACTTCTCCTAGGTGTTTTCCCGGACTGCCTGAAGTCAGGTCTGGTTCTGCCTATTCTCAAAAAACCTACGGCTGACCCTGAAGATTTGAATAATTTCCAACTAATCACTAACATCCCTACTCAAGCAAAACTACTCAAGAAATGTGTGCATGAACAACTTTGTAACCACATTGAGGAATTCCAACTCCTTGATCAATTCCAATCGGGCTTCCGTCTTAGCTACAGCACCGAAACAGCCATCGCTCATATAATGGACGACGCTCTCACAATGCTTGACCAGAACCATTTCTGCTTATTAATAATCCTTGACCTCTCATCTGCCTTCGAAACTGTCAAACATGACAATTTACTGAATCTCCTGGAACGTAGGATGGGGCTCTCAGGCTCAGTACTAAAATGTTTTTCCTCTTTCTCAACAACAGATTTCAGAGAGTAAAGTCCAATCAGTCACTTTCCAATTCCAGTCCCTGCACCTTGGGGATTCCCCAATGGTCATGTCTCTCCCCCACGCTTTTCAACCTATTCATGGAACCTTTTACTGAAATCCTCAAAGCATCTAACATCCAATATCACATGTATGCGGATGACACCCAGCTGTATATGAAAATCTCCTCTCCTGAAGATATGAAGACACTCAACGAAACCCTGCACAAAACTCAAAATTGGTTAACCTTCAACAACATCAAACTGAACGCCCTCAAAACGTAATTCCTTCTTATCTCACCGACGAAGCAAGCTCCCATCATGGAGAAATAAAAAAAAAATCTCTCCACTCTCAACTGCACACCGCTCATCATAGACTCTATGAAATCGTTGGGAATAATGCTGGATAAGAACTTAAACATGAAGGATCACATCAGCGCAGCTACCAAAGGAGCGAAAATCCAACTCCGCATCCTTTGGAAACTTAAAACATTTCTTCCTCATGACGACTTCAAATCAGCTGTGCAAGCGTTAGTCATATCACGGCTGGAATCCGGCAGTGCAACCCTCTGCGGCCTGCCGAGATACAGTTTCGCCCCTCTCAAGGCATCACTGAATGCAGCTGCTAGGCTCATCACAGGCTCCAGCTCCTTGCGCAGCAATGACCTCCGGTGTACTAGAATATTTAGGCACACACAGAGGACATGTATGAACATTTCCTTTGCTCGAGGGCACAAGCAACACAATGCATCTTTAGGTTGGGGCTCCTTATGCCACTTGGGGACGACATCAAGGGTAGGGAGGCATCCAAATCGCATCTTAATCAGTTCCTGCTTGATGGTCAATGAAAAAGCTGCCTCGAAGTAGGTCTTCTCCTTATTTGAGTCCTTTGAATTTAATATTAACCACCCATGTGATAGTTTTGTCAGTGCAACTCTATCTTCCTACCTGCTTTTCTGCTGTTTACATTTATTCACTTATTTCTTGAAGGTATAGCTACTCGTGTTCAGTTGTGCCAAAGCCGGGCAGAAACCACCACTCGGGGTAAGGGGAAAACACACCATAGATAACCCCTGATCACCCCCTTGGTAGCTTGGCAGGAGCAGACCGGCTTATCCCCAAGGCAAAGTGTAAAGTATTTGCATTAACACTCACAGTAACACAGTGGAACACCACAAATTGAGACCACACAGGTATTTATAAAAATAAATATCTTTATCTAAATTTAACCATGACCAAAATGACATAGATCCGACATACACAATAAAAGTGGTTTCACCAACAAAGATCCTCTTGTAGTGTTCTCTTTTTGAAACGTGTAGAAAAGGTTCTTTTTTGCAAAAGCGCACTGATTATGTTAAAAATCCTTGTGGGCTCCATAAGGCTGTGAGACCTCCTTTCTAGAGTGTAGAAACTCTAACAATGGTGCCTGTATCAATGATCGCCCTGCTGTACTTGTAGCACGGAGTGCGCTACCTGGACGTGCTCGCTTTCACCTTTGGGGAATCATCCCCTCACTAAAGCGCGAGCGTGCGCCAGTCACCAACAGGCCACTGCCTTCAACTATTGCCCACACTGTATCTTCCAAATGCCCTCGTTGCCCTTTAATTCACATGGTCCACCGTTCTTTTTAAATGGCCCCGCTGCAGTTGAAATCAAACTGGGCTTTCAAAAGAGTGAGCGCGCACTAGTCCCCGCCAAGGACGCGATCTTTGGATATTGCCCTCGCTTTGCTCTGTCCAGAGACGGATCCACTCTGCTCCCGTGTTACATCAACAGTCTCATGCAGCCCCCGCCGGTTCCCCCACCTGCTCCTGACCTCGCACTGAAAACAGCGTGGCCGGGAGCGTGTTACATCGGGCTGCTCTCACGGAGGCAGTGATCCTCAGGAGATTCTCAGCAGGAGCCCTTCTCGTCCGGCCGTGACGCGCTTGTCGAGACGGGTCTTCCTTCTGGCGGCCTTCCTGCTCTTCGCAGCGATGACGTCCACGCAGGCGTCCTTGTCACTAGGCAACCCTCTGGCTTCACTCTATGGTGACACGGCCCTTCTTAGATCACGGACTCGGCCTCGGGCAGGCTGCTCGAGTAGCGGCGGTAATTTCTCTGGGCCCAGCGCTTCGCTTCTTTTCTGGACCGGTCCGGCGGCAGTGAAATCAGTGAACGTACAGCAATCTGGGGCAAAACAGACTCCCCGCAGGTCCTCAACGGCACGCTAGTCTGCACAGAGCGCGAGAAGCATGATCCTGGGGCAGGTCATGCTTAAGGCAGAGCAGATCTCACGACACGCCCCCAACTGTGTGCCGATGAGCACACCGAGTCAAATTTCACACGGGCAGCTTCACGAAGGCACAGGCTGTACGCAGAGACACGCACACCACGTTGATTAAAATGGTTTCTTCTGGTAAACTTTTGTGTTCCTGAGTTTTAACAGGAGGCCAGCTCTCTTCTGGCCCTTGGAGACTCTCACAACACAGCACACAGCAAAGTCCTTGGTTTTCAAGTAGAGGGGGGACACAGCACACAGCAAAGTCCTTCAGCCTCATCCTCAGCAGAATCAGCAAACTGCAAGCCAGCCCCAGAACACACAGCAAGGGCAGTACTTCTCCTCAGTTTCTTCCGTTGATCTCCTTTGGCAGAGGTTCCTTTTGATTGTAGAAGTCTAATTTAACTGGGGTTTCAGTTCTTACTTTTATACCCCAAAAGTCTTTGTTCTTACATATGTGAGGGGTCCAGGATCCAGTCCAAACCAGTTATAGGTGCCCTCTGCCAGGGCATGTCTTCTTCCTTTGTGATTGTGGGTCTGAGCTATCAGACGCAACGCAGGAGGTGGAACCAGCATTGTGGGAGGCAGGCACAGCCCTATTCAGACCCAGGTGCTACTCCTCCCCACCACTCTACATGTAGATAGGTCTATTCAGCCTAGTGCTGACTCACCCAGCCTCCTGGAGCCACCCCCAGCCCCTGTCACTCACAAACCAGACAGTCAATACACAAACAGGCAGAGGCACACAGAAAGGTTGAACAGGAAAATAGCCACTTTCTAAAAGTGCTATTTTCAAACACGGAATTTCTTTCCTAAAAGATGCGTTATCAAATTCTGAGTTCAGGGATACCAGACTTCAGCTTCCCATCTTGCTCCTATTGGGAGATATGCAGGTACACATGGGACACAGCATTCCCCATTCTATCCTATGGGGAAGATGGCCGTTCAATAGTGAAAAACGAAATTGGCAGTATTTCACTATCAGGACATGTCACCCACACTAGTACATGCACTACCTTTCACATACACTGCACCCTGCTCAGGGGGGTACCTTGGGCCTACTCTAGGGGTGTCCAATGTGTAAGAAAAGGGAAGGGTCAGGCCTGGTCGGTGTGTACACTGGCCAGGACAACATGGCAGTTCACAGACTGCGCACAGGCACTGCGGTGGCAGGCCTGAGACACCATTTTGGGGCTACTCATGTGGGTGGCACAATCAGTACTGCAGGCCCACTAGTAAGATTCGAATTGCCAGCCCCGAGCACACTCAGTGCACTTTACTAGAGACCTACTGCTAAAACAAATATGCCAATCATGGATAATCAATCACAATAACAATTTACAGCGAGAGCATATGCACTTTAGCACTGATCAGCAGTGGCAAAGTGCCCAGAGTCCTATTGCCAACAACCACAGGTCAGGAAAAACAAGGGAGGAAGAAGCAAAAAGTTTGGGGATAACCCTGCAAAAAGGATAATTTCCAACAGGGTAGAATATGTTTTATTCTGTGTGGAATTTTATTAGTAGTATCTTTACGACTGCGGAGTCTCTGCATAAGTGTCGGGGACTTTGCACATAAAAAGATTGACCTGTCCTATCTCGGGATGTACAAAGTCTCCACCACGAGTGTCTCCGCAGTAGTAAAGATTCTTCTCATAAACTTTGTGCGTGAGTAGCAAAAAAATGAAAATGTACACAAAAGTGTATGTTTACCTTTGTAAATCATGCCATGCAGCTTTTTACAAGTTTAAAACTGCCCTGATTTGTAAATGTGGGCCGCTTATGTGGGCTCTCTTATTTGCGGATGGGTGACACTCTTAATTAGGTACCTGAGGCTTATTTATTTTCTGGCCCAAGTCAGACCCTGTCAACTGTGGAGCTGCAGCTTCTCCGCAAAGGCGAAGGAGTGTCGCCCCACTGCTCTCTGAGCAGTGCAAAAAAGGCAAATAAAATGATAATAGCACAATGTTATTATCATTTTATTTTTTAATACTGAGCCAGTTTTGGGGTGGGCGGGCTGGGCTGCCGTCACAGCCAGCAGGGGAGGAGTGGTTGGTGCACTTAAGTGCACATGATGGTTTATCCGGCCGTCTTGGGCCGGATAAACAGTCATGCGCCCTTAACATGTTTTCTATCTGGCTGTATTGCTTAACCTCGGTGGATAACATGCACAGGCTCCCACTTCCTGTCTCCGCACCGAACCAGGCTGCTCAGTCCAATGACAACGCTGCTGTCATGCTGGTGACAGCAGCATTGTGATTAGCTTAGGGGAGTCTGGGAACCTGTGTGATTTATTTATTTGTTTATTTATTTATTTGCAGAGATTTATATAGCGCTGGCTAGACCCGTTTGTATCAGAGCGCTTTACATGAGGATCAGCGAGTTACAAGTTACAAAATAACATCAGTTACACAGTGATTGAACAGTATATATGAGTTACTAGAGAATAGCAAAAGAAAGACACATAAGAAAACAGTGTTACACGGTGACATGAATTACTAGAGCATAGCATAACAGAGAAAAACATGTCCTATGGGGCATAGAAAGTGAGGGGGAAAAAGTAAATAGGGGTAAGGAATGCAGATCGAGTCAGCAAGACCATCAAGTGGGAAGGAACTTCAGGGAGATAAAATAGTCAAAGAGGAAGATAAACCAACTAGTGTTGGACCAGCCATTTTAACATCCAAGGACTCGGAGACTGTATTAGATAAGAGGAGTGTAGGAGACCTAAGGAGGGGGGGGTCGGTTGGAGGAAAAGCTTAGTCAGGAGAACAGGGAGCAGATTCAACGGCAAAGAGAAATGGTCAAAAGCCACCAAGATGGAGGATCCAGGTCAAGGGCACCGAAAGCATTAGCCCAAAATGGCAGGATACAGATAAATCCAAGCTAAAGAAACAACAAGGGAGCTGACTCCACAGAGTAGGGCTGGAAAGGGGAAGCAGCTACAAGATCAAGGACCAACGCCTTGGAAGCAGGTAACAATTATTCCCCTCCTCAAAAAACCATCCCTGGACCCATTTACCCCTGGAAATTACCACCCTATCGCATCGCTCCCTAGCCTGGCCAAGGTCTGTGAAAAGGTGGTTACCAACCAACTCCCTGAGTACATTGAGGCCTCGGGCCTGCTCCATCCAGTGCAATCGGGGTTCCGGGCGGGTTACAGCACAGAGTCTGCTTTACTGGAGGTGTGTGAGGCAATCAGAGAGTGCCTTGATGCAGGCGGGAGGGCAGCCTTGGTTATGCTGAACC
Source organism: Triturus cristatus (assembly GCF_964204655.1). Lineage (NCBI taxonomy): Eukaryota > Metazoa > Chordata > Amphibia > Caudata > Salamandridae > Triturus > Triturus cristatus. The sequence continues at coordinate 77,714,425 of NC_140581.1, forward strand.
GCTCGGCGGCCTTCGATACTGTGCCCCGTGCCCTGCTTCTGGATCGCCTCCTGGAGATTGGAGCTTCCGGGTCCATGTGGGGTTCGATTAGGTCTTTTTTGGAGGGCCGCTCTCAGCAGGTTTAGCTTCCACCGTGTGCCTGTGCTCCGCAAACTGTGGCCACGGGTGTGCCACAGGGGTCATCCCTTAGCCCCTTTCTTTTTAACATCTATGTTACTCCGCTGATCTATCTTGCGGAAGCATTAGGGGCTAAGGTGATGGCCTATGCTGACGACACCCAACTGCTGTTTTCCTGGGGACAAGACGAGGATTCGGTTCTCCCTGCCCAACACTGCCTATCCTCGGTTTTTCAGTGGCTCACTCAGGCACAGCTCAAACGCAATGAGGAGAAATCGGAGATCCTCTTGTATGGCGCATTCCCTGATGACTTTGGAAAGAAGTTATGGCCCCCTGGTTCTCCCCTTCCCAGCTTTAAGGGTGATTCCGTTAAGAATCTCGGGGTCTGGTTCAGTGAGAACCTGATCTTCTCCTCGCAGGTCAAGAAGCTGGTGGGCTCTTGCCTTAGCATCCTCAAGTCTTTGAGGAAGTTTCTTCCTCTTCTGCCTAAGGCTGCGAGGAGACTGTGGTTCGTGCTTTAATTCTCTCGCGCCTCGACTATGCTAATGCATTGTACGCTGGCATTCCAGGTTACCTGTTGGATAAATTGCAAGTGATTAAAAATTCAGCCGCACGACTCCTGCTAGGTCTTTCCAGCAGGTGCAGTGTGCGTTCTCATCTGCGATCTCTTCATTGGCTCCCGACGAAGGCTCGGATAAAAATCAAAATTGTATCCATTGCTCACTAAGCTCTTTATGGGCTAGGTCCCATCTATCTACAGGATAGGTTGGCTTTCTATACTCCGGCAAGACAGCTGCGTTCGTCCACTCAACTTTTGGCAGCGATTCCTCGATTCAAGCGCCAAAGACTTGGCGGGAGCTCTTTTTCCCGGCTGGCGGCGCAGGTGTGGAATGCTTTGCCATTGGCTTTGAGGGGCATTAAAGACCCTTTGATCTTTAAAGAAAAGTTGAAATCTTTTCTGTTCTAGTTCTTTTATCTGTTTTTGATTCGGACCCTTTTTAGGCACTCCTCGGAGTATCTGAGTGCAGTACAAGTGTATATAACATTACATAACATAACAAGGAGGGAGGAGGACTGGAGGTCGCTGATCATATAATTGGGTCGTCAGAGTGTACAGGTTTCAGGGCCGCGGGGCAGCAGTGTCGACGTTTCGTATGCCAGAAAGTCAGGGAAAGTCTGCTTGGGCGCACAAGGCAACAGCCCCGGAAGAAGGGAGGCAGCAGCGGGGACCAGGAAGGCGCGCTTCCATTGAGTCGGAAAGTGAAAGCAAGTTCGGGGGCACTGGACCACAGAGCCGTGGCACTCACCGCCGCTGCAACCCCATCATGGGCAACAAGACTCACGCGTCCCAGTGGCGACACAGGAGGCGAAGCAAGAGGTCCAGCAGCAGGTCAAGTAGCAGCGGCCCAACCCCGAAGGCAAGGGGACAGCCAGGAGGGGCGAAACTCAGCCCAGCTCACTCAACAGCCATCCGGAGTTCCCGACCAGGCATTGGCCGCGCCGAGACTGGCTCCGTCGTCAGCAGATCCTCAGTAATTCATCCGAAGGAGGGGGAGGAAGGAGACAAACAGTGGAGAGATGAGGAAAACCGTGCCCAATGTCTGGCTGGGTAGGTGACGGCCAAGGGAATGAACCCGAGCTAGTTTCCTCTATAGCCAACCAAGCAGCTCTACCGTATATTGGGAGTCAAAGAGGACGGAGGAGAGGCAGCAGCCCTACAGAAGGTAATGTTTTTTTTTAATCTAACCTCACTCCCCCTACACCACCACCCCTGTTCTGTATAGACTGCCACTGAACCCGTGCACAGCAAAGTGGCATTCTGGGAGTGTCGCCTATGCAAATGAGTGAAGACCTACACCTGTCATAATGCGTTGCAACACAGATGCATGTGCATGTCCAAAAAGGCCCCGGAGGGATGCACAATCAGCACACCCTACAGGAGCTGAGGGACAGTTAGTACACCTAGCACAGGACACACTGTTGGAGAGCACACGAATTGATCCAGGCACCATCTCCCGAATACGATATTAGATTTTGTACTGGTTTGGAAAATGCAATCGTTTTTTTACCACTACTGTAATGAAGCTGATCCAGATTATTTCCTGCAAAGTAACAAGCTGCTCTTTGTTGTAAATTGTAGCTTGGTGAGTAGTTGCGAAATATAAGGTACTGAAACTATTTTTTGCTACAGAATCCAAGCAAAATGTCAGTAAAATGTAACTCTTTGAGATGATCGTCACTTTGAACATGAGTCCTTATCCAAGACTAACGATTCTGAAAAACATGGAACAATAGAAGACACATTTTGAAATGTTTTGGACTCATCATAGGTGTGCTGTAGTCGGCATGCTTTATGATTAACAGAGCACTAATGATACAATACTTACCTCATCTGTTAGGCCCGGGGGCCCGAGATCAGTGACAGCCCGAGAGCGCCAGCTCCCCTGACAAAGAGTAAAGCTTCTGACGAGCGCAGCACCGAGCCCTCCGAGGCGGCAGTCTGTGCATAAGGGGAGCGTTTGAATAAGATACGAGAGCTCCGAGCTTCTAGGTGTGTATCTGCGAAAACACTCCCAAAAGCGTCCCTGCCGTCAGCAGTGACCGGCAAAGGGAGACGAGCTGCAGCTGTTGGCAAATCAAGTCCAAAACAAATAAACAAGCATCTGCAATGCAATAGGTCTCGCATCTAGGCGAGTTTGAGCTTTTGGCATTGTAACTGACAATGCCTTTTTTTATGTTTTGTTTTTTAAAACATAAATGAAAGGCATTGTCATTTACAATGCCAATAGCTTAAACTCTCGCAAATGCAAGACCTAGTAAATTGCAAATGCTTGTTTAAAAGTGTGTGTGTGTGGGGGGGGGGGGGGCGTTGCAAATAGAAGGTAGCAGAAAGAACACATACGGGGGGTGTGGGGAATGAAAACTGAGGGTGCAGGTGTGGGGAAGCCAAAATGATGGCGCGGTAGGGAAAGGGGTATGGAGGGCATTGGGAAGCAAACGATAGACAGAGCAATGTGGCGGGCAGGGGGAGAAAAGCTATTGAGCGAGAGCAACATTAAGATGGGGTGAAAGCACACCCTTTACAGGTAATCTGAGCCGAGGAGCAAAGCGCAGAGAACTGCCACTTTGGAACTGGAGAACTGCCCAGTAGAGCGCTCCAATACCTTCTGGTCGGTTCCGCACTTGCGGTTGCGGGAGAGTCTGTCCAAAGAGACATTTGCAGCTAAAGAGTTTCTTTCTTTTTGGATCCATTTCACACAGGGACAAATTGAGAAAAGAGGCTAAGAGCCCTTTGTTGAAGTCATAGTTTTTAGCAAGTGAGTGGAGGAGCAAACGTAAAGCATGTTTAAAATAGATGTTAGTTCAGAAAATAAACAAACACGCCACATCTAGCGGAATTTACACCACGCACCTTTGACCTCACTAAAGGCATCGCTGAGTTTGCCCCTTCTGTCTCCCATGTCCCCTGACGAGCTCCCCGTTTACTACGACTTGAACAAGCCAGTGGTCACAACTGCGCATGAGAGACCCTCCTGCCCTCGTGCAGTAAAAGAAACTCCTTAAAGAAAATAGTGCTTACAGACCAATAAACACGGACCGTGTGACAACCGAAGTAAAAGGGCAAGTCTTCATGGGAGGGTACAAATGAAGACAAGGCGGTACTAAGGAGGGAGTCACAAGCCTAACAACGAATCAGAAGCCAGCATTTACGTAGGATAATGGCACAAGTCAATGACAAATATGGGCGGAGAGTGGGGGGGCTGCAAGTACATACTCCAATACAGCATGGCTCGCAGCGCATGCGCTGTCCAGGCTCGTGTATTCGATATGAAAAAAGTCTATTCACTGCAACATCTACATTTATGCTTGATTGACTACTAGCTTCAGTATTTAGGTCTCGCCTGACCCAGCGCATGCGCTGGTCTGGCGAAACTTTTTGAGAGGGCTCCAAAAAGTGCTACCAGGCCAGCCTAGAGGTACAGTGCATGTGTGCGGGCGCACGCACCACACTTGACGCATTACTTTCACTTTCACGGCCGCTTAGGTGTTTGATCACGATCACTTTTGTGGCATAGCCAATAGGTCTCGCTTTTGGGACCTTGACTGCCAATTTCTGGGATCCCTCGCTTTTGGGACCTTGACCGCCAATTTCTGGGATCCCACAATAAATCTTTTCCATTTCCGATACTATCTGCAGATCATTTTTTTTCGTGTTTATTTTCCTTGTGGACAGAAGGTGGAGCCAGAGCCACAATTATCCTTCTTCTCCATTGTTCACGTCCCTGGATCTTTCACAACACAGCCTGTGCAGCAGCTGGTTTTATCTCGGAAGCTCTGGCTGCAGCGAGGAAGCAACAGACATATTTCTGCCTCTCTTTCGATTCCGCAAGTTCCACTTTAGGTGACCATGTCGTAAGGAAGGACTCCATGCTGCTAACTAACTGTTCAACAGGCAGACATAAAAGTAACGTATTGAGTTTTACAGTGGCTTGAAACTTTCCCAACTGTGAATTATATTCTGTATATTGTGGGTAGCTTGTTCTTTCATACCCATTGCAACTACTTTCCTTTACCCAGTTCCGAGGTGTGCAAGCCTGGAATGTAAGCAATTTACTCGCACGATTTGTTCGTAAGTTTTAATTGACAAAAACATGCAGAAAACATGCCAGATGCTCCATTACCGCTCCATTTATAATCGTGAATCATGTGCAAATTAGCGTTTGCAATCGAACTGGGATTTGCATCGGAAGGGGCATGGGGGTTTAAGAGCTCTGTTTACTTTATGTACTTTCTATTTCTTGCCTTTCTGCAGCAAATAGGATGATGTTGAGGACAGAAGGGTGGGGCAAGAGCCAAACTTCAAATGCCCACAGGGGTCAGAAGGTGAGTGATATCACTTCCACTACTGGAATTGTGGTATTATGACGTTCACATCCGTCCAAGTGGTCGTTCAGAAAATGGCTGCTCAATGTATTGTGTTGAGACGCCACATTTGACAAGGAAAAATAAAAACAAAAACATTGTACTAAAAGTGCTAATTTTGGGTCCCGAAAGAGCATGCTACTCGCCGAAAGAAGCACTTTGCAGCCGTGTCCCAGGTTGTAAGCGCTACATAAATACATTTGCAATTACAAATAAAGAAACACTGAAAAAAACATAATTCACCTGTATATGATCTTGCTGGAAAACTCATGGTTAATACATCAACTGAGGAGACAGCTTGCAACACGTCCACACCAAAGGCAGACTTGCCCTTGAGAAACGTCTTAATGGATGCTGGTGTAGATCATGCAGAAATGTGTTGTAAATGTGATATACGTGCGTGTGTTATGCATACAACAAAAATATATGTTACACGCATGTAAATTCCAGCTGAATTTGCAAATGCGGAAGGACACGTCCAGAAAATATTACTATAGTGGCAAGAGAAATGCAATTCAAATTTGGAATAATTCCTCAAACTGTTAACTTTTTATGAATTCAGAAACATTCCCACTCTGGGTATGGACTTCTCACACTAAACTTACATCCAGGTAGATCCGGCGCAAGTCATGCTCAACGTAGAGCTGTGCAGCAGTCGGTTCATTTTTAGGTCTGGCCCAGACATTTTGTATGCAGGTTTTCCAAGTGCTGCCTGTGGCCTAAAGCTTGCGTGCAAGTGAGCGTGCACGTGCGCAGCCGCCATGTGTCTTACTCCGCCGTGCTTGATCGCGTCCGCGATCACTTTCACTTTCGCGGGGCGCGCGGATGTGTCATTTTCACAGCCGCGCGGCCAATGCTTGTTTTACTTGTCCGCGTGCATTCTCCGCGTTAAACTTTTCATAGGCCGTGAAATGGGTATCCAATGGTTCTTGTACGCATGCGCTTTCTTTGCAGTGCTCAACTGATAAATAATGGTAATATTGTTTGAGTATGGAGCGAACAGAGAGGGCGATTAATGCTAACATCCGTGAACAGGGTGCAACTGTTTTCGCGTTTATGGAGATCGCACATTTTTCATCCGCTTTGGGTTCTTTATAACGGTGTATACAATGTATGATCTGGGTTTTTAACGAGTGCTAGTAAGGTGTTCTCAGTTAGAATACATGACCATTGGGTGGAAGTTGCTACTGGTCGCAAAAAGGTGTTTATTTGTGACAATTTTCCATTTATGCAGGGTTACTCATTCATTTGTTGCTTTATATCCCGTACTAGGTCCATAAAGGATGCAGAAAGCTTTACATTTGCAGCAACAATGGAACAGGTGGATTTTCTTTTTTCTCGACCTACAAATCCTATTGTTTGGGAACAAGAACAACACTTTTTCAAATTTATTTTTGCCCACTTAATAAGTAGGCCCAACATCCTTCCTAACAAACCGTTTACCTTGCTTGTAAGATTACCACAGTACTTTTCTGTGAAAGAGGAATGTTTGTCACTAATACTACATTCAGTGTTAATCTGCTTGAAATAGAGACTGTACTTTTAGAACCGTTGCTTGACCACGGGCAGCTAACGTGGACCTGCCCTCACTTTACTGTGTTGTCTCTGCTTCCTGCAAGGACAGACTTTTATTTTGTTATAGGACTTCAACCAGCAAGCGTTCATGGTAAAATGAGTACCACTGAGTCGGGAACAATAAACACCCATTACCCCCAGGTCCTGCCGTCCACGTCCCATTCCTCACAAGTGGAGATTACTATCTCCGCGACAGAAAAAAGAACAGGAGCATGCTGGGATACCTAACCCACTCCCTCCCACCGGGAGTACATAAGCGGTACCAGCCCAGCATGCAGCCTGTTCTTTTTTTCTGTCTTCCGACAGAATGGGACGTGTTGCTGACTTACCTGTGTTCTTCAATGGATGTCTCGTAGGGCTGCTGGGCTGTCCTCGACGTCCTGGTCCGCGTCTCCTGGCCTGCCGGGCTTGCTGGGAGTCGTGTTGATGGGTGCCGGGCCCTTTGCGGCTGGGGCGCTGGATCTCCGGATTTCTTCCGGGTTACAGCGCGCGTCTTCCTACGGCTTGGCCAGGCTGGAAGACGCGCTGATGTGGCTGTTATGGGGGTCCAGGGGCTGCGCCGGGCAGTGCTCCTGGTCTCCCTGCCTGGCTTGTTGGTGTGCTGCTCGCCTTCTTTCCTCCCTGTTGCCCCTGCTGTTCCTGATGTTGGTGCAGGGGCGGACCTTGATGGGGGTCGGTGTCTGGCCGGTTGCTGCAGCACTCTTCCTCGCCCAGCGCTGGTGTCTTGGAGGGGGCCTGGGCTGGATCTTGGGGGTTGGGCGCTTTTGGTGTGCTCTTCCTGCCCCTGTGGTGAGTACCGCATAGCGGTTCTGCTTTTCTTCGCTACATGTTCCTATGGCTCTGTGGTCTGTGCTTTGCCTGCTGGGTCTGGCTGTGCGCGGTGGGCTGCTTCGGCGGTCTTGGCTGGGGGAACTGCTTGGCTGCTTCGGTGGTATTCTCACCTTGCTTGCTGCTGGCGCTTTCTACTCTGGGACCTGACATCCTCTGGTCTCTCCGTCTGCTGGTTGATTCCTGTTGGGGATGGTCCGTGCTGGCTTGTGGTGCTCCCTGTTCCTGCTTGCTGGGTTGGGGGCGTTGCGTGGCTTTCTGCGCTGTATCTCTGCCTTGCTTCCCAGTGCTGCGGGGGGGGGGGGGCTTCCTCCTCCGGTTGTGGGTTCCCTGTCCTCCTTGTTTTCCGCTTGCTCGGTGCTTGTTGCTGGATGGCGTCTGGGTGGGGGGTTGGGGGATGGTCTCTGTTTGGAGGTGTTGGCCTGTCCCCCTGGTGGGTGCCACATTTCTTTCTTCCCTGTGCTGCGCTCTTCTGCTGTACTGGCCTGCGGCCTTGGCTCCCTGTTTTCCGCTGCTGGGGGTCTGCCGGGGCTGGCGAGTGCTGTGGCCGTCCGCCCGTTCCCCGGTGCACGCTTCTGCTCTCCTGGGCTTTTTCAGTTTTGGGTGGGGTTCGGCCTGGTTCGTTCCTCTGGCCTGTGGGCTTCCGGCCTTCCTGCCCTGCGTGCTTCTGTTCCCCCTGGTTGGTGCCTGGTTGGATGTCCGCCTTGGTTGCCTGTTGCCCGGCTTCTTCCGCCTACTGCCTGTCCGCCCTGTTGGTTCCTGCCTGTTCTTGTGGATTCGGGCCTCGTGCGTGCCTATCTGGGTGCCTGCCTGCGGCTCCTGATGCTGGGCGCTTCTTGCAGGGGTGTTGGTGTGGCCCGTGCTCGGGGTGCCTTGTTTCTTTCTGCCCCCCTGTGCCTGGCCGGTGCTCTGGGCTTCACTGTGTGGGTCTTCCTGGCCTGTGGCCTTTCCTCCCTGGTGGCGCCTGGTCATGTCTTGGTGTTGCGGCTGGGCGCGCTGGTGCCCTTGCGTTCGCTCCTCTCCTGCCCTCCGGCGTGCCCTCCTGCCTGTGTTGGTGGGCTCCTTCCCCGGCGGGTTCCCTGTGGGTGAGGTTCGTGCTGGTTGTGGGTTGGGGAGGTGGGCCTGCGGCCCCCCGGTATTCCCCCGTCTGCGGCCCCTCTGCTCTTACGCTTGGCCCCTGCTTGTGTTTGGCTGGGTTGCTTCTTGCGTCCTGCGTCGGGGTCTTTGGTGCTTCCGGCCTCCCTGTTTCTTGGGTTCCCGGGGGGGGCTGTTGTGCCCTCCCTCTGTCCCGGTAGGTCTTGGCCTTGGTTGGCTGTTGGCTCCGGGGCTGTCCTGGTGGGGCCCCTGGTGGGCTTTCTGGCTGGTGTTGCTGCTTGCCTCTTACCTCTTGCCTGGTGCTGTGTTGTGTTGTGCTGGGTTGGCTGATGGGGTTTGGTTTCCTGTTGTGGTTTCCTTTTCCCCTCGTGTCTCTTCTTTGTGGCTTGGGGTCGTTTGCCTCCCGCTGCTGCTCCTTTTGCCTCCTGTGGTGGCTGGGTGTGGTGGGTCTTCCTTGGCTTCTGCCTGGGTGGATCCTTGGTTTCTTGGGTGCGCTGCTTCTGTGCCCCTACCTGTTTGTGGGTTCGGGCTGCCCTGTGCCCTTCTTTCCTGCTTGTGGGTGCCGCTCCCGGTGTCCTCCTCGCCGTGCCTTCTCTTGGGCTTGGCCGGTGGTTTTGTTGGTGGGGCTGCCGGTTGTGGTCTGGTGTCGGCCTCCCCTGGTGTGTGGGTTGCTGCGTCCCCGCTCCCCTTTTTCGGCCTTGTGCTGGTGGTTGGCTTTGCCTGAGCCCTGGGGCTGTGGTTTTCCCCCTGTGGGCCTGTCCTTGGGCTTGTGCGTTTCCCGCTCCAGTGTGGCCTGCTTTCGGCCTGTGGTGTCTCTGGCCGTTGCTCTTGCTTGCTCTGCGTGGTTTGTTCTTCCCTTTTTGGGTATGTTCCCGCTCCCCCCGAGGGTCGTGCGCCTTTGGTTGCTCCGGGCTCCTTTGGTTTGGGGGTGCTGCTGGGGCCTCCGCTCTGCCTCTGTGGCTTTTGCTTCCTTTGCGGGGTCCCTGCCTGGGTCCCTGCCTGGGTTCTTCCCTGGCCGCTCATTCCCTGGTGCTTTTGGGCCTCTTTTTGGCCTCTTGCTGGCCGGTGGTTCTGGCCCTGTTGGTCTGGGTGCCGGGTTGGTCCTGTGTACTTTCCTGTGCTGCTCCTTTGCGCCTGGCTGGTGAGCTGTGACCTTTGTGTTGGTTGCCGGTTGTGGCTTGCCGGTCTCCCTCTCTGTTCCCCGGCTGCTTCTCCTCTCTTGGTGGCTTGGCTTGCTTTGGTGCCGGTCCCTGGGCCCCTTCTTGGTTGGGGTTTTTGGGGTTGGGTCGGTTGGCCCTGTGCCTCTCCTTTCGGGTTCTGTTGCTCCGTTTTGGGGTCCTCCGGGCTGGCTGGCTTGTGCGTTGTCCGGTTGGCTTCTTGGGTCTTCTGGGCTGCATGCGTTGTTTGGCTGTTGGCCTCCTTGTTCACTTCCTGTTTTGCCCTTCTTGGGGTTCGCCTTGGGTGGTTCCTTGGTGTCCTCCTGACCTGTGGGTCAGCTCTTGGTTGGTGGGGGTTCCTCCTTCCCGGTTCTGGGGTTTGTTTCCCCGGTTCTGTGTTCTGCCCTTGGTTGTTCTCTCCTGGCTGTTCGCTGGCCGTGTGTGGAGTCTGCTTTGGGTGGCGCTTGTTGCTCTCCCTGGCCTTGCTTGGGTGGGTTCCTGGGTTCGGATCCCTGTGTCTCCTGCTTGTGGTTGCCTCGGTCCTGGCCTCTGTCTGGTTCCTGTGCCCGGGTTTTCTTCTCCCGGTGTGGCGGCCTTGGCTGCGGCCATCCGGTGTCTCTGCTGGGGTTGGCGGCTTGTCTTTCCTGCCTTTTGGCCTGGGCCTTCTGTGGGTTTCTGTGCCTCCGGTTCCTTTTGCCGCGGTTGTCGGCTGTTGGTCGGTGGGAGAGGGGGGCCTTGTCTGGATGCCTTGGCCCCTTTCTTCCTGGTTTTTGCTCTGGCTCGGTGCCTGTCTACTTGTCTGGTTCCTTCCTCTTCGGTCTTTGCGGCTCTGTGGGTGGCTTCCCCTGGTGTGTTGGGGTTGGTCCTGTGGTTGGTCGCGTTCGGTGTTTCTCTGAGTTTGGCGTGCCTCTTCGTTCTCCTCTTCCTTCCCCTCGCCTCTTGGTGTGGTATTTTGTGGGTTCGTCCGGCTGTGGGTCGCCTTCTTCCCTGTTCTGGGGGGTTCGCTCTCTGTCTTGCCCTGCTGTATTCCTTTCTGGGCCTTTGGCCTGTCTCCCTGTGCCACCTGCTCTTGTGCGCTCTTGAGCGTTGGGCCGAGATGTGCTATTTTGTCCCTGTTGGGGCGGCTGCTTGGTGGTGCCTGGGGCTGTGGGCTTCTCCCTTGGTGGTTTTTCTCCCATGTTGTTTGCCCTTCCTGGCTGGGTTGCTCCGTTGGGGCGCTTCAGCTTCTCCGGGGCTCCCTTTCCCTGGTGGTTCGGGGGTGGTCTCTCTTTTTGCCCCTCTGGGGGTTCCCTTGGGTCTTGCTTCTGGGTGCGGGGCCTCCTTCGGGCTTGCCTGGGGGGTCTTGTGTTCGTTTGCGGTCCTTTCCTGCTCGTCCCCTGCTTGTTTTGGGGTCTCGGCTCTGTCGGCTTGGTTGGGGGCGTGGCTGGTTGTGTGCTCCTGCCTGCGTTTTTTTGTGGGCTCCCTTCTGCTTCTGTTGGGTGCCGTTTTTCTCGGTCTGGTGACCCTGGCTTTGGTGGGGTTCCGGAAGGCCGGGTTCTCTGCTTTGGTATTCTCCACTTGTGAGGAATGGGACGTGGACGGAGGGACCTGGGGGTAATGTCCTATTACTTACCGGTAATCTTCATTACTCTTGGTCCCGTAGTCCTCGTCCCATTCCTTACTTCCCTCCCTCCCTCCCTGGCGGCCGGCCTTCCGGTTGTTGGCTTGTTATTTTCAGGCTGCATGCTGGGCTGGTACCGCTTATGTACTCCCGGCGGGAGGGAGTGGGTTAGGTATCCCAGCATGCTCCTGTTCTTTTTTCTGTCGCGGAGATAGTAATCTCCACTTGTGAGGAATGGGACGTGGACGGAGGGACCTGGGGGTAATGGGTGTTTATTGTTCCCAACTCAGTGGTACTCATTTTACCATGAACGCTTGCTGGTTGAAGTCCTATAACAAAATAAAAGTCTGTCCTTGCAGGAAGCAGAGACAACAAAGTAAAGTGAGCGCAGGTCCACGTTAGCTGCCCGTGGTCAAGCAACGGTTCTAAAAGTACAGTCTCTATTTCAAGCAGATTAACACTGAATGTAGTATTAGTGACAAACATTCCTCTTTCACAGAAAAGTACTGTGGTAAATCTTACAAGCAAGGTAAACGGTTTGTTAGGAAGGATGTTGGGCCTACTTATTAAGTGGGCAAAAATAAATATGAAAAAAAGTTGTCCTTGTTCCCAAACAATAGGATTTGTAGTAGGGGTGGGCGGAATTTGCGGAATTAACTTTCGCAAATTATCGCGAAAATGTTTAAAATTATCGCAAACAAGCGGAAATATTGCGAAGATGCGGAAGTTTTTTTCCGGCATGTTCGCGAGATTTTCTGCATGGTTGCGGGTCGCCAACTTACCCATGTGGTTGCTTGCGGGCGCGGCCATCTTGTTTTGAGTTGTTCTCGCGGTGCAAGATCGCGAGAAGAAAGACGTGATCGCGCGACGCATGACGTCACTGCGGGCGCGAACTGTCGTGAGACAACGCAAATGGCTAAAAACAATACAACATCTCATGGAGAACGCGACCGGATCAAGAAAACTTGTCGGCGAACGCAGGGACTCAGGTAAGGCGATCGCGCGCGCGCGAGAATGTATTATTTTACAGCGCGAGCAAGAAACAAATTATCGCCAAGCTGCGGAAACCGGAATTTTTGACATTTTCGCGCTCTCCGCGGAACGCGAAAATGTCAAATTATCGCAATTTCCGCGAACGGAACGAAATTTTCGCCCAGGCCTAATTTGTAGGTCGAGAAAAAAGAAAAATCCACCTGTTCCGTTGTTGCTGCAAATGTAAAGCTTTCTGCATCCTTTATGGACCTAGTACGGGATATAAAGCAACAAATGAATGAGTAACCCTGCATAAATGGAAAATTGTCACAAATAAACACCTTTTTGCGACCAGTAGCAACTTCCACCCAATGTTCATGTATTCTAACTGAGAACACCTTACTAGCACTCGTTAAAAACCCAGATCATACATTGTATACACCGTTATAAAGAACCCAAAGCGGATGAAAAATGTGCGATCTCCATAAACGCGAAAACAGTTGCACTCTGTTCACGGATGTTAGCATTAATCGCCCTCTCTGTTCGCTCCATACTCAAACAATATTACCATTATTTATCAGTTGAGCAATGCAAAGAAAGCGCATGCGTACAAGAACCATTGGATACCCATTTCACGGCCTATGAAAAGTTTAACGCGGAGAATGCGCGCGGACAAGGAAAACAAGCATTGGCCGCGCGGCTGTGAAAATGACACATCCGCGCGCCCCGCGAAAGTGAAAGTGATCGCGGACGCGATCAAGCACGGCGGAGTAAGACACATGGCGGCTGCGCACATGCACACTCACTTGCACGCAAGCTTTAGGCCACAGGCAGCACTTGGAAAACCTGCATACAAAATGTCTGGGCCAGACCTAAAAATGAACCGACTGCTGCACAGCTCTACGTTGAGCATGACTTACAGGACCAGGAGTAATGAAGATTACCGGTAAGTAATAGGACATTAATCACACGTAGGGGTGATCCCAAACTTTACAAACACTGCTGTGGTCAGAGCTGGCTTGTAGACATGGGAAACTTTTGTCCTGTTAAAATAACTGCCAGTGCTGAATGGTTACTGGAACAAAACAATATCCAATGTAATGCTCGCTCTGATGAACAATGTTAGCTCGAAGGCTCAAGGGACAAATTAACCGGAATGTTCATTGCAGCGAATGTTTATGGAGGCTGTACAAAATGATGTTGTGGTGCATGCGCAGTATGACGGACTTTAATATTTACAATAATTTCAGCTACTAAATGTAAGTAGATTAGGTGTTTTTCTGAAAGTGCGGCTTTCCCTTAGATGTTTATGTTGAAACATAAGCTGACATTTAATAATTAAATCATGTTTAAATAGACAATAATACCACCGTCTAGGACTCCTTCATAAGACTAATTAGCAATAAATTAAATTCATGGTCTAGTAAGCATTCTGTTCCATTTCAAAAAAAGAAGAAACGTTCAAAGGACTATTTCGGGAACGAGAAAAATTGCTCCGGAGCTTGGCCAGTACAAAATATTGTTTTTTCCATTGACCGCTTTCCTCATAGAATGGACAGGCCCAATAAAATTGCTATATGACTTTCGCTTGCACTGTGGGCCTGCCACGCGCTGGAGCTACACCTCGGGACGGCGTCTTTGCATCCGGTGCAGAGGCCGTGGCAGTGAGAGAATGCGCTGCATAGCACAGGCTGTTCATATTGGCAGAATGAAAGGGTTAAAGGTCGCCGCATGCTTCTTGTCTCCGCTTGCTCTTGCCAAGGGGAGGGCGTTCCATCTCCTTCAGTTCAGTGAATGTGAAATGTTTGGAAGTGAAAGCCGACACCTGATTATTTAAACTTTGCTGCAGGCTTTGCTTTTGGATTTTCGAAAACCGCATTTCTGAAGTATGCTCGTCTTCAGGTAATTTATGAGGTCTGGAAGATGTTCTAGAGTAGCTGTCCACTGTCACCCTTTGTTGCTTATCCCACACTAGTTTTCATTAAAAAAACGTTTTTACACTTTGGTTTTTTGGTAATTATTATTATTATTATTATTATCATTCATTTAAGTTACAAATTGGGTCCGTAATTAAAAAGAAAACAAATTATGCGCAGCAACCGCACCTCACCTTTAAACATGTTCTGCTAAAGCGTGGGTGCCGCTTTTGCTGGGGAAGAAATAGATTTTTTTTCTATTTCAAAGAAAAAATTATTATTCTGTTTTGCAAAATTTCAAGAATAATTGCCATTCCATTCCATTTCGCCTTTGGGAACTTTTAAGTGTTTAACCATGCAACAGTTGATGTTGCTGCACCAAGGATATTGTGCTGGATAACTAAATACTTATAAGGTCTCAAAAGCGAGACCTATTGGCTATGCCAATGCTTGTTATCTTATGAGGGGTGGGTGGGGCATACGCGTTAGATAGAAGTGGTTTGCGTGGAATGCATATGGGGATTAAATATTTTCATCTAATTGTGGCCAGATGTTCTCGCCCTGTACTTTTATTAATCAATTAATGCTTTCGGGAGTTTTAGTCTTGGTTCGGTTCAAAGGAAACAACTGGACCAACAACACTGATTTATTTTAAAAAAAAGAACCTTAATCTGGGAAATTGGTGTTTAAATAACAATGAAAATAAAAGCCAATGGGGCTAGTCAATTAAGAGAATTACACATTTAAATATTCTTTTTACCAGTGGGCTGGTGTGTTACGTTATGTTCATAGCTGCTCTAGCTTATTTCGCAGAGAAAAAGCTGTTGACATACGGAGGCATTTAATGTCATCTGTCCAAACTTGTTGGTCGTTAGTTCTCTGCATGGTGGCCCGACATACTTGCTGCCACCTGCCTGCCTTCTCATTTCGTTGGTGCGGTGTGCAGACCTCAAAGGCATAAAAAAAACAAGCATCACAGGAGTGGAGAGGATGTGGCTCAGCTGCCAGAGCTGCTGACTAGAGAACTGGGACGCCGGATTGAGGCTCGGTTGCGCAACATCTAGTGATTCTGGGCAAATCACTTGATCTCTGCGAGTTGCGCTATATAAATCTGCTGCAAGACAAAATAACAGAAAGAGCAAAACTTTATAGAAAAACTGTTCCACCAAAGCGGATGTTAACAGTATTTCTGCCATGGGAAACTGATAATAGACGCATACTAGGAACAAGCATTGGTAAATGCAGGAAAATATGCTATGGAGGAAAAGTAAGTACCAAGCACATGAACAAAAAAAAGCCAGGAAAGCAAGCGGGCGGATGGAAGCCCCTTTTACGATTTATATTAAAAATCAATAGATTACACAAGCACAGTGCTCTGCAGGTGAAACCTAAAAAGAAAAAACTATATTTAGAAGTTTAAATTCCTACGACGCCAGAGCACTTTTCAAATGAGTACTGATATTTAACACGTTTTTAACCACAGTGAGTGCACGACAAGAGAGCACAGAGAGTTAAAATGCACATGTTGGTACAAATCCTGTACCTGGTGTCTCAACCTTCCTGGCTACCATTTCAGTCGCACGGGGTGACCTTATGCCTTCCCTTGACTGAGAGCAGAAGCTTCAAGATTTACCTTTTTTCTTGTTCCTCTGTGATCTGATCAGAAACACTGCAGCCAGGATCAACAGAATGAGCAGCACAGCACCAGCTGGAAGCAGGTAGAGCACAATCCAGTCAGACGACCTAAAAAAGAACCAATGGCATTTTAAAGATCAGGTTGGATTAACAAGTAAAAAAAAAAAAATAATAATAAAAAATATATATATATTACCTACTGGCGGTCGCCAGTAGGTAGTTATAGTTAGGACCACGTTTCCATAGGAAAACCTCAACATTCTATTTTGAATAACTTTGGCGCCGGTCGACGAATCCTCGCGAATTTTTCAAAATAGGTGGGGCGCTACGCTCCGCTCCTACCCTGAAAGTCTCGGGGGGATTCGTCAAGCGGGGGCTGAGATAAAAGGGGGGTCCCAAAACGCGTTTTTCCCATGCATTTTTCCATAGGACCTTTAGAACGAGCTACAGCCCGAACGGCTAAACAGAATTACTCAAAATTTGGCAGAGAGGTAGTCCCTAGGTCAAGGAAGTGCCTTTTGTAGGTTTGGTGTAAATCTGTTCAGTAGATTCTGAGAAAATAGCCTTTGAATCAATATATATATCTGTATGCGCGCAGAGTGCGCGCTGGGTGCGCGCACCTTGCCGTGCGCGAGCGCAATTCTGATTGGTTGTTAGATCTTAGTAAACATTCGAATCGGAGGAAGTCAGGAAGCGGCGGCCGCCATTTTGTCTATCGCATAAAGAGGGGGTGATAAACAAAGGGGGAGCACTTGAAAAGGGGGCAGAGTGGGTAGAAATAGACCCAGTAGGCATTGTAAGGGGGTCAAAGTAGGACCTTGTAGGGCAAAAAAAAAGAATAATATTTTGAAAAAAAATATCGCCGAGTGCGCGCACCCTGCGCGCACCCGGAAAAAAAAATAATAAAAGAAATTTAAAAAAAATTGCATTTAAGTGTTTAGATATAAGGTGGCTCTAAAAAGAGCCCTTGTGTTTATTGTTTGTTTTTCGGTACCTACAAGTAAGTACCAACGCAGAGTCTGAGGTTCAAGAGGAAGACTCTGTTCCCTTCATCATTGAAGTGCACACCATCTCCTCTATAAATGTCTTGCATGTCGTAACGCAAGTTGTTGTGGTAAATGGAACCCATACCATAGTCACGGAGGAAAGCAGAAACAGATTTGTTGACGTGCTTCCTTGCTTTGTCAATCTGCGGACAAAATTGGTTGGACCAGTTCCACTTTTGCCTTTGGCATATGTTAGAATATACAAAGGCAGATTGAGGAAAAAGCGACATTAATTGCACAAAGGTGTCCTTAATAAGCATTTCCAAACCTACCCCAGTTAAAGTGCCTAGATCATTACCACCACAGTGCACAATAATAAGGTTAGGCTGTGGGAGATGTAGAAAGGTTTTCACCAAAGGCATTAATTGGTGCCACTTTAACCCTCTCTGACCAATCCACTTGATGTCTACATTTGGCAAAGCAAGGTCTCTCACCATACCTCTTTTCTCTGCAAATTTTTCACTCCAGAAGACATAGCTGTGTCCTACAATCCACACTGTGAACATCTTCAAAGGAGATCTGGATGCACTCAGGAGGTGTAATTCAGTAGAATGGTAAAAAGAAATGAAAGACAGTTTGGAAATGGAGGCATACATATTTTTTATAAAAAAAAAAGAACTGATTGGCTGTTTCATACCATTCTACACTAAAAACTAGGCTGTATGTGTAAATTAATAGAAGCATGTTTTGTATTGGTTCAGAAAAATGTGTTACCAAAGAACAGTACTATGGATTTGCTGTAAGGTTTGAAAAGTCAAGCACTCTTGCTCTGTGGAATTGAAACATTGTGTAGCGAACTTCTGACCTAACTCCACACAGCAGTGTTCCATGAGCTGTTGCTATGGTAGCAGGCAGAAGTCAAGTTGGGGGAAGGGTACTAGGCAGAAGTCAAGTTGGGGGAAGGGTACATTTGGAAAAGGGTTGGTTTTCAAGCAATAGAAATGTGTGATTACATTTGAAAAAAAGGGGGAAGCAGTGTGATTTGAAATTAACATCTATATGTGTGGAAAAATAGAGGGAAAGATTGCCATTATCTGGTTCTGCTGAGTGGAGAGAGGTGTAGAGAACAAAGGTCCTGGCTCTGATAATGTGCTGTGGGGTTTTGAGGTTTCAGTCTGTAATGCAAATACATTCAGCATCACTAAGGCTGGTTGCCCTTGCTGGAGTGTAGGCAGTCACCCAGCATACACATGGTTTGTGGTCTGAAAATGCAGTCTGGACATGTGCATTTAAAAAAATCTGAAAAGTGGATTCATAATGTGTCAGTCTGTAAAAGTAATTTGCACTTGCCAACAAAAAAGAGCAGTAAGTGTGCATTCAAATTGGCAAAGATTTTTCGTTTTGTGACTAATGTGAAAACATGACTCTGTGTGCAAATAGGAATTACAGGAAGAGATTTGTTGCGTTTTCCTCTGGTGATTTCACAGTTGCATTAGTAGGAAAAAGGGGGAGTCTCTGAAAAAAAAAAAAAATAAATAAATAAATAAAAAAACCTTGGGTGCGCGCAGGGTGCGCGCACCTCAAAAAAATTTCCCAAAAAAATTTCAAAAAAAAAATTTTTTTGGTTAAGTTTATAGGTGGCTCTTAAAAGAGCCCTTGAGTTAATGGAGGGAAACAGGAAGAGAAAAACGCAAAAAATGAAAAAAAATCTATGGCCTAGTGCATGAATGCGCATCAAATTTTCTCTGAAGGAGATCAAGACTGGTCTCCCCCACAGAAATAAGTGAACCGCAATCAGTGCACCGTGTAGACAACCTCGCCAAACAAGGTGGACCAACAAGAGGTAAAGAAACAGGTGAAGGCACCATCGCAGCTGAAGTGCTCCCCTGAGCTGCCGAAGATGTGCTCGGCTGAGCTGCTGCTGATGTCGTCGGCTGAGCAGGTGAATAGTTTTCTTCAGAAGCTCGACGAAAAGATACTGGGTGCATTTTGTCAACATGTCTTAACATAGTGTGAATGCTAAAAGAATATTTCTTGTTAGGATTCCCACGAGATAAGACTTTTTTACAACGTACACATGTAACTTTCGGTGCATTTACCTTTTTCTCATTCTCTGGAAAAGTGAAAAACTGCCATATAAAGCTGTCTTTCTGCTTCCTGTTCCTCTGCCTCTCAAGAGTGTCCTGCTCACTGTCTGAAGTAGGTTGCTGTTCAGCCATTGTCTCTCAACAACAGAATAGCTCCTTCTCCAAAGGAATCAGAACTAATAATGAGGGGAGTAGGTGTGGTTTGGGAAGAATCTGGAACAGAAAGTACTTCAAACCAATCATAAGTGATGATTCTTGATCACATGACTTGCCATGAGGGGATTGGGTGTGGTATTGAAACAATTAGAAACTGAAAGTAATGATAACCAATAAGAAATGTTGTTTTATTATGTATAAACCCGAGGTGCGCGCACTGCGCAAGCTCCGAGCGCGCACCCCGTGATGACGTATGCACGAACGCGTAAACGCGCAGGTGCATACGTCATATACGCGCACCTAGCGCGCATACGTTTAACACGCGTATACGCGACCGTTATTGCGCGTAATTTTAGCGTATGCGGAAGTAAACCGCGTCGAGGGCGTAGGACGCATGCGTGCGTACGTACGTACGCATACGTACTGGGTGCGCGCTCCCAGCGCGCACCAACAAGTATATTTGCGTACGTAAATAACATACGCCGGAATTCATAAAAAACATACGAAATAGTACTAGGTGCGCGCTCAGAGCGCGCACCCCAAGAAATTATAAATAAAAAAAAAAAAGAGGACATTAAATAATTTAAACAATTATAAAAAAAAAATATCCAAATTGAATTATTTAAAAAAATAATTTATAAAAAAATACAGATAATATATAAATGAATATAAAGTAATTTTATTTAAATAAAAAAAAATATCTTTAATTAAAAATACATAACTTAGCATATAAAAAACCATACAAATTCTCAGAAAAAAACATAGGTTTCAAAAACGAAATATTTAGGGATTAGCATTTAAAAAACCTTGCAAATTCACTGAAAAAACCATAGGTTTCACACACGTTATAGTTAGGAATTAGCATTTAAAAAACCTTGCAAAATCACTGAAAAAACCATGGGTTTCACACACGTTATAGTTAGGAATTAGCATTTAAAAAACCTTAGAAATTCAGTGAAAAAACCATAGGTTTCACACATGTTATAGTTAGCTGGACATTTTACTCGTAAAAAACCAATGAAATTGCCCCGTTATAGTTAGTTCAGCTAACTATAACTCGCACGCGCCCGCAATGCACTGCTGATGACGTCACATATTACATCACTCATGACATGGTCAGTGACATCACTCATGACATCACTGATGACATCTCAAATGACATCACTGATGACATCATCCTTGTGATAGAGTGGCAGACCTCCTCTCACCCTAATATAACCTTTGATACACACATTGAATAATAGAGACTAAAATTTTTAAAACAATGGACATACCAATACCAGTTACAACAACCTCTTCAGTAATTCTAAGATCCACATACACATCCACTCATTCACCAACAGTCCTATACAGTCACTCATACATGTACTCACACATCATATGTACTCATACACCTATACATCCTGTTACACAATGCCACTCATCCATAGAGTTACTCACACACATAGTCACTCATGCTAATAAAGAATCAAACATACATTTACTTGCATACACAGTTATACACACACCACCACACTTACTTCTACAGAAACTTAAACATACTTAGTCATTTAATCAATTACTTATAGAAACACATACTTATTCATACAGGAACTCTTTCAATCTCTCACTCTCACATATACTCACTTATATGCACCAATAGTCACATATACTAGTTTAAAACATATGTAGTTACTCATAAAGTCACTATTGAGACAGTCATTCACTCACTAACACAGCCATACACACACTCATCCACCCATATAGTCCTGCACACATGCTGTCTTCAACACATACAAACAGTGAGTGACTCATTCATGTTCCTATGGACTACATAATACCCCCCACCGAACCATGCAGATACTCAGACTGACACTCAAAAAACCAACTAATAACCTATATAGACACCCATGTAGCTACTCACCAACCCATGCAGCCACTTATACAAGTGAGAGACTGATACAGATATTTACATATTTAAACATTACTCACTAAGCCATGTATTCACTATGATACACTTAATCAGTCAGTTACACAATCAATTTTTAAAAAACAAATCATCCATTTAGACACTTATATACGCATTTATTCTTCCATCAACCTTGAGATATACATATATAAAACATATTTAATTTTCTGAAAAACACACATTCACTGGATGATGTCATCAGTGATGTCATTTGAGATGTCATCAGTGATGTCATGAGTGATGTCACTGACCATGTCATGAGTGATGTAATATGTGACGTCATCAGCAGTGCATTGCGGGCGCGTGCGAGTTATAGTTAGCTGAACTAACTATAACGGGGCAATTTCATTGGTTTTTTACGAGTAAAATGTCCAGCTAACTATAACATGTGTGAAACCTATGGTTTTTTCACTGAATTTCTAAGGTTTTTTAAATGCTAATTCCTAACTATAACGTGTGTGAAACCCATGGTTTTTTCAGTGATTATATATATATATATATATATATATATATATATATATATTCACTGAAAAAATCATAGGTTTCAGGCACGTTATAGCTAGGAATTAGCATTTAAAAAACCTTAGAAATTCACTGAAAAAACCATAGGTTTCAGGGGCGTTATAGTTAGCTGGACTTTTCACTGGTACAAAACCATAGAAATTCCCCCGTTATAGTTAGTTCAGCTAACTATAACTCGCGCGCCCGCAATGCACTGCTGATGACGTCACATATTACATCACTCATGACATGGTCAGTGACATCACTCATGACATCACTGATGACATCTCAAATGACATCACTGATGACATCACTGATGTCATCATCCAGTGAATGTGTGTTTTTCTGAAAATTACATATGTTTTATATATGTATATCTCAAGGTCGATGGAAGAATAAATGGGTGTCTAAATGGATGATTTGTTTTTGAAAAATTGATTGTATAACTGACTGATTAAGTGTATCTTAGTGAATACATGGCTTAGTGAGTAATGCTTAAATATGTAAATATCTGTATCAGTCACTCACTTTGTGTATAAGTGGCTGCATGGGTTGGTGAGTAGCTCCATGAGTGTCTATATAGGTTATTAGTTGGTTTTTGAGTATCAGTATAAGTGTCTGATGTCTGTATGGTTCGGTGGGGGGTATTACGTAGTGCATGAATGAGTGACTCACTGTTTGTATGTGTTGAAGACAGCATGTGTGCAGGACTGTATGGGTGGATGAGTGTGTGCATGGGTGTGTTAGTGAGTGAATGACTGTCTCAATAGTGTCTCTATGAGTAACTACATATGTTTTAAACTAGTATATGTGACTATTGGTGTATATAAGTGGGTATATGTGAGAGTGAGAGATTGAAAGAGTTCCTGTATGAATAAGTATGTGTTTCTATAAGTGATTGTTTAAAAGACTAAGTATGTGTAAGTTTCTGTAGGAGTAAGTGTGGTGGTGTGTGTATAACTGTATATGCAGGTAAACGGATGTTTGATTCTTTATTAGCATGAGTGACTATGTGTGTGAGTAACTTTATGGATGAGTGGCGTTGTGTAACAGGATGTATAGGTGTATGAGTATATATGATGAGTGAGTACATGTATGAGTGACTGTATAGGACTGTTGGTGAATGAGTGGATGTGGATCTTACAATTACTGAGTAGGTTGTTGTAACTGGTATTGGTATGTCCATTGTTTTGAAAATTTTAATTTCTATTTTTGAATGTGTGTATCA
The DNA here is from genome assembly GCF_964204655.1 of Triturus cristatus. Taxonomy (NCBI): domain Eukaryota; kingdom Metazoa; phylum Chordata; class Amphibia; order Caudata; family Salamandridae; genus Triturus; species Triturus cristatus. Next base: position 77,737,149 of record NC_140581.1, read on the forward strand.
AAGGTTATATTAGGGGGAGAGGAGGTCTGCCACTCTATCACAAGGGTGATGTCATCAGTGATGTCATCAGTGATGTCATGAGTGATGTAATATGTGACATCATCAGCAGTGCATTGCGGGCGCGCGAGTTATAGTTAGCTGAACTAACTATAACGGGGGAATTTCTATGGTTTTGTACGAGTGAAAAGTCCAGCTAACTATAACGCCCATGAAACCTATGGTTTTTTCAGTGAATTTCTAAGGTTTATTAAATGCTAATTCCTAGCTATAACGTGCCTGAAACCTATGGTTTTTTCAGTGAATTTCAAAGGTTTTTGAAATGCTAATTTCAAAAACCTTTGAAATTGATAGGACATGTGAAGAAAGAAGGAAAAACGCACAGAAAGAAAAAAAAGAAATGCAGAAAGAAGCAACAGAAGTCCTCAAAGACGAAGAAAAGTGCAGGAAGAAGTATAATGTGCAGAAAGAACAAACAGAAGAGCAGAAACTAGCCTTGTTGCAAAATCATCCTGTACCCTCAACTTTTTCAGACGGATACTGGTGGTAACTGAGTCTGACTAACCAGTCCTAGAGCCAGTGCTATGTTAAAAGACACTCAGAATACAGTGAAAACACCTACATACACTAGGGAACATTATGCGTTGGGGTCCCCCTGTGATTAACATGACCTCCTCTGTAAGCCCCTAGTATATAATAGGGCACGGGATTAAAACTACCTCTTTAAACGCACCACAGGGCGTGTTTGAACACGTCACCTCATGCCCCGTCCCCTCCCTTACCCACTGGGTAAACACGCCCTGTAGCCGTTTTAAGTTGGAAGATTAAGTCCCCTTGAATACTGAATGTCCCTAGGGTCCAACTAGACCACTAGGTACCTCCAGTAAGCGCCACAGAGCGGCGTTGCAGAGAGGTGTAAAAAGTGGCACGGCCTGCACCACCGCTCTGCAACGCAGAGCAGTGGTGCTTACTGGAAGCACCTGGTGGGCTAGTTGGACCCCAGGGTCCCTCAGGATTGAAAGGGAATTATTTCCCCAACTTAAAAACGCGCCACAGGGTGTGTTTGCACACATCACCTCAGGCCCCGTCCCCTCCCTTCACCACTGTGTAAACGCGCCCTGTGGCCGTTCTGAGTTGAGAGATTAAGTCCCCTTGAATCCTAAGGGTCCCTAGGGTCAAACTAGCCCACTAGGTACCTCCAGTAAGCGCCACAGAGCTGCGTTGCATGGAGGTGTAAAAAGGGGCGTGGCCTCAGAACACCTGTCTGCAACGCAGCTCCCTGGCGCATACTGGAGATACCTGTTGGGCTAGTTGGCCCTCAGGGACCCTCAGTATTGAAGGGGAATTAATTCCTCAACTTACAACTGGCCAGGGGGCGCGTTTGCAGAGTGCTGCAAGGAGGGGGCGTGGCCTCCGGCGCAATGCCGGTCTTTTTTTTTTTTTAGAAGGAGGGCTGTGTGGCCCCCTTTCTTTTTCTAATTTATTAGCCCGGGGACCCCATCCCCCAGGGCCTGCACCCTAATTTATTTTGTTGAAAAAAATTAATTTGGCCCTCCCAAGGCCTTAATCGGCCCCGGGGACCCCAACCCCCGGGTCATGGCCTATTTTTTTTTTTATTCTTTAGGAGGGGGGCTGTGTTGCCCCCCTCCTCAGGCCACTTATGACCCCGGGGACCCCATCCCCCGGGGCCGGCCTTTGATTTTTAATTTTTTTAAAAAATATATATTTATAGAAACACCTAGGACATGCTGGACAAACCATATGTACCTATCACCATGACGATTTGCGTGATATTCATTAAAAGGCAACTATGCATACAATGAATCCACGTAGAATGTATTCACACCGCTAGTGAAGCTCAGACATGTCTGACACCCTACCGTGCCAAATCCTGGCGCCCCCGCTGGTGGGTACTCTCCAAGTAGACACCCTTGTCGTTTATTTATACAAACATGGGTAGCTATTGACGGGCACATTTAATACACATGCACACCAAGCCATTCAAAGGGGATTCAACAAAAATTCGACCAAACTATGCAAGAAACCCCCTCACGGTTAATAAAACACACATCCACCGCCGGGTGTGTAATACTTTTTATTTTACTCTCTGGAAAGGAGACAAACCTCACTTGAGAGTCACAGCATGCTCCTGGCTGAGCCCAATGCTGTGTTACACCCACCAGTGCCCGCCGAGTGCCACACACCTCTGTGTTGTATTCCACCAGCTAGTGCGTATGCTATGATACTCTCTAGCCCATGTGCACTGTAACACCACCCCGTGAATATGTCATGCCACACTTGCCTTTGCACGGGTTATATTGCCCCATCTAACGTGCCTTCCTCGATGCCTATGTTAAAAGCACAGCGCTATGCCATACATATTATAATCTGGGATCCATATCTTTGTCACAGTGCATATGCAATGTTACACTACCCAGCACATATTTTATATTACAACTTTAGAGACTACTTAGGTTACACAACACTGCCCTGTGCATATTACACACCAAGGCGCATATCACATAGCAAACACTAGTGCCTGTGCTATCTCGCGCTCTCCAATGAATCTGTCATTGCGCACAATGTATTGCATATTATATTTCAAGGCCCGGTTCATCTTATATCACACTTTTTGGTGCATAGTTTATACCATATACCATATCTAGTTTTCATTTTCAATCGTGCTCTCAGGACTATGTTCTATATAACACTGCGTCCACCTACCCTTTTCACGGGCATTACATTTTGCGATGGGGGGTGGAGGGTCAGGGGATGTTTCTGCCAAGTGAGCCCGGAGTCACAGTCCCAAACGTCCTCTTCTTCCTGAATAAAAGTGAGATTATGCTGCATACTTGTTCATATTTTAAGTAGTTCGCAAAGACACACATTTTAAAAACAATAAAGTTCCTAATAGCCACCTTCTATGAACAGTTAGCTTGCTGCCCCATCCACCTCCTCCCTATCCTCTGTTGTCTGAATCCATGGACTAGCTTCCTCCCTCCTGCCATGCATGGTCTGATGTGCTGCCACTGCCCTCCATTTAGCATGATGTACCAGTCCACTCCTCCTGCCCTCCATTGCCCAATTCTATGGCCCATCATTGACCTCCTGCTTAGCCTCTGTGCTTAGCTTGCTGCCCCTATTCTCCTTCCCCCTGCCCTCCGATGTCTTTGTGCATGCCCCTGCTCCATCCTTTTTGATCACCATGTTCCATGGACCTGCCACTCCTATCTACTCTGAGTGTTCTGTTGAGCTCCCCTCCCACCTGCCTAGCATTGTCAGATGACTGTAACCTGTCCCTGCCACCTCCACCCTGCCTGTCCACATGCCATGCCCCTATCCCCTTCCTCCTGTCCTCCATTGTCCATTTTACTGCCACACCCTTCTGCCCTCCCTGGTCTGTTGTGCTGCAACTGCTCCTCCTGCCTGCCCCGCGCGGTCTGTTGTGAGGCCCCTTCCCCTGAACTCTCTTGTCTGTGCCCAGGTCCTGACCCTCCTTTCTATCCTCCATGGTCCTTTGTGCATGCCCCTGCACCCTCCTTCTTGCCCATCATAGCCATTGTGCTGCCACTTACCCTCCCGCTTGCATTGCATGGTCTTCTGTGCTGCCATGCCCCCTCCCACCTTCCCTCCATGGCCTGTGTGTATGCCATCATAGTCTCACTGTTGCTCTCCATGGTGTGTCTTGTTTCTAGTGCCCATCCTGCCTGACCTCCATGGTCATCTTGCTGCTCCTGCCCTGCCCCCTTGCCACCAGCCCTCTGTTTCCATGTGCAGACCCCTATTCCCTCCCTCCTGGCTTGTCGGTTCCATTGTAATGCCCCTGATCCGTCCCTCCTGCCCTTTATGGTCTGTTATGCTGCAGCTTTCTCTCCTGTCTGTCCATTATGGTCAGCTAGCTACCATTGCCTCTTTCCCCTCTGTTGTCTGTTGTCCATTTGCATGGTCCTGTCCCCTCCTTATTGCTTTCTATGGATTGTTGTGCTGCACTCCCGTCCCGCATGCCCTGTGTGGTGTATTGTGCCTCTGCAAACCCTGATGCCTGCCCTGTAGGGTCAGTTTGGTGCACCTCTCAATGTCCCTCCTGTCCTCTGTTATCCGAGTCCATGTCCCTACCCCAATTCCTCCTGCCTACCATGATCCAATGTACCATACTTGCGAACATTTTGAACTTGGTAAGAGGGAGATTTTGAAATAAAACTGGGGTATTGATTTTCCCCTTTGAGTTACATTGAAAAAGAGAAGATTGTAGACAGGAAACAGATCAAGTAAAGCCCATTTGAGCTTAAAAACATTGGACGTTTCCTGGCTGAAACGGGTCTGTTGGCATGTATGGTTGTATGACCGCTGCCTCTTCCTTCTGCCCACAATGATCTATTATATTGCCACAGCCTCTCTTGCCAGTCCTGTATTGTTGGTTTGTTGCCCCTGCCCCCCTTTCCACTGCCCTCCATAGTCTGTTGTGCTGCCACTGCCCTTCCTGCCTGCCTAGTGTGGTCAAATTGTTGCCTCTGCACTCTCCTACCTGCCTTTAATTTTCAGAGTCCGTGCCCCTGACCTCTGCCTCTCAACAGTATCCCAATGAACAACTAGATTGCTAACATTCTATATTTATTACAAAAGTGTGGAACACCTGACGTCATCTTGATGTAATCAAAACTGTAATGCCTAGAGCATTTCCTTTAGAAATTACATATATGAGAGGGTCTTATTTGCATCAAAATTATGGTTAGTGCTCTAAAAAACTAAAATGAGGACATATTTTCTGAGTTTTCAAATTGTAATCTTAGTTTTTTTATCCAGTTGACCACTTGATTAAATGTTGCATCCAAGGGGAGAGGGTGTGGTGTTACTTCCAGAGCTGCAGACTTTGCACCTGGGGAACCAGGTTGGAGTTTCTGCTTCAGCTCAACATTCTGTGATTCTGGTCAAATCACTTAATCTCCCCATGTCTACAACCAAAATGAATTTGATCTTGTGTGATGTAACCGATGCTCATGTAAAGCACTCCAATACCTGACAAGTCTGCACTATATAAAACTGCAAATACACAAAAAATAAGTGTTTTGCACACTTCTGTCATTGGGCTACATTTGTGCTACATCTGGGTGATATTTGGGCTGCATTTGGGCTACATTTGGGCTCTTTAGTCTCTGGTGGCCATTTTAGGAGATTTATTTGTTATGAAGTTTCCTAATTTCCTCATTTACTGCAGTCTCCTCAGTAGGAAATGCTTTCAGTTTTTTACTTTGATTCCATCAAGAAGGTATTCAGATATGTCACACATTTGCCATAAATTCTGAATGTTAGCACTCTAGTTGCTCATTAGATCACTGTAGTAAAGCTACTGCTCACCACGGAAGTCTGCTGCTAGTATTAGAAGTGCATGTTTCAGTCTGCATATCAGAATTTTTTAATGAAATAGAAGAGGATTTGAGAAGTCACTCAAAATGTGCCCTAATTTTTCTTTCTTCAGCACTAATCATAATTTCTATGGCAAAAGGAACCCCCTCGTTGTGTTCCTTTTTAAATTCAATGTTTTAAGTGTCACCAGTTTATTCCAATCAAGATGGCTTCAGGTGTGCCATACTTTTGTCATAAGTAAGACAGTAAGCGCTCTAGTTGTTCTTAAGAACACTCTGGGACATTCTGTCATTGGGCTATAGTTGGGCTACATCTGGGTGATATTTGGGCTACATTTGGGCTCTTTTGTCTCTGGTGGCCATCTTGGGAGATTTATTTGTTATGAAGTTTCCTAATTTCCTCATTTACTACAGTCTCCTCAGTAGGAAATACTTTCAGTTTTTTACTTTGATTCCATCAAGAAGACATTCAGATGTGTCACACATTTTCCATAAATTCTGAATGTTAGCACTCTAGTTGCTCATTAGATCATTGTAGTAAAGCTACTGCTCACCAGGCAAGTCTACTGCTGGTATTCAAAGTGCATGTTTCAGTCTGCATGTCAGAATTTTTTTATGAAATAAAAGAGGATTTCAGAAGTCAAAATGTGCCCTAGTTTTTCTTTCTGCAGCACTAATCATAATTTATATGGCAAAATGAACCCCCTCATTTTGTTCCTTTGTAAATTAAATGTTTTAAGTGTTACCACATTTTCCAATCAAGATGGCTTCAGGTGTGCCATACTTTTGTCATAAGGAAGACTGTTAGCGCTCTAGTTGTTCTATAGAGCACTCTATGAAGCTGCAGTAGAACACAAAGGAATCAACTGACAGTCTCTGCCCTTGTTGGATGTACATGTTATACTGAGAATGTCAGACTTCATTCTTACATGACTGAGAAAGATAATGTGAATTTACAGAAAATATGCTCCCAGTTTAGCTTATAGATCACCTTCCAAACCTCTGTGGGAAAAGCATGAGAAAATAGTTTTCTCTCAAACATGGTTCATGATATCACAGCAGAAGGCTTTTTCACATGGTAAAATCACCTTAGAACACACCACAATTCCTAAAATGAGTATGGTACCATCAACAAATGATTTATAATGTAACTAAAGTCTTAAAACCTTCTATTAACTGCAATGCTTTTTAATGAGGTGCTATCATGTATATTGAAGTACTGACAGCCAATCAGATCTCACGATGAGATGTGTCGTTAGGCTCCGCCCGGATATGTATGTGATTTTACTTTTGATTTTCTCAGGAACTACTGAACAGATTTACACCATATATGCAAAAGGCACATCCCTGAGCTGAGGACTACCTCTCTGCCAATTTTCAAGTAATTCTGTTCAGCCGTTCGGGCTGTACCTTGGACTAAAGGTCCCTATGGAAAATTGCATGGGAAAAACGTGTTTTGGGACCCCCCTTTTTTCTCAGCCCCCGCTTGACGAATCCCCCCGAGACTTTCAGGGTAGGAGCGGAGCGGAGACCCCACCTATTTTGAAAATTTCAGGAGCATTCGTCAACCGGCGCCAAAGTTATTCCAAATAGAATGTTGCGGAGTTCCTATGGAAACACGGTCCTAACTATAATTATCTACTGGCGACTGCCAGTAGATAATATATATATTCACTGAAAAAACCATAGATTTCAGGGGCGTTATAGTTAGCTGGACATTTCACTCGTACAAAACCATTGAAATTCCCATGTTATAGTTAGTTCAGCTAACTATAACTCGCGCGCCCGCAATGCACTGCTGATGATGTCACATATTACATCACTCATGACATGGTCAGTGACATCCCTCATGACATCACTGATGACATCTCAAATGACATCACTGATGACATCATTGATGACATCATCCAATGAATGTGCGTTTTTCTGAAAATTAAATATGTTTTATATATGTATCTCTCAAGGTGGACGGAAGAATAAATGGGTATTTAAGTGTCTAAAAGGATGATGTTTTTTTTTTTTTAAATTGATTGTATAACTGACTGATTAAGTGTATCTTAGTGAATACATAGGTTAGGGAGTACTGTTTAAATATATACATTTCTGTATCAGTCTCTCACTTTGTGTATAAGTGGCTGCATGGGTTGGTGAGTAGCTACATGAGTATCTATATAGGTTATGAGTTGGTTTTTTGAGTATCAGTATGAGTGTCTGAGTGTCTGTAAGATTCGGTGGGGGGTATTACGTAGTGCAAAGATGCATGAATGAGTGACTCACTCTTTGTATGTGTTAAAGACAGCATGTGTGCAGGACTGTATGGGTGGATGAGTGTGTGCATGGGTGTGTTAGTGAGTGAATGACTGTCTCAATAGTGTCTTTATGAGTAACTACATATGTTTTAAACTAGTATATGTGAGTATTGGTGTATACAAGTGAGTATATGTGAGAGTGAGCAATTGGAAGAGTTCCTGGATAAAGTAGTCTTTGTTTCTATAAGTGATTGCTTAAGAGAGTAAGTATGTGTAAGTTTCTGTAGCAGTAAGTGTGGTGGTGTGTTTATAACTGTATATGCAATTTAACGGATGTTTGATACTTTGAATGTGTGACTATGTGTGTGAGTAACTCTATTGATGAGTGTCATTGTGTAACAGTATGTATAGGTGTATGAGTACATATGATGTGTGAGTACATGTATGAGTGACTGTATAGGACTGTTGCTGAATGAGTGGATGTGTGTGTAGAACTTGTAATTACTAAATAGGAGTGTTGTAAGTGGTATTGGTATGTCCATTGTTTTGAAAATGTTAGTTTCTTTTTTGGAGTGTGTGTATCCAAGGTTATATTAGGGTGATAGAGGTCTGCCACTCTATCACAAGGATGATGTCATCAGTGATGTCATGAGTGATGTCACTGACCATGTCATGAGTGATGTAATATGTGACGTCATCAGCAGTGCATTGCGGGCGCGCAAGTTATAGTTAGCTGAACTAACTATAACGGGGGAATTTCACTGGTTTTGTACGAGTGAAATGTCCAACTAACTATAACGTCCCTGAAACCTATGATTTTTTCAGTGAATTTCAAAGGTTTTTTAAATGCTAATGTGTAACTATAACGTGTCTGAAACCTATGGTTTTTCCAGTGAATTTTTAAGGTTTTTTTAAATGCTAGTTTCTACCAATGCCTACAGAGGTACGACATGTGAAGAAAGAAGAAAAAACAAACAGAAAGAAACAAAAGAAATGCAGAAAGAAGCAACAGAAGTCCTCAAAGACGAAGAAAAGTGCAGGAAGAAGGAAGACGTGCAGAAAGAACAAACAGAGGAGCAGAAAAAGGCCTTGTTGCAAAATCATCCTGTACCCTCAACTTTTTCAGATCGGTACTGGTGGTAACTGACTCTGACTAACCAGTCCTAGAGCCAGTGCTATGCTAAAAGACACTTAGAATACAGTTAAAACACCGACATACACTAGGGAACACTATGCGTTGGGGTACCCCTGTGATTACCATGGCCTCCTCTGTAAGCCCGTAGTACATAATAGGGCAGGGGGATTAAAACTACCTCTTAAAACGCACCACAGGACGCATTTGCACACTGGTGAAGGGAGGGGGGACCTGAGGTGACATGTGTGCAAACACACCCTGTGGCCGTTTTAATTTGGGAGATAAAGTCTCCTTGAATCCTGAGTGTCCCTTGGGTCCAACTAGCCCACCAGGTATCTCTAGTTCGCACCACAGAGCTGTGTTGCAGATAGGTGTAAAAAGAGGCACGGCCTGGACCACCACTCTGCAACGCAGTGCAGTGGTGCTTACTGGAAGCACCTGGTGGGCTAGTTAGCCTCCAGGGGCCCTCAGGATTGAAGGGGAATTATTTTCCCAACTTAAAACGTGCCATAGGGCGTGTTTGCACATGTCACCTCAGGCCCCGTCCCCTCCCTTCCCCACTGTGCAAACATGCTCTGTGGCCATTTTAAGTTGGGAGATTAAGTCCCCTTGAATCCTGAGGGTCCCTAGGGTCCAACTAGCCCACTAGGTACCTCTAGTAAGCGCCACAGAGCTGCGTTGCAGAGAAGTGTAAAAAGGGACACGGCCTAGTCCACCTCTCTTCAACGCAGTGCAGTAGCGCTTACTGGAAGCACCTGGTGGGCTAGTTGGCCCCCCAGGGGCCCTCAGGATTGAAGGGGAATTATTTCCTCAACTTAAAACGCGCCACAGGGCGTGTTTGCACACGTCACCTCAGGCCCAGTCCCCTCCCTTCCCTATTGTGTAAACACGCACTGTGGCCGTTTTAAATTCGGAGATTAAGTCCCCTTGAATCCTGAGGGTCCCTAAGGTCAAACTAGCCCACTACGTACCTCCAGTAAGCGCTGTTGCAGAGAGGTGTAAAAAGGGGCACGGCCTGCACCACCTCTCTGCAATGCAGTGCAGTGTCACTTACTGAAAGCACCTGGTGGGCTAGTTGGCCCCCAGGAGCCCTGAGGATTGAAGGGGAATTATTTCCCCAACCTAAAACACGCCACAGGGCGTGTTTGCACACGTCACCTCAGGCCCCGTCCCCTCCCTTCACCACTGTGTAAACTAAGGGTGGGCGACCAATTCCGTTCCGCTCGCGGAACTTGCGAAACTTCCGCGATCCGCGGCGGAACGAAAATATGCAGGGCGGGATTCATTCTGGCATGATGCTCCTGTCACAAAAATTAAACATCAACAGGAAGCACTTACAGATATAAATAAAGCAGGTGCCCGAGTTGAAGCTCAAATTCAGTAACGCATTAATCAGTACAAAACATTTGTGAGCACGGTCGAGGCTAGGCAGGTGTGCTGTCACCCCATTTCTACCATCAACAATTTGCTGTAATCCTTGATGGAGCTCTGTCCATCCATGAGTTTCTCGAACGCTATCCCCGTGTAGATCCTGACACCAGGAGGTTCTGTCTCCTCATTTGCTGCTCTGATCAGTCTCTGGACCTTTATAAACAAGAGGCATGTGAACTGCATGGAAGCCCTGCCCGTTTGGCCTCGGCCCACACACCAGCGGTGTGCAACGTCTTCCCGCCCTTTCCCCCACTATAATGGACAGCTCACTCGAGGGACCCCAGCGCCCGTCGGCGCGGTGGCAATGTTACAGACACACATGGTCTCTGTGGACAACTCTTCTGGTCCTTTGCGCAGCTGTAGTGTAGGAAAAGCACTATACATTTACCCAACGAGGTAGCACTTACTGATTAGCCGCTAGAAAGTACTCCAGTTGAGTAGAGGTATTGCACAAAATGGTGGCAAATTCTTGGATAAATATGCAGGGCAGTATTCATTCTGGCACGATGCTCCTGTCACAAAAATTAAACCTCAACAGGAATCACTTACAGATATAAATAAAGCAGGTGCCCAAGTTGAAGCTCAAATTCAGTAACGCATTAATCAGCACAAAATCTCTGCGAGCACGCGAAATTTCGCGTGCTCGCAGAGATTTTTTGCTGTTTCGTGATATTTTGCGAAAGGCAACTTCAAAAATTCCGCCCACCCCTAGTGTAAACACACCCTGTGGCAGTTCTAAGTTGGGACATTAAGTCCCCTTGAATCCTAAGGGTCCCTAGGGTCAAACTAGCACACTAGGTACCTCCAGTAAGCGCCACGGAGCTGCGTTGCAGAGTGTTGTAAAAAGTGGCGTGGCCTCTGAACACTTGTCTTCAACGCAGCTCCCTGGCGCATACTGGAGGTACATGGTGGGCTAGTTGCCCCCCAGGGACCCACAGGATTGAGGAGAAATGAATTCTCTAACTTGAAACGCACCACAGGGCGTGTTTGCAGACATGTCACCTTAGGACACGCACCCTTCCTTCACCACTGTGCAAACACGCCCTGTGGCGCGTTTTAAGTTGGGGAATGAATTCTCTTTAAATACTGAGGGCCAAATAGCCCAACAGGTATCTTCAGTATGCGCCAGGGAGCTGCGCTGCAGACAGGTGTTCAGAGGCCACGCCCCTTTTTACACCTCTCTGCAACACAGCTCTGTGGCGCTTACTGGATGTACCTAGTGGGCTAGTTGGACTCTAGGGACCCTCAGGATTGAAGGGGAATAATTTCCCCAACTTAAAACGCGTCAGAGGGCATGTTTGCACAGTGGTGAAGGGAGGAGATGGTGTAGGAAAGTGGCTCTATATATACTGGACCGAAGTAAAATCATCTGAACAACGAATTCCGATTTACTCACCTGTTATCAGGAAAGACCTCTGTGCTGCATCTTTGAGCCCAGTACTGATCCTGAAAAGTAATTCTAACCGTACTTACCAGTAACTTGAATTTCCTTCCATAGGCTAACATTGACTGGTTTCACTTGGAAATTCTTCTAAGTGTGGAGTTTTGGAACTTTAAAATATTCACATAAAATCATCCAAACAGCAAATTCCGATTTACTCACCTGTTATCAGGAGAGAACCCAGTGCTGCATCTTTTAGCCCAGCACTGACCCTGCAAAATAATTCTAACCGTACTTACCAGTAACTTGTATTTCCTTCCATAGGAATCCATTGTCTGGTTTTCATCTTAAAAATCACTAGTGTAACCAAAACGCTTTTACTCAACTGTTTACAGCAGATGTCCCAGGACTGAATCTAGGATCCAGTCCTGTGGTTAGAAAAGTAATCCATAAAGTAACTAATTACATTTAAGTAAAAATTCCCATTGAGCTCAATGTTGCTTGGGTTTGAAATTGTGTTGCCCAACTGTAACTACTGTACTTAAAAGTCTATTGCCTATTTGCAAAGTATTTAAACTAAAGTAATTCATTCTGAGAAAGTATATTTTGTAATGTAATTATAATGTAATTTAATAAATAAAATATCTAAAAATAAATAGTTTTAAAAAAATTAATAAATCAGTATCAAAAAAATAAATATAACAATTAATACATTTAAAAATTGTCATTTAAAAAACCTTAGAAATTCACAGAAAAAAACATAGGTTTCAGGGGCCTTGTAGTTAGTTGGACATTTCACTCATGCAAAACCATAGAAATTCCCCCCTTATAGTTAGTTTAGCTAATTATAACTCGCGTGCCCGCAATGCACTGCTGATGACATCAAATAATACATCACTCATGACATGGTCAATGACATCACTCATAACATCTCAAATGACATCACTGATGACATCATCCTTGTGACAGAGTGGCAGACCTCATCTCACCGAAATAAAACCTTTAATACACACACTCAAAAATAGAAACTAACATTTTCTAAACAATGGTCATACCAATACCAGTTACAACAACTTATTCAGTAATTCTAAGTTCTACATACACATCCACTCATACACCAACAATCCTATATAGTCACTCAAACATTTACTCACTCATCATATGTACTCATACACCTATACATCCTGTTACATACCGCCACTCATCCATAGAGTTACTCACACACATAGTCACTCATGCTAATAAAGAATAAAACATCCATTTACTTGCATATACAGTTATACACAAACCAGCACACTTACTTCTACAGAAAGTTACACACACTTACTCTTTTAAAAAATCGCTTAAAGAAACACATACTTATTCATACAAGAACTCTTCCAATCTCTCACTCTCACATATACCCATTTATATACAGCAATACTCACATATACTAGTTTAAAACATATGTAGTTACTTATAATTACACTATTGAGACAAAGATTCACTCACTAACACACCCATACACACACTCATCCACCTATACAGTCTTGCACACATACTGTCTTCAACACATACAAACAGTGACGTACTCATTCATGCATCTATGCACTAAGTAATACCCTCCACTGAACCATACAGACACTCGGACACTCATACTGATACTCGAAAAACTAAGCAATAACCCATATAGACACACATGTAGCTACTCACCAACCCATGCAGTCACTTATACACAAAGTGAGAGGCTGATACAAATATTTACAAATTTAAACATTACTCAGTAACCCATGTATTCACTAAGATATACTTAATCAGTCCATTATACAATCAATTTTCCAAAAAGAAAATCATCCATTCAGACACTTATATACCCATTTATTCTTCCATCGACCTTGAGATCTACATATATGAAAAATATTTAATTTTCAGAAAGACACACATTCACTGGATGATGTCATCAGTGATGTCATCAGTGATGTCATTTGAGATGTCATCAGTGATATCATAAATGATGTCACTGACCATGTCATGAGTGTTGTAATATGTGACGTCATCAGCAGTGCATTGCGGGCGCGCAAGTTATAGTTAGCTGAACTAACTATAACAGGGGAATTTCTATGGTTTGTACGAGTGAAATGTCCAACTAACTATAACGCCCCTGAAACCTATGGTTTTTTCTGTGAATATATATATATATATATATATATATATATATATATATATTCACTGAAAAAAACATAGGTTTCAGGGACATTATAGTTAGGAATTAGCATTTAAAAAAACCTTAGAAATTCACTGAAAAAACACATAGGTTCCAGGGACGTTATAGTTAGTTGGACATTTGACTCTTATAAAACCAGAGAAATTCGCCTGTTATAGTTAGTTGAGCTAACTATAACTCGTGCCCCCGCAATGCACTGCTGATGACGTCACATATTACATCACCCATGACATGGTCAGTGACATCACTGATGACATCACTGATGACATCTCAAATGACATCACTGATGACATCATCCAGTGAATGTGTGTTTCTGTAAAGTTTAAATATGTTTTATAAATATATATATATCCCAAGGTGTATTGAAGAATGAATGAGTGTATAAGACTCAGGATGGATGATTAAGTAGGTGTGTGACTAACTGTACAAGTGACTAATTCATTGCGTCTTGCTTAATGCATGTGTTAGCAACTGATATAGACATTCACACAGTTTAGGTTGTTAGTTGGTGTGTAAGCAGTTCCATGGTTTGGTTAGCAACTAAATGAGGATCTATTTGAGCTATTAATTGCTTGTCTGAGTACCTGTATGAGTACCTGAATGTCTGCGTGAGTGGGTGGGGGGTTGTGACTCTCTGCATAGATGTGGGAGTGGCTAATTCAGTAGGTATGTGTGTTCAAGTCTGTATCTGTGAAGGTCTGTATTGCTGAGTGAGTTTGTGTATGAGTGTCTCGGTGAGTGAATAGATGCCTCAGTGGTACATGTGAGTAACTCCATATTTGAAAGGCAGTATATATGATTGTTGGACTATATGAATGACTTTATGGGAGAATGAGTGATTGTGAGAGTGCCTGTATGGATCAGTGTGTCCTTGTATTAGTTATTGTATTAGAGTGTAAGAATGTGTTAGTATATGTTTAAATAAGTGATGTGGTATGTGTATAACTGTACAGGTGAGTAAATGAAAGTGTTATTGATTATTTCCATTACTGACTAGGTGTGTGAATAACTCTAAGAATGAGAGGCAGTGTGTGAGTGTCTGTATAGATATGTGACTGGATATGATAATGCTGTAGTGATGGCTGACTGTATGTATGAGTGAGTGTATAGGTAAATGAATGGATGTGTGTAGACCTACAAATTAGAGAGTGGATATGCACTAACTGGTATTGGTGTGTTCATGGTTTCGAAAATTATAGTCTGTATTTTAAACTGGGTGTATCAAGTGTTATATTGGGGTCTGATCAGGTGCATCTGATTTTCACGTGGATGATGTCATGAGTGATGTCATGAGTGATGTCACTGACCATGTCATGAGTGATGTAATAAGTGACGTCATCAGCAGTGCATTGCGGGGGCGCGAGTTATAGTTAGCTCAACTAACTATAACAGGCGAATTTCTCTGGTTTTAAATGAGTCAAATGTCCAGCTAACAGTAACGTCCCTGAAACCTATGTTTTTTTCAGTGAATTTCTAAGGTTTTTTAAAATGCTAATTTCCAACTATAACGTGCCTGAAACCTATGGTTTTTTTAGTGAATTTCAAAGATTTTTTAAATGCTAATTTCTAACTATAGCGTGCCTGAAACCTATGGTTTTATCGGAGAATTTCATTTTTTTTATTTTTATTTATTATTATTATTTTTTATTTATTTAAAGTTTTGCTGCAACAAACAGTCATACATTGAGCAATATATAAAAAAGCCAGCATATTATAAATAAAATACAGACAGCAAAAATACAGAAATAGGGGAAGCATCTTAAATCCATTTGGTGACTGGATCCCAAATTTTTTATCCTTGCCTTTTTTTCCTTATCCCCTTAAGCCTGTACATAGCCATTTCTATATGATAAATAGAGAGTAGCTTGCATTGCCAATGGTGAAAGGTTGGGGGTTCATTATCAATCCAACGAGAAGTAATGCAAAAGTGGAAAACGGACATACAGATAAACAGAAATGCTTCTTCAGCAATAGGTCTTATCCCAGACTGATCTGCTTGAACCCCAAAAATTACCAGTTCAGGAGAGAATTTCACACCAATCCCTAATTTATTATTAATAAAAAATTCAGTATCAATAATAAAACGGAAACGTTTCTTACATTTAAAAAACATATGGATAGAGTCCGCATCCGCCTCCTTACAACGATTACATCTTGATTCACCGCCAGCCTTCCACTTAGCTATCTTAACAGGAGAATAATAAAGATCAAAGACAGACATATAATGTTGGCTTTGGAGGGATCCATTAAAGAGTACCTTCATGGATATATCGATTGATCTTCCTATATCGATATCTACTAAATCTAGCTTCCTTTGCCATTTATTCTCTACAGAAGATAAATCATCTTCAAGTTGATTAATAATCATTTGATAAACTGGGCCTATTTTCTTTGCTTTCCTATTAGTTTCTAATATCTTATTAGAGTTCATACAGGAGTTAATAAGTAGACCTTTTGATTCTAGGAAACTCCGAATCTGAAGAAACTTAAAAAAGGGATGCTGTGGTAAGCCGTATTTAGTTCGTAAAGCTGAAAATGAAGAGAATTGAGCCTCTTCATATAAATCTCCCAGAATCTGTATTCCTGAGTGAAGCCATGTTCTGGTGATTTGATCATGAAAAACAGAAGGTAGGGCAAGATTATTAAGTATTGGAGAATAATAACTAATTTTACTCAGACCAAGAATTTTTTTCCTGAATTGTCGCCAAATTGTAGCACAAGCTAAAATAATCTTAAATTTGGTTTTTTTATAATAACTGGGTTCAATAATTTTGACTAAACATTGAGGAGCCGCCTTACCTAACAATAGTTCATAGACTGAAGGATAAGCGAATTCTTCAGTGACCATATCCGAAAAGAGGAGTATACCCATAAATCTTAAAGAAATAAGCCAATAATACAACCGAAAATTAGGGACTCCCCACCTCCCTTTTAGCCTGGGCAAAAAACCCCATTTCAACGCTCGACGAGAGCGATGATACCCCCACAAGAATCTAGAGATCATTCTGTCAATTTTTGTGAAATAACATGCCGGAAACAAAAGTGGTATGGTTCGGAATAAATATAGAAACTTTGGTAAAATTAGCATTTTAATAATACTGACTCGGCCATAAAGAGAAAAATGCAAATTATTTAGTCTCTCCAGAGTCTTTTTAGAAGAGTTCAGGACAGGCTCGATGTTTAAACGTACATCTCATCAACCCTGGATGAGATCGTTATCCCCAAATATTGGGCTTCAAGATCAAAAACCAATTCATTAGGTCGGCCAAAATCAGAGTGAATTAATTGAGTTTTGGCGACATTTAATTTATAACCAGATAGCAAGCCAAATTCTTCCGCCAACAGAATGATTTTTTGTAGTGCACGTCCGATATCTGTGGTAGTTACGGCAACATGATCCGCATAGGCGAAAATTTTAAATAAATTGGTATTAATCTTTACAGGTATAATATCTGCCGCAAGGGATAAATTACGTAGATATGGTTCTAGATATAAAGCGAACAGCAAGGGGGAACAAGGACAACCTTGTCTAGTCCCCCTTGTTATCGAAAAGCCCTTCGAAAAAGAGTTGGTTATTCTTATGGCAGCTTTGGGTTGAATATAAAGGGCTTTCACTGCATTAATATATGTAATGGGAAAACCCATCCAGAGCATGACAGACCATAAGAACTCCCAGGAGACCCTGTCGAACGCTTTTTCTGCGTCCAACAGGGCCACCAAAACCGGAGATTCAGAGGTCTGAGCCCAATCTAATAATGCTATTATTTTTTTTAACATGGTCTGTGGTGTCTCTTTTCAATATAAAGCCATGTTGTCTAATGGACACAAGGGTCGGCATAAGTGGATTCAATCTATTAGCAAGAATTTTTGAATAGATTTTGCTATCGGTGGAAATCAAGGAGATGGGTCGATATGAGCCTAGTTTTTCACTATTTTTTCCTTTCTTTTTAAAAATTACTATTATAGCATGGGACCATGATTCAGGTGGGTTGCCGGCGAAAGCCGAGCAAAAAATCTTCAACAGTTCTGGCTTTAGAATTCCTCTAAATACTCAATAGAATTCTAAAGGGATGGAATCAGGACCCATGGCTTATCTGACCGCAAGACCAGTAATAGCTAGTTCAATTTCTTTCCAAGTTACTGGGGCGCTGAGACACTCCACGTGTTCTGCAGACATTTCTATAGTGTTAATCTTATCAAGATAGTGTGTTATGGTGAAAACTGCAAACCTCACCACTCTTCCATCAATACCTTACACCAACAAAATCGCCACAAACAAGAGCCACATCTAACGCTAATGAAATGCACAGTACGCGTTCCCGTGCAAAAAAAACATGAAAACACCACTTCCCCATATTTTCAACGGCCAGTCAAATCTGAAATGCGATCCAAAGAACAGGCTATAAGCCGAGTTAGCAGTAACAAATTAACATCAACCTTTAACTGGTGTAAGGAGGTCGACTATCTACTCCGTTATTTCGACCCAACTCACAGCCACATCTAAAGCCCAACATGTGATACAGCTACTGATCATGCAGCTGCGACACCCAACAACGCCACAACACCCAGCCCCACCACCACCAGAACCTCCCCCCAGACCACCCCCCCACTACCACCGAGGCAGCACAAAACAGAACAACGGACCTTCCCAAAACGCCATGTTCCTCAGCCACACAATAACTGAATGTTGGGAGATGAGCAACCAACTATATATGAAGGAGGCAAGTCACCGATCACTGACAAAGCACACAATGCCAAGTGTAACGCTCGTGTGCTGCTCAGACTTCGCTATGCAAAGCACAAACCTCTCCGTGTGGAGATATACTATTGATACTTGTAGTGTAGTGCACAGTGGACGCAACCATGTTACCTCAGGCAGTGGGGAAGATCTCCGTCATGTAGCTGTGTTGTCCTCACCTGAAAGCAGAAGCGGAGTGGGCTGCTCCAACGTACGTCACTCCAGCGTAGGAGTATGAATAAATAGACCAGGCCCTAGGCGTGGTTCACTTGTGGGAAGACCAACAAGTCTGTCAGAACGGCAGCCCTCACCCTGGCATGTGGCAGCCACCATAACCACTGGCCTCCTCGACACAGGGCCCCTGCGAACCCAGCGGCACAGCACCGCAGACTTATGTCTGTACCGACTACTGCCTTTGATCTACACTATGGACAGCACGGCTCACAATTCAGATGTAGGGGTAATTGCAGATATTGCAGTCCAGTTCACAAGACACGTTGCTCTCAGTGCGGCCCACCCAGACCATGCATCATCGCTGGGTGCGCACATGCTGAGTACTCCAGGTGCCACTAACTGTGCAGCTCAACTCAACGCCACGTGGCTGTGCGCCCATCCTGACCGCTGCCTCCGCCCTACACTGGACTAACATGGTTCACAATTCAACATTAGTAGCGACGCAAATTGTGTGAGAGACTATAATGGGTTAAGAAGGCCAAATGCTCCAAATCTGTGCAGCTCAAGTCAACATCACCTGCCTGTGGGCCTTTGCTGACCACTGCCTCCGGCCTACACTGTGGAAGACCGGCAACACTTGGTGCCAACTAACCCTGTTCAACACAAGCCGATCCCACATGTGTAACTGTGTCCTGAGTCCTCAATGGCAGCGACCACTGCACCAGACTCCCTTTGATCACCGAGGGCTTTTTCCACATGGAAGACCGGCGACACGTGGTGGCACTGAACCTGTACTACGCAAGGTTTGTTTGGGTCACCAATGTATGCACGTGGCTGTGGACCCTAGCTCACCGCTACCTGTGCCCCACACTGTGGGCGACCTGCGACAAATGGTACCACTAACCGTCTTCAACACAATCCAATCGCACATGTGGAACAGTGTCCTGAGTCCTGAATGGCAGTGACCCCAACTTGCCAGCGACCACAGCACCAGACTCCCTTCGATTAGTGTGGCATATTTGCATATCCAAGTCATCAATGTTGAAAGTATTGCAGACGAAAAGATAACGCAAAAGATACATTTTACACAAACTATTGATTTCCCTTTCCACGTCCAGTCATTTCCAAAGGAAGAGTGAACAGTTTTATGTCAGCAATGAGACATACCATCGCTCGAAATTCACCCAAAAATACTTATAATTTAAAAAGAACAGAAGCATCGAAGTACAATAATGATTACAATACGGAGATTTTGAAGTTGTGAAATGCAAATATGAACATACAATATGATGCACATATTTCAATTGCTGTTTCTCACTATGCCACGTCATATATTACCAACTTTGAGAAGACTGAATTGAAAGAAATGTGGGAAGAAATTTCACAGAAGAAGACACTTAGGAAAAAAATGTACAGCTTCAGTTTGAAGATACTTTCACATTGAGAAATTGGATCCTACCAATGTTCGGATCAATAGACATCTGCAAGTTTATATTCAAAGTCAACAGGAACCATCTGGATAAGTCTAGGTTTTCCTGCGGCACAAAATCGAGTTTTAATATAAATGTTATAAAACAAATTTGTGATGATATAGACTTACGTTTCTATGCTAGTCAAGAGAACTGTACAGAAAATAACAGTTGGATATGTCTAGGTGTTGATCAACAAATGGAAGATAATACTGTTGTGAAGTTTGAAAAAGAAATAACAAAGTATAAAGTAGTTTGTGGTGAAATTCCCAACTATGTTTATATTTATTGCCGACGTACTCATTATAAAATTCTAACTAGGAATGTGGAATACCCACTAGGGGGAGAAGATCGGCAACGAATACGCACACCGAGGTGTGGTTGCCAGATTGGGACAGTGTGGTCCACCCGTGCACGTGAACAGGAAATGTGACCAGTGCCGGACACACTGAGCAATGTTAATTGACTGTAACCGCATGACACTGTTAACACATGTTTAGGAAAGCTATTTCTGCCCACTACCCGCTCAGCAGATATCTTCAGATCAACTTTTAAACATTAATACTACCAACATATAGAGAAGCAAAGGCCCCAATTTATCCATCAGATTAAATACAGTATCGCCAAGATCAGTCCGCTTCCTCTAAGCCCGATGTCACAGCTGCACCCTCCGTTCCATGTCGCCATGGTCTTGACTTGCAGATCTGTTTCGTGAATTTTAGGGCCGACTTTGAGTCCGTAAAGAAGTGCGCCTGCCCCTCATGCGATATTTTCAACTTAGCTGGGTAGAGCATAGCATAAGGCACAGATGCAGCCTGCAACAACTTTTTCGCTGGCACAAACTCCCTCCTAGCTGCCTGCACCCCTGTAGTCCGGGAAAAAAGATAACGTGTCGCCCTTATAAGTAACGAGGCCTTAGCCCTGGCCTCCCGCAGGATAGCGTCTCTGTCAGCATAGTTCAGAAGGCGCGCAATTATCGAGCGAGGCGGGGCACCCGGCTGAGGCCTGGGACCCAACGAACGCTGCGCCCTTTCCACTATCATCACTGGGGACAGCACCGAGCCAAACAGAACACAAAACATCCCGTCAATGAATGTCTCCATCTTGGAAATAGTGGTGGACTCCGGCAGGCCAATAATGCGAAGGTTGTTGCGCATAGAGTGTGCGTCCAAATCCTCATTCTTTGCACGTATAATTTCCAATACCTTCTTCATCTGCAATATTTGGGTCCGTGATTCAGCTTGCAAATCCTGCGTGTCAGATAATCTATTTTCCAGGACGTCTAACCTGTGCTCGTGTTTATCCACCTTCTTCTTTACGACATCCAGTCCGGTCGCCAGCGCGTCTATTTTACTATCAATTGACTTCATGCCAGCTCGCAACTCCAGCAGGATGGTTCTGGTGTCATCTTCATTGTCCTCCCCGAGGCACCCTGCAATCCGGCCTGATCTCCCGCCATTTCAGTAGCACGTGTGCTGCGCTTATCCTCAAATTGCAGCTTGGATTGCTTAGGGTCAGACTTTCCCATAGTGGTGAGGATGTCAGCAGAGGGTTATGCAGTATCCAGTCTCACCACTTTATTCACACTCAGCCTCAGCGGTGCCTCCCGCCACAAAATCCACAAGTAGCACACCAACTCAGTAGCCCCACAGCCGACAAAAACCAGGGGGGGACCACCAGTGGCGAGATCCACAAGCTGTCGTCTACCATGCACTGTGCCTCATGCACGCCCATGCATATCTGTGATGGCTCCACCGCTCAAGGCGTGTCCAACCGGTTCCCAGGGATTCAGCCGCGGTTCCAAATAGACCAGCAGCTACCGCCACAGAGCCCAGCGATTGACATGTGCGCAGCCGCGCACTCCTCTCATGTACTGCTCCTGCCCAGGCCCAGCAGACGAGCCAATGGGAGACTTACTGGGCGCCTAAAAGCTCGCAGCGCACACAGAGCGACACAGAGACCTTCCCCTCAGCAGTGCGGGAGCCCCCAGTGGCGCCCCGTGCCCACCAGCCCGAGAGAGCAAGCCAGTTGGTTCACCAGACTGCCCCAGCTAGCACCCCCCCACCACAAAGTATCAGGTCCGTGCCCCCTCAGTGCCCACAGCAGGAGTGTTGCACTCCTGCACCCAGCAGGGCCAGGCAGTTCCAACCCCTCCAGGCACCACCACGAATAAATCCTGGGGTGTATAGTTAGGGCTGCACCACCCAGTCCACACCAGGCCCAGAATGCGCCCTCACACCACTTACTGCAACATCTCTCTGCCACCAGCAGCACCAGGCTCCTTGATATGCCCGTCCGCTACGTCCCAGCCAGCTCCGCTCTGTGGCCCTCAGCCTCTCCGGTACTCTCACTCTCCATCGTCGATGGCTCAGTTCCGTGTGTAGCCAGACTGCGACAGCGCCCGCACTCCGCAGCTCCACGACTCATGCAGTAACAGTCGTCCCGGTGTAGCGGCACCCGCGTTACCTGGGTCCGTGCACCGCATCCAGCGCCAGCTCACTTTCACAGCGGAGCTACTCAGCACCTCCAGGTCGGGCCGGCGCACTACACCGCCGCGGCCCCAGGCTCTCCGGTCCGCCCCACCTCCAGTCAAGACCGCGGCAGCGCCGGGCGCGGTTCAATCCTCTGTTGGCCAGACTCATCACCGCACGTTGTTGTTCCCCGCGGCCGGCCCTCCGCTCCGACCTCGATGTTTTAGGGGCTCAGCGTCAGCAGGTATCAGCCACAGCAAAGTCTCTCGGCAGACAATCCTCAGACGGGCGCCATTTTCTTCCCGGGCACGTGAATACAAACTCATCTCCTTAGGGCAGTTTAACGGCAGTCATAGGGATGGAGCCTTCCCCACTGTTACGTTTCATTCCCTGTTACAGCCCCATGCCGTTCTGGTGGTGCACAGGCGATTTTGTCGGATGGTAGTTGCCGGATTGGGAATCTGGCTTGTGGAGCCCCCTCAAGATATATGTATATATACCAATAACATAAAATCTATTAAAAAAAAAAACATTCTATAATAAAGTTAAACATTAAACTATGTAGAATCTTTAAACTTAAATTACCCACTCCAGTCAGTGCAACAGTTGGGAAAGTGTTGGATATCGAAGTAGTAATAAGCCACGTCCTCTCAAACTAGTAATGTAGATGTGCTATCACTAACCCTGTTCAACACGAGTCGATCCCACATGTGTAACTGTGTCCTGAGTCCTGAATGGCAGTCACCCCAAGTCTGTGGCAGCGACCACAGCACCACGCTCCCTTCGATCATAGAGGCATATTTCGATATGCAAGGCCAGCGACAGGTATTCCCACTAACCCTCTTTAACACAAGCCGATCCCACATGTGTAACTGTGTCCTGAATGGCAGTAACCCCAAGTCCGTGGCAGCAACCACAGCGGCATATTCTCTTTGATCAGTTAGACATATTTCCATATGCAACGGCAGCGACACGAGGTGCCAATAACTCTGTTCAACACAAGCCGATCCCACATGTGTAACTGTGTCCTGAGTCCTGAATAGCAGTGACCCCAACTCCGTACCACCACACTTCCGTTGATCAGTGAGGGGTATTTCCATATGCAACTACAGACTCCAGTAGGCAAGTAAGTATCACAGTCCTACACCCTACATATTATCCTTTTAGTATCCTTGCTTTAAGAATTTTTTATTATATCAGTTATAGCTTACTACAATTATCAAATTAATCTTCAAATGCAAACTAAAATGGAATAGCAGTCTACACTGCAGGCAAGATTGTACTCAGAAAATACAACACTTCATCAGTGTATTCTATACTTAGTTCATCTTTTCATCATACGCCTACACTGCACTCACTAGGGCTCCCAATGGAAATTATTTCTTCATTCATTAACTACAGAGTCAACTAGGCAAGTAACTATTACAGGCTTCAAATCTACATAATATCCTTCTAGTATCCTTTCTTCTTGAACATTTTTTATATCAGTTATACCTTTAGTACAATCACCAAATTCATTTTCAAGTACAAACGGACACTCAGCAGTCTACACTGCGGGCAGCAGACCTCGCAATTTGAATTTTGGACACGTGGTGCCAACTAACACTGTCCAACACAAGCGGATCCCACATGTCCTGAATGGCAGTGACCCCAAGTCCATGGCAGCCACCACAGCAGCAAACTCTCTTTGATCAGTTAGCCATATTTCCATATGCAGTGACCCAAAACTTCATGGCAGCGGCCACACCACCACACTCCCTTCAATTAGTGAGGAGTATTTTCATATTGAAGGCTGGCGACAAGTGGTGCTACTAAACCTGCACTATGCAGGCCGGTGAGCCCACCAACGTATGCATGTGGCTGTGGGCCCTTGCTCACTGCTACCTCTGGCCTACACAACGATCAGCAGGCCTCACAATTCAGATCGAGTCGTGATTCCACATGACGCAGTCCTATAGCCAAGACATGCTGCTCCCAGTGCGACTCGTCCACACCAAGCATCATCACAGGCTCATACACTCTCAATACTTCTGGGGCCACTAATCCTCTTTAACAGAAGCTGATCCCACATGTGTAACTGTGTCCTGAGTCCTGAATGGCAGTGACCCAAGTCCGAGGCAGCAACCACACAACATACTCCCTTCGATTTGTGAGGCATATTTCAATATGCAAGGCTGGCGACACGTAGTCCCACTAACCCTCTTTAACACAAACCGATCCCACATGTGTAACTGTGTCCTGAGTCCTGGATGGCAGTCACCCCAACTTAATGGCAGCGACCACAGCACCAGACTCCCTTCAGTCTTATTTGTTGTTCCTTTCTTTAAATAATTTTTTTTATATGTAAATCTATACATGTCTAAGACTCCTCTTTGTCCAACTGCACAGGGACACTTCCGGGCCCAAGACGGTTGTTAGGGGTTTGATGGTAATGTGGGAAGAGGGTGCGTTATCTGCTGATGTGGGGAGAGGCAGCGTCAAAGGGGTATCTATCACAGAAAGAACTCCGATATGTTTTCACAAATACATCGGACAAATGCCAGCTGACGGACTGAATCACAAAATGATTTTTCAATACTTATGTAGTGTGAGTAATGAACAGTTCGCACTCAGGCTCGCAGAGGGACAGCTGTGCCCGTTTGCTCCACTCACAGATTCAGTACTACGAGCTGTCCAGGCCATTGTAGCTATCCCTGCCCTGTTCCGTCCTACACCATGCCACGCCACGCCATGCCACTCAGATTACGTTCCGACGATGGCCCCACATACCTACCTGTCACAGGCGTACTCGCTGTTCCTGTTCAGCTCAGTGGTCTAGTTCTCCACATCTCCCACCCACTCCCTGAGGGCACCTTTACCCACACACCACACCCGTCCAGCACATGCGTCACAGGCCATGTGACCACGCAAATATAATAGATCGACAACGTCACATCCTTTATTGCCGCTGCTGACTAGATGCCGGATGCTCCACATGTCTCAACCAGAAAGAGTCTTTCAAAACTTGCGCAGAAATTTACTCGCACCCTAATCTGTATAACCCTCAGGGGCCTACCACCCCCTTGGCGCGGATTTCAGATGCACAGGGTTAGTGCCACCTGAAGCTCATATGGCCATCAGGGGCCTACCACCACGTGGCACGAACTTAACTTCCACAGGCATAGCGGCCCCAAAAGCTGATGTGGTCTCCGCCATTGATGACTCAGGACTCAGTGACATGTGTGAGATCTGCCGGGCCGTGGAGAAGATGATGTGGTCTCCGCCATTCATGACTCAGGACTCAGAGACATCTGTGCGATCCGCCAAGCACCTGATGTGTTCTCCGCCATTCATTACTCAGGACTCAGAGACATATCTGGGATGAGTTTTGACGGGCACGTGGAGTGCCCACTGCTGCACACTGCGATGGCACCAGGTAATTATTTGCTCAGGGATGAGCTGGGTATGGCAGTCTCTCTCTCTCTCTCTCTCTCTCTCTCTCTCTCTCCCTCTCCCTCTCCCTCTCTCTCTCTCTCTCTCTTCCTTCTTTTCCTTCTATCTCTCTAACTCTCTCTCTTCCTTCTCCCTTTCTCAATCCCTTTCTTTCCTTCCCTCTCTTTTTCTGTCTGGCTTTTATTTTCCTTCTCTTTTTCTCTGTCTCTCTCTTTTGATATGCGCATTTCACACGTCCTTATTTTGTGCTTTATTTTCCAGGCTCTGTCGTCCACATCCATGGTCCCCACAGCAGTGTTCCCCCTTGTTATTTAGTATTTTTTTTGATAAATTGTGCTTATTACTTTATCGTTGATATATGTTAATAAAAAATAAAGTTTGAAAAAAATAATTAATAAAGTTTCTGCTTGTTTTCTTAACTGCTGTGTAACTCTTTCTTGTTCTTATTACTGTTATTTGATGAAGTCCACAATGGTCTTAAATTTTGGAGGACTTATCGCGGGAATACTGGTGATGTCTGCAGTTTCCAACAACTTCTGAATAGTGTGTTAGATTTATCTCAACTTTACATTAAAGTGCTGATAATGAAATGCAGACAAGCCGTTCCCATGCAAAAAGACACGAGGTGCAAAATCCTGTATTGAATTGCAATGACGTAGTGGCTGCACTCACAGCGTACACACAAACCTCATTGTATTTATATTGATTGGGAATCGGGCGTCAGGTGCTGGATCTTGACGAGATATGCTGCCCAGTTCGCATATTGTTCTGCACACACAACATATCACATCACAACTTTCACACCAACTGCAATGCGAAACAAATTCCGGCGATAAGCCACGTTAGCACCAGGGATTTTACACCTGCTTTCTGATGGTGTTAAGCAGGACGACTACCTGCACCATGAAAGAGAACACAGCCAAGAGCCACACCAGAACACCCACAGGTGCCATAGAATAAATGAGCATGATACAGGAAAACCCATAAAGGCCACAAGGCTCTTCGGAACAACTCCGGGAACGCCAATGCCCCCCAAACCCGCATCTGAGCAAGTGTGT
This sequence comes from Triturus cristatus, assembly GCF_964204655.1. Lineage (NCBI taxonomy): Eukaryota > Metazoa > Chordata > Amphibia > Caudata > Salamandridae > Triturus > Triturus cristatus. The sequence goes on from NC_140581.1 coordinate 77,764,250, forward strand.
CCCTCTGGTCATTGTAATAGGCACCAGCCCTGCAACATCACAGTGTGCATTCACCTCAGCGTTGGCAGTGAGCCTGGACATGTAGCTACGCACGCATCCTCCTGCATGCACAACCGGCGTGTGCTGGTTCGGAGTACACAGGTCAGCGCAGGGGTGTGCCTATCCGACAACGGGAACGGGGTGTCTTGGACATCTCCATGAACAGGAAATGCTGTAAGTGTGTCTCTGTGTTCTGGTGTGGCCTGCCACAAGGGCCGCAGCAGTCGATGTTGTAAAGTGACATGCACCACCTCCAAACGGCACTGTGATGATGTAGTTGGAATGCAGCAGGACATGCGCAAATAGGCATTACAATGGTGTGCCGTACGAGTGCACAAGATACAACAGCGCACCGTACAAAGGTGTGGGAGCTCGTGGGAGGGAGGAGCAGCTGTTTGTAACGTAACAGACAGTAAACTTGCCCATGTGTCACGTGCTGGACATCTCATCCATGATGATCACGGTCGCAGACCTCCCACAACACCAACGACCTGCCTATGTCCACATCCTCTATGAGTGCAGCGTGGTTTTCACTTCTATGCTCGTTCACTGGTGTGATATTGGCGGGTTGTGTGACTTATGCTCCTTGTTGGTGTGTTTCATTTTGGCCATTGTTTGTCTATACTTGTGCTATACTTAATTGTGCATGTTTGCCATTCTGCCCATCTCCCCCTGTCCCCCCACTCCCTGCTTCTTCCTCTTCCTGGTGCTGTTGTGTATATAACTGTGTTGCTCCACACATAAATACATGTAAAGAACAAATTAGAATAGTTCCTTGATTCTTTTAGGTTTCAAAACTTCTCTCTCTTGGTTTCTTTTTAATTTTCCATATAAACAGTTTTTTTTTATATTCAACAACACATAGAAGTCAGAAGTGCAACGTATTCTATCAAAACACTTTCTAGAACATTCTACAACACATGCAGGTTAAAAGTTCATCAATCTTTTTAAACTTAACCATATATTTTTGCAACATTTTCTTGAACATTTAACGGCACGTGCAGCTTAAAAGTTAACGATTGTTTTAAGTTCGAACAGTGATTCCAAATGGAAGTAGCAGGTGTGGTTTAGTTGACAACTTTTATCCCATGATATGTACTCCACGTTGAAACTGATTTTTCTTAACTAATCACAAAGATGCTTTTCCACAAAATGAATGTGCACCCTACTTTTAAAAAAGAATGCTTTTAGTCTCCCAATCACGTATCGTTTTGTATGCGCCGACGCCCTCACACCACTAAAAAACCCCTCCGGCAAGCCCAGCAACAAGAAAGCCACCTGGTTCACCTACGACCTCAAAAACACAAAGAAATCATGCTGAACCCTCGAGAAGACCTGGTGCCACGACCAAACAGAGAACCTCACAGCTCTCAAGAACGTCACACCCAAACACCACCAACTGATCCGCACCACCAAAAGGGCCGCTTTCAAAGAACGCCTAAACAACAACGCGCACAACAGCAAGGAGCATTTCAGCATCGTGAAAGAACTCTCCAACCCCAGCGCCAACTCCAATGACATCTCACCCTCGCAAGACCTCTGCGACTCCATCGGCACCTACTTCCACCGCAAGATCGCCGACATAGACAACAGCTTCGACGCCCAGACCCCACTACCAGCCACCGAGCCAATGCCCCCCACCGACAACCTCAGCACCTGGACCCCCGTCAGCATCGAGGACACCACCCACATCATGAACACCATCCACTCCGGCTCACCATCAGACCCCTGCCCTCACCACATATTCAACAAAGCAGACACCGTCATCGCACCCCACCTCCGGAACGTCATGAACAACTCCTTCTTGTCCGCCACCTTCCCAGAGAGCTGGAAGCATGACGATATCAACGCCCTACTGAAGAAACCCACAGCGGACCCAAAGGATCTCAAGAACTTCTGGCCCATCTGCGTTCTTCCCTTCCCAGTGAAGGTCATCGAGAAGACCATCAACAAACAGCTGACCACAAAGCAGGGATCCAAGGAAAGGCCCTGGAATGGATCACCTCATTTCTCTCCGACATAACCCAGAGAGTCCGCCTCCCTTCCTTCCGGTCCGCGGCAACCAAAATCATCTGCGGCGTACCCCAAGGCTCCTCACTCAGCCCGACCCTCTTCAATGTCTACATGAGCCCCCTCGCCGCCATCGTACGCAAACACAACCTCAACATCATCACCTACGCCGACGACACCCAGTTGATCCTCTCTCTCACCAAAGACCCAGCCACCGCCAGAATCAACCTCCAGGAAGGAATGAAAGACGTCGCGGAATGGATGAAATACAGCTGCCTAAAGCTAAACTCAGACAAAACGGAGGTCCTCATCCTGGGAACATCACAATCTGCCTGGAACGACTCCTGGTGGCCCACTGCGCTGGGCTCCCCACCGACACCCAAGGACCACACATGCAACCTAGGATTCATCTTGGACTCCTCGCTCACCATGTCCAAACAAGTCAACCCCATCTCGTCCTCATGCTTCAACACCCTGCGCATGCTTCGAAAGATCTGCAGGTGGATCCCCACCGAAACGAGAAGGACGGTCACCCAGGCCCTCGTCACCAGCCAGTTGGACTACGGAAGCGCCCTATACGCAGGAACCACAGCAAAACTTCAGAACAGACTCCAGCGCATACAGAACGCATCCGCACGCCTCATCCTGGACATCCCCCAACACAGCCACATAACCGCCCACCTGAGAGACCTGCACTGGCTCCCCATCAACAAAAGAATCACGTTCAGGCACCTCACCCACGCACACACAGCACTCCACAACGCCAGACCCGAATATCTCAACAGACGCCTCACGTTCTACACTCCAACCCGCCAGCTCCACTCCGCCACCCTCGCCCTCGCCACCATCCCACGGATCCGCAGAACCACCACCGGAGGCAGATTGTTCTCCTACCTGGCCGCCAAGACATGGAGCTCCCTCCCCGCCCACCTACGTCTGACCCAGGACCACATCACCTTCAGGAGACACCTCAAGACCTGGCTGTTCGAGCTGTAGCAGCACCGCCCCCCTCCCCCCAGCGCCTTGAGACGCTCACGGGTGAGTAGCGCGCTCTATAAATTTCTTGATTGATTGATTGATTGGCAATAAAAATTAGTTCCCCATCTTTAAACGTATCTCATATTCTACCAAGGAACTGCATGAGCTACAGACATCTTTCCATACCTTCCAGCCATACCTTCAAAATGCTAGTGTGGATCGTAGGACATAGCTATATTTTCTGGTGCAAGAGGTATGCAGAACCAAGACGTATTGACTTAGACCTAGGTTTACAAAATGTGGACATTAAGTGGTTTGCACAGAGAGGATTAAAGTGGCACCAATTGTTGCCTTTGGTTAAAACCTGTTTGCGTCTCCAACACCCTGACCTCATGATTGTGCACTGTGGTGGAAACAACCTAGGCACATTGACTGGAGTAGGTTTGGAAATGCTTATGAAGGACACCTTTGGACAATTGATGTTACTTTCCCCTCAAACTGTCTTTGTATATTTCAATATATGCCAAAGACAGAAGTGGAAATGGTCAAAACAATTTTGTCCTCAGGAAGAAACTCAACAAAGTTGTGTCTGCATACCTTAGAGACCACAAAATGGGGTCCATCTACAACAACAACATACGTTTTGATATGGCTGATATCTACAGAAGTGATGGAGTACACTTCACAGATCACGGAAATCAAGTTTTCCTGAATAACTTGAAGCTGTGCATCCGCACGTATATGTAGCTCCATCTAATCAACACAACGGCTCTTTTTAGAACCACCCTATAACTGACAACTAAGGCCCGCTATTTTAGGGACAGGTAACGGCAACTCCCGGACCCTCGCCAAAATGTATTCTACACACAGCTGTGACTCAGTGGCCAGACCATCTGACTTTGCAGCACAAAGCTCTCACTTTGATCACCACCTCTACTCCCCCATAGGGGTGAGTAGTTTGCGCTTTACAAATACTGTTTTGATTTACCTTCGCACTCCCTGTACGACACAACCTAAGCATAATATACAAGTTGGACAAGTGTGGCACAGCGCCCAGAGCACATGACTTCACAGCATAGAAAACACAGGCTCGCGGTATCATACCCGAGTCCAGCAGCAGCTCAATTTACCAGCATGACACTCTAGGCAATACCTCACTTAATTTCCGTACCCAGCACTTTCAGACCAGTAGGGGTCAGTAGTTCACCGGCTTTACCCCGAGTCCATCAGCAGGTCAGCTTAGGCCCCCAGCGCCATCAGACCCGTAGGAGTGAGTAGTTTGCACTTTACAAATACCAAATTGATTTGATACGCACAAATTTACCTTCGCACTCCCCGTATAACACCCCCTAAGCACCATACACAAGTTGCATTGTTTGAAACAAAAGTTCCTCCGAGTAGGTATAACTACATACTGAAATAACTTGGACAGATGTGGCACAGTGGCCAGATCACATGACTTCACAGCATATGACACACTGTTTGGACTCACGCTTTCATCCCCGAGTTCGGCAGCAGCTCAACCTAGCACCATGAGACTGTACACAATATCTCACATATTTTCAGTACCCCAGGACTTTCAGACCAGTACGGGTCAGTAGTTCCTCCTAGTAGGTATAAACATGCTGACACTACTTCCACAGGTGTAGTGCAGCGGCCACGGCACATGACTTCACAGCATAAGACACAAAATTTGGGCTCACGCTATCATCCCCGACTCCCGCACCAGCTCACCTTAGTAGCATCAGACTCTAGGCAATATCTTACTTAATTTCCGTAGCACAGCACTTCACACCGCTAGGGGTGAATACTTCACTTCACACCCCGTCTATAGCACACCCTAAACACCCCACAGAGGTTACAATGCTCCTACCCTCCTCGTGCCCACTTTTTTCACCCTTTTTTCCCCATACTCGCTTCGACAAAATCACAAAATGGCAGCCAACACTTCCTAGTTGCAACCGCTCGTAGCGCTCACAACCAATAAGCAGCAAGCTCGTGCTCGTAACGCCTCAGCCAACCAGATGGCAGAATTCCCAAATATCGATATCTGTAAATTTCGATATTTCTCCAAAACTACTGAACGGATTTACACCAAATAAACAAAAGCGTGCTTTCTAGACCAAGACCCTTCTCCCTGCCAAACTTGGGGTAATTCTGTTCACCCATTCGACCTGTAGCCTTGTATACATTGTCCTATGGAAATTAACATGGAGAAAACACGTTTTGGGAGCCCCCTTTTTGCTCTGCCCCCTCTTGATGAATCACCCCCAAACTTCCCACATAGGAGCGGATATGAACAAAGAAGATTCATCATACGACGCCAAAGTTATAGGCAAAAGAAAATGTTTTCTTCCTATGGAAACTTGGTCCTCACTATAACTACCTACTGGCAACCACCAGTAGGTAATATATATATATATATATATATATATATATATATATTACCTACTGGCGGTCGCCAGTAGATAGTTATAGTTAGGACCCCTTTTCCATAGGAAAACCGCAACATTCTATTTGGAATAACTTTGGCGCCGGTCGACGAATCCTCGCGAATTTCTCAAAATAGGTGGGGCGCTACGCTCCGCTCCTACCCTGAAAGTCTCGGGAGGATTCGTCAAGCGGGGGCTGAGATAAAAGGGGGGTCCCAAAACGCGTTTTTCCCATGCATTTTTCCATAGGACCTTTAGACAGGGCTACAGCCCGAACGGCTGAACAGAATTACTTGAAATTTGGCAGAGAGGTAGTCCTCAGGTCAAGGAAGTGCCTTTTGTAGGTTTGGTGTAAATCTGTTCAGTAGATTCTGAGAAAATAGCGTTTAAATCAATATATATATCTGAGCCAGCTTACGGTACGCTTACCGTAAGCTTACCGTACGCGTACGGTGGCGTGCGCGAGCGCGATTCTGATTGGCTCTTAGATCTTAGTAAACATTCGAATCGGCCGAAACCAGGAAGCGGCGGCCGCCATTTTCTCTCTCGCACTGAGAGTTAGGTTGTAAAATAAAGCCAAAAAACATGTAAAGGGGCTGTTTAGACAGCTCCCACACACATAGCCATGTTGAGGGAGTCCCCAAGGACCCCCCAAGGCCAAAAATGCAATTTTTATTTTTTCGGTAATTTCGCCGATTATGCTTACCGTACGCGTACGGTAAAAAATACAAAAAAAAAACACTATCCACACTCTCCCCACCCCCTGCGCTTTTGGTGGGCGCAGGCCACCAAATGTGCCGGGCTTTTTAGATGTGTGAAAAACCGCAATATTTTAAACAAAAATAATAAAAGAAAAAGTTATCCACACTCTCTCCACCCCGTGTGCAAAAGGTGCCCGAAGGGCACCATTTGTGCATGGCTTATAAAAATTACGAAAAATTAAAATATTACCTTTCAAAACGAAGTGCATCATATGTCCTGCCTCTCCAGAGTGATGAGTTGGATGAGTCTGAACTTCCTAAAACTAAACACTGAGAAGACGGAGGTGATAGAATTTGGCCACAAGCCGTCCATCTGGAACCATCTTTGGTGGCCATCTGAAGCGGGCACCTGTCCAGTCCCCGCACCCAAAGTAAAGAACCTAGGTTTCCTGATGGACAAAGACCTCTCACTGACGTTCCAAGTCAATCAGGTGACTTCGGCCTGTTTCCTGATGATCAAAATACTCCGGAAGATCCTACCTTTTATCCCGTTTACCTTGCGGAAAACAGTAGTGGGGGCCCTAGTCCTCTCTCGTATAGACTACTGCAATGCATTGTATGCCGGGATAGGGGAGCGACAGCTTTCTAAGCTTCAATCCCTGCAAAATGCGGCTGTCAGAGTCCTGCTTGATCTCCCGAAGCATCATCCCACTTCTTCTTACATGAGGAGACTCCATTGGCTTCCTGTCCGTAACAGGATCCAGTTTAAGACTTTATGTCTAGTGCATAAGGCTGTACATGGAGGAGGGAATGACGGCATGAAATCCCTATTTCCTACCTATTCCCCCTCTCGCACACTCAGATCCTCTACCATGGGCCTAGTCTGCCCATCAAAATTTAAGAGGACACGATGGGGAGGCAGGGCCTTCTCGTTCCAAGCAGCAAGACTTTGGAACACCCTTCCAACAGCACTCCGACTGGGAACTAATATGACCCCGTTCAGAAAGGCCTTGAAAACCTGGCTGTTCACCAATTCTTAATCTAGTTCCACCTCGTCCCTTCCATCACAGCGCCAAGACGCCTCGGCATAAGTGCGCTTAATAAATAACTCAGTCAGTCAGTCAGTCAGTCAGTCCTCCATGTGCGCACGGTGCGCGAAGCGCATCGTGCGTACATGGCCCATCTAGTGTAACGTGGGCACGCGGTGCGCATAGCGCACCGCGTGCCCACCGTGCGTGCACGGCACTAACTGCGTAAAGTGGGCGCGTGGTGCGCGAAGCGCACCGCGTGCTTACTGTGCGCGCACGGTGCGCGAAGCGCACCGTGCGCGTACGGAACGAACTGCGTTAAGTGGGCGCGCACGCCACGAATGGCGTAAAGTAACTTAGCATTTAAAAAAACGTACAAATTCACTGAAAAAACCATAGGTTTCACACACGTTATAGTTAGGAATTAGCATTTAAAAAACCTTGCAAATTCACTGAACAAACCATAGGTTTCACACATGTTATAGTTAGCGGAAATTTTACTGATAAAAAACCAGTGAAATTCCCCCGTTATAGTTAGTGCAGGCAACTATAACTCACGCGACCGTAATCTTCTGCTGATGACATATGTGTCTTTATGAAAAAAAAATATTTGTAATATATGTATAGCTAAAAATGTATGGAAGAAGACATGGGCAAATAAGTGTCTAAATACAGTATTAGCATCAGCAGAGGATTGCGGTCGCGTGAGTTATAGTTGCCTGCACTAACTATAACGGGGGAATTTCACTGGTTTTTTATCAGTAAAATTTCCGCTAACTATAACATGTGTGAAACCTATGGTTTTTTCAGTGAATTTGCAAGGTTTTTTAAATGCTAATTCCTAACTATAAAGTGTGTGAAACCTATGGTTTTTTCAGTGAATATATATATATATATATATATATATATATCAAGGCTCCAAGTTCACTCTTCGCTGCAGAACTCTGGGCGGGTGCTCTCTCCTGCAGACGTGAAGGGTGAATCCCGTTAAATATAACAGCTCCAAAAAGGAGGCCCAGCACTCACGGGACTTACATTGGTTTTATTACAAGCAAATGCATTTCGACTTTCCGCCTTCCTCAGTGTCCGTGTTCAAAACGCCATCAGGCCACATGTTGGAATTACATCACAAATTGATATCTCTAAAAAACAAAACCAGTACCATTTGAACTTAAGTTACACACTAAGATATGGCTGGCAGAATATCGCCAATCAAAGTATGAACTGTGCCAGTCCTTTGTTGCTGTCAACTTACTTGAGCACCCCCAATGAAATCACCTGAGAAGTATTTAAACTTGTGATGTAATTCCAACATGTGGTGTGATGGCGTTTTGAACACGAGCACTGAGGAAGGAGGAAAGCCGAAATGCATTTGCTTGTAATAAAACCAACGTAAGTCCCGTGAGTGCTGGGCCTGCTTTTTGGAGCTAATATATATATATATTCACTGAAAAAACCATAGGTTTCACACATGTTATAGTTAGCGGAAATTTTACTGATAAAAAACCAGTGAAATTCCCCCGTTATAGTTAGCGCAGGCAACTATAACTCACGCGACTGCAATCCTCTGCTGATGCTAATACTGTATTTAGACACTTATTTGCCCATGTCTTCTTCCATACATTTTTAGCTATACATATATTACAAATATATTTTTTTCATAAAGACACATATGTCATCAGCAGAAGATTGCAGTCGCGTGAGTTATAGTTGCCTGCGCTAACTATAACGGGGGAATTTCACTGGTTTTTTATCAGTAAAATTTCCGCTAACTATAACATGTGTGAAACCTATGGTTTTTTCAGTGAATTTGCAAGGTTTTTTAAATGCTAATTCCTAACTATAACGTGTGTGAAACCTATGTTTTTTTCAGTGAATTAGTACGGTTTTTTAAATACTAAGTTTTTTTCCCTTATAATAAGCCCTGTACATTTGGTGGCCTTCGGCCACCAAAAGCACAGGGGGTGGGGTAAGTGTGGATAGTGTTTTTTGCCCTTAACATAAGCCCTGTGCTTTTGGTGGCCTTCGGCCACCAAAAGCACAGGGGGTGGGGTAAGTGTGGATAGTGTTTTTTTTATTTTTATTTTTTTTACCGTACGCTTACGGTAAGCGTACGGTAAGCGTACCCCGCGAAATTGCCGAAAAAAAAATAAAACCGTTTTTGCACTTGGGGGATGTTTGGGGACTCCCTCAACATGACTATGTGGGAGGGAGTTGTCAAAACAGCCCCTTTACATGTTTTTGGGCTTGATATTTTAAAAATCACTCTCAGTGCGAGAGACAAAATGGCGGCCGCCGCTTCCTGGTTTCGGCCGATTCGAATGTTTACTAAGATCTAAGAGCCAATCAGAATCGCGCTCGCGCACGCCACCGTACGCTTACCGTAAGCGTACCGTAAGCGTACCGTAAGCTGGCTCAGATATATATATTGATTTAAAGGCTATTTTCTCAGAATCTACTGAACAGATTTACACCAAACCTACAAAAGGCACTTCCTTGACCTAGGGACTACCTCTCTGCCAAATTTTGAGTAATTCTGTTCAGCCGTTCGGGCTGTAGCTCGTTCTAAAGGTCCTATGGAAAAATGCATGGGAAAAACGCGTTTTGGGACCCCCCTTTTATCTCAGCCCCCGCTTGACGGATCCCCCCGAGACTTTCAGGATAGGAGCGGAGCGTAGCGCCCCACCTATTTTGAAAAATTTGCGAGGATTCGTCGACCGGCGCCAAAGTTATTCAAAATAGAATGTTGAGGTTTTCCTATGGAAACGTGGTCCTAACTATAACTACCTACTGGCTATCGCCAGTAGGTAATATATATATATATATATATATATATATATATATATATATATATATATATATATATATAATATATATATATGCAAAAAAGAAGCAGAGAACTCTGGGTAGTTCTCAAGTTTAGGTGGAAAGCAGCTCCTGTATGGAGCACTCTCAACACCAGCGACACTCTAGATCTGCTCACCTCAAATGTCTGTTTTTCTATCAAAATCTTTAAGCATAGGATTAGCACAGTGCCATCCACGCCGAGATAGAAAAGGACAAAGTCTTTTTCCATTTGTACAGCAAAGTCTTTAAGCATAGGACTAGCACAGCGCTGTCCTTGCCGAGCTGTAAAATGACAAAAGCCAATTACCACTCCAGGCACAGTATTACAGCTTTGAGTTGGTAAAATACCAATCAAGCCAACCTGAAATGAGTAAAAGCAACCCCTGACACAGTGTTTCGCTCTAATTAGAGCTCTTCAGAGAGGTATAGCTTTGTCCAGACACAAGGGAGCACCCAGTATAAGTCAAAGAAATACCCTTTCAGGCATAGAGTGACGAATAAATTATGCAAAAAAGAAGCAGAGAACTCTGGGTAGTTCTCAAGTTTAGGTGGAAAGCAGCTCCTGTATGGAGCACTCTCAACACCAGCGACACTCTAGATCTGCTCACCTCAAATGTCTGTTTTTCTATCAAAATCTTTAAGCATAGGATTAGCACAGTGCCATCCACGCCGAGATAGAAAAGGACAAAGTCTTTTGCCATTTTATATATATATATATATATATATATATATATATATATATATATATATATATATTCACTGAAAAAACCATAGGTTTCACACACGTTATAGTTAGGAATTAGCATTTAAAAAACCTTGCAAATTCACTGAAAAAACCATAGGTTTCACACATGTTATAGTTAGCGGAAATTTTACTGATAAAAAACCAGTGAAATTCCCCCGTTATAGTTAGTGCAGGCAACTATAACTCACGCGACCGCAATCCTCTGCTGATGCTAATACTGTATTTAGACACTTATTTGCCCATGTCTTCTTCCATACATTTTTAGCTATACATATATTACAAATATTTTTTTTTCATAAAGACACATATGTCATCAGCAGAAGATTGCGGTCGCGTGAGTTATAGTTGCCTGCACTAACTATAACGGGGGAATTTCACTGGTTTTTTATCAGTAAAATTTCCGCTAACTATAACATGTGTGAAACCTATGGTTTTTTCAGTGAATTTGCAAGGTTTTTTAAATGCTAATTCCTAACTATAACGTGTGTGAAACCTATGGTTTTTTCAGTGAATTTGTACGTTTTTTTAAATGCTAAGTTACTTTACGCCATTCGTGGCGTGCGCGCCCACTTAACGCAGTTCGTTCCGTGCGCGCACGGTGCGCTTCGCGCACCGTGCGCGCACAGTAAGCACGCGGTGCGCTTCGCGCACCGCGCGCCCACTTTACGCAGTTAGTGCCGTGCACGCACGGTGGGCACGCGGTGCGCTACGCGCACCGCGTGCCCACGTTACGCTAGATGGGCCATGTACGCACGATGCGCTTCGCGCACCGTGCGCACATGGAGGACATATGATGCACTTCGTTTTGAAAGGTAATATTTTAATTTTTCGTAATTTTTAAAAGCCATGCACAAATGGTGCCCTTCGGGCACCATTTGCACACGGGGTGGAGAGAGTGTGGATAATTTTTTCTTTTATTATTTTTGTTTAAAATATTGTGGTTTTTCACACCTCTAATAAGCCCAGCACATTTGGTGGCATGCGGCCACCAAAGGCACAGGGGGTGGGGAGAGTGTGGGTAGTGATTTTTTTTTTTTTTTTTTTACCGTACGCGTACGGTAAGCGTAATCGGCGAAATTAGCGAAAAAAAAAAAATTGCATTTTTGGCCTTGGGGGGTCCTTGGGGACTCCCTCAACATGGCTATGTGTGTGGGAGCTGTCTAAACAGCCCCTTTACATGTTTTTTGGCTTTATTTTACAACCTAACTCTCAGTGCGAGAGAGAAAATGGCGGCCGCCGCTTCCTGGTTTCGGCCGATTCGAATGTTTACTAAGATCTAAGAGCCAATCAGAATCGCGCTCGCGCACGCCACCGTACGCGTACGGTAAGCTTACGGTAAGCGTACCGTAAGCTGGCTCAGATATATATATTGATTTAAAGGCTATTTTCTCAGAATCTACTGAACAGATTTACACCAAACCTACAAAAGGCACTTCCTTGACCTGAGGACTACCTCTCTGCCAAATTTCAAGTAATTCTGTTCAGCCGTTCGGGCTGTAGCCCTGTCTAAAGGTCCTATGGAAAAATGCATGGGAAAAACGCGTTTTGGGACCCCCTTTTATCTCAGCCCCCGCTTGACGAATCCTCCCGAGACTTTCAGGGTAGGAGCGGAGCGTAGCGCCCCACCTATTTTGAGAAATTCGCGAGGATTCGTCGACCGTCGCCAAAGTTATTCCAAATAGAATGTTGCGGTTTTCCTATGGAAAAGGGGTCCTAACTATAACTACCTACTGGCGACCGCCAGTAGGTAATATATATATATATATATATATATATATATATATATATATATATATATATATATATATATATATATATATATCACCTACTGGTGGTTGCCAGTAGGTAGTTATAGTGAGGACCAAGTTTCCATAGGAAGAAAACATTTTCTTTTGCCTATAACTTTGGCGTCGTTTGATGAATCTTCTTTGTTCATATCCGCTCCTATGTGGGAAGTTTGGGGGTGATTCATCAAGAGGGGGCAGAGCAAAAAGGGGGCTCCCAAAACGTGTTTTCTCCATGTTAATTTCCATAGGAAAATGTATACAAGGCTACAGGTCGAATGGGTGAACAGAATTACCCCAAGTTTGGCAGGGAGAAGGGTCTTGGTCTAGAAAGCACGCTTTTGTTTATTTGGTGTAAATCCGTTCAGTAGTTTTGGAGAAATATCGAAATTTACAGATATCGATATTTGGGAATTCTGCCATCTGGTTGGCTGAGGCATTACGAGCACGAGCTTGCTGCTTATTGGTTGTGAGCGCTACAAGCGGTTGCAACTAGGAAGTGTTGGCTGCCATTTTGTGATTTCGTCGAAGCGAGTATGGGGAAAAAAGGGTGAAAAAAGTGGGCACAAGGAGGGTAGGAGCATTGTAACCTCTGTGGGGTGTTTAGGGTGTGCTATAGACGGGGTGTGAAGTGAAGTATTCACCCCTAGCGGTGTGAAAGTGCTGTGCTACGGAAATTAAGTGAGATATTGCCTAGAGTCTGATGCTACTAAGGTGAGCTGGTGCGGGAGTCGGGGATGATAGCGTGAGCCCATATTTTGTGTCTTATGCTGTGAAGTCATGTGCCGTGGCCGCTGCACTACACCTGTGGAAGTAGTGTCAGCATGTTTATACCTACTAGGAGGAACTACTGACCCGTACTGGTCTGAAAGTCCTGGGGTACTGAAAATATGTGAGATATTGTGTACAGTCTCATGGTGCTAGGTTGAGCTGCTGCCGAACTCTGGGATGAAAGCGTGAGTCCAAACAGTGTGTCATATGCTGTGAAGTCATGTGATCTGGCCACTGTGCCACGTCTGTCCAAGTTATTTCAGTATGTAGTTATACCTACTCGGAGGAACTTTTGTTTCAAACAATGCAACTTGTGTATGGTGCTTAGGGGGTGTTATACGGGGAGTGCGAAGGTAAATTTGTGCGTATCAAATCAATTTGGTATTTGTAAAGTGCAAACTACTCACTCCTACGGGTCTGATGGCGCTGGGGGCCTAAACTGACCTGATGATGGACTCGGGGTAAAGCCGGTGAACTACTGACCCCTACTGGTCTGAAAGTGCTGGGTACGGAAATTAAGTGAGGTATTGCCTAGAGTGTCATGCTGGTAAATTGAGCTGCTGCTGGACTCGGGTATGATACCGCGAGCCTGTGTTTTCTATGCTGTGAAGTCATGTGCTCTGGGCGCTGTGCCACACTTGTCCAACTTGTATATTATGCTTAGGTTGTGTCGTACAGGGAGTGCGAAGGTAAATCAAAACAGTATTTGTAAAGCGCAAACTACTCACCCCTATGGGGGAGTAGAGGTGGTGATCAAAGTGAGAGCTTTGTGCTGCAAAGTCAGATGGTCTGGCCACTGAGTCACAGCTGTGTGGAGAATACATTTTGGCGAGGGTCCGGGAGTTGCCGTTACCTGTCCCTAAAATAGCGGGCCTTAGTTGTCAGTTATAGGGTGGTTCTAAAAAGAGCCGTTGTGTTGATTAGATGGAGCTACATATACGTGCGGATGCACAGCTTCAAGTTATTCAGGAAAACTTGATTTCCGTGATCTGTGAAGTGTACTCCATCACTTCTGTAGATATCAGCCATATCAAAACGTATGTTGTTGTTGTAGATGGACCCCATTTTGTGGTCTCTAAGGTATGCAGACACAACTTTGTTGAGTTTCTTCCTGAGGACAACATTTTTTGACCATTTCCACTTCTGTCCAGTCCATCATTTTTCACCCACCATGGCACTCTAGACAAAAGCCCACCTAATGCAAATCCGTACCAACTCTGCTCCTCATGGGAACAGTCCTTTCCAAATTGGCAGGCGAGGCCCACTCCAGAAAGAACCGCAAGCAACCCCAGACTGCTTTTGCCCTACTTGGGGCTCATCACCACAGTGAAGCCTGAGTCCTATGGCACAGTGAGCACAGGTAAGCATGGGTCCCATGTATGGGCATAACTGTCACACTTAGGTCATTGGCCACAACAGCAAGATGAAGGATGGAATGATTGACTTAATCTCAGTCACTGGCAATCACTCGAGCTGAATCATTTTGTTGTTGGTGGTGAGGGTCTGGAGAAAGGATTAGGTGTACCATTGTGTATGTCAACCATCCAATCACCAATTTAAAAAATACCCTGTTAACGTTATCGAATTTGGAACCAGCAATACCTATCACTTAATTGAGTACACATCACTCTCACCCACACCCTTCACTTGCAACCAATGAAAAGGAATCTTTAGGTACTTCAAGTAGATGTATTTATTAAAGGTACTTTGTTAATTCTCTTTCCTGAAAAGCATAATTAATAGGCAGGCGATTCAACTTGTCATAAAACATGTGTTCTAGATTGGACTATCACAAACGCATTTACGAGACATATACCAATACATCATAGACCTTGGGATGAGCATCTGAACTAACATGGATCCTCTGTAGGTAAGCATGCAGCTCATCGCTGCAGTATAGCCTGCCATAATCAGTTAATTGTACTACAGGAGATTCATTTGCGATAAAGTTCACATCTCACGTATGTAAGTAGTGCAAAAACAAAAACGAACCCCCACCCTCCGCCAGATGGCAACCCCACCCATTCGGCCCTCCCCCAGACGTGTTATGGAGTACTATGCTCAGGTAATCTTCCAAGAGCTGCTCTCTAGCAATTTCCAACCATTCATCATAGGATCCGTGGCTCAAGAGTACTGCTGGTACAGGAGCATCCCGCAGCGTCCTCTCCCCCCTCCCATGCAACCACCCAATGCAACTTATTATTAGTCTACAGGTGGAGTGTCTCTATTAATCTCATCTGCAATGTCATTTAGCTGCTTCAGGTATAGCATCAGAGCCTCCCAGGCCCTGGCTGCATCCAGGGTCTTCTCACACCCATTACATCAAGCGTCTCCTAGCTGTGTTGTTCCCTCACAGCCTGCCCAGCGCTCAAACTCTCTTCTCCATCTACCTATACTAGGACCCACCTTCCCTTCCAATGACTCGTGATATCCCGCTTCGCTAGTATCAATCCTAGATCCTGGAATTTACTGGTGACTTTGTTCTTGGCAGTGTGATGGACTCTGTGAAGAAAACAGTATCCTGGATTCATGTGCACTTCCTTTTCAGTAATTTTGGCTAATAGCTCAGTCACCTCTCTCCAGAAATGTAGCTGGGCAACCTCAAAACATATAAAGGAACTCTGCCCCTATTTCTCTACATCTGGGACAAGCTGCCGTTACCATATTAAAATACCTATTGAGGCATCCTGGGGTGAGGTACGTCCTATGGAAAACATACAAATTTACCAGCTGGAACCTAGCATTCCTGGGGACCTTACTAACCCTCTCCGTGAGCTCTTCCCATGTTTTGGACTCTATGGGCTCCCCTAAGTTCTCCTCCCACTTCTGTTGCAACCCCTGAAGCGGCAGGAGTGTCGCATTGCTCAGCCTCCTATATAAGCAGGTAACCGCCTTGAAAGTCCTAGCTGCTGAGACCACATATTGACACCCTTCATTTAAAGGTGGTACAATCAGTTCACTCCCCCAGTGCTTACAGATTGCGGCAGTCAGGGACGCATAAAGCAAGCAAGAAGTCGCCCCCCAGGGATCTCATTGATGTCACTAAACAGTCAAACAGTAGTAAGGCACCATCCTCATGTAACTGCCCCAGGGTGAGCACTCCAGTCTCCTCCCACGCCCCTAGCCTCCTCCAATCTGCCCCGTGCAATAGTACCATGCAGTACTTCAGAGGTATCTCCAGCGCATATTGGCACCTCCTTTTAGCCTTCTGCAAACTGCAGACCCAACAATTATGCGCCTCCCGAAGTTCCGCTGACATATCCCTTTCTGGCACAGGCAATCGCAACACTATTCTAGACAGGAGGTCTGGCGCTGGACACCCATCACCCTGCTGCACAGCTCCCCGGAGCTGGCTAGCCACCCATCTAGTCAGCCACTGCAGTTGGGCTTCAATATAGTAATATTCAAAATCCAGCACCGCTAGTCCACCTTCCGCTCTGGGAATCATCAAGGTCTTCAAAGCCACTTGTCTCTGTCCAGCCCACCACAGGAACTCTGTCGCCATCGTTCAGAGCTGCTGAAACCTCTCCGCTGGGATCCACACCGGCAGCACCCCAAACACATACAGGAGAGTCATCATCTTTAACAGGGAGGCCCAGCCCACCAGCGACAAGGGGAGTGTGCCCCAGAAGTCAAAACTGGCTTTCATTCCCGTATGATTTTTCCCACATTGCCCTCTAAAAGGTCTGCCCTCTCATGATATATTTGCACCCCGAGATACAGGACACATCTCCCCTCCCATTCAATGCCCTCCACTATCTGCGGCTTCTCCCGTCCCTGCATGATGGGAAACAGACATGACTTATTCCAGTTCACCTTGAGGCCTGCTACTCTCTCAAAGACCAACAACAGGTCTTTAGCACCCTCTAGGTCTGGCCCCATTGTGCTGAGAAACAGAATCAGATCATCTGCATACAGGGCTATGTGGTAGACTCGGCCCTCTACATTGAGCCTGCGGTACCAATTTCCAGTTCTGACTTTAGCAGCTAGCCGCTCCATAGCCATCGCAAACAGTAAGGTCGATATCGGGCAGCCCTGCCTCGTCCTTCGCTCCACCTCATACCTGTCTGATGTAAGCTTTCCTGTTTGAACCCAAGCTGTGGAGTCTCTATACAACATGGCAGTCCACGCTCCAAATTCATGTCCTAACCCGAAGGCTTGCATCACGCTAAATAGATACTGCCATTCAAGACTATCAAAAGCCTTTTCGATGTCGACTGTCAGTATAGTAGCCTCCTCTTAACAATAAGAGTCCGCCCCCATCACTCGCAGCAACCTTCGCACATTCATTGCCGTATTGCATGTTGGTATGAAGCCAGCTTGATCCCAGTGTATAAGACTCGTCATATGTGGCAATAGTCGA
Source organism: Triturus cristatus (assembly GCF_964204655.1). NCBI lineage: Eukaryota > Metazoa > Chordata > Amphibia > Caudata > Salamandridae > Triturus > Triturus cristatus. The sequence goes on from NC_140581.1 coordinate 77,781,948, forward strand.
GTGGCCAGTATCCTACTCAGGATTTTATAATCAAGTTTGAGCATCAACAATGGGCGATATGCCGTCTTGTCACATGCCTGCTTCCCTGGTTTTAATAAGGGGACAATCAGTGCCTCCCTAGTGGTTCCAGCAAGTTTCCCCTACTGTTACGCCTGATTATATAAAGCTACCAAGCGGGGTTCCAGCAGGTCTATATATGTTGCATAGAACTCTATGGGGAGCCCATACATACCCGGCGTCTTGTTCCTGCCCATGGTCTTAACAGCGCTTGTAACCTCATTAAGATCTATAAACCCCCCAAGGCCTCAGCCTACTCTTCATCTAGTGTTGGCAATGCAACACCCTCCATAGAATTGGCAAGTTTGTCAGTGGTGGGGGAAACTTTACTTTTATAGAGGGCGGTGTAATATTCACAGAAGTGCTGGTTGATATCCTGCTGGCGGTGCCATACATCTTCTTGGTCCCCTCTCATTTCCAAGATAACGGAACCCCTCTTAGCCAAATTGGCCAGTCAAGCCAGTAGAGCTCAAGGTTTGTCCCTCTTGAGATGCGCCCTTACCATATAGTTCTTGTAATCAAAACAACACAACCTTTCTACGTGTCTCTCCACCTCCTCCCTGGCCTCCAGGAGCTCCTTCTGTGTAGCTACATTCTCTGGCCTGTCGCGCTCAATAAGTTGCAGCCTTTCCTCTGCCTGTAGTGTGTCCTGCAGAAGAGTTATCCTCACCTCTACTGCTGCAGAGATGCACCTATCCCTAAGCACCACTTTAAACGCTTCCCACTCCGTTGTGAGTGTCAAAGCTGTCCCTGCGTTCTCTGCAGAGCATTGTTCAATAACTGTACGAATTCCAGCCTCATACACCTGATCCTCCAAATTCTCCGGCGAAGACACCAAGTGGGGATCCCCGCTCTAACCCCGGACCAGCTAAGTCAGAACAGCCAGGGATTATGGTCCGAAACCATGCCTGCCAAATACTCACTATTCTGGACATCAGGCTTGCACAAAATGGCGTCCAATCGGACATGTAATTCATGCATGGGGAGAAGAAAGAGTAGTCCCGCTCCCCGGGGTGCTGTACCCTGCAGGAGTCCACCAATCCCCTATGTTGTTGCCAGTTACTGCGTGCCTTTCGCCACTCTGTGAGCAGGAGAGTCATAGCGGTAAAAAAGGGGGTGGTGATGGACGGAGCATCAGAACCAATCAAACACTCACACCCAGTCAACAGATCCGGGTTTGATCCATCACCGTTCTTTAGCCCACTCTGCCACCCCAGTTCAGGCATGGCCATATGCAAATCAGTCTGACCCTGTGCCTCATGGGGACAGTCCAGCCCGAACTGCCAAGCCATGCCTTCCCTGGACCGGAAACAAACTTCCTATTCAGCCGTCTTCAGCCAGGCTTGCTTGAATCCAGTGGGAAAGTGAGCAAGGGACTCACGTCTGAGCATACCCTGCCAACTTATGGCGAACAAAGCGGTCCAAAAGGGGGTGGTGATGGACGGAGCATCAGAACCAATCAAACACTCACACCCAGTCATGGACTGTTCCCATGAGGCACAGGGTCAGACTGATTTGCATATGGCCATGAACTGGGGTGGCAGAGTGGGCTAAAGAACGGGCTCTAAAAATGGAGCAGGCAAGCAATAATTGGTCTTGGCGGCGCTCCAGGCTTGCAAGGCCTGGCCAGCACCCTGTGCGCCCTTTCAATGGCGTAAAATCTAGACAGTCCTTCGGGTGCCACATCTTTCTGGTTCCAATCCTCCAAATACTGCACGATGATGCGTAGGTTATTGCGGCGAGACTTCCCTTCGCTGTCCTCAGCACGGACCTCCAAAATCTTGACTTTTGCAGCTACCTCCGTGGGAGATTTCTTTAGTTCCGTAACCCCCGATGGAATATCTGCAATCAGTTTCTCCGTACCAGTGTCCCGCTCAACTAATCAGTGATGGTCGTCCTTCAGGAGGCCAAGGTTGGTACCAATAGAGTCTATTTTGGTCTCAAGCACTTCTTGGGAAGCCGGGATGGCTTCCATAATATCAGCTAATGTAGGCTTCTAGGCGAACACATCTTTCCAAGGGTCCATGGTGTCCTCTTCGTCATCAGTTTGGGTGCCCCCACACCCTGCAGCCACAGTACTCTGCCACCTGCGTTTAGTGACTTTCCCCATGGTCGTCGTCTGCTTTTGTCCTCTATGCGGGGGCTGGCACAACCTATGTGCAGGGCACCTTTGTTGTAGCCACCTCCTGACGCCAATCTCTCTATGGCCTCAAAAAGATGGAGCAGCAATGATCGCCCTGTGTGTCCAAGATAGGGGACTTGCACAACTGGGTCCTCTTTGCTCACCCATAAATGGATGATCTATACCTCGGATAGCCACTCCCACCGTCCTGTACCACCTCGCACCTCCACCTTCTCCCCTCAGGGGTCTCGCTGCTCTTTCTAGTGTCTTGCGCAGGGGCTCCAAATCTCCCAGACCCTGTGCGAGGTCTCACCGATAACAGTTGTCGGTCCGCCCATTTCAATAAATAGCCTGGGCTCCCCTCCCCCACTCTGTGTGGTCGTTATGCAGGCCTCAACTCTCCCATGTTTCAAAAGCCATCTGATTGTGTTTTTGCCTACTATGTTATCTACCCAATTAACTTCATTAAATGTTGTTTTCCGCATAATGCATAAAAGTCTTGTCATTAATTGAGAAGGGCTGCAAGTAACAAGCTGTGCACGTTTGTGCCCCTACCAATTCCTGCACACTACTTCACGATAAATAGTGCTCTGGGGAGACGAGGCGTTTTTTGGAATAATCAATTCCCATTTGTGTGGTATTCGCTGAGTGGAAACATCTGGGAAATGTAGGAATTTGTGTACATGCACGTGCACCCCAACATAACCATATATTTGATCATAGGCAGGTAGAAAATATGGAAAAATATATATATATATATATATATATATTCACTTAAAAAACCATAGGTTTCACACATGTTATAGTTAGCTGGACATTTCACTCGTGAAAAACCATTGAAATTCCCCCGTTATAGTTAGTGCAGGCAACTATAACTCACGCGACCGCAATCCTCTGGTGATGACGTCAGATATTACATCACTGTATTTAGACACTTATTTACCCATGTCTTCTTCCATTAATTTTTAGCTATACATATATTACAAATATGTTTTTTTCAGAACGACACATATGACCCCCAGTAGATAATATATATATATATATATATATATATATATATATATATATATTCAGTGAAAAAACCATAGGTTTCACACACGTTATAGTTAGGAATTAGCATTTAAAAAACCTTAGAAATTCAGTGAAAAAACCATAGGTTTCACACATGTTATAGTTAGCTGGACATTTTACTCGTAAAAAACCAATGAAATTGCCCCGTTATAGTTAGTTCAGCTAACTATAACTCGCGCGCCCGCAATGCACTGCTGATGACGTCACATATTACATCACTCATGACATGGTCAGTGACATCACTCATGACATCACTGATGACATCTCAAATGACATCACTGATGACATCACTGATGACATCATCCAGTGAATGTGTGTTATTCTGAAAATTACATATGTTTTATATATGTATATCTCAAGGTCGATGGAAGAATAAATGGGTATATAAGTGTCTAAATGGATGATTTGTTTTTGAAAAATTGATTGTGTAACTGACTGATTAAGTGTATCTCTCACTTTGTGTATAAGTGGCTGCATGGGTTGGTGAGTAGCTACATGGGTGTCTATATAGGTTATTAGTTGTTTTTTTGAGTATCAGTCTGAGTGTCTGTATGGTACGGTGGGGGGTATTACGTAGTGCATAGATGCATGAATGAGTGACTCACTGTTTGTATGTGTTGAAGACAGCATGTGTGCAGGACTGTATGGGTGGATGAGTGTGTGTATGGGTGTGTTAGTGAGTGAATGACTGTCTCAATAGTGTCTTCAGGAGTAACTACATATGTTTTAAACTAGTATATGTGAGTATTGGTGTATATAAGTGAGTATATGTGAGAGTGAGAGATTGGAAGAGTTCCTGTATGAATAAGTATGTGTTTCTATAAGTGATTGTTTAAAAGACTAAGTATGTGTAAGTTTCTGTAGAAGTAAGTGTGGTGGTGTGTGTATAACTGTATATGCAAGTAAATGGATGTTTGATTCTTTATTAGCATGAGTGACTATGTGTGTGAGTAACTCTATGGATGAGTGGCATTGTGTAACAGGATGTATAGATGTATGAGTACATATGATGAGTGAGTTCATGTATGAGTGACTGTATAGGACTGTTGGTGAATGAGTGGATGAGTATGTGGATCTTAGAATTACTGAAGAGGTTGTTGTAACTGGTATTGGTATGTCCATTGTTTTGATATTTTTAGTCTCTATTTTTGAATGTGTGTATCAAAGCTTATATTAAGGTGAGAGGAGGTCTGCCACTCTATCACAAGGATGATGTCATCAGTGATGTCATCAGTGATGTCATCAGTGATGTCATCAGTGATGTCATGAGTGATGTCACTGACCATGTCATGAGTGATGTAATATGTGACGTCATCAGCAGTGCATTGCGGGCGCGCGAGTTATAGTTAGCTGAACTAACTATAACGGGGCAATTTCATTGGTTTTTTACGAGTAAAATGTCCAGCTAACTATAACATGTGTGAAACCTATGGTTTTTTCACTGAATTTCTAAGGTTTTTTAAATGCTAATTCCTAACTATAACGTGTGTGAAACCTATGGTTTTTTCACTGAATTTCTAAGGTTTTTTAAATGCTAATTCCTAACTATAACGTGTGTGAAACCTATGGTTTTTTCAGTGAATTTCTAAGGTTTTTTAAATGCTAATTCCTAACTATAACGTGTGTGAAACCCATGTTTTTTTCAGTGAATTTGCAAGGTTTTTTAAATGCTATTTTTTGTTTTTTTTCTTCATTTTTTTCAAACATATTTTTAATTTAATTTTTTACCTTTTATAAAGACTATGCTTAATTTTTTAAAAACATTAAATATTTATTTTATATAAATTTTTTAAAATAAACAAGTGACATTTATTTCCAGATTTTTTTTTTTTTTTTTTTTTTTTTTATAGTACGCGTACCGTAAGCTCACGGTAAGCGTACGGTTTACGCACCGTCCGTAATCTATCTACGCTGCTTGCGTATAGTTACGTACTTTGCGTAGCGCGCGTACTGCGCGTGGGACGCGTGCGCGCTTACGCAACACGCGCACGTTACGCGGAAGTGCCGGGAAATGACTGTTATGCGCATGCGCGCAAGCGCGTGTCTTTTTTACGCGCACGCGTACTTTTTGCCGTAAGCGTACCGTAAGCGTACCGTAAGCGTACGGTAGGTCATGTGATCTTGAAACACAACTTTTGATTGGTTGAAACTACTTTCAGTTCTAGAACTCTCCTACACCACACCCATTCCCCTCATTTCTGCTTGTGATCCCTTGGGAGAAGGAGCTGGTTTGTCTTTGGGATACGATGGCAGAACAGCAGAGCTCTTCTGAGAGTGAGGCTAGCACCAGCAGCACTGTCTTGAGGCAGAGAGCGAGGAAAGTAAAACCTTCTTATGTTTGGGATTATTTTATTTTTCCAGAAGGCCAGCAAAAGGTGAATGCACCCTTAGTTACTTGCAAGCTGTGTCAGCGTGTACTTTCTAGAGGTAATCCTGACAGGAAGTATTCCTTTGGGAATCACACCATGATGAGGCACCTCAAGGATGTACACAAAAGGACACATGCTCAACTTTTTGGAGGTAACTCTTCAGAAAGACGAGCCAGTACATCCACAGCAGCTCAGCCTGGACCATCACCTGCAGAGCTTACTCCTTCTTCTGCAGCTCAGGTGAGCCCTTCATCTGTGGGGGGAGAATCTCCTTTTGCTGGCCCTCTGGAAATGAACCCTCGATTTCGGAAGGTTGATATTCATTGCACATTTTGTAAAGCTCTAATTTGTTATAGGGAGACCAGTGTTTCCCTAGTGAATAACAAAATAGATCAGCACATTTGTAGCTTTGAATGATTTTCCCATGGTTCCTTTCCTCTGTCCCTGCATGAACACAACGGTTCTTTTAAGAGCCAACCTTATCTTTCATCTTTTTTTTACATTTTTTTTTAAAAACTTTTTTTTTTTTTTTACCGTACGCGTACGGTAAGCGTACCTTTTTTTTTATTTTTTAAAAAAAACACTAAAAATCATTTTTCACATTACAAGGTCCTTGAAAGACTACAATTATTACTATTGACTTACCATACTCACTGAAAAAAATATTTATTCATTTGTTTTTTTAAAAAATAGTTTTTAAAATGGTTGTAGTTTACGAAAATTTTCTATATCGATCTGAAAAAAAAGAAAAAAGTATTAATATCTTTAAACCATTTTATAATACAGTACACATATTTACATTTTTTACCAAAAAATATTTTTGCCTTATTCTTGCTGTTTTCAGAATATATTGCATTTCACTATAAATTGTGAAAGCAATTGCATTCATCATTTTACAGCGGGCAAAAAAAAATAACAATCTCAAAGATTGTATTAAAAAAGCCCAGAATCTCTTCTCACTTAAACTTATCATTACAGAAATGCATATTATTCTAAAAAAATATCATCTAAAAACAATACTTTTTTCTTTAAAATACCGTCTGATATTTTTGTTTCAGGAGTATAATCACAATATTATATCTCAAATAACTCCAAAATACATCTGATTTTATTTCCTTTAGGCCAAATTGTATTTTTTTTTTCCCTGGAATAAATTTCCAAGGGAAAACCATTAAAATTCTAAAGTTTAATCTGTCCAGATCTCACCGATTCTCTGTAACATTTTGGTTCACAAAAAATTTTTGAATAATTTATTTAGTCCACAATAGAATTGCTTACTTTTCCACATGGCCAAATAGTAATTTTTTAAATCATTTTTGTAAAAATTTCCAATGGCAGTCCAATAGCATTCCAAAATTTAAAATGTGCAGAAGTTACCGATTATCTCTAAATTATTGGTTTTTCAAAATTGCATTAAAAATTTAAAAAGTCCACATTACAATTGGTTATCTTTCCTTTAGGCCAAATGATAATTTTAAAAAATATTTTTTCTACAAAATTGCAATGGTAATCCAGTAAAATGGTAAAATTATTTTGTCCACATCTTGCCAAGTCTCTCTAAAATTTAGGTTTCAGAAAGATTAGATAGGAATTTGCTAAATCAAAAGGCAAACGTTGTTTGAAAATCAATTGGGAATCATTACACAGTGTCCAGCCTTTTTCACATTTAAGATAAACTGTGTAATGTCCAGAAGTAACAGTAGGTCCATCATGGAAAATTATTGCAACAGTTACAAAAGTTTTTCCTGAAATTGATAATTGCTGTCCTGTAAACTTCTTTATTAAAGTATCCAATTTTGAACCATCAGCTCTACATCGTTGCATCATTAAAATTACATACTGTCCGTATTCCCTTAAAATTAATGTTGAAAACATGTCAGAATTACACTCACCACATTTCATGCTATGATTAGCATCTTTAACTAATTTTGCAAAAGTGACTGTTTTACTCTCTGGCAATGTCAAATAAATAAACCTTTCATTATCAACAATAGAGCCACATATATTATAACAATTTTCACAACTATGTTCCCATTTATAAGAGAGACCAAAAAAAATGTCAATGGGAACTCCTTCTTCTTCCACTACCTGAAGAAAAAACAACAAGAATTCCTGTGCGTCTTGCTGTACATTTTGAGAAAACTGTGTTCGTCCTGAACATACATCTAAAAGTTTTCTAATGTCAGTAGCACTTTCTATTTGAGTTTTATCTTTACTCAGCTTTTGAAAAAGGAGACTGAGCTCTGAACAGAATCTTTTTCCCTGATTTACTATTATCTGCTCTTGCAAACTTTCCAGATAAAATACAACATTCAGCACTACATTAGCGTAGCAGTTGACACCAGAGCTATTTTCAAAATGACATCCTACAACCTGTTCTTCATTTTCCTTATTCTTTTTGCTTGCAATTACATCACTCCTCTTTTTTTTCCTCTTCTCTACATCTTCATTACAGATATTCTCATTTCTCCTTTTACGAGAAACTACACGTTTCTCCAACACAGGATACTGACCTAAATGAGGAGCATAGCTTCTTCTTAATCTATTATACTCCTTTACACAGTTTGTATCAGCACTAACTTTTGAGTCATCAAAGTCTATCATGAATAAACCTGATAATGTTTTGACTCGTGACAAAGCTACATATGCCATACCTTCTTTGAACACAGTTGAACCAATGTTCACAAATGCACAATCTACAGTCAATCCTTGAGACTTGTGGATAGTTACAGCATATGCTAGTGAAAACGGAAACTGCTTCCTACGTACATATAAGTCTTTCACAAGCATGAAACGAACTGAACAACGACAAATGTCTTTAACTTCCTCTATCTGATCAAATTTTATTTTTAAACATTCAATTCCATCTTTTTTCTGATAATTAATAAAACCCACAACTCTTCCCATCGCTCCATTCACTAAGCCTTTTTCAACATCCAAATTTCTCCTTAAAAACACTCTACAGTTCATGCAAACATATAGATTTTTTTCTAATCCTGCTGTTTTGGAGATATTCTTCTCTAGTGAGTCCAATTTATTTTTCAGTTTGCCTGTTACTGTGACAGTAATTCTTCCATCCTCAATTTTGTCCACTGCTTCCAATTTCATGATGTCTTCATTTTCCAATTTCAAAAGCTCCTCATTAAATATTGAGCATTCACGTAGAGTTGGCATTAAGCAGATGACACTTTTGTTTTCTGCAATATTCTTGTATATTTTCTCTGCAACTATTTCTTCCTTTGGAAATAAGTTATGTAGCAGCCGACTCTGTAATGCTTTTTTGCCAACTTCTGTGAGTAGTCCAATTCTGATATCTTTCAGAATACTTCCATATTCTTCATCGTTTGCTTGCCTCATATTAGTTGTAAGTTCCTTGTACTCAAAGAAGGACCAAATATTTGTATTTCCAATGCTTCCCAATGACTTCTTCGTGTCTTCATGTGTCACAGTATTAAACACTGGTTGTCCTTTAACTGGAGTAAGTTGCAAAAGATCCCCAAAAACTATGACGTGTTTTCCACCAAATAACACGTCATAGTCTGTCTTCAAAATTTGCTGCATTCTTAAATGCACAAAGGCAAGCATTAAGTTTGATACCATGCTCACCTCATCAATAATGAGAACTTGCATCTTCTTCAATACTCTTGACACTTCTAAGGATGCTTCTCCAGTTAGCTTGTTGAATTGTATTTTGTTCTCATGCTCCACTGGTAACATTAGCAAACGATGTAAGGTGATTCCTTTTATGTTATATGCTGCTAACCCAGTTGGAGCAGTAACCACACAAGACAAAGTAGAATCCGTTTTTTGCTTTAGGTAGCTTCTGATGACTTTAATTAGGAAACTTTTTCCAGTGCCAGCTTGTCCGCTTACATACATCCTGATTGGATGAAATGATGTGCATGAGCACTCTTTTTTGATATGTAGAAATCCGTGATCAATTTTGTTTTTGATCTCTTCATAAATTTGTTGCTGCTCTTGATTCAGTTGTCTTTCCAAATTTTCTAAGTCTATAAATTCTTCTTGAGCTTGATTCATAGCCGTTTCCACTTCATTCATGGCTATTGATGCTTCATTTTCAACGATTGGTTGTCCTAGGGGATCTTGACTGTATGTTCCTGAACTTTGGCTGTCCTGAGAACTGTCTCTAGCTATTTCTGCTGCAATTGTAGTTTCCTGTTCAATTTCTTCATTTAACATTTGCAGATAAGTTGAGAATGTACTGCATTGTATGCTGTCTTTGCAAGCATTAAAAGAATCTTCATAGCTCTGGAATTCTCCCAGTAGTTCATCCTCTGAACGCCATGGTTTAAACAACTGTAAAAGAGCCAAGTAGTAAAATTCTTTCTTGTCGGTAGTGTCGCAACTCAGCTTCCGGTGATTTATCAAACTTCCTTTGGTTTGCTTCACCAAACATCCTTCTTCACCAACGACTTTATATTTTCCATTATTGATGTCTTCTGCAGCTTTCCGTGAATAAATGTAGTTCTGCAGCACTTCATAGAGACACATGTTCTCCAGATGATGACTTCTCTTGGGATAATATGTGTCCAACATGTTTGTTTTCAATATATCTGTACTTTCAGGTTCGAACTGTGCCAAATATTCAATTTCTCCAACAGATTTCAGTACCCGATTTCTCATTGCTGCAAGGCCTAAACTTGCCCAAATTATTCTTCTTGACTTCGAGTAGAGACTTGCAGAAGATAATCTATCTGAACATTCGTAGGATCCAATTTCTCGATGCGATAACATCTTCAAACTGAAACTGTACAGCTTCTTACTGACAGTCTTCTCGTGAGAAATCTCTTCCCACATTTCCTTCAATTCTGTTTTTTCTGATTTCGTAATGTAAGACGTTACATATCGAGCAACAGCAATGGAATTGTCAGCAACATACTGTATATCCATGTTAGCGTTCCACATGGATAAAATGACTGGGTTGTAGTCATTTATATTTTTTGATTCTTCTTTTCTTTTAAGGTTGTAGGTATTCTTAGGTGATTTTCTTGTGATAGTATGTCTCACAGCTGACATAAAACTGTTGACTCTTCCATTTGTAAGAACAGGTCTAGGAAATCCAAATCGACATTTAGTGTAGTATTTTTCTTTGCTCTTGTATTTCCGTCGACAGTATTTTCCACACCGATGACTTTGGAAACGTAGAACTTGCTCCTTTAACTTTTTTTCTTCTGTGCTTTTAGGTATAGCACATGTTGCATATTCTTCAATGTAAGATAACACTGCTTCATCAGTATCTGTTCCAAACTTTGGGGCATCCTTGATCCACAGCAGCATATGAATATGAGGAGCACCTCTTGCCTGGTACTCTTTTCTCCAAAAGAAATCCACTACTTCTCCAAGGGGTGGATTTTTTTTATTGCAGATGAAGGACATCATAGCCTCAAATCTATGATTGAAATATCTGCAAACATTAACCGGATCCAATGAGCACAGTTCTCCTGCTGTCTTGTATTCGATGTTTTCAATGTTTGAATTGGCCTCTCGTAGAAAATCCAGTAAATCATCCCAAGCGTACTCGGCGCAGCTTAGGGTAAGGAACCATGTTGGTGTTCCTAAATTGCGTAACATGCATTTTAGTTCACCATGGCGTCGGTACCAATATTCATTTGTCCCACGCTGACAAGCCATCAGATTGATCAGTTGTGTTTCCAAATGATCATCTCGGTGCTGCACTTTCTCCATAAAATCCTTAGCAGACACATTTTGTAAATGTACTCCACTTTTTAAAATGTGATTTACTGCATAAGACAGTGCAGACAAGTCGCTTTCAAATAAAAGATGGAACAAATAAGGGATACTTTGTCGAAATCTGGGATCTTCAGCATATAGTCTTGTAGTCCGATACTCTGAAGCTGGAATCTGTTCTGGACGTTCATCGTATCGTCCTCCTTTTCCTTTAGGAAACAGCTGGGGAAAACATCGAGCTTCCAAGCTCTCCTCCCATACACTCACGGGATTTCCTTTTGCTTTCTTCATCTGAAAGAGATCAATATTGTCTCCCATAACTTCTTTCGAATGGAGAGGATGTATGCTAAAATGTTCATAAATTTCTTCTTCCTTTGACTTGTCCACTTTTTCAATTTGTCCACTTGGTGTTTCTGTATCTCCTTGTAAATCTTCTTCTTCTTCTTCTTCTACTATATAAATTGATTCATACCATTTGTTATTTTTTTTCAAATACAAATTTGCTCTTTGTACTTTCCGCACATCTACCAGCTCCTGCCAAATCTTCTTATTCTTTGTAGGTACACCATTAACCAGAATAATTAATGGTTCAGTTTCCAAAGTATCCGCATCAATAGTTTCCATATTTTTTTTCAAATCCAAGGGCAAATACACCACTCTACCTTTTAAACCTCTCAGTAAATCTGAAGGAGGTAATTTACCAGTTTTGGGCTCCATACGTACTATGGTCTGGAACGGATGAACACATTGAATGAGTATAGACTCATATGTATTTAATTCAGAAAGTTCAGCAGGAATAGCATCCAATTCTAAATTATTATGTACAGCTCTGGTCGGCATTCTATTTTCCTCTAACTTGTTGTAGCAGTATTTACAAATACGCTGATCTTCACCCAATTCAAAACAATTTTCAAGAAATATATATGTTGCAAAATCCATCCACTTATAATTATCTTCATTTTCACTCTTTCTGTAGAGATCAACATTCCTAGTTTGTTTTCTATAATGAGTTCTGCGGCAACAAATACAAGTAACATTTGGTCTTTCATTAGAGACTATTGCAAATTTTGTTATGTGATCATTAAATGTCTTACTTACACAAGGTTCTACATTCTCTTCCACTTCTGCCTCATTTACTGTGTCCTTCTCTGCACTGTTTTGTTCAGGACCAAAGTAACAAAACTGAATTTCATCAACAACCTTCTCTACATCTGATACCGTTCCTCGGAACAGAGCCCTATTCAATTCATTTAACTTTATTGCTGGACTTTTGGCAAAATACAACCGTCTCACAAACTTTCTCATTTCAGTATGATGAACAGCCAGCATCCTAAAATGATGGAAAACACTATTGCACACTTTTCTAGATAGACAAGCAAGAGAATGACCCTGCAAACCAGTATTCTCTCTCACTCTGCATGGATCCAGACTTTGAAGCACCTTAATCTTTTGTTTTACACTTTTTTTACTATATTCTCTTAGAAACTCTCGAAATCTGTCAATAGATTCCTGACGCACAGTGCAAATACTACTACAATTCCAAGTGTACACTGGGGCTTTAGGACGTCTCCCCATTGCCTCATCTGCCATCACTTGTACCTCATCTCTTGGAACCATTATCTCCTTCTCCATTATGCAACCATTTTTTACTTCGTATGAACGACCTCTGGTGTCAACTGCATGCAGCAAACTATTACTTTGAAAATAGCTCTCTTCATTAAAAAAAGGTTCACTACTTGAGCTATGCATCCACTTTCCTAAAAACACTTTACAAAAATTTGTTCTGTTCACTACTCTTTTGCTTTTGCTTTGTGATTTCAGTACATTAACCATTTTATCTAATGTACGCATCCTATTCAAAATTAATATGAATAGTTTCCTTTTTAATTCTAATGCTTTTGCTGCAATGGCTTCAATTTCTTTTTTTCTCTTGTAATATTTAGCCTTTTGCTTATATTTCTTTATATCCTTTATCAAATTGGACATAACTCTTCTCTGAAACATTTTTCTACGTATCTCTTTAAATGCTGTTTTTCTGTTTATGTTAAACTTTTCAATTGCAGAAGGTATATTTGCATTAACTAAATCCTCAATTTTTTGCTGTTCTGTAGGTTTTTTTACATTTTTCCGACAACAGACATTTTGTACATTTTTCTTTGTTTTGAATAATTTGTTTATAAATTGTTTTTTTTGCTTACCAGAAGATTTTTTCTTTTTCCCTACATCAGCATCTTCTACTAACTTTGGTCCTCCAGTTGTCTTCAAATATAGTTTTTTTTTTAGCGTTTTTTGAACTCGAGATTTTGTAGGCATCTTAAATTTTGTTCACTGTTCTTCAGCAATACCTGCAAAAAAACTAAAAAAAAAATCCTTTATTGTATTTAAATATATTACTACATTTCTTTTCACAATAGTCACAAAACGAAATTTCTTTGCCAATTTGAATGCACACAAACTCCTCTTTTTTTTTTGGGCAAGTGAAAATCTGTATAACAAACTGTCACATTATGAAACCAAGCTGTTTTTTTTTCAGACCACCACCGTGTGTATTCTCTGTGACTGCCTACACTCCAGCAGGGGCAACCAGCCTTAGTGATGCTGAATGTATTTGCATTACAGACTTAAACCTGAAAACCCCACTCGCTTCTAATTACTGTGCATGACTATACATGGCAAGCACATGGGTGTGTGCTAAGCCTCTGCTTCTTCCCCCAAAAATTCGCTCCTCTTTTCCATCTACTGCAACTGTGAAACCACCAGAGCAAGACGCAATAAATTTCTGCCTATAATTCTTCTATGCACACAGAGTCATGTTTTCACATTAGTGCCAAAACGAAATTTCTTTGCCAATTTGAAAGCACACTTACTGCTCTTTTTTTTTTGGGCCAAGTGAAAATCTCTTTTTACACTTTGAAATCACTTTTACAGACTGACACATTCTGAAACCTTTTTTTTAAATTTATTTAAATGCACATGTCCAAGCTGTTTTTTTTTCAGACCACCACCGTGTGTATTCTCTGTGACTGCCTACACTCCAGCAGGGGCAACCAGCCTTAGTGATGCTGAATGTATTTGCATTACAGACTTAAACCTGAAAACCCCACTCGCTTCTAATTACTGTGCATGACTATACATGGCAAGCACATGGGTGTGTGCTAAGCCTCTGCTTCTTCCCCCAAAAATTCGCTCCTCTTTTCCATCTACTGCAACTGTGAAATCACCAGAGCAAGACGCAATAAATTTCTGCCTATAATTCTTCTATGCACACAGAGTCATGTTTTCACATTAGTGCCAAAACGAAATTTCTTTGCCAATTTGAAAGCACACTTACTGCTCTTTTTTTTTCGGGCCAAGTGAAAATCTCTTTTTACACTTTGAAATCACTTTTACAGACTGACACATTCTGAAACCTTTTTTTAAATTTATTTAAATGCACATGTCCAAGCTGTTTTTTTTTCAGACCACCACCGTGTGTATTCTCTGTGACTGCCTACACTCCAGCAGGGGCAACCAGCCTTAGTGATGCTGAATGTATTTGCATTACAGACTTAAACCTGAAAACCCCACTCGCTTCTAATTACTGTGCATGACTATACATGGCAAGCACATGGGTGTGTGCTAAGCCTCTGCTTCTTCCCCCAAAAATTCGCTCCTCTTTTCCATCTACTGCAACTGTGAAATCACCAGAGCAAGACGCAATAAATTTCTGCCTATAATTCTTCTATGCACACAGAGTCATGTTTTCACATAAGTGCCAAAACGAAATTTCTTTGCCAATTTGAAAGCACACTTACTGCTCTTTTTTTTTTGGGCCAAGTGAAAATCTCTTTTTACACTTTGAAATCACTTTTACAGACTGACACATTCTGAAACCTTTTTTTTAAATTTATTTAAATGCACATGTCCAAGCTGTTTTTTTTTCAGACCACCACCGTGTGTATTCTCTGTGACTGCCTACACTCCAGCAGGGGCAACCAGCCTTAGTGATGCTGAATGTATTTGCATTACAGACTTAAACCTGAAAACCCCACTCGCTTCTAATTACTGTGCATGACTATACATGGCAAGCACATGGGTGTGTGCTAAGCCTCTGCTTCTTCCCCCAAAAATTCGCTCCTCTTTTCCATCTACTGCAACTGTGAAATCACCAGAGCAAGACGCAATAAATTTCTGCCTATAATTCTTCTATGCACACAGAGTCATGTTTTCACATAAGTGCCAAAACGAAATTTCTTTGCCAATTTGAAAGCACACTTACTGCTCTTTATTTTTTGGGCCAAGTGAAAATCTCTTTTTACACTTTGAAATCACTTTTACAGACTGACACATTCTGAAACCTTTTTTTTAAATTTATTTAAATGCACATGTCCAAGCTGTTTTTTTTTCAGACCACCACCGTGTGTATTCTCTGTGACTGCCTACACTCCAGCAGGGGCAACCAGCCTTAGTGATGCTGAATGTATTTGCATTACAGACTTAAACCTGAAAACCCCACTCGCTTCTAATTACTGTGCATGACTATACATGGCAAGCACATGGGTGTGTGCTAAGCCTCTGCTTCTTCCCCCAAAAATTCGCTCCTCTTTTCCATCTACTGCAACTGTGAAATCACCAGAGCAAGACGCAATAAATTTCTGCATATAATTCTTCTATGCACACAGAGTCATGTTTTCACATAAGTGCCAAAACGAAATTTCTTTGCCAATTTGAAAGCACACTTACTGCTCTTTTTTTTTTGGGCCAAGTGAAAATCTCTTTTTACACTTTGAAATCACTTTTACAGACTGACACATTCTGAAACCTTTTTTTTAAATTTATTTAAATGCACATGTCCAAGCTGTTTTTTTTTCAGACCACCACCGTGTGTATTCTCTGTGACTGCCTACACTCCAGCAGGAGCAACCAACCTTAGTGATGCTGAATGTATTTGCATTACAGACTTAAACCTGAAAACCCCACTCGCTTCTAATTACTGTGCATGACTATACATGGCAAGCACATGGGTGTGTGCTAAGCCTCTGCTTCTTCCCCCAAAAATTCGCTCCTCTTTTCCATCTACTGCAACTGTGAAATCACCAGAGCAAGACGCAATAAATTTCTGCCTATAATTCTTCTATGGACACAGAGTCATGTTTTCACATTAGTGCCAAAACGAAATTTCTTTGCCAATTTGAAAGCACACTTACTGCTCTTTTTTTTTTGGGCCAAGTAAAAATCTCTTTTTACACTTTGAAATCACTTTTACAGACTGACACATTCTGAAACCTTTTTTTTAAATTTATTTAAATGCACATGTCCAAGCTGTTTTTTTTTCAGACCACCACCGTGTGTATTCTCTGTGACTGCCTACACTCCAGCAGGGGCAACCAGCCTTAGTGATGCTGAATGTATTTGCATTACAGACTTAAACCTGAAAACCCCACTCGCTTCTAATTACTGTGCATGACTATACATGGCAAGCACATGGGTGTGTGCTAAGCCTCTGCTTCTTCCCCCAAAAATTCGCTCCTCTTTTCCATCTACTGCAACTGTGAAATCACCAGAGCAAGACGCAATAAATTTCTGCCTATAATTCTTCTATGGACACAGAGTCATGTTTTCACATTAGTGCCAAAACGAAATTTCTTTGCCAATTTGAAAGCACACTTACTGCTCTTTTTTTTTTGGGCCAAGTAAAAATCTCTTTTTACACTTTGAAATCACTTTTACAGACTGACACATTCTGAAACCTTTTTTTTAAATTTATTTAAATGCACATGTCCAAGCTGTTTTTTTTTCAGACCACCACCGTGTGTATTCTCTGTGACTGCCTACACTCCAGCAGGGGCAACCAGCCTTAGTGATGCTGAATGTATTTGCATTACAGACTTAAACCTGAAAACCCCACTCGCTTCTAATTACTGTGCATGACTATACATGGCAAGCACATGGGTGTGTGCTAACCCTCTGCTTCTTCCCCCAAAAATTCGCTCCTCTTTTCCATCTACTGCAACTGTGAAATCACCAGAGCAAGACGCAATAAATTTCTGCCTATAATTCTTCTATGGACACAGAGTCATGTTTTCACATTAGTCCCAAAACGAAATTTCTTTGCCAATTTGAAAGCACACTTACTGCTCTTTTTTTTTCGGGCCAAGTGAAAATCTCTTTTACAGACTGACACATTATGAATCCACCATGTGTAACTACAACAAAAACAATTCCCATTTCTATTATTCATTTCTTAAGTTACCACATACATCCCCTCTCAAACTGTAAACTCACCTTTAAATTTAGTTAGTTGTGAAAGAAATGTGTCACTCAAACAGCAGATTATCAGAGCCAGGATCTCTGTTCTGTACACCTCTCTCCTCTCAGCAGAACCAGATAATGGCAAACTTTCCCTCTATTTTTCCACACATATACATGTAAGTTTCAAATCTCAGTGCTTCCCCCTTTTTTTCAAATGTAATGACACATTTCTATTGGTTGAAAACCAACCCTTTTCCAAAAGTACCCTGCCCCCAACTTGACTTCTGCCTAGTACCCTTCCCCCAACTTGACTTCTGCCTGCTACCATAGCAACAGCTCATGGAACACTGCTGTGTGCAGTTAGGTCAGAAGTTCGACACACAATGTTTCAATTCCACAGAGCAAGAGTGCTTGACTTTTCAATCCTAACTGCAAATCCATAGTACTGTTCTTTGGTTACACATTTTTTTGTACCAATACAAAACATGCTTCTATTAATTTTCACATACAGCCTAGTTTTTTTTCTAGAATGGTATGAAACAGCCAATCAGTTCTTTTTGTTTTGTAAAAAATATGTATGCCTCCATTTCCAAACTGTCTTTATTTTCATATTGCCATTCTACTGAAAGACACCTCCTGAGTGCATCCAGTTCTCCTTTGAAGATGTTCACAGTGTGGATTGTAGGGCACAGCTATGTCTTCTGGAGTGAAAAGTTTGCAGAGAAAACAGATATGGTGAGAGACCTTGCTTTGCCAAATGTAGACATTAAATGGATTGGTCAGAGAGGGTTAAAGTGGCACCAATTGATGCCATTGGTGAAATCCTTCATGCAAATCCAACACCCTGACCTCATAATAGTGCACTGTGGTGGCAATGACCTAGGCACTTTGACTGGGGTAGGTCTGGAAATGCTTATGAAGGACACCTTTGCACAACTGTTTACACTTTTCCCTAAAACTGCCTTTGTGTTTTCCAACATATGCCAAAGGCAAAAATGGAACTGGTCCAATCATTTCTGTCCACAGATTGACAAAGCAAGAAAGCACGTCAACAAATCTGTTTCTGCTTTCCTCCGTGACTATGGTATGGGTGCCATTTACCACAACAACTTGCGTTACGACATGCAAGACATTTATAGAGGAGATGGTGTGCACTTCAATGATGAAGGGAACAGAGTCTTCCTCTTGAACCTTAGACTCTGCATCGGTACTTACTTGTAAGTACCACTAAAAAAATGACTCCATAAACACAACAGCTCTTTTTAGAGCTCCCTAATTTCTAAACTCTTAAATCTGATTTTCATTTATTTATTTTTATTTTTTTTACCGTACGCTTACCGTGAGCTTACCGTACGCGTACCCCGTGATTTTTTTTAAAATCAATAAATGTTTTTTTTGTACTTTTCTGTCCTTCTTTGACCCCCTTACAATTGTTAGGGGGTCTGTAACTCTCCTCATTGCCCCCTTTCTTTGTTTTCACTCTTTTTTTTCAGAGTGAAATACACAAAATGGCGGCCGCCGCTTCCTGGTTTCGGCCGATTCGAATGTTTACTAAGATCTAAGAGCCAATCAGAATCGCGCTCGCGCACGCCACCGTACGCTTACCGTAAGCGTACGGTAAGCGTACCGTAAGCTGGCTCAGATATATATATTGATTTAAAGGCTATTTTCTCAGAATCTACTGAACAGATTTACACCAAACCTACAAAAGGCACTTCCTTGACCTAGGGACTACCTCTCTGCCAAATTTCTAGTAATTCTGTTCAGCCGTTCGGGCTGTAGGTCGTTCTAAAGGTCCTATGGAAAAATGCATGGGAAAAACGCGTTTTGGGACCCCCCTTTTATCTCAGCCCCCGCTTGACGGATCCCCCCGAGACTTTCAGGGTAGGAGCGGAGCGTAGCGCCCCACCTATTTTGAGAAATTCGCGAGGATTCGTCGACCGGTGCCA
This sequence comes from Triturus cristatus, assembly GCF_964204655.1. Taxonomy (NCBI): domain Eukaryota; kingdom Metazoa; phylum Chordata; class Amphibia; order Caudata; family Salamandridae; genus Triturus; species Triturus cristatus. Next base: position 77,801,456 of record NC_140581.1, read on the forward strand.
AAGTTATTCAAAATAGAATGTTGAGGTTTTCCTATGGAAACGTGGTCCTAACTATAACTACCTACTGGCGACCGCCAGTAGGTAATATATATATATATATATATATATATATATATATATATATATATATATATATATATATATATTTATGGATAGATATATAGATATATAAATTTGTTATGTGTATATATGCAAATAAATATACATATACATACACAGATAGCAATTTTCCATTCACCTTTACATAAATGCATACATTCTTACACCCATGTTGGTTATAGCACAATGTAAAACACTATAGCCCCATGAAGAAAGATGAATATCTTATGGATTGCCCTTTGTGCACGTCACATATATGAAAGGCTTCTTATTAAATATTTATATGTGTGTGTGAAAACGCACATATGAATGCATGGACATAAATATATGTACCTACACGTTTATGTATCTATATATGTACATCCACGTCCATGTATATTTGTTTATTTAGCTTGTGCTGCTGCTCCTACTTAAACATGGCAGAGATTTGTGGAGACTCCTGGATTCCTCACGTGTATCGTTGCTGGCTAGCTGCGGTGCGCACACGCATGAGAGTTTCCTTGCTACTCTGATATTCAAACCTTTGTAACAGCCCTACATTACGAAACCGGATATGTTGGGTAATATTGATTTATACATGTCAGGGCTCGTGCTACAGCTGGTACTCTGACAGCCTTGCTTGCATGCAGACCGGCAAAGCTTATACCTCTCTCTAAACAGTTATAAGGTCCCAAAGGCAAGACCTATTGGCTATGCCAGTGCTTGTTTGTGATGCCAGGGCTCTGTTAAGTTGGTACCGGGTATACCGGTGCTGTCATGTCTCTCCCTCTAGAAGGGTGGGATCATACTCCCACATCAGTTACTGGTGTGGGGGTATGGTTCCCAGGTGTTTGACACCAAACACGACATGTTTCCATGCAGCCATTCCAAAGTTAGCTTTTATCGTGTGGTTATAATGCACTTAAGAGTATATGGTCTGGCTGCATCACAAACAACCCCGGAATAAAGGTTCTGAAAGCTGCAGAGGGGCTCTGTTCATGCATGGGCACCCTCCCACATCAAACCCAACACCCTGTCTTCAGGATTGTTAAGGCCTGCCATAGGGGTGACTGATAGATTTACATGTGCAGTGATATGGAGAGATATAGTGAACCTATATCTCAGTAAGGGGTGCATACACCACCTTACCCAGGCTGCAGTAGCAGACCTGTGGGATCATTTTGGAAGGCTTTCCAGGGGTGGCACAATACATGCTGCAGCCCCTGGTAGGCCTCTGGAGTACCTATGCCCGGGGTACATAGTACACCATATACTAGGGACTTATAAGGGTACCCCAGAATCCAACCTGGAGTGTACCTAAAGTACTGGTAATCAATTTAGAGAGGAAGCAGCTAGGCTGGGGTCCTAGTTAGCAGGGCCCCAGCCAGACTAAAGTCGAAAAACAGTGAAACATCAGCAACAAGTGGGGGTAACCATAAGAAAAAGATCCTACTCTCCTACACAACCCCCCCCCCAAACGCAGGGACATTAAACTAACCTTGACCAGTTGAGTCTTCATGTTCTGGAAAGTGGAAATACCTAGAGTCCATCTGCATTGGCATGGTTACTCCCAGGTCTATCTTCCACTTTATAGTTCATCCCATGTAGGGAAATGGACCACCTCAAAAGTTTGGGGTTTTCACCCTTCATCTGTTTTAGCCATAAGAGGGGCTTATGGTCTGTCTGAACAATGAAGTGATTGCCAAACAAGTATGGCATCAACTTCTTCAGAACCCAAACCACAGCAAAGGCCTCCCTCTCAATGGCTGACCAACGTTTCTCTCTGGGGGTCAGCCTTCTGCTAATAAAAGCTTCTGGCTGATCCTGACCTTCATCATTCAATTGTGATAACACAGCCCCAACCCCCAACTCAGATGCATCTGTTTGAACAATGAATTCTTCGGAGTAGTTAGGACTTTGCTGAATGGGAGCAGTGCACATGGCCTGCTTTAGGTCATCAAATGCCTTTTGACAGCTGACTGTCCACTGAACTTTCTTGGGCATTTTCTTAGAAGTTAGGTCATTTAAAGGGGTCACTATTTACAAATCTTTTAGAGTACCCAGTCAGGCCTAAGAAAGCTCTGACCTGAGTCTGGGTGGTTGGAGCAACCCAGTCCATTATGGTCTGGATTTTGCTCTGCAATGGTTGAACCTGGCCTCCACCCACAAGGTGGCCCAGGTGCACAACCCTACTCTGCCCTTTCTGGCACTTAGTAGCCTCGATAGTTAGGCCTGCTTTTTGCAGGGCCTCCAAAACATTTCTCAGGTGGACCAGGTGATTCTCCAAGGTGGAGCTAAAGACAGCAATATCATCCAGATATGCTGCACTATAGGCTTCCAGGCCTGTAAGGACTCTGTTCACCAACCTTTGAAAAGTGGCAGGTGCATTCTTCAAACCAAAGGGCATCACCACAAATTGGTAATGCCCACTAGGGGTAGAAAATGCTGTCTTTGGCCTTGCATCATATTTTATACAAACAAGGGAACACGAAAAATGGCTAAGGACCACGGGTATCAATTATATATGTAGAAAACAATGGTCCTGAGCAAACACTATATTTTACATAAAATTGAATATAGACCACAATGGGTTACTATATACATCCGATGTCCAGCCAGACAGGGGCTTTTTTATTCATCAGATACTCAAGGATATGGTCAAGTATAATGAAAACACTACATTTATCGTGGGGCACAATCCTGCACCCTACAACATGGGGAACGTGCGAGGGAAAAAAGGAATAACAATGCAGACAGTTTTGGACAAACAACAGTTACAGGCAAAGACTGAGAGCTGTAGCAACTTGCAGGCATACATGGAGTTGTGGCAAGTTTGACAAAATAGAGACCACAACGAGTAAGCACAATGGATATTTGTGGCACTATTTTTTACAAAGTCGACGTTTCGATCCCAAGCTCATTGATTAACGGGATCATCTTCAGGACTAAATTTATAACATTTGCCTGGTTTTTAACGCCTGTTAGAGTAAAGAAAACAAAGAAAATAGCTTGTGTGAACAAGGGAAAAACTTAGAACATATTAAGATTGCTCGAAAGTTATAGCATGTCAGAAGGTCAGGGTTATCAATTGTGCACATGGAGTTGTGGTTCAAACGATCGTGCTCGGGCCTATTCCGGTCAAGTGAGTGGGGATTTGTTTGTGAGTGTGCTATGGCAAGCGGGATTTTATAAGTGACATTCAATGGGGGAATGGTGAATGACTGAAAGGTGTTTTGCATTTAAGGCCTCGGCGGGCTACCTAGTTTCTATGTAAATGGTTTAAAAACTAGAACCGCGTGAGATATTAAAAGGTGTGTGAATACACATTACGATCGTGAGCGGCATGGGGGACAGTCGTGTTTATAAAAAAAAATTGAGAACCGGTATCGGGAAGACGTGAAGTTATGAGAAACAAGTGACCGGGGGTGTTATCCATTTCGGAATGGCGCGTGACTCAGTGAGAAAAATAAGTGTAAGGTGTATGCTTACCCCAATTGAGGACATAGGGGTATCACATATGGCAGATCAGAGTGGAAACTGGCAATGAAGACCAACGTCAAGGGTGTTGCTTTTGGTTTGGTCGCTGTGAAAAAAGTTACATTGCGGTTGAAATTGGTGTGTCATAATCGATGTGGGATTGGGATGTAATTACGTCTAGGGCACATACCTTGCAATTAAGGTTTCTATAAACCTTAGTAGGCGCTTGAGCGTGCTGCTCCTTGCCTGGATCGGATGTTGGGTGGTTAGATTGTGGTGCAAATGGGCCACATTTCTATGCGCCGAGGTATTGCTTCAATATACTAATATGTTACAGTCCGGGCTTAAAGGAATTGAAAATGAGGGGAGGTTTTAGTCAGAGGCTGCCTAAATGAGGAAATTCTAAAACCAGTCAATTACATCGGGGTAAGGGGTTGTCTTACCTATGGAGAGACACAGCAATGGAGATCTCTGTCCTCAGCAACGATGTGCTGTGTAGTGACCGGCTCAATGGCAGGCACTGGGCGCTAGTGTTTAGTGCTCTAATTTAAATAGAGCGGGAAAACAATAGAGGGCCTCAGAGGGGTGCCAAAAGGGAAGAAGGACTAAGGATAGGTGAAAGCTGTGTGTAACAGCGGTGGCCATCTTGGGTGAGTGAAAAACCAAGTGCGGTTAATGTGAAGTGCAATGCAAGGGCGTGCGTAAGTGTCATTGTTTCACATAAAAGGAGGAATTTACGCATTAACTTATTGCAGTTATTTACAGAACATGCTTAGGATAATGGCCTGCACAATTGGAAGTGAAATTTGAACATTTACTAACAATTGTAGTATATACAGTTGAAAGTCACAGTTTGTGGCATATACAGGTACAAGTCAAGGTTAGGAATTTTCTCAAGAGATCAGCCAGAACAACCAATTAAAATCCAAGGTATTACAGTATGGTATTAGTCAATTCATAAGAGGGTAGTCCAGTCCTCATTCCTATTCAAGCCATTTTTGATTGTATCAAAAAGGATTATTGCTTTAAGTTCTTCACGGTTTAACAAGTGGGTCATGTTGCCTCCTCTCTGTGGCAATTTGAGTACCTTCAGAATCGTCCAGCGGATGTCATCTTCGTTGTGTTTGGCATCCGTGAAATGTTCCACAAGTGGTGCGTTGGGTGTGTTACACCTGATACGACTTCTGTGCTGTCCAATTCTTGTCTTTACTTTTTGTGTAGTTTGGCCAATGTACAGTTTCATACAAGGACAATGTATTAAATAGATAAAATTGCAGGTATTGCAATTAGAGAAGGCATTCGAATTTACTGTAATGTTATTGGCAGTGAAACTTTTGCCTTCAATCGTAAAATCACAGACATTACATCCACCACATTTGAAATGTCCTAGGATAGGAGAAAGACCCCAAAAAGAATCAAGTGTTACGTGGGGGACAGTGGTGGCAAGAGCTGCTCTTACCAAGTGATCTTTCAAATTTCTGCTTTTCCGGAAAGCGAAAAGCGGTCTTTCAATGCTGAGACTGCCTGCATTAATGACTGGCCAGTGCTGAATTATGGACTTTCTTATTTGGTTGGATACTGGTGAAAAGGTAGTGACGCAGGCTATTCTTTCCAGTTCACTTTTGGGTTTGGGAGCCAGAAGGGGTTAACGCAGCAGTAACCTTGAACCACAAGCGTATTGGATGTTCCCCGACATTGCGCGTATTTTCTTTATACACGTTTGCAAGCCGTGTTTTTGGAAGCTGATTACTACATTTCCCATGAGGCAGCTAACTTTTCTGTAGTTCTGTAAAAATTTCCATGGCGCCCTCCGTAGTGTCCGGTTACGCAGCGTGAGGCGTGCCCTTTGAACTCACGGTATTTCAACACACCCCCTGATCCTGCACGCTGCCTCCCACCCTGCTCGGCAATCCCTGGGGCAACGACGGACAGGTGAGGGCTGCGAACCGAGTGTTCGTTTCTTGTTGGTTTGCTTTTCTCTTTTCCAGCAGATTAGGCTGAGATATGTTCAGGCGCCACCCGTATTCGTCTGAATAGGGGCGTTTGACGAGTGCAATTAGGCAGACTGGCAGACATTCTGTTGTATTTTGGAATTGCGAAATGCATATAATGATAAGCTAGATATTCATCCTTATGCCAGTCAGGGTCATTCATGATGGCCAAATCATGCACTTCTGTAATTTTAATGGCACCACCTCTGAGAGTTGGGTTATTGGGATGGAGTATTATGTACTGAAGGGGTGAGCCTACCATGAAAGCGCTAGGAGACTTTGCGTTTTATTTAACGCGAAAGAGTGATTGGGAGTGATTTTGGCTCTCCTTTGTCTCAAAACAAATTTTTTTGTTCTTTTACCCATGATTTAGAGCGGGGCCTCCTTAACCTGAGCCAGGTTCCAGGGTAGGTGAGGTGAATTCCCTGATCACGCTGGGTAAGCATTGCGTAGATTTTTTCACAGCAACATACCAGGCACACTTAATTAATTTGCCTGCTTGTAGATGGCACACTTTTTTGAATTGGTTTATTATGTGTGTTAATTGTCCTGTCTCCCCAGGTGATGCTCGCACCCTGTGATACAGAGGATTAGGACTACGTGAGGTAGTATTTATTACTACTTCTTTGTTTTGGTTTAGTTTCACATTTTTTCACATGCACTATTTGAATTCCATCAACTGAATGCAGTAGCATAACATTTATACAGGTCCTGAAGAAAGCCGTGGGCCACAAGCCCTTGATGGCTGAAACATGTCGACCCTCGTTTAGCAGCGACTAGTTAGCACTGCTGGTTATTTTGTTACACTCCTTTTTAATTGAGATGTGTGGAGTGAGTTGAATTACATCATACTCTTCACACAATCCCTTTTTAGAATTCACATCTTTCTTTTTGCACTGCACTTCTACTTTGTCTGGTGGTCACAGTTTGTCACGTGTCTTCCTGACGTTTCTCTATCAACCCAAGGGAGCAATAGAGCCTTTAACTAACGAGGTAGTCTCTACGATCAAGAGACATACCTCTGCTTGAGTTGGATACCATGTGATATAAACTGATCATGAGAGGTGCCTTTGCTCTCACTATTTGTCTCATTGGTTGAGTAAGTTTGATGGTTATCCACGCTCTGCTCTGATAACGTATGGGTTTGATTTGACTCTACACACTTTTCTCCTTTTTCAATCTTTGTGCTGTCTACTATCAGACCCCCCATTCTGTTATGTTTGTATAGTCAGAAGTACATCACGCGGGCAGTACCATGCCCTTTTGGATGCATTTTTTACTATCCTCTTGGGGTAACCACGATCTTTCAGTTTAGACGAGAGAGTGGCTGCCTCTCTGAAGTAGTCTGCTTTGGAAGAGCAGTTACGCCTGATTCTCAAAAATTGAGAATATGGAAGTGAATCCCTCAGGGACCTGGGGTGGTTACTTCCGTAACTGAGCAGCGTGTTCCGCTCAGTGGGTTTTCTGTATAGGCGTGTAAGTAATTCGCCTTCAGAGTGGAAGATTGTCAGGTCAAGAAAGGCAATGGCAGATTTATCAGTGGAGATCGTAAATGATAGGCCTGAGCAATTGTTATTTAACCAATGAAGGAATTGTTGTAGTGCACTGATGTCATGTCTCCAAATGATAAAAATGTCGTCAATATATCTTCGCCATAAGCAAATGCCTGGGAAGAATGGATTTGTGTCAGTGAGAATGGAACCTATCTCCAATTGGTCCATGAACAGAATCGCTAAATTGGGGGCAAAAATTGCGCCCATAGAAGTCCCTTTGATTTGTTGGTAATACAGGTTATCAAAAGTGAAAAAATTCCTTTTCAAACAGATTTCTAACAGTTGTAAAATGAATAGTGTTGGAACAGTATGGGGGCGGGGGCGGGAGTCAAGTGTTTTTTGTATTACCAATAGAGCCGCTGTCTGGGGAATGTTGGTATACAGGGACTCTACGTCCATGGTGCATAGTGTATCTGATGTGGGGTCGAATGGATGGTGTTCGATAAGGTTTATCATAGCCATGCTATCTCTCACATAGCAGGCAGTGACAGGTACAAATTCTTTGATGAAGAAATCCACGTAAGAACCAAGAGGCTCAAGGATTGAGCCGCAGGCTGACACAATTGGGCGTCCAGGAGGGTTGGTAGAATTTTTGTGGACTTTGGGAAGGGTATAGATGACAGGTGTGCGTTGTGATTTCACATTTAAGAAAATGAATTCTTTTTTGCTTAAATAGCCCTGACTGACAGCTTCAGTTGTAAGTTTCAAGATAAGGGCCTGAATTTCCTTGGTAGGGTTGCCTGGAAGTCTCTGGTAGTGTTCAGTATTGCCCAATTGGCGTAGGATTTCTGTTGTGTAAGTGTCTCTCTCCTGGAGCACTATGCCGCCACCTTTGTCAGCACTCTTTACCAACAGGGTTTCTATGGATTTGAGCATATTAATCGCTTGTTTCTCTTGGAGAGTAATGTTATAAGGTATAAATCTTTTCTTGCTCTCCAGATTGGACAGATCTTTAAGCACTAACTTCTCAAAAGTCAGAATCTCCACTGGTAACATATTAGCAGTGGGTGAAAATGTAGATGGGGGACGGAAAGGGGTATTAGCAGTGTTAGTAGGGGATGGGTGGAGTTGAAAAAAGGCTTTAAGGCGGATCCGTCTAAAAAGTCTGAAGAGTTCCGTTTGTAGCTCCATAAAGTTGGGACGGATAGTGGGCACAAACGAGAGCCGTTTCTTAAGTAAGGAAAGTTCAGACTCTGTCAATGTTTGTTTGGACAGGTTGAAAATAGGAATGACATCCGTCATTTCTGTGGTATCGATGGGGGGACTCTACCATTTGTAATAGTTGTTGCGTGTTTTGCGTTCCCCTGGTGGGTTGTACCACCGTTGTGTTTTCTTCGCTTTCCCTCGTTGTGGTGTGTCTGCTTGGCCTCTGCCTAAACAATTGTCAGAATGAGCACCTCCTCGTCTTGTTGAGTTTGATCCTTCTCCTTGATCTGAGCTATCTGAGGAGTCGGCAGAGGTCTCTGAAAAGCCTACCAAGTTTTGGCGCCTGTTGAAACGCCCCCATGGTCTACTATGTTGAGGGTTAGAGTAGAATCTATTGTTGTAAAAATCTTTTTGGAGATAGGGGTAGGTGTTTTCTATATTGTATAGTTTAATATCTTTTTTGATTTTATTAGACTTTTTGTTCTGCTCTAGTCTATGGAAGTCAGCGATTGTTTTTTTGACCTGTTCTAATAATTTCTTGCTTTCTGCTGTACTTCCTGAGTCTTGAAGCTGCTTTTCAATGTCCAAAATCTCAGCTTCTAATGTTTTAAAGGTTTCAGTTGCAATATCTATTCCTAACACTAGCCAGTGTCGGGAACAGGTAGTGCCATTGTAACTAAAGTTGGAGATATATTTGGGATTGTCTGTGAAGATACCGGGGATGTTCCTGACTTGTAAGCCTACGGGGATTACGTCTGCTTTCAAATATTCCGTAAGCATTAACACCATTAACTGTAACCGGATTTGTTTTTTCTTAAGTTTTTCAAGTTGCTCGGGGAGAGAAGAGTTAGTGAGGGTTGGGGCATCCGGAGTGTCTGAAGGAAGGGAGGGACCTGAGCATATTTTCTTAATGTAATCGTCTGAATAAAGAGGTGCAAGTGCTGACATTCTGAGCTAAAGAGTAATAGAGGGTGTAAAGACACATACAAGTGAGAGGTACTAGGAAGGCCCTGCCTGTAAGAAGGTAGGGAAGGGTATAGAAAACCCTTGCAATCCAGCGATTGCGCTAATCGTATTTTATACAAACAAGGGAACCCGAAAAATGGCTAAGGACCACGGGTCTCAATTATATATGTAGAAAACAATGGTCCTGAGCAAACACTAAATTTTACATAAAATTGAATATAGACCACAATGGGTTACTATATACATCCGATGTCCAGCCGGACAGGGGATTTTTTATTCATCAGATACTCAAGGATATGGTCAAGGATAATGAAAACACTACATTTATCGTGGGGCACAATCCTGCACCCTACAACATGGGGAACGTGCGGGGGGAAAAAGGAATAACAATGCAGACAGTTTTGGACAAACAACAGTTACAAGCAAAGACTGAGAGCTGTAGCAACTTGCAGGCATACATGGAGTTGTGGCAAGTTTGACAAAATAGAGACCACAACGAGTAAGCACAATGGATATTTGTGGCACTATTTTTTACAAAGTCGACGTTTCGATCCCAAGCTCATTGATTAACGGGATCATCTTCAGGACTAAATTTATAACATTTGCCTGGTTTTTAACGCCTGTTAGAGTAAAGAAAACAAAGAAAATAGCTTGTGTGAACAAGGGAAAAACTTAGAACATATTAAGATTGCTCGAAAGTTATAGCATGTCAGAAGGTCAGGGTTATCAATTGTGCACATGGAGTTGTGGTTCAAACAATCGTGCTCGGGCCTATTCCGGTCAAGTGAGTGGGGATTTGTTTGTGAGTGTGCTATGGCAAGCGGGATTTTATAAGTGACATTCAATGGGGGAATGGTGAATGACTGAAAGGTGTTTTGAAGTTAAGGCCTCGGCGGGCTTCCTAGTTTCTACGTAAATGGTTTAAAAACTAGAACCGCGTGAGATATTAAAAGGTATGTGAATACGCATTACGATCGTGAGCGGCATGGGGGACAGTCGTGTTTATTAAAAAAAATTGAGATCCGGTATCGGGAAGACGTGAAGTTATGAGAAACAAGTGACCGGGGGTGTTATCCATTTCGGAATGGCGCGTGACTCAGTGAGAAAAATAAGTGTAAGGTGTATGCTTACCCCAATTGAGGACATAGGGGTATCACATATGGCAGATCAGAGTGGAAACTGGCAATGAAGAGGGGATACAGGCTAATGTCATACCCAGTACGCCGGTGTGCATCTCACTACTTTATTCATGTTAACAGATTCCGTCTGCTTGTGAGTTTGCACCCTGAGTTAACCAGCATGAGTACAAGGACAATGATGAAAGCACCTTTGACATGGGAAAATCAGATATTGAACGTAGGAGTGTGTTTTTTGCCACGATGAATTGCTACAAGATAACAAAATATTTACAGGATTAAGTTATTAACGAAGCATCAATAGTTTAAGAAATTTAATTGCATCATGACAGGTTTTTAAAGTGATTAGTCAACATACGCAACAAACATAAAAGACGCCGTTGGTTTATATACAGGCTGGAACAGTGAGACAGAGACTTTTGGGTGGTGATGGAAAATGTAGTGTAATTACTGCATTACGAGCGAAGGTTGAGGTACTTGGTATTGTTAGTCCGTCCGCAGTTTCTAGTGGACTCGCACTGTGGTGAACAAGTGATTAAGCACCTGCGCGTAATTAGGGAGGTGAGATTTAAACCGCACGAGAGGCCAGCATTTTTGACTCGGTTGAAAAATGAAGAATATCGACGCAGTGGTGCGTTGCTGAAGCATGCAGAGGAGCTCGGCAGTTTGAATGAGTTTGCTGTATTTTAAACATATAATCATGCAAGTGTCACGGTAAGCGTTGGTTCACGCGCTTCAGCGGAAGGCAAGTTTAAGTCTAGGGTTAACTGCGGAAGGTTGAGGAATAAAACACTGCTGACATTTCTTTTGTGTTGCAATGTTCTTGCTTAGAGCCACGATGATGCCAGATATACATACGCAATGGGGTGCGCAAACGGGCATGTCTACATTGTAATGATAATAATGTTGTGATGCATAATTTTGTTTCGTTGTATTATTCAGCGAAGATGATGGTATCAGTTACTTATGTATGTAATTTTGCATTTTAGATACCCCTGACGAAGGGATCCTATTCCCGAAATGCATTGGGTGTTTTTAGTAAAGTGGCATTTGGACATCAGAACGCCTCCTATGTTCCTTTGGAATGAGTAAAATGGATTGAATGGATAAGTGAAGAAATAAAAGGACGTGGAGAAAATTAAGGATAAATTGTTTAAGGAAATAAGAAGAGCATTTGATTGATTGGATTCATTTCAGTACATGGCTGTGCATCGTGAAGTAGCACCGAAGGAGGTGTTAAAAGTGTTCTGTAATGTCATACCCAGCCCATATGATACATCAAGGATGATGGGAGGCACACCATACTTTTCAATTTAACTATATTTAACGCAATATCCAGTCCATATTACATGTACTGTCAAGGACAGGGCCATCAGCACAGAGCTCTAACCATCCTCCCCATTGGCTGTATGTGGCAGCAAGGGGCTGGGACAAGAGTAAGGTGGAAGAGGCTGTAATAAGAGAGAAGAACTTACTGTTGGCTCAACCAGCTGATATGCATGAGCATTCTGGGACCTTGAGGTACTGAAAAGAATTTCCAAGAAGGCGTTAGTCTAACCCTCTATGAGTGACACTTGGCAAGGCTAGTTTAGTGACTGCAGGTTGCTGTGTTCCTTCAGTTTTGCGGCCATGGTTGGTGCCGCAGGAGTAGGAACAGCTGTAGGGGAACTGCTCTAGTTAACTAGCAGTTGCTGTCAGGCACTGCTTATTTGAGAATGAGTTGGATGGTGGTTACATGTGGCCTGCATCTGCATTCAGGGGTATTTTTTTAAGCCCAATTAAACCACATAAGGTCAGTGACCATGGTTGGGTAGGCACTGCTCCTTCTAGTTTTATTTAGTTTGCTGCGTGACTTCAGCTTGTAGCCTCATTATTACACACACTCACTACACTAAGCCTGGGCAAAGCACTACGCTACGCTCGCGTAGTTTGTGAAGTTCGCGCTACTTCGCACTACGCGAATTGCACGTAGCACAGTGCTTGCTCGCGGTCCTCAACGTCAAGTTGGCGACCGCGAGCAAGCAAAATGACATCCCGGCAAGACTTTTTCCTTGTTCGCGATCAGCAACATCATGTTGGCGATCGCGAGCATGGAAAATAAACCTCCTGGCGAGATTCCCAACGCGAGAAGGTCAGGTTTCTCATTGCGAGTGGTCGCGTATGCTCGCGACCGCTCGTGATGAGAAACTACCAGTTCGCCTTGAGAAAGCTGCTGCTCGAGTAAAAATCTACTGGAGCAGCAGAAAACTACAGCTCGCACTGTGCAAGATGCCGTTTTCAATGACTGCACAGTGCCGGTTGCTTGTCCGCACTGTGCAATCATTGAAAACAACATCTTGCACAGTGCGAACAAGGTACTACGCAGTTCGCGAAGTGCTACGCGTAGCTCGCGTAGTGCGAAGTGCACTTTGCGTAGCTTCGCGAAGCGCTACTTCGCGAACTACGCCCAGGGTTACACTACACATGGGTTCAGTTCAACCAGATTGCTTACTGACAATTTCAGGGCCTTCTGTTGGGTAATTGGTGGTCATGCGAAAAACACTCCACTACCTTTGGTACCTAGGAAATGAATGTCACCTTGTGATATGTAACGGGTGTGTAAAGCTTTCAAATAATTCCAGTACCTGGGAAGTGAGTGTTGTCTTGTGGGGTGTGGATGGTGGTCGTGGGGGCCCTCCGGTGTCTTTGGGTCAGGTTTGTGCTCTACGAAGCTGCAAAAAAGAAAAGAGAATAAAATAGAAGGATAGCAGTATAAAAGAAATGTCCTTCTGTCGTACTTTGATATTTGGGACCGCGTAGGAGACAGGGCCCTACCCCTGTTTATTCATGTATTAGCAAACCGCGATTGGTGAATGCGGTATTTACAAGCGCTTTGCATAACGTCCCATTGCCAAATGCACTATGTATACGTTATTATACATTGACTCCGTGGGTTCCATCTTGGAGCGGTGGCCATCTTATAGTTGCCCTCACATAGACAAACACATTATAAGCAAGTACGGGCCTTTAGAATACATGTACTTTCTACTTGACTTCTCCATGACCTGGGCAGCTGGTCTCCGCTGCCCCAGGTCAGTCCGGTCTCACGAGCTCCCCATCCTCCGGCCACCTGTGATTAGCATCAGGGCATGACACACCATAAAACCTTTCTCATCCCACACAAGCCTCCGGCTAATCTCTTTCACACCTGACTGTTCCTGCTTTATGGGCTGTTTTTCTAAACAGGAGATGCCCATGTTCAACTAGGGCCTGTTGATATCTGATGTGGGATCTGAGCCTTGCTGGGTAAATAATTGCGGGCTGGTTTAACTGGAATGTGGGATGGTCATCATGACTCTGCTCTTTCGTTTGTAATATATACTTATTAATGACCATACCATAAACTGAAGAAAGTGTGCCTGAGGCACAAGATTGTGTATATAAGGGAAGACTGTTTTTTGTTCTGGAGACTGCCTCATTCAGTTGCTAAGGCTTCTGTGCGACGTAGTCTCACTCATTTGAGTTTAATAAAGATGTCTTTTCATATTTCAGCTTCTGTTGCCAAGTTCTTTGTGATATTATCAAGATATGCAGAATTTTATAATACCACATCAGGAAGTACTCGAAGTCATAGGGTGCTACCCCTAGCACCTCTGGGGTCTCAAAAATTGGAGTACTTCAGTTGGCGCCCACCAGCTGGGCCTCATCGGAGAAGTGACTTTCTGTGGGAGTGATCTTGTCAGGAGACTGAAATCTACTGGAAGGACAGAACGGGATTCTACCAAGAAGGTACTCTGTGCACAGGGATTCTGGAGATTCTTTGATTATGTAGTCCGGTATATTTCTGCTCTTCCTGATTTTGATCCTCCACATGATGTCACTCAAAAGGTGAGAAAAAGAACCCTTTTGGCGTGAGTATTATAAAAGACGTTTGGGCATGTAGAACTTGACAATTAGAATTTGGATAACCTTTTGATTATTAAGAATAAGAATTAAGTATAAGTGGGTCGCTCCCAGTCCTTTGGTTCTTTGGGTCTTTAATTTGGTTATCGCAATTACCAAAGCCGAGGGGTTGGTTTCTTGGTTTCTGATTTGGTCATTGCAATTACCAAAACCGAGGGTCTCGCATATTTGCGAGTTTATTGGTAGAGATAAACCCTTGAAGTTTGAAGCTAGATTAGTGAGCTATAAGATGCCTGATCTTAGCAAATTGGGAAATGTAGCTTTTGGTGTGTATAGGTTTGGATATGCGAATTGCAATTTGCGTAGGCAGGTAATGAGGAGATATTTCTCCATTTGGTTTTGATTATAATACTTGCGTTTTCCGCAGTATTTTTGGCATGCCTGTTTGTAAGCTCACATGGAAAAATGTGTTGCTTTTTGTTTTAAAAGGTACCATAGTGTGGGAAATATCTAAATAGGTTAGCTTTAAAAACATATTTCTTCCTTGGTGATTTTGTATCCCCAGGGAATTAAAATATGACATAATACAAAACAAGGATCCTTCGTTCTGCGCAGTTTCACGAATGAAGATATGCACAACGATTTTGTGTGGTGTTCTGCTAGGCAGAGCTAGTGAATTGAGCGCATTCACTACTTCTTGGACATGCATCTGTCTGTGGGGCTGTTCATGCAGCCTTTTGGAACACTATTGAAAAGCGTTGCTTGTAAATATGACCTACAACAGTATTTGCAAATGGTTTGTTTTAAGTATAGTCTGTGAGCTGTTCTTTCTTTCTGTCATGCGTATTGATTTGTAAGTCAACTGTGTGTTTAAATGTCTGTGGTTTTTTTATCATTAGTGCAACTTCTGTAAGTAAATTGCGACGGCGCTATTTATGAAAAATGGCTAAAGCGCGCTGTATTGTCTGTTTAACCCTTTTCTGTTTATGTCTGAAATGAGCTCAATATGTGTTTGTGGGTCTTCTGATGTTTCCAATCTGTTAAGTAAATTGTTGGTTAATTAATATCAAGTACAAAACTTAGAAAAGGAATCCAGAAATGAACCATGTGATGTGCTAAAATAGCTATATGGTGCTCTTTAATTTATAGAATGAGCAATTGTGCACATATACAAAACTGCTGTTAAATGCTTGAAGGATAAAATTAGAAACACATTCAATAGATATAAATCATGCCCCAAAAACGAAATTATCTATTTTTTGCAAAAGTAAATAAATTTATATCATTTTCCTTAGATGCATTGTATTAGATGTTCACAGGCAAACTTTTCAGCTGCAGTATATTTGATAGGAATGCTCCTTCAGCCAGCACTTTCCCAGTTAAACACGGGTGGAATTTTGCAGAACCGTCCTTTTAAATGAAAGTGGCGCAAAAAATGTAACGCGTTTCAAGTTGGGCTTATGCGCTTAGGCGTGTGAGTTAATGTGTCCAAAATGATAGGCAAGGGATGCAGCTTGTTTTTTATACATGGAATTATCACAAAAACGAATAATTGGGATTTTTTTAAAGAAAATTATTAATCATGGGAAAAATTATTTTAAAAAAATAAGTGCTTTTCAAAATCGTTTTTTGATATTTATAAAGCTTAATACTCATACTATGACCTCCTAGCATTAAAATTTGATTTAAGTTGTGTTGCATCACTAAAATGACAAGCATTCGCGCGTACAATTTTCCCTTGGCGCAGGCGCAAACAAGCTCATTTTTATAAAGTATAAGTTATTATTTCCAATGCCTGACTCATGGGTTATGTAATAGACATTCTGGTAATGCATATTACGCAAGAAAATTGTAGGATATTCATTTTTTAATGCTTAAAATATCAAAGTCGAATTTGGGTAAAAAGACTGTTTCAATTGCATTTTCTTTCATTCAGAGTACTGTTTAAAGTGTCTCAGGCTTCAGTAAATGCATACGTTTAGGTTTTGATATATATTTACAGGTTGTGCCTTCTTATGATTCAATGAGTCAATGTGCCAGTACAAAGGCTTGTTTTAATATCAGGGTTGAAGGTTCTAACTTTAGCTGTGTCTGTCACGATACTACTGAACACGCTATGAAAAACAAGACCTTTTTAAAAAACTTGGGGAGATTAAATAAAATATGGTGTCGCAACCCGCAACTATTTGATGTTAATAAAAAACGGCCTTAATGGAGTCAGCACCCACATAGAGAAAGAGAAATGGAGAATGTTTTTTTTTTGATGAAGGAAATAGAGGATGTTTGTGAGCAGGTACGTGATGAAGTCAGTAATGATAGAGGGGTGGAAAAATGTAGAACTACGGTTATAGGAACTGGGTAATACGTAGGAAGGAGAAGAACAATTGGGAAAGTACAATGCCGTGGAGGGAAGAGAGATGATGAAGGGGAGTAATAAAGACATGAAGAGTAGCGTGAGGAAGGTTGTATTGACGAAGGGAATAAAGAGGAATGTGGTACCGGTTTGAGTAAGTAGGAGGGGAAAGATGAGATTGCAGGTTCTAGCAGTAGGGGTGAAAATATTGTAATTACCTGGCGGGAGGCACTGAGTTTCATATGCTAATATGAAAGCGATAAACAGAGCTTGAATAAAGGCAAATGACTAAATGATGAAGAAAATATCAAAACTCATTGCGAATACAATTCACAGTGCCAGTGGACTGGGGCAGAAAGCGGTCTCACTTGCTGGAGTTCAGTCTAACTTTAGCTGGGCCTCCTGAGACATTCATTCATTTAAGGTTGATGAAATGTATATCATTGCATAGGATTGCAACAAGCATTTATTCTAAAAACTGGTATGTGTGTTATTAAGTTTTGTGAATTATTCACAGTACATGTAGTTTAACAATCTGGGAATAGGGATAATTGTTTAGCGCCTAAAAAGGAGAAATTATTTTTCAACATAGAGCGAATTATTGCAAGTTAGGAGGAATTAGGAAGGCCTTCTGGCTTTGACGAATTCAGAGTGTCAGAAGCTGGGGGATGGGAGAGCTGCAGAGGCTGGCTCGGTCACACTGCTGAGATGCTATCTTTCCCGTAAACAATGGAGTTGACATTTATGACCTTTTAAATTAGGGCCTTGCCTCTGTGGAATGCAGAATGACCTTGCTACACGGGCCTCTAAAGGTGGGGTTTCTGGTTTCGCCATAGCATCGCTAAAACTAACGAACTCAATTCCACCGGGAAAATACAGCAAAGGGGTTTTCTTTGAAAGTCCAAACATCATGTTAAATGCTTTGCTGATACATTGGTGCTCTAAAAAAAGAATATAGGATGATGCCTGCTATAGTTGCTCTTCTTTAACAGAAAACGAAGTGTTGCATTAAGTCTTAGACAGACAAAAAGATTCTAAAATGTTTTTTTAAGGCTACATGCCTAAATGTGAACGAATTGCTATCATGAATTGTTCTTGCTGGTCCTGTATGTTAGAAGAGCAACAGTAGAGTTATGTTTGACAGCAGATTTCCATTGCCTGGTGATCTACTGTCAAAAAGGAGGGTAAGTATTTTAAACCTGACAAATTAAACAGGCCCAAATATTGGGTTTTGGGCTGCAGATTTACAGTGCATAAAGTACATGACATGGTGTTGTGTGTCACCGCTTTTTACATATGCTATTGTTTTGTCTATGCTTTTTTTGTGCTTGATATACAGCAAGTATATCTGATGGCTTGATGTTTTGTGCGTTTTTATTATTTTTTGCATGTTTTCGTTGTTTTTGTTGCTGCTTTTTATACTATTACAAGTTTACCTGTGTTGTGAAGGGGATGGTCATGACGATGCCCATCGCTACGCAACAGTTGGTTGAACTTGTTCTGGTTACTAAATTCCACAGCTAATGATATTTTCATGCTGTGAGCATGAGAGACAACACTTCACCAGTGCATGTCTAAATTGGCTATAATGGTATTACAGAAAACTAAAAGAGATCTACAGGATCAAAGTGTGTCACCTGTCACCTGTCACCTGTCACGTTACTGCCCTTCCCTTAAAGGAACAGGCAGCCCTACATTTATGTATCCTTGATTGGACCTAAGGATGAAATTATAGACCTGTGACTCAAGGTGGCCTAATTTCTATATTACATTAGGTAATGGTGTCCTGTCTCCTAAATAGCATATGGCCTTTGCTTCTTAAAGGGAAACTAGGTTTTCATTTTTCCCTGCAGAAGGAACTGGAACATTAGCTAAGATTACCGTATATGGTGTAGTCGCCAGCGGTAGAGTTAAAACGTATGTGACTTTGGCCTTTTGTGTATCACCCGTACTCTTGGTGATGTCACATGCCTGACTACCACCCAAGTAAATTCTTGTCCTTCCTATAGATTTTTATTTTTTATTGCTTTTGTTTCTTCCCTGCCCAATGTCACATTATGCTTAGTGATTGGGGATTTCAGTTGTGTCCTAGTTCCAATTCCCTTTTCCGTATTCCTTTCACCAGTCAGCCCATTTATTATTGTAGGTGTATTGTTCAGGTACATACTTCCAGACTGCAGTGATGCACCAGGAACCCCCATATTATGTACAAATTCCCTTTTTGCATGACCAGACTGGTTTCCAAGAATTTTCCTTAGGCCTGCTTCAATGTTTTCCAGCCTGACTGTCAGGATAGCGATAGACTGGCTAACTGACTCAATATTATAGTAAGACAAGTTTTCCATACCAATAGGAGATATCTTACGTTTACCCTTTTGAACATGACAAATTTTCAATGTCTATTTTTTAATCTAGCTTTTACCCTTTTGTTCCTGCTGCTTTAATTTTCGGTGGGATCAGAAGTTTCTAATCATGCAAATATCAGGACCCTCTAGTTCTTGTCTTTTGTTTTCATATCTGACTATTAGCCTGTGTATTGCCTAGTGCACCTGATGTGAAAGGTTTCTACATGCCTATGATAATCTGTATCATGTGATTTCTCTATTGAAATGTCCTAGATAAGGAATTTAGAAACACTTATATGTAATCATTCAGTAAAAAAAAAATGTGTTTGCCCTATTAGACAATGCCACCATATGTGAAGACATCCATTTTAGATAGAATTCTCGTGTAGTTATCTACCCTTAGATGATGGAGGCTCTCACACGGAAACCCAATTGAAAAGCTTAGAGGCACTGTTTGCCTACTGCCTTTTTATTTGTATTGCTTCCTGAGAAAGACAGTGTATTCTGAACCAAAATTGTCCCATGGCGTGTGGCCACTCCTTTGAAGGACCGCAGGCCACCTGTTTACAGTCCCCTTGTTATACAACAAACTGTTTAAAGCATCGCACTTGCTTCATCAGAAGGCGTTCAACATCAGAAAAGAAGGAGGAGCTGGTTTTGCCACAGAACCAGAATTCCAGTGCAAAAGAGCGCCTGTCATGTGCTGGTAACCTCTGACAGTGTGCAGTCCCTTGAGCCCCTTGGCCTGAGTTTTTGGCCACACACCCCCCTCTTTTCCCTTTGCTCCAATGGAAGTGCAGTGCACCGGCGGATCCAAGATTGACAGAAGGCACTACATTCCAGTGCCTATAGAAGAGCAGCCTGAGCGTCCTCTGACACTGAATGACGAGTGTTGGAGTCTGAGAATGGTCCCGAATCTGCACGAGATGACCTGTGCCCTTGATCAATGGAGAGCACACTACCTGTAGTGCCTGCCGCAAAGGAAAAATACTGGCGCACTGCCTTGAGATATTGAGACCTTTTTTTCGAGTGAGCTGTGGGTGTTTGCCAGGAGGGCACTCCAACTAAGCAGTACTTTTCTCATGAAAGGCTTGAATGAAGGGGCCCAGGCAAAAGAAAACAACAGAAGAAGATTTGATGGACAATAGAAGCCTGCCAGAGAGGCTTTTTGAACGGACTCTGGGCATAGGTGGTTTCACAAGAGGTTTCCGTGTGATTGTATAGACTAGGTGTTAGAAGACTGTTTGTCTTGCTGGCATTGTCTAGTATGAGCAAAATAAAATCCATTTTCTGTGGAAGAATACCCCCTTTTCACCTCAGATCATTGATGAGGGTCACCACTGTTTCACCTGAACATACAAAAATGTATAGGAGCCCTAAAATGTTACTAAATATTTCATTTGTAATAGTGGTCGCTACTTTCTCCCGTTGTCTATATATTCTTAATAACGTGTTTTCTAGTGTTTTTTTAAACATGACGTTGTCATTTATGGGTGGGATTGATTTTCTCTACTCAATTGACTTCTGCACCCTCTGCCCAACCTATGTCTTTTCCCACTACTGTTTCTTTGCACTCTTTTCACCCTTTTCCTGAACATGAGCAGGTTAAAAGATCAGAATTCGTAAGCAATTCTTTTGTACAGCTTCTGCATCGACACTAGTTAGTAGTAAACATCACTAATTGTTGGGGGTGTGATCTTATGCCACCTAGATAGAGGTATTCCTTATTTTGTCCTGTCATATGTGGCCTTTGTGCTTCTTCGTGTTCAAGGAGACCTGTCCAGAGAGAGAGTTACCAAGTACTAGGATTTTGCTCCATCAGCTACATCTTGATGATCTGGTGAATGTAGACCTGGACTAAGATCAGTATGAGTATAGTGATTGCCTATGTAAGGGCAAAAGGAGGGTCTGTCGTACTTTGATATTTGGGACCGCGTAGGAGACAGGGCCCTACCCCTGTTTATTCATGTATTAGCAAACCGCGATTGGTCAATGCGGTATTTACAAGCGCTTTGCATAACGTCCCATTGCCAAATGCACTATGTATACGTTATTATACATTGACTCCGTGGGTTCCATCTTGGAGCGGTGGCCATCTTATAGTTGCCCTCACATAGACAAACACATTATAAGCAAGTACGGGCCTTTAGAATACATGTACTTTCTGCTTGACTTCTCCATGACCTGGGCAGCTGGTCTCCGCTGCCCCAGGTCAGTCCGGTCTCACGAGCTCCCCATCCTCCGGCCACCTGTGATTAGCATCAGGGCATGACACACCATAAAACCTTTCTCATCCCACACAAGCCTCCGGCTAATCTCTTTCACACCTGACTGTTCCTGCTTTATGGCCTGCTTTTCTAAACAGGAGATGCCCATGTTCAACTAGTGCCTGTTGATATCTGATGTGGGATCTGAGCCTTGCTGGGTAAATAATTGCGGGCTGGTTTAACTGGAATGTGGGATGGTCATCATGACTCTGCTCTTTCGTTTGTAATATATACTTATGAATGACCATACCATAAACTGAAGAATGTGTGCCTGAGGCACAAGATTGTTTATATAAGGGAAGACTGTTTTTTGTTCTGGAGACTGCCTCATTCAGTTGCTAAGGCTTCTGTGCGACGTAGTCTCACTCATTTGAGTTTAATAAAGATGTCTTTTCATATTTCAGCTTCTGTTGCCAAGTTCTTTGTGATATTATCAAGATATGCAGAATTTTATAATACCACATCAGGAAGTACTCGAAGTCATAGGGTGCTACCCCTAGCACCTCTGGGGTCTCAAAAATTGTAGTACTTCACTTCTTGGTTACAAGGGCTGTGTGTGGCGCAATATAAGTTATATATATATACAAATATGTATTTCTTTTCCTTCTTTCAGAGCGCCATGCACATTATTTTATTTCAGTTCCAGTGCACTTGCGATTGTTATGCACTGCGTTCTCGGTTCCTACTTGGTGGCAGCTTATAGGTGCCATGTACACTGAATTCTTGTTGGGGTTCTACACACTGTCAAGTTTTAGTGTGACTGGTTATAGTGCAGTTCATTTGCTTCTATATTTTACTTTTGGTAGCAGCTATTTACCACCAAGTAAATCGTAATTCTTTTCCTCTGCTATTTACTTGATGGCAACTAAATAGTAGAAATTATTTCATATTTAGCTGGCACCCTTGAAAATAGCAGATAAAGATAGCTATTTACCCGGCCAGTGGCTAAGTGGTAGAGGTTTTGCATTGTTTGGCTGGCGGCTGTGCAAACTTCCCTATTTACACACCAACTCGCTAAATAGTAGAGATTCTGCACTTTTCAGCTCACGACCATGCAAGTAGCAAATAAACTTCACAATCTACTCGGTCACTGGTTAAATGGTGGAAATTCTGCAATGTTTGGCTGGTGGCCATGCAAATAGCAAAAAATGTCACTTTTTGCTGGGTTTACCAGGCTGCCTGCGAGACAGTAGAGATTTTACACATTTTGGCTGGCAGCCATGCAAATAACAAGGAAGGTTCGCTATTTACATAGCCACCATCTAAATAGCAGTGGTTGGCTGGCAGTCAAGCAAACACACTTCACTCATTACCCAGCTGCTGGCAAAACAGCAGGTATTTACAATTAGGCCAGCCCATGTAAATAGAAAATAAATGTCATTATTTATGTGCTGCTCGTTAATAATCTACCAAGAAGATATCTGGGTGGGCGGACCCCATACGAAATGCTCTTTGGCATTAAAATGCTAAGTTGTGCCAGACCTTGATGGTCTAGATGTTGTGGCGGCTGTCGCAACATTTGACGTAGAAAACCATTCGACTATGTTACAGGAACTACAGACCTACAAAATCACGCTGGCTACAGATCATTCTCCCTCGTCCACTGAAGCAGCGGTCCTGATTCCTGTTACTTGCTGGCTTCCTAAAGTTGGTGATCTGGTCAGAGAAAAGCTGGAGAACAAAAGGGAATTTGGTCCCTCTTATTGTGCACCTGTCCCAGTTCTTGGATTAAAGGGTACTCGTACAGTAATTTTGCCTCCTTTGCCTGGCCACAAGGAAAACTGATTTATTTCTATTGAAAATGTCACGCTACACTGTATGGCCCATTCTGAATAATGGGCCTATGAGCATTCCTCGTTGGGATGTTTCTTTGAGTCTAATGACTTCGCCTGCTTCACCGTCAGCTACACAACTGGAAAGTGATGTGGAGACTCCTGTCGATTTGTTGTCCATAACTCCATCAGCTTCAATCGCGCATGAATATGCCTCTCCACCTTTTGAGCTTACTGAACGGAAATCCGCTCCTCTTCTAATACAGAACAGCCCCCATTGTTTCACCTGGGTGCCAGTGGTTATTATATGGACAGACATAGCTTTTCCTCAACTTCCACTTCATATTTAGCTTCCACTGAACAAGAGCCCCCAACTCGTATTTGCATTTTCATCTACTGGTTTCGTTTAACTTATCTGGTTCCTCCTTGGACGTACATCTGGATGGTGCTTACGATGGTGTTTCTCTTTATGTGGATTGGTTTTGTGATAGTCTTTTTTCCTTCTAATAAATGGCCATTACTTACGTGAACGCTCTGCAGCCCATCTGGAAGATGGAGTATTGGCCCGACACACTTTGTCTCATAAAATGAAATGGGATCAAACATCTGTCAATATTTCATCATTTCCAGTTAGTGATGGTACCAATTGGGACAAAATTCCATTCGAAATATAAGGTCCGACTGAGATAATTCAAATTTCATATGTGTTTCATGTTTCTTTAGGTGATATCATCACACCAGGAATACATTCAGACAACTGGGATGTCAACACAGTCCGTTCTCTGTTTTCAGATTAGAAATATTACACAGTTTTTGAGACTGAAGATTTGTATTTAAATTCTGCAAACTATGCTGACTAATTCTGTTTCCAATATCATGGTCATCAATATTTAGACAAAACAAATACTGTCAGACTTGTAGTGAATAATACACAATGGGAATATTGTATTTAAAGGGAGTTTACAGACACAAAAAAAATAAGTTTGTGTATTTTTCTGGATATAATCTTTCAGACTAGACATCGTTGTATTACAAACTGAATACACAAACACATTCGAAATTTATGTTGACCCAAACTAAATTGATATACTCTTCTTCATTCATAACCGACCTGTCCCTGAAGGGGTATGATTACTGGAAGGACACCACTGATTTGAAATTAATATGGGGTACCAAAGGTTGGCAGGTCCAGGGTACTGAATCATTACATCGTGCTTGTTTATTTCCATCACAGTTGATATTTTTAAATGACATGGTGCAACAGACTACATGTTTTGGTTTAGCTACTACTAAAAATTTGAATGCTCCCTGACTTCCACAATTGTCTGCCTATGGCGCATGGCCACACTACAAAAATTATTCTATGGCCTCCCTATATGACATAGTTCTAAATGGTACTATTAACTCCTCTGACAGTAATCAGTTTGGTTGGTTGATGTGGCCAATAAGTACCAATGCGTGTCAATTACGCTTTTCTAACGCTTCCACCACGTTTACGCTCAGTATACCTGACCCTTGCTTCCCTCAGTCACATACCGTTACTATGTACTCAGTTGGTAAATTATGCCAACAATGGTTAGGACACTCCACATTATCATCTGTCAAACAACATTTGTCTCTTTTAAATGGGGACATAGATTTTCCCAACTTCATTTTGGGGCGTAAATCCCCTCATAATAAAATTTATATTTCCTGCATATAATTAATTTTGGAAACTGTCCCAAATGGAAGCTGCTTTCCGCTTATGACAACTTGATCAGGATAATTTACGCAAAGGTCTTGATGTGGTTGATAATAGCATTAACACATTGTCTTCTCGTATTTACACACTGGATACAATTGTTTCATCTGTGATTGATATCATACAAAATGATGCATCTGTGCTATACCATGGTCAAAATCAATTACGGTCTATAATGCAGTTTGGTTGGACATTGTAAATATTGAAAAATGGAAAAGTTCCATGGGATTATTAGAATGATTCTGCCTTATTTTTTACCATTTATTCTGACAAATAAACAGAAGCTTATGTCTATGAAAGCTGCAACATACAGTATGTTGCACATTGAAAAGTTAGATCAGTTACCTTTCACTATGACTGAGACAGAATCTTCGGTCTGGTTAATACATGGGGTTATATCATTGCCTATTTCCCTGTTCCAAATCACAGCATGCATGAAGCATTATCCGATTGGTAGGTATGTACTGCTTGGTAGTACTTTTCTCAGTGAATTATGATCATTACCCTTTCAATTCCGCTCTCAACATAAGGAGAAGGAAGTATTCCTTACAGGGGAGGACTGTGATTCTACTATAGGAAATTCCTTAGTATGTAAACAAGTTAAATTGCATGGCGCTTGCAACGTGTCAGCCCATAATTTGGCCTGTTTTTAAAAAGGAACTCCAGTCTCTACGATAATACCCATGCTAACTTTGCTTTCTAAATGTAGTTATCTTATCCTGAATAACCATAATTGCTGCATCTTGCGGGCAGGCATCGCGTATATAGTAACTGTTTCCCAACGTGTTACATGTTGCAGCAATGTTCTCTTTCCACCCCCACGGGGAGTTGTTGATACCTCGCTGTGGTCTTAAATTCCAACTTTGAAGACAGACGTCAACAAGTTAAGCAGACTCAAAGCGCTATTGTTTCAGCAAGAAGTCGCTCTCCCATCGGCGAGAGAGACCTTCGAATTGCAGGTGGCGAGAACTTAAAGTGAGATTCAGTCACTGCTGAATACAAATCTCCCACTCCATTTTGGGGTGTTAATACACCAAACATTTAATGGGTCTGACACTGAAGGACTAGCTCATTTTTTCAAACTTGTGGGATCCGGCCTGGTGTCATCACTTCAGACTATATTTGGTGTTATAGCTGCTTTTATTCATTCTATTTTTTGGTGGATTTTCCCTGGTGTTCTTGCTGATTGGCTGTCCACTGCTTCTTTTCTGCCTGCTACGTAATGGCTGCCCATCCTGTGGTTCGGCCTAGCCCTGTACAATTGCGGCTGTACCATGAATGAAAGCAGCAGCTTTTTGGATGCCTCTTTGGGAATCAGTTATCGTTTCAACTTCCGCTATGCCTACACCACCTGCGTGCAACCTGTGTTCTACTGTCGCCGGTGCCCCTTCAATTAGGCCCTGGATATATGCCTCTCCAATACATCTTTTGTTAACCTGGATTATGAACTGTTGGTGGGTCCATGTGGGCCCACAACCCGGACTGTTCCGGGGATGACCGCTTGATGTATGCAGTTACTCTTGGAGTTCTGGCTGGTTTGAGTACCTTTGCTTCTGCGCAGAGCCTCTTACAGCAGTGCGTCCTTTACACAGGTTGCCCTCTAATGCTCCTCGAAGCACAGTTTTATGAGGAGCACATCCGTTCATTCATTTTGCTTGATTGGATGGCAACCCTCTTTGGGGGAAGGGATGCGGATGCCGTTTTTAGAACTGATTGCCTTGTACAGTACACATGATCTTTTCGCTTTCGTTGGACAGTCATAGTCTGACTTGGGAAACCACCTACAAGGTGGTCTTTTGACATTTTTAGCTGCACCTTCTAAAAGCTTTTCCATTCTTTTTTACTTTTTGTTCAGCTTAATTCTAAACTAAATTAACAAAACAAGCATTTACAATGCAATGGTCTCGGCAATATTATAGGTAGAGCTATTGGTATTGCTCATTATTTTTTTAATCATTTTTGTATCCCTAAATAAATGGCATTGTCATTTCTATTGGCATTAGTTTTTTTTTGCATATGTGATACCTCTGCACTATCCGCAAAGCCTATTGGAGAAGGGCTGGAAATAGCTATACAGATTAACAGCACAATATACCCCAGGCGAAACCTTAATTCAACGAATTCCAACCCGATGGAACATCGGTCATTCAAGCCATGAAATACAGAAGCAGATCACTGTGAGTACAAGGCATGGGGCTGTAGAAGATGATCAGCCCCTCCCTGAGCTCTGAACCCCATCCTTTGGCCTTTCAGAAACGCGTTAAAAAACTGACCATTTCGGCCGCTTTCTATACTGGCCTGTCAGATTAAGAGCGGCTGAGACTGCAGAACATCTGCTACAGCAACCTACCTTACTTATTAGACGTTCTTCCACACTAGCAGGCTTTTTCAAACTGAACATGGCTCCATTTTCCCTTACTCTCCGAATTAACCGAAAGGTTACACATATAACACATTTCTAAGCTCTAAAATAAATACATTAGATAAATATATTAATGCAGGCGCGCAACACCCATTGGACTCAAAGGGCTTCAGCCCCCCCCCCCCCCGTCGTGTGCGGCAGCCCGGGATGAGACACCTTCCCGGGCAAAAAAGCAGCCGCACCCGAGCACTTCACAGGTCTTTGAATGACCATTTGCATGTTAATGAGGCCTTGCTGTTGTTTCACCCCTTCTAAGAGCCCCTGCAGCTCCACTCTGCCAATTGCTTAAAGTTTAGCCCCCCCCCCCCCCGAAATTTTTGCTCAGCCCCCCCCGAAATTTGGCCCTAGTTGCGCCTCTGTATTAATGGATACATAAATAAATCAGAGAGGCTCTTTCATTGGGGTTCATACCCCCTTCATTTCACACCAGAATTTCTCAAATGCGCAAATCTAGGATTTGAACTTTAGTGCAGGATGATCTCCCAATGTTAGGAAATTAGATAATATGGTCATTTTCCAAGTTCCAATTGTACTAAGTCATGCTGGGTTTTGTCTCAGTTTTTAGTAAAAAGCGCAACAACGTCATCTGCTCCGGGACAAGTCACCCAGAATGTGGCGCAAAAAGCTTCAGATTTCGCGCTGCACTGTTAAGTGGACTGGATAGATCAGAGCGCGCCAAGGCCTAACATGCTGAACACATGTACATGTATTTCATTTTAATGCCCTTCTTATGTGAGATAGCCAGGCTTTATCTCACGCTCTCCTCGGTGCGCAGAGACCGCCATACATCCAGGGAGGCTCCGGCTGCCGTGTCAGAGGGCTTCCACTCGCAGCTCTCCTTCGTGATGAACGAGGCTGTTCATCTAAACAAATAAGCACTTCAGAGGGCTCCCCCCTTACAGAGCTGTTAATCACGGGAGCCTGTGTTATTGCCGCAGTGCTCGAGGGCTGAGCCTGAGCAGCTTCCCTGCACCGCCTGGTGCTTACCCGCCGCTCTGGCGCGAGCTGAACATAACCACCGCGTCACATCTCACAGAACCATTTCCTTCTTTCTTTTGCTTATTATGTTGCGCGGTGTGACATGCCGCAAGGGTTACACACGACTAGGGGTTGCCATCTTTCGCGGGTGACGGTGCCCACATTTGGATTTTGGGCAAAGGTGTGTGTATATGCAACCCCTTTGGAAATAACGCCATGTATTGTTTCTCGCACACCCAAGTTATTCTATTACTCCCACATAATTTCAGGGCTTTGCTTCCATAAAATCTGCAAAGCTACTTTTAAAACTTTGAAAGCTTTCTGAAGTGTAAAAGTTTAACAAGATATGTGCCGAACACGGGAGCCGAGAGCAGGGGGAGAGGACGCCATTAAAACCACTGCCTTTCTCCGAGGCGAAGCATAAATGCCTCGGAGAAACGCAGTGGTGTTTTCAGATTTGGGGGCGTGTTTCTTTTTCTCTCCTCTTGCCATTGGCTGGAGGAGAGAAAAACACGCCTAAAAAAGGCGTTGCTAAAAAGTAGAAAGAACAGCAAGAACACACCCCCGAATCTGAAAAAGACGGAGCCTATTTGGAGGGACGGCTCTCTCCTCCAATGGCGGGCCTCCGTTTAGGAAGCCAGCCAATGGAGGAGAAGCAAAAAGAGAGGCGGGCTAAATAGCCACTCTAGGAAACATTAAATCTTCCGACTTCCGGTTCTGCCTTCGGCAGACCGGTAGTCCTCGACCTAAAAAGGAAAAAAAATATATATTTTTTTATTTATAGCAAATAGCTTTGGCTCTGCTTACTTACATGTTCTCTTAGCATCAGTGCTACTGACATAACATGATAGTTCAAATAAATATTAGAAACTATTTTGTGTCTCTGTCAGACTTTATTGTGTGGCAAAAAGAAGAGTGCGAGTGTAAGCATTTTGCATCGATACTGTGATTCCTGAGAGAGTCGGCAGTGTTGTGTTCTGGGGTGTCCAATCATTTGCTTCTCTGTGAGTCTGTAGGAGAGCGAGTGAGACACTGTAGCTAGTCGGTCCTGGGCTCGTGAGCACTAAGGTGGTGGGTAGGCTTAGCCCATATACACCGAGGTCCCATAATCCTGCGCATAGTTCTGTGTATGTGCAGAATCCCTGCAACAATAGCTCTTATTAAAATGGTGATACTACCAAGATGTTTGAATGCTTTACAGGGAGCCATGAATCAGATCCCCCAGGGAGTATTCCAGGAACTGAACTGTCTGTTGGTGGGGCTCCTGTGGGCTAGTAAATGAGGTAGAATAGCCCTTAATACCCTTAAAGAAGAGTGGGATAGGGGCAGGATGGAGGTTCCAGACCGGGAACTGTATTTTCTAGCGAGCACCTGTGGCATGCTATACTTGGCTAGATGGTGAGGCCAATTGGAAAAGAGCGCATTTGGAGGGCACACATGATGGTCATCAACTGCAGCCACTATTTATGAGGGGAGGAGATATCTTTGCTACCTTCCCATGCCTGATCCGACTATGGAGCCGCCTGTGGGAGAGAGCAGATGCCGTATGCTCCCGACCTAGATTTATGGATAATGCGCACATTTGAAGAAATAGCTCGGACAATGGCAGTTGACAAGTGGCAGACAGGGGGGCTTTATTATGCTGTTGGACCTTTACCCAGCAGGCTACTTTATCAAAATATGTAAGATTGCGATTGAGGCATTTGACTTGGGTAGAGGACAATTCCTCCGAAAAACCAAAATTGCAGCCATGGCACGCCAGCTACGGCCGTCGATCCTGGGGGCACCTGAACCTACGCAGACATCAGTGACTATTTTATCCATGGTGGGCAGATGTAGGTTCATAAAACACATATATCATGCGCTGTGTGCAGATATATGACTAGCGCAACTGCTAATAGAAGAGTCCTGGCAGCGTGTATGTGGTGGGTCTATTATGCCAAAAGCCTGGCTTAAAAGACATGTAGGAGTGGGCAAGGTGTCGGTTAGTGCAAGGTTTAAGCTGATTCGATATAAAATAGTTCATACGGCATATCTCTTCCCTGAAAGGCTGCACACTATATGTCCCACTAAAACTCCAGATTGTGTGAGGTGTGGCACCTCTGTGGCAGATTTTCTGCATGTGCTGTGGCATTGCTCAGCTCTCACTTCCTAATTGGGTGGAAATAGTATGCCACCATAAGCATGTAACGGGCTGGGAGGTGCTACACAAGATCTGACAGTGAATGCTGGGCCTGCTCCCCACTTCCCAAAGAACAAATTGCACAGATAATTTACCATGTTGGGACTCATGGTGGAAAAAGGACGCATTGCAATTGACTGGCTGAGTGCTAAGCTGGGTTAGAGGAAGTGCATACCAGGCAAACCTGCCAAGACACGAAAGTGGCTGATGACCTGCTTTGCTGGGGCGCCATGGTGCAGAAGCTGCTGGAACCTCACAATGAGACCAGTATGTGCGGGATAGTTAAATGAACAGTATGGTAAAGTGATTGACAGAAAGAAAGGGTGGATTCACAATGGACACTGAGTGGCCACTCATACTGTGTTACAGATGAGAAGTCCCAAGTGGAAGACTCACAGCATTTTTTCTATATCAGCCAAATAGACGATTGGAAGCTAGGGAGGTGGGAATGAGAGGGATGTGGACAATTTGGGCAGGTATGTGGTAAAAACTGGTATTTTTTTACCATTGTTGTTTTTTCTTTTTTAAGGACAAAACCGCTGTGCTTTACTACTGTAACGCGGACGGAAGCTGATGCCCACTTAATGTGATAAGAATATGTAATGCGTTGGAAGACAAATTGTTCTGTTATTTGTAATGTTTAGTTTACAGGCAAGTGTTGGAGTCTAAATATTTGTTATGTAGGAAAATGTTGCCATATGATGTACGCTGTCTCACTACTTGAAATAAAAAGAAATGTTCCCTGGTTTGCTTGTTCTTAGTCCATCTGCTTATGGTTCTACTAGACCATTTTGTCCTGGTCTTAGTTGTGGTACGTTTGGTCCTCATGTAACAGTGTTCTGGTACTGATCCCACTGATCTTGGTTTCATTAGCTCTCCCATTCCCTCAATCTTGTGCCCCATTCTAGTCCTACTAGTCCTCCTGGTTTGCTTATTCCACCTTTTTCTTGTCAATCCGACCATGGTCCCATCTATCATGGTTCCCCTAGTAATGGTCCTCTTGGGGCTGGTCTTCCTCATCCTCATGACACTGGTCCTGAGCCTGGTTCTCCTAGTTCCCATGGTCACCCTGATTCATATAGTCTGTGTCGCAGTGGTTTAGGATCCTCTTGAGTCTGACCCTTATGTACCTTCTGATCCTGGTTCCACTGAGTTAAGACTTTCTGGTCCATTATATCACCCAGGTCATTCTAATCTAGGGTCTCCAATTCCTGCTAGCCCAGGTCCTTTCTGGTTGTGGTCTTCCCGGCGGGTCTATCCACTTCTGGCCCCTTGTCCTCCTTGATCTGATCACTCTGGTGTTGTCAATCCTGCCTCAGGTCCTTCTTTCCATTGCTCTCTGTGTAATGGTCCTCTTTAATCTGTCTTTCTGGGTCTGCTACTCCTAGCCCTGGTTGTCTTCATTTGTCTGGTCCTGAATGGTGCTTTCAGGCCTGACTCATCATTGTAGTCCCAGGGCCTTCTCTCACACACACATACAAATCAAAATAGATTTACTCATCATTAATGTCTAACCACACACAGGTAAAACAAAATAGAATCCATAGAGCACTCAGTCAAATATACACACACAGGCTCCACTCACAACCTGTGCCATACTGACAATGAACATTTGATCTCATATGTGGGAATAAATGAACCCTGTTACAGGGCATTAATAGAATATTTTAAACAGGTATGAATCTTCTCATAAGGAGAAAGAAAAAAAACTTGTCCCTTTACTATATTTAGCATTTCCACCACAGCAGTTACACAAGTTCCATGTAGAATGGGGGTTGTAGACTCTACTAAGGAGCGGTGGACATTGGGCTCCCCTCATTCTCAGAGTTGCAATTTAGTAACTTGAACCATTTAACAAGTAGACCCTACAATGGGGGAACAAACAAAAAAACAGATTTCATAAAATGGAAAAATATCATAGGGCAGGACAGTATATTCTCACAATGGAATTGTGCAACCCAACGGAGCTGCTTCCACTTACTATTCCAGACTGATGCTCCTTGCTCCTTTACTGTGATCTGCTTATGACCTATGGCACCACCTACCTGATCACCAATGTTGGAGAAATCCGTCAAAGCCTCACCTCCTCCTTCTTAGTTCGAAACTAACATGCCAGGCACCACCCTTGCTTTCTGCCTGTCCAAGCTTTTGAAGATACTACTGACTTCTTATACTCCAGCACCCTCAAACATACCGCAAAACCAGCCACCCATCATTCAATCCATGATGATTCAAGTGGTTAGCATTTTTGTCTCTTCCTGGACCACTCATGATTCCTGCTTGGTTGAAACACGAGGCACTACTGGTAGAGTCGAAGTAGAAAATGTGCATATTATCTTATACTATCTGCCCCATCTCAACTCACTCATTCCCTGGCCTTCTAATGACAAAAACAGATCCTATTTGCTACATATCCATCCAGTTGGGGATGGGCGTTTCCCACCTGTACAATCAACCTCTATGACCCACATAAGGGACAACCTGGTTAGTTCTAATGACCACAAGAGGCGTTATCTCTAGTGCTAGTAGCCATGCATTGGGTACAACACATATACCTCCTCCATTGCTAGAAACAAATCATGATTCTCGGCAGCTGCACTGTATCAATAACATAGAGCACTCATGATGACCTTGCCCACACCAATCCTTTGCCCCCATTGAACCATACATGTCCTTTCTCCCCATCCTCCAGACATAATTCATCATGTAATATTCTTGGAAATCTTTCTCACAGCACACACTTACCTAGTGCCCTGTTTAAGGTAATGGAACAACAAGGTGAATGTTGGTTTTACTCTCAGTCACTGGCAATCATTTTTCACCTACCATGCCACTCTAGAGTATAGCCCACCTTTTGCTCATCAGTACTGACTCTGCTCATCATGGGAACAGTCCATCCTGAACTGCCAAAGAAGGTCTCCTCCAGAAGGGATTGCAAGCAACCCCAGATGGTTTTGACCTACTTAGGGCTCATCAGTGAGGCATAGCTCGAATCTTATGGCACAGTGAGCACTGGACCCAAGTCTGGGCAAACCTGTCACACTTAGGGCGAAACTTGCACCAACAAGGTGTTGGATGGAATGCTAGAATTAAAGTCGGCCATTGGCAACCCCTCGGGCAGCATTACAGTCCATTGTGGGTCCCATGCTCACTGTGTCACTGGAACCAAGCTCTGCCCTATGCCCTATGTCTTGCTTTGCTTGTGTTTCGATTAAGGGAGGACCTGGCCCGGCAGTCCAGACTAGATTGTTCATATTGGAGCAGGGTCAACACTATTATTTTCATATGGCTGGGTCCAAACAGATGGCATGGTGGTCAAAAGAACCTGGGGTTGGAAAGGAACCCCAAGCAATTTTCATTGGTTAGACTTATAACAAGCATGACTCCTAACACCTTGTGTTTGTTTCATATACCACGCTAAGTGGCAAGAGAATGACCAGCCATGGGTCCTATGCTTACTTTGCCACAGAAACCAAGCTATACCCGACTGATGAGCCTTAATCAGGGTGAAACCGATCTTGGGTTTCCTGAGCTCAAGTTCAAGGAGACCTGGCCTGGTAGTTCAGGCTACACCTAGTGGAGCGGGGTCAAGACAAATTTTGCATATGGCTGGGTCCAAACCGAAATGGCATGGTTGGCAAAAGAATGATGGGTCAGAATGGTACCCAGATCAATTGACAGTGGTTAGACTTATTGCACCCATTCCTCTCATCAGCTTATGTTTGATGTACTGACTAAGATAATGAATTAACATATTTGGATAATGACTCATATCCGAACTAAGGCCAGTAGTATTAGGGGCCTGCAAAATGACACCTTTAAACCAAATAATTTGTAATCATTACACCCCAAAAGAGCACCCCACAAAACAGAGATCCTATGAGACAAATGCCTAAGGGGCCGTATCATACAGAGTGCTCGGGGGGCACAGTGGATGTTTGCACCCGCTTTCCGCACCACCGGAGCACTTTGGTATTACAGAAAGGGCAGCATATGCTTGTTCAGCCCCTTCTGTAATACAGATAGCGCTGGCGCACATATAGTACCAACACTATCATCAAAGTCAGTTTCCTCATTTGCATGGGGTGCAGTGGACCCCCAGACACCTCCTTGCAGGAAGGTGCAGTCCCTCACTGAATCCACCTGCAAGGGTATCTCTCACCCCTCATCAAAATACAGCGGGTTTCGGCCTGCACAGTAAAGCATGGAGCAGCTGTTACAAAGCTGCTCCGTATTTCACTTGAATGAACTATCACCAGGGCAGCGCAATTTCACTGCAGCCCTCTGAGCAGCGCATTCAATCGAATACGATGCATTCTCCTTGTTGGCGCATAGCGCACCTTTTGCAAGGTGCCCTCAGCATAAACAGGGAAAATGTACTGCATTGTGTAATACGACCCTAGGTGTCCTCAGTACCTGCATTCTGTTACATCAGTCACCCGATACCTTTAATTCTAGAATCATGCAGAAGCATCACTGATCCCTCTCTGGTCTAAAATTCATGATGTGAAGTAGAAATGTGGAAGAGTGAACAAACACCAGACATTTGTGGATAAAAGAGACAAATAGAGGGGCAGTTAGACTTTCAACAGTTTATGGGAGACCAATGATAAGAGAACCTGGCAATCCAAAACTTGGTCCCTCAGTAGTTTGAAGGAACAGAACTGTCAAACAGTGGGTCACTAGGATCTTACTGGTATTCAGTAACCAAATGGACAATGGGCTGGTCTGGGGTTTCAGATGAGGGTACATAGTCAAAGAAACCCCAAGAGATCAGTAGGAAAGTAGAAGAACAGCTCTGAGTCAGAGAAATCCCAAGGGGCTAGCAGCGAGCTATTTGAATGGGTCAGGTGAGAGTAGTGGAGCGATTCCTTTCACTTAGATGACAATCATGACCCAACGGTACAGCAACAGGGCTCTGAAACAGGGGATTCTAACACTGACATTACAAGGGGCGCTCCTAAGGAAACCAGACACATGATAAGGCAGAGAAAACAGATCAGCTTCATGAATTGAGATGAGTCACTGCAGCAGATATGTGGTGGGAGAGTAGCAGGGCTGACTGTGACTCCCAACCAGATCAAGGAGGGAAGAGCCTCTAAGAGGGAAGGGTAATGGTTGCTTGCCTACTTGGTACAAAGTGTTGGGGTCCCTCATGCGCATTGCACAGCATATCCTGTTATCTATACAAACAATATATATCAATGCAGCTGGTGAATCTCACAGGGTTAAACTTCGCAGCACCTAATATATGGCTTCAGCAGGAAACATTAGGCAAAACACCCAGCAAGTATTCAACAAACTGTGGTCCAGTAAACAATACAGGTGGAAAGCACAGTGTTTGCAACAGCTCTCCCCTCCAATAACTACATCAAATACTCCACTTAATATATTCAACTGTACTTTGCACATTCATTCAAAACAGCTCAGGTAGAACATAAAGGTTGTTGTCAATGAACTCACAACAGCATGAATAAAAATAAAGAGCACGTTAACTGAGTTCCCAACACAGAGCTGTAGTTGTATGAGTGGACCCTTCCATATGCGACTGCCTCTTAAACGTTATTGTGAAACAATACACTCACAACAGTACTGGTCACAATAGTAAACAATCACAACTTCCTGCAGAACCCAGTACAATGCACAGACATCCAGCACAGTTCAGAAACTCTATATAATTGGGCTTCACCAAGCTCAGAATATCATTACGCATATAAAATACCACTCCAAGAGAACACATAACACACTGAACCAACATCAATCCAAAACCACCATCAACACTGACTGAAAATGAAATCTGTGTATCCCAGTACACCACCATATTCTCAGCTACTTCAAACATCATGCTTACGCTAGGGCAACGTGCATCTCAGTTCTACATATATCTCTTACCCAGATTGTTAAGGATCTCTGGATATTGACAAAGCAAACAACATTCAATATTACAACACACTTGCAACCACACATGTCAACAAAATATCAATTACACTCAGATTGTCGCTGAGTCTACTGAAGCAGAAACGTCTTTGATCTGTATGTGAATCCCCAAGAGCCAGGTGTGAATATACCCAAACCTAACCCTACTGCCAGGTCCTACCACTGGCAATGCAGTGCTATAGTAATCTGTGCTAACATCCATTGCAATTCTAACTTTCAGAAGATCATAGTTTATGCTAGCATTTAACCAGTCCTAAAGGGCTGCAATGTGTAAGCAGTGTCTTCATGGATCAAATCATGTGTGTTTAAACTTGGAAAATACCCAATGCAGCTAGCCCCACACATGCTGGAGGAGTTAGTAAAAAGTAGCGATAATGAAAGGATAAATGTTCCAATACCAGTAAAATAGAGGTTCCCATGAGACTTACCCTGTACCTGAAGACTCGGTGTTTGTGATGGAGGGAGCATTAGCGGATGGTGAAGGTGATGGGGTTGGAGATGATGCTGTCTTCACTGAAATTGTAGTTGGTGGTGAGGGACTAGAAGCTGAAGATCAATCAATAAATATCAATCAACCAATAGGCACACACTAAACATTGATAACACAGCCAAAGTACATTGCCCAAATCACGCTCAATACTGTCACCTTGGTATAGGATGATAAACCAAGTATTCAGGTTCCATCCTGGTCAATGTCTCAGATGTATGTAACAATGTTCCATATTTGTGCAAGCAAGTTTGCATACCGCACATTATTTCTGGTATAATTGAATTTGAGAGAATATGGGAAAGTGAGTTGATGTTTAAGCTGTTCAAGGCATGATATTCTTTAGGGTCAGTATATAGAACATGAACATCTTTACAAACATTAATGAGTCCTTGCTCCATATCTTTCATAATTATTGACATTTTTCGAGTTACTTATAAATGTTTTTATGTAACATTTTTTAAATGATTAATTTGTTATGAAGCAGCAGAAAACATTAATATACACCAACACAAAATGAAGGTCATAGAAATATAAAAATGATTATATTCATAATTTATCTAAGGTGTTTCCTGCTACAAATTTAGATAGCTTTTCTCTGCAGTAATTTGGTAAGAGTGTCTTGTGTGATGGTCATTTGATTTTGACTTTCTTAAGCCTTGTTAACATCTTTCCACTATTCAAAATAAGTTGCAGCTGAATTCATTTTTAAATTTTTGGCAGTAAGCTTCCATGCAATTGACAAACTTTAAAAAACAAAATCCATATTATATAATTCAAATAAGATTATACAGAGTTCAGAGGTTACCAGGGATTGCAATTTCGACTTACGTTTTGCCATGTAGTAGTTCAGAACTCATCATAATTTAGACAGGTAGCAAACATTTGAATTTTCATTCTGATCTGCTGACAGTTATGTTATGTTATCGTATATTATGTTATGTTTTGTTATGTTACGTTATGTAGGTAGGTTTGTGGAGGTTTATGTGGTTTCTGAGGTATGTGGGGCCAATGTTGTGGCATGTTTGCTATGTGTGGGTGAGGAATTTGAAGAGTGCTTGTTTGTGGATTGGGAGCTAGTGGAACTCTTTGAGGTGCAGTGTGAGATGAGTGCAGGGGGTGAAGTTAAGGGTGAGGCAAGTGCCTGTGCTTTGTATTCTCTGGAGTTTATTGGCCGGTTGAGCGTTGATTCCAGCTTAGAGTGCATTGTCATAGTCCAGCTTGCTGGTGATGAGGGATTGGATGACAGTTCTGCAAGTGCTGATCGAGAGCTAATTAAAGATTTCCTTGAATAACATTAGTGTGTGGAAGCAGGCAATGTAGACTGTATTCACTTGGCTGGTCATAGTGAGCTAGTCCTTGATTACTATTCTCAGGTTCTTTGTGTGGGTTGCGGAACAGGTGTGGTCCAAATTCGGCAGGCCACCAGTAGGAGTCCCAGCGAGCAGTGTCTTTGATGAGGATTACTACTTCCGTTTTGTCTGTGTTGATCTTGAGAAATTAGTTTTCATCCATCTTTCGACTTTGGTAATGCTTTTTGAGAAACTGGCCGAAGTGTTTGGCATCTTGTTGTAGAGGAAGAGTATGAGCTGGGTGTCATTAGTATAGGATATTATGTTGTTTCCATGAGTGTGGATGATCTTGTATGCATTGAACCAAATGAGTGAGGATCTTTGTGGCACTACAGATGAGGTTGATGACATCTAAGGTGAAGGTGCTAAATTGACTTACTGGGTGTGGCCTGCCAGGAAAGAGAAAATACAGCGAAGTGCAGGATCTTGGATGCCAACTTTGTGCAGAGGTTGGATATGGATAGGTGTCGGAGAGTAGGATCTGCTTCACATGGGTACCTCCACTTTTTCCTGGAATTTCACTGTTTTTCGACCTTAGTATGGCTGTGGCCCCACTAATCAGGACCACAGCCTAGCTGCTTTCTCTCTAAAATGGTTTCCATGTACATTAGGTACATTTCTAATTGAATTCTGGAGTGCCTTATAAGCCCCTAGTATATTGTATACTGTGTACCTAGGGCATAGGTACCTCAGAGGCCTACCAGGGGCTGAAGCATGTATTATGCCACCCCTGGGAAGCACTCCAAAATGACACCACAGGTCTGCTACTGCAGCCTGGGTAAGGTGGTGCATGCACCCCTTACTGTGGTATAGACTACCTATATCACTGTCATTGCACACACATATAAAACCTATAAGTCACTCCTATGGCAGGCCTTAACAATCCTGAAGGCAGAGTGCTTGGTTTTTATGTGTGAGGGTGCCCCTGCATGAGCAGAGCCCCTCTGCAGCATTCGGAGTACCTCCTCTGATGCTATTTGTGGTGCAGCCTGACCATATACTCTTAAGTGCATTAAAACCTCGTGGTAAATGCTAACTTTGGACTGGCTGCATGGAAACATGTCGTGTTTGGTGTCAAACACTTTAGAATACTACCCCCCATCAGTTCTGGCGGCAGAGGTGGCATTCTACCCTTCTAGAGGGAGAGACATGTTCACACTGGTCTACCCGGTAAAGACGTTCTACAGCCCTGGCATCACAAAATGGATGCCACTGCCACAGACACGGGTCTGGCCTCCTGCTGCTGACCGAAACTCCATCAGAGCTGTCCTGAACAGTAGTTTTCCTGCCCCAGGGAGATGTAACCACCTCCCCAGACAGGCAGATGTGTATTGGGTCTGGGCGGGAGCACTCTCTGATGCTTTGAAGTCCTGCACTGGGGGCACACTTGGTGTCCCTCTGCATAGTCCAGTTCAAACTGGTTCCAGGGGCTACCTGCCCCTGCTCTGGCGTGAAACTGGACAAAGGAAATGGGTGTAACCACCCCTCTTTCCAAACCCTCCCATAGGTGAGTCCCTAGAGCATGTCCAAACCCCAAACTTAGTATAAGTATTGGAACCCAGTCCTTGAGACCTTAGATTACCCTGGACGAATCTCTGCAACATATATCCTGGACCTTCGACATTCTATTTCAACTAGAGGACTGAAGAAATCTCCCTTGGGGTCAAGGAGTGACTCCCCTGCTTGGCAGGCACCAAAGAAGCAACTGTCGGGTCTGCAACTCTGAAGCTCCCGCCAGACGCCGAAGTTTTTGCATCACCAGAGGTGGATTTCCAGACTTCCCCGAGACTACCCTGAGTCCACTGCAAGGCTGAGGCCCGTGGCTATCGTGGGTGAGGTGGAACCGTGACCCCTGGACACCGTGATCTTTTGCCGGTCCATCATCTTCCTGGTCTTCCTCGAAGTTGTGCTTTGGGCTCCGAGTAGCTCCAGCCTTGGGCATCTACAGCACCGAAGATCTCTGGCCTCCACTCCACGAGTGACCCGTGGGCCAGTTTCCAGTGCGACTGCTCGAGGCTCCTTTGCGATCGCTAGCCCGTTGGCTAGTGGGTCCCCACGAAGGCAACTCCTCTTCTGATTGGGCTTTCCTGGTTGCTCCAGATGTGCCCCTACTTACCCCTGCTGGGTGAGGCCCCCGGCCTTTGCTGGTCTGCACCAAAGTCCTTTCTCTGTTCCAAGTGACTTGCCGTTGCCAAGGCTTGTTGGGTCCAATCTGGTCGCCGACACTGCAGCACTCATCAGACTTTGTGGGACAGCTCGCATCCAACTCCTAGTCATCATCGACACCTCCTGGACATCGTGGCTGAAGAGTCAAGACACCTGTCAACTCACCTGAAGCGCCCGACATCTGTGGGCATTGGACTATCGTGCCCCTGGTCACTGGTAAGTGATCCAGACTCTGTCCCCTCTGCTTTCAGGTTCCTTCCATCCTCGATCCAGGCTTGGATCTGTTCGGACACTTCTCCTCTTCATGGCAGCAGCACTTCATGAGCAGCTTCCATTGAAAACAACACTGCGACCCGACACCATTTGACACCTATGCACCCGGCTTCCCTGGGTGAGGTAACTCGAGTACTCCGGTGCTCCCATGGGTGTTGGCCCTAGATACCTCTAAGTCCAAAAGGGTTTGCTTGTAGTCGTCCTCTAAGGGTCCTTAAACTCTTAATTCCCAACCGCGACTTTCCCCTTAGAAGATAACAGCAATTCGCAGCTGTGTTCTCACACTGCACGCGTCCCCCGTGGGTCCCCTGTGTCACTGCCTTGGGTGGTTCCTTGTGGTCCAAGCACTTCTACAGGCTCTAGGCCCTGTGTCTAGTTCAGTCATGGTTCTTTTACCATTTTATTGGTATATGGTTTGGTACGCCCCTAGGGCCCAAACGTGTATTTGTGCTTTTACTGTTCATAACTGACTTGAAACTTATGTACTTCAAACTCTAGCCTCATAAAGAGACTAGGGGTGTGTGTATAGAAATAAATACATATATTTTATATACATACCTGGTGTGGTACTCTTTCATTTGGTCATTCTAGAGATTATAGACTGGTAAAACAAGCTGCTTTACATTCCTTCAAGACTTAGCCTGAAGGCTGCTCTCCATAGCTACCACTAGGATAGCTTTCAATAAAGGTTGTCTTTAACCTAATACCATAAGGGGTTGTTTGGACTGATACAAGGTGTCCACTATAACTAGCAGCATATATCAGACCAACTTCTCACAATAGGGAGGGAGATGGTGTTACACTATCACCCACCATGGTCATACCGCTGTCGTCCACAGTGGTGGTTGCAAATGAGGTGGGTGGCTAGATGTTTGTTTATCATCTTTTCCATGACTTTTACAAAGTAGGCTACTCTCTCAGAGATGTCGGTCGCTTGCTACCATCATCGGATATGTTGAGGGTTTTTTGAGGAGGGGGATACAAAAATATATTTATTACATAAATTAAATTTAGTTACTGCCCACCGTATAACCCCACAAAACTCACAACTTGTACCTAAAACTTAACTTCAAAAATCAAAGTATTAACATTATTAATATAAACATTTATCAACAAACTAATTATCATTAATTAAATATTAATTAATTATAATTAATGTACTTTTCACAATATACCCGCATAAAACACACAACACTAACAAAATGTAACACAATTATTTACAAAATTAACATAATTAATTATCAATTTAGCAATTAATTTAAATGTTCAAATTAATTATTAATTACTTAAAATGTATTTACTCCCCATCCCATACCATTTCAAAACCCACAACCCACAGCTAAAAACTTTTTTTAATTAATTGCGCAATTAACATAATTAATTCTCAACTAAACAAATATTATTCATTACAAAATTAAATATTAACTCAATAGAATACATTTATTCCCCACCCTTTACTCCTATAAACCCCATAATCCGCACCTAAAAAAAAAATAACACAATTGACATAATTAATTATCGTTTAATTAATATTAGATAACAACTAATAGTTGAATAATTAAAAAAATAATTACTTCCCACCGTTTTCCCCTCTAAACCCCACAACCCACTAAAAAAAAACTTAATAGCACAATTAACATGATAAGATATGAATTAAATAAATAATATTAGATAAAAAATATTCATTAATATATTGTAATTAAATTACTTCCCACCCTATACCCCTATAGACCCACAAGCTTCTACGGCACTAAAAATGACAAAAAATAAATTACATTAAATTTTATAACTACTAAAAAATATATTACAAAACGTAAACAATAATTATACAAAACATTTACATTATATACATTTAAAATATATACTAAAATTCATAACATTAATTAAAAAACAATATTTTAAACAACGTTATTCTTGCAAACGATAATAATGACTTCGATATTTTAAAAATCGATATTACTTACTTTAAAATTTTTATTCTTGACAACGATATTCTTGCTGGCGATATTTCCATATCTCAATATTTTTTACATAATATTTTGGTATGGCAATATTTCTTTCTCTCAATATCTACCATACCCAGCAGGTCCTGTTCCCTATCCAGGATGTCCGTCCAGTGGCGCATCAGCTGCCCCTGGATGCACAGAACACCTGCTGTGCGGTGCATACAGTGCTGCACTCCGCTCCATAGCACCTGTAGGGCGTAAACCTTCACAGGCCTGCTGATAACATGCAGGGGAAGTGACACAGCACCGAGAATATGAGTACAGTCACTTCTGTCTCGCTGTAGACAGGGCAGGGCTCACTCTTGCCTGTCTGTGTCACCCACAAGGGGTGCGTGTGGCTGCCTGCTTCTGCCATTGTAGTCGTTGCTCACAGGATTGTTATAGGTCGGAGTTGGGGTGGAAGTCGGACTAGGATGAGAAGGGAAACAAGACAACATTCCCACATTGTCCCCATTGATTGGTCTGACCACCACCTTGTCCTCTTCACCATTAATTGCGCCATGCCTCACCCTTCCCCCACAAACATCAAACATAGGAAATTAACCAGAAATCTTCACCTTATTCCTCCAGGCGAGCTGGAGACTAAGATTAAAGCAAAACTTCAACTTACACCTCCCTCACAAAATGCAAATGACCTTGCCGAACACTACAACAAATCCATCATCGAGGTCCTTGACCAAATCGCCCCAGCCAAACTAAAACTTCAAAAAAACAACCCCACCAAATCCTGGTTTAATACTGGATTCAACAATGAGAGACGCTCACTTAGGCTGACCGAACGCATGTGGAGGCAACATCCTTCCCCCTTAAATCTTGCTCTCCTCAGAGCCGCAAGGG
The DNA here is from genome assembly GCF_964204655.1 of Triturus cristatus. Lineage (NCBI taxonomy): Eukaryota > Metazoa > Chordata > Amphibia > Caudata > Salamandridae > Triturus > Triturus cristatus. The sequence continues at coordinate 77,844,803 of NC_140581.1, forward strand.
TTAATTACAAAAAGCACATCCATAATGAGAAGGCCTCCTTCTTCCGCGCACAACTGGATCGGGCTAAATATAGACCCAGGGAACTATTTAGCATCATCAAAAATCAAACGGCTTCGCCCCCCCCCCCCCCCAAATTGATGGCCTCTATTGAAAGATGTGAAGAAATTGTGAACTTCTTTTCTGAAAAATCTCCAATATCGATCAATCCTTTAACTTAACCCCACCTCCACATTGCTCATCACCCCTCTATGACCTCCCCTCCAAGTCTCCTTTTACACGTTTGCCCCCCCCTGGCTCTGTTCATCTCCCACTCACTGTCGCCCCTCCTAAACATTTCTTCACCAACCCACAGCTAAAAAATAATGCTTCTTGGCTTAACTTCCGCCAAGTTACAGAGCTTGAAATCTTCAACATCATCACCAAGCTTAAACCCTCCTCTCATACCATGGACCCTCTTCCCGCTAAACTTGTTCAAGACTTAAAACACATAATTGCACCATATTGGACCACTATCATCAACTCCTCCTTGGCCATGTGTTGTGTCCCGGTTTCCCTCCAGCTTGGCCAAATCACTCCCACCCTTATAAACACTACAGCCGACCCCAACGACCTCAACAATTTGCGACCTATCTCTAATCTTCCGCTTCTATCTAAGACCCTTAAAAAATGCGCCTTGCTCCAATTAGACAAGCACATTGACTCTTTTAACCTTTTGGACACATTCCAGTCAGGCTTTAGAAAGGGCTGCAGTATTGAAACTGCTATGCTCAACATTATTGATGATATCCACCAATCCCTTGACAAGTGGGAGGCCTCCCTTCTCATTCTCCTTGACCTCTCTGCTGTTTTTGATAATGTTAACCACTTCGCCTTACTCAATACCCTCAAAGATCGTTTCGGCTTCAATGGTCCTGTCCTCAAATGGTTCACCTCATTCCTTCAGCACAGAACCCAACAAATTAAAATCAACAATTGCCTCTCTAAACCTATTCCTGTCTCATTGTGTGTTCCTCACCTTCTTTTCAACCTCTTCATGGAACCCTTCACCCTAATTCTTAAGCAAGCAGGAATCAACTTCCACATCTATGCTGATGATACCCAACTTTACTATAAGATCAAATCCCAAGCTGACATTCTACACCGCAATGCTGCCCTGACTAAGATTCTACACTGGTTCCATCACAATCATCTTAAACTCAACCCTAAAAAAACGGAAATCATTCTCTAAGCTCCTAAAAACAACCGGCTCCCCATTCATCACTGGATCTCTGACCTTAAGGCTCTCAACTGCTCTCTTTCCACTTCTAACTCAGTTAAATCCCTCGGAAATAACATTGACCAGAACCTCAGCCTTACTCCCCACATACAAAATTTGGCCAAAGGAGCTCTCTTCACTCTTCATCACCTCAAGAAAATTAAACCCTTCATTCCTGCTGATGACTTTAAATTAGTTGTTCAATCACTCGTACTGTCTACAATGGACTATGGTAATACAGTTCTCTCTGGAACACCGAAAGTCCATTTAGCCCCAATCAAATCAGTCCTCAACCTCGCTGCCAGGCTTATTTCTGATTGTAGACGGTTTGACCACATCTACCCCGTCCTCAAAGGTCTCAAATGGCTTCCCATCGAAGGCAGATCCACCTACAAGATGCTTGCATTAGGCATAAAACCTTGCATCATCACATCCCATTGCATCTCTTGGATAAACTCCACAAAGCGGGCTGCACTAGAGAAAGGAGAAGCACCAATGCTGTCATACTAGTTCCTCCTTTGTTACACAAGAAATCTACTCAATCACTCTCCTTCTCCGGAAATGCGCCTTCTATCTGGAACTCACTTCCTAAAGATCTACTTTGCAACCCCTCCTACCTTAGCTTCAAAAAAGACCTCAAGCTGCACCTTCTCAACAAATACTGGGGTCCTTAATCCTTGTCGCCTAGCATGATGTCTCAACCTGCTCCTGACTGTACTATGTTCCTGCCACATTATACCTGACTCACTCCCCCCTCTTCTCATTTTATCCATATACTTCTAACCTTCCCCCTCCAGTTCTCTTATAATTACTGTCTACTCCTGCATGCTATCACTTCTCCCATCACCTTCCTCAGTTCCCTCCTTCTTTCATATTTCCCCCCCCCCCTCATCCCAGACCTCCCACGCTAGTTTAACTATCCAATACTTGTTATGACCTAATTTTTATTTCTTATTTTCTTGCCCATGTTATAATTGTCCGATGCATACTGTTCTTACAGTCCTGCATTTTACCTTTTTGTACAAATGTTACGTTGCAATTGTTTTCCTCACCTAACCATTGTAAAGCGCTCTGATAACCTCAGGTCTAGCCAGCGATATATAAAACCTAATAAATTAATAAATAAATAAAATTAAACAGAAAACAGGTCCAGTAAGGAAAACAAAAAACAATGTATAAAAAGGTCACAAAAAACCCACACAGAAAGTAAATACACACATGGAAAGTCAGACAGTAATAAAATAAAGTAAAGAAAACAGTGGGATTGGGAAGTGGATGGTCAGATGGGGTGGATTAAGTTGGATGGAATTTGGAAAGTTAGGAATCATTGGGAAAGCTAGACAGTACAGGAGCAGGTAAAACAAAATGGTTGAGTGCTTGCGCTGTGCGTGGTTCTATTTGTGATGATTTTTCAGCATGGAACGCACTACTGGTATTAAATCACAGCACGAGCAGTATGATATGCATTTTCCACCCATTCGCAGAATTCTGTTGAATCTCACTGAGTTTTTTTTGCAACGTTGAATAATTCTGCAAAGTAAAATTCTGCAAGTTTCGCCGACCCCGAGAGAAAATGGTTACAGATAAACGGTATTATGGAGAAAAAAAAATCTGTTGATTTAAGTGGTAAAAGTTTCTGTTTAAGCAATACTTAGGTTAAATATTATGGGGCCGATTACAATGCTGGACGGACCCGAGTCCATCCGGCATCAGTCTGGAAATGGAACAGAAGGACCTCCAGTTGCAATCCTATACTTTGCTCTTGGAGCATGCATTGCGAACGGAATGCATGCTCTCATAGCAAATACCTAAGGTTTAGTTCATCCCTGCACTCCGAGGCAGGCACCTCAAGGTGTGTGCCACTGGATGCAGGGATCAACGGGTAACCCCCTAGGCCGCCATTCGGCGGCCTTGCACCCAAGGGGGCCTTGCTGGGGGCCCCCAAAGCTTTTTCCCACTGCCTTTTTTAGTTGGAAAGGCCGGCACAAAAAGGCAGTGGTAAACTGCCATAGTAATCTCTCGGCTGGAAAGAGGCGACAGGGGGATTACTGTGAGCCTTCTGAATGGTGGGCAGGCTCTACGAGCCTATCGTAAGCCATTTGGAAGACTGGTTCATATTCCCTTCTGACCGGGCCCATTGAAATGGCTCGATCGGTAGGGAATCTGAACCAGTGATTACGATGCGGGCAGGAGGGCTCCGATTGATGGTCGGAGCCTTTCCTGCCCACATCGTAATCGGCCCCTATATATGTATTACATCTGTAGAGCAATGGCTGGTGTGCTGTAAGGTGTACATTAGGTAAAGGCTAAGGCTTCAGAAGTCTTTGAGAAGACCCATTTTTGTAGGCCACCGTTGTTGTCGATAATGGATCATTCACACACAGGGCCTTATTACGATGTCGGACGGTCGTCCGGTGCGGAATCAGAACCGATGACCTCTGGTTGGCGGTCCCAACCGTAGCATTTCCATTTCTCTATTGGAGCTTGTGCTGCAGTTGTAAACCAGCCGCAGCAGAATCTCCGATAAAGAAACCGGAGATCCTCAAGGTGCAGGGATTAATAAGGGGGCACCATAGGTGCCCTTTTAGCCCCCAACTGGAAGCCACAGGGAGAAGGGGGCCCTGCTAGGGGCCCACAAAGTCACTTTCTGACAGGCTTTCCATGTCAGAAAGCTTGACATGGAAAGACTGTTGAAAACCGACATCGTAAAACCGACGGTGGAAATGCCGTCCATAGGGATTAAGGTGAGGCTTCCAACTGGCTGACAGGCTACTTGAGCCTATCGGAATCCAGCCGGAATGACCGGCTGCTTTCACTTTCGACCTCCTGCATTGTAATGCGGCAGTGGAAAGTAAACGCACGATGTGACTCGGAAAACCTCTGACCTGCGGTTGGAGGCTTTCTGAGTCTCATCGTAATGAAGCCCTTAATATGTATAATAGTTGTACAACAATGCAAAGAGACATTAAAACAGTACCGAGTGAGTAAATGGGACATATCTAAGTGGTGATATTGTATTTTGGACTAGCATAGGATGTTGACCATGATAAAGGCAGCTTGTAAATTATTTCAAAACATCAGATCGATGGTGGAGATTTCTGTTGGTGAAAAAAGCTATATTTGTATGTAGTCTTAGCAGCACACTATGCACACTATGTGAAGGATTAAGCAATCCACCTTTCCAAAGCAGACCCCTTACTATTCACTTTAACCTGTAACAAACTGGAGTATGACAAGCATGTCAGAAATTTCTGTGGGGCCTGGGTCCCTATTTATAGAGGGAGCCCTTATAGTAGGAGGCTCCTTTTCCTTTCCTTAACCATTTGATTACAAGAACACAAGCCAGAGCCAGCATCAGGCACCATCTAGTGGAATTAGCACTTTGCAATGCAACCATGTATTGAAGCCTATAACCACATCATGATGTGTACGCATGACCCTGAAAAAGTGGGGAACCCAAGGAATAGTGGCCCCTCTGCTCCCCCTTTCTGATGACATTGAATATTGCTCTGCTCTGCAGGGTATCTATCCATAGGCCTCTGGTTCAAACTCTGAGAGGTGTGCACTGAAGCCAGACTAGTGGTTATGTACCTTAGTGGAGCTTCAGATATAATATTGCTCCTAATTCATTTAAAGGAGAATCCTGAACATTACTTCTCTATGCAGGTTCAATTGTTTTACATTTAGATGTACAGCAAATATATTTTTCTTTGTCCTGGACTTCTACCTAAGCATACCTAAAGCATACTTATAGATTATCTTTCTAATCTGAAGAGGTTGCCACTCCATATAGATGACTGGGAGGATGCTCGCCAGTCATATGACAGCCTAATCAACTGATTTGCCCCAAGTAAATATTTGCTGGATGTGCCCAGCTGACCTGCTGCACTGGACCTGCCTGGACTTGCAACTGGACCTGACTGAGATCTGCTGGCCTCTGCTGAAGGGAGGTCCTGATCCCCAGGAGGTGCCTTTCCAGCTCCCGGACCCTTGGCTGGCATGAAGTAAAATCCTCCTGTGATGAAATGAGAAATCTTTAACTTTTGGGCTCTTTGAATCCACAAGTAGGCCCGTTTGTACTTAAACTCTGCTGCCCACAATGACCGCTTATGGGAAGCGCCAGTAAACATGACTCTTTGCGCTACAGTGACCGCCGGCGATGACTTTCAATGCAAGATCTGCACTTCGCTTGACAGCAATGACAGCCCACAGTGACCGCCAACGCCGAGCTCTAACAACGACTGTCCTCAATGCCTGACCAGATTTTTGTGCTACAGTTACAAATGTCCATGACGCCAGACCTGCTCTGAAACAGCGATTACCATACGTGATGCTCTCCCTGCTCTTCTCTGCATCCTCCACTGCGAACTGGATGGACTCTTTAAGCCTAACTTTGAGAAGGGAACTTTTTCAGCAGAACTAATTTGGTCCCTGCATCTGGCTTGAGCTCAATCGCGGTTGGCCTGAATTATGACTTTTCCCTGGTCTTGCATGACCAGATGACTGTAAGTGGCGCTTTATGCTTTTAGGCCCTATATTAACCCAACATTTTGAAATTCTCCACTTCACCTTATTGAATTTTTGTCATTTGGTCTCATTTTATTTATTAAAAATGATTCTACTTTTCTACATTGGTTTGGAATTTTTCTTGCGTGTTGTCAATTTAATGCTTTTTGTCTGCTGCATAAATACTCATACTTTATAAAACCCCTGAGGTCCAGCGCAACATTTCAACACACAAAATTATATGGTTTCCCACATTTTCGGTTCTTATCTGACATAATGCACAGACTCCATAGTTTCATTTCAGAAAATAAATTTTTCTCTATTCGTAAATGTTCATCTTTGATAGATGAATTTTTATCTTCTTTAGTGAAATTCAAAATGTAATCTCAGTAAATTTAAAATCTAGCCAGTCTACATTTGAAATTAGAAAATAATTAAAGAATAAAGAAAAATTTCTGTTCTGAAATGAAACTATGTAATTTTGTATGCTGAAATGTTGTGCTGGACCCCAGGGGTATTATAATTTATCATAGGAAAGTGGTAGCTTTGCTTTTAAAAAAAGGGGGGTGAAAGAGGCTGGCTCTCCCGGTCCGTGCACCATTGCTGTTCATTATAATGTGGTACAAAAGGGGGTGGTGATGGACGGAACATCAGAACCAATCAAACACTCACACCCAGTCAACAGATCTGGGTTTGATCCATCACCGTTCTTTAGCCCACTCTGCCACCGCAGTTCAGACATGGCCATATGCAAATCAGTCTGACCCTGTGCCTCATGGGAACAGTCCAGCCCAAACTGCCAAGCCATGCCTTCTCTGGACCGGAAACAAGCTTCCTAGGACCGGTTTCTGGCATTTCAGCCGTCTTCAGCCAGGCTTGCTTGAATCCAGTGGCAAAGTGAGCAAGGGACTCACGTCTGAGCATACCCTGCCAACTTATACAGAGTGATAGTTGTGATAGCAAATTGTGTTAGCCTCTTTTTTGTAAATTGGCCGAAATACACGTTGGGGCATATTCTCAAGGATCTATCGCCGAGTTATCAGCACTTTATCTCAGCCAAAGTCACGATAAATTTATCGCCCCATGCACAAGCTGGTGCAAACAGCTGCTACCACCAGTTTACCTGTGATAGCAGCAGCAAAAAACATCGTCATGGATGACCCCGGCAACTATCACTAATGAGATGCAGAGTAGGCATTCCCGAGCAAAAAGCTGCGACAACACCACACCTCAACATTCTCAACAACCAGCCAGATCTGCGATAAGAACACAAAAAATGCGATAAGGCGTGTTAGCAGCAGGAAATTAACACCTGCTCTGACCTGGTGCAAAGTCGGACTACAAGCTGCACCAGAAAAGGGAGCTACCCACCCCCGGACCACTAACACCCCCCCACCCCGGGCACCCACCACCTCCCCCGAACCAAGAGATTGCACATCAACGTCACGAAATCATGAACAAAATTTGCCCGTTGCCGCAGAATCACATCAACTAACAGTCATGTGACTACAGAAAAAGCAGAATCAATCATTCATCATTGAGAGCCCAAACAAAATATCACAATCAAATTTCTCACCAAACAACTCTTTGGAAGAGTCATGGCAGGTCATCCCTGGACAATCTGTAAGTGACAGCCTGTAAGACAATGTCCCAGATAACAAGGTGAGTGCGGCACTCATCAAAGGACAGAGAAAGAGAGAGAGAAAAAGAGAGAGAGAGAGAGACGTAACAAGGAGTGCAAGGACAATCGGGCCCATGGCTCATACATGCCAACTGTTGCGTGTGTTTCGCAATTGGTGCACTCTAAATCTAAGGCCTGGCAACAATTTCAGTGCGAAGGCCACATCACATTTCAGAAATGCAAGCAGTAGTCAGACTTAAATTAGGCATGAAAGCTCCTTTGTCTCAATACACAAGGCGGAAGGACATCCGAACCTCCAACCTTGGTCTTCAATGCGCCCTGCACCCCCTGAGTGAGATACCATACCAGACTCTGGCGACTCCCACACCACGAACTGCGCTAATGAAAGAGCAACGTGTCCACACCCCACAGTCACTTGTCCCTGCTCGAGCTACACCTGCATGGCATGCCCCAAACACACTGTTAAAAAACAACCCATACGTCCAAACGTTGAACACACATATGACTCATTGTACGAGCTGTGGCGCATCGTCCACAGAACTGCCGCCGGTCTTAGGCATGCCGGTGGTATGAGACCAACAAACGCAATGGAAGGCAATCCCGGGCACATGCACAACCCCAGTCACGTGGAACTGTACCGTGCATGAATGCTGCATCTCTTGGGAGCTTTGCCAATGGCAGTTTTGCGAATCAGTTACCGTCTGAGTTTCCGGCTTGCGTACGTCACATGCGTCCAGCCCTGGTTCCACTGTCGATCATGCACATTGAAGTGGCCCATGGAGGTCTGCCTATCCAACACAACGGTAGCTGAACTGGATTATGGCTTGTGTGTGCACCCCCCTGTTTGCCCACCAACAGGAGTGCAACCGGAATACCCGGGCATAGGATGCCTTGATATGCGGTGTCTGTGCCGGCAGCAGTGGATGGGAGATTGCACAAGTCATCGTGTGCAGTGACCGCATTGAGGCACTCCCCTATTGGGCTGTGTTGGGGATTGGTGAAACTGCGTGGTCGGAGCACATCTGTCCAGACCAGTTAATGGATTGGCTCTCCCTCGAGTTCCTTGAATTCGAGAACGACGTACTTCTGGAACTGATTGCCTATGAAGCAGTGCTCGCATTCATGAATGAGTAACTACCTTCCTGCAGCCACAACTGATTGACACCCAGATCACAGGACCCAACACCGTGTTGCATCGTGGAGGAATGGTCCCATAAGCCAGAACAACAGTGGACATGTCTGCATTCGCTCGGACTCAGAATGCATGTGCGCGCACCTACGCGTGTTGTCACACACCTGTGCAAGGTGCTGCAGCCCCGTGGGCGGAGCTGCACAGCGTCGATTGGCAAAGTTTCTAAATCTGACATACTGCTGGAGGGAGAATACACACAGGGCAATGTAGCACGACATGTGACCTTGTTGGTCCCTTTCACCTGCTCACTGTCAGCATAACACACAGTCGGCGCAGTTTGGTGGTACAGTTCCATGCAGATCCCATGGGCTGTGAGCCGTGTCCCCTGACACGGGGCTATGAGCAGACGCCAAACATCCCATGACTCGACTGGCAATACACGGTGGGCTGAGACCGTTTCCAGCCGTAAGGACATGTGTTCATTTTTGCCTCCCCATGTCTTGCACCTCGACACGTTCCCATTCTACCTGTAAGTGTCTTATGCATTTGTTTGCCTGTTGTGGCCCATTACTTGCCCGTACTGACATGCACATGCTAAAAAAGTCTACGCAACTTCACCAGTGTACAACTGTGATGAATGTTGATTAGTATGACAAATCGTGTGCCTCAATGAGCATTGTCTTTACACAGGGAGGGATAGAATGCCTCTGGTACATAGGTGGTGAATCCCTATTGGCAGCTCCACCTCTGTGAGCCAGACATTGTATTTGGGATAGTTGCTGGTAGACCTGTGCCCTTCTGTGTCTTCAGCAATGTGAGTATGGTGTCCAGCTCCTTGCCATGTGGATCAATATGATCCATTAAAACAGACTGTGTCCACAATGATGTGTGTGAGTACATCATGTGAAGAGATGTTCTGTAGCCACATTCGAGGGGGGACACTACTTCAGCTGGGCTAGCGAATCTGACATTTACACACACAGCCCGATATAATACATGGACGTGGGGCTGCGTTGGGGGATGCAAGATCGTTGTTCATGTGCAATGAGGCCACATTTTGTTCACACCTTCACATTCATCTAATTGGCCATGTGGGTCAGGGTCAAAAATGTGCATTGATGACATTTACCAGGGTGTACCTTTTTGTGCAATTAATGTCCCTACATTCATTCATACTTGTACACGTGAGTGAACATAGACATGACATCTGTGTGATTTGGAATGTTTTATTCACATTCTGGGGAGTGTCGGAGATGTAGGGATACATGGCCAGTTCAAGCCCACATTACATGGTTGCCCAGTGGTTGGACAACCAGGGTCCTTGGGGGAATGCAAGGTTGAGCTGAAGAGGAAGAGATCAATCCGTAGCCGGATTGCAGTGTCATTGGTACAAGAGCAGATATGGCAGTCCATGTCGGGGTCCAGGTGAATGTCGCAGAGTGTCCTGGGGGACAGTGGGAGGTGTTGTTCCAGGGCATGATGCATAGGGCTGAACCAGGCAGGGACAGGCCATGTGGTGGGTACGGATGCTCCTGCCTACTTCCTCACACAGTCATTATCCTCCACATCTTACTCCTCTGAGACGTCTTCTGTGTCCAATGTGTCAGGTGTGTGTGGTGGTGTTATGGCTGCATCACTGTGGGCCACTGACACATCAGGGTGCGAAGGTGATAGGGCTGCATCACTGTGTGCCAATGACACATCTGGGGGCGGAGATGTGTGTGTCGAAGTTCCAGCAGCAGTTATCTGGGACAGGCTCTGTGTCAGCAATGGCAAGATGAGGATCTGCAAGGCCTGGAAGATCCCAGCTACATCTCGCTGGTGTTCAGCCGTGACAGCCCTACTTACAGCCTGCATCCGCTCCATGGTCTCCATTGTCCTCCGCATCTGTGCCAACTCTGTGCTGTCATCGCTGGAGCCTGTCTGACTAGACAGTTCTTGTATCTGAGTAATGGCCCCAGTGAGGTCAGCCAAGGATTGTCGGTGAGCATGGTGCGGACAGTGGGTATCCGTTAGGGACTGTAAGTGGTCCCTGATGGGACTCAGACACCTACGTATGGCATCGAGTTTGGCTGCCACGAGGTCAAAACCCACCCGCAGGTGATCAGCCAACTCTTCCTGACACGCAAACACATAGTGTTAGAATTCCATGTGTTGGTTGTGGGGGTCCTGTGTGCCAGCCTTGGTGGTGTGTGCTTCCTGCTGTGTGGTCTGTGCAGGGTGTGGGGTCACCGCAATGCAGCTGGACTGCCCTGCTGCTGGGGATGGGATGCGGAGGCTGTCCATGAGCCGTTGGAGGGTGTATGGGCAAAAGTGCAGGGTGTCCTCTTCATCATCACTTTAGAGATGTGTGGTCTGCTCTGCAGGAGGTGTTGATTGTCCCTCTGCAATTTAACAGGGAGATGCAGGTTAACAGTGTGTTGCATGTATGTTCACGTATTGTACATGTTTACATACAGACTGCATGACAATGTACATTGTGACTGTTTTGGAGGAGCTGGCTATTTGATGGGAGGCAGTGGACATTTCGACTACATGACGGATATGAGGTTGTACTCGTACATTATCATCTCACAGTGTCATGCAATGCCAGATGTGATTGGCCAGTTTCTACACACGAGCAGCACCAGTTATGTCCTCTGTCCTGTGGTGTAAGTGCTGCACTTTGTACCACATTGTCGTCAATGTTGATGTACGTTGATTGCTATGTGTGTGTGCTGCATTGTTGGCGAGTCGGCCCTACAGCTCTGATTTGGCGACCCCTTATTCCTTTGAGTCGATGTGCATTTGACTTGTGTGCTTTTCAGGTGCTGTGATGTTTGCAACTTGGGTCATTGGTGATCTTGGACATATTTGTACTCTTGTGCATTGTTTGTCTGCAGATGTGTTGTTGACGTCATGGGTTGTAGGTGCACGTGGATGTGTCAGATTGTGACCTGCTCCTTTACGGATGTGGTCCACACTCAGCCACCTCAAAGTCGTCTCATGCACCATGTCATGTATTGTGACTGCAGCCATGCTATCTGTCATGCAGTGTCACCTGCATAGTCCGTGTGGCTCACAGAGCCGCTGCTTTTCTGGATTCCGCACATGTGCATGGGTAGGGTGTGGCATTGGTGATATGGAGGGGGGCCCATTTGTGCACATTGTGGACGGGGGCCTACTTGGTGATGTGTGCTGCAGTGTGTCAAGGGTATCAGGGACATGTTCCACACTCATTGTGGGTGTGCCGTGTGCTGCACATAATTGTGCATGTGTGCCATTATGCCCATCTCCCTCTGTCCCCCAGGCCCTGGTCGTTACTCACCCTGTTGCTGTTGGGTCAGGTCATATCGAGCTGTGTCCAGACCACCGACTCCTTGCACCGTCTCCGTACTGATGACTGTGGCCACCATTTCCTCCAGCTCATCCAGCTCCTCCTGTGGTGTAGGAGTCCCACCTCCAGTCGCCTTTGCTACCTTCCTGTTGGCAGCGAGTTTCTCCTTGGTTTGGCTGTGCACTTCATGCCAGCACCTCTTGACCTCCTCCATTGACCTCCTCGACACTCCAACTGCATTCACGTTGTTGACGAGGGACTGCCATATTTCCATTTGTGTTGCCAATGGCGCAGTGGAGGTGACGAACAGTTGTTGGTAGTGTTCTATCCCCTACGTGACGATGATCCGGTCTTCCTGCGGACTGTACCCCGTCTTCCTCTTCCTCCTCTCCTTGCACTTCCCTGAGCACGGAGTTCCTGGCTTGACCTCCGTGGGGCTTGTGGGGTTCAGGTTGTCCTCTGCTCTTGGTCCGGGTGCATCCATGGTGCTACACAGTTTAATTTGGTTTTGGTGTGTTTTTTTTGTTGCTTTTATAGTACATTTTCTCTCATGACGTGTGGGAATTGCAGGCTGGTTTTCGCTGATTTTTGTATCGTGCTTGGCCTCATCGCAGTTTTTTTTGCATTCGTGTTTTGCATTTCTGCAGTGTCGGGTTGACTTTTTCACGAACATTTGACATGTTATCGTGAGCCTATTGCATGGTACCGCCGGCTTGGAAATATGGTGTTACCACGGTGTTATTTTCCCGCGATAGACTGCGATGTGAAGAGTTGCATTAAGCTATATTTGCAATTGTTATCACACGTTCTTGAGAATATCCCCCTTTGTCTCTAAGTTAAGCATGATTGCATTTGTGTCAAACTATGAGAAGGTTAAGCACTGAGTAATTTAGTGCCTTTTGTGGTTCACTATGACAAGGATTGTGGTTTCTGCTTGAATAGGGTTTCACCCCTCTCAACCCCACCCAATTTCTTACTGAACACATCTGCACACAAGTAGTTTCCGTCCGTGATAGAGACTACTATGGCAAAATGTGCTTTTTGAGACCACAAAATTATTTTTGCTTTTTTCCAATTTTGTATGTTGTTTAATATTGAATATTGGCAATGGCCTGGCAACTCCCACAACAATGTTTTCTATAAAACATATCTAAAAACACAATTACTGACAATATCACAGCCTGGCAGACAACACCAGTCAGATTTGCTTTGCCAATCTTTGTTATGTTTTGAAACCTTTCTTGCATAACATGTAGGATTGCTCACATTGGAAGAATAATTCACTTGATGGTACAAATCAATTTGTGAACACAAACCTCCCACAATTGAATACAGGATTTCAGAAGTGGAGTAACTGGTGAAGACGATAATGTAACACAATATCTAATCTGAACTGTGACACAGAATGGCAACCATACAGGTTGCAGGTGGTGTGAGGATACAGTGAACTGGACGCAGAGAAGCAGGAAACGCAGGAACACAGGAGATGCAGGAGGCAGGGCATGGTGGCGTGTCGCAGGTTGGCAGGCCGAGAACTTCCACCCCCATGGAATGTCACTACTGAGCCCCGACCACAAGCCTGACTCCTGCTGCCTGCTACTAATTACTTGGCGAGTGCAGCCACCATCAGTTGGCAGCGGCTGAAAGATGCCCCAGGTGTCCTGCGGAGGCAGCCCAGTTAGTCCCGGGCGCGGCTTGCGGTCCCACCAGGAGGCCCCCACTCACCATTTGCCTGAACCTGACATGGTCGAGATTCTCGGGCTCCATCAAGCTCCTGTTAAGCCCCACACAAAGATTCCAGGCAAGCCTGCAACCAAACTGACCTGCCCCTGGCCATAGAGGATCACAGGCCCAGGTCAGAACAGAACAGGGCAGAGCAGAGGCACAAGGCAACCAGGTGCGAGGCTTGTGGGCATTCATACTCTTCCATGGGCTCTTTCCCAGACTCTAGAGATGTATAGAGCTGTAGAAAAGCTGAAAGGCTGCAGAAACTGCAGAAGTAGCAGCAAAAGAGGCCTAGAGAGGGGCCAGAGAGACAGAGAGTTGCAGCTGGTGAGCTGTTCTTCCCCCCCTCCAAGCAGAAATCGAAAAAGGGGCCATTTGGTCCAAGATGGTCCCGGACAGACAGTTGGTCCCAGATATTGCCGCAGTCACTACAAGCCCTAAATCCCCTTTCCACAGCCAGGAACGAGTATGGTGGGAAAAAACACCCTAAGACCTAGAAGGACAAGGGCCAACACTATGGATATGATGGAACCCAAGCGACAGAAGACTCCGAAGCAGACACAAACCAGGAGAAGCAACCAGACTCTGTAATCCCCTGCTCCCCACAGGCTTTCGCAATGCCCCACGGCAACGCAGCAGAAAATCATGAGCTTGCCCACCCAATAGGGATTATGGGCTTTTTCCATCGCACAAGAAGCCAAGCCCTAGTCGGGAGCTCAGAGATAACAACTCCAGAGCCCGTAGAACACATTACATCAGCTATCACACGGACCCCAAGGCCAGCAGCTCCGGCACTGTCACCCGGCTTAACCTCAGTCCTAGCTCTTGATCAAACTGACCATACGGTGGACGGAACACCGGCCACATGAAGTGATATAACCCCTCTGCCATCAGAGCAAGACTGAAGTACATCGTCCCGTTCTGGGCTAACGGTACCTATGTACCTACCTACAGCGAACGCCCAGCCAGCAACCTCAATTCTACTGCCCAGCGAAAAGAACTGGCTGCTACTATCCGGCTTCCCAGGAATACCATCTGCAGTACCTACAGCTCCCTCAGTTGACTCAAACAGAAGCCACACACCGGACATCCTTGGATCAACAGGCCCCAGAGCGGGCCTTACAGCTCCGCCTGGATGCACACCTCGATTCAACTCAGGCCTGGATCACAAAGGCTATAGCTTAAATGCAACAAACCCCCCTTGCCAAGCCAAATTAGCCCAATTGCTCCAGGCAATTGTAAAGGTAGAACCTTCAATGAGCGGAAACTTAGAGCTGGGCTCTACAGGTGGACACGCAAATGTCCACCAGACTTCGGAACGGACAGGAGCAAGAGCATATGAGACACAAAAGGGGAACAGTCCACAATCATACTTAGGAGCCTCCAGCTCAACTCATCGTTCATACTTAATTGGCTCCGCTTTATCTTCATCAAGCCTCCTTGAACAAGCTGCATTTGAAATAGGCTCTGGAAGCCACGACCAAAAAATCCCGAGAAACAATGATCCTTCAATATGGTCAGACAGCACTTCCAAAGATCATCGCTCCATATCATCCAATACAACCAATTAGCCTTCGAAAACTGTGGTATAAGAATCAAACTAGCATGGGTCAAGGGTCACACAACAGCCTTCCTGGACGAGCTCCCCAGCCAGCCTACCTACTCTATATTAAAAAGTTGCCAGTGCTCTCAAAGCCCAAAACCCCCCACTGCTTTTATTCGCACTGTTTTCCAAGGGATGCGATGACCCAGGAACGAAACCAGACTAGAGGACACAGCCGCAGCAGAACAATGCATCATTCTTTTGCTCACCATGCCACCCCAGTTTAGACCTGGCCATATGCAAATCAGTCTTGACCCTGTACCTCATGGGAGCAAAAGAATGATGGATTTTACCCAGATCTCTTGACTGGGGGTGAATGTTTTGATTTGTTCTGCATTCCGTCCATCAATTGTGTGTCTTTTGCTTTCTCGCCCTAAGTGCACCAGGTATGCCCAGACGTGGGTCCCGGGCTAACTGTGCCACTGGGATCAAGCTATCCTGGCTGAAGAGGGGTGAAACCCTGAAACCGGTCCTAGGATGCTTATTTCCGGTCCAGGGAGGACCTGGCTTGGCAGTTCGGGCTGGACTGTTCCCATGAGGCACAGAGTCAAGACTGATTTGCATATGGCCAGGTCTAAACTGTGGTGGCATGGTGAGCAAAAGAATGATCGATTTAACCCAGATCTCTTGACTGGGGGTGAATGTTTTGATTTTTTTCTGCATTCCGTCCATCCATTGTGTGTCTTTTGCCTACTCTGACTTATGGCAGTGAAGTCACTCAAGGGAAGGAAACTTGGCCTGGGGACAAACTATTCACAAGAATCTGTAAATCCACCCTGCGCTTGCCAAAAAGAGCATCTCCAGCCTAAGTGAGATTTGATATGACATCACCAAGCAGCGCTGGGCAACCGGTGGTTGCTTTCACAACTTCTGCCACCAGCTCAGATTGTCGCCGCGTGAGTCTGTGCACGCTCTGATCTGGCTTGAACTGGAGCACTCAGGAGGAGGATCGTCATACAAGATCCAACCTGACACCTTGCTGAGGGGCTTCTCAAGAATAGAAGCCTGGAGCAAACACCTCTCCCAGCAAGTATTCCAGAAACTGACCCCTGCCAAGGCCCAAAAAAAAAATTGACACTAGAGGACAAAGCAACTTTGTGTAAACACGTGTACGCATGGTGAATGATGACTTTGCACACCTCAACAAAGCAACAGAGCTACATAACTAATCCCTATCCATTATGGATTCCATCCAGGCTGGTGGCACTAAGAATGGGGGAGTGGAACGTCTTTGGACCACCTTCCGTCGGGCTGGCGACGCTCTGCTGACCTCGACACAAGCTGGAGCAGGTGGCAAGCAAATGGAATGTACAAAAGAGCTCAATCATTCATTCATAACATTAACAGCACCATATGTCACGCTTCGGCCAGTCTCATGCCGCACATTGACGGGCAAATAACTAGTTTCCCCGGGCTGGTATAACTCAAGTTCTGTAAGGTAATTATCTTCTACGAGGTTGTTAACTTTATCTCGGTGCCGTTCTCTATATTACCGGGCTTGGTATAATTAACTCTCATTTACATTGCAGATGAGATAGGGTGATTTCTTCCCCTCTCTATGGATTCATTTTCTTCCCTATTCAGCTCTACGGCTAGTTCTCGGATAATCCCAAATGGATTAACTACAACTACACTGCAACTGTGATGCGGGTAAGTGTTCTCCCCGTTTTTACTATCATTGATTGATCCCATCATGGAATGGGTAATCTAACGTGCACCTTCATCCTTCTTACAAACTACCCACCCCCGGGAGCAGTGATCAGGGCCATCCAACTACAGGCACCTGGAATAGGTCAGTAACTTAGGCACCTAAAGGTCCCACTTACGAACACTAGTTTGCATCATTTAATGATCTCCTTCTCATACTTATCCCTATAGGTTGCTTCCTACACTCCCCTTGTCCTGAGGAAGACCTGCAAGCAGAGGATTAAAATACCCTCTACGCATTAAGTCTGGTCAAAACATCAACATTTATCTCCTGTGGAGCCTGTGCCATATGTCATAGTATTCCGTCCAACCAATGGATGATATCTCTCTGCAACCTTTACAAACTGTGTAGATTAACAACAAAAATAATGAACTGTGGACAGGCCATAACTAGCTGCTGCTAATGTTATTTACAACCAGTTTAGATTGTAAATTTGTTGTAATTACCTCCATTGAACTATCCTCACTCTGTGACCTTTTCACCTCCATCTATTGCACGCACGAGCACTACTCCTTTACACCCCTTCCTTTTAGAGCAACTTTTTGATTACTATAGAACTTGGTAATGTCTTTACCTTCTCATTTTCTTCTGTGAATAAAACAGATATATTCATTAAACTGTTGGGTGCCTTATCCTTCTCCAGGTGCATATTTGAAAGTTTTACATGTATTGATTACCATGTGCTGATTTCATGCATGCAACAAATGTTATTCAAATTAGAAACATCTTTGACTTGATGCGAGATAAGAGAGTCTAGGACCATCTGTTTCCTTCCTGGACAAAAGCAATCCTGCATGCAGCAGAGGCACCCTTGCACCACGGTGCAAAAGTGTCTGCATTTGGGCTAGGCTGCCAGAACAACTCCAGCTCAGGGAGAAATTACAGCACTGCACCGTATTGCATAAATATGGTGCATGCCTGCCCTTTCACTTTGGCGTGGTGTAGTGAAGCATGGTTGCTTGCTGCGCTGCCCTATGCCAAAATCTCATAAATGAGGGCCTTAGTCTATGCTGCATCTTCAGAGTGTTTGAGCTATAGGTCTGCTTGAGTGAGTGATATTTATTGCATGTTTGTCATTGCCTAATTTTTTTCACTAGTGCCTCCAGCTATGCTCCATTGAGTACCGCCTCATGGGACTGAAGTGTAGATTGTGCCGACCCCTGTGACTTATTCGTGCTGGAATGTACCTTAAATAATGTCCTCCAGTAGTAAGGTGGGAGGGGGTTTCTATGCAAAGTCCACCTCCTGTGGCTCTGGCTTTGGTGGTCTGACTGCTGGTCTCTCCTCGGTATGGCACTTTAAGCAGCATCAAAGCTTGGACACTTCCTCAGTTATCCTGTTTGTGACGCCCACTGAATTGTTTCCCTCATGCAGCTCAAAATTAGATTTGTGGTTTGGTAAGAGAGAACTTTCCAAAGCGCTTGCCATCTCGGCCATGAACTCCTTCGCCAGCATTTCTAGATCTGAATCACTAAACCTTCTTTTCCTCTTGTAGTGAACAACTTCCTGGGACTCCTGACTTCTCATCGTGCTCTGCCACACTGCTTCTGAGCACCTCTACCTTCTCAACTCACACTGAGCCTGGCTCACTTACTGGTTCGCTGATGTCATCAGACACCGCCCTTGCGACATTCATAATTTGTTAATGATACCAATTTGGCAATTTTGACTATTTGTTTGGCAAATGGAAATCATAACATTTTGCCTATGCTAATTCTTATGGATCGGTATACTTCAATTTGTTAACAGTCGTTAATTTTTGCGAATTATAAATAGGAAATGTTGCTGTTCATATATCACGGCCTTAGTTATGTATTCTGATATAGTAAAATAAGGTATAACACCGCTCACTAGACAGCATCTGTACACCCATGTAAGCCTGTTATGAGCCCCAATGTACCCCAATATAAGCGTAGGTAGATACACAACCTTTTACCTACATCTGTCCTACCATCGTTTTACATAATGGGTCTGGCGCTGAACTTTTACCTAGTTAGGTGCTACATGACTGTTGTGTGGCTTTCTCCGAAAAACTATCCTCATGTATTATGCATGAGAATTCTCAGTATTACAGCAGGTTCACCATCTTCTGCATAATAACTCTGTATAAGAGTCACCTCTATCCTTAACCTTGCCCGACATACCCATAGTACACTTCTAGATAGAACACCTGAGGGTACCTTTCGGATAAATAAGCACTACATCTTCACTGGGCAAGCTAGAGGAGAAAAAGACTTCCATGCTGACGCGAGGCGCTGCGGTTCCTGCACACAGACACTCCAGCACGCAGTGGTCTGACTTCCTTCGCGGGGTGTCCTTCTTGAGACCAAGTTTGGGTCCTTCGCTCTCCCACGTCAAGTAATGGGGTTGGCTTTATCCTTAGGGGATTCTTGGCTTTACACCTACATACATGCTAGGTACATTTAGGCACATCTAGTTAGGGTTGACATCGTAGGAGTACGCATTATTACTGTCATATATCCATATGCTTGCATATATCCATTGTTTTAGCACTATGGTAGAATTCTACCTTTTCTTTACTCTGCTGGTGCTTATAACCGTATATATTTGTTTCTGTCTCACGGTTGTTGCATCACACGTATTTTACACTAGAATGACGCTGGTTCAATAAGTGCTTATTGAAAATGTCCCCTCCGTTTATTCTGTGTGTCTCTCTGAGACAAAGTGAGCACGAGGGACTGAGCAAAAAGTACTGCACTGTTTCCACGATCCCTGAGGGGTCAGGATTGTCATGTTCAATGGTTGACAGAAGCTATCCGCTCCTTGGTAAGAGGGGCTAGTAGTGGCACTGTGAGCTAGCTGGACTGACAGACTAACATATCCTTTGAGGGTGTCTGGAATCAGTCTAGATACCAATCCCTCAGTTTATGTTGTGTAAATGTGCAGATCCTATATATATTTGTAGGAACTACACGACAATCCTCCCCAGGATAATATCCATATCCCTTCCCAAATTCGGTTTTTCCCTAGCAAGAGAAGAACGATTGCTTTAATCTAAAAATCTAAAAAATTTATTTTATATTATGTTAGGTGAATTTGCAAAGACAACTAACACCAGAGCCCTGGTCTCTTGGCGCTATGATACATGATTGGAATTAAACTCATACGCACAGTCTGTAATCCCTTCAGTACACCATCATCCTACATTAAAAACAAGTTTCGCGTTGAATAAGGCCTTATGTCTCAGGGCACTGACAAGGAATTCTCTTTTCCAAGCCAGGTAATTTCAACAGGAAAGAAGAGTAAGAAGGTATTTTAGGACAACCTATAGGTAACAAGAGTGGTATTTGCTCATCTAGTATTCTGTCCATGGCTGTGGGAAAGAATTTGAGAATGGACCTCAACGTGAACGTTGGACACGAAGAGCTGGGACTCGATCTTTTGAAGAGACAGCTGGAGAACATACTAGCTGAGAGTTGTTGCTCATGAGTTCTGTGAATGTGACGCGTGACAATTAGGGGTGGGCGGAATTTGCGGAATTAACCTTCGCAAATTATCGCGAGAATGTTTAAAATTATCGCAAACAAGCAGAAATATCGCGAAGATGCGGAAGTTTTTTTCCGGCATGTTCGCGAGATTTTCTGCATGGTTGCGGGTCGCCAACTTACCCATGTGGTTGCTTGCGGGCGCGGCCATCTTGATTTGAGTTGTTCTCGCGGTGCATGATCGCGAGAAGAAAGACGTGATCGCGCGACGCATGACGTCACTGCGGGCGCGAACTGTCGCGAGACAGCGCAAATGGCTAAAAACAATACAACATCTCATGGAGAACGCGACCGGATCAAGAAAACTTGTCGTCGAACGCAGGGATTCAGGTAAGGCGATCGCGCGCGCGCGAGAATGTATTATTTTACAGCGCGAGCAAGAAACAAATTATCGCCAAGCTGCGGAAACCGGAATTTTTGACATTTTCGCGCTCTCCGCGGAACGCAAAAATGTCAAATTATCGCAATTTCCGCGAACGGAACGAAATTTTTGCCCAGGCCTAGTGACAATCACTTGCATTTGGTAAAACGGTATGAAGTTGGGAAGAAGGCTTTCAGGGCTAGAAGTCAGAAATTGAACCTCTGTTTTTTGGTTAAAGATTACAGTCTCTGTTCTGAGAGGGTTCAGTTTGAAGATGAAATCTGGAATGGTATTACTTACAGAAAACTTTTCAGCCAACAGACATTGAATGGAGATTTGATTTCTATACTTGCACAGAAGATTCAGGGGGTTGCAGTGCGAGGGCTTGGGTCCCAGTGGGCATTGAATCTGTATGATTAGTAACAGATAGAGAGAACAGCTGCTCACCAGGGGGCACTGGGTTTAAATGACCCCCAATGGTCCTAGCAAAGCGAAGCGTCCTTCAAGAAAGCAAGAAAAGGAGAATTAAAAGAACACATGAATATTTACATAGCATGCCTCATGAAATACGTAACAATCCTGCTGATTTAATGCTCCAATATCTGCTGTTAATTTCATGCATTCATTTATCCGAGAGTGGGCGTGGTCCAGGAAGTGTTCAATGTGCTGTACAGCAAGGGGCAAACATAGTGTAGTATTGCACAGTGATATACTGGGTATATCCAAGCAAATGCACATGCGTACAATGAAATAACTGTTTATATTATAAAGAAAAATACAAAGATATGAATAGTTTATGACCGAATTAGAGAAGAGATGTATCTTTACAACTCAGCAGAAGTGAATAGTTGAGCTCATCACATGTTGAGTTGTTGCCGGGAAGTGGCTCGTGGCTGGCAAAGGCTGGCATAAGCCTGGCCCTCCAACATTCTTTCTGGTTCTCTCTTTTTCAAATCAGAACATTCCAGCCTCAGTGGGCGGAATGTTCCTACAGCAGTATAGTCCTTCTGCCCCGGGCTATACTGATTGTTAAAGGCCCTCTCCTTTGGTAGGTCAGTTCAGGGAATTTAAGGACCCTTATATGACCGGCCAGCGGTCTTTAAGGCTGGGTTACCTGACTGGAAGTGGGCATTCCCTCATTTGTGTGGGCTCTCGACTCATGCTAATTAGGGGATGCCCATGTAACTGTGCCAGGTGTATTGCTGACACTCGCCCCGGGGTAAAATAGGTTTGTGCGATGCTAGGGACACAGGGCGTGAGTACTTTTGGCTGGTTTTATGATTTTTTAACTGGTTGGATGCATTTGTACATAGATAATTTTGTGTTTATGTTTGCAGCATACATTTGTGAGCCTTATTTTTGGTGAGTGTGCAGTTTTGGAATTGATATTGTCGAACGTTTTGGCTTTGGCCGGAAAAGAGCCTTTCAAATGTCAATTGTTAACAGCCAGAGCGATACTTGGGAAGGGCAAAGGGAACAAGGAGTCGTTTGAATACATTGATGGCACGGAATAGCTTGATACCACTGTATACAATAAAAGAGTTATAGAATATGGTGGCTCCTTAAAGTAGTTTCACACACAAAAGGTCATGATTTTGTATTGCCCTCAACACAGTAGTTTTCCCAGTTAACAGCTTGCTTCGGTCACTGGGCACCCACGCATGTTGAGTTCACTGTGTCTGCCAAGCCAGGTTTGCTCTATACAAGTAGCATTGCATGTAAACACACATGCGTACACACATGCACACATACAGACATTCATACACACATACATATATAAACATATACATACATACATGCACAATATCACTCCCTGAAACCCCCTTTCCCCAAGCAGCACTCAGAGGCAGGGTGACTATTGATGCCCGCAGAGCGTGAACTCACCTCTGAGAACAGCCACTGACACTGAGACCAGGGGATCCAGTAAACCACGTCTGTCTATTCCACACCGGTAGCTCCCGGCGTCTTCCGACCGCAGCCCCTCCATGACCACCGTGAATGACCCGGTCTGCGGCGAATCCCTGATGGTCACGCGGCCCTCAGTCACCTCTCGCTCAGAGATCGATGTTTGTACAAGTTTGTCGCAGAGCCGGGTTGCTCCTCGACACCAATACTTGGAATAATCGCGGTCTCCTGCCTCATATCTGCATTCAATGGACACCGACTCTCCAAGGGTCCCTGTGACCTCTTCTGGACCGGTCAGAGCCTGGCCGCGTGCTTGGAAGAGAAATGACAAAGTGACCCATGAGCACGGGCAGCCTGACCCCTCAGTATAACCATTATCAGAAAAAAACGTGCTCTTAAATTAGATATGTTTGTAAAATTTCTGTTCACTGTCTTCTGATCAACAATTAGTTACTCAGATATTTATTAACCTGAAAGGGAGATAAAAAGAAACAAAATACTGCAAATCGAATAAGGAATGCTGGCTTTACAGGGAAATTACAGAAAAACATTAGCAAGAGCAAACTGTCATCTCAATATAACCATTATCAAGTCAAAAAAAAGATTTATTCTTAAATCAGAATTCGTTTATGAAATGTGCTGTATATCTTGAAAGAGCAATAAAAATTAAGAAAATACTGCAACTAGAATAAGAGATGTTGCAGATACCTTTATGAATGGAATTTGTAAGTTACAAGCCACAGTTCACCGTGGATCCGTTCTCCGTTACCACCAGGAGACTCTGGAAGTTAGCTTGAGCCCAGTTGAAAGCAGTGGCATAGCTAGGGAGGGCAGTAGGGGGGGTCCGCCCCAGGCGGCACTCTCTTTTTGGGCAAGCAGATGAGCAATTTGTCTGTCGACTACCACCTGTCCCCCCCTCTTACCTGCTCTGCTCACCCAACTCAGGGACCGTCCCAGGAGGCAATATGTCTAGCTGCGCCATTGGTCGAAGGTCATCACAACTCCATTTTTAATGGTTTTCTGAAATGCAAGCGGTTGGGTCATGCACTGACGGGGCGGCTCTTCTGCTATGGCGGAGCAGCGTTGTCAAACTGCTGGAACCAGCCGATGTATGTGAACTAAAATGATCGTAAACCTGTTATAAAACTGCTTTATGATCATTTTAATTTACTCCATAGCTGAGCCGAGTCTTGAGGACGGGGCCAGCAAGAGGATTGGTGGGCTGAGGCCACACTGCCAGTGCGCATGTCGGTTTGGCCGGCATCTATGGCCGCCCAAACCGACATGCTCCCTTGGGTATCTCCAGGCTATTGCTTGGCGATATCAGCAGGCTCAGGAGCACAGGCTCCCAGTCCCTGGTAAATTAAATCCAATAGGCCGCACCCTGCTCGTCACACCAGCAAGTTGCCCCAAGGAACTGTGGTCAATGTAGTGGCGACGGCGAGTACGCCTGTGCCACAGTGTTTACAAAAAAGTATGTGTCGCATTAGCCATCCCTGGACACGTGTTTCGAGGTAGTTGCCTCTCGTCAGCAGGGAGCAGGTAAGTGTATAGGGGTGCCGCGTGGACTGCCAAAATGTAATTAAAACAGGTAGAGTACCTCTCATGGCGCGCAGGTGCAGGTCCAAGGCTCGTCAGCCCGATAGCTCAAGGGAGCCGTAATAAATTAAATCCAATAGGCCGCACCCTGCTCGTCACACCAGCAAGTTGCCCCAAGGAACTGTGGTCAATGTAGTGGCGACGGCGAGTACGCCTGTGCCACAGTGTTTACAAAAAAGTATGTGTCGCATTAGCCATCCCTGGACACATTAGCGAGAGCAAACTGGCATCTCAATATAACCATTATCAAGTCAAAAAAAAGATTTATTCTTAAATCAGAATTCGTTTGTGAAATGTGCTGTATATCTTGAAAGAGCAATA
This sequence comes from Triturus cristatus, assembly GCF_964204655.1. Lineage (NCBI taxonomy): Eukaryota > Metazoa > Chordata > Amphibia > Caudata > Salamandridae > Triturus > Triturus cristatus. Next base: position 77,869,382 of record NC_140581.1, read on the forward strand.
ACAATTAAGAAAATACTACAACTAGAATAAGAGATGTTGCAGATACCTTTATGAATGGAATTTGTAAGTTACAAGCCACAGTTCACCGTGGATCCGTTCTCTATTGCTACCAGGAGACTCTGGAAGTTAGCTTGAGCCCAGTTGAAAGCAGTGGCATAGCTAGGGAGGGCAGTAGAGGGGGTCCGCCCCAGGCGGCACTCTTTTTTTGGGCAAGCAGATGAGCAATTCGTCTGTCGACTACCACCTGTCCCCCCCTCTTACCTGCTCTGCTCACCCAACTCAGGGACCGTCCCAGGAGGCAATATGTCTAGCTACGCCATTGGTCGAAGGTCATCACAGCTCCATTTTTAATGGTTTTCTGAAATGCAAGCGGTTGGGTCATGCACTGACGGGGCGGCTCTTCTGCTATGGCGGAGCAGCGTTGTCCAACTACTGGAACCAGCCGATGTATGTGAACTAAAATGATCGTAAACCTGTTATAAAACTGCTTTATGATCATTTTATTTTACTTCATAGCTGAGCCGAGTCTTGAGGACGGGGCCAGCAAGAGGATTGGTGGGCTGAGGCCACACTGCCAGTGCGCATGTCGGTTTGGCCGGCGTCTATGGCCGCCCAAACCGACATGCTCCCTTGGGTATTTCCAGGCTATTGCTTGGCGATATCAGCAGGCTCAGGAGCACAGGCTCCCAGTCCCTGGTAGAACTCGGAGCCAGCCCGCTCCACCCAGTTCCGACGCTTCTCTCATGCCGGGTAATACCAGCATGAGCGTAGCGTCTGGATTGACGCAGGGGACTCTAGGAGCCCGTGCATGCATCGGAGCTGAAGAGGCGGCGAGGATGAAGGTACGTTTTGCTTGTTTTATTTTTTAACCTCATCCTGCCTACACTGATTTCCCCTGCTTGCAGCCACTAATTAGGCCAAGATTCAGAGCATTACAAAATGGCGCTCTGTTAATGAGGCGCTCGTGAACCCATTCTTTAGAATAATGTGCCAATAGCAATGACCTTTAAGCCAGCAGTTCAGCAATCCCAGGGGACATTCTTGTTTCTTTCCAGCTAGACTTTCACAGAGTGTGAGCTTTCGAGCATGGAAAGAAACCAAAATTGCCAAATGCTTGTATGTGCACTGACGCCATACTCAAGTGAAGAAGGTACATCACCCCAGAGTAAACCATTGGGGAGACATCAGAACTTTAACCACATTTAGAGTTCATGTAGCCAAAATATACAAAGATGGTGGAGAGTAGAGGGGCTAGAATGATTCAAATGTGGCACACTGATTTATAATTTTATGGTCAATTCAGAATATGTATTGCACACCCAAGTTCAACCTGGTGATGAAAGGTGTGTCATCTGACTACAACACACTATGAGAGAAACACTGATAATACCAGTCCCAAAACCCACAGAGACCCAACGCTACTCGCCTGCTGTGAAAGCTAAGCACTGACTATCCTGTGTAGTGTTCACAGTGAGTAAGATACTTAAGAAAAAGCCCTACATCTGATAAGCAGACTAATGCACGAGGAGTAATCAGGGCTTCTCCCAGGTAGAAGCACAACGCTTAGACGGGTCCTACATTTTACCCACGGGTTATTGGTATCTGAAGAAACCTATGTACTCAATATTAATTATGCATTTGACACACTGGGGTGGGAATACATGTGGCTAGTTATAGAAAGGATGGAATTGGATCCAATTTTTCATAGCTGAGTCCAACGATCACAGGGAGCTGGAAACTCGAGAGAGGTACCAGACAGGGATGCTCCCCACCCCTGACACTGTTTGCATCACCTATGGAGCGAATAGCGTGTAAGGTGCATAGAGATCTGTCTCAATAAGGGGGCAGGGGTGCAGTGGAGCTGGAGCGGGGGATGGAACCCACGCCAAGGATATATTGGTGTATTTAACAGAAGAGGGCCAATCAGTTCCTCTTCACCACAAGGAGTTGGACAGGTTCACGGATGTAGCAGGCCTACTCACTAACTGGGGGAAACAAAACTATTTCCATACCTGGAGGAGCATGTCCTCTAGGGTTTTAAATGTACTCTTCCTCCATTTAGAATAAAAGTTACTAATAAAGCCAGGAACAATGCTCAATAAATATGGGAAAGGGTCTGGGGACTGATCGACGCAGGAGGATTCTGGAAAACTCTTCCATTATCTACCATGGACGGATCTCAGTGGCTAAAATGGCCTTTCTCCCACAATACCTTTACACATTGCAGAACCCTATGGCCCGATCCCAGTTAAAGTATTCCAGTAATTAGGTATGCTCCTGTGCTGTCTAGTCAGGGCCTGCAAATATAACAGTGTTAAACTGGCCACTCTCAGTTTTAAACTTGCCACTCTCAGTGTTAAACTGGCCACTCTCAGTGTTAAACTGGCCACTCCCAGTGTTAGACTGGCCACTCTTAGTGTTAAACTGGCCACTCTCAGTGTTACACAGGCCACTCTCAGTGTTAAACTGGCCACTCTCAGTGTTAGACTGGCCACTCTCAGTGTTACACTGGCCACTCTCAGTGTTAAACTGGCCACTCTCAGTGTTACACTGGCCACTCCCAGTGTTAAACTGGCCACTCTCAGTGTTAAACTGGCCACTCTCAGTGTTAAACTTGCCACTCTCAGTGTTAGACTGGCCACTCTCAGTGTTAAACTGGCCACTCTCAGTGTTAGACTGGCCACTCTCAGTGTTAAACTGGCCACTCTCAGTGTTAAACTGTCCGTTCTCAGTGTTAAACTGGCCACTCTCAATGTTAAACTGGCCACTCTCAGTGTTACACTGCCCATTCTCAGTGTTACACTGGCCATTCTCAGTGTTACACTGCCCATTCTCAGTGTTAAACTGGCCATTCTCAGTGTTAATCTGGCCACTCGCAGTGTTAAACTTGACACTCTCAGTTTTAAACCGCCACTCTCAGTGCTAAACTGCCCACTCCCAGTGTTACACTGGCCGCTCTTAGTGTTAAACAGGCCACTCCCAGTGTTACACTGGCCACTCCCAGTGTTAAACTGGCCACTCTCAGTGTTCAACTGGCCACTCTCAGTGTTAAACTGGCCACTCTCAGTGTTAAACTGGCCACTCTCAGTGTTAAAATGGCCATTCTCAGTGTTAAAATGGCCATTCTCAGTGTTAACCTGGCCACTCTCAGTGTTAAACTGGCCGTTCCGAGTGTTAAACTGGCCACTCTCAATGTTAAACTGGCCACTCTCAGTGTTACACTGCCCATTCTCAGTGTTACACTGCCCATTCTCAGTGTTAAACTGGCCATTCTCAGTGTTAATCTGGCCACTCGCAGTGTAAAACTTGACACTCTCAGTTTTAAACCGCCACTCTCAGTGCTAAACTTGACACTCTCAGTGAGACACAGCCACAGTCAGTGTTAAACTGGCCACTCTCAGTGGTAAACTGGCCACTCTCAGTGTTACGCTGTCCATTCTCATTGTTAAACTTGCCACTCTCAGTGTTAAACTGGCCGCTCACAGTATTAAACTGGCCACTCACAGTTCTAAACTGGCCACTCTCAGTGTTAAACTGGCCACTTTCAGTGTTAAACTGGCCACTCTCAGTGTTAAACTGGCCACTCTCAGTGTTAAAATGGCCATTCTCAGTGTTACACTGCCCATTCTCAGTGTTAAACTGGCCATTCTCAGTGTTAATCTGGCCACTCGCAGTGTTAAACTTGACACTCTCAGTTTTAAACCGCCACTCTCAGTGCTAAACTGGCCACTCCCAGTGTTACACTGGCCACTCTCAGTGTTAAACTGGCCACTCCCAGTGTTACACTGGCCACTCCCAGTGTTAAACTGGCCACTCTCAGTGTTCAACTGGCCACTCTCAGTGTTAAACTTGCCACTCTCAGTGTTAAACTGGCCACTCTCAGTGTTAAAATGGCCATTCTCAGTGTTAAACTGGCCACTCTCAGTGTTAAACTGGCCGTTCCCAGTGTTAACTTGCCACTCTCAGTGAGACACAGCCACAGTCAGTGTTAAACTGGCCACTCTCAGTGGTAAACTGGCCACTCTCAGTGTTACGCAGCCCATTCTCAGTGTTAAACTTGCCACTCTCAGTGTTAAACTGGCCGCTCACAGTATTAAACTGGCCACTCACAGTTCTAAACTGGCCACTCTCAGTGTTAAACTGGCCACTTTCAGTGTTAAACTGACCACTCTCAGTGTTAAACTGGCCACTCTCAGTGTTACACTGGCTGCTCCCAGTGTTACACTGGCCACTCCCAGTGGTACACTGGCCACTCCCAGTGTTAAACTGGCCACTCTCAGTGTTAAACTGGCCACTCTCAGTGTTAAACTGGCCACTCTCAGTGTTACACTGCCCATTCTCAGTGTTACACTGCCCATTCTCAGTGTTACACTGCCCATTCTCAGTGTTAAACTGGCCATTCTCAGTGTTAATCTGGCCACTCGCAGTGTTAAACTTGACACTCTCAGTTTTAAACCGCCACTCTCAGTGCTAAACTTGATACTCTCAGTGAGACACAGCCACAGTCAGTGTTAAACTGGCCACTCTCAGTGGTAAACCGGCCACTCTCAGTGTTACACTGCCCATTCTCAGTGTTAAACTTGCCACTCTCAGTGTTAAACTGACCATTCTCAGTGTTAAACTTGCCACTCTCAGTGGTAAACTGGCCACTCTCAGTGTTACACTGGCCATTCTCAGTGTTAAACTGGCCACTCTCAGTGTTAAACTGGCCACTCTCAGTGTTAAACTTGACACTCTCAGTGTTAAACAGCCACTCTCAGTGTTAAACTTGCCACTCTCAGTTTTAAACTGGCCACTCTCAGTGTTACACAGCCACAGTCAGTGTTAAAGTGGCCACTCTCAGTGGTAAACTGGCCACTCTCAGTGCTACACTGTCCATTCTCAGTGTTAAACTGGCCACTCTCAGTGTTAAACTTGACACTCTCAGTGTTAAACTGACCACTCTCAGTGTTAAACTTGCCACTCTCAGTGTTAAAATGGCCATTCTCAGTGTTAAACTGGCCACTCACAGTATTAAACTGGCCACTCACAGTTCTAAACTGGTCACTCTCAGTGTTAAACTGGCCACTCTCAGAGTTAAACTGGCCACTCTAAGTGTTACACTGGCTGCTCCCAGTGTTAAACTGGCCACTCACAGTGTTAAACTGGCCACTCTCAGTGCTAAACTGGCCACTCTTAGTGTTAGACTGGCCACTCTCAGTGTTAGACTGGCCACTCTCAGTGTTAGACTGGGCACTTTGATGTTGCTTTTCCTGTGGGCCTCATATGCACTCTTAAGGGGTGATTTACGAATACATAAAAATAGGTTTGTCTTACATTGCAAAGGCACAGCTCCCACATACGTGTCACAGCAGTGCATTTAAACTGTAGCCCATCCAGTGCAGAGTGTTGCCTCCCTAGACGCCACTTACGATGGATTTAAATAGAAGCTAATGCGCTAAATAGGGAGTTCCAATCTACAGCACATGGTTCAGCCGGGAAGCACAGGTACTTTACGACACTTAGCAGTGGTAGGTAAAGTGCGCACCGTTCTAATGACACCAAAAACAGGGTACGTAAAAAGGTGAAAAATCTGCAGTGATCCTGCAGAAGAAGCAGCTGTGCTGCACACTACAAGACTGGCTATCCTCCTAACAGAAAATTATTGACTGCACCACTTCATTTGGCATTGTCCTTGCCAGGAGCATAAACCTGAAGAAATATCAAAGCTTCCAATACAGAACCTGGCTTTTAAAATGTCATACAATCCCTAGCCTTCTCCAGACTGGACTATGGGAATGCACTATTCACAGGGAACCCAAAACAGCACTGGCTCCAGTGAAAGCCACACTCAATGTGGCAACAAGAATTGCACCTGGAGTAAGGTGCTTCTGTTATATATTACTTCTGCTCTGAGTAGTCTCAACTCACCTTCAAAAGAAGTGAGAAGCATTTTCAAAGTAGCTTGCATTACCCACAGAGCCCCGTAGAATATTGGTCTTTACATCGCATGCATTGTAAACGCATGCTATTACAAGGCGGTCGTTATAATGACCGCGTTGTCACATCACAGTACCATTACAACGCAAGTCGTTACAACGACTTGCTGTAGGGGGCGCACTGGACTTAGGAATAGTATAATTTACTATTCCAATTCCAGTGTGTGCAACAGTAGGGAAGGTGTTGGGATAGTAAATTATACTATTCCTTAGTTTAGAGCGCCCCCTACAGCAAGTCCTTGTAACGACTTGCGTTGTAATGGTACTGCGATGTAACAACGCGGTTGTTATAACAACCGTGTTGTAATCGCATGTGTTATAACGCATGCAATGTGATGGCTGTTTCCCAGCCCCGTACTGTCGCACCCTAAAATATGTGCCACATAAACGGGTCCATTGTGAGACTCTTGTTCCCCTACAAGTGCTGCATATGTTTTCCTGTAACCACCCAGTTTCAAGGAACAAAGAACTATCTCTGGGTTTTTCTCAGTAAGTGCTTCCAGAGTCTGGACCTTATACTTTACTGACCACTGGCTCTTCCTTTAACCCCTTCAGTGCCCGCCCCTTTCCCCGCCCTGTGCCGGCCGTTGTATTAGCAGGCGGGGTCTATGACGAGCTGGACTCGTCATGGGCACAGCGCCACCGCGGCCCATGACGAGTCCAGCTCGTCATGGGCACTGAAGGGGTTAAAACATTCAAGAAGAACTTATAGCACTCAGGGCTTGCTTACGAGTGGGTTGGTTTTTTCTGACTACAGCGTATTCCCGTTTGCGCATAGGTAGGAATTACAAGTTGGAAATTATTTATGACATCGGATAATTATCAGATACATTAAATACTTCAGACATCGTTTAAGTTTGTCAGATCAAACCTGCCGAAACTTGACAGGGGAAATTGTTTGGCTTTTACTGTTTCTTGCGGATATGGGGACACATGCATCAAAGTAGGCTTTTGCGAGTCCTTAATTGCGATTATTAAGTAATCGCAATTAGGGACTCTCAAAAGCCTACGCATGTAGAAATCGCTATTAAAATCGCAAATTGAGATTCCTTATATGCAATCGCAATTTAAGAAATTGCAATGAATTGTGATTTCTTAAATTGCGCGTGCCTTACACTTTGATGCATCGCAAAAGCCCTTTTGCAGGCGCAAACGGCCGATTTTTGTGAATCACAGGATTTGCGCTTGCAAAAAACGTTGATGCATGTGCCTGTAAATGTCTGCTTTGTGTGCATTAAACACCAAAATCTGCATGTTATTCCCCACAAACTCGTAACAGGTGTTATTTATCGTACACAATAAATAACGCACCCCTGGTATTGTTATTTATCGAGTGCGATAAATAGCACCTAAACTTGTAATCAGGTCCTTCCTGATTGAAAAATTCCTACTGAATTAACTTTTCGGTTCTTTATTTGCGTTAGAAATGTGATCCTGATTGATTTTCTTTCTTACGGATGTTTATTTACTTAATTAATCTCTTCCTTGATCTCCTCCTGCTGTGTTTCCTGATGTGTACTGTAAAGCGTTCTGATACTCGAGTATCATTTGCTCTATATAAACCTGCAAACTTTATGAATAAATAACTAATTAAATACACGAATGAGCTGCTTAGAGTCGCTGGGTGTCATTCCCTGCCTTCAGTATCCAGGCCTCATAAAAAGAATGAGAGGTTCAGCCTGGTAAAGCCGGGCTGAGGAATGAGCTGCTGCTGCTGCTGGGCTTTGATGCTAGACTCACATGGGATGGAGCTGGCATCTCCCACCCCCCCCCCCGCGCAGGGGGCCTGGGATTCATCACAGACACTACTTGTTTTACTACATGATGGTACAGATTTGAATTATGAGTTCACATACATGAAAAATACTCAAAAATAACCTACAAACAGACCGGCTCTCACCTGCTGAGAAGATGAGAACCAGAGCGACCAGTGCGCTCATTCTGCAGCTCCTCTGCTCTTCCCTTGATGATGGATATTATCTGTAACTCAGTCTCACACTGGTCTGCAGGGCAGGGTTTCTGCCCTCAGGGTTGGTCCAGGGAATCTGCTGGCCCCAGTCTGAAGGCTCCTCAGAGGTCACTGCTTCTCCAGAGCCTGAGCTGACCCTGACCCGAGGGTGGGCTGAGCCTGGGCACCGGGGACCCCTCCCTCGGCAGGAACAGAAACCAGGGATAACCACGGCCACATCCAAGGACAGGCGGGGATGTGTCACTGATCGCTGCCTTCAGTGCACGACTGACCAGGCACACTCCGGGTCAGAACGTCTGTGTTCAGGGCTGTCCCTTGTGTGTGTCTGTGCTGCAGGTCTGTCTTCAGTGATGTCCCTTGTGTGTCTGTGCTGCAGGGCTGTGTTCAGTGCTGTCCGGTGTGTGTCTGTGCTTCAGGTCTGTGTTCAGTGCTGTCCCTTCTGTGTCTGTGCTTCAGGTCTGTCTTCAGGGCTGTCCCTTGTGTGTCTGTGCTGCAGGTCTGTCTTCAGTGCTGTCCTCTGTGTGTCTGTGCTGCAGCTCTGTTCAGTGCTGTCCCTTGTGTGTGTGTGCTGCAGGTCTGTCTTCAGTGCTGTCCGGTGTGTGTCTGTGCTGCAGGTCTGTCTTCAGTGCTGTCCGTTGTGTGTCTGTGCTGCAGGTCTGTGTTCAGGGCTGTCCCTTGTGTGTCTGTGCTTCAGGTCTGTCTTCAGGGCTGTCCCTTGTGTGTCTGTGCTTCAGGTCTGTCTTCAGTGCTGTCCCTTGTGTGTCTGTGCTTCAGGTCTGTCTTCAGTGCTATCCCTTGTGTGTCTGTGCTTCAGGTCTGTCTTCAGTGCTTTCCGTTGTGTGTCTGTGCTTCAGGGCTGTCTTCAGTGCTGTCCGTTGTGTGTCTGTGCTTCAGGGCTGTCTTCAGTGCTGTCCAGTGTGTGTCTGTGCTGCAGGTCTGTCTTCAGGGCTGTCCCTTGTGTGTCTGTGCTGCAGGTCTGTCTTCAGTGCTGTCCTCTGTGTGTCTGTGCTGCAGGTCTGTCTTCAGTGCTGTCCGGTGTGTGTATGTGCTGCAGGGCTGTCTTCAGTGCTGTCCGTTGTGTGTCTGTGCTGCAGGTCTGTGTTCAGTGCTGTCCGTTGTGTGTCTGTGCTGCAGGTCTGTCTTCAGTGCTGTCCGTTGTGTGTCTGTGCTGCAGGTCTGTCTTCAGTGCTGTCCGGTGTGTGTATCTGCTGCAGGGCTGTCTTCAGTGCTGTCCGTTGTGTGTCTGTGCTGCAGGTCTGTGTTCAGTGCTGTCCGTTGTGTGTCTGTGCTGCAGGTCTGTCTTCAGTGCTGTCCGTTGTGTGTCTGTGCTGCAGGTCTGTCTTCAGTGCTGTCCTCTGTGTGTCTGTGCGTCAGGTCTATCTTCAGTGCTGTCCGTTGTGTGTCTGTGCTGCAGGTCTGTCTTCAGTGCTGTCCGGTGTGTGTATGTGCTGCAGGGCTGTCCGTTGTGTGTCTGTGCTTCAGGTCTGTCTTCAGGGCTGTCCCTTGTGTGTCTGTGCTTCAGGTCTGTCTTCAGTGCTGTCCCTTGTGTGTCTTTGCTTCAGGTCTGTCTTCAGTGCTGTCCAGTGTGTGTCTTTACTTCAGGTCTGTCTTCAGTGCTGTCCGGTGTGTGTCTGTGCTGCAGGTCTGTCTTCAGTGCTGTCCGGTGTGTGTCTGTGCTTCAGGTCTGTGTTCAGTGCTGTCCGATGTGTGTCTGTGCTGCAGGTCTGTCTTCAGTGCTGTCCCTTGTGTGTCTGTGCTGCAGGTCTGTCTTCAGTGCTGTCCCTTGTGTGTCTGTGCTGCAGGTCTGTCTTCAGTGCTGTCCTCTGTGTGTCTGTGCTGCAGGTCTGTCTTCAGTGCTGTCCGGTGTGTGTATGTGCTGCAGGGCTGTCTTCAGGGCTGTCCGTTGTGTGTCTGTGCTTCAGGTCTGTCTTCAGGGCTGTCCCTTGTGTGTCTGTGCTTCAGGTCTGTCTTCAGTGCTGTCCCTTGTGTGTCTTTGCTTCAGGTCTGTCTTCAGTGCTGTCCAGTGTGTGTCTGTGCTGCAGGTCTGTCTTCAGTGCTGTCCGGTGTGTGTCTGTGCTGCAGGTCTCTGTTCAGTGCTGTCCAGTGTGTGTCTGTGCTGCAGGTCTGTCTTCAGGGCTGTCCCTTGTGTGTCTGCGCTTCAGGTCTGTGTTCAGTGCTGTCCGATGTGTGGCTGTGCTGCAGGTCTGTGTTCAGTGCTGTCCCTTGTGTGTCTGCGCTTCAGGTCTGTGTTCAGTGCTGTCCGATGTGTGGCTGTGCTGCAGGTCTGTCTTCAGGGCTGTCCCTTGTGTGTCTGCGCTTCAGGTCTGTGTTCAGTTCTGTCCGATGTGTGGCTGTGCTGCAGGTCTGTCTTCAGGGCTGTCCCTTGTGTGTCTGCGCTTCAGGTCTGTGTTCAGTGCTGTCGGATGTGTGGCTGTGCTGCAGGTCTGTCTTCAGGGCTGTCCCTTGTGTGTCTGCGCTTCAGGTCTGTGTTCAGTGCTGTCCGATGTGTGGCTGTGCTGCAGGTCTGTGTTCAGTGCTGTCCGGTGTGTGTCTGTCCTTCAGGTCTGTCTTCAGTGCTGTCCGATGTGTGTCTGTGCTGCAATCAGGGCGGATGTGACAGCCTTCCTCCTGTGGAAGAGGCGGTGCCCACCTCCCGTCTGTCCCACAGCCACACTTCCTCATTTGTGTCTGACAGAGAGTGGCAGCTGGGAGGAGGCGACACATCCGGAGGAAGAGAAGTAGCAAAGCTTCAAGGCTCTAGCTATCAACGGTGCAGCAGAATTTTCCCACAAAAAGTAAAAATCTTGTTTGTCATCAATAATGTCATTTGGCATATCGTGTGATGTCATCTGTGAGGCCATACGCAGTCCATGATGGACTCAAGTTACAGGTAGATCACCAAGTTATAAGGGATGAGTTTGAGTGTGTTTGTGTGTGTTCTTAACATTGGTTCTTCTCATTTCAACACCTAACTATAACTGTAATCATTGTGTTTTTTTGTGAATTTGTTTTTTTCCACCTATATTACGATATTATTACTAAACCTAACTACGTCAGAATAACCTTTGTTTCTTCAGTGAATTTCTGTGGTTTTTTATCACATTCAAAGTTAAGCACGAGGAAGCTGGCTCTCTGTAGTGTGCTAAAAAGAAGGACACTAGGCAGAGGGTGAAGAGGATCCCCAAATTGTACCCAGAGGGAAAAGCAGATAATTCTAATGCTCTTTTTGTGGTGGTCTGGGCGGGCAGGGAGGCTTATAAGAGGGAAGTGCTAAGCATTTGCTGTACTCCAGATAGGTAATAAAAGCAACACAGACACTCAAGAATAATTCCAAGACCAATTTATAAAAATAGTGTCTCTTTCGTAGAATTTTTAAGACCAAGATCATAGTTCTAAGGTAAGTACTTTCCGAGTTACGATTTTTCAACGTTCATAAACGATATCACATTTATGCGAAAATAGGCACCATAGGAGGTAATGGGGAAAAAGCAGATAAATGCATAGAAAATCTGGCAATGCTTTCACGAAGTTCGCCTTCGGCTGATGTTGGGACCAGGTTCAAAGTTTCAGCAGGAGACGTTCGGGGGTGTCCCGGGTCAGCCAGGAACAGAGTGCTGAGGTTCTTGGAAACTGGTGCGCAAAGCCGAAGGGGGTCACTTGAAAACACACTGCACAGGTGGACTTACAGGTAAGTCTGAGGGGAATCCTTAAACGGAGGAGGTTCCAAGGGCCTGGGGACTATGGAAGCACAGCAGTTTAGTCAATGCCGGGGCGGCCGGGTGCAAAGCGAATAGGTCAGAGCACCTTTAGGTCATCGCGGTTAGGAGCAGTCAACTTCGAGAGGCGATCTCGGAACAGCTGGGCCCCTTAGGAAGTGGGTCTTGTGTGTCTCAACATCCCTCGATGAGTGCTTGCTTCTGCTGCTTTGGGAGTCCAGAGTGGACTCTTCTTCTTGGTGTTTGCCATTGGGGGTCCGGGACCCTGGGTGTTGGTACAACACGGCTCCGGTAGGTCCTGGTGTCTCCAAGCTTGGTGAGGAGATAGTACTGACCCCACGGAGCTGTTGTATCTCTTCTTCCTTTGGTGCTGTGTCGAGCCCATCGAGGAGCAGCTACTCGACAAACCAGACTTCATGGGATTGGTGCCTGCGGTGTGTAGGGGAGTGATGCCTTCACTCCAAGGGAGCTTCTGTGTGAATTCTTGAAGCTGGAGGTGCTTTGGGGTTTATGGAGTCCTCTCAGGTTTTAGGATGACATAGCAGCAGCAATTGTCGAGTCCTGGGAACAGCAGGTAAGGTTTGGAACCTTTTTCTTCTGCAGCAAGGCTTCAGTTCTCGAACCGCAGGGCTTCTTTGTCCTGGTCTAGTCCTTAGAATCTGATGTTCAGGTCTCGGGGTGGCAACTAAATACTGCATTTAGGGGAGTTACAAGGAGAGACAAGTAGTAGCCAATTATCAACCTACCTTTAGGGTATCTACACTCTCTAGTTACCCCTTCCAGTGGAAGGGGGCACTACCCTAGCACTACCCTAGCCCTGATTGGAGGATTCTCCACCATTCCAAGATGGTGGAACTTCAGGAGAGAGGTTTACATCACCTCTCCCACCCTAGGGTGGTGTTGTCTAAGTGGAGACCCTCCTTCTCACGTCACTTATTTTCCCGCATTTCCTCCCACCAAAAGTAGAGCAGGAAAGCAGGCTTGGACTCACCCACGATCTGGAGTTTCCTGGATTGGATTTCAAAGGCAGCATCGCCTTTGAAACGTCCTGCCCAGGAAGGCCATCCTGTCCAGGAGAAGGTGTGAAGCATCTCTGCCAAGAGCAGGCTTTGTCTCTGTCCTCTGAGAGCGCTGGCTCTCACCCCATGAGGTCAGAAACATGTGTGGGAGTCGCAGGCAGGCGAAAACAAGTCAGGAACCACACCAGTGCTTGGTAGGTTATTGAGGATCCTCTAAAAGTGTCACCTCTGTGAATATATTAATAAATCCACCACTGGCGTCAGTGAGGGTTTATCAAGGCAAGATATTTGGTACCAAACATCTAAGAAATCAGTGAAGCCATCATGGAGCTAGGAAACTCGTGTTGACAAGTATCCAGCCCATGTATTCTTTATGACTTCCCTGTCCACTCACAACATCACAGAATGGAATGGACATTGTTGGGCATATCTGATTATGCTGATATGCCCTCACATAAGATATAGTGCACCCTGCCTTAGGGTTAAAGGCCTACAGTAGGCAAGTTACTTGTGCAGTGTTTGAGGCATGGCACACAGAGGTGTATGCCATGTTGGCTCCTTGGATTTTCCTGCACCAAGACACGCAGCCTGCAATGTGCATAGCCTTGGCGAGGGGTCCCTGGTGCAGCGCAACCAGTGTTGCAGCTCCAGGGGACCTTCTTCAGTACCCATGCCCTAGGTACCAGGGGTACCCCTTTACTAGGGACTTACAGGGGTAACTGACATTGTGCCGATCGTGGTACAGTGTTTGGGAATGAGATTTGGCATTGGGAACCTGGTTAGCAGGGACCAAGTGCATTTACAGTCTGAAATCACATCATACATAAAGTGGGGGCTAACCATGCAAAAAGAGGCACTATCCTACAGAGCACATACATAAACCCCATATACAATAAACCCACCCTGTCCACAACTTTCAACTGTGTTGCACCCACCTCTGGGAAGCTTGCTCTTGGTGGCAGAGTTTCCATGGATGGGCACCTTCAGCCCGTCTGCAGTCAGGCCCCTTGAGTCTGGGGAGCTTGCCTCTATTGGTGGCAATTTCAGGGGTGGGGCCCACAATGCAGCTGCAACCCTTGAGTTTAGGAAACTCACACAAATCAGCAGAGTGTCTCTGGGTTGGTAAGCCCCTCCACAGACAGGGTGCTTGAGACTGGGAGCTTTTATACTCCTGTGGACTTTTTGGGGATACGCAAGCCCCTCCAAAGTCAGGCCCCATGAGTCTGGTATGCTTGTACCCATCCTTCAGAGTTTCCTGCAGATGGGTTAATTATTCTGAGGATGGACAAGCCCCTCCATAGACAAAAGCCTTGAGTCCAAGAAGGTTCCATCCATTGGCAAAGTGTCCAGGCCAGGGTAGGGGGATCCAAGCCCTCCACAGCTGGGCACCATGAGCTAGGAAAGCTTGCACCCATCGGTGGAGTTTCTGAGGGAGGGCAATCCCACCCCTCCACTGCCAGACCTCTCGAGTGTGGGAATCAGCAAGTTTGTTTGATGGGCGAGTCTCTACACAGGTGGGTTGCTTGAGTCTGGAATGGCTGTACCCAACAGCAGACTTTCTGAGGTTAGTCATGCTCAGCCAAGCTGAGCCTATCAGTACAGTAAGCTTACACCCTTTAGAGCAGATTCCTGGGCAGGAGAGCACCTAAACAACTGGTCACATTTGTTCTGTAAGGTTGCATCTGTTGGTGGAGTCCCCGAGGGTGGGCGAGCCTCTTGAGACCAGGAAGCTTGCACTCATCATTTGAGTCTCAGGGGGCTGGAAAGTCCCTCTGCAGCTGGGCCCCTTCGGTACCAGGCGCTTGCACCCATCAGCATAGTTCAGATTGTGGGCACCCCCAGCCAACCACACACTCCTGAGGCTTGAGCCGGGAGTAGGAAAAGCGCGACACTATTTTAACAAGCAGCATTCACCGCATACAGCGGCTCGAGGTGATTGGTTTTATCTATTTTAGAAATCGTTTGCTACATATATTTGCACATCTGTTGGCACGCTTATTTGCACATTTGTTTTAAAGCGATTTTAAAAACAAACAGCGCATTGCAGCAGGTCTTACCGTCTTCCTCTTCACCCTGACGCAGCATCGACCCGAACAGGTTTCATCTGTGGAACGGGCTTACTGCTTTAGCGGCGGCCATCTTTGAAGGCTAGTTGCAGGTGGGCGGTCTAGTCTTTCGGAGAACGCCTACATTAGGGGCACTGGCACGACCACGCCGCTGGCGCGCCGAAGGCGAGCCTAAGGCAAGCCCGTCTGCGCCCGTCCGTGCCCAGCGCACAAATCCCTGCCCAGTTGGATTCGGGTACGCATAAACGGCTCCAGTACTCTAGAGCCGCATTGCTGGAGCTAAACTCGAGGGGAACTAATGGCAAATGTACTCGTCGGCCAGCTGAGACTGGCTACTCTCAGTCCCAGGGCTTGTGCCCCAATTGTTCAATGCCTCTCCCACCTATATGCCCAGGACCCAGCAAAGCCTTGACAGAGGGCGAACTCCCAACTAGTGCTGTGGGGGAGTCCGTTTCCTGTATTCTAATAAATGCCAGATCTCTGGTGAAGCACAGCATTGAATGTGCTCACCTACTGATGGATCTAGACATCAAAATCGCTTTCATCACAGAAACCTGGACGGACGAGGCATCCGGTCCAGACTTAATCAAAGCTACCCCCCCTGGTTTTCAATGAGAGGTTCTCAACCGACCTAACAAGAGGGGGGGCGGCCTGGCCATCCTTTATCATAGCGCATTTCTGGGAACTTTTAAAGCGCTTTCTCTGCCGGCTTGTGAAGCACTCCCATTTAACCTTAGGTTAACAAATCATTTTTCCTTTAAAGGCATCCTCATTTACAGACCCCCTCGTGCTAAACATTCTTTTTTTCCCACGTTAGGAACCCTTTTAGAGGATGCCCTGCTAGGGAACTCGCATACCATACTAGGGGATTTTAATTTTTACCTCGAGCAGGCAGACGAGCCAGACACGGCTCGCCTCCTAAATTTTATGGAAACAGCAGAGCTGTCACAACACGTAACTGGCCCGTCTCATTTGGCTGGACACACCCTTGATGGGGTTTTCTCTAACACCCCTGAACTTTCCTTTTCAGCTTTGTTACCTCTGGCCTGGTCAGACGACGCGGGAGTGTGCTTCAATCTCAGACCCACACTCCACACAGCCAATGGGCAGTACCAAACAGAGCGGAAAGAAGTCAGAGCCTGGAGCAGGGTGGAATCGGAGACTTTATCAAAGGCACTTACCACCTCTTCCATACCCATGGCCAGCAACATGGAGGAGGCTGCATTGTCTTACACAAAATGGCTCACGCAGGCCTGTGCAGACCTCGCTCCCCCCAAACAAGCCGTTTTTAAAAGAATGGTGCCCTCAGCCCCCTGGTACTCGAGCGATTTTAAAGTGCAAAAATGTACTTGCAAGAGTTTGGAACGAAACTGGAGGAAGGATTATACTGAGGAGAAAAAATTGCTTTATCTGGCAAGTCTAGCCACATATAAACGGTAACTAGACATAATATCAAAAAAAAAATATCGAGTAGCCAGAATATCAAGTTTTTAATATCGAATGGACAGAATATCGACTTGCAAAAATATAGTGGTGAAGAATATCGAAAAACAGGTAAGGAATATCGATTGCAATAATATAGAAGTAAGTAATATCGACAGTCATAATATAGTTGTTGAAAATATCGAATTTTTTATAGTGTTTTAAGTGTTAGTATATGTGTTAAAAGTATGTATTAATATTGGAATGTATGTTAGAATATTTTTAAATTAATGAATTTTATGTTTTTTTATTTTTTTGTAATTTAATTCCGTAGCGGGTTGTGGGTTTATAGGGGAGTAGGGTGGGAAGTAATTTAATTATAGTACATTAAATAATAATTTATAGGAATTATTAATTATTTTTAATTTAATTTTGCGTTTTACTTCTGTAGCGGGTTGTGGGTTTATAGGGGAATAGGGTGGGAAGTAATTTAATTATAGATTATTAAAAATTAATATATAGGAATTATTAATTATTTATAATTTCATTTTGCGTTTTACTTCTGTAGCGGGTTGTGGGTTTATAGGGGAATAGGGTGGGAAGTAATTTAATTGTTATTAGTTAATTATTAATTGGTATTGAAAATTAATTGGTTGTTGATGAATTATTAATTGGTAAATAATTAGTATTAATTGGTAATTAATTTGTATTAATTGTTTAATTGATAATTATGTTAATTGTATTCATTTAATATTTGTAGCGGGCAGTGTGTTTATAGGGGAATATGGTGGCAAGTAATATAATTGTAAATAAATAATTATTTAATTTATTTGTGTATATTGTTAATTAATATATCTTTAATTTAATTTTGCATTTTACTTCTGTAGCGGGTTGTGGGTTTATAGGGGAATAGGGTGGGAAGTAATTTAATTGTTATTAGTTAATTATTAGTTAATTATTAATTGGTATTGCAAATTAATTGGTTGTTGATTAATTATTAATTGGTAAATAATTAGTATTAATTGGTAATTAATTAGTATTAATAGTTTAATTGATGATTATGTTAATTGTCTTCAATTAATATTTGTAGCGGGTATTGTGTCCATAGGGGAATATGGTGGGAAGTAATATAATTGGAAAAAAATAATTATTTAAATAATTTGTGTATATCCTTAATTAATATATTATAAATTAATTATTAATTGGTATTATTTGCATTTATTAATGTTTGTTATTGAAAAACAATTGTTTGTTAATTAATTATTAATAGTTAATTAATTAAACAAAAATGTATTGGTATTTATAAATGATCAATTCTTGTGTGATTGGTAATTAATTGTAATACTTGTTTATGTATTAATAATTAATTAATTTAAAAAAAATACATTTAATATTGTCTCTACTATTGCACTTACTTGAGTGGGAATAGTAATTTTTACCCCTACGCTATCCAATGCTTTCCCTATTATTGCACTCTCTGGAGTGTGAATAGTAATTTTTACCCTCCCGCTATCCAACACTTTCCCTACTGTTGCATTCTCTGGAGTGGGAATAGTAATTTTTACCCTACCGCTATCCAACGCTTTCTCTAGTGTTGCACTCACTGGAGTGGGAATAGTAAATTTGACCCTCCCGCTATCCAACCCTTTCCCTACTGTTGCACTCTCTGGAGTGGGAATAGTAATTTTTACCCCTACGCTATCCAACGCTTTCCCTACTGTTGCACTCTCTGGAGTGGGAATAGTAATTTTTACCCTACCGCTATCCAACGCTTTCCCTACTGTTGCAGTCACTGGAGTGGGAATAGTAAATGTTACCCTCCCGCTATCCAACGCTTTCCCTACTGTTGCACTCTCTGGAGTGGGAATAGTAATTTTTACCCCTACGCTATCCAACGCGTTCCCTACTGTTGCACTCACTGGAGTGGGAATAGTAAATGTTACCCTCCCGCTATCCAACGCTTTCCCTACTGTTGCACTCTCTGGAGTGGGAATAGTAATTTTTACCCCTACGCTATCCAATGTTTTCCCTATTATTGTACTCTCTGGAGTGGGAATAGTAATTTTTACCCTCCCGCTATCCAACGCTTTCCCTACTGTTGCACTCTCTGGAGTGGGAATAGTAAATGTTACCCTCCCGCTATCCAACGCTTTCCCTACTGTTGCACTCTCTGGAGTGGGAATAGTAATTTTTACCCCTACGCTATCCAACGCTTTCCCTACTGTTGCACTCACTGGAGTGGGAATAGTAAATGTTACCCTCACGCTATCCAACGCTTTCCCTACTGTTGCACTCTCTGGAGTGGGAATAGTAATTTTTACCCCTACGCTATCCATCGCTTTCCCTACTGTTGCACTCACTGGAGTGGGAATAGTAAATGTTACCCTCCCGCTATCCAACGCTTTCCCTACTGTTGCACTCTCTGGAGTGGGAATAGTAATTTTTACCCCTACGCTATCCAATATTTCCCTATTATTGCACTCTCTGGAGTGGGAATAGTAATTTTTACCCTCCCGCTATCCAACGCTTTCCCTACTGTTGCATTCTCTGGAGTGGGAATAGTAATTTTTACCCTCCCGCTATCCAACGCTTTCCCTACTATTGCACTTACTGGAGTGGTAATAGTAAATTTTACGCGCCCGCTATCCTACACAGAAAATATTGAATATTTTTAATTAATATCACGTTAAGATATATGTATTAATTTTTTTTTTTTACTTACTTTAATTATTCATTAAGTTTACTGTTATTTAAGTATTTTTAAGTATGTGTCAGTTAATTATATGTAATATTTCTTTAATTTAACATTACTTTTAAAACATTTAAAAAATTCGATATTTTGACTAACTATATTATTTACAACGATATTTTGGATTCGATATTTTTGTAATTTCCTGTTTGGAGATAGGACTTCGATATTTTGGTATTCTATATTTTGGCATCGATATTTTTGTAAGTCTATATTTTTGTAGTCGATATTATGTCAGTGATCCCATATAAACGCATGTTACGCGAGGCCAAACAAAAGTATTACGTCGCTCAGATATCAGCAGCTAAAAATTCAACGAAAGAGCTTTTTTCCACCATTACAAAGCTAACCACAGTCAAATCTGCCTCAGTCCCGTCTAGTACAGAGCTTTGTGAAAAAATTGCTTCATTTTTTTCAACCAAAGTTAATAACATCTTTACCAGTCTCAGCGACTCAATTAGGATTGAGCAGGAG
The DNA here is from genome assembly GCF_964204655.1 of Triturus cristatus. Lineage (NCBI taxonomy): Eukaryota > Metazoa > Chordata > Amphibia > Caudata > Salamandridae > Triturus > Triturus cristatus. The sequence goes on from NC_140581.1 coordinate 77,888,775, forward strand.
TCCGAGCAGGCGGCCAATGAGGGGGCCATGTCGACGGTCATCCTGGAGGCGTTTAGTCCTCTCACTCTACAAGACACTTTGAACCTACTTGCCAAAGCCAACTCTGGATCCCCTCTGGACCCTTGCCCTTTGAGAATCATTAAACTGGCTCCTGTGCCTATAGCTATCCACCTTACTCCTATTTGTAATGGCATGTTTGAAGGAGGAACATTTCCAAAAGTCTGGAAGGAGGCCTCTATTCTCCCTCTGCTGAAAAAACCCAGCCTGGATCCGTCGGATCCAAACAACTTCCAGCCAATTTCCCGTCTCCCCCTTCCAGCTAAACTAGTGGAGAAGGCAATGAACCTACAACTCACTGCCTTTGTGAAGAAAACCTCTTTGCTGGATGCTTCCCAGCATGGATTTAGGGAGGGACACAGCACCGAATCCGCCCTGATCACAGCCACAGAACAGATCAGGTCAGCGGTGGATCAGGGAGGCAGAGCGGCCTTGATCCTCTTGGATCTATCGGCCGCGTTTGATACGGTCCATCACGGTTTGTTGATGGACCGATTGAAGAAGGTGGAATTCAGCAAAAAGCATGGGAACTGCTAAACTCCTTTCTCTCGGAGCGAAGTCAAACAGTAGCCTTAGGAAATTTTTCTTCCCTACCTTTTTCTCTACCTTGTGGGGTCCCGCAAGGGTCCTCACTGAGTCCCACCTTGTTTAATATCTACGTATCCTCCCTTGCTCCCATTATTAGACGCGACGGTTTCAGTGTCACCTCGTACGCGGATGGCACGCAAATCATCGTGTCTCTACTTCCCGGATGTGAACTGGGGTTGGACCACAATTTCCAGGCCTGTATGTCGGAGGTGGCCCACTGGATGGCTAGCAACTGCTTCAGGCTAAACTCAAACAAGACCGAGGTATTGCTGTTTGGGAATAACCCTAGCTTCTGGACCCCATTATGGTGGCCACAGGAGCTAGGGGCCCTTCCCAGCCCGGTTAATAAAGTAAAAAAACTCGGGATGGTGATGGACGACAAACTCACTATGGCACTAAAGGTTAAGGCGGTAGCCTCTAAAACAGGCTTTATCCTGAGAATGCTGAAAAAGATTCTGTTTCTGCTACCTTATGAAAGCCGACATATGGTGGTCATGGCCCTTGTAACTTCCAGGCTGGATTACTGCAATAGTCTGTATCTGAACATTCAGGAAAACCTGCTGCACAGATTACAGCTATTGAAGAATGCGGCTGCCAGACTGCTAACCGGCATCCCAAAATTCTCTCCCATATCTAAGGCCATCCGTGACCTACACTGGCTGCCAATTAAAAGCAGAGTCCAGTTTAAGTCTCTGTGCCTGGTGTTCAAGGACTTTAATGGAGAAGGCCCTGAATACCTTACAAAACGATTCATAAGATATGTTCCTGCCCGGCGTCTTCGCTCATCAGAAGTCAGTTTTATCATGGTCCCTGTCATAAAAAAAGCCCGCTGGGGAGGACGCAGTTTCTCCTACGGGGCAGCCAAGCTCTGGAACGGAGTGCCGCTCCACTTGAGACGCATGGATAATCTATTGCATTTCAGGAAAGCATTGAAGACCTGGTTGTTCGGCAAATAATTTCGGCCTATAATATCAGGGAGTAGTGGACAGCGCCAGGACACCTACTTGGTATTCGCGCGCTTTACAAATCACCATAACATAACATAACATAACCCACAGCTGGGCCCTTTCAGCTCGGGAAGCTTCACCCATCAAAATTGTTTTCAAAGGTAGGCAAGCTCCTCCGCTGGTGGGCCCCTAGTGTCCATGAAGTTTGAAACCATTGACTGACGTTCTCAGGGCAGGCAAGCCCCTCTGCAGTCAGGCACATTGAGTCTCAAAAGCATGTGTCCATTGTTAGAGTTTCCTCCGCAGATGGGTCACTTGAGTCTCGAAGAGTAGTACCTGTCCACATAGTATTTAGGGGCAAATGTGCTCTCCTGCAGTCAAGTCCATTGAGTATGGTGAACTTACACCCGTTGGCTGAGTTTCTGGGGACAGGCAACTCCAAACCTTCTGCAGCTGGGCCCAAAGAACCCTGGAAGCTTGCTCACATTGGTGGAGTTTCTGAAGGTGGGCCCTTGAGTTTGGGAAACAGTAACCCATTGGCTGAGTTTCAGTAGAGGGATAACCTCCTCTGCAGCTTGACTCCTTCAGTTTGAGATGCTTGCACCCATTCGTGGAAGTTCCGGGGCAGGTGACCCCCTCCCTCCAAAGTGAACTACTTTAGTCAGTGTAGATTGTACAAGTTGGTGGCATTTCCAGGGGCAGGAGAGCCATTCCAATGTTGGGGCCTTTGACTTTAGGATTACTGCACCAGCCTACAATGTTTTTGGGGCTGATTGCCCCATTTCCTCTTCAGCTAGGTCCTTGAGCCTATTGGTGGAGTGTCTATGGGCCAGAAAGTCCTTTGAGTCCAGTGAGCCTTCCCCTATTAGAAGAGTATCGATGGGAGGGCAAACTCCTCTGCAGCTGAGCCCCTTGATTGAGGGAAACTTGCACCCGTCAACAGAGTTTCCAGGGGCTGCCACTCTGCAGCTGGGCTCCTTGAGCCTGGATAGCTTGCACCCATTGGCGGAGTTTCTGGGTGCAGGCTTAAATTTACACTCATAATCAAAGTATCTGGATGTGGGTGAGCCTCTCTGGAGCCGGACCTCTTAAAATGGGGTGTCTTACATGTCAATAATAAAGTATCTAAAAAAAGAGTGGGGGTCGGAGGGATCAGATTTAAAGACTCAAATAGTTTCAAAATCCCCAAATCACAGTATTATAATACACAAAGAAAACTATGAGTCTAATAATATGTAAGACCTAAAGACTATTACAAAGAAAATGCTTCGTTGAGTCAGACTGCTAATAGATATGTGTCGGTAGATGTATATAAAAATGTATGCATATACAGAACAAAAAGATTCCCATCATCCACATAAAGTGGCTCGCTTCATCATCTGGGAACCCGGAACCTGACAGAGAACCGTCTTCTACTTGTATATTGTAGATATTGGTCTCTTGCACGTCCCAGATATATATAACAGTGTGTTATTTTTACTATGATGAAGGAGATATTCTAAAGTAGTAGTTCAGGATGATGACTGCAGTGCAAGTGATAAGTGCTTGTGAGAAAGTGCTATTTAAAATTGTCTATCAAGGCACAAAAGTAGTTTATTCAAGCGCTGCCTTGATGACAAAAGGTGCTGCAACAGTTTAAACAAATAACTGTCATGAAAAGATGGTCTACATGTTTCAGCTACCGGATATTGCTATCCAAGCTTTCGTCAGGACCAGAAGAAAGCTACTGCAAAAGTGATATTGTGCCAAAGTAACAAAGAAAAAAACAGTTATGTTACGACCTGAACCCTGTTATTGGGCCAAGTGGATCCGTAGAGAACAATTTTACTTGATTTACCTAAAGAAATAAAAGCAGAACAAACTCAGAAACAAAGCATAGCCAGTAGTATAGTGACATTATTAGGTCAAACAGTGCATATAAATAGATATCTAGTATGCAAATACTCTCAATGTATTACATGTCGACAAAGATTGCCGGGGCGGGTTCTCCCAGCCAATCCATAGCTGTGCCCTTGGTTGAGTGAGCCACTCTACAGTCGGGCCCTCGAGTATGGGAAGTTTGCAGAGGTAGGTGAGTCCCTCCACAGCTGGACCCCTTGAATCCAAATAGTTTGCACCCATTGGCAGAGTCTCCCGGGGCAGACGCCCCCAGGCCTTCCTCAGCAGGGCGCCTTATGTCCTGGAAGTCTGCACCCATTAGTGGAATTTCCAGAGGCAGAGGAGGCCCACTACGGCTGGGCCCCTGGAAACTGGTTAAGCAGAATCCCATCAGCAGACTTTCCAGGGGAGGGTGAGTCCCTCCACAGCAAGGCCCCTTGAGCCAGTGTAGTTTGCAGCTGCCAGTGGAGTTTCCAGGGGTGGATGATCCCCATCTCAGTCAGTTCCTTGAGTACAGGAAGCTTGTACCTATTAGTGGAGTTTCCACTTGCAAATGAGTCTCTCCATAGACAGACGCACCAAGGCCCTCCACAGCTGGGGCCGCTGAGCTCTGGAAACATAAACCCAATGACAGATATCTGGGGGAGGGCGATACCAGCCCCTTCACAGCCACACCCCTTAAGTCAAGAAATCTTGTACCTGTTACATCACCATGTATTTCAGGTGTCATTAGTGATGTAATATGTGAGGTCATAAGCAGTACAATTACGTACAAATGGTGAATTTCAGAGCTTTTTTGGTTTTAAAACAGTAGTTGTTCAACTATTACAAGACCTACTTATAACTCCACTTTAACTTTTGGTTTTTTTTCAGTGAATTTCTAACTATCTTACTTACGTATAACTCTATTGGTTTCTTTAATGTAAACTAATTATTATAATGTGTAAGTGACCAACCTCCGGCATGCATGGCCAGCGTGTGAAACCCTGCTCCCAACACCCCACAGGCACCCAATCCCTCACTGCACAAAGCCAAGTGGGGTTAGTCGCAGGGCAGCCCAAAGGGGGGGATCAACACCCATACAAATGTCAAACCAATCACAGACCCCCCACCTCACTCACTCCTGTATCCTTCAAAAATCACGAAAAATAGATGTAAGAGGGCACGGTAGGGACACTGTGCCATCCCAGGCCTGTTGGTCTACAAATGTTTTTTATTGTTTTTTTCAATAGACGCTAGCACTACAAAATAACAAGCATTGAAAATGCAATAGGTCTCGCCTTTTATTAAGTTAAAGCCATTTGCTTTGCTATACAATACCATTAGCAAAGCAAATGGCTTTAACTTAATCAAAGGCGAGACCTATTGCATTTTCAATGCTTGTTTTTACAGTCCTGTGGAGAATTTGCCTTCATGTCACCCTATACACGCCCGGTGTGTACAGTACAAAGAGTCAATGCCACAAAGTGCCCTTTGATAGCTGAGCTACAACTCTGCCGGTAAACAGTGCTGCTGATGGGCGGCACATGCACCAGCCCTGCTGAAAGCGTCAGAAAGTGCGAGCAACCGCCAGCGGGCAGATGCCGGAGCTCCCGGCTCCCGGCTCCGTTATTCAGTGATTTCTCTGGTGTTAGTTCTCCAGTGGCATCTGTGAAACCCAACCCCAGCGAAAGAACCGGAGAACCTAAAAATACCGAAACAGCATGCAAGAAGGAGCTGACTGTGCAGAAATACACCGAGGTGTTGAATTGCACATGTAACACACCATACACACAAAATACAAAGGCGATAGTAACACCCGTTCGTGCATATTTACAACAACGCACCAATGGCAGGTCGGCATGTAACACTCACGTAAAACTTAGAAAAAATGCCAGGCAGTTCAAGCAGACAGGGAATGTACAAGTACGCACCAAAGGTCTGTAAATATGTGCACATACTGTGCACACAGAGTACAAAGAAAATAACACCAGGCACTTTAAGCCGACAGCGAATATCCAAAAACACACCAGATGCCAGTCCATATGAAACTTGAAACACACACCTCTCTTGGAAATTAAAAAAGCAGCAGCTTCAATTAGACAATAAAAATAAAAAAAACATACCAAGGTCAAATCAACACGTACCACGCTGCGCACATAAAATACCCGGAAATAATTCATGCAAGTTTAAACAACCAGTTAATATATAAAAACCCACACCGGACCAGTCGAACATTCAGCACAACAAGCACACGGAGTACCTAGAAAAGGTCAAGGGCCGGCTCAAGAAGACAGATGGTAGGGAGAGACACCAAAGGAGTCAAGGACAGTCCACATGAACACACTGGGGCAGATTTATGTTTCCTGGCGCATCCCTGCAAATCAGCAAGGATGCGCCAGGAATGATGCGTCACGCAAGTTTACCCTTGCGCCACACATGATGCGCCGCATTTATAATGCGGCGCATCATGGCGCAGTAATAAACAGATGCGTGACGCATCCAATGGCGTAAGGTTGGCGCAGTGCTTCAGTTGCGTCGCAAGCGCGACGCAACTCCAGCACTGTTCCAACCAACCCTATCCCTAACATGGTGCGTCAAGCCTTACGCCTGCTTCAAGCAGGTGCAGGGTTTTGGCGCATCAGCGTTGGGAAAGTGACTCAGTCAAATCTTATAGATTTGACTGAGTCACTTTTCAGGGGCGTTCCTGCGACGGAACGCCCCCCCCTATGTCGACACGCCCACGTGAAACCTGACGCAGGTTTTACGTGGCGCAGGGCTTTACATCGTGACGCATCTCCATAGATGCGTCACGATGTAAATATGGCGCAACGTGGCGCAGGGTTTACACCGCCGCTGCGTCACAAAAGTGACGCAACGGCGGCGTAAAAGTGGCGCATCTCCGACATAGATCTGCCCCACTGTGTGAACAGAACAAATGGGAAATAACTCCAGCAAGTTCAGTGAGCAATCACACTCCGCGCAGCTAAACTCTGGAACAAGCTGCCTCAAGCTATGAGGCTTCAAGCCAACCTGCAGCTATTCAGAAAAAGCCTGAAAACCAAGCTTTTTGCAGCTACATAGGCCATACCATTTTGGCCTTTGTTGTCACCACACTTACAGCGCCAAGACGCCTCGGCATTCGAGCGCTATACAAACATATAAACATAAACATGAAACAGTGAATATGTAAAACCACACTAAAAACACTGTCACATACTGAGCATATAAAAATGGGCAAAAGAAAATACCATAGCAATTTCAAGATGGCCGTAAACATATTGAAAATATTAAGTGCCACGCAACTAGTAAATGCAAGATGTTAAACAATCTAATAGCCAATGCATACAGTAAAGAAGTAAAGTCCGAGTAGGACTTGGAAAAAGCCTGCTGCTCTGCCCTTTGCGTCCTTCTTAATGACCCCTCGCCACTGGACTCGATAACCTGCATATGGATTAGTGGTCCCTCCTGATTTACTGGACAATCAACAGAAGAGCCCAGACCCTAAGAGTTAAGCAGTGCACCCAAAGTGTACTCTCACCCAATGGTAAGGGTGGCTGCAGGCTTTAATTCTAGTCTGTGAAGTGAGTGGCACCTTGCACAGCCAATTAAGAGTATAGTGCACGCTTGGCGAGGAGGCTGCGCACAGCTCTCTGTGAAAAATATCAATACCAGGGGAGTACCGGCACTTCTCAGGAGAAGGCAGGTACTCTAAATAGTGATTACCGGCGCTTCTATAGTTCCATTTAAAGCACTGTGTACCAGCGTGTCTCTCATTAATAGTATGTCGGTCTGTTCACTTTCCTCGAACGGAGTGTCCTCTTGTCCGCCTGTTCATTGCGTGCTAGCCTATGTTTCGTCTGGTGCTGTCAGCCTGTCCTCTGCAGCCTCCTTAATAGTGTGTCTGCCTGTATCTTCTCTGAGATGTTACCAGCTCACTTTCTCATGTGTCATTCTGTCCACTAGCCGCACAACTGGGTCAACCTGCCACCTCTTCGACGGTGTGTCCGTCAGCCTGTCCGTTGTACGATGCGTTAACCTGTCCACTGTATGAGAATGCATCAACCTGGCTGCTTTCGGTGTACGTTTGCTGTCTTCCCTCTTCTCTTATTGTATTGGCCTGTTCATGCATTGAAATTGCGTCCGCCTGTTCCCTCAGTAGATCATCAGATTGAGGGACAGCATTTTTTTCGCCCTCCGATGGTGTGCCAGCCTGTCTACGGTTTGAAAGTATGCTGGCCTATACATTCCCTTCTGGTAGTTTGTCGTCCTTTCCACACGCTTCTGACAGCGTATCGCGCTAACTTCTCTTCTGCTACCGTGTTTGCCAGCCCACCACTCTACTGTAGTATTGTATCAGCCTGTATGCTCGCTGATGGTGTTGTCACACAATTCTATAAAACACTGACTATAGAAAACAAGCATTTGCAATGTAATCGGTCCAATTGCATTACAAATGCTTAAGTTTAAAACTGAGCGCGGCGCCGCTTCACGGACACCGCGCTCGGTTTCTTTATATATTTCTTAGCTTAAGCACTGAGCGCAGCGCCCGCTTCACGGACACCGCGCTCGGTTTATTTATATATTTCTTAGCTTAAGCACTGAGCGCAGCGCCCGCTTCACGGACACCGCGCTCGGTTTATTTATATATTTCTTAGCTTAAGCACTGAGCGCAGCGCCCGCTTCACGGACACCGCGCTCGGTTTATTTATATATTTCTTAGCTTAAGCACTGAGCGCAGCGCCCGCTTCACGACACCGCGCTCGGTTTATTTATATATTTCTTAGCTTAAGCACTGAGCGCAGCGCCCGCTTCACGACACCGCGCTCGGTTTATTTATATATTTCTTAGCTTAAGCACTGAGCGCAGCGCCCGCTTCACGGACACCGCGCTCGGTTTATTTATATATTTCTTAGCTTAAGCACTGAGCGCGGCGCCCGCTTCACGACACCGCGCTCGGTTTATTTATATATTTCTTAGCTTAAGCACTGAGCGCAGCGCCCGCTTCACGGACACCGCGCTCGGTTTATTTATATATTTCTTAGCTTAAGCACTGAGCGCAGCGCCCGCTTCACGACACCGCGCTCGGTTTATTTATATATTTCTTAGCTTAAGCACTGAGCGCAGCGCCCGCTTCACGACACCGCGCTCGGTTTATTTATATATTTCTTAGCTTAAGCACTGAGCGCAGCGCCCGCTTCACGGACACCGCGCTCGGTTTATTTATATATTTCTTAGCTTAAGCACTGAGCGCGGCGCCCGCTTCACGGACACCGCGCTCGGTTTCTTTATGTTTCTTAACTTTAACACTGAGCGCGGTGTCCTTGAAGCGGGCGCCGCGCTCAGTGCGTAAACTAAGAAATATATAAATAAACCGAGCACGGTGTCCGTGAAGCGGCGCCGTGCTCAGTTTCAAAGTTAATAAGACGTAAAAAGCGAACGAGCACATTGTATCACCTTCTGGCCAGGCATGGCGTGTTGTGTCCTGCTGGACACAGTCTAGTGTTTCTGCCAGCCACTCCCCCGAGGACTGGCCCACACACACCCCCTCACCCATCCAACATGGGTGTCACCAGTCAGGTGACCCCGCTAATAAAAGGGCCCGAGTGCACGGGCTCGTGGCTAGTCATCCGTACCACCTATCCATGTGTCTGTGTGGTCGTTCATCCATTATGTGGGCCTAGGGCCCAGAACATAACACTGGCGACGAGCGGGTTTCCCCGCGCGTGCAGCCGCCGTTTGTGAAGGTGGCGTGAAAGGAATGTGCTGCCTGTGTCTCGGGCGCCCCCTGCAGCTGGCACAGATCAGTTGAAGTCCCGCGGGGCGTGCAAAGAGCCCTGGTGTGCAAGTGCGGTGATCGGGTGCCCGCCACGCACCTGCAGTGGCCGTCAATGCATGGCGGCACCTAAACCGAACGATTGCTGAGACTCCGGTGTGGCGAGAGAGGAGCCGGTGGCGAGCCCTGCCACCAACTTGCTGAGCCCCCAACAGAGGCACGAGCTGAGCGGAGCCCACCCGCATCGGCCGCGATGACCCAGCGGACGCAAGGAGAGCCTCCTGTGAAACGAGGGAGAAGGGAGTAGCCGCCCGCCTCAGCGAGGAAAAGACATTATGCCCACAAGGGGCCAGCCGTCTGCGGTGCCTGCTCAAGCCCCAGCGTAGCGCATGCATGAGAGAGGCTGCTGGGCGGGGAGAGAAAGGAGGAGACAGCGGCCGGCAGAAAACGAGAAGAGGCCCCCATCGGAGTACACCGACATAGTATGTAGGGCTGCGTGAGCGGCCGTAATGCCGGAAGGGCGCGGCCGGTCCGTGGTGTGGTAAGGACCCCGCTCATCAGTAGTACATGAAGGCTCCAATTTAAACGTAAATAAAAAAAAATAAAAAAACAAAAGAAAGAGATTGCTAAAACTTACCGCGCTGTGCGCAATGCCTGTGGAGCCACAGGAACTGCCGATGCGGTGCACTGGGACCCGAGGACGTCCAGGGGTGTCTGCACCTCGAGGGACATCGGCCGGTGTAGAGGGGAACACTCCGTGCGAGTTGCCTGTTGGTTCTTGCCTGCAGAGACGCGACGAGCTGCAGAAACAAGTAACCGATCAAGGTTCCAGGGTGAAAGTAGACTGCCGGGGACAGCGTTAATAAGCCAGCAGCACCGCCTAGTGGTCTGAAGTGGTACCGCACCGAAAGGACAACCTCGTTGTTTTCAAAACCAATAGACCAAGGCAACGGACACTGGCCCAGCCATCCCTACAGCCCCACAATCATTTACGATACAGCGACCCCAAAAGGGCTCTCATTCTTAAAGGAGACGAGCTGTCCGGAATGAGATAAAGCTGGTCACCCCTAGCATACGGTAAAAGCACACCGAGATGTACCAGGAAGCACTACACCCTCACTCCAGAATTGAGGAGGGAAGCAGGATAAGCACATTCAGGGCAGCCAAAACAACTATGCATAAGGGAAGGCGGCAGCGAAAATAAAACAAGACTGGCCCGAAGAGCATGCTGCACCATTCTCCCTCACAAGACCCAGGCACCCTGAAATACCACCATATAATTTCACGGTGACCCAGAGAGCACAAAGGAAACAGAGAGGGTGAGGAAAGCGTCGTGCATGCCACCTGTCATTGGTCTGCCACCTACCCCCGAGAAAGTTACCAAGAGTCCCATTTTCAAGAGCAGCCATGTCGCTAAGCCTAAGGTGAGCCAATGCACGACTGCACCAGAGTGAGACAACTCAGACTGTTTTCCTAACCGAGAGGCAGTGCAGATGAGCTCAGTTGGAGTCTCCATAGAGACTACTAACTCTCCGCCTGACTGCTAGGCCCAACGTTGGCAGCCAAGAAAGCTATCCTAGCAGTGAAAAGGAAACTTAGAAACTCTCCCTCCTACACGAGGGGAAGACCACTTTCATGCTCCTGATAGCAGGACGTCATCACTGCAACAAAGACCAAACTGAGCAAAAGTGCATATAGACAAGGGAAGTATCGAAGGCCAAACAAGGTCCAGTGCAGGGGACAGGACGGTGAAATAATAAAGCCCAAGCAGACACGGCGCACAGGAGAAGACCCCAGGCCGGTGGAGAGAATAGAGACCCCAGGCTGGTGGAGAGAGAAGACGAGCCCCCAGGCTGGTGGAGAGAGAAGACGAGCCCCCCCCAGGCTGGTGGAGAGAGAAGAAGAGATCCCTCAGACCGGTGGAGAGAGTGAGAGACCCCCCAGGCCAGGGGAGAGAGAAGACGAGCCCCCAGGCTGGTGTAGAGAGAAGCAGAGACCCCCTAGACCGGTGGAGAGAGTGAGAGACCCCCCCCAGGCCAGGGGAGTGAGTGAGAGACCGCTCCCAGGCTGGTGGAGAGAGAAGAAGAGACCCCCAGGCTGGTGGAGAGAGAAGAAGAGACCCCCCAGACTGGTGGAGAGAGTGAGAGACCCCCCAGGCCAGTGGAGTGAGTGAGAGACCCCCCAGGCTGGTGGAGAGAGAAGACGAGCCCCCAGGCTGGTGGAGAGAGAAGAAGAGACCCCCAGGCTGGTGGAGAGAAGAAGAGACCCCCAGGCCGGTGGAGAGAGAAGAATCCCCAGGCCGGTGGAGAGAGAGAGATCCCCGACCAGGAGAGAGAGAGAGACACCCTGATGCCACTACCAATGCCTCCAGTCAGAGAATTACCTACCCTGGAAAGCTGAAAGTGTAGTGAACCGAGAGAAGAAGTCACGCAACAGTGACAAGATTTAATGGAAAATGCGAGTATTTGCACGCCAACTGGCGGTGAATGGTCCCATCGCAGTAAAGAGAACCTGGCTGATATTTCTCAGAAAAGTGAGAGACAAGTATATACACTAGTTGTGGCAAGTGACCACCACAGAAAGAAAAGCAAGTATACAGCACCACTGCTGCCAGAGCAGAGGCAAGGAAAAGAGGAGACGGAAGGGCGATTACCCGCCATCTGCAAAGCACCAAGGAAATTCCCAGAAGGGAGAGGGGCCATGTGTGGTCCGAAAGCAGGAGGAAGAGAGATCGTAATCACCCAACCTGCATCAAAATCGCCCAGCAGGGAGCTAGAGATTATTCAGGGAGTGCCCCCGCTATTGCCTTAAAGACTGTGGTGTGCAACGGTCCATTTGCAGGCAGGAAGAGAGTCCAGCACTCCGAGTGGCACGTCACCACTACTGACGCAAGAAAAGGGAGATATGTACCCCCTACAGCAATCCGAAATCACAGCCGAAACATACGGATCCCTCAAAGCATGCCTACTCCCACTACCGTCCCTGAAGTTGGCAGACACACCTGAGAAGACGCCCAGTTTTTCTGACCGGACCAGACTGGTGAGTGGTCCGTGATGGGAGAAGATGCAAAGCCCAGAGAACACGACGGAGTGAGCAGTAGATCCCTACAAGTTTGCGTGGCTTTTCTCGCCACATCTTCAGAGAAGCTACGGAGTGGAGAATTATAGGACGGTAACGGTCCTATTTCAAGAAAGCAGACGACCACTGGCGCGCAGTGGAAGTCAACAAAGGGACGCCGTTCACCAGAGTGCACCTTCTAACACACGCCAGCCACTGGGGTGCGGGGACGTCATTTTTCTCAGTGACCGTCAGCCACCTGTCGCCGGCTGCGTAAAGAAAAGGGCATCCCTGTTCTACTTACACAAATGCCAAATCAGAAGAGCTGCACCAAGTGTCCGACGAGTATCATGACTGCAAAGATTCGCCAGTCATCCCTACTCACTGCCAGTTATCACCAGATGTGGTGCGAGTCGTCTCATGACATCCACTCCATCATCTGTCATGTGCATCACTGCCATCCTTGGAGCATCAAGAACAATAACTGGAGTCCCACACCACTTGCCAGAACAATCGACGATCCGAAAATACAGTGACCATCTGTTTAACCGGCGCATGTCCTGATCCTGGTAGCGAGAGCATGTTTCTGACCAAGACACATCCACCCCTGAAGTTTGCACGAGTGACGAGGCAGTGGCTCCAGAGTCAGAGCCCATATACAGTCCCGGGACAACTCATCCAAGGGGCCTCCCAGAGCGTGAGAGATGGACTTTACTGTGCCCCACCAATGGATTCCAGGAAGTAGCCAGGCCATCCAACCGAGAATTTCAACAGGTCACAGAATGCCAAGACTGTCGTCAAAGGATCCAGCGACACAGTCGTCAGGTTTGCAGTGGACTCATCTATCCGCTCCTGATGCACCCATGTTGAACAATAAGACACTAATGGCCTCACAGCAAGAGTATGCTGGACTGATGAACATCACGTAGGTGGACCATTCCTCAACTGAAGCGAAGCCGAAAGGTCCGGATATCATCAGCACCGTGTTCGTCCCCAGATATACCTGGTTAAAGTATGGACATGTGCCAAGATGTCTTGATGCTCACAGCTGCACCTGTCCACCGCTGTCCTGCGAACTGCATCTCTGAACTGTGAGACTTCCATTTCTTTTAGTTTGTTTTTCTCATTTTTTTTCCATAGGTTGGACTTTTTTTTCTGTTTGTTGTTTTTTCGTTTTATTAAAATTTGGGAGGAATGTTGTGTCCTGCTGGACACAGTCTAGTGTTTCTGCCAGCCACTCCCCCGAGGGCTGGCCCACACACACCCCCTCACCCATCCAACACGGGTGTCACCAGTCAGGTGACCCCGCTAATAAAAGGGCCCGAGTGCACGTGCTCGTGGCTAGTCATCCGTACCACCTATCCATGTGTCTGTGTGGTCGTTCATCCATTATGTGGGCCTAGGGTCCAGAACATAACATGGCGTGGCCAGAAGGCATAAGTAAACGGGCCGGGTGGCTCGGGACTTCCGGTCCACACTAGTCCACCAACTGTGTGTGTGTCCTCTGATTTGCGCAGCCCGCAGCATGTAACACTTACCCCCGACAGTGTGGACAGCGTCATCTGGCGTCATCTGGCCACCCTAGCAGAAGAAGTCTCTGATCAAGAGTCGCAGATGGAAGATTTCGTCAACATGGTCGCCCAAGGGGCAGCCCAATTGCCCTCACTATCGCAGAAATCGAAGAGTACACCCAAAGAGACACAGTTCTAAGGAAGGTGCTAGAAGCGCTTCAGAAGGGCTTGTGGGCTGGGTTCTTCCACGACATCAATGGATGGAACGAAGCCAACCGACCCCGCTTCGGAAAGGTCTGGAGAATCCATAAGGAGCTGAGCGCCACTACGACTGGTACAGTACTGAGAGGCTCACGTATTGTCATGCCCCTGAGCCCTCAAGAATGAATGACTGCATTGGCTCAAGAAGGCCATCAAGGCATGAAAAGGATGAAAGCCGGGATGAGAGAAAAGGTGTGGTTCCCTGCTCTAGAAGAAGTTGTAGATAACTTTGTGCGTGGGTGCCAAGCATGACAACTCACGGGCGGCCCCAAATCTCCGGCTCCTGTAATAACGGAAGACCCAGCCCCGTCGCCCTGGACATGGGTGAGCCTTGACTTCGGGAGTTTTCCAGATGGACGAGTCCCTGCCGTCCTGGTAGACAGCTACACAAAGTACCCAGTCGTGGAAGTACTGCCTTCTACCGCGTTCAACCACCTCCGCCACCCAATGCTAGAAAAGACTTTAGCATTCTTTGGGTTACCACACATAATTAAGACAGACAATGGACCACCATTCCAAGGGAATGAGTTCAAGAAGTTTCTGTCCCATCTGGGAATAAAGCACCACCGCATCACGCCCAAATGGCCTCAAGCCAACGGCGAGGCTGAGCGGTTCATGCGGACCCTGAACAAAATACTACGCATAGCCGTAGAGGGACAGTCGGACCCGGAGGTCACGCTCCAGCATTTTCTGCGAGAATACTGGAGCACCCCCCACTGCACCACCCAGAGGTCCCCGTGGTCACTGATGTTCTATGGACACCGGCAGGACACCATCCCAGTAGCTGAAGGATGGAAGCCAGAACCTTAGGACCCCGTGAGCGCTCAAGCCCGAAGGTCAGCGACCAATGAGAAGGCAAGCCGGCAGCGGAGAGCACGGGTTCGACCAGTGACACCAGGATGTGCCGTCCTGGTGAGAAGCCGTCGCAGCGGTGGTAAATTCCGAACCCCGTATGAACCAGGACTATGGCTCGTCAAAGACGTCAGAGCGACAGCTGTCACCGCTGAAAAGAACTGAGAAGTCATCACACGAAATATCTCATGGTTCAAGAGAGTACCCAATCCAGACAACGAAAGACCAAGGCCTGAGGCTCTTTGCAGTGGTGAAGGAGTGAGTAAAGATGCAATCCCGGGTGCGACTGAAGACCCGGGTCCAAACCCAGCCGAGCCAGCTGTACCTGGAGACACCACACCAAGAGAGTTACCCGGCACAGCAGGGCTAGCCGGCCCGAGGGGTAGCCCTTACCAACACCGGTATAACCTGCGACCTAACCCGAAATCGAATCAAAGACTTAATGATTTTGTGTGCTAATATTTATTTTGTGTTGTTTCATTTTTGATCCGATTAGGGATGGGATGTAGCAGTCTAGTTGTTGTCAGCCTCGTATCCCTGAGTCCCCACCCGGAACCATATACACACATTGTATCAACTTCTGGCCAGGCGTGGCCAGAAGGCATAAATAAATGGTCCGGGGTCGCTCGGGACTTCCGGTCCACACTAGCCCACCAACTGTGTGTGTGTCCTCTGATTTGCGCAGCCCGCAGCATGTAACTTACCCCCGACAGTGTGGACTGTTGCCTTGTGAATTATCACTGAAACTAACCCCTCTCTAAAGATAACCTCTCTGTGTGGGGCCAAGTGCACCTTGTGGCTTCTTTTGAATGTGGCGAGACTCGGTGTGTGAATGGCAGATACCTGCTTTCAGGAACAGATCCCTCAGCTGCCTTAGCCACGGAGGCGTGCACCTGCGGAGCCATCAGCCGGGGGCTGCGGTGTATAGGGGCAGTGCTTCTGTGCGTCGCTCCATTTTAAGGCAGCCATGAACGTGAGGAGGAAGGCATGAGTCAGGCTGGAACCAATGGCTCCGTAGTGATGCACTGTTAACACCTTCCCACCCTCGTTGAGTCAGAGCAATTTACCAAGCGGCTGGGTTTTTGAAGGGAAAAAATATGACTCGGAAGATGGGAGCTCGCAGTCGTGCGTGAGCTGCTCGGCTTTGAGGAGACTTTCTGCACTTCTGTGGACTTTTTCATGTCAAAAGGCTGATTGTTCTTGGGAGAATGGAGGTAAGAGTGAGTTGTTTTATACGAGGACAGTTTCAGCTTCTGAATCGATATTCCGACATTGTGCACTGCGGTACTTCTTTTGATATCGACACAGCAGATAATGAGTCTGTAATGCCGCAGTGAGAGAGCCAATCCCGGTGGGCGGGGCTAAAAGGAGACAAGGCGGCAACAAGGAGGGACTAAGAAGCCTCCTTTGCAATCCTGAGCCTGCGTTTTGCATGCAATATGACGCCAGCCAATGAGAAAGATGGGCGGGGCTTCAACTCCGCCTCCGAGAGCTTTGGAATCTGTATTGATTCCAAGAAGCTCTCGTATGACGAGAGTAGCGCATGCGCGCTGCTTTCGCCAGCTGAGACCTATAACCTCTGGAGTGGGCTAGGGCAGGGCTATTAAATATTCATGAGAGGGGGACTTGTGGTCTGTTTCTCAGAGCCTCTGGGAGGGCGTGCAGTCACCATCCCCCGGGGACATCATAATTAGAAAGGGGAGGCGGGATCGTGTCCTCACCCAACCTGAGCCTGCAAAGGGCCGAGAAGGCAGAATAGAAAACAAGCATTTGCAATGGAATAGGTCTCGCATTTATTAGAGTTTGAGCTATTGGCATTGTAAATGACAATGCCTTTTATTTACTTGTTGATTTTTACAACATAAATAAAATGCATTAATATTTACAATGCCAATAGCTTAAACTCTCACAAATGTGAGACCTATTGCGTTGCAAATGCTTGTTTAAACGTCTTTCTGGTCCTGCAGGCACGATGTGCAGCGCGCCATGCGTGCTTTTACTTTCAAATGGGGCTGCCCACACCACTTTTAGCTCAAATGAACATTTAGATCTGCGTCTTAACGTCCACTCTGCCACCTTACATTGTACTGTTCTTTCATGTCATCTTAAATATAATTACTATTTTATATATCACGTATAACGAGCCGCGACATCGACCTGATGCACAAGCATATTTTTTAAAGTAATTCTTTAATGTCATTAAATAATCGTACATGATTCACCGTTTATGATACATGAGAAAGGTTGTTTTTTTTCATACAGTGATTTGTGTTTCACTCGCAGGCCCCGTGGGCTCTAGCATCCACAGGGACTCCTCTCAGCTCTGACTCCAGTGCATGTAGACAGCGTGAACTTTCACCCAGCACAGCCCAGAGGTAGGCCTTTCACACAGTGCAGCTCATGCTGAGTGCGCCTGTCACTCAGACCCTGCAGGTTACACCAGCGCGCAATGGTCTGGACTCTGCAGTAACTTAAAACAAAATGGGAAGATGGCGCAGAGCATGTTCCGCCGAAGTCCAACAGCCCCGTTTCCCACATGCATCGTTGTACAGCTGCTAGCTGAAGGAGCGTGAGTGGCGTTTTAAAAATGACATGCATTGTAACGTTTTGCTTTTTATTTCCAATTAGTCTCATAAAGGCATCAACTCCCGTTTAGAATGAGCTAACAGTGCTGACTGTTTATTAGCACAATCAACGTGTAGAGCCTGCTGAAACACAGAGATAAAACCCTCCTTCTGCACATGTGGGTGAAATGTGTGTCCAGTTTTCGGAGCACTTCTGAAGACACTATTTCCACCTGTCAACACTGCACTCGATCCTGTTGGCTCCCGCGTCAGACCGCAGAGCTATCCCTGAGCTGATAGTGTCACTCAGCAGACTATAACCACTGCACTAATCTTAAATGTTCAGGGCCCAGACAGCAGAGCTACCAACCAGGGAACATGACTCTTGTAGGCGCAGGCCTCAAGTAGCAGAGCAGCCCTGTGCTTGTTGTTAAAGCTAGTAGCGCGATGAGTAGTTTTCATCCACAGAGGCGTGGCCAGGGTGCCTTGACCAAAACACAAGATAGGAAAATGGTCCCTTTCCAAGAAGCTCTTATCGGGGGTACGATGGCCTCCCTCACAACCCTGGCCTAACTGATGGAGTACTGATAGCTAACCCTTGTGCCATTTCTGTTCAAGCTGATGTTTACTGCATGTGGCCAGATAGCATTCTGCCCGATCGTGTGAACACACACCACTCCCCCGGTTCTTGCACGTTTCACGAGTCCCGGCTCCAATCCAAAGCTATTGTTATACATCCTTGTACTACTCGTGTCGCTATAATACACACGCGTGTAGAGGGTAAAATAGGAGTGTGTGCTGGAACAAAACATTCAGCAGTAAAATGAGTTGGACGGGCAGGTTAATGTCCAACATGTAATTGTGGTGAACGTGCCTGGGTAGATGTTAATTCGCTCGCTCGCCTGTTAATACACGCCAGCGTGTGTTGGGTAAAATTAACAAACATGTAGGAGAAATACAGGCATGTTTATTTTCAAGAAAATACATGCTAACCTGCATGTGCAGGCTGATGTGTTAAATCTGTTATCCTTTTGTGAAAAGTAAAATGATCTTCGCGTCATGTATGTTCTCTCCAATTCACATGTGTATTGGAGACTAGAGAACATACGTGTGTGTGTTGGCTGATAGCGATATGTACTTGTACATCTGTGTGCCTGGTTATTTGGGCATGTCTGCTAATATGCAAGTGTGTTTACTGGGAATACAGCTGTATGTGCTAAAATAATAATATATGCCTATGCGTGCGAGGCAATGAGGTACGAGTGCGATAGAAGTGTGGCCAGAGCTGCCGACCTTGGAGCTCAATGCCTTGCAGTTTGCAAGGAGACGAGTAGAGAGGAAAGACCACCCTCGTAGTTTTTGGGAAAGAATCCCGTGGTGGCATACAATAGAGAATTAAAGAAATGCTGCAAAATGTACTCAGGATTAAAATAAAATAAAGACAAACACAACGCTCTCAAAAAACGCTTAGATCCTTAGTATTGACATTCATGTGATTAACTAATGTGGAACAAGCGGCCGTGCAGCCGCGAAAGTGAAAGTGATCGTGATCGCGATCAAACATCAAAGCGGCCATGCGGCCGCGAAAGTGAAAGAAAATGGTGTGCAGGCTGCCAAATGGTGCGCGCGCCCGGCGCACATGCACTGTATTTGGAGGCCTGAAAGAACTCGTTTGCACTTCCAGATCCCCCATTTACAAAAGCTCTCGCGAGAGCAGCGCTAAAGCACTGGCTCAGGCGAGACCTAAAAATGGGAAGGGGCAGTCACCCCGTCCCCAGTTTGAAAATGGCTCAGGGCCCCCTTCACCCAGGGTCAATGTAAAAAGAAAGGGGAGGGAAGACGCTGCACCCCTCTCAGAGTCTTGAAAGGCACCCATACCCTGCCGTTAGCACACCATCTGTGCCCCAGGGAGCCTACTCCATGACACTTCTTCTCCCAACTAGATGGATGTATGCAGTGAGATGGCAGGCTGTGGGGACTCTGGGACTCTCCCAACTGTATTATGTGGTATTCCAGGGGACACAGAAGCCCACTAACAACATTAAAAACAAGCATTGGCATAGCCAATAGGTCTCGCTTTTGGGACCTTTTAAGTATTTAGTTATGCAGCACAATATCCTTGGTGCAACAACATAAAGTGTTGCATGGCTCAAAACTTATAAGGTCCCAAAGGCGAGACCTATTGGCTATGCCAATGCTTGTTTTTATTGCAGCTATGTTGTCCTATCCGTGCACTTGCTTTTCTCGAATAGTGACAGCTGTGCCACCCAGACTTTTTTGTCTCTAATTCTGATTTACATAAGCAGTGTTTTGTATGGAAATATATGTTTTTTGAAGAATACACTGCTTTTATTGCTTTATGTGATTCGTTCTTAGGTGTATTTCTTTCTGTGTGAAATAAGTGTGAAATAAATAGTATTTTCCTAAATGTTGCAAAAGAACATTAACTTTCATGGTTGCACTTTATTTATAATATCTGATCAGCGACGCTGGCGGAAGGCCTCAAGGAGTTCGCCCCAGATGGGGATGTGGGGGAGGACAAGGACAATACATCAACCCCGAGAAACAAAAGGGTAGATTTGAGGGAATACAAGAATAACAAGCAGCAGGAATTTAAAGAGAAAAAAAAAGTCAGAGGGAGGAGGTTTTCTGCTGGAAGGCGAAACGTGGGTGGAATTCGGTGGAAGAGAAGTAAACTGCCGGGGGGGCGACAGAGAGAGAATAACACATTCAAACTCTTTTGTTTTTTAAGTGAAGAGCGGCCTGTGAGAAGAAACAGAAGCAAAGGTAGGGTTCTGAGCGGAAGCAAAAAGGGAGGGTTGGGCGGGGTATTAATCTGGAGCCACACTGGGTAACATGGAAGCAGCAGGGGGGGCGGGCGGCGGTGAGTGCTGAAGCAACACAGGGAAGGGTGATGGGGTGGATGTGAGAGCAGCATGGGGTTGGGTGCGGGGATGGATACGAACTCAACATGAAGAGGGCAGGAGGGACGTGAAAGCAACATGGGGAGCATGGGAGGAGTGAAGGCAATGGGGAGAAGCATACAGGCAAGCGAAAAACACAGGGGAGAGAAGTGCACGAGGAAGACAGCTAAACAACGCACCGCGGCCGTTCGGCCGTGAAAGCGATCAAGATCGTGGGGACACGCTCTGTGGTCGGGGAGGGGTGGAGGGAGGTGCGCTGCATTGGAGAGGCGGAGCGAGGCGCGCGCGCTTGTGCGCGTAATGGCAAGCTGGTGGCCAGGAAAAGCCTTTGGTAGCACTTCGACAAGCCACTGACTAAATGTCTCGCCCAGGCCAGCGAATGCGCTGGATCAGGCAAGACCTAAAAACAGTTAGTCTCCTGAGCCATTAAATCGATGAGCCCAAGAAAACCTTCCATATTTTTTTAATCGCTCCTAGCTAGAGCTCCATGCCTTTCCGCTGGACTGCAAGGCCCTCTTGTGGTTGTTTTTATAACTGCATGTTGTGGGCTGAAAATGTCTATGTCTCAGAGATATGTTGTTTTTTTGAAAGTCTGAGTCTTTCTTTTAACAATTTTCAGGCCAAAGAATCACAGATATGATCATTTCATATGTGTTATTATAACTTTATTGAACATTTTTATAATACTCACTTTTAATAAACATTATTTTGTGTGAATTAATTAAATATACATTTGATTAAAAATACTGGTGAAAATTTGGAAAAAGATGATAGATCGGCTTTATTGTTATGGGTACCCCTTGATAAAACCAATAGACCCACTTTTATTTTTTGGTGACTGTTTGACAAAATCAGTAAGTGTGCCTGAGTGAGGCTAGGACCTGCCAGACCAACCACATTCTGCACGTCAGAAATCCATGCATAGTGTGAGGTTGGCAGCCTGGGATGGGTTGGATGCAGGGCCTGCTGCGGTGGTGGGGTTGGCTTCATGGATGATAACATAATATTACTTTTCGTTAAAAAAAAAAATTGAAATTCACTGAAAAAAAACAAAGAATAAAGTGACATTATAGTTAGGAGTTGTAATTATGTCTTACTTTACATGGAAAAAACCTTGGAAATTAACTGGCAAAAAAAAAATGTTAAACTAATGATATAGCTAGATGGAAATGTCTGTTAAAACATACTGCTTTAAATTAACAAAACCACCAAAATTCACCCGTTATAGTTATCTCAAGTATCTGAACGAATTTACACCAAATCACTAAAAGCAGGATTTTACCTCAAATGAATCAAAATTATTTTTATTACATAGTTAATTAAAAACATTGGCAAAACAACAACACAATATTCAAAATGTAGGAAATGGGGTTTCTGGTTGGAAGAGGTATGCACCGTGCAAAAGCAACAAGGTCCTAGGAGGCTCGACTGTTCCCATTGGGAGAAGAGTCAAGAATGATTTGCAAAAAGCTTGGTCCCAACTGAAAAGGTGTAGTGAGCAAAAGAACTATGGATTTAGGCCCATATCTCTGTAATAGGGGTGAGTGTTTGATATTGTTCAGCATTCCGTCCATCATTTGTTCTTTTTGCATTTGTTACCCTTGGATGCGTATGCCCAGACATGGGTCATGCCCTCACCATGCCACTAGAGCCAACATATCCTGGCTGATGAAGGTGAAACCCAAAACCGGTCCTAGGATGTTTGTTTCCGGTCTGAAGAGTACCTGGCCTGGCAGTTCATGTGGACTGTTCCCATGGGAAGAAGGATTAAAACGGATTTACATGTGGGTGGGTCCAAACTGGAATTGTGTGGTTAGCAAAAAAACTATGGATTTAGGTACAGAACTCTGTAATGGGGGTGAGTGGTTGACATTGTTCAGCATTCTGTCCATCATTTGTTCTATTTGCATTTGTATCCCTAAGTGGGATGGGTAAGCCCAAACAAAGGTCCTGTGCTCATCATGCCATCAAGGTCAAGTTATCCTGGCTGATGAGGGGGTGCTTCCCCAAAACCGGTTCTAGGATGCTTGTTTCGGGTCTGGGGAGGATCTTGTCTGGCAGTTCCGGCTGGACTGTTTCCATGGGGAGCTGGGTCAAGACTGATTTGCATATGGCTGGGACCAAACTGGAGTGGCATTGTTCAGCCTTCCGGCCATCATTTGTTCTTTCTGCATTTGCCACCCGAAGTGTGTTGGGTATGCCTAGACAAGGGTCCCGTGCTCACCATGTCATCGGAGTCAAGCTATCCAGGCTGATGAGTGGTGATCCTCTGAAACAGGTCCTAGGTTGCTTGTTATGGTCTGGGGAGGACCTGGCCTGGCCATTCAGATTGGACTGTTACCATGGAGCAGTCAGGCTTATCTAATGAGAGAATGTGTAAAGTATTTGTGAAACACACACATACACACCATAATACAATAAAAACACCACAAAAGCACTCCACTCTGGTTTAGAAAAATAGACAATAATTCTATAAACAAATCAAGACTAAAACGACATAAATCCAATAAGTAGAGGTCAAGATATGAATTTTTAAAGAATAAAAAGAGTTATGGCGCTTAGAAGCAATACGTAACAATGGAGGTTATCTGGTTGCTCTGGAAGGGGGCAAAGTCAACAGTTCATGCCGACTGCAATGGAACTCTGGCTGGGCACAAGAACCACGCATGTTCAGTAAACAGAGTACCTTGCTCCTGATCGCAACAGCAAGATGCGGGGTGCAGACGAGCGATACATCGGTGTCAAGCAGTTGAGGTAATGCGCCAATTTATTCACACAGTGGCGGCGATGCATCGTCTCCGTTGATCAAAGTGCCGGTTCCCTGGGTGGCGATTCAAAAGGCGATGCACCGGGTTAATCTACACAGGAGGGCTGATCTTCTCCATCCATTGGCAGAGATGTGTTGGTTCCGAATCTGTGGTTCTGGATGCACTGTCATGGTTCAGAGTGTGATATGCTATTTTTACTCCCGAAACAGGGTTGATGCGCCAATTCTGCTACATGCAGACTGGAGATGCATTGATTTCTTTGGTGCAAGTATCTGGGTCCACTTCCAGTTTACCACGCATCGGAGCACGGGTGGAGCCTTTGATAGCCCTGAGTGTCAAGCAACAGGATTCAAGTCAACAAGCGCTGGGAGATCACTTTGGTTCAGCTCTCCCTGGGTCTCCCAGGGTGAGAGAGCAGGCAGCAGGGCAGCACAACTGAAAGCAGGCCTTCAAAGTCAGCAATCCAGCAAAGTGTTACTCCTTGATGCAGTACAGGAGTTCTTGGGACAGAGTTCAGTTACAGGTCCAGAAGTGTCTGATTTGATGGGGTCAGAGCTCCAGTACTTATACCTAGTTGTGCCTTTGAAGTGGGGGTGGATTCAAAGAAGGGTTTTTGAAGTACAAACAGGTCCTTTCTTCCTAGCCCTGGTTCCAGACTATCAGTAAGGGGTAAACAGCATTTTGTGTGTGGACAGGGCGCTGCATTTCCAGGTGTATGTGTCAGTCCCTCCCTCCGTGCCTGCCTAGGAAGAGCCATCAGAATGCAGATGAGTACTCGAACACACCTAACCTTCCAGTGCTAGTGGCTGTCTAGAGGGAATGCATAAAGTGTAGCTGTCACC
Organism: Triturus cristatus; assembly: GCF_964204655.1. NCBI lineage: Eukaryota > Metazoa > Chordata > Amphibia > Caudata > Salamandridae > Triturus > Triturus cristatus. Next base: position 77,912,779 of record NC_140581.1, read on the forward strand.
CACCCAGACATGTATTAGAGACAGGCTGCAGGTACTTATAGCTTTAAGAGCAGAGAAATGTCCACTTTCTAAAAGTGGAATTTCTAAATTATTACAGATAAACCCAACTCTACCGGTAAAGAGGATTTATCATTACCATTCCAAAGATATAAAACATGACACAGCTACTCCTTTCTAATCAGCAACGACAGCTAAAAAGTGTATTAAGGATTTACCAATGTTCACCTATAAAAGGAGTAGACCTCACAGTAGTGAAAAACATATTTAGGTGGTTTTCACAACCAGGACCTGTAAATCCAAAAAGTACATGTCCTACCTTTAACTTGTGCAGTGATATATGAATAATAAAAGGGGACTTTGGGGTTAGGCAAAGGATTTTAAATGCCAAGTTGATGTGGCAGCAAAATTGCACACACAGGCTCTGCAGTGGCAGGGCTTAGGCATGTTTTAATGGCTGCATGTGTGGGTGGCACAATCAGTGCTGCAGGCCTACTAGTAGTATTTAATTCACAGGCCTTGGGTATATGGTATACCACTTTACAAGGGACCTACACGTAAATTAAAAATGCTGCACAGGTGTAAACCAATTATACCATGTTTAGGGGAGAAGCACATGCATTTTAGCACTAGTCAACAAAAAGAGGAGGTAAGAAGGCAAAAGGCCTGGGGGAACATCGCCCCAAGGCTGACAGATCTAACACGTGCCCTCACACCAGCTGAAAGGGAGTTCTCATTAATAAGGCGAAAACACCAGGACAGACCATGAGCATTGGAGTCATCTACCCCTGGTCTGTGTTCAACCCTGTAGGGAAATGGACCACCACAACAATTTTAGATTCTCACCTCTCATTTGCATGAGCCACCTGAGGTATGGTCTCATCTTTTTCAGTGCCCAGATCACAGCAAAAGCTTCTCTTTCTATAGCACTTCACTGTTGTTACCCTCGGAGTAATGCCTGGAGATGAAGGCTACAGGGTGGCCTAGGGCCTCTTTATTAATCTGGGATAGTACTGCTCCTATGCCATGATCTGAGGCATTTGTCTGAATGATAATCTCCTTGGAGAAGTCAGGGGCCTTGAGCACAGGGACTGTGAAAAGGGCCTGCTTAAGGGAGGCAAATGCTTTTTGGCATTCATCAGTCCAAATCAAATTTCTGAGCTGCTTTTGAGTCAGTTCTGTCAAGGGGGCAACAATGGTGTCATATCCCCTGACAAACCTCCTGTAGTAACCAGTGAGGCCTAAGAATTCTCTGACCTCAGTCTTGGATTTGGGGGCTTCCAGGTCATAATAGTTTTTGTCGTTGCCTGGAGGGGCTGCACCTAACCCCTGCCCACCAAGTGTCTCAAGTGCACTGCTCTCTCTGGCACTTACTGGCATTGATAGTCAGGCCTGCCTGTTGCAGAGCCTGAAGCTCTTCCTGGAAGTGTAAAAGGTGGTCATTTCAGCCGCTACTGAAGACAGCTATGTCATCCAAATAGGCAGCACTGAAGGCCTCCTTACCAGCAGGGACCTGGTTCACCAACCTCTGGAAGGTGGCAGGAACATTTCTGAGTCCAAAGGGCATCACTCTAAACTGCTAGTGGCCCTCCGGAGTAGAGAAGGCTGACCTCTCCTTTTCTCCTTCTGCCAGGAACTGCCAGCAAACTGATGTAAGATCAAAGGTCCTTAAGTACTGGGCAGCCCCTAACCTGTCAATAAACTCATCAACCAGGGGGATGGGATGAGACTCTGTCTTTGTGACTGAGTTCAGCCCTCTATAATCCACACAGAACCTGAGTTCAGGCATGGTTTCCGGTGGGGCAGCTTTTGGTACCAGTACCACAGGACTGGACCAGGGGCTACTGTACCGTTCTATCACCCCCAACTCTGGCATTTTGGACACCTCTTCCTTAATGTTCGCTCTCACCTTGTCAGACAACCTGTAGGATTTGTTCCTGACAGTAAGGTTGTCTCCTGTGTCCACATCATGGTTACAAAGGCAGGTAGTATCAGGGATGAGGGAAAACAGAGGCATACTGCCCCAACACTTAGTGGGAGTCCTTCTGCTGGTCAGGAGTCAGACTGGGGAAAATGATTACTCCCTACACAGACTCATGTTTATCCTTGGAGGCTAAGAGGTCAGGGAAAAGATACCCTTCTCTTTCTCTTCTCCATCTGTCACCAACAGCATGGTGAGCTCAGACCTCTAAATGTGGGGTTTGAGGCGGTTTATAGGGAGCACCCTGTGGGGATGCCTGAGGGTCTTGAGGTTCACCAGGTATGTGGCCTCACCCTTCCTTTCAACCACCTTATAGGGCTCAGACCTTCTGTCCTGGAGGGTCCTGGGCTCCACAGGTTCCATAACCCACACTTTCTGCCAAGGTTGCAATTCAACAGTGGTAGAAATATGGTTGTACCACTGCTTCATCACTTCCTGACTGGCTTCTATGTTGTCTGAGATTTGAATCTACAACTTAGCGATTTGGTTTCTGAAGGCCGGCATGTAGCTCACAGCATCCTGAGGAATCTCTCTGGGAGCTTGCTCCCATCCTTCTTTCATCAAACTCAGAGGTCCTCTAACAGGGTGCCCATACAGAAGCTCAAAGGGGCTGAAGCCCACTCCCTTCTGCCGTACCTCCCTGTAGGCATAGAGAAGGCATGGCAAGAGGACGTCCCACTTACACCTTAAGGAATCAGGCAGTCCTTTATTCATCCCCTTCAGGGTCTTGTTGAACCTTTCAAAAAACTCATTGGTTTGTGGATGGTAAGGGGTGGAGAACCTTTAGGTTACCCAACACTCCTTCTACATTGACTAAATATAGGCACACATGATGTTAGTGCCCCTGTCAAACACCACTTGCTTGGGGAAACCTACTTGGGTAAACATTCCCATCAGGGCCTTTGCACCGACAGGTATAGTAATGGTTCTCTGAGAGATGGCCTCTGGGAACCTAGTGGTATGATCTACCAGAACCAGGATACATATCTTGCCTGAAGCAGTCTGGGGATCAATAAGATCAACAATGTTAATGCCCACCCTCCCAAAGGGTGTGGCAACAACAGTCAAGGGATTAAGGGTGGCTTTTAGCCTCTGCCCTGTCTTTCCACTAGCCTGACAGGTCACACAAGTCCTGCAACACCCATATGAGGAAGCCTTAATCCTAGGCAAATAGAAGTGGGGAACAAGCCATGCAAAGGTCTTGTCTTGGTTCAGGTGTCCTGCCAGGGGAATTTCATGAGCCAGGCCTTGTAGCATTGGGGGATAACCAGAAACCTTGTTGTCACATGCACAGCAGCCTTATGCTCACTGTAAAGGAGGTTGTCCTCACAGTAAATGTGATGGCTTCCAGAGGCATTGCCTGCTGCTTGGGCTTTGCCCTGTTGCCTCATGCCCTCAAGGGTTGGGCACTCAGTTTGTGCCCTACAGAACTCAACCTTGGTGGGTCCTCCTTACACATGCCAGCAAGCTCTGCCAGGTCACCAAGGGGAGCAATGCCTTCCTCAATGGGCTCTGCAGCGGCCAGTGCAGGTGCCCCATCAACCTCACTGGGAACACATTCAGGGGCTGGTTTCCCACACCCCCTGCCTTTCCCCTTCTTAGCAGCTGGCTGAGCCGTTTTTACATGCTCTAGCCCTATTTGCCTCCCATCCTGGACAGCCATGGACCTCATGGTTGCACAGATCTGATAAGGGAACCCCACCATCTCCAAATGAGCCTTGAGTTCCACTTCCTTCCATGTAGTGTGCTCAATGTCATTACCCAAAAAACAGTCCACAATCATGGCATGGCTCATTGCAACTCTCAGAAGACCTAAAACCTTTCCCCCACTCAAATGGAACAAGGGCCACTACATAGTGAACCTCTCTGTTGTCAGCTTCCACAAACTGGTGGAATGCATTGGGTATCGACTGCCCTGGGGACACCAGCAGACTATTTACCATAACCATGCTAGTACCTGTGTCTCTCAGAGCCTTAACACCTTGGTGACCCATTGCCTATACTTTGCAGTATTAGATGGCACATGGATCTTAGGAACCATATCACTGTGGAGTGGTGTGGCTCACTGGTTAGAGGCAGCAGACCCGGAAGCAGAGAACGGCCAGGGACCAGGGTTCAATTCCCGACGCGGCAGGGTCGTGGACCAGGGCCAGCGGACTTGATAATTCTCGCCTCAGTGCCTACTCTAACCAGGGATCACACTCGGCAACTCTGGGCATTAGCTTGCCTCATTGCCACAACGGCCCCCCACATTCACCGGGGATGCCTGGTTTCACCCAGGAGGGACCATCTCACAGGGATAGCCAGGATGGGTTCCCCAGCAGTCTACAGCGCCACGACGCCTCTGGGCAGCAGTGCACTTTACAAGACACATACATTTACTGTCACCCAGGGACACTAGAGTAACCCCACTAAACTCTCCCCATTAACCAGGAAAAGCTCCTCCCCCAGCACTTAACGCATCACCCCTTTCCTCCAGTAGAGGTTAGGCTCTTTTTTGGACACTTGGGATCCCCCTTGTAGTGTCAGTACTCCAAACACTCATAGCACTCGAGTGTTTTGGGCTGCTGACTAATGTCAGAGTAGTTTTTCTTCTGGTGGACGGAATGGAAATTGAACCTTTCCCCTGAGAGTTTTTTTGGGGGCCTTGAGAGAACTCCTTTTTATCTCCCAACACATTCATCTGATGGGAACCCTGGCCACCCTTTCGGAGTCCCCACCAGACACCTTCTTGGAAACTCTGGTGATGACCCAGATGTCTGCCTCCACAGCAAGCTTCCTGGTGTCAGAAAGCTTAGTATCAAGTAGGTGTTGATGCAACTCTGGAAAACAAATATCAAGCATGTGCTCCTTCAACATCAAGTTGTACAGTCCTGAATAATTGTCTGCCTTGCAGCCCCATACCCAGCTCTTCAGTGCTTTGCTAGCATAATACAAGAAATCCACCCATATCTATGATGAGATCTCATGGCTGCCCCTGAACCGTTGCATATACTTTTATGGGGCAGTCCAAACTTACTGACTAATATGACCTTAATTGCAGTGTAGCATGCATGGTCTCCCACCTCTTGTGTAAGAAGTGTGTCCCTCTTCACTGTGGGCATGTACCTGCATAAAATACCACCCTAGGACTCCTCTGTAACCTTGTGCACTCTCAGAACCACTCATAGGCTGCGAACCACTTATCTATGTCATTTCCCATCACATAACTGTGCACCAAGTCTTTGGGTATGTGGATCCTTGTCTCAAAGTGGACACTGCAGGTATGCTGCCAACATTACTGCTGCTGGACCCCACTTGTATGGCTCTTATGTCCAGCTCTGTGAGATTAAGCTCATGGACTAATTCCCTCTCTTCAAGAGCCAGCTTCTTTCTCCAGCGTTAGCCTAGTAAGCTATAGTTTGAGCTTTCTTTCCTCCCTCCTGTATCCATGCTCCTCTGGGGACAGGTTATTTGAGGAGACACTGCTCCCTGCTCTGGGAACCACTATTACTTCAAGCAAGTTGTTTGTCCCCTCCACAGTCAGTCCCAGATCTGCATCAGACTCTAAGATCAGCTTATCCTACTCCTCCTCAATTTCTTGCTCCTCCTCCTCTAGGATCTCACCCCCTGCATTGTGGGCTTCTGCCCAGGCTCCTAAAGCGTTCTACAGCTCCACTTACTAGGTGGAGCCTTTAGTGGACTCTTGAAACCCCTTGCAAAAATCTTTAGGTTGGGCCACAGTGTGGGACTATAACTTGGCCAGTTCAAAATCAATTACTTCAGTTGCTGTTTCTTCAGAGAGAGACACGATTTTACAAAACAATTCAAACAGCCAATTAGGGAGAATTATAAAGGGTTTGAATTGGTCTTTACTAAAGAGTAGTAGTAAACAATGGGTTAATATATGGTATTGAACAAACACAAATGCTATCCTCACCACTGATCACCAATGTTAGTAATTAAGTTTCTGGTTGGTAGAGGTATGCACCCTATCCAAGCAGGAACCCCAAGCTACATACACATATAGGGCCAGATGTATGAAACGAGTTTGCATTTCTTAATGGACTGGATTGCTGTTTTGGGCTTTTAAGACGTTTAAAATCAGCATTCGGTATGTACAAATGCCCAGAGCGTGGTCGCAAATTGTGATTCCTACCCTGTTGCAATTGCAATTTGGAAATCGGTTAAATATGGAATCAGAAATATTGATTTCCTATTTGCAAACCACAGTTACTAAGGATTACCTAATAGTGACTAGTCAAAAAAGGTGTCTTTTAAAAAATGCAATTACCACTGATTCTGATCAGGTGGTAGCCATGTGCAAACTATAAAAATGAGCCTCAAATGCATCTGGCTCTTTCACAATGGTGGCTTTATACATCCTGGGGATGAGGATGAGGCTGTTGGCTGTGAGGGACAGGAGGAGGAGAGAGGAGAGGATATTTAGGGTGAGCGTCACCCTCATTATCCTGACAGAGGAGGAGATCATAGACAGGTATAGACTGAGTAGTCAAGGTATACTTGATCTGATAACTCATTTATAACCCCAGCTACAGGCACCAACACTGAGGAGCAATGCTGTACCTTTCCATGTGCAGGTATTGTGTGGCCTACACCTCCTAGCACCGGGGAGTTACCAGACAGACATAGCAGTGGCAGGGGGTGTCACAAAACATGTTTTCAAGGTTATTCCACAAGTTCTTCGATGTTATGCTTGGAAAGCTACCCCTATATATATATTATATATTTCCCAGATACACCTCAATAATTTCAGCAGACAAAACTGAATTTCTATAGGGTAGCACAGTTCCCCAATGTACTTGACTGTGTTGATGGCACACATATAGCCATATGTCCCCCTGCAGCCACAGAAAACATCTACAGGATCACTGAATGAGCAGGTGGTGTGTAATGCCTCGTGTCATCATTTACCTTGTAGCCAGATACCCAGGCAGCACCCATGACTCTTTCATATTTTGCCACAGTCGACAACAAAGCCAAAAATTATCTCAAAGGCAAATCCGTCTACCTATAATAGCCCGCCAAGATATACAGAAATAATTTATAGAAAAAAAGAAAAAAAGAAAAGACGACCATTTGTCCCATAAGACTCTATTTGGACAAGAGGTAATATGCAGTTTCCGTTATAAGGCGTTTTAGGTTTATTTAGCAAATTATGCATCACTTCACCCAATTTCTTTATATTCACTGTCGGTGATATGACAGATTGGGTAATAAGGTTGACTCACACCTTGGGTGTTTGATTTAAAACTTTTTCTTTTCTTGTATGGGCCGCCACTTCAGTTTTGAGTTTTTTGTAATATAATTGTAATATAGTGTATTTTAACATCGTTCTGTTTGTTTCTGTGTATATAATGTATATAGAAATAAGATGGATATTAATAGGGACAATTGATTTGTTCTTATAGGTTGAAAATTATTTGTTCGGATGCCCTAGTCCTGATGAGGCCGAAAGAGTTATTTGGCTGAAACGCGTCGACATTTATTTTGAAGACACTCGCTGGATTGTGTTTTGTGGTTTGGATTGATTTTTGAAAGAGCACTCAAAATAATTAGGAGATTGTAAACGATAAAATCTCGTAGTGTCTCTGTAGAAGTGATCTTCGATATATAGGAATGCTGTTTCAAAAAAAGCCCATAAGCATCCTGGTATAAACAAAGGGCGTTTGTTGATATGTATATGTTTAGTGGTTTTGCTATATGTAAGTATTGTAAATATTGTATTTGTTTGTATATATATGTCTAAAAACAAAATAATTTCAAAAGAGTGGGGTATAAAATAAATATCCTTACACTTACTAAAAAGTCAATTTATATATTTTTGGTTTTCATTGGAATCGCCGTTGACTTGGTCATAAAATAAAGTAACATAGGTTTTGTTGGAGAAAAAATATTACTCTAGGGAAGAGATAATTTATCTATCTCTTCGCCTAAATTTATGTGAGAGTATCAGTCCCGAGGCATTATCTTTTTCTATATATCATTAGAAGCAGAATACAAGCATTAAACTATTGATCCCTTATATAAGCATGTGCTGCCACCGCTTATGTTGTCAGCCTGGCCCTCTTCCTCAAGCCTCACCATCTGTAGCACTTTTCTGTTCTGTAGGTAGTAGTATTTGGGAAGTATGGCAATAAACTCAGACAACAATGGAGACTGGGCAACTTGAAAATAGCAACAACGACCAAATATAACTACCTGGGGGTTTGGCTCATGAGCAATGGGAAGTCCACTGAACATATCGCTTCCATCGAAACAAAACCTAAGGCAGTGACGTATGCCCTATGTAAACTAAATTCCAAACTAAGCAGCCCATCTACAAAACCCATTAGAAAGGTCATAAATGCCAAGCTTCTCCCCTCAATCACATACGGCCAACTAGCATTTCCCGTAGCTTTTAGAAACATCATGGAACACGTCAATTGCCGAGCATTCAAGCAGATCTTCCAGATTCCAACTCATGCTCGGAATGCCCTGATACAATTGGAATTCGGGCTAAACAAACAAAGTCACGAGCATTGGGCTGCGATTGTGCAGTTCTATCGAGGGGTATGTGGGGCCTCACAACATACAATGAAAGCAATTCTAAAAACAATTTTTGTGAAAGAAAACAACCCGTGGACCAAAGGCTTACACACTGCCTACACCGAACTGCACCTTGACATGACCAATTGGCAGGACTTCATTAATCAGCCCGGTATTCTAAAATCAATTTTTTTTTTAAACAAGTCAGACTACTTTCCAAGGAAGAGGACATGAAGGAACTGAAGCTCTCCAGCAGTGACTAAGGCAGCCATATCCGGATGCCTCCTTAAACAAGTCAATCTTAAGGCGAATTTTTGCAGTGAGACTCATGGTGCTGCCGATAAAAGACATCGACGCACTGGAAAGCTCTAGAGGCGGTCAGTACTTGCAGACTCTGCTACCAGTATGAGGAATCCATGGCTCATCTGGTTTGCACATGCCACTGTTTGGCTCAGGCACGTCGCACTTTACCGAAACCATTGTTTTTAAAATACAGAACGCGTAGTTGCGCAGATGCCATGAAACTTCTTTTTAACTTGGACATCCCAATGGGACTGGCCAGATTTGCAAAATTTGCACATAAGGTGAAAGAACATTTAGGTAATGCCACGCAGGTGGCACTTTACTGAAATCTCTGTGGTTAAAATATCAAACAGGTACCTGCACCGATGCTACGAATGTATATTAGAACTGTTAAATACGCACCTATTATAACTGAAGTAATCAAGTGTAGGGGTAACTTTGTTTGACCTCCATTGTAACAATTTTAGTTAATTGACACAATGAAATGTATTTATTACTGTGGGTTCATTTCAGATGGCTCACCAGGGAACGGAAGCTTGCTCAATGAGGGTAGCCAGTGCTAGCTCCCTCTCCAGAGCACTACGACCCGCCCTGCAAGCAAGTCTCGTACACAGGCTACCTGTGATGCCCACCCTCTCCTTTACAAGTATTAGTGCACGTAGACTGCTACCTGGGTGGTCCCAGGGCCAGTGAACCCTTCCATCCTCTTTTCTCCCCTTCCCAGGACTGGGCACCAGCTTCGACGACTCGGGCTATGGGGCAACCCTGACCCTGGTCCGTGCCGGGGTGGTTTGGGTACTGGCGCATAGACCACTGACCTTGCCCATCACCGTGCCCTCTGTGCTGGGCCTGGACTCCTCCGTTTCCACTATCTTTTCAAGGAGTGCTTCACAGTTAAGAGTGGGCTTTGGGTGACGTCTGCAGGCACTATGTCATACATCTACTCCTGGCTTGAGGGCGCTATGTGCTATTATCATTCCTTAGGTATCTGGGTATTATACACCCTGAAACTAACCAAATCCCTCTGGTTACTGAGTGTGGTGTCTCACTGTGGCACTGTCTGTCTTCACAGCTTCAAAGCTTAATATCTTAAGTTTCCACCATCGCTACCTTCCCTTCTTGTAGGAGCTATAGCACACTGCCTCATTGTACTTCACCCAAAGCCTGAGTTGTGGATAGTATCTCTCGGGGGGACCCCAGCCCCCCACCAGCCCTCAGTGGATAGTCCAGATGCTCACAGTGGGGGAGTGCAGGGTATGCGCCACCTCCCGGATGGAGCTATGCTGAGCTATTGAACTTGTTTGGCGCCAAGTGCGACCGAAGAATCGAATAAAGGTGCCCAACTCTAGTCTGCATTGAACAGAAACAGAGCTTTGGTGGTCAAATAAATCTCCTAGCCATCCTTCGAACCTGTTCCAATGTATATTGTTTACCTGGAAGGGCACTGGAAATTTGGCACAAGGTCCTTTTCTCCTTGTTAATCTGTCTATTCCCACAGGTTCGAAATTTGATCCTCGTATTAATTCCTTCTTTCATTTCATTCTTCAGGTGGTGGATACAGAGAATACCAATAAACTAATCCTTGTGGGGCATTATAATGCAAAGGTATCTAAAGGTGTCTGTCCACGCCATACTTTCACTATCCAGAGCCCCCCTCATCCATCCTCATGTAGGGCAGACAAAGAGGAAAGCGGCTCTTAGAGGCGCGCAGGGGTAGTGACTCCTTGATTGTAAATGGAGGATGGTGCACAGATATTCCTGCCCCTTGGACCTGTGGTTGTGAAAAGGGCAGGTCAGTGATGGACTGTACACTGTCCATATTCGGCTCATTTTCAGATTTGGAGATATGAGATGCCTCCTGGAGTGACCGCAGATTAATATCTTTTCCCATTGATTGAGTCCTGCCTCACATCTTGCCCTGGGGTTTGACGGGAACTAAAGGGTCGTTTTAGCTCCACCAATGGAAAAGTGACGTGAGTAATGTTTCCAGCAAAGAAAACATAAAAGCAGCCTTGGAAGACCTTACAAGATAGCGCAGAGCGGGACTTATCGCATGCGAAACTCGAGCAAGGCATGTTGCATTGTGTGGCAGATACATGAGCTCTGACACGCTCCACTATGGTAAATAAAACTGCATTTTCAACTCTCCAAGAAGAATTGATTTTAAACAAACTGATAATAAGTTACAAAGGTAGTTTCTTTTGTCTTTTTCAAGAGAGAGGAGGAAATTAATTACTTTATTAAAAAGAAGATGGTCAAGATGGAAAGCCACTCTATAAAAAGAACGGGCTGATAAGATGTTGATGGACCTTCGTGAGGCTGCTTCTCACATAGACTCTGGAACATTCATAATGACATTGGGTGTGGGAGCCGCCTGCAACCTAAAATCAGTATTATCCCAGAAGAGTGGCCATCCTATATTAATGTCATCAGTGAAGTGGGTTCTTCCCCTCTGCCCGCCCTTCATTCTGAGGATGGTAAGCTGTTTTGCTCAGTGGCATCATTCATAATGCTGGAGCCGCTGCTCAGGGTCCCAGGTCACATTTGTATTATGTGGACTGCCTGGCTGCATTATTACACGTTGCTATCTAACTAGAACTGATCCCATGTCCCGGAGAGGCAACAGCACACCGCCCCTGCATAAGAAAGGCTCACCTACTCTCCCTAGTGATTAGAAGCAAATGACATGACTTTATTCCATGGGGAGAATTATATCCAAACTCCAGTGCTGGGAGGGTGCTAATACTATCATTCCATTGGAGCGGGTGGGTATTAAAGGAAACAGCTCCACTCTGGATAAGGCCACAGTTTTGCAAGTGATACTCGAGAAATATGTTTCATCAGGTGCCATGACTGTCTACGTGGTAAATATTGATTTTTCTAGCATTTGACCGCGTGGACAGACCTACCCTGTGGTGAATGCTTCATGTTTTGAAAATTCCTGAACCACTCCTCAAAATGATAATGGCAGTCTGCTCTGTTATTGGTGCCAGGATCTACACTGAGGTGACCCCAGTCTGTTCCCTGAATTTTTAACAGCGGATCGGGCCCCACAAACTCCAATGGCCAATGGTAACTTGAACGCTGATGCTTTTACACGCACCCCAAAGGAATTGGCGCCAAAGTTTCAGGGAATGGCTCGATATACAGGGGACTGAAGCATGATATTGTTGATGCACTCAGCCCAGTTCTGTACAACTTCCTCCTGTCTCCTGACAAAAGGGACATTATCAATAACAAAGCCCCAGGGCCAGATCAGCCTATCTTGGGCAAATATACGAGCTTCAGCATGACGGCTGCTCCTGTGTACACAATGCGACCTACGCACTCTGAGGAGTCGCACAGAAGGGGCCCAGTCAGGGCATGGTGGGGGCTAGTGCAGCACTACTCCACTAGGAGAACAGGGGCAGCACCAGGAGTCCCGAACTTCGCCCAACCGAGCATCACCTCAGTCTCACCAGCGTCTTGCTCCAGTGGTCTGCGTGACTTCTTGAACAGATGTCACCTTATCCCTAAAATCTCCAGCAGGGTACAGAGTCCCTCTCTTGGTTTATCATGGGTCACCTTCATTACGCCAAATTCCAGCGACAAAAGAGAAACCGCCATAACGTGGTTGGCAAATAAAATCATGAATGGGGTTTTGCTCTTTTTGTGTGCGCTGCAGAATGCAGCACCCAGAGAAAAAGCAAGAATGAGGAGAAGTAAAAGTATTTCTCCTCGTTGCACCATTCCAACGCCTGCTCTAGCATGGCTTTAGTTTTTGGCGCTACCTCAGATTTACATTAAAACCTGGAGCAGCGTAAAAACACAAATGGGTGTTGTGGTGGAATGCCACATCCCTTTCATGCTAAGTGATGCGTGAGAAAGGGCCGTATTTACAAAGCGGCATTAAAAGTGCAAGAATGGATTAGGGCATTGCTCCACAGGAACATTGCTGAAAGTGACGTTCTGGTGGCACCTTGTAAATATGCCCCCTAGGTGGAACAGCTTCTATAGCGCACTGCATCCATCCAATCGGAGGCAGAACGCAGCAGCAAGGCTGGGGATGGATCTCGCACAATACCACTCAGTTCCAGCCTCCCTGAGCAAGCTGCATTGGCTTCCTTTAAATCGAAGAATTCAGTTCAAAGCACTATGTCTTACCCACAAGGCGTTCATGGCCTTGGCCTGGATTCTATTAAGGGGCACTGCCGGCGCTATGTCCCTGCCAAGCAGCTTAGGTCAGCTAGTAAAAATCTGTTGGTAGTCCCAAGGTTCAAGAAGGCTAGATGGGGAGGCTGGGCTTTTATTATTGCCGCTGCTAAGCTATGGAACTCCCTCCCCGGCGATCTCTCTGGACAAATATCTCACTCTCTTTTCCACAAGGTTCTTAAGACCTGGCTCTTTACAGAGTCCTCAGCTTGAGTTTTTCCTTTCTTTCTGTATGACAGACCCTCCTGCCGTGCCTTGACGCCTCTGGGCTAAGTTCGTGCTTTAGAAATCTAATATGCATTCATTCATTCATTCTGCCTTTGCTCGGTTTCCACAGTCGAAATGAAATGCAGATGCCACAACCACACAAAGCAATAGGCTAGAGGCAGAGAAAGCAAGGCCCATCCTCCCCTTTTCTACCCAAAGGTAAGCAAGCAGCACCACAGCCCTGGAACTAACTCTGCTGGGTAAACAGACAGCCGGAGTAGCAAGGCCAACCACGACTATGAGCAGACCCCTGTAGACGCTGTTTAGCAACTGCGGCTTGTAGCTGCTTTCACCCTCTGTGCACCTTTGGCTGGTGTGCTTGTTGCTCTATACTTGAGTAAACGTGCTCCCCTGATGTGTGCTGTGGAAAGCACAGCTGCCCCTAGAACGGGCGTCTGTGCGAGTGTGCAGCTCCTACTACCACTCACGGAGACATTGGACGCGCCGGTGAGAAAGGCAATGATGAAAGCTCGGCTGTGAGCAGTCAGTCGTTCGTCTGAGGGAGGCAAACATATAAACATAGAAACAGCTGTGAAACAAAGTCTATGAATGAAAGGCAGCATCTCTGGTTTCAAGAGCTATTTGGAGAAAAGCAGCTTTGTACGTTTATATTTGTCCATTTAACAGTGAGTTTTCCACATGGCCTAAGAATGGTGCTGTTTGTCCTGAAAACACCTGTTGTGTGCCACATGTATCATGCTTTTTCTAAGTCGTAAATGGCCTTATTCGCAGAATCATGCCGTTTGCGACCAGTAAAATGCATTTTGGTAGGTATGAATTCCAGTCCGCGATTCGATAACATGTTACCGATTCACAATTTGGAATTACGAATACATACAAATCCGGTATTAGGAAGAGGCGTGTTTAAGGCGTCCCTTCCTTTTACTGAATCGCAGCGGTATGTAAGAATGTTTTATGCCCGAACGGCAATGGCAAAACATTCACATTTTACCATCTAGTTCAATTGGTGGTAACCCATTCTTAAATGGAAGGGGCCCCTAAGGGACCTCATCCTCTTCGGGAATGGCCCCCAAACATTTATTCAGAGCAGGCAGTGGTCCCACAGATCACTTCCTGCTCTTAAAAAAACAAAAAGAAAACTTTTCCTGTTTAAATACAACCTGTTTTCCTTTAAAGGAAATGGGCTACATTAAAAAAAAATATTGCTTTATTTAAAAGCAATCACGGACAAGGTGGTCTGCTGACCCCAGCAGGCCACCATCCCTGTGATTTTAGTGACTCCTAATGGGTTGCAAATTGCGACCTACCTCATGAATATTCATGAGGTAGGTCAATTTGCGACCCACTAGGAATCGTTAAATGAAACTCCTGGAGTTTCATACATTAGGAATAGTGATTACCTAATTGCGATTGGCAGAGAATCGCGATTAGATAATCCTATTTCCAATAATGATACATGTGGTCCTTTCTTCCTAGCAAAGAGGCCAACACGTTTCCATGTCGTGATCACTGATGAATATGAATTAGCTGTTGTCCCAACAAACGAGGAAACAGAAGGCCCCCGACGGACACTATGGCAGCAGCAGTTACAAGCCTTATTCCTAGAAGGATTTGCTGGGTCTGTAATCACTGTGTTTTATTACAAATCATCCATTTCCACAAATAAACAGCATCACGCAGCTGGATATTAGAATTTTATGGTTCATAATCTTTTCTTGACTATTCTTTCCAGGGTTCTCCGCTGCTAGTTACAACAAGCATTTACAATGCAATAGCTCTCTCATTTACGCGTGTTTAAGCTATTGGCATTGTAAATGATAATGCCTTTTATTTAAGTTTTAAAAACCAAAATCTAAAAAAAGGTTTTGTCATTTACAATGCCAATTGCTCAAACTCGCGTAAATGCGAGACCTATTGCATTGCAAATGCTAATTATTTCACCAGTCCAGTTGCTCCGGTTCTTTCCCATACATAAGTGCAATATGCACAAGGAATATGTGACACATGCACATGTAAAACCTGCACTCCAATTCATGCAGAGAGGATTCTGAGATTTTTAGATCTGTAAATGACCATTCCAGCTGTGGTCCATCTGCAGATCTGCTAAAAGTGACTCCTTGTGGTGGGATAGTGACCGTTCCCAGGTAGAGCAAATGTTATGAACACCCACAAACTCGGAGGTTTAAAAGAAAATATGTTATACCAAACCGGCCTGACAAGGTTTCCTACTGAAGCTTTAAACTTCTGCAGAGGCATGTCTTAGTATACATTGCTGGTGTTTTCTGTGATTTTACTGCATATGAATCATGCATCTTACATGGCTGCTTATTGCACTAACTTAATTAACCTTTTCAGGCATCAAAGTGTGAGTGCACATTTTTCTGTTAGATAAAGGTGGAGATATGCTAGCTCCAGCTTCATTTTTCCATAAAACACAAAACAATTATAAATACAAATAAAATGAGCAAAAAATATATGGATAAATACAGACAGAAAGGACAAAAAATAAATACCATAAAATGGAGCCCCAGTTATAGTAGGGAGTGTGGTTTTTTTGATAGCCACCTATGCTGTTTGCACATATGTATGCGCTTTCAAAGTGTGGCCAGGGGCCTGCGATTCTCCCATTGAGGATAATTGTGTGGTTGCAGGGTATTCTTAACAGGAAAAATAATGTTTGTACGGGAATAAAAATTACAAATTAATAGCACTGACCTTTCACAGTAACTAAAAGCAAATACCTGTGGATTTTCAACAACAAGTGCTGTATGCACACGTATGGTTGGGACAAGCAGTCGTATGTCAAGCAAATTAATACAATTGTAGTTTTCACTTGTGCGCGCTTGGCACTTTTGTAAATTGACTAAGTAAAAAACTCAGCGGCAGAGAGATATGTGTGCCTCTAGGGATTTCTGACTATTTTTAGATGAATCAGACTCGTATACTCCAATGGCCAGAAACCCGTCTAGTGCAACTGGATCCAATAGACCTAGGTGCCGATCACAATCCGGTAAAAACCGGGTACGAACCGTCGGACGGAGCATATTCTCCGTCCGACGCGTACCCGGTCGTCAAAATATACAAACATGGAATTACGATTCGCACGGGTACACCATTACCGTACGAATCGTAAAAAAGACCGACCGAACAAAAAACACCTACCAATGCGATCCGGGAAAGCGCCGACCTGACGTCGGGACGCACGCAGCCAGCCATTCACGACCCAGGAATCACGATTCGCACCGACGTCACCCCGCACGGTCAATATTTTGCGGCAGCCAAAAACTGCCGGGAAATCAGGACGACGCGAACAAGGACCACCAGTACGCGACGGACAGACGGCGACGCGAACAAGGAGGACCAGTACGTGACGGACACACAGGACGACGCCACCAAGGAGGACCCGTACGCGACAGGACGACGCGATCAAGGAGGACCCGTACGCGACAGGACGACGCGAGCAAGGAGTACCAGTACGCGACGGACAGACATGGACCCGAACCTACGAGTCATCCCTGCCCTCATAGCAGTACACCTCCTCTACAGGTTACGACGCAGACGCCGCAGAAGGTCAGAATAACTAAGGGAGGGGGGAAAGTGGGGTGGGGTGGGGGTGGCACGACCAGGGCACGCCACAAAACAACCACATGAGTGACACACTACACATGGACTGGACATACCTGACTCCCATGCCCTGGTCACCACGAGGGGGTGGGGGCGTGTCCTGATAATCCAGCGACCGCCACAACGGAAGTCCGTCACCACGCGAACCGGCAACACAACCAGACAGGTACGTCCCGTACCCACGCCTGAAGAGCGTGGGTACGAGTCGGACCACGCCCACACACGTCACCCCAACAATGGCGGGACGGATCGCACCCACGTGGCAAAGGCCTGGGTACGGGCCGCACAAACATCACATAGCGTGGGGACGGATATGTACGGACCCTACCCCCACCCCGTATGCAAGGAGCGTACCCCCCAGCCCAACAGTGCAAGTACGACCCGTACCCCCACCCGCGGACGTACGGAGCGTACCCCCAGCCCAACAGTGTAAGTACGACCCGTACCCCCACCCGCGGACGCACGGAGCGTACCCCCAGCCCAACAGTGTAAGTACGACCCGTACCCCCACCCGCGGACGTACGGAGCGTACCCCCAGCCCAACAGTGTAAGTATGACCCGTACCCCCACCCGCGGACGTACGGAGCGTACCCCCAGCCCAACAGTGTAAGTACGACCCGTACCCCCACCCGCGGACGTACGGAGCGTACCCCCAGCCCAACAGTGTAAGTACGACCCGTACCCCCACCCGCGAATGCAAGGAGCGTACCCCCCTGCCCAACAGTGTAAGTACGACCCGTACCCCCACCCGCGGACGCACGGAGCGTACCCCCAGCCCAACAGTGTAAGTACGACCCGTACCCCCACCCGCGGACGTACGGAGCGTACCCCCAGCCCAACAGTGTAAGTACGACCCGTACCCCCACCCGCGGACGTACGGAGCGTACCCCCAGCCCAACAGTGTAAGTATGACCCGTACCCCCACCCGCGGACGTACGGAGCGTACCCCCAGCCCAACAGTGTAAGTATGACCCGTACCCCCACCCGCGGACGTACGGAGCGTACCCCCAGCCCAACAGTGTAAGTACGACCCGTACCCCCACCCGCGGACGTACGGAGCGTACCCCCAGCCCAACAGTGTAAGTATGACCCGTACCCCCACCCGCGGACGTACGGAGCGTACCCCCAGCCCAACAGTGTAAGTACGACCCGTACCCCCACCCGCGGACGTACGGAGCGTACCCCCAGCCCAACAGTGTAAGTACGACCCGTACCCCCACCCGCGAATGCAAGGAGCGTACCCCCCTGCCCAACAGTGTATGTACGACCCGTACCCCCACCCGCGTATGCATGGAGCGTACCCCCATGCCAACAGTGTAAGTACGACTCGAACCCCCACCCACGAATGCAAGGAGCGTACCCCCCTGCCCAACAGTGTAAGTACGACCCGTACCCACACCCGCGGACGTACGAAGCGTACCCCCACCACACCAGTGTCAGTAGACTCGTACCCTCACCTCTAATGCAGTGTGCGTAACCCCACCGTGTATGTGCCAAGCGCACATATCCAGAAATCGGAGGTGTGTGTGCAGAGTCCACCCAGCAGTGCCCTGAGACAGGAGTGGTGGGTGTGGAGTCCTCCCAGCAGTGCCCTGAGACAGGAGGGGTGGGTGCCCATCACTCCCAGCAGTGCCCTGAGACAGGAGGGGTGGGTGGTGAGTCCTCCCAGCAGTGCCCAGAGACAGGAGGGGTGGGTGCAGAGACCTCCCAGCAGTGCCCTGAGACAGGAGGGGTGTGTGCAGAGTCCTCCCAGCAGGGTCCAGACCCAGGAGGGGTGTGTGCAGAGTCCTCCCAGCAGTGTCCAGACCCAGGAGGGGTGGGTGCAGAGTCCTCCCAGCAGTGCCCAGAGACAGGAGGGGTGTGTGCAGAGTCCTCCCAGCAGTGTCCAGACCCAGGAGGGGTGGGTGCAGAGTCCTCCCAGCAGTGCCCAGAGACAGGAGGGGTGTGTGCAGAGTCCTCCCAGCAGTGTCCAGACCCAGGAGGGGTGGGTGCAGAGTCCTCCCAGCAGTGCCCAGAGACAGGAGGGGTGTGTGCAGAGTCCTCCCAGCAGTGTCCAGACCCAGGAGGGGTGGGTGCAGAGTCCTCCCAGCAGTGTCCACACCCAGGAGGGGTGTAACACATGTGTGTGATGCCACAATTACCCACATCCATACTGCCTACAAGGGAACATGTCCCCATGAACTCATGTCAACTGACTCCACACACAAGTACAGTGATCACCAAGGATGCCACGATTGTTGCAGGTGGAGACATGCCCATGCATGCATGGCCAAAGTAGAAGGGCTCCGTCACACACACAGCTCATGTACACACAGCTCTGCGCTAAACATTGGGAACACCCTGCAGGGAAGAAACTGGGTACACAGAGGAAGGAATACACCCTGGGACAATTGAACCATGCAGTAACTGCTGACATGACCTAAGGAAGTTAGCCAACACCTTGTGATGGCACACAGATCCTAGGGTGGCCCCAAAGAGCAGAACACTACTACAAATCCCACACACCCAAAGCCTTAAACACCACCCAAAACAATGTAGCAGCCCCACCAACACCAATACCACCATAGCAGGAGTGTGATAATGAAAAAAAAAATAAGCTTTATTCAGCATGAGCACAATGTCCGTGGATCAAAGGCAGTTCAAAGTCAACAAAGGCCATAGGGCAGTCAATTATTCCCAGCTGCATGGGGGACACAGTGGGATGTGTGTCCCCTACCTTGCCTGCACAGTCAAATGCCATCGTCTTCCATACTGGTGAGGGCATCAGGGGGGGGGGAAGCAACAGGCACCGCAGGGACATCAGGGCAAAGGGGCGGCGTTGTGGGTGCAGGGATGGAGGACTCAACCACAGGGGGTGTGTCATGGCCAAAGGCGGAGGCCAGGATGGCACTACACACCTTAGCAAGGTCCTCCAGGGAGTCCCCTGCACCCGAAGGGACCTCAGGCCCCAAGGAGGGGGGGGGTTCAGAGGGATGGGTTGCAGCGCCACCGGGGGAGGGTGGAGACAGGGGGGGAGACTCAACCACCCTGACCGAGGACTTCCTTGACCGCTTGCGTGGTGGCGTAACTGTGGGGCTCAGGGACAGAGCGGCCATGAAGGAGTCCTTGGGGGAGATGTGGCCAGGAGAGCTGAGGGGAGGGGATTTGGAGGGAGTGGATTGTGTGGAATGCGGACTCCCACTCTGGCTGCGTGTCACACGTTTGCCCCCCGACCCAGTGGGTGTGCCTATCTCACCCTGTGTGTGCGTGTCAGGAGGAGTGCGGTGGACCTTCCCTGCTGGTGTGGTGCCTGTGTCTGTTGTGGTGGGTGCATGCCGACGTCTGGGTGTACGTGGGACAGGCATGGAAGTGGGAAGTGTGGATGGGGCAGGGGTAGGTGGGGGGAGGTCGCGCTGCAGGAGACCCACTGCTGCAGTCAGTGTGGAGTCTAGGGACCTCAGCAAGTTGCGTTGGTCAGCCTGCAAAGAATGAATGCCCTCCAAGAATGCCTCGATGTTGCTGAGGGTTTTCCCGTGGGAATGGAGGACATTCAGGATCGCAGCCTGACCAACCTGCATTTGCCGCTGGATGTCCATAGACTCAGCATTGGCGGCAGCAGTGGAGACAGGGGCAGGGGGTGCGGTGCCTGGCAGGAAGGAGACATGCGGTGACCGGGCACGCTGGGAAGGGACACGAGCAAGTGGGAGGCGGTTGGTGGGAACTGAGGGGGCGGTGGCAGGTGTTGTTCCACTGTCAGCTGCTGGTGCAGCCTCCGCCAACTCTGAGACATCCTCCTCGGACCTGTCAGCTTCGTAGTCTGATGTGCCAGTCGACAGGTCCTCGGCCACACTATCCTCCGCCTCTGTCCCACTCGATGTGCCAGCCCCGATGTCACGGCTGGCACTGGTGCTCGGTCCCTCCGCCTGGTCCGTGTCCATGTCTCCCTCTGTGTCCCCCGACGATGCTGTGGGCAGGGTGGAGAGACAGAAATTAATCAGACACCTGTACACATCTGTCACATGAGTCCAATCTACATAGTCAACATTGCATAGCCTGAAGAGGCAGATCCCTAACATCTGCAAAACAAGGTACCGATGTAGGGCATGAAACACAGTTGGTTGAGCCACCATGCCACTGAAATACCATGGAGAGCATGAGACAATAGCTGATGACAGGAAACGGAGTCTGACATAGCACCCAGGCCCTGGGGACAATCCTGCACTGCCTCTGCACCACACAGCGTTTGTGAAAATACCTATGACCAGGGACAATATCCATGACCTTGAGACACATGCTGCATAGGTAATGCTGCAAACATGCCCAACATAACTCGGTCACTGCACCTTGCGTGTGTGTCCAGTAACATCACACACTGTCCAGACCCAGCAATTAGGAATCAGGATTTGACACATAGGCATTGCCCGCCCCAAGCAACCCCCACACGATGCTAATTGCTGAGACACAGGTGGCACCAACATCTCATAGTCTGGGTGATAAACACAGTGGCAGGCAAAAGGCAAGATTGGACGCAAAACAGCAAAGGTGCGCCTGTACAAATAATGAGGTACCAGTGCCCATCCTCAGATGAGTATAACAAGACACACAGGCACTGGCAACTGTGAGTATGAAGAGGGACAATCAGGTCAGGCTGCACAGTGGACACCTGTACATAATAGCACGTCTATATACATGGTGACAGGGGACAATGGCACAGAGCACAACCTACGCTGTAGACAGTGAGAGTGTCCACGTTGATGATGACACAAACAACACTGAGGATAAGGTGCCCCAGGGGACAGTATTGGGCACGCAACTACATGCTACTGAATGGGAATGACTGCTACACACGTCACCATCCCTGCACTATGCGTAGCGCACACTCATGCACATCATGTCACAGGCCACTACATAGGACATGCGCGCTGTAAGGCATGACACATGAGAGACCAACTCCCATGTCTGGAGCCAGCATCAGTGCCAACTGACATGGAACCCACATGCAGTGAACTTGACAGTTCACAGGCAAGGTCCCACAACCTGTTACCCACCACCACCACCCATGATGCTACAGTCATTGTTCTCGTGGACAAAGCGCCAGCCTACATTACCTTGTGAAGGAGTGACTACACACAGACCAGGGAACACATTGCAAGGAGGGGAAGGGTGGCAGGGGCGCAGCGCTACACTTGGGCAAACTGGATGGGCACAGCACCTTAAAACCCTGCCAGTGAATTAATGCCACTGTGCCCTTACAAATGGCGGTGACACACAACAAACGCACATGTACCTACCCCCTTCCGGCTGCTGCATCGCCTGTAAGCGCCTCTCCAGGTCTGGAAAGACCACCGGCAGCACACGCCTGTGGAGGTGGGTCAGACGGCGGCGGCCGCGGTTCTTGTGGCTCTCAGGTGAGTCCCCCAGCAGGAGCCGTGCAATCCTCCGCGTCCAGCACCGGATATCCTGCCAGCGTTTCCTCACCTGGGACAGGCTCCGCCTCCGACCATCCACACGCCTCACGGCACTGACGGCGGTCAGCCAGATCTGCTCCTTGGCAGAGGCGCCTACCTGTGAGGAAGTACAAGTGACACCACATCAATACACCAGCCACATGTCACAGAGAGACATATGTGAACATAATAGCTGGTTACTACATGGCATGTAATGCAGCCAACGCATTGCACCTCTGTCATAGGGACATCATCCTCTGGTGAGGGAAAAGGCAGTACGTGCCATAGTGGGTACTCAGGTGGAATGATGGCAATGTCACAATCAATGATCAAGGCTCACACTGTGCATCACACCCACCCCTCCTGTCTCAGGGCACTGCTGGGAGGACTCCACACCCACCCCTCCTGTCTCAGGGCACTGCTGTTAGTGATAGGTCCCCACCCCTCCTGTCTCAGGGCACTGCTGGGAGGACTCCACACCCACCCCTCCTGTCTCAGGGCACTGCTGGAAGGACTCCACACCCACCCCTCCTGTCTCAGGGCACTGCTGTGAGTTATAGGCCCCCACCCCTCCTGTCTCAGGGCACTGCTGGGTGGACTCTGCACACACACCTCCTGTCTCAGGGCACTGCTGGAAGGACTCCACACCCACCCCTCCTGTCTCAGGGCACTGCTGTGAGTTATAGGCCCCCACCCCTCCTGTCTCAGGGCACTGCTGGGTGGACTCTGCACACACCCCTCCTGTCTCAGGGCACTGCTGGAAGGACTCCACACCCACCCCTCCTGTCTCAGGGCACTGCTGGGAGACATCAGGCACCCCCCCCCTGGTACCCCCCCGACAGTACATGGCATGTGTGTCACACCGGGTCACAATGCCTGAAGACACAGTCACAACATAGGGACAGTCTGTGGCAGTGGCCTATGCACTCACCTGATACCCTGGTCGCCCATACAGCATGGGGTACTGTGGGAGGATCACATCCAGCAGAGCCATGTTCTCCTCCAGGGTGAATGGCTGTGTCCTCTCCACAGCCCTTGACATGGTTCCAGGGAATCAGTAGCAGCAGCTTGGTCGACAAATGCAAAGATGTGCAGGCAAGTAATCCCTCATGGGACCTGGCTGCCTTATATGTGGCCTTCTGCCCAGTCTCATGCACAGGAGTACAGGGTGATTGGTCACTCACATTTGCATCCTATGTTTCCACCAATCCCTTCAAACCTAGCAGTCTGTGGGTTCTCTATCGGTTTCATTCTCCTGCATGATGTCAGCCCCACAAACACATTGCAACAAAGTAGAAGATTTCCAACTGACTTCTGCTGTGCACCTTCCAGAACAAAATCGAAATTTGAACCTGGTCGCCATGACAACCAGCATGCATGTAGGCCTTAATACTTGTCCCCTATGTAATTAGGAGAATCACACACAGGTACGGTGCGTTTCCGGGCCCTAGGGCACCCCAAATGCATGGCAACGGCCCGTACATGCATGCCTACGTTCAAAATCACTATGGGTCTGCACGCGTATGCGTACTCGTTGTGGTACGGACCGTACAAATGCCTGTACGCTCACTATCACTATGGGTCTGTGTACCCGTAGTGATAGTGAGCGTACATGCGAGTGTACGGTCCGTACCACTACGTGTACGCATACGCGTGCAGACCCATAGTGATAGTGAGCGTACAGGCATTTGTACGGTCCGTACCACAACGAGTACGCATACGCGTGCAGAACCATAGTGATAGTGAGCGTACACGCATTTGTACGGTCCGTACCACAACGAGTACGCATACGCGTGCAGACCCATTGTGAGAGGGCCGTACACTCGCATGTACGCTCACTATCACTATGGGTCTGCACGCGTATGCGTACTCGTTGTGGTACGGACCGTACAAATGCCTGTACGCTCGCCATCACGATGGGTACACATACGGCAGCACTCCCACAGTGATTGGGGAACATACACAGGCCCTCTTAGCAGCAGTACGCCGGTTTGTACACATCACTGTGGTGATAGTCGACACACAGGTAGGAATAGGGCGGACATACTTGTCCATGGATGGACATACTTGTCCAGGAATGGACATCAAGGCATCGTCTGTGCATTACTACATGTGTGGGGCACAGGTGTGACAGGCTGTGATGTGGAACATGCCTCCTGAGTGGAGGAGGCACCAGATGTATGATGAGATGTGTACAGGTGTACTGTGTGAGGGTGCAATGTGTGCCAGGCATGCCCTTGACTCCTTTGACATGTGTGCATGTCGTACTGCGCACTTGGGGTGAGCGTCACTGGCATGGCACGGACACCAACACACGGAAGTGTCCCATGATGGCCGGTACAGGGGTCATGAAACCTGACTTGTCACTACCCACAGTGCACAATGTGACTATGTCATTTATGTGTCCGGGATTTACATCAGGTTGATGTTGTAGCACCCTCAAAAGCTGCAGCCGTTGCAGCAACCAACATGTGTCTGTGTGTAGATTATCATTGCACACTGTTCCGCACACCATGCCACATGTGGTATCTGATGTGAGGTGCACATGTATGCATGGGACACGGAGTAGCGTGACAAGGCCATGTCAGCATCCTCACAAGGAATGTGTGGTGAGTCATGACATGTGCACCTTCATGGCAAGGTGTGTGGGCAGGCCTAGTGTAATGTCATGTGACCTGTGGCTCCGGTGTTCCGCTACCAGTCTCTACAATCGGCATCCTACTTCTGCTGATGTGTGGGTGTATGTCACTTCTGTCTTGCGTCGGGCTGTTCACTTGCACTGGGACACAGCTATTCCCATGGCGTGGCATGGGGAGGTTCTCAATCACCGTGTGTGGCTGGGTCTTGGAAGGAGTGTCACCTTGCATCCATACGTGTCCTGGGCATGTAGCACATGCCTGACTCCCTATGTGGCATGTGTGTATTGGCAGATTTACATGTGCTCAGTAGACATGCGTTGTTCTCGTAGTGCACTCACTCTTCCTTGTCACTTCCAAATTACTGCAGAGCGCCTCCTGTTGCCCGAAGAATTCCAGACTTGGCCACCATGCAGGAGAATGACAGGATCCGGCTCTACCGCTTCACCCAACCGTTGATTCTGGAGCTGACGGCGAGACTGGCACCACACCTGCAACCGCAGCACAGGTATCCTACGGCACTGACACCCCAGCTGAAGGTAATGGCTGCCCTACATTTCCTTGCCACGGGTACCTTCCAATATACCATAGCTCATGTTGGTGGCATGTCCCAGAGCATGTTCAGCGGTGTGCTGCATGATTTCTTGGAGGCCATGTTGATTCACCTGGATGACTTCATCAAGTTCCCAACCCCTGAACAGATGACTGAGGTCAAACGTGGTTTCTATGCCCTGGGAGGGATGCCCCATGTCATTGGGTCCATAGATGGGACACATGTAGGTTTGGTACCACCACACGCACGGGAGGTGGCGTACCGCAATCGGAAGCACTACCACTCCATCAATGCCCTTGTGGTGTGTCTGTCCAACATGGTGATTTCACATGTCTGTGCTCGTTTTCCAGGATCAGCACACGATGCCTACATCATGAGGCGTAGCGGGATGCCTGATATGATGATGCAGCTGCGCAACGAACGTGCATGTGTTGTTGGTGGGTACAGTCTGTCTGTCCTGTATTCTGTTTGGCCGAGCAGCACTACCGCTTCGCCTGTTCTAACGATATCCATGTGCTTTCCATTTAGGGGACGCTGGCTATCCCAACATGCCTTGGCTGCTGACACCTCTCCGCAACCCCATCACGCCGGCACAGCTCCGCTACAACACCGCCCATGGCCGGACAAGGCGAGTGATAGAGAGGACGTTTGGCATGCTGAAGAGCCGATTCCGGTGCCTCCACAAGACCGGCGGCGCACTCCCATATGCCCCGGCGAAGGTCTGCAAGATCTTCATGGTCTGCTGCATGCTGCACAACATGGCAGTTGAAAGAGCTGTGCCCCTCATCCTGGATCAAGATGACGAGGACCATCCACCCGTGGAGGACGAAGGGCTTGGCAATGGGGCTAGTGATGTGGAGGATGTGGAGCCGCAAGAGGACATCCGGACTCGGCTCATACGCGACTTCTTTGCTTAGTGGTGAGTACCAGGGTCTGAGTGTGCACGCATTGGTCCCCGTGTGGCATGCGTTGTGATGTGTGTCTCCACCTGCATGTATGGCACGTGGGTCAGAGGTGTGTGTGGGTGTGTCACTGGAGTGATGGTGGCAGTGATGGTAGTATTTCCCCAGACATAATTGTGACCTAGCATGTTGTCATACATACATGTGTCGAGTACATGCACATGCAAGTGGCTGTGCTTCTTGTGGCTGACTTCTTGTGTGTCTCTCTTCCCCAGGTACCTGCGCATGCCGTTTGCTGGTTGCATTGTTGTGGCACTGCTATTCCTCATGGACATGGCATCGTGGGCTGACTCAGCGTTACAGGCACGGACACGTTTGGAAGTCTCCATGGGGTAAGGGATGCATCTGGGGTGTATTGGGTGTGGCAGTTGTTCACGATGTGTGCACACTGCCCCGGTCGGGGTTTGGGTCCTCTGCAGACATGTGGCATCCCCATGGGACACGACATGCAGCTGGGTACACCTGAATAGATGGGCTGCCTGGTTGTCAGTCATCAGTGATGGGATGGTGGATTGTGATGAAGGCATCAATGTGTGTGACACTGCCCTCGGACACATACGGTTAACATTGTCTTGACATGGCGTGGGACTTCCACATCAGCGGATGTATGTTGTATGGCAGGCTCTCCGTGAGCAGCTGTGGGTATTTAGCTATTATCCGACACTTGTGTGCCAGTTCCATGGCTATCACGCATTTGTGCTGCAGAAGGGGGGTGCCAGTGTTGGAGCCACATGTTACTCCACATGATGTGTTCATGTGTACTTCAAGTTGCCTCTGCAATCCCAAACACATGACTATTAAAGGTGTCCCTATGCCTCCAAGGTGCCTCTTCTCAGTCAATGCTGGTGTGTTGGCACGGTGCATCCTGCATGTCTGGCATGGTATTCCCTGATTGTGGCTATGTGTCAATGTGTCGAGTGGCAAGATGCAAGCTGTGTGTGTGTGCTGAGACTGTGTAATGGGCATGATGTCCATGACTGTGTGGGTATTGTGACATGTGCCATCCCCATGCATCCAACGTTGTCCATGACCCCATTCTCTGCATCCACCGGACTCAAGCTTGCAGGACATGGTTCTGCCACCTGTCTACACGTACCTGGGTGCCCCCCAGGACACGGGCCAGGATCCCTGACCTCTGCGCATGACTGTTGCTGTACTCAATGTGTCTGTCAGCACGGTTGTTCGGCCACCCCCTCAGCTGGTTCTGACCATCACGGGTGTGTATGGTGCTCCATGTCTGTCTTGCCTAGAAAACTGTGACCCATGTGTCCTGTGCCAGACTCAGGCCCCAGGGTGTGGATGGTTGAAGTGAACAGATGACTCAGGCATGTTTAGACTGTACAAGACACATGTTAGGTAATAATGCTACCAGCAGGCATCTACTCTTAATAGTGTGATTTATTATTGGGGGGGGGGGGCCAAGTGAGGGCCTTTCCGGGATTAGGGAATCCAAAGTTCAGTAGGGGAGTTGGTGTCCTTGCCATTGGAAATCCTCAGAGTCCATGCCACAGTCTTTGTCAACATTGGTCAGCCAGTGACCAGCAGGGCCATGTGGCAGAGAATGTCTCTTGATGCTGTGATGCTGTTGCTCCAGTGGGCCAGGTGCCAGGCCAGGTGTCCTGGGAGATGGTGATGTAGCAGCCACCCTCACGGTCCTTTCCGTGGACGACCCGGCTTCCTGCGGGGAACCTCAGCAGCAGGCCGTGACGACGTCTGGGATGCTCCGTCGGATGTTTCCTCCTCCTCCTCATGATCCCTCCCTGTGGGTGGTGATGTTCTCCGCCTTCTGGCACAGGGAGGGTCGGCCATGGTGTTGGCCATCCGACGGAGTTCAGCGTGAATCCCCTGGGACGCCGTCAATTGCTCAGCCTGTCTGTCCTCCATCCTCCGTTGGTGTAGCTGTAGACAGGCTATTAGCTCCGCATGTTACTGGGCCTGCTGGACCTTGATCCCCTCGAGGACGGACACAACCTGGGCCATGCCCGTGGTGTCCTGCCGGTATGAGTCCAGGATGTTACGGACATGGGAAAATACCGGATCCCCAGCCAACTGGTCAGGCTCGCGCCTCCGCCGCTCTCCACTCCCACCACCCCTGCCCACTTGCACCTGGCCTGCACTTGTGGGCACATGGGGTCTCCGGGACCCCTGAGGGGTGGCATTGGCGTTGTCGCCTGCCTCCTCCTGGGTGCCCGGGACACCGTGTCCCTCCTGGCGAGCCTGGCTGCATTGTGGTGTTGGGGCAGGGATCCTGGGTGTCTCCTGGGATGTGGCAGGAGTGGGGGTGGTGGTTGGCACGGTTGTACCTGACGCAGGTGCTGCAGGTGGTTGAACACCAGAGGGGCCAGGTCGGTCGGGGTCGTCCGCAGAGTGGTGAGAGTGGTCGCTGCCGGTGGGATCGGTCTCCTGCAGATCCGGGTCCTGTGAGTGTTCCCCCCCAGTGTTGGGGGGTGCAGCACGACGTTGACCTGTGTGTGAGAGAGACAATGTTACTTTTGATCCATGCAACATCCATGTTTCATCCGTTACAAAGTTGGCACATTTCCTCTTGGAATTAGGATCTGTCTTGCATTCCACTCACAGTGCACTTGTGCATGTGTGTGTCCCTTGGGCACCAATTTGGCCCCTTTAACTATGTGTGGCACAGTCTTACTTGCTGCGTCAAGTGTGACTGCAGTCAGCAGTGGAGTGTGCATGTGTGCCGAGCTATGCGTTTGCGCCTTCCTTGTAGCACTGTACATGTGCACATGGAGTGGATCCACACACTCATATGATGCAGGTGGCTGTCCTTGTGCTCGTGTACAGGTTGTAACATGGCCCTGCGTTTTGCCATGATGAAGAGGGGGGGTTCTGGCACTGGGCACCCTTGTCTACATGCACACAGTCCACCTGCTGACGAGCAGACATTCCCACACACCAAAGGACTGATTTGCTCTCCCTGTGTCTCCCTCCTTCTCTGTCCCCCTCTCCCGCCCTCTCTGTCCCCCTCTCCCTCCCTCTGTGTCCCCCTCTCCCTCCCTCTGTGTCCCCCTCTCCCTCCCTCTGTGTCCCCCTCTCCCTCCCTCTGTGTGTCAGCCTCCTCCCTCTGTCCATCTTCCTGTGTCTCCCTCCCTCTGTGTCCCCCTCTCCCTCCCTCTGTGTGTCAGCCTCCTCCCTCTGTCCATCTTCCTGTGTCTCCCTCCCTCTGTGTCCCCCTCTCCCTCCCTCTGTGTGTCAGCCTCCTCCCTCTGTCCATCTTCCTGTGTCTCCCTCCCTCTCTGTCCCCCTCTCCCTCCCTCTCTGTCCCCCTCTCCCTCCCTCTCTGTCCCCCTCTCCCTCCCTCTGTGTGTCAGCCTCCTCCCTCTGTCCATCTTCCTGTGTCCCCCTCCCTCTCTGTCCCCCTCTCCCTCCCTCTCTGTCCCCCTCTCCCTCCCTCTGTGTGTCAGCCTCCTCCCTCTGTCCATCTTCCTGTGTCTCCCTCCCTCTCAGTCCCCCTCTCCCTCCCTCTGTGTCCCCCTCTCCCTCCCTCCGTGTGTCACCCTCTGTCACCTTGGCCCAGCTTCCTGGGCACACACTGTTAGCAGATCTTTGAGTGGCCCTTGGCCTGTTGATGTGAGTTTGTTTCTGATCTCCAGGCACCCATTTTGTCTGCTGTGTGTCTGTGCGCTGCTGCTGTGGTGGTGTGTGCTGCCACTCTTTCACACTGTTGGCTGTTCATTAGCTGCTGGCATGTGCAAAACAGTGCCTTCACCCCCATGTGTTGATGCAAGGCATCCGCCATTTGCTGGCAAGTCATTCCTGTGTTGGGACACAGTGTTTGTCTGGCTGTGACCTAGGCCATATGGGCAGAGGGCATTGTTGTCTGCTTTGGAGTCGCACTATGTGATTCTTGGTGCCCACACTCCCGCCATCCGGGTTACCGTGTCATGTGTTGTTGTCTTCTGTGGCCTGTGACTTGACATTGTCCAGCTGGGTGCATGGGGCATGGTGGCAGCAGTGGCATGTGCCTGCTCATGGAGTGTGGTTGAGTAATGCGATGGCTTGTGGTGTTTGCGTGCCTGTTATTAATTTTGGTTGTGGTTGCAGTTCCCCCCATGTGAGGTACGTTGTTTGTGTACTCACCCGGGTCTCGGAGTCCTTCTACTCCTTCAACTGCCTCCACCGGCAGTATGGCCATCACCCTCTCCTCCCAGGGATGGTACTGTACGGCTCTGCGGGAGGGCCCTCCTCCGGTGGCGTTGGCCTGGTCGTGTTCCTCCTGTCTCTTGGCTCTGACCCTCCTCCGCAGATCGTACCACCTGTTCTGGCAATCCTGCTTGGTCCTCCTGGTGTCCGCAACAGCATTCACAGCATCGACGATGGTCTGCCCACCGAGACCAGGAAAACAGTCACCCAGGCCCTCGTCACCAGTCGACTGGACTACGGCAACGCCCTCTACGCCGGTACCACCGCCAAGCTCCAGAAGAGACTCCAGCGGATCCAGAACGCCTCGGCGAGACTCATCCTCGACGTCCCCAGACGAACTCACATCTCCAGACACCTGAGAGACCTGCACTGGCTCCCGATCAACAAAAGAATCACCTTCCGGCTCCTCACCCACGCACACAAAGCCCTACACAACCAAGGCCCGACCTACCTCAACAGCCGCCTCAACTTCTACGCTCCCAAACGCCACCTCCGCTCGACCAGTCTCGCCCTCGCAGCCGTCCCCCGCATCCACAGAGCGACTACAGGAGGTAGATCCTTCTCCCACCTGGCCGCCAAGACTTGGAACGCCCTCCCCACCGAACTACGCCTGACCCAAGACCACCTCTCCTTCAGGAAGAAGCTCAAGACCTGGCTGTTCGAGCAGTAGCGGACCCCCCCCCCCCCCAGCGCCTTGAGACCCTCCGGGTGAGTAGTGCGCTTTATAAATGCCTTTGATTGATTGATTGATTGATTGCCACATGGCTGTTTTGGCTGCCTGGCTGGTGCTTCTGACCAATGTTCCAAAGATCTGTGGCTCGACTCTGAGGATTTGATCAACAAGGACCTCCAACTCTCGGTGACTGAACTTTGGATTCTTGGTAGTGGGCATGGTGAGGGGTGTGGGTGGGGATGGTGTGGGTGTGGGGGGTGTGTGGATGTTGGGGGGGGGTGTGGATGGTTGTGTGTGTGTGTGAATGTGATGAGAGGGTGTTTGTGAGGGTGGTCGTGTGAAGGTGTGCAAGTGTAAGATGTGGTGTCGCTTGTAGTCTGGTTCTGTGGTGTCTGGCAGCAGTGGGTCTGTTGCAAAGGCTCATGGTTTGTGTGTGTGGGCCCTTTTTATTGGTCCATGGGTGGGTGTGGCAGTGTTTGAATTTTGGGTGGGTGTGTTATAAGGAGTGGTGGTGTATTGGGCCTCTGTTTGTTTTTGACAGTTGCAGGTCAGTGATTGTGTTATTTTAGTGGTTGTTGGCCATGTTTGGTGGCTGTGTGCCTTTCGAATGGTGTATTCTTGTGGTGTTTTGTTTTGTCCTTGTTGTGTACGTGCGTTTTGAGCGTGTGTACGGTGTGTACATGGGCCATTTGGTTGTACGATTATGTCCTTGTGTGTGGCTTTGTACGACTCGTACATGCGGTTGTGATGTTGGGGCATGGGGTGCGCTCCGTACTTAGGAGGTTGTGTTGGGGGTGCGCCAGGAACGTACTGGGGTGGGGGTACGACTGGAACGTACTGGGGTGTACATAGACGGTGGTACGACACGTACAGGGGTGGGGGGGTGTACATTGACGGTGGTACGACACGTACAGGGGTGGGGGGTGTACATTGACGGTGGTACGACACGTACTGGGGTGGGGGGTGTACATTGACGGTGGTACGACACGTACAGGGGTGGGGGGGTGTACATTGACGGTGGTACGACACGTACTGGGGTGGGGGTACGACTGGAACGTACTGGGGTGTACATAGACGGTGGTACGACACGTACAGGGGTGGGGGGTGTACATTGACGGTGGTACGACACGTACTGGGGTGGGGGGTGTACATTGACGGTGGTACGACACGTACAGGGGTGGGGGGGTGTACATTGACGGTGGTACGACACGTACTGGGGTGGGGGGTGTACATTGACGGTGGTACGACACGTACAGGGGTGGGGGGGTGTACATTGACGGTGGTACGACACGTACTGGGGTGGGGGTATGACTGGAACGTACTGGGGTGTACATAGACGGTGGTACGACACGTACAGGGGTGGGGGGTGTACATTGACGGTGGTACGACACGTACTGGGGTGGGGGGTGTACATTGACGGTGGTACGACACGTACAGGGGTGGGGGGGTGTACATTGACGGTGGTACGACACGTACTGGGGTGGGGGGTGTACATTGACGGTGGTACGACACGTACAGGGGTGGGGGGGTGTACATTGACGGTGGTACGACACGTACTGGGGTGGGGGTACGACTGGAACGTACTGGGGTGTACATAGACGGTGGTACGACACGTACAGGGGTGGGGGGTGTACATTGACGGTGGTACGACACGTACTGGGGTGGGGGGTGTACATTGACGGTGGTACGACACGTACAGGGGTGGGGGGGTGTACATTGACGGTGGTACGACACGTACTGGGGTGGGGGTACGACTGGAACGTACTGGGGTGTACATAGACGGTGGTACGACACGTACAGGGGTGGGGGGGTGTACATTGACGGTGGTACGACACGTACAGGGGTGGGGGGTGTACATTGACGGTGGTACGACACGTACTGGGGTGGGGGGTGTACATTGACGGTGGTACGACACGTACAGGGGTGGGGGGTGTACATTGACGGTGGTACGACACGTACAGGGGTGGGGGGGTGTACATTGACGGTGGTACGACACGTACAGGGGTGGGGGGTGTACATTGACGGTGGTACGACACGTACTGGGGTGGGGGGTGTACATTGACGGTGATACGACACGTACAGGGGTGGGGGGGTGTACATTGACGGTGGTACGACACGTACAGGGGTGGGGGGTGTACATTGACGGTGGTACGACACGTACAGGGGTGGGGGGGTGTACATAGACGGTGGTACGACACGTACAGGGGTGGGGGGTGTACATTGACGGTGGTACGACACGTACTGGGGTGGGGGGTGTACATTGACGGTGGTACGACACGTACAGGGGTGGGGGGTGTACATTGACGGTGGTACGACACGTACAGGGGTGGGGGGGTGTACATAGACGGTGGTACGACACGTACAGGGGTGGGGGGTGTACATTGACGGTGGTACGACACGTACAGGGGTGGGGGTACGACTGGAACGTACTGGGGTGTACATAGACGGGTGGGGGTATACATATACGGGGGGTACGTGTCGGACGTACGGGGGCTGGGGGGAGTGTTGGGCGCGTATGCGGGCACATGTCTCCATGGTTGCTATTGGTGTTCGGTGCGGACGGTGTTTTTTCCATACGGTTGTAGGCTCGGACGCACGGGATGGATCGTGATTCCTCGTTCGGACTTGGATTTTTACGTTTGTAAGGTAAATCGTCCGAGGACGTGTCGGACACATTTTCCGACCCGGGGACGTGTGGGGAATGATTCCCGGTGCGGGTCGTATGGACTTTTTACCAAGCGAATCGTGATTGCCAGTTCGTACGGCACTTGTACGATTCGTACGGTAAAAAGACCCGATACGAGTCGCACGGGGGAATTTTTTACCGGATCGTGATCGGCACCCTAGTCATCTTTTTTTTTAACGGGTTTATAGCGCGAACTTGACCGAAAGCATCAGAGCGCTTTACGCGAGCCGCAGCTGCGTTACATGAGGGCACATTCAGAGAATAAGTGGTTTGCCCAGAATCACAGGATGTTGTGCCTCGAAGCCAGTTCCCCAGATTGAAGTTCGGCCACCCTAGCCATTAGGCCAACTCCTCTCCCCAACATCTTCGAAGCTCTTCAGTTCCCTGGCCAGGGCTCCCATTGAAATTGGTTTGAGCTGTTCTGTTAGCGGGCACTAGGAACTTTGTGTATTTCCACAGCTTAAAGAAGTTTCTACAACAGAAACAGAAGGACAGTGCATGTTTTCAGGCAGAGTTTGAAGTTATGAGGGCATTGGGGGTAAGAGAAGCTCATGGGATCCACGCAAGGCACACCACCCTGGATTCCTTTGTTGTCTAGATTGAAAAATGTCCGTGTTCATATGTTTGTATGGGTGGTGCCACAGCGTGGCCCCAAATACAGCAGCTACCCCTATTGCTAATGTCTCAATGAAGCACTTTAAGGCCTTTTGTGTCATGGTCTCTTGGCCGATCCACACAAGTGGGGTAACATTCTTATCCAGAGACGTGTGGAAACTCAGGGTGGTAGGATATTTGTAGCGCCCTACAAATTCCAAAATTTTCCATCACCGAAAGGGCAACACACATAACTAGTCAGTGTGACTATGAATTGGACTCTACACACATAACACATACCGTTTGGGGGATGGATACTCTGTCACAAATGTACAGGAAATTCCATCCACCAAATTACAAGTGCATTCCATGCAAGGGCATGCTTAGCAACAGCATCATTCTAAATGAGGCTCAAACTGTAAACAAACAGGATTAACTTTATTTTGTGTTACGAGTCGTCCTATCTGTAGTCAACACACATTTATTTTTTTATTTTGTACTGATAAAACACAATCACATTTGTCCATGTTCGTCATTTCCCTACTGCATGCAGAGCTCCACCCTGAGCAGAGAGTCTCCACATTGGGGCAGAGGCATCGCAGTCAGAAAGGAGACTCTGCATACCACGAATACACCTGAAACTAGATACAGGCAATGACCACCAGGAAGAGGAAGATGGCCATTCTAAAGTCATTCTGCACCATCCTTTCCTAAGGGAAGCAGCCTCCACCATCCTGCTGCTCTCTGAATCAAGTGTGCCCTAAACATGGTTGAGGTACTTAATCAGAAGGCACCCCATTTCACTGAAAGTAAATTGAACATCATAAGTGTGGGGTGCTCACAAAGAACCCTCAGCTTAATAGGGTACATGAAACCCAGCTGAGTAAAGCAGCAGATCCACATATCTGGCTGGACATTGCCACGAGCTGCAGTGCAGTGGGAGTGTACAATTGGCTTGGCTGGGAGGACCTGCAAACCTGGATCAGCATCAAGGCCCAATACATCATGGGAATGTACTCCCATCTGAATTAACAGTGGTCTCACATGACCCCACTGTCCTGGAGGGTCCTACAGGCTGCCTGGCCAGCCCTACAATGCTCAGCTAGAGGAGTTTGAGCAGCAGAAACATGGTAAGTATATGTTCTGTATTAGTTGTTGTGAGTGCTGAGAGAGATGTCCTTTCATGTGTTGTTTGTGACCATTAACATAACTTGAGTCACAGTTGTAAACATTCTAAGGTCCATGCATCAGTATTTTATGAGCCAAAACATTTTTCACTGGGAATTCTGGACTTGTAGCTTTCAATTTCCAAATGCATAGAATTGCATTACAAGTGTATTTATGAAAGTAAAAAAATATGGACTGGCATAACTAGTGACCAAAGGACCATATAAATGTTTATTTCTATGAATATTTTTTTTTGTCTTGACATGACAGTATTTATTGACAGTATGACAGTTTGTGATGTTAGTGTGTTGTAGTGACCATGCGTTTTGCTTGTGTTGTGTCTTAAATACTATTTGTTGTTTGAAATATAGTTAAGGCAGGAAACAGCCTTCACAACGCGGTCATTTCATCGCGTTACCTTTACAACGCGGTCATTACAATGACCCCGTTTTTACAACGCAATGCCTTTACATCGCAAGTCATTAGATCGACTTGCTCTAGATGGCGCACAAACCTAAGGAATAGTATAATTTACTATTCCAACAACTTCCCTACTGTTGCGCAGGCTGGAGTTAGAATAGTAAATTATACTATTCCTAAGGTTGGAGCGCCATCTAGAGCAAGTCTCTCTAATGACTTGCGTTGTAAAGGTATCGCGTTCTAACAACGCAGTAGTTGTAACGTCCGCGTTGTAATGGAACGCGATGTAATAGCATGCTTTGTGACATGCTATATTCGTCAAGGCTGACATTGTGTAACCTTACCCTTCTTCATATATTTCATTTTGTCTTTGGACTATTTTATTTTGACCCTATGTATATAGACACTTCCTGATGCGTTATTGTTATTATTCTCAACCAACTCCAAATTCCGTTGCCTGTTCTTCCTGAAGGCTACAATTGTGTTTGTTTATCCCATTCCATCTGATGCTTTTTTATGTTAATTGAAAATGTATTTTTGAAAAATTCCAAAACTTATATACATTTTATTTTCTAAACAACTCTGTTGATTAGTCTGCATAATCTCTGATGCATTCAATGTGGTAATATGTAAATGTGCTGGTATATCCCTTATGCTTTCAATAAACAGGCGTGTAACACAAATAGATTTTTTCTGGTCTACATGTAGTACTCATGACAGGGATAATGAAATATATGTCCTAGGTCCGTTAAAAAAGCAGATTGCAACAGATGAAGTATATCACATACCGATTTAAGTGCTACAACATTACAGATTAATGGAATAGATCTTCTTCTATGTTTTTTTAAATTACATGTGATAAGGAGTTTCTTTAAAGCAGCATGAGACAGCTCAGAGATTAGCAGAGATGTGATAAACAAACATGTGAATTGCAAACTCAAACTAACATACTCCAGCCACAGATCTGTGTGGTGTGGATATCCCCTGTGAGATGAACTGCTAAACCCGGCTCCTTAAGTTTGAAGTAGAAGCATCCAGCAACTTCAAAATAAGTTAAATCTTCTATGTTTTTTTATTTTTCTCATTTATCAATATGTCACCATGAAACCAAAGCAGGGACAACACACAAGGTATTTGTGGAAATTAGACACCGTCATACCATGATCAGAAAAAGTCGGATAGATTGTCAAACTAATTTCTACAAAAGTTAGTTATTGTGTTACCTATTCAATTATATTTAAATCTACAAAAATTGACACACTCACTTGATGGACGGATGGCAGAGGGTTTAATTGCTAGACCCGCGCGGAGTTCGCTGAGTCGCGCTAGGAGGAACTCCGCGAACTGCCACAAAAATTATTCAGCACTATGCATAGTTCCGTGAGCGGTGCAACTGCTTGTGCGCCTGTTTGCACGAGATACACAACGCAAACTGAGTTCTTGCGATGGAAATCATGCGCAAATGGCACCAAGTGGTTCACATGGGCACAGTAATCTTGTTTTTTGATCTGTTTATGGTGCTGCTGCCTGCATTTTGAATCCCTCTTAATCGATTTAATCCTACACGTCTAAAACTTGTCTACCCCTCATTTTTAGGTTGATCCTACAGCGTTTGCGCTGCAGGATGATCTGTTGTGTGTACTTTGTGGAGTTTGAGTCCTCCCACCACTTTGGATTGGCTATTTTCTGTGAAATTAAAAAATGGTGGCCTCCAAATGGCTAGTGGTTGGTGCATGTCCCACCTTTTTTCAAACGTTAACTCCCCTGGAGCATTGGCTAGGGAACGAGCAGGGATGTGCACATAACCCTTGCGTATGGACATCCGAGGAACTGAGATGCAAGTGTAATTTGGCACATTATTACTTCCCATCTAGCTCTCGCCACTTCTCTGCCTCTCACAGCATGCTCACCCATCTCTGCAATTCACCTACGCCACCCCACCCAGGTCGCTACTTGCTCGTTATTAATTTGCCCTGTGGTTGCTTCTTTAAATGTAATTCAAATTCAGCATTAGTAAGTAAAAGAGGGTGCACACACTCCATGTTTTCCGTACTGTCCTTTGGGGCTGAAATGCATTCTTTCGTAAAGCACACGGCCACTCAGCAGCTAGCCCCGCCCCCAGGCATCCACACGAAAGACCGACACCATGGCCCCGTGTCTCTGGTTCAGCCATGCTGCAACCTGTCCACAGTGATAAAGTAGCCCGAATATTCTCGTCAAATGCCATGCAATGGCTCCTGGGTGTTTCACTGGAAGGGTCAACGAACATGGGGGCATATCAGAAACGAGGCGATATAAAATTATCGCCGCTTTTGCGTCCGTTTTTGGGTGAAAAGCGGTGATAATTTTATCGCCTAATTAGTCAGATCATGCTATCGCGTGAAACCTTGCATTAGCACCCGGATTCTTAACGCCCAGCTTTGCATCTCTAATGAGATGCAAAGTGGGCGTTCCTGACCTGACATGACTGGAGAAATGTCACTAAGCGACATTTCTCTTATCATCAAGCACCACGCTATGAAGCATAGCAGCAAGAAAAGTAGCGATAACCCCTGTTATCGCTACTTTCCTTACGCCTGCTTCAGGACTGACTTAGCCATGATATCCTATGGAAGGTGGATATCATGGCTAAGTTTGTGAGGCCCTATGAACAAGTTAAGGCCAAACTTTGTGAGATTATCGCGGGGTTTCCAGCGATAACTCATGTTTGGCAGTTAGCGCTAGGATTTTTATCGCTTTTGAGATAAGCGTTGCTAATAGCACGCTATCTCAGCGATAAAAATCCACGTTAGCCAGCGATAATTATC
Source organism: Triturus cristatus (assembly GCF_964204655.1). Lineage (NCBI taxonomy): Eukaryota > Metazoa > Chordata > Amphibia > Caudata > Salamandridae > Triturus > Triturus cristatus. The sequence goes on from NC_140581.1 coordinate 77,951,716, forward strand.
CTAGCGCTAAGTGCGCTTAGCGATAATTATCGCCGGTTGTTGCTGATATGCCCCATGTTTGGGTACACTGACGCGTCTTTCTTTGGGGATTCGATGACCTATGTATGGATAGTGGCAGTAGTATGGGGCAGGTGCGCAACGCCCATTGGGCTCAAAGGGCTTCAGCCCCCCCTCACCCCCCCCTGTCGTGTGGCAGCCCAGGCTGAGACAGCTTCCCAGGCACACACAGCTACAACCGAGTACTTCACAGGTCTTTAAAAGAATATTTGCTTGTTAATAAGGCTTTGGTGTTGTTTTCACCCCTTCCTAGAGCCCCTGAATTTCCACCCTGCTTATTGCTGGAAGAATTACCCCCCCCCCCCGACATTTTTTCTTAGCCCCCCACCCCACAAAAAGATTGGCTCTAGCTGGGCCTCTGGTATGGGGCCTCCCATGATATCCCGGTGGAGGTTAATGCCAGGAGCCCCTGCGAGCAGCCACAGAGAGCTGTTCATGTGAGAGCAGCCACAGAGAGCTGTTCATGTGAGAGCAGCCACAGAGAGCTGTTGTCCATGTGAGGGCAGCCACAGAGAGCTGTTGTTCATGTGAGAGCAGCCACAGAGAGCTGTTCATGTGAGAGCAGCCACAGAGAGCTGCTGTTCATGTGAGAGCAGCCACAGAGAGCTGCTGTTCATGTGAGAGCAGCCACAGAGAGCCACAGAGAGCTGTTGTTCATGTGAGAGCAGCCACAGAGAGCTGTTGTTCATGTGAGAGCAGCCACAGAGAGCTGTTCATGTGAGAGCAGCCACAGAGAGCTGCTGTTCATGTGAGAGCAGCCACAGAGAGCTGCTGTTCATGTGAGAGCAGCCACAGAGAGCCACAGAGAGCTGTTGTTCATGTGAGAGCAGCCACAGAGAGCTGTTGTTCATGTGAGAGCAGCCACAGAGAGCTGTTGTTCATGTGAGAGCAGCCACAGAGAGCTGTTGTTCATGTGAGAGCAGCCACAGAGAGCTGTTGTTCATGTGAGAGCAGCCTGTGCACAGACGCTTCTCTCCCTCCCTCCAGTTCTGTCCACACCGACTCTCCCGGCTTGGCAGGTAGGTGTCTGTTTCTTGTATTAATTCCTCCGGGGCTATTGTTTTCAGCTTCCATTTTAATATTTAAAAACAGCACATGCACGTGGCAATTCCCCCCTTTTCTACTGTCCCTCCTGTGTAATAGGGAGCCAACTGCCGTTGGAAGTGTCAAGAGGCAATGTTTTTGGAAGTGGGCGCTAGATGCAAGAAATAAACACGCAATTGGGGCTTACCTTCAGCCTTATGCAAGTGAAAAAAGCCGAATTGGTGACAACGTGCTTCCTATTTCACTGGCACTTGAAGCTTTCATCGCGCCTTCCAACACCCCTCGGAGCGCTAGACGGAGCTGGCTGCCGGCTTCCCATTTGTAGTTAAAAGCTTTCTTTCACAATCCTCGCCTTACAATTTGTTTTAACTCCACTGTCCTCGCAGCAGCGCTTGCCACCGCAGACGTCTGCAAAGTATACTGATTAGAGCATTCTGCGCGGACACGCATGTCTGAGCTCAGGAGTGTGTGCGCGGGGTGAGCCGGTCGCATGCAAACGGCATTCTTGGCCCTCAGAAGCATATATCTCCCTCAAAAGAGCAGCTACGGCTCACCAAGTGCTACGCCTGGGGAGACAACTGCACATCTGACAAGGAAACAAAGAGGCAGATTTACAAGCCCTTGCGCCACTTTTGCGACACTTTTAACATGGCAAACGTGACGCAAATGTGGTGCGAGTGGCTTGTAAATCTGCCACAAAGTCTGCTTTTATGAATGGGGCTTCTTTGTCACATAATGCATATCTCATTACGATTGGGAAGTTGGGGAAATAGCACAGTGAGGCTGTTCCGCAGATATAGTTATGTGGTTTCCAGAAAACATTTAAATTTCTTGGGTCTGTTTCGCATGTCAGAGGGTCTAGTCGTGATGGGTGGAGAGAAGGGAGAAGCTTTCTGCGGAGTATTGCCTGCACCTGTTCACAGCGCTACGATTACGATCGACTGACGCACAAAGGGGTATATTATCAAGACACGGCGTTAAAATTATCACTACTTTAGCAACAGAAAACTGCCGCTAAAGCGGCAATAATGGGCTTGATAATATGCCGCAGAGAATTCCCATAGAAGCCCATGTTCTAGTGTCAACATGGGGTTCTATTGGAATTCTCTGCGGCATATTATCAAGCCCATTATCGCCGCTTTCGCGGCAGTTTTGTGCCGCTAAAGCGGCGATAATTTTAACGCCGTGCTTGATAATATGCCCCGAAGTGTTTTCTAGAAAGGCACTACTATTCCAAAGATTGGGGCATATTATCAAGCCAGGCGATAAAATTATCGCCGCTTTAGCGACAGAAAACTGCCGCTAAAATGGCGATAATGGGCTTGATAATATGCTCTATGGAATTCCAATTGAAGCCCATGTTAGACGTCCTTCACATTTAACATGGGCTTCAATGGGAATTCCATAGAGCATATTATCAAGCCCTTTATCGCCACTTTAGCGGCAGTTTTCTGCCGCTAAAGCGGCGATAATTTTATCGCCGGACCTTGATAATATGCCCCAATGTTCTTCAGGGCTTCGAGGATGCATGCCGTTGCTGCTATGTTTTCAGATATACCCTTCCTTTTAATGCTCTGGGTGGTATGCAGCTGAGACCACAGGGCTGGCAATGGAGCTTGGGCTCTTGCGCCCCCCATGCCAACACTGATGTCTGTCCTCTGTTGTCTTAACCACAAGAAGCGCTGGCACCGTCAAGAATGCGTCCGCCCTGAATAAAGTAAGCAGGTGCAGCTGGAGAGCATTTACGGCCTGTAATTAGAGGGATGAAGTGACGCGGGCAGATGGTAACCTATGTCCGCCCAAAAGTAAAACAAATCAGACTCCATTTTTTATTTTCAGTTTGCTGAGGCACAAACTCCACCCAAAGGTATTGGAGCGCTTTAAATAGGACCAGTTACATACACAAGGTCACATACCTTTTTTGGTAGGCACGTGAAGATTAAGTGATTTGCTCGGATTCACACATTGTGGTGCCGATTACGATCCTGAAAAAACCGGGTACGAACCGTCGGTCGGAGTGTTTTCTCCGTCCGACTCGTACCCGGTTGTAAAACTTTACAAACATGGAAGTACGAATCGCACGGAAACACCATTTCCGTACGAATCGTAAAAAACACCGTCCGACGAAATTATACATACCAATGTGATCCGGGAATGCGCCGACGTGACGTCGGGACGCTGTCAGGCAGCGTTTCACGACCCAGGAAGTACGATTCGAACCGACAGCAGTCCGGACGGCAATATTTTCACGGCACTCAAAAAGTGCCGGAAAAGCGAAGTACACCGCAAAACGACCAGAATAGGGGGCCCGGTACGCGCCGTACCCCCCCCCCAGCCCCCGTGAGTACGTGTCATACCCCCGTGTATGTACACCCGTGTACGTGTCAACCCCCCGTGTATGTACACCCGTGTACGTGTCGTACCCCCCGTGTATGTACACCCGTGTACGTTCGAGTCGTAACCCCGTGTATGTACACCCGTGTACGTGTCGAACCCCCCGTGTATGTACACCCGTGTACGTTCGAGTCGTACCCCCTGTGTATGTACACCCGTGTACGTGTCGAACCCCCTGTGTATGTACACCCGTGTACGTTCGAGTCGTACCCCCGTGTATGTACACCCGTGTACGTTCGAGTCGTACCCCCCGTGTATGTACACCCGTGTACGTTCGAGTCGTACCCCCACCCGTGTATGTACGGTGCGTACCCCCTACGGGGGGTACGACTCGAACGTACACGGGTGTACATACACAGGGGGGTTCGACACGTACACGGGTGTACATACACGGGGGTATGACTCGAACGTACACGGGTGTACATACACGGGGGTACGACTCGAACGCACACGGGTGTACATACACGGGGGGTACGACACGTACTCACGGGGGCTGGGGGGGGTACGGCGCATACTCTCGGGGGCGGGGGAGGTACGGCGCGTACTCACGGGGGCTGGGGGGGGTACGGCGCGTATGTGGGCACATGTCTCCATGGTTGCAATGGGAGTTCGGTGCGGACGGTGTTTTTTCCATACGGTTGTGACATCGGACGCACGGGATGGATCGTACTTGCGCGGTTGGACTTCACTTTTCATGTTTGTACGGGAAATCGTCCGGGGAAGTGTCGGACACATTTTCCGACCCGAGGACGTGTGGGGAATTATTCCCAATGCGACTCATATGGAGTTTTTCCCATGCGAATCGTACTTGCCAGTTTGTACGGTACTTGTACGATTCGTACGGTAAAAAGACCGGATACTAGTCGTACGGGGAATTTTTTTCCAGGATCGTAATCGGCACCTGTATTTCTCTCTCTTCACTGTACCACACAATTATCACTCCAACTTTAACAACATACCGCTAAACACTATCTCTCTCTAATTCTCTCTTCACGCTTCCTCTCATTTATATGTGCAAATAACTCAATGCATTTCCTATTGAATACCCTTCCAACCTATCCAAAAACGCATCGAAATGCCTCAAACATAGAATCCTTAGGGCCCACCCTGAAACTCTAATCTCTGACCCAAACCGCTCCTTAATCAAGGGAGCCAAGACCAGTGACCTCATCTTCTACTCGATAAGAAGAGTTAAATGGAGGAATGCTATCTGTTCTCATCTCTTCCAAGGAATTCGCTCATGGAACTAGGTCAGTGGTAGCCCCCTCCCCCACCTTCAAAGCTGATGCTACAATCTCCATCTATAATACTGGGATAATCCTCATCCAAGCTGCAGACCGCCATCTCGGGATTTTTGAGGACATCTTTCACATTATCAAAAACTCCTTCTCTAGCCAGGCTCCTGACACTTCTAAGCATGGGCTTAGTGCCCCACCCTCATCCTTCTCCATCCAAACGACCCCCTCTGGTATCCTCCCCCTCCCTGTCTCTCTTCCCCCTAGCTTTTCCATCCAAACGACCCCCTCTGGTAACTTCACCCCCATGTCACTCTCCCCCTATCCTCCTCCAACTCCCCCAGCCCCCCTCTTTTGCCCATCTCGCCCTCAAGGCGCTGGGATATGGGCTCTTGATGGGTGAGTGTCTTCACCTGGAATGTGACCCATGGCTAGAGAGATTGTAATTGTAATTGTAAAATCACTTATATAGCGCATGGCTACCCGTAGGCATCCCAGCGCTCTTGGAAAAAAACAGTGACCCTAGGCTGATCCGATCTGCAATCCTACTAAGAGCTGGTTTTGGGGAATAAAAAGGTTTTTAGTTTCTTCCTGAACTGAAGAAAGGTCCGTTCCTGCCTCAAATTACCTGGGAGGGCATTCCATTCTCTTGCAGCTTGCAGAGAGAAAAGTCGACCGCCCGATCGTGCTCGTTTTATTCTGGGGATGATTGCCAGATTATGTTCGCTCGAGCGAAGGTTGAGTTGGGGCTTGTAGGGACTTATCAGGTTTTCCAGAATGGAGGGACCTTCTCCATGCAGGATCTTGTAGGTAATGCATAGGGATTTAAAACGCACCCGTTCCCTCACCGGGAGCCAGTGAAGTGATCTTAATGCTGGCTTCGCCGACATATACCGACTAGTTCCCGTCAGAGTTCGGGCAGCATAATTCTGCGCCACTTGTAGGGTCTTAAAGGTGGATACCTGTGCCCCAAGATAAATAGCATTCCCGTAGTCAATTCGGGATAACACCAAAGACTGAACTACGGTTTTCCTTGCTTTTTCAGGTAGTTGGGGCAGGATTTTGCGCAGTGACTTAAGTATCCCATGACAGACTGCAGACGTCTTTCTGGCCTGCATATCGAAAGACAGGGCGTTGTCAAGCCAAAAGCCTAAACTCTTTATTTCCGGCTTAGGCGATGGTCTGGCACCCATGCACGCCGGCCAAGTTAGGCTTTCGGGAATATCCTGTTTCCCCAGGAGCATCAGCTCAGTTTTTCCTGCATTGAGTCTGAGCTGAGACACGTGCATCCAATTTACCACCACCTCCAAACAATTGGCCAAATTGTTCGGGGGGGCATCTGTTTGCTGCAGGGAAAACACCAGCTGGGTGTCGTCCGCGTAGCTTATTAGCTGGATGCCAAACGGAGTTACTAATTCCGCCAACGGGGCCATGTAAACGTTAAACAGTGTGGGGCTAAGGGATGACCCCTGTGGAACCCCACACTGTAACGGGAAAAGGCGAGAGCAATTGTTTCCATCAAACACTTGAAAATATCTTTCCTCAAGGAAGGATCTCAGCCATTCCAAGGCTTTCCCGGTTACTCCGATATTTTGGAGTCGCGCCAGCAACAGGTGATGACTTACTGTATCGAAGGCGGCACTGAGGTCCAGAAGGATAATGGCCGCGCTGCCACCAGCGTCCAAGATCCCTCTGGCCTCTTCTACCACCCTCAACAGTGCCGTCTCTGTGCCTTGTCCCTTCCTAAAACCCGTCTGGGATGGGTGGAGAAGCTTGTATTTCTCCAGAAATGCCGCCAATTGAATATTTATCAGTTTTCGGTTAATTTCCCCATCCCGGGAAACAAGGATATCGGGCGATAATTCGCCAGGTCTTCTGGGTCAAGGTTCGGTTTTTTAATCAAAGATCTCACCATGGCCAGCTTCCATCCCTTTGGTACTGTAGCCAATTCCAGGGAGAGGTTAACCATTTTGATTACCGATTTACTAATAGTTGGCAGTACCTGATTTAGTATTGCCAGAGCTGGATCTCGTGGGGATCCACTTTTTATACTCCTCATCAAAGAGAGGAGAAGCTCTTCCGTGAGGGGGGCAAACTCCGTGAGTGTTGGACAGTCCGTTTTGTCTTCAGAAGGAGGCACCCTGTAGAGTGAGGCCAAATCCAGTACCGGGATCGTCTCTAGAATTTTAAGTATTTTCATGTGAAAAAAATTAGCCATATCATCACACCTTGTGTCCTGCTCATCTGCTTTTGTGGGGGGGTCTGGAGTTTTCGTTAGAAGCTTTACAATCTTGAACATTCCCTAGGGGCATTGGCGGCGGATTCGATTTTATTTGCAAAAAATGCCGTTTTGGTGGCAGTGAGGGTGGTTTTATATTTCTTCAATGTGGCTTTGTAGTTAATCTTCCTTTCCACACTAAAATCCTTCCGCCAATGGCGTTCTGCCCTTTTACATTCCTGTTTTAATGATCTTAACTCTGAGGTGAACCATGGATGTTTCAGCTCTCCCTTCCTAATTGTTAAGGGTTTTTTCGGTAAGACCTTATCTAGGGAATGGGTAATCCACTGATTAAAACTGTTGACAGCCCCGTCCAGATTAGAGTTATCCGGTGGTTTAGTGCTTTCTAACAGTCCCTTCCACTCATCCATGTCAAGTTTTGTCCAGGCTCTTATAAGTCCTCTATTCGAAGAAGTATTAGTGGTCATCCTGGAAATTTTTCAGTAAAAAGGAATCACCGAGTGATCCGACCAGGGGACAGGGTAAGGTTCCAGGACTGTTACATTTTCCATGTTGGTAAAAATGGGGTCAAGTGTATTTCCTGACTTGTGCGTAGGGCATCGAACCTTAAGATTAAGATTGTAACTCTCTAAATCTTTTTCTAGGTCATTCGCTGTCCTATCTCCTGGCTTATTAAAATGGAGGTTGAGATCCCTAATAGCAGGAAATTCGTGACCGTGCAGACCCCTCCTATAACTGCCTCCAACAGGCTTTCATGAAATCTGCCGAGGGGGCCTGGAGGTCTATATATCAATATCCCTGTTACCGAGCTCTCACATGAGGGGTGGAGGGTAAAATGTGTGCTTTCGCATCCCTGGATCCCGGTGTCCTGTAATCGACAGCTTATACTCTCCCTATGGATAACTGCAATCCCTCCTCCTGCCCTCCCTGGACGATCTTTGTGTTGTGCTGTGTATCCTGGGGGCAGTGCCTCGACCAGATCTGGGCCAGAATGTTCCCCCAGCCAAGTCTCTACAAGGAGCAGGACGTCAAGATCTCCGGAGGAAATTAAGAGTGAAATTTCCTCCTTATGTCCAGGCAGGGAGCGGCAGTTCAATAAAGCCATCCTCAAGATCGTGGTCTGTTTAGACTCCTCGAGGACCTGTTCCGATGCTTGAAAAGGGCAGTGATTACATGCTCGAAGGCCTTTCGTCAAATTTATCGTGTGTAGGCATCGGGGAATGGTAGATCCCTTAAATGCTAGAAGGTCATCACGGGTATAAACTCTTACCTGAACAGAGTGTCCAGGCCCAAGGCCCGATCGTGCGCGAACGGGCTTTCCTCTGGCGCTCCTCCGGCGCTCATCAGGCGCTCCCGCTGCGCGTTACCGCTGCGCGTCCTCATGACCTGCTTTTGAAGGCTCTCCTTCCAAGCGCGTGAGCGCTAGAGCGCTGCTGGCGAAAATGGCGCCGGGAAACGGCGCTTCCTCACCAAATATGGCGTCCTAGGTGATCCGGGGCCCGCTCTAAAAGCGGTGAGTTATTCGCCAATGCGAACTTTTACAATGCAAGTGGGGGGCAGCGTGCGCGATCTCAGCGCAGTTAAAATCCGGGTAAAGAAATAATATTCAACCCAAATACAATGAGGGATAGTTATTCAAAATATGTATTTCGCAAGCGCAGCACGCTCCTGTCCTATTGCAGTGCTAAACAGCGCGGCAATGCTCTAGGGGGGCACCTTATTCCAGGCTGAACCCACCTGAGTCTCTGGCTTTTGAAGGCTCTCCTTCCAAGCGCGTGAGCGCTAGAGCGCTGCTGGCGAAAATGGCGCCGGGAAACGGCGCTTCCTCACCAAATATGGCGTCCTAGGTGATCCCTTCCCGAAGTCCGATTCCCCTCCTGTGATTTACTCCAACACCATGGCGTCTCCAGACATCTTAATAGAGCAGCTTAATAGCTTTCCCGTACCCCCTACCATCTAAATAAGATTTCCTTATCAACCAACCCAGACCAGGAGCTCACTGGCCATCAACTCACGACAGCTCCCATCAGAACTCCTGCTCACCCTTTGGGATCCCTGATTCACTCCTCGGAGTCTCATCTGCACTCTGTACCCTCTTCCACTTTGGAAACTATCTCGCTTGATATTCAACAACTCAAGGCTGACTTACAAAAGCTCATTCTCATCACCACTAAATTGGCTAATGATAGATGTACAGACAGGTCGTCTGGGATCCACAGACACAATCATATCCCTGTTACTTCCCTTCATTCCAAGCTGCCATTCCCCCCTTTATCTATGGTCGTTCTTAGTCCTCTCGTTGGAGAACCATTCCCTTGCCGGATGCTGCTTCTAGACCCTCTAGATCCAAGAACTCTTTCTCAGGGAGCGATATAGACACTCTCCTGCGCTCTTATAATCCCTCTCTCTTTGACAAGCCATATATTCATGAACACATTCTACCCATTCTTCCGAACCCTCTCAGAATACCCAGTCACAACACCAATACTATAAATCACTCTAACCTTAAGCCAGTTCCCATGTCACAGCCCGCTCTCTCTGTCATCACTCCACATCTTAAGTGCATGCTCATCAGTTGTAGATCAGGCGTGAAACATGCCTCAGACATTGCTGATCTCATCCTGGCTCAGGATCTCAACATCCTCATACTTACTGAAACCTGGCTAAAGGAATCCTCTGGTCCGATCCTTGACATACTAGTGCCCCCGAATCATAACATCATTAGGCTGGACAGAGCCGATAGACCTGGCGGTGCGATCGCATGTATATACCATAATAGTCTTATTGTTAAACAATCCCACTTTGAGGCTGGCACCACCTGCAAAGACCTCTGCATTGACATCACCAACAACAGCAGACCAGTTTGAAAATTGCACGTTTTACCATCCGCCAGGAGACAACCTCCCCTTCATTGAAGATGTCATGGAAATCATTTCGTCAAATGTGGGTCATCATCATCCCCAAATCTTCCTCGGAGACATCAACCTTCACTGGAATGACTTCAAAGACCTGGCTGTGACCACTCTGAAAACCTTCCTTGCTGACCTCAGCCTCGTTCAAATATGTGATAGTCCTACACACTATAGGCTCGATCCAGAACATTATTAAAGCTAAATCAAATGCTATCCAATTGGTTTTGATTGCGCCGTGTGGCTGGTCTGATCATCACTATATCTCCTTCCACATCATCGAACCCTGGTCCAAGAAAAGATCACAGGACAATAATCCAAGGCTTTGGAAACACTCTCTTCGAAACTCAAACATGGATGACCTGATCTCCATCAGCAAGAACACCTTGTTGCCCCTTCGACCTCACAGATCACTACAACAGCTCTATACTGAGTATCCTAGACTCTGTTGTCCCACTACAACTGAAAAGACAGTCCCCCAAAGACTCCAAACCCTGGTTCAACGATAGCCTAAATTCAGAGAGACACAATCTTAGACTGGCCGAACGATCCTGGAGAGGATTCTCGTCCCCGGAACACCTCTTGCTCCTGAGAACTAGAAGAAGCTCTTACAACAAACATATCAAGATGGCAAAATTTAACTTTTTCAGAAGCCAACTAGATAATGCCAGAAACAGACCAAAAAAACCTTTTTGAACTGATCAAACTCCAATCCAACTATCTTCCCATCCTTTCCCCATCGCAGGCGCCTACGCTGTCAACCTGTGAAGTGTTTGCCTCTTTCTTCCTAGAAAAGACTACTAAAATCGAAAATGAGTTATGAGCTCTACAAAGCAAACAACCTACTTTCCCTTGTCAGACTAACCCTACGCCCCTCCCTCCAACTCTTCCTCTGCCTGCCATTGTTCCCTCTTCCAAAAAAATCTCCTGCTGGAGCCAACCCACTCTACTCCAGCCTCTTCCTGACATAGGACTTTCACCCAAAAATAACACTGGCTGGAACCAATTCACTCTCTATGATGATTGCTCTATTCTCAACTTGCTTACTACTCTGAAACCCTCTAACCACTCCAGTGACCCTCTACCCTCCACCTTCTTCAATGAAATAAAAGGGTCCCTAGTCCCCCTCTGTACCAAAATAGGAAATGTCTCCCTACATCAAGGTATGATTCCTAAATGTCTGAAGGCAGTGCAGGTTTTGCACATTCTCCAAAAACCCACGGCTGACCAAGAGGACCTTAATAACTTTCGCCCGATCACTTGCATTCCAACTCTATCGAAGGTCCTTGAGAAATATGTTCTGGTCCAACTATGTATCCACATTGATCAATTCCAGCTCTTAGATCAATTCCAATCGGGTTTTCGCCAGGGTCATATTACTGAAACGGCTATTACTCATATAGTAGATGACGCCCTAAAAATGCCTGATCAGAATGTAGCCTGCCTTCTAATCCTCCTGGGCTTATCTTCAGCGTTTGATACGGTCAAGCATGATAACCTCCTAGAATTACTGAAATGAAGGATGGGTCTCTCTCGCCCTGTTTAAATTGGTTTGCCTCCTTTCTCAACAACAGAACGCAAAGATTTAAAGTAAATCACTCCCTTTCCAATTCCTTGCCATCCACTCTCTGGGTTCCTCAGGGATCTACTCTCTCTCCCACGCTCTTGAACTTGTTCATGGAGCCTCTTACGGTTTTACTCAATTCTTCCAACATTCAGTATCACATGTATGCTGATGACACCCAACTTTACCTGAAAATCTCTTCCCCTGACAACATCAAATAACTGAACTCTACCTTACTCAAAACTGGCTGACTACCCAACATCTTAAGCTCAACTCCTCCAAAACTGAATTCCTCCTGCTAGTACCAACTAAAAAGATGGCCATCATCGCTGATTACTTGAAACACTTAACAGCTCAAGTCATTGCACATGCAGGAACACATTAGTGCAGCCACCAAAGGGGCCAACTTCCACCTGTCTATTCTAAGAAAGATAATACCCTTCCTCCCCACTGACGACCTCAAGTCTGCTGTGCAAGCTCTAGTAATCTCCAGGCATTCAGCTGCAAGGCTCATCACAGGTGCCAAAAGAAATAGCCACATATCGATGGTTCTGAAATCTTTAAATTGGCTACTTTTGGAGGCTAAGATTAATCTCAAGATTGTGTGCATGATGCACAAGGTCCTTCACTTCCAACACCCCGATGTACGTAGCCCAAAAACGGAAGCCCTCTGGCAGGAGCCGATCTTCTAGGAGTTCCACCACACTGTTGCTGAAACCTCAACAATTCCAGAAAAAAAAAACGTATAACCGGGCGTTTTCGGGTACTGCCCCGAGAATCTGGAACTCCCTGCCTCCTCACATCAGACATTCCCTCTACGGTGTCTTTCAAAAAAGACGTGAAAGCCCTGTGGATGAATGCCCTTGTTTGACGGCACCTACCTCTATTGACTATTCCCACTCCGTTGGCTTGTGCTCAGCTGCTGGTGGTTTGTTGCTCGTATATGCTACATTATTTCCTCCTGCATATTTTACTGTTCCTGTATCGTTTACAGTACCTTGCTTATCATTGTTGTTGTTGTTTTACCTGCAACTCTGTTTTCAACTCTGTGCAGCTGTAAAGCGCTCTGATACCCGCTTGGGTCACATTTGCGCTATGTAAAACTGTATAAATGAATAAAATAAAAACTCTAACTATCTCTTCGTACCATCTCTCTCTCGCTTTCTATCACTTTCACACTCATGCGCTTTCTCTCACGTAAGTAAAAAACATTTCCATTACAACACCAATAGCTCTAACTCTAAAAAGAATATGGAGACCTCTTGCATTGTAAATGCTTGTTATTTATTACCTTACCCTTTGTCTTTGGGTTTTTGTATTTCACATTTCTAAATTGCTTTGTGTTTTTGCTTGACTTTTGTACTTATTTAATTTTTACTTTAGTTTCTTTTTTTCTTCCTTCTTTTTCCTTCTTGTTTCTACATTCTTCTCTTCCCCCCAGACCCAGCGCCACGGCAGAGCAGGGTAGCTGCAGCGCCAGCACTCCCCCACCGAACCATTACCACCAGCCACCTACCTTGTGGTCGGCCATGCCGTGAGGGAGTGCAACTCCGCGCAATGTTCTCAGATTTGGAGGTGGCTGCGCTGGTATTTTATATGCAGCTCCACCTCCCCTCCACCCTGGCAGCAGGCCACAGGTCTGGCAGCGGATATGCCCTCCGGGAGCATAGGAAGTGCTGGGAAAGGGTGCACTGGGCTGTGCGCAGCTTACACATCAGTGGGCTGACATTCTGGATAGGGACCAGGACCTGCTCGACCTACTGGGTGTGGAGGTTGCAGTGCTTGGTGAGTAATAATTATTTATTTGTTATGTTCTTCTATCTATGCCAATATTCTATTCCCAAATAGTACGCATGCCACTCACAACCAGGTAAGTTAAGTTTATGTTACAAATATTATGTGATCATAGAGTAGACAGGTGCGTGGCCACACTACCTAATCCTACTCTTTGGCACTCGCTTTGGCTGTTTATTTAGGTAGTCAGCCAGAGACTCCTCTGTCCTGTCACTAAGATAGTGGTAGTTATTAGTATTAGTGACTTAAAGAGTTCTCTCACTTCTCTGTGCCATTTATTTTTGTAGCTCGTACAGTCCCAACTTCAAGCAATTTCCCAGTGATGTGTACTATGCATGTAACTATGCATTGAAAAGAAATGCAGACTGAGTTGGCCTGTCAAAGTGGGTTGAGATTGAGAGATTGAGAATGAGATGAGAAGCAAAGATCATTTGTTTATTAGTAGTTCCAAAATGTTATTTAAGAAATTTGGAGTAGGCTTAAGTTTAGGAAATTAGGAATAGGTCCACAATACAAGTAGCACTGTAGGAAATCTGATTTAGAAAAGTTCAATGTTTGCCTTGCCCTGCCAAAATATTTTTTGTGGAGATTTACTGTACCACTAATCTTATTATATTTATTTATTACATTAGCATCTAGGGGCAAGAATAGGGATGGGCCTGGAGGATCCAGCGAGGCGGGCAAGGGAGCTCGAAGTGTCGCTGCCTCCACAAGTGCCTCAGCAGATGGCTCTGCTGACCCCTGTAAGCCCTCCTGTTGTTAATATTATTATTTCCCTAACCTTTACTGCTCAACATTTAGAATAATTTTTCTGTTTTGCAGTGCCCGCTTCCCTATTTTTTTCCAACTCCTATTCGTTCTATTTGTTTCCTAAATTCTTCTTATCCCTGCATTATCCTATTTACTTATTTTTTATATTTCAAGTTACGGTACTTGCCATCAAACTGTCTGTACTAGTCTTTCTGTTCTGTAGCTTCCTTTCTTCTGCTTTGTCAGTAAGCTTTGCATTATATATCTGTGGACTGGTGGTTCTGTAAGACTCGGGAAACCATTTTAGGTCAGGTACTACTTCTCTACTGTGAAGATTGCATGCCCAAGTAAGGGATTGTACCCATGTTTGTTGAGAAGGATTTCTTTTTCTTGGTCATGCTCAAACATAAAAATGAGAGAGTGGCCTTGGTCATGGTGGAACCCCTAATTTTGTATGTATTATTATCATAGTATTCCAGCATCTGATGACAGTGCAGCATGGCTCGAAGAATAAGGACAGCCCCACTTCATTTGCCAACCAAGACCATATGCCCTTCGTTGGTCAATTATTCAACCCTTCATTGTGCTCCATTGACTAAGATTCATCATAGTTGCCCTCTCCATTACAAAACGTTTTTGGTTGGCTTGACTACCTGGCTTCTCAAACATTGCCAACCAACAAAATGCCCAACGCTACATTTTGAATTTGATAGAAGATACTGTAACTGAACTGTAGTGATTTATTGTGGTTGTATTTTGCTAAAAAAAAATAACAATGGGCGGGGGGGAGGCGTATCTGGCACCTGGAATCAAATGTGTAATGTTTGTTCTAGTCACACAGAACACCAGTGCCAGAGCCGGCAGTGAGGGAGCTAGTCGAGCAGATGCTGCAGCAGCAGATGAAGGGGTGGTCCCAGCGGCAGCAGGGACGGGCGGTGATACGTCACATTGCTTGCTGATTGACAATTAGTAATATATACTCACTGCAAGGGTGTTGACTCATGAACACCCCACTTTAGCAGATACACTGGGAGTTGAGCAGTTAATGGCCTCTTCCATTTGGAGCTCAGCAGACAAAGGTAGATAATGAAGTATAACAACAATGAGTTGATGGAAAAGGGAAAAAGGGATGGAAGGAAAAATGATCAGTGGAATGTAATATGAGTGTAAGATGAGTGGGTGAATATGTGGGTGAAAGGATGCATAAAGGCGAGTGTTACGATGCATGGATGGGTGAAGGATGGATGAAAGGATATTTGCCATGAAAGGATAACTGCCTGGGTGGGTGAAAGTACATGTGTTAAAGGATGTCTGCTTGGGTGGTCGAAAGGTATTCTTGGGTGGGTTAAAGCAGGATGGGTAAAATGGGTGAAAGGATGCATGGGTGAGAAAATGTATTTTGGTGAAAGGTGCATTGAGAGCTATGTTTGGATGGATGGATATATGTGGGTGGATGGATTTTAATGGTGAAAGCGTGGATGAGAGAATATATGTAAAGCTTAAATTTAAATTGTGTGTATCCAAGCCAAGGGTGAGGATCACTCAAACAATGAAATGATGAATGGACAATTGCTTGTATGGGGAAACAAGGGAGCTCTTCTGGATAGGGGCGTGCACTGCTCACCTACTTTGCTTGCTCAGAATGGTTTTATCAATGCTTTGAATCAAAGGGTTGGGATGGTATTTATGACTACTCCATTGATTTGCTGTATTTGTCTAAGTAAGGGAGATATTTGTATCCCATCCATCATCAATCATCACCTCCCTCTGTACCCAAGCCATTTTGCCAGTGCCACCCATGATGACCTAACTGCTGCAAGGCTCAATTTGTCACTGCAGTGTTGGCTGTGCATTGTGGGTCTGCTTGAGTTAATGTGGCATTTACAAAGTTTTCAATGCGTGACTTTGCAAAAAGAAGGTGTGTTTCTCTTCCCTCTTAGTGCCCACTCAGTCACTGCCTAGTAATTCACTCCAATATTCTTTCCCAAGTTTTGTCTCAGCCTTCCCAAAAATGTGAAAAATCCATTCTTTGCATGCGTCACATTTTTCTAGTCCAGTGATATATTTC
Source organism: Triturus cristatus (assembly GCF_964204655.1). Classification (NCBI taxonomy): domain Eukaryota; kingdom Metazoa; phylum Chordata; class Amphibia; order Caudata; family Salamandridae; genus Triturus; species Triturus cristatus. Next base: position 77,967,770 of record NC_140581.1, read on the forward strand.
ATCATAGCTTCCATAACAGATTCACGCCAGTTCAAATTCTTCCCTTTCAACATTGTTGTCAACTAAAGTGACTCAGTAGCCAAAGTTTACGCACATGATGATGATCAGTAAAACCCCTACTTACCCGACCTAATCCCTCTAATTTACCCTTCAGTAGAGTAATTTAAGTTTTCTTTCCTTACTGCCAAGCAAATGTATTTGTTGGAAAGATAAATTATAAAGTGTGGAGGAGGGTGAGGCTAGGAAGTAAATTGGGATTGAGTAACTGCCTTGACATTTGCGGATGGGATAGTCTATGATGAATGTGTCAAATACAAGCTATAACCTGTTCCTTAATCCATTCCCTAAAATGCAGAGCATCGCTTTTCCCACTGTCTACTTACAGTAGGGGTGGGCGGAATTTGCGAAATACACTTTTGCAAATTATCGCGAAAATGTAAAAAATTATCGCAAACACGTGGAAATATCGCGAAGATACAGAAGTTTTTTTCCCGCATGTTCGCGAGATTTTCTGCATGGTTGTGGCTCGCCAACTTACCCATGTGGTTGCTCGCGGGCGCAGCCATCTTGTTTTCAGTTGTCTCGCGGTGCATGATCGCGAGAAGAAAGACGTGATCGCGCGACGCATGACGTCACTGCAGGTGCGAACTGTCGCGAGACAGCGCAAATGGCTAAAAACAATAAAACATCTCATGGAGAACGCGACCGGATCAAGAAAACTTGTCGGCAAACGCAGGGATTCAGGTAAGGCGCGTGCGCAAGAATGTATTATTGTACAGCGCGAGCAAGAAACAAATTATCGCCGAGCTGCGGAATGCGGAAATTTTGACATTTTCGCGCTCTCCGCGGAACGCGAAAATGTCAAATTATCGCAATTTCCGCAAACGGAACGAAATGTTTGCCCAGGCCTAACTTACAGCAGATAGGATGTCGGCATGATTGATACGTGACATGTAGCAATATTCATCTGCCTTGTAGTCAGTTTAAGATTGAAAGGCATTTTGGAGGAGAGCACGTTCATTACAATAAGATAATTGTCTATTACAGCTTACCCTGCTGCAGATTGCAGAGAGTAACAAAGTATGAACAGTAACTAGTACATATAGGGCGCCAGCTGAGCTAGCATGCCTCCATTAATTTAGCACAACAAGAGAGTTTTACTCTATAGTGCATAATGCCTTACTCATTATTAATGGGAGATCATGGATTTTGTTTTTTTCACACAAGGTTTCTTTTACTAGTAAATCCTTGAAAAGAAAGAAAAATAACAGTTTTTTAAAACTGGTGTGCTGTGTGTATATCCTGCCTTTCAGATAGTGCACTTGCCATTTGCCTTTAGTTTTATGTCAGGCAAGTGTGGGTAATTGGCGTGACTCTAATCACATCAAATCGAATGGCACTAGGGGACGAGCAATGTACTGCTACTGTGCCACCTATAACATAATTTTAAACAAGTGTTTTGCACCAAGCATTGTTTATAAGTTCTCTTTTTTCTTTCTAGCTACTTCTGCTGTCACTGGTCATCCGCCTCGGCAGGATGTAGCAACCCAGCTACAGCAGCAGAAGCTGGAGGTGATACGTGATGCGTACTGATGGCTGGTGGCCCAGGAGGAGGAGGCTGCTGCCCTGGGCCCCAGCCAGCCACCAGTGCCTCCGGTCTCTCACCACCTGCGCCGCAGTCTGCTGGCAGCCTCCCACCGGTGTTCCATCACTGCTGCCCTCCTCAATTTTTGACTACAGCTTACGCCGGATTATGGCCAGGCTGGACTGCATGGAAGCCCGGCAAAATAAGAGGAGCCTTTAAAAGCTCCTGGCCTGTCGTTTTTTAACATTTGTTTAGGTGGATGGGACTTGTGGTGGGTGCGATGGGCGTTGGGACCGGGACAGTTTGGACTTCAGTTGGACTTTTTTGGACATTGGCTGGGTACAGTGAGAATTGTTTGGAGAGAGGGGTGGGGCAGTTTAAGGTTGATGGGGTGGGTTTATATAATATTTGTGTTAGCTTAATATTGTTTTTTATGCTTTAAATCTTTTTCAGGTGTTTTACTTTGCACTGCTGTTTTTTAGCTCAGCAACAGTCTGTTTTTAGAATCAGCTGATAGCGCATAACAATTAGTTATGTGTTACCCTTGTCCTTCTACTACTCTCCTAGACTCTTCAGTCTGTAACTATATTGACCAATAAGGGGCGGGGGGAGGGGGCGGGTTTCCAACTTTCCATTGCCCATATTGCCTACCACAACAATGCTCCATAGTTCTCTTACCTGAATAGATGAGGCGTGGGTTGCAAGGTTTCCCAAGGTGCCATGGTGGTAGTAGAGGCTAGTGCACTAACAGTAAAGAAGAAGAGAGGTCCTACTCCTACTTAGGTGAAATCCAATTGTAGGATTAATTGGAAGGATTATTGATCGTATGCAACTAAATTTAAATAATAACTGAGTTAGCGGGATTATACGTTATATTATATCATAGCTTTAGAAACAATTGAGACCAGGCTACTATGCAACAAAGAATACCTGATAGTGAAAATATGACATGCAGTACTAAATTATTCAGAGCAATGGTGAGCTAGTATTTTAATTAAAACTAAAGTATTAAATACTTGAATCATGAAAGGGACAAGGGTAAGCATTTACGCAACACAATGCCTGAATGAAGATGCTGACTAATTATGTTCTTCTATATCTAAAATATCAATCACTTTTAGGTCTATGTGGGTAAATGGGGCCAGTGTGGGCCATTGTTTCGGTAATAGAAGTAGAACTGAAGATCCTGCACTGAGTTGGTGTTGCTTTCACCACATCTGCCCCACCAATTCTGTGATCACTTAATTGGGTAAATTATAAAGTCACGCTTCAAAAAATCACACATCCCGGGGAATGTGTGGGAAAGGGGATTTGGGGTAAGGTGTGACAAAGACAAACACTACACAAAGACAATATTCATCTGGGAAATGAGCAGCCAACCATCATCAATCTGTTGTGGGAGGAAAAGGAAACGAAGGAATGATTATGACACAGCTAAATGCAGTGCAACCCAAACAGTCCATCAGCCCCACAGAGACCCAAGTTATATTATTATCTGTTACCTAGTTTTGCAAAACAGTAAATACAAATTATGTAGTAGTGAGGCGATCAACACACATAGTTTTAAAAAATGATTATAAAAAGAAAGATGATATTTTATTGCCAAATTGGGAGGCGCATCTGCATTCTTCTTGGATTATCTACCAATCTTGGGCACCTGCCTGGCTGATGTGGTCCAGTAAGGTAAACGTGAGTGTTATGGTACTTTTGTCTTTTTGTGCAGGAGAAGAGAAGGCCTGCAGATTGTTAAACAAAAATGATATTCTAAAATCAAAGAGAAAGACTGAGGTCAAACTTCATAAGAAGTGCACCAAGAAGACTCAGAGGCAGCTCAAGAGAGAAGATTAGTCCTTTTTGCAATCATTCATTTTATGACTGATTTCCGATCATTTAGGTTAGAGCAATTACAACACCCAACAATCACAGACAAGTGGCTGCATGTCGGTCTGATCAAACTCGCAACTGTCATAATGATCATCATAATAATAACAATAATATGTAGCCTAGCACATGCATAATGAGAGGATCACCGCATGTCTGTCTACAGTTACCTACACCAACTGGCCCCCCCACCCAACCACCGCATAGTTTTAAATTTGAGCCAGCCAGCACACACTCTAAGCAACATTGCATTTTACAATTCAAGTAAAATCAATGCACCTCTTTCACCACCACTCCACAGAGTTGAGTAGGCCTCTTAGAGACATCACCAAACGTTGGTTTCTGTGAAGTTAAAAACTTCCTTCTTCTAGTGGCAGTTTTTGAAGTAGTCATGCCCTCAGTCTTTCCGTCAGCCTCCTGACTCCAATTAACTAATGTGTCCAACTCCCTACCAACTGATTCCCGACTCAAATGCGATACATTGACCTGTAGTGCAATGCTGTTGATGAAGAACAAGAGAAACATTGAATCATTTGTTGTGTAGACTAGATTTGTTTTTGTTAGCTAAAGGGACTGGTTTTAGTAGGGTCTTTGAGGAGTGGGAAGCAGAAAAAAAAGCAGTGTGGATCCAGCAAAGTAATCTCGGTAACTGTCAAAGGGGAAGAAAACAAATCTCCTTCAGGAAACAAAATATTCACCCATTGTTAGGCCACCAACATTGTAAATCAAGCATCACAAACACAATCAATCTTAACAGTTATAGTTAAACAATGAACACCCAGTCTGACTGCCTGCCACCACATGAATCATCTCAATACACTCTCAAACATCATTCACTCTTCATATACATCAACCTTTGGTACGTGCATGCCATTTACCTGTTCTAATTTAGGCGCGGTGATGGTGGTACATTGCAGATCCATTGTTTCACAAAACACACATTGGTCAGTCTTGGAAATCAAATAATGTGGGCCAGTCCAACTAGGGGAATAAAGAAAGGAGAGATAGGCACAGGATGGAGGCAGGCACAAATGTGTCTCTCTAGTGTCCTTGAGAGGAATGGGGAGGCTTCTTCAAAGAACGCGGGTCGAAAACTCCATTCCGGGGATAAAATGTACCTTAAACGGTGGTGCTACATTAGTCAGTCAGACACAAACAAGCAAAAGAAAATAATGTTCCCTAGCTATATATTTTTTTCCGTCAAAGCAGTTCAGTGATAGAAATAGAACGTTCTATAGTTGGTGGCCCAGGCCTATTAGTCAGGGTAGTAGAGTTTGCCTTCACACTCAGGTGGTTCACCCAGAAGTAGGTCAGCTAACACACTACTGCCATGACCTGAATCTGACAAATCACCCTCATCCTGCTCCTGTTGTACTTCATGTATGTTGTAATTCTAGGGTATAAAATGCTAATTCATTTTGATTATGGTTAGTCTCCACGTTTTGGGGCAAGAGACTGATACTTCTCACTGTGACAACTGCACTAGCTGCACTGACTGGACCCACTGGCTACCGGGCAAGCCAGATAGCTTATTGCCAGCCTGCTGAGCACTGGTCATTGGCGCCTCTTCCCATACCAATACACCAATGGGTTTTGATCAAGATAGATCTCTGTTGGGTCACCCAGATAAACCTTGACCATCCTCTCAATAGTCATTGGTGCCCCATCTTGCTCGACCTCTTTTGCCTTCGCCTCTGCACTGGACTTAAGATAACTTAAACCAATCACATGCAGATTTTGGGGCTAATGCTCCTGTTGTCACTGGTGTTCTTGTTGTTGGTTTTGGCTGATGTGAGCCAACAGCACTGCCCTCAGGCTCTGAAGTTGAAGGCTGCACTACAGAATTTGTGCCCTGGAGGAGTGGGCCTCTAATTCCCAGCCACTCTTGTTCTTGGTTACTGGCTTGCTCAGCAAGCCACTTCTTGTAGTTTGAAACATTGCCATCAGAAAAAGGAATGAAAGTGGCCAGTAATTTTTTGTACCGTGGATCAAGAATTGCGGCACAATGCAATGTCTCTTTGCACGTTGTTTTAACAGATAAGTGAAGGATTAAGCTCTTCATCAACTCATGTGCATATACCTCTATAGCTGTTCCTGTAGCATATGCAACAACGGGATAGCTTGGCCAATTGTACTGTCCTTCTTGCTGACTTCCCGTGTGAAAACCTCAAAAGGAAGCAGCATCTCTGTCAGGCATTTGACTAGGTCCCATTGGTCCATCTCAATGATCATGCCTTTCACAGTTGGATCCTCTCTATGCGTGGCATATTCAATAATCGGACTGTACTGCTCAAAAAGACGTTGCCACCTGTAATAAGTTGAGGTCCAACATGATGACACCTCCTGTATGAGTGTTTTAACTGGCATTCTAATATTATGCTGAATGGCCCTCACCTGCTTCTGGGCTTTAAAAGAATGGTTGAAATGTGTGCAGATTCTTCTGCAGGTGGACAGTAAGTTGCTGACTTTGTCTTCTTCTTTGAGAAAGTCCTGTACTATGATGTTGGTGCAGTTCACCAAACACAGGACCCTGAAGTAGCCACCATCTGCCATGGCCTTAACTATATCACTGCCATTCATTACCAGAAATCTCTTACCCACACTGACAGACTCCCGGTAGGATACAAATAAAGCAACATATAACCATGCACGTCGCAGAGCCCCCCCTCCTCTGCATTTCCCCTACGCATATCCATAAACAAGCACGTTTGTGGTGCTCTAATGGGACCCCCAATATATGCACGTATGGCACATATACAGATTATATAAAACAGGTTCTTTATTCCTTTTTTTTTCTTTATGTATCTTGTTGATGATGTTGGAAATAATATACTTATGGTACAGAATAATAAAACTTATGTAAATTTATTGTGATCATGATTGCATGCTATTTTAATAATGTTGCAGCTGTCCTTTATTTGTCTTTTCTATTGTATGCGGTTGCACCTCATTTTGTCAAAACGTTATGGTACAGGGGTATATGGACCCTCTCCCCATGCTTCGAATCTTATTTTTGAATTCTTTTTGGGAAGGGTTACCTTTCCACTGCTACTTGCTGTGCTGGAGTTTGATTGATTGATACGTGACATGTAGCAATATTCATCTGCCTTGTAGTCAGTTTAAGATTGAAAGGCATTTTGGAGGAGAGCACGTTCATTACAATAAGATAATTGTCTATTACAGCTTACCCTGCTGCAGATTGCAGAGAGTAACAAAGTATGAACAGTAACTAGTACATATAGGGCGCCAGCTGAGCTAGCATGCCTCCATTAATTTAGCACAACAAGAGAGTTTTACTCTATAGTGCATAATGCCTTACTCATTATTAATGGGAGATCATGGATTTTGTTTTTTTCACACAAGGTTTCTTTTACTAGAAAATCCTTGAAAAGAAAGAAAAATAACAGTTTTTTAAAACTGGTGTGCTGTGTGTATATCCTGCCTTTCAGATAGTGCACTTGCCATTTGCCTTTAGTTTTATGTCAGGCAAGTGTGGGTAATTGGCGTGACTCTAATCACATCAAATCGAATGGCACTAGGGGACGAGCAATGTACTGCTACTGTGCCACCTATAACATAATTTTAAACAAGTGTTTTGCACCAAGCATTGTTTATAAGTTCTCTTTTTTCTTTCTAGCTACTTCTGCTGTCACTGGTCATCCGCCTCGGCAGGATGTAGCAACCCAGCTACAGCAGCAGAAGCTGGAGGTGATACGTGATGCGTACTGATGGCTGGTGGCCCAGGAGGAGGAGGCTGCTGCCCTGGGCCCCAGCCAGCCACCAGTGCCTCCGGTCTCTCACCACCTGCGCCGCAGTCTGCTGGCAGCCTCCCACCGATGTTCCATCACTGCTGCCCTCCTCAATTTTTGACTACAGCTTACGCCGGATTATGGCCAGGCTGGACTGCATGGAAGCCCGGCAAAATAAGAGGAGCCTTTAAAAGCTCCTGGCCTGTCGTTTTTTAACATTTGTTTAGGTGGATGGGACTTGTGGTGGGTGCGATGGGCGTTGGGACCGGGACAGTTTGGACTTCAGTTGGACTTTTTTGGACATTGGCTGGGTACAGTGAGAATTGTTTGGAGAGAGGGGTGGGTCAGTTTAAGGTTGAAGGGGTGGGTTTATATAATATTTGTGTTAGCTTAATATTGTTTTTTATGCTTTAAATCTTTTTCAGGTGTTTTACTTTGCACTGCTGTTTTTTAGCTCAGCAACAGTCTGTTTTTAGAATCAGCTGAAAGCGCATAACAATTAGTTATGTGTTACCCTTGTCCTTCTACTACTCTCCTAGACTCTTCAGTCTGTAACTATATTGACCAATAAGGGGCGGGGGGAGGGGGTGGGTTTCCAACTTTCCATTGCCCATATTGCCTACCACAACAATGCTCCATAGTTCTCTTACCTGAATAGATGAGGCGTGGGTTGCAAGGTTTCCCAAGGTGCCATGGTGGTAGTAGAGGCTAGTGCACTAACAGTAAAGAAGAAGAGAGGTCCTACTCCTACTTAGGTGAAATCCAATTGTAGGATTAATTGGAAGGATTTTTGATCGTATGCAACTAAATTTAAATAATAACTGAGTTAGCGGGATTATACGTTATATTATATCATAGCTTTAGAAACAATTGAGACCAGGCTACTATGCAACAAAGAATACCTGATAGTGAAAATATGACATGCAGTACTAAATTATTCAGAGCAATGGTGAGCTAGTATAAGATGCTGACTAATTATGTTCTTCTATATCTAAAATATCAATCACTTTTAGGTCTATGTGGGTAAATGGGGCCAGTGTGGGCCATTGTTTCGGTAATAGAAGTAGAACTGAAGATCCTGCACTGAGTTGGTGTTGCTTTCACCACATCTGCCCCACCAATTCTGTGATCACTTAATTGGGTAAATTATAAAGTCACGCTTCAAAAAATCACACATCCCGGGGAATGTGTGGGAAAGGGGATTTGGGGTAAGGTGTGACAAAGACAAACACTACACAAAGACAATATTCATCTGGGAAATGAGCAGCCAACCATCATCAATCTGTTGTGGGAGGAAAAGGAAACGAAGGAATGATTATGACACAGCTAAATGCAGTGCAACCCAAACAGTCCATCAGCCCCACAGAGACCCAAGGTATATTATTATCTGTTACCTAGTTTTGCAAAACAGTAAATACAAATTATGTAGTAGTGAGGCGATCAACACACATAGTTTTAAAAAATGATTATAAAAAGAAAGATGATATTTTATTGCCAAATTGGGAGGCGCATCTGCATTCTTCTTGGATTATCTACCAATCTTGGGCACCTGCCTGGCTGATGTGGTCCAGTAAGGTAAACGTGAGTGTTATGGTACTTTTGTCTTTTTGTGCAGGAGAAGAGAAGGCCTGCAGATTGTTAAACAAAAATGATATTGTAAAATCAAGGAGAAAGACTGAGGTCAAACTTCATAAGAAGTGCACCAAGAAGACTCAGAGGCAGCTCAAGAGAGAAGATTAGTCCTTTTTGCAATCATTCATTTTATGACTGATTTCCGATCATTTAGGTTAGAGCAATTACAACACCCAACAATCACAGACAAGTGGCTGCATGTCGGTCTGATCAAACTCGCAACTGTCATAATGATCATCATAATAATAACAATAATATGTAGCCTAGCACATGCATAATGAGAGGATCACCGCATGTCTGTCTCCAGTTACCTACACCAACTGGCCCCCCCACCCAACCACCGCATAGTTTTAAATTTGAGCCAGCCAGCACACACTCTAAGCAACATTGCATTTTACAATTCAAGTAAAATCAATGCACCTCTTTCACCACCACTCCACAGAGTTGAGTAGGCCTCTTAGAGACATCACCAAACGTTGGTTTCTGTGAAGTTAAAAACTTCCTTCTTCTAGTGGCAGTTTTTGAAGTAGTCATGCCCTCAGTCTTTCCGTCAGCCTCCTGACTCCAATTAACTAATGTGTCCAACTCCCTACCAACTGATTCCCGACTCAAATGCGATACATTGACCTGTAGTGCAATGCTGTTGATGAAGAACAAGAGAAACATTGAATCATTTGTTGTGCAGACTAGATTTGTTTTTGTTAGCTAAAGGGACTGGTTTTAGTAGGGTCTTTGAGGAGTGGGAAGCAGAAAAAAAAGCAGTGTGGATCCAGCAAAGTAATCTCGGTAACTGTCAAAGGGGAAGAAAACAAATCTCCTTCAGGAAACAAAATATTCACCCATTGTTAGGCCACCAACATTGTAAATCAAGCATCACAAACACAATCAATCTTAACAGTTATAGTTAAACAATGAACACCCAGTCTGACTGCCTGCCACCACATGAATCATCTCAACACACTCTCAAACATCATTCACTCTTCATATACATCAACCTTTGGTACGTGCATGCCATTTACCTGTTCTAATTTAGGCGCGGTGATGGTGGTACATTGCAGATCCATTGTTTCACAAAACACACATTGGTCAGTCTTGGAAATCAAATAATGTGGGCCAGTCCAACTAGGGGAATAAAGAAAGGAGAGATAGGCACAGGATTGAGGCAGGCACAAATGTGTCTCTCTAGTGTCCTTGAGAGGAATGGGGAGGCTTCTTCAAAGAACGCGGGTCGAAAACTCCATTCCGGGGATAAAATGTACCTTAAACGGTGGTGCTACATTAGTCAGTCAGACACAAACAGGCAAAAGAAAATAATGTTCCCTAGCTATATATTTTTTTCCGTCAAAGCAGTTCAGTGATAGAAATAGAACGTTCCATAGTTGGTGGCCCAGGCCTATTAGTCAGGGTAGTAGAGTTTGCCTTCACACTCAGGTGGTTCACCCAGAAGTAGGTCAGCTAACACACTACTGCCATGACCTGAATCTGACAAATCACCCTCATCCTGCTCCTGTTGTACTTCATGTATGTTGTAATTCTAGGGTATAAAATGCTAATTCATTTTGATTATGGTTAGTCTCCACGTTTTGGGGCAAGAGACTGATACTTCTCACTGTGACAACTGCACTAGCTGCACTGACTGGACCCACTGGCTACCGGGCAAGCCAGATAGCTTATTGCCAGCCTGCTGAGCACTGGTCATTGGCGCCTCTTCCCATACCAATACACCAATGGGTTTTGATCAAGATAGATCTCTGTTGGGTCACCCAGATAAACCTTGACCATCCTCTCAATAGTCATTGGTGCCCCATCTTGCTCGACCTCTTTTGCCTTCGCCTCTGCACTGGACTTAAGATAACTTAAACCAATCACATGCAGATTTTGGGGCTAATGCTCCTGTTGTCACTGGTGTTCTTGTTGTTGGTTTTGGCTGATGTGAGCCAACAGCACTGCCCTCAGGCTCTGAAGTTGAAGGCTGCACTACAGAATTTGTGCCCTGGAGGAGTGGGCCTCTAATTCCCAGCCACTCTTGTTCTTGGTTACTGGCTTGCTCAGCAAGCCACTTCTTGTAGTTTGAAACATTGCCATCAGAAAAAGGAATGAAAGTGGCCAGTAATTTTTTGTACCGTGGATCAAGAATTGCGGCACAATGCAATGTCTCTTTGCACGTTGTTTTAACAGATAAGTGAAGGATTAAGCTCTTCATCAACTCATGTGCATATACCTCTATAGCTGTTCCTGTAGCATATGCAACAACGGGATAGCTTGGCCAATTGTACTGTCCTTCTTGCTGACTTCCCGTGTGAAAACCTCAAAAGGAAGCAGCATCTCTGTCAGGCATTTGACTAGGTCCCATTGGTCCATCTCAATGATCATGCCTTTCACAGTTGGATCCTCTCTATGCGTGGCATATTCAATAATCGGACTGTACTGCTCAAAAAGACGTTGCCACCTGTAATAAGTTGAGGTCCAACATGATGACACCTCCTGTATGAGTGTTTTAACTGGCATTCTAATATTATGCTGAATGGCCCTCACCTGCTTCTGGGCTTTTAAAGAATGGTTGAAATGTGTGCAGATTCTTCTGCAGGTGGACAGTAAGTTGCTGACTTTGTCTTCTTCTTTGAGAAAGTCCTGTACTATGATGTTGGTGCAGTTCACCAAACACAGGACCCTGAAGTAGCCACCATCTGCCATGGCCTTAACTATATCACTGCCATTCATTACCAGAAATCTCTTACCCACACTGACAGGCTCCCGGGAGGATACAAATAAAGCAACATATAAACATGCACGTCGCAGAGCCCCCCCTCCTCTGCATTTCCCCTACGCATATCCATAAACAAGCACGTTTGTGGTGCTCTAATGGGACCCCCAATATATGCACGTATGGCACATATACAGATCATATAAAACAGGTTCTTTATTCCTTTTTTTTTCTTTATGTATCTTGTTGATGATGTTGGAAATAATATACTTATGGTACAGAATAATAAAACTTATGTAAATTTATTGTGATCATGATTGCATGCTATTTTAATAATGTTGCAGCTGTCCTTTATTTGTCTTTTCTATTGTATGCGGTTGCACCTCATTTTGTCAAAACGTTATGGTACAGGGGTATATGGACCCTCTCCCCATGCTTCGAATCTTATTTTTGTATTCTTTTTGGGAAGGGTTACCTTTCCACTGCTACTTGCTGTGCTGGAGTTTGATTGATTGATACGTGACATGTAGCAATATTCATCTGCCTTGTAGTCAGTTTAAGATTGAAAGGCATTTTGGAGGAGAGCACGTTCATTACAATAAGATAATTGTCTATTACAGCTTACCCTGCTGCAGATTGCAGAGAGTAACAAAGTATGAACAGTAACTAGTACATATAGGGCGCCAGCTGAGCTAGCATGCCTCCATTAATTTAGCACAACAAGAGAGTTTTACTCTATAGTGCATAATGCCTTACTCATTATTAATGGGAGATCATGGATTTTGTTTTTTTCACACAAGGTTTCTTTTACTAGTAAATCCTTGAAAAGAAAGAAAAATAACAGTTTTTTAAAACTGGTGTGCTGTGTGTATATCCTGCCTTTCAGATAGTGCACTTGCCATTTGCCTTTAGTTTTATGTCAGGCAAGTGTGGGTAATTGGCGTGACTCTAATCACATCAAATCGAATGGCACTAGGGGACGAGCAATGTACTGCTACTGTGCCACCTATAACATAATTTTAAACAAGTGTTTTGCACCAAGCATTGTTTATAAGTTCTCTTTTTTCTTTCTAGCTACTTCTGCTGTCACTGGTCATCCGCCTCGGCAGGATGTAGCAACCCAGCTACAGCAGCAGAAGCTGGAGGTGATATGTGATGCGTACTGATGGCTGGTGGCCCAGGAGGTGGAGGCTGCTGCCCTGGGCCCCAGCCAGCCACCAGTGCCTCCGGTCTCTCACCACCTGCGCCGCAGTCTGCTGGCAGCCTCCCACCGATGTTCCATCACTGCTGCCCTCCTCAATTTTTGACTACAGCTTACGCCGGATTATGGCCAGGCTGGACTGCATGGAAGCCCGGCAAAATAAGAGGAGCCTTTAAAAGCTCCTGGCCTGTCGTTTTTTAACATTTGTTTAGGTGGATGGGACTTGTGGTGGGTGCGATGGGCGTTGGGACCGGGACAGTTGGGACTTCAGTTGGACTTTTTTGGACATTGGCTGGGTACAGTGAGAATTGTTTGGAGAGAGGGGTGGGTCAGTTTAAGGTTGAAGGGGTGGGTTTATATAATATTTGTGTTAGCTTAATATTGTTTTTTATGCTTTAAATCTTTTTCAGGTGTTTTACTTTGCACTGCTGTTTTTTAGCTCAGCAACATTCTGTTTTTAGAATCAGCTGATAGCGCATAACAATTAGTTATGTGGTACCCTTGTCCTTCTACTACTCTCCTAGACTCTTCAGTCTGTAACTATATTGACCAATAAGGGGCGGGGGGAGGGGGTGGGTTTCCAACTTTCCATTGCCCATATTGCCTACCACAACAATGCTCCATAGTTCTCTTACCTGAATAGATGAGGCGTGGGTTGCAAGGTTTCCCAAGGTGCCATGGTGGTAGTAGAGGCTAGTGCACTAACAGTAAAGAAGAAGAGAGGTCCTACTCCTACTTAGGTGAAATCCAATTGTAGGATTAATTGGAAGGATTATTGATCGTATGCAACTAAATTTAAATAATAACTGAGTTAGCGGGATTATACGTTATATTATATCATAGCTTTAGAAACAATTGAGACCAGGCTACTATGCAACAAAGAATACCTGATAGTGAAAATATGACATGCAGTACTAAATTATTCAGAGCAATGGTGAGCTAGTATTTTAATTAAAACTAAAGTATTAAATACTTGAATCATGAAAGGGACAAGGGTAAGCATTTACGCAACACAATGCCTGAATGATGCTGCTGACTAATTATGTTCTTCTATATCTAAAATATCAATCACTTTTAGGTCTATGTGGGTAAATGGGGCCAGTGTGGGCCATTGTTTCGGTAATAGAAGTAGAACTGAAGATCCTGCACTGAGTTGGTGTTGCTTTCACCACATCTGCCCCACCAATTCTGTGATCACTTAATTGGGTAAATTATAAAGTCACGCTTCAAAAAATCACACATCCCGGGGAATGTGTGGGAAAGGGGATTTGGGGTAAGGTGTGACAAAGACAAACACTACACAAAGACAATATTCATCTGGGAAATGAGCAGCCAACCATCATCAATCTGTTGTGGGAGGAAAAGGAAACGAAGGAATGATTATGACACAGCTAAATGCAGTGCAACCCAAACAGTCCATCAGCCCCACAGAGACCCAAGTTATATTATTATCTGTTACCTAGTTTTGCAAAACAGTAAATACAAATTATGTAGTAGTGAGGCGATCAACACACATAGTTTTAAAAAATGATTATAAAAAGAAAGATGATATTTTATTGCCAAATTGGGAGGCGCATCTGCATTCTTCTTGGATTATTTACCAATATTGGGGCCCTGCCTGGCTGATGTGGTCCAGTAAGGTAAACGTGAGTGTTATGGTACTTTTGTCTTTTTGTGCAGGAGAAGAGAAGGCCTGCAGATTGTTAAACAAAAATGATATTGTAAAATCAAGGAGAAAGACTGAGGTCAAACTTCATAAGAAGTGCACCAAGAAGACTCAGAGGCAGCTCAAGAGAGAAGATTAGTCCTTTTTGCAATCATTCATTTTATGACTGATTTCCGATCATTTAGGTTAGAGCAATTACAACACCCAACAATCACAGACAAGTGGCTGCATGTCGGTCTGATCAAACTCGCAACTGTCATAATGATCATCATAATAATAACAATAATATGTAGCCTAGCACATGCATAATGAGAGGATCACCGCATGTCTGTCTCCAGTTACCTACACCAACTGGCCCCCCCACCCAACCACCGCATAGTTTTAAATTTGAGCCAGCCAGCACACACTCTAAGCAACATTGCATTTTACAATTCAAGTAAAATCAATGCACCTCTTTCACCACCACTCCACAGAGTTGAGTAGGCCTCTTAGAGACATCACCAAACGTTGGTTTCTGTGAAGTTAAAAACTTCCTTCTTCTAGTGGCAGTTTTTGAAGTAGTCATGCCCTCAGTCTTTCCGTCAGCCTCCTGACTCCAATTAACTAATGTGTCCAACTCCCTACCAACTGATTCCCGACTCAAATGCGATACATTGACCTGTAGTGCAATGCTGTTGATGAAGAACAAGAGAAACATTGAATCATTTGTTGTGTAGACTAGATTTGTTTTTGTTAGCTAAAGGGACTTGTTTTAGTAGGGTCTTTGAGGAGTGGGAAGCAGAAAAAAAAGCAGTGTGGATCCAGCAAAGTAATCTCGGTAACTGTCAAAGGGGAAGAAAACAAATCTCCTTCAGGAAACAAAATATTCACCCATTGTTAGGCCACCAACATTGTAAATCAAGCATCACAAACACAATCAATCTTAACAGTTATAGTTAAACAATGAACACCCAGTCTGACTGCCTGCCACCACATGAATCATCTCAACACACTCTCAAACATCATTCACTCTTCATATACATCAACCTTTGGTACGTGCATGCCATTTACATGTTCTAATTTAGGCGCGGTGATGGTGGTACATTGCAGATCCATTGTTTCACAAAACACACATTGGTCAGTCTTGGAAATCAAATAATGTGGGCCAGTCCAACTAGGGGAATAAAGAAAGGAGAGATAGGCACAGGATGGAGGCAGGCACAAATGTGTCTCTCTAGTGTCCTTTCATAGGAATGGGGAGTCTTCTTCAAAGAACGCGGGTCGAAAACTCCATTCCGGGGATAAAATGTACCTTAAACGGTGGTGCTACATTAGTCAGTCAGACACAAACAGGCAAAAGAAAATAATGTTCCCTAGCTATATATTTTTTTCCGTCAAAGCAGTTCAGTGATAGAAATAGAACGTTCTATAGTTGGTGGCCCAGGCCTATTAGTCAGGGTAGTAGAGTTTGCCTTCACACTCAGGTGGTTCACCCAGAAGTAGGTCAGCTAACACACTACTGCCATGACCTGAATCTGACAAATCACCCTCATCCTGCTCCTGTTGTACTTCATGTATGTTGTAATTCTAGGGTATAAAATGCTAATTCATTTTGATTATGGTTAGTCTCCACGTTTTGGGGCAAGAGACTGATACTTCTCACTGTGACAACTGCACTAGCTGCACTGACTGGACCCACTGGCTACCGGGCAAGCCAGATAGCTTATTGCCAGCCTGCTGAGCACTGGTCATTGGCGCCTCTTCCCATACCAATACACCAATGGGTTTTGATCAAGATAGATCTCTGTTGGGTCACCCAGATAAACCTTGACCATCCTCTCAATAGTCATTGGTGCCCCATCTTGCTCGACCTCTTTTGCCTTCGCCTCTGCACTGGACTTAAGATAACTTAAACCAATCACATGCAGATTTTGGGGCTAATGCTCCTGTTGTCACTGGTGTTCTTGTTGTTGGTTTTGGCTGATGTGAGCCAACAGCACTGCCCTCAGGCTCTGAAGTTGAAGGCTGCACTACAGAATTTGTGCCCTGGAGGAGTGGGCCTCTAATTCCCAGCCACTCTTGTTCTTGGTTACTGGCTTGCTCAGCAAGCCACTTCTTGTAGTTTGAAACATTGCCATCAGAAAAAGGAATGAAAGTGGCCAGTAATTTTTTGTACCGTGGATCAAGAATTGCGGCACGATGCAATGTCTCTTTGCACGTTGTTTTAACAGATAAGTGAAGGATTAAGCTCTTCATCAACTCATGTGCATATACCTCTATAGCTGTTCCTGTAGCATATGCAACAACGGGATAGCTTGGCCAATTGTACTGTCCTTCTTGCTGACTTCCCGTGTGAAAACCTCAAAAGGAAGCAGCATCTCTGTCAGGCATTTGACTAGGTCCCATTGGTCCATCTCAATGATCATGCCTTTCACAGTTGGATCCTCTCTATGCGTGGCATATTCAATAATCGGACTGTACTGCTCAAAAAGACGTTGCCACCTGTAATAAGTTGAGGTCCAACATGATGACACCTCCTGTATGAGTGTTTTAACTGGCATTCTAATATTATGCTGAATGGCCCTCACCTGCTTCTGGGCTTTAAAAGAATGGTTGAAATGTGTGCAGATTCTTCTGCAGGTGGACAGTAAGTTGCTGACTTTGTCTTCTTCTTTGAGAAAGTCCTGTACTATGATGTTGGTGCAGTTCACCAAACACAGGACCCTGAAGTAGCCACCATCTGCCATGGCCTTAACTATATCACTGCCATTCATTACCAGAAATCTCTTACCCACACTGACAGGCTCCCGGGAGGATACAAATAAAGCAACATATAAACATGCACGTCGCAGAGCCCCCCCTCCTCTGCATTTCCCCTACGCATATCCATAAACAAGCACGTTGGTGGTGCTCTAATGGGACCCCCAATATATGCACGTATGGCACATATACAGATTATATAAAACAGGTTCTTTATTCCTTTTTTTTTCTTTATGTATCTTGTTGATGATGTTGGAAATAATATACTTATGGTACAGAATAATAAAACTTATGTAAATTTATTGTGATCATGATTGCATGCTATTTTAATAATGTTGCAGCTGTCCTTTATTTGTCTTTTCTATTGTATGCGGTTGCACCTCATTTTGTCAAAACGTTATGGTACAGGGGTATATGGACCCTCTCCCCATGCTTCGAATCTTATTTTTGTATTCTTTTTGGGAAGGGTTACCTTTCCACTGCTACTTGCTGTGCTGGAGTTTGATTGATTGATACGTGACATGTAGCAATATTCATCTGCCTTGTAGTCAGTTTAAGATTGAAAGGCATTTTGGAGGAGAGCACGTTCATTACAATAAGATAATTGTCTATTACAGCTTACCCTGCTGCAGATTGCAGAGAGTAACAAAGTATGAACAGTAACTAGTACATATAGGGCGCCAGCTGAGCTAGCATGCCTCCATTAATTTAGCACAACAAGAGAGTTTTACTCTATAGTGCATAATGCCTTACTCATTATTAATGGGAGATCATGGATTTTGTTTTTTTCACACAAGGTTTCTTTTACTAGTAAATCCTTGAAAAGAAAGAAAAATAACAGTTTTTTAAAACTGGTGTGCTGTGTGTATATCCTGCCTTTCAGATAGTGCACTTGCCATTTGCCTTTAGTTTTATGTCAGGCAAGTGTGGGTAATTGGCGTGACTCTAATCACATCAAATCGAATGGCACTAGGGGACGAGCAATGTACTGCTACTGTGCCACCTATAACATAATTTTAAACAAGTGTTTTGCACCAAGCATTGTTTATAAGTTCTCTTTTTTCTTTCTAGCTACTTCTGCTGTCACTGGTCATCCGCCTCGGCAGGATGTAGCAACCCAGCTACAGCAGCAGAAGCTGGAGGTGATATGTGATGCGTACTGATGGCTGGTGGCCCAGGAGGTGGAGGCTGCTGCCCTGGGCCCCAGCCAGCCACCAGTGCCTCCGGTCTCTCACCACCTGCGCCGCAGTCTGCTGGCAGCCTCCCACCGATGTTCCATCACTGCTGCCCTCCTCAATTTTTGACTACAGCTTACGCCGGATTATGGCCAGGCTGGACTGCATGGAAGCCCGGCAAAATAAGAGGAGCCTTTAAAAGCTCCTGGCCTGTCGTTTTTTAACATTTGTTTAGGTGGATGGGACTTGTGGTGGGTGCGATGGGCGTTGGGACCGGGACAGTTGGGACTTCAGTTGGACTTTTTTGGACATTGGCTGGGTACAGTGAGAATTGTTTGGAGAGAGGGGTGGGTCAGTTTAAGGTTGATGGGGTGGGTTTATATAATATTTGTGTTAGCTTAATATTGTTTTTTATGCTTTAAATCTTTTTCAGGTGTTTTACTTTGCACTGCTGTTTTTTAGCTCAGCAACAGTCTGTTTTTAGAATCAGCTGATAGCGCATAACAATTAGTTATGTGTTACCCTTGTCCTTCTACTACTCTCCTAGACTCTTCAGTCTGTAACTATATTGACCAATAAGGGGCGGGGGGAGGGGGTGGGTTTCCAACTTTCCATTGCCCATATTGCCTACCACAACAATGCTCCATAGTTCTCTTACCTGAATAGATGAGGCGTGGGTTGCAAGGTTTCCCAAGGTGCCATGGTGGTAGTAGAGGCTAGTGCACTAACAGTAAAGAAGAAGAGAGGTCCTACTCCTACTTAGGTGAAATCCAATTGTAGGATTAATTGGAAGGATTATTGATCGTATGCAACTAAATTTAAATAATAACTGAGTTAGCGGGATTATACGTTATATTATATCATAGCTTTAGAAACAATTGAGACCAGGCTACTATGCAACAAAGAATACCTGATAGTGAAAATATGACATGCAGTACTAAATTATTCAGAGCAATGGTGAGCTAGTATTTTAATTAAAACTAAAGTATTAAATACTTGAATCATGAAAGGGACAAGGGTAAGCATTTACGCAACACAATGCCTGAATGATGCTGCTGACTAATTATGTTCTTCTATATCTAAAATATCAATCACTTTTAGGTCTATGTGGGTAAATGGGGCCAGTGTGGGCCATTGTTTCGGTAATAGAAGTAGAACTGAAGATCCTGCACTGAGTTGGTGTTGCTTTCACCACATCTGCCCCACCAATTCTGTGATCACTTAATTGGGTAAATTATAAAGTCACGCTTCAAAAAATCACACATCCCGGGGAATGTGTGGGAAAGGGGATTTGGGGTAAGGTGTGACAAAGACAAACACTACACAAAGACAATATTCATCTGGGAAATGAGCAGCCAACCATCATCAATCTGTTGTGGGAGGAAAAGGAAACGAAGGAATGATTATGACACAGCTAAATGCAGTGCAACCCAAACAGTCCATCAGCCCCACAGAGACCCAAGTTATATTATTATCTGTTACCTAGTTTTGCAAAACAGTAAATACAAATTATGTAGTAGTGAGGCGATCAACACACATAGTTTTAAAAAATGATTATAAAAAGAAAGATGATATTTTATTGCCAAATTGGGAGGCGCATCTGCATTCTTCTTGGATTATCTACCAATCTTGGGCACCTGCCTGGCTGATGTGGTCCAGTAAGGTAAACGTGAGTGTTATGGTACTTTTGTCTTTTTGTGCAGGAGAAGAGAAGGCCTGCAGATTGTTAAACAAAAATGATATTGTAAAATCAAGGAGAAAGACTGAGGTCAAACTTCATAAGAAGTGCACCAAGAAGACTCAGAGGCAGCTCAAGAGAGAAGATTAGTCCTTTTTGCAATCATTCATTTTATGACTGATTTCCGATCATTTAGGTTAGAGCAATTACAACACCCAACAATCACAGACAAGTGGCTGCATGTCGGTCTGATCAAACTCGCAACTGTCATAATGATCATCATAATAATAACAATAATATGTAGCCTAGCACATGCATAATGAGAGGATCACCGCATGTCTGTCTCCAGTTACCTACACCAACTGGCCCCCCCACCCAACCACCGCATAGTTTTAAATTTGAGCCAGCCAGCACACACTCTAAGCAACATTGCATTTTACAATTCAAGTAAAATCAATGCACCTCTTTCACCACCACTCCACAGAGTTGAGTAGGCCTCTTAGAGACATCACCAAACGTTGGTTTCTGTGAAGTAAAAAACTTCCTTCTTCTAGTGGCAGTTGTTGAAGTAGTCATGCCCTCAGTCTTTCCGTCAGCCTCCTGACTCCAATTAACTAATGTGTCCAACTCCCTACCAACTGATTCCCGACTCAAATGCGATACATTGACCTGTAGTGCAATGCTGTTGATGAAGAACAAGAGAAACATTGAATCATTTGTTGTGTAGACTAGATTTGTTTTTGTTAGCTAAAGGGACTGGTTTTAGTAGGGTCTTTGAGGAGTGGGAAGCAGAAAAAAAAGCTGTGTGGATCCAGCAAAGTAATCTCGGTAACTGTCAAAGGGGAAGAAAACAAATCTCCTTCAGGAAACAAAATATTCACCCATTGTTAGGCCACCAACATTGTAAATCAAGCATCACAAACACAATCAATCTTAACAGTTATAGTTAAACAATGAACACCCAGTCTGACTGCCTGCCACCACATGAATCATCTCAACACACTCTCAAACATCATTCACTCTTCATATACATCAACCTTTGGTACGTGCATGCCATTTACCTGTTCTAATTTAGGCGCGGTGATGGTGGTACATTGCAGATCCATTGTTTCACAAAACACACATTGGTCAGTCTTGGAAATCAAATAATGTGGGCCAGTCCAACTAGGGGAATAAAGAAAGGAGAGATAGGCACAGGATGGAGGCAGGCACAAATGTGTCTCTCTAGTGTCCTTGAGAGGAATGGGGAGGCTTCTTCAAAGAACGCGGGTCGAAAACTCCATTCCGGGGATAAAATGTACCTTAAACGGTTGTGCTACATTAGTCAGTCAGACACAAACAGGCAAAAGAAAATAATGTTCCCTAGCTATATATTTTTTTCCGTCAAAGCAGTTCAGTGATAGAAATAGAACGTTCTATAGTTGGTGGCCCAGGCCTATTAGTCAGGGTAGTAGAGTTTGCCTTCACACTCAGGTGGTTCACCCAGAAGTAGGTCAGCTAACACACTACTGCCATGACCTGAATCTGACAAATCACCCTCATCCTGCTCCTGTTGTACTTCATGTATGTTGTATTTCTAGGGTATAAAATGCTAATTCATTTTGATTATGGTTAGTCTCCACGTTTTGGGGCAAGAGACTGATACTTCTCACTGTGACAACTGCACTAGCTGCACTGACTGGACCCACTGGCTACCGGGCAAGCCAGATAGCTTATTGCCAGCCTGCTGAGCACTGGTCATTGGCGCCTCTTCCCATACCAATACACCAATGGGTTTTGATCAAGATAGATCTCTGTTGGGTCACCCAGATAAACCTTGACCATCCTCTCAATAGTCATTGGTGCCCCAACTTGCTCGACCTCTTTTGCCTTCGCCTCTGCACTGGACTTAAGATAACTTAAACCAATCACATGCAGATTTTGGGGCTAATGCTCCTGTTGTCACTGGTGTTCTTGTTGTTGGTTTTGGCTGATGTGAGCCAACAGCACTGCCCTCAGGCTCTGAAGTTGAAGGCTGCACTACAGAATTTGTGCCCTGGAGGAGTGGGCCTCTAATTCCCAGCCACTCTTGTTCTTGGTTACTGGCTTGCTCAGCAAGCCACTTCTTGTAGTTTGAAACATTGCCATCAGAAAAAGGAATGAAAGTGGCCAGTAATTTTTTGTACCGTGGATCAAGAATTGCGGCACAATGCAATGTCTCTTTGCACGTTGTTTTAACAGATAAGTGAAGGATTAAGCTCTTCATCAACTCATGTGCATATACCTCTATAGCTGTTCCTGTAGCATATGCAACAACGGGATAGCTTGGCCAATTGTACTGTCCTTCTTGCTGACTTCCCGTGTGAAAACCTCAAAAGGAAGCAGCATCTCTGTCAGGCATTTGACTAGGTCCCATTGGTCCATCTCAATGATCATGCCTTTCACAGTTGGATCCTCTCTATGCGTGGCATATTCAATAATCGGACTGTACTGCTCAAAAAGACGTTGCCACCTGTAATAAGTTGAGGTCCAACATGATGACACCTCCTGTATGAGTGTTTTAACTGGCATTCTAATATTATGCTGAATGGCCCTCACCTGCTTCTGGGCTTTAAAAGAATGGTTGAAATGTGTGCAGATTCTTCTGCAGGTGGACAGTAAGTTGCTGACTTTGTCTTCTTCTTTGAGAAAGTCCTGTACTATGATGTTGGTGCAGTTCACCAAACACAGGACCCTGAAGTAGCCACCATCTGCCATGGCCTTAACTATATCACTGCCATTCATTACCAGAAATCTCTTACCCACACTGACAGGCTCCCGGGAGGATACAAATAAAGCAACATATAAACATGCACGTCGCAGAGCCCCCCCTCCTCTGCATTTCCCCTACGCATATCCATAAACAAGCACGTTGGTGGTGCTCTAATGGGACCCCCAATATATGCACGTATGGCACATATACAGATTATATAAAACAGGTTCTTTATTCATTTTTTTTCTTTATGTATCTTGTTGATGATGTTGGAAATAATATACTTATGGTACAGAATAATAAAACTTATGTAAATTTATTGTGATCATGATTGCATGCTATTTTAATAATGTTGCAGCTGTCCTTTATTTGTCTTTTCTATTGTATGCGGTTGCACCTCATTTTGTCAAAACGTTATGGTACAGGGGTATATGGACCCTCTCCCCATGCTTCGAATCTTATTTTTGTATTCTTTTTGGGAAGGGTTACCTTTCCACTGCTACTTGCTGTGCTGGAGTTTGATCCTGACGCTGGAGGATTGAGGAAGCGTCTTGAGGCTCACAGCTAGCGCTTTGTAAGGCGCTACCTTTCGCCGGACCCGCTTCTCGGGTCCCGCTTCACGGTGCTGTGGTTTGCTGAAGCCTGGACACATCGCACTGAGGGCTTTTGGTAGACAGGGCTGCGAGCGAGAATACCGCAGGACTCCAACTTCCAAGAGTCCCTGCTGTTTCCTTCACCCAATCCACCTGGTGACGCTCTTCCTGTAGGCCAC
The DNA here is from genome assembly GCF_964204655.1 of Triturus cristatus. Taxonomy (NCBI): domain Eukaryota; kingdom Metazoa; phylum Chordata; class Amphibia; order Caudata; family Salamandridae; genus Triturus; species Triturus cristatus. The sequence goes on from NC_140581.1 coordinate 77,991,283, forward strand.
GCCCCCCTCTACACCCAATCAATATCAAACGGGTCACTGCTCCGCTGCGCGGGAGCGCGCGGGAAGCGCCCGGGAGAAGCCCGGGACAAGGGCGGGCCCTCTGAGGCCCTCAGAGGCACGAGAAGGCTAGGCTAGGCCAGTCCCCTAACATCTGTCTATCCGCATACTGTTCAGCCAGAGTACCCCCACCTGTCTTGTGACCTCCTCGCCCCATCTGAAAAATGTTTTAGAATGTTTACAACAATCTGAGAGGTTCCGTAGACATAGATTATCAGGCCTAGGATTAGTTTATTAAATTTATACCTTAGAGAAAACTGCCAAGTATTTCAGCCTAGATGCACTAAATAGTAATTTCCCCTACACTTTTTATCGTTTCTCATTGTTTGTTTGTGATGATGACAAAGAAATTAAGGTCTGGGAGAATACTGGTAGGAAGATCAGGCTCAAAAACTAGATCGAATCCCCTCCGAAATAAGCTCAGCCAAGCCACTAATTTGAAAAGCACTTGCCAGCTTTTTAATCTTTGGGAAAGGGGTAAGAATAAAGCTATAGTGGCGGACAATATGTCGGAGGATATTAAGGACTCTGGAGCTATCCATTCAGACATATTACCCAATACTTTGAGAGAGATGCCTGAAAATAAAAAGGTAATTGTGGATAATAGTTCAGTAGTAACAAAAGTAGCACCTTTGTCCTCTGAGTGTGGTTTTTCTCCTCCCCTATTCTCTACAATGAAAAATATTATTGAACTGGTACCAGAAGTAGTTATAAAAACAAAGAAAAACATAGAACAAGATAACTTACATATAGAGAAAACTTCACACGAAGAGGCCCATCATACAGTAAATATATCGCCAACAAAAGATTCTTTCAACAATGGTCTGTCTCCAATGGTCCTTGACAAAGACCTATGTCAAAGGTACATAGAGACCGACCTGGTCAAAGCCGAGATGGACTTAAAAATCCCGGTAACATCGACCCATGCTGGCTTGCATCTTTACAGTAGTACCCCTTCCAAGTCCTCACACTCAAATGTTTCCATAAGCCCCAATTTAAATCTGATTGGGATAAATGCACTACAATGTCAGGGGACAGACAAACCCATTTCTGATTCCCTCTATATATTAGAACACTTATTGTCGTCCATTTTACAATTATTGGAAAAATTTGTGGGGGGATCCGACTGTGTACTTGATACAGTGACCCAAATTTTGAAAGTTTTATTGGGCACTCAAAAAGAGAAGGATGCAGTCCAAAAGAAGCAGTCCTCCTCCTCTGTAGTATCAGATGAGGTAGGAATAAAAGATCAATTATCTGTAGTTAATAATGTTCCAAATAGAGTATATGAGGATGTAAAAACAAGTGCTACCCAGCCATCCCCCACCCTAAAATGTTCTTTAGTTAATGATTCAGAAATTAAATTTTGTGGGGAACTCCCTCCAAAAACTGGGAATGACCTTTTTCCTATTTTTAAGAAGCAACAGGGAGAAGGAGATAGAGAGGTGGACGCCACTCCGGTAGGGAATGGTAATAAAGGGAAGTCAGTGATAATAAAAAAGAACGGAAATAATAAGAGGAAACTATTGAGACGGATAGAAAAAAATAGGCGGAGGAAAATCCTCTTTAGAAAACATCTTAATTCCCCCTTACACAATGAGGTATATCAAACTCAGGTGGTAGCTGAAAAGGATAATAACCCTGAAAATAAGATCATTAAAGAAAATATTGTGCCTCCGCCCTTGGCTACTCCAGCATTATTATCTACTTCCCCCCCCTCCCCATCATCAACAATTGACACAAATATCCTCTTCCAACAAGTTACCATCAATAGGGATATAATTGGGTCAAAAAATCCAACATTTTCAGAACAGGAGCAAAACCCCTCCGACCAAGTAGCTCCAATACTTAACCCCCTAGCAACACCTTTCTTGGGAGTAGTTGCAAGAGGTGTCCCGTTAATAGAGTCTAAGGAGAAAAGCATAGATACCGTATGGGTAGAATTTTCTCCCCTTTTTGATGCTGAATGCATTCTGAACAGATCCCTCTTGCTTAAATATTTTCAAGAATCTGCTAACTTGAAACTAATACAATCAGCCGATTTAGATAGGGTACAATTATTAAAATCAGAAGTGGGGATGATAACTAGGGTGAAGTTCCACTCCAAGTTAGTAGCCAATCTAATTCTGCAACGCTCAGAAGATCTGCAGAGCAGAGGAATATATGTAATCCCGTTGTTGGGGCATACTAGACAAAACAATATCCTTAAATCCCAAACTCGCCAGAAACCCCCCTTTTCTCTGTTGCAAGCAGCAACAGGTAGTATAAATAAGGTGGGTGAGCTTACAGAGTTAAAAATATGCAAGTCTAAGGATTCTCGTTTAGTATCCTATGCTAACCCTTCCTTGCCACCTTATCAATCTGATATCGGAGAGGAAAATGTTCAATGGAATTGGCTTCCCAGAGTTCTTGCAGAAAGATCCCTAAATAAACAACTATCTAATTCGCATCTTTAGCAAAGAATTATTTATAATATCCTGGAATGCAGCCGGTTTAAAAAACAGTCCGGAGAAAACGGCATTCCTTTTGTCCCTGGAGGCAAATATAATATGCCTCCAGGAGACATGGTGTACCGATAAAATTCAAATAGGGAAAGATTATTATGTATTGGAAGGTAGCGCCACCCCGAATAAAAAAGGACATGCCAGTGGGGGGATAGCCTGCCTCTTATCGAACCGAATAAATTGGAACTATGTGCACTATATGGATCCGAGTAAACTCTTCCAAGTAGTAACCTTATTTGAGTCTGGCAATCCTAAAACTGGCAATCGTCTGGTTCTGATAAATGTCTATATACCACCGGAAGCTGGTTTTAATGCAATCTTAAAAAAGGTTTTCTTGCATAGCCAGAGTATCAGGGAGAAAGATCCAACGGCGGCTATAATTTTAGTCGGGGACCTGAATTGCAAGGTCTCCAACTCAAGCATAAACTTATTCTGTGATAAACTTAGAGAAGAAACTCTCCATATTCCTCGGGCAGCGTTTCCTGAAAATATAAAAACAAATAAACGTGGCAAACTTTTACTAAATGAGTTGGCAGAAATAGATGGGATTATTGCAAATGGGAGACTCCCCTCGGATTCCCCGGCTAAGTTCACGCACAAATCCTACCAAGGGGAATCGATTCTTGATTACGTAATAATGGGGTCCCAATCATTCGAGTTATTGAAGGATCTCGATATTATTGATACACCGTTAAGTGATCACAGAATCCTCTCCATCTCGATGAATGTAAAGCCATCTAAATGTGATCAGTGGTCTCTGAATAGTGATCAAACAAATTTCGGTTCCAAATCAGGAAGGTGCTACTGGAACGCAAGGGCGTATCGAAATTTGGAAGAAATGCTCGATGTAGCAATATCTGAGCTTCCTTCCTGGTATGGCTCTGAAATTGAAAATTTCTCTCTGTTCTTGAAGTCAGTGATAACAGGGGCAAAAAAGCTCAATAGGAAAAAGTCCTTTGGAATATTTACTAGCCCTCTGAGACTGCTTAACATAGAAATAAATAAATTAGTAAGGGCCCAATATTTAAATAGATCTGTTGTTATAGCACAAAAAATAACAATGTTAAAAAGGAAACGGAGAAGGCTATTAACCACATTGCGCAAAGAAAAAGAGGATGTTATCTGGGTAAAAATAAGAGAAGCTGCTATTAACGGGGAAATGAGGCAATTTTGGTCCCTTATAGGTGAGGGGTGCGGACTGAGAACAAGCCCTTTACCCATCCCTATTGAGGAACAAATATGTAGGGATTTTGTCTCTAATCTTTATGCAAGCAATAATACGGTGACCTCGCAAGTACGGCCAAACGAAATGAGCTTGTCTTTAGAGCCATTTACAGAAAAGGACATAGACTTAGCTATTGGAGAAATGAGGCACTCCGGGGCTATGGGCCCGGATGAATTGCCCATTAATGTACTAAAACAGAACAGGGCTAAATGGAGTATGCTACTCTGTCCAATTTTCAATATTTGTTTATCTAGAGGTAAGGTTTTACCCTCTTGGAAGGGAGGTATCCTGGTACCATTGTTTAAAAAGGGAGATCGTTTATCCCCTCAGAATTACCGCCAGATTGCACTGTTGGATGCAATCGGCAAAGTTTTTACAAGATGTCTGCTCAAACGAATAAATGATTGGGTGGAGCATTTAAATATTCTTCCTCTCGAGCAGACAGGTTTCAGGAAAAACCACAGTACCTTGGACAACTTAACAGCCCTCCAGGTAATAACCGATAAATATATTGGAGCCAGAAAGGGGAGAGTCTATGCGGCATTCATAGATTTCTCCACGGCCTTTGATAAGGTCGACCGACAAGTACTGTGGAGAAAGCTACATGCCCTGGGAATGCCTCATAGACTCTTATGCTTGGTACAAGATTTGCACGATAACACGTGGTGCAGAGTGCTATTGGGGGGTGAAAGGGGCTTATCCCAGCTTATTCCATCGGCAAATGGCCTTAAACAGGGCTGTCTTTTAGCTCCTCTTTTGTTTTCCCTTTACGTTAGTGATCTCCCCCTTATCATATCTGCATGCGAAGGAATTGCCCCACGTCTGGGAGACAGATATATCTCTTGTTTAATGTATGCGGACGATATATTAATCCTAGACCTTACTCCAAAAGGCCTTAACAACCGTCTGCATTCATTATACGCATTCTCCGAAAACCATTTCCTGAAAATAAACATTTCCAAAAGCAAGGTAATGTGTATGGAGCGGCGAAAAAAACTGAAGTTGGAACACATTAGCTGGGAGCTGCGAGGCCTAAAACTAGAAAGAGTAAAATCATACGTATTTTTGGGTAAGGTTGTAAATAGCAACTTGAGCAACAAATCCCATATAGAAAATAGTTCCCGCAAGGCAAAGTCGCAGGGAAATGGGTTGAGAGCATTATACAAATCAACCGGTAAAAGACACTTTGGTTATTTGCTGGAGGCTTTCCGGGCAAAAGTCCCCCCAACTTTGCTTTACGGCATAGAACTTATCGACCTAGTCGAATGGGTTTTTTTGGACATTATCGAGGGCTCCCTCTTGAGAAGCTTAACTTCAGTTAATAATAGTTGCAGTGCAGCAGCCCTTCGTTTAGAATTCGGTCTAAGAAGTAGCTGGGCACAGGGTCTGGCAGGAGTCATTCGCTGGGTTATCTGTTTGGTCAAAGGAAAGCCAGCCACACTAAGATCCCTAATCACAAAAGAGTTGATGGGCCCACTAAAAGAGCATTCGATTCTTATAAAGAATTATAGGAAGGCCATTACACTCTTGGACTTAGAGGAAGCCACTCTTTTAGACCTTTCTATGCAACAATTAAAATTTACATTAAAACAAACCACATGGAAGCTAAGCTACGAAAAGGATCGTAACTTGATTGTACAAAAGAAGGGGGCCACTCAAGCTGTTGATTCCTATTTGTTTAAGCAAATACAACCTTACGCCTCCTGGAATATACCCCACGGTTTGCGCCGTTTCTGGCTGCTTCTTAGGCAGGATCTCCTTCCACTGAATAAGCTGTTGACCAAATGGCATGGTATATCTAATATATGTAACCTTTGCAATATCTCAGTCCAAGACTCTATACATGTCCTGCTAGTCTGTCCAGCATTAATGGCCCACCGTCGTCTGTGGGTAAAGCCTGTATGTATTCAGTTTTGTATTTTATCCGCAAGATCTCAGATAGATGCTATCTTCAGTCCCCCAAACGAAATTGTCTGTAACAGAATTTTTAACTTTTTCAAATGTTTTTTAGAATTGTATTAGATGAACATTTTTTGCTAGAAAAAGTCGATTATATGTGGACTCATTTTATTATATTTTGGCTGTTATTTTGTAATATGTGGATCTCCAAGGAGTTCCAAAATCATATTTAAATAAAATTGAATTGAATTGAATTGGGAAAATTACTAAAGACAATCCAACCAAAAAAATATATTACTACCATTGGCCATGGCAACAATTTCAATGTTAGGTCCGCTTGGTTGCAGCCATTCAAAGACCTTGTTGTTAAAGTCTTCCAAGACGTGTGCAGCAGTATGGGATTTCTCCATGGCGAACATGATGACACCTCCTGTATGAGTGTTTTAACTGGCATTCTAATATTATGCTGAATGGCCCTCACCTGCTTCTGGGCTTTAAAAGAATGGTTGAAATGTGTGCAGATTCTTCTGCAGGTGGACAGTAAGTTGCTGACTTTGTCTTCTTCTTTGAGAAAGTCCTGTACTATGATGTTGGTGCAGTTCACCAAACACAGGACCCTGAAGTAGCCACCATCTTCCATGGCCTTAACTATATCACTGCCATTCATTACCAGAAATCTCTTACCCACACTGACAGGCTCCCGGGAGGATACAAATAAAGCAACATATAAACATGCACGTCGCAGAGCCCCCCCTCCTCTGCATTTCCCCTACGCATATCCATAAACAAGCACGTTGGTGGTGCTCTGATGGGACCCCCAATATATGCACGTATGGCACATATACAGATTATATAAAACAGGTTCTTTATTCATTTTTTTTCTTTATGTATCTTGTTGATGATGTTGGAAATAATATACTTATGGTACAGAATAATAAAACTTATGTAAATTTATTGTGATCATGATTGCATGCTATTTTAATAATGTTGCAGCTGTCCTTTATTTGTCTTTTCCATTGTATGCGGTTGCACATCATTTTGTCAAAAAGTTATGGTACAGGGGTATATGGACCCTCTCCCCATGCTTCGAATCTTATTTTTGTATTCTTTTTGGGAAAATTACTAAAGACAATCCAACCAAAAAAATATATTACTACCATTGGCCATGGCAACAATTCCAATGTTAGGCCCGCTTGGTTGCAGCCATTCAAAGACCTTGTTAGTCTTCCAAGACGTTTGCAGCAGTATGGGATTTCTCCATGGCGAACATGGCTAGTGTTGCAGGCTTCTAAGCTCCATTAAAAATCTCAGCAGTGTCAAGACCGGCAGATATAATTTCCCTAACCCCCACAAAAGAGATCCAGTGTGCAATGATGCCCATGTAATCAGTGGCTTGGCAACTTGGCCGTATGTCTGTGTCAGGTGGATATTGTGAACAGCACTCTTCTGCAAAGCTTGTCCAAGCAATTCCAGCACATCGTGATGTAATACTGGAACAGTAACTCTGGCAAAATAGGATCAGCTGGGAACCTTCCATTTCAGGCAGCTGGCTGACACAAATTCTTGAAAACCCACCCCTTCTACAAAAGAAAAAGAGAGTCTATAGTGCAATAAGCCCCAGGGAGGTGGTGGGCCCCGGGGCAATAATATGTCCCTGGGGGGCCGTATACACCCCCTTCTTATTACATAAATGCCCTCTGGACCTGACCGACCTGGGAGCTGATTAGAAACAAAGCGTGGGAGCCCACATTTCATTATTTAAAAACAATTTAAGCAGGATTCGCAGATCCCGCTGATAATGTTTTTAAAAAATGCTTTTTTTGGCTCTGCTGGTTCCCTGTGGGCCCCCCCTCCAAGAGGGCTAGGGGGTCAGGATATTTCTACCCTGCCCCTTTTTCCTTTTTTTGTGGGACTCTCAAGATGGCTGCCAACACTTCCTGGTTGAAGTGTTGGTAACCAATCTAATTTCATTAGGATTTTGGGCTCCCAGATATCTATATTTTTTAAACTTAATTATCTCTGAAACTCCTGAACACCAAATCACAGAAAGCACGCTTTCTGGATCAACATCTAGAGTTCTTCCAAATTTGTTGTAATTCCATCCTGCGGTTTGGGCTATAGTCGTGTTCAAAAAATATAAAATCCCCATAAATATAACATGGGTAAAACACGTTTTGGGATCCACCCCTGTTTCTCTCACCTTCTGCTTGATGGATTACCCTGAAACTTCCAATACAGCAACTGAACCAAATAGGGGAAGTTTTTTACAAAAAATTGTGACGATTCATCAAGCGGCAATAAAGTTATTGGGAAAATAAAAAATGCTTTTTCTATGGAAACTATGGTCCTAACTATTGACTACAAAAAAATTGTGTCACATAATTATTGTGGTAAATACAAACATATTGGCAATAAAACATTGTTTACCATTAAATTCATTCATATATATTTGTATATATCTATATATGTATATATATTTAAAAAAAAATATATTTTTGTATGTTTTGGATGATATTAGTGGTAAACGATGTTTTATGTCTGATATTTTTGTATTCACCATAATAATTATGGGGAAACAATATTTTAGTAAACAATATTTTGTACACAATATTAGTGTCAAACAACATTGTTTACTTCAGTAGTGTGTTAGTGATCCATTATGATTAGAAAGGATCATGGAAGATTACTACATATTTCATTTCCCTCTACGATATAACATATTTTCAACATGCCAGATTAAATTTGGACTCATATTAGGAAATGATCTGTATTCTCTCAATAGTACAGCTATACTTTAATTGGCTATGTTCCCATTGTTTCACAGTCACTACATTCTAGCATTTATCCGAGCATTTTTATAACTTTGGTTCATATATCCTGGATGAGAGGCACATACGTCCTTTAAAAAATAGATGCATTGTGATGACTGAAATGCCTTTTTGGAGTTTTTTTCTGAAGATACCTAGGCAGGAATATATATGTTTGCAGACAAATTGATCAATGTTTTAGCGTTGCCCCTGTGCCATGTAAGCCAACGCAGGGTGATGCAAAACCAAAGCCTTTTTTTAAGCAGACGCTAGGACGATCTCATCTGGCTACCAATGCCATTTCTTTGGTGACAACACTGTTATTTTTATGGATTGTGTTTCAAGAGCGTAACTGCTGACATAAACCTTCTTAAAGGAACAGTCACCTTGATCTAAATTTGGAGCCTTGAAGAAGTACCTGTGGGGACGAAACGCGTTGGCTAATCGATTATGAATTTTGGATTTTATCAACTTGATGTATTTTGCCATTCTCAATAAAGAATAAATTTCATTAGGAAAAAAGAACACAACGACTTGGATATTTCTTCAGGACATCACCATTCATTTGTGTTAAACTGACTTTGAATGGACAAATAACTTTTTGTGTGCGGAATCCATATCTTTTGTCAATTTAGTTTTGGGTTTCCCAAGTAGGGAGTTGAGCACCAACCATCATTTTCCTGATCTTTTTTACAGGTGCGTTTTTTCCGCCTTTGCCTTGCCTTCTTTCTGTTTACTTTATATGATGCAAAACTTAGATTCGTATTTACCAAGCCTTTCAAGGCCACCATGCTTGCTTGGGAAATCTGGTGTAATGAATTTGTGATGTTACATCACAGTCTTCACAACACGATACCTTTACAACGCAGGCATTACAATGCAAGTCGTACCACCGACTTGCGCAGGAGTGTGATGGACTTAGGAATAGTATGATTTACTATTCCAACTCCAGCCTACGTTACAGTAGGGAAGGTGTTGGAATATTAAACCATACTATTCCTTAGCTTAGAGCGCCATCCAGTGCAAGTCATTGTAATGACTTGCGTTGTAATGCCCGCGTTGTAAAGGTATTGGGGTGTGAATACCGAGATGTAACTGATGTTTCCCGGTGTAATAAAAGGAAGCACAAGTCACTTCCTTGCATTACACTCCTTGGTGGGCATTACATGGGTGCAATGTGGGTGTTTCCTTGCATCCACCCATGTATTCTGTAACATTGTTCCATATTTACCAACACTGGTAGACCTGAGAATGGGTCAGAATTAAGGGGCACAAGCATCAAATATTTTTACGATCGCAAACGGTGCGATTTGCAAAAATCCGCCGTTTGTGATCGCAAAATGGGTTTTACAATGCATGAAACTATTTGGCATGCGCAATTTCGGTAATTGCAATTTTTTGTGATCTCCCAAATTGCGCTTGCATTTAAGGAATCGCAATTTGCGATTCCTTAAGTGCAATGCAAGAAGCACTGTGAAATACCGATTTTGCTACTTGGGGCTGCAAATTACTGAGCAATTGAACTGGTCGGTAATTTGCTAAAACTTTGAAAATTGCACTAAAATGCATTTTCATGTTGCACATACACATGCCCTTGGGGCATGTGTGTGCGCAACATGGGTGCACATCACAATTTCAGGGGTGCAACAGGGTGTCCTTTTGATACCCTTGCACCCTTGAAATTGCATGCGCAATTTGCTAGCACGTATTGGTAGTCGCAAATTGCGCATGCAATTTGCCATTAATTCCTATGGAATGAATGGGAAGCCATTCCTTAATTGTGACTCACAATTTGTGAGTTGCAATTAAGGAATGTTTAGGAATCGCTATTTTTATAGCAATTCCTACATGCATAGGCTTTTGGGAGACCTTAATTGCGATTCCTTAAAAATTGCAATTAAGGACTCCAGAAGCATGTCTTGTTGCATGTGCCCCTAAATGCCTTCCCACCAGAGGAGCAACAAGGATAAATATTGTTATTTCTCTTTGTTATTTCCTCTTTCTGAGTGAGCTGCATTCTACAGCAGACTTAGAAAGCGGGAAATGCCTGGTAACCCTTCCTGTACCATAATCTATCCTGCCTGCAATGCAGTCACCCGTGCACCATAGTGGAAGGGTGCCTGCATAAGAGCAAAGCAGCACATTCTGGCCCTCTTCATTTCATGCATTTTCGCGAGGTGTCCTGCTGTGGTGCGTTGTGTGAAACCTTGGTGTATATAAAACTTAGCAAGGGAGGGGAGTCCAGACTAATTACTTAGTCCTTAGATGGAGTTGACAGTTACATCAGCCTGTCACGTTCTATGATGTATATAATGTTTAATATGTTGACACATGCAGTGTTTAAAGTCTTGTGCATCAAAGTACATAAGTTCAAAATTCTCAATTATCTCTATAATACCCCACCCTGTTTTTATAAGTTGGGCATAAGACAGGACTTGCAATGTTTTTGATGTGATATGTCGATGTGCTATGGAGGGGCTGACACCACTCACAATTTTTCCGACATCTTCATCGACCAATAAATTGGGATTTTATAGGGGTGTGCGTAGCTCGAAAGAGTTTCACTCCGCGGAATTCTGCAGCGTTACCATCAAAATCTGCAAGATTTGGTTTAGTTCCACGACCTAGTGGAGTAACCTGATGATTGCAAGTCTTTGCTCATAAAAATTGGCTACATGAAATAAGAGCTATTCTACACCAACTGTTGCCAGTAGATGGTGGAATTGAGCTAAAAAAGAATCAAGTAATTACTTCTTAAAAGCAATCCTCTATCTTCATTTTATTTATCATCAAGAAGATAGTAAACACCCAGCTCACCCATCACCTCGAAGACAACAACAATCTGGACCCGTCCCAATCAGGATTCCGCAGCAACCACAGCACCGAGACCGCCCTCATCGCCGCCACAAACGACATCAGGATCCTGCTAGACAACGGCAAGACGGCGGCCCTCATCCTCCTGGACCTCTCCGCCGCCTTCGACACCGTCTGCCACCGCACACTACGCACGCGCCTCCACGACGCAGGAATCCGAGACAAGGCCCTGGACTGGACCACCTCCTTCCTCTCCGGCAGAACTCAGAGAGTCCACCTCCCTCCGTTCCGATCCGATGCCTCCGAGATCATCTGCGGCGTCCCTCAAGGATCCTCCCTCAGCCCGACGCTGTTCAACATCTACATGGCACCACTAGCACGCATCGCCCGACAGCACGACCTCAACATAATCCTATGCCGACAACACTCAGCTGATCCTCTCCCTCACCAAGGACCCCCTCACCGCCAAATCCAACCTCCACCAGGGAATGAAGGCCGCCGCCGACTGGATGGAGGACAGCCGCCTCAAACTGAACACAGACAAGACGGAAATCCTCATTCTCTGGTCCAACCCCTCCACATGGGACGACTCTTGGTGGCCCACGTCACTGGGGTCCCCCCAGCCCCCACCGACCACACACGCAACCTGGGAGTCATCCTCGACTCGAAACTCTCTATGACCAAACAAGTCAACGCAGTCTACTCCACCTATTTCAACTAGGGGTGGGCGGAATTTGCGAAATTCACATTCGCAAACTATCGCAAAAATGTTGAAAATCTCCGCAAACATGTGGAAATATCGCAAAGACGCGGACGTTTTTTTTCCGCCGGTTCGCCGTAATTTCTGCGTGGTCGCGGCTACCCAACTTACCCATGCGGTTGCTCACGGGCGCGGCCATCTTGTTTTCACTTGTCTCGCGGTGCATGATCGCGAGAAGAAAGAAGTGATCGCGCGACGAATGACGTTTCTGCGGGCGCGAACTGTCGTGAGACAGCACAAATGGCTACCAACAATCCAACATCTCATGGGGAACGCGCCCGGATCAGGAAAACTTGTCGGCGAACGTGGGGATTGAGGTAAGGCGATCACGCGCATGCGAGAATGTATTTTTTTACAGCGCGAGCAAGCAAAAAATTTCCGGTAAGATGTCGATTGCGGAAATTTTGACATTTTCGCGCTCTCCGCGGAACGCGAAAATGTCAAATTATCGCAATTTCCGCAAGCGGAAACGAATTTTCACCCAGGCCTAGTTTCAACACCCTCCGCATGCTCCGCAAGATCTACAGATGGATCCCGACAAACTCGAGGAAAACAGTCACCCAGGCCCTACTCAGCAGCAGACTCGACTACAGAAACGCCCTCTACGCCGGAGCCTCGTCCAAGCTCATCAGCAGACTACAGAGAATCCAGAATGCCTCTGCACGCCTGATCCTCGACGTCCCGCGCCACGACCACATCACCCCACACCTGAGGAACTTGCACTGGCTCTCCGTCGACAAAAGAATCTCCTTCAAGCTCCTGATCCACGCACACAAGGCACTGCACAACACCGGCCCAGCCTATCTCAACAGTCGACTCTCCTTCTACATACCCAACAGGAAACTCCGCTCCGCCAACCACGCCCTGGCCACAATCCCACGCACGGAGAACTAATTCGGGAGGTAGATCGTTCTCCCAGAACCTGGAACACCCTCCCCCTCCACCTGCGACAGACCGAAGACCTGCTGACCTTCAGGAGACAACTCAAGACCTGGCTCTTCGACCAATAGCAGCAGCACCTCCCCCCCCCAGCGCCTTGAAACCCTCACGGGTATGTAGTGCGCTTTACAAATTATGTGATTAATTGATTGATTCACAGATAATCACCTGAAGATAAACTCATGTTTGGCCTGATTACTTTGTTTTCCAGATATTTGCAGTTGTATTTGCCTAAATGTCATTTGATTATAGGAAAATAAAGAGGCATGCTTTAGTAAATGAAGAATTATATCAGGGATGAGGCCCTGGTTTTAAAAACATGGCGCAGAGTTATTATACCAGGCCAGCAAGTATTACTTCCTTCAATCCATGCCACAGGTGAGTCACTGCTGGGCAAATGCCTCTATGTCACCTGCACAAATATTATCTTGAGTGACTATTTTGTGATTAAGACTGATATGGATAAGGGAAAAGGTGTGGCGCTGTGGCCAGGGCGACTAACTCCGGAATCTGGGGATCACGGTTCGATCCCTGGCTCCGGTGACAGATTAGCTCAGCACCATGTGACTCTGGGCAATAGCTTGCTTAATCTTCCCGACGGTGCCTAGAGACCCTTGCGGGTGATTGTTCGCGCTTTACAAATGTGGATTATTATTATTGGCGGACAGCCAAAGGTGAAATGAGAATGAGGTGTTCTTCTCATGATAAATAGCAGGCAGAAGACCAAAAGTAGTTGAAGAAACAGAATAAGTTTATTGTACATCTCATGCAAGGGACCTCAGCCACCAACAGTCCAAGCCAACTGACAAAAGCTTTCCAATAATGACATTCTCTCTCAAGGGGGAGAGTTCCACAATAGAACACAAACTAGCAACCTCAGAAAAATAGATTGCGCAACACAAGGCACAGAAAGAAGAGACATAAAAGCTGAATACCACATACCTTCCCCCTTATAGCATAAACATGAAGCACTACAGAGAAAGAAAATCAAACAAAGAAAAAATAATGAAATACTCAGCGAACACAATCTTGTAAGTGACGAGGAGTGGTCCTCAAATGAAAAGAACACCTCCTGGGCGCTTGAGAAGTAGAGCAAGCAGCAGGAACCCCAGTACCAAAGTCAAGTCAAGTCAAGTCATAAAATTTGTATAGCGCACTACGTACCCAGAGGGTTTCAAGGCGCTTAGGAAGGGGAGGAGGATTATTTGTCAAATATCCACGTTTTAAGCTGCTTTCTGAACGCTAGGTGGTTCTGGGTGAGGCGAAGGTAGGCGGGGAGTGAGTTCCATGTTTTAGCAGCCAGGTATGCAAAGGATCTGCCTCCCATGGTGGTCTTGTTGATGCGAGGTATAGTGGCGAGGGCTTGGCTGGAAGATCGTAGTTGGCGGGAGGGGGTGTAGAAGGACAGTCGAGAGTTGAGGCAATCTGGTCCGATGTCGTAGAGTGATTTGTGTGCGTGGGTAAGCAGTCGGAAGGTGATCCTCTTATTGACGGGTAGCCAGTGGAGGTCTTTAAGGTGATCAGAGATATGTTCGTTGCGAGGGATGTCTAATATGAGCCTGGCTGATGCGTTTTGGATTCGTTGGAGTTTCTTCTGGAGCTTTGCGGTAGTACCCGCGTAGAGGGTGTTTCCGTAGTCCAGTCGGCTCGTGACTAGAGGGTGGGTAACTGTTTTCCTTGTTTCGAGGGGGATCCAGCGAAATGTTTTTCTGAGCATGCGAAGAATGTTGAAGCAGGAAGAGGATACGGCGCTGACTTGTCTGTTCATTGAGAGTGAAGAATCCAGGATGACGCCTAGGTTCCGTGCGTGGTCTGTCGGGATGGGTGCTTTTCCGAGGGCTTCAAGCCACCAGGAATCGTCCCATGCAGAGGGGGATGTACCTAAGATGAGGACTTCAGTTTTGTCTGAGTTCAGTTTCAGACGGCTTTGTTTCATCCATTCGGCAACTTCTTTCATTCCTTCGTGTAGGTTAGTTTTGGCGGTGCTAGGGTCATTGGTGAGAGAAAGGATTAGTTGAGTGTCGTCCGCGTAGGAGATGATGTTGAGGTTGTGTCGGCGTGCGATGGCCGCGAGGGGGCTCATGTATACGTTGAAGAGGGTGGGACTGAGTGAGGATCCTTGAGGGACGCCGCAGATGACTTCAGAGGCCTCGGACTTGAATGGAGGAAGGCGGACTCTCTGGGTTCTTCCGGTGAGGAACGAGGTGATCCATTCAAGTGCTTTTCCTTGGATTCCGATGTTATTGAGGCGTTGTAGAAGGGTGCTGTGGCAGACTGTATCGAATGCTGCAGAGAGGTCGAGGAGGATGAGGGCGACTGTGTCTCCGTTGTCCAGTAGAGTTCGAATGTCGTCTGTTGCTGCGATGAGGGCGGTCTCAGTGCTGTGTTTGGCTCGGAAGCCAGACTGTGAGGAGTCGAGGGATTTGTTGGCTTCGAGGAAAGCGGCGAGCTGGTTGTTGACGGCTTTCTCGATGACTTTGGCCGGGTATGGAAGAAGCGAGATGGGGCGGTAATTTTTGAGTTCGGTGGGGTCCGCTGTTGGTTTTTTCAGAAGGGCAGTGAGTTCGGCGTGTTTCCAGTCTTCTGGGAAGGTAGCGGAGTTGAAGGAGCAGTTGATGACGTCTCGGAGGTGCGGTGCTATGACGGAGTCTGCTTTGTTGAAGATGTGGTGAGGGCATGGGTCTGTGGGGGATCCTGAGTGGATGGAATTCATCAGGCGGATGGTGTCCTCAGTGGAGATTGGGTTCCAAGCGTTAAGGGTGTTCACGGGGGGAAGGTGGTCAGCAGATGGTAGGGTGGGTTGGTTTCCGGGTTGGTTGTCAAAGCTGTTGTGGATGTCTGCAATCTTGTTGTGGAAAAAAGAGGCTAGGGAGTCGCAGAGGGTTTGAGAGGGGGTGATGTCGTTGGAGTTGGCCGAGGGATTGGAAAATTCCTTGACGATGTTGAAAAGTTCCTTGCTGTTGTGGGCGTTGCTGTCAAGTCGATCCTTGAAAGCTGTTTTCTTGGCTTTTCGGATCAGTTGGTGGTGGGTGCGGGTGGCGCTTTTGAAGGCGTCCTTGGTGCTGGTGGTTGGGTCTTTTTTCCAGGCCTTTTCAAGGGAGCGGCAGAGTTTCTTGGACTTCTTGAGATCATCGTTGAACCATGAGGCTTTCTTGCTGCCAGGTTTGCTTTGACGTTTTTTCAGTGGAGCTAAGGTGTCGGCGGTGTTGGATAACCATAGGGTGAGGTTGGCGGCGGCTTCGTTGGCGTTAGAAGAGAGGGCTGGGGAGTTTCGAAGGAGCGATGCGGAGATTTGGTCCGTGGTGATTTTGTTCCAGTTTCTTTGCAGGGTAGGTTGGGAGTGGATGATGGGTTTCGGCTTGTTGAAGATGAAGTGAACGCAGCTGTGGTCGGTCCAGAGGAGATCCGTAGTGTGGCAGAAGGAGATATGATTGCTGGATGTGAAGATGGGGTCGAGTGTGTGACCTGCGATGTGGGTGGGGGAAGTGACTAGTTGTTTAAGTCTGAGGTTGGCGAGGTTGTCCACGAGGGTGGAGGTGTTGTGGTCGTTGGTCTTTTCAAGGTGAAAGTTGAGGTCTCCCAGAAGGATGTAATCTTTGGAGGGGAGCGCGTGTGGGGTGATGAAGTCCGTGATGTCTTCACTGAATTTTGTGCGGGGTCCTGGTGGTCTGTAGAGGAGAGTGCCTCTGAGTGTTGTTTTGGGGTCGATGTGGATCTGGAAGTGAAGATGTTCGGAGTTGGCGAGATTGACGTCAGAGCTGGTTGAGATGCGGATAGATTTCTTGTGGACGATGGCGATTCCTCCTCCTGTGTGGCTGGTACGGTCTTTGCGGGTGATCTTATAGTCTTCAGGGATGGCAATGGTGATGTCTGGTGCGGAGGAAGCATTCATCCATGTTTCCGTAAGGAAGGCGATGTCCGGGGAAATGGTGTCTAGTAGATTCCATAGGTCAATGGCATGCCTATGGACCGATCGGGTGTTGAGAAGGATGCATTGTAGGTGGTTGGGGTCGGGAATCTGTGGTGTGGACGTAGCAGAGATGTTGTCGGTGCCGCTGAATTTGCAGGAGTAGCAGGAGAAAGGGCCATGGGTGTGTCCAGGAGCGGCATGGACGCAGTTGGGGGCGCGACCGGGGTCGAGGGCTAGGAGGGAGGCGGCATCGTAGGTAATGCGGGAGGGCTGGGCAGCTCGAGGGGCAGGGGGTCTGGCGCTGGGCGCGGTCCAGGCGCGGACGGGTGTAGACGGGCTTACCTTTGGCACACCTTCGGCGCGGGTTGGGCGCAGACGCTGCGCGTGGACGCTGCGCGCGGGAACTACTGTCATATATGGATAGCGGAGGGGGAGGGGCGAGGGCGGCTCAGCTGGGAGGCGTGGCGGGCTCAGGGGAACACAACAACAGCAGGATCAAAATGGAGGGGAGGTCAGAGCAGGGCGCCGGGGGAAATCACACACAACAATGCAATCAAAGCAATGTAAGCGCTGTGGGATAATAGCGCTATGAAATTACGAAGCTTACTAAAAATGGAGCTATGCAGATATCACAACTTGGTTACAATGCAGCAATACGATACCACGCTGTGAGGAGCAGCGAGGGGAGCGATCACTCAAGGCGGAAGCAGCGAGTGAATCACAGCGCTGCGAGGTTTGGGGAATGCTTTTGGGTGCTTGTGGGAGGGCGGCTCAGCTGGGAGGCGTGGCGGGCTCAGGGGAACACAACAACAGCAGGATCAAAATGGAGGGGAGGTCAGAGCAGGGCGCCGGGGGAAATCACACACAACAATGCAATCAAAGCAATGTAAGCGCTGTGGGATAATAGCGCTATGAAATTACGAAGCTTACTAAAAATGGAGCTATGCAGATATCACAACTTGGTTACAATGCAGCAATATGATACCACGCTGTGAGGAGCAGCGAGGGGAGCGATCACTCAAGGCGGAAGCAGCGAGTGAATCACAGCGCTGCGAGGTTTGGGGAATGCTTTTGGGTGCTTGTGGGAGGGCGGCTCAGCTGGGAGGCGTGGCGGGCTCAGGGGAACACAACAACAGCAGGATCAAAATGGAGGGGAGGTCAGAGCAGGGCGCCGGGGGAAATCACACACAACAATGCAATCAAAGCAATGTAAGCGCTGTGGGATAATAGCGCTATGAAATTACGAAGCTTACTAAAAATGGAGCTATGCAGATATCACAACTTGGTTACAATGCAGCAATACGATACCACGCTGTGAGGAGCAGCGAGGGGAGCGATCACTCAAGGCGGAAGCAGCGAGTGAATCGCTGCAAAGGAAACATAAGGAGGACACTTGGCAACCCTACCCAGGTTCCAGATCCTATGGTCACTGGTCATGATGGCATTGTTGAATAATTTATAATTTGCAAGGGATTACCAAACTTTGAGGCAGCAGCACCTTTTCTTGATAATTTCACTCTGACCCAGTCACCAACAACTACGGAGGTTTTCTTAGCAACCTTCCTCACATCAAACAAATCCTTCCTCCTCTGCATGCACCCCAACTCCTTTACCATCCAAGCAGTATCTTCACACCTACTGTTAGACATTTTCCTACAGGAGGCCACCCAAGATGGAATTATATTAGTAATGGCTGACCTACCCTTAAATAATACAAATGGAGCCACTCCCGTGGATGAATGAGGTAAAAAACTACATTTACCAACCTTTCTTTTGATGGCCAACTCCCAAATATTCACCAGTAACAACTGCTAGCTGCATGGCATCTTTCAACACTTTGACAAACCTTTCCACGGCGCCGTTAGACTCTGGGTGAAATAAGGCAGCCTTTTTATGTTTTATACCCCTCTCCTCCAAAAATTCCTCAAAGAAATGCGAAGTAAACTGAACTCCGTTGTCAGACAATAAAGACATTGGGAACCCTTCACACTCAAAGAGCTCTTCCAAAAATTCCACACCAACCTGAGATTCAACAGAATTGACAATTTTAATTTCAGGCCACCTAGAATATAAGTCCATACAAACCAAAACAAATATATCCTGAGACCCTTACTTCACATGTCCCAAAATATCAATTGTAAGATCAACCCAAGGACCAGAAGAATGTTCCCGATCGATCATTGGTTGCGTCCTGCACTTCAGCACCTTGTCACTCCCAGCACACTTGGTGTAATTGTGAACAACCCTTTCTATGAAAACATCTATCGCTGGCCACCAGTAAGCCTCTCTCACTTTTTCTTTGGTTTTTGCTATTTCCATGTGACTCACATGGGCATTGTCCACCAGCTTATATTTCAAAGCGTCAGGAACTACCAATTTACTGCCTCGCATCAAGATACCACTCACCTAGGTTAACTCATCTATATGACATTCCAAAAGCCTTTAAGATTTTCATCACAGTCATGCTTGTTGCCCCAGCCATCACAAACTTTCACCAACACAAGTTTCAATACATTATCCTGATCAACATTTTCTCTCCACACTTCCTCTGAAAAGAAACCCTCAGTGATAAACCATTCACCTCTTCTTCAAACTCTTCGCCAGAAAAGGACTCAGACTCCTCTGGCACATCAGCAATATCATTTTGACAACAAAACCTGGAGCAACAGTCTGGCAAAATGTTTTTAGAGCTTGAAAATAAGAAACATCAAATTGAAACTCTTGCAAGGCAACAACCCACTTCCTAAACCTGTGCGAGAAAAAGTCAACCCCTTTCTTGCAGAAAACACCTCTAAGAGGCTTGTGATCAGAAACACCATGAAACGATTTTCCACACAAAAACGTCTTTAGATTGCGAATGGCCCAGTAGACTCCCAGAGCCTCTTTCTCCACTAATGAATAATTACACTCGGCACCTCTCAAGGGTGTGGAAATGAAAAGAATGGTCTTTTCAGAACCACCAGCTTTCTGTACTAAAACGGCACCCAAACCTTTTGAACTAGCATCTGTCATGAGATATGACTCTAACAAGGGATCAAAGCTAGATAAGAAAGGGGCATCATTCAAACACTGTTTGATGGCATCAAACTCTTCACTACAGGCATGACTCCACACAAACTCACAACCCTTTTTTAGCAAGCTACACAAAACTTCACATTTATGTGTGCAAAATTGGGAACAAACTTATTATAAAATTCCGCCATACCCAGGAACTTTACTAGTTCCTCTTTGTCCTTAGTGTATTCCAAGTTAGAAATGGCTTGTACCAAAGAGGGTTTGGGTTTAATACCAGAACCTGAGATTAAATGACCCAGGTACTCAATTTTCCCAACATTAAATCTGCATTTTTCAGACTTCAGAGTGAGACCAGCAGAAAAGAGCCTTTCTAAAACCAGAGTTAACCTTTTTTCGTCTTGATATACTTTGATCCCAGCAATACCACTGAGAACTCTCTCCATCACCTTCTGAAAAACAGAGGCTGCTGAGATAAGTTCAAAAGGCATCCTGAGACACTTGATGGTACCAAAAGCGTCATGAAGGTGGTAAGATCTTGTGAAGGTTGATGAAGCTTGACCTGATGGTACGCTGATGAAAGGTCCAATGTGGAAAAATGTTTGGCTCTAGCCAAAGAGGACAACATTTCAGTGATATTGGGGAGAGGATAATGGTCCACGATGGTCCACGATGACTTCTTTATTCAACGCCCTCAAATCTATGCATAATCTAGCCTCCCCATTGGCCTTGCGAGCCATAACGACTGGGGAAATCCATTCAGTCGCCTCTACCCCTTGAAAGATTCAATTTTTGATAAGCTTATCTAACTCATTTTTCATGCTATCCTTCACCAGTAAAGGAACACCCCAGACCTTTGCTACTTTGGGTACAGCTCCTGGTTTGATCTTTATATGGTGAATATAGTTCTTGAGGCAGTCTGATTTCTTGCTAAAGACTTCTGGATGTTTTGCAATCCAGACATCAGCCCCATCATTTACAGCTTAAACAGCTGGCATATCCGTCAAACATACCAAGGGTGTTTGATTTGGATCTAGGTACACCTAAAGATCCCGCTGGTGGAACCAACTACTCAAATAATCCCGTTTCATAGAGATATGCATTTTCCCAGGAATTATCCTGCCTTTGAATTCAATAGTGCACCAGAAATACCCCAAAAGAGCAATAACTTCTCCTCCATAACTTCTGGGTTTGATGACTGGCTTGATTAATTTGACCTTGCTAAATAGCTGTTGATCATAAAAACTTTTAGGAATTAGCGTGACTTTGGCACCAGAGTCAAATAGCATTTTTACAGACTGATCATTTATCAATACATTCTTGAAAGGCCCCTCATTGCTTGAATCAACAACTTGACAAATCTCAACAACCGTACCATCTTGCTGGTAAACATCAACTTCCCTAACTTTCTTCTGCTCCCTCTTGGATCTACAGCAACGCGAAAAATGGCCTTTCTAGCCACAATTGGAACAGGAAACCTTCCACCCAGGACAGTCTTTAAAGTTGTGTTACGTATCAATGGGGAGACCCGGAAGACTACCAGACCCGGGTTAATAGTACAGTACAATAACAAAGTGGTCAGGTAGTATACAATCGATTGAAAAAAACACAGTGAATCACATCCACAAATTTATTCAGAGTCCAATGTATTGGATCTCTGTTTTTGTTCATTGCAACATAGTTGCACAATATTCATCAATTGGTACAGTATATATATAAATATTTACACGATTTGGTGCTCAGGATACAGAAAGGGGAAGAGGAGTGCTTGTGCACATTGTGGACTTGTGAGGGTAGTGGACATGGACAAAGTGGTGTGACATATATCCATCACATTTGCATTGTGATACTGATCTGGCCTATAGCATAGGTCAATAGTTCCACATGAATTACATAGCTTCTCATGGACACTGTTACACATATACAATTGTCCTTGCTTGTAATCTAATCGGTACTTGACGACGTTTCGACTCCTATAAATAGAACTAGGTGAGTCCAGCCTTAGGGTGGGGTCTTCATCAGGACTGTGGTGGAGCATCTAATTGTAGCTTCCAGCATGTGTCTTGGTGCTGGGGATGTAGAAGAGGATATAGGCTCAAAAGTACTCTCACAAGGATGGACGGCCTTCCGTGCACGTCATGTGGTAAAAGACAGGTCATCCGTTCACTGTCATCTCGCAGATGAATCTGCTGTCTGTTACAAAAATGCCGTCTCCGGATCTGGCAGCAATTAACAAAAACAGCATAATAAATCGGAGATCCAATACATTGGACTCTGAAAAAACTTGGTACTGAGGATGTGATTCACTGTGAATCGATTGTATACTATCTGACCACTTTGTTATTGTACAGTCTTTAAAGTTGGCCATGTGCCCAGGATTGCCACACCTAAAACATTTACCTTGAAGCAAAGTGTTATTAGAAGGTGAAAAACTTTTAGAAGGTTTGGCTAAGACCGAAGGCCTATCAGATCCACGTTTAGATGGAGGTTTGATACTAACCTCTTTAACATCTCTTTCGCTTTTCCCAACAGCACTGTTTTTTAGCACTCCTTTCTAATGGTGTCAACACAAGCTTTAGAATGCTCATGTAACTTCAAAATAGTAATAACTTCTTGGAAGGAGGAATTATCTTTTTGCCATAAACTTTCCTTGACTATATCAATAGAACAAGCAAGCATTAGTTGATCTCTCAACCTCTCCTCCAAGGTTGCACCAAAACAACAAGTAGAGGCTAGTTTTCTTACAATGGTAATACATTGATCTGCAGTTTCCTTTTGTCTTTGCATTCTCTTCCCAAAATGAAAACACTCAAGAACCATACTTACTCTGGGACGATAATGTATGTCAATCTATCTAACACATATTTCATATTCATTTAAAACGGCAGCTTCACTGTCCGGAAGATCAGGGAGATGTTCAAAGACTTCCTGACCCTCCGAACCCAGACAATGCATAAACAAAGAGGCTTTCCTTTCCACACTTTAGAAAGTGCCACAGACCCTGGCATAATTGGCAAACCCTTTTTTCCATGTGATCCACAAAATTAAAGGATCACAGGTTGCAGCTAGAAAGAATTGAGCCATTACAAAATAATGGGGTGACCCATAATAGTACATGGACCTGGCTAATGCTCGGTACAGAAAACAATGGTCCTAGACTAATTGCCTTAGGAAGGTATTCATTAAGTCAAAATCTATGAACATGATACACATAGAACTCAAGTAACATCATAAGTGTACCCCAGTAGTTTCTCAATTAAATTAGGTATCTCCTCAAAAAGACACACAAGCACCATAAATAGCTTCAATAGTGACACTTTAATCTCACAGTTATTATAACAGATCACTGTAGGGAACGGTTCAAAACAGAAAAGAGGGTTGCTCCAGGGGGAGTGTGGAAAAAGGGATTGTGCTCGTGAGGATAGAACAGAGGTATAGGGAGGGAAATCAGAGAGTAGTTAAAACAATCAATTACACATAGTAATGTCCTGGTTGTGGTTTACAGTAGTACCAGTTTTACAATGGGGCCTGTCTCTCATGTATTCAAAAGTACTTTTCTGGTTCTTGATGTTGTACAGAGTATAATCTTAATAATCTTCTATATTCTTCCGTAGGCCTCCAGGCAAGGTCAGGCAAATGTAGTCCTCCAGGCACAGACAGGCAAGCTTAGGCCTCCAGGCAAGGTTAGGCAAATATAGGCCTCCAGGCAGAGACAGGCAAGCTTAGGCCTTCAGCACTGAAGACGTTAGTCGAGGGCAGCACACCTGATGAGCCTCACAAAGGATTTAAGGTAAAAGCTACCTTATATCTTCAAGCATTGAATAAATCTTCAGAAGGGGCTGAGTTGTGTCGCCAACATGAGGTGTTCTCCTCAGGATAAATAGCAGGCAGGAGACCAAAAGTAGTTGTAGAAACAGCATAAGTTTATTGTACATCTCATGCAAGGGACCTCAGTCACCAACAGTCCAAGCCAACTGACAAAAGTTTTCCAATAATGACATTCTCTTTCAAGGGGGAGAGTTCCACAATAGAACACAACCTAGCAACCTCAGAAAGGGAGATTGTGCAATACCACACACAGAAAGGAGGCATAAAATCAGAAAACCACAGAGAGACTCTGATATTGTCATATAAAAATAGCGCATTGCTAGCACTGAACCTGAAAAAATACTGTAGAGGGGCTTAAGTTCACCATGCCTAATACAGGGTCTTAAATGACCCACCATCCCCTCATGTCGACACAGAGCATGCCATAGCATTTCCAGAGAGCTCCTTGAAGTAGCACTCTAGGTAAAGTGCACACACCAACCCAAGAACAGTATGTGTGATGTATGGCAGGGTGGACGAGTCGACAACTTGCAACTACAATGAGATTGAACGTAGTGTACTCTCCTCAGCTGCACTGTGTGACTATTCCCAATAAACCAGTTGCACTTGAAAGAGGATAACAAATAATTGGGATTTAAAACTTTAGAGACTTCTTTAGGAATAACATATTTAATATATTAAAGGCACCTAGGATGGAAACTACTGAATGCATTAGGCATGTCTTTTTTTTACAGGAAAGAAAATAGGCATGTCCAAGTCAATCCTGGACTTCCCTGCTTAACTCAATACAAAGAGGCCCTCATTAGCGGTTGTGATATCCCATGTGAAGCGTGGATACAGTTCCTCACATTACAAGTAGCACCATTGTTTCAGAACTAAAATTTCAGATGTGGTCTGAGTTCACAATGCATGGTTTGGCATCTGTCAAAAATGCTGAAGGGACAGGGGCTGTGACCGACAGCACAAACCACACAATCACAATTATGCCCAAGAAGACTAGAGAAATCCCAGATACGAGTGCATGCAGAATGCATGGACCAGCTGCTTGTGCGCAAGTAGTGCGCTCACTACAAGTGCAACCCCTGCATTTATGCAGGTTACCATACCTTCATGTGTTATTGCTTATCCATGGCAGCGCAGCCCGCCAGAGTCTTAGCCTCCTCTCCTCTTCCTTTGCCATTCTCCTGCTGCACACTGTGCTGACTTTGCTGAAAAGCCTCTGGTTTGGAGTCGGGAGTGCAGCTGACAGCAAGAACTGTGCAAGTCAAACTGCTTGAAGGCCGAGCCTTACCCGAGGAGATCCCATGATCAGGTCAGGAAAAATCCATCATTTTGATTGAGGATGACACCGGGTAAATTCCGCTCCACCGCGGGTGTGAAGTTTTTGCCAAAATTTGCGCTCCAAGCGCTGTAAAACTCTGCAAAATCAGCTGGTGGAGCAAAGTTAACTGCCCTCTCTTACATACAGCTTGGAACTCTAAATTGATTTTGTTGGAACACTTCCCGGGTATTACAGTGATACGGGTATATATTTTGTGGCAGTTGAACTGGCAAGACTAGGTCTTGCATGCTTGTGGCTGCGGAAAGAACCATCCAGTCCCTCATTACAATAGTCTGAATTTATCATCATTTATGGCTTGCAAATTTTAATTCTCTTAAGTGATACATCTGAGATCTTCTGCAAGCCTGGTTGTTTAATCTTGTCTCTGGATATGATCCAGGGTTTCATGGTTATGGGGCTTTCCAGGGCTCATGCAGCAAAAAGAAATTCAACAGTTATAGTTCTACTTATCTCAAGAATCTATAACTCATGCCCTAAGGTAGCTATAACTCTCGCCCGGGAAACAGTGTTTACAACGCTGTTTCCACAACGCAGTGCTATTACAACGCGGTTGTTACAGCGACCGTGTTGTTAGTACGCAATACCTTTACATAGCACGTCATTACAACGACATGTTGTAGGGGCACAAAAGTATTGGATATAAAATCCAACACCTTCCCTGCTGTTGCGCAAACTGGAGTAGGAATAGTAAATAATACTATTTCTAAGTCCTGCGCGCCCCCTACAGCAAGTCGTTGCAATGAGTTGTGATGTAAAGCTATTGTATTTGCATGCAATGTAACATGCTATATTCCTCGCGCCCTCGTCATGCACTGCTAATTTTCCCACATATTACATCACTGACGACCTCTCCTATCAAAAAGTTTATAGTATCACTACAACTTTTGCATTAAAATTATTGATGAAAAAAGGCTGCATGGTGGAGGCATGAGTTATAGTGCCTTAGGGCACAAGTTATAGTTTCTTGAGATAAATATAACTTTAACTGTTGAATTGCTAAGGTTTTGTGTATGTAAATATATATATGTATTTCTCACATGCTGTTTTTTCAATAAAGCATAATCAATATGATTATAATTCTCCAAAGATTGTTGTTTTATTTGAAAGACTAAAGCTTTTTTTCCTGGGACATAAGCTCACTGCATAAATCACATGAGTGAAATATTTAGCAGTCAAAAGTCAGAAAATGTTTCTTTAAAAATTATACTATGTCATCACCTTCTACACCCTCTGAGAGATGATAAAGACATAGATTATTGTTCTTATTTTCAAGCTCTTCGGTGTGTTTCTTGAGCTGTGAGACATCTAATTTCATGACAAGACCAGAGGCTATCGTTATGCATTTTATTTTTATTGCCACCTCCTTGCAGCACTTCAAAGTATTACATCACTTAAAATTTAAACTCTAGAACTTAGAATGTCCAACAATATATAAACCCCAACACAGCATCCATCTTTGCTTTTTATTTGCTGCTCCTTGCAAGATAAATAGTCTGTTGTATGTTTAAATTTGGAAGATGCAATAGAGTAAAGGTGTAATGTATTAATGTTTAGATTAAAATTATATTTGGATAATTATAGAGAATAAGCGGTATTTATCTGTTTATAGATATAATAGTTGTGTGTTCTATCTTGGTGTTTTGACCCAATTAATGGGTTTCATGTAGTCGTTTCGTCAGGTAAGGTTTAGGCAGTATTTATCAGGGTTTCTCTAAGTTTAAGTAGCTTTTTAAGAAGGAAAAAGAGTTTGTTTATATTGTACCGTTGCGCTGCAAGCACGTATTGTTTTAAAAACAGCTCGCAGCGTGTTGGAACGTACTCACCGAGCCGTCAAGTGAGACAGTAGGCTAAGGTGCGTCATCACGCGTACGTTCATGGGGACGCATTGCGGCCATCTTGAAGGAAGGCTAGAATGCTAACTGTGGTTTTTCACAGGCAGCGGGGTACAAAGCGCTTGAGCGGTGTCAGTTTCAACTGCCGTTTCAGCTGTTAAGAGTCAGCTGACAGTTTGAGGTTGACATGGTCAAGTGGACAGCGCAATTGAGGATGCATTTAGTGGGGTAGAGAAAGAGAAGATAATTATAAAAAAATAATGAAAGAAAGAGAAGAAAAGGAAAATAATTTTGGGAATGTTGATTTGAATAAGTAGTGGTTAGTGGTGAGGTAAACCATGGAGGTAAATGAGGGTGCTCAATCGTCAGGTGCAGGGGATGCAGATATAAGAAATATAGTGCAAGAAGAGGTAAAGAGTTTAATGAAGGAGGTTTTGCAGAGTGTATTGAAGAGAAAAAGGAGAGAGGAAGAAAGTTCTGGGGATGAATATTGGTCTATGGAGGATAAGGAAAGTAATGAAAATAGGGGTTATGGAAAAAGAACGAGAAAGTAAAAAAATATAGAGGTAGGTGTTCCATTTTTAACAAAAGGAAAAGGTGAGCCTAGCGCCACAAAAGGAGATGGTGTTCAAGGAAGCAAAAGGTAGCCAGGTCCTCCGGGGTTTGTGAGGTTGCTGGCCACAAGAGATGCCGGGTTGGAGCAGGAGCAGGTTCGAGGGTCGACAGGCCGGTAGGGCTGGGGCCAAAGCAGCTGGTGTCTTCCTCTTCTTAGCAGCTGCAGGGCAGGTCTTCTTCCTTCTAGCTCTTCTTCGGATTTTGGAATCTGGAATCTGGGGAAGGAAGGTTCAGGGTGCCTACTCAAGTACCCTTATGTAATTGATGCGAACAACGTTCCATTTGCTCGAATCCCTGGAGTGGGGGATAGGTTAATTCCAAACAAGCAACGTAGATTAGGACTGACCCTAGCAGCACATGAAGGGATAGCCTCTGCCCATGCAGGTGTTTCTGCAACAGTATCTTTACTAAAACAAAGATATTGGTGGCCCGGCATTAGGAAACAGACCAAAAACTATGTTTTGGAATGTGAAATATGCCAACAGATGAAAGTCTCCACTGTGAAACGTCCTGCGCAGACGACCCTGTTGATTTCAGACAAACAATTAGTTTGTGTTTACCTGGACCACTGCGGTCCCTTGCAAAGGGATGGTAACTATAAATATATCATGGTCGCAGTGGATTTGTGCTCAAGGTTCCTGTGGATGTGGCCTCAGCGCTCGGCTGACGCTCAAACTGTTATAAAAGATTTGCGAGTCTTTATCGACACTTACGCAATAGGCACACTACACTCTGACCAGGGACCTGCATTTAGCTCTCGGGCTTACAAAGAAGCCATGGCCAGTTTGTGCGTTGCATTGCGGTACTCCTCTCCGTTTCATCCTGAAGGAAATTCTGTTGTGGAAACGAAAAACCGGGACATAAAGCAGTCTATAACAGCTAGAGTATTAGGTTCGGGTGATGGGTGGGTCAAACATCTTTATGGGGTCCAACGCTCATTAAACAATTTGCCAAGAAGTTCTCTAGGGGGGTCACTCCATATGAGGTCCTATTTGGGACAATAATGTGGGTTCCTGATCTTGAATGTAAAGCCACAGTGGTGGAAAATAAACCCTTTGCTATAAAAGATTGTTTGGCTGTTTTACAGGATCTAAATGTACTAAGATAGAAACAAAGCAACGTGTTCCTGAAGCCAACCACCACTGGGGAAAATCCAGCCATCCCAGCAAGGCCTGTCTGGATCCCAAAAGTTGGGGATCTAGTCAGAGAGAAGATTGCGGACAAGAAGTAATTTGGTCCTTCTTACAGACAACAAGTACCTGTCCTAGCCATCCATGGAACAAGAACAGTACTTCTGCCGCCCCTTGCTGGAAGAAAGGAGAAAAGATTTGTGTCAATCGACCTCATCAAACCACACTATGTGGCCAATACTAAACAGTAGTCCTTGTGGACTCCGACCAAGTAGCAGACGCACTCCTCTCGCTACTATCCAAGAGGTTCAGACTGACAGACTCATAACCATCGAGAATTCAGATAAGAGATGAAGGACTAAGCAACAATGCTATGGAACTCATCCCTCTTGAAACTCAAGTAACAGTACGTCCTGATACACCTGTCTACACCAACGTAACACGTGATCAACTGGTTCCAGCGATTTCAACGAATCCTGATGAAATTCCAACAATTGACAGAAGGGCTTCTGGCTATTTCATTAACTTTGATACGTTTTCTGAGGATACAAGCGAGCCTGAAACGACCCCAGCCCAAAGAACTTTCAAAGATCAAGTACAAGACTTTTTTAATTTCCTGGAAAAGACTTATCTTGTTTCAGCATGGATTGAACTATGGATACTTTCTGAAATATTTTTCTTTCTGCTTTGGCTAGCTTTAGTAATGACTCTTATAAATGGAAGATATATTTATTTGGACACGGAAAGTAAAAATATGAACTTACTTTTGAAACCACACAAATCATCCCATCGTGAAGCAAGAGACTTGTCAGCAGTGAACATCACAGCCGTTCCTATACAAGATGGTATAGTTTGGGACAAAACGGATTATGATATATTCGGCCCACTGAAACTTTTGAAGATTCCACACTTATTTAAAATTTCATTAAGTGACTTTATTACCTTCAGTACCTATTTTGATGATTGGGACTTTGAGACTTTTAATAACATGATGTCTGATCTAGAAAGGTCTGCTGCGTTCTCTAACAATGAAAACTTAGAGGGTTCATCAGACTATGAACAGCTTTATTGTTACAACCACTATGGTCATCATTTCCTGCATAGATCTGCAACACCTAGAAATGTATTTATGTATAACCAGTGGGAACACTGTCCTACTCCTCCAAGTGGTAGTTCAACAACGTTTTGCAAATAAGTTTCCATATTTTTCAGGGTACAATACACCAATGCAGAATTACTTTAAAAATATAAACAAAACAGGAACAAAAATATGTTAACTAATACAAAACAGATTTATTCTGCAGCCTTTAAAGCCCAACTGTCTAGACAAGGGTTCCACTTTTGGAAAGACACAATTGACAGAAAATCTGTCTGGCGTTGAAAAGATTGGCAAGTGCAGGGGATAGAAGCTTTGTTTAGAGCCTACAGCAAATAATGTTTTTGAATGACACTGTCCAACAAACATCTTGCCTTGGATTAGCCAAAATCAAAGACATGAACACACCTTCTGTACCAAAACCTGCAAGTAATAGCACTACACAAGGAGCGGTCACAGTAGACACAATTCTACAAAACAACAAATCAGATTCTGAATGGGAAAAATGGTTGCTCTGGCCCACAGACACAAACATCTGTCAAGAAAGATTCTTGAATAGAATACAGGGTTTTACTATCAATAGGCCAAACACACGTTATGTTCAAAGACCGCATCCAGGGGTAGTGACAACATACAGTGTAGGAAAATTATGCCTTGATTGGCTACAAAAATCTACACTCGAGGATGTGAAAGAACACTTATCTTTACTTAAAGAAGGCGCAGACCTTAGGGATTTCTTGCTAGGTCCAAGAAAATCGCGTCAAAAACGTTTCATATATGCCGGCATCTATGCTGCTTATAATGAAATATGGAAGGTTACACAAGCAGAGGCCGCAGAAAGAATATGTGAAATTGATCGTATTAATTTAGAGAAATCTCTCGCTGTGGTCGACAATGGGTAACGTCTCTGTCATCCAGAATATATTCACTGGGCAACATTGTATCATCTGCTATAGAATTACTGGAACAAGATTTGACCATGCTGCAACAAGGCCAATCTCAGTTACGCTCTATTATGTTATTAGGCTGGACGCTGCAATCCTTGCGTGCCGGCTATGTGCCTTGGCGTTTTATCAACACGTCGTCTCTGTTTTCAGAATACAATCTCACTGAAAAACAGATCGAACTGGCACACAGGGGAGCAAAGTATGCAGTGCTGAGCATTGAAAAACTGAAAAAAGTGCCATTTACGGTAGCAGAAAAACCAGCTACAGAATGGATCATTCATGGCAACAAATCTCTGCCTCTCATAACTTTCCATTTTCAGTATTGCCTCAAACAAATGCAAGCAGGCAAATATGGAAGGTTGGGTAAAGAATACATTAAGATATCCTGGGATTTACCTTACACACACGGATGTTGGAGTGGGGGGCGTGAAGTGTTTCTAAGCGATACACACTGTGAAAATGCACTGAGCGGTTCACTCATATGTCGGGACATATCTTTACACGGGGCTTGTAATGGTTCAGTAGCAAATTTGTCCTGCCCCTTGCAAGGTTCACCAGCTGCTGTGATTAATCCAACGTTTGGCCAACTTACCTCATGTTGAATGGTCAGAATTGCTGTGGCATGTTGCTAGGAATCCCATATCTGGTAACGGTTAGCTCCAGGGTTAGTTGTTATATACAAGTATTGTTCCCCCAAATAGACACAGTCAGGGAGTTGCCTCTATGGCCTTCATTGAATGTCTCTTTTATATGTTTTGATACTTTGAGCAGACTAAAAGTCATGCTTTTGAAACAAACCATGCCTTTGACCTCGGCCAAAGAAACCTATGATCTACAAATTGCAAGGACTTTGGCTGAGATACAGGCTTTGTTACGTACAAACTGCCCTATACATTTCACAGAAATGATGGGATGTATCTTAAACATGTCTGATACGAGCGGCATTGTACATGTATTTAAGACCATTTGTTCAGGACTGTTAACACCTTTTGAGGCAGTCCTCGAAATCATTCCAAACTTCGTGCACTCGGTGTTTGGTGGTCTGCCATTAATTCTAGCACTCATAGCAGGAATCCTGTTTTTCTTCCTACTACTACGCTATGGCAAACCTATCCACCGGCTTCACTCCCAGCAACTTGGAGAAAGCTCTCCTAGAACGGAAGTGCCATGCGCACATAGTGCAACTTTTGGGCTTACCTCGTCTACGAGAATTAACTACAACATGGTTTCTGTCATTCAGACCAATCTGGCAAGATTGCATCTTACCTGTTCTATGCTGCCTGCTTTGCGGTGAAGAATGCGTGCTAGACACCTGTCTAACACTCCCATCAGTCATGCCAACGGATATCGATACCCTGCTGGACTCGATAACGGCCCATGCTCTGTATTGTCCCCAGAGGCTACCAATCCTGATGACGGCATTCGTTGAGATCTCACAGACGCAACATGCTACTGCTGAGGTGCGAGATGGATCAACAGGCACACAGGTAACAACGGACGCAAACATTGCTGTAGCATCCAATGCTTATGGTGATGCTTCACATATATGTGTGGTTAATCTTCTAAAACGAGGTATTCAAACTGTCACCAACATCGGTAGATGATCTTTTGTCTACAGGAATAGAGGATTTCATGTTTTCACCAGACCCATACACTGACTTTGATTCGGCTCACAGTGTACCGGGAAAGCCATGAATTTGGCCTCCATAGTTTCAAAACAAAAACAAACCTTGGAACTTTTTCCTACAATTGATTTTTTTTCATTTTCTATCTAAAATTGAATTTTCATGGCAATTTACTCTGCTTACAGTCGAACTATTCATATAGAACAGATTTCTTTGAATATTTCCAGGGACACATTGCCACCTTTATTTACCACACTTTCATTTAAGTGCCATGACATGAAATGGCTTTGAGTTTTGAATAATTGTGAACCATTTCATCATATGTTTATATTTATGTTCATTTATTATGGTTGAAATATGTTTAGAATGAAACACTGCTTTACTATGCACAGTTCCTTTGCACTTCATGTTTAGCAAAAAAATAAATAAAAAAGAACATTCTTTTAGTATGCTTTTACAAATGTTTTTAGCTACATGTGGTACTCAGTTTTAAATGTTTAGCATTTTATTGTTTAGCATTTAGTACTATCGTTCATTCGTAAGTGGAGTGTGTGTTATATTCTGCTTTAGGTGTCCGTATATAGGTTTTCCTGAATCATGTCCTTATATAGGCACAATTCGCATTGCCCTTAGATAGGCATAAGCTTCCAGTCATTATTTAGGCATTAACCATGCTATCCAACTACAGACATGGTCACCTACATCCATCTACCCCAACATCACAACGAGTTCTTAGAAACCAGACCCTTAAGCTGATGGGAGTTTCCCTAGCCCAGGATTATTGATTTCTCCAAGAACTCATTTATTATGCATGAACCGCTATTCCTTAAGGGTTTATTCATGACGTCTTCCTCTGCCCGACTTTACGTCAATGCAACCATTCCTAAGCACCTTCCAGGTATAAATATACCTTCCCTTGCCACAGCAAGTACGACAAGTACGGAGGAGACCACGACTTTAGAGGAGTTTGTGTCCCGGCCTGACGCACTCACAAGAGACGCTGTTATCCCTGCTTGCAGAGAATCCAGCTTCCAGTGTTCTGACTCCCTTCGTGGGGTGTTAGAGTTTGAGACCCGGAAAGAGATTCCCACCTTTCTCATTCTAAGGTATGGAGCTGACGAGAACCCAGAGGGACTCTTGGCATACCAAACTATAGCCAATACTATAGAATACAGCACCTACTTCTTACCTTGTACCACACTTAGGTTAAGTACACTGGGGTAGAACTAGTTAGAGAAGCATCATCCGAGTATTCACTTTTTACCCTGTGTTATTTATGTATATGTATATGAATATGTGTCATAGCTAAAAGACAACGCTATTGCAGTATTATTTCTTTCTACTGTTTACGCTGTACATAATATATCTCGCATACTGTCTTACGATTGTAACAGCTCATATCTCTTACACGAGAAACAAGACTGTTCAATACATTCTTTTATTGAAACGCCCGTCTATTCCTTTCTGTGTAACTCTGAAGAAACTAAGCATGCACAATTAGCTGAGTGAAACTGTTATCTATTGTTTCCACGATTCTGAGAAGTGTTCCAATTCTAAAGGGAAACAAAGTTGTCATGTTTATGCGGTTGCGAGAAACTACTCCCTTCTTGATTACAAGGAGTTTCTAGTGGCCTCTGAGTTAGCTGGTACAAAGTAAATTAAGTTTAATATACTCGATAGGGGCATACTGACCTCAGTCCTATGCCAAACCTTAGGGTATATTATTCCAATGCGCAGAGCCTATTAGTGAAATAGGAGCTACACTATATCACTTCTATCTTTGGGAATCCAAAAACAAAGATGCCACCGAGAATAGAAAGATAGGGAATGAGACTAATGGATTATGATTTCAGAATTATTCATAAGCCTGGAAAAGAATATAAATAGGCAGACTACTTAACCAGACACCCATTCAACTCAAAAACAGGCCAACAATTGGAAGCAGAAGAATATATTTGTTTTATAATCAATTCAGCAATACCTGGAGTTATTACAGAAACATTATTGATAGAAGCCACATGCTTAGATGATACTATTCAAGAAATAATCAAAATTATACATGAACATTATTGGAGATTGATAAATGGTGCAAGTCGTTTCAAATCAAGTGTGAAAAGAAGTGATATTTTGAGGTTTAAAAACATACAGTCAGAGTCGTCAGTGGCTTCTTCAGGAATATTGGTTAGAGGAAATAAGATAATTATCCCAGCTTGTCTACAATGATGAGTTATTGACTTAGCTCATGAAAGTCATAGAGGTATATCTGCTAAAAAAAACTTTTTAAGAGTAAAACTATTGTTCCCAAAGCTGGATCAACAAGTGGAACAAATATTTCAGTCATGTCACATATGCCAATGTACCTCAAGAGAAAAAGTAATGGAAGAACTACACATATGGGAACTGCCAGATGCTCTGTGGGTTAATGTGTCAGCAGATTTCTATGGACTTTTAGACTCAGGACATTATCTGTTGGCCATAATAGATGAATATTCATGATTCCCTATTGCAAAAGTAGTATCATCAACATTGGCAACAGTAGTGCTCCCGGTTTTGAATGACATTTTTTTAACTTGGGGAATACCTAGTATACTGAAAAAAGATAATAGTCCTCCGTTTAGTGGTAATGAATTTCAAAAATTCATGAACTATCTAGCAATTGTGCATCGAAGAGTAACCCCTATGTGCACCCAAGCTAATGGAATGGTGGAAAGATTAATGGTCACCATTTCAAAGGTTGTGTGGGAAGAGCGAAACTGTCACAAATATCAATAAATCAAGTGTTATGTCAAGAATTAGGAGACTACAGAAACACTCCACATACATCTACTGGAAAGTGTCCTTCAGAGTTAATGTTTGGTCAATCCAGACATAATCGCCTACCACATTTGCCAGTAAATCCACCAAACATTCACAATGAAACACTAAAGAAAGACAAAGAGGCAAAGGAAAGAGTGAAATACTATGCAGAGAGTAGAGCAAGATATCAAAATCAAGAATATCAAGTAGGTGATTTAGTAATGGTTCGTCAACAACAACAAAGAAGCCACAAAGTAGATTTCATCCAATGCCTATAGAAATAACAAAAGTTCATGGAACAGCATTAACGGCGGGAAATGAGAGCAGGACAATAACAATAAGACATTCTTCAGGAAAGCTAATCTAAATGTTGAGCTTAAATGCACCAAATACTCAACAAGACAATTAAACAGAAAATCTGAAAGAATTTCAAAGAAACCCGACGTATAATTGAACATTGCTAAATGTGTTTTAAAAAAAAAATCTCCTTTTAAAAAGGGGGAGGGAGGAGAAATGTAATGATATGTACATTATGATGTAAGATAAGAATTGTATGAGGAAGGCATTCTAGGATGGAAGGGAAGGGGTCTTTCAAGGGAATACACGTTCAGTTATGACTAGGGACTTGGGGAGAAAAGGAACTGATCTGCACATACCAAAAAAGCAGTCAAGAACGAACATACTTGGTGTCTGGAGTAAGTTATTATACAATAAATGTCTGAGCTGGGTGAAAGCTACACATTGTGTATTTCCTCTAGACAGCCACAAACACGGGCAGGGCTGGGTGTGACAGAGGATTCATCTGCATTCATCTGCATTCTGAAATGGGCGAGGTAACTCACACATAAATATGAATAGGCTATGTCCTGTCCTCACACAAAGGGGCTGCATACCCCTCACATATACTCATTACACAAAAGAACACAGCAGAAATGCCATTTTTTTCCACATGCACATCTATAACCTTTGTTCGTCGGAGAGTAGTTTCACCGGATTTTGGTATGTTGTGGAGCTCTCCAAGCATAAGAACTTCCTCTGCCGGTAGGAGGCTGAATCAACTCTCAAGGTGGAGCAACGTCCCACCTGAGGTTTAGGCACACAATGCACAAAATGCCGAGGCACACAAAGAAGTCCAGATACTGTGCAACTGGTTTCAACCAACCAAATATGCAAAAAGGAAGTCCGTAAAGCAGTCTCTATTTTCCTTGGTAAATCCTTTATTTCATATCAAAACTGATTTCCGAAACAGGCAGCCGGTACATGTTTCATACGAAATGATTTTCTCATGGCTACGCTCAATAGTAAAACTTTCAGTACTTCAAGCTTTTCTTTCGTATATAAAGTACCACACCAGTATTGTGAGTGTACTTGTAGCAGAAAGAATCGGTAGAATTTGCTTCCGCTACATTTTGTATATATTCGAACAGGTCTTGATACACCTGCATTCAAGGCCAGTCTGCAAAGTAAACAGTCCCGACGACAAGGAAAATAGAGACTGTTTTATGAACTTCCTTTTTGCATATTTGGTTGGTCGAAACCAATTGTACAGTATCTGGACTTCTTTATGTGCCTCTGCATGTAGTGCATTGTGTACCCTCACATATAGCCTGGCAAACAGGACTGGATTAAAAGAGATCCTTGTGCACTTCAGAGAAATCCTTTAAAGACTCCTCCTTATTCAAAGGCAATTTTGAGTAAGTACCAGGGCTCTCACCCTACCAAATCAGTAAACTACTGGACCTGGAAAGAACTCTGCTGGAGTAAAGACTTTGGTGCTGAAAGGATTGCCGCTTTGCTGTGATTAACTGTTCTGAGGAACTGTGTCTCTGCTTTGCTGAGCTGCTCTGCTGCTTACTAATCTCTGCCCTGCTGAGGATAAGGACTGGACTCATCTCATTTGAACCCAGAGTGACTCCAAGGGCTTACTGGCTTGCCTCCTGTTTTCTGAAGTCTCGGGGACACAAAAGACTTTCTGCACTGCTGCTGGACCCTGCTATCTTTGAGTACTACCCTTGCCTGAGGTGTCCCCTCCAGTCCTGGGCCTCAGAAGTTGTTTCTTCAGCTGATTACTGCAAAAAACGACATTGCCTAGACTGCATGAGAATTTCCAATGCATTAGCTGCCGACGCAGAAGCTGCTCGATGACAAATCAATCAAGGATTTTGTAGAGCGCCCTACTTACATGTCAGTGTCTCAAGGTGCTGGGGGGAGGGGGGATTTCGGACATCTCCAGCTCATCTGAAGAGTCAGGTCTTGATGGTATTTCTGAATGCTTGCAGTTTGGGGGGTGTCTGATGGTGAAGGCGAGTGTTCATTCAAAGTCTTGGCTGAGATGTAGGAGAAGGATCTTCCTCCCATTCTGGCTTTGCGAATGCGTGGGATTTTGTCTAGGGCAAGGTCCGTGAAGCGGGGGTTCCTCTTGGAGGCGTATAAGGAGATTTTTTCGTTGAGGTATTGGTGTCCAGTGTTGTGGCGGTCTTTGTAGGCGTGTGTGAGCAGCTTGAAAGCCGCACTCTTTTTGACAGGGACCCAGTGGAGGTCTCGTAGGTTGTAGGTGCTGGGTGATGTGGTGTTGTCGTGGGATGCTGAGGATGATTCTGGCAACGGCATTGTGGACGGTCTGGAGTTTGTGGAGTAGAGATTTATTGGTTCCGGCATAGAGGGAGTTCCCGTCATCCAGTCTGCTGATTATGAATGCGTGGATGATGGTCTTTCTGGACTCAGGGATATCCATTTGAAGGTGTTGTGGAGTATGTGGAGGGTGTTGAAAAAACGTGGACGATACAGAGTTGATCTGTCAGTTCATGGTGAGAGAGGAGTCGAGTCTGATGCCGAGGTTGTGGGCGTTGTCCTTGGGTGTGGGAGGGTTGCCGAGGGTGTGAGGCCTCCAGGTGTCGTCCCACACAGAGGTTGAGGATCCAAGGACAAGGACTTCTGTTTTCTACAAGTAGAGCTTCAGACAGCTGCTGCTCATTTAAGATGTGATGTCCTTCATTCCTTCCTGGAAACTGTGTCTGGTGATGTTGGTTTCCTTTGGGAGGGAGAGGATGAGTTGGGTATAATCGGCGTACGATACTATGCTGAGTCCCTGTTTTCTGACAATGGCTGTTAGTGAGGCTAAATACATGCACTTGCTATTACTGTATGGTTAGTCGAGCCACCTGATCCCCTGATAACTGATGTGGTTTGCGGCCCTTTAACCCTTCCTAACCTCTACATTGGACTGGCACCTGACTCCACTGCTCCCCCCTCTGAAACGCTGACCCATTCTCCACGTCCCACTTTGCGCTCCCTCTCCTTTACTGTCCCCGCCACCTACTACCATGGCTGACATCACTCCTTGACCTCTGATACCCAGCCCCACAATTTGGTGAAGATCTGCCCAATCTCGCACTCCCTAATTGGGATCCACTTCCCTAGCAATTTGTCATTCATGGTGAGTTTCCCCCACTTACTCCCCTCTGGACGTCCTCACTGCTTGAGTCCCTCCTCCTCCTGCCCTTTCTTACCTTGTACTAGTCAATTGTGCGGCTTCCATTCTTCGCTGGCGCGCATCCCCTCCTCTAACAGTTGCCCCATTACCCATTACTCACTGGTACCGCCCTTGCTCTTTACACCACCCTCCCTTCATCTCTCCCCCCTCTCCCTCCTACTTATTCACCACACATGTCACCTCCCATTCACGTGATCGACACCCAAAACCCTTCACTAACCAGACATGGCCCCAACTCCTGGATCATTCCTTAACCTCCCAATCTTTCCAAAAATGCTAAGAAAAATTTTAAGCATAAAACACTAATCAGACACCCTAAAACCTTAATTGTAGATAATTACCACAGCCTCTCCTCCCCCATTATAACCAATTACATCTTCTACTCGAAGCGCCCTTCGAAATGGAAGAATATTTTCTTACGCCACCTCCCAGTCTCGAAAACGTACAAAATCCCCTACGGATTCAAACTATCCACCTCTTCCTCTCCAACCTTCCCTGGGAATATCGACATGTCCATCTTCAAAACAGGCAACATCCTCATACAAGCATCGGAACATCACCTCACCATTTTTGAACTTCATTTCAGCACTTTATCCTTCAAACTATCCAACTCTCCTCCAAATCCCACTCCCACTCCACCACAAGATCTCCGTGCTCTTCCCTCCTTTCCCTATTGTAGCCCTTCCTTCCTCAGTTAACTCTAACCTTACCGATGCCCCCAGTGCCTCTACTCCTAATCACTCACTCTCTCCCGATGTACCCCCTCAGGACATCATCAGCCCACTAGACATCTCCCCAACTCCCTCGCTTGCCAATAATTTTACCCTCATCTACTCTAATAACCTGTGCCCCCAAACTCCAAATTCCATTTCTAACCCCTCCCCAACTACCCGTGCCCTCCATATTGCTCTTCCCTCTATTTGTCCTTTTTCCCCTACTTCATCCTCTTAGTCACTCTATTCCCCCAAACTCTGATGGTACCTCTCCTCCCACCCCTCTCGTCCTCTCCTCTTCCCCTCTTTCCCCTACTCAAGCCTCTACTTCTAACCAATCGCTCTCTCCTGACTCCCCCCTTGACACCCCCTAATACACCCTTCACTACCCCTGCCCCTTCCGCTCCCCAGCTCAACCTTCTTACCCAAACACTCATCAACATTGACCAAAATATCTCTACCTTAGTGACTGAACTCTCTCTACTTGGAGAGGATTATAAACAACTCATATCCCTCTACCCCAGGACCCCCCACTTTACTTCTACTTCTCCCTTCTCTGGCTTTCAAAAGGTCCGTTACCCCAAACACTGGAGTACTACTCCCCTCCGCTGCCGTACTCATAGGCATCATCGCACATTGAACTGTCTCTTGAACGCTGACCTCTCTGCCCTGTGCAAGTCTTACCTTCCTTCAACACCGCCTAAGGATTTCTCCCCCCTCACTCTCTCATCCCAGTTATCCTGGGGACTAGTGGAATCCCCCTCTCTCCCAGCTCCCCCAGACTCCCCCCTCAACGTTCCACCATCCACTCCCGCTCTCCCCACAAAACCAACCCTAATCCCCTAACCTGTATGCTTGTTAACAACCACTCGACTGTTTGCCATGCATCCGAAATCTCTAACCTGCCTTCACCACCACCAAAGGATCTCTCCCCCCTCACTCTCTCATTCCAGTTTTCCTGGGGACTCGTGGAATACCCCTCTCTCCTAGCTCCCCCAGACTCCCTCCTCAACGTACCACCATCCACGCCCGCTCTCCCCCCAAAATTAACCCTAATCCCCTAACCTGTATGCTTATTAACTGCTGTTCAGCCGTTTGCCATGCATCCGAAATCTCTAAAACCATCCTGAGTGAAGCTATTGATATCACCTTCCTCACTGAAACATGGTTGAATTATCACTCATCACCCATCCTTGACCTACTCTGCCCCCCTGGTTACTCTATCATCAGAAAGGACAGACCAGTGGGGAAAGGAGGGGGAATAGCTATAATCTTTAAAAAACAACTCCAACTCTCTCTTGCCAAGAATAGTGACTACTCAACTTTCGAATTCTTGGGTGCCAAACTCAAAGTTCAAGGTGCTCCCCCAATTCGCCTACACAATATGTACCACCCTCCTGGCGACAATCCTCACTTTGTAGATGAATTATCTGACCTTCTTACTCAATCCTCCCTCTCTAACTCCAAAAATCTCTTCCTTGGAGATCTCAATCTCCACTGGAATGAACCTTCTTTATATTTTCCTAGAGATGAATGATCTCAAACAACTCTGCCTTTCCCCAACTCACTCTAAAGGCGCCATTCTTGATGTCATCATCTCTAACAATGACCTGGCCTCCCTTTCCAACATCATCCCTATTGACTGGTCAGACCACCACCTCATTCTTTTCACAATCTCCCCCTCGGCCCCGATCCCCCCACCTAAAAACACCAAAACTGTGAAATTAACCAGAAACTTTAATCTTATCCCCCCACGAGTATTAGAGTCCAAACTCCAAGCTCAACTTCGCCTCACCCCTCTTTCTCTTAACGCCAATGAGCTCACCGAGCATTTCAATAAATTGGTCTCTGATGTTCTAGACCATATTGCCCCACCTAAACTAAAAACTCAAAAAATATCCCGTCTAAATCTTGGTTTAACTCGGACCTCAACACAGAAAGACGTGCTCTCCGAATGTCCGAAAGAACCTGGAGACTACACCCTTCTCCCTCCCATCTTTCCCTTCTGATAGCTGCCAGATCCTCCTACAAGAAATACATCTTTAATCAAAAGGCAGCTTTTTTCCACTCGCAACTCTCTAGTGCCAAAAATAGACCCAGAGAACTGTTCAACATTGTTAGAAAACAAACCTCCGCTCCCACCCTTAAGCTTGCGGCCTCCACTACCAAATGTGAAGGAATCGCTAACTACTTCTCTGAAAAAATTGCCAAGATT
Source organism: Triturus cristatus (assembly GCF_964204655.1). Classification (NCBI taxonomy): domain Eukaryota; kingdom Metazoa; phylum Chordata; class Amphibia; order Caudata; family Salamandridae; genus Triturus; species Triturus cristatus. The sequence continues at coordinate 78,032,842 of NC_140581.1, forward strand.
GATCTATCTTTCGCTCAAATTCAGACCCCTCTCAACCGTCAGGGTACCCCGGACACCACCCCTGTACTCCCCACCTTATCCATCCTGCCCCCTGTTTCATCCCCACACCTTCTTGCCGCAATCACACCTGAATCCAACCCTTCCACCAACAACTTAAAAACAAAGCCTTGTGGCATAATTTCCTCCCTGACTCCGAACTTGAAGTCTCTAATATCTGGTCTAAACTAAAACCGTCATCTCACACAAAAGACCCTCTCCCTTCTAACCTTGTCCAAGATCTTAAACATGTCATTGTCCCATACTGGACCAATATCATCAACTCCTCCCTTACCTCGGGTTGTGTCCCTGTATCCCTCCAACTTGGTCAAATCACCCCCATTCTCAAAAACCCTAAAGCTGATCCTGATGACCCTAACAATCTCCGCCCTATCTCCAACCTCCCCCTCCTCTCCAAAGCCCTTGAAAAATGTGCCCTACTCCAATTGGACAAACACATTGACACTTTCAACCTTCTGGACCCTCTACAATCTGGCTTCCGTAAAGGCTGTAGCACTGAAACCGCATTGCTAAAAATAGTCGATGACATGCACCACGCCCTGGATAAGGGTGAGTCCTCCCTACTCATTCTCCTTGACCTCTCTGCTGCAATTGACACAGTCAACCACACAACCTTACTGAACACACTCAAATGTCGGTGCAGCCTTAATAGCCCTGTCCTTAACAGGTTCACTTCCTATTTTCAACATTGATCTCAACAAGTCAAAATCCAACATTGTCTCTCAAACCCTTCTCAAGTCTCACTTGATGTCCCCCAAGGTTCTATTCTCTCTCCTGCACTCTTCTACCTTTTTATGGAACCCCTCACTGCCATTCTAAAACAAGCCGAAATTAACTACCACCTATACGCCGATGACACTCAACTATACTATAAAATTAAATCCCATTCTGATGTCCTGTACCTAAATAACACCCTGATTTCGATCCAATCCTGGTTCCACTCCAATCGTCTCAAACTCAACCCTAATAAAACTGAAATTCTTATTTTCTCCCCTAAAAACAATTCACTCCCTATACAATCTTGGATCTCTGACCTCAATGCCCTCAACTACCCACTCTCCTTATCCAAATCTGTCAAAACTCTGGGCATCACCTTTGATAATAAGCTTACTCTCAATTCCCATATAAAAAAACTCAGCTAAAGGAGCACTTTGCACACTCCACCAGCTTAAAAAAATTAAACCATTCATCCCTGCTGAAGATTTCAAATCAGTAGTCCAATCCCTAGTCCTCTCGAAAATTGACCACGGCAATGCTATCCTTTCCGGAACCCCCAAAGTCCACCATGTCCCCCTCAAAACCATACTCCACCTTGCGGCCAGACTTACAACAGACACTAGATGTTTCGACAGCATCACTCCTGCCATTAAAGTCCTTAAATGGCTTCCTCTCGAAGGCAGATCAGCCTACAAAATTGCCTGCATTACACACAAAGCCCTTCACCTAAAGTCCCCAATCTACCTCTCAGGTAAACTCAAAATAGCGGGCTGCTCCCGTCCAATGAGAAGCACCAACACTCTCCTCCTCGTCCCCCCTCTGCAAAAACAGAAAGCCTCTCAATCTCGTTCCTTCTCTGGTAATGCTCCCAACACATGGACCACCCTCCCTATTGATTCACGCTGCAACCCCTCTTACTTCAGCTTCAAAAAATACCTCAAACTCTACCTGCTTAATAAATATTAAGGCCCTTAAATCTTCTCTCTTCCCGCATGCTGCTCCCTCTCTCTCCTTCCCACCTATCCACCACCACTGCCACCCCCTTTGACTTCTCTTCTCCTTCTACCCTACCCTTTCTCCCCTTCCCCCTCTCTCTTCCCCCTCTCCCTTACCCCATCCCTCCACGCCTTCACCCCTCTGTTCGCTCCAAACCTCCTCCCTACATACACTGACCTTGTAGTTCACCTCTTGCTGCTGAAAAAACATGTATACTCATTATATCCTATTCTGCAATAAATTCCCTCCATCACTTATTTACCAACATAAATCTTATGTTTATTATGTTCCCCATACTGATATTGTGTGATTACCGCTCTTTTTTACTGTATTATTTACTTTACGATACTTTTCAACTGTTTTATCTTCATTTTTGTGAAGCGCTCTGATACCCATGGGTGTGGCCAGCGCTATATAAAACCTATCTAAATAAATAAAAATAAATAAATAAATGTTAAAGAGCGCGGGAATGACGGAGGATCCTTTGGTTACTGATTCTTTGAGTTAGGCCGGCGAGGAAGGAGCGAATCCAGTCTAGGGCAGTTTCCTGTATGCCGGTGTCTTGGAGTCTGGTGGCTAGTGTGCGGTAGGAGACAGTGTCGAAGGCTGCTGACAGTTGTAGTAGAATGATGGCTGCCGTGTGGCCTTGGTCGAGCAAAGTGCAGATGTCATCCGTGGCAGCTAGTAGGGGGTCTCGGTGTGTGGTTGTTGTGGAATCCGGATTGAGAAGTGTCGGGGATTGAGTTGGATTCTATGACGTTTGTGAGCTGATTTTTGATGATCTTTTCGGCGAAGGGTAAGAGAGCGATGGGTCTGTAGTTCTTGAGGTCCGTCAGGTCAGCAAAAGTCTTCTTGAGGAGGGGTTTGACTTCTGCGCATTTCCAGTCATCAGGAAATGTGTCTGTTTGGAGGGTGTAGTTAATTGTACTTTGTAGTTCAGGTGCTGTGGCGGAGGCGGCCCTGTGGAGATGTGTGGCGGGCAGGGGTCATTGGGAGCTCCGGAGTGTATGCTCCTCATAGTCTTTGAGGTGTCTTCTGTGGTGACAGGGGTCCAAGCGGTGATGGTCGGCTGGGTGGTGTTGCTGGTGGCTGGTGTTGTGTTGGTGTGTTGGTTCTGTTCTGTGAAGCTGTCGTATAGAGTCCTGATCTTGTGAGCCGAGTTTGTTGCAGAGGTCCTGGGCGGGAGGGACATCAGAGGTTTTGCTGGGGGGTTTGGTGAATTCTTGCATAATGCTGAAGAGTTCCATGGAGTTGTGGGAGTTGGAGAGGATTCTGTCCTGGATGAAGTTCCTCTTCGTGGATCTGATGAGTTGGTGGTGTTCTGTCATGGCGGTCCTGTAGGCGGTGCATGCTTCAGAGGTTTTGCTGTTCCTCCAGTCATCGGTACAAAGGGGGTGGTGATGGACGGAGCATCAGAACCAATCAAACACTCACACCCAGTCAACAGATCTGGGTTTGATCCATCACCGTTCTTTAGCCCACTCTTCCACCCCAGTTCAGACATGGCCATATGCAAATCAGTCTGACCCTGTGCCTCATGGGAACAGTCCAGCCCGAACTGCCAAGCCATGCCTTCCCTGGACCGGAAACAAGCTTCCTAGGACCGGTTTCTGGCATTTCAGCCGTCTTCAGCCAGGCTTGCTTGAATCCAGTGGCAAAGTGAGCAAGGGACTCACGTCTGAGCATACCCTGCCAACTTATGGCGAACAAAGCGGTACAAAGGGGGTGGTGATGGACGGAGCATCAGAACCAATCAAACACTCACACCCAGTCAACAGATCTGGGTTTGATCCATCACCGTTCTTTAGCCCACTCTTCCACCCCAGTTCAGACATGGCCATATGCAAATCAGTCTGACCCTGTGCCTCATGGGAACAGTCCAGCCTGAACTGCCAAGCCATGCCTTCCCTGGACCGGAAACAAGCTTCCTAGGACCGGTTTCTGGCATTTCAGCCGTCTTCAGCCAGGCTTGCTTGAATCCAGTGGCAAAGTGAGCAAGGGACTCACGTCTGAGCATACCCTGCCAACTTCGTACTGGGGTGAATGTATGACATTGTTCTGCATTCTGTCCATCAATTGTTGTTTTTGCATTTGTCACCCCGAGTGGGAAGGGTATGCTCAGACGTGAGTCCCGTGCTCTCCATGCCACTGGAATCAAGCTATCCTGGCTGACGAGGGCTGAAAGCCCGAAACCGGTCCTAGGATGCTTGTTTCCAGTCCAGGGAGGACCTGGCTTGGCAGTTCGGGCTGGACTGTTCCCATGGGGCACAGGGTCAAGACTGATTTGCATATGGCTGGGTTCAAACTGGAATGGCATGGCGAGCAAAAAAACGATGGATTTAGGCCCCGATCTCTGTACTGGGGTGAATGTATGACATTGTTCTGCATTCTGTCCATCAATTGTTGTTTTTGCATTTGTCACCCCGATTGGGAAGGGTATGCTCAGACGTGAGTCCCGTGCTCTCCATGACACTGGAATCAAGCTATCCTGGCTGACGAGGGCTGAAAGCCCGAAACCGGTCCTAGGATGCTTGTTTCCAGTCCAGGGAGGACCTGGCTTGGCAGTTCGGGCTGGACTGTTCCCATGGGGCACAGGGTCAAGACTGATTTGCATATGGCTGGGTTCAAACTGGAATGGCATGGTGAGCAAAAAAACGATGGATTTAGGCCCAGATCTCTGTACTGGGCTGAATGTATGACATTGTTCTGCATTCTGTCCATCAATTGTTGTTTTTGCATTTGTCACCCCGAGTGGGAAGGGTATGCTCAGACGTGAGTCCCGTGCTCTCCATGCCACTGGAATCAAGCTATCCTGGCTGACGAGGGCTGAAAGCCCGAAACCGGTCCTAGGATGCTTGTTTCCAGTCCAGGGAGGACCTGGCTTGGCAGTTCGGGCTGGACTGTTCCCATGGGGCACAGGGTCAAGACTGATTTGCATATGGCTGGGTTCAAACTGGAATGGCATGGTGAGCAAAAAAACGATGGATTTAGGCCCAGATCTCTGTACTGGGGTGAATGTATGACATTGTTCTGCATTGTATCCATCAATTGTTGTTTTTGCGTTCCTCCAGTCATCAGCACATGTGCTTGGATTTTCGGAGGACCGTGGTGAACCAGGTAGCTTTCGTGGTGCGCCTGTCCATCAAAGTTCCAGAGGTGGACGAGCATTTTAGCGCAGTCGGCGATCCATTTGTGGAGTTCGTTGGCTGCAGAGTTGGTGGTGGTCGTGGTGGGTGGAGGAGTGTGGCTGAGGGCGGAGTTAAGGTGCTCTCCAGTGATCTTGCTCTAGTTTCTGCATGCGGGGCATGGCGTAGACTTGTGTGCGGTGAGTTTCGAGAAGGAGAAGTTGACACAGTGCGAGTCCATCCAGAAGGGCTGCGTGGTGTGACTGAAGTGAATGTTGTTTCCTGCTGTGAAGATGGGGTTGAGGGTGTGGCCTGCCTTGTGGGTGGGGGTGGTGACGAGCTGCTTCAGTCCGATGTTGGCGAGGTTGTCCAGGAGGGTGGTGGAGTTGGGGTCGCTGAGGTTGTCGAAGAATCCACAGCATGTGTGGCTCGACATAGATACAGAGGCTGCTCAATGAGGAAGCTTTGCATTGATTTCAACAGAGCCAGCGATTATGTGGAACCCTTTTTGTGCAGCTCGACGATGATGCAGTACACTCTCAATGTCGATGAAAGCTCCATTCAAGGTATTTCTTCAGCGGGACCTGTCTGGGTCCTGTAGCCGACCTGCCCTCTATTGTGGTGAGCCTAAAATTGTATCTCTACACTGGTCCCCCATGATCTCAAGTAACCTTTTGACCGCTACTGATTTCTAAGCGGTGTTTTCATATTTCGACTTCTACATATTGGATTTTCGTTTTTTGGTCTTGTTTAATCAAATACATATTATAAACCTATGTGGAGTATTTGTGTGGCATTTTCTTTGAGCTACTGTAATTTAAGTGTTATACAAATACTTTACACATTGCCTCTTAAGTTAAGCCTTACTGGTCTGTGCCAAACTACAAGAGGGTGAGCACAGGTTAATTTAGGTGTGTGCATCTAACCTACCCTGACTAGAGTGGCGGTCCCTACTTAGACGGGGTGAAAACCTGGAAATACCCCAGATGATACAGAACTCAGCTGCCAGACTCTTCATAAACCATCCAGACAACTGTGCTCCACCCCGCTGGCCCTTGCAAGCAGTCCCTGTATCCGCCAAAGGCACAATGGAGGACGCTCCTTCTACTACCTAACTGCCAAATCAAGGAATGACCTTTCCCTCCACCTCTAAACAGCACCCTCACTCCTGAAATTTATAAATGGACTTAAGAACTGGCTCTTCGACTGATCCCAGCAAAAACATAGCACCTGAATACACTTGTGGGTGATTAGCAGCACTCTATTAATTTGGATTGATTGATTGTACACCGTAAAGCCCAAATTTTAATTACCTGTAATCAAATTAAGACCAAGGTTAGTTTCAAACCCAACTTTCATCACTAGTATAGCAATAATATTCAAGAAATTCTTACAGAGCTACTGGAGATTATATGGAATTTGATGACATTTTCTTGACAGTCACCATGGGGTATTCAACATTGCAACATTCTGCTGTTGAACCTATTCCAAGGTGTGAAAAAATATAACATTATAAGGCACCAGCAAAGGACACACATTTGAGTGAAACCTTCTCCAACAGTCACCTAGTAATCCAGGAACATAGATTCTGATTAGTGTAATTAAAAATAAATGAAAACTGTTGATGAAATGCTATACAACTATTGTGGATGTTTAATAAATAGGTAATCAGATGATTTCTGTTGCTTTATAGATTTAACTGTCACAAACAATAGGCATCCATTTACAGGGATAATTCTCAGAGAATATTCCAAAGACGGCAGAGTAACCATGACTAGAATACACTCCACAACACCAGAGTATCTCACATCCTTTCCCTATCCTCTAGTCCCCTCATTCTGGTCCTAAAATTAGAGAAGGTTACCTGGTAGAGTAAACTAGGGTGAGCTGGATTCTTTGTCACTTCTGCATAAATTGTATATGCAGAATAGTTAACTAGTCATTTACACTCTGTGCTGGTTTATCTGTAGTCAATGATAACACTAGTGAGTCATAGATTAGATTGTCCCAGGAAACAGGAGCTTTTTTTTTTTTTAAAAAAAAGAAGAGTATAAGATGACATCTTTCATCGTATAAGATAACATTTTAATGAAGTAGTTTATATAGACAATATATAACAATTAAAAACAGTTGGGGTTATTCACAAAGGTAATTTATGCTTGTGAGTAATTTGCACAAATAATTTGTTATGTTATGTTATGTTATGTTAAACTTTTATTTCTATAGCGCACGGCTACTCCGTGGAGTGTCCCGGCGCTTTACTCTAGCATTCCCTCATGGAGATGATAATGCTTCCTCATCTGTTATATTATTTCACCACACTCCTGGCTATTCCTCACTGCACGCTTTCATGACCTACAGCAGCTATTGGGGGATCTTCTCTGGCACTGTAGCAGACACAGAGTGGCTTGTGCTAAGCTACAGCTCCTACAGAAGACCTAATTCAATATTAATTAAATAGTTTTGCGCCATTTTTTTTCTTTTAGTCTACATTTAAAATAAATATATAAAATGAATGTACAAAAATATTTAACATAAAAAAGAGTATTGATTTATTATTAACTTTAATAAACGTTTTTTTCATTTTTTTTTAACTTTACCATAGGAGATTTCCCCTTCTTGGTCTTCCCCAAATCCCAGTAATATATACACCCCTTTTCAACATTTAAAATAAGTATATAAAATGAATGTACAGTAATATTTAACATAAAAAAGTGTATTAATTTATTATTAACTTTAATAAAAAAATGCCTTTTCTTTACACCTTACCATAGGGAGATCTCCACCTTCTTAACTCTCCCAAAACCATAGTAGTATATACGCTTCTTTTCTAATGTGTGAGGCTCTCCCTATAAAAATATAGTGATTGAGGTGGGGACTTACACTAATAGGTTTATGAATAGCATTTTGCGGCAGTTTAGTAGTAGCATAGTAGTACTACTAAATGTTCTATACAATGCAGTTTATTAATAGGGCTCATACATGCAACTTCATGGGAATAATTGATAAGCCTCTTGTAAATTAATAACCAAAAATATAAAATAAAAAGTGGCATACTATATATTATTTACTCCAAGAGGTTAAATTATAGTTGGAAAAATGAAATAACATTCATAAACTGTGTAAGTAAAACCTGTACAACCATATGAGTATCTAGAAGAAACAGTACCGGACTTGATGGCATACAGACTTTTTAAAGAGAAACATCACAATAAAAGTCATGTCATCTAATCAATTGTTTGTCTAGACAATCAGATATGTTGACAATGTTCCAAACCTTTCATCATTAGTGGGCCATCATCAGGACAAATGTAAGTAGACTATTAGCACAGTGTTCTACAAGTAAATAAGAATAGATCTGTTAATAAAAACACCTATAATCTGTAAACCTGAATGACTGTGAAAACAAAAGGTGGTGCAAATGTATCCAAAAAGTTGCAGTTATTAACAGTCAGGGTAACCGGTCCCAAGGGAAAAATAGATTACAAAGTTCAAATAAAAAGAAAACAATTAATATGATGAAATATATGTGGCAAAATAAATGATGGAGAATAATCATCACCATTCCATCTTAAAAAATCAGAAATCATAAGCAAGCCTGGGCGTAGTGGGCATAGTGGGGCTACATGGAGCAGCGCGTAGTGAGCCCAAATCTACGCACACTCGCGCCCTCCGCGTAGCCCCACTAAGTGCCGCCCGCCCGCCCTCCTTTTAAAATTATGTAAACTATGATAAAAACATTAAATATAATGCCTTACCTGCAGCGCGGCGTCTCGGGGGCTCCCTCTTCCTAGTTGACAACTTCTTTTCACAAATGCGCATGCGCGGACGCCCGCGCATGCGCATGTCTTGCGAGAAATGCGCGGGCGTCCGCTAATGCGCATTTCGGCAGGCATGCGGCAGGCAGCTCTGCTTCGCCCTGGCGTGTGCGTAGCGCTGCCTGCTATGCCTACTTCGAAAACTGCGAAGCAGGCAGCGCTACGTACACTTCGTGGGCGAAGCGGAGTACTACGCCAGGGGTTAATCATAAGTAACATATCGAAGCGTAGCCTAGGAAGTCAGTAATGAAAAATAAAGTAATTTTATTCAATTGTCAAGTCAAGTCAAAAGCAATGTTTATTTAGACCATAGTCTTAAAACAGCAATAAACAACAATTAAAATAATAAGTCAATGCAATTTCATCAGTAATTCCATATGAATAGGTAACCTTTACACAAAGAATTTACAACTGGAATATCCCACATTAAATGACACAATAACATAATTTCCTAATATGAATCTATCAGTACGACTCCATTAAAATTAATGCAAATTCGAGTTAATGTACATTGTCTAGTTAATAAATAAATACATATTAATAGCATTCAGCCTATAGGATCACCAAAAATACGTACATTTTCCCTAAAAACTTTTTATGGCCTTCATATAATTTCCAATTGTGATTACAATCTCGAGATTAGGCATATCTGTAAGTAAATCTACCGCCTGGGCTCCTGACGACGTATCGTGTTTTAAAAACAATTGTGCGTAAAATTAATTTACGCTGGACTAAAACTGCTGCACAGTCTAATAATATGTGCAAAATATCGCTTTTTGTTCCCAGGATACATTTACAGATTCCATCAGGCTGGATCCTTTCTGCCTTTATTTTCTCATTTGCCAACCAAGGATTAATGCCAGTTCTTAGTCTTAAAATTTCACATCTAAGCCAATTATTTGGTAGGGTGTCCAGCTAAGGGTACCAGGATTCCTTCAACCAAGAAGCCTTCATAAATTGTACCGATTTTTTCGTACCCAAGTACTCCAAGTCTACCCTTCTGGACGATTCCTGGCCTTGTGATCTAAGTATACCCTTGGTAAATTCTGCCTGCAGTGATTGTTGACAGATTCTCACCTTAAAGTTCTCACCACCCATATGCAATTTCTTTCTCCTTGGCCCATTTTAAACTACTTAGCTGAATCTCATTTCTGCACCAGTGTGAGACCTTCTGTACCGCCCCGGGATCCTGGCGTTTCCAGAACCTTAGCAAATTCACTTGAGCCTGTACAATCCATGATGTTGTTCCTAGCTCAATTCTAATGGCCTGGATCATTGCTGAGCCTGGGAACGACAGCAGGGATTTTAAACACTTCCCTTCCTCTAAGTCCCAGTCACTTTTACCACTTAGGTAAAGGACTTCTGCTCCATACAGTACTTGAGAGGGAATCATTGCTCTATAGGCCTTTAACAGCGGTCTATGGGACATATCTCTGTAATCTCGATTACATTTTTTCAACCCACAAACCGATGTAAAGGCCTTTGTTTTCTGGGCTTCTAAGTGTGTATGCCACTTTAGAGTACTGTCGGAGCAGACCCCGAGGTATCGGTCACGATTTCTAATTTTAATGGGCCTAAAAAACAACTAAAAGTAGGGTCTCTTTTCCCAAACCATAAAACTTTTGTTTTGTCCACATTTACACTAAAAAACTTTGTCACACTGTACTCTCTAAAAACATTTAGCTTCCTTTGGAGGCCTAGCTCGGTCTGATCAAAAATTGCCAGGCCTGACAATTTTTTACCATTCATTTTCAGACTGGCACTTCTGTCGACCTCTAAGGCTAAGGGCAAATCTGCAAGGAATATGGCGAAAAGCATGGGGGCCAACACACTGCCCTACCTAAGGCCATTCTCAATCGCCATTTTTGGCGTTAAGGACCCCCCCGTATCCTCAATAATCTGCGCCCAGTTTCCTCTATGTAACTCTTTAATTATAGCCAGAAGACCTTCTGGTATATTATAGTTTTCCAAAGTCTCCCAGAGGCATTTAAGGCCCACTAAATCAAACGCGGCATGGAAGTCAACAAAGCAGCAATATAGCTACCCTTCTTGCTCGATTGACTTCCATGCCACTGCCCATAGTGCGAAGCAGTGGTCGACAGTGGAATGGCCTTCCTAGAATGCCACCCAGTTCTACCGGCACAATCGATCACTGCTCTACCCAATCCTCAAATCTACCTAATATTTTTGCGAATACTTTTTCCTCAATGTCTAATAAGTTAATTAGTCTGTAGTTTTTCAGGGCTTTCATGTCAACCTTCTTGTACACCAGTCTAATTACTGCTCCCTTCCAGTTCTTAGGAATTTGTCCACAGTCTAAATGACTAAAAACACGTGGGACAGCAATTCAGCCCACCAGTTCAACTGAGACTTTATTATAATGGCTGGGAGGTTATCAGGTCCTGCAGCCCTGGTTAGCTTAGGCTTTTTTATCGTATTCATCACGTTCGCTACCGAAAAGTTCCTATTAAATATTCCATTAACCCACTCCAATACAGCGGCTCTCCATGCTCAGGTGCACTACAGGAGGTATACAATTCCTTCAGATATTCCACCCATGCGGCCTCTTCTACTACGCAATTCATAGCCCCCACAGGGTGTTCTGCTGCTGCCTGTATCAGTTTCCAGAACTGGCATATATTCTTTGTTTCAATAGTTTCCAACAGGTTTAATCAACATTTTCCTTTTTAAACTCTTTTCAACTACTGATTAACATTTTATATTCTCTTCTCAGTTTTTTGAGATATGAAAGTCTAACCGGGTCATATTTAGCTCTAAGGATTCGTACTTCTCTCCTTATCACCTCTTCTTCTTTAAACATTCTACGGAGAAGCACTTAGCTTGCCTTTCCAGAATTTTTTGTTGGTGTATTGCCCCTGTTTTCTCATTTTTTAATTCAACTCGAAGGCATTGCACTACCTATTCTGTTTTTCTTCAAGCCATTCCAAAATTTTGGCCTCTAACTCTTCCCAAGTCTGGCTTCTGTTGTTATTTTGCCAACTTTGTTATGTATTCGTCTGTTAATCTAGTAGTCACCCGTCTTTGTAACTCTACTTGTTGTGGGATCACTTTGTCTCGTGGGCTCGGGATCACACCTCGGACCTCAAAGTGCAGGGGGTTATGGTCACTGCCTTCCCTTTGGGATACCCTAAACCCCTTTATTAATGCGAAGTTCCAAGCAAAAGTAAAAACATAGTCTATTTGGCAGTTTTGTGAACCTATTTTAAATGTTTTCTTTGCTGGACAATCTGTTTCTGTCCTGCCATTCAGGCAAAATAGGCCCTTTGTTCCTTAATAAGAGGCAACTACCTCGAAACACGTGTCCAGGGATGGCTAACGCATACACATACTGTTCTATTTACATTCTGTGGCATAGGCGTACCCGCCGTCGCCACTACATTTCCCACAGTCCTTTGGGGCAACTTGCTGGTGTGACGAGCGGTGTGCGACCTACTTTTTCACAATTTAAACGGCTTCCTTAAGCCAACGGGCTGACGAGCCTTGAGTCTGCACCTGCGCGCCAGGAGAGGTACTTGACCTGCTTTTAATTACATTTGGCAGTCCACGCGGCACCCCTTTACACTGACCTGCTCCCTGCTGACGAGAGGCAACTACCTCGAAACACGTGTCCAGGGATGGCTAACGCATACACATACTGTTCTATTTACATTCTGTGGCATAGGCGTACCCGCCGTCGCCACTACATTTCCCACAGTCCTTTGGGGCAACTTGCTGGTGTGACGAGCGGTGTGCGACCTACTTTTTCTCAATTTAAACAGCTTCCTTAAGCCAACGGGCTGACGAGCCTTGAGTCTGCACCTGCGCGCCAGGAGAGGTACTTGACCTGCTTTTAATTACATTTGGCAGTCCACGCGGCACCCCTTTACACTGACCTGCTCCCTGCTGACGAGAGGCAACTACCTCGAAACACGTGTCCAGGGATGGCTAACGCATACACATACTGTTCTATTTACATTCTGTGGCATAGGCGTACCCGCCGTCGCCACTACATTTCCCACAGTCCTTTGGGGCAACTTGCTGGTGTGACGAGCGGTGTGCGACCTACTTTTTCTCAATTTAAACGGCTTCCTTAAGCCAACGGGCTGACGAGCCTTGAGTCTGCACCTGCGCGCCAGGAGAGGTACTTGACCTGCTTTTAATTACATTTGGCAGTCCACGCGGCACCCCTTTACACTGACCTGCTCCCTGCTGACGAGAGGCAACTACCTCGAAACACGTGTCCAGGGATGGCTAACGCATACACATACTGTTCTATTTACATTCTGTGGCATAGGCGTACCCGCCGTCGCCACTACATTTCCCACAGTCCTTTGGGGCAACTTGCTGGTGTGACGAGCGGTGTGCGACCTACTTTTTCTCAATTTAAACGGCTTCCTTAAGCCAACGGGCTGACGAGCCTTGAGTCTGCACCTGCGCGCCAGGAGAGGTACTTGACCTGCTTTTAATTACATTTGGCAGTCCACGCGGCACCCCTTTACACTGACCTGCTCCCTGCTGACGAGAGGCAACTACCTCGAAACACGTGTCCAGGGATGGCTAACGCATACACATACTGTTCTATTTACATTCTGTGGCATAGGCGTACCCGCCGTCGCCACTACATTTCCCACAGTCCTTTGGGGCAACTTGCTGGTGTGACGAGCGGTGTGCGACCTACTTTTTCTCAATTTAAACGGCTTCCTTAAGCCAACGGGCTGACGAGCCTTGAGTCTGCACCTGCGCGCCAGGAGAGGTACTTGACCTGCTTTTAATTACATTTGGCAGTCCACGCGGCACCCCTTTACACTGACCTGCTCCCTGCTGACGAGAGGCAACTACCTCGAAACACGTGTCCAGGGATGGCTAACGCATACACATACTGTTCTATTTACATTCTGTGGCATAGGCGTACCCGCCGTCGCCACTACATTTCCCACAGTCCTTTGGGGCAACTTGCTGGTGTGACGAGCGGTGTGCGACCTACTTTTTCTCAATTTCATAAGCTTATGTCTTGACTAGAGGAACCACAATCTGGGAAGGTTGCCACTTTTATATCGTAAGCTTCCAGAATTTCCCTGTACCAAGGGTTTAACTTATTTGGATTCAATTTATGGTTAAAATCACCCATTATTAAAAATATATCAGTGCCGTACTTTTCACTTAAAGTATCCATGTCTTCTTTAAAATGCCCCATCTCTGTCCCATATTCCTCAGGGCCCCCCCCACTGCATGTAAGCATTTATAAGAACCAAATCTTCGTACTTTTTGTCTGAGACCAACAATAATAACCAGCATGCAAGCAACCATTTACATTTTACGCTTAGGGGCGTCACATCCTTCACAACTTTTGTGGACAGAAGGGTCATAATACTGATGGAGCAGGTAATGAAAATCTTTATTTTTGCATGAAGATACTAATTAAAAAATCTACTAATTATAATATTATTAAACTAGTATTGCATGTGTACTAATCAACTTTATTAAAACTCGAATTACATATGGGATTTGCATTTTGCATGGCTAAATAACTCTTATAACTTAAATCTGTACGCATACTAACAAAAGTATATGTGGTAATAGAATACTGCATGTTATATGTTGCTTTTGTGATGTTTGCTTTCCTGATTGGATCGAAAAGGTAAATATAATGGCTTTAAATGTCGCTATATGCTAGATAAATACAAGCACATAGAGAGATTAGCAAGGGGTTAACATTAGGATCACCAATTCCATGAATTAATTATTATTTTGTGTTTGTTTCGCTTAAGTTGGCGTTTAGGCCTAAATCAAAGATGGCCACTGTCACCATACGACAAAGTGGCCATTGTCTCATGAGGCGCGGAGTGAGCTGTGCATGTGCAAGAAATCTCCTAAACCTCTCAGCGATCTCTGCACAGACTGTCCCTGGTCAAGGATGGCAAATGGGATTTTCGCCAAGAAAGGGGAATAATCATCCTTACAGTAAACCGGAACAAGCCAATACTTCGTTAACCAATGACCTCACCCCTCGAACTGTACTGAAAATCTTGGGACAGTGGTCGTACGATCTCAACCAGCCAATCATGACTGCTCTAAAGTTTAAATTTGTATCTTCTATGATTTGTTTTTATTACAAAAGGCTAGTAGAATAGAGAGGGAAGCTACCTACCCCTACCTATAGCAACAACAGCGGATGCCACGTTCGTTGTGACGCTTTTTCTGATGATCCAGATGCTGCCTGATTGTTTGATGACTGCGAACTTTTCCAAAATCTATGGGCTATGATAGATGCTTGCACGGCTTCTGGTCCTTTGATAAATTGGGACTGTAGCGTGCTGAGCAGAGGACTTTGAGCTTTGGCCTGCTCTTCAGTCAATTTACAACAAAATTTGGTTATGCAGAGCCAATGAATTAGAGGACTTCAAATAGCCAGATTAGGTGAATATGATGTTCTGCGATTTGATTTGGATTGATCTAATCTCTAAACTTTGACGAGACAAATGCAAATAATAATCATTCTGAAAATTTAGATAAACCATTATTGATTAACGAGAATTAATGAGTTTGTGGTTATTCCTGAATCTTAAAATGTGTTTTAGCTGGTTCTAAATCACCATCAACCAATCCAACTAAATTGGTCCATTCGACCAAGTGGGAGGAGTGCCTTGATGTTTGAGATTAGGGTTCTGTAGGCAAAGGATGTCAATGTATAATTTGTAAAATAACTTTTCTCTCCATATAGGTTTTAAGGTATTCCCCTCACATGTCCAGCGCTTGAATTACTCATCCCTCCTGTGTGTGCAGACTCGTGAAAGAGACGTGTAAGTGTTGGTGTTATCTTTATTGTTTTGGTTTGGTGATTATTGCCTGTAAATTGCGTATTGATTATTGATTGTGGATAAGAATTGGTTTATGTATTAACACTCTATGTTGAGTCGCGTCGAGTTCTATGGTGTTTGACGGCTTCTGGGATATAGGAAGTCGGAAGTTTGTAATGGTTCCATAGTAGAGCAGAGGTAAGCGCTGCTCTCAGGAAAGACGGAATTGTTGTTGCCCTGTAGGTACACGGGGAAAACGTGTGACGATTGGAGTTGCACGACGCATTGTCTGGGTTCGATTTGGCAACATCGTCGTGTGTTACTGTTAGGGACTTTTCTGTATGAAAAAGGTGTATTGTAGCGAAGGTCACCTGTGAAATTTTGGTCTTAGGTACCAGGAGTCCAGAAGGCACTCTGATTACGCTTATCACTGGAAGGGTAATAGGTGTTCCCTAAGCTTGCTAGAAGGATAAAGTAGAGGAAAGTGCTACTTTATTAACGAGTGTCATAATTCTGTAGTAGGGCAGACTGTTCGCTGCTCTCGGGAAAGACAGAATTCTGTGTGAATGGACTACATTTTCTGTATGAAAGTGCATGAATGAAATAGCATTCAGGTTAATTGTGAAACTCTGGTTTTATTTCTCAGGAGCAGAGCGTCTCCAACTAGGTGTCTTAATTCTAGAGAAACGGTTAGCTAATGCTTGCCAGAAGGGTAAGGTAGAGGGATGTGCTACTTTATCAACGGAAGTAACGATTCTGTAGTAGGGCAGAGGTAAGCGCTGCTCTCGGGAAAGACGGAATTCTTGTAAGAAAGGTCATTAACTATTCTTTTGTTAGCGAAACAGATAATGGTGGCATTTTTATGTCGTTACTAACAGATTTGTAAATCAGAAAGAACGTTAGAAAGTTTGCCGATAAATTTTGTAAAGGAGGGGTCAGCAGAAGCAGGAGTAGTGAGAAAAGCTGACGTCAGAAAGACTGCGCTGGGATTGGCCAGTCAGTAAGAAACGAAGACGCTCCTAATTGGTGCATTAGTGTATGCCGCGCTGAGAGTGGAAAATTACAGGGTGACGTAGGCGCTCCTGATTGGTGCGTTAGTGTGAGTCGCGCTGGGATTGGAGAATTGCAGAAGTGACATAGACGCTCCGGATTGGTGCGTTAGTGTGAGTCGCGCTACGATTGGTTAAAACAACAGAATAGTCGTAGGGAAAATCTAGCGATACACGGAAGAGAAAATGATGTATTACGATCCACCAGAAAAAGAGAAAAAGTCCTAGTTTGGAAAGATCAAGAGTTTATTTAAAAAGGACAAACCGATTGTGACTAGAGAGGGAAAATTGCTTCCCCCACCAAAATCACCTGCATCCTTTATGGCTGCGAAATACGGATATCATACTTGTGTTTGGTTGGACAATTGGGCAAAGTATACAAAAGATGGTGGAGTTTTGGCAATTCCGGAACATGGTTCATTTAATGTAGCGGTTTTGAGAAATTCGAGAGAGAGAATGATGAACTAGAACCGAGACCTAGATCAACACAGTTTGAAGCATTGACAGAATGGGAAGATGAAATGCATGACAGAGAGAGACAGAGAAGTGGCAAAAGGTATAAGTACTTGTTTGGTAGATCATATGGACAGGAGAATCATGATGATAGAATGAGGAGATGGCGAAGTGCAAATATGGCTGATGGTTTGTTCCCTGTGAGACATACTGAAGAAGTTACCAGTAGAAAATGTATGGAAAAGAGAAATATTATCGAGTCAAAAGGATATGGTGTGCATGAATCGGAAGATGATGTTCTTGACGACATGTTTTATAAAAATTCACCCCCTTATCAGTCAGATTCCACCTTATTGACACCAAGTGCCCCAATGAGAGAGACTTCACAGAATATAAAATTTGAATCAGTATTACAAGAGACAGGAAGGAATAATCCTTTTAAAGAATTAGAGCAAACACAACATGGCAAAATGGGTAATGAAAATTCAGCTGAACTAGCGAAAACCACTTTAGAATTAACTGAAAAGATTAGGGAATTAACAAAAAATTTGGAAGCCGTAACTGTTCCTGTAACCATAGGACCTGTAATGCCTATTTTTGATAAACAGAAGGATAGTGAGCATTGTCTGACGATTCCATAAACCAGTAATAAACAAACAGAGAAGCCAGAAAAGAATATAGACAAGAACCCATGGAGACAAACAACAAGTATTTCAGAACAAAGTACGCCTAAAAATTTGACAGTAAATCAAAGTTTGGTGGATAGGATAATAATGACGACAGAATCAGTCCCAGGAACACCAGAGAGATTAGCACAATAAAATACTGAGAAAGATAGTGTAGGGCCTACTTCAGAAGAATTAAGTGAATGGCTAAGGAGTTTGCAGCAAAAAGATAAAGAATCCCAATATATAGATGTGGCTAAGCTGAAGATTGTTTTGGAAGAATTAATAGTAGGGACTATCCCCACGGAAAAGTTAAAAGCCTATCAGGATGAAGAATTGCTATTTTTATGTAAAAGTATAACATGGAGAGCAAGAAACCTACATGAAAGACTAGAAGAGGTGGAAAATGAAATGGGTATAGACTTCGAAAAAGTAAAAGCTTTACAGAAACCATATAGAGTAGATTTTTCCCAAAAATATATTGAAAATCTGAATACCGCAGGAAGAACAACCCGGATCAAAGACATAATCATTTTGTTAAGAAAATAGGGAGATGTAGATAAATGGAAGAGTAGGTGGTTTCGAAAATGAGATGATGCCTCTGACAAAACGTTTGCAGCTTTCCCCGTAAGAGAAAAGGAAAAGGTAGTAACTGAACTGGATGGCAGATAATTTTGCGGAACGTTCAAATGATTTCCTCTTGGAAGCTGTTGCAACTTATTGTGCTTATACCTTGATGGATTGACTTTTGCCCTGCTCATTTCATGGTGCATCCATCGATGTTATATTGTTTCCCCTTTTACATGGTTAATTTCCCTGCAACATCGTTTATAATTGAAATTTCTTTTCTGACTTTTTCGCTTCCCTTCTATGGACTTCCAGTTCATGCCCTTGGTTCCATTCTATCAAACTTGAACTCTGCGTTCTTGAATTTGCGCCCCTAGTGGTTAGTGGTACGAACAAGGGGGGGTGTAGTGATGATTACTATCTCCCTATGTACAATTCTAAGTTAGCACCACCGCGTTAGTTGTTAGAAAGCCATCTTGCCAATTTTGCTGCTTTTGCACGCGACACTGTAGTTGCGTGTTATTAATTGAAAAATGCCTACTCGAGTTTGCTTCACATGAGAACTGTCTGTTGTTTGACATCCTTCACAGTGAGCAGCGAGCTTGTACTGTACATTGTGTACACAAACAGTCTGGGTGACTAGACGGTGCATGTGGTTGTGTGCAGGTTGATCGTCCCACTATTTAGCCATTACATGCACGCAGCTGCAGATACCTGATAGACGAGTGCTTTTCATATTGCAGTGCAGCACGTTTTAGTTTCATTGTGATGGAGAACTTTCGCAGGAGAAGAGACTAGCTGATCCTCTGATGTGATTCCACTGAGCTGATCTGTACGGTGGGGGGTCCCCCATTCAAGCCTAGAGACCTTCTATTAGTCTAATGATACTACTATTAGTTTACTGGCGACAGGAAGGTTGCTGTTTCCACTGTAATTTTCTTATGATTGCTCCTTTCATTGTCTATGATATTGTAAGAATGCTGATGCTTCTGAACTCAACCATTTGTCTGCTTATGTTAGCCACAGTACTGCATCTTAGGACGCGAGGTTCATTGAATGAACTCTTTCAACTTTACCGTGTCTTTGTCTATTCTATTGTGGACTGATCTGAGAATAATGACGAACAGGTATTTCTGATTCCCACCATTCCTGAGAATATTGTACGTCGCTTGTTCTGTCGCTTTCGGTTTAACATGATCCATTTAACCCTGGGACATTTTCCTTAGGCCTGGGCAAAATTTCCGTTCCGTTCGCGGAATTTCAATAATTTGGCATTTCCGCGTTCCGCGGAGAGCGCGGAAATGTCAAAATTTCCGCATTCCGCAGCTTTGCGATAATTTGGTTCTTGCTCGCGCTGTAAAATAATACATTCTTGCGCCCGCGCGATCGCCTTACCTGAATCCCCGCGTTCGCCGACAAGTTTTCCCGACCCGGTCGCGTTCTCCATGAGATGTTGTATTGTTTTAGCCATTTGCGCTGTCTCGCGACAGTTCGCGCCCGCAGTGACGTCATGCGTCGCGCGATCACGTCTTTCTTCTCGCGGTGCATGCACCGCGAGAAGAGTGAAAACAAGATGGCTGCGCCCGCAAGCAACCGCATGGGTAAGTTGGTGAGCCGCGAACACGCAGAAAATACCGCGAACGGGCGGGAAAAAAACTTCTGCATCTTCGCGATATTTCCGCGTGTTTGCGGAGATTTTAAACATTTTCGCGATAATTTGCGAAAGTCGCTTTCGCTAATTCCGCCCACCCCTAATTTTCCTACCTGGTGCACCCCTGAAAATGCTATGCCGTGTAAATGTGACAATTTTTCGATCCAGAACACAATGCACTTTTTTATGTTTTGTGACCACTACATGGCACCTAGGAAGAAATATTTGATCCCAATTCTAAAAGAGGCAGGGTTTATACAGGTTAAACCTGCAATTCTGTACTTACAGCTTTTACAGACCCCCAGGATTATGTTTTATGTCGCTTGTTTTCTAGTGGGGGCTGTTAGGATTAAAAAAAGGATGTTGTTTAATAATCATACAAATATGGTTTTATAATGGTTATACTACAAATATTGTCCATAGGAATTGGCCTCACCCAGAATTGATGTATATAAATGTAATATATAAGTGATGTTAATAGAATGTTTTATTTTACTGACCTCTTTTTAAATATTTTAATATTAGAATTTTTTAGGAAATGATGATTGTATGAAATTGTGTTGTAGTGTCTTCATGTCTTTTTATGATATTTATTTATCGAAATAAAAGTATTTTAACTGACTGACTTTCTTGTTCTGGGTTGTCTATACATTGGGACCGCCGAGCTCAAACTCGGCTAACGAATGGGACACTAAGCTAGTCGGATAAGGGGTTCTGGGTTCTGAGGGGAGTTTGTGGTACACCAAACATGTCTCCTTCGTGCCAGGCACCGCACCCCCTGCCCCTGTCTCCCCTGCTGCCGTCAATGCAGAGTCTGTGGACATTCAGCGCCAGTTGCAGGTTGGTCAGACATCGCTGCTGCGTGTCCTCCATGGCCACACTGCTGACACGGATGGTGTCGTACATGGATGGCATGTCATCAGCGATGTCTGACCAACGGATGTTGCTGAGGTCCATGGACTCGTCACTGATGGCAGCAGTGGGTCTCCTGCAGTGCTCCGTCCCCCCCCTACCCCGGCACCATCTGCACTTCCCACTCCCATGCCTGTCCCATACACACCCAGACGTCCCCATGGACGCACCCCACCAGACACAGGCAACACACCACCAGGGAAGGCCAAGCGCACACCTCCTGTCACGCACACACAGGGGGGAGAAGGCACAGCCACTGGGTCGGGGGGCAAACAGCAGCCACGCTGTCACAGTAGGAGTCCGCAGTCCTCACGACCCACTACCTCCAAAACCACTCCCCTTGGCTCTCCTGCCCAACAGTCAGACAAAGAGTTCTTCATGGCCAGTCTGTCCCTCAGCCCCAGTGTGACACCACCCCGCAAGCGTTTGAGGGATTCCCCGGGCAGGGTAGTTGAGTTTCCCCCCCCTGTCCACACTCTCCCCCAGTTGCGCTGCAACCCATCCCTCTGACCCCCCTCCCTCCTTGGGGCCTGTGGTTCCTTCGGGTGCAGGGGAGACACTGGAAGAGCTTGCGGGCGTGTGCAGCGCCATACTGACCTCCTCATTTGGCACTGCCCCACCCCCTGTGGTGGAGTCGTCCGTCCCTGCACCCACGACACCTACCCATGACCCTCCTGTCCCTGCGGTGCCTGGTTCTTCCCCCCCACATGATGCCCCCCCTTCTGTAGATGATATGGTACAGTGAACTGTGCAGGCAAGCTAGGGGAGACGCGTCCCAACGTGTCCCCTTCCAGGACTTCGCATCTGGCGTGGCCTATGGGCTTGGAGAATAGTGTACTGTAGCTAATTTTCTTCGAAATGCTGAATGTGTTTTTTTGTTTTTCGTTTGTACACTATTGCTTTTCTGGAATTGCTGTTGGTGCTGCTGCTCCCTGAGTTGGGGTGGTGATAATGTGTTGGGTGTCTGAGAAATGTTGTAGTGTGCTGCTCATGGGGTGGACCCTGGTATCTGTATGCCGTCACAAGGTGTCTGCATATATTCTTAGGTCATGTTAGCTCTTACTGCATGGTGACATTGTCCCAAGGTGTGTTCCTTCCGCTGTGGCACCTGATATCTTCCCTGCAGGGTGTTTCCCAATTGTTGTGCTGAGCTGTGTCAACATTTCCTCGGTGTGTGCCACATCCCTTCAACTTTGGCCATGCATGCTCTGCAATGTCTCCACCTGCATCGTTTGTGGCATCCTTGCTGGACACTGTACTTGTGTATGGAGTATATTGACATGACTTCATGTGGACATGTTCCCTTTTACGCACTATGCATGTGTGTACTCCCTGCCTCACACACATGTGTTATGTGTTCTGCAGGGTCTTTGGGCACATGACTGACAATTGTGGGCATTGTATCTGTGTGTACTCCACCCTTTTCCTTCCATGGGAGGCAACAACTTGTTGGCTGCCACGCCACCTGTACATTCCTATCAGTCCTGGAATGTGGGTGACAGTGTGTGTTCCCTTAGGCTCTCTTAGTTTAGTGGTGCTTAACATGAGGATACAGTCTTGTTGCATGATCTCAGTGTGTGTATTGTGCTGCCTCCGCCAGGGGCGGGTATGCATGTGTAATTTGTCATCACACCCACATGTGGTGTGTCATGCAGTGGGGGAAGGACATCCATCCTCATGGGAGTGGGACACTGCTGTCAGTGATGTGTTGTCATGGCACTCTCAACATTGTCGCACATTGTGGATGCCTTCATGCACCCATGGAGTTTAGCTCATCGGAGGATGATGTACACACCCCCATGTCTCTGTCCACTGCTGGGAGTCCTCTGCGCCCACCCCATATGTCTGTCCACTGCTGGGGTCCTCTACACCCACCCCTCATTTGTCTGGGCACTGCTGGTCGTGATAGGCACCCACCCCTCATTTGTCTGGGCACTGCTGGTCGTGATAGGCACCCACCCCTCATTTGTCTGGGCACTGCTGGGAGTGATAGGCACACACCCCTATGTATCTGTCAACTGTCGTGGTACGAGCCGTACCCATGTGCTGATGGCCTGGGTATGGCCGTACCCCTACGGCACCCCAACTTTGGGGGTGCGGGCCGTACCCATGCCTTTGGGACGTGGGTACAGGCCATACCACCATTGTTGGTGTGACGTAGGGGTAGGCGTGGTATGTGCCGTACCCACGCGCTGAAGGCCTGGGTACGGCCCGTACCCCTACGCACCCCAACTTTGGGGGTGCGGGCCGTATCCATGCCTTTGGGACGTGGGTACGGGCCGTACCGCCATTGTTGGTGTGACGTAGAGGTAGGCGTGTGTTAGACCTGGGGATTTCTGGTTGGCTAAGGCTGGCGCCAAAGTCAGGCAGAAACCACCACTCTAGTCAGGGCAAGGAAGTTACACGCCAAAGATAACCCCTGCTCACCCCCTTGGTAGCTTGGCACGAGCAGTCAGGCTTATCTCTGAGGCGATGTGTAAAGCGTTTGCGCGCGCACCCAGCAACAACACCCAAGGCCCACCACAAAGGAAACTCCACACAAGGTATTCTATAAAAATAACCTTTGTATTATACACAACACATTAGATAGAAACACACACTTTACAATGTGCCAACAGGCACGGGCAGAATTTACAAGGGATTAGGTACAAGACAGGGCCACCCGGACCACTGTCAGGAATTAGCACTTTTTAGCACATGAAATATATAAAATCACTGTAGCACAAAAATATTCTGTATAGCACACAACCAGTACTCACTGGTATCGGGGGAGTACCACCTACCTAACCCTGACTATCTCAGGAGACTGTCACGCAGGGAACTAGAACCTCACTAGCACCACCTGTACTAGGAGAAAGCAACAACCACCTACGTATCACAATACCTGTAGGGGTAAGAGAACGTTACACATGATGCATCACATTCAGAGGTGTATGGAAGGAAAACACATGATGCCTAAAACATTCAGAGGTGTAAAAGCAATGGCACATGATGCATCAACACACATTCAGAGGTGCAAGTAGGAACACAATTGCGCAAAACTCCTATGCCACCACCTGTGGCAGTCCCTGGGCCAACTGGCCTGGAAGGGGCTAGGACGCCCTGCGTTCAACAAGTCAGGGGCAAGGCTGCGCAGGAGGCGCAGTCCAAAGCTCCGAGGGCCCCAACCTAAACGATGCAGCTGCCCACTAAGTGCTGGGCAGCTGGAGAAAGCAACGTGGGCACCACTGTGCCTGGGAAACAACTCTTGTCGCTCCCGTGGAGCCTCCCTGGGCTCTAAACCAACGAACTGCCCTCTAGAGCCTCAACCGGCTCTGCACTGATACTGTACTGCAACGTTGGAGCCTCGCTGGGCTCGGAAACACTGCCCCCGTGTTCGGAGTCACTCGTGGGAGTCTCACCGGACTCGGTCAAATACTGCCACCACGTTAGAGTCACACGGGGCTCGAGGCACACTGTGGACCTGTTGGAGCGCCACGCGCTCAGAACGACAATGTCCCCCACGTTGGAGCGTCTAGCGCTCTAGACACTCAGGCTCCCCTCTGTTGGAGAGCGGAGCGGCTCTCAGCAACTACGGGCCCCCGCCGGAGGCGGGGGCTTCTTACAAAAGGAGCCGGTCTGGGACCGGCACCCACGATACTCGGGCAGAGTCCCCAAGCCCTTCCCCACTCACCGGGCCATCCTCGGGGGACTCCGCTTCTGTTGGCCGCACTTCCTGGTCGCCGGAGCGCGGGGTGGGCTCCCGCCTGCTCCCTTCCTCAGCGCGACGTCTCTCGGGGCCGGGGAATACGTGCGTCACACCCCCTCCCGCTGAACCAATCACAGCGCGGCAGGGGGATGACGCGACCGGGAACTCCGGGCTGCAGCGGTGATCGTTTCCGCGATAAGAGGGGTAGGCTCCCTCGATAAAGGCAATCTTTGGCGGGGTAAATGCCGGGTGGGCACCGGCCCTCGAAATACGAAAACAAGCGGGGTGGCACCCGCCCACCCTGGCAGATACCGGCGGAATCGCGGGGTGGGCACCCGCTATCAGGATCACAGCGCACACAGCGCTAGGGAGACAACCAGCGCGCTCAGCGCTATAAAGTCCAGGAAGCGCTCCCCGGCGCTACAAGTAATGTCCAGCCACCAAAAAGGTCCTTCAGAGAGCAGGGGGGCAAAGGCTGGGCCCAGAGCCAGCTCACAGGGCCCTCCAGCAGGGAGGCAGTCCCCAGTGGCGGTCTCTCCTGGCGCCCAGCAGCAGCAGGCCCCCCCTCAAGTGGATCCTGCAAGAGAACACCAATGTAAGGGGACACAGCCCCTTTTTATACATTACAAGGCTTTGTCTAAGGTGCAGGGAAGGGGCGAACCAGTTCCAACAGGTTCCTGAGCACTTTGTTTTGCTCAGCCCCTCTCCCCATTCACTGGCAGGGCTAGGGTCATTAGACGCACCACAGGGGCCGGCGCCAGCATTGTGTGGGGGGCCCTGTCCTATTCAGGACCCAGGTACACTCCTCCCCAGCCATCTACATGCTAACTCCCTATTCACCACTGGGTGACTCCTCCTGACTCTGGGGAATTCCCTAGTCCGTCACCTGACCTCACCAGCCAATCACCAGACAAGCCACACATTTCAGACTGCACACTGAAGTGCCCACTTCTAGAAGTGGCACTTCCACACCAGGTACATGCACGCCGCACACATCAACGCGCAGCATTCACTCCCACGAGTCCGCACATACCAAACACGGGCCTGCACACCCCACGCATCAGGAACTACCGGGACGCATACATTCCCCCATGCATTCCTATGGGAGGGCAGGCCAACCTCAACACACGCACGCACTTTACCCTGAGACACAGCGGTAAAGTGCGCAGAAACCAAAATCCATTACTCCAAGTCATCAATAAAAAGCGAAAAGTCTCGGGGGTGAACCTGCCAGAAGGGCCAAGTCCAACAGCGTGGTATGTGCCGTACCCACGCGCTGTAGGCCTGGGTACGGCCCGTACCCCTGCGGCACCCCAACTTTGGGGGTGCGGGCCGTAACTATGCCTTTGGGACGTGGGTACGGGCCGTACCGCCATTGTTGGTGTGACGTAGGGGTAGGCGTGGTATGGCCCGTACCCACGCTCTGAGGGGCGTGGGGACGTCCCGTACCACCATTGTGGTGGTGACGGGTACGCGTCCACGTCCACTTCCGTTGTGGCGGGACGTGGGATTGGTGGACACGCCCCCTGAAGTGACCAGACCATGGAGGTGATTGTTGTGCAGGATATCTTTGTTTTTTGTGGGGTGTGGGTTGTGTTTCCTGCCCCTTGCACACCCCCCCCTTTGCCCCTGGGTGTTGTTCTGACCTTCTGCGGCGTCTGCGTCGGTTTCTGAACACGAGGTCGTAGGCTATGAGGCCCGGGATGACGCGTAGCTTGGGATCCATGGCTGTCCGTCGCGTACCGGTGCTCCTTGTTCGCGTCGTCCTCAATTTCTCGGCAGTTTTTGGCTCCCGAAAAAAAATGCTACGTGCGGCGTGACGTCGGCACGAATCGTACTTGCTGGTCCGTGAAACGCTGCCTGACTCCGTCCGGATGTCGCGTATGCGCTGTCCAGAATCACATTTGTATGTATTTTTTTGCCGGTCGGTGTTTTTTACGACTCGTACGGAAATGGTATTTCTGTGCGAATCGTACTTGCGAGTTTGTAAGGTGTTTTTCCCGGGTACGAGTCGGACGGAAAAAACGCTCCCTACGACCATTCGTATCTGGGTTTTACCGGATTGGAATCGGCACCTAGATGTCGATGCTCTGGGCTAACTCTTTTATGCTTTCTTGTTTTACCAATTCTCCAAGACCATTTATATTCTAAGATATAAACTTAAGGCTATGCGACCACCCACTTTCCTACTCCACATCATTTAAACAATCAACTTCCTCATTATACCACTGGGAGGGGCCTGCGAGGCTGCCTCCTTGGCTCCAGTTCCCCCATAATTTACAAATATATGAATTAATGACTACTATATTAAAGTTTCCATCATCTTCCCCTTCTTCCTCAAGCAACTTCACCTGTCTCTTACCTCATCCTGCATTGACACTTTAGGAAGCCTCCACCTGATTGGCTGCTCTCCTCAAATTCACCCACTGGGATTAGCCTTATTCCTTCCTTCAGTATCTCACTCTCTGCTTTCTCAATTGCCACCTTTACCAAATCGGAGTAGACTAACACCCTGGTGATTTCCTTCTTCTCAAGGTTATATCTGAAACCCACCTGTCGCAGGTCTTTAATACCAGTTCCTCTCAGAGTCGAGCATTTTGAGAATGAATATAGGAGTTGAGACCTATTAAGGGGCAAGATCTTCCTTATTTTTCCCCCCTTTTCTGGCTGTATGGGTTCAAAATATAACCACTTATTTCTAGCTGCCTTCTTTCCCACCTTTGGGGTTCTCACTCGTACTTGCCAATTAATCTCCTTGGTGGCAGCCCTGGGCTTTCTCATAACTTATTTTTTATCCCTTTGGTAAGTTTCTCTTCTGGGATTTTTCCCCGGCGTTGGTTCTTTAGGACTCTCACTAATATGCTGCGGGGGCGATTTTAATTGGGCCTTTCTTAATACCCCTACAGTGACATTCTTCCGTCCTTTTTTGGATACCTTTCTCTCTTCCACTGTCCTAGGGATCTTAGTGGGCGGCCACTCTTGGGAGTCAATTTCTGGGGTGCTCTCTTCATCCCTCCCCCTTTTTGCAACGTTTACCTTCACCTTTCTTGGTAACTTCCTTCCTATTTGTCTCCTGTAGCTACTTGGCCTATATCTTAAATGGTCACCCCTTCTTTTTATGAACATTGGACATCTTGAAATATATACATTCTGTACATCTTCTGGTATCACCGTCCCGCTTCGACACCGCATCTCTCCCTATCTTCGACAACTTCATTGGCTGCCTATTGCAAAGCGAATCGAATTTAAGGCTCTGACCTTTGCTTTTCGGGCAGATAAAGGAAAAGGGTCGGCCTAACTAAGGAGGAGACTTCGTCCCTATCAACAATCCAGATCCTTAAGGTCCAACAACAAACACTTCCTCGCCATCCCTCGGTTCTCGAAAGCCAGAATGGGTGGTAAATCTTTTCAGGTGGGCGCCACTAAATGTTGGAATAAGTTACCCCCCCATTTACGCTTGATTCAGTCTAAACAAGAGTTCCGCAAGTCTCTCAAAACCTGGCTCTTTAGTCGAAATGACTAGCCTTTGTACATTCCCTCGCCCTGCTCTCTGTCTGCTATAGCGCACGGACACCCCGTTTGGGGTAGCTGTGCGCTTAATAAATACCTTTATTATTATTATTATTATTATTATTATCACTGTGACACCAGCAGAGGGACTTGTCTTATCATAGTTGGCATTTGGCCCCTAATTCCTTGTAGTTCCCCCACGATCTTCTGTAGTTGGATTTTTGGGGTTTTTAGAACATCATTGTTTAACATTGTGACTTCCAATAACCCTTGTAAAGTTTTTTGCAACATCACCATTATGTCCAACATTGAAGAAGCAGGGGTTGCGGAGATGTTTAAATCTAGTGTGAGGTTTCACCACAGACCTTCCATCCACTCAGTTCTCTGGGTGCCAGGCTGCACTAAGCACGGCTCTAAGCTCGCATTCATATTTGGCCTTCAATCTGTATCAGAGACCTCCCCCCACCCAATCCTTGACCCCTCGCTGTTATTCACCAGTGGGTCTAACAACCCCATTTCTTGATGCTTCAATGAGGTGATCCGTGGGGATGAGGACAGCCGAGGCTCCGCAGTAAGGTCATTGTGGCTTGGGAATGATTGATTTGCCAAAAAAGATGACTCAGCTATTTGTACACAATGATCAGATGATCCATTCCCATTCTGCTATTCGACCTCTAAAGGCTTCATTGGTGAGCGCATTCTTTTAAAATGTTTACCCACGAAGTCCTTTATTGACTTGGAGGATACCCCTCCCCCTTTTGTTCCTTGTATGGCTCCCTTGACTGCTTCCTTAGTTACTCTCCTTGTGGGCTGTCTTTTTACTCTTTCTCTTGAGCTTTCCATACTTTCCCCATGAAGCCCTATTTTCCATAGAGGGCTCTTTAGTCACAGATCCTTGCTCAGATTTCTCTTTCCGGCATTTGTTCCTTCTTGGAGCCATCACTAGTCATTCATCCTTAGGGTGGCTTAATTATTTCCTTATTACCTAAACAAGTCCAGTGTACAATCAACCTTGTCTCCCCAAGATGAACACGTCTTATGCCACCAGCGTCCTTCCTGGCTACTTCCCAGGGTTCTTACCCCCTCGTGGGCCCTGCGAGTAATTAACTGATCCAGAGGGGGCTAAGCCAATAATTAAATACACCCGCATGCTTATCTCTGTTGTACCGCCAGTTGAAAGACCTTGCCCTGCGCCATGTCGCTACGATACAGCCACAATTCCTGTTCCTTTACTGTTCCTTTACTTTTAATACTTGTATGCTGAGCACTGCCACCTGGAGACCCGGCGCCTTCATTCAATCACTGGTTCCTACGGGCTGGTCGATAGTCTCCTTATGCCTAGGGGGCGAGGCGAATCAGTTCTAGAGACCAGGGGGGCAGGGCCAGGAACAGCACAAATCTCCTGCCCCTCGCTGACACCTCTAATCTTCCGGGTACTTTCCGTCTTTCTTCTCCCAATCAGGGAGCGGGGGCCTTATGATACAATATCCCCCTCACGTTCCCCTGCTCTCCCGTCCATATAGATTCTTTGGCTTGTAGTGTAGTTCCTATATCCCTGATTGGTTCTGTGCATTGGAATTACATACACTATAGATTTGACATAGGACTGAGGTCAGTATGTCTCTATCGAGTATATTAAACTTAATTACTTGTGTGTGCCAGCTAACTCAGAGGTCACTAGAAACTTCTCGAATAAACAAGAAGGGATTAGTCTCTGACAACCGCATAAACATGACAACTTTGTTTCCCTTAGAGTCGGAACAATCTCAGAACCGTGGAAACAATAGATAACAGTTTCACTAAGTCAATCGTGCATGCTTTGTTTCTACAGAGTTGCACAGAAATATAGAGATGGGCGTTTCAATAAAAGGGTTTATTGAACAGTCTTATTTCTCATGCAAGAGATATGTATTGCTACAATCGTAAAACAGACTGCGAAGTACAATATGTACAGAGTTAGCAGTAAGATAAAATAATACTGCAGTAGCACGGTTTGTAGCTATGACATATATTAATTAAAATACATACATAAATAACACAGACTAAAATGTGATACTCATCTGATGCGTCTAAATAGTTCTACCCAGTGTACCTAACCTAAGTGTAGTACAAGGTAAGAAGTTGGTGCCGTTTCTAAAGTATAGCTAGCTATATTTTAGTTTAGCCAAGAATTGCCAAAGGTTTCTCTATGTTCTAGTCAGCTCCATACCTTAGAATGAGAGAGGTTGGAATCTCTTTTCTGGACTCGATAGTCTAACCCCCGCAAGGGAAGTCGGAGAGCTGTGGAAATGTGGATTTTCCTGATCAGTTATGTCCCCTATCTTGGACCCCAACGGTTCTATATGCATGTTACAAGTACATGTATGTTCCCTCCAGTTCCAGTTTCTAAGACGCAAACATATGTGTGTCTACCGTCGACATGTTCTCTGTCAGATCCGCCATCGATGGGCTGGATATTCGATTCCTAAGTATGAAAGGCCACCGACTTTATATGGCTAAGTTACTACATTTTTATAGTCCAGGCAAGTAGGCCCGATTCTGTCCTCAAAGCCTTTCCCTGCTCTCTGTCTCTGACGGTTTCAGCTTGAGCTCGCATCTGTATCCATGAACTTTGTCCTACTCCCTGTGCAGCTAACGGTGCCTGCCTCGGCCAGTTTTCGCCTGCCTGCCAAGAAGCTGTATTTCACCTTCGAATTATCTATTTTGCTCTCCAGCCGATGCATTCCTGTCTAGTGATTTAGGTAAACATTTCCTTTAGCTCACAAGCAAAGGACTCAGCCTTTCCGTCCTCCTGCAAGTGATTCATAGCCCTGTTGCTATGGAAAGTTTTCTGCCCCTCGCATCTCATATAGACACTTAGACGCTTGTACACGCACACACAGTTAGTATAGAATAGATTCTGTCCGAGAGTCCTTCCTTGTGGATAACATAGTTCTCTAAACATAGGATGGTAGATATGATTTGGGATTAGGTTGACTTGACCCCCCAGACTTCTCGTCTCCACATGTAGAGCTAAATGTCAAGTCCCCTTCACCCCCTAGTTGCACGTCAATCACACGTCATACTGCTGCGCGCGCATCTATGTTAAGTATTATCGTATAGATCCACCTATGTAAGATAACCAGAGCCAATCATGTTTCTTTTTTGCTCCTTATTACGCCTAGTTTCAATTACGTATCACTATGTTAATTTATCTTATCAATTGTTACGCCTTTTTGCATTTGTTTCATTGTAAGTGTATGACCTATAAAAGTTACTTCTTGTCAATAAAGTATTGTACTTCACTTCCTGAACCCTCGTGGTGACGGAACCTGAAGGCCGCGACTCGAGTCGGCCATTTTTGATGGAATAAAGCCCATTTAGAAAACCTCTTATACCACGGATTCTGCCTCTTGTTATTCTGAGCTATTTTACTTTATTTTAAAGATTCCGTATGAAATTCAGTTTAGGTAAAAAAGAATATTTACCACATAATGGCGCCCGAACAGGGACACTTTCTCATCTCACGCGCCGGCGGTGCGTTGCAGGCCCGGTCTCCTGCCACAACTGGACGGACCATAAACGCGTACCAGCAGGATTTCCTGTAAGCTCCCTCCGGTCAAGCGGGGGCGACTGAGGCTGCGATCAACCCAGACGAGGCGGTGAGAAGTGCGAAGTATCCCGACCAGAGCCTAGCTGAGAGAGCAAGATCCGAGGTATACAGAGGCCCACCAGGTTTCTCGAAATCCCGATGTCCAGAGGGTCCGCTGTCCGCAGTCATCGAGTCCTGTCCTTTCTCTGAGGCCTTCCGTTTCAAGGAGCTACTCGGTGAGTACCATCGCCGGGGAGGCGTGTTGACGCGCACATAGGTTGTGCCGGTCAAGACGGATTTGGGTACACAAATCCGGTCTGCACTGTTTAGCAGTGTATATGTACTGTTTAGCAGTATATCAAGTATTCCGAAGTATTCAGTTACTGTCAAGAATTCAGCGTGGTGATTAGTTAGGCAGACTGTCATCATTGTCGGTCATTGTTAAAATATTTAATGTTCAATCTTTAAAGTGTTTAAATGTCTTGCATATTGTGGTATGAATGATTGTTCATTGTTCACTGTTCATTATTGTGTTTTTCGTATTAAGTAAATTCAAGAGTAAGTATCAGATCAGTTGTCAATATGCCGTTTTTCTCGAAGTTAAGACAGATTACCACCAGAAAAGGAGTGCTTGAAGAAGCAGTTCCTATTCCTCCTAGGGACACTCCAGGGCATTTTATGTACCATAAGCATGGCTTAGATGCCATATTGTTTCTTGATCTATGGGTAGATTATACCAAGGGATTGCCGGAAAGTCAAAGGTGGCCCGTAGCGGGAACCTGGGATGCAGAGTGCATCATGAAAGTGGAGGAAGAGTTATGGAAAAGAAAGGTCAGACAGTCTCAGAAAGACGCTGTTGAGTTATGGCGTAAAGAATCTCATAGACGAACAGAAAAAGCACGTAGACAAGAAGAGAGGAGTAAAGAAAGTTCAAATAAAGTTCAAGAAAATCTATTAATTGAGGAAGGTATCCGAGTGAAATCAGAACAAGTAAATAGACAAAGAAATGCTCTTATGAATGGAATGTATCCCCTTCTAGCCGAAGGACTACCTAAGGCTGCTCCAGAGATGCCAAAAGACTTGCCACCCCCATTATTTCCAATTAAGGTACATCCAAAAGGGCATCCCAGAACCGCAGAAGATGTTTTTCTTTCCTCATATCTAGACGATGCAGCCCCCGAGTATGCTAACGCCACACCACATAGACCGTCTGGCGGAGGGGTTCAACGTCAGGATCAGGTATCTGTACCCGTGCAACAGCAAGTCCCGACGCAAGCTTCGGCAAGCACATCTGTTTCCGCATCTGTCTCCGCAGTCGATTCTACAGGGGTGTCGACGCCCATAGTTGCTGTGTCACGTTCGACAAACCCATTCACACCCGACGCCCCAGATGGGGCCACGGGAGGTGCTAGCAGTACCTTTACACCACCCAGAATAAATAAACTTGTTTTTCAAGAGTCAGCGCATTCACGTACACCTAAATTCGTAAGTGAACGTACGCTTAAAGAACTCCTTGTAAATTGTAGATATGACCCGGTGGTTGGTAAAGAGGATGAAATGGTCCTGGCATCATTACGTATCAGGCGAGCCGCAGAGTATTTAGCGAGGTTACCAGGGATGATTACGCATCTAGATAACATATATCATTTTGTTCAAACAGGACGAGATCCAGGATGTATTCACAGAGCTATGGAATTCCAGAAAGTAGAGATACAGGGGGAACTGTTACGTTTCCTCATAAACTGTGTGATCAGAAATCAAGATCGTCCGGGGGTAGACCCGAATGCAATGCTTATTCTTACAAGATGGAGTCAGAATATATCAGAAGGGAGACACGATAAGCAAAATTGTATAATAGCCATGTGCCGAAAAATCCGTAAAGAAATAGAGCGTATTCATGAAGAGAGATTGGGAACAGACGAGTTTGAGCAAGGTGAAGTGTCCGAATCAGGGAATTCCGCAAGACAGTCAGAGACCATAGCCTATGTAGGCAGAGGAAGATCCTGTGAAAATACTAGATGTTTTTCTGATCCCATACACTCTGTATGTCCAAATAATAGCAGAACGTATCCGACGCCTGTAATAAATCTGAAGTCTCCTGAACATTCGTTTCAAGCCGCAGATAAAATACTACGAGAACGAAGGGGTTACCACCTCCTCGATTCCATGGATGAGCAAGAATTAGCCAGATCAGCTGTTCACTGGATTGACAGTCCTGAAAAATACGGTGATGAGACCGTAGCACACACGTTTTTTAATCTCAGTACAGATGAACAACGTTTAGCTGGAATCTATATGATTCAGCAACTCCTCATATTATATAAGAGCCAACATGCTGACCCTGGTCCTTTACCTGATATATTAACGGAACTACTCACAAACAGATGGAGAGGTTCTAGTAACAAGCTAATTAAAGAGATATTAGTGTCACGTAAACAGTATGTCCTTTTTGTAAGTCCGGATTCTCTCTCGCTGCCCCACAGAGAAAGAACGCCGTACTATGTGGATAGACAAAATCCTTTACGGGAAGTGCACCCAATAAAAGGCGAAGACAATGAGTTTCACCGTGTATTTGTTTACACACCCATATCAAAAATGGAATTATTAGAAATGAAGAAAGTAGTACCTAGTCATGATAAAGACCCAGCGGGTTTCCACCGAGAAATTAAAGACATGTTACTAATGGGAGAGTACACCTTTCCTGATATTATGACGATATTAAAGGTGCTTTTGCCTGCTGGCATTTATGAAAAACTGAAAGAAAAAGAGTGGGAAGTGGGAGACCAAAAGATAGACTGGACAGCATTAGCAGAGGAAGAAAGGGGCCGAACTGCAGGTTCAGGGCTCGGGGATAAAGTTAAACTGTTACCAGGTTTACTAGTACAGGTACTGCCACGTTTATTAACTACAAAAAAGGAAGATTGGGGTGCAATCACAGCCTGCAAACAAAAGCAAGATGAAGACACAAGCGATTATTATGCTCGATTTGAAAAATGTTTTGGTATAAATAGTGGTATAAAAGCAAGTAGTGACTCATATCCACATCTATTTGTGACAAAATTAGTGGAAAATGCATTGCCCCCAGTGAAGAATAGAATATTGAAATTCGAGAGTACCTGGCAAAGTAACACTCCGTCGCAAATGCTACAAATGTTACAGTATCATCACAATAGAATTAGGGATGAACAAGAACACGAGCATAGACGCATGAAGGATACAAAAATGAAAATGCTAGTTTCTCAGACAGTACCAGCAGATGGTCACAAAAAGGGTGTGACACATTCTGGTGATTCTGCAGCTCCTGTAAAAGGAACCTGCAATCACTGTAAACAACTAGGCCATTATGTACACGATTGTCCAGTCCTGAAACGTAATATAGCTACAGGTATTGCAAAAGAGAGACCACGATTAGTTAGACCAGATCAGAATGAACAAGGAGCTATGCAGCATGGACAGTCCATGCCAGTTCAGCAACAGTCCATGCCAGCCTCACAGCAACCCATACAGTTTGTGCCAGCTGCACCACCGTTGCCTGCTACTGCCACACAAACCACAACACGACAAATGTATCAGACTGCCCAGTATGAATATCCTGAGTATCAGCGTTACGCATGAACAAGCCTAGAGAGGGAAGTTGACTTACCGCTTATCGAGATTCCTGTAGATCAAGAAGGACCTTATGTACATAGTGAATTATTAGGTCAAGATAGAAAATTCTTACTCGATACAGGGGCAAGTCGAACAACTATAAAACGTAGTGAAGTTCCAGGGGCACCCCTCTCAGGCTCTCAAAATGTTTCCCTTGGTTTTTCAGGAAAACCTATTGTTAATGAAGTATCACAGCCTCTACCACTTACGATAGGACCTTTGACACGAACTACAGATTTACTGCTTACTAAATCATGCCCAGAAAATCTGTTAGGAATTAAAACTCTGAAAGCACTAGGAGCCATAATATGTTGTTCTCCGGAAGGAGTAAGGTTGTTTTTACGTGATTTTAAAGGTCACTATGTGTCTAGGGACATGGATCCCCGACTACAGACTTTACCGGTACATCTATGGGCACAAGGCCCTACGGATGTTGGCTGCATGAACATTACACCATACCGAGTCACATTGAAAGCAGGAGTGGTACTACCACGAATGCGACAATACAAGTTACCGCATGATGCTGTAGTGGCTTTGCTGAAAATCATTGATGAGCTAATTGCCCAGGGAGTAGTTGTAGAAACAGACTCCAATGTATGTAATTCACCGATAATTCCGATTCTTAAACGAACTGATCCTACTGCCCCACCAGTATACCGATTGGTTATTGATTTGCGTGAACTAAACAAGTGCATTGTACCACAATTTCCTGTGGTCCCTGATATATCATCATTATTGACAGCAATTGATTCCGAAGCAACATTCTTTACTGTAATTGATCTCAAGAATGCCTTTTTCAGCGTCCCAATAGATCCGGAAAGCCAAAATTGTTTCGGATTCAGTTTAAATGGGCGCAGTTTTAAATTCTCACGCGCTCCCCAAGGATTTACAGAAAGCCCCAGCATTTACAGCCAAGCACTGAAACGAGAACTTGACAGTATCCACATGCCAGTCAATACTGCACTGCTTCAATATGTCGACGATCTGCTGATCACCGCGAGAAGCGAACCTGAATGTGAAAAGGCTTCTCTGACAGTTTTACATTTTCTAGCCGACAAGGGGCACAAGGTGTCTCCTTCTAAGCTGCAATTCTGTGTCCAGCGAGTTATTTATCTTGGTCACTCGCTGTCCAAGGAGGGAAGGCAGCTTACACCAGATCGCATCCAGTTAATTGCTAACATGTCAATACCCCAGACACAAAAGGAGGTGCGGGCTTTCATAGGCCTCACTTCATATTGTAGGCAGTGGATCCCTCAGTACTTGTTTCTAGCAAAACCACTCATTCAGTTAACCACACAGGAGGCAGCCACATCGACTGTTCTCCCTTGGACTCAGGAACATACACAAGCTTTTGAAAGCCTAAAGGAAGCTTTATGTCAAGCACCTGTTTTAGCAACACCATGTTATAGCAAACATTTTATACTCTTTGTCACAGAACGCGAAGGTACTGCCTTGTCAGTACTCACTCAGGATCAAGCAGGATCACGCAAGCCATGTGCTTATTTTTCCAGTACATTAGATCCCGTAGCTCAGGCTTTGCCTGCATGCCTGAAATCAGTGGCAGCGACAGCTTTAGCAATCAGACAAAGCGATGCCATAGTGTTAGGACATCCATTGACAGTACAAGTACCACATGCAGTAGAGGTTCTTGTGAACCGAACACAAACACAACACTTGACCATAGCAAGACTTACCGGTTATGAACTGACATTGTTTCAACCACACATAGAGATCCGACGGTGTAATACATTGAATCCTGCTACACTATTACCTGTAATTGGAACAGATCCACTAGCTCATGATTGTGTTGAAATCATTGAAATAAAGACGAAACCTAGACAAGACTTGACAGACGTTCCATTGTTAGATCCAGACCTGACGTTGTATGTAGACGGATCGTGCATGAGAACAAGTACAGGAGATTTAGTGGCCGCGTATGCAGTCACAACAGACACTGAAGTTATTGAGACAAATTGTATAGATACTTTGTCAGCCCAAGCAGCAGAACTTATTGCCCTAACGCAAGCCTGTATTCAAGCCACAAATAAGAAAGTTAATGTATACACTGACTCACGTTATGCATTCGGAGTTGTACACGACTTCGGCGTGCTGTGGCGAGAGAGAGGTTATTTAACCTCCCATGGTGCCCACATTCAGCACGGACCCCTCATTCATGCCTTGTTAGACGCAATACATCTACCCACTGCTATATCGATTATAAAATGTAAAGCACACACGAAGGTTACTGATATCATTTCTCAAGGCAATGATTTAGCTGACAGAACAGCTAAACAGACTGCTCAGAATCGCACATTAGACATGACAAAGCCAATAGTTCAGGCACCAACACAATGTATGACAATTAAGGATCCCGCACTTGACGTAATTGACATACAGACACATGCCACAGCAGAAGAAATAAAGAAGTGGACTGAACTAGGAGGGATCCAGACAGATCAAGGATGGATGACGAAGGAGAAATCTGTATGGTTTCTCCCTGATTCCATGGTTCAAGCCATTATAGCTACAGTTCACAGTCCAGCACATTTAGGAGAGAAGGCTATGCTAGACAGCATTCAGCACATTTGGTTCAACAAACATTTACGAGCAGCAGCTAAACAAAAAGTTCGTACCTGTATGATATGTTGTCAGTTTAATCCAGGAAAGAGTGTTCCCGTAGAGCAGGGTGGATTTCAGCCTCCTGACCATCCTTTTGAAGTCCTCCAGATGGATTATATTCAGATGGAACGTTGTCGAGGATTCAAATATGTTCTCGTAGTTGTCTGCGCTCTCTCCCGTTGGACAGAGGCGTATCCCGTATCAGATTACACTGCCCCGACTACTGCCAAGCAGCTAGTTCGAGAATTCTTCCCACGGTACGGTTTACCACGTGTTGTATATTCAGATAACGGCCAGCCTTTCTCATCCGAATTAATGAAATATGTCTCACTTTTGTTGGGATATCAGTGGAAATTCCACTGTGTCCGACACCCCGAGGCAGCAGGTCTCGTGGAACGACATAATCAACTTTTAAAAATCAGATTGTCTAAAATATGTCAGGAAAAAGGTGTGGACTGGATAGTAGCCTTACCAGTTGCGCTATTTTACATGAGGATGGTAGCACACTCTCGAACAGGGCTATCCCCTTATGAGGTGATCTTTGGTAGACCACCGAATATGTGGGGGACGCCTATACCCCGTAAAATAACTGATGTTGACTGTAATATGCTGACAGATTACCTGGCTTCCTTGATGTCTGCACTACAATCTTGTCGTTCACAGGTAGTCGCAGCTTTTCCCGACAACACCGAGGTGAAACCTCATGATGTAATTCCCGGCGATTATGTTCTCGTCAGGAATTTCGATCGGAAAACCCAACTGGAGCCAAGGTGGAGGCTTCCTAAGTTGGTCCTGCTGACGACCAGAACAGCTGTGAAGATCGAAGGGAGAAAAGGCTGGGTGCATTCCAGCCATATCAAGAAATTTCATGGACTTCCTCCTGACACAAACAGTACTCCCCGTGTGTCTTCCCCCATTGACTCAAAGCTACCTTTGGCTGAGGCCAGTAGCACCGAATTCTATAAGCAGAAACTCAGGTCCAGATCCAAACTGTCGGACGATTTGATTGTTTAAGTCCTCTCCAAGGTGAAGCGGTTGAATCTGTCCCGACATGTATCCCTTAGGTCTGAATGATGTAGAGTCCAGAATCATAATGAAACGACATGCTTATTGTAAATTACTGCGTAGCCACTGTATTGTGACTTTATTAATTTTGTTTTCCTTGAGTTTTTTAATAGTTACTGCAAGTATATTGTTGCATATGTATTATCCTGTTTCTAAACGTGCTTTCAATATAACTGATGAACATTCTTTTAGTGACCTACTCCCACATGAGTTGTCCTATAGACTTGCGCTGCGCAATAACACATTCATTAGTATGTTACATCATTCCCATCAGACTAGTAATGCCACCAATTGTTGGGTGTGTGGCCGACTCCCTCCCTATCAGAATACCAAAGGAGTTCTGCCTTTCTTTCCACATCCGTTCACACACAATGGCTCCTGTGGAGCATGGTTTAGTTTATTAAATTCCATAGACCCAGACACAGCAGTTTATCAACAACATTGGATATGGGGAAATCTGAATCTAGTTTTATTCAAAGTCTGTCACCCCAATAAGGAGGGTCACCCCAGTAGAACAGGAACTGATTTAGAAAATGAAGTGTATAAATTAGGAAATTTTACGCCTAATCTTATGATTTTGAATGTCAAATCCGAAGTTGAACTAATTCTGCCCACTATGTCTGTATTTCCAGTTAAGGGTGAATTATGTGTGAGAAAAGTTGGTTCCATACATATGGGCCATAGCCAATGCGTTACTACAGTAGAATATAGTGATCAAGGTAAATCTTCATTTAGAGCTTCTCGCCATTCTTACTTTATATGTGGTCAGACGGCATATATGCGTCTGCCTCTAGATTGGGATGGTACCTGTTACATAGCATTCCTTTTGCCACCTGTTTTCCTAGCTCCCCCTGATTATTATCGAAATGTTCATTTAGTACACAAAAGAGAGCGTAGAGATCTCCCAGTTGTCGATTATACTGAGACGGCATGGGACAAGTATGTAGATTTCAATAAAGGTATCTTTCCCTATATAGGTACCATATCAAATAGTAAGCTGATACGCAGACTCACCAAGACTCTTGAAGCTGTAGTAAACGAGACTATAGCCGCCCTAGGCAATCTGACAGAGGAACAATCAGTGATGAGAATTGTTGTTCTCCAGAATCGTCTTGTCCTTGACGTCATCCTGGCTGATAGGGGCGGAGCTTGCAGGGTCATCGGATCCAGCTGCTGCATATTCATACCAGAAAATTCGCCATCTGTATATAAAGCTATAACACGCCTTCATAAGATTGTAAGCCAGATACACGAAAATCCAGGCACTTGGACGTGGTCCGGGTGGTTTTGGAGTGTGATATCAGCCTGGGGATGGAGAGTTCTATCCTTCCTAGGTATTGGCCTTCTTATGCTCTTCAGTTGTTGTTTATGCCTACAATGTGGACCAGCGATTTGTGGTCTGTGTGCCACATCATGCATTCCATATCACAGTTCTCATTCAAAATACCGGAAGAAGAAGGAAGAAGAAATGATGCTCCATGAGCAAATCGATGGAATGATGAAGATTGATATCTCTTGAAGGGCAAGTAGGGGACAAGGAGGGAATGTGGAAATGTGGATTTTCCTGATCAGTTATGTCCCCTATCTTGGACCCCAACGGTTCTATATGCATGTTACAAGTACATGTATGTTCCCTCCAGTTCCAGTTTCTAAGACGCAAACATATGTGTGTCTACCGTCGACATGTTCTCTGTCAGATCCGCCATCGATGGGCTGGATATTCGATTCCTAAGTATGAAAGGCCACCGACTTTATATGGCTAAGTTACTACATTTTTATAGTCCAGGCAAGTAGGCCCGATTCTGTCCTCAAAGCCTTTCCCTGCTCTCTGTCTCTGACGGTTTCAGCTTGAGCTCGCATCTGTATCCATGAACTTTGTCCTACTCCCTGTGCAGCTAACGGTGCCTGCCTCGGCCAGTTTTCGCCTGCCTGCCAAGAAGCTGTATTTCACCTTCGAATTATCTATTTTGCTCTCCAGCCGATGCATTCCTGTCTAGTGATTTAGGTAAACATTTCCTTTAGCTCACAAGCAAAGGACTCAGCCTTTCCGTCCTCCTGCAAGTGATTCATAGCCCTGTTGCTATGGAAAGTTTTCT
Source organism: Triturus cristatus (assembly GCF_964204655.1). Taxonomy (NCBI): domain Eukaryota; kingdom Metazoa; phylum Chordata; class Amphibia; order Caudata; family Salamandridae; genus Triturus; species Triturus cristatus. The sequence continues at coordinate 78,073,846 of NC_140581.1, forward strand.
GCCCCTCGCATCTCATATAGACACTTAGACGCTTGTACACGCACACACAGTTAGTATAGAATAGATTCTGTCCGAGAGTCCTTCCTTGTGGATAACATAGTTCTCTAAACATAGGATGGTAGATATGATTTGGGATTAGGTTGACTTGACCCCCCAGACTTCTCGTCTCCACATGTAGAGCTAAATGTCAAGTCCCCTTCACCCCCTAGTTGCACGTCAATCACACGTCATACTGCTGCGCGCGCATCTATGTTAAGTATTATCGTATAGATCCACCTATGTAAGATAACCAGAGCCAATCATGTTTCTTTTTTGCTCCTTATTACGCCTAGTTTCAATTACGTATCACTATGTTAATTTATCTTATCAATTGTTACGCCTTTTTGCATTTGTTTCATTGTAAGTGTATGACCTATAAAAGTTACTTCTTGTCAATAAAGTATTGTACTTCACTTCCTGAACCCTCGTGGTGACGGAACCTGAAGGCCGCGACTCGAGTCGGCCATTTTTGATGGAATAAAGCCCATTTAGAAAACCTCTTATACCACGGATTCTGCCTCTTGTTATTCTGAGCTATTTTACTTTATTTTAAAGATTCCGTATGAAATTCAGTTTAGGTAAAAAAGAATATTTACCACAGAGCACTGGAGCTGGATTCTCTGTGAAGAGGATGGCAGCGTCAGTTCAGTGCATCAGGTTGGAACTCGATCTCCTTCCGAACTTGCCGTGGCGAACCGCGTGGTCTGGGTCGGATCGAATCCTCCGGGAATCATGGTTTGCTAGGGCAAGTGCAGGTATATTTATATCTTGAAGGTGTTTAGGAATGCTAGCATTGACGTAAAAGTCAGGCAGAGGAACGTCATGAATGAACCCCTAAGGAATAGATGTTCATGCATACTAAATGAGTTCTTGGAGAAATCAATATTCAAGCTGAGGGCTTAAGGGTCTGGTTTTCCAAGAATTAGTTGTGACGTGGATGGACGGATGTAGGTGGCCATGCCTGTATTTGGTTTGTACGGACAATGTCTAAATAAGGGCCGGATTTCTATGTCCAAATAAGGGCAATGTGAATTGTACCTATATCAGGGCATAATTCGGGAAACCTATATACGGAATCTAAATTTGCACACAACAGGCTCTTTGGCTCTTGTCGGCTGCTGCATCCACGGGCATCCAACAGACCTGCGGTGTCCCCTCCTACAATTCCACGCTGTGTGCAAGGCGTGGCTAACGCGGCATGAATGACAACTGCCGCAATGACTGCGGCTGTGGGCTGTGGTCAGTGCAGTCAACAGAGGTCACTTCAAAGGTTTTTATTCAATTGGTTTTTAAGTATAAAGAAGGATTGGTGTGTAAAACCTGTAGCAGTAATAGTGAATATCTGATAAAGTAATCAGGACAATTGAGTATGAGACTGAAGCATGTAAAATGTGAAGGTGGACTAAATGTTTAAACATGGTTGAGTTGAATAAAGCTCTGCGTTAATCGCTGACTTGACTTAACGAATTTCATAAACAATGAGGCTTACTGAGTATGAGAAAGAGCCTCTTTTTGTTTGGTCACTCCCATTTTGTGTAGACTGATACTGCTGTTTTCTTTTATCTCTACAAACACCTAAAATATAGTAAGATTGTACTTAGCATATTTAATTTACCAATTAGAACATAGTTTATTGTGCAGTAAATACATCAATGGCATAGAAAGGTTAAACATCACATGTGGACTGCCGCAAATATTGTTCCATTGCCCAGACTTATAAGAAAAGTATAGCTTCAGGCTTAATTTTCTTGCCTGAGACCTGCAGATTTTAAACCAGTAGGCAGTAAAAATTCAATATGTTTTCCTTATGTAGGCCCTGTAGCTCACAGGGTAGGCTCCCTAATAATTATGCTCATTATGTATCATTGAATTTAGTGTCTGCATGTAGTCTCAATAATTACCCCCAAAAGCTATTTTCACTGCGATGTGCTATAGCTGTCCTTTGAGAAAAACTAAAGTTTAGAATAATATCATACCTCTCCTATCTGTGATTTGGGACAAGCTACCAGAATAATTCAAACACTGCTTTTTGTCTTCTACTATTATATTTTGTATCCAAAATTGTTATATTTTCTTTTCCAATTAGTTTGCTAATAAGTCCTTTTTACTTATAGTCTCACTTTTATTTGTTTTATAGTTGCTTCCTGAATACCACGTATTTTGTCCAGTATATTCTAGTACGCTGTGCAGCAGCAGTCTTTACTCTTGTGCTCTTCTTTGTTTTACCCTGACAAGCCTAATACCTCAATGTCGCACCTATTGTGGCGATGCCAATCAATCAATCAATCAGGGAGTTTTAGGTGCACTACTCATCCGCGAGGGTCTCAAAGCGCTGCAGGAGGGGGGAGCAGCTCCAGTCAGTCGAAGAGCCAAGTCTTGAGGGTCTTCCTGAAGATGTGCGGGGTGGATGAGCGTCTGATGTCAGTCCGCAGCTCGTTCCAGGCCCTGGAATGCTTTCCTTTCTTTAATGGTAATTGATGTTTTGTATAAGAAAGTGGATTACTGATTGGAAAGTATGGGAGTCCACTACAACTAATAAGGCCTCAAACTTGGCAACATAAACAAGGTAAAATAAAGTTTCAATATTTAAACCTGGGCTCAACTCCAAGTATCTATGTCACAGAACAGACATACTTAAACTAGGAAAATGTCTAAAGCATTTGACAGCAGCAAAGCAGTCAAAAGTTAACCACAACTTTTAGGAATAAATTGACACCAAATAACAAAAAAATAGAGTGTTTAACGATTTTATGTAGCAAACACGATGAAACACGAAAGCACCAATCAGGAGTCAGTGTCCATGGTTGACTGGGATATAGGCACAATTTCAGGCCAATCATGATGGAGGCAGATGAGCCGCACCAAATAAATTTATCCAGTTCAAGGAGTTTAACTAATATGATTCTGAAACATAAGCACAAAACCTCAAGTGGGGCAATGTTGAAGGCTGTCTCTGCCATGGTCCTTGTTGAAGGCAGTCTCTGCCATGGTCCTTGTTGAAGGCCGTCTCTGCCATGGTCCTTGTTGAAGGCCGTCTCTGCCATGGTCCTTGTTGAAGGCCGTCTCTGCCATGGTCCCATCGATGCTGGATAGTCACTGGGTGAGGTCACAATGAAGTCACTGGTTTTGGCAAGAAAAGTGCAGAGTGGTCGAAATTCAAATTTCACTGGTGCTGCAGTCCCTGCATCAGCCTTCTACTTTCCACACCTTTGCCAACTCATGTTTTCTGCCTTTGGGTCTGATCTAGATCTTGGCATACAGGATACTCCATCACAACAGTGAAAGTTATCCAGTCTGACGAATTATAAATCCCATTAAATCCAATGGGATTTATATTTCGGCCATGGGATCTCCATCACAATTTTGACGGAGTAACCCGGCCGCCAAAATCTGAAACAAGGCTCTTAGTCTTTTATGGATTTCAAAATCCTCCAGCAGGATAAGCATGAAGCTGTATCCAATAAAGTCTGCTTGATCTTTGCGAGATTCCAATAAAACACAGATCTTGGAATCCAAAAGTTTTTTAAGTCACAAGTTGCCAGAGTTTTTAGAGCAGCTCCTCTTTGCCACTCCAAGGGCCACATGTCCTCAAGGGGAGCACCGGGAGGGGAGGGGGGCTCACTCCAGCAGAGGCCACCAGCCGGGCCCAACTCAGGTCATGTTCCTATTTAGCTCTGTTAGACATTCAAGAAAAAGGCTTTTGGGGTTTACTGTGGGGCTGTAGACACAAAGGAATTCATCCAGCTCACTCTTGGAATCGACCTCTTACCCCTGGCTACAGTGGGAGAATACCTAGTCATTCAGGTCTCCACACAGGTCTCAAACAGCAGGTCTAGTCCTATTCTGTTCTACTGTAGGTCGCGAAAGTGTTCTGATGAGCTGTTTGTGAGGTTTCCTTTGTAGGATTTACTAGCAATCGGTGGGGTGATTCCAAGACACTAACCAATGAGGAGGTGGCAGACTGGCTACAAAGAGCCCAGCAAACAAAAGGCTTCTCTTCCCCAAGACTCATTCACATGCATATATTTATGGGAAGGCCTCCCCATGGTTCCTTTCAAACTGACGAAGTTCCAGATCTCCCCAACTTTCCTTTCTGGACTGAAAAGAGTCGCATACATCACACCTAGCTCTTCTTGCCTAAAGATCTAAGGCATTGTTTTTGCTTAGAGAGTGGTTTTCCCCTCTAATTAAGGGAAAGCACGGACGGGGTCAGTTGCTCGTTGGTGCTAATTAGCCCACTAGAGGTTGAGTTGTCAAACATATCATCGATTATGTAATTTAACATGTCATAAGTTATATAATATATGAGGTTATAGACAGTGCATGGTAAGGCCACAAGTTATAATTAGCTCAGTAAACAATAAGTGGTAAATTTAATTTTTTAGGTGTTTTGATCATGTTAACTAAAACTGTAAACTAAAGTCTTATTATCATACCTTTATAGTATTTAAACCTTCCTTTTAGTGAATGTGTATGTTTTTTTTCCACGTACAATAAGATTTTATTACCATTTCCAAATGTAAAATCACTTTAACTTTTGGTACTCTCAGAGATTTGGTTTCAGAATCATATTGACCCAACTTTCTCATGTAGCTTTTGGCCAGACATAATGGTGAATCGCAAAAGAAAAAAACAATTTTCTATGAAAATTCTGACCTAACTAAAACTAAACAGTGGTGACTGTCATTGTGTAATGGACGTGTATATGTATATGTTTATGTATATGTGTATATGTATATATGTATATGTATATAATAAGTTCTCCTTTTCCCCAATTCTGTTGTACTTCCAACACCTTATGAAAGCCATAAGATGTGACACATGTCAAATAAAGTTTCTTAGTTTGCAAATTGCATATGTTTCAACATACCAGTAGAGGCCTCTTTCTAATGGAGATACTGATTGTCAGTCGAAGATCAATTATTATGCACATATTGATGTACTGCCTCATGACGCAAAGTTTGCTTCTCAATGTTTTGAAGAATGTTTGAGATAAACATATGAATTTTGAACTGTGTCTGTCTTCCCTATTTTGCATAGTAGGTAATTAATTTGGGGGTCTGGGGGTCACTAAAGAATGTTTGAATTGTGTAATTTTCATCTTCATGTTCCTCATGCCTATAAAGTATTTAATTCTGAAATTATACCTGCTGAATCCCAACAGACAAGGATTTATTATTGGGGTGGGATGTTCAGACCCTTTTGCGTTCATGGCAATATGGGGTTTGTCGCTAATTCGTAACAAAAATTATTAACCCTACAGGAAAGAATAATGTATTCTATAGCACTGTGGTATGCCACGCCTCACATCGCACAACTGAGTAATCTATTTTTAATTATTTAAAGGCACTTAACGGAAATACAATTTTCCTTTTCTCCCTTTACGCCTTGCATCAGTGAATAGTGCAGTAAGTTAGTAAGTTACCTAATGATGGAGCTTCGGAGAATTTATTCTTGGTTACCTTTAATGATACTTCTTTCTTAGGCATTATCCACATGGGATCCATAATATTGGGGACACTGTACCAAGCCTTTGAGTTATAATCATGCAGTCCGTGAAAGGAGCTGAGTTCCTCTTTGCTGTTTAAGGCAGATGCATTTGTTACAATCCCTACTCGGCGAAATGTAGGTTTAACTCCATCCTTCAAAAGGAGGGCCCTAAGTATGTAACTGATCCTATCCCATCTTGGCATTTTTCCATATTGATTATTAAATCAGCATTTCTCAGCCTTCTAATATTTTGAGAAGTTCCTTGAGAGTGGTATTTCCATGAATTGACATATCTTCCTGAAAGTTATACACAATCAGGAGACATTCTAGGATGTGTTACAGGTGTTAAGTAATCCCCTTAAAACTGAAATATTCTCAAGAAGAGAGGAAACCAGATCTGGCGCTCTTTGGTCTGAGGTGGATGAGAGCGAAGTCTGCGGATAAGACAATTGCCTCGGCACCTGCTGGGTTTTTTGTTTTTTTTTTTCCCAGGAAAAGTATGAGTTTTAATGAATTTTGATTATCAATTCCATATGTTTATGTAAATTATATGAATTTACTCATGAACTATTGATTGTAATTATTAGTTGTAAATTTTTTAGCTGTAATGTCCTTTAAAATGTATTGTTGTTTTTTTTTTTTATTTTTTTTTTATTTCCATGACAGTTCCACTATTTTAGACATACATGACTTCAATGCAAAAAAAAAGAAAAAAAAGGAACAGAAAGCAAAAACCAAATCACAGATACTACGATGTACTTATACTATCAGAGAGAAAATTCATGAGGGCTCCCCAAATTAACATTCCCAAACATTTCTTCCTGGTTCCTTTCAAGACATACAAATGCATTTCAATTTCATAAATACGATACAACTTAGCTCTCCAGAATTCAAAAGTCGGGGGCTCAGATGATAGCCATTCTGTTGCAATACATAACCGGGCGACCGTCATTGCAAGAAATAGAAAATACCAATGTTCTTTTAAGATCTGATGACTGTATGTTTTTTGACAGCAGCCCAGTATCATAAGTGAGGGGGAGATCTTCAAAGGACAAGCTAGTACCAATGATATAAATCTTTCGACATCAGCAAGAAAATGCGACAGTTTTGTGCAATTATAGAAAATATGCAACATGTCAGCTTCCTGATCTCCACACCGAGAACATTTACCATTGTATTTATCTCCCTAAGTTGCCATACGTTTAGGAGTGTAATATTCCCTAAAAATCGTTTTATAAACTTGAGCTTTTAGATTAGCTGCCAAACAAATTTTTTTAGCGAGACATAAAGATTCCACTATTTCAATTTGAGGGTCTCCCAGTTGGTTAATCCAATACTGGTTATATTTTTGAATATCATCGTTCCTATATTCCATTAAAATCGCATATAGTGAGCCGATCCTTTTTTGCAGACGGATCCCCTCAATTAAGTTATTAGGAAGAGCGTCAATCTGGTTTTTCAAGCAAAAGTCGCGAACTTGAAGATATTTAAAGAAAAACGTCTGTGGAAGCTGATATTTGTCGACTAATTCTACATATGTTGCGAATTTTGCATTTGTATCATATAAATCACCAATTCTTGAGATCCCTTTTCTAATCCATATCTTAGCATTATCGTCCCAGAACACAGAGGGGAGTATTTTATTGGCATCAAAAGGAGTGTAATATATGATTTTACCTAATTTAATCATTTTCTTGACATTTCTCCACACTTTAAATGCTGAAGCAAGTACCTTAAATCGTGTGTGTTTGTAATAGTTGCCCTCTAATTCTTTTAATAAGCAACCTTTTGCCTGTTCTCCTAGAAGTAAAAAAAAGATAGATGGGGCATCCGCCTCATTTTTTGGAGGTTCCCCTGTCAATACATAGCCCATTTTTAGTAAAAAACAGATATAATAATAACAAAGAAAATCAGGCAAACCACGGCCTCCTCTTCCTTCCGGTAACGTGAGCCATTTCATGGCTCTACGAGGTTTACCAGGAGCCCACACGAATTTCCCACATATATTTTGTAATTGCTGTATATGCTTAAGTGAAAATTCCAAAGGTATAATTCGAAATAAATACAAAATCTTGGCTAAAATATTCATCTTGATTATGTTCCCTCTTCCGATTATTGATAATTGAAGTCTGCTCCATCTGTCTAATGAATATTTAATTTGAGCTATAGTCACCTCCCAATTACTTTCAACAATCTCTTGCATTTGGGTTTTAATCTGGATGCCTAAGTAAGTAACCTCATTTGTAACCCGAGAATCATTAAATTGTATGTTCTTTGTACAAAGAATTTGGGGTTTTTCAGCATTTAACTTGTACCCAGACATTATTCCAAAGTTTTTAGATAATGATTCGATCTCCGCCATAGCCTCTCTAGGGTCAGTAGTCACTATAGCGATATCATCTGCATATGCAAATACTGTATATAGAATGCCTGTAACTAAAAAAGGTTTGATACATGGAGAGTTCTGTAAGCTGATAATAAAAGGATGAATATATAAAGCGAAAAGTAAAGGAGAACAGGGGCACCCTTGTCTTGTTCCTCTAGTAATAGGGCGAGGCAAGATGGCGCCTGCGCGAGCTCCCGTGCCGGCTGCTTGAGCTGATCCTCCTCTGTCCCGCAGCTCTACAACATGCTGTGTGCTACCGGTGGTTCTTGAGAGCGGACCATCCTTTTCTGAAAAGCGTTTTCTTTCAAGAAAAACTATCGCTTTGTTTCACCTTCCGAACCCTGACACACGGGTATGCTGAGAGTCTGCAAAACGCCGTTATCGATTTAAGGGCTGATGCTGGAGGCGATAGCCGCTGTAGCCGCGCTGTGGAGGTTGCGAAGAGCGTGGTGGGCGGTGAACGGCACAGGTGTACCGGCTTGGCTTCGCGGCGAATACTCTGCCAGAACAGAGTCGGATCGGCCGAAGAAAGCTGTAATGGCCCCAAAACAAGCTCGGAAAGCCCGCGGCCAGAAAACAAAGACTTCTATCCTTGCAACCAAACAAGGTGAGAGAGATACCGGTATTCATCCACCGTCAGGGAAAGTTAAACAAACCATAATGACATTATTTTCTAATACTGAGCAAAAACGCCAAGTGATGTTGACTAATGATCCTCAAACAGACAATACCCTCTCTACACCTCGGTCTGATGTCTCTGTTGTAGACGATGTTTTAAAAGATATAGGAGACGATAATGTATCAAAAATGGCGACTCATAATGAAATAAAAGAAAAAGAACCTCAGTGTTTATCACCCTCAGAGACTTTAACTGTGATTGAAAGTCTAATCCCCGAAGAGCCGGCTAGGGTCATGCCGCCAGAGTTTGAATCCGGGGATTTTTATTCTGTCTCAGAAAACTCTGCCTCCTCGTCTGAGGATCTGGCTACGCAATATACGAGACAGATGTCTATTGAGGGGGAAGCTGACTCCATTGAAGACGAGGTGAACGCTAGCGGTGAGCTTGGGGAGGAGGATACCCCCATCACTGTAAGAGGTCGTGATACATCTTTAGCTGTGGGCGCTGTTGACTCTCAAGATGGTCAAGCGACGGATATTACTCTCACCACAATATATCAAACTATTTTGAGTCACATGGATAAAACCGCATTAGACAGTCAGAAGATCCAAAATTCTTGTCGGAAGTTACAGGGCTCGATTAGAAGGCTGGTTAAAGCGCAATCAGACTTTGGAGAACGATTCACAGAAGTTGAAATGCGAATATCCAACATCGAGGATGATCTGTCTAAGCAAAAAAAAGCTACTGAGATTTTGAGTAGCAATAGAGATGATGTGCTCTGGCGAATGGCCGACATGGAAAATCGATCTCGACGCAATAACTTAAGAGTAATGCAGATTTCTGAAGGCGACGAAGGACAAGATCCACGGAAGTTTATAGTGGATCTTTTTCAGAAAGCGTTTCCTAGCCTAAGTAAATGGGATTGGGACCGAGAAATTGAAAGGGCTCATAGATTCCCTTTTAATATTCAGTCTCGTTCCGGGCAAAATACAAGATCAAGACCAAGGCCGATTCTTATAGCTTTCAATAGTTTTCGAGCTAGAGAAGATGTTTACCTGCAAACTCGCTCAAACAGCAAATCCATGGCGGAAGGATTTACTTTTTTTACGGTACCTGATTACTCTAAATATACAATGGATATTCGCTGGCAATTGCGACAATTGGTGGATTTATTTAAAAAAAAGGGCGCGCAGGCTTATATCATGAACCCCGCAAAACTTAAAGTGACTTACAAAGAAAAATCGAGATTTTTTACTAATGTCGCCCTAGCTAAAGAGTATTTACATTCTCTGAAGGACCTTTAAATGGAATTTTTCTCTTCTCTCTATTTCCGATATGAAGTACTCTCATAATAATTTATGGATGTGATAGTTTATCATATATCATGCCTAGTTATGTCTTGGGGGCCAGCCTTTGATTAGGATTGAGGGTTAAAGATTTTTTGATTTAGATAGATTGAGGTAACACATAGCAGGAAGGGGTTTCCCCCATGGTATTGTTTTCTGTAATAGAGCAGATAGAGCTGTCGGAATTGACAGAAGGGTTGATGCTCATTTCCATCCATAGGACTGTGTCCTAAAGCCTCGATTAAGGGAGGGGGGAAAGGGTCACTGGGGTTGGGGAGGGGAAAGAGGGGGAGGGGAAGGTGGTGGGTTTGGGGATGGGTTGGGTATAAGGGAAAAAATTCCTTGGCGGTTCCAAATGACAGTTACGAAACGGATATTTTTGAACGATGTACGTATGTTACGAACTTAATCTTGTATAATTTTCAGTTTGACTGGATTAACATTGTATCTTGGATATTGATTTTGATATTGATTTTGAGAATAATGCTCAATGTCTCGAAGTATAAAAATTTGTTCTTTTAATGTTTCTGGGCTCAACTCTAGCAATAAAAGACGGAGAATAGCTGCAGAAATTCGCTTTATCCAACCTGATATTCTCTGTCTGCAGGAAACACATCTTTCTTGGGATAATAGGTTTCTTATAGCTGATCTTGGCTATGTGTTGAATGTAGCTTCCCAACAAATTAACAATACTAGAGGGGTTATGATCCTTTCTAGACCTGGATATTGCACAGTGGGCCGTAAACTAGCTGCTAAATGGGGCAGATGGGCTATAGTTGAGTTCACAGTACGGGGTAGGGTTTTCACAACTTGTTCAATATATGGTTCTAATGTGGATGAGGCTGAAGTTTTAGAATTATTAAATATAGAGTTAGCTAATTGGAGAGTTCCGTTAATCTTATGTGGAGATCTGAATATTAACTTAAGCACTACGGAACTAATGAGAGGTTTAGCATACTATCAGGGACGGAAACCACGGGTTTTTAAAGCCTTATATAATTTAGTTAATGATCATGGCCTGGTGGACATATGGAGTAAAAAATACCCTTCCCTTCCAGGATACACGCACTATTCTGCACCACACAAGAAACTCGTCCGATTAGATTACTTTTTTACATCTTCAACTATTCATACACAGATAAGGATACAGACTTTTCCCAGAGTCACTTCGGATCACTCTCCCCTCATTATCGACTGTTCAATTTTGGCCGAGATAAATACTTTGAGAAGCTTCTCATTTGATAGGAAGCTCTGTCTTAATGAACAATATAGAAGCTATATGACGGAGTGGATGACAGAATTCTTTAGTATCAATTTAGGGTCAGCTAATATTGCAATAGTCTGGGACACATTTAAGGCCTGTTTTAGAGGAGAAACGATAAAATTCGGATTATACCATCAAAATAAATTACGATTACAAATGAGGGTATTCTATCAGCAACTAGAGCTAGCGGAAGTTGGTCTTGCTAAAGCTTTGACAAAAAAAGATAATTTAACTCAGATATCGCTTATGGAAGAAAAAATTGCACAATGTAAAGCGACTATAACAGGAGTTTGGGCCGAAGAGATTGCTCGCAAATATTTGGCAAATAGGAGACATATTTACGAATATGGCGAATCCATTGGCCGGTCTTTAGCCTTGAGACTAAAAATGAACTCTACTTCTCGGTTGATTCCGAGAGTACGGGACCAATCTGGGGTGGTTCGGGAAGATCCGTCGGAAATTCTAGAAGTATTTCATCAATTTTATTCGGAACTCTACACCAGGCAATCAAACTTTACTACGGCTCAGATTCCTGATGCCGCCGTCGCAAATCAATTAAATGATGTAGAGGTAGATATTTTAGACAGCCCTTTTTCCATGGAGGAATTAGAGGAGGCGGTTAGGCAAATACCAAATGGGAAAGCAGCCGGCCCTGACTTTATTCCTGGGGAAGTCTATAAATGCTTCTTCGAGCCATTGAAGAATGTATTGCTAGCAATGTTCAGGATGGCACAAACGGGAACAGTACCAGCTACATGGAACGACGTTTCCATAGTCATTTTCAGCAAAAAAGGGAAACCTCCTGAACTACCTGGATCCTATCGTCCAATATCCTTGCTTAACTGCGACAGCAAGTTATACTCCAAAATGTTAGCTAACCGTATATCTAAAGTCATATCTTCACTAGTAACCACAAATCAGCACGGTTTTATACCTAAAAGAGGAACGGTTTCCCATATTAACAAAGTTATTACTTTATTTGATTTTGCAGATGTTGAAAAGAGGGACTTGGCTTTGATACTGCTTGATGCTGAAAAAGCTTTTGATCGTGTAGAGTGGGTTTATTTATGGGAAGTGATGAGAAGGATGGGTTTTGGGAAAGCTTTTTTAACGGCAATTCAGGTATTATATAATGCACCAACTGCCAGAATCACAGCTATGGGTCTAAAATCTGGCACCTGCTGTTTTCAAGGCAAAGGAGAAAATGTCCTTAGACCATAAACAATTAGGATCCTCACTTTCATCAACACGCTTTAGGTGAGAAACCATAGACCAGACAGATTGACTTTCAATGAATAGAAGGCAGTCAAACAGGGAGTGGTTATACCAATGAAAGTAATGATCAGATCTTATGCAGGCGAACAGTAAATAAACATCATGAAATAAATCAATACAAGGTAACAAACCATGTGTGAGTGGGCCAGCGGTGATCAGGATGGCCTCTTGAAAGCCTTACAGCCCATCAAACGTTGTTTAATCCTCAATAGATTAACAAAGTGAGGAATGAACCCTCTCCAATAAATGTAAAAGAAATCATCGCCTTGGCATGTACATGCCTTGGGGACTACAGCCAAGCAGCGGAATCTTAGCTTGAGAACGCAAACGACATGGGAATTAGTGGAATGATTCTGAAAGGGAGGATAAAAGAAGAAAGGATGGCGAGAAAAGGTGGATTCCACCATAGGTGCAAGGGTATAAGTAAGATAAAGTAATAAAGTGCTATCCATACACAAAAAAACTCTGTGCAATAAAAGTGGGATTTGGTTTCATGCATTTTTCATTCCGGAGACACCAAAGAAAGGAGAATCTTACCTGGTACCTCGGCAGTGCGACCATTAATACAACGAGTGGACATGATCCCCTGGGAGCCAGGTTTGCAAAAAAACCAAACCCACTACACACATGAAAAAGAAGAGAGAAGCAATCATTCATGGTATCAACCAAGTGAACTCGATACTCAGAAGCTCCTCAGCTGCCACCATAGTAGGGGCCATCAAAGCAACCCTCCTCACAGCTTGGCACTATGGGCATCACGCCTACCCAGGAGCCTTCGTCTCTGGTCTGCAGCATATTCACTGTACTGCCTACAGGAAAATATTCCAGCAGCAATGGTACCTTCAATGGTCAAGATTAAGACTGGAGTTCGGCTTGGCGAGACAGTCCTTAGACTGTAAAACCGCCCCACTAAAACACTACATTAGCACCACAAAGGCCCCCATTACTTCCCAAAAGGAAAGCCTGAGATTTATCTTTGAGACTCCAGACAAACGGTGGGACCATCGTCTGCAGGGTACGGTGCATCCCTCCGAATAGAGGAAACGACCCTACAGAGGGCCTGAAAAACAGCAGTAAACAGGCAACTGAGAGAGACCTCGAGGGATCAGGATCTAAGGTTATTAGATCACGTGGTTCCTGTTCATCCCTTGAACAGCTCCTATTTGGCGAGGAAGTCACAAGCATGCCTCCTGGAAGAGGTAAACATGCAGACCCATAGGAAGATGCAGCGCATGCAGTTTTTAGGGCTACCAGTGAGAGACCATAATCCTGCTTGGGATGTCAAGGAGAATCTAGGGAATGTAGGCTGTGCGGCTACAGACACACCTTGGCTGCACCCACTGTGCTGTTCCACCAGATTAGACACAGATTTGAGACTACTGTTGCAGCCGATGTCTCTGGCCCATGGGGTTCCCGGGGGTCAAGACGCGTGCACTCTCTCTTTCACTAATTTTGCGCCACAGGTCCTGTCAAAATGCGGGAAATTTGCTGATGAACTCAGGTCCCAGCTTTGCCCGAAAATAGAAGTCCAAAAACTGATACTTCATTACTTCCCCCAAAGAGAAGTCATTTCTCCCCCCAGGGTGGATGAGACGAACGGAATTGTCGTTGACTGTGAGCACAGAAACATATAATATTAGTTTGGTGAAGCATAAGTGGGAAGCCTGAAGCCTGCTCTGATTGGTCAGGCATTTTGGGCAAAAAATGTGTAGGCAAATGCGTATTGGTTCAGGAATTGACTACTGAGATAAGGAAACTCCGACGTGGCTGCTAACGCCGATGGAAAAAGAAGGTTCAGTATCCATGCGATGTGACCTGGCTTAAGGCCAATGGCTGGCAGGATGCCACTTGTAGCTTAGACAAACGAGACTACCAAGAGGACGATGTTTTTACTGTTATTGAAGCAAAGACACTATACGGGCAAAGAGGGGTGTTGGTTTAGAATCGAATGTTTTACGTTTTTAGCCACGCCTTGTATCTAAATAAAGTATTTTGACAATATATCTCTCCGGATCCCTTCGAGGAAAAGTAACTTGCCTTAAGCAAGAACAAGTGGTCTGTTTAATAAACTGTAGATGCAACATGACATGCCGCTTGGAATTAAATCTCTCTTTCTGTCTATATACACACAATAAAATATTAATTGAACACCCATGGCTTAACTTCTTGCTTCTTCGATGCCCAGCCTGTAATACAATAAAGGCAAGGTGCTGTTCAATAACCCCCTCCTTTAATCCTTCATTTGTTTTCCTTTTTGTCATAGTGATATGTTGGTGAGTTGATAGCTTTTTTCACAGAGTCAAGATGTGGGGGCAGGCCAAACACACACTTCACATTCTGTCTCGATTTCATCTAAAGGTAACACCACGCTGTGCGAGGGCTTCGCGCTGCGCGCACTGTAGTGCCTGCTGAAGGAAGTTTTAAATCCTCCCTGGTCTTGATTTGATTTAATTTCTGTTCGTTTTCCCTGTTTTTAGCATAGCTGCGCCCCCCCTGGCCCTTGCTCGCACCATAATTGTTTGAAGCACCGCATTTCGCGGGTCCGGGCTCACGGGGTCACGTGACGCGCCGCCGCCATCTTACTGAGGGCGCCTTGCACTTCCTGGGCTCTGGGGTTAGCGCTCCAGCGCCGCGGCTACGCCTCTCTGCCTACTTAAGGTGAGTGAGGAGGTGTGTCTGCCTCTAAAGGTAACACCACGCTCTGCGAGGGCTTCGCGCTGCGCGCACTGTAGTGCCTGCTGAAGGAAGTTTTAAATCCTCCCTGGTCTTGATTTGATTTAATTTCTGTTCGTTTTCCCTGTTTTTAGCATAGCTGCGCCCCCCCTGGCCCTTGCTCGCACCATAATTGTTTGAAGCACCGCATTTCGCGGGTCCGGGCTCACGGGGTCACGTGACGCGCCGCCGCCATCTTACTGAGGGCGCCTTGCACTTCCTGGGCTCTGGGGTTAGCGCTCCAGTGCCGCGGCTACGCCTCTCTGCCTACTTAAGGTGAGTGAGGAGGTGTGTCTGCCTCTAAAGGTAACACCACGCTGTGCGAGGGCTTCGCGCTGCGCGCACTGTAGTGCCTGCTGAAGGAAGTTTTAAATCCTCCCTGGTCTTGATTTGATTTAATTTCTGTTCGTTTTCCCTGTTTTTAGCATAGCTGCGCCCCCCTTGGCCCTTGCTCGCACCATAATTGTTTGAAGCACCGCATTTCGCGGGTCCGGGCTCACGGGGTCACGTGACGCGCCGCCGCCATCTTACTGAGGGCGCCTTGCACTTCCTGGGCTCTGGGGTTAGCGCTCCAGCGCCGCGGCTACGCCTCTCTGCCTACTTAAGGTGAGTGAGGAGGTGTGTCTGCCTCTAAAGGTAACACCACGCTGTGCGAGGGCTTCGCGCTGCGCGCACTGTAGTGCCTGCTGAAGGAAGTTTTAAATCCTCCCTGGTCTTGATTTGATTTAATTTCTGTTCGTTTTCCCTGTTTTTAGCATAGCTGCGCCCCCCCTGGCCCTTGCTTGCACCATAATTGTTTGAAGCACCGCATTTCGCGGGTCCGGGCTCACGGGGTCACGTGACGCGCCGCCGCCATCTTACTGAGGGCGCCTTGCACTTCCTGGGCTCTGGGGTTAGCGCTCCAGCGCCGCGGCTACGCCTCTCTGCCTACTTAAGGTGAGTGAGGAGGTGTGTCTGCCTCTAAAGGTAACACCACGCTGTGCGAGGGCTTCGCGCTGCGCGCACTGTAGTGCCTGCTGAAGGAAGTTTTAAATCCTCCCTGGTCTTGATTTGATTTAATTTCTGTTCGTTTTCCCTGTTTTTAGCATAGCTGCGCCCCCCCTGGCCCTTGCTCGCACCATAATTGTTTGAAGCACCGCATTTCGCGGGTCCGGGCTCACGGGGTCACGTGACGCGCCGCCGCCATCTTACTGAGGGCGCCTTGCACTTCCTGGGCTCTGGGGTTAGCGCTCCAGCGCCGCGGCTACGCCTTTCTACCTACTTAAAGCTCGTATTGGCGCGCAGCGGTGACGCGCAGCGGTAGCGCCTGATTCGCGCCTGAGTCAAGCCAGAGTCCTGCCCGTCTGCGCCCGTCAGCGCTAAGGCGGCGCAGGGCGCGGCAGACTCATTATCGGAACTATGGCTATTTCGTCGTATCGGTATGATAGAGCAGACTTATTGGCTATCCGCGACCTCTGTGCCGTCTGTCCATTGCCGTCGGTAGCACCATTAAGGGGTCCTTATCGGTGTACTTGCTGTTGCTGGCATTTGTCGCCTCCAGCTCGCATTCGCTCCAGCCACATTGCAGCTCGGCAATTGAGCGCGCTGGTGGGGAACACGGCCAGCATATACAGCCTAAATGTCAGATCTCTGGTTAAACATCAGGCGGAGATCTTTGACATGGTCACCAATGACTCCCCTGACGTGATGTTTATGACCGAGACATGGTTACAAGACGATGACACTGCGATTTTAAATCTTGCCTTCCCCCCTGAATATACCGTGGTAACGCTCAATCGCGGTTCGAGAGGGGGTGGGATCGCTATGGCAGTGAAACGGCGTTTTCCATGCGATTGGAAAGCATTAACACTTCCAGGTTGCGAATGCGCCCGCTTCAGAATTTCGCTATCTCCTTGTTTTAGCTTTTCTGGTCTTTTAATATATCGGCCTCCGGGCTGCGACGCGGCATTTAGGGCCGCTCTCACGGATGTTATTAGCTTGGAAGCTCTCGGCTGTGCGAATTTTAATGTGGTTGGTGACCTTAATTTGCATTTTGATTGTCCCTCCCAAGCCTCGATTAGGAGTTGTCTAGCAGATCTGGAAGCTTTGCAGCTTACACAGAGAGTGATGTCCCCCTCCCATTCTGGGGGTCATATACTGGACCCATTTTTTACTTCCTTAGAGGAGATTACTTTAGGCCACCCTGTCCAGCTGGCCTGGACAGATCATATGTTGGTGAAAGCAGTTCTCCCGGTGGCAGATCCTCTGCACGTGACTCAGAATAAAACATCTTTGTCCCGCCAGTGGGGTAAACTAAAGCTTGACGATTTTTATAGTTTTTTAGGAAACACTCCTCTACCCCTCTTCGCTGATGTGGACAGTGGGTATGATGCATTCTGCACTTGGATTGAGTCTGCTTTGGACTCTCTTATTCCCCGTGTACGTTCCAATTGCCGGACTAAGGCCCATAGCCCGTGGTATGACGAGACACTGGCGTCTCTTAAGAGAGAATGTAGACAAGCGGAAAGGCGATGGAGGAAAGCCTATGACCCCGCGCTTAAGATCAGTTACCTCACTGCCTCCAAGGCATATCACAGAGCGGTGTGTCGTACACGCGCAGCTTTTTATGCGCAGGAGTTTCGGAATAGTCCGAACCCCTCCAAATTAATATTTAAGGTCCTAAAAGACCTTATAAATAAGAGGACCCCTGCGGCTGAAATATGCACTGATGCCCATTGTGAGCGCTTGGCCTTGTTCTTTGTGCAGAAGGTGCAAGCTATTTATCAAACCTTCCCTATTGCTATGCACAGCTCCAAATCAGCTGATTGTCTTGAGTCCAAGGATGTGATCCTGGACTGTCTCGCCCCCCTATCAGAGGAGGGTTTTGACTTGTTGAGCCAGAAAATTAAATCTGGTTCTCCGACAGACCCCCTCAAACCGGCCCTATTTAAAAACCTGCTGGACACTTGTCGTGCTCCCTTGCTTTCTCTCATTAATTTGTCCCTGGGGTCAGCGACTGTTCCTACCAAGTGGAAGGAAGCGGTAGTCACTCCCATCCTGAAAAAGCCTACCCTTGACCCCACTAAACCTGAGAACTACCGCCCCATCTCCTTGCTGCCGTGGGCTGCCAAAGTCATTGAAACTCATGTGAATGGGATCCTGGCGGACCATCTGGATAAAGCGAATATTTTGGATCCCATGCAAAATGGTTTCCGTAAAGCTCATAGCACGGAGACTGCTCTATTGTATATGGTTGAACATCTGCGCTCCGTGCTGGACACCGGTCACACTGCGGCACTCCTTTTGTTAGATCTGAGTGCCGCCTTTGACACGGTGTCCCATGACATTTTGCTGCGGCGGCTAGAGGAAGCTGGGGTTAGGGGTTTGGCATTAGGATGGTTCCGCTCCTTTCTCTCTAACAGATCCTTCCGGGTAGCAATACCACCCGGTAAGTCCACCTCTCATCAGCTCACGACGGGGGTCCCTCAGGGCTCATCGCTGAGCCCCACTCTTTTTAATCTGTATGTGAGGCCGCTGGCTGCTATTGTCAAAAGCTGGGGCCTGACAATGGTGTCCTACGCGGATGACACGCAGCTGGCGGTCACACTAAGTGGGGACTCAGTTATTGATGCCCGTAACTTCTGTGAGGGGCTGCGTTCGGTGGCCAATTGGATGAATCAGAACTGTCTCCAATTAAATACCAAGAAGACTGAGGTGATGGTGTTTGGTACGCACCCTGGCTGTTGGAAGGAAAGTTGGTGGCCTTCTGAGCTAGGTGGGATCCCCTCTCCGGTAGTGGAGTTAAAGAACCTTGGGGTATGGCTTGACCCGGCACTTAGTTTCACCTGCCATACGAAGAAGGTTGCTGCCTCTTGTTTTGGCATCATCAGGAGCATTAGGCCGGTGCTCAAATTTTTTGACGCCAGTACGAGACAGCTGGTGGTCCAGGCCTCGGTTCTATCTAGAATAGATTATGCTAGTGCGTTGCTCGCAGGCACGAACAAGGCTGAACATGCGCGGTTACAAAGAGTTCAGAACGCCGCTGCTAGAGCAATATTTGGGTTGCCCAAACGCTGCTCAGTGTCCGGAGCATTATACACTCTTCACTGGCTACCTGTTGTGCGGCGTATTGAGTTTAAGGTGTTGTGCCTGGCCTTCAAAATTTTGAAGGGCTTGGCCCCTCCTTTCCTTATGAATCTCCTTACTCCGTACATTCCTTCGCGCTTGTTGAGATCTTTGGGCCAGAACTTGGCGGTTGTTCCTCGCTTTCGGTTGACCAGGACGGGTGGCCGCTCCTTCCGAGTGGTAGCTGCCCAGCTCTGGAATGCTCTTCCTGCTGAAATCCGTGCTGTGGATAATCTAACCAGGTTTAGAGGGGCTATTAAAACGTTTCTTTTTAATAAATCAAAGTAATCCCACTGCATACTGTGTTGTTGTGTTCACCTTTGGCGCCAGGACGCCCCTTTGCTGGGGCAGCTGTGCGCGGTACAAAACTTAGTAACATAGTAGACTCGAGGGGTGTAGGCTGATTCTCAGTGATGCAAAAAGGTCATTCTTTGAGCCCTATTACAATTAATATCATTATTAGAAGTAGTGTTAATAGTAGTGGTGATGGCAGTAGTAGTACTGGTAAAACAAGACATCTGCATACAACTCTCCAGAAGCCTCTCAATTATACATTAATTCACAACTGGGTTAAATTTGAAAACAATGACAGAAAAATCTCCCACCCCATTTGCCATTTCATTTCCAGGTCCCTTGTTCTAACATGCACTACTTTCTTAATAATCAGGTCTAACGTGTCAGCCCTTGCCGCTCTGACTGTGAACCAATGAATATCATAATGTCATTTAAGCTCGCCTTTGAGTTTCAAAGTAGATTTCTTTTAATGTGCCAAAAGACCACCCGAACCAACGTTTTTTGCATAATTTTTCCCTGGTTGCAGATCAGTTTTGGAGCACTAGATCCCGCATTAATGGGCATATCAGCAACACCCGGCGATAATTATCGCTCAGCGCTCTTAGCGTGAGGATAATTATCGCCGGGTAACGTGGATTTTTATCGCTGAGATAGCGTGCTATTAGCAACGCTTATCTCCTCAGCGATAAAAATCCTCAGGCTAACTGCCCAAAGTGAGATTATCGCTGGAAACCCAGCGATAATCTCACGCAATGTGGCGTTAGCTTGATGATAGGGACTCACAAACTTATCTATGATATCCACCCTCCATAGAACATCATGGCTAAGTCAGTCCTGAAGCAGGCGTAAGGAAAATAGCGATAACAGGGGTTATCGCTACTTTTCCTGACGCTATGCTTCATAGCGTGGGGCTTGATGATAGGAGAAATGTCGCTTAGCGACATTTCTCCTGTCATGTTAGGTCAGGAACGCCCACTTTGCATCTCATTAGAGATGCAAAGCTGGGCGTTAGGAATCCCCACGCTAAAGCAAGGTTTCACGCGTTAGCGTGGCCTAGCTAATTAGGCGATAAAATTATCGCCGCTTTTCATCCGAAAACGGCCGCAAAAGCGGCGATAATTTTTTATCGCCTGCTTGTAAATATGCGCCTAAGAGATAACATGAGATTTCCATCCTTTTATCGCACTGTCCCGAATGAGTTCTCCAAGTATGCAGGAATCGCTCAGTTGTTGCAATATTTCGTCTGGAGCTGGGTTGGGATCCTGGCCACCGATGATGACAGTGGGGTGAAAGCTGTAAAAGGGTTAAAGATGGCGATCACCCACCAGGGAGGCTGTGTTGAGATTTTTTTCTGATTCCCAGTGAAACTTCTTATATTGGTGGTAGAAACTGGATTGGATTACTAATGCTATCAGGAGGACCACAGCACAAGTGATAATTCTCTACACTACAGGAACATCTATGACGCAATATTCCATGCACCATAGTTGGTAAACGTGCCTCATAAAATGTGGATTGCGTCAGTGACTGTGCCCTTTTTATGGACCACTGTTATGAATTGTACTAAAAAGTACACTCGGACACACTAATATTTTCAATTAGAAAAAGGACAATATTTGGTTGGAAGCATCTTCTCCACAGTGCTAGTCCTTCAGGGTTTCCAGAGAATGAAGGTTTCTTGGATCTTTGACAGGGAACCTTTGTTTGCAAATGGATGGGCCGAGATCATTGGAGGCATCGTCCCAGTTTCTATATGTTTCATCTTCCAATTTGTTCAGGAAATGATACCCTGAAAAGTCTAGAATTGACTGTGTATGATGATTCACCTACAGCATGTACACAGATGTCTACACATTGGCACACTCACTACATAACATGCTTTTTTATAATTCCAGACCAGCAACTGTAAGTGCTAAGGGGTGTCAAAATCATAAGGTGATGTCTTGGAAGGTGACCTTTGTTGCACAATGAGGCAATTCAAAATTGTTGTCACATATTTAATGTATGATGTCATCTTGATGGAATGAGTAATTGTTCTGTTTATTAAATTTAGTTTAAGATTTCTATTGTGTCATTCGCTTTGTTCTGTAGAAGTAGCACATAATTGGTATGTTTTTCCTGGCCTGTCAAGTCATTATACCACAGTTTAAAATAAATTATTAATCAAGAAATATGATCTTCTCCTTTTCTAGACCAAACATTTATTCATGTAATTGATCTGCAGGATATATAAAGTTCATCCATGGCACCTATTTAGATGAAGTGGCACAGTACTGCAGAATGATGTGATACTGGTATTTCAATGTAAATAGCTGTTCCCTCACATTCGCTCAGATCTGCTGTCTTCATGTGTTACGTTGAATCTACTACATGTTTTTATAGTCTGATGGGGAGTTAATGGTGAATAGTTTCTGTAATGTTGGTATGACAATGCTTGTCTGATGTTAGATGTTGTCTAATAAAGCTGTTGAGGCTGTGCCATTCTGCCATTGTGTATCCCCACCACTAGAATCCGGCTGTACTGTTAAAGAGAGTTTATCATTACAATTTCATCAGTGGAAAATATGACATAGCTACTTCAACTCAATTAGGAATTACAGTTTATTAAATGCACTAAGGAATCCCCAATGATATCTTATGGGAGAGGTAGGCCTCACAGTAGTGAAAAACACATTTGGGAGTTTTTCACTACCAGCACATGAAAAATTTAAAAGTGATGTCTAACATTTTAATCACACAGCACCCTGCCCTATAATCTACTTAGGTCCTACCTAAGGGGTGACATATGTAATAAAAGGGGTTTAAAGCTTGGCAAGGCAGTTTAAATCACAAGTCAATACGGCAGTGTGACACTACATTTTGGCTAAAATGGCAGGCCTGGGACAAGTTTAAGAGTGCTAATTAGGAGGGTGGCAGAATAAGTGCTGCAGGCTCACTGTTAGCATTTCAATTACAGGCCCGGGGTATAAAGTATACCTCTCTTTAACTGACCTATACATAAATTAAATATGCCTGTTTGGTAGATGCCAATCAAACCATGTTTAGTGGAAAGAGCAAAAACACTTTAGCACTGATTTGCATTGGTAAAGTGCATAGAGTCAAACAGAAAACAAAAACGAATTCAACAAAAAGTAGAAGGTAAAAAGGTAAAAAGATTTTGGGAGGGTCCCTGCAGAGAGGGTCAGGTCCAACACTTACATAGTATCACATCATTGAAAATAAGATAACAGGGTTTTTTGCGAAAATACATTTTATTAAATGTAAAAGAGGTGCAGAGGTAATTTTATTTTGACACATTATCTGCAATTTCATGATAACCAGATGTATATAACAGCAAAACCACTGAGGTAGTTAATTACAGTTTCATCATGTGAAACGACATCTATTTGATCATGTTTAGATAATAAAAATATAGAGGAATATGTATTCAAGCTTAATAGTGGTATAACGAGGTAGTTAAAAATACATCATGGCCTACAGGATATAACTCACAGTATCATTATCAGTCCAAACATCATACAGAATCTACAGGCCAGTCTCAAACGGTGACAGAAAGAGGCGTTTTGACAGAAATACAGTTGTTTACAGACGGCATGTGTAACAGCACTGCCATTAGGCATAAAACCCAACACAAAATAACATGGTTATTTTATGAGAGATACAAATGAGGAAGTTAAATAAAAAAAGGAATCACAGCATATTTGTGTTACCCTGCAATAAACACAGATCTCAATAATACATTTGTGACAGCAAGTGAAATAAAATGCATGTTACAGTTGTTTGGTTAGAAAACAAAGGTCACTGCAAAGCAGACAACCATGGCAATCTCTTGAATGATTTTCTATTCTCTGAAGAGAGTGTTTTGTGTGGGGTTGTGATTTGTGAGTGTTGACAGTAGTAGCTCAGCAGTCATACACATGGAGGTTTATCAGGGTCTTGTAAAATGGAAATACAGGGGGTGAGGGAAAAACAAAATGGGGGACAGCTCTGCTTATAATCTCCCCAAGTGGATTTGATGCCAACCATGCCCCAGCACAGATGCTGGGATGTTCAGCTCTGATAGGTTCTGTATGAAGGCACCCCAGTTGATGGGCACCTTCTTTTTACAAATGGCTGTGCTTGTGTTGCTCCCGTTGACGCACAGGTTGGAGTCAAGCATCACATTACCTTTCTACGTAATCTCCCCCTTCTCATTCAAGAAAGCTATGGGCCATATTATTAAGGAATGGCGATAACATTATCTCCGCTTTAGCGGCAGGAAACTGCCGCTAAAGCGGCGATAATGGGTTTGATAATATGCCCTTGTGAATTCCCATAGAAGCCCAGCTTCTGGTGTGAACATGGGCTTCTATGGGAATTCACAAGGGCATATTATCAAGCCCATTATGGCCGCATAAAGCGGCGATAATGTTATCACCGTCCCTTGATAATATGGCCCCATGTTTTTCTTATTTTTTTTTACATTTTATTTAGGAGAAATTCAGCATTCTTGTTTTGACTGGGGTAACACTGTTAATGAGTTCCTGAGCGACACTATTGGTTGGCTCTTCTGATTCGTTGATAGGTGGAGCAGGGGCTTTTGACTTTCACCCTTGATGTCCAGAACAGTGAAAACATACATTTTCAAAACTTAAAAGGGCGAATAGAATTGGGCTCATGAATGATATTTTCCAGATGGAATTCCATATCATAGAATATATAATCCTCAGTTTTGGTTGGGGGATTTGAGTTTTCTCATAAAGCACATATGTGAATCAAACAATCACTGGGTATTACAGGCCTTTACAGCCATGACTCCTGGGCCATAAAGACCAAATGAATCACACAACTTCATGATGCAACAATTCACTCTCCCCACCTTAAATAATGCACAATGACATTCTAAACACTCCTTAGACAGGCAAAACAGTCTGCAACGTGTTCTTTTCTAACATCAATAGTAAGGATGCAGCTTTCATTTTTTAACGCAAGCCTTGCAGACGTCAGCACATAAGTGGTTGTATTTGTGGATATAGGTAGAACGCCAATAGAGGACTTCTACTTATACTTATAGGGTACTGATAGAGCGCACAGCTACTCAGAAAGGCCAATATTAACCATAATACCTAGCATATCTTCTACACTTTAAAAACAGTTTTCATGCAAAAGAACAAACAGATTAGATTTCATTGAGGTGCATCTGGTGAAATAATGCCAGCCACCTTCATGGAATAATACTTCAATAATCATGCGTGAGTAATTTTCAAACACACCTATGTCTTGCAAAGTTACATGTGTATTTGGAGGATGTTTCGGCATCATGCATTAAATGAGCTGTCTCTGTTACGTTTGCATCACTGGGTTGACCATAATCCAATAACCCCACCAGGCAGTTGGCCAGGCACAAATTACCAGCAGTGTTGTTTAAATAAATCAGCGACCTGTGTTTCTTTTCAGTACCGAATTTAGCAATTGTCGCGGCACCACCACCCCTACTTTTTAACAGTCATAACCAGTTATAACACCTCAGGTAGTATGGACGTGCTGTCCAACATTTTCCAAACACAATAGGATGATGGACGGAGTGCTGAAACTTTGCAGACACCCACCCCCAGTCACAGATGTGGGTTTAATCAATCATCATTCTTCTGCTCACTAAGCCACCCCAGTTTGGACCCAGCTATATGCAAATCAGTCTTGACATTGTGCCAAAGGGAACAGTCGAGCTGGAACTGCCAGGCCAGTTCCTCATTGGACCAGAATCAAGCATCCTGGGACCGGTTTTAGAGTTTCACGCCTCATCAGACAGGCTAGTTGAATCCAGTGGCAAAGTGAGCAAGGGACCCACGTCTGGGCATAGCCTGGCCACTTAGGGCGAACATAGCAAACACAATAAGGTGATGGACGGGGTGCTGAAACTTTTCAGACACTCACCCCCAGTCACAGATCTCGGTTTAATCCATCATCATTCCTCTGCTCACTAAGCCACCCCAATTTGGAACCAGCCATATGCAAATCAGTCTTCACCCTATGCCTCATGGGAACAGTTGAGCCCAAACTGCCAAGCCACTCCCTGGCCCGGAATCAAGCATCCTGGGACCAATTTCTGAGTTACACTCCTCATCAGCCAGGCAAAGTGAACAAGAGACCCACTTCTGGGCATACCCTGGCCACTTAGAGCAAACATAGCAAACACAATAAGATGATGGACGGAGTGTTGAAACGTTTCAGACACTCACCCCAGTCACAGATCTGAGTTTAATCCATCATCTTTCTTCTGCTCACTAAGCCAAACCAGTTTGGACCCAGCCATATGCAAATCAGTCTTTATCCTGTGCATCATGGGAACAGTCCAACCGGAAAAGCCAGGCCTGGTCCTCCTTGGACCAGAAACAAGCATCCTGGGACCGCTTTTAGAGTTTCACTTCTCATAAGCCAGGCAAAGTGAAAAGAGACCCATGTCAGGACATACCCTGGCTACTTAGGGAGAGCAAAGCAAACACAATAAGATGATGGACGGAGTGCTGAAACTTTTCAGACACTCACCCCCAGTCACAGATCTGGATTTAATCCATCATCTTTTTCTGCTCACTAAGCCACCCCAGTTTGGACCCAGCCATATGCAAATCAGTCTTGATCCTGTGCCTCATGGGAACAGTCCAGCCCGAACAGCTAGGCCAGGTCCTCCCTGGACGGGAAAACAAGCATCCAGTGACTAGTTTCAGAGTTTCACTCCTCATGAGCCAGGCTAGCTTGAAATAGTGGCAAAGTGAGCAAGGGACCCATGTCTGGGCATACCCTGGCCACCTAAGGCGAATATGGGAAACACAATAAGATGATGCTGAAACTTTTCAAACACTTTGTCCATCAATTGTTCTTTTTGTATTTGTCTCATCGAGTGGGATGGGTATACCCAGACGTGGGTCCTGTGCTCTCCATGCTGTTAGAGTCAAGGTAGCCTGACTGATGAGGGGTGAAACACCAAAACCGGTCCCAGGATGCTTGTTTCCAGTCCAGGGAGGACCTGGCTGTGAGAAGTTGGCCTGATATATGCTGTTCACTAGTTAAAGTGGATACCTTGCACCGGTCCAATTAGACTCTCATGGTAGTAGGTTTAAGACAACCTTTAAAGAAAGCTATCCTAGTGGTAGCTGTGGAGAGCAGCCTTCAGGCTAAGTCTTTAGAGGAATGCAAAGCAGCTTGTTTTACCTTATAATCTCTTGAATTACTAAATGAAAGGACACCACACAGGTATATATATCAAATATATATGTATTTATTACTAACAACTCTCTGCTAATCTCTTTATGAGATTAGAAGTCTGGAACATATGCACAAGTCAACATTTCACAATAAGTTAAGCACAAATATGGTTGGGGCCCTAGGGGGATACCAGACCATATACTAAAAAAGAGACTTAGAGATAACGACTTGCAAGGGGACAAGGCCTAGAGCCTTCAGAAGCGCTGGGACCTCACAAAACCACCCGAGGCAGGTAAGTAAAAGACCCACGGGGACGTATGCATTGTGAGAACACAGCAGCAAATCCCTATTCACTAGAGTTTTTGGATACTTCGGGAAAGTCTACGAGCAAGTCACTTACAGGGTAAGTAGTTCTAGAGCCAACACACACAGGAGCACTGTAGTGCTGGAGTTACCTCACCCAGGGAAGCTGGGTGCATAGGTGTCATTTGGTGTCGGGTTGCGGCGTTGTTTTCAATGGGAGCCAAATAAGACTTGCTGCTTGTGAAGACAGGGAAAGTGTCCGGTGGAATCCAAGGCTGGATTCAGAAGAAGGAAAACCTGCAAGCGGAGGGGACAGTGTTCAAAGTCACTTGGCAGTGACCCGGGGCAAGGAAGATGGATGCCCACAGTCGTCGGGTGATTTCAGGTGATCATGGGTGTCTTGACTCTTCAGCCACGAGGTCCAGGAGGCGTCGACGACAACCAGGAGCTGGATTCGGTGAGTGCCACAAAGTTTGCAGCTTACTGCAGTGTTGGTGACTAGATTGGAGCCAACAAGCCTTGGTAACAGCAAGTCTCATGGAAAGGATAAAAAATCAGCGGTGCAGACCAGCAAGGTCTGAGGGACTCACCCAGCAAGGGTAAGTCAGGGCAGGCCCGGAGCAACTAGGGGAGCCCTTTGGAACTGTATAAAAGTCTTCTGGAGACCCAAAAGCCAACCGGCAAGGGATCACAAAGACACCTCAGGAGGATTCACTCAACAGGAGCCCACGGTCACTCGGGACGGGGTGGGCCTCTGATCTTCGGAGGAATTCCTGCTGGAGGCTTGGACCACAAGTGGTCCAATGCACAGGTTCGTAGAATGTCATGAAGGGGTTGCACTCGAAAATAGCACACAGTACCCAGGGATTGTGGTTCCTCATCACTCGTGGGGTCCACTTGCCTCTGCGTCGCTGGGGACTCACGATGGCCTTAGAGAAGTCAGGAAATCCTCTTCCTGGGCTGCAGGGACTTCGGACTCTGGCGGGAGCGGGAAAGTTTGTGACCGCTGATTGCAAAGGTTGGTGCATGCCAAGCAGGGGAGTCACTCCTTGACTCCAAGGGAGATTCTTCTGTCTTCCAGAGGTAATGGAACGTCGAAGGTCCTGGATTCTTCTTCAGAGCGTCGCCCAGGGATATCTAGTTTGTAATGGCAAGGGTTCCCTAACTTATACTGAAAGGTAGGGAGGGACTAGCTCTATGACCCCACCTATGGGAGGGTGAGGGGAGTGGGTGGCTACACCCACTTCCCTTTGTCCAGTTTCACGGATGTATGTCGTTACAACGCACACTTTTACAACGCATGCACTTACAACGCATTTTTTACAACGCAACATCCATTACAACGCATTCCATTACATAGCATGACACTACAACGCATTTTTAAAAACTACCTTTACAACGCATTCCATTACATCGCATACTACCTTTACAACGCATACCATTACAACGCATAATATTAAATTGCATTTAAGGTAAGTATTAGATAGTATAGGGGTAAAAATAACTTTTCTAACTCCAGGGGGTGCAACAGTAGGGTAAGTGTTGGATAGTATAGGGGTAAAAATTACTATTCTAACTCCAGGGGGTGCAACAGTAGGGAAAGTGTTGGATAGTATAGGGGTAAAAATTACTATTCTAACTCCAGGGGGTGCAACAGTAGGGTAAGTGTTGGATAGTATAGGGGTAAAAATTACTATTCTAACTCCAGGGGGTGCAACAGTAGGGTAAGTGTTGGATAGTATAGGGGTAAAAATTACTATTCTAACTCCAGGGGGTGCAACAGTAGGGAAAGTGTTGGATAGTATAGGGGTAAAAATTACTATTCAAACTCCAGGGGGTGCAACAGTAGGGTAAGTGTTGGATAGTATAGGGGTAAAAATTACTATTCTAACTCCAGGGGGTGCAACAGTAGGCTAAGTGTTGGATAGTATAGGGATAAAAATTACTATTCTAACTCCAGGGGGTGCAACAGTAGGGTAAGTGTTGGATAGTATAGGGGTAAAAATTACTATTCTAACTCCAGGGGGTGCAACAGTAGGGAAAGTGTTGGATAGTATAGGGGTAAAAATTACTATTCTAACTCCAGGGGGTGCAACAGTAGGGTAAGTGTTGGATAGTATAGGGGTAAAAATTACTATTCTAACTCCAGGGGGTGCAACAGTAGGGTAAGTGTTGGATAGTATAGGGGTAAAAATTACTATTCTAACTCCAGGGGGTGCAACAGTAGGGTAAGTGTTGGATAGTGTAGTGTAATATTATGCGTTGTAATGGTATGCGTTGTAAAGGTAGTATGCGATATAATGGAATGCGTTGTAAAGGTAGTTTTTAAAAATGCGTTGTAGTGTCATGCTATGTAATGGAATGCGTTGTAATGGATGTTGCGTTGTAAAAAATGCGTTGTAAGTGTAGTGCGTTGTAAAAGTTGCGTTGTAAATGTTGTTCCCCCAGTTTCACGCCAGAGCAGGGGCAGGTAGCCCCTGAGCCGGTTTGAACTGGTATATGCACGGAGGAGCCTACTGCTCCCCCAGTGCAGGACTTCAAAGCACTCTAGGAGTGCACCCACCCAGCCCCAATACACTAAACCCTGTCTGGGAGGTGGTTACACCTCCCTGTGACAGGATACCTATTGTTGGGCCTCCTCCACTGCGAGTTTCGGTCACCAGCAGGAGGGCATCCCAGTGTCTATGACTGGTGGCATCCATTTTGTGATGCCAGGGCTCTTCAGGATTATACCGTGTTTCCACAGTAGGTACATGTCTATCCTTCTAGAAGGGTGGGTTCATACTCCCACACCAGTTACTGGTGTGGGAGGATGATTCCAAAGCGTTTGACACCAAACACGACATGTTTTGATGCAGGCATTCCAAAGTTAGCATTACCACAAGGTTATAATGCACTTAAGAGTATATGGTTTGACCGCATTCACAAACAGATCCAGAGAATAGACTCTGAGAGCTGCAGAGGGGCCCTGCTCAGGCAGAGGCACCCCCTCACATAGAAACCAAGCACCCTGCCCTCAGGATTGATAGGGCCTGCCTTAGAGGTGACTAATAGGTTTAAATGTGTGTGCAGGGAGAGATATAGTGAACCTATATCTCAGTGAGGAGTGCTAGCACTACCTCACCCAGGCTGCAGTAGCAGGCCTGTGGTGTCAGATTCAGTCTGCTTCCTAGGGGTGGCATAATACATGCTTCAGCCCCTGGTAGGCCTGTGAAGTACCTATGCCCTTGGTACCTAAGGTACCATATACTAGGGACTCATAAGGATCCACGGTATCAAATTACTAGAGCACCTAATATGCACTCCAAGTTGTTTAGAGAGAACAGAGAGGCTGGGGCCCTGATTAGCAGAGTCCCAGCCAGACTATAGCCAGACACCAGTGTAAACATCAGGAAACAAATGGGGGCAACATAAGAGGCAGATCCTACTCTCCTACACTGGCCTAGCATATTTGGGCTGGATTGTTCCCATAGGGATCAGGGTCAAGACTGATTTGCTTATGGTTGTTTTCAAACTGGAATTGCATGGTGAGCAAAAAGACGATGGATTCAGGCCCAGACCTCTGTACTTGGGTGAATGTATGACATTGTTGTGCATTCTGTCCATCAACTGTTCTTTTTGCATTTGTCACCCCGAGTGGGAAGGATATCCCCAGAAGTGGGTCCCATGCTCTCCGTGCCTCTGGAGTCAAGGTAGCCTTGCTGATGAGGGGTGAAACCCTGAAACCAGTACCAGGATGCTGTTTTCTAGTCCAGGGAGGACCTGGTCTGGCAGTTCGGGAAGGACTGTACCCATAGGGATCAGTGTCAAGACTGATTTGCATATGGCTGGGTTCAAACTGGAATTCCATTGGGAGCAAAAAACGATGGATTTAGGCCAGTTCTCTGTACTGGGGTGAATGTATGACATTGCTCTGCATTCTGTCCATCAATTGTTCTTTTTACATGTGTCACCCTGAGTGAATATGAACATTCTTACCATGCCCCAATTTTAAAACAAGAAAATGGGAGGCTCTAGATTTTCAGTCTTGACCCCCAACATCTGGAACGCCCTCCCCCTGAGATAAGCTTTAGTAGTTCCATTCAGGAGTTACCACAGCTGAGTAGCCAGCGTGTAACCCTGAAATCACTAATAGGGCAACTTGCCCTTCCAAAACAAAAATGACTGTTTGGGATATTTACTGTTAGAACACAACAAAATACTTGTCCTACTTTCTAATATACAGACCCCTGCGTTAGGGCTCCATAAGTCAATCTTAGGGGACACATTTATATTATAAAAGGAAATCTGGACTTTGGCAGAGAGGAGTTAGCAGTTTAACACCGCTCAATCAGTCTGCAGTGGCGGTCTGGGGGACACGTTTTACTTTGTCTCACTCGGGGTGGCACAATGACAGCTGCAGCCCATGAGGGACACTATTCCTTACGGGGCCTGGTACGTGTACTGGGTAAGTATAGGTAAGTTAGCCTGGCCTAACTGGGTATAAGCCGATCCGCCATACATGTTTGAGGGTCAGTACCCTGGCACTGAGGTCTGGTCAGCAGGCCTCGGTGCACCTTCAGAGTTGTAAAACCAGCAGCATCAGTCCAAAACTTCTGGGGTGATCATGTAAAAAGAGGTGTCCCTTACAACGCCCTTAAGTCTGGTTCGTACACTACAAAAATATGAGTTTGGGGAGACAAAGGAGTTTGTGTCCTGACAGGAAGTGCTTCTGTTACTGGGACAGGACACAGTAGAGGGGTAGGTTTGCTGCTTCAAGCAATATGTGCCTTGTGCAGCAGTTCTCCATACTCTGATGCAGGGGGCATAGCTGTCAGTGGTGCAGCAGGTGCAGTAGCACCAGGGCCCAGGGGTTTGAAGGGCCCACGGCAGCCTAAAGGACCAGGGGGACGGGTCCTTTTTCCTTGCTTGTTTTAGGGTCGATGGCCCCTGCGCCATAGCTCTGATAAAATACTTGTCCTACTTTCTAATATACAGACCCCTGCGTTAGGGCTCCATAAGCCAATCTTAGGGGACACATACATATTATAAAAGGAAATCTGGACTTTGGCAAAGTGGAGTTAGCAGTTTAACACCGCTCAATCAGTCTGCAGTGCAGTCTGGGGGGCACATTTTACTTTGTCTCACTCAGGGTGGCACAATGACAGCTGCAGCCCATGAGGGACACTATACCTTACGGGCCCTGGATGATCCTGGTAGCATACACTGGGTAACTATAGGTAAGTTAGTCTGGTCTAACTGGGTATAAGCCGATCCGCCATACATTTTTGAGGGTCAGCATACTGGCACTGAGGTCTGGTCAGCAGACCTCGGTGCACCTTCAGAGTCATAAAACCAGCGGCATCAGTCCAAAACTTCCGGGGTGATCATGTAAAAAGAGGTGTCTCCTTACAACGCCCTTAAGTCTGGTTCATACAATACAAACATATGAGTTTGGGGAGACAAAGGAGTTTGTGTCCTGACAGGAAGTGCTTCTGTTACTGGGACAGGACACAGTAGAGGGGTAGGTTTGCTGCTTCAAGCAATATGTGTCTTGTGCAGCAGTTATCCATACTCTGATGCAGGGGGCATAGCTGTCAGTGGTGCAGCAGGTGCAGTAGCACCAGGGCTCAGGAGTTTGAAGGGCCCACGGCAGCCTAATAGACCAGGGGGACGGGTCCGTTTTCCTTGCTTGTTTTAGGGTCGATGGCCCCTGCGCCATAGCTCTGATAAGCTGTTTTCACTGTGCTGAAGCAAGGGTGCCCATGAGCGCTGCTCCTGCGGACAGATTTGCCAGGCTGACCCTTGGTTTATGATTGACAGGTGTTACACTGAAGATGGGCAACAGCAATTATTTTAAACAAAGATGGCACCCGGGCCACGGTGCGGCCTCACACTCCCTTGTAGCCAAGCCCTCTCTTCCAGAAGTCTATGAAACAGGCACTCCCCTCTGTCTCTGTGGAACCCCCTAACTCCTGGCATGCGGAGGGCTCAGCTGCACCGGACACTTCCAGAGCTGTTTTGATGCATTTACCAAAGATTAGGAAAAAGTGACTTTTTTTGTTGCAAAAAGCGTTTACCAGAGTAGAACCACAAGTGTGTGTTGACCTCATGTCTCTGGAAAACCTCTGCGATTTAAGTTCCTTACAATAATACGTGCTTCATGGTTTACAATTAAATTCACTGGTTGTGTTCTTGCTTGAAAACAAGAGTTCGGCCAGTGACGAGACCTCTGGGACTCGCCTCTATTTTTAAGAGTAACCCAGGTGTGGTGGGGTGAGGACGCGTTCTCTCGTCACACAGATTCTGTATACTCTATAAGAAGAGGGCCGGAGAGTGACTGGTGCAGTCATTACCGGGTCCCCTAAGACACAAAGTCTCGCTGTGTTTCTTCTGCAGGAGAGCGGGATACCAGGGACAGGGGAGCTGGGTTTATTTCAAGGTGAGTTTAATAAAAACAAGTGTACAGAGGGTCGGTGTAAACAGGCTCCTACAGGACTGCTTCTCTTCCGGCCTCTTCCCTCATGACCCCGCGAGCAGCCGCTGCTTCGACCCACTCACTACCTAACTTGTACATTAACATCTCATAAACACTGTCTATGCAATCCCTGACATTTCCACAGGTTTGCATTTATCCTCCGTCTTACATCATCTTTTCTCTGCCCTTTCTAACATTTACACTTCAACATTTCAATATTGCTCTTGGATTTAATTTTTAAGTGTAATGGATTTCATCATAAAATCTTTTTTTTTTAAACTCTTTTTATTGGTACGTATAGAATGATGGTATAAACATGGAATAAGCATATCTGTGCATCATTCCGATTGATCATTAAATCTGCACCTGTCCTTCTAAATTCTCTAATTCCAAGTGTTAACCAGTGTCACGCCCTTTCTATTCTGTCATTAACCCTGAAGTACTCCAGCCACTTATGCAAGTGAACACTACCTAATGAAACTTTTGTGCTAAACTCTACTTAACTTGTTAGTTTAGTTCCATTAATTGTCCTCACTAGTCAGGGATTTGTCTTGCTTTTTCCAAATCTTGCACCAGGCCACCCCTTCTGAAACAACGCACTGCAGTGTTAGAGGCTACACCACCAGGGATCCCTTCTGTAAAATCCTACTGAGTGGTCTGCTGAGGGTCACTGTCGCGCCCTACTCTCGCCCTTTCCTCTGCCCTTCACCTGAGACAGAGCTTCATTATAGAGCCCTGTCCTGCACCTGAGCCAGAGAGCACCCCCAGTCTGGCACATAAGCATCAGACTGACTTCCATGGATAGTCGTAGTCCAGGGGGGAGCACCCCCAGTCCAGCACACGAGCATCAGACTGACTTCCATGGATAGTCAAAGTCCAGGGGGAGCACCCCCAGTCCAACACACGAGCATCAGAATGACTTCCATGGATAGTCAAAGTCCAGGGGGGAGCACCCCCAGTCCAGCACATGAGCATCAGACTGACTTCCGTGGACAGTCAAAGTCCAGGGGGGAGCACCCCCAGTCTAGCACATGAGCATCAGACTGACTTCCGTGGATAGTCAAAGACCAGGGGGGGAGCACCCCCAGTCCAGCACATGAGGATCAGACTGACTTCCATGGATAGTCAAAGTCCAGGGGGAGCGCCCCCAGTCCAGCACACGAGCATCAGACTGACTTCCATGGATAGTCAAAGTCCAGGGGGGAGCACCCCCAGTCCAGCACATGAGCATCAGACTGACTTCCGTGGACAGTCAAAGTCCAGGGGGAGCGCCCCCAGTCCAGCACACGAGCATCAGACTGACTTCCATGGATAGTCAAAGTCCAGGGGGAGCACCCCCAGTCCAGCACACGAGCATCAGAATGACTTCCATGGATAGTCAAAGTCCAGGGGGGGAGCACCCCCAGTCTAGCACACGAGCATCAGACTGACTTCCATGGATAGTCAAAGTCCAGGGGGGAGCACCCCCAGTCCAGCACATGAGCATCAGACTGACTTCTGTGGACAGTCAAAGTCCAGGGGGAGCACCCCCAGTCTAGCACATGAGCATCAGACTGACTTCCGTGGATAGTCAAAGTCCAGGGGGAGCGCCCCCAGTCCAGCACACGAGCATCAGAATGACTTCCATGGATAGTCAAAATCCAGGGGGCCACCATCAAACTGAGGCCCCCACAGGGTCATGATAGGAAACAAAGTGCCCTTTTATCTGGTGCGTTTCACAAAACCTACAGTGGACCCAGGCACCCCGTTAACAATGTCCGCTCAATGTCAGCAATGCATGGACATCAGGGCTGTGCTGGACTCAGCACCCGGTGCCCTTCAGTTTCCAGCTTGTGGTGGTCCCTGGTCTGCCCATGCCTGGTGCCAGCCAAAGGGAGCTCTTGCACCCAGGGCCCCTAGAAGTGGGCACTCACCTGAGGGCTGTGGCGGTTTAGTTTCATTTACTTCCAAGAACAGAGATCCTTGAGGGTAATTTAAGGGGATGCACCCACAGGGACAGACATGGTGCTCACCCTGTGTGGTCTGTTTATGGGCCTTCTAGTGACACCCTAAGACTCTCTGGGGTTCACAGGCGTGCAGGGAATGCCTGGGTGCAGTGGGTGATGCCGTGGCAGGCATGTGACTGACGTTTAATAGGGCATCAGAGAGAACCCTGTTGGCCCGCAGAATTGGGACAGCTTTGTACTGCTAGGAGCGAGGGCACTGACTCTGAGCACATCTTAAACTGCAACACTCCAGAATCACCACATGTGATGCAAAGTCAGACTTCTGCTGTCTCTGGGGTTTGAAGGGCAGGGAAGGCAGTTTTGTAGGTGAGGATATTTCATATGTTTTTCTTTTAAGAAATTGCACCTTTTCCGTTTGGCCTGGATATCATCTTGTGCGAAAGACTGTAAATAGTTCTGTTTAATATAGTTCCAAATATTTCAGAAAAGGGCAGCAGGTCTGTCTGCCAATGTTCCTTTGAAACACTCATCTAAGAATCGGGTAATTAAAACACTTCGCTGATTCCAGGGTAAGAGCTGCCCACTTCCTCTTTCCACCATACATTACTCTATGTACAAGTCTTTCTTTGTTTCTTTACTTAAGATGCCCGATGCAGCTGTAGTCTGTAAACATGAGGATTGATACAGACACCGCCGTTCCCTCCATATTTAGCTCTGCGCCCTATTGACCTCTGACATATTCCAATGTCCGGGGTATGGTTTGTGCTAAAGAAAACTATAAAACAATAGATTTTCTCTTTGCCCCGCTTTGATCTTGGCTTCCTTGGGCATTACTATCAGCTGTGGTCTGTGCTTTGAGATTAGACCCCCAGAGACCCTGACCCCTGCACGCCCTGGCGGTCCGTCATTATCACTTCTACACCAAGGTGCCTTCCTCTCTCTGCCTGGACTCCGACCCTCAGAGACCCTGACCCCTGCCCGCCCTGGCGGTCCTTCATTATCAGTCTTACACCAAGGCGCCTTCAACTCTCCACCTGGACTCTGATCCTAGAGACCCTGACCCCTGCCCGCCCTGGCGGTCCTTCATTATCACTTCTACACCAAGGTGCCTTCCTCTCTCTGCCTGGACTCCGACCTTTAGAGACGCTGACCCCTGCCCGCCCTGGCAGTCCTTCTTTATCACTCTTACACCAAGACGCCTTCCACTCTCCGCCTGGACACCGACCCTCAGAGACACTGGCCCCTGCCTATCCCTGGCTGTCCTTCTTTATCACTCTTACACCGAGGTGCCTTGCACTCTCCATCTGGACTTCGACCTTAGGAGAGACCCTGACCCCTGCCCACCCTGGCTGTCCTTTATTAACAAACTTACACCAGGGTTCCTTTCACTCTCCGGCTGAACTCCAACCCTCAGAGACCCTGACCCCTGCCCACCCTGGCGGTACTTCATTTTCACTCTTACACCAAGGTGCCTTCCACTCTCCTTCTGGACTCCGACCTTAGGAGATACCCTGGCCCCTGCCCGCCCTGGCGGTCCTTCATTTTCACTCTAACGCCGAGGTGCCTTCCACTCTACACGTGGACTCTGACCTTTAGAGACCCTGACCCCTGCCCGCCCTGAGGGTCCTTCATTATCACTCTTACACCAAGGCGCCTTCCACTCTTCGCCTGGACTCCGACCCTCTCTGACCCTGACCCCTGCCCGCCCTGGCGGTCCTACATTATCACTCTTACACCAAGGCGCCTTCCACTCTCCGCCTGGACTCCGACCCTCTCTGACCCTGACCCCTGCCCGCCCTGGCGGTCCTACATTATCACTCTTACACCAAGGCGCCTT
This sequence comes from Triturus cristatus, assembly GCF_964204655.1. Taxonomy (NCBI): domain Eukaryota; kingdom Metazoa; phylum Chordata; class Amphibia; order Caudata; family Salamandridae; genus Triturus; species Triturus cristatus. The sequence goes on from NC_140581.1 coordinate 78,111,100, forward strand.
CCACTCTCCGCCTGGACTCCGACCCTCTCTGACCCTGACCCCTGCCTGCCCTAGAGTTCCTTCATTATCACGCTTACACCAAGGTGCCTTCCACTCTCTGCCTGGACTCCGACCGTCAGAGCACCTGAACCCTGTCTGCCCTGGCCGTCCTTCGTTACCACTCTTACACCAAGGTGCCTTCCACTCTCTGCCTGGACTCTGACCGTCAGAGACCCTGATCCCTGCCCACCCTGGCGGTCCTTCATTATCACTCTTACACCAAGGTGCCTTCCACTCTCCGCCTGGACTCTGACCCTCTCCGACCCTTACCCCTGCCCGCCCTGGCGGTCCTACATTATCACTCTTACACCAAGGTGCCTTCCACTCTCTGCCTGGACTCCGACCTTAGGAGACCCTGACCCCTGCCCGCCCTGGCGGTCCTTTATTATCACTCTTCCACCAAGGTGCCTTCAACTCTCTGCCTGGATCCACCAATACTATTAAACTTCCAAGGAAGTGCTAAAGTGGCCCCCATGTGAGAAGGAAGACAGGCCCACCCAGCCCTACACTGTAGCAAGGACAGGGAACAGGCCCTGAAGAGAGGTCTCTATTTAATGGTGTCAGCTTGAGGCAGTGAGTGGTTTAAGACATGTTCTTACATTCCTCGCTGGATGGCCCTCGAAAGGAGCAATAATTCAAGTATTCGCCTCTGTTCTTTTCTGTAGGTCATGCTGAAATGTAAAGAAACCAGATTTTTGATTTCCAACAATTATTTCTGAAAGGAGAGAGGGTAAAAGCAAGGCAGGTGGGCTAGATTGTACAAGACGGAATTTTTTTTTTTTTTTAAAACAGGTATAAAAAGAAGAGGATAAAGAATGGTAAAAAGCTATGAAAATAATTAATAAAAAATAAACCGCAGCCAGCAAAGTAGGAAGAGGACTCACATAGTAAAAAAAATATTTTAAAAACATGAAACAGACCCCCGTCCCCCTCACAGATATATGAAAACTAAATATAAAGACGTTGTGTGCATCAGTGTTTTTGAAGTTCCAATCTAACTTCTATTATAGGTGACGGCTCTTAATGTCCTAAAGGTAAGCAATTGTTTGTTTGTGCATTTTAATTGTTCAACGTTTTCAACAATGTTTCGTTTTTGAGATTCTGGCTCCGATTCAAGCTGCCGTAGCGCTGTGAAGAGCGCAGGAGACGGCGCTAGGTCTGGGATGGTTCCGGTGTCTTTGGGGCAGGATACAGTTCCAGGACAGTCGGCAATAATGTAACAAGGCACCTGTGTTCACGTGTCACTGCCCATCCCCCACCCGGCAGCGCTAAAGGAAGGTGTGAGGCAGCGTGGGCCCCTTGATGAAGTGTGCGAGAAGCGTGACGTAGAAGGCGTTGCAAGGATTGAATATGAGCCTTAGCCCTCCCTAGCTCCTCCACTGAAGCTTTTTCCACCAGAGGCGCTTTCTACCGCTTGCTTTAAAGTTACTCGCAATTCAAGGGGACAGAGCAGCACAGCTTAAGAAAAGTAAAGGAGGCTTTATATGCTTAATGCGTCACAGAAATACATAACAAGTGGTCCTGAGCGCCCCGTGACTGCAGAACAGGTCATAAAAAGCACAGCCGCGTCATGTACTGAATGAATTTGTCTGTAACTGGTACCCATGTCCTTGTCTCAGATGCACCGTGGGTTATCTAGGATGCTCCACAGAGTTCTGGTGGTGACGCTGTGCTGGCGGGTTGTCACCTGCAGTGTTTCAGGGTGGGCTGCCTGCTGTCTGTGGAAGACCCTTGCCTGCCAAGCCCTGTATTTCACTCAATCCAGGTTCTCCGGCAGGACTGACCTGCGAGCGTCCTCAAAACCGCAGAGGCAGCAAAAGAGATACTGATGGGGAGACCAGGGCCATGGGAGGGCACCATGCCTTCACAACCACACAAGAACTGCTGAAGACAAAAGATGTACATCAGCCTATTGTAATATCGAAGTACAGCACTCCCTCCTCAAGATTGAGTCACAGGAAACGCAAGGATAAACAAGCATTGGCATAGCCAATAGGTCTCGCCTTTGGGACCTTATAAGTGTTTAGCCATGATATTGTGCTGGATAACTAAACACTTATAAGGTCCCAAAGGCGAGACCTATTGGCTATGTCAATGCTTGTTTTCATAGCGCCAACTTAGCTCGAGGGCTTTAGAGCAATTTCCAATAGGACCGGAGTATGTATCTTTTCCCCCCTTGTAGGCACGGGGAGATTGAGTGGTTTGCCCTAAATCTCAGGATGTTGCCTGTTCCATGGCAGGCAGCTCTAGGCGCTAGACCACCACCCCCTCCAGATAGGATGGAAACGAAGAAGGAGAAAAGAGAAGAGATAGAGACCGCCGAGGGAGTGATGAAATCAATGACAGGCACTCAGTAAGTTAGGATAGCGAGAAAGAGTGAACGTGATAGAGACAGTCCGTCAACGCAATCTAACTTACATGCATTTCTACCTAAGCTATATAAAGCATGTGGGTCAAGGGAGATAAAAGGTACAGATTGGCATTATGTTTCATTAGTATGAAAATCAGCATTCAGGTCATCGCCTTCCCTTTCTAGGTGCCCGTATTGCTCTATTTCACGTTCAGGTACAAATGACAAGTGGACAGCGACACCTGTCAGTTGTAATTCACCCAAAACCATTCAAGAAGTCTTTAACCCCTTCGCTGCTAGGCCTTTTCCCCTCCTGTGCTAAGCCCTTTTTGGGCTATTTGAGGTAGTGCGCGCTTAGGCCCCTGTAACTTTTTGACCACATTAGGTATCCACGCCAAATTTGCGTCCTTTTCTTCCAACATCTTGGGGATTCTAAAGGTACCCAGGGTTTGTGGATTCTCCTAGAGGGGTCACAGAAATTAGTCAAAATACAGCAATTTTTTTTTTTTTTTGTGAAAAATGTGAAAAACGGGCTGCAAATGAAAGCTTCTGGGTTTTTCTCTGCAAATGGTATCAAAAAAGGGTTTGTGGGGCTGAAATCACAATTTCTCCAGCTTTTAGGGAATGACAGACTTTTGTTAGAAAACCAACATTTTTTACACAGTTTTGGCATTTTTCTGGGACATACCCTATTTTTGCTATTTTTTGTGCTTTCAACCTCCTTCCAGTTAACGGTAGAAAAGGGTAACAAAACAATAATGGATCCTGGAAAGCTATACATTTTTGAAAAGTAGACAAAATTCTGAATTCAGCAAGGGGTCATTTGCGTAGATCCATCAAGGTTTCTTTATAGAAATTTACAGGCAAATATAGGAGAAATTAAAAATTTGTTGAAAAAAGCAGCCTCTTGAGTCAACGTTTTTACCTGTAACTTCTTCGAATTATGACATCTCTTTGAAAGCAATGTACCGTTACATCCGGTAGACCTTCCTGGTTGTGTGGACATATAGGACTTGTAGGTTCATCAAGAGCCCAACGAACCCAGAGTAGAAAAATGAGCAGCATTTTGTAATGTTTTTTTTTTTTGGTCCGGGTATATAGCAATTATTGTGGGAAAATGTATACTTGGAAAAATCGGTATGAAAGTCACCTATGTATTTCTGAAATGGGAACAAATTACAGAGTTCAGAAACAGTGCATATTTGCACATTTTCGAAAGTGGGAATACTCATATTTGCATGACAATTATTGGTCATTTTTCAAAATGACTTTTTTTTTACACAATGTCTTTCATTTGGAAGGGAGAAATGCATCAAAAATCAACAGGTAATAACAGTAGCTTTACAAATTTGAACTACCCTAAGTCTCCCGAGAAAAATGGTACCTCACTTGTGTGGGTAGGCATAGTGCCCACGACAGGAAGTGGCTCAAAACCTAAGGTGAACACACCACATTTTCACACTGAAAATTTACACTTTTTTTGCAAAGAGTCTAGCTGTAGTTTTTGAACCCTAGCCCTGCCGGCACCTAGGGAAACCTAGCAAACCTATACATTTTTGAAAACTAGACACCCAGGGGAATCCAGGATGGGGTGACTTGACTGCCTCCCACCATGGTCTGTTACCCAGAATCCCTTGCAAACGTAAAAAATTGAAAAAAAACCCACATTTTCCCCACATTTCTGTGATGCAAAGTTCTGGAATCTGCGTGGATCCACAAATTTCCACCCACCCCGCGTTCCCCAAAGTCCTACGAGAAAAATGGTACCTCACTTGTGCGGGTCGGCCTAGTGCCCGCGACAGGAAACGGCGCAAAACGCAACGTGGTTTTGGAGTGAAAAATGACCCTTTTTTTGGCAAAGTGACTAGCTGTAGATTTTGTACCCTAGCCCTGCCGGCACCTAGGGAAACCTAGCAAACCTATACATTTCTGAAAACTAGACACCCAGGGGAATCCAGGATGGGGTGACTTGACTGCCTCCCACCATGGTCTGTTACCCAGAATCCCTTGCAAACGTAAAAAATTGACAAAAAAAACACATTTTCCCCACATTTCTGTGATGGAAAGTTCTGGAATCTGCGTGGATCCACAAATTTCCACCCACCCCGCGTTCCCCAAAGTCCTACGAGAAAAATGGTACCTCACTTGTGCGGGTCGGCCTAGTGCCCGCGACAGGAAAAGGCGCAAAACGCAACGTTGTTTTTGGAGTGAAAAATGACCCTTTTTTTGGCAAAGTGACTAGCTGTAGATTTTGTACCCTAGCCCTGCCGGCACCTAGGGAAACCTAGCAAACCTATACATTTCTGAAAACTAGACACCCAGGGGAATCCAGGATGGGGTGACTTGACTGCCTCCCACCATGGTCTGTTACCCAGAATCCCTTGCAAACGTAAAAAATTGACAAAAAAAACACATTTTCCCCACATTTCTGTGATGGAAAGTTCTGGAATCTGCGTGGATCCACAAATTTCCACCCACCCCGCGTTCCCCAAAGTCCTACGAGAAAAATGGTACCTCACTTGTGCGGGTCGGCCTAGTGCCCGCGACAGGAAACGGCGCAAAACGCAACATGGTTTTGGAGTGAAAAATGACCCTTTTTTTGGCAAAGTGACTAGCTGTAGATTTTGTACCCTAGCCCTGCCGGCACCTAGGGAAACCTAGCAAACCTATACATTTCTGAAAACTAGACACCCAGGGAAATCCAGGATGGGGTGACTTGACTGCCTCCCACCATGGTCTGTTACCCAGAATCCCTTGCAAACGTAAAAAATTGACAAAAAAAACACATTTTCCCCACATTTCTGTGATGGAAAGTTCTGGAATCTGCGTGGATCCACAAATTTCCACCCACCCCGCGTTCCCCAAAGTCCTACGAGAAAAATGGTACCTCACTTGTGTGGGTCGGCCTAGTGCCCGCGACAGGAAACGGCGCAAAACGCAACGTGGTTTTGGAGTGAAAAATGACCCTTTTTTTGGCAAAGTGACTAGCTGTAGATTTTGTACCCTAGCCCTGCCGGCACCTAGGGAAACCTAGCAAACCTATACATTTCTGAAAACTAGATACCCAGGGGAATCCAGGATGGGGTGACTTGACTGCCTCCCACCATGGTCTGTTACCCAGAATCCCTTGCAAACGTAAAAAATTGACAAAAAAAACACATTTTCCCCACATTTCTGTGATGGAAAGTTCTGGAATCTGCGTGGATCCACAAATTTCCACCCACCCCGCGTTCCCCAAAGTCCTACGAGAAAAATGGTACCTCACTTGTGCGGGTCGGCCTAGTGCCCGCGACAGGAAACGGCGCAAAACGCAACGTGGTTTTGGAGTGAAAAATGACCCTTTTTTTGGCAAAGTGACTAGCTGTAGATTTTGTACCCTAGCCCTGCCGGCACCTAGGGAAACCTAGCAAACCTATACATTTCTGAAAACTAGACACCCAGGGGAATTCAGGATGGGGTGACTTGACTGCCTCCCACCATGGTCTGTTACCCAGAATCCCTTGCAAACGTAAAAAATTGACAAAAAAAACACATTTTCCCCACATTTCTGTGATGGAAAGTTCTGGAATCTGCGTGGATCCACAAATTTCCACCCACCCCGCGTTCCCCAAAGTCCTACGAGAAAAATGGTACCTCACTTGTGCGGGTCGGCCTAGTGCCCGCGACAGGAAACGGCGCAAAACGCAACGTGGTTTTGGAGTGAAAAATGACCCTTTTTTTGGCAAAGTGACTAGCTGTAGATTTTGTACCCTAGCCCTGCCGGCACCTAGGGAAACCTAGCAAACCTATACATTTCTGAAAACTAGACACCCAGGGGAATCCAGGATGGGGTGACTTGACTGCCTCCCACCATGGTCTGTTACCCAGAATCCCTTGCAAACGTAAAAAATTGACAAAAAAAACACATTTTCCCCACATTTCTGTGATGGAAAGTTCTGGAATCTGCGTGGATCCACAAATTTCCACCCACCCCGCGTTCCCCAAAGTCCTACGAGAAAAATGGTACCTCACTTGTGCGGGTCGGCCTAGTGCCCGCGACAGGAAACGGCGCAAAACGCAACGTGGTTTTGGAGTGAAAAATGACCCTTTTTTTGGCAAAGTGACTAGCTGTAGATTTTGTACCCTAGCCCTGCCGGCACCTAGGGAAACCTAGCAAACCTATACATTTCTGAAAACTAGACACCCAGGGGAATCCAGGATGGGGTGACTTGACTGCCTCCCACCATGGTCTGTTACCCAGAATCCCTTGCAAACGTAAAAAATTGACAAAAAAAACACATTTTCCCCACATTTCTGTGATGGAAAGTTCTGGAATCTGCGTGGATCCACAAATTTCCACCCACCCCGCGTTCCCCAAAGTCCTACGAGAAAAATGGTACCTCACTTGTGCGGGTCGGCCTAGTGCCCGCGACAGGAAACGGCGCAAAACGCAACGTGGTTTTGGAGTGAAAAATGACCCTTTTTTTGGCAAAGTGACTAGCTGTAGATTTTGTACCCTAGCCCTGCCGGCACCTAGGGAAACCTAGCAAACCTATACATTTCTGAAAACTAGACACCCAGGGGAATCCAGGATGGGGTGACTTGACTGCCTCCCACCATGGTCTGTTACCCAGAATCCCTTGCAAATGTAAAAAATTGACAAAAAAAACACATTTTCCCCACATTTCTGTGATGGAAAGTTCTGGAATCTGCGTGGATCCACAAATTTCCACCCACCCCGCGTTCCCCAAAGTCCTACGAGAAAAATGGTACCTCACTTGTGCGGGTCGGCCTAGTGCCCGCGACAGGAAACGGCGCAAAACGCAACGTGGTTTTGGAGTGAAAAATGACCCTTTTTTTGGCAAAGTGACTAGCTGTAGATTTTGTACCCTAGCCCTGCCGGCACCTAGGGAAACCTAGCAAACCTATACATTTCTGAAAACTAGACACCCAGGGGAATCCAGGATGGGGTGACTTGACTGCCTCCCACCATGGTCTGTTACCCAGAATCCCTTGCAAACGTAAAAAATTGACAAAAAAAACACATTTTCCCCACATTTCTGTGATGGAAAGTTCTGGAATCTGCGTGGATCCACAAATTTCCACCCACCCCGCGTTCCCCAAAGTCCTACGAGAAAAATGGTACCTCACTTGTGCGGGTCGGCCTAGTGCCCGCGACAGGAAACGGCGCAAAACGCAACGTGGTTTTGGAGTGAAAAATGACCCTTTTTTTGGCAAAGTGACTAGCTGTAGATTTTGTACCCTAGCCCTGCCGGCACCTAGGGAAACCTAGCAAACCTATACATTTCTGAAAACTAGACACCCAGGGGAATCCAGGATGGGGTGACTTGACTGCCTCCCACCATGGTCTGTTACCCAGAATCCCTTGCAAACGTAAAAAATTGACAAAAAAAACACATTTTCCCCACATTTCTGTGATGGAAAGTTCTGGAATCTGCGTGGATCCACAAATTTCCACCCACCCCGCGTTCCCCAAAGTCCTACGAGAAAAATGGTACCTCACTTGTGCGGGTCGGCCTAGTGCCCGCGACAGGAAACGGCGCAAAACGCAACGTGGTTTTGGAGTGAAAAATGACCCTTTTTTTGGCAAAGTGACTAGCTGTAGATTTTGTACCCTAGCCCTGCCGGCACCTAGGGAAACCTAGCAAACCTATACATTTCTGAAAACTAGACACCCAGGGGAATCCAGGATGGGGTGACTTGACTGCCTCCCACCATGGTCTGTTACCCAGAATCCCTTGCAAACGTAAAAAATTGACAAAAAAAACACATTTTCCCCACATTTCTGTGATGGAAAGTTCTGGAATCTGCGTGGATCCACAAATTTCCACCCACCCCGCGTTCCCCAAAGTCCTACGAGAAAAATGGTACCTCACTTGTGCGGGTCGGCCTAGTGCCCGCGACAGGAAACGGCGCAAAACGCAACGTGGTTTTGGAGTGAAAAATGACCCTTTTTTTGGCAAAGTGACTAGCTGTAGATTTTGTACCCTAGCCCTGCCGGCACCTAGGGAAACCTAGCAAACCTATACATTTCTGAAAACTAGACACCCAGGGGAATCCAGGATGGGGTGACTTGACTGCCTCCCACCATGGTCTGTTACCCAGAATCCCTTGCAAACGTAAAAAAGTTAAAAAAAAAACACATTTTCCCCACATTTCTGTGATGGAAAGTTCTGGAATCTGCGTGGATCCACAAATTTCCACCCACCCCGCGTTCCCCAAAGTCCTACGAGAAAAATGGTACCTCACTTGTGCGGGTCAGCCTAGTGCCCGCGACAGGAAACGGCGCAAAACGCAAAGTGGTTTTGGAGTGAAAAATGACCCTTTTTTTGGCAAAGTGACTAGCTGTAGATTTTGTACCCTAGCCCTGCCGGCACCTAGGGAAACCTACCAAACCTATACATTTCTGAAAACTAGACACCCGGCGGTTTCCAGGGAGGTATGGCTTGCGTGGATCCCCCAACGTTTCCTTACCCAGAATCCCCTGCAAACCTCAATTTTTGCTCAAAAAATCACTTTTTTCACACATTTTGGGGTGGGAAAGTAGTGGCATCACCGGGCTCACACAAATTTACCACCACCCAGCGTTCCCCCAGGTCTCCCGGTAAAAATGGTGCCTCACTTGTGTGGGAGGCCCAAGTACCCGCGGCAGGCAAGGGCCCCAAACGTAGTGAGGCGACCTCAAGATGGCCTATCGCCAAACCACCTGGTTTTGCAAGGGGGTCACTTTGGTTTTTGGCCCGGTGCGCGGCGGCCATCTAGGGAAACCTACCAAACCCAGGCATTTTTGAAAACTAGACACCCGGCGGCTTCCAGGGAGGTATGGCTTGCGTGGATCCCCCAACGTTTCCTTACCCAGAATCCCCTGCAAACCTCAATTTTTGCTCAAAAAATCACTTTTTTCACACATTTTGGGGTGGGAAAGTAGTGGCATCACCGGGCTCACACAAATTTACCACCACCCAGCGTTCCCCCAGGTCTCCCGGTAAAAATGGTGCCTCACTTGTGTGGGAGGCCCAAGTACCCGCGGCAGGCAAGGGCCCCAAAGGTAGTGAGGCCACCTCAAGATGGCCTATCGCCAAACCACCTGGTTTTGCAAGGGGGGTCACTTTGGTTTTTGGCCCGGTGCGCGGCGGCCATCTAGGGAAACCTACCAAACCCAGGCATTTTTGAAAACTAGACACCCGGCGGCTTCCAGGGAGTTATGGCTTGCGTGGATCCCCCAACGTTTCCTTACCCAGAATCCCCTGCAAACCTCAATTTTTGCTCAAAAAATCACTTTTTTCACACATTTTGGGGTGGGAAAGTAGTGGCATCACCGGGCTCACACAAATTTACCACCACCCAGCGTTCCCCCAGGTCTCCCGGTAAAAATGGTGCCTCACTTGTGTGGGAGGCCCAAGTACCCGCGGCAGGCAAGGGCCCCAAACGTAGTGAGGCGACCTCAAGATGGCCTATCGCCAAACCACCTGGTTTTGCAAGGGGGGTCACTTTGGTTTTTGGCCCGATGCGCGGCGGCCATCTAGGGAAACCTACCAAACCCAGGCATTTTTGAAAACTAGACACCCGGCGGCTTCCAGGGAGGTATGGCTTGCGTGGATCCCCCAACGTTTCCTTACCCAGAATCCCCTGCAAACCTCAATTTTTGCTCAAAAAATCACTTTTTTCACACATTTTGGGGTGGGAAAGTAGTGGCATCACCGGGCTCACACAAATTTACCACCACCCAGCGTTCCCCCAGGTCTCCCGGTAAAAATGGTGCCTCACTTGTGTGGGAGGCCCAAGTACCCGCGGCAGGCAAGGGCCCCAAAGGTAGTGAGGCCACCTCAAGATGGCCTATCGCCAAACCACCTGGTTTTGCAAGGGGGGTCACTTTGGTTTTTGGCCCGGTGCGCGGCGGCCATCTAGGGAAACCTACCAAACCCAGGCATTTTTGAAAACTAGACACCCGGCGGCTTCCAGGGAGGTATGGCTTGCGTGGATCCCCCAACGTTTCCTTACCCAGAATCCCCTGCAAACCTCAATTTTTGCTCAAAAAATCACTTTTTTCACACATTTTGGGGTGGGAAAGTAGTGGCATCACCGGGCTCACACAAATTTACCACCACCCAGCGTTCCCCCAGGTCTCCCGGTAAAAATGGTGCCTCACTTGTGTGGGAGGCCCAAGTACCCGCGGCAGGCAAGGGCCCCAAAGGTAGTGAGGCCACCTCAAGATGGCCTATCGCCAAACCACCTGGTTTTGCAAGGGGGGTCACTTTGGTTTTTGGCCCGGTGCGCGGCGGCCATCTAGGGAAACCTACCAAACCCAGGCATTTTTGAAAACTAGACACCCGGCGGCTTCCAGGGAGGTATGGCTTGCGTGGATCCCCCAACGTTTCCTTACCCAGAATCCCCTGCAAACCTCAATTTTTGCTCAAAAAATCACTTTTTTCACACATTTTGGGGTGGGAAAGTAGTGGCATCACCGGGCTCACACAAATTTACCACCACCCAGCGTTCCCCCAGGTCTCCCGGTAAAAATGGTGCCTCACTTGTGTGGGAGGCCCAAGTACCCGCGGCAGGCAAGGGCCCCAAACGTAGTGAGGCCACCTCAAGATGGCCTATCGCCAAACCACCTGGTTTTGCAAGGGGGGTCACTTTGGTTTTTGGCCCGGTGCGCGGCGGCCATCTAGGGAAACCTACCAAACCCAGGCATTTTTGAAAACTAGACACCCGGCGGCTTCCAGGGAGGTATGGCTTGCGTGGATCCCCCAACGTTTCCTTACCCAGAATCCCCTGCAAACCTCAATTTTTGCTCAAAAAATCACTTTTTTCACACATTTTGGGGTGGGAAAGTAGTGGCATCACCGGGCTCACACAAATTTACCACCACCCAGCGTTCCCCCAGGTCTCCCGGTAAAAATGGTGCCTCACTTGTGTGGGAGGCCCAAGTACCCGCGGCAGGCCAGGACAACAAACGTAGTGAGGCGACCTTTGGGATAGGCAATGTTGATGTTGCCTCACTACGTTTGGGGCCCTTGCCTGCCGCGGGTACTTGGGCCTCCCACACAAGTGAGGCACCATTTTTACCGGGAGACCTGGGGGAACGCTGGGTGGTGGTAAATTTGTGTGAGCCCGGTGATGCCACTACTTTCCCACCCCAAAATGTGTGAAAAAAGTGATTTTTTGAGCAAAAATTGAGGTTTGCAGGGGATTCTGGGTAAGGAAACGTTGGGGGATCCACGCAAGCCATACCTCCCTGGAAGCCGCCGGGTGTCTAGTTTTCAAAAATGCCTGGGTTTGGTAGGTTTCCCTAGATGGCCGCCGCGCACCGGGCCAAAAACCAAAGTGACCCCCCATGCAAAACCAGGTGGTTTGGCGATAGGCCATCTTGAGGTGGCCTCACTACCTTTGGGGCCCTTGCCTGCCGCGGGTACTTGGGCCTCCCACACAAGTGAGGCACCATTTTTACCGGGAGACCTGGGGGAACGCTGGGTGGTGGTAAATTTGTGTGAGCCCGGTGATGCCACTACTTTCCCACCCCAAAATGTGTGAAAAAAGTGATTTTTTGGGCAAAAATTGAGGTTTGCAGGGGATTCTGGGTAAGGAAACGTTGGGGGATCCACGCAAGCCATACCTCCCTGGAAGCCGCCGGGTGTCTAGTTTTCAAAAATGCCTGGGTTTGGTAGGTTTCCCTAGATGGCCGCCGCGCACCGGGCCAAAAACCAAAGTGACCCCCCATGCAAAACCAGGTGGTTTGGCGATAGGCCATCTTGAGGTGGCCTCACTACCTTTGGGGCCCTTGCCTGCCGCGGGTACTTGGGCCTCCCACACAAGTGAGGCACCATTTTTACCGGGAGACCTGGGGGAACGCTGGGTGGTGGTAAATTTGTGTGAGCCCGGTGATGCCACTACTTTCCCACCCCAAAATGTGTGAAAAAAGTGATTTTTTGAGCAAAAATTGAGGTTTGCAGGGGATTCTGGGTAAGGAAACGTTGGGGGATCCACGCAAGCCATACCTCCCTGGAAGCCGCCGGGTGTCTAGTTTTCAAAAATGCCTGGGTTTGGTAGGTTTCCCTAGATGGCCGCCGCGCACCGGGCCAAAAACCAAAGTGACCCCCCATGCAAAACCAGGTGGTTTGGCGATAGGCCATCTTGAGGTGGCCTCACTACCTTTGGGGCCCTTGCCTGCCGCGGGTACTTGGGCCTCCCACACAAGTGAGGCACCATTTTTACCGGGAGACCTGGGGGAACGCTGGGTGGTGGTAAATTTGTGTGAGCCCGGTGATGCCACTACTTTCCCACCCCAAAATGTGTGAAAAAAGTGATTTTTTGGGCAAAAATTGAGGTTTGCAGGGGATTCTGGGTAAGGAAACGTTGGGGGATCCACGCAAGCCATACCTCCCTGGAAGCCGCCGGGTGTCTAGTTTTCAAAAATGCCTGGGTTTGGTAGGTTTCCCTAGATGGCCGCCGCGCACCGGGCCAAAAACCAAAGTGACCCCCCTTGCAAAACCAGGTGGTTTGGCGATAGGCCATCTTGAGGTGGCCTCACTACCTTTGGGGCCCTTGCCTGCCGCGGGTACTTGGGCCTCCCACACAAGTGAGGCACCATTTTTACCGGGAGACCTGGGGGAACGCTGGGTGGTGGTAAATTTGTGTGAGCCCGGTGATGCCACTACTTTCCCACCCCAAAATGTGTGAAAAAAGTGATTTTTTGAGCAAAAATTGAGGTTTGCAGGGGATTCTGGGTAAGGAAACGTTGGGGGATCCACGCAAGCCATACCTCCCTGGAAGCCGCCGGGTGTCTAGTTTTCAAAAATGCCTGGGTTTGGTAGGTTTCCCTAGATGGCCGCCGCGCACCGGGCCAAAAACCAAAGTGACCCCCCTTGCAAAACCAGGTGGTTTGGCGATAGGCCATCTTGAGGTGGCCTCACTACGTTTGGGGCCCTTGCCTGCCGCGGGTACTTGGGCCTCCCACACAAGTGAGGCACCATTTTTACCGGGAGACCTGGGGGAACGCTGGGTGGTGGTAAATTTGTGTGAGCCCGGTGATGCCACTACTTTCCCACCCCAAAATGTGTGAAAAAAGTGATTTTTTGAGCAAAAATTGAGGTTTGCAGGGGATTCTGGGTAAGGAAACGTTGGGGGATCCACGCAAGCCATACCTCCCTGGAAGCCGCCGGGTGTCTAGTTTTCAAAAATGCCTGGGTTTGGTAGGTTTCCCTAGATGGCCGCCGCGCACCGGGCCAAAAACCAAAGTGACCCCCCTTGCAAAACCAGGTGGTTTGGCGATAGGCCATCTTGAGGTGGCCTCACTACGTTTGGGGCCCTTGCCTGCCGCGGGTACTTGGGCCTCCCACACAAGTGAGGCACCATTTTTACCGGGAGACCTGGGGGAACGCTGGGTGGTGGTAAATTTGTGTGAGCCCGGTGATGCCACTACTTTCCCACCCCAAAATGTGTGAAAAAAGTGATTTTTTGGGCAAAAATTGAGGTTTGCAGGGGATTCTGGGTAAGGAAACGTTGGGGGATCCACGCAAGCCATACCTCCCTGGAAGCCGCCGGGTGTCTAGTTTTCAAAAATGCCTGGGTTTGGTAGGTTTCCCTAGATGGCCGCCGAGCCCTGGGCAAAAAACAAAAGTAACCCCCCTTGCATAACCAGATTACCTATTGTTACTACAGCGTGAGAATTTAGGAATAATACTGCAAAGAAAATGTGGCAGACAATTTGAGGTTTACAGGACAATGGGGATAAAAAATATTTTTCAAATCACTAGAGAGACATCACCATGAACTCCCAAAGGTTTTCGACAATATCTACAGTTGGTGGGTTATTCTTACATGGAAAGTGTACCTTGGCAGAGAAACAAAAAAAAAAGATTCCTGCACAACCATCTATTCCTCAAACACACACACATACTGGTTGGATTTGGCACGAGGGCAAGTCATGGTTCAGTGTATTAAATTTTATTAACAAGAGATTTCACAAATATGAAATGCACTGTCAATAATTAAATTCACAAAAAACCAAACCAATGACTTGCAGCTCGTGAGCTGTAAAGCCACGTCAAGGCACCAACCGCTTTACAGGCCATTCACACACCTTTCATACGTGATACAAACAAGACCATTCGCACCACCAGGTACAAAAGCAACACAGTACAAAAATCACCAAAAAGGGACAAGGTACACCCTGCTTCAAAAAAACAAATATTACTGCACAGTCATCTAACCCGCAAGCACACGCACATACTGGTTGGATTTGGCACGAGGGTGAGTGATGGTTCAGTAGATAAAATTGTATTACCAAGTGATTTCACAAAAAATGAAATGCACTGGTAATAATTGAAAGGGCAAGAAACTGAACCATTGACTCACAGCTCGTGAGCTGTAAAGCCACGACAAGGCACCAACCTCTTTACAGGCCATTCATACACCTTTCATACGTGTGAGACATACAAAACCATTCACACCGCCAGCCGCGGGCCCATCACATAACAAAACTCACACCGGCACACAGCGCCATTCAAGGGCCCATCACTTTCACACGCCCACAATCCAGACACAGCAACTACACAGGCAGAAGGATTGCGTGGAGTGGCACTCAGCTAGCAGTGTGTGTAGTGACCAGCAGAAAGTCACTACTCACACACAGCCAGCCAAGCACCGGTCGACACACACCGCTAGCCAAACGCCAGTCCACGCACACCGCTAGCCAAGCGCCAGTCCAGGCACACCACCATCCAATCGCCAGTCCAGGCACACCGGCAGCCAATCGCCAATCCACCTACACCGCCAGCCAAGCTCCAGTCCACGGACACCACCAGACAAGCACCATTCCACACACACCGCCAGCCAAGCTCCAGTCCACACACACCACCAGACAAGCTCCAGTCCACGGACACCACCAGCCAAGCTCCAGTCCACGGACACCACCAGCCAAACACCAGTCCGCACACACCACCAGTCCACACACACTGCCAGCCAAGAACCAGTCCACGCACAGCGCCAGCCAAGCACCATTCCACGCACACCACCAGCCAAGCACCATTCCACGCACACCGCCAGCCAAGCACCATTCCACGCACACCACCAGCCACGCACACCACCAGCCACGCACCAGTCCACGCACACCGCCAGTCCATGCACACCGCCAGTCCACGCACACCGTCAGCCAAGCACCATTCCACGCACACCACCAACCAAGTGCCAGTCCACACACACCAACAGCCAAGCGCAAGCCTACACACACCGCCATCACATTTTGGATTTTTTTAGAAAAAAATAAAAACACAAACAAATTGCAAATAGATAAAAATCTTCTAACAGAAAATCAGCAACTAAATACATTGCACTAACACCAACATTGAAACAGAATCAAATTATCCAAAGAATACAGACCAGCCAGTTCACTTTACCACTCAAGAATCCTCCCAAAAATTTTTTCGCGTGTGGTACGCTCTAAAACAAGCAGAGAGACACAGTGCAGGATGAGAGGGACAATCGGGGCAGTACATACGACACTCCTTCCGCGTACCTCTTCGCCAACAGACTCTACATCTCCTACTGGGAAAATCTTTTGCGGGTGTGGGAGGAATGTGATCTGGAAAGTGGCGTTCTTTCAATCTAGCAACATCCTCCACCAGTCCAACTCTAGGAACACTTGCCTGTTCCACTACAACAAGGCTGCCTATTACAGACTCCTGAAACTTAACAAAAGTCATCGTTGACTCAGGGCAAGAATCCTGGAACACAACAAAAGCATTAAACATTGCCAAGTGGAAAAGATGGATAGCCAACTTCTTGTACCAAATGTAAGCCTTACGAAGAGCAGTGTAAGGTTCCAACCTCTGATCTACTCTGTCAACACCACCCATGTACCTATTATAGTCTAAAACACATACAGGTTTGCGCGCTTCAGCGACCTGACCCCAAACAGTCACAGGTGCAGTGCTTTCATCATGGATGGAAGTCAGCATGTAGACATCTCTCCTGTCTGTAAACTTCACAGCAAGAAGCTCCTGGCAACGCAACGCACTGCACTGTCCCCGCACAAGCTTTTGACAAACAAGTTCTTTCGGAAAACCTTTACGGTTACAGCGGACTGTGCCACAAGCAAAAGTGTCCACTTTGGCCAATTCCCTGAACAACCGTACACCAGTGTAGAAGTTATCTACATATAAATGGTGGCCTTTGTTAAAAAATCCTCTTCCAAGTTCCCAAACAATTTTCTCAGTCACTCCAAAAGTGGACGGACAACCAGGGAGGTTAAACCTAGATTCCTTACCGGTGTACACCCTGAAATTAGAGACATATCCAGTCCTACTGTCACACAGCATATACAGCTTTATTCCATAGCGCGCCCTCTTACTAGGAATGTATTGCCTAAAAACCAAGCGGCCCTTGAACAACACCAAAGACTCATCCACTGCAATTTCTCTACCAGGGGCATAAATCTCAGAAAATCGATCAACAAAGTGATCAAGGACAGGCCTAATCTTAAAAAGACGGTCACAATCAGGGTGATCTCGTGGCAACGCTAAACCATTATCTACAAAGTGCATCATCCGAAGCAGAAGCAAATACCTGTCACGACTCATGACTGCCGGAAAAATAGACGTTGCCATCAAGGGACTGCTAGACCAATATGAAGCCAATGATGGCTTCCTTAGCAAGCCCATCAAAAAAGTTAAACCCAAGAACTTCTTCATCTCTTCAACATTTGTGGGAGTCCACCGGGTAGCTCTAGAGTGTGGCTTAAGACTGGCACTGTTGTCCCTCAAAAACTGTTCGGCATACAAATTAGTCTGCTCAACAATCTCTGCCAAAAACACATCGTCCATAAACAACTGAAAAAAATTTACAGGCAAAAAGTTCTCGGTATTCACTCTAGACCCTGGAACACCAGTAAACTCAGGAAATTCCGGCTGCACCATGCCAGGGGCAACCCAGAGGTCATCACTTTCAACGGGAAGACTTGCAGCCCCAGCCTGCAGCCCAGATGTCTCTTGCCGCACTACACCAACGGAAAGGCTTGCAGCCCCAGCCTGCAGCCCAGATGCCTCTTGCCGCACTACACCAACGGGAAGCCTTGCAGTCCCAGCCTGCAGCCCAGATGTCTCTTGCCGCACTACACCAACGGGAAGCCTTGCAGTCCCAGCCTGCAGCCCAGATGTCTCTTGCCGCACTACACCAACGGGAAGCCTTGCAGGCGCAGGCTGCAGCCCAGATGCCTCTTGCCGCACTATCGGCACATCAGTCTCCTCCTCTAACACAGGCACTTCATCCGCGCTAAGAGTATCTTCATCATCCGATGACCCCATACGGAGAGAAAACTCACTGCCAGAATCGTCCCCTGCCCCCTCTCCCTCAGAAGCAGAGTCAGTCTCTGACCCAATATCAGAGGAAGACTCAAACAGCAAACCAACAACCTGCTGAGCAGTCATCCTGCGGCTAGCCATTATACCTACTAAGATGGAAGACTGCACAAACAAGTCAACAACAACCAACAATGTGCAAACCAAGTAAGTAAAGAAATGTGTACCTTATATCAATAAGATCAATGTACTCAAAAACTATACAATCCAAAATCAAAAGAGACAGCTACACTCACCAGAAACAAACTCTGCAGTGACACAGCAAAGACCAACGATATCAAACTAGAAAGAAGAAAAAAAAACAAATTACTCACAAGACAACAAAATACACATCATGCACCAATGCAAAAAGTTTTTGAAACTCAAAAACCAAACATACTGCTATTATTACACCATTTGCAAAAAAAAACAGGCAGAGAAATCAAACACATTTGCATTGTACAAAAAAACAGTCTCTTACCAAACTACACAAACAGCAAAACCACCAGAACCAAAATGTCACCGTGAACAGAAGAAAAGCCTTCACCTAGAACAAAAAAGTAAACAAAAAAAACATTACAATTGGAAATCACAAAACATATAACAATAAACATTATAACATGCCATGTCACTACCCAAATGGTCAATCGGTTTGTGTGCCAGGTCAGGCAGAAAACAGCAGGAAAAAAAAGGCTATTCAGTCCCGGGGCAGGTGACCCAAATACATATAACAAATTGCACCCTGGAAGCGAGGGGTCACTTCTATTTCTAATTGAACTAATTCCCTGGTGTCTAGTGGGCTTTTCTGCCTCCAATGGGAGCAGAAACGGCAAAAAAATAAAACCGATCTGCCCACAGAGGGGGCAGAAAAGTCTTCAAAACATTTAGGGGCCCAAGGAAGCGACCCTTGCCCAAGGGGTCGCTTCCTACAATAATATTTATATCCCTGGTGTCTAGTGGGCTTTTCTGCCCCCCCCCCAAAGAGCAGAAACGGACAGAAAGACGACCAATCTGCCCCCAGGGGGGGGCAGAAAAGTATTCTAAAAAATTAGGCCGCAAAGGAAGCGACCCTTGCCCAAGGGGTCGCTTCCTACATAAAGAAAAAGACATCCCTGGTGTCTAGTGGGCTTTTCTGCCCCCCCTGGGGGCAGAAACGGGCAGAAAGACGACCGATCTGCCCCCAGGGGGGGCAGAAAAGTCTCCTAATCACTTTACCACCCTAGGAAGCGACCCTTGCCCAAGGGGTCGCTTCCTACATAACGAAATAGACATCCCTGGTGTCTAGTGGGCTTTTCTGCCCCCCCTAGGGGGAGAAACGGGCAGAAAGAAGACCGATCTGCCCCCAGGGGGGGCAGAAAAGTCTTCAAATTATTTGGCCCCCAAAGGAAGTGACCCTTGCCTAAGGGGTCGCTTCCTACATAGCATAACCAATATCCCTGGTGTCTAGTGGGCTTTTCTGCCCCCCCCGGGGGCAGAAACGCGCAGAAAGCGGACCGATCTGCCCCCAGGGGGGGCAGAAAAGACTTCAACAAAATTTGCCCCCAAGGAAGCGACCCTTGCCCAAGGGGTCGCTTCCTACATAGTAGGAACAGCATCCCTGGTGACTAGTGGGCTTTTCTGCCCCCCCCGGGGGCAGAAACGCGCAGAAAGCGGGCCGATCTGCCCCCAGGGGGGGCAGAAAAGACTTTGCAAAATTTTCGTCCCCAAGGAAGCGACCCTTGCCTAAGGGGTCGCTTCCCAAACTCCAAATACAAAATCCCTGGTGTCTAGTGGGGCATCCCTACTCCACGATCGCGACGCTGTGCGCGATCGTGGAGCAGGAATGCCCTGTATTGAGAGATCGGGGGAGAGGAAATACTCTTTCCTCTCCCCCGATGCCTCAATACTAGAGATTTCACCGCCGCGGCCCCCACCAGACGCCAAACACCTACCTCTGCTCCCCTCGGACGCGCTGGAAGAAATGGATTCCAGCGCGTCCAACGCTTCCTGATGACGCCGGCGCGCGCTGTGCGCGCTGACGTCATCAGAAAGCGTGGGGGGGCTCGGGGGGGGTCGGGGGTGGCAGCGGAAGCTCTTCCGCTGCCACCCCCGTAAAGGGGGCCAAGATCGAGGGACAAGGGGGGGAGCGCCAGCGCTTCCCCCGGGGGCTGTCCTCATGACGGAACGGTTCCGTCATGAGCACAGCCCAACCGATGCTCATGACGGAACCGTTCCGTCATGAGCATCGAAGGGGTTAAAGTATGCATTTGCAAAGATTTGAAAGAGTTGGAATGTACTCTAATTGCACGCACTGTAGAGGATACAATGACAGAAGAGGCCGCTGTTTAAAACGGAATGAATCAATATGAGCATATGGACTGATAAATCATTAGTAATTTAATGTCAAGGCAGAGGAAATAACGAATACATCTTGCAATTCAAGCATGTTTTGTACTTAAAGTTTGGGAAACAATACGTGCAGTGACGAGATGGGAGTCGGAACAAAGGACAGTGCAAAGACAGCACACAACACACATTGAGTCATTGTTTTCTTTTGTAAACATATTTTCAAAATTGAAGAAAAGATGGCATTCATGGAGTTTCCATCATCATTACATGATTGTCAGTACCATGCAAACTAGACAAACAAGCTGTGCTTTGGAACCCATAGAGTCATGCCTACTGGCACGCCTGACATAGGCTCGAGGGGTGCAAATGCACACAGAGGCACTGCTGTTGCACGGGTCCCCCATTGAGTCGTTTGCATGTGAAAATACCCTGGTTCTAGATTTTGATTGACTGTTCTGTGCTTTACTTTTTGGAAAGTGAAGGAACATCAAGTTACCAAGTACCATGATGAGTCAAACTTGGCAAATTTAGGTCAAGATGTACTAAGCATTTTTATAGTCACAAACTCTCCGATTTGGCATTAATAACAGTAAAAATTATTTTTCAGGTGTGCTAATCTCACTTTAGGCATCAGCAAAGTTTTTCTGACTCATAAAATGGGATTGCGAATTGATACAAACTCAGTATGTAAGGGGTGTGTTGCAGAGTTCTCTTCCAATACTAAATTAGCATGCTATATATCAAAGTTTGGAGACTGAAACTCATTAAAAGAGAAGAGATAGAGACCGCCGAGGGAGTGATGAAATCAATGACAGGCACTCAGTAAGTTAGGATAGCGAGAAAGAGCGAACGTGATAGAGACAGCCAGATAGATGTTCCAACAGACACAGCGCTAGGGAGTGAAAGACGCTAGGAGGAAACTAGGGCAGAGCGCGGGTAGAGACAGCGTTTGATGTATGGAGATGAAAAAAAATGAACTATGTCAAGAGAGCAGGGAAAGAAAGAGACAGCGAGCAATGTCAAGAGAAGTGACAACACCGAGATAGAGACAACGAGAGGTGTCAAGAAAGCGTTCCGAAGATAGACGAAGACAGACAAGTGTGACAAAGCGGCTGGCAGACTGTGGTGACAAATGAGAGACACAGGTAAGAGTAACAAAGAGAGAAGCATGCCCTAGGAATAAACAGAGCCGACGAGCAACAGAGGGCACGAGGAGGGGAAAGGGCGCAGGAGGCAAAGAGACAAGATGCAAACCAGATCTTTAAGCCAGTGAGACGACATCAAACAGACTTCAGTATTGATGTGAATTGCTTTAGTATTTCCATAGCGCACTGTTACTCAGGAGCCGGTTGTCTTGGCGCTATCATGACTAGACTGTAAGTGTAATAGGGATTTAGTTGAAAAGAAGCAGAGAAAAGAAACGGTTTAAGCGGTTTCCTGAAAAATAATATTTGTGTATGTGTATAGCGCTTCACAGCCGTTTCTAAGCACTGTGGTTAGTATTGCCTAGTTTTGGCTGCATTCAGTTTGCTGACCTCCGAGGGCTGTGTAACCTGGCATCTACAGCTCTGACATAAAAAGGCTGACGTAAATCAGGACGTAGGCATAAAGTAACAAATGCTGCCGTGGAGTGGGGACTCACTTATATTAATTCAGCCAGAGTGACTTGGGGCGAACAACATTCGTTAGTAAGTGGGACAAGAAGGGCTGGGCGAGAAGGGAGGGGGGAATGCCAGCAACAGAGGAGCCCGCGAAAGTGAAAGTGATCGTAATTACTATCGCTACGGAGGAAAGACACATGGCGCTGCGCGCGTGCACGTTCACGTGCACTGTAGCTTTAGGCCACGGCAGCACTTTGAAAAAGCCCAGATATAAAATGTCTCTTCGAGCCTTTGGCTCGCGAGACCTAAAAAGGGACATTTATTTTCTGAAACACAGGAGAAGAACCCCGGCCACAGCTGTTGTCCTCAGCAGACTGTCACATTCCACACAGGGAGCTCAACTTAGAGCCTTCATCTCTGTGACATTCTACAGCATGTCACAGAGGTACGAACCAATACAATAGCAGGGGAGGGGGTGAGTGACATGAACAAGCTTCCCCTACAGCAGAGGATACCACACCCCCCTCCTTTACAAATTAAAAGAAACATAGTGCAAAAAAAAGAGGTAAGAGGAAGGATAACAAAATATATCTGTCAACATAGTGTTCCAAACATTTCGGGCGGCAAACTTTCCTACAACTTACTCTGGACAAAGGGTTGGTTTGTCTTGAACCTCCCGGCTCTGGCGTCCAGCCCCTACTCTTGATTCTGTTCCCATTCTCTAAAGTGTTGCTGGTGTCTACAGTAGAGCAGTGTACTTCACCACTGTGAGAAGTTGGCCTGGTATATGCTGTTCACTAGTTAAAGTGGACACCTTGCACCAGTACAATTCGACTCTTATGGTACTAGGTTTAAGACAATCTTTAAAGAAAGCTATCCTAGTGGTAGCTGTGGAGAGCAGCCTTCAGGCTAAGTCTTTAGAGGAATGTAAAGCAGCTTGTTTTACCTTATAATCTCTTGAATCACTAA
The DNA here is from genome assembly GCF_964204655.1 of Triturus cristatus. NCBI lineage: Eukaryota > Metazoa > Chordata > Amphibia > Caudata > Salamandridae > Triturus > Triturus cristatus. The sequence continues at coordinate 78,133,722 of NC_140581.1, forward strand.
ATGAAAGGACACCACACAGGTATATATATCAAATATATAGGTATTTATTACTTAACAACTCTCTACTAAGTTCTATATGAGATTAGAAGTCAGGAACATATGCACAAATAAACGTTTCACAATAAATTAAGCACAAATATGGCTGGGGCCCTAGGGGCGTACCAGACCATATACTAAAAAAGAGACTTAGAGATAACGACTTGCAAAGGGACAAGTCCTAGGGCCTTCAGAAGCGTTGGGGCCTCACGAAACCACCCAAGGCAGGTAAGTAAAGGACCCACGGGAGATGCATGCAGTGTGTTAACACAGCCGCGAATCCCCGTTGACTTCAATGGTGCAAGTCGCGGTTGGAAATTAAGAGTTTAAGGATACTTCGGGAGAGTCTACAAGCAAGTCACTTACAGGGTAAGTAGTTCTAGAGCCAACACCCATAGGAGCACCGTAGTGCTGGAGTTACCTCACCCAGGGAAGCCGGGTGCATAGGTGTCTTTTGGTGTCGGGCTGCGGCGTCGTTTTCAATGGGAGCCAATGAAGACTTGCTGCTTGTGAAGACAGAAGTGTCCGGTGGAATCCAAGCCTGGATTCAGAAGAAGGAAGACCTGAAAGCAAAGGGGACAAGGTTCAAAGTCACTTGGCAGTGACCCGGGGCAAGGAAGATGGATGCCCACAGTCGTCGGGTGTTTTCAGGTAGTTCACGGTTGTCTTGACTCTTCAGCCACGAGGTCCAGAAGGCGTCGACGATGACCAGGTGCTGAATTCAGCGTGTCCCATAAAGTCTGCAGCTTACTGCCGTTTCGGTGACCAGATTGGAGCCAAGTCTCGTGGAAAGGACAAACAGTCAGCGGTGCAGACCAGCAAGGTCTGGGGGACTCACCCAGCAAGGGTAAGTCAGGGCAGGCCTGGAGCAACCCGGGGAGCCCTTTGAAATTGTAGGAAAGTCTTCAGGGGACCCACAAGCCAGTCGGCAAGGGATCACAAATACGCCTCAGGAGCATCCACTCAACAGGGGCCCACGGTCACTCGGGATGGGGTAGGTCTCTGATCTTTGGAGGGATTCCTGCTAGAGGCTTGGACCACACGTGGCCCAAAGCACAGGTTCGTAGAACGTCGTGAAGGGGTTGCACTCGAAAATAGTGCACGGTACCCAGGGATTGCGGTTCCTCGTCACTCATGGGGTCCACTTGCCTCAGCGTCGCTGGGGACTCTCGATGGCTGAGGAAAAGTCAGGAAATCCTCTTCCTGGGCTGCAGGGACTTCGGGATCCGGCAGGAGCAATGGAGTTTGTGACCGTAGTTTGTAGTTTTTGGTGCCTGCCAAGCAGGGGAGTCACTCCTTGACTCCAAGGGGGATTATTCAGTCTTCCAGAGGTAGTGGAACGTCGAAGGTCCGGGATTCTTCTTCAGAGCGTTGTCCAGGGGAATCTAGTTTGCAATGGCAAGGGTTCCCTAACTTATACTACAATGAAGGGAGGGACTAGCTCTATAACCCCTCCTATGGGAGGGTCAGGGGAGTGGGTGGCTACACCCACTTCCCTTTGTCCAGTTTTGCACCAGAGCAGGGGCAGGTAGCCCCTGAACTGGTTTTAGCTGGTGTATGCACAGAGGAGCCTACTGCTCTCCCAGTGTAGGACTTCAATGCACTCTAGGAGTGCACCCATCCAGCCCCAATACACTAAACCCTGTCTGGGAGGTGGTCACACCTCCCTGTGACAGGATACCTATTGTTGGGCTTCCTCCACTGCGATTTTCGGTCATCAGCAGGAGGGCATCCCAGTGTCTGTGACTGGTGGCATCCATTTTGTGATGCCAGGGCTCTTCAGGATTCTACCGCGCTTCCACAGTAGGTACATGGCTATCCCTCTAGAAGGGTGGGATCATACTCTCACACCAGTTACTGGTGTGGGGGTATGATTCCAAAGCATTTGACACTAAACACGACATGTTATGATGCAGCCATTCCAAAGTTAGTATATACCGCGAGGTTATAATGCACTTAAGAGTATATGGTTTGACCACATTCACAAACAGCCCCAGAGAATGGACTCTGAGGGCTGCAGAGGGGCCCTGCTCAGGCAGAGGCACCCCCTCACATGGAAACCAAGCACCCTGCCCTCAGGATTGATAGGGCCTGCCTTAGGGGTGACTGATAGGTTTAAATGTGTGTGCAGGGAGAGATATAGTGAACCTATATCTCAGTGAGGAGTGCTAGCACTACCTCACCCAGGCTGCAGTCGCAGGCCTGTGGTGTCAGATTTAGTCTGCTTCCCAGGGGTGGCACAATACATGCTTCTGCCCCTGGTAGGCCTGTGAAGTACCTATGCCCTTGGTACCTAGGGTACCATATACTAGGGACTCATAAGGCACCACAGTATCCAATCACTAGTGCACCTAATATGCACCCCATGTTGTTTAGAGATGACAGAGAGGCTGGGGCCCTGATTAGCAGGGTCCCAAACAGACGATAGCCAGAAACCAGTGTAAACATCAGAAAAAAAGTGGGGGCAACATAAGAGGCAGATCCTACTCTCCTACAACCACCCTCCCCAGGTTCTAAATTTTCCCTTCTTGGGTCTTGGCAGCATTCTTGAATAACTTTACAATTCTAGTGGGCTCAGTAAACTCGGACCAATTTGCTATGCCAGTGGGTGCTTTGACTTTGACCAGATCCCCCACCCGGAATCCCATGTCTTTGACAGCATGTAGTCTATCAAATCTAGTTTTCCTATCAGTCATGGCTTTGTATATTCTGTCCTGCCACTGTGACTCTTTAGAGTGACCTGTCCAATCCTTGTACCACTTCATCCACCCTTGTACTAACCTTGAGTTGGGTTTCCTGGCTTTGAGCAATTCGAATGGTGTCATGCCAGTGGTTTGATGAGGGGAAAGTCTGTAGGCTTCAAGACGTTTCAAAACTTGTCCTTCCAACACAACCCACTAGCCCTCGCTAGTTGGGTTCCCTTCTTGATGATCTTGTTGAAACGTTCGACCATCCCATTAGTCTCCGGGTAATAAAGTGCACACCGCTTGTGTTCTATCCCATTGCACTCTAAGAATTCTCTATTTTCTGTTGAACAGAGTTGCACCCCATTGTCTGTCAATAAGCTACTTGGCAAACCTTCCCTGATGAACACTTCTAGCTCGTAGTGATTTCAGACACAAATTTCACCTCAGGCCACCTAGAGTAAAGATCTATGAGTACCAAGATGTAAGGTGTGCGATGTTCTCCTGTCAAGGGACCCACAATGTCCAATGCCACATCTAACCATGGGCCCACGGGAAGAGGCCTACAGTGCATAGAAGGTGTGTGCTGTTTTAGAACCTTGTCGCTGGTGTAGCATGGTACACAGTCTCTTATTTTCCTCTTGATTTCAAGATCCATGCTGGGCCACCAGTAGTCCAGCCTCAACCTCTGCTTGGTTTTGGTCACTCCGAAATGCCTCTCATGGGCCAAGTTGACAAAACTCTCTCTCAAAGTCTCTGTAGGGATCAACCTCGTACCCCTGAACAGACAATCGTCAGCGATAAATAGTTCATCTCTAACCATCCAGTACGGTCTAAGAGCCTTTTCCCGCTTGTCTTTGTCCTTTGTTTTCTCCCTCACTCTCTGTAGAAGTGTGTCAGCTGTTAAGGCTTCCTTCCAGCGTTCTTCATCAATGGCTCCTTGGGTGATGATGCATATGTTCTGCGCCTGCATCTCTTTGTCGGCCTGATCATCCTCCTCCACGTCGACAGCTTCATCACTATCCTCACTCACTAGGCGAGAGAGACAGTCAGCTGCAAAATTCCTCACCCCAGGTACATTCGACCTCAAACATGTACTCTTGGAGATTCACAACCCACTGTCTGATTGTGCTTGAGATGGAGTCTAGCCCCTTTTTGTTGAATACTTTTCGCAAGGGGCTTATGGTTGGTCCTCAGGTTGAATTGCATACCCCACAAAAAATCTCTGAATTTGCTTATGGCCCAATGTACCGCTAACGCTTCTTTTTAAATCACCGAGTAGTTGAACTCAGCCTTGCGTTGCGATCGTGAAGAAAAAGCAATGGTTTCTTCTCTCCACCTTCTCCTACTTGCATCAGGACTGCTCCTAATCCTTTGGAACTGGCGTCGGTGGTCAGCATGGTCTTTCTTCTAGGTACAAACGATTTGAGATTGGGTGTGTCAGCTAATACTTTCTTTGTGTCTTCGAATTCTTTCTGGCACTCCACGCTCCATTCGAATGTCACTCCTTTCCTTAGTAGGTTGCCGATAGCATACGTGCGTCTGGCAAACTTCGCCACAAATTTCCTGTAAAATTCCACAATTCCCATAAACGATTTGATTTCATCTTTGCTTCTGGGTGGTGTAAGGTGGATGATTGTGTTTTGCAGATCAGCTTTAGGGCGAATGCCCTCCATTGTCACTTAATGCCCCAGGAACTCTATCTCAGCACACTCAACCTTGCACTTTTCTCTCTCCACCATGAGCCCTTGTTCTTTGAACCTCCTTAGGACCTGTCTGAGCCTGTTCTCGTGTTGTATAACATCCTCTCCAAAAATCAGAACATCATCCTGATAGCACACAACCCCAGAAATGCCCTTGAGGAGGTTGCTCATGATCCTTTGAAAGAACACTGCAGTGGCCACTAGTCCAAACAGCAAACGCTTGAATTTGTATGCCCCCATGGGCGTAATGAAAGCTGTGAGCTCTTGTGACTCCGGGTGGAGCCTGACTTGGTAGTAGGCAGAGGTTAGACCAAGTGTGGAAAAAACGTTTGCCCCCGCTAATCTGCTCATCACTTGTGAAATGTTCGGCAGTGGGTACTATGACTTCCCTGTTCAGTGCTCTAAGATCAATGCATAAACGCACTGCACCATCCCCCTTCCTGGCTGCAACTATTGGCGCCAACCACTCAGTGGCTTCTACTGGTTTAATCACCTCCAATCTGCATAGCTTCTCTAACTCCTATCTCACAGCTTCTTGTATCGAAATAGGGAGATTCCTAACCTTGGCCGAGACTGGCTTGGAATTCTCTTTGAGTTTTATTCTGTGGGCATAGTGTTTGAGGCCCCCTAACTTCTCTGTGAAAATATCCTTGAAGTCTTCTTCTATCCCCACCAGAGTTGTTCCCACTTCTTTTACCAATATTTGGGGGTTCTTATTATTGGGATTGAGGTAGATGCCTAAATCTTCTTGTGCTTGCCAACCTAGGATGTTGTCCCCCTTCTTGGACACATAAATCTTTGCCATCACCAGTCTGTCCTTGTAGCCTACACTGCCCCAGAAGTAACCCTTCATCTGTATGGGTTGCCCCCCATAACCTCCCGGTCTCACATCCATTCTCTGTAAGGTCATTTTTCCCTTACTTTCTCAAAATCGTCTGCAGATATTATTGTAAGCTTAGAGCATGAATCAAACATTGCTTCAATTTTAGTCTCCTCTACTGCTATGAAATCCTTTGGATTGCTTACTGATTCACTCTGAACCTGTAACACAATTTTGTCACAGACCTGTGTGGTGTCATCCCTGTTAGCATTACTTCTGCAGCATCGTCTGAAGTGTCCCCTTCTACCACACTTATTACATGTAGCTTTTTGTGCAGGACATTCCCTGGGCCCGATTCACAGAACTAACTTAAGACAAAATCCTAAACTTACTACCATTTTGGTATTCACAGAAGGCACTTACTCATTTTGGTATTCACTGAAGGCACTTACTCATTTCGATATTCACAGAAGTTAGGACTCCTCACTTTAAGACTCCTAAATGCCTTGTGTGAATACCGAAAGTCTTAAAATTAGGATTTTTCTCAGTTTATTAGTAGTTTAGTTAGGACTCCTAAATGCCTTCTGTGAATACCGAAAGCCTTCAAATTAGAATTTTTCTCAGTTTAGTAGTAGTATAGTTAGGACTCCTAACTTTAGGACTCCTAAATGCCTTCTGTGAATACCGAAAGTCTTAAAATTAGGATTTTTCTCAGTTTAGTAGTAGTAAAGTTAGGAGTTCTTTTGTCCTTTGACTGCAAGCACATTTTCACGCTGAACCAAGACTTCACTCACTTTGGCTTTACCCTTGCAATCCTGTTTTATTTCACTCACACACTTCATCATGTGCTCTACTTGTTTCGCTACGATGAGTACCTCTCCAAGTGGCGGGTCATCTTTTAACCACAACTCCTCACGTATTCGTTCTATCTTACATATTAAAAGAAATTGATCACGTATCCTCTCCTCACAAGCTCCCCCAAAATTGCAGGTAGCTAACAACTTGCGTAACTCTGATACAAATTCCTCTACTGTTTCACCCTCTTTCTGCCCTCTTTCCCAAAATGTTATCGTTTCATAATTGTGCTAATTTTCGGCAAAAAATGGATGTCCAGTTTTCTCAGACTAATTTCATACTCATTCAAACCTCTCGCATCATTAGCATTCAAATCTGGAAGATGTTCTAATATCGCTTGCCCTTCAGCCCCCAGATAGTGCAACAGTAATGCCACTTTCCTTTCAAGCCCCAAATTCGGACCACATACTACAGCGTAGTTTTGGAAAACCTTTTTCCACTTTTCCCATTTTAAAACTGGCTCCCCTGGAGGGGTTAGAAAAAATGGCAGTGGTGTGACATTCTGCATAATGGTTTAAAGGTACTGCAATTGATTGCGTACACAAAAGTGATGCAATGTTATTTCAGCCTGGTAAAACAGTCTAAAATATAAAGTTCCTTGCGCTACAAAACTTCAACAATATGCTTTTGTTTGATCAAAGGTGGGGAGATTGCAGAGAGAGAGATGCGATAAACATCTGGATTTAAAATAAAATATCTCTGGTAGCAAGTAAGTGAGGAGCAACGAATACAAATAAATACAATAGCTGCCTACCACTGGGCGGCGCTGTGCACCTAATGAACCAATCCTGAGAACTCAGAACTCCTCTCTCGTTGGAAGCAGGCGAAGATCACGGCAATTTCTCCCTTCCTCACTGAGCTGAACGAGCATGAGAGGTAACTTGACGAAGACAGCTGATGCGAAAAGGCTGTGCCAATGAGTGTGGCCGGTGGCTGATCAAACTCGATCAGGCAGCACAAACACTTCGCTTCCTGTGTTTTGGGCTGTGCCAGTCAGCGCGACCGGCTTGGTATAGTGTGTTTGGGACAGTCTTCGAGGTCGGCTGTTCTTCCCGTCAGGGCTTGCACTAATCCCATGACAGGAAAAAAAAAGAAAATCCCGCCACAATCCCTCAAAACTGATTTTGCACTCCAACGACGAAGGCCGTGCCCGTCAGCGTGACTAGCATGAATGTCCTTCTTTGCTGCCTACTGCCAGAGAGTAGAGTAAGACAAGAAGTGATAGCAATGGCATGCACTGCACAGGTTCCGTCGTACGCTGAGTCTGCCTGTGCACTCCTAACTGCTTTGCTCCGTGTACTACTCGCAACAACACTCTTTTTCAAAAAACGATGAGCAATGAGGAGTTAACCTTGCCGCCTCTTCCTGTTTCCCCACCTGATGTTCCTCATACCAGCATACCGAGGCAATGCTGGGCAACGCGATGGGCAGAGTGCACCAAACACGCTGAACACTCTCCTCAGAGTTGAAGTTCTGCACGCCAACCTGACTGGGCGTCCGCGAAGTAAGTACACCTGATGGGGTGGCCGGAGATGTTAATCAGTGCTTCCCAATTATAAGACTAGACGTAACGTGGCAAGCGCTGTTGAGATGTGATGAATAAAAGTCTCCGGCAGCAAGTGAGGATTTCAGTTAGTAACTGCTAAACGTTTCTCTTGTCGGGGTCGTAGAATGCTGCGACACTCTTTATGAAATATTGTAGGAGAGTAGGATCTGCACCTTATGTTGCCCCCACTTTTTTTCTGATGTTTACACTGGTTTCCGGCTATAGTCTGGCGGGGACCCTGCTAATCAGGGCCCCAGCCTCTCTGTTCTCTCTAAACAACTTGATGTGCATATTAGCTGCACTAGTGATTGGATACTGTGGTACCTTATGAGCCCCTAGTATTTGGTACCTTACGTACGCCCACCTCCCAGACCGGGTTTAGTGTATTGGGGCTGGGTGGGTGCACTCCCAGAGTGCTTTGAAGTCCTGCACTGGGGGAGCAGTAGGCTCCTCTGTGCAGATACCAGTTCAAACCAGCTCAGGGGCTACCTGCCCCTGCTCTGGCGTGAAACTGGAGAAAGGGAAATGGGTGTAGCCACCCACTCCCCTGACCCTAGAGCTAGTCCCTCCCTTCCTTCTAGTATAAGTTAGGGAACCCTTGCCATTGCAAACTAGATATCCCTGGATGACGCTCTGAAGAAGAATCCTGGACCTTCAACGTTCCATTACCTCTGTAAGACGGAAGAATCTCCCTTGGAGTCAAGGAATGACTCCCCTGCTTGGCAGGCACCAAAACTTTGCATCAATGTTCGCAAACTTTCCCGCTCCTGTCGGAAGCCGAAGTCCCTGCAGCCCAGGAAGAGAATTTCCTGACTTCTCCAAGGCCATCGTGAGTCCCCAGCGAGGCTGAGGCAAGTAAACCCCACAAGTGACGAGGAACCACAATTCATGGGGACGTGCACTATTTTCGAGTGCAACCCCTTCACGACGTTCTACGAACTTGTGCATTGGGCCACATGTGGTGCATGCCTCCAGCAGGATTTCCACTGAAGATCAGAGGCCTACCCCATCCTGAGTGACCGTGGGCTCCTGTTGAGTGAATCCTCCCAAGGCGTCTTTGCGATCCCTTGCCGGCTGGCTTGTGGGTCCCCAGAAGACTTTTCTACAGTTCCAAAGGGCTCCCCTGATTGCTCCAGGCCTGCCCTGACTTACCTTCACTGGGTGAGTCCCTCAGACCTTGCTGGTCTGCACCGCTGACTTTTTATCTTTTCCACAAGACTTGCGGTTACCAAGGCTTGTCGGCTCCGATCTGGTCACCGACACCGCAGTAAGCTGCAGCCTTTGTGGGACACACCGAATCCAGCTCCTGGTTGTCATTGACACCTCCTGAACCTTGTGGCTGAAGAGTCAAGACACCCGTGATCACCTGAAATGATCCGACGACTGTGGGCATCCAGCTTCCTTGCCCCGGGTCACTGCCAAGTGACTTTGAACACTGTCCTTTCTGCTTTCAGGTCTTCCTTCTTTTGAATCCAGCCTTGGATTCTACCGGACACTTCTCCTGTTTTCACAAGCAGCAAGTCTTCTTTGGCTCCCATTGAAAACAACGCCACGACCCGACACCAAAACGCACCTCTGCACCCGGCTTTCCTGGGTGAGGTAACTCCAGCACTACAGTGCTCCTGTGTGTGTTGGCTCTAGAACTACTTACCTTGTAAGTGACTTGCTTGTAGACTCTCCCGAAGTATCCTAAAACTCTAAAATCCCAACTGTGACTTGCTCTGTTGAAGTCAATTGGGATCCGCAGCTGTGTTCTCAAACTGCATGCGTCTCCCGTGGGTCCTTTACTTACCTGCCTTGGGTGGATTAGTGAGGCCCCAGCGCTTCTGAAGGGCCTAGGCCTTGTCCCCTCTCAAGTCATTGTTCTTAAGTCTCTTTTTTAGTATATGGTCTGGTACGCCCCTAGGGCCCCAGCCATTTTTGTGCTTAATTTATTGTGAAACGTTGATTTGTGTATATGTTCCTGACTTCTACTCTCATAAAGAGATTAGTAGAGTGTGTCTAGTAATAAATACATATATATTTGATATATATACCTGTGTGGTGTCCTTTCATTTAGTAATTCAAGACATTATAAGGTAAAACAAGCTGTTTTACATTCCTCTAAAGACTTAGCCTGAAGGCTGCTCTCTACAGCTACCACTAGGATAGCTTTCTTTAAAGGTTGTCTTAAACCTACTACCATAAGAGTCGAATTGTACTGGTGCAAGGTGTCCACTTTAACTAGTGAACAGCATATACCAGGCCAACTTCTCATAAATATGTTACCCAATAAAAAGTAACAGGAACCCTCAGTATTACTCACAGTCTTGTTACAACACACCATCCAGCGTCCTTTAGTAGCGTTTTGAGGTCCCTTTCTCCTCTGCTTCCCGAGTCCTGGATCCCATTCTCTGTCGCCAGTGTAATATCGAAGTACAGCACTCCTTCCTCAAGATTGAGTCACAGGAAACGCAAGGATAAAAAAGGTGATGTTTATTTTCTGAAACACAGGAGAAGAACCCCAGCCACATTTTTTGTCCTCAGCAGACTCTGTCACATTCCACACAGGGAGCTCAACATAGAACGTTCATCTCTGTGATATTCTACAGCATGTCACAGAGGTACAAACCAATACAATAGCAGGGGAGGGGGTGAGGGACATGAACAAGGTTCCCCTACAGCAGAGGATACCACACCTATCTTTGACACCATTAAGTCAAGGTTGATATTCTGGTCCAATAGCAAGGCCAGGCTTTTGCACTGAATTAACCTGAAAGCATTTTGTTCTGTTTCACGGCTCATGTCATATTAACGAGCTTCTGAATCTGAAAATGACGTTCAATTAATTGGTCTTGTGCAGGAGAAATGTACAAGTATTTTAAGACTGTCACATTCACCTGTATCCGTATTTTTATGTTTATAGATTGGCGGATAACTGTCAGAACATTTAATGGTCTTTCTGCTAAGTGCCACATCCAAGTCCACTGCGGTCTCATTAAATTGATACATCTCACTCAGACGGGTTCACCATTATTTGCACCAGTGATGTTGTGGCTGAGCCTACTCTTCCTCGTGAAAGTTGCTTGCTGTGTTTCCTGGGAAGTTTCAAGGCAGGCCCTGAGCTGTGTGCTGAACAGCAGCTACGAGCCTGTTGCCTACCAGGAGGGAGACGTCATGATTGGAGGAGTCCTACAGCTGTATTATTTGACTCTTCCTTGGCCGATGGACTTCACAAACAATTTGGAGATTAAAGACTGTGGGCTGTAAGTAGATGTCATGCACCTCTGGAGACTGTTGACTGTAAATAGATGTTGTGCACCTCTGGTGACTGTGGACTGTAAGTAGATGTCGTGCACTTCTGGTGACTGTGGACTGTAAGTAGATGTTGTGCACATCTGGTGACTGTGGGTTGTAAGTAGATGTTGTGCACCTCTGGTGACTGTGGACTGTAAGTAGATGTCGTGCACCTCTGGTGACTGTGGACTATAAGTAGATGTCGTGCACCTCTGGTAACTTTGGACTGTAAGTAGAAGTTGTGCACCCCTGGTGACTGGACTGTAAGTAGATGTCGTGCACCTCTGGTGACTGTGGACTGTAAGTAGATGTCGTGCACTTCTGGTGACTGTTGACTGTAAGTAGATGTTGTGCACTTCTGGTGACTGTGGACTGTAAGTAGATGTCATGCACCTCTGGTGACTGTGGACTGTATGTGGATGTCATGCACATCTGGTGACTGTGGACTGTAGGTAGATGTCATGCACCTCTGGAGACTGTGGACTGTAAGTAGATGTTGTGCACCTATGGTTACTGTGGACTGTACGTATATGTCATGTACCTCTGGTGACTGTGGACTGTAAGTAGATGTCATGCACCTATGGTGACTGTGGGGTGTAAGTAGATGTCATGCACCTCTGGTGACTAGACTGTAAGTAGATGTTGTGCACCTATGGTGACTGTGGACTGTAAGTAGATGCCGTGCACCTCTGCTGACTGTGGACGGTAAGTAGATGTTGTGCACCTCTGGTGAATGTAAGTAGATGTCGTGCTCCTCTGGTGACTGTGGACTGTAAGTAGATGCCGTGCACATCTGGTGATTGTGGACTGTAAGTAGATTTTGTGCACCTCTGGTGACTGTGGGGTGTAAGTAGATGTCATGCACCTCTGGTGACTGTGGACTGCAAGTAGATGTTGTGCACCTCTGGTGACTGTGGACGGTAAGTAGATGTCGTGCACCTCTGGTGACTGTAAGTAGATGTCGTGCTCCTCTGGTGACTGTGGACTGTACGTAGATGTCATGCACCTCTGGTGACTGTGGATTGTCTGGTGGGGACCCTGCTAACCAGGGCCCCAGCCTCTCTGTTGTCTCTAAACAACTTGAAGTGCATATTAGGTGCACTAGTGATTGGATACTGTGGTACATTATGAACCCCTAGTATATGGTACCTTAGGTATCAAAGGCATAGGTACTTCATAGGCCTACCAGGGGCTGAAGCATGTATTATGCCACCCCTGGGAAGCAGACTAAATCTGAGACCACAGGCCTGCTACTGCATTCTGGGTGAGGTAGTGTTAGCACTCCTCACTGTGATATAGGTTCACTATATCTCTACCTGCACACACATATAAACCTATCAGTCACCCCTAAGGCAGGCCCTATCAATCCTGAGGGCAGGGTGCTTGGTTTCCATATGAGGGGGTGACTCTGCCAGAGCAGGGCCCCTCTGTAGCTCTCAGAGTCTATTGTCTAGGGCTGTTTGTGAATGCGGTCAAACCATATACTGTTAAGTGCATTATAACCTTGCGGTTAATGCCAACTTAGGTATGGCTGCATAAAAACATGTTGTGTTTGGTGTCAAACGCTTTGAAATCATACCACCACACCAGTCACTGGTGTGGGAGTATGATCCCACCCTTCTAGAGGAAAATACATGTACCTACTGTTTAAACATGGTAGAATCCTGAAGAGCCCTGGCATCACAAAATGGATGCCACTAGTCACAGACACTGGGCTGCCCTTCTGCTGCTGACCGAAACTCGCAGTGGAGGAGGCCCAACAATAGGCATCCTGTCACAGGGAGGTGTAACCACCTCCCAGGCAGGGTTTAGTGTATTGGGGCTGGGTGGATGCACTCCTAGAGTGCTTTGAAGTCCTGCACTGGGGGAGCAGTAGGTCCTCTGTGCATATGCCAGCTCAAACCGGTTCAGGGGCTATCTGCCCCTGCTCTGGCGTGAAACTGGACAAAGGGAAGTGGGTGTAGCCACCCACTCCCCTGACCCTCCCATAGGAGGGGTCATAGAGCTAGTCCCTCCCTTCCTTGTAGTATAAATTAGGGAACCCATGCCATTGCAAACTAGATAACCCTGGACGACGCTCTGAAGAAGAATCCTGGACCTTCGACATTCCACTACCTCTGGAAGACTGAAGAATCTCCCTTGGAGTCAAGGAGTAACTCCCCTGCTTGGCAGGCACCAAAAGTTTGAATCAACGGTCGCAAACTTTCCCGCTCCGGCCAGAGTCAGAAGTCCCTGCAGCCCTAGAAGTAGACTTTCTGACTTCCCCAAGGCCATCGTGAGTCCCCAGTGATGCTGAGGCAAGTGGACCCCACGAGTGACGAGGAACCCCAATACCTGGGTACCGGGCACTATTTTCGAGTGCAACCCCTTCACGACATTCTACGAACTTGTGCATTGGACCACGTGTGGTCCAAGCCTCCAGCAGGATTTCCACTGAAGATCAGGGGCCTACTTCATCCCGAGTGACCGTGGGCCCCTGTTGAGTGAATCCTCCGGAGGCGTCTTCGCGATCCCTTGCCGGCTGGCTCGTGGGTCCCCTGAATACTTTTCTACAGTTTCAAAGGGCTCCCCTGGTTGCTCCAGGCCCACCCTGACTTACCCTTGCTGGGTGAGTCCCTCAGACCTTGCTGGTCTGCACCGCTGACTTTTTACACTTTCCATAAGACTTGCTATTCCCAAGGCTTGTTGGCTCCAATCTGGTCACCGACACCGCAGTAAGCTGCAGACTTTGAGGGACACGCCGAATCCAGCTCTTGGTTGTTGTCGACGCCTCCTGGACCTCGTGGCTGAAGAGTCAAGATACCAATGATCACCTGAAATCACCCGACAACTGTGGGCATCCAGCTTCCTTGCCCCGGGTCACTGCCAAGTGACTGTGAACACTGTCTCCTCTGCTTTCAGGTCTTCCTTCTTCTGAATCCAGCCTTGGATTCCACAGGACACTTCTTCTGTCTTCACAAGCAGCAAGTCTTCTTTGGCTCCCATTGAAAACGACACCACGACCCGACACCAAAAGACACCTATGCACCTGGCTTCCCTGGGTGAGGTAACTCCAGCACCACGGTGCTCCTATGTGTGTTGGCTCTAGAACTACTTACCCTGTAAGTGACTTGCTTGTAGATTCTCCCGAAGAATCCTAAAACTTTAAAATTCCAACCGTGACTTGCTCCATTGAAGTCAAATGGGATCCGCGGCTGTGTTCTCACACTGCATGCATCTCCTTTACCTACCTGCCTTGGGTGGATTAGTGAGGCCCCAGCGCTTCTGAAGGCCCTAGGCCTCGTCCCCTCGCAAGTCGATATTCCTAAGTCTCTTTTTTAGTATTTGGTCTGGTACGCCCCTAGGGCCCCAGCCATATTTGTGCTTAACTTGTTGTGAAATGTTGATTTGTGCATATGTCCTTGACTTCTAATCTCATAAAGAGATTAGTAGAGTGTGTCTAGAAATAAATACATATATATTTGATATATATACCTGTGTGGTGTCATTTCATTTAGTAATTCAAGAGATTATAAAGTAAAACAAGCTGCTTTACATTGCCCCTCTGGTGACTGTAGACTGTAAGTAGATGTTGTGCACCTCTGGTGACTGTCGACTGTAAGTAGATGTCATGCACCTCTGGTGACTGTGGACTGTAAGTAGATGTCATCACCTCTGGTGACTGCGGACTGTAAGTAGATGTCGTGCACCTCTGGTCCATATAAGTGCAGACACAAGTTCATGAAGTACACTCCTTTATTGTTGAAGTTGATAGGCTCGCACATCCTTCCCAGTCCACAGCTACTGTTCTGCTGCCTTCATGTTCCATATTCCATATGGAACATCAAACCACTTGAGAACATACATGGCAACAGTAGAACATAACACATCCCCCCTTTTATTACAAATACTAATAAATACCTCTTAATATAAATAACAGAATAAATCAATACAGAATAAAAATTAAGTTAACTATTACAATAGAATAAAAATATGCATGTTACAACTCTAACTACTTCCCTCCAAAAGCAACTTCTCTCCACGTACAAAGTCAATTAACCACTCAGAGGGCTTCCTTGTTCTCTGTCCCAGGTTCTCTTCCTCGCCATCCTCACTCACTCCCAACTCCATCACTTCTGAACTGCTATCCATTCTGGACTCTCTGATACAATCCTCTGTTCCTGCTGCGTTGTTGCTTTCACCATGATTTTGGTTCACGCATGCTTCGCCATCTTCACCCTCTTCTCCCCTTGTAATACTGGGACTCGGCTCATACTCCAGGCCTTTGTTTCTTGTTTCTTAAGAATCTAACCATTAAAAATCTTGTTCCGGTGCATTATTATACTCATTTTTCACAGGTAGTCCATCATGTAGCATCAGGTAGCGCCACTCTTTTCAAACTCCATACCTTTGCACTTTTTAGTCTGAAAGTATTATTGAGACCATCAATTACTTCTTGAAGTTCACTAAACGGACTCTGTCCTTTCTTGATATGCCCGGGTTTCTTTATGTGGACCCAATCACCCACATCAATTTCTACTGACTTGTCCATGTTTATTATCATACACACTTTCATCTTCTGTTGTTCTGCCATTTTGTTCTGTATCACATCAAGGGACCATTGTTCAACACCAGCATGAAGCAACCAATTTGGATTAAACTTAGGTCTATGATTGTGTCCTCTCATACTTAAGAAAGGAGACAACCCTGTGACTTTATTCCTTGTTACTCTGTATGCCCACACCGCTTTGTGTAACTGTTGCTCCCAATCACTATTACTAGCTACAGCAGCTTGTATGATTCCCTTTAAAACCCGGTTGAATCTCTCAATCATGCCATTCGCGCTCAGGTTGTAAAGGGAAGTGGCCTTGTGTTGGACGTCTGTTTTTTTAAAAGTAATCTATAGATTCAATATAAAGGAATTGCAACCCATTGTCACTTAACATAGTTTTAGGTAAACACTCAGAAACAAACACTTTATCCAGAAATTCTAATACAAAATGAGTATGAGCCCTGTTAACCACCTTCATTTCTGGCCACCTTGAAAACATGTCAATGAGTACAATGATAAACTTTTATTTCTCACCCACTGGTCCCACAAATCAATCGCTACCATCTCCAAGGGTAGCCTAGGGAAAAAAACTCGTTAATGAGGGGTCTCAATGTTTTATCTGCATCTGCACACGTGAAACATCGCCTCACAAACCTCTCAACATCTGCATCTACATTCGGCCACCAAAACAAATTTCAGACTAAACTCTTGGTCCGTACAATGCCAATATGGCCTACATAACACTATTCTATTATGAATCTCCTCAGACCATCTGGAGGAACCATTCTCTCTCCCCTCAAAATAGTACTATTCTCTACAGTAAGCTGTGACCTCATTTCCCAAAATGGCCTTACTTCTACCGGTAGGTCACATTTGTTTGGCCAATTCCCTCTAAGAATGATTTAACTTTAACCCTAAACTCTGTTCTTCTCATACTCTTCCAGCCAGTCTTCTTTGCACACCTCATTACTGCCATCTCCATGTATAAATGTAATTAGTATTTGGAACGTATCTTTTGTGGGTATGTACAACAGTTTATGAATATATTCTTGCATCCTCATTGAAAGTCTAGCAATTCTTGCTGAGGCATTGACTATTTCTTCAGTTGTCAACAACTTCACAAGAGGTTATGGTCGCGTAACCTCTAACGGGGAAGCTCCATTCACCCACTAACGTTCCTGAATTGCATGGCTGTTTACGTGCATAACTAACTGATCTCCCATTAGATCATCTTGAAAATTGCCAAATTTACAGTCTATTGCCAATTTTCTTAACTCGGCCACATAGTTATCAACCGATTCACCTCCTTCCTGTTTGCTCTGGAACAACTTTTATTTAGTTATTTCAAAGCACACTTTGGGGGAAAAGTACAGGTCAAGATACTTTAAAGCCACTTCAAAAACATTTACATCACCCACCACTGGAGCTTTGGACATTTGGTTATAAACCTTTCAACCATATGGCCCCAATGAATGTAACTACATTCTTTTATTTTGCACTGCTGCAATTTTTCCAGAGTCATCAATTGCAACAACATGGTTTAGTAAATATTCCTTCCATGCTACAATTTTTCCAGAGTCTTCAATAGCAACAACATAGTTTAGTAAATATTCCTTCCATTCGGTCCATTTTAAGGTGGGTTCAGATCCACCTTGCCAAATGCATAAGGTGTTGATATACTGAAACTTTGTGTTGCCATCGTGATGCACGTTTATAATGTTCAATCACCATTTCCATCAAATATTTCCTCTTTAAAAAAATGTTAACTCTGTCCCTACAAAAATTAAAGAAAAATTACTGTGCGTTTCCTTCCGTTTCCCCTTTTTCTTTTGTAGCACAGCTCAGGTTTCCTCCCGAAGAAAGTACCACATGTGAACAAACTCCCAAGGCTCCTGTTTCCTCAAGGAGTAAAAAAAAAATCCAATATGGCGTCGGTGTGGGGTCACACTACATGACCTTGTTGCAATCAGACAGAACTATTTAACTTGACGTTGGGTCAGGTGCACTGCGAGATGCCAGTGCAGTTAACTGTTTTCCTTTTTGAATCCGCACGTTGCGACTGTTCAGCTTTGAATTTGTAATATGAGGGAATAATTTATAAAAGGCTTACTCTCAGGAGAGATTTACTTATGTGCCGCCTGTTTAAATCCTTGCCGAACCTCACTTGGCATGCAATCCTCATTGAACCTTACTCATCATAATTACACTTGCCATAGATGAGACAGTGATCCAGAATCCCGATTCCTGTAACGTGGGTGCCGACATCAATACTCGTTGCCACTTTGTTATGTATCTCTGGTTCATATTAGTGCAGACACAATTTCATGCAGTACACTTCTTTATTGTTGAAGTCACCAGGCTCACACATCCTCTCAGTGAAACTAGAAGTGGTATGCAGTTCCTGTAGTGTGATGCAGGTAATGGTAAGAACACAAGAGGTAACAGGGTATGGATATTAGGGTGGGCAGGAGAAGAGATTCCTCCTTTTGGAAAAGAGACCCTCACACACCCAACAAGCAGGTGTCTTGCTTCATCATCGGGTCTTGCTCCTTATCGGGTCGGCGTTGCAATACCCGATCAGGCGCCCGTGATGGGGCCTTCTTGGCGTAGATCTTTATTCCCAATGCCGTTAGATGTAATGCGTGTGAGGGCCCTAGTGGATATGTAACTAGTGTAGGTGACGGTGATGAGTGGGGATGTGAAAAATAAAACAGGGATTAGTGATCCACTCAAAACAATTTTTAATGAGTTGTGGTCACTACCCTGATTAAAACCAGAACAAAACACACATTCTCACTCTAAGGATCGTGAGGGTATGTGCTAATGAAAGAAGGTCAACATGTTTCTTGCCTGTTATCTATTGATGGCAATTTCTCAGGACCAGACTTCAAACTACATACACTTTTTTGGTGGTTGTGAGAAGTTGGCCTGGTATGTGCTGTTCACTAGTTAAAGTGGACACCTTGCACCAGTACAATTCGACTCTTATGGTACTAGGTTTAAGACAACCTTTAAAGAATGCTATCCTAGTGGTAGCTGTGGAGAGCAGCCTTCAGGCTAAGTCTTTAGAGGAATGTAAAGCAGCTTGTTTTACCTTATAATCTCTTTAATCACTAAATGAAAGGACACCACAGAGGTATATATATCAAATATATATGTATTTATCACTAACAACTCTCTGCTAATCTCTTTATGAGATTAGAAGTCAGGAACATATGCACAAATCAACATTTCACAATAAGTTAAGCACAAATATAGCTGGGGCCCTAGGGGCGTACCAGACCATATACTAAAAAAGAGACTTAGAGATAACGACTTGCAAGCGGACAAGGCCTAGGGCCTTCAGAAGTGCTGGGGCCTCACGAAACCACCCAAGGCAGGTAAGTAAAGAACCCACGAGAGACGCATGCAGTGTGAGAACACAGCCGCGGATCCCTATTGACTTCAATGGAGCAAGTCGCGATTGGAAATTTAGAGTTTTAGGATACTTCGGGAGAGTCTACAAGCAAGTCACTTACAGGGTAAGTAGTTCTAGAGCCAACACACACAGGAGCACCGTAGTGCTGGAGTTACCTCACCCAGGGAAGCTGGGTGCATAGGTGTCTTTTAGTGTCGGGTCGCAGCGTCGTTTTCAATGGGGGCCAAAGAAGACTTGCTGCTTGTGAAGACAGGAGAAGTGTCCGGTGGAATCCAAGGCTGGATTCAGAAGAAGGAAGACCTGAAAGCAGAGGGGACAGTGTTCAAAGTCACTTGGCAGTGACCCGGGGCAAGGAAGATGGATGCCCACAGTCGTCGGGTGATTTCAGGTGATCACAGGTGTCTTGACTCTTCAGCCACGAGGTCCAGGAGGCATCGACGACAACCAGGAGCTAGATTCAGCGTGTCCTACAAAGTCTGCAGCTGACTGTGGTGTCGGTGACCAGATTGGAGCCAACAAGCCTTGGTAACAGCAAGTCTCGTGGAAAGGACAAGAAGTCAGCGGTGCAGACCAGCAAGGTCTGAGGGACTCACTCAGCAAAGGTAAGTCAGGGCAGGCCTGGTGCAACCAGGGGAGCCCTTTGGAACTGTAGACAAGTGTTCTGGGGGCCCACTCGTCAACCGGCAAGGGATCGCAAAGTTGCCACAGGAGGATTCATTCAACAGGGGCCCACGGTCACTCTAAATGGGGTAGGCCTCTGGTCTTTGGAGGGATTCCTGCTAGAGGCTTGGACCACACGTGGTCCAATGCACAGGTTCGTAGAATGACGTGAAGGGGTTGAACTCGGAAATAGTGCAAGGTACCCAGGGATTGCGGTTCCTCGTCACTCATGGAGGTCCACTTGCTTCAGCTTCGCCGGGGACTCACGATGGCCTTGGAGAAGTCAGGAAATCATCTTCATGGGCTGCAGGGACTTCGGACTCCGGCGGGAGTGGGAAAGTTTGCGACCGTTGATTACAAGATTTGGTGCCTGCCAAGCAGGGGAGTCACTCCTTGACTCCGAGGGAGATTCTTCCATCTTCCAGAGGTAGTGGAACGTCAAAGGTCCAGGATTCTTCTTCAGAGCATCGTACAGGGATATCTAGTTTGCAATGGCAAGGGTTCCCTAACTTATACTAAAAGGAAGGGAGGGACTAGCTCTATGACTCCTCCTATGGGAGGGTCGGGGGAGTGGGTGGCTACACCCACTTCCCTTTGTCCAGTTTCGCACCAGCGCAGGGGCAGGTAGCCTACTGCTCCCCAGTGCAGGACTTCAAAGCACTCTAGGAGAGCACCCACCCAGCCCCAATACACTAAACCCTGTCTGGGAGGTGGTCATACCTCCCTGTGACAGGATGCCTATTGTTGGGCCTCCTCCACTGCGAGTTTCGGTCATCAGCAGGAGGGCAGCCCAGTGTCTGTGACTGGTGGCATCCATTTTGTGATGCCAG
Source organism: Triturus cristatus (assembly GCF_964204655.1). Classification (NCBI taxonomy): domain Eukaryota; kingdom Metazoa; phylum Chordata; class Amphibia; order Caudata; family Salamandridae; genus Triturus; species Triturus cristatus. Next base: position 78,154,081 of record NC_140581.1, read on the forward strand.
GGCTCTTCAGGATTCTACCGCGTTTCCACAGTAGGTACATGTCTATCCCTCTAGAAGGGTGGGATCATACTCCCACACCAGTTACTGGTGTGGGGGGTATGATTCCAAAGTGTTTAACACCAAACACGAAATGTTTTGATGCAGCCATCCCAAAGTTAGCATTAACCGCGAGGTTATAATGCACTTAAGAGTATATGGTTTGACCGCATTCACAAACAGCCCCAGAGAATAGACTCTGAGAGCTGCAGAGGGGCCCTGCTCAGGCAGAGGCACCCCCTCACATGGAAACCAAGCACCCTACCCTCAGGATTGGTAGGGCCTGCCTTAGGGGTGACTGATAGGTTTAAATGTGTGTGCCGTTAGAGATATAGTGAACCTATATCTCAGTGAGGAGTGCTAGCACCACCTCACCCAGGCTGCAGTAGCAGGCCTGTGGTGTCAGATTTAGTCTGCTTCCCAGGGGTGGTATAATACATGCTTCAGCCCCTGGTAGGCCTGTGAAGTACCTATGTCCTGGGTACCTAAGGTACCATATACTAGGGGCTCATAAGGTACTACAGTATCCAATCACTAGTGCACCTAATATGCACTCCAAGTTGTTTAGAGAGAACAGAGAGGCTGGGGCCCTGATTAGCAGGGTCCCAGCAGACTATAGCCTGAAACCAGTGTAAACATCAGAAAAAAAGTGGGGGCAACATAAGAGGCAGATCCTACTCTCCTACACAACCCCCCCCCCCCCAAACGCATAGGCACTAAACTAACCTTGACCAGTTGAGTCTTCGTGTTCTAAGTGGAAATACCTTGAGAGTCCATCTGCATTGGCATGTTGGGTCTCAGGTCTATGTTACACTGTATAGTCCATCCCCTGTAGGGAAATGGACCACCTTAAAAGTTTGGGGCTTTCACCTTTCATCTGTTTGAGCCATAGGAGGGGCTTGTGATCAATCTGAACTATGAAGTGAGTGCCATACAAGTATGGCCTCAGCTTCATCAGAGCCCACACCACAGCAAAGGCCCCCCTCTCTATAGCTGACCAACATTTCTCTCTAGGGGTCAGCCTTCTGTTAATAAAAGCTACTGACTGGTCTTGACCTTCATCATTCAGTTGAGACAATACAGCTCCCACACCCAACTCAGAAGCATCTGTTTGGACAATGAACGTGTTGGTGTAGTCTGGACTCTGTAAGATGGGGGCAGTGCACATGGCCTGTTTTAGGTCTTCAAATGCCTTCTGACAGCTAGCTGTCCACTGAACCTTTTTTGGCATTTTCTTTGAGGTAAGATCATGCAAGGGAGTCACTATAGATCCATATCCCTTCACAAACCTCCAATAGTACCCAGTCAGGCCTAAGAAGGCTCTCACCTGTGTCTGGGTGGTTGGAACAACCCATTCCATGATGGTTTGGATTTTACTCTGTAAAGATTGAACCTGGCCCCCACCTACAAGGTTGCCCAGGTACACACCCTTACTCTGCTCTATCTGGCACTTAGTGGCCTTGATAGTGAGTCCTGCTTTCTGCAGAGCCTCCAAAACATTTCTGAGGTGGACCAGGTGATCCTGCCAGGAGGAACTAAAGACAGCAATATCATCTAGATAAGATGAGCAATAATGTTCCATCCCTGCCAGAACTTTGTTCACCAACCTCTGAAAAGTGGCAGGTGCATTCTACAATCCAAAGGGCATCACCACAAAGTGGTAGTGCCCACTAAGGGTCGAAAATGCTGTTTTGGCTTTGGCATCATCAGCTAACCTGATCTGACAGTTGTCAGATGTTAGGTCAAATGTGCTAAGATACTTGGCTGAGGCCAAAGTATCGTCGCCGAGTTGACGTCGGCGGTGGACTTCTGCTCCTCGACTCCGGTCGTCGCCGGGTTGACGACGGCGGAGGTTCACGACTCTTAGACGTCGACGGCGAATGAAGTGACGTACCTGTATGTTGGCATTCTCTCGACGGCGAGCCCGCCGTCGGAGGTCTTTTCTTGGACGTATGTCCCACCGGTGGTAGTTCTCTCAGCGCCGAGCCCGACGCTGATGGAATCTTGCTTCTAGAAGAAGACCTGACCCTCCTAGAGCCCTTTCTCACCGGCGACCTGCCTCTGGAAGATGATTTTGCCAGCCCATAAAGACGGATACGCTCTCTGTCTTTTAGAGTTCTATTAGATAAAGACTGGCAATGATGGCATGTCTCAGAGACATGGTCCTTAGGTGGATAGAGAATACAGACTGCATAAGAGTCTGACCTGGCCTTATTTTTCCACAAGAAGGACAGGGGTCAAAAAGAGATGGCATTTTGAGTGGAAAAATGCCAAAATCAGCCAGAAAAAGATAGCACCTTACTTGACAAGTTGAAAAACGTCGAAGTAAGATACATTTTTCCAGAAATCTGAAGATTATTTCTGACTAAAATCAGAACGAAGTGGAGCTGTCTAACCAGGGTCCTGTCTGAAGGAGCAGGAAAGAACAACTGACCTAACTGTCACCACTGAGGCATGATGGGAAGCTGGGGGTCATGGTTGCCTTGAAGTCACTGTGCCAGTTTGTTTCTATGTTGCTATGAGTTAGCTTTTCAGCTTTTCTGAGCTATGTTTTCTGCAATGGAGCCTGTGAGCTGTCAATGCTTTCAGTCCTTTCTGAGAGATTGTGCTGAATGCTAAACATTAAAGCAGTTTTCAAACATACTTTGCTGTTGTTTTTCCCTGGTTTTTAAGGTATTGTTCATGATATACAGGGGAGTTCTTACAGCATTATTCAGCTCTGAGTATGAAAGGCTGCATTTGCTTTTTTATTATATATATTGTTGGACTTGGCCCTTCTGGCACGTTCACCCCTAAAACTTTTTGCCGTTTAATGTGACCTGATGTTAGTTGTTTTAGGCCTCTAGGCACTTTAACACTGTGTCCCAGTGTTAAGTACGTGCGCTCTGGGTTACATTTAGTGAGACTGACCTGCCCTCCCATAGGAATGCATGGGGGATCTGAGTGACCGTGTTAAGTCCTGATGTGAGAGGAGTGCAGGGTCGAGTTTGGTATGTGCGAACTCGTGAGATTGAATGCTGCGTGATGATGTGTGCGGCGTTACTGTGTCCACTGTAGAAGTACCACTTCTAGAAGCTGGCATGTCTGTGTAATAAATGTGAAGTGACTGTCTGGCTTGTGATTGGCTGGTGTGCCTGGCTCCAGGAGTCAGGATGGGTCTGCCCCGGTGGTGAATGGAGAGATATGCATGCCGATGGCAGGGAGGAGTACACCTGGGACCTGAATAGGGCTGGGCTTTCCCTCCACAATGCTGGCTCCACCCCCTGTGGTGCGTCTGATGTCCCTGGCCTGTCCTGTGAATAGGGAGAGGGGCTGAGCAAAACAAAGTGCTCAGGAACCAGTTGCATCTGGTTCGCCCCTTCCTTGCACCTTGGTAACAAAGGAAACCTGTGTATAAAAAGACGCTGTGACCCCATGTAAAGTGTTCTCTCTCTGTGTTCCTAACTTAAGGGGGGCCTGCTGCTGCTGGACGCCAGGAGATACCGCCACTGGGGACTGCCTCCCTGCTGGAGGGCCCTGTGAGCTGGCCCCTGGGCCCAGCCTTTGCCCCCCTGCATCCTGAAGACTTTCCCTGGACTTTGCCTTTATTGGAAAGAGCGCTCGCTCTCTATTGCTGGGGAGAGCTTTTCATGTTTCCCTGGAACTGTGTACTGCAGTCCGGGGGGCCGCTATATCTTTATTTACTGAAGAAGCATTCTTTTCTTTGATCCTGGACTAAGCACCAGGGAGCGCTATATCTTTATTTGCTGAAGAACGCTTTATTTCTTGTGCCAAGAGGAGAGGTTTACCGGCAACACGCTGCCGCAGAAACGACTGCTGAGGGAATCCCAAGCGTAGGCATCCCCCCCGGCGCTGCTGATTGAGCGGGAGCCCACCCCGCATTGCGGTATTGAGAAGGATTTACTTATCTTACAGCGGGTGCCCACCCCGCATTGCGGTGCTCATTGGCGGGTGCCCACCCCGCATTTGTTTTTATCTAAAAACGGGAGCCTACCCTGTATTTCTCGCAAAGGAAAAATCACCGCCGCAGCCGGGCTGGACCAGGAATACAGGCAGCCTCGGTGGAGACCTGGGCGGTGCTTAAAGCAGGAAGCGGACGGGAGCCTACCCCGCTCTCCTGTACCAAAGGACGAAGCCGGAATCCGACGGGAGCCTAACCCGCACTCCGGTGCACCACGGTCGTGAAAACGGACGGCAGCTTCATCAGCAGGGCTCCCGTGTGTGGTGAGAGCCCGAAGTCCCAGTTCCACGGAAGAGAAGGGCTCTGGTCTCGCCAGACGCCTACCCAGGAAGAAGCAGCTTCGTGAGCAACTCCCCAGGTAACACGCTCCCGGACGCGCTTTGCTTATGTTAGGCCGGGAGCGGGTGAAGAGCCGGTGGGGGGGGCTGTGAGCGGGCGGGCGCAAGAGCAAGCTTCGAGGAGCACCCTCGCAACGACCTAGAGTACAGCGGGGGCATTTTAGGAAAGCAGCCCCCCATTGGAGCCCACGTGCAGCGGGGGCATTATTCGGGACAGCGCCCTTATGGTGATGGCCCAGATAAGTGGGGGCCACAGTTAGAGGCAGTGTCCTCTTTGAGAACCAGAGCGCCTTCGCGCATCGAAAAGGGGGCTCCAAAAGCACCGGGAGTGCCTGACCTGATTGGGGCCCTTTTGTTGCTAACTGGTTACTTTCCAGCTGCCCTGCGAGAACGCAGGCAGCTGCCACGTTTGGGGCATTTTTCATTTAGAGTCCCAGAGAGGGGCTCAGAAGGCACGCTAGTGCCCAGGCTCATTTTCCCAGCTGCCCAGCACTTAGTGGGCAGCTGCAACGTTTAGGTTGTGCCCCTGTGCGCTGTTGCTTACGCTGCTTTGGCAGCCAGCCCAGACATTCTGGACATTGGGCATTTCAGCCCCTGTGAGAGGCCAGTTGGCCTGGGGCCAGATTCAGTGCGTTGTGCCCCCGATTGGGGCACCCAGTTCTTTTATGTCAATTTATTTCCCAAGGATTTTACACTTGTGATGCCTACTGTAATGCCTATTGCGTAATGTGTGATGCTAGGGAGGTTTGGGTATAATATAGTTTTATGCCTAAGGAGGTTTATGCGCAAAGTGATTTATGCATCCACTGTTTTGCATTGCAGGATCTCATGCTAAGTTCCTAACGTTACCAGTAGTTACTGGTTGTGCGCTACATTTATTATTTGTTCTACATTTACAATTGGTGATTTGTGATGATTCTGACGGTGGTCCATTGGCCCTGTCTGGTGTAAATAGTCCCCTGTAAATTCTGCCTAGTGCCGGTCGGCACAGTGTAAATTGTGTGATTATTATCTAATGTACTTATTATAATACAAAGGCTATTTTTATATATAACCTTGTGTGGAGTTTCCTTTGTGGTGGGCCTAGGGTGTTGTTGCTGTGTGCGCGCGCAAACGCTTTACACATTGCCTCAGGGATAAGCCTGACTGCTCGTGCCAAGCTACCAAGGGGGTGAGCAGGGGTTATCTTTGGCGTGTAACTTCCTTGCCCTGACTATAGTGGTGGTTTCTGCCTGGCTTTGGCGCAAGCCTTAGCCAGCCAGAGATCCCATTTCTAACATATATATATATATATATATATATATATATATATATATATATATATATATATATATATATATATATATATATATATATATATATATATATATTCACTGAAAAAACCATAGGTTTCACACATGTTATAGTTAGCGGAAATTTTACTGATAAAAAACCAATGAAATTCCCCCGTTATAGTTAGTGCAGGCAACTATAACTCACGCAACCGCAATCCTCTGCTGATGCTAATACTGTATTTAGACACTTATTTGCCCATGTCTTCTTCCATAAATGTTTAGCTATACATATATTACAAATAATTTTTTTTCATAAAGACACATATGTCATCAGCAGAAGATTGCAGTCGCGTGAGTTATAGTTGCCTGCACTAACTATAACGGGGGAATTTCATTGGTTTTTTATCAGTAAAATTTCCGCTAACTATAACATGTGTGAAACCTATGGTTTTTTCAGTGAATATGCAAGGTTTTTCAAATGCTAATTCCTAACTATAACGTGTGTGAAACCTATGGTTTTTTAAATGCTAAGTTACTTTACGCCATTCGTGGCGTGCGCGCCCACTTAACGCAGTTTGTTCCGTGCGCGCACGGTGCGCTTCGCGCACCGTGCGCGCGCCCACTTTACGCAGTTAGTGCCGTGCACGCACGGTGGGCACGCGGTGCGCTACGCGCACCGCGTGCCCATGTTACGCTAGATGGGCCATGTACGCACGATGCGCTTCGCGCACCGTGCGCACATGGAGGACATATGATGCACTTCGTTTTGAAAGGTAATATTTTAATTTTTCACACCGCTTATAAGCCATGCACAAATGGTGCCCTTCGGCCACCATTTGCACACGGGGTGGGGAGAGTGTGGATATTTATTTTTTTTATATATTTTTTTACCGTACGCGTACGGTAAGCGTAATCGCCTAAATTAGCGAAAAAATAAAAATTCAGTTTTTGGCCTTGGGGGATCTTTGGGGACTCCCTCAACATGGCTAGGTGCTTTGGAGCTGTCCAAACAGCCCCTTTACATGTTTTTGTGCTTTGTATTTTAATCCACACTCTCAGTGCGAGAGAGAAAATGGCGGCCGCCGCTTCCTGGTTTCGGCCGATTCGAATGTTTAGTAAGATCTAAGAGCCAATCAAAATCGTTTTCGCGCACGTCACCGTACGCGTACGGTAAGCGCACCGTAAGCGCACCGTAAGCTGGCTCAGATATATATATTGATTTAAAGGCTATTTTTTTCAGAATCTACTGAACAGATTTACACCAAACCTACAAAAGGCACTTCCTTGACCTGAAGACTACCTCTCTGCCAAATTTCAAGTAATTCTGTTCAGCCGTTCGGGCTGTAGCTGTGTCTAAAGGTCCTATGGAAAAATGCATGGGAAAAACGCGTTTTGGGACCCCCCTTTTATCTCAGCCCCCGCTTGACGAATCCCCCCGAGACTTTCAGGGTAGAAGCGGAGCGGAGCGCCCCACCTATTTTGAAAAATTCGCGAGGATTCGTCAACCGGCGCAAAAGTTATTCAAAATAGAATGTTGCGGATTTCCTATGGAAACGTGGTCCTAACTATAACTACCTACTGGCGACCGCAAGTAGGTAATATATATATATATATATATATATATATATATATATATGGATATAATTATGGAGATACATATATATTTGTCACATATATGATTGTGTTTCCGGGGTCCTGCGCATGGGCGGGAATATTCTAGTGCTTATGACTATTGATGAGGATCCCCTGGAAGAGAACTCTTTTCTAGGCGGAGATTAAGGAGCAGATTTACAAGAAACTGACTAATCTCTGCGTTTTAGCAGAGATGCGTCAGTTTACTTGCGTCACTCCCAAAAAAACTTACGCCACCATGGATGCATCGCATTTACAATGCGGTGCACCATGGTGCAAGGCTTGACAGATGCGTCACGCATCTGTTGGCATAAAGGTAACGCATTGATGGAGGCGCAACTCCAGCAACGCTCAGGAATGCCTATTCCTATTTTGCTACCTACTTCAAACGTAGTGGCATCGTAAAAGTGGCGAAGTGAAATCTTATAGATTTCACTGCGTCACTTTTACGAGGCTTTCTTGTGTCAGACCGCCCACCCTGCATACATTATACCAGATGCAGGTATAATGTGGGGCAGAACTTTACAACGTGACGCATCTCCCTATTTGTGTCACGTTGTAAATGTGGTGCATTGTGGCGCATTGTTTACGCTGCTGCTGTGTCACAAAAGTGATGCAGCGGTGGCGTAAAAGTGGCGCAAGGGGCTTTTAAATCTGCCCCCAAGTGATTTGCCCAGATTCACAGGATGTTGAATTGTCGCCAAACTTAAACTTACTTCTCCAGTTGAAAAGTCAGCAGCTCTAGCTGTAACAGCACATCCTGGTTAGAGGGAGGGTGGCAGGCAGAAGCCACACGACAGCTCAGATCATTATGAGCTCAAGGTTACAACAGGACCTTGATCTGAGCCAGAGCCAGGTAGTACAACCTCATATTAAGTCTGCCATTTTATCAGCTCAGTGGTCGAGGTACAGGAAGTATTTTTTTTCCAGGATCAAACAGTTTTTTAAATTAAAAGACCCAGGACTGCAGTACAGTGCTGCTTGGTGCAAAGGCTATTTATTTACCAGAGTAATTAATTTAGGTGAACTTACCATGTGACTGGGCACCTCTCTCCTCTCAAGTAATATTCATTCAATTTCTTTAAATCACGCTATCAGTTATTTTACGCTGAATCAAAATACTCACTATCTTGCAAAAAAAGGAGCAGCAGAGCAATAAGCATTGCCACTGGAATTTTGCAGCAGGAGAGGACAAAATTATACAGCAGGGTTCAGTAAATTATGCGACAAGACCAGCCATATTATGTGGTGTAATGTGTCACATTTTATGATAGTATTACATCACTATATTGTAAATTTACACTTGTTAACACTGCCTAGGCATCCGTTGCTCATCATTACTACCAGTTTAACACCCAAATGTAGCAACAAATAACAGAAAAGTGACCAGTCAAGCTTTGTGAAGGGTCTTAAACTGTGTAGCAACACTTGTCGTGTTTTTAGTAAAGGCAGCAGATGATGGATGGATTATGTGGTAAATGCAGAAAATCTATAAATATGGAAAAAAACTCTGCGGCTGCACAATTGCATAATGCCAGTGACTCTGGCAATACATTCAAAAAAGTGATTTCTCAAGAGCACACAATTTGGCTAGACGGGAGGCCAGGATTAAAAGCTTTGTCTTCTGGTTCCATGTTTCCAAAAAGTCCACTAGACTACATCTGGAGTGTCAGTGATTCCAATGGCAAGGTAAAGGGACTGCCCCTCCCAGGGAGTTGTCACTCTGTTATGGGCCCTGCCAAACTATAGAACTTAGGGGCATATTATCAAGAAATGGCGTGAAAACTGCCGCTAAAGTGGCGATAATGGGCTTGATAATATGCCCTTGAGAATTCCCATAGAAGCCCATGTTCTGGTGTCAACATGGGCTTCTATTGGGATTCTCTGCAGCATATTATCAACACCGTGCTTGATAATATGCTCCATGGTGTTTATTTCCATCATAAAACTTAGATTAGATGCCAAATATTCTAGTTCTGTGATTAAAACATTCCGGTTGGACTAGGTCCTGTGGCAGTGGGTGATTACTGCACAGTATGCGTGGTAGATACTGATGTTTAACACTAGTGTTTCAAAGCTTTAGACTATTTATTTATGTTTGGATATCAGAGTTCATTTTCTAAACTTGAAACTCAAAATTTGCAATAGCGAGCAGCCAAGGTTTACTCCAGGAAGTGGTAAAGTGATTAGAACTCAAATATAGTACGAGAAGTAAAAGAAAATTGACCACCATAGTTGGCACTTGCAACAATGACTGGGGAACATGGCTGCGAGGCCCAGGGAAGGGTACTCTCCTGCCCTGTGTCTTGTTGCACCCGACCATTAATGTGAGGCCCAGGGGATAGGACAACACTGCCATGGGCAGGACAACACTGCCATGGGCCTCAAAGCCATGGCTCATGGCGGCATGATCCATGGAAGTTAACAATCTTCCCTGGGCTTGCAGTGCTACACCATTGTTGCATGGCCCACGGCAGAGGGCTCCCATATTCCTGGTCCCCTCTCCTGGGCCTCGCAGCATAAGACCATGGTTGCGAGGCCTACGAAGGTGGAGGTCCCTACCCTACATCTTGTGGCCATGGTGTAGCATTGCAAGGCCTTGTGGAGCACCCCTCTCCCCTGGGGCTCTCAGCTATGTCTATAGGTTAGTGGGCTCTGTCCCCTCACCCTCTCAGTGCAACACCATGTCTGAGAGGCCGGTGGTGGGAGCCCGTCTGGGTCTCTCCCCTAGGCCCAGTGGAAACTGTCTTACAGCTCTGTACTGTGGGTCTGCGCATGGGTCGATGTCAGGGGCACAGCCATCCGTAGTGCAGCAGATACAATGACACTGGGCCCAGGGGTATTAGGTGCCAATAGTTACCAAATGATGGCTTTAATTTACTGTGCAGCCAGTGGACAGGAATGAGGGAGTTGTTTTACTTTGCACCAGTGCCATTGGCACCATTGCTGTGCTACTTGCCTCTGTTCCAAAGGCCTTGTAGCCTAGTTCTAGGGCTGGGAGTCCTAGGAGAGGGCCCTGGCTTTGGCTGGATACTATGGAGAGAGGGCATCAGCCCATGAGCTTAGCAGTGCAGGAGTATGGCTATGAGGCTCATGGAGGGGACCTCCCTCAGGGGTGTAGCTATCAGTAGTGCAGCAGGGTCAGTGGCATTAGTGCTCATGGATTTTTGGGTCCCAATATACCCAGATTATGACTGTGTTTTACTGTCTAGCATAATGTTCTTGCATCAGGGTCCATGGCTGCATTACTATGCCACTGGTTCATTCTACCGCGCACCACACTTCCATAATCCTGTGCTGTGAAACCCAGGAAAGGGCCTTCCTCCCCTAGGCCTACAAGCGATGGTCCAGTACTGAGATGCCCAAGGTAGGGAGCCTGCTATCCTGGACATTGTAGAACTGGTCAATGCCTCCAATGCCTAAGGCAAGAGGCCTCTCTGAAGGGCAGCGCTACAATAGTGCATCAAGTGCAGCAGGACCATGTCTTCATGGGATTATGGGTCCAATATGCCAAAAATATTGCTATATTTCACTGTCCGCAAAAAAGTATACAAAAAGTGATGGATGGAATACTCTAAATCCCAGTCCATTTTTATTTTGCACACTATGCCACCTCAGTTTGGACCCAGTCATATTTAAATCAATTTCAACCCTGCTCCAATGGTAACAGTCCAGACCAATCTGCCAGGCCAGGTCCTCCCTGAACTGGAACACAAGCCCCAGTTAGGGCCCATCAGCCGGGTACAGCTTGGTTCCAGTGACACGGTATGGAGAAGACCCGCATCTGGACATACTGTCCCACTTAGGGCGACAAACTAAAGTATACAAATAGTGATGGATCAAATGCTTGAATTAATCCCAGCCACTGCTGGGATAGTTCCCTCTGAGATCAATTGAGACCCACCATGGGCCTCCCCACAATTTGAAGACCTCTGTTTACACCATTTGCCTCTATATTCTGTGCCCTTCCAATTGGAGGGATTTTACTTAGTTGATGAAGCAAGCATTGTTCGATCTATATTATTACATCCTCCCAAAAATCTGTTGCGGGTTTTTGCACTTTTGCTCTGGTTTAGACATGAAAATACTGTCCATTGAGGTTCTGGACTTTTAAGAGTCCAGAGGTGTCAGGGAAACAACACCCGAAGACCCCTGAGTTCCTTCCTGTCTCGGTGCACAAATAAACAGAGACACGGGTTTCTCGATGGTGGCGTCAAAGACCAAGATTTATTCACTGCAGGGACACAGAAGTCATAGGAACCACACAGAGGCAGAATCTACGAGACTGTTCAAATTGCATTAAGTGGGTTGCGCCTTAAATACACGAAATATGTCTTTAGGCAACATTACACGAATATTTCTCATGCCCAACCCGGTATCCCAAACAGACAATAAATATACATAAAACAATAATTAGTCGTAGGTTTTTCGGTATTCGATCAGGTCTCCTTGTCAGTTCTCCATTCTTTGCCCGATCCTCCCCATCATAAAAGCCGTAACCTCCCCATTGTAAAAGCCCAGAAGGAGAGGAGCAGAGCCAGGTGCAAAGGATAGAAAAGTAGGATAAGAGGTGTTTATGGATCATAAACGGGCATGGCTACCGTCTTCGGCCTCTTAGTCAGGACAATGGACACGAGAACCAGTATAGCAGGACTGGCCTCAGGCAAGGGAGGCGGCTTGATTCTGCCTAGTCATGCAGCGTCAGCCTTTCTCGGGGCTCGAGCTTACGTGTCCTTAACAAGGTGATTCTGCCGGGGTCATCGCCCGTCCATTGACTATGTGAGGGCAAGAAACAAAATGGATGCCGTATCTAAAATGGATGCCATGACTTAACAACAGAATGCCCTATTTCTCAGTGAATTCATGTTGGTTGCGCAGCGAAAACACTGTTATGCATATAATGGATCATTTGCGGTTCATTGGTACCAAAATCGTGTCAGTACTACGATACCGAATACACGGGTTCGGATCGCTACAGAACCTCAGACCGTCCTTTTGCCCTTACATAGGCAATAACTTACTCTATGTCAGAGTCCATTTCTATGTTCATCAGGTCACTGATATGTTGCTGAAGCATTACTCTATCTCGTGGCGTATCTCTAAAAACAGGTGGTCTTCTTACGCATGACGAAACACAAACGCTACATAAGGCAGGACCACACTGAACAATGAGACAGCATGAAAATAAAAATACCAACGCAACACCAGTGACTATCAGAACCTTCCATCCCCACGCAGATAACAGACTCCAGAACCATCCCATTAATGACCAGTCACCTTCCTCTACATGAATGGAGTCAGAGATTTTGTGTAACTTAGAGATGGCCTTGTATACCGTTGGCGCATTATCTGGGATAAAAACGCAGCAACTTGATTGGATCACCTTACATACCCCACCTCGATCTGCAAGTAATACATCAAGGACCATACGGTTCTGTAACGTCATGAGGCGATCCGCTTGAAGCTCAGCTGTCAGGTTACTAAGGGCACCCGCAGTTTCGGTTATAGTGGATTCAACTACCCGTGTTAGTTGACGTAAGTTTCTACTGTTGGCCATAGGCCCCCAGAACGGAAGGAAACCTTTGAAGAAGTCTCCTGCCTCTTGGCCAGCAGTTTTTTCTTTACTGAAAACACCTCTCACAACTCTAGTTTTGTGATAATCCGGTGCAGCAGTGTATGTTGGAGGTAACAGTTGAGCGATATAACATGAGCCTGAGAAGTCAGCGGGCAGCCATGTGTATGCTCTGTCTTGACAAACAAAATAGGTGCCCTTAGCAGCTAAGAATGCAGGGGAAGACTGTGACGGGAAAACGTATGTTTCGATACAGTCACTCTTCCCTAGTCGAGCTTTCGGATTCCTCCCATTTCCTTGCAAACAAACTTGACCTTGGTGGGGTACGACCCAGATCGGAGTCGAGCTTTTACGTTTGTTCTCACCCAAAGTAATGCCATATTCCGTAACATTCCAACCCATGTGAACTCGCAATTCACCCTTGGGAATAAACGGAGTGTTATTGACGTCTCTAACCATGTCAGTAATTCCCTTTACCAAGGCTCTGTTAGCGGAGTTATACCTAGTGGAACGCGGAGGTCGTGGAGGATAGGTCTCTAGGGCATAGGCGAACATGGTCTGAAATGCCCAGAATGATCCATTATAACTAAAGGGCAGAACCAGATAAGGGATGCCCTTATCCATGGTATGTGGTATCAAGCCACATACCCAGCAGTTCGTTGTGTTAACCACTAGTTGATGTTGGTGCAAGAGCTGAATGAAAGTGTTATTTATAAACTCGGAGCGTCGAGCTTGCTCGTGTGCAGGAAAAGGATGGAAAGAATGAATAGAAACAACAGTCGGAGAAACAGAAACATGGGGAGATACCGTAGACGTAACAGGTGCAAAGATCAATTGAATACCAAAAATTATTCCGCCTACCAAAGTTATTAAAACAATCAGAAGTGTCAGAGCACATTGCATTAGGAAACATTTGCTATACAATATGCCATATAGTTTTGTCTTGTGCACATTTATGACGTTAACCCGTCGCAGTTCAGGAAGCTCCATCTTCAACAACCGTTCGCAACGGATGGTTTGTACCTGTTAAAAAAATTGCCTCTGTCTACCCTGGGAGTTCCCAAAGTAAACAGAAGAAACCGACCTTGTGTCTGGTTCCCTGCAAATTAAAACATGGCACACGTTACGACCCTACGGTAACCCAGACGGCAAGGTGAGAGAACAATAAAAACAAAAGGATAAAAAAATTAGAGCAAACTTCCTGACTGAATGGAATGCAGTAAGATCAAAAATAGTTTTTAAACAGAAAGGTAATTATGCAATGTCATTAGTTCATAGCATGAGAACGTAGATTGTATCTGTACTTTCCAGGTCTTGTCTGATCTTGAAATAGCTGGTCTACAGGTGCAGAAATGTTCGACTCCACAGGTGACAAATGTTCACTTTGTACAACACTCTGTTCAGGGTTCGAAAGAGCGGTTCCTGCTGAGGTGTCAGAGTTCTGCGTTTCAGTTCGTGGGTCCGTTATATACTCTGCATCACTGAAAGGGATGAGCCTAGGAACAGGTTCTGTCTCGGATACACCAAATCCCTGTCTAACCCAGTTGTCGTAGGGGAGTGGGAGAGGGACACGCTTCGTATGGCTAGCGTGGACCCAATTCTTTCTTCCAGCTAGGCGTACAGCAGTTCTCGTTGTTAGGAGCACTTGGAACGGGCCTACGAATCTTGGCTGGAGGTTCCGGTTTCGTTCAAAGTTCCGTACCACCACTTGGTCGCCGGGTTTCAACGTGTGGCCTGGACTCTCTGGCAGTTTAGGCAAGGATTCGAATACCTGTTGATGAATAAGGCTTAGTTTAGCAGTCAGGTCATAAAGATAATCAATCAACATTGGATATTCGATCTGTTTGAATTCCTTTGGCCTAGGGATTCCCCAAACATTAGCAGGACGACCGAACACAATCTCATATGGACTAAGCCCTACTCCAGAGTGTACAGTCGCTCTGGTGGACAGTAGAGCTAAAGGCAGTGCATCTGGCCAAGATAGACCAGTGGAAGCTTGAATTTTAGCAAGTTTCAGCTTTAAGGTACCATTGTACCCTTCAACCAAACCTGCTGACTGTGGGTGATTCGCACTGTGGAACTTCTGGGTGATACCCAGACCCGTACACACACTCTTCATAACTTTCCCTACAAACTCACTTCCATTGTCCGACCAAACAATCCGTGGCATACCATACCTAGGGAAGTACTCTTTGAGGAGGATTTTGGCAGTGGACATAGCAGTGTTATCCTTTAATGGATATGCCTCAATCCATCTTGAAAAGGCACAGACTACCACTAGGACATACTTAAGATTGTTACACCTGTCCATGTGGATAAAATCCAACTGAATCACTTCAAAGGGACAAGAAGGGGGAGCAAAATGACCAGTTGGGGTTGGGGTTCCCTTGCCAGGATTATGCATTAGGCATATCATGCAATTTTTCACCACTCTTTCCGCACACTTAGTAATTCCATCATTTTTCCATACTGGAGCTAACATTTTACAGATCCCTTTCGAACTGATGTGCGCCGCTCCATGCGCCATTGTGACTACTGCAAGCACATACGCATCAGGTAACATCCAACGTTGCTGTTCAGACAGATCAACCCAACATCCCCTCGAATCCTTTTTACCCGTTTTCTCCCTCCATGCATTCTTCTCATCTTCAGTTGCTTCATTCTGGATTGCCTTCACACTTTCAATCGTATTCTCACACATCCCTGATTCAGCAATCCATCTTGCAGACGTTGCAACATACACTCGGCTCGTCATGTTCTTGGCCGTGTCAAGAATTCCTGTCATGCGAGGGGAAGAAAAGGTAACCAGCAAAAACGGACTACATCTCCCAGGATGCTTAGCGGTTGAGAGGTTATGTAAACAGGAGAGCTGTTACATAACTCAAGGAAAACACGCCCTTAGGTAAACAGGAGAGCTGTTACATAACTCAAGGAAAACACGCCCTTATGTAAACAGGAGAGCTGTTACATAACTCAAGGAAAACACGCCCTTATGTAAACAGGAGAGCTGTTACATAACTCAAGGAAAACACGCCCTTATGTAAACAGGAGAGCTTTTACATAACTCAAGGAAAACACGCCCTTATGTAAACAGGAGAGCTGTTACATAACTCAAGGAAAACACGCCCTATAAAGGGAGGAACCGGGAGGTACAACGCTGTCGGATATTGTGTTTACACCGACGTACCTGCTTCGTGAAGAGCAGTGTTCCGGAGTGGTGCTCCAGTAAGGCAAGAACGGAGGTAGGTCGAGTCGTTACTCCCTGGGCCGTGTCTTGCCCCATCGTCACCTGTGAAGGACCCGGAAGCCCTACCGGTCAACCATTGAGCTTCACTTCTTGACTCGGCTGAGTCAAAGCGCAGTGGCGCTTTTGCTGGTTGGAGTCGTAACTCCCAGCCCGACCAGAGATACAGGGACTGCCAGCTGTAACGCACACCAGGAGGTGTTTGCCGCGTTACAGACTCCGAAGTCCACAGGATCGATCGAGCGGCTGCTCTCGGTTCAGTCTTCTTGCTTTTTGATTGGGGTATCGGTGACGCATGACCAGGAGGTGACTCCGCGTCCCGGTGCAGTCTGAGGAAGAGGTTGAGCGGCTGCTCCCTTCATGTAGAGACCCCGGCTGGGTGTTTCCCTGACTCCTCGATTCTCCCCAACACTCTTCGTGCCCCTCACAGCCTACCGATTGGCATTGTCGGCCATTTCATTTCTGCCCTCTGTTGGCATACGCCGGGATCGGCGTATATGCAGAGGACGGTTAGGACCATCCGTGCGGTGGGCTGGTAACGTACTTAGCCTGGAGGATTCCAGTGACTATAACTTTTGTTTATTCTTTGTATTATTTTTGCCTTCATTAAAATAACTAACCCTTCACAAGTGGTTGCGTCCTCATTATCGTGTCTGTTAAACGATCCTGAGACGTTCAGGGCGTTACAGGCCGTTTCTTTGGCGACCTCATCAGCAAACGCATTCCCACGGCCAACATCGTCCGTAATCTTTCGATGTGCACTGCACTTCACAATCGCAACTTCATTCGGTAGGGTCAGGGATTCCAATAGATCGCTGACTAACTGTCCATGTTGGATCTTAGTCCCATGGGACGTGAGAAAACCTCGTTCTTTCCACAGGCGTCCAAAACTATGTGCTACGCCGAAGGCGTATTGGCTATCAGTAAACACATTCACTCTCTTTCCCTCAGCTAAAACACACGCTTTTGTGAGTGCAATTAATTCTGCAGCCTGGGCGGAATTCTGACTCACTCTTGCGGTCTCCACAATTGTACTCAAAGTCGTAACTGCATACGCGGCCGTCACATCACCATTCTGTAGTTTAAAACACGACCCATCAACGTACAAAGTGCCATCTGGATCTAGTAACGGAGTATCTTTTAAATCAATCCTACCTTTTGTCTCTTCCTCAGTTCTAAAACAACAATCATGGGGTTCTGACTCGCTTGACTCTTGAGTAGTCGGCAACAGCGTTGCTGGATTCAATATGTTGCATCGCTTGATCTGAATGTGACTTGCCAAAAGTGTCAGCTCATAGCCTGATAGTCTAGCACTGGTGAGGTGCTGAGTTTTCGTTCGATTCATGAGTGTATCCACAGCATGTGGAACCATGACTACTAACATGTTGTTCATGACTAGTCCAGCAGACTGTCGAATGGACACTGCGGCTGCTGCTGTAGCTCTTAAACAACTTGGCAACGCTTTGGCTACCGGATCTAATGTGGATGAGAAATACGCACAAGGTCGCTGTTTGTCACCAAATTGTTGCGTTAATACACTCAATGCACAACCTTCTCTTTCATGGACATATAGTGTAAACGGCTTGCTGTAGTCAGGAGTACCCAACACAGGAGCTGAACACAGCGCATCACGTAAGTTGGAGAAACTCTGTTGACATTCATAAGACCATGGCAAAGGGCTCGGAACATCTTTTCCAGTCAGGGCTACCAATGGTTTTGCCATGAGAGAAAAATTTGGGATCCATTGCCTGCAGTATGACGTAATACCCAAAAACGCACGCACTTCTCTCTGTGTGCTTGGTACAGTCATCTGCGAAAGTGCTTTGATTCTCTCTGGGGTCAACCTTCTTCCCTCCTTTGACAAAAGATGACCTAAGTAGGTCACTTCTTGGCAACAATATTGCAGTTTAGAAGGTGACACCTTGTGATGTGAGTCGGACAAATGACGTAATAAAGAAATTGTAGCTATCTTGCAAGTTTCCTTGTCATCAGCAGCCAGTAAAAGATCATCTACATATTGGATCAGAGCAACACCAGGAGGAAGTACAAGAGCATCTAATTGACTTTTCAATGCTTGGCTGTAAATTGAAGGGCTCTCACAATAGCCTTGTGGAGCGCGTTTGAATCTGAAACTGCGACCTCCTAAGGAGAAACCAAAAATGTCTCTACTTTCCTCGGCTATCGGAATGCTGAAAAATGCATTTTTCAAATCGATCACTGTAAACCATGAGGCCGAGGCAGGAATCAACGTCAATAATGCAGTGATATCTGGTACCACAGGAAACTGCGGAATCACTATTTTGTTAACCTCCCTGAGGTCAATCACAAATCTGTAGATTGGAGGTTTGGACTGATCAGTGCGTTTCAAAATCGGCAGAACAGGACTATTGCAGACATTTCCTCTGGTTTCCTCTATCACATCTTTCTGTATTAAGTCTTTCACAATCAGCAAAAGTGCACGTTCACCTTCATTCGAAATCCGATACTGTGGGATTCGTGGGAATCTAACATTCGCTTTCAGACTTACCACATAAGGGGGAATTTCCAAAAGGCCTACATCGTTAGGACCAGTCGCCCAAAGAGTATCAGGGAGAGAACGCAGCTCCGGTGGGAGCTTATCCATCGACATGTACATTGGAGAAATGACTCTCTTGCCTAATGTGAGCTGTACTCCCGAAGGAGAACAGTACAGTGTCGCATGCAGGCGTTTCAACAGATCTAAACCTAGCAGATTCTCATTACACCCGGTTGTTAGGATAAGGGGTGCTTCTAGTTCGCATGGCCCAACAGAGATTGATAAAGGGCTAGAAACAGGATTGTGAACAGGGGCGCCTGAGAAACCTACTGAAGTGTTCGTTAAGCCAGACAAAGGTGCGCCAGGGAGTTTCGCATGCATAATTGAACTTTTTGCCGCACCAGTATCCAACAGAAACGGTTCGACCACGCCTGATGTAATTACTGCGACATAAGGTCCACTCTGATCAACTGGAACTGATACTACTCCCTCTCTTTGCCTGTGGCTGTCCTAGTACTCGCTTCTCTGAATCTCTTCATTATGATCATAGTAATCCTCAACATGATACTGTGAAGATCTACCCGGTTGCGCAGGTTGTACATTTCGCTGATCGAAATAATTTGATGGGCGATCGGCCTGTGGTGTCATAGTACCACGTCCTCTACCTCTAGGAGCTTGCATAAACCCACCATTAGCTCTTTGAGCTGGGACACCACTGGTCTGTGCGTGCAGTACTGGACACTCGTTCTTATAATGGCCCTCCTTTTTACAATAGGCACACTGATTCCATGCTAACTGTTGTCGAGGAAATCCATAATTGGATCTTTGGGACGTCCCTTGCTGGAATTGTGGCTGTTGCTGAAACTGGGGTCGCTGCTGTGAATCTGACTGATTCGAGAGAGGCGGGTACGCTTGTTGCAATAGTACTTTAGTCTTTAAATTTTTTGTTTTGTTTTCTGACTTTTCCTTCTCTTCTTTCTCTCTATTCTCGTAATACTGAGCAGTTGCAAGTATCTGTGCTGTCGTTGATACTGCCCATGCACTTTCAGAATCCTTTAACTTGTTACTAAGCTCAGGTAGTAAATTAAACACAAACTTATCGACAAACAACCTCTGACCTCCCTCAGTACTCATATCTTGCCCACTGTGGTCTACAAAGGTCTCTTCAAATCTAGTGAAAAAGTCAGAGACGCTTTCGTCCTTCTTCTGTTTGCATGCCGATAGTTTATCCCAATTTACCCGTAACGCTGGCATCAGCGTTTTCATCAGATTAATTATTCTGCCAGGTAAGGCAGCAATCAGAGGTTCAGGTTTAGCACCGCCAACTTGTTGCGCATCTGCCGCTACAATAGCTGGCCAATCACCTCCTAGGGCGACTGGGTGGTTCTCTTGCCGAATCTTGGCCCATATAGGCTGTGGCACTACATTGCCAAATAGCATTTCAATGTCTGCCAAATTCATGACACACGCTTGAACTGTTTGAGTTAACTCTTTATAATAACCAGCAGGGTTTTTTCGCGGGTCCGGCAGCGCTTGTTTTACTGCTAATACTTCGGCCCGCTTCCAAGGGATGTGTATCCATACTCTCTGGAATTGTGCCGGAGCAGCTACAATACCATTAGCCCCATCAGCTTGAACTGCATCACGCCATATCGGTGGAACTTCCCTCATCGGATATTGACCTCGTCTTTTCCTAGTAATCGGTGAACCATCGGGGTCCCTTGGCGTTCGGAGAGGGGAATCATCCCTATAAGCTAAAATCAGTTCTATTGCTTCCCCTACTTCTGAACCTATCACCATTCCTGCGGCAAATTTCTGCTGAACATTTATCAGATCAGAGGGGACAGAATCTAAGTCATCATCATCCCATTCCTCACGCACAAGAGAACACATCATGTCAAAAACATAACGTTGAGTTGGTTCGTTCCATTGCATAAAGGTATCTAACACTCTTCGTGCATCA
Source organism: Triturus cristatus (assembly GCF_964204655.1). Lineage (NCBI taxonomy): Eukaryota > Metazoa > Chordata > Amphibia > Caudata > Salamandridae > Triturus > Triturus cristatus. Next base: position 78,174,616 of record NC_140581.1, read on the forward strand.
TACTTCGCAGCTTTCGACATCCACCTAAGAGCTGTCGAATCTAACATTTCTCGTTCCTGGGGACCAGGAAGCTGGCTACGTCTCTGTATAGAGTCAGAAACGGGGGTCCCAATTAAAGACCTGTAGAGAGGAGTTAAGATATTAGTTACAGAGTCAGTTATTTTCCGACGAACAGAAAGCGGAGTCAGAATGTTTACAGGGTTCGGGAACAGGGCAGCTGGAGCAGATGAAATAGTAAGGGTGGGTGTAGTAGGTAAAGCAGTTTGCGAAACGACAGGCAAAGGCGGAACAGGCGACCCAGGAAGAGGGGGTGCCGAAGGAACATTAACCACGGGAAGGACAGGTGCTGGAATCAAAGGAAGTGGAGCAACTATTCCAGGCTGACCAGCAGCTGGCTGTACAACAGGTAGTAACTGTGGTGCTGTAATACCCTGCGCATACGGTGGAGGTGATCTTAATAGGTAAGACAACAGAGGATCCTTTTCAAGGTCCTCTATCGGCTTAGTAGGACAAGATGGCAATACAGGGTAACATTTATCAATTGCCAAATTATATTTTCTATTCGCCATCTCCATTGCTTTCTCAGTCTCGTTGACATGCAGCTGCCTAGCAGACTCCATTAAAGTCAACCCTTTCTCTTTCTGTTCTTTCTTCGTCTTCCTAATTTCTCTCTGTTTGGCTTCTTTACGCCATACGCGAAAAGAATCAAACATTGCCGGCCGGGCTTTCCTTTTAAACAACTTCATTTCTAGATTGTCTAGAATCTCGCTTTCGAAGCTACCATGCGGTGGCCAACTAAGGACACCATCTTTTCTAGTATAACGGACCCATACTTCATTATACGCAATAGGGCCTACACCATGTTTACAATAGAGCTCATATGTAGGAGTTCCAATCGGAGGAACCGTACACGAATCCTCCAACCGGGAATCCCCGTTGCAACGTAACCAGGACAAGAAACAATTACTACTATTAGTCATGACAAACGAAGACAAATTCCAACCAAAATGCGCAGAGAACTTAGGCCCACCAAAATGAACCAATACCAAAACAGAGATTATCTTAACAAGAGCAACCAATGATAATCTACGAATTCAAAAACAAACGTATCCAGAGCAAAATAAGAGCAACAAAGAACAACCAAACTGAGTGCAACCCACTTAATACTTAACTGAATTGTGGAAGACGTCACCAAGGAGAACCCGTCTACGTCTCGCCGTACTAAGGTCTGCACCTCAGGTCCAAGACAGGGCGACAGTCAGGGCAGCGGTCCTCTGTAGCCGTCTGGGAACGGGAACCCTCGTGGAAGAGATCGTCGGGCCACTTTTACGACATGCAGGGATCGATGAAGCGGGGTACCTCCCTCCGGAATCTTCACACGAAACTTCTCGAACTTTTCGGGCTTTGGACCGGTACCGGATGACGTCGCCCCACATTGGGCGCCAATTTGAGGTTCTGGACTTTTAAGAGTCCAGAGGTGTCAGGGAAACAACACCTGAAGACCCCTGAGTTCCTTCCTGTCTCGGTGCACAAATAAACAGAGACACGGGTTTCTCGATGGTGGCGTCAAAGACCAAGATTTATTCACTGCAGGGACACAGAAGTCATAGGAACCACACAGAGGCAGAATCTACTAGACTGTTCAAATTGCATTAAGTGGGTTGCGCCTTAAATACACGAAATATGTCTTTAGGCAACATTACACAAATATTTCTCATGCCCAACCCGGTATCCCAAACAGACAATAAATATACATAAAACAATAATTAGTCGTAGGTTTTTCGGTATTCGATCAGGTCTCCTTGTCAGTTCTCCATTCTTTGCCCGATCCTCCCCATCATAAAAGCCGTAACCTCCCCATTGTAAAAGCCCAGAAGGAGAGGAGCAGAGCCAGGTGCAAAGGATAGAAAAGTAGGATAAGAGGTGTTTATGGATCATAAACGGGCATGGCTACCGTCTTCGGCCTCTCAGTCAGGACAATGGACACGAGAACCAGTATAGCAGGACTGGCCTCAGGCAAGGGAGGCGGCTTGATTCTGCCTAGTCATGCAGCGTCAGCCTTTCTCGGGGCTCGAGCTTACGTGTCCTTAACAAGGTGATTCTGCCGGGGTCATCGCCCGTCCATTGACTATGTGAGGGCAAGAAACAAAATGGATGCCGTATCTAAAATGGATGCCATGACTTAACAACAGAATGCCCTATTTCTCAGTGAATTCATGTTGGTTGCGCAGCGAAAACACTGTTATGCATATAATGGATCATTTGCGGTTCATTGGTACCAAAATCGTGTCAGTACTACGATACAGAATACACGGGTTCGGATCGCTACAGAACCTCACCATGATAATAAAATACTGGCCAGACACAACCTTAAAAGCCTAGCCGCCCTACCATGGGCAGCAATACTCCAGCACTGTGAGGCCCAAGGCAATGGGTCGGTTAGTAGGGCAGGCTCGCAGCTTTATTTAATTGCGTTTGGACGTGCGCTTTCAAGGTGTGGTTCAAAATATAGAGAAATCAAATGAAAGGAGATGATTCTCAAATCTGTAAACTGAATTTGCAAAATGCTAATTTACAAAATGAATTGCACTCTGGAACCATGTAAATGTATAATAAATTATTAGATTCAGAACGTTTAAAGGAGTCAGAGGACTTTAATAGGAATGTTGTAGCCATGGCTCATAGCACATGACATCAAACTCTATTAGTCTACATATAATTGTATTCTGGTCGTTTCTAGTATTTTACAGTGACTTTGGTGATATCTTTAATAGAAGTCAAGCTACTTGCAACTGCTTTATCTGCTTTCATATCTTTCTTGCACATACTTTATTTTACACTAGGTATCTAGGAAACCATCTGGAATTTTAATCCACACTAAGCCCCTATTAAGGGTATTCTACCTGCTGGAGTACACCTCACTAGGGCATGAAGAAATATGACCACATCAAGTCCACAGTTTCCTCTTGCTTGCCCACACAATCTTCAAACCCAGCTGAATCCTCCGCAAAGCCATCACAAAGCATTAACAGTCAACAAACCAGCTACATTTGCTTTCACTCCTGGACTTTGCGGTTGTCATTGACCCTGTACTGTGCTCCACTTCCTAGGTGAGCACTATATAACTAACACCCCTGCCTTTTTTGGATGACAAGTTTGCCATCTCCAGTGGCTCTTTATTCACCCACTGCAAGGACACCTTCTGATGGAACATATGCTAAAAATTGAAAACATAACAAGAAAAGGGCTTGTCCCATCTATGCTCCAAGGATCTGGAATGATATCCCCATATCCATCCAAACTGCATGAGCGCAGCTCCAATTTAGAAAACAGTTGAATACGCAACTTGTAAAAAGAAAAAAATGACATCATGATGCAGTCCACAAACCATCTATTCCTCCTATCACCTGTTGACTGTGTCTTTGGCCCTGTTCAGCTCTGCGCAGCCTTTCAGGAAGGTTTGTGCTATAAACATACCACATATGTATCAAATGCACCAATCTGGAAACTAATTGTTAGCATTTGATTAAAATGATATGTTTTGAAGAGTCATAAGTCAAACCTTTCCTAAAAGAGTGACCAATATAATTTATTTCCAGTTAATCCAAATTTCAAAAGTATCTACTTATGTAGTAGGCCTGGGCGGTAAATTCTGTTCCGCTCGCGGAATTTGGTAATTTCGCGTTCCGCTGAGAACGTGGAATTGCCTAAAATGCTGCGTCCCGCAACTTCGCGGAATTTTTTGCTTGTTCACGTTCATGAAATGCTTGTTCGCAAGATATTTCTCCACAAGCATGCAAACAGCGATCGCGAACAGGAAAAAAGCATCTCGAACAAGCAATTCCGCGTCTTCGCAGAATTTCTGCGTGTTTGCAGAGATTTTTTACAGTTTCGCAGAGTTTTGCGGAGTTTTGCGTAGCACGACTACGCAGATTCCGCCCACCCCTAATATTTAGTAGTGATAAAATCCTGCAACCAGGATTAAGGTACTTTTGTTCAGCGGGCCTCACAGCATCGCTTTATCGAATCTACACTCCATCTCGGTCGGCGTGAACTCTTGACGTTGTCCTGGTCCAGCGTGCACAGCCCTATTTTACAGTTTATTCTTTAACCCCTTCGCTGCTAGGCCTTTTTCCCCCCTGTGCTAAGCCTTTTTTTGGCTATTTGGGGTAGTGCGCGCTTAGGCCCCTGTAACTTTTTGACCACATAAGGTATCGACGCCAAATTTGCGTCCTCTTCTTCCAACATCATGGGGATTCTAAAGGTACCTGGGGTTTGTGGATTCCCCTGGAGGGGTCCCAGAAATTAGCCAAAATACAGCTACATTTTGGTTTTTTGGGGAAAAAAGGGCTGCAAATGAAAGCGTCTGGGTTTTTCCCTGCAAATGGTATCAAAAAAGGGTTTGTGGGGCTGAAATCACCATTTCCCCAGCTTTTAGGGAATAACAGACTTTTGTCAGAAAACCAACATTTTTTACACAGTTTTGGCATTTTTCTGGGACATAGTCTATTTTTGCTAATGGTAGAAATGGGTATGAAAGCAATAATGGATCCTGGAAAGCTATACATTTTAGAAAAGTAGACACCATTCTAATTTCAGCAAGGGGTCATTTGTGTAGATCCATTAAGGTTTCTTTATAGAAAGTAACAGTTAAATATAGGAAAAATTGAAAATTTGTTGAAAATAACAGCCTTTTGTGTCAACGTTTCACCTGTAACTTCTTCTAATTATGACAGCTCTTTGAAAGCAATATACCGTTACATTTGTTGGACCTTACTGGTTATGGGGATATATAGGACTTGTAGGTTCACCAAGAACCTGATGAACCCAGAGTTAAAAACTGAGCAGCAATTTGCAATGGCTTTTTATTATGTACCGGGTATATAGTAATTATTGTGGGAAAATGTATACATGGAAAAATCGGTATGAAAAACACCTATGTATTTCGGAAATGGGAACAAAATACAGAGTTTAGAAATAGTAGATATTTGCACATTTCCAAAACTGGGAATACTCATACTAGCATGAGAATTATCGGTCATTTTTTAAAATGACTTATTTTTTACACAATGTCTTTCATTTGGAAGGCAGAAATGCATATAAAGTCAATAGGTAATAACAGGTGCTTCACAAATCTGAATTACCCTAACTCTCCCGATAAAAATGGTACCTCACTTGTGTGGGTAGGCATAGTCTCCACGACAGGAAATGGCTCAAAACCCAACGTGAACACACCACATTTTCACAATGAAAAATTACCCTAGCCGTAGTTGTTAAACCCTAGCTCTGCCGGCACTTAGGGAAACCTAGCAAACCTATACATTTTTTAAAACTAGACACCCAAGGGAATCCAGGATGGGGTGACATGACTGCCTCCCACCAGGTTATGTTACCCAGAATCCCTTGCAAACCTAAAATTATGTAAAAATATTTTCCTCACATTACTGTGGTGTAAAGTTCTGGAATTTGCTTGGATCCACAAATTTCCACCCACCCTGCGTTTCCCAAAGTCTTCCAAGAAAAATAGTACATCACTTCCGTGGGTAGGCCTAGTGCCCGCGACAGGAAACGGCCCAAAACGCAACGTGGACACACCTCAATTTCACAGTGAAAAATGACCCTTTTTTGGCAAAGTGCCTAGCTGTAGTTTTTTAACCATAGCTCTGCCGGCACCTAGGGAAACCTAGCACACCTATACATTTTTGAAAACTAGACACCCAGGGGAATGCAGGATGGGGTGACTTGACTGCCTCCCACCAGGTTCTGTTACCCAGAATCCCTTGCAAACCTAAAAAATTGTCCAAAAAAACATATTTTCTCTATATTTCTGTGGTGGAAAGTTCTGGAATCTGCGTGGGTCCACAAATTTCCACCCAGCCCGCGTTCCTCAAAGTCTTTCAAGAAAAATGGTACCTCACTTATGTGGGCGGCCTAGTGCCCGCGACAGGAAACGGCGCAACACGCAACGTGGAAACACCTCAATTTCGCAGTGAAAAATGACCCTTTTTTGTCAAAGTGCCTAGCTGTAGTTTTTTAACCATAGCTCTGCCGGCACCTAGGGAAACCTACCAAACCCACACATTTCTGAAAACTAGGCACCCAGGGAAATCCAGGATGGGGTGACTTGACTGCCTCCCACCAGGTTCTGTTACCCAGAATCCCTTGCAAACCTAGAATATTGGAAAAAAAACACATTTCTGTGGTGGAAAGTTCTGGAATATGCATGGATCCACAAATTTACACCCACCCCGTGTTCCCCAAAGTCTTCCGAGAAAATGCTAGCTCACTTGTGTGGGTCGGCCTAGTGCCCGCGACAAGAAACGGCACAAAACGCAACGTGGACACACCTCAATTTCTCAGTGAAAAATTACCCTTTTTTGGTAAAGTGCCTAACTGTAGTTTGTGAACCCTAGCTCTGCCGGCACCTAGGGAAACCTACCAAACCCACACAATTCTGAAAACTAGACACCCGGGGGCTTCCAGGGAGATATGGCTGGCGTGGATCTCCCAACGTGTCCTTACTCAGAATCCCCTGCAAACCTCAATTTTAGCTGGAAAAATCTCTTTTTTCACAGATTTTTGTGTGGGAAAGTTGTGGCATCACCGGGCTGACACAAATTTCCTACCACCCAGCGTTTCCCAAGGTCTTCCGATAAAAATGGTGCCTCACTTGTGTGGGAGGCCCAAGTACCCACGACAGGAAAGGGCCCAAAACATTTTTTGATAGGCAATTTTGATGTTGCCTCAAAACGTTTTGAAATTGAGGTTTGCAGGGGATTCTGGGTAAGGAAACGTTGGGGGATCCACGCAAGTCATACTGCACTATAAGCCCCCGGGTGCCTAGTTTTCAGAAATGTGTGGGTTTGGTAGGTTTCCCTAGATGGCTGCCGAGCACGAGGCCTAAAACCAAGGTGACCCCCCTTGCAAAACCAGGTGGTTTTGAGATAGGCAATTTTGATGTTGCCTCACTGCTTTTTAGGCCCTTGCCTGTCGTGGGTACTTGGGCCTCCCACACAAGTGAGGCACCATTTTTATCGGGAGACCTTGGGGAACGCTGGGTGGTGGGAAATTTGTGTGAGCCCAGTGATGCCACAACTTTCCCACACAAAAATGTGTGAAAAAAAGTGTTTTTTTCTGCTAAAATTGAGGTTTGCAGTGGATTCTGGGTAAGGAAACGTTGGGGGATCCACGCAAGCCATACCTCCCTGGTGTCTAGTTTTCAGAAATGTGTGGGTTTGGTAGGTTTCCCTAGATGGCCGCCGAGCTCGAGGCCAATAACCCAGGTGACCCCCCTTGCAAAACCAGATCGCTTTGAGATAATTAGTTGTTTATTTCTGCAGTGTGTACATTTTGGCACAATATTGCAAGGAAAATGTGACAGACATTTTGAGGTTTGCAGGACATTGTGGATAAAATAACTTGTTGGGATTCACAAGAGAGACATCACCATGTACTCCCATGGGTTTACGACAATATCTACAGTTGGTAGGTTATTCTTAGATGGAACATACACCTTGGCAGAGAGACTAAAAAGACAAAGATTCCGGAACAGCCATCTTTTCCTCAAACACACACACATACTGGTTGGATTTGGCAAGAGGGCAAGTGATGGTTCAGTATATAAAATTTTATTAACAAGAGATTTAACAAAAATAAAATGCACTGTCAATAATTAAATGGACAACAAACTGAACCAGTGACTCACAGCTCGTGAGCTGTAAAGCCACGGCAAGGCACCAACCGCTTTACAGGCCATTCACACACCCTTCATACGTGATACATACAAGACCATTCACACCACCAGGCACGAAACCAACACATCACAACATTCACAAAAAGGGACAAGGTACACCCTGCTTCAGAAAGACAAAAAAGACAAATATTACTGCACAGCCACCTAATCCTCAAGCACACACACATACTGGTTGGATTTGGCACGAGGGTGAGTGATGGTTCAGTATATACAATTGTATTAGCAAGTGATTTCACAAAAATGAAATGCACTGTTAATAATTGAAAGGACGAGAAACTGAACCACTGACTCACAGCTCGTGAGCTGTAAAGCCACGACAAGGCACCAACTTCTTTACAGGCCATTCATACACCTTTCATACAAGTGACACATACAAAGCCATTCACACCGCCAGCCGCGGGCCCATCATATTACAATACTCACACCAGCAGACCGTGCCATTCAAGGACCCATCACTTTCACACGCCCACATTCCTTACACCCCGAAACCGGTCCTAGGATGCTTGATTCCGGTCCAGGGAAGACATGGCTTGGCAGTTTGGGCTGGACTGTTCCCATGTGGCACAGGGTCAAGACTGATTTGCATATGGCCATGTCTGAACTGGGGTGGCGTGGTGAGCAAAATAACGATGGATTAAACCCAGATCTGTGACTGGGGGTGAATGTTTTGCCAATGTGCAACATTCCGTCCATCATCTTGTGTGTTTTGCTGTTCACCCTATGTGGGAAGGGTATGCCCAGACGTGGGTCTCGTGCTCACTACGCCACTGGAGTCAACCTATCCTGGCTGAAGAGGGGTGAAACCCCGAAACCGGTCCTAGGATGCTTGATTCCGGTCAAGGGAAGACATGGCTTGGCAGTTCGGGCTGGACTGTTCCCATGTGGCACAGGGTCAAGACTGATATGCATATGGCCATGTCTGAACTGGGGTGGCGTGGTGAGCAAAATAACGATGGATTAAACCCAGATCTGTGACTGGGGGTGAATGTTTTGCCAATGTGCAGCATTCCGTCCATCATCTTGTGTGTTTTGCTTCACATTCCTTACACAGCAACCACACAAGCTGATGGATTGCGTGGAGTGGCGCTCAGCTAGCAGTATGTTAGTGACCAGCAGCAAGTCACTACTCATACATCACCAGCCGAGCGCCAGTCCACGCACGCCGCCAGCCAAGCACCAGTCCACGCACACCGCCAGCCATGCGCTAGTCCATGCACATCGCCAGCCAAGCACCAGTCCACGCACACTGCCAGCCAAGAGCCAGTCCACACACACCACCAGCCAAGCGCCAGTCCACACACACCGCCAGACAAACGCCAGTCCACGCACACCACCAGTCAAGCCCCAGTCCACGCACACCACCAGCCAAGCGCCAGCCCACACACACTGCCATCACATTTAGGATTTTTTATACTGATCCAGCGCAAGACTGGGAAAATGGGGAACAACATATACCAATATCCTCCCTGCGTCGCAGAACCGTCGTCACGCACACTCATTCATACATGCAGTCATTGGTGGGGCCCATAACACAAACTTACACACGCCATCAATCACGAGTCTACACACACAGGAAGGATGAGTAATTCAAGCGCTGGACATGTGGGGGGAACACCTTATAACCTGTAGGGAGAGAAGAGTTATTTTACAAAATATACATTAGCATTTGTCGCCTATACATCCCTAATCCTAAACATCAAGGCACTCCACCCACTTGGTCGGCAGACCAATTAGTTGGATTGGTTGATGGTGATTTAGAACCAGCTAAAACACATTTTAAGAATTAGAATCCTTATTTCTCTAAATGAAAAACCACAAACTCAGATTTTCTTGTTAATCAATTTTTGTTTATCTAAACTTTCATAATGATTTATATTTGCATTTGTCTCGTCAAAGTTTAGAATTTCTAGATGAATTTAAGTAAATCGCAGAACATCATATTTACCTAATCTGGCTATTTGGGGTCCTCTAATTCATTGGCTCTGCATGCCCGAGTTTGTCGTAAATTGTCCGAATAAAGAAGGCCAAGGCTCAAAGTCCAAAGTCATCTGCTCAGCACGTTACAGTCCCAAATTTATCAAAGGACCAGAAATCGTGCAAGCATCTATCATAGCCTGTGGGGTTTGAAAAGGTTTGCAGTCATCAAGCGGTCAGGCAGCATCTGGACCATCAAGAAAAAGGCGTCACACCCCTCCCTATCCCGCTATCCTTTTTATAATGAAAATCAGGTTAAAATGATACATTTTTAGGCCAAGAACAGTGGTAATTGGCTGGTTGGGTTCGTCCGATTCTTATTCCCAGATTCTCAGTACAGTTTAGGGGTGACGTCCCTAGTCCGCTCTAGTATCAGCTTTTTCCGGTTTACTGTAAGGTTGATTGTTCCCTTATCTTGGCAGACCACCAAATTCTTATCCTTGACCGGGAACATGATGAGTAAAGGTCGCTAAGAAGTTCACGATACTGTCCGTACATGCGCAGTTGACTCCGCGCCTCACGAGACGGTGGCCACTTCTGCCTGCGGTGTCAGCCACCATTTTGAATTAGGCCCAGATGTCAACTTAAGCGAAACAAACACAAAAGGATAATTAATACATAGAAATTATGATTCTAATGTTAACCCCTTGCTAATCCCTTTATGTGTTTGTACTTATCTAGCTTATAGCGACATTTAAAGCCATTATATTCACCTTTTTCGATCCTGCACCAAGATGCAAACATCACAAAGCAACATATCATGCGATATTCTATTACCACAAATACTATTATTAATATGCGTACAGATTTTAGTTATATAAGTTATTTAGCCATGTAAATAGCAAGATCCCACGTATAGTTTGTGTTTTTACAATGTTGATTAATATACATGCAGCACTCGTTTAATAATATTATAGTTAATAGATTATTTAATTAGTATTTCATGCAAGAATAGAGGAGGTATACAACATTTTGCACTACCTGCTCCATCAATCCCCCCTTTGGTGATTACATCACCACACTACCTAAAATTTTGTAAAATGTTCTCATAAAAAGAAATGAATTAAAAAATTCTTTAGTTTTGTTAGTTCACATTACTGTTTCACCTATCTCTTCTTCTCTTGCTTTTCTATACATACGTATATATAAACTTTATTGTTGGATAGTTAAAACCCATACAATTTAAAAAGTCTTGCTGCATGACATAAAATTAAGAGAAAACACTATATAAAATAACAGATGAAAACAAAATTAACATTTTACTTAAAACTCTGCGGGGCGTCATGGCAAACCGTGTTTAGTTCGGAGAAGGGTTTAAAAGTCTTCAAATTATTGTAAGTCAATAGCAGTTGTTAAACCCGATGGTGGGATTTCACACTGCCATATTGAAAGTTAGTTGGGGGCACCAGTGGTTAGCAACAGTTTATGTGCCTTTGTGACTAGTTTAATTAGGCCGATGTTCAACTTCGTGTTGGCAGGATTTAATGCAGCTATTATGGCTTGGCGGCAGGATCGGATTCCGAGTCTGATCCATTCTTCACGTAGTAGAATTCGTCTTGCGGTGAGCAGTTCGGGACATATGCAGACTATGTGTTCCATGTCTTCGGTATGGTAGCCACACAACCTACATTGAGTTTGGCATTTGGGGCGGCGCCGTTGCGGTAAATTCTTCTAAAAAGGCCATTCACCCAACCTTAAAACCAGGAACTTTCTTTTCCAATAAAGTGCAGACGTGCTTAACAAGTAGGGCGATGCGATTCCTGGCTTAAAGTTTGTAATCACTGCCCAGTTGTGCTTCATTTTTGACAATGTTGCCTTGTCCGAGTGAAAGGACGACAGCCTGACGCTCTTCTTAATGACTGTTTTTCATGCCGACTGCGAGGGATTTGATGCTCCGAATTCCTTGATACCTAACAGTTGTAAACTGTGGTTCAGGTGGTGCCGATATTTGTTGGCGGCATGACTTTTCTGGATTTCTTGCCAGAGAATGGCTTCCAAGGAACCCTCCAGAGCTTGACGTAGCCTGTTAAAGAACTTAATAAATGCGCCTGCTTCAACGCCATGGTGGTCGAGTAGACCTAGTTCAAGGTGGACTTGTGCTGGTGATGCTGACTTTGGTAGGTAAAATGCACGTTTAAAGATTTTGATTGATAGTTTGTTTAAAAGAGTATTTATGGTGCCCATCATGATCTCATGGCCGTATGTCATTGCGTTCGTTATCTTTGCCTTCATTACTTTCAGCATTGGCGAAAAACTAGAGCCTAGTAGCTTCTTGGACAATTTCACGGCAGCGACCTCTATGGCCAGGGCTTTGGTCCTCAGTGCTTCTTTCTGTTTAACGAAAGAGCATCTGGAGTCGAGAGTTATCCCCAGATATTTGTATTGAGATGTTGAGTCAATTTTTAGTTTGTTGAAATGCCACCCTCCACGCATCTTCTTTTGTTTCCCAGAGGAAATTGTTTTTGTTTTGGATAAGTTCAGCTCTAGGAAGTTGCTTGTGGTGCAGTCAAGCAGGTCGTCGAGTAGCCTCTGCAGGCCCACTTTGGTGTGGCCAAGCAGCACCAGTTCGTCGGCGTATAAAAGATTACTGATGCGCACTCCGTCTAGTTTGGGTGGGTGGCAGTTGACACTGTCAAGAGTTAGCGAGAGGTCCGATATAAACAGGTTGAATAGAAGTGGAGCTAACACACAGCCTTGTTTTACTCCACTTCTTGTCTTAATCTTTCTTGAAACGTGGGAGCCTGCACCCAGCTTGATTCTGATCCATGTTCCAGAATGAAGTTCGACTATGGCAAGGAGCAGGGACCGGGGTACGCCCCATGATTTTAATTTTTGCCATAGTAAACCCTGGGGGACTCTATCAAAAGCCGCTTTGAAATCTACAAAGCAGCAGTGGAGTTCGGTTTGTTGGACTTTTGCTTACTCAATCAGGACGGACAGAGTTAATAGATTCGTTGTTGTACCTGAGTTAGCCAAAAAAACAGTCTGATTGAAAGGAAGGCACTTTGTTTTCGTTGGCCCAGGCCTGCAGCTCTTCCAACAAAACGCTGGCAAAGTATTTAGACTCGATGTCTAGGAGTGCTATCATTCGATAGTTGCTGGGGTCGCTTCTCTTTCCGGTCTTGTATATGGGGTCGATGATAGCACCTCTCCAGGACTCCGGGATGTTGTTATTTAGCCTGCAGTAGGAGAACACTGCGGCCTTAAAGGCTGCTTGTGCTTGCTTGTATTCATTAAAATTGGTTTTATTGCCTGGGTTCTTCCTAGATCTCCGAAGGGCACGATTTCTCAGTAACTTTAATTTTTTGGTTGTTGGTGAAATGTATGGATGAAATACGTGCTGCTCAGTGCTTCTCTTGAGGGGGACTGCTTCTAGTAATTTTTTGATAAAGTTGGTCCAGCGGCTGACAGGAGAGAGATCGATGTTTGATGGACGTGATAGCAATACTCTACATTTTTCTATCAGGAGTGGAGCCGCTTCATCGGACCATTTCATTCGTTTTAAGTTCTCCGTATAGGAGCCTGCGTGAGTATAGGCAAGCTCCTGGTGGCGCAGGGCATTGATGGAAATAGATATCATTTGTGGTCGATGGTCACTTTTGCCTTGATAGGCAATTTTGATGTTGCCTCAAAACGTTTTGAAATTGAGGTTTGCAGGGGATTCTGGGTAAGGAAACGTTGGGGGATCCACGCAAGTCATGCTGCACTATAAGCCCCCGGGTGCCTAGTTTTCAGAAATGTGTGGGTTTGGTAGGTTTCCCTAGATGGCTGCCGAGCACGAGGCCTAAAACCAAGGTGACCCCCCTTGCAAAACCAGGTGGTTTTGAGATAGGCAATTTTGATGTTGCCTCACTGCTTTTTAGGCCCTTGCCTGTCGTGGGTACTTGGGCCTCCCACACAAGTGAGGCACCATTTTTATCGGGAGACCTTGGGGAACGCTGGGTGGTGGGAAATTTGTGTGAGCCCAGTGATGCCACAACTTTCCCACACAAAAATGTGTGAAAAAAAGTGTTTTTTTCTGCTAAAATTGAGGTTTGCAGTGGATTCTGGGTAAGGAAACGTTGGGGGATCCACGCAAGCCATACCTCCCTGGTGTCTAGTTTTCAGAAATGTGTGGGTTTGGTAGGTTTCCCTAGATGGCCGCTGAGCTCGAGGCCAATAACCCAGGTGACCCCCCTTGCAAAACCAGATCGCTTTGAGATAATTAGTTGTTTATTTCTGCAGTGTGTACATTTTGGCACAATATTGCAAGGAAAATGTGACAGACATTTTGAGGTTTGCAGGACATTGTGGATAAAATAACTTGTTGGGATTCACAAGAGAGACATCACCATGTACTCCCATGGGTTTACGACAATATCTACAGTTGGTAGGTTATTCTTAGATGGAACATACACCTTGGCAGAGAGACTAAAAAGACAAAGATTCCGGAACAGCCATCTTTTCCTCAAACACACACACATACTGGTTGGATTTGGCAAGAGGGCAAGTGATGGTTCAGTATATAAAATTTTATTAACAAGAGATTTAACAAAAATAAAATGCACTGTCAATAATTAAATGGACAACAAACTGAACCAGTGACTCACAGCTCGTGAGCTGTAAAGCCACGGCAAGGCACCAACCGCTTTACAGGCCATTCACACACCCTTCATACGTGATACATACAAGACCATTCACACCACCAGGCACGAAACCAACACATCACAACATTCACAAAAAGGGACAAGGTACACCCTGCTTCAGAAAGACAAAAAAGACAAATATTACTGCACAGCCACCTAATCCTCAAGCACACACACATACTGGTTGGATTTGGCACGAGGGTGAGTGATGGTTCAGTATATACAATTGTATTAGCAAGTGATTTCACAAAAATGAAATGCACTGTTAATAATTGAAAGGACGAGAAACTGAACCACTGACTCACAGCTCGTGAGCTGTAAAGCCACGACAAGGCACCAACTTCTTTACAGGCCATTCATACACCTTTCATACAAGTGACACATACAAAGCCATTCACACCGCCAGCCGCGGGCCCATCATATTACAATACTCACACCAGCAGACCGTGCCATTCAAGGACCCATCACTTTCACACGCCCACATTCCTTACACCCCGAAACCGGTCCTAGGATGCTTGATTCCGGTCCAGGGAAGACATGGCTTGGCAGTTTGGGCTGGACTGTTCCCATGTGGCACAGGGTCAAGACTGATTTGCATATGGCCATGTCTGAACTGGGGTGGCGTGGTGAGCAAAATAACGATGGATTAAACCCAGATCTGTGACTGGGGGTGAATGTTTTGCCAATGTGCAACATTCCGTCCATCATCTTGTGTGTTTTGCTGTTCACCCTATGTGGGAAGGGTATGCCCAGACGTGGGTCTCGTGCTCACTACGCCACTGGAGTCAACCTATCCTGGCTGAAGAGGGGTGAAACCCCGAAACCGGTCCTAGGATGCTTGATTCCGGTCAAGGGAAGACATGGCTTGGCAGTTCGGGCTGGACTGTTCCCATGTGGCACAGGGTCAAGACTGATATGCATATGGCCATGTCTGAACTGGGGTGGCGTGGTGAGCAAAATAACGATGGATTAAACCCAGATCTGTGACTGGGGGTGAATGTTTTGCCAATGTGCAGCATTCCGTCCATCATCTTGTGTGTTTTGCTTCACATTCCTTACACAGCAACCACACAAGCTGATGGATTGCGTGGAGTGGCGCTCAGCTAGCAGTATGTTAGTGACCAGCAGCAAGTCACTACTCATACATCACCAGCCGAGCGCCAGTCCACGCACGCCGCCAGCCAAGCACCAGTCCACGCACACCGCCAGCCATGCGCTAGTCCATGCACATCGCCAGCCAAGCACCAGTCCACGCACACTGCCAGCCAAGAGCCAGTCCACACACACCACCAGCCAAGCGCCAGTCCACACACACCGCCAGACAAACGCCAGTCCACGCACACCACCAGTCAAGCCCCAGTCCACGCACACCACCAGCCAAGCGCCAGCCCACACACACTGCCATCACATTTAGGATTTTTTATACTGATCCAGCGCAAGACTGGGAAAATGGGGAACAACATATACCAATATCCTCCCTGCGTCGCAGAACCGTCGTCACGCACACTCATTCATACATGCAGTCATTGGTGGGGCCCATAACACAAACTTACACACGCCATCAATCACGAGTCTACACACACAGGAAGGATGAGTAATTCAAGCGCTGGACATGTGGGGGGAACACCTTATAACCTGTAGGGAGAGAAGAGTTATTTTACAAAATATACATTAGCATTTGTCGCCTATACATCCCTAATCCTAAACATCAAGGCACTCCACCCACTTGGTCGGCAGACCAATTAGTTGGATTGGTTGATGGTGATTTAGAACCAGCTAAAACACATTTTAAGAATTAGAATCCTTATTTCTCTAAATGAAAAACCACAAACTCAGATTTTCTTGTTAATCAATTTTTGTTTATCTAAACTTTCATAATGATTTATATTTGCATTTGTCTCGTCAAAGTTTAGAATTTCTAGATGAATTTAAGTAAATCGCAGAACATCATATTTACCTAATCTGGCTATTTGGGGTCCTCTAATTCATTGGCTCTGCATGCCCGAGTTTGTCGTAAATTGTCCGAATAAAGAAGGCCAAGGCTCAAAGTCCAAAGTCATCTGCTCAGCACGTTACAGTCCCAAATTTATCAAAGGACCAGAAATCGTGCAAGCATCTATCATAGCCTGTGGGGTTTGAAAAGGTTTGCAGTCATCAAGCGGTCAGGCAGCATCTGGACCATCAAGAAAAAGGCGTCACACCCCTCCCTATCCCGCTATCCTTTTTATAATGAAAATCAGGTTAAAATGATACATTTTTAGGCCAAGAACAGTGGTAATTGGCTGGTTGGGTTCGTCCGATTCTTATTCCCAGATTCTCAGTACAGTTTATGGGTGACGTCCCTAGTCCGCTCTAGTATCAGCTTTTTCCGGTTTACTGTAAGGTTGATTGTTCCCTTATCTTGGCAGACCACCAAATTCTTATCCTTGACCGGGAACATGATGAGTAAAGGTCGCTAAGAAGTTCACGATACTGTCCGTACATGCGCAGTTGACTCCGCGCCTCACGAGACGGTGGCCACTTCTGCCTGCGGTGTCAGCCACCATTTTGAATTAGGCCCAGATGTCAACTTAAGCGAAACAAACACAAAAGGATAATTAATACATAGAAATTATGATTCTAATGTTAACCCCTTGCTAATCCCTTTATGTGTTTGTACTTATCTAGCTTATAGCGACATTTAAAGCCATTATATTCACCTTTTTCGATCCTGCACCAAGATGCAAACATCACAAAGCAACATATCATGCGATATTCTATTACCACAAATACTATTATTAATATGCGTACAGATTTTAGTTATATAAGTTATTTAGCCATGTAAATAGCAAGATCCCACGTGTAGTTTGTGTTTTTACAATGTTGATTAATATACATGCAGCACTCGTTTAATAATATTATAGTTAATAGATTATTTAATTAGTATTTCATGCAA
Source organism: Triturus cristatus (assembly GCF_964204655.1). NCBI lineage: Eukaryota > Metazoa > Chordata > Amphibia > Caudata > Salamandridae > Triturus > Triturus cristatus. The sequence continues at coordinate 78,191,903 of NC_140581.1, forward strand.
GAATAGAGGAGGTATACAACATTTTGCACTACCTGCTCCATCAATCCCCCCTTTGGTGATTACATCACCACACTACCTAAAATTTTGTAAAATGTTCTCATAAAAAGAAATGAATTAAAAAATTCTTTAGTTTTGTTAGTTCACATTACTGTTTCACCTATCTCTTCTTCTCTTGCTTTTCTATACATACGTATATATAAACTTTATTGTTGGATAGTTAAAACCCATACAATTTAAAAAGTCTTGCTGCATGACATAAAATTAAGAGAAAACACTATATAAAATAACAGATGAAAACAAAATTTACATTTTACTTAAAACTCTGCGGGGCGTCATGGCAAACCGTGTTTAGTTCGGAGAAGGGTTTAAAAGTCTTCAAATTATTGTAAGTCAATAGCAGTTGTTAAACCCGATGGTGGGATTTCACACTGCCATATTGAAAGTTAGTTGGGGGCACCAGTGGTTAGCAACAGTTTATGTGCCTTTGTGACTAGTTTAATTAGGCCGATGTTCAACTTCGTGTTGGCAGGATTTAATGCAGCTATTATGGCTTGGCGGCAGGATCGGATTCCGAGTCTGATCCATTCTTCACGTAGTAGAATTCGTCTTGCGGTGAGCAGTTCGGGACATATGCAGACTATGTGTTCCATGTCTTCGGTATGGTAGCCACACAACCTACATTGAGTTTGGCATTTGGGGCGGCGCTGTTGCGGTAAATTCTTCTAAAAAGGCCATTCACCCAACCTTAAAACCAGGAACTTTCTTTTCCAATAAAGTGCAGACGTGCTTAACAAGTAGGGCGATGCGATTCCTGGCTTAAAGTTTGTAATCACTGCCCAGTTGTGCTTCATTTTTGACAATGTTGCCTTGTCCGAGTGAAAGGACGACAGCCTGACGCTCTTCTTAATGACTGTTTTTCATGCCGACTGCGAGGGATTTGATGCTCCGAATTCCTTGATACCTAACAGTTGTAAACTGTGGTTCAGGTGGTGCCGATATTTGTTGGCGGCATGACTTTTCTGGATTTCTTGCCAGAGAATGGCTTCCAAGGAACCCTCCAGAGCTTGACGTAGCCTGTTAAAGAACTTAATAAATGCGCCTGCTTCAACGCCATGGTGGTCGAGTAGACCTAGTTCAAGGTGGACTTGTGCTGGTGATGCTGACTTTGGTAGGTAAAATGCACGTTTAAAGATTTTGATTGATAGTTTGTTTAAAAGAGTATTTATGGTGCCCATCATGATCTCATGGCCGTATGTCATTGCGTTTGTTATCTTTGCCTTCATTACTTTCAGCATTGGCGAAAAACTAGAGCCTAGTAGCTTCTTGGACAATTTCACGGCAGCGACCTCTATGGCCAGGGCTTTGGTCCTCAGTGCTTCTTTCTGTTTAACGAAAGAGCATCTGGAGTCGAGAGTTATCCCCAGATATTTGTATTGAGATGTTGAGTCAATTTTTAGTTTGTTGAAATGCCACCCTCCACGCATCTTCTTTTGTTTCCCAGAGGAAATTGTTTTTGTTTTGGATAAGTTCAGCTCTAGGAAGTTGCTTGTGGTGCAGTCAAGCAGGTCGTCGAGTAGCCTCTGCAGGCCCACTTTGGTGTGGCCAAGCAGCACCAGTTCGTCGGCGTATAAAAGATTACTGATGCGCACTCCGTCTAGTTTGGGTGGGTGGCAGTTGACACTGTCAAGAGTTAGCGAGAGGTCCGATATAAACAGGTTGAATAGAAGTGGAGCTAACACACAGCCTTGTTTTACTCCACTTCTTGTCTTAATCTTTCTTGAAACGTGGGAGCCTGCACCCAGCTTGATTCTGATCCATGTTCCAGAATGAAGTTCGACTATGGCAAGGAGCAGGGACCGGGGTACGCCCCATGATTTTAATTTTTGCCATAGTAAACCCTGGGGGACTCTATCAAAAGCCGCTTTGAAATCTACAAAGCAGCAGTGGAGTTCGGTTTGTTGGACTTTTGCTTACTCAATCAGGACGGACAGAGTTAATAGATTCGTTGTTGTACCTGAGTTAGCCAAAAAAACAGTCTGATTGAAAGGAAGGCACTTTGTTTTCGTTGGCCCAGGCCTGCAGCTCTTCCAACAAAACGCTGGCAAAGTATTTAGACTCGATGTCTAGGAGTGCTATCATTCGATAGTTGCTGGGGTCGCTTCTCTTTCCGGTCTTGTATATGGGGTCGATGATAGCACCTCTCCAGGACTCCGGGATGTTGTTATTTAGCCTGCAGTAGGAGAACACTGCGGCCTTAAAGGCTGCTTGTGCTTGCTTGTATTCATTAAAATTGGTTTTATTGCCTGGGTTCTTCCTAGATCTCCGAAGGGCACGATTTCTCAGTAACTTTAATTTTTTGGTTGTTGGTGAAATGTATGGATGAAATACGTGCTGCTCAGTGCTTCTCTTGAGGGGGACTGCTTCTAGTAATTTTTTGATAAAGTTGGTCCAGCGGCTGACAGGAGAGAGATCGATGTTTGATGGACGTGATAGCAATACTCTACATTTTTCTATCAGGAGTGGAGCCGCTTCATCGGACCATTTCATTCGTTTTAAGTTCTCCGTATAGGAGCCTGCGTGAGTATAGGCAAGCTCCTGGTGGCGCAGGGCATTGATGGAAATAGATATCATTTGTGGTCGATGGTCACTTTTGCCTTGTGGTGCAATATGAAAACTCTCGATCAGTGGGAGAATTTCTGTACTTCCCAATGAAAAATCCAGGAAGGAGAGAGTTCGGCCATCTGATCGTGTCCAGGCTGGGGGCTTATCCGTAAGAAAACGACCATTCAATACGGTGTAGGCTACACTGTCCAGCTGAGTGGTGGCATACTCACCTAGTTTTGACGGTCTGTTTCCTACTGGGATTGATTGTGTGGCTAGATGTAATGGGACCAGTAGACGGCCGGTCTCCTGCTCATCAAGGGAGTTGTAGAAGAAGTTAGTATTAAAATCTCCTGTAATTATGCTAGGGATGTTGCCGTGCTCGCTGAGCAAATTGCAAGCAATATTGATTAAATGGTCCAGTTTGGATTTTTTTGTGGTAGTGCTTGGAGATATATAGACATTCAGGAGAAGCAACTGGTCATCAGGCCGCTGACTACCCAGCAGAATTCCAGAGAGCCATTCTTACTCTAAGTTAAGCTGTTTGGAGGACTGAGACAATTTAGTTGACACGTATATTGCCATGCCCCGACTCGGCCTGCCAAACTTGGACTGTCTCGTTGCGGGAGATACGTTTTCGAGGTAGCCTTCAATGGGGAGGCTATCAACTACCCAGGTTTCTTGTAATAAAATAATGTCGTATTCCTTTAGAAATCCAAGGGTTGCTGCTGAGTGGATTTTATGACCGAGACCGTTAATATTCCAGGAGCATATCGATAGATCAGAAATGGGGGTGTTTCAATCTTTCTGGTTCCTTGCTAGGGTCCCCGGAAGCCAGGACCAGTCAGCCTTTTCATGGTTTTCTTGATTTATAATGTGCTCCTGGAATGCTGCAGGCGAACGACTTATGGCTGTTTTTTGTACTGAGTAGGGAGCTGAACATTCGCTTTCATACGGAGTCTGGAAATTTTCCAGGATTGATGGGTAATTGGGGGAACTGGACGTTGACATTATTATACCCCAGTTTTTAAATTGGTCAGATTTTGTCTGAACCAATTCCCGGATTGCTATGGATCCAAGCGTTAGTTCCGTTGATTCCCCCCACTATGGATCCTGGTGAGGGGATACATTTGATGGCAATTATGTCGTTACATACTATCTTTCATCTCTTCTTATTCTACTTCTTCAAATTCTCTTTCTCATCTTTTATTCTCCCTCTTCTTCAAAGTTTCTCTTTTTATGTTTTTCTGTATTTCCTTTCTATTGCAACATAGACATCCTAGTCTTAAAACTAATACTAGAAATATCACACATGTTAATGGAAATAGGATCTTACCTATAAATGTACTACCTAATTTTAATAAGTAATCTTTAATAAAAGAGAATTTATTTCCAATCTTTTCCCAAACACCTTCAACCTCCAGTGGTGCAATCTCTTCATGCAAATCAGTTATATTTTTAATGTATGTCTTTAGATCTTGACTTTCGTCAGGAATGTAAGTACAACAATGTTCTTTCAGCATTCCACAGACTCCACCCTCTTTCGTCAAAATTATGTCAAGGGCAAGTCAATTTTGCATTACCATGGCACGCATGGCAACCATATCAGTATTTACCAATAAAAATCCTCCAGCGGTGCTTGTTGACAAGCAATCCACTACTGTTGATAATTTTCTAATTTTGTGTGCATTCAGAGATATTCCCACTGCTGGTGTCAATGCTTCAAAAATGTCTCCTACGATTTCTGACCAAGATTCTATTTTTCTACGTGTTAGTTGACTACCTAACTCATGTACACCATCTCTTCCCCTTCCCACATGGAATATCTTTGGGAAAACCAGGCCTATATAACATGTGCCAAACCAATGGTCTGGTAACCGATAGTATGCTTTGTTCCCGCAGATAAAATATAATCCAGTAAAGACTGGACCATTTCCTCCTTTAAATCCCCATCCACCCATGATTCGATAGGTATCATGGCAATGACTTGTGCCTACAAAATAATTATCATATGCAGTTTGATTCCTTCTAATACACAAATTTCCTTTCTGAGGCCAATCTAAAGCCATTGTTGGACTAGTTTCTCCTTTAAAATGTTTTTCTTTTTCAACATCCCAAACTGTCTTTTCTTCTTTTCCTTCATGTATTCTCCTTTGCATTTTTAGTCTCCTTTCTTCAACCATATCTAAGAAAATCCTTTCCTCCTTCTTTAAACTGCAAGTTAGATTATTTCTAAATATGGTCTCTAATGTTAGTTCTTTAGTTTCTAAGAAAAATTCACCTAACACCTTTGCAATCTTCACTTTATTCAATTTGTGAACTACAGGTACTTGTGAAAATATGTTATCTACATCTAATTTCCCTATTTTGTAAAACAAACTGGCTATTACACTACATGTTATTCCATATGTTACTGGGAGGTGATGATAGGTCACTCCCTCAGACACAGATGCAGGTAACTGCATGCAGACGTAGCCGTCCATCGTCTTTACATATTCGTATAGTAATTTTGAAAATACATTGTTAGAGAAATCATTTATAGACCTGTCTTTATGTAAATAATTTCTATCTATTTTAGTTGGATATACTTTCTGAATCTTTTCTACATTAGTTTTATTCTCACTATGTCCTTCTATTGTTTCTAGTGTAACCTTAAATGAAATCATTAAAGCCAACGCACTCCATAGAAGCATTAGTAATTCTATACAACAACAACACATTTTAAACCATCTTCTAAGAAATACACATTTAGCTTTTCTACTTTCTGTGTTTGCCATTTCAAAAAATGATCAGTATCTTTTGACTTAGCCTCTTCTACTTCACAACTAGATTTGTCTAACCCAAGGCTCTAAGCACCTACTTGGTTCTATCAGTTATGTCTTTTCCAGTAAATTATTGTCTTTCCATTTGGATCACTATTGGTCTTTTCAGTTTGGCATTTGATCATCTTTCACTTTTCTTTTATAAACTTTATACAGAACTTCCTGAACATCTGTCTCTTCTCCAATATCGGACAAGATAACTCTCAGGATTTCCAATTCTTTGTCTTCCTCAACCTCTTCCGGTACAGTCACCTCTGGATTCCCTTGGCTATCTGCCTCTTCTTTTATTTCAGGCAGTGCCACATATGACCATTCCGGCGACTTATACTTCTGGTTAGGTTTTCTCGTTCTCTTATTTTCCTCTGCTGTCGTTTTTTCCCCGTCTTTCAATTTTTCTTGACTAGATACTTCATTCACTTGTTCAGCTCTAGATGAATTCACTCGTGTCAATCTGTATCTGAATCTCTTTATTTTGTTTGGTCAAATTTCATCTCTTGCAGATCTTTTCAATTTATTTCCCTTTTCATTTTTCTCAGCTCTCCATGCTCTCTTTCTTAGGACTCGACCTTCTGGTACTTCTTCATCACTGTCCTCTGATTCTGTTTCAACTTGACTTTTACTTTCAACTGTTCTTCTTTCCACCACTTCTTTTATTTTCCCTACTTCTGTCCCTCCTCGTGTTTCTTCCACACAATCTTCCTGCTGACTAACTGTCCCTTCCTCTAACTGGATGTTTGAATTCCCTACAACTCCTCGGGGGTCTTCCGCAAAAATCTTTCCCTCACTTTCTGTATCTGGTACCTGACCATCTACTTTTGTTACTTCAGGTGGAATTTCTCTCGACTTTCCATCAGGAACTTCCTTATCGAAAATGTCTTTAATTGTCTCTTCACTGCTTTTTTCTTTTCCAGTATGTACCTGTGCTGAGTCTGAGCTGGTGTCAGAAATCTGCAACTTTCTCCTCAAGGGAATGTTCTCTGGAGCAAAAGTCAAATTTGATTCTGACTCCCCCCTTTCAAGATTTTGTCTTGTTCTTTTGTCCTCAGTATCAGATTCAGAACTAGTTTCTGATTCTTCAAAGTACTCTCCTTCCTTGTTATCCACTAGGTTTGGAATTCGCAAGGTATGACTAGCATGAATCGCGTTCTTTACTCCTGCACACTTCACAGCTGTTGTCGTAGTTAAAATCACTTGTCGTGGTTTTCCCCAACGTGGGACCAAACAGTTCCTTCTTCTGTGCACTTTAATTCTCACCCAGTCACCTGGGCTTAGATCATGAGCTGGCTTCTTTTCAAGGGTGGTGGCATCCGATCTAACCTGATGAAACACAGAATGAACGGAGTCATCCAACCCCTTAATGTAATCCAACACCAAGTCATCAGATATAGGCAACAGCTTGTTGACTGGTATGAATACATGCCTCATTGCTCTCCCCATCACAATTTCGTGGGGACTCAACCCTGTGTTCCTATCTGGAATTGATCTAATAGTCATGAGTATCAGAGGCTAGACATCTGGCCATTTCAAACCTGTGGCTAAACACATCTTTCCCAATCTGTTTTTAATGGTGCCATTTACTTGTTCCACCACACCAGAAGCCTCTGGGCGATAGGCACAATGTAGTTTTTGTTGTACATTCAATGCTTCACAAATTAGCTTCATGATTTCATTATGGAAATGTTTTCCTCTATCTGACTCAATTGTGACTGGAAACCCGAATCTAGGGATGAACTCTCTCAATAGTAGTTTGGCTACTGTCATTCCATCACTTCCTCTTGTGGGATATACTTCTACCCATCTAGAAAACAGACAGACCATCACTAAAACATACCTCAACCGGTTACAGGGGGGCATTTCAATGAAATCAATTTGCATTCTGGTGAAAGGCCCTCCCTCTCGACCTATCGTTTCTAGACTTACCACCGTTTCTCTTCCAGGATTGAACTGCTGACATATAAGGCATCTTTGACAAAGGTTCTCAGCTAAAAGTCTGAATTTTGCATTATACCATGTTTGTTTGAACGATCTCATCATGGCATCTCTCCCTACATGTGCTTGTCCATGATTCATCCGTGCCATGGTAGACATCATGCTGTCAGGCATAACTGGTCTTCCATCCGATAAACCCACACATGATCTGTTTCCCTTGGTGCACATCCTGCTTTTACCCACTGTCTCATTTCCTCATATCCTGCTTCTTCCTGTAACTGCCTCACTTCTTCCCATGTATTCACAATGTTAGTAAACAACAAGAAACATGAATTAATTTCCTTTTCTTTTGCCCGATTTACGGAGTTCTGATTGCGTGCGTAATAGTGAGCCATATCGTTAGCAAACTGGTTGCCAGCTGAAATATAATCTCCAGTTTTCGAATGTGCAGCACATTTCACAACAGCTAATTGCTTAGGCAGCTGTATCACCTCAAGCAATTTCCCAACCACTTCAGCATTCCTTATAGGGGTTCCACTTGAAGTCAAAAACCCTCTTTGGGACCAAATTTGGCCAAAATCATGCACTACACCGAAGACATATTGACTATCGGTTATCACAGTCACTCTCACATTCTTTCCCAACTTGCATGCTCTTGTTAACGCAAAAAGTTCAGCAACCTGGGCTAATTTTACTCCTTTTAGGCATGACGCTTCCAATACCGCTACTATGCATACTGCATATGCTGCACTCAGAATTCCTTCATCTGTTCTCAAGCATGACCCGTCCACAAACATCACATAGTCACTTTCTGTCAAAGGTACATCTTTTATATCAGGACGTGGTTTGGTACAGAAATCAAGCACTTCCAAACAGTCATGATCCACATCGTCTCTGACTTCCACATTCTCAGCATCAGGCAATAACGTTGAAGGATTCACATTCAGACATCTTACAAGGCTCACATTTGTTGCACCTAGGATGACTTTCTCATATTTAGTCAGGCGACTATGCTTCATGAACTGAGTGCGGCTCCTTGTTAAAAGGATTGCCACATCAGGAGGTACAAACACTCGCACATGATATCCCATCACAATTCCTTCACTCTGTTCCAGACTCTTACAGGTGGCTGGTACAGCTTTCAAAAAACCAGGCAATGCTACAGGGTCTAGTATAGCTGAAAAATATGCAATTGGTCTCCACAGTTTTCCATGTTTCTGTATTAATACAGAAAGTGCAATCCATTTCTTTTGCTTCTGTAGAGTTCAAACTCTTTCTCATAGTCAGGCATGCCAAGTGCTGGTGCCTCACACAAACTGTCTCTCAATTGTTTAAAGGCTGTTAACTCTTCTTTATTTAATTCAATGGGGTCTTTTACATCACTTCTTGTCAGGCGTACCAAAGGTTTTGCAATCAGGGAAAAGTTACTTATCCACTGACGACAATATCCAACCATTCCAAGAACCATTCTCTCTTCTCTTTGCGTCATTGGGGCTCTCATTCCTTTTATTATCTTGATTCTATCTGCAGTTACTTTTCTCAGTCCTTTTTCAATTTTGTGGCCTAAATATTGTACTTCTTTTTGACAGAATTGCAATTTTGATGGGGATACTTTTAGTCCTCCATCTGCCAGATGATTTAGCAATGCCATGGTATCCACTACACAAGCTTCTCGAGTTTTTGACGCCACAAGTAGGTCGTCAATATACTGCACTACTACTGAGCTCTCGGGCATCTCTAGATCTTCTAAGGACTGTTTCATTATCTGGTTACATTTTGAGGGGCTCTCTGTATACCCCTGTGGGATTCGGCACCATGCCAAAATACGTTCGCCAAACCGGAACACAAAAATCTGCTGACTGTCATGATGCAATGAGATGGAAAAGAAAGCATGACACAGGTCAATTACTGTGTACCATTCCGCATCATGAGGAATCTGATACAAAATCACAGATGGATTTGGTACAATAGGACAACATGAAAGTACAATTTTGTTTATTTTTCTCAAGTCTTGCACTATTCTAAACATTCCATTAGGCTTTTTTCAGGCCCATAATTGGTGAATTACATGGACTACTAATTATTTATCTCTAAATACCTTGTTTAATCATTTTCTCTATTATGAGAGTAAGTCCTTCAATTATTTCGGGTGTCAATTTGTACTGAGGAATATTTGGGTAACTTATTCCTTCCTTTACGGTTACTTTTATAGGATCTACATTTTTCATTATTTCCACATCTTCTCCTGGGAAATCCCAGACTTTCACCTTTACTGTCTTTTTCAGCTCTTTGGGTAGTTCTTCAGGGTTAAATACAGCAAATGCCTCAGTAATCTCAGGTTCCATATTAGCCATAGTCATTTTATACAGTACATCTTAATCAGGGGTCTCAAATGCTATACCATCGGGATTGCAAAATATGGTGCAATTCATTTTGCACAGGAAATCTCTTCCCAACAAATTTACAGGGCTTGAATCGCACACAACAAAGCGGTGCATTTCAGAAAATGTCCCTATGTTATCTTTTACTGGTTCAGTGAGATACGTTTTAATCTGTCTGTTGGATACTCCAACTACTTGGATTGTTTCATACGAGAGAGGAAGATTTTTAACATCAGCTGAGCTAACAGTTGAACGAGTAGCACCAGTATTTACTAGGAAAGTAATATTTTCATCATTTACCTTTCCATCCACAAAAGGACCTGTCTGGCCATTTCTAGAGTTGCGCCAAGTACGCACTCTTCTTCCTCCCCTCGGCACCATCAATAGTTTTCTTCCGACTCACTCTCATCGCGTTGTAGCAAATACTGCGAAAAAGCACTAGCGCGCGGCAGCTTAGTTACCTGTTCTTCGTTGCAGAATCCTGTCTCATTACTGTATTTCTGAGGATTTACGCTCTGTGGAAAAGGCGGTTTTGGCTCCTGATTCTGTTGGGCAACAGCTTGCTGCCGTCGCTGTGGTTGACAGCTCACCTCTTTCTGCACCTGCGAATTCAATGATGCATTATCACCATTAGTACTCGGGGAAAATTTATACTCTGTTTTCCAGTGCCCTATTCTTCCGCAATTATGACATGGGCATTTCTTTTTGGCTTCTTCTATATTAAATTGTCCCTTTTCTTTTCCAACATTAAATTTGTGTTTCATACCTGCACTATTTGCTTGTTCAATCAATTGAACTTCCTGTCTTTCTGCCACTTTTACCTGTGCTCACATAGCCTTTTCCTTTAATTTACGCTGTTTTGTTTAAATTTTTGCATGTCTCAGTACTTCATCTATTTTCTTATTTTGCCAGTCCACTGTATGCTGTTTAATCATTTCACTTATATATACAAATCGGTATACAAACTGACTCAAATCTTTTTCACTCACATTTTTATCACCACTAATCTGCTTAAAGGTGAGTATTAACCTTTCATAATAGGCATGTACCGATTCTTTAGCTTCTTGATGAATTCGGTCAATTTTCACCCAATCAGTCTCTTTGGGAGGTACTTTGTTTTTCAGAAAGGCAATTACCTGTTCATATTCTTTCATTACTTCAGGATCAGGGGCACCTGTTTTCGGGTCTCTAGGGTACTCTTGTGTGGGCCAGCTTGAGGTTCCGTAGCGATCTGAACCCGAAGATTCGGTATCATAGTACTGACACGATTTTGGTACCAATGAACCGCAAATGATCCATTATATACATGACAGTATTTTCGCTACGCAACGAGCTTGAATTCACTGAAGAATAGGGCAATCTGTCGTCAATTCATGGCATCCATTTTGGATACAGCGTCCATTTTGTTTCTTGCCCTCACATAGTCAATGAACGGACAATGACCCTGGCAGGATCACCTTGTTAAGGAAACGTAAGCTCGAGTCCCGAGAAAGGCTGACGCTACATGACTAGGCAGAATCAAGCTGCCTCCCTTGCCTGAGGCCTATCCTGCTACACTGGTTCTCGTGTCCATTGTCCTGACCGAGAGGCCAAAGACGATAGCCCTGCCCGTTTATGATCCATAAACACCTCTTATCCTGTTTCTCAATCCTTGCACCTGGCTCTGCTCCTCTCCTTCTGGGCTTTTACAATGGGGAGGTTACGATTTTTATGATGGGGAGGATCAAGTAGAGAATGAAGAACTGACAAGAGAGTTTGATCGAATAGCGAAAACCTACAACTAATCATTGTTTGATATTTATTTATTGTCTGTTTGGGATACCGGGTTGGGCATGAGAAATATTCGTGCAATGTTGCCCCAAGACATTTTTCTTGTATTTAAGAAGCGACCCACTTAATGCAATTTGAACAGTCTCGTAGATTCTGCCTTTGTGTGGTTCCTATGATTTCTGTGTCCCTGCAGTAAATAAACCTTGGTCTTTGACGCCACCATCGAGAAGCCCGTGTCTCTGTTTATTTGTGCACCGGGACAGGGGGAACTCAGGGGTCTTCGGGTGTTGTTTCCCTGACACCTCTGGACTCTTAAAAGTCCAGAACCTCAATTTGGCGCCCAACGTGGGGCGACGTCATTCGGTACCGGTCCAAAGCCTGAAAAGTTCGAGAAGTTTCGTGTGAAGATTCCGGAGGGAGGTACCCCGCTTCATCGATCCCTGCATGTCGTAAAAGTGGCCCGACGATCTCTTCCACGAGGGTTCCCGTTCCCAGACGGCTACAGAGGACCGCTGCCTTGACTGTCGCCCTGTCTTGGACCCGAGGTGCAGACCTTAGTACTGCGAGACGTAGACGGGTTCTCCTTGGTGACGTCTTCCACATTTCAGTTAAGTATTAAGTGGGTCGTGCTCAGTTTGGTTATTCGGATACGTTTGTTTTGGATTCGTAGATTATCATTGGTTGCTTTTGTTAAGATAATCTTTGTTTTTGGTATTGGTTCATTTTGGTAGGCCTAAGTTCTCTGCGCATTTTGGTTGGAATTTGTCTTTGTAGTCATGACTAAAGGTAACAATTGTTTCTTGTCCTTATTACGTTGCAACGGGGATTCACGGTTGGAGGATTCGTGTTCGGTTCCTCCGATTGGGACTCCTACATATGAGCTCTACTGTAAACATGGTGTGGGTCCTATTACGTATAATGAAGTATGGGTCCGTTATACCAAAAAGGATGGTGTCCTTAGTTGGCCACCGCATGGTAGCTTCGAAAGTGAAATCCTAGACAATCTGGAAATGAAGTTGTTTAAGAGAAAAGCCCGGCCGGCAATGTTTGATTCTTTTCGCGTATGGCGTAAAGAAGCCAAACAGAGAGAAATTAGGAAAACAAAGAAAGAACAGAAAGAAAAAGGGTTGACCTTAATGGAGTCTGCTAGGCAGCTGCATGTCAACGAGACCGAATAAGCAATAGAGATGGCGAATAGAAAATATAATTTGGCGATTGATAAATGCTACCCTGTGCTGCCATCTTGTCCTGCTAAGCCGATAGAGGACCTTGAAAAGGATCCTCTGTTGTCTTACCTGTTGAGTTCACCTCCACCGTATGCACAGGGTATTACAGCACCACAGTTACCACCTGTTGTACAGCCAGCTGCTGGTCAGCCTGGAATAGGTGCTCCACTTCCTTTGAATCCAGCTCCCGTCTTTCCCGTGATCAAGGATCCCACGGCACCCCCTCTTCCTGGGTCGCCTATTCCGCCTTTGCCTGTCGTTTCGCAAACTGCTTTACCTACTACTCCCACCCTTACCATTTCATCTGCTCCAGTTGCCCTGTCCTCAAGCCCTGCCATTCTGACTCCGCTTTCCGTTCGTCGGAAAATAACCGACTCTGTAACTAATATCTTAACTCCTCTCTACAGGTCTTTAATTGGGACCCCCGTTTCTGACTCTATACAGAGACGTAGCCAGCTTCCTGGTCCCGAGGAACGAGACACGTTAGATTCGACAGCTCTTAGGTGGATGTCGAAAGCTGCGAAGTATGATGTACGAAGGGTGTTAGACACCTTTATGCAATGGAACGAACCAACTCAACGTTATGTTTTTGACGTGATGTGTTCTCTTGTGCGTGAAGAATGGGAAGATGATGACTTAGATACAGTCCCCTCTGATTTAATAAATATTCAGCAGAAATTCGCCGCAGGAATGGTGATAGGTTCAGAAGTAGGGAAAGCGATAGAATTGATTTTAGCATGTAGGGATGATTCTCCTCTTCGAATGCCAAGGGACCATTATGGTTCACCGATAACTAGAAAAAGACGAGGTCAGTATCCGATGAGGGAAGTTCCGCCCATATGGCGCGAAGCAGTTGCCGCTGATGGGGCTAATAATATTGTAGCTGCTCCAGCGCAATTCCAGAGAGTGTGGATACACATCCCTTGGAAGCGAGCTGAAGTACTAGCGGTAAAACAAGCATTGCCAGACCCGCGTAAAAATCCTGCTGGTTATTATAAAGAGTTAACGCAAACAGTCCAAGCGTGTATCATGAATTTGGCAGACATTGAAATGCTATTTGGTAATGTAGTGCCACAGCCTATATGGGCCAAGATTCGGCAAGAGAACCACCCAGTCGCCTTAGGAGGTGATTGGCCAGCTATCGTAGCGGCAGACGCACAGCAGGTTGGCGGAGCTAAACCTGAACCTCTGATTGCTGACTTACCTGGCAGAATAATTAATCTGATGAAAACGCTGATGCCAGCGTTACGAGTAAATTGGGATAAACTATCAGCATGCAAGCAAAAGAAGGACGAAAGCGTCTCTGACTTCTTCACTATATTTGGAGAGACCTTCGTAGACCACAGTGGGCAAGATATGAGTACCGAGGGAGGTCAGAGGTTGTTTGTCGATAAGTTCGTGTTTAATTTACTACCTGAGCTTAGTAATAAGTTAAAGGATTCAGAAAGTGCATGGGCAGTGTCGACGACAGCACAGATACTTGCAACTGCTCAGTATTATGAGAATAGAGAGAAGAAGAGAAAGAAAAGTCAGAAAAGAAAACAAAAGATTTAAAGACTAAAGTGCTATTGCAGCAGGCATATCCGCCTCGCTCGAATCAGTTAGATTCACAGCAGCGACCCCAGTTTCAGCAACAGTCACAATTCCAACAAGGGATGTCCCAAAGATTTAATTATGGATTTCATCAACAACAGTTAGCATGGAATCAGTGTGCTTATTGTAAAAAAGAGGGTCAGTATAAGAACGAGTGTCCAGTACTGCACGCACAGACCAGTGGCGTCCCAGCTCAGAGAGGTAGTGTTGGGTCTATGCAAGCTCCTAGAGGTAGAGGACGTGGTACTATAATACCACAGGCCGATCGGCCATCAAATTGTTTCGATCAGCGAAACGTACAACCTGCACAGCCAAGTAGATCTTCACAGTATCATGTTGAGGATTACCACGATCATAATGAAGAAATTCAGAGAAGCGAGTACTAGGATAGCCACAGGCAGAGAGAGGGAGTAGTATCAGTTCCAGTTGATCAGAGTGGACCTTATGTCTCAGTAGTTACATCAGGCGTGATCGAACCGTTTCTGTTGGATACTGGTGCGGCAAAAAGTTCAATCATGCGTGCGAAACTCCCTGGCGCACCTTTGTCCGGCTTAACGAACACTTCAGTAGGTTTCTCAGGCGCCCCTGTTCACAATCCTGTGTCTAGTCCTTTATCAATCTCTGTTGGGCCATGCGAGCTAGAAGCACCCCTCATCCTAACAACCGGTTTTAATGAGAATCTGCTTGGTTTAGACCTGTTAAAACGCCTGCATGCGACGTTGTACTGTTCTCCTTCGGGAGTACAGCTCACATTAGGTAAAGGAGTCATCTCTCCGATGTACATGTCGATGGATAAGCTCCCACCGGAGCTGCGTTCTCTCCCTGATACTCTTTGGGCAACTGGTCCTAATGATGTAGGCCTCTTGGAAATTCCCCCGTATGTGGCAAGTATAAAAGCGAATGTTAAATTCTCACGAATCCCACAGTATCGGATTTCGAATGAAGGTGAACAAGCACTCTTACTGATCGTGAAAGACTTAATACAGAAAGATGTGATAGAGGAAACGAGAGGCAATGTCTGCAATAGTCCTGTACTGCCGATTTTGAAACGTACTGACCCTTCCAAACCTCCAATCTACAGATTTGTGATCGACCTCAGAGAGGTGAATAAAATTGTGATTCCGCAGTTCCCAGTGGTACCAGATATCACTGCATTATTGACGTTGATTCCTGCATCGGCATCATGGTTTACGTTGATTGATTTGAAAAATGCATTTTTCAGCATTCCGATAGCAGAGGAAAGTAGAGACATTTTTGGTTTCTCCCTAGGAGGTCGCAGTTTCAGATTCAAGCGCGCTCCACAAGGGTATTGTGAGAGCCCTTCGATTTACAGCCAAGCATTGAAGAGTCAATTAGATGCTCTCGTACTTCCTCCTGGTGTTGCTCTGATCCAATATGTAGATGATCTTTTACTAGCTGCTGATGACAAGGAAACTTGCAAAATAGCTACAATTTCTTTATTACGACATTTGTCAGACTTACATCACAAGGTGTCACCTTCAAAACTGCAATATTGTTGCCAAGAAGTGACCTACTTAGGTCATCTTTTGTCAAAGGAGGGAAGAAGGTTGACCCCAGAGAGAATCAAAGCAATTTCGCAGATGACTGTACCAAGCACACAGAGAGAAGTGTGTGCGTTTTTGGGTATTACGTCATACTGTAGGCAATGGATCCCAAATTTTTCTCTCATGGCAAAACCATTGGTAGCCCTGACTGGAAAAGGTGTTCCGAGCCCTTTGCCATGGTCTGATGAATGTCAACAGAGCTTCTCCGACTTACGTGATGCGCTGTGTTCAGCTCCTGTGTTGGGTACTCCTGACTACAGTAAGCCGTTTACACTATATGTCCATGAAAGGGAAGGTTGTGCATTAAGCGTATTAACACAACAATTTGGCGACAAACAGCGGCCTTGTGCGTATTTTTCATCCACATTAGATCCGGTAGCCAGAGCATTGCCAAGTTGTTTGAGAGCCACGGCAGCAGCCGCAGTGTCTATCCGACAGTCTGCTGGACTAGTCATGAACAACATGTTAGTAGTCATGGTTCCACATGCTGTGGATACACTCATGAATCGAACGAAAACTCAGCACCTCACTAGTGCCAGACTATCAGGCTATGAGCTGACACTATTGGCAAGTCACATTCAGATCAAGCGATGCAACATATTGAACCCAGCAACGTTGCTGCAGACTACTGAGGAGTCGAGTAATTCAGAGCCCCATGATTGTTGTTTCAGAACTGAGGAAGAAACAAAAGGTCGGATTGATTCAAAAGACACTCCATTACTAGATCCAGACGGCATTTTGTATGTCGATGGGTCCTGCTTTAAATTACAGAATGGTGATGTGACGGCCGCGTATGCAGTTACGACTTTGAGTACGATTGTGGAGACCGCAAGAGTGAGTCAGAATTCTGCCCAGGCTGCAGAATTAATTGCATTGACAAGAGCGTGTGTTTTAGCTGAGGGAAAGAGAGTGAATGTGTTTACTGATAGCCAATACGCCTTTGGCGTTGCACATAGCTTTGGACGTCTCTGGAAAGAAAGAGGTTTTCTCACTTCCCATGGAACTAAGATCCAACATGGACAGTTAGTCAGTGATCTATTAGAATCCCTGACCCTACCGAATGAAGTTGCGATTGTGAAATGCAGCGCACATCGAAAGATTACGGATGATGTTGGCCGTGGGAATGCGTTTGCTGATGAGGTCGCTAAAGAAACGGCCAAGAACATGATGAGCCGAATGTACGTTGCAACGTCTGCAAGATAGATTGCAGAATCAGGAATGTGTGAGAATACGATTGACAGTGTGAAGACAATCCAGAATGAAGCAACTGAAAATGAGAAGAATACATGAAGGGAGAAAACGGGTAAATTGGATTCGAGTGGATGTTGGATTGATCTGTCTGAACAGCAGTGTTGGATGTTACCTGATGCGTATGTGCTTGCGGTAGTCACGATGGCGCATGGAGCGGCGCACATCAGTTCGAAAGGGATCTGTAAAATGTTAGCTCCAGTATGGAAAAACGATGGAATTACTAAGTGTGCGGAAAGAGTGGTGAAAAATTGCATGGTATGCCTGATGCATAATCCTGGCAAAGGAACCCCAACCCCAACTGGTCATTTTGCTCCCCCTTCTTGTCCCTTTGAAGTGATTCAATTGGATTATATCCATATGGACAGGTGTAATAATCTTAAATATGTCCTGGTGGTAGTCTGTGCCTTTTCAAGATGGGTAGAGGCATACCCATTAAAGGATAACACTGCTATGTCTACTGCCAAAATCCTCCTCAAAGAGTACTTCCCTAGGTATGGTATGCCACGGATTGTTTGGTCAGACAACGGAAGTGAGTTTGTAGGGAAAGTTATGAAGAGTGTGTGTACAGGTCTGGGAATTGTACAGAAATTCCACAGTGCGAATCATCCACAGTCAGCAGGTTTGGTGGAAGGGTACAATGGCACCCTGAAGCTGAAACTTGCGAAAATTCAAGCTTCCACTGGTCTCTCTTGGCCAGACGCACTGCCTTTAGCTTTACTGTCCACCAGAGCGACTGTACACTCTCGAGTAGGGCTTAGCCCATATGAGATTGTGTTCGGTCGTCCTGCTAATGTTTGGGGAGTCCCTAGGCCAAAGGAATTCACACAGATTGAATACCCAATGTTGATTGATTACCTTCATGATCTGACTGCTAAATTGAGCCTTATTCGTCAACAGGTATTTGAATCCTTGCCTAAACTGCCGGAGAGTCCAGGCCACACGTTGAAACCAGGCGACCAAGTGGTGGTTCGGAACTTTGAACGTACTCGGAACCTCCAGCCAAGATTCGTGGGTCCGTTTCAGGTCCTCCTCACAACAAGAACTGCAGTATGCCTAGCTGGAAGGAAAAATTGGGTGCACGCCAGCCATACGAAGCGTGTCCCTCTCCCACTCCCCTACGACAACTGGGTTAGACAGGGATTTGGTGTATCCGAGACAGAACCTGTTCCTAGGCACATCCCTTTCAGTGATGCAGAGTACCTAACGGACCACCCACAAACGGAAACACAGAACTTTGACACTTCAGCGGGAACCGCTCCTTTGAATCCTGAACAAAGTGAACATTTGTCACCAGTGGAGTCGAACATTTCTGGACCTGTAGACCAGCTATTTCAAGACCAGACGAGACCTGGAAAGTACAGATATAATCTACGTTCTCATGTTTTGAACTAATGACATTACATAATTACCTTTCCGTTTGAAAACTGTATTGAGCTTGTTGTATCCCGTACAGTCAGGAAGTTTGCTTTTTATTTTTTTAGCTTTTGCTATCCTCTTACCTTGCCGTCTGGGTTACCGTAGGGTCGTAACGTGTGCTTTGTTTTAATTTGCAGGGAATCAGACACTAGGTCGGTTTCTTCTGTTTGTCTTGGGAACTCCCAAGATAAACAGAGGCAAGTTTTTAACAGGTACAAACCATCCGTTGCGAACGGTTGTAGAAGATGGAGCTTCCTGAATTACGACGGGTTAATGTCATAAATGTGCACAAGACAAAATTATATGACATATTGTATAGCAAATGTTTCCTAATGCAATGTGCCTTGACACTTCTGATTGTTTTAATAACTCTGGTAGGCGGAATTATTTTTGGTATTCAATTGATCTTTGCACCTGTTACGTCTACAGTATCTCCCCATATTTCTGTTTCCCCGACTATTGGTTCTATTCATTCTTTTCATCCTTTTCCTGCACACGAGCAAGCCCGACGCTCTGAGTTTATAAATAACACTTTCATTCAGCTCTTGCACCAACATCAACTAGTGGTGAACACAACGAACTGTTGGGTATGTGGCTTAATACCACACACCATGGATAAAGGCATTCCATACCTAGTTTTGCCCTTTAGTTATAATGGATCATTCTGGGCATTTCAGACCATGTTCGCCTATGCTCTAGAGACCTACCCTCCACGTCCCCCGCGTTCCACTAGACATAACTCCGCTAACAGAGCCCTGGTAAAGGGAATTACTGACATGGTTAGAGACGTCAATGACACTCCGTTTATTCCCAGGGATGAGTTGCGAGTTTACATGGGGTGGAACATTACAGAATATGGCATTACTCTGGGTGAGAACAAACGCAAAAGCTCGACTCCGATCTGGGTCGTACCTCACCAAGGTCAAGTCTGCTTGCAAGGAAATGGGAGGAATCCGAAAGCTCGACTAGGGAAGAGTGACTGTATTGAAACATACGTGTTCCCGTCACAATCTTCCCCTGCATTTTTAGCCGCTAAGGGTACCTATTTTGTTTGTCAAGACAGAGCATATACATGGCTGCCCGCTGACTTCTCAGGCTCATGTTATATCGCTCAACTGTTACCTCCAACATACACTGCTGCACCGGACTATCACAAAACGAGAGTTGTGAGAGGTGTATTCAGTAAAGAAGATACTGCTGGCCAAGAAGCAGGAGACTTTTTCAAAGGTTACCTCCCGTTCTGGGGGCCTATGGTCAACAGTAGAAACCTGCGTCAACTAACACGAGTAGTTGAATCCACCATTACCGAAACTGCAGGTGCCCTTAGTAACCTAACGGCTGAGCTTCAAGCGCATCGTCTCATGACGTTGCAGAACCGTATGGTCCTTGACGTGTTACTTGCAGATCGAGGTGGGGTATGCAAGATGATCCAATCAAGTTGCTGCGTTTTTATCCCAGATAATGCGCCAACAGTATACAAGGCCATCTTTAAGTTGCACAAAATCTCTGACTCCATTCACGTAGAGGAAGGTGACTGGTCACTAATGGGATGGTTCTGGAATCTGTTTTCTGCGTGGGGATGGAAGGTTCTAATGGTCATTGGTGTTGCGTTAGTATTTTTATTTTCGTGCTGTCTCATTATTCAATATGGCCCTGCCTTATGTAGCGTTTGTGTTTCATCATGCGTAAGAAGACCACCTGTTTTCAGAGATGCACCACGAGATAGAGTAATGCTACAACAACATATCAGTGACCTAATGAACATAGAAATGGACTCTGACATAGAGTAAGCTATTGCCTATGTGAGGGCAAAAGGACGGTCTGAGGTTCCGTAGCGATCTGAACCCGAGTATTCGGTATCATAGTACTGACACGATTTTGGTACCAATGAACCACAAATGATCCATTATATACATGACAGTATTTTCGCTACGCAACGAGCTTGAATTCACTGAAGAATAGGGCAATCTGTCGTCAATTCATGGCATCCATTTTGGATACAGCGTCCATTTTGTTTCTTGCCCTCACATAGTCAATGAACGGACAATGACCCCGGCAGGATCACCTTGTTAAGGAAACGTAAGCTCGAGTCCCGAGAAAGGCTGACGCAACATGACTAGGCAGAATCAAGCTGCCTCCCTTGCCTGAGGCCTATCCTGCTACACTGGTTCTCGTGTTCATTGTCCTGACCGAGAGGCCAAAGACGATAGCCCTGCCCGTTTATGATCCATAAACACCTCTTATCCTGTTTCTCAATCCTTGCACCTGGCTCTGCTCCTCTCCTTCTGGGCTTTTACAATGGGGAGGTTACGATTTTTATGATGGGGAGGATCAAGTAGAGAATGAAGAACTGACAAGAGAGTTTGATCGAATACCGAAAACCTACAACTAATCATTGTTTGATATTTATTTATTGTCTGTTTGGGATACCGGGTTGGGCATGAGAAATATTCGTGCAATGTTGCCCCAAGACATTTTTCTTGTATTTAAGAAGCGACCCACTTAATGCAATTTGAACAGTCTCGTAGATTCTGCCTTTGTGTGGTTCCTATGATTTCTGTGTCCCTGCAGTAAATAAACCTTGGTCTTTGACGCCACCATCGAGAAGCCCGTGTCTCTGTTTATTTGTGCACCGGGACAGGGGGAACTCAGGGGTCTTCGGGTGTTGTTTCCCTGACACCTCTGGACTCTTAAAAGTCCAGAACCTCAAGCTAATCATTATTTTACACTCTGTTCATAAATCTGCTGGTACTATTATGTCAAAAAGACTATTTAAATCAATCCATAAAACTTTTGATAACTTTACAAACCTATCTACCTGCCTATACCACTCGCCTGGCTTTTCGCACAATCGAAGAATATCATTGGTAAATGACAAAATATCTTGTCTAGTCCAAGGGAGCTATTTAATTAAAAGAACGTAATATTGGTTACTGTGCTAATGCATTGTGCTTAAATCTATCTTTTCGAATTTTGATTGTCTGTACATTTTATGATGTATGATTTTAATAATGTTTTTAAAAAAATTATGATTGTGTGTACTGCTTTTATGAGAATTTCTTGAATAAAGCTTCTTGAATTGAATTGACAAAATATCTTGTCTAGTCCAGGGGACATGTACATTTCCTCCGCCTGGAATTTCTCTCATGGGACATTCTGTTACTACCTTTTCCTTTTCTCTCACTGGGAAAGCTGCAAACGTTTTGTCTGAGACATCATCTCGTTTTCGAAACCACTTACTTTTCCATTTATCTACATCTCCGCATTTTCTTAATAAAATATTATGTCTTTAATCGGAGTTGTTCGTCCTGCGGTGTTCAGATTCTCAATATCTTTTTCAGAAACATCTACTCGGTATGGTTTTTGTAAAGCCTTTACTCTTTCAAAGTCTATACCCATTTCTTTTGCCACTTCTTCTAGTCTTTCGTGTAGATTCCTTGCTCTCCAAGTTATGCTTTTACATAAAAATAATAATTCTTCATCCTGATAGGCTTTTAACTTCTCCGTGGGGAAAGTCCCTACTATTAATTCTTCCAAAACAATCTTCAGCTTGGCCACATCTATAGATTGGGATTCTGTATCTTTCCGCTGTAAACTCCTCAACCATTCACTTAATTCTTCTGAAGTAGGTCCTACGGGATTTTTCTCACTACTTGGGGGCCGATACCGATTCCGGCCGGAAAATGAACCGACCGACACGGACCCGGAACGAATACCGACCGACCCGGACCGGCACCGTACTACCCGTGCAGTATGATGCAACGCGAGGGAATTAGAACTGAGACGTACGGAATACAAGCCGTACGACCGAGCCGGAGGGAAAATAGTGATCCGGCCGGAAAACCGACGTGATTTTCACCGACCGACACGAACCTGGAATAAAACCCACCGACCCGTACCCACGATATACGATTAGCGCAGTACGATACAATTCGTGTAAAACCAGACCGACTCGCACAGAAACTAAGCCGCACGACCGACACGCACAGACAAACCGGCACACAAGCAGTAGAGACCGCCACGAACGACGTGTGCCAAACACAGAAGACAGGCAGCGTGAACGAGGCGGAGAAGGCCGCACGAGACAACAGCAGTGTTTGTTTCCGTCACATGAACGTCTCCTTCATGCCTACAAAACACAAAGGAAAAAACACGAAAAAAGGACCAAACAAGCAATGACTAAGCCAATAAATACCCCAAAAAATGTATTGGACAAAGACACACCCACAACTCCAACTATATAAAGGGCTACAATTACTACCATCATCCCTTGCAAACAGGAGACACAGCCAGCAGCAAACACCAGTACACAGCAACCACAGACACACTCACAGCTCACCCATCACACAACTCATACACCATCAGCACCTCATACAAAAGCACACCCACATACACACAGCAAAACCAACACCAACCCAACATCACTTGCACCCTCACACACACATCCCCCCCCACCACCACCCATCACCATGCCTCCAAAGAAGAATCCAAAGTTCACAGATAGTGAGTTAGAAGTGCTGGTAGACAAGATCATCAGAGTAGAGCCACATTTGCTTGGTACATTGGCTCAAAGGACCCCCATCTCACAGAAAACCAAGATGTGGGCGAGGATTGTGGACAAGGTGAACGCACAAGCACCAACGTTGCGCACAAAGGACGATATCCAGAACCGGTGGTATGACGTGCGCAGGAGGGTCAAGAAACTCATCGAGAAAGATCACGCCTTGAGTCAGCGCACCGGCGGTGGCCCTCCTGCCAAACCATCCAACTTCAGGACCTGGGAGGAGAAGGTGCGGGACATCCTACCACCAGAGAGCGCCATGGCCTAACAGACATCCCAGAGCCTGGTGAGTACACAAACAACATACCCAAGATTGTGTGGCAAGGGGGCAGTGAAATCATGCACTGCAAGCAAAGCTACAGTAACCAATAGATAATCAACTCAAGATGTGTATGCCATTCACACAAACACAATACCTGCCATATCATAGTGACTGGGGACTGTGTCATGACATGCACCAACCTACAAACAAATAGAGCAAGCCAGTGGCACTAAGCCAAATACACCCAGCCATACAGTTTGCCACCACAAACACACCACCTCACAGTGCAGCTGACGGTCAGGAAGGAATAGTGGAGATGCAGGTGAAGTCAGTGTAGACAAAAGCATGATGGGGCCTGAAGTCACAGATAATGCACACCCTCCTGATAGCCCATCAAGACCCCTCTGAAACATGTCCACATCACAGGGAGTGGAAAATGACTGACAAGATGGCTGACACTGGGTCCTGCTGTGGGGAGCACAAGGCCCTGCTAGGGCTTGTGTGCAAATCAGAAGCAGGACACAACTGACTGACATCCTGAAAGACAAGGATGTCACGCCCTACAATGGAAGCACGTTTCATGATGGGAAGGAGGGCTGACAGCCCTGACCATACTACTCAGCATGGGGAGACACCCCCCCAACCCAAACTCCAAACAACTCACCAGGTACAATGCATTGACACACACCTCATTGAAATATCAGCAAAATATACCCCGTACTGGGTGCTGCTGTGTGAAGCACAGGGGCTCACTTGGGACTTGTAGCCAAACAAACACCAGGATTTCACAGTCAGCCATCTTGCCATTGATGTCACACCCCCTCACAGGGAAGCAGAGTCAAGAGGGAGGAAGCATGGGCATGCTGGGAAGGGGGGTGTAGCCAAGAGTATGAAGGGACCCGCAGTAACAGAAAACTGACACCCACCCACATGGCCCTGCAAGATCAACCTGAACCATACTCTCCTCACAGGGAGTGGGAAGGGACTGACAAGATGTCTGACACTGGGCTCTGTTGTGGGGAGCACAAGGCCATGCTGGGACTGGTAGCCAAACAAACACCAGGATTTCACAGTCAGCCATCTTGCCATTGATATCACACCCCCTCACAGGGAAGCAGAGTCAAGAGGGAGGAAGCATGGGCATGCTGGGAAGGGGGGTGTAGCCAAGAGTATGATGGGACTCGCAGTCACAGACAACCGACACCCACCCACATGGCCCTGCAAGATCAACCTGAACCATACTCGCCTCACAGGGAGTGGGAAGGGACTGACAAGATGTCTGACACTGGGCTCTGTTGTGGGGAGCACAAGGCCATGCTGGGAAATGGCCAACAACAAGATCGAACTCTCTCTGTGACAAGCTGGGAAAAAGCAGTGTACAGGCAGGCATCTGTATGAAAAGTAGAAAATGTCATGTTTGTGAACCAACGAAGCATGTAGAAACATAAATGACATTGTGTGTCTCTTCCAAACACAGGTCATGCTGGGCACCCAGCACCAAATGACGAGGATACCCAGTCCCAGACTGTGGTGGACACTGAGCTCTCTGGTCTGACTCTCTCATTGTCCTCTTCGGATGACGACGACCAACCTGGCCCCTCCGGTGTGAGCCATCATGCAGCACCAGCAGCAACAACATCTGCCCCCCCTGTACCCACACCTCCAGCATCTAGACACCGGCAGGGCCCCCCCGCAAACACGGACAGACCAAGGACAATCAACACCCACAGCACAGGGACACAGGACCCCCAGGAAGTTACAGCCAACACCACCAGCAACACTACCCAAGGGTCAGTGTCACCTGTGCGTTCCCCCGCTGGTCCTGCCCATGTGGAGAGGGGTGCTGGGAGGGGTGGGAAGCACAGGGCACACCTTGCAGAGGGGTCTGGACTACATGATGACCCCCAACTGGCACACATCTTAGATGCGTACCAGGATAGCACCGGAGGATTTGGCCAGGTAGTGGGGATCCTCAAGGACATGCAACACGAGCAGGTCGCCCACCATGCCCGCATAGAGGCCAGGTGGGATGACATCACTGCGGTGCATCGGAACATACTACAATACCTCTGCCAGATCAACACCAACCTGTCCACACCCCCCGTGTGCCCACAACATCTGTCGCAACACCATCTGCCAGCGCCACAGGGAGGGAGGAGGACTCTGGTGGAGAGACCCCTGCACCGCAGAGGCCTGCTCATGAGGATCCCCCCTCCGGAAGAAGAGGGGTTGTCCAAAGAAGGACATGTGAGAGGCAGATGTCCCAACACATCCCCCAGGGCCTCCAAACCTGTTCTGGACAATGTTCTTTGCGCGCAACCCGTTCACCTTGTCTAATCGCACACAACTTGCCCACATTACATGGAGGGTTCATGTTGGGCCAATGTAGCAGACGACTGTGGACTTTACTCTGGACATTTCATCTACCAGCACTTCCAACTCCAATGTGAACTTTGGATTCCCAAACCACTGTACAGCACCCACCATCCTGTGCACTTTACTCACATATGTTTGTAAATAAACTCACCAGTACACCATACTTGCCTCTGTTGTGATTCCAACTTGTCATGTTCAGGGCGAAGTCGATCTGCTACACAAGACAGTGCGTGCCAAATACTGAAACAATGTGACCAACGTAAGGTCAGTCATGGGGATGTGACACATGTGAGGAAGACACACCACTATGGCAACAGAAAACATACTCACCATGGCCATGTTACTCATCACACACAATGATGTTGACCTGAAACACATTGGCATGCACAGACACAACACCAAGCACAGTCAGTGGTAACAAGTCCACAGGTGAGGTAAGCAGATGTCACTTAGATGTGGGAAGATAGACAACGCACATAACAAAGCGTAGCACAGGTTCATTACACATCAGCAACACGTTTATTCCACACTAGTTGCACGGTAATTCTACGCAACAGTGGACACACGCTCACAATGTGTTGGAGAATGGAAGTCCAGGGATGTGTGGTACATCAGTTTATGGGAATTGTCAACTTCCACACTGGTGTTGGCTTCTGGGTGTTGGGGGTCAGTGTTGACCACACAACAGGCAAAGGACCCTGCGAATGACAGACAAGATATAGTCAAAAGCACAGACGAACAGGAGAGAAATGCAATACACATGCACCAAACATGTTGCAAAACACCTACACAAACACTAGTTAGCAGTACTACCCTATTGTGGAGTAAACACCACCTGAATGGACACATCACAGCACGCATCCAGTCAAGTGGCACACAGACACACTCAGACAGCAACAGAGCTGGCTCAAAACATTCCAGGCTACCTCCATACATTCACATAACAACCCTGGAAACTCACATTCAGGTGAAGAAGTTGTTGATGAGCTGGGAGCGGACGTCTCCATCATCTTCATCATCACTGGCATCTTGGCCCAGGTCGGGATCTTCCACAGGTGCCGGACGTTGGTCGTCGTCATCGTCATCCTGGATGAGAGGCACTACCTTCCGCACCGCCATGTTGTGTAGCATGCAGCAGACCAGTATTATTTTGCACACCTTTGCAGGCTCATATGGGAGGGCCCCTCCGGTCTTGTCCAGGCACCGAAAGCGGCTTTTCAGGAGGCCGAATGTCCACTCAATCACCCTCCCGCTCCGACCATGTGCCTCATTGTAGCGCAGCTCGGCTGGTGTCACAGGGTTCCTGAGGGGTGTCAGCAACCACGGCATGTTGGGGTATCCAGAGTCACCTACACTCACAAAAATGAACAAGTAGCTGAGTTTTGTAGGAGGGCGGAATACAACACTGACAAACACACACAATGAGAAGCAGTCAGTACACACCGACAAGCCAGGCATGCTGAGCTGGCATCTGTGACATCAGCGTTGCAATGTGACTACTCCTCATAATGTAGGCATCGTGCGCCGAACCAGGGAACCGTGCACACACATGTGTGATCAACATGTCAGCAAGGATTGTATGACATAATTTCGAAAGACAAAATTTCGACCTACAAAAATATCGCAACAAAAATATCGTGGTCAAGAATATCGACATCCTATCTACAACATTGTAAGTACAAAAATATCGATAATTTAATATCGATATCAAAAATATCGTAATTCAAAAATATCGGTTTTTTTTTAGTTTAAAAATATATGTAAAATAAACCAAATAATACTTATAAATCAAACAAACATAATTAAATATATTGTATAATACGTAAAATTTATAATAAATATATATAATTAAATGAAACTTTAATTAAACATATATATAATATATAATATATACACTTACTTAATAATTACTTTTAATAATAATTTCTGTAACATATAAAGTATTAAATATTTATTTAAATTACCAATACATCTATACACATAAAACAATAACATTAATAAATATTAAATAATTACATATAGCAAATAATAATCAATAATTTTAATTTGAATACTGTTTATTATTAATTATATATTACAATAGCTAAAATATTACAAAACATATTTAATATCAGACACAATAAAACTACTAGTCCAACTTCAACAAAAACAACAGTAAGGAAAATGTTGGATAGCGTAAGGGGTAAAAATATCTATTCCAACTCCCGAGAGTGCAACAGTAGGGAAAACATTGGATAGCGTAGGAGTAAAAATTACTATTCCAACTCCAAAGAGTGCAACAGTAGGGAAAGCGTTGGATAGCGTAGGGGTAAAAATTACTATTCCAACTCCAGAGAGTGCAATAGTAGGGAAAGTGTTGGATAGCGTAATGGTAAAAATTACTATTCCCACTCCAGAGAGTGCAATAGTAGGGAAAGTGTTGGATAGCGTAATGGTAAAAATTACTATTCCAACTCCAGAGAGTGCAATAGTAGGGAAAGTGTTGGATAGCATAAGCGTAAAATTTACTATTCCCACTCCAGAGAGTGCAATAGTAGGGAAAGTGTTGGATAGCGTAAGGGTAACATTTACTATTCCCACTCCAGAGAGTGCAACAGTATAGAAAACGTTGGATAGCGTAGGGGTAAAAATAACTATTCCAACTCCAAAGAGTGCAACAGTAGGGAAAACATTGGATAGCGTAGGGGTAAAAATTACTATTCCAACTCCAGAGAGTGCAATAGTAGGGAAAGTGTTGGATAGCGTAAGGGTAAAATTTACTATTCCCACTCCAGAGAATGCAATAGTAGGGAAAGTGTTGGATAGCGTAAGGGTAAAAATTACTATTCCAACTCCAGAGAGTGCAATAGTAGGGAAAGTGTTGGATAGCGTAAGGGTAAAATTCACTATTCCCACTCCAGACAGTGCAACAGTAGAGAAAAGGTTGGATAGCGTAGGGGTAAAAATTACTATTCCAACTCAAAAGAGTGCAACAGTAGGGAAAGCGCTGGATAGCGTAGGGGTACAAATTACTATTCCAACTCCAGAGAGTGCAACAGTAGGGAAAGCGCTGGATAGCGTAGGGGTAAAAATTACTATTCCCACTCCAGAGAGTGCAACAGTATAGAAAACGTTGGATAGCGTAGGGGTAAAAATAACTATTCCAACTCCAAAGAGTGCAACAGTAGGGAAAACATTGGATAGCGTAGGGGTAAAAATTACTATTCCAACTCCAGAGAGTGCAATAGTAGGGAAAGTGTTGGATAGCGTAAGGGTAAAATTTACTATTCCCACTCCAGAGAATGCAATAGTAGGGAAAGTGTTGGATAGCGTAAGGGTAAAAATTACTATTCCAACTCCAGAGAGTGCAATAGTAGGGAAAGTGTTGGATAGGGTAAGGGTAAAATTCACTATTCCCACTCCAGACAGTGCAACAGTAGAGAAAAGGTTGGATAGCGTAGGGGTAAAAATTACTATTCCAACTCCAAAGAGTGCAACAGTAGGGAAAGCGCTGGATAGCGTAGGGGTAAAAATTACTATTCAAACTCCTGAGAGTGCAACAGTAGGGAAAGCGCTGGATAGCGTAGGGGTAAAAATTACTATTCCCACTCCAGATAGTAAAACAGTTGGGAAAGCACTAGATAGCATAGTGATTCTATTAACATTATAACCAAATCAATAATTTCTTATAAAAAAATTGCATGTTAACAATGTTTTAAAAAAAAACAATATTATTAAATACCATTTATGTAAAATAAATAATTAAATAAATAAATGTAAATTACATCCCACACTATTCCCCCTTTAACACACAACACACTACACATAAAAATTAACATAATTAATTTAATTATGAATTAATCACTTAATAAAATTAAATCACCAATTAATTACTAATTAACAATTAATTAATTAACTATAACAATAAATAAATATTATTAATAAACTAATTATAATTTATATAATTAACCAAATAATAAAGTAATTTTACAATTAATAATTAATTAAAAATTAATTAATCTATTAATCAAATTAATTACCAATTATTAATTGATTACCAATTAATTAATCATAAATACCAATGAAACAATACATATTAATTCATTAATTATAATTACATTACTTCCCACCCTATTCCCCTATAAACCCACAACCCACTACACATTAAAATTCACATAATTAATTTAATTATCAATTATTCACTTAATAAAATTAAATCACCAATTAATTACTAATTAACAATTAATTAATTAACAATAAATAAATATTAATAATAAAATAATTATAATGTATATAATTAACCAATTAATAAAATAATTGAACAATTAATAATTAATTAACAATTAATTAATCAATTAATTACCAATTATTAATTAATTACCAATTAATTATTCATAAATACCAATTAAACAATACATATTAATTCATTAATTATAATTAAATTACTTCCCACCCTATTCCCCTATAAACCCACAACCCGCTCTGATACTAAAACGCTAAATTAAATGTAAAATAATTATAAATCTCTAAACATTTATTTTTAAATGTATTAAAATACATTACAATAATCTTTAACATACAAATAAAATACATATTAAATGACATTACACTAAATAAATATCGATATTATTGACATCGAAATTTTTACTTACGATATTACTTACATCGATATTGATTACTTCGATATTATTAACTTCGATATTACTTACCTTGGGATCGATATTCTGTCCATCGATATTCTTGACTTCGATATTCTGTACCTACGATATTAAAAACACGATATTATTGTAGGTCGAAATTTAAAAGTCGATATTTTGGCTAAACACCGTCAGCAAGACAGACCACCAGAGCATTGATCGAATAGCAGTGCTTCCTGTTCCGGTATGCCTGCTCATGTGCCTGTGGTGGTATCAGGGCAACATGTGTCCCGTCAATGGATCCAATGACGTTTGGCATCCTCCCCAGTGTATAAAAGGCATCCTTAATTTCAGGGAGTTCATCTTGGCTCGGGAACTTGATATACAGGTCGAGGAATTGCAACATCCCCTCCAAGACATCGCGTAGCACCCGACTAAACATTGTTTGCGACATACCACCAGCAGTAGCCACAGTGTACTGGAAGGTACCGGTAGCAAAGAAGTGCAGGGCTGCCATCACCTTCACCTCCGGGGTCAGTGCTGCAGGGTATGTCTGGCCAGGTAGCAGATGTGGCGCCAACTGCTCTGCCAACTCCTCAATCAGTGGCCTGGTGAAGCGATACCGTCTGATGCTGTCGCGTTCCTGCATGGTTGCAAGGTCTGGGAACGGCCGATGGACAGCTGGTGTCCTGCAGTACAGAGATGCACAAAGGAAGATTGTCAGTACATCCACCCATGTGGCCATGACCACGATCACTATCACATCCTAGTTCATGACATTACACAATGTACTGAGGTGTGTGCTGTTGGGCATGGACACATATGTCACCTACAAGACCACCACCTCACATCTCAATTCCACATGTCCACATGAGTGCCATGTAGTGCAATGGGCTAATCATCTGGCTGTGTCACCCAACCCATGTGCTGCTGCAACGTTAAAAAAAACCAGCACAGTGACAAATGAGGCCTCATGTCTCCCAGGCATCACAGATCTTTGCCATGCAGAAACCCAGGCTGACATGAGACTCCCGTACCCAGGCTGTTGTGACCAGAGCCTTCATTGTGTGGCTGACTGACCAAGTGTTCTGCAGACATGAGTGGGACTTGCGGTGAATATGTTTGGCACAGCTGGGCTCCCACAGGAGTTGTGTCCCCTCAAGTTAGTGTGTTGTCCAGTGACATGGCCTGGGCCCATGGTGTGTGTTGTATGTGCATGTGTGTGTGTCCACATCCCTGTTCATACACAGACAGGGTTCCCTTGACATGTTCCTGTTGTTGATGCTTGCTGAGTGGTCCTGGGTTCATCTCACTACTTTTCCAATGGGCTACCAGATGTATGGGTGCATGACACACTACTGTTAATTGGTGTATCATCATTGGGATTTGTCAGTTCTGAGTGGTGCTGATGTTGTCAGACACAGATGGGACACAGTCAGGGTTCCTCAAGGCACTTGTTTGTTTGCAATATCATGTAGTTGCCCCTAGGTGGTAGTTTTCACTGATTGAGACATTTGTATGTGTGTGTGACTGCTCCCACTTGTCGGCTTCCCCACCGACCCAGCAGATCCTGATTACAAGGGGAAGAGGAAGTCCCCACACACAGAAGGGAGTGCCCATCACACCCAGACACCCTCCCCCAGGCGCAGTCAGACTGAGATGCCCACCCGCAAGTCCCCCCGGTGCAAGAAGAGCAAGAACCCCCCGCCACCACGCAGCTCCAAGGCAAAGTCTCTGTCCTCCATCCCCAAAGCCACCACTCCAGAGGTTCCCCTGCCACCCCCTGCCCCGGGTTCCCCCACAGACAGATACACCATCCCCAAAATGCTAAGGCCATCCCCCCTAGCACTTGCTCCTCCACACCTGGTCAGAAAGTTGGTGCCACTGATGTGGGGACCGTGTCCCCCCCTGCCCTGCTGACCTCACCTGTCCCCCATTCTGCTCCCATGGATGTAGGCACTGCTTTGGAGTCCACGACCACCCCGTCTGACTTGGGCACTGCAGTGGTGAACCAATCCACTCCATCCGACCTGACCACTGGAGTTGTGCCAGCACCCACCCCATCTGACTTGTGCCCCACAGTTGTGACAGCACCCACCACTTCAGTCAGCTCCACTGCAGTTGCAAGTGTCTCGCCTGCTTCCCCCACCTCTTCACTGCCTCCTTCTGCTGCACACTGATCCAGTCCCTGCAGTGCCCGGCCTGCCCCCCTGTATGCCCCTCCGAGGCGATGACCCCGTCCTTAGCAGTGCAGGCTAGCAAGGTGTGACAGTTGTCACTCTAGTTCACTTCTTGACATTTTGACATGGACTGGCCATTGGCCTTTTGGTTGCACAGACATTTCAAATTTCATATACTGAATTTGTCACTCTAGTTCACTCCTTGCCATTTGGAAATGGAATGGCCATTGGCCTTTTGGTTGCACAGACGTTTAGCATTTCATATACTGAATTTGTCACTCTAGTTCACTCCTTGCCATTTGGACATGGACTGGCCATTGGCCTTTTGTTGGAACAGACGTTTCCCTTTTCATATGCTGAATAAAGCTTTTTTCTTTGTCCCTGTGAACTTGATTTAGCTGTACATCATGTTGATGTTGTTTTACGTGCCCTTGCACCTGTAATGCTTGGTTTACAATGTTGCATACTGATGTGTTGATGTGAGGTACTCCCTGTGGTCCATGAGATATGTATCCTATTCTGGTGGGTATCCATGTCATCCTTTGCAGCTACCTGGGTGTGTCTGGATCAACTATTTGTGTACATCTCTCTGTGAGCATTTCATTGACATGGTCACATCTGTGGCTTGCACCCTTGCACATATGATGTGCTTACCATTGTCCAAATTGTCACTTCCACATACTTCGTGCTCATCACTACTGGCCCTACAGGTGTGGGCATCATTGTAATAGGAGCAACTGGGTCCTCTGTGCAACTTGCTAGACATATGTTTTGGGTATGTGCAGATGACTTAGGGGAGACTCCCGTACCCAGGCTGTTGTGACCAGAGCCTTCATTGTGTGGCTGACTGACCAAGTGTTCTGCAGACATGAGTGGGACTTGCGGTGAATATGTTTGGCACAGATGGGCTCCCACAGGAGTTGTGTCCCCTCAAGTTAGTGTGTTGTCCAGTGACATGGCCTGGGCCCATGGTGTGTGTTGTATGTGCATGTGTGTGTGTCCACATCCCTGTTCATACACAGACAGGGTTCCCTTGACATGTTCCTGTTGTTGAGGCTTGCTGAGTGGTCCTGGGTTCATCTCACTACTTTTCCAATGGGCTACCAGATATGTGGGTGCATGACACACTACTGTTAATTGGTGTATCATCATTGGGATTTGTCAGTTCTTAGTGGTGATGATGTTGTCAGACACAGATGGGACACAGTCAGGGTTCCTCAAGGCACTTGTTTGTTTGCAATATCATGTAGTTGCCCCTAGGTGGTAGTTTTCACTGATTGAGACTTTTGTATGTGTGTGTGACTGCTCCCACTTGTCAGGTTCACGGCAGCGATGCTGGCAGGTGTCAGCATAGGTGCCTTGTGTTTCTCCTTGGCATCTGCATAGTCCTGGGACTGTGGCAGGGACTCTGAAGGTTACATGACCTTTGAGGTCATGGCCATGTACCGCATACTGTGCAGTGTGTCTGTCATTCCCCAGGGTAGTAAACAGTACTTGTGTGATGTGTGTGTGCACCTTAGTTCCTGGCAACATTCCTGTGTTTGTCATGGGTGCATGTGCAATGTTACCTGTCCATGTGGACTTCACAGATACACATTGTTGCAGTTCAGGTGTGTGGTGTTGATGGTGGACTGATGTGAATGTTTGCATGGATGGTCCCCTAGCTCCCGTTTGTCCATGGATGAGGGGCCATGCTGAGTGATTTGTGTTTGTGTATGTGTGATGTACGTTTGTGGCACAGGACACGTGTCTGGGTTTCCCAGTTTCTACGACATCTGCCTTTGTCATCACAGTGGAGGTGTCATGCATGCTTGTGTCACCCCACTGTCTGGTCCCTGGGGGTAGTGGTGCTATGTGTCAGTCTCTTGCTGTGTTAGTTGGTGTTCATTCCAGCTTGTATCACATGTGTCTGTTGTACTTCCTCTAATCTCCCAACGATTGCCCACTGAGGGTGTCCCAATGATGGTTTACTTTTGTCTGGCACTGTGTCCACATCTGTGTCACTGTGGTTAAGCACCCCTCATGTGTTGTGTAGTTGCCTGGGGATACTGTGACACACACACACATGTTGTGTCCGATGTGCAGTGTGAGTTTGCCTGTTTGTGCATCTGCACCAGTGCATTGGTATTGCTGTTGTGGGCCTTGGTCTGGATGCTGTTTCTGTGATTTTGCATGCTGTCCTTGTGAGTCATTTCACATCATTGTGCACATTCATCCTGGTTGTTGGGTGCTATTGCTGGCATGGAATGTGAGTTTGTGAGCTGATACCTACAGTCTACACATGTTGTTTTGATTGGTGTGTCTATTTTCGAGATGTGTGCATGCTTGGTGATGCTCACTTCTGCTGTTGTGTCATTGTACGCTGTGTGCATTGTCAGCCTCCATGTGTGGTGCTTGTCTGCACATGGCAGAGAGT
Organism: Triturus cristatus; assembly: GCF_964204655.1. Classification (NCBI taxonomy): domain Eukaryota; kingdom Metazoa; phylum Chordata; class Amphibia; order Caudata; family Salamandridae; genus Triturus; species Triturus cristatus. The sequence goes on from NC_140581.1 coordinate 78,226,868, forward strand.
GTTATGTTTTCACAGCACTGTTAGCCTCACCACATCTCTGTGTGTATGGGACACAACCACTAGTTTGCCCCAGAAGTTTTTGATGTGTTGGGAGAAGGGATCACACATGCTGTTTGTTATTTGCAGCTTTTACCATGATCACACTTACCTTTTAGTCACTGTGATGAGGGGAGTTTGGTCCCCATCACCACAATGCTCCACATCTGCTGCATTTTGCGAGCCCCCACTTAACTTCTGCTCTACACAGTGAGGGGGTGTTCTTTTTACATTACCACAGTGCTATGGTGATTCTTGCTTTGTGAATGTAACACTCATGTGTTGGTCACACATGTGCTGTTACTTACATTGGATGCTCGTAGCCATAATCACTGTTGTGGGCATTTGTCACAGACTACACACTGTTGTCATGATGTCATGGGGGATGTATTTTGTGGACATACCTGATGTTTGCGTATGCTGGATGTGTTGCGCATCACCCATCCTATGGCTGGGGGTGGCAGGGGTGATAGGCAACAGGTCCCCTGTGATTGGGGGGGCAGGGGTGATGGGCAACAGGTCCACTATGGGTGTGGGTGGCAGTGGTGATGGGCAACATAAGCCCTATGGCTGGGGGTGGCAGGGGTGATGGGCAACATAAGCCCTGTGAGTGGGGGTGTCAGGGGTGATGGGCAACAGGTCCCCTGTGAGTGGGGGTGGCAGGGGTGATGGGCAACATAAGCCCTGTGAGTGGGGGTGTCAGGGGTGATGGGTAACATAAGCCCTATGGGTCGGGGTGTTAGTGGTGTTGGCCATGCAACCCCTATGGTGGGCTGTTGTTAGTGGCCAGAATGTGGATCCCCTGTGTGTGAGTGCCATTTTGCGGGTACGTGTCGTTTGTTTATGTGGTAGGTGTCTGACTTACCGCTTGCGCCGTCGGCGTTGGTTCCTGATCTGGTCATAGATGTAGAGTACTGGTGTGACCTGCACGATGGGATTCATGATGTGTTCGTGTCGTACACGCTGCTTGTTGCTCCGTCTCGTACCCGCTGCAAGCTCGTCCATCTCATAGCAGTGTATTGATTTGTGGCGCGAATCGTAGCTGTTAAGCTTGTTTTCCGGATGCTGTGACGTGCCGTACGTGACGACCCGTCCAGCGCGTAGGAAGTACGCATCGTACTAGTCATGCCGGAAACTGCTATGGATACTGCTTCCGGGGCGACTCGGTTCCTTTTTAGGAGTTACGGCTCGGACGGAGAATGGGGCGTGATTCACAGCCTATGTGTCGGTCGTGTTTTTGGTAGTTATGCGCATCGTACTTACTCGACAGGACGGACCGGCTCCGGGTACGTGTCGGTCGCAGGGTAAGGCTACGGACAGCTGTCCGACCGGCTATCGGAATCGGCCCCTTCGTTGTTCTGAACTCTTTGGTGATCCTGGCACTGATTCTGTCGTCATTATTATTCTATTCACTAAACTTTGATTTACTGTCAAGTTTTTAGGCGTACTTTGTTCTGAAATACCTACTGTTTGACTCCATGGGTTCTCATCTGAATTTTTTCTTGGCCTCTCGGTCTGTTTATTACTGTTATAAGGAATCGTCAGACAATGCTCACTATCCTTCTGTTTCTCAAAAATAGGCATTACAGGTCCTATAGTTACAGGAACGGTTACAGCTTCCAAATTTTTGGTCAATTCCCTAATCTTTTCAGTTAACTCTAAAGTGGTTTTCGCTAGTTCAGCTGAATTTTCATTACCCATTTTACCATGTTGTGCTTTCTCTATTTCTCTAAAAGGATTGTTTCTTCCTATTCTTGTGGTACTGATTCAAATTTTATATTTCGTGAAGTCTCTCTCATTGGGGCACTTGGTGTTAATAATGTGGAATCTGATTGATATGAGGGTGGATTTTTATAAAACATGTCATCAAGAACATCATCCTCCGATTCATGCACACCATATCCTCCTGACTCTGTATTATTTCTCTTTTCCATACATTTTCTATTGCTAATCTCTTTGGCATTTCTCACAGGAAACAAACCCTCAGTCATATTTGTGCTTCGCCATCTCCTCATTCTATCATCATGATTCTCCTGTCCATATGATCTACCAAACATATATTTGTACCTTCCGCCACCCCTGTGCCGTTCTCTGTCATGCATCTCATCTTCCCATTCTTTCAATGCTTCAAACTGAGTTGGTCTAGGTCTCGGTTCTAGATTCATCATTCTCTCTCTCAAATTTCTCAAAACCGCTAAATTAAATGAACCATGTTCCGGAAATGCTAAGACTCCATCATCTTTTGTATACTTAGCCTAATTGTCCAACCAAATACAAGTATGATATCCGTATTTTACAACCATAAAGGATGCGGGCGATTTTGGTGGAGGAAGCAACTGTCCCTCTCTAGTCACAATCGGTTTGTCCTTTTTAAATAAACTCTTGATCTTTCCAAACCAGGACTTTTTCTCTTTTTCTGGTGGATCGGAATACATTGTTTTGTCTTTTCAGTATCGCTAGATTTCCCCTATGCTTATTCTGCTGTTATTCTCCAGTCGTAACGCACCAATCCGGAGCGTCTAGGTCACTTCTGTAATTCTCCAATCACAGCGCGACTCACGCTAACGCACCAATCAGGAGCGTCTACGTTTCTTACTGACTGGCCAATCCCAGCGTGGTCTTTCTGACGTCAGCTTTTCTCGCTACTCCTGCTTCTGCTGACCCCTCCTTTACAAAATTTATCGGCAAACTTTTTACATTGACTTTTTTACTAAAATTCTGTTAGTAACGACATGAAAACGCCACCATTATCTGTTTCGCTAACAAAAGAATAGGTAATGACCTTTCTAACTAGAATTCCGTCTTTCCCGAGAGCAGCAAACAATCTGCCCTACTACGGAATAGTTACTTCCGTTGATAACGTAGCACTTCCCTCTACCTAGCAAGCATTAGCAAACTGTTTCTCTAGAATTAAGACACCTGTTGGAGACGCTCTGCTCCTGAGAAATAAAACCAGAGTTTCACAATTAGCCTGAATGCTATTTCATTCACGCACTTTCATACGGAAAATGTAGTTCATTCACACAGAATTCTGTCTTTCCCGAGAACAGCGAACAATCTGCCCTACTACAGAATTATGTCACTCGTTAATAAAGTAGCACTTCCCTCTACTTTATCCTTCTAGCAAGTTTAGGGAACCCCTATTACCTTTCCTATGACAAGCGTATTCAGAGTGTCTTTTGGACGCCTGGTACCTAAGACCAAAATTTCACAGGTGACCTTCGCTACCATACATCTCTCTCATACAGCAAATGTCCCTAGCGGGAACACACGACGATGTTACCAAATCAAACCCAGACAATGCATCGTGCAACTCCAATCGTCACACGTTTTCCCCGTGTACCTACTCGGCAACAACAATTCCGTCTTTCCCGAGAGCAGCGAACAATCTGCCCTACTACGGAATCATTACAAACTTCTGACTTCCTACATCCCAGAAGACGTCAAACAACATAGAATTCAACGCGACTCAACATAGAGTGTTAATACATAAACCAATACTTATCCACAGTCAATAATCAATAAGCAATTTACAAGCAATAATCACCAAACCAATACAATAATAACCATCATACTGCTACCAGAAAAACTGATCCAGCACAAGACTGGGAAAATGGGGAACAACATATACCAATATACTCCCTGTGTCGCAGACCCATCGTCACGCACACTCATTCATACACGCAGTCATTGGTGGGGCCCATAACACCAATTTACACACGCCATCAATCACAAGTCTACACACACAGGAAGGATGAGTAATTCAAGCGCTGGACATGTGGGGGGAACCCCTTATAACCTATAGGGAGAGAAGAGTTATTTTACAAAATATACATTAGCATTCGTCGCCTATAGATCCCTAATCCTAAACATCAAGGAACTCCACCCACTTGGTCGGCGGACCAATTAGTAGGATTGGTTGATGGTGATTTAGAACCAGCTAAAACACATTTTAAGAATCAGAATCCTTATTTCCACAAAACCACAAACTCATATTTTCTTGTTAATCAATTTTTGTTAATCTAAATTTTCATAATGATTTATATTTGCATTTGTCTCGTCAAAGTTTAGAATTCCTAGATCAATTTAAGTAAATCGCAGAACATCATATTTACCTAATCTGGCTATTTGGGGTCCTCTATATCATTGGCTCTCGATAACCGAGTTTATCGTAAATTGTCTGAATAAAGCAGGCCAAGGCTCAAAGTCCAAAGTCATCTGCTCAGCACGTTACAGTCCCAAATTTATCAAAGGGCCAGAAATTGTGCAAGCATCTTTCATAGCCTGTGGGGTTTGGAAAGGTTTGCAGTCATAAAGCGGTCGGGCAGCATCTGGACCATCAAGAAAAAGACGTTGCACCCCTCCCTATCCCGCTATCCTTTTTATAATGAAAACCAGGTTAACATGATACATTTTTTGGCAAAGAACAGTGGTGATTGGCTGGTTTGGGATCGTCCGATTCTTATTCCCAGATTCTCTGTAGAGTTCGAGGGGTGAGGTCACTAGTCCGCTCTAATATCGGCTTGTTCCGGTTTACTGTAAGGTTGATTGTTCCCTTATCTTGGCAGACCACCAAATTCTTATCCTTGACCGGGAACATGAAGAGTAAAGGTCGCTAAGAAGTTCACGATACTGTCCATACATGCGCAGTTAACTCCGCGCCTCACGAGACGATGGCCACTTCTGCGTGCGGTGTCAGCCACCATTTTGAATTAAGCCCAGATGTCAACTTGAGCGAAACAAACACAAAAGAATAATGATGATTCCAATGTTAACCCCTTACTAATCCCTTTATGTGTTTGTACTTATCTAGCATATAGCGACATTTAAAGCCATTTTATTCACCTTTTTCGATCCTCCACGAAGATGCAAACGTCACAAAGCAACATATCATGCGATATTCTATTACCACATATACTATTATTAATATACGTACAGATTTTAGTTATATAAGTTATTTAGCCATGCAAATAGCAAGATCCCACGTGCATTTTGTGTTTTTATAATGTTGATTAATATACATGCAGCACTCGTTTAATATTATTATAGTTAATAGATTATTTAAAGAGTAATTCATGCAATAATAGAGGAGGTATACAAAATGTTGCACTACCTGCTCCATCAATACAAAAAAGAAAACACAAACAAATTGCAAATAGATACAAATCTACTAACACAAAATCTGAAACTAAATACATTGCACAAATGCCAACCTTGAAACAGAATAACATTTTTTAAACAATACAGACCAGGCAGTTCACTTTACCACTCATGGATGCTCCCAAACATTATTTTGCGTGTGGTACGCTCTAAAACAAGCAGGCACACACAGCCCAGGGTTAGAAAGACACTTGGGGCAGTACATACGAGTCTCCTTCCGCATACCTCTTCGTCAACAGACTCTACATCTCCTAGTGGGAAAGTCTTTTGAGGATGTGGGAAGAATGTAATCAGGAAAGTGGCGATCTTTCAATCGAGCCACATCCTCTACCACTCCAACTCTTGGAACACTTGCCTGTTCCACAACAACAAGGCTGCCTATCACAGACTGCTGAAACTGAACAAAAGCCAACTTTGACACAGGAGAACACTCCTTGAACACAACAAAAGCATTGAAAATTGCTAAATTGAAGAGATGGATGGCCAACTTCTTATACCAAACGTAAGCCTTACGAATAGCAGTGTCAGGTTCCAACCTCTGATCTACTCTATCAACACCACCCATGTGCTTATTGTAGTCTAAAATGCACACAGGTTTGCGCACTTCAGCAATCTGACCCCAAACAGCCACAGGTGAAGTACTCTCATTATGGATGGTAGTCAGCATGTACACATCCCTCCTGTCCAAAAATTTCACAGCTAGTAGTTCATCACTACGCAAGGAGCTGGACTGTCGCCTCTGAGGTTTTTTGCAAACAAGCTCTTTTGGATAACCTTTACGGTTAGAGCGAATTGTGCCACAAGCAAAAGTGTCCACTTTGAACAATCATAGCAGTGTAGAAGTCATCAAGGTACAAATGGTGGCCTCTGTTAAGCAGTCCTCTAGCAAGATCCCACACAATTTTCTCTGAAACTCCAAAAGTGGACGGACAGCCAAGGGGGTCAATAGTGGAATCCCTACCAGTGAACACACGGAAATTAAAAACATATCCTGTCCCACTCTCAGACAACATATACAGCTTAATTCCATAGTGTGCCCTCTTGCTAGGGATGTACTGCCTAAAAACCAAACGGCCCTTGAACAAGACCAAAGACTCATCAATAGATATTTCTTTCCCTGGAGTACAAAACTCTGAAAATCGATCTACAAAGTGATCAAGAACAGGTCGAATCTTAAAAAGACGGTCACAGTCAGGGTGATCTCATGGCAACGCCAAAGAATTATCAAAAAAATGCAGCATCCGTAGCAAAAGTAAATACCGATCACGAGTCATAACTGCAGGAAATATGGCCGTTGCCATCAAGGGACTGGGTGACCAATATCCAGAGTCCATTGAGCGCTGCTGCCAGTGTAGAGTTCAATCCCATAGCGCGGTAAGAGCTAATTGTTTTACGGAGGACCAGAGCTCTGCATTAACTATCGAGCTCTGCTGCCTTTGTGGAGTTCAAACCCTCAGCGCGGTAATTGACATTTGACTCACGGCGCACTAGAGCTCTGTTTGTTCTCTCGCGTTGGGCTGCTGGTTATAACCCACACGCGAGCAGTTTTCAGAAAATGTTCAAAAAGCGTCATTGCGGGTGTTGTGTACTGGCGCTCTGCCTATGTGTTTACAGTTTAACCAGATACCGCCCAGATGATGGTATTACTAACGAAATGCGCTCTAATATAATAGCTGGAGTGTTGATGCTAAAATATAACCTGCTAAAATATAACCTCACAAGCAGGGATCCTGTCACGATGTGTACTAGTGGCAGTTCTCTAATGACTAAGTGATACATGCATAAGTAATTATAAAATGAGGTGCAGGCGGACCCCATACCTCAATGTTTAGGAACAGATATGCTTGTTCTTTGCACTGGCTTAATTGTCATTAAACACATTTTCAGGCCATCGAGGGTCTGATCTTTGCCATTTGTTCAACTGCGGCCATTGCCTTAGCCAGGGCTTTTTGGCTCTTTTGACCTACTATTAACACCAGTACAATTTGTGATTATGTGTGAAGTCAGCTGCTCGCTGACGTGTCTCTGTATGTGTCTCTCTCTTTCCACTAGAGCGGTGCTTCAATTACCTGAGCTGTTTGCCAGGTGAGGTGAGGCAGTACTCTCCTGCACAATATGGTAAGTGGGAGCCCTACTACATATTATATGTAGGTATTGTAGTTCCATGTAGTAATTAAAGCACTACCAAGAGGATTGCTTCATAAATTCTCTTTATAGATATGGTATACCATGTAAATGTTTTGGATACCGTAGATATACTAATTATATGTTTTTCCCTTGTTTTCGACTATGTTTGTTCTCCTTCGGACTTCACAGCTGGGAGAATGATCCTTCACTAATACCCAGGTGATACCTTTTCCTTTTTCATATTTTCTTTACACAACACTAGCAGTAGCGACACAGGTCCTGAAGAATGCAGTGGATACCAGTGTGATCCGTAATTCCTGCTGAAACATGTCGACCAACCTGTTGGTAGCTATTAGTTAAAACTACCAATTTCGCTCTTTTTAAGCTTTAGAGACTTTGAGGTCTCAAATAAATAAGTACTTTCCTCAGAGCCATCTAATTTTAATATCACTACTTTGCACTTTTGCACTATTTCATTTTTTCTCGCACTGCTTTTCAGTAGCCCCCTGCGACCCAGTTATACCATCACTGGTTCCTATGTTGTCATTCATGACTAAACTCTTTTCCTATCCTTCATGGTTAGAAGGAACCCACATGATGAAAAGGGCGCCCAGGAAGAGCTACTGATGGGTATTTTTCAAAAACTATGAATGATGTACCCTGTCTAGCGAACCAATATCACTAGCTCCATTACATAGTCGTATCTTGTGAATTTCATACCTTTAACCCTCCATTACTTTTTGTATTGTGTTTAGTTACTTTCGGGGAGTGTAGTGCTGAGTGGTCATTAAAATTAATCCCTGAGACCCAAACCCATTTTGACTTGTTTGATGACCAATATGAAGCCATGGACGGCTTCCTTATCAAACCCATCAATAAAGTCAAAACCAAAAACCTCTTCATCTCTTCCAGATTTATGGGAGTCCAGCAGGTAGCTCTAGAGTGGGGCCTAAGTTTATCATTGTTGTCCCTCAAAAACTGTTCAGCATACAAATTAGTCTGCTCAATAATCTCACTAAAAAATACATCATCCATAAACAACGGAAAAAACTGTATAGGCAAAAAAAATTCACAATCCACTCTACACCCTGCATCACCACTAAAGGCAGGCAACACCAGCTGCACCATGTTTGGATCAACCCAGATTCCAGCACTTTCAGAAGGAAGCCTAGTAGCCTTAGGCTGCAATCCGGATGCCTCTTGCACCATCGGCACAGCAGTATCCTCCTCTAAAACAAGCACTTCATCCGCACTGAGAGTAACTTCATCCACACCAAGAGTAGCTTCATCTGCCCTGAGAGTACCTTCATCATCCGATGATTGCATGTGGAGAGAAAACTCACTGCCTGAATCTTCCCCTCCCTCCTCTCCCTCAGACGCATTGTCAGTCTCATAATCCTGCTCAGAGGAAGATTCAAGAAGCATACCAAGCACCTGCTGAGCAGTCATTCTACGGCTAGCCATAATGCTTACTAATAAAGCTAACTTGTCAAACAAGTCAACAACCACAAAACACTTTGTACAATAAGTAAAAGCAAAATGCACCTTTATCAGAAATACCTATATACTCCAAAACGATACCACTCACTTGCCAGAGGCAGCTAAACTCACCACCACCTACTCTGCACAGACAGAGTATGGATCAACAATATCCCACTAAAAAAGAAAGAGAAAAGAAAAGTAAACATAAGACAATGCAAACACATCGCAAAGAATATCATGCCGAAAACACTAACTAAATATGCTGCCATTATGACACCACTTACAAAAAAATTAATTCATACATGACAATAATACTCATTTGGAGTAAATACAACAAAAATGCTTTTCTTACCAAAAACAATGTAACTACGCAAAACTGCAGAACAACCACTGTCTAAACCGCAAACAGGAATCAAAAGCTTTACACTAGAATAAAAAGGAGAAAAAAACATAACAATCACATACGCAAATAATGCACCAGTCCACACACAGTCCACCAGCCAAGCTAAGGGGTAGGTGGGCCTAAGAGTATAAATAAAATATTCACCCCCGTAAAAGGGGAGCAACCCTTGTCCTTGAGGCCAATCCCCAACACAAAAATTTAAAAAACCCTGGTGTCTAGTGGCTTCTACCCCCCCTTGGGGGCAGATGGGCCTAAAAACATACTGCTATTCTGCTACCAGAAGAGGGCAGAAATGGCCACAATCATCCTCCCATAATGGGGAGCGACCCTTGTCCATAGGGCCGCTCCCCAACATAAAAAAAAAACCCTGGTGGCCTAGTGGCCCTACAAAAAACAAATCAGCCGATCTGCCCCTCAGGGTGGCAGAAACGGGCAAATTAATGCTCCCCAAAGGGGAGCAACCCTTGCCCAAGGGGCCACTCCCCACAAACAAATCCCTGGTGGTCTAGTGGGCCCAATTTTAAAAAAACATGGCGAGATCTGCCCACCAGACACAGCCACAAACATTGCCCCCAAAGGAGAGTGACCCTTGACCAAGTGGTCACTCTCCCCAAATAATTCCCTGGTGGTCTAGGGGGCCCAATATAAAACAAATGGTGAAATCTGCCCCCATGGGGGCAGACAGCCACAAACAATGCCCCCAAGGGTGAGGGACCCTTGCCACTACCCACAAATAAATCACTGGTGGCCTAGTGGCCATACAAAAAAAATTAGCTGATCCGCCCTCCCAGGAGGGCAGAAACGGCCAAATTCATGCTCCCCAAAGGGGAGCGACCCTTGCCCAAGGGGCCACTCCCCACAAACAAATCCCTGGTGGTCTAGTGGGCCTAATTTTTTTTTAAACATGGCGATCTGGCCCCCTGGTTGGCAGACACAGCCACAAATATTGCCCACAAAGAAGAGAGACCCTTGCCCAAGGGGTCACTCTCCACAAATAACTCCCTGGTGGCCTAGTTGGCCCTAGATGAAAAAATACCAAAAACGTAGCCCCCAAAGGGGAATGACCCTTGCCCAAGGGGCCACTCCCCACTAAATACTCCCTGGTGGTCCAGTGGGCTTTTTTGGTTTTTTTTTGCAACATCTGCCCCCCAAGGGGGGCAGACAAAGCCAAAATGATTGCCCCCAAACAACAAAACGTACTCGCATTTACAAAAAAATAAAAACATCACTGGGTCTAGTGGGCATTCCTGCTGCACGATCGCACGATCGTGCAGCAGGAATGTATAAAAGAGGCATCGGGGGAAAGGAAAACCTTTCCTTTCCCCGATGCCTCTTTTGGATAAATCCCCCCCCCTCCCCAGCCACAAAACGTACCTGTTTGTTCCCCGATGCGCTGGACACGAATGGCTTCCTGCGCGTCGGGGAACAAAGGGAAACCTCCAATGACATTAGTGCGCCTCACGCGCTGACGTCATTGATGACGTGTACAGGGGAGGCGGGGAGAGGCAGGGGAAGGGCTTCCCCTGCCTTCCCCGGTAAAAATACTCAGATCGCTGTCCCACGAGGGGAGGGCCAGCGCTTCCCCCATGGGTGTGTGCCATGACGAGTCTAGTTTGTCATGAGCACCCAAGGGGTTACAAATTCATAACTCGAGTTCTACCTCTTGGGTTTTTGTCATTTTAGTCTTGTTCTATTTATTAAATTAAGAGCTATTTATCTAACCTGATGCAGAATCTTTTTGTGTGGTGTTTTCACTGTTTTACTGTTTGAAGTGTTGCACAAATACTTTACACATTGTCTCTTAAGTTAAGCCTGACTGCTCTGTGCCAAGCTGCCAGAGGGTGAGCACAAGTTAATTTTGAGTGTTTTTGTGACTTACCCTGACTAGGATTGTGGTTACTGCTTGACCAGGGCTCGTACCTCAGTCAATCAGGAACCCCATTTTTAACACCTAAGATAGTGCTAATGCTCGTGCTCAGGCCTGTGCTCTGGCGGTGCCCTTCTTTGCATTGCAATTTGTGGATTTAGGTGATCCAGTCTGGGACACTCTATTGGTGCTTCTATTATTTTATGCATTTGATATCAACCCATCATCAAACCCATGCATCTCAGCGGGTGCATGAGTAAGAAGATAAAGAATGCTAATCTTAAACTACTAAGCCCACTACTCAATATTCTCACTCACCAGCTTGTTGCCTCCATTGCCTGTGCTATTCTTGTCCTCTTCCTGCCTTTTTGTCTTCTCACATCCTGGCCCCTGCGTGCCACAACAAAAACAACCTTTATGGTCTAATGATTTACAAAAAAGGGTCTAGGATATAGTACCGCACTTATTTATATTATGGGAATTTTTGTTAACATATGGTGCGTTGATCAAAGGACACAGGACCCTTTTAGTTTCCTATGATGTGAAAAAAGCTTTCCACAACAGACATTTCCAAAGATAATTTGATCCGCACACACTATACACAAGCAATCAGTTTCACCAAGCAAAGTAGTTCACACAATTCTTTGTTCTTTGAATCTTTATTTTCTTCTCTTCACAGTAGCCAACGCGTTTCGTCCTATTAAAGGACTTCTTCAGGACTCATCAGTCATCCGTCATGTTCCAATGAGTGTTCCCTCTTCTCAAATTGAGCAGACCTTATGGTCCTTCTTCTGTGTCCCTACGGTATTGAGATCCTCAGTTTAAAGGACGCACTTTTTTTTTTATCCTTATGAGATTCCGTTGATAAGAAGGCAGCTTCAGGAGCTTTGCATCCTTTGTCTGGAGTCTTTAGTCAGGATAATATTATAAGGTAAATCAGGAGATGGCCCCAAACTCACAAACACAGATTTTTTAAACAAAAATGTGAGGGACTTTGCGGCAGGTCTCGGCCCATTGCAGGGAGAGAGCAGAGAATTGGTTTGAATTGGACACTCGATATGCAACCGTTCAAAACAGTAATGCACACAACAAATGAACCTCACAACTTACTAATGTGCAGGTTAATCCGACATGTACACATAAATCCCTTTCAGCGAAGCTGCGGCCAACGAAGCAGGACACCAAACATCATTTCAAACCGAAGTTTATTTTAAATTTTCAACATTAACATGGCTTTCGGAAGGCCCGTAGAAGCAGAGAGAATCCATGAAACAGCTGGCCTGCAGTGAATCAACTGGAAAGGTGGCATTCAAGTTACTTTCTTTGTAGTTAATGTTAAGAGTTTTCCTCATTATTGACAGGGTGCATGGAAAGTATATAAAGTCATATTCAAAGTTTCTTTTCTTTGTTGGAATGTGTTTTAGTGTTAGCATTGAGGGTCTGCAGTGACCCCGCTTTTACTTCATATACAGTTAATCCTTTTTAACTTTCTTTCTATACAAAGATTTCATTTTTACTGTTTACTACAAGTTCGAGTCAGGCACAAGCCTGGCTCTAGTTTAGCTAGTGGCCCTGTTAGGTTTCATGTGTCTTCTTAGACAAATATTTTATATCAGCAAACTCTTTTTACTTCAATATCATGTATGAAAGAAATTGCTTTCAAATAAATATGTGTGTTCAGTACAATATGATCACTTTTAATATTGCAGTGCTACAATCTGTCTGCCCTATTAATGTCAAGGCTTCAATGTGTAATAGAAATACCCTTTTTATTTTACTTTTAAGAGACTTTATCATACTTTACGTTGTTTGTTGTGTGATTTACCCAACACATATTTTCACAGCTTAGCTCGTGCATGGGCTCTGAGATCCGAGCCAACTCTCCCTGTTAGTTTGTTGCCTTGTCCACCTCTACTATGTACCAATGCAGCGCTAAGAGGGATGTCTTCTGACTCATGTACAACAGCCATTGTTACATCACCAGACAGCTGAAGGGCCAAGTTGGTCCTGCTATAACTGACCCAGTGAAGTGAATGATAAAGGGCAAAATGGTAGCGTGATGCACTTAGTACATCCAAATGCAGGGGGAAGTCCTTATATACCTAGAAAAGCCAAGGCATACTGGCACATCACAAGACTACTCGAATATATCATCAGTGTCCTTTCAAAACCTCTAGATTTTAATTAATGCGGCAATTGGGCTCCAAAGTGAACATTTAGTTCTAATGTTTTCCAAAATGTTTACAGCAGAAAATCCTTGAAGTAGGTTGTGCTCTTTTCGGTTTGTGTGCTTGCTTATTCATATTTGAAGAAGGAATTTATGCCCCATCACCACTTTCAACCACTTTCAGAGTTCACCAGCCGCCACTGGGTAAGGATATGGAATGTATGGAGAATGGAATGGTGATATCAAAACCGAAGAAAGGCTATGCAGAAATGTTTCTCCTATTACCTATTGTTATTCTCATATCAACATCACTCTGTTTTCATACCAGTGCACAAAGATTTCTCCAGCAAAGGGTGAATTTGAGCTCTGTGGGTGAAACACTTTATAAGCCATGCCATCAATATCAGGGTTACACAGAGCGTGATGGGCATTACTTACAAAAGAAAGCAAAACAATGTCAAAATGTTTGTCCTACTCCCAGCCCTATTAATGGACTCCAAGACTTCAATATTTGTAAATGTTTACTTTTGGACCTGTCCACGTTCTAAAGAAAATAAACATGTATTAGACGCACATCACCCTTAGACTAGATGAAGCAAGAAGTGTTTATAGATGAAAAAACCCAAACTATGTGAAATATATGCTATTAGCATTGTGCTTTTACTGTTTCAGCATGTAATGCAAGATCTACACCAGGGTAACATTTATTACATTCCCTATGTAGACTGAATGAATATGTTACCCACATTGCTAGCATTCTCAATGTGTTACATGAGCAATCCTTGAATTTCATCGGTAACATTTTTATGATGTGGAAGAAATGTAATTTGAAGAAATAGTGTGAAGTTGTCTAATATTCAATTTTCAGCATACAAAACCTGAGACTTCAGAGACAAAGCAATGTGTGTAGGTACCTACAGCAGCTGGTATGAAAAAGGGAAGTGGACAGGTTTGAAAAACCTCATGTATTTATGTGTGGTATAGTCAGTACCAAAATGTGGGTTTCCCTCCTTTCCTGCATCTTCATACCAAGGCATATCAAGACTGAATTTATGCCAGTGGTGAAAATGTAGGCATTCGATCCTGACAACATAAAAAGTGTCCCACTCACATACATATTTCTACAGTGCCCTTACACTATACCTGGTTAGTCAAAGTAGGTGTAGAAATAAAGGGACCATACAGTTGTGGAGAAATGCTGCAGACACAGACAGTGTGAGGTAAGACACAAATCTAGTTGATTAACAGACAATAAAGGTACTAATTGTCCCTATTGGTTTTAGTGTAGCCACATAGAGACCTAGCTTGAGCCTACCTTCTGCAATAATGGCACTTTTAATAGCTTTAATAGCAAAACATACGACCCCGACTCCCAGATGTGTACTCAGTTTTTGGAGCCTATCACCTACACAAGCAAAGTGCTTTGGGTAAGGCCCACGACTAATGATAAAGCATGAAACAAAGTGTGAGTGAGGACCTGCCATTCTTTTAGGAAAAGTAGTCCTGATAAGCAGATCTTTGTATTTGGGGGATACAAATGTTCTCCTTACTTCATAACACATTGGGCATGTTGCATTGAGTTGTTCAAAGTTCACCTCCTACTTTTTTTGCTCAAACATTGTTACCAGTCACCATTAGGAAATTTCTAAGATTAATTTAAAAGGAGCCTAGTTTATCTTAACTGACGGTAACTTTAACAATAATATTAATTCAGCTTTTAAACTTTCAGGGCTCATGTACCCTTTTTTTGCCATTTCATGGCATTTATCTATGCCATAGAGGAGATCAACAGCAATCCTGAACTCTTGCCAAACCTTACTCTTGGTTACCGGCTCTATACATCATGCTCCACTGTGAAGAAAGCTCTGATGGCCACTATGAACGTATTGTCACAGACTACAGAACTGGTTCCAAACTACAGCTGTCAGAAGAAGGAAAACTTGCTGGGTGTCATCGGTGACCTCTATACTGTAACATCATACCAAATGGCTCAACTTTTAAGTATTTATAAATACCCACAGGTAAGGAACTATGAAAGGTATATTTGCAGAATGCATATCAATTCAAATAATTCAGGCATTTCATACTCATCTGTAATGTTCATTGTAGAGTCTAGAAAATGTCTTCATGCCCTTCAACTGTAGCAAACAATGATACACATCTATATGTCTTTGTCTCTTCGAACACAACATCTTCTTTGCCATCTATCCCTTCCCCGCCTTTTTTGCTTAAGTCCAGAATTAATGGCCTATATTATTTTAACCAGCTGCAGAGTGTAAGTGTGTCAAATAGGGCTACTGTATTAGGAGTATTTTAATGGATGTGTTTTTGAAGAAAATGGGAAGAAGGACAAGAGCTTGAAGTAGATATGAAAAGGAGATGGGAGAGTGTTCAATTCTCCCGGCTGACATTTAATATGGTTGAAAAAGCTTCCAGTTTAACCCAACTGAAAGAGGACATATATAAGAGAAAGAATCCATAGGTAACAAATGAAAATCTTTCAAAAGCAAAATTAGGTTAGGGATACATATCTCAGATTAAAAAGATGATTAGGGAAAGCAAACAATGTCAGGCATAATAATTGTATTGCTAACCTTGAAGGGAATAGTAAGTGCTTTTAATTTCATCAAAGAAACCATGTAGACAAACATAAGCTAACATTGTCCTCATGCTAGCATATAATATGCTATTTAAAAATTAAATCTGATAAAAACAAATAATTTTTATCAGGCGGACCTGTAAAATCACCTAATCTACACTCCCATCATGCCCTCTACAGAATCCTCCAAATATGGACACTTTAATATGAGTTTCATTAAACATTGATGCAGATTGTATTAATTGAGAGACAAGAATAATCTGCGAAAGTGGAGATTCGAAGAGCAGAAGAACTAATGTTGCCTCAGAATGTCATCAGGGGCTGCCACTCAAGTCCCTTGGCAAGCTCCTGAGTGTGTTGGAGTATGATACTACAGAACTCCAAACACACACACCTTGTAACTGAGAAGGACTCCATCTGGCCTTTCAATCTTGCCTAAAACTTTTCCAATAATCTTTAGTGGAGAGGATCCAAACGAGGTCATCATGGAGTGAATGGAACACAAGTGAGTCTTTTCACTTCCTTTACATTCGGATGTTGACAAGCCCATGGTTATTGCATTTTGAAATTTTAAATATTGAATTTAATTTTTTACACCTTTATTCAAGATTAGAAAATTGTAATACTCAATGTTTATTGACGTTTCTAGCAAACTAATTGTCTTAGTCCGCTAAGAAGTATGGGGCATATTTATTAAAAAATCATGCAAAGCAACGCAGAAAGTCAGCTTGCTGTGCTGTGCGGGATGATAGGGAAAGTGAAGGAATGCTCCATACTAAACACTGTACACCTCATTCCTTTCTTTTCCATGTGCTGCCTAGAGCCAATGTAGGCATCCTTGCACAATGGTGTAAGAGTGCCTGCATCATAAGCAGGATTTTTTTGTGCAGGAACTGGGAATTGGTCGAATGTGGTGGGGCACTCCTTTCGTAGTCACAAAAGGGGAGAAAGGCAGACTGCCTGGGGCAAGAGGTTGCCGCGAGGCCCAAAGATATGGTCATAGCCCTAGAATCCTAGAAGTGCTCGAGTGCTGAGTACACCTTGTCACCAAAAGGCGACGGCCATGAATGGGCATGTCTAGTAAGGTGGATTGGACATCCAAAAGAAAACTGGACGTCCTCAACCAGGAGTAGCGCCTCAAGGCTACTGACGTGAAAGCTGTTCTTTCCAGAGACTCGGCGGTATCCAGCCCACATCTGATGCTATAATAATAATAATCCACATTTATAAAGCGCGAACAATCACCCGTAAGGGTCTCTAGGAGCTGAGGGCCATCGGGAAGATTAAGCAAGCTATTGCCCAGAGTCACATGGTGCTGGGCTAATCTGCTGTCGGCACCGGGGTTCGAACCGTGATCCCCAGATTCCGGAGTCAGTCGCCCTGGCCGCGGCACCACACCTCTTCCTGATGCTGCGTCTCTACCCTCTGCCACTGCGCGTGTGAGTATGACCCAGGCCTCCTCCGGGCACTGTGGCAGCACTTGTGCAACCGTATCCCACACCGTATGGGTATAACGGCCCAAAAGGCATGCAGTGTTCACTGATCGCATTGCTATGCTGGCAGAAGAAAACATCTTCCCAAGGTGATCCAGCTTTTTGGATTCCCTATCTGGAGGAGCAGTAGGGAATGCATCCTTAGAGGACGAGACTTGGACCACCAATCTCCCGGGGGTCGGGTGTTGGGATAGGAAAATTGGGTCACCCGGGGCCAGGCAGTGACGTCAGGCAAACATCCAGTCCAGGGGAGCCTCTATGCTGGACTTGGACCAAGTGCCCAGTAGGACATCAGTGAGGACTTCATTGAAAGGAAGAAGGGGATACGAAGAGGCCACTGCCGGCTGAAGCACCTCCGTCAGGAGATTAGTCATGACTGCCACTGTAGGAAGCTCAAGGCCCAAGGCCTCAGCCGCCCTATGCAATACAACTGCGTATGAAGCTCCCACCTCCATAGCCACGGTAGGGGGAGGGCATCCCAAGGTCTCGGTAGGTATCCAAACCACTGGCATCACCCAGTTCCTCTCGCCAGTCCAGCTCATCAAGATTGTCAGCCAAAAGGTCCACAGACCCTTTCCAGTCCTCCTCACCCTCCTCTGGTTGCCACTCAGGGCGGAATGAAAAGAGGTACAAAAGTACCTTCCGGTGCCTGTACCAACGTCAATCGACGTCGGTCCGGCACCGTGTCCAAGTCGGGAGTGAGGCTGAATGAGGCTAGGTTCGGCGGCAGTCGGGGGCAAACCGACGTTGGGGCTGTCGTAACTGGAATCGGCACCGGGGAAGGTACTGTTAGGTCGATCAGCGCGATCCGGATCCAGGCCAGGATCCTTGGGGTCCCTCTGGTGCCGGAGCCGCCGGCATCGAAGGCCCAGAGCCCCTAGCCAAGTCCACAGGGCCCGAAGGGCCACCGGCGGAGTCGGGCTGCCCCAAGATGCTATAAGGATCATAGAAGGATCGAAACTGGGCAGGGGACGTGGAGCCGTGCCAGAAGCAGGCTCCGAAGATGGAGCCGGACAGCGACGACGCTTCGAGTCCCGCGTCGTGTCAGCCAATGGACAGGACGAAGGAGAAGAGTGGTGGTGCTTCTTTACCTTCTTCTTGTGCTTCAACTTACCCGAGCAGTGCGAAGACTTGGAAGACGAATGGTGATAGTGGCTCCGCTACTGGTCCCGAGACCTTCCTCTTGACTGGGACCTCGAGCGACGCAGAGCCAACTGCCAGACCTCCAAAAGCTTTCGGGACCGCTCCCGCAAAGACTTCAGGTTCATGGCCCGACAGTCGGAGCACGACTTCGGGTCATGGTCACTATCCAGGCACCAGAGGAACACGAGGTGCGGATCCGTGACAGACGTCAGCTTATCACAAGGCTTGAATCTGGTTCGACGAAGTGACATCCCTCATGCACCAGGAGTTGAAGACTCAAAAAAGGTGTAAAAAGGTTAGTCAAAAGGCAACTAAGGGGAAAGCTCTTTCCAGATCTGCGCTTGGCCGGCACGGTAAAAGAAAGAACTGACATCAGCGCACAGGGGCGGTGTCTAAATAGACACCCCGACCTCATCCTGGTGAACACAATGCTGATGACTGACGCTGAGTCGACCGGTTCCACCTACCGACGCGCAGGGGCACTGCTAAAGAAAACATTTCCAGATCCAGTCTGACGCCTGGGGGTAATTCTAAAGGTAAGGAATCTATAACTACAGTCTCTTTGTGATAAGGGAAAAATGTGCCAATACATATCACACTGATTGGGTTATGGTTTTTATTTGACCTTGAAAAAGGCACCTGCCCCGGGTGATGCTGAACTGGATGTTTTTGTCTATGTCACGCCCGGGGGGGACATGACACTATTTTGGGTCAAAAGGATGTGACATATTTAAAGTACCTCAGGAAGATCAAGGTCACCATGTTCAGACCCAGGAAGTTAAAGACAGACATTTTTTAGACAGTCCTATGACAAAATGTAGTCTCACCCAGTACAAAATGGAGTCCGCATTTATATGTTCAAGAACCTAACACAAAAATAAAGAAGCCTAAAAGCAACTAATTGAAATAGATAAAATAATAGAATTATGGAGGGAAAGTCATAACATTTATGACATTCCTGGAAACATTTCTAATTTAAATAGTCACTAAATATCCACTGAATGTGTTTTTAATTGATCTTGCTGATCATGACATATTCATTGTAAATTTACTGCTTAAAAATACATGCCAGAAATGTGCATTTGATGAATTAGCAATTCATCACTTTTAACATGTTTAATAACACATCTTGAAATGAAAAATGGATCACTCCAATGGAAGACATGATCTTCTCAACATTATACAATTTGAAACTGCTGTACCATGATGTTTCTAAGACCTTGATTTACAGATAATGGGGAAAAAACTTTCCAAAAAGGCAAGAGCATTTGGAGCAAGTAATTCAATGTTTATTATCCTGTCCAGTAGGCCATCCAGGGAAGCATGGTTTAGACTGAGCCTTTCAAAATAAACATTCTTTTGACAGAACAGCCTAATTTTAAATCCTAAAATAGTCATCCCTACCTAGGCCTTCAAGTCCATGGGTTGGTGTGCACAGAACTTAAAAGTGGAACATGTAGAATGTAAACATTGTTAAGGTTCTACAGTGACTGGCTTTTAGGTGCTTGTGACTTTTTAAGTTAGTACAGCTCAAGTGCAAATAAAATGCTATTTTTGTTGGGGCGTGGCTTGGAGCCATTGGAGTCAGATGTGGAACTGACAAGCCCATGGGGCTGAGTTGTCATCCTTGCACTATCCTGCAGCACAACTGCCCATCTGGCCACCAATCTGAGTGTGTGGGTCCTCTGAAATAGACTCCGTGCAATTGAGCTCCATTCAAGGGGTTGCAAGCCGCAGGGAGCAACTTACCTGGCCGGGGCATTGCCACCAGAGTCCGGTTCAAAATGGCAGCAGAGACTGAGTCGGTGATCACTGATCTGACCGTGGAGGTGGCCCACCCTCATGCTTAAAGGGGGCCTGAGAAAGTGGCTTCCTCCTGCGACCAATTGTTGATCCCTGGCGCTGCCAGAAGTCGGGGCCAGCTGCGGGTGGTACTGAGCGGCCTGCAGAGGGAGCAGCCGGGATTGATATTTGAGCGACCGGAGGGGCACGGAGATGGAGGCCCTGTGTGACTGGAGGGTGAACGGGGAGGAGATGCAAGAAGTGGAAGAGGTGCCTGTACCCCCAAGGAGCCTGCCCCGGGGAGTTTATAATGACTGGGTGAGCACCCAGATGTTTGGGCCTATGGTGGGGGTACTCTTAAGATGTGGGGCCCTGCTTGACTGCTGGAGACTGCAGTTGGGGGTGTAGATGGGCATGGTGGGGTACACGTATGGCCCTGACAGGCATTGTTTTACATGCGGCGGCTGACATGACGCTCCTGGGGTGCACGAAGGTGCACTGTGCTCTTTGTCCTCTCTGAATGGCCTGTGGTGTGGGCCTTCCCGGAGGTGAGGAGTGCAACTGAACTGTTCCCTGGAATAGCAGGGGCAGTGGAGATCCTGATTCAAGTATCAGCTGAGGGCGGTGCTTGCCCTATAATCCCAGGACTATGGAAAACGAAACTAGAAGGAAAGGGGCAAAAGAGGGCAATCAGCCCCCCTCTTGCCCCCACAACAACACGTAGGAGAGTTCCACCAACACTGCTGAGGAATCTCCTACCATACTTTATTCAATACTGGTGGCTATTAAAGATAATAGGGAGGCTCTGGAGCACAGGATGGACACTGTGATGGCTGACCTGGTTATCCTCCGGGATGATTAGTGTAAGTTAGCGGACTGCAGAGTGACCACTGAGTGCACCATCACAGTTGGGACCTCACATCTCAAATAGTGGAGAGAACGCATACACTAGAATATAGAGCAGAGGATGCAGAAGGCAAAGTGTGCAGGAATGAATGAATGAATGAAAAAGAATTTGTAATCGCGCTACTAAGCCCGAAGGCATCAAGGCGCCTAACCAAAAAAGTTCATAAGAAGACTGATCAAAGCTAAGGGTAGGCCCTGGCAAATAGCCACGTCTTAAGGGCCTTCCTAAAGGCTTGCGTGGAGGGAAGAGATTTAATTTCCACTGGCAGCATTTTCCACAGCCTGGGGGCTAAAGATGAAAAAGCTCTGCCACCCCATTTGGCTTTACGAACTTGGGGAACTGATAGCAGAAATTTGTTGGCCGAACGGAGATTTCTAAAGGGTGTATAAGGGGCCAACAAATCCCTTAAGCCTCCAGACCTATTTGTGGCCAGAGCCCCATATGTCAGACTCAGGGACTTAAAAGAGATCCTGGCCTCAATTGGGAGCCAATGCAAGGACCTTCTGGCAGCCTGCGCAGAAGCCCGTTTGGGCAAGTCCAATACAAACCTGGCCGCAGCATTCTGCACCATTTGTAGTCGTGTTAGCAAGCCCTTGTTAATGCCTAAGTAAAGGGCATTACAATAATCAAATCTGGAGCCTATCATTGCCAAGACGATCTGTTTTCTGGCTTGAGGAGATAGATAATGTCTAATCCTCCGTAGGATGTTTATTAGGCCCCAGCAAGTGGAGATAGTTCTCTTAACTTGTTGGTCCATCCCCAAGGTCGGGTCAATCATGACTCCTAAATTTCTAGCCAGGGTCGTAGGGGTCGGGCACATCCCCAGCGAGATAGGCCACCACTCCGCCGACCAGAAGTCCTCCTTTCCTCCAAACACCAGAATCTCTGCCTTTTCGCCATTGAGCTTCAAGGAATTACAGGTCATCCATTGAGCAATGGCTTCCATGCAATTTCTAAGATTGGAAGCCACAAGAGTGTCAGGTTGGGCGAAAAACAGAAGAATCTGTGTGTCGTCGGCATAGGAGATTACCTCCATCCCATACGATCTAATAAGCCTGGCAAGTGGGGTCATATAGATATTAAAGAGGGTCGGACTTAATGCCGACCCCTGAGGAACCCCACAAATCACAGGATGGGATGGAGACAAAAACTCCCCCAACTTTACTCTCTGCTCTCTCTGGTTAAGGAAAGAGGCCAGCAAACTAAGTGCGGGCCCCTCAACCCCTATCTCTCTCAGCCTGGATGTTAAGACTGAGGGAGACAGGGTGTCAAACGCAGCCGAGAGATCCAGCAGGATAAGGAGAGTAGTCTGACCCTTATCTACTCTGGTGCGGATGTTATCAAGCACAATAGTCAGGGCAGACTCAGTACTATGTTCTCTCCTAAATCCGTGCTGCGAGTGATCTAGCCGACCAGAGGTTTCCAGAAAAGCTGCAAGGTGATGGTTGAGATGAATTTCCAACATCTTTGCAGGGGCTGGGAGCAGCGAAATGGGGCGGAAGTTTTTAAGAACCCCTGGGTCTAGCGTAGCCTTCTTTAACAGAGGTTTTACTACCGCTTTCTTCCATTGAGGGGGGAAAATCCCATCCCTCATTGCCCTATTCATAATATCTAGTAAAGGGGGGGAGAAAACACTCCTTACATTGTTTAAGAAGTTTCAAAGGGCAAGGGTCTAATGGAGACCCCGACCTGATCTTAGTCAAAAGAACTTCAAGTTCCTGTAAGGAAAGGGGAGGAAAACTAGACAGGCCCCCTAAAGATACTTCCTCCGGTAATGTTACCGAGGTAACAGAGGTACACAGGGGGGTGGATAGAGTTAACCTTTGACGCTCTAATGCAGAATGTATGTCCACAATCTTAGAATTAAAGAATTGTGCAACATCATTGCAGAGCTGCTGTGAACTAACCACAGGATCAGGCGTCTTCAGTGAGATGAGTGTATCAACAATCTTAAAGAGATCTTTCGGAGAGGAGAGAGAGGTGGTAAGAGAGGTGAAATACTCTTGTTTAGTTTTTATAACCTCCTTCTTGTAGTTCTTTAGGAGGATTTTATGCTCGTCCCTCTCACGCAAGTCCCAACTGGTCCTCCAGAGACGTTCCTGTCTCCGTAGTCCCTGCCTGAGAAGTCTAAGTGATTCAGAGAACCACGGGGCGGAGGGACTTTTTCTGGCGGAGTAACGCAGGGTAGCTGGTGCCAGTTCATCAAGAGCTGTTTTAATGACATTCTCCATCCTATCAACTGCAGATCTTACATCCTCCTCCGGAGAAATCGTTAGACTCAACAACTTAGGGGCAAGCACATTGTTGGTTACGTTTTTAAAATTACGTCTCCATACCATCTTGCTGGGCACATTTCCCTTTCTGCTGTTCGAGGCAGTTGTTAAGACCAAAGGGATCGCATAATGGTCGGAACAATATGCACAATGGATTGAGGAGCAGGACATGGCTTCTTTCTGGAGGGCTGTATCAAGGACGACATAGCTTCTGATGGGTTCTCCCCCCTCTATGGATTGGAATGAGCCCATAGGGTGCCGGCATGACCTCCCCCTCCCGGTGTCTCACCGCATCCAATGGTGGCACGTTTGCTTAATTTCCAGGACAGAGACTATATCCTCTGCAAGGCCTGGTATAAGAGGGGATTGAAATCGCAAAGTGATGGTGTTCCCGGATTTCACACTGGCAGTTAAAAAACAAAGCTCCTCCTTCGTGGCTGCCAAAGCATAACTCAGACAACTGGAGATCAAGTATGCCATGCGTTTTACAGCTAAATTGAGGGTTGTCACAGACACTGGCACCAGATTCTTCACAGATTCACTAGAGGTCTGGAACTGGTTGGAGGTACAGCCCAGTGACAAGGAAATACTGCACATGAACTGGCGGCCTTCCCGGTGCATGCGCCCCCAGCATCAGCCCGGATATGCATCACCCAGCTAACCCTCCAAGAATTAGGCTGGGAGGCCCCAACTGAGTATGGTGGCAGCATTGTCACTATCAGGGTGAATGGTGTCAACACCCAGCCAGAGGGAGGGGGAGAGCCGACTAGAGCCTTAGATTAGGATCTGAGCTCTGACTCTACTCTGCACACCACTTCTGGTACCGAACTGCTGTGTATCACACCACAGACAGACTTCGGCCTATGGGTGATGTGATGATGGTAACTGCATGGGTCTGGTGTGGTGCACTGCCGTTTACTACAGTGCCAAGTTGGCATTCTAGAACCCGGAGGCTTGTTGTCATCTGAGACAACTTCGACCCTATATTGGTTCACTGTGTGTCTCACACACAAGTTCTTTGTTCTGGTTTATCTTAGTTTGGATGGGTGACTGTTGCCTTTCTGTGTTGGGGTAGGGGGTTCGATGCATGAGTCCGAAGAACCTTCTGCATACACTGTGGGATGGGTGCCTGGGTGGAGGGCCCTATATCACGGATCCTTTAAAACTGCTGCCATTACATGATGATGGGTACAAAGAATGGTTAAAAAATAATATTCTGGAATGTTAGGGGTCTTACTAGTATTTCCAAGTGCTACAAGCTTCAGGTGTACCTGAAGAGGTGGTGGGGGTCCAAATCACCCTCGTACTAGAAACACGTTTAGCATCATCGGAGGGGGTAGCAATGAAGAACGTTGATAGGGCAACTTAACCTACACCACTTATTTTGTCTTCGCCAGGGGAGTACTCAAATGGGTCATACTGGAGACAGCATTCAAATTATTTGAACAAAAGATGGCTAAAGAGGGACAATATGTGATGATGACTGGAAGACTGGGGGTAAGCACCTTACCATTGTCAAATCTAATCACCTACTATGGATCAGCCCAAATTTTTAAATGAGCTGTCTTTGGCCCTGTGTTGCAAAGTCGTCCTGTGTCCCTTGGGCTCTTCCATTGTTTTGCTGACTGGTACAGGTGGTAACTGATTCTGAATGTCCCTGGGCTCTGTCTAATGAAGCCCAGGGCCAGTGCTATGATAAAAACATAGTCAAAAACACACAAAAATTAGGGCACACCTATAATTTGCATGTCCCCCCTATAAGTTCTTACTAATTAATAAGGCAGGGGGATTAAAACTACATTTAAGTCCCTACTATATAATAGGGCATGGCAGTTTAGAGGCCAGCAGTCTTTGTTTCACTCACAGGTGTGCAATGCAGAGAGCCTGAGGTCATTTTAAAAGCAGCCCTGTATTGCGGCACTGCTTATAAATGTAAACTGTGCCCAAACTCAGCTTTGGTGGTAGGGGCAGTTAAAAAGTGATAATCTAAAAAAACATCTGGCATATTAGGGACCAGGGGCTCCCCTGGGTGTCCTAAGGGTGTGGGGTCATGTACTTATTAGGAGGGCACTTACAAAATAGGTTTTATTTACTCAGGGTAAAGAGAAATTGCACATTTAACTTTTCCCATTGTAGTAAAGTGCCTCCCAAAATCGACCATATTGCTAGGAGCACTGTGGAGCAAGGATCTACACTATTTCTGCATATTTAGGACAACTAAAGTCTCCCCTAGGTGTCCCAGGGGTGGGGAGTCCTGTAACTATAAGCAAGGGCCTTATAAAAGAGGTTTAATATGCCCTGATGATAGAGAAATTGCACATTGGAGATGCGTTGCTCCATTAGATAAAATGTCAATAGTTTATGAATGCATGAATATTGATAAGAATTAAATAAAATCCTGTTCTAGGAATTAGAAGAATGGTATTGATAAATCCAAGAATATGCCATTGTTGAATGTATCCTAAAGTATACAGAAAATAAGTTTTAAGACTTTCCTATATGCAAGTCTAAATTCAGCCTACCCTCCTTCTTCCCCGATTGGTCAGTGTTAACAGGATTAACCAGGCTGCTTTGCTGAAGTGATAAGTCGCTCACCCAGGGGAGAGAGGCTATCTGTTGGAGAGAGCTCTTCTACACAGGAATGCCAGAGAAGGAGGGAGGGGTCATAAAGCATGAAGCTTCAACTGGGGATAGGACAGGCAGGGAATGCCAGGCCCACCTACCCAAGCCCCTCTGACCCAGCCAGACGGCAAGCTTTCGGCAGGAATTTACAAATGGTAGGAGGAGGAGAGCTATGGAAATGAGCCATACTGGAAGTTGGATTAACTAGTTCTTACTCCTCTGCTGGGATTTCAGCCATACTGACTTTTGGAGGAATAGTGCTTTTTCGGAGAAGATTATGCCACACTTTGGAGGAAGGGGTCATGCTCTGGGGTGTTGCCCTGCACCTCATTGAACAGGAGTGCTCTCCTGCCTGACCCCAGAAAACACTGACTCCATGCACACTACAGATTACCAGAGTCCACCTGGATCACCACCACCAAGAATTGTAAGGGTTTTGTCCAGGTGCATTGTGGGAATTGTGGTCCCAACCTTTCAAGTACCATATTCGAAATTCCCAACCCTTGGATTGTGTTTTAGACACTTTGGACCCTCAAGAGTAACTTCAGGAAGAAGTTCCAGAAGTTTGGAGTAACTTTGAAAAAAGCTCCATAAGGAGACCGACTCAACCGCGAGAGCCAAGCCGGCCACCTTCAGCCGCGTGTCGGCCTAACCTGCTGGTTCATCCCACTGAAAATCTCCGGTGGTCCGACTTCCAGAGTTTGAATGGGAGCTCCCTGGAAAGCTAGCCAGCGAAACCTCACTGAAGCCGGACTGGTAAAAAGCATCTAAGGACCCCAGCAGAAAAAGCTCCAGAAAAGTTTCTAAGTCCAAAAGTAAAATCTTGACCGAGGCCTACTGCGAAGGGTTTCCAAGCAGGGTTCCATCACGATGGGCCTGAAACTTTGATTTTGTCCCAAACAAGCACGACCAAATGCCCTAGAGTTGTGCTTTAAGTTTCTTAAGTGCTATATAGTGCTAAATCTTAAAAAATTCATATCTCACCTGCCCTATGGGGACTCCTTGTTCTGCGGACCGACTGGTTATCACATTGGGGTTTAATTGATACCTGATGAGTGAGGTATCCCACTGACTGTGACTACTCTTTTCATTCACACTTACAAGACTTGCATGTGAGACTTGACATGTTTCTTTGCACCCTAGCAGTCAATACACAGATAGCGCACTCACAGTATTTGGCTCACACAATGTCAGATCACAACCTGGTGTTTATTGCCACAGCTTGGTTGCCCACCTGAAACTGTATTCCCAGTTGGAGGCATAAGTGTAAAAACCTGAAAGACCAAGCATTTTATGATGCTATAGGGAAAGAAATATGATGGTACTTTACAGTGAATGCAGGGTCCACTGTGTCTGTTCTGATTGAATGGGAAGCTTGTAAGACAGTAGTTAGAGGACACTGCATTGCACATGCAGGGGAACTAGCAGTCTCTTCAGGGTGAAGCACGGGTCAGGAGCCTACACTTTGATCACACTAACACTAGACATGTAAAAAACCATAAAGAACACAACAGCTGACCAAGATCAAGCACTTCAATTCCACTAGTTTCATAAATCAAAAGATAAGTGCAGCAACTCCTAGCATCCGCCGTTGAAAGATGCCAATTTAGTATAGAAGTCTACATGAAAGGAAGGTGCACTTGATAGAAGTCAAACAGAAGATACACTTGTAGTCCTGAAAAGTTCTTATTTTTATTTAATCTTGTTTAAAAACGGCACACAGCCAACGCGTTTCGTTCCCTAGTGCCACGGGAACTTTCTGGAAATATCAATTAATATGTGGAAAAGCTGAAAAATGGCACTGTCGGTCAAATACAGATGTTTACGAGCACATGTTAGATTTAGTCAGTTTGAATGGTCCATATAATTCTGGATCAAAATATAGGATTCAGAAAGGCTCACATAAATTCAAGCAAAGCTTCCAAAGGTTTCTATAAACAGAATCTTGATAGAATAAAAACTATAGTCCAATAATAATCACCAAGTAGAAGCATGTACCCGTAAATATAAGAACACCCAGGTGAGAGTGGGACCCGTTGTCAATATCTTAATAGGTTACAAATTATGTCCAGTGAGAGTCGCAAATTTGGAACATGGGCTCGTACATATAAAGACACACGGGTGTGAAAAGAACCCGCTGTCGATATCTCAATTACAATGAAACCAGTATCCGATGGTAGTCACAAGGTTAGAACATAGACTCAGAAGTCTAAAGACCCACGGTATAAGTAGGACCCGCTGTCAATATCGCAAAACGAATGAACACCTGCTGGTCAGCGTGGTGACTTGCAGCGGCACTGAAGTAACTTCCATTGTGACTACCAACTTTTAGTGAAGGTGATTTTTACATTCTGCATTTGAAAATACCAGTTTTAGAAAGAGGGTATTTTCTTGCTCAGTCATCCCGTGTGCCTCTACTGGAATGTGGATTGCCTGTCTGGGTTTTGGAGTGACAGTAGGCTGGGAGGCCGGAGGGGCTCCAGATAGTCTAGGTAGGTCAGGAAAGGCCTGAATAGACCTGGGCTGTGATGGGGGAGGGGGGAGGAGATTGAGGTGCACCTCAAAGGGCCTTGTCTGCCTCTGACATTGCCGTCTCCACCTCCTGCCACGAAATCACACCAGAGAAGGCAGAACTGGTTCTGGCCGGGCACAGCCACCCTCTGCCTGAAAGATCAAAGGATTTTTAGATACAAATACTGGGCCCCAGACCAATGAACTTTAGAACTCATCTGGAGCAAGAAGACTGCTAAGAAGAGCCAGAGAAGCTGCAAAAAGAAGCGACTGCTTTGCTGGGTGCTTTGCTGGGCTGACCTGCAGTGGCTGCCTAAATCTTGGGCAGTGAAAGGCCTGGACTGGACTTTCTGCAACCTAATTTGTGAGTCTCTCCAAGGGCTAGAGGCAGAGCTTGCCCCCTGTTCACGAAGTCTCAGGAACAACAAAGACTTCAAGCCCTTCTGCCCGCAGCACTGGGGACTGTGTGTTTTGCGCCGCACTCCGCACCGCCTTGCTTCACGAGGACACCTTGGCCTCCCTGACGTCACCGCTCCACGCCGAAATTGACGCCGCTGCTTGCACTGTGGTTCGAGGGCACCGCTCCTAAGTCACACAATGCCTCGCCCTCATCCCGCGCCGCAGCCTTGGCCTACCGACGCCCACGCCATAGACTTCCGTTTGTCAGCCGATGACAGCACTTCAGCAACAATGATGCCGCTGCTGGCACCATGACCTGCTAGCACCGTGGCGAGCACCGGCTTCATCTGGCACCGCAACCCTGGTCTCACCGATGACGCCATCTGACGCTGTCACCGAGCTGCTGCTTGCACCGCAACCTGGGTGCACCGCACGCCGCACCGCTGCACTTCGCACCGCAGCACCCGACGCCTGCCGGCACCAGCACTCATGATTACACCAGAGAGGAGCTCGACCTGCAACGCGAGTGACTTCAAAGGCGTCAACACCCTGCATTTCTCATAGGTACTGTTTGCGGGTCTTCCCGACACCGCAGCTGGCCAGCGACCCTACGACCAGCCAGAACTGTTGGATTTGTTGTTCACGATGTTGTGACAGCCCCGGACGGAGCTATCGACATCAAGGAACTGTGTTTAAAACTTATTTTGATAACTGCAGATTTTTAAGTATAGTATTGTGGATTTTTATCGCAATTGGTCTTGTCTTAAAGTATATAAAAATATTGCCTATTTTTCTAAACTGTTGTGGTGTCCATTTGTAGTGCGTACACTGTATTACTGTTGGTTATGTGCAAATGCTTTACACACTGCCTCTAAGATAAGCCTGGCTACTCGTGCCAAGCTACCAAGGGGGTTATTTTAGAAGTGTAACTCCCTTATCCTGACTAGAGTGGTGGTTTTTACCTGGCTTTGACCCACACCCTAGCCTACCAAAAATCCCATTTCTAACATGGACAGTAAACGTTGGAGGTCCGGAGGAATTCAGGAGTGCTTTAGTTATTGTTGCGTAGCGTTAATTCATCACAGATCCTGGTAGGTGAGCTGAGTCTGAATGGTACTCAGCGCACTCCAGAGCTGCGATCAGGGACAGTTTTGTTCATTGAGGAGATTGAAGGATTCATTCTGATTGCTTCGGGCAGGGCGTTGTAGATCCTAGGTGCTTGGCCTGAGAAGGTGCGCTTGTAGGTTTTTATGTTTCCAAACTTTTTGTGGTTTGAATAACAAGGTGTTGGTGCTCTGCTACCTCCTGATAATTCCAGTTTATTGGCTAGATAATTTGGTGTGTTGAAGTTCCTTATAAGGGAGCCAGTTCAGTGCCTTTAGATCAGCGGTGATGTGGTTGTTCTTTTTGGAGCCGATGACGAGTCTTGCAGCCGCGTTGAGTGAGGCTCTTAGTGGAGCCAGACTGGATATCGGTAAACCACATAGGATTGTATTCCCTTAGTCTATTCTAGGTATCACTAGACCATGTACCACTGTTTTTAGGTCGTCATCAATGAGGAAGAGTTTTCGTTTTCTAAGAATGCTCATATGAAAGTTTGCTCCTCTGATGGCTGTGCTAATGTGTTCCTGCATGATGAGATTCATGTTGAGTGTTATTTCTAGTGATCTTGTGGAATCTATGATGTGGGGTGTGCAGTTGAAGGCTGTTAAGTGTTTCATCCAGTTTTCTATGTCGCTGTGTCTGTGGTGGAGAAATTAAGAGAAAGGCGGTTTTTAGCACATTTAGTTTGAGGTGTTTTTGCCAGCCAGTTGTGGGTTTTTTGGAAAGTTGTATTGAGTAGACGGATATCTTCCAGGGATTATATTTTTAGGTATAGTTGGGTATCATCTACATACATGTGGTAATAAACATTGGAGAGTTTAAGAATTTTGGTTAAGGGTTCCATGAATAGATTAAAGAGGGTAGGTGAAAAGGAGGTACCTTGAGGGACTCCCAGGGTGACCAGCATGGTTGTGGGCAGTGATTGGTTAATCTTGATTCTTTGAGTTTGGTTGTCTAAAACATAGGGGAACCACTCAAGGACAGCTCCTGATTAACACATTCTGTGTTCAAGTAAGTCCAGGAGACTGTTATGTTTGACCATATCATGATAGGTCGAGGAGGATTAGGAGGCAGGATTCTTTTGATCTAGAATTCTCAGTGCGTCATCGACAATGTGAGTCAGGGCAGTTTCCATGCTGTGTTTCTGCCAGAAGCCTGATTGGAACTGGTTAATGCGGTGGAATTGAGCTATATGGTTGCATAGTTGGGAATGGACGCATTTTTCAACTATTTTTGCTAAGGAAGGAATAGTGGATATTGGACTGTAGTTATCTGGGATTGCTTGGTCTGTTGTAGGTTGTTTTAGAATGGGGGTTACCTGTCCTGCTTTTAGGCAGTTTGAAAGGGTTCCTTGTAGTAGTGATTCATTCACTATCTTTGTCCAGAGGGGTATAAGAGAAGTTTTGATCATGCTGAAGATGTTGGCTGGAAGAGGATCGCAGAAGTGATTTGATGGTTTAAGTGTTGTTACAAATTTGAGTATGTCGTTTTCGTCGAAGCTTTTCAAAGTGTTCCAAGACGCTTTGTTTTTGAGGTTTAGACCATGTTGGTTAGGGGTTTGTACAGCCAGAGGGAGACGAAGATGCGTTTACTGGGAGACGAAGATGATCTGATGCAAAAGGGGCAAGATTTACCAGTGGGAAAGTTTTTCTCTTTTGCTAGGTCAGTACCACCTACTGAATAGAGTACTACAAAAAACTGGCATTTGATTCCCAGGGACCTCAGAGCTCCCCTGGACCTTTGAATAAACAGAAGACCAGTGACCTGTAAAAAGGCCAAAATGGCTGGACCTGCACTCACTTGTACTGTGGATTGAGTAGTAGACTCCATGGGGCAATTAGCCGAATTCTTCTGCGGCTCCAAGCACACATCAAGCTGCAAGAGGCACTAATAAGGAGACCATGTTACCTGACTGCATCTTGCTTGTGGCTTTTGTTGGAGTAAAGTCTAGCTTCTAGAGTCAAAGGTTTTTGACCTCTGCATTACTGGGCCCAACTGACGGTAAAAATCAAGCTATGAAAAAGTCCCAACATAGTATAGGAAGTGGGAAAATGAGGTCCAGATATGTGGCAGACAAGTAGATTTTGGCAGGTACAACAATGTATTTTCAAACCAAAGCCATCTGATCCTGCAGAACCTTATCCAAATGCATATCCCTTTTTCAGAGGATTTTGTCAGATACAGCTGTGCACCTTGCTGTGCACCTTGCCACATAGGTGGATTTAGAGCTTCATAAAAATAACTATGGGGGCCTCTTCACAAACTGTATTTTGTAATATGTTACAAGTATGTGTAGCAAAAGGAAATTATCCCTTGGTTGTATGACAGACAGTAAAGGAGAACTCCTATTAGAGTCACAAGTTTAAAAAAGTACAATATTGCAGCCCATGTAATAGACACAACAGATATATTATAAAGGCAAAAAGTTATCACAAAATATTCTTTTTATTATTAAAAAACATTTTTATATATCACAAATATTTCATAAAAGTCATCACAGATACTATATACCTCACATTCATGTAGAATTATAAAAAGACTCAAAGAATACTAACGCATTTGATACAATTAAAACAACAGAACATGACCTGACATAAAGAGAAAAACATTTTGTTTTAGACTATACTATACTTTGTCATTCACAAAACATATCAGTTGGAACAATTTTATAACTAGTGCAAAAACAACAGTTGATGGACAGAATGCAGAACAATGTCATG
The DNA here is from genome assembly GCF_964204655.1 of Triturus cristatus. NCBI lineage: Eukaryota > Metazoa > Chordata > Amphibia > Caudata > Salamandridae > Triturus > Triturus cristatus. The sequence goes on from NC_140581.1 coordinate 78,259,663, forward strand.
CATTCACCCCAGTACAGAGATCTGGGCCTAAATCCATCGTTGTTTTGCTCACCATGCCGTTCCAGTTTGAACCCAGTCATATGCAATCAGTCTTGACCCTGTGCCTCATGGGAACAGTCCAGCCCAAACTGCGAAGCCAGGTCCTCTCTGGACTGGAAACAAGCATCCTAGGAGCTGTTTCGGGGTTTCACCCCTCTTCAGCCAGGATAGCTTGATTCAAGTGGCATGGAGAGCACGGGACCCACGTCTGGGCATACCATTCCCACTCTGGGTGACAAATGCAAAAACAACAGTTGATGGAGAGAATGCAGAGCAATGTCATACATTCACCCCGGTGGTACAAAAGGGGATGGTGTTGGACGAAGCATCAGAACCAATCAAACACTCAGACCCAGTCATCAGATCTGGGTTTGATCCATCACCGTTCTTTAGCCCACTCTGCCACCCCAGTTCAGACATGGCCATATGCAAATCAGTCTGAACCTGTGCCTCATGGGAACAGTCCAGCCCGAACTGCCAAGCCATGCCTTCCCTGGACTGGAAACAAGCTTCCTAGGACCGGTTTCTGGCAATTCAGCCGTCTTCAGCCAGGCTTGCTTGAATCCAGTGGCAAAGTGAGCAAGGGACTCACGTCTGAGCATACCCTGCCAACTTATGGTGAACAAAGCGGTACAAAAGGGGATGGTGATGGACGGAGCATCAGAACCAATCAAACACTCACACCCAGTCAACAGATCTGGGTTTGATCCATCACCGTTCTTTAGCCCACTCTGCCACCCCAGTTCAGACATGGCCTTATGCAAATCAGTCTGACCCTGTGCCTCATGGGAACAGTCCAGCCCGAACTGCCAAGCCATGCCTTCCCTGGAAACAAGCTTCCTAGGACCGGTTTCTGGCATTTCAGCCGTCTTCAGCCAGGCTTGCTTGAATCCAGTGGCAAAGTGAGCAAGGGACTCACGTCTGTGCATACCCTGCCAACTTATGGCGAACAAAGCGGTACAAAAGGGGATGGTGATGGACGGAGCATCAGAACCAATCAAACACTCACACCCAGTCAACAGATCTGGGTTTAATCCCAGTACAGAGATCTGGGCCTAAATCCATTGTTTTTTTGCTCACCATGCCGTTCCAGTTTGAACCCAGTCATATGCAATCAGTCTTGACCCTGTGCCTCATGGGAACCGTCCAGCCCGAACTGCCAAGCCAGGTCCTCACTGGACTGGAAACAAGCATCCTATAACTAGGCCTGGATACAATAGTTTTTTTTGAGTATCTACAGATCCAATTACTTCCACGAATTATGTGAGCAATGCGTTGACGCGTTTCAATGGTTTTTACTGATATTTCATCTTTTTCAAGACAACTTTTTTTTACAAGTCTCTCTGTATTGCACTGTGAAGTTGCCCTCAAACTGAATCCTCTATAAAACAAATGTATATAAAAAAATAAAATACTATATTATAGTACATACATCATTATTCAGTATAAAACCTAACAACAAATGAATATATATAGATTACTATGCAATTTGAAAATCAAACTACATATACCCTCCTAAGAAATGTAGAGTAAAAATATATGTTTGATCCATACATCTATGATATTTGGCGTTTGTCTATCAAATGGGCTATATTCAGGTAAAACTGCTGTGTCGTGATTCCTCCCCATATTTTTTCTCTCAAGATCTCCGCAACAATACAGATTTTATCAGATACAGACACATCAAATATGATTATTATCCTACTCAGGCCCCCACCTAAAGATATTAGTTTGTCATACATGTTTGGCCAAAAACTCAAATTGTTACCTCATTAAGATCTGTGGGTGCATATAGTCACTCCATCCACTTAGTGCCCTCTTGACTAAGACCTCTGATTATACATGAGTTGTATCAGATAATCTAAAATAGGAGAGCCGTCTCAATCAGCTTATCCCTTCTCTAGGGGACATTCTTTACAAAGATTTAGAGTCAATCGAAAGCTATCCCACCTGGTTAATATAATGAATGTAGCCTTAACGTTCTGCCCTAGAACCTGGTAAATGGTACGTCGCCACTCCCTCTCAATATGATGTTAGTCTCTTGGTTATCATAAACCTATAAAAGAGGATCCTTTTATGCCCCCGGAAACATGTATCACTTTCTATTTACGCAAGATAAGCGCAATAAATATGTGTCGATATTTCTTTGTAAGATTTGCCCTACATAAATTAGATGCTTGCTTTACAAGGACGTATCCATCTCCTTTTTTTCAAAAACGGGGTGGGGGCGTAAAATCATTTGTACTCGTGCCTCCCACGTCTTACACGCTGTAAGGCAAAAGAAAAGGAAGAACTTGTTTGTAAGCTTAAAATATTATTTTCTCCCTCTCAACGTCTCCCTCTCTCAGTCGAGCTGCGAATCATATGCGATTCTTACCTCCAGTGTACAGAGTAGTGGAGCCAGAAAAGGTTCTCCTCTCAACGGCAGGCAGATGGGGATGACGGAAACACGCTTAATTTAAATACCCGTTCGTTGATCTTGATTGGTTTAGGGATCAACCTCCAGCTCAACCTACAAGGGTTCAATTAACTTCTACCGTAGTGCACTTTTCTATGCACTGACTTTGCCTTGTTTGACCCGGAAGTGCTCCCTGCACGTCATGGGATTGGTGTATGTGTTGCCTCTTTTCACCCAGATACAGTGGACATAAACAACGCACCAATCTAAACGTCGGCTGCAGTATCCATCGAGTTAAAACCATGCCACACCTATATATTACAGCTTTGCACTTTCATGATTCGGGGACGGAATTTCAATAATTTTTGTCATTTGACAGATTATATTATTGAAGTCAGCAACAGTCTGCCCCGGGAGAAAGTTTTTTTGGATTATTTAATTTGTAATCAATTTCATTCAGTCCTTGCATGAGATTAATCCCTTATCTGTCGTTTCTAAATGATACATGAATCACTGCTCACGCTTCTTTCTAATCGCGTCCAGATTAACCCCTCTTGTGCTAATGCCGACTTTTTCTAGAATGAACCAACTGAACTGATTACAGTCATGGTTAATTTTAAAAAAATGGTCAGTTAAGGGGGCATTTTCTTTCTTGATCCTTAGTGCTGAGTTATGTTCTAGCAAGCGAACCAGCAGTTCCCTGCTGGTCTCACTGACATACCCCAGACTAAACAGGCAGACAAGCACGTATATCACATTCTTGCTCCGACAGTTGTTAAGTGTCCTTGATATGAGTGTAATTTATCGTTGAATACCAAACTCTTAGCCTCTATACAATGAGGACATATGGAACAAGTTCCACACCTATGATTTCCTACCGCCTTCTGTCTGTCTAGGGTAGTTTGCTTCTCAGATTCAGTCTTTTTATACATTTTCACTAGGGAATTTCGGATGGTCTTATTTCGCCTAAATGAGAACAGTGGTTTTTGTAATTGAGTCGCCAGTCCACTATTTAAAATTTTCCAATTTCTATTGACAATGTTTTTAATTTTATTACTCATACCGGAAAACTGGCTGACTTCATGCTTTTATTCTTTTTCTCTCTAGTAACATCTAAGAGTTGGTCCCGTTCATAGAACCTTGCCCGTTTAAAAAAATGTTTAATCAGTCTCTTGGGATATCCTCTATCTTTTAATCTCTTTTCCAAAATCTCTGAGTGATGATAAAAGTCTGTTAAAGTTGTACTGTTACGGCGCAACCGTAAACATTCTCCAAAACGAATAATGTCCTTTTGTGACTTTGGATGGTTGCTCCCGTACTGTAGTAGTGTATTCTTATCGGTGGGCAGGGGGGTGGTGGATTTAGACACTTCTGATTCTGAAAATAGAATGAGGAAACTACTAAATGTAGAAAACCATTACAAACGAATTCGCTTTTCTGTGATTGATGATCTCAAAAAAGAGGTAGTTCAGGTCCTGGAGAGATGTAGGGAAGATGCATTGATTTGTGAGAACGAGTTTAGATTTCTTTTTAACACGAACCCCATTATTCCAGCCATTTATGGGTCACCCAAAATACATAAAGATCTCCTCAATCCCCTGATGCGACCAATTGTGAGCAGTTTATGCTCACTCTTGGAGCCGTTAAGTAAATATGCGGACTTCTTTTTAAAGTCATTGGTCCACAAACAGAAATCTTACTTGAAAGATACAGCCCATACTATTTCCATTTTTAAGGGACATGGCTTCAACAGGGTGACTCAGCTCCTGGTCACACTGGACAGTGAGGCCCTGTATACAAATATCCCTCAAGATGACACCATTAGGGTGGTGTAATCGATTTTAGATAAAGGAGATCTGAATAGGGGCAACAAAGATTTCATTATGGCCTGTATCTCGATGGTCCTCAAAAACAAGATTTTCTTGTTTAAGCACAAGCTTTATAAACAGACTAAGGGGACCAGCATGGGGCAACCTGTGCCCCTAGTCTGGTTTGTCTATAGGTAAGTAATTTTTAACAAACTCATATCTATAATTGAATTGGCATCATATTACCAGAATGTCACTTGCTGGCACCGATTCATAGATGATATTATCTTCATATGGAACGGTGCTAGCAGTGATCTACTGCATTTCCTAATGCCGTAGGCTAAGAGTTTGGTATTCAGCGGTAAAACACTCATATCAAGGACACTTAACAACTGTCGGAGCAAGAATGTGATATACCTGCTTGTCTACCGTGTGGGCTGGGGTATGTCGGTGAAACTAGAGGGGAACTGCGAGTTCGCTTGCTAGAACATAAATCAGCACTAAGGATCAAGAAAGAAAATGCCCCCTTAACAGACCATTTAAAAAAAGTGAACCATGACTGTAATCAGTCCTGTAAAATGGTAGGAATCTCTACCCAAAGCAGCACAGGATGCAGGAATGTGGAACACTGTATTATTTATTGGAATCGTTATACACACAAGAGCACCGGGCCACACAACCGTTACGCGCCGCGGCTCCGCTGTTTCTGCCCGCCTCGCGGCTCGTGCATGCGCATTTCTTCCTCCCGCGTTCTCCCCTCGCGCGCCGCATGATCACGCAGCGTGCGAGACTAGAACGCACACTACATATCTCCCTCCTTTCGCATGGCTCTGATAACATGCAGTCCTCACAGTCTCTAGGGTATTCACCCTCCATCGAGTTCAAAGCCCTTGAAGCGGCTAGGCCTCACAATCACTCTGCCCGCTCAGGTGCGCCTTACCGGGGTGCCAGGATTACCAGACTCATTGCTTACAGCTGGGCTGTGGCCTCGTTGTTCGCTTCGCCCTGCTCTGTCTGGGCTGTGGCCTTCCTCCGTCGCTAGCTCTTCCGTTTCCATCGACCCCTGGTGTACCTGCTCCTCACTATCCTCTCTCTCTGGTACGCCTCTCCCTTCAGGGAGTTGGCTTCCTTCGTTGTCTTGTGTATGTCTCCTGGGATGACTTCTCATTCTCTTCCTCTGGCCATTTCAGGATCTTGTTGCATTTCGCCATGCGGTCATGGGACCACACGTTCCCATCACTGAGTAAGGCGGCTCTCTGGTATACCTCCTCCACTTGTAAAGGTGGACTGTACTTGCTGTCTCCCTTCTTCCTTCGTACCGCTAGCTTGACTCTCACCCACTCCCCTTTCTCCAGAGTGGCGTTCTTGACCTTCCGTCTCTGGTTGTAATGCTCCATGTACACCCTCTGGGCCTTCTCCAGGTTGTGTTGTACTACTGCCGGAGACCATTGATTGTCTTTTCCCTCCACATGACGTTGTCCTTGGTGAAGGGGTGTCTCCCTCTTAGGATTTGAAAGGGGCTGTACCCCGTCCCCGTGGGGGTGATGCGGTAGGCCCACACTGTTTTCTGAATCTCCTTCTCCCAATCTTTCCCCATCATGATGGCTGCTTGAATGGATCCCATCAGTACTCTATTGAAGAGCTCCACCTGCCCATTGCTCGCCGGGTGGTACACCGCCGTGTGCAGCAATTTTATCCCATTTCGCTCTGCGTATTTGTTCCATTTTTCCGATCTAAATTGGGGTCCATTGTCACTCAATAGCGTTCTGGGGATGCCTTCCCTTAGAAAAACTGAAGTGAGGAATTTTATCACTGTTTCTGCTTCCATTTCTTCCTGTATGTGTATCTCCGGCCATTTGGAATACTTGTCGACCAGGACACAGAGGTATTTGGGCGTTCCGTGGATGTCCAGCACCGGTCCCAGGATGTCCACTGCCACGTCTTCCCATGGCCCACTTGGTAAGGGGAATTTCCCCAGCGCCGGCCGTAGGGGAACTAGCGTCTTGTCTGCTCCTTGGCACTGGCTGCACTCTCTCACTTGCCTTTCCACCTGAGCGTCCATTCCTGGCCACCAGTACATGTGTTTCGCCCTCGCCTTCGATTTTACTATTCCTAAGTGCCCTTCGTGTAGCATTGTGAGTAATCGGGGGACCACTGCCGCTGGAGGAACCACTTTGTCTCTCCTGTACAGAAATATTCCTTCGTTCCCCACCGATAACTCTTCTCGCACTTCGAAATATTTTCGGAGAGCCTCTCCTAGCCGTCTCTTCTCTGGCCATCCCTTTATTATGTGTTCCGTGACCTTGCAAATTTCCTCATCTTCTCCATACGCTTGTATCCAGTCTTGTTTGCTTATCAACCTTTCGGGATCATCCATTATTGCCACCATCTCGTCTTCTTCGGGCGTCGTGTCCGGGGCACCTTCCATGGCTGCTGCTCGGCTGAGATAGTCTGCTACCTTATTCCTCGTCCCCGGAATATACTCCACGTCGTATCTGTACTCCAGCAGTTTAAGCGTCATTTTCGCTATGCGGGGTGTGGCGCCTGCATGCCCGCTTGAGGTGAGCACTTTGACCAATGGCTTGTGGTCCGTCTTCAGCAAGAATCTTGTGCCCCATAAGAATTGGCAATATTTTCCCATCGCCCACACCACAGCTAGCATCTCTTTCTCAATCACACTATATTTCTGCTCCGTGGGTGATAGTGTCCTGGACGCGAAGCTGAGTGTTTCCACCTGTCCATCACTCCTTTCCTGCATGAGTACGGCCCCTAGTCCTTTTTCGCTGGCATCTGTCGTCAGAATCGACCGGCCGAGTGGATCATACCCTTGCAAGTGCACCGCTTGACTGATGTCTTTCTTCAGGGCCTCAAATTACTTTTGTGTGTCTTCCGTCCATTGGTAGGTCGTTTTGTCCCTCGTTAGTTGTCGGAGGTGATGGGTCTTGGTGGCGAAGTGAGGTACGAATTTGCTGTAATACTCGGCCATCCCTAAGAAGGACCTTACTTCCTCTTTGTTGTTGGGTGCAGTTGCCTTGCATATCGCCTCCACATTCGCTCTTTTGGGGGTGATGCCATGTACCCCTATTTCGTGCCCAAGGTAGGTGACTGATGTCATTCCCAGCCTGCACTTTTCCCATTCCGCCGTCAGGCCCTTGTCCTCTAGCACTCTGAGTACCTTCTCCAATCTCTCATCGTGGTCTCTTCTATCTGTCCCCATCACGAGTATATCATCCTGAAAATACTGGACGCCTTCAATGTCCTTAAACAGCCGGTGCATCAGCTTTTGGAACACCGCCGCTGCGGAGGTGAGGCCAAATGGCATTCTCCGGAACTGGTAGCACCCGAAGGGTGTGATAAACGATGTCAACTTCCGGCTTGACGGGTGCAGGTCTATCTGGTGATAGGCGGACGTTAGGTCGATGGTGGAGAACCACTTTACCCCTTTGGTCTTGGCTAGCATTTCCTCGATGCGAGGTAATGGGAATTTCTCTACTATGAGACACTTGTTTAGTTCCCGAAGGTCCACACAGAGACGGACTTTCCCATTGGGTTTCATCGCCACTACCAGGGGGGCGAGCCATTCCGCACTGTCGATCGGCTCTATTATTCCCTCCTTTTCCAATCTGTGTAGCTCCATCTGCACCGCATCTTTCACCGCTAAGGGTATGTTCCTGACTTTGTGGGACACCGGACTGGAGTTTTCTTTAAGTACTATCCTGTGTGTAAATTTCTCCAGTTTCCCCACCTTTCCTCCAAACACTTTCGGGAATTTATGCTTCATCGCTTCCAGTACCGGCCAGATCCCTGGCGCTGTCATGAGGACTTGTGTATCGCCTCCCGGGTCTAGTTTGATCCCTAGATCCCCTTGGTTCATCCATCCCAGTACGGAGGGGCCTTTCTCCGCTATGTACAGTTTGCACTCGGCTTGTCTTCCCCGGAATTCAAAGGTCAGTTTCCGGTATCCTACCATGGGTATCGGTTCCCCTTTATACGATACCGGCCGAATGTCTGGGGGTTCCAGCCTTGTTCCCAACATAGGTTCAAACTGCTCCTTCCATACCGCTTTCTGGATGATGGTGTACGGAGATCCCGAGTCTATTACTATTTGGATGTTCACCCCTCCAATCTTCATGTCGCATTGGGGTTTGCGGGTTCTCTTCCCGTCTATCCCCAGCACCCGACCCTCGATACACAGGACCTCCATGTCTTCCTCCTGCTCTTCTTCCTCTTCCCTTTGCTCCTGTTCCACATACTTCACCACGGGTCTCTTCGTCTTCCTTCGGCAGACTTTCTCATAGTGACCCATTATGCCGCAGAACATACACTTCGCCCGGAACGCTGGGCATCTCTTGTCCTGAGCTGCGTGTGCAGGACTGCGGCATCTGTAGCAGGCTCCGTTGTTGTCTCTTGTCTGCTTCCACGTTTATCCCGTCTTCCCTTTCCACTTCGGGGGTCCTCTGCTCTCCTGAGCTGGTTGCTTGCTTCTTCCCTGTGCTTCTGCTTCATCCACTTTGTTCACCATGACTTTGGGGACCACCTCTCGTTTTGCTGCCTCCGCACACCGTTTGATCAACTCCGCTTTCTTCACCATCGCTATCACTTCGTTTAGAGGCGCCTCACTGTTCGCCCACAGTTTATCTTGCACACTTTTGTTCGTGGTATGCATGACGATTTGGTCCTTGATGAACTCATCGTGCGGAGCTCAGTATTTGCATGTCACTGCCTGTTTCTTCAAGGCCGCCACATATTCATCGATGGTTTCTTCCGGCTCCTGTCTCCTCTGTTGGAAGTTGTACCTGTCTATTGAGACACTCACCGCCGGGCGGTAGTGGGCATCAAGGTCCTCCATGGCGTGCTTAAATACGTCATCGTCCGCGTTTTGCCTGAGTTGCGGCACTAGATTCTGGTAGACCCTTATGCCTTCCGGGCCTAAATTGTGCAGGAGTATTCTTTTCTTCCTCGCGCTGGGGAACTCTTCTCCGTTCTCATCTTCGAGGGCCGCTAGGTAGTTCTTAAAACATTCCCGCCAATCCTCCCACTTCATTTGGGGTTCTCCCGGTCTTGGCAGAAACGGTATGAGCGCCGTCAGTGAAGAACCTTGGGTGCTCATCTCTCCCCTCCTTCCTGGCACTGCGCCTGGGCCTCTTGGACTTCCCGGTGTGTCTCCCCGCTCTGGTCGTGCCTGCTCTTGCTGTCGCTTCTCTTTTGACCCCCCGTCGCTGCTTGCTGCCGCTTCTGCCAGGGTCTCTGCGACTAGGCTTCGCGTGTGCTTCTCGCGGTTGCGCGCCTTCTATAGGCCTCTGCACGTGGTCTGTACCTTGTGTTGACTGCCTCTGCCACGCTCTTCATGTGTATTCCTTGGGGACTGCTCTACTTCTTGTACTCACCCTTGGCCGGTCACTGCTGCTCTGGCCTGTGCTCCCTGCCGGTGGTTCAGGGTCCTTCTGCTGTCAGTGGTTGCAGCTATCCCAGTCTCGTCGCCACTGTAAAATGGTAGGAATCTCTACCCAAAGCAGCACAGGATGCAGGAATGTGGAACACTGTATTATTTATTGGAATCGTTATACACACAAGAGCGCCGGGCCACACAACCGTTACGCGCCGCGGCTCCGCTCTTTCTGCCCACCTCGCGGCTCGCGCATGCGCATTTCTTCCTCCCGCGTTCTCCCCTCGCGCACCGCGTCATCACGCAGCGTGCGAGACTAGAACGCACACTACAAGTCCAGCTGGTTCACTCTTGAAAAAATCGGCATTAGCAGAAGAGGGGTTAATCTGGACGCGATTAGAAAGAAGCGTGAGCAGTGGTTCATGTGTCATTTAGAGACGATAGATAAGGGATTAAACTCACGCGAGGACTGGATGAAATTGATTACAAATTAAATATTCACAAAAAACCTCCTCCCGGGGCAGACTGTTGCTGACTTCAGTAATATAATCTGTCAAATGACCAAAATTATTGAAATTCCATCCCCTGATCCATGAAAGCGCAAAGCTGTAATATATCGGTGTGACATGGTTTTGACCCGATGCATACTGTCTGCAGCCGACGTTTAGATTGGTGCGTTGGTTATGTCCACTGTATCCGGGTGGAAAGAGGCCGCGCATACACCAAACCAATGATCGGGTATTTAAATTTAGCGTGTTTCCGTCGTCCCCGTCTGCCCGCCGTTGAGAGGAGAACCTTTTCTGGCTCCACTACTCCGTACACTGGAGGTAAGAATCGCATAGGATTCGCAGCGCGACTGAGAAAGAGAGACGTCGAGAGGAAGAAAATAACTTTTTAAGCTTACAAACAAGTTCTTCCATCTCTGCACCAAATCCTTTTGGGAAACTGTAACACAGGCTTCCTCAGGGAAGTGCTATAGACTCGCGTTACCCATTTCTGAAGGGTCTCCCTAACATCGGCAAGCCACAGTAATTTTTTCCCGGCCCCTTTCAGGGTCAAAACTTCCTTTAACTCTTCCCGGTATACTGCCAATTCCAGGGTTACCCATAATTGACGCCAGTGAAATAGGGGTCAAAGGGCAATTTCATCAGCAACGGGCCGTATGCCCAAATCTAGACACAACAGTATAAGAGGAGTCCTGGGAGGAAGACCAAACAGCTGTCTGGTAAATGCATTCTCGGTCTTTGAAATGTTTCCCAGAGACTTGTGCCCCTGAATTTAAAATTCCTGCTAGCTTCCGGGAAGGTGACATAGATCTTATTGATTAGTTCCGAAAAGAAACTAGATCTCCATAGATGCCGACATCACTGCTGTAACTCGCTCATGATGACATGTTGAATGTATTGCTTTTTTTGTCACAGAGTAAAGATGTTTTTGGCAGACTTTCCTAAAAAGTGAACATGCGGGCTCTCTCTACCGTGCAATATTCTTCTTCTTTTCTTCGTCGTGGCAGTAGCAGTAGTAGTATTTCTAAAGAACACATACAATTGTATGAATACACCATTCTTTTTCTTTGAAAGCCTCCAAATTATATATTGTTTGCTGTCTTTAAAAAACCGACATAAAAATCTCCCACCCCATTGGCCAGTGCTGTAGCGTACACTATTGTCATTTTAGTCAGGCCTATTTTGGTTTTTCCCTGTTGCTCTGACTGTGACTCTCTGAACATAATGTAATTCAATCTCGCCTTCGAGTTTGAAAGCAGATTTATTTTAATGTACCAAAAGATTGACTGAAACCACTTTTTCACACCATTTTCTCTTGCTTACAGATCAGTTTTGGAGCATTAGATCCTGCATTAAGTGACAAAGTGAGATTTCCATCCTTTTATCGCACTGTCCCGAATGAACTCTCCCAGTATGCAGGAATCGCTCAGTTGTTACAGTATTTCGGCTGGAGCTGGGTTGGGATCCTGGCCACAGATGATGACAGTGGGGTGAAAGCTGTGCAAGGGTTAAAGATGGCGATCACCCAGCACGGAGGCTGTGTTGAGTTTTCCTATATGATTCCCAATGAAATGACTGAAATGGGTCATATCGCCCTGAACCGGATTTTGAATGACTTCGGGAAGACCACGGCACAGGTGATGATTGTCTATGGTACAGGCACATCCTTGACACAATATCTTATGCGCCAGGAGTGGCTATTATTCCCTCATAAAACGGTTATCGCTTCAGTCTCTTTTTCCTTTTTTGCGGACTTTATTTTTGGAATGCACATGAGAGTATTCAATGGGACACTATTCTTTTCAGTTAAAAAAAGGGAAATATTTGGTTTGTTGGATTTTCTCCACAGTTTAAGACTTTCAAGCTTTTCAGAAATTGAAGATCTGTCGGACTTATGGCAGGAAATCTTTGACTGCAGATTGATGGGCAAAAAGAAATGGAAGCTTCTTTCTAGGGACTATATGAATACTCTTCCGATTTGTTCAGGGAATGAGACCCTGAAAAGTCTTGCATCGTCCGTGTATGGTGTCTCAGACTTTCGACTCTCCTACAGCATGTACACAGCTGTGTACGCCTTGGCACACTCACTACATAACATGCTCTTTTCTGATTCCAGACCAGCAGCAACTGTTACTACTAGTGGGCACCAACATCAGGAGCTGAAGCCCTGGAAGGTAAACTTTGCTGCACAATGAGGCAGACATGCAAATCCCCCATTGCTGCCACAGATTCCATGTATCATGGTTGTTTGATGGAAGGAATGCTTGTTATGTTTCCACAGTTTGGTATCAGACTTCTATCACCTCACTCTCTCTGTTCAGTAGCATTGACACGTTATTGATATTTCTTTTCGTGTCATTAGTACATAATTTACCATGAACTACTATTCAAGATATATGATCTTCTTCTCCTAAAGATCAAACATTTTTTTCATTTAATTGATCTGCAGAAGATATAAAGGTGATCCATGCCACCTATTCAGAAGGGCAGGCACAGTATTGCAGACTGTTGTCATGTTGTGATACTGGTACTTCAAAGTGAACAGTGGTGTGCTCACATTCTCTCATATACACTGGCTTCATGTGTTCCAAAGCATCTACTACTTGGGCTCGATTCACAGAACTAACTTAAGACAAAATCCTAAACTTACTACTTTTGGTATTCACAGAAGGCATTTAGTAGAAGTAGAGTTAGGATTTTGTCTGAAGTCTGTCTTAAGTCTGTCCTAAGTCTGTCTTAAGTCTGTCCTACTACTTTTGGTATTCGCAGAAGGCATTTAGTAGTTGTAAAGTTACGATTTTGTCTTAAGTTTAACTTAAGACAGACTTAAGACAGACTTAAGACAGACTTAAGACAGACTTAAAACAGACTTAAGACAGACTTAAGACAAACTTAAGACAAACTTAAGACAAACTTAAGACAAACTTAGGACAGACTCAAGGCAGACTTAAGACAAAATCCTAACTTTACTACTACTAAATGCCTTCTGTGAATACCAAAAGTAGTACGTTTAGGATTTTGTCTCAAGTTAGTTCTGTGAATCGAGCCTCTTGTTTCTGTGATATGATGGGGAGTTAAGGGTCAATAATCACTGTAGGTAGGTTTTCAATTCTGAGACATAGAAAAAAGAGAGAGAGAGAGGGATAGAGAGAGAGAGCGAAAGAGGAGAGGGTGAGAGAGAGAAAGAGAGAGGAGAAAGAGAGTGAAAGAGAGAGAGGAAAGAGAGCGAGAGAGAGGGAACAAGAGAGAGAGGGAGAGACAGAGAGAGAATGAGAGACAGAGAGATAGAGAGACAGGGAGACAAGACAGAAACAAATAAGCAGTGATGTGGGTAGAAAGAGACAGTGAAAAAAATGTCAAGAGAGAGAATCTCTGTGTGTTTAGAATTGGAGGGCACCCCTTCTCTGGTTAGGTCTGTGTCAGTGTTAGTTAATTTAGCTGAGTGTGACTCAGAAAGAATGCAGCCCCTCACTGTATCCTCTTACCTCGGTGACTTGCTTCTGGCTGTTGGGCTCATTCATACAATGTCACCCTCGTTGGCAGCAGTAACCAGTTTCCTGGGTGCCATTACAAGAAGCCCCCGAATCAGGTTTTACTTGTCATTTGCACACATTAAGGTATTCAGAACAAGCAGCAGTCGCAGGGTAGGACTGGGTCAAAAAAAGGGCCTGGCCACCAAATTAAAAGTGGGCCCATTAGCAAATCATATTGCTAAAAAAGTAACCAATGTTCGCAAATCAGGGCAGTTTTAAAGTTGTAAAGACAATCTGTATATGAATATTGTAAGGTATGGAGACCCCGGACATCTGTGCTTGCTGAAGGCCATGTTTGTGGTAATATAAGAGAAATCAGCAGTAAACACTGGCCCACCAGACCATAAAACACCCACAGACAGCCGAAAAACTGCCCGTACACTGACATGTCGGACCAGCTCTTCAGGCACTGCCAGATTGCCCTATATGTCTCACTCTGAGCAATACAGTCTGGAAGGTGATCTTCGTGTTACAGAACCTGAATAAATGAAGAACTTCTGCCAATAGGTTTGGAATGATGCTGGCACCATCATCTCCATTTCTGTGTACTTAAAGTACCCAGAAACACTTGGACACTGAAATCCTGCAGACTGGTCAAGGGAGGACTGCATATTTGGATTGCTTTAAATGTAGCATTTCACATGTCAAGTGACACAACAATTGTTTCTCTCCACTACAGGAAAAACACACTGAGTAGGATTACACCCAACTAATGTAAAACATTACACGGAAGAAATACTTTTATTATATATACAAATACAAAAGATAGAAAAACTATATTGGGCTGAAGTTAGGTTTTTAGGATCTCATTATTAGTGTTCCATAAAGCTGTGACCCCTCTCTTTGCACAGAAGACACAATTATACGAATGTCAAAGTTACTGGGTGCAATAAAGTCTGACCCCCTTCAGATTTAAAATTTGACAGTAGCAATTAAAAAAGCCCCAACATTCTGAGACATTCAGACTCTGGTGCAAATGGAATAACATCAGCATAATAATCCCTATATGCAAGGCAAAAACTTGGAAGAGCCCTTAAAAATACCAGGTGTCATTATATAAATGTAAATATATTTATAAATTTAACACATTCCCATTGCATACTCAAAATCTGGGCCTGGTCATTTGTACAATAAATCCTTAGATAGTCTCGAGGTCTGGACCATATAAGGATTATTCTTAAATATGAAACAGAATCTGATTGATCAAAGGAACATTTTCTCTGACGAGTCTTTAGAAAACAGATGTAATCTGACTGAGTGATTGCTAGGCAGGACATAAAAACCTGTCAACAAGAGCGTAGACAGAATAACAACCACAGTGCCACAGATGCTGGAACTGTTAAACTCCAGCTCCATTCCGATAAACAGATGTTGTCCGCAGCCAAGGCCTGAATCCTAAGGCAAAAGATTTTACAGGCCAACAGCACTCCTCAAAGTATTTAAACATTAAGACATTCATTCTTCTACAAAACATTAACATTCACCTTACTAAGAATTCTACAATGAACTGGCCCATGATTTATTGTCAGGACCGGAGGTGAGGATTATGTTTTTTCTTCTTTGTTTTAATATAAACCAAAAACACAGCAGCCATTACAGTCACAAATTACATTTCCCATGAACACCAGGGAAATAAAATGCAAAAATTCCAGAGTCCTTCTTTAATATCCTTGACCAGGCTCACATAACATCCTCTGTCTCTTCCTGTTCCTCCTCTTTCTTTGCAGCTCAGCAACTGGTTAAATGGGCCCTTTTTTCTCCCTTGTGCCTACGTTGGTCGCTGGACCGCTAGTGCGCTCCCTACGGGACTTTCTTGCCCCAACACGACCGCGGTGTGGTCCGCCGCCCGGTAGGGGGCGCTGAGGAGTTGCCGTGACATTCTGGCCCGCTGCGCACGTCTCCCGTTTGGGAACTCAAACACGCTCAACTCGGCCAGATACTGCTCGGGCCTCCCCGGCTGCCCGGTAAACGCCCAGCAGATAAATGGGTCTGTATACTCATTCCCCTTGTTTATGCTGAAGTGAAGCCCCGCGGGGGCAGGTAGTGGTGCAGGGCATCATCGGATTAACGCCCTGAGGGGTCAGTATTGTTTAGGCCACACTGGCCTATGTGGGGACACCTCTGTCCCGGGCAGCAGTACCCTCTTAGCACTGAGGGTGTTTTAGGTGTCCCTAGGCTTGCACTTTGAAATCGTGTGCCTTATTAGCCACCCATACTAGTCTGGGGTTTCACCCTCAGTCCATAAGCTCTCACGTTGGGCGTGCACTTCATCTGCCTGGCTCACCAAGGGTGTCCTAGGGCCTGCAGTAGTGTTCAGGCTTCACGCCTTTGGTTTTGCCTTCCCACATTCACGTTTAGGAACTACCCTCATTACCTTACCATGGAATAAAAAATTTACTGGGATGATGAATTCTATGAGGCCACTGACACCTTGATAGAACAGAGACTGTCAGAAAAAATAGTACAGGAATGAGCAAAGATTGCCCAGTCTGGTTCTGATCCAGCCCCTGCCCTGGGGAAGGTCCCTCAATAGGATGCAGGAGAGGGCCCCCTGCTCCCCAAGAAGAAGTGTGAGGAGGGAGTCGACAAGGACACGTTTGTGCGTCTTAAGTATGCTTTCCTGGCCAAGACATCCCCACCGGAAGCTCCGCAGGGCCTACCTGTGCCCGAGTTGGTCCCATCCGCCCCAATTCCCCACAACCTCAGGAAGGGGTCTCCCCAGAAGAGTCTGATGAGGAAGCAGGTTCCTCCAGATCTTGGCGGCGAACGGGTCATCCAGAGCTTTCACAGGAGGGCATTTCTGATATGCTGGACTCGGATGACATTGTCACCCTAAGGTCAGCTTAGTGGGCGCCAGCCGAGAAAGTAGATAAGTATGTGCCAGCCTGCCTCAGGAAGGCACTAGAGATTGAAGCCCGCAGCCGTCTGAGAGCAGAATGTCCCTGCCCCACCTTAGAAGGGAAGGTTGCACTCACACCAGCTATAGATGCAAAGATGGCCATGTTCCTGGCAAAATTTGTTAAGGACCTTAAGAAGGGAATTGACAGGTCCAGGCGTTCTTGCCAGGGTAAGCTCCTGGATGCCATTGGCCTAATGACCAAAATTTTGGACATGGCTGAGGAAGCCAAGGCCTCCGGTTCTCTTATTGCCCCTGAAGTCCTCTCTAGTTGTGCACAGCGTGTCATCTGCTTTATGGGAAATGCTAACTGTGCCCTTTCAGTGGAGCATTGTCGCTCCTTGTTGATCCAGCTTGACCCCAAATTGGGGGACCTGGCCTCTTTGGAGACAGGGGTGGTGGCGCTGCGGGGGTTGTTAATTGACCCATTTGTAAAAGAATTGCGAAAGTTTGTTGTGCAGTTTACACTGCTTGACAAGGCACAGACTAATATTAAGTTTGTTTTCAGCCCCCGTGTTTTCCACGGGGCTAGTTGTGGCAGGGGCTGCTCGACCGCCCCCTTCGCCTCTCCCTCCCAGGCAAATGGACAAGGCTTCGGGCAAGGGCAGTATCAGGCTAGCCCTCACTTCAACAACTTTTACCCAACAAGATGGCAACGCTTAAGAAGCCGAGGAGGATATAAAGGCGGCAACAACAATACGAACAGTGAGTGTCATTCCTCCGGCGCAGCTGAGGGTAGGGGGCGGTTGGCTTTGTTCCTCCCCGCATGGGCATCCATTACAGCGGACGCATGGGTTTTGCAGATGGTCCAGGGGTTCCAAATAGAGTTTTACGGTTCCCCCCATCAATATGTCAGTCTCCGCCCCATTTGTTTTTCCGCCCTCGACACGGCCATGATAGATGAATATGTGGTGGCTCTCCTTCAGAAGGAAGCCATCTGTCGGTTGGTGATTCACCCCGAGGGATTCCTCAGCAACCTCTTCTTGATCAACAAGGCCGATGGGGGCTGAAGGCTGGTGATCAACTTCAGGAATTTCAACAAGTGGCTGGTGTATCACCACTTCAAGATGGAGGGTATCCATCTCCTCAGGGACATGCTGCTACCATCAGATTGGATGGTGCGCCTGGACCTGAAGAATTCCCCTCACCATCTTTTCCTCCAATTCCTCTGGCTCGGCCAGGCCTACGAGTTTCTGACTCTGCTTTTTGGACTCTCGTCACCCCATGGTGCTTCACGAAGGTCCTCAAACCAGCAGTGGAGTTCCTGCGGGCTCAGGGGATTCGGCTTATCATTTATTTGGATGGTATGTTCATCCTAGTGCAGTGTCACTCGAAAATGAGGGCTTATCACCTGTTGGTGGCCAACCTGTTGCAGGGCCTGGGGTTTGTGATAAACGAGCAGAAGTCTCTTCTCACTCTGACGCAGAAAGTGGCCTTTCTGGGTTCCGTCATAGACTCCACCTCTTCTTCCTTGAGTCTCCCCTCTTAAAAGGTCGCGAAGACACGCATCGAGATTCGCGGAACATTGGCCAAACAACGCACGTCGTTGAGACAGATCGACCCCGTAGTAGGCCTCCTCTCCTCCTCAATTCAGGCAATATTTCCGGGCCTGTTGCACTATCAGGCCTTGCATCACCTGAAAGTGCATCATTTAAAGAGGGGCCTCACATATTCGTGTGTGGTCCCACTAACGGACGAGGTCTGAGAGGAGTTGGAGTGGGGCTCACTCTTGTGGAGGCTTGGAACGGAAGAGCTATCTTTGGTTCCGACCCGACTTGCTGAGAGAGTCGCACGCCAGCAGGTCAGGCTGGGGCGCCGAGTGTGGGGATTTTACAACCAGCAGAAATTGGGCATCTCAAGAGCAGCACCTACAGATAAATTGACTGGAGCTCCTGGCAGGGTCGTTCGTGGTCCGATGCTGGACCAAGGACTGGATCCAGTCCGCTGTGCTCTTAAAGATGGACAACGTCTCAGCGGTGAGATATATCAATCACCTGGGGGGTACCAGATCCCACACCCTTGCAAACATGGCAAAGGAGTTCTGGAATTTCTGTCTGGACAACCAGGTGTCAGTAACAGCAGAGTACCTCCCGGGTTGGGACAAACAAGTGGCGGACTAGCATTCCCGGCACCTGCGGGATGCCAGTGTTTAGAAGCTGTACCCAGCAATTTTCCAACTGCTGTCCTTTTTCGATCTATATGTTTGCTTGCCGCCTCGATCACCAGTTGGCACGGTTCTTCAGTTGGAGGCCGGACCCGCTTTCCTCCAGGACTGGAGCCGAGAAAGGGGTTATACCTTTCCCCCCATTCTCGATGATCACCCGGGTGTCTACCCTGGTTCACAGGCAGAAAGTGATTGTGGTACTGATAATGCCTTTTTGGAGGTCACAAGTCACACATTCAAATCCTGGCAGGTCCACTCAGCCTTTCATCCATCTGAGGTTGATAAAACCATTGAGTTGGGTAACAATAGACATCTGTTATTCAGCGCCAAGATACCCCTTTAGGGGTGAATGTGTGCTTTACAAATACACATGTTATGTTTTGTTAAGGCGGGACATAACAGGCCTTCAATCTTGCATCTGCACATGGACTCTGCCATGTTATGTTATGTTAAGATGGATTTGTAGATCGCACAGCAACTCAAAAGAAAGTCCAGGCGTTAGCAGAACAATAAGGGCATAAAGAACGAACCAGCTGTCTTCTTGACAAAGAGTCAGGTTTTAAGCCTTTTCCTAAACAGCCTTTCATCCCTTGTTAGCCTGAGTTCTAAAGTAAGGGCCATCGATGACCCTACCCTGTAAAGTGATGCCACTACAGTCCTGGACCATTGGAAGGGGGCATACGGGCTCAACAGCAGAACCAACATATCTTCTCTGCAGAGCAATGCAACTCTGAGCCGAACCGATGTATCTCCTCAGTGGAGCGATGCAACCCCCTGTAGAAGTGACGCATTACTGCTGCTGCATAGATTGAATCAATCGCAGATGATTTGCATTGCTACCGCTTCTCTGCATCTTGGGACTGACGCATCACCTGCGGAACTGCTGCTATGCAATGCTTTCCCCAGTGCATGCTCCCCACATGCCTCATCAACGGCAGCCTCAACATTAATGCCAAAACTCCTCATCACAGCTTCACCGCTCATCGGAACTGGCACATCTCAATTACGCATCTCATCCTTAACACTGGACTTGCACAACGCATCTTTGATGTGAATTAATGTAATGCTCCACAACCAGGATTTAAAGTACTTTGTTCAGAGGGCCTAACCAGCTCCCTGTAGCCAGCCCTTGCTCCATCGTGCTCAGCCGATTAGGCGCGACCAGATATCCCCAATAGCGCTCTGTGGCACTATTTTTCACTAAAACCTTTTTAATAACATGTTCAGAGTAAGAATATTGAGGTAAAAATATCAAATAGCAGAAATATTGTGGTATAAATATTGTGGGTCAGGAATATCGACAGTAAAATCCTCGTATTCAACAATATCATTTTTAGGTAAGTAATATCGATTTAAAATATATCGAAGAGTTTAATATCATTTGTAAAAATATAGTTGTTAAAAATATCGATTTTTTTATTACTGTTATGTATTTTAGTATATATTTTATTTATGTGTGATGTTTGTTTTTTTGTATAAGAATTGTTTGCATTTTTATTATATGTGTTAAAATTTTAGTAGTTAATAATTTGGGGCATATTTATAATAACTGACGCATCCCTGCATATCAGCAGGGATGCGCCAGTTATTTTGCGCCCCAGCTCCGCCACCATGGATGCGCCGCATTTATAATGCGGCGCACCATGGGGCAAAAATGGCACAGATGCGTCACGCATCTGTGCCGTAAAAGTGGCGCATTGCTGGAGTTGCGTCGCAAGCGCGACGCAGCTCCAGCAATGCTCTGGGGGGCCCTATCTGCACAATGCTGCGTCAATCCTTACGCCTGCTTCAAGCAGGCGCAGGGTTTTGACGCAGCATGGGCTCAAAAGTGACTGAGTGAAATCTTGTAGATTTCACTCAGCCACTTTTAGGAGGCGTTCCTGCGCCGGAACGCCCCCACCTGCCCTGGAACGCCTACATGTGGCGCAGGGCTTTACAACGTGACGCATCTCCCAGATGCGTCACGTTGTGAATACCCCGCACCATGGCGCAGGATTTGCGCCGCAGCTGCGTCACAAAAGTGACGCAACGGCGGCGTAAATGAGGCGCAAGTCAAACATAAATCTGCCCCTTTGTTTTTAATTGAATTTTGCATTTTTAGTTCCATAGCGGTTTGGGGGTTTATAGGGGAATAGGGTAGGAAGTAATTTAATTATATAAAATGTATTGATTATTTATAGTAGTTATTAAAAACAAATATTTGAATTTTGCGTTTTTAGTTCTGTAACGGGTTGTGGGTTTATAGGGGAATAGGGTGAGAAGCAATTTTATTATATAAAATGTATTGAATAATTTGTATTTATTAATAATTGTTTAATAATTAGTTGTTGATTAATTTACATTAATTTGTAATTATTTATGGTATTTGTGTAATTAATTTTAGGTGTGTTTTGTGGTGTTAATAATTGTAAATGGTGTGAAGGGTGGGAAGTAATTTATTTCTTATTGATGAATTATTAATTAGTTGTTAATTAATTTAAATTAATTAATTAGTGATTAATGATAGTAATTATGTAACTACTTGTAGGTGTGTCTTGTGGTGTTTATAGGTGTAAATGGTGAAAAGGGTGGGAAGTAATTTTGGGGCTCATTATGATGGCGGGCAGACATCAGTCTGACCACCATCATAACTATGATGGGACCTCCCGCCAGACGTGTGGCGGTGCCACCAGCCCATTTAGGAAGCGCCTCCCACGCTGCCGGGCGCATCCTGGCAATTTTAACATTGAAGACGAGGGGCCTGCAAAGGGGCCCCCGAAGCCAGTCTTTGCCTGTCTTTTTGTGGCGGATATCCGATAGACAGGTGGAAGGGCTCATCCTAATCACTACAGCGGTCCCGTGCAGGCACTGCCGAAATTATGCCCTGGTTCCGGGTTCTGCAATGCGGGCGGAAAAGGACCGCCTTGCGGGACCATGATGGACAGACTTTCCGTCCGCCGCATAACCAATGTGATTCCCACCACCATCCTAATTTGGCTGTGGGTGAATCACGTTGTGATGGTGGGAGGATCGCCATCGCCGGCCCGGCAGTGGCAATACTCACGCCATCATAATGAGCTCCTTTGTTTTTATTGATGAATTATTAATTAGTTGTTAATACATTTAAATTTGTTAATTAGTAAATAATTATGGTAATTGTGTAATTCAATTTAGGTGTATGTTGTGGATATCATATTGTTAAAGTATGTGTACTCAATGAATGTTTAATATTTTTTTATTAATAATATATTTTAAATTCATTATTAAGTATGGAAATTATGAAAATAAATTTCAATAAAAATGTTTGTCTTTTTTTGTTGGTGTGGTGTTACAGGGTATGAAATTAAATAAATACATTTATGTTTTAAATCATTTGTGAATATTTGTTCCTTTTGAAAACATTTTTTTTCAAATTATCTTTATTGTTTGAACACTTAAAACCATAACAATTTTAAAAACTTGTCATTCATTGGTACAAAAAGCAAAGCTTTAAAAGACACAAATTGATACAGAGAGAGTGCAATTATCTGACTAAAAAATGGATTGTGATTAAAACGTCTGAAAATTGATTAATTGCCTATAATGTACGAAGCCTTGGTTATCAAAACAGTCATGACGTCGCTTTTAAAATCTGGAAAGGGAATGCTAGACATATATTTTCGAAGAGTCATGTAAGAAGGTATGAGCAATTAGTATTAGGCGAGAAGCAATGTTCGAATGAACAACACTGGATGATCAGGAGTTCATAAATTGGTCAAAGGGCGGCATGACGGTGCAACCAGAGGGAGGGAGATTTGCGCCCCCTGTTTTTCCCAAGTGTTTTGGCCACTCTGGTAACAAATTTGGTGAACCGAACGTTCAGCTTCGTGTTTTCTATGTTCATGGCAGCTATTATAGCCTGTCGGCATGTGCGAGCTCCAAGTTTATTCCATTCATCCTGCAATAAGGTCCTTCTATCATTGAGTAATGCGGGACATGCGTAGGCTACATGCTCCATTGCTTCAGAGTGGTAGCCGCACTCCCTACATTCGGTGCTAACACTAGGGTTCCGCCATTCAGGTAGGTGCTTTAAAAAAGGCCATTCTCCCATCCTCAGGGCCATAAACTTTAGCTTCCAAAAAAGTGCAAACGCGCTTGATAAATAGGATGGTTCGACCCCCGGTTTAAAGTCGGAAATAACCGCCCAGGCGTGCTTCCTTCTAGACAATTTTGCTCTATCAGAATGAAAATACCACAGCCGGACGTTTCTCTTGATGACCGACTTGAACGTCAGCTGAGATGGATTTGTTCCCCAGGATTCCTTGACACCAAGTAACTGCAGGGAATAGTCCAGATGGCGCCGATGTTTTTGTCTGGATTGGCTGGTCGACATTTGATTCCAAATTCTAGCCTCCAGACTACCTTCCCAGGAGTTTTGCAATCTGTTACAGAGCTTGATAAACACTCGGCCTCGACGCTGTGATGATCTAATAAGCCGAGTTAACCATGGCCTGGGGAAGAACGTTAGGACCAGGAGCTCCTTCTGTCCTAGCTTTGATAATTGTGTTTAGCTGTTCTTGACAGAATGTGACATCCAGAACCCAGAACTTAGCAGTAGGTGGACCCTGTTGGCCCCAGTGTATGGCAATCCGTCGCTTGGCCAGTAGGAGCAGCATGGCCAAAAGCCTACCTCGTCCCGGCGTAACATCTTGTACGTGGCCCAGAAGACATCATTAAGGGGACGGGGATAACTGTGTATCAAGAATCTCATTGATAAAGCTGAGAATCCTGGTCCAGTAGCACTCAACCACGGGACAGCCCCAAGCCATATGCAAGAAGGAGGCATCTGGCGCTGCACATCTCCAGCAGTTCACCTCAGGACGGAGACTGAGCAGTAACATTTCTGAACGCTTCTGGTGCCGTCACAATCTCCATTGTGGGATCTTCGCACTTATCCTTTCCATCAATTATTGTTACTTTCAAGAGGTGATTAACTAAGTTGTTAGGACCGATCATACCTTTGCGTTTGGCTTCAGAGGGTGGTGACTCGAATTCAGTTGATGGAGGTGGGCTAGAATAACCGTCCCTGCTTGTATGTCCGCTAAAATGATTTGTTGAAAACTGAGTCCATTCTTCTTCACTTGTATTTGTGCTGCCGTGCCCACTTTCACCTAATAAGCCCCTGTTCACTAGAGACCAAAATAACTTTGTGTTGGAATTCTTGCTTGCATGAACCAACTTCAGCAAAAATTGATCGGACGCTGTTTGTTTGTCCCTGTGTATGGATGACTTGAAGGCTTTTTGCGCTTGCTTGTAGTTGTTAAATAGGATAGCATTTCCTGGGCTTTTCCTAGCCAGGCTTAGAGCCAAGTTTCCTTGAGATTTTAATTTTTTTGTGTCTAATGAAATGCGAGGTTGTGTTATGTGTTGCCGGATACGACTTGCGGACGGAAATTAATTAACTAATCGATTTACGAAAGCTTCCCAGCCATCAATAACAACAACATCTTTTTTACTCAATAAACATTGAAAAGATCTAAATTTTTCTGTTATTGAGGAGACAGCGCTGGCATCCATTTCATTGTCCTTAGGCTCTCTGAGTGGCAGCCTGATAGCGTGTGTGCAATTACCTGATGACGGGGGATGTTGAAAGATAGAGTTATTATTTGAAATTGGTGGTCACTCTCCCCTTGCGGTGCGATGCAATAGCACTCGATCAAGGGGAGCACTTCGCTGCTGCCTAATGTGATGTCCAGAAATGAGTGGGTTCTACCATTAGTTCTTATCCAAGCGGAGGGTGTCCATAGGGAAATGCCCATTCAATACGATGTAACCCACTCTGCTAAGCTGGACAGTGTATTCGCCCAATCTAGAGGGTCTGTGTCCTGCGGGTATTGATTGTGAGGCAAGATGCGGGGGAACCACTGGAAAGGTGATCCGCAGGTCCTCTGATGAGTTTTGGAAAAGATTTGTGTTAAAATCTCAGGGTATACTGTTGTAATCACTTAATATGTTGCAAACAATTTCAATCAGACGATCCAGTTTGGATTTTTTCTCAGTAGCATGTGGAGAGATGTAAACGTTGAGCAGGAGTAACTGACTGTCTGAAGTGGGACTTCCAACCACAATACCGGCAACCCAGTCTTCTTCACATTTTAGCTGCTTGATGCTTGGGGACAGTTTGGTAGTAGTGTAAATCGAAAGGCCACTGCGCAGTCTGCCGTACTTACACAGTCTTGTGGCGGGAGACATAAATTCCAGGTAGCCTTCAATAGGGATGCTAGTTGCTAACCAGGTTTCCTGAAGAAGTATAATGTCATAGTTTTTTTTAATCTCTAGTGTATCTGTTATAATTTCGTCAAAGATCCATTGATGTTCCAGTAGCATATTGTTACTCCGTGGTCAATGTTGTTTCAATCGTTCCGACTCCAGGATAGGGCTGCCGGCAGCCATGACCAGTCTGCTCTTATTGTGACTTGCTGGTCAACTCTTTGCTCGACGTTGCCAACTGGAGAGCGGCTTCTGGCTGACTTTAGTACAGAGAAGGGAAGAGAACTTGTACTGGAAGCTTGAATCTGGGTAGTTGCGAGTATTGATGGGTAACGGGGGACACGGGGCATTCTTATGATAATTCCCCAGTATTTGAATTTGTCCACTTTTGATTGAACCTGCTCCCTTATGGCGGAGGACGCTAATGTAATTAGTGTTGATTCTCCTGCTTGGGTACCGTTACTAGGTTTGCATTCAATGGCAATTATATCTTTTGATTCCAGAGTACATAAATCCGGTGTCGATTTGAAGAGTCTGAGAATATTCCTGCGGTTTAAGATGTCATGTGGGCCTTGGGAGACGTACTCTGGAGTTAACCACAATTTGGTCTCGATGCTGTCGGTAGCTAGGTTGTAGGCTTCCACTGTGGTTAGGGACTCAGTTGATTTAAAATTTGCATCTGATGTCTGTTGAGGAATAGATGGAGACTGTTTTGCGCATGGGCGCCGTGGCTGCTTGGCTGGGTGGAGTTGTCGAATGAAGACCATCGGAGCCTTTGCTGAAGTTGGCTGCATAATGCAAGCCTTATCTGTTGTTCCAGCTGGAGGTAGGGTTGGGGGTGTGATGGCAGGGCATGGCTTTTGAGGAGTCATGATCAAGGCTTGCATGTTAGCAATTGCCGGCTCCTCAATAGTTTGTGGTTGACTGTTTACAGGTGTTGCTTGGTAAATTGGATGCTGCGAGTGCCTTGACACATGAAGAGACTCTGCTGCTAATAAACATTTCCATTTTAAAAGTGCTTCTTTAAGGATGGGTGTTTTGTTGGTGTGGTGATACGTCGGTTGTTGCATTAGAATCAACTATCACCATGATTGATGGTGAGGGGGCTCGTGTTTGATGGGTTGTGGAGTCCGACCCCAAGACTTCGCCTAAAAAGGGTGCCTGGGCGGTGGGTCAGAGGGCCCGGATGTTGGTAGCTTCTTAATTTCTGTTAATACTGACGAGAGAAATTGAGGTAATGAGGATAGAGAGTCAATGATGGGAGAACAGCAACATACTGATTGGACTAATTTAACTAGAGATTGGGCTTTTGTTACCAACAAGTTAAACGCCTCAAATTTTTTATCAATCCCGGCGGTGTACACAGTGAGAGTGTTTAAAAGGTCCACCTGCAGGTCCATTTTATCTGAATGGTAGGTCAGTACTGTCACCGTAGATTGAAGGGTTTGAAGAAGTTGTGACCAGAGCATGTGTAAATCTGGCGGTGGAAGTCTTTCTTGATCTGTGGACCTTTTAAGATTGTTGATAAAGAGATGTTTGGTCTTGATATTGTGGTCACCACCTGAATGTGCCTTTTGATGGCAATGATTGACAGTCACTGATGAGCTGATTGGGAACAACATTTTAAAATTACTTGGATGGGGCTTGCCAAGGTCATGACTTGTGGAATGATGACTTTGGTGCTCCCAGCTGGATGATCCATAGGAATTGGGGACTTGGTTACTAAAGGAGAAAACTGGCTTGGATTCTGAACAGGCTGAAGAGTTGGCAGAGGGTCCTCGCTTGCAATGAAAGTTGATGGGGAGGCCAGCAAAACAGGAAAGTAAGCATCTAGTGAGTCAAAGAAGAACTGTTTGGTGGCCTCGGCCAGAAGAAGGGCTTCAGGGGCTTCTTTTAAGTGAAGTTTGGCCCTTATTGAGGAACCTAATAACAATGAGCTCGGGCCTGTCCCACCAGTGCCCACATGGATCATGAGCTGAACCAGTATTTGATGCATGACTGGGTCTCGATTGGTTAAAGAAAAGATCGAGTGTGTATCTGATGTTCCTAATCTTGGCTTTGGAGTGTGTGAGAGTTCCGATGAGTCAGGATCCCGGAACTCAGGCGAGGGAAACAACGACTCCCCTCCGGAAGGACGGAGCGGTCTAGTGGCCCAAGCACTTCTGATACACCACCCAGCGTCACCCGCGTCACAGACACGGGATTGGTGCAACGACCAAACGAAGGCGGAGAGAGGGGCAGTCCAGAATAGAAAAGAGGCGGGGAATGAAGGAGGAGGGGTCTGCCCACAGGAAGAGACTGAACGCAAGGAGGGGAACGACGAGAGCGGAGAAGAGAACGAGTCGGGAAGGAATCGAGAGCCAGCTCTCGATTTTTAAACTCTATGATTTTTAAACCCCAAATACAAGCAACCGAACAAGTAAGGGTGACATGCGTCCATGGGGACACTAAAACTTATCCAGTGGCAAAAGTCCTATTAGAGGTCGACAACGACCCTCATTTAAGGAATGTAGGTATCATTCCCTCCTTACCTGAAGCGGTTATAATAGGGACAGACCATCCTAAATTCCACCAATACATGGAGGGCCTAAAGACACAAACACAGGCATGGTTACAGGAAGCCCCGTACGGAGAGGAAGAGTTATAGACGCCACAAAACAGGGACAAGAAAAGCAAAAGAGAGAAAAGGGAGGGGAAAAGGGAGTACACACGGGCCTCGTTATCACGTCCTGCTTTTCCTCTCTCCCTCACAGATGCCAGTCCATCACAGCCGTGCAGTTTCCGAACGGCCCAAAGAGAAGATAGCGCACTCAAGCATGCTTGGGCACAAGCACAAGAAACAACGCCCGGACAGGTAGGACCTCACTTTTTCGTAAAACGAGGACTATTGTATCGAGGGGTGAAGGAGGGCCCCCTGACAAAGACACAATTACTCGTCCCAAACGCATACCGTGAGCACGTCCTCCTACTCGCACATAACAAGATGGGGGGGGGGGTCACTGTGGTAGAGAAAAAACCTTGAAATACCTTCTGGAGCGCTTCTTCTGGCCTGGTGTGTACAGGGATGTAGCTAGACACTGCGCTGCCTGTGTTCGATGCCAATATACTTGCCCCGAAGCCCCCGCGAAACACCTCCTCCGCAAGGTCATCTCTGACACAGGGAGGGATTGGGACCGCCAGCTACCACTCGTTCTCTCTGCCTTACGATCCCATGAACAGACATCCACTGGGTATTCACCCTTTGAAATACTTTTCGGGCGGAAACCCAGGACCCTCCTTGACATGGCAGCCGAACAGTGGGAGGAGGAGGATGAGGAAGGGAAACCCCTGTTACAATACGCCACAGACCTTAGGACATCTCTGTTTCACATATGGGGAATCGTACATGACAATATGAAGCGGGCGCAGGAAACACAAAAGAAACACTATGACTTGCGAAGCAGACTGCGAGAGTTTAAACCTGGGGACAGGGTGCTATTGCTGCTTCCCTCTACTGAGGATAAGCTCCTAATGAAATGGCAAGGTCCTTATGAGATAGACCACCAAGTAACTCCTGTGACATACAGTGTAAAACTATCACATCGCGCTAGGCAAATATATCACTTCAATCTACTAAAAAAATGGGAAGAAACAACACCCACCAAACCAGCCTATCTGGTCTGCTCGGACCGACAGGCAGAAATAGCACTCCCCGCCAAACCAGAGCATGTACCCGACCCGGTGCCAAAGGGGGAGATCTTGTCGTCTCCTCAAAAGATCCAGTTAGGGAGCCTAACCAACTGCTATCCTGGCCTGTTTTCCTCAAAACCCGGTTTAACCTCTATCGTCCAACATGAGATAGTCTCCTTGGAAAAACAAATAGTGAGACAAAAACCCTATCGCATCCCGGCAGCCCGTAGAGAAGCAGTAGAAAAGGAGGTAGTGGACATGTTAAACGCGGGAATCATCGAACCCTCCCTGAGTAACTGGTGTTCACCGATTGTCATTGTACCGAAACCCGACGGAAGCCTACGTTTCTGTATAGACTTCCGACAAGTGAACGCCTTAACGAAATTCGATACCTACCCTATGCCCAGAATCGATGAACTAATAGAGCGACTCGGAAAGGCCCGGTACATGTCCACATTAGACCTTACAAAAGGTTATTCGCAAATACCATTGTCCCCTCAGTCCAGAGAAAAGACCGCCTTTGCCACCCCCTCCGGTCTGTATCAATTCAAGGTCCTACCGTTTGGCCTGCATGGGGCCCCTGCCACATTCCAAAGACTGATAGACACCATCCTAAAACCATACACGGCATATGCCGCAGCCTACCTAGACGACATCGTCATTTACAGTCAGACATGGGAGGACCACCTGTATCATCGAGGGAGGGTATTTACGGCTATTCAGGCCGCCGGTCTCATGATTAACCCTAAGAAATCTCTGTTGGGTACAAACGAGATCCAGCATTTGGGGTATACCATCACAGAAGGGTGTATAAAACCCCAAATAAACAAAGTAGAAGCAGTCAAAAGCATCCCCAAACCAGCCACGAAAAAGGACGTCCGCTCCTTCTTGGGTTTTATCGGGTATTACCGTAGGTTCATTCCTTCGTTCTCCTCCATAGCCAGTCCCCTTACTGCTCTCTTAACGAAAGCACACCCCACCCGTATACAGGACTGGACTCAAGAACAAGAGCATAGCTTTCAAGCCCTAAAAGAAGCCATCTGTACAGCCCCTGTCCTTGGCTGCCCTGATTTCGAGATGCCTTTTGTCCTACAAACAGACGCTTCGGGACTCGGCCTCGGGCCGTGTTGGGCCAGCCTGACCACAAGGGCGACTTACGACCAATCCTGTATATAAGCCGTAAGCTGTTTCCCCGTGAGACCCGGTATTCAACCATCGAGATAGAATGCCTTGCTGTCAAATGGGCTGTGGAGGCGCTACAATATTACTTGTTGGGACGACAGTTCACCATTTTAACTGACCATGCCCCTCTCACCTGGTTGTCCCGTAACAAGACCACTAATGCACGTATCCTTCAATGGTTTCTGGCATTGCAACATTTTTCTTTTCAGACAATCCATGTGCCAGGGACACAGAACATCGGTCCGGACTATCTCTCCCGCCACCCGTCCTCCGAATGGCCCCTACGTCCATTCCTAAGGGAGGGGATGTGTGAGAGTTCCGATGAGTCAGGATCCCGGAACTCAGGCGAGGGAAACAGCGACTTCCCCTCCGGAAGGACGGAGCGGTCTAGTGGCCCAAGCACTTCTGATACACCACCCAGCGTCACCCGCGTCACAGACACGGGATTGGTGCAACGACCAAACGAAGGCGGAGAGAGGGGCAGTCCAGAATAGAAATGAAGGAGGAGGGGTCTGCCCACAGGAAGAGACTGAACGCAAGGAGGGGAATGACGAGAGCGGAGAAGAGAACGAGTCGGGAAGGAATCGAGAGCCAGCTGAGAGACCAGAGCGAGTGGAGCCCAGCGGTAACAAAGAGGAGAAGAAGACGGGAGATCCGAAGACCGGAGGGTCCGGGAGCACAGCTACGACCGAGGACGCTCAAGGTCCCAGCGCCGCGGACCAGTTCCTGGGTCGTGACTCAAGGCAAGTGACCGCTCGGGGTTCGCTGTGGTGGTGGGCTGGGCAGGGCTGCATGGGGCTGTGAACGGGGCACAAGAGGGTTGGAGGTGAATTCTTTGCCGCTACTGACCAAGGCTCTTTTCGTTGACCAAACAGCACCCAGTTCCACTTAGACCGATTCCCCTTTAGTCACTTTAAACCCGTTAGAACCACAATCCCTGGTGACGGTAGCACAAGAGAAGACTAGAGCACGAACAAACCAGTAACCCCGTGTATTTGTTATTTTACATGTCTCTGGGGCCCGGAATCCTCCACGATCAGCCAGAGAAAAGAACAGCTGACGGACTTCGCAAGGGAAGACTTTGGCCTGCACGGGACAAGAAACTTCTGGTGTTCTGCCTCCTCTACTACGTGTGTACTTTAACACTGCACTTGAGAAAACAAAGAAATTAAAAGAAGCAGCAACTTCTTTAAACAACACCTTTATTTGTTTCTGTCGTTTTTCTGACAAGCCATCCACTTTTCCCCAAGTTGGTCATCGCGGCCCGGCCACCCGGCCCCCCCGGGCTATTACAGAGTGATAACAGAGTTCCTGAAATATTCACTCAATGTCACCTCTTTTAACGAGGATGCTGCAATTACTGAAGGTCCCAGTGTTGGTTCCGCGGAAGTAAAGCTTTCCTGGAGCTAACCTACGCACTGTGTTGCTTGTTGGGCAAAGGAGCCTTGGGATGACTGGGCTTGTAGCTCATACTCAGAAACTAAGCCACATTGTGGTTTTGCGGCTTTTTATATGGTGGAGTTTGGGCCATTGCTGCAGCGTCCGAGGATGCGTGGGCGGCCCTCGTCTTTAGACTTTTTTGTGAAGATTTAGCTGGGATTTTCCTGACTCTCCCGGAACTCATTGTTTGGGAATTGTTGCAGATTGAAGATGCCAGAGGTTGGGAGCCGGGCGGTTTAAATAGCAAGTGGGGCTGCACCGAGGGGGGCCACAGCCCACAACCAAATTGACCCAGACTGACCAGGGCATCGCCCTGGCACAACACTCTGTGGCGCAGTCAATTGTGAAGCAGTGGGGAGCAATGAGAGGCAGCAGTAGGCAAATGAGGGAGGAAGGGAAGGAGAGAGAGAGAGAAAATCTTCGGGTTGCTACTCGCCGCTTGCTCGCTCGCCGACCCGGAAGACGTCACCTGTGTGCGCCCGTGAGGCCAGATATTCCCAAATTAGGTGCGAGTAGTTAATGTAATAATTTTTCTTCCTGCGAGTTCCAGTACTTGTGCTGCTCACAATGTTAAGCGCTGAAGATCCTTGGCTCCAAAAATAAAACAAGGATTAAGTGTTATGCTCTGCACCACTTTCTTTTTCAGCTGCTGGCGACGAGGGTCCCTCAAAGTGAGGGAGGGAGGGAGAGAGAGAGAGAGAGAGTACAGAAGCCTCAGTGCCCTCCTCCCCTGCCAGGCTGCCCTGGAATGTTCACCCCCAACTCAAGGCTCTGGAGTTCCAGGTGGGCGGGTGAACAGAGGAGTCAATCCCGCTCCTGCTCCTCGAACTGCCGCGATGCCGAAGTCGAGGCAATGGAGAGGCGAAATGCAGTAAGTGGCAGGGGAGCAAGTGAGGGGAACAGGCAAGCGGGGCACACGAGGCGGGGTCACAGGCTGCACCCGATCTAATCAGGCCGCCTCCGCGATCCCGCCAAGGGAACACACTCACTGCGGCCGCCGACTAATGGTGGCCGCGCTTGCCGCAGAGGCTCCGTCAGGGGTTCCAACAACAGAACTCAGCCGTGGAAGATTGCCGTTTGAAAATTTACGTGGTTCCCCCTGCACAAGCAAGAAAATCGTCGGGTTGCTGCTCGCTTCAGCAGCTTCGTGATGCCGGACCCCGGCTCCAAAGCAGTTAAATATTATTTATAAATGGTTTTTTTTTATATCATATTTGTAGGTTTTTGTTATATGTAATTAACATTAAAATATGTGTTCCTTGTATATGTTTAATATATTTAATTGCACATTTTTAAAATATTGCTTATTTATTTTTAAGATTTTTTTTTATTGTTTAAATGTTATTAGTAATTTTTGTTTTTCTGCTATCCCTACTGTTGCACTCACCGGAGTAAGAAGAGTAATTTTTACTCCAGCACTTTCCTTACTGTTGCACTAACTGGAGTGGGAATAGTAATTTTCACCCCTCCACTATCCAATACTTTCCCTACTGGTGCACTCACTGGAGTGGGAATAGTAATTTGTACCCCTCTGCCATCCAGCACTTTCCCTACTGTTGCACTCACTGGAGTGGGAACACTAATTTCTACCCCTCCACTACCCAATACTTTCCCTACTGTTGCACTCTTTGGAGTGGGAATAGTAATTTTTACCCCTCCGCTATCCAACACTTTCCCTACTGTTGTACTTATTGAAGTTGGAATAGTAAATTTAATTGTTTCACTATTTAACATTTTCCCTACTGTTGTATTTATTGTGTTGCGAAATGTATTTTTTAATTGTTTAATGTTTTAATTAATTATGGGATGGCTTTTCAAATTACTGATATATGTATATATTTTATTTTTATATAATTTAAAAGCTTAAAAATGAAATAAAGATAATAGTTAATAAATTATTTTAAATTAAATATATGTATATGTATAAATTATTATGTTTGTGTTTATGTTTTTTTAAAATTAAGTTTAATTTTTATATTTAGTTAAAATGTATATGAATACTAATATTTTTAATATATATTATTTTATTTTATTTATATTTTTTAATCGATATTTTTTACATCTAGATTTTTAACTTCGATATTTTTGATTCAAAATGTTTGTACTTCCCTATTTAAGTATAGGGAGTCGATATTTTTACTATCTATATATTTTTGGGGATATTATTACCATCAATGTTTTTACCATCAATATTCTATCAGTGAACCAAAAAAACAATATCTCTGGTTCTACTAGTCAAAGTTTTTCAGTTTTTGTTAGTTTTGTGTTGGTGTTTTCACTCTTTTACTGTTAGAAGTGTTGCATAAATACTTTAAGCACTGCCACTAAGTTAAAACTGAGTACTCTGTGAAAAGGTACCAGAGGATGAGCACCGGATAATTTGGTATATGCTTGCACCTTACCCTGACTGTGATTGTGGATATTGCTTGACCAGAGCTTATATCCCAGTCTACCAGTAACCCAAATTCTAACATCCACAATATTCAAAACTGTCAGGGTCATTACAGGTCTTAAGAAATTCCAACCAGTCTCTGGCACCAGAAAAATGCTTCACTGGTTCCTACTACAACAAAGGGTGCATTTCAAAATTGTGCCCATCTTTTCAAAATTTGCTACAATGCTGACGACGGTGGCCTCAAATACAAGCTTTAGAAATATGTATCTACATGACCTTTATGCTCGGCCACTCAATTCCTGCTTCACATGCCTAAAATTAGGTGATCCAACTTGGATGGACATGCTCTTTATTACTTAAGACTCAGAATTTAAAATGGTTTAACAACTACTCTCATTCAGCTTTCCAACTACCTAGATTTCAGAAAAAAACTCTCGGGGGTTTTGCGTTTTCCTTGCGTTACGCATGGTGTTGCAAGGGTAACTCAATACCTAAGTGTGATTTACTAAGCAACTCAAGGCCACCTTGCATGGCCCTGCATTCCTTGGTTGCTCTGGAGTAACGGAAGGCAGTGCAAGTCACTGCCTTGCGTTACTCCACCCAGAGAACAGATTTTTGGAAATAGGTTGGTGCTGGTCATTTCCCTTTGTTTTAAACAGGAGTCTAACATGTCTTCTTTGGTTGTGTAATGATTTGCCAGTTTTGCAGTGAATTCTTGAGTAATGGGATACGGTCCTTCTGTGCATTTAGGTTTAATAAATTTGGTGGGTTTTATAAAAATTCTTTATCTGCACATTTAGCATTTTGAATTCTGTGTGAATAGTACCTTTTTTTTTTTTAGCTTTTTTGGTGTGTTGCAGCTTTCTTATTTGCTGTTTTATCTCTCGCAGTTCCACATTTCTCCAAGGGGATTGTTTTCTTTTGTCCTGATTTTTTTGTTCCGACTGGTATTAGGATAGCAAAATCTTCCTGTAGCCACTCATATAGTTTTTTAATGGAATTTATTGTGTCTAGATCTGTGTTTGATGTTAGTTGTGTTTCTAAGTATTCAAATTGAGTTTGTTCCACGGTCGATAGGTGGATGCATGAAAGGTGACTTTCGGTGTGCTGTTTTGTGGTATTTTATGTTGGAAAGCTAGCCAATGGTGGTCTGACAATGTGAAGTAATCCTTTGAAAGGTAAATAGCCCTTGATTTGCAAAAAGGACATCTAGGATGTGCCCAGCAATGTGTGTGGGTTTGTGGGTGATCTTATGTTCAGTGTGTCTAGGCCAGTGATTATAGTTTTTGGATGGGGCTTTTTGGGTTTGTCAAACCAAATGTTTAGGTCACCAATAATGCATAGGTTGGAGTGTAGTATTATCTGGTTTGAAGCTGTGTCTAGAAATGTGTCTGGGAATGTTGCATTGCTAGGTCCAGGTCTGTAAAGGAGAAGGACGTTGCAGGAGGAAGTTGGCAATAGTGTTGTTTTTCTATATCAAATGTGTCAGCCAGCAGGCTTAGCAGGCATGTTGATGGGTCTACATGTGTTGCTGGTTGAGTGTGTTGGCGAGCTGTGTTGTTTTTGTAGATTAGCCTTGTGCAATAGACATGGAGATGGGAAGTTGTGAAGAGTGACATGTCCTTTATTTTGTTTGTGTCTGTGTAGGGTGGAAAGCATATGAGTTAGGGTGGTGTTGGAGCATGTGGGTCATGATGCAAGGCTCTGAATTGTGCAATGGATGAGAGGTGGTTGAATGGGAGTTGTTGTGTTGGTGTATTTTTCTTAGGTGTTGGTGAACAGAAAAAATGGTGGTTTAGGATGTGTATTGTTTGTGTAGTCAGGAGGGTGGGAGAGGGGCAATGTTTCTAATTTGTGACAGAACGTATTATGAAAAAGTGTGTGAGTTTTTGATGTGTAGGTGTGTGTTGCTTTGTTTTTGGGAGGTAGTGAGAGCAGAAGTTGATAAGTGGTTTTCCGAGAAGGATTTGTATGTAAAGTGATGTTGGTGAGTGGAAGTTGAATGGTAAAAGGATGGTGATTTGTTTTGGAAAATAGTGTATGTGGTGTGTGAGAGGGGATGGAAAAGAGTTATGAGTGTTTGTGTTAGATTTAATAGCTGGAAGAGGTAATATGTGTGGTGTATTGGATCATAAAGATTGTTTGGTTGTGTGTTTTTGGTAAAAAGAGAAGGAAGAGTTGGGAGGATCACTAATAACATGAAAAATGAGAACACATGAGACGTGAAAAGAAATAGACAAAGATATATATCGGGGTTGTGAGAAGTTGGCCTGGCATATGCTGTTCCTAGTTATAGGGACACCTTGCACCAGTCCAATTCGACTCTTATTGATGATAGGTTTAAGACAACCTTTAAAGAAAGCTATCCTAGTGGTAGCTGTGGAGAGCACCCTTCAGGCTAAGTCTTGAAGGAGTGTTAAGCTTATTGTTTTACCATAATAACCTCTTGAATATCCAAATGAAAGAGTAGCCCACACAGGTATATATATAAAATATATGTATTTATTCTAGACAGAATCCCACAGTCACTTTATGTGGCTAGTGGCAAAGTTACACTTCAAACAAGCATTTATAAACACAATAAATAGCACAGAAATCAATGGGCCCCAGGGGGGGGACCAAACCATATACTAAAATAGCGGTATAAGAACCACGACAATTCTACAGGTAATGCCTAGGGCATTCAGGATCGCTTGCCCCTTCAGAATCCACCCACAGTTAAGAGGAAGGGGACCCACGGGAGGCGTGTGCAGTGCGAGAAGCTGCTATCGGGATCGTAATGTTAGCCTATGGAGAATGTCGCGGTTGAATATTTAAGGTTTAAAGACACTTCTAACAACAGAACAAAGTTAAGGCTTGAGACTTAAGGCTTTGGAGAGCCCACCACCACGGGAGTACCGAAGTACCACTGTTACCTGCCCCAGGGAAGCCGGGTGCATAGGTCGATTCTGGTGTCGGGTCGCGGGCTGATTTTCTATGGAAAAGTAGTTCAAACTGCTGCTAGCTGAAAGCGTTGTTGAAGTCGTGAAGATTGAAGATGAAGAGAAGATAAAGATGAACCTGAAAGCAGAGGGGACAGAGTCTGGGTCACAGCACAGTGACCAGGGAGCTCACAGGAAGGAGCTCTTGGATGTCGGGTGCTTCAGGTGTGGAAGGTACAGCTGGGCTCTGCAGTCACGGGCTCCGGGAGGCTTCAAGGAAAGCCAGCTTCTGAAGGGCAACTGTCCCACGTCAGATGAGGGTCGCTGCGGTGTTAGTGTCCCGATTGGATCCACTAAGCATTGGCAACCGCAACCCACTCGAGATGTACAAAGCAGCTGCTGGTGCAGACCCACGAGGTCTGAGGGTGCTCTCCTTTGCAGGAAGCGTAGAGCAGGCCTGGAGCAACCAGGGGAACTCTTGGAAAGGTAGATTGTCCTCCGTCAGGGCCCACAAGTCGAGAGACAAGGGACCGCGGAAGGCAGCAAAATGGAGTGCGTAAAAAGGCTCCCACGGGCCACCGGAGTGGACTAGGGGGCTGAGCTTTGGCACGGATGCTGCTTGAAGGTTGGCTCAGAAATGGGACAAAGCACAACTTCCCCACTGGTCGGGGTCGTGTGCTAGGCAAGAGGTGGCCGGGGTCTCGGGGTATGCAGGGATCTCGGCACCCACGTGGTCCACGGTGCTCAGACTTGCTGGGCACACTCACAGGACTCTGGGATGCACTGGAGACCCACCTCAAGGTTGATGGAAGGCGTCGAAGTTTGTGAGAGCAGCGAAGTTCCAACTGGGTATCTTGCAGTCTTTTAGGTGCCTGCCAAGCAGGGGGATAACTCCTTTATCCCAAGGGAGATTTCTTCAGTCAGCTGGGCAGCAGCTCGTCGAAGGTCAGTTCTGTTAAGTTCTGGACGAATCTAAGGCTCAGGGCAAAGTTATTCCCATATATCCCCAAGATTAGGGGATGGTCCCAAATAGAGCCTACCAATCAGTAGAGGCGGGAAAGGGTGGCTACACCCACTCCCCTTTGTGTGTTTCCCGCCTGGGCGAGGGGCAGGATGCCCCTGAACCGGTTCCAGGCGGTGTATGCCGAATTGGGGCTCTGCAGCTGCCTACGTGCAACTCTGAATGGACATTTGGTGCACCCACCCTGTTCCAATCCACATATCCTGTCTGGGGAGGTGCTGGCACCTCCCTGCCACAGGAGCCCTATTGTCCAGATGGCGAGGCTGGGGTTTTCCCCAGCAACAGCCAGCCAGAGTCGTGTAGGTGGCGGACAGTAGCCATTTTGTGGTACATGTGCACTTTTAAATTGGTGTCTAAATTCTACAGCTTTTCCCATATCACCCTCCTAGCAAGGGGGAATCGTACCCTCATGCCCATGGCTGGACTGGGGGTATGATTCCTTCATGTTTGACACCAAACACGATATGGTTCTGTGTAGCCATTCCCAAGTTACAGCGATGACGCGATAACTTATAATGCGGTTAAGAGTATATGGTATGGCTACACTACAAACAACCCAGTAACGACTTTACGAAGGTTGCAGAGAGGTCCTACTCACGTAGGGGTCCCCCTCACACATACCTCAGCACCCAGCCCTGTAGGATTACCAGGGCCTGCCATAGGGGTGACCTATGAGAGTATATGTGTTGTAATGGTGTGGGATATAGGGTACCTACATCCCTGTAGGAGGTGCTAGCACCACCTTACCCAGACTACAGTAGTGGTCTGGTGGTGTCAGTTTGGGTGGCTGTCCCAGGGTGGCACAATAAGTGCTGCAGCCCTGGTAGGCCTACTGGGGGACCCATGCCCTGGGTACCTAGGGTACCATCTACAAGGGACAGCATCCAATTGGTTGGTACCTAGGGTACTCACATTGTTTAACAGAGGAAGCAGATAGGCTGGGGTCCTGGATAGCAGGGCCACAGCCTGGCTAAAGTCATAAAAACAGTCAAAACATCAGCAAAAAGTTGGGGGCAACTATGCAGTCGATGCCACTCTCCTACAGGGGTAGAGAAGATTAGCTACAAATTATTGGTTGTGATGGCTTTGTGAATGATCCAGCTAATAAGCTAATAAGTGCTGGCAAGGAGAGCCAACGGAATTCCATCAGGGTGATCACATTTCCTCAGGCCCTGAATGACATGTGCTGCGGAGTATTTGATGCCCCTAAAAGGAATCAGAACCAAAGACCTGACTGGGAAGGAAGTGACACCCCCCTCCCTAACAGGATTGTCAGTGAAGTGGCACATCAGGGCGATGAGTTTCAAAGCATTCCCCGCCTTTAATATGCATGCAGACTCAATCAATCAATCAAACGGCATTTGTATACTGCAGCACTGTCGCCCCTGGGGTATCTGGGCACTGAGAGTGCCGTGTCTCGGTTGCAGAGCCAGGTCTTGAGCCTCTTTCTGAACTCCGTCAGAGAGGGTGCTGGTCAGAGTTGGAGGAGCAGATCGTTCTATGTTTTGGCAGCAATGTAGAAGAAGAAGCAGCCCCTGTTGCTGCTATGACAGATGTGGAGTGTGTGCATGAGGGCAAGTGAGGAGGAGCACAGGTGTCTTGAGGGTAGGTGTAAGTTCAGTCAATGGTTAATGAAGGCAGGTTCTTGCTCGTATAAGGCTTTGTAGGTAAGGGTGAGTATCTTGAAATGGCATCTCTTCTGGATGGGGAGTCAGTGGTGGTTTCTGAGCTGGGGGATGATCTGGGTTTGTTTTGGGAGGTCTAGGATGAGTCTGGAGGCAGCATTCTGTATGGTCTGGAGTCTTTTGAGGAGCAGTATAGAAGGCGCTACTGTAATCGAGGCAGCTGGTGACAAGGGCCTAAGTGATGGTATTTCTGGTGTTGACTAGAATCCATTTGAAGATTCTGAGGAGCATGCGAAAGGTGTGGAAGCAGGCGACTGAGTTGATATCTTTTTATGGTCAGTTCAGCATTGAGGAAGATGCCTAGATTGTCCTTCCAAGTTCCACTTGTCACCAGCTGGGGTCCCATATGAAAGTGTTCTTACCAAAGATCAGTACTTCTGTCATGTTGGAGTTGAGTTTGAGGCAGTTGTCCCTCCTCCATTTGGCTACGTTGGTCATGGTGACGCAGAAGTTGGCTTTGGCATTGGAGGGGTCCTCAGTGAGCGAGAGGATAAGTGGAGTGTCGTCAACGTAGGCGATTATGCTGAGTCCCTGGGATCTGACGATGTATGCGAGGGGGGTCTTGTGGGTGTTGAACAGGGTGGGGCTGAGGGATGACTCTTGGGGTATGCTGCATATGATGTCCTTGGGTCCGGATGTGAAGGGAGGCAGTGGGGCGCCCTGTGTTTGACCTGTTAGGAAAGAGGCAGTCTGCCTGAGGGTGTTTTGTTGTATGCTGATGTTGTGGAGTCTGTCGATAAGGGTGTGGTGGGAGACAGTGCCAAACAATGCAGTGAGGTCGAGAAGTCCACAGTTTCTCCGCGGTTGAAGAGAGATCTGATGTCATCTGTGGCAGCGATCAACGTGGTCATGGTGCTGTGGTCGGCACAGAATCCTGATTGTGATGTATCAAGTAGGGTTTTCTTCCAGGTATTCGGTGAGTTGTTGATTGATGGCTTTCTCAAGTACTTTGGCCAGGTAGGGGAGCAGATAAGCAGAGATCGTACGATAATCTTTTAGACCATTGGGGTCAGAAGAGGGTTTCTTTAGTAGGGGTTTAACCCCTTCGCTGCCAGGCCTTTTCCCCCTCCTGTGTCACGCCTTTTTTTG
Source organism: Triturus cristatus (assembly GCF_964204655.1). NCBI lineage: Eukaryota > Metazoa > Chordata > Amphibia > Caudata > Salamandridae > Triturus > Triturus cristatus. Next base: position 78,300,023 of record NC_140581.1, read on the forward strand.
GCTATTTGGGTTAGTGCGCAGTGAGGCCCCCTCTAACTTTTTTACCACATAAGGTATCCACGCCAAATTTGCGTCCTTTTCTTCCAACATCATAAGGATTCTAAAGGTACTCAGGGTTTGTGGATTCCCCTGGAGGGGTCACAGAAATGAGCCAAAATACAGCAACATTTTGTTTTTTTTTGCTAAAAATGGGAAAAACGGGCTGCAAATGAAAGCATCTGGGATTTTCCATGCAAATGTTATCAAAAAAGGGTTTGTGGGGCTGAAATCACCATTTCCCCATCTTTTAGGGGATACCAGCCAGACTTTTGTCAGAAACCAAACATTTCTTACACAGTTTTGGCATTTTTCTGGGACATAGCCTATTTTTGCTATTTTTTGTGCTTTCGACCTCCTTCCAGTTAATGGTAAAAATGGGTACAAAAGTAATGATGGATCCTGGAAAGCTATACATTTTAGAGAAGTAGACCATATTCTGAATTCAGCAAGGCATCATTTGTGTAGATCCATCAAGGTTTCTTTATAGAAACTAACAGTTAAATATAGGATAAATTGAAAATTTGTTGAAAAAACACAGCCTTTTGTGTCAACGTTTTCACCTGTAAATTCTTCTAATTATGACAGCTCTTTGAAAGCAATATACCGTTACATCCACTGGACATTACTGGTTGTGAGGATATATAGGACTTGTAGGTTCACCAAGAACCCGAAGAACCCAGAGCCAAAAACTGAGCAGCAACTTGCAATGGTTTTTTTATTATGTACCGGGTATATAGTAATTATTCTGTAAAAACGTGTACATGGAAAAATCGGTATGAAAGACACCTATGTATTTCTGAAATGGGAACAAAATATAGAGTTTAGAAACAGTAGATATGTGCACATTTCCGAAATTGGGAATACTCATACTAGCATGAGAATTATCAGTCATTTTTTTAGAATGACTTCTTTTTTACACAATGTCTTTCATTTGGAAGGCAGAAATGCATCGAAAGTCAATAGGTAATAACAGTTCCTTTACAAATCTGAATTACCCTAAGTCTCCCGATAAAAATGGTACCTCACTTGTATGGGTAGGCATAGTGCCCACGAAAGGAAATGGCTCAAAACCCAATGTGAACACACCACATTTTCACAATACAAAATTACCCTTTTTTAGCAAAGTGCCTAGCTGTAGTTTTTTAACCCTAGCTCTGCCGGCACCTAGGGAAACCTAGCAAACCTATACATTTTTGAAAACTAGACAACCAGGGAAATCCAGGATGGGGTGACTTGACTGCCTCTCACCAGGTTCTATTACTCAGAATCCCTTGCTAACCTAAACGTTTGTAAAAAATAAAACACATTTTCCTCACATTTCTGTGGTGTAAAGTTCTGGAATTTGTGTGGATCCACAAATTTCCACCCACTCCGCGTTCCCCAAAGTCTTCCGAGAAATATGGCACCTCACTTGTGAGGGTCGGCCTAGTGCCTGCGACAGGAAACGGCGCAAAACGTAACGTGGACACACCTCAATTTCGCAGTGAAAAATGACCCTTTTTTGGCAAAGTGCCTAGCTGTAGTTTTTGAACCATAGCTCCGCCGGCACCTAGGGAAACCTAGCAAACCTATACATTTTTGAAAACTATACACCCAGGGGAATCCAGGATGGGGTGACTTGACTGCCTCCCACCAGGTTCTGTTACCCAGAATCCCTTGCAAACCTACAAAATTGCCCAAAAAAACAAATTTTCCCCACATTTCTGTGGTGGAAAGTTCTGGAATCTGCGTGGATTCACAAATTTCCACCCACCCCGCGTTCCCCAAAGGCTTCCAAGAAAAATGGTACCTCACTTGTGTGGGTCGGCCTAGTGCCCGCGACAGGAAACGGCGCAAAACGTAACGTGGACACACCTCAATTTCGCAGCGAAAAATGACCCTTTTTTGACAAAGTGCCTAGCTGTAGTTTTTGAACCATAGCTCTGCCAGGACCTAGGGAAACATAGCAAACCTATACATTTTTTAAAACTAGACACGCAGGGGAATCCAGGATTGGGTGACTTGACTGCCTCCCACCAGGTTCTGTTACCCAGAATCCCCCCTAGCAAACCTAAATAATTGCCAAAAAAACCACATTTTACCCACATTTCTGTGGTGGAAAGTTCTGGAATCTGCGTGGATCCACAAATTTCCACCCACCCTGTGTTCCCCAAAATCTTCAGAGAAAAATGGTACCTCACTTGTGTGGGTCGGCCTAGTGCCCGCGACAGGAAACGGCGCAAAACGTAACTTGGACACACCTCAATTTCGCAGTGAAAAATGACCCTTTTTTTGGAAAGTGCCTAGCTGTAGTTTTTGAACCATAGCTCTGCTGGAACCTAGGGAAATCTAGCAAACCTATACATTTTTGAAAACTAGACACCCAGGGGAATCCAGGATGGAGTGACTTGACTGCCTCCCATCAGGTTCTGTTACCCAGAATCCCTTGCAAACCTAAAAAATTGCCAAAAAAACCAAATTTTCCCCACATTTCTGTGGTGAAAAGTTCTGGAATCTGCGTGGATCCACAAATTACCACCCACCCAGTGTTTCCCAAAGTGTTCCGAGAAAAATGGTACCCCACTTGTGTGGGTCGGCCTAGTGCCCGCGACAGGAAACGGCACAAAACGCAACGTGGATACACCTCAATTTCGCTGTGAAAAATGACCCTTTTTTGGCAAAGTGCCTAGCTGTAGTTTTTTAACCATAGCTCTGCCGGCACCTAGGGAAAATAGCAAACCTATACATTTTTGAAAACTAGACAGCCAGGGGAATCCAGGGTGGGGTGACTTGACTGCCTCCCATCAGGTTCTGTTACCCAGAATCCCTTGCAAACCTAAAAACTTGCCAAACAAAACACTTTTTCCCCACATTTCTGTGGTGGAATGTTCTGGAATCTGCGTGGATCCACAAATTTCCACCCACCCCGCGTTCCCCAAAGTCTTCCAAGAAGAATGGAACCTCACTTGTGTGGGTCGGCCTAGTGCCCGCGACAGGAAACGGCGCAAAACGTAACGTGGACACACCTCAATTTTGCAGTGAAAAATGACCCTTTTTTGGCAAAGTGCCTAGCTGTAGTTTTTGAATCATAGCTCTGCCGGCACCTAGGGAAACCTAGCAAACCTATACATTTTTGAAAACTAGACACCCAGGGGAATCCAGGATGTGGTGACTTGACTTCCTCCCACCAGGTTCTGTTACCCAGAATCCTTTGCAAACCTAAACAATTGCCAAAAAAAACACATTTCCCCCACATTTCTGTGGTGGAATGTTCTGGAACCTGCGTGGATCCACAAATTTCCACCCACCCCGTGTTCCCCAAAGTCTTCAGAGAAAAATGGTACCTCACTTGTGTGGGTCAGCCAAGTGCCCGCGACAGGAAACGGCGCAAAACGCATCATGGACACACCTCAATTTCGCAGTGAAAAATGAACCTTTTTAGCAAAGTGCCTAGCTGTAGTTTATTTTAACCCAAGCTCTGCCGGCACCTAGGGACACCTACCAAACCCACACATTTAAAACTAGACACCCGGGGGATTCCAGGGAGGTATGGCTTGCGTGGATCCCCCAACGTTTCCTTACCCAGAATGCCCTGCAAACCTCAAAGTTAGCTGAAAAAAAATAAATGTTCACACATTTTTGTGTGGGAAAGTTGTGGCATCACCGGGCTGACACAAATTTCCTACCACCCAGCGTTCCCCCGGGTCTCCTGATAAAAACGGTGCCTCACTCGTGTGGGAGGTCCAAGTACCCGCGACAGGCAAGGGCCCACAACGTAGGGAGGCGACTTGAAAATTGCCTATCTCAAAACGACCTGGTTTTACAAGGGGGGTCACTTGGTTTTTTGGCCCGGTGCTCGGCGGCCACCTGGGGAAACCTACCAAACCCACACATTTCTGAAAACTAGACACCCGGGGGACTCCAGAGAGGTATGGCTTGTGTGAATTTTCCAACGTTTCCTTACCCAGAATGCCCTGCAAACCTCAAATTTAGCTGAAAAAAAAATCACCTTTTTCACACATTTTTGTGTGGGAAAGTTGTGGCATCACCGGGCTGACACAAATTTCCTACCACCCAGGGTTCCCCCGGGTCTCCCAATAAAAACGGTGCCTCCTTCGTGTGGGAGGCCCAAGTACCCACGACAGGCAAAGGCCCAAAACGTATTGAGGCGACATCAAAATTGCCTACCTCAAAACGACCTGGTTTTGTAAGGGGGTCACCTGGGTTTTTGGCCCAGTGCTCGGCGGCCACCTAGTGAAACCTACCAAACCCACACATTTCTGAATACTAGACACCTGGGAGATTCCAGAGAGGTATGGCTTGCGTGGATCCCCCAACGTTTCCTTACCCAGAATGCCCTGCAAACCTCAAAGTTAGCTAAAAAAATCACCTTTTTCACACATTTTTGTGTGGGAAAGTTGTGGCATCACCGGGCTGACACAAATTTCCTACCACCCAGCGTTCCCCGGGTCTCCCAATAAAAACGGTGCCTCACTCGTGTGGGACGCCCAAATACCCGCGACAGGCAAGGGCCCACAAAGTAGTGAGGCAACATGAAAATTGCCTATCTCAAAACGACCTGGTTTTGCAAGGGGGGTCACTTGGTTTTTTGGCCCGGTGTTCGGCGGCCATCTAGGGAAACCTACCAAACCCACACATTTCTGAATACTAGACACCCGGGGGATTCCAGGGAGGTATGGCTTGCGTGGATCCCCCAACGTTTCCTTACCCAGAATGCCCTGCAAACCTCAAAGTTAGCTGAAAAATCACCTTTTTCACACATTTTTGTGTGGGAAAGTTGTGGCATCACCAGGCTGACACAAATTTCCTACCACCCAGCGTTCCCCTGGGTCTCCCGATAAAAACAGTGCCTCACTCGTGTGGGAGGCCCAAGTACCAGCGACAGGCAAGTGCCCACATCGTAGTGAGGCGACATGAAAATTGCCTATCTCAAAACGACCTGGTTTTGCAAGGGGGGTCACTTGGTTTTTTGGCCCGGTGCTCGGCGGCCACCTAGGGAAACCTACCAAACCCACACATTTCTAAAAACTAGACAACCGGGGGATTCTAGGCATTCTGGGTAAGGAAACTTTGGGGGATCCACGCAAGCAATACCTCCCTGGAATCCCCCGGGTGTCTAGTATTCAGAAATGTGTGGATTTGGTAGGTTTCCCTAGGTGGCCGCCGAGCACCAGGCCATAAACCTAGGTGACCCCCCTTACAAAACCAGGTCGTTTTGAGGTAGGCAATTTTGATGTCGCCTCAATACGTTTTGGACCTTTGCCTGTTGCGGGTACTTGGGCCTCCCACATGAGTGAGGCACCATTTTTATCGGGAGACCCGGGGGAACGCTGGGTGGTAGGAAATTTGTGTCAGCCCAGTGATGCCACAACTTTCCCACATAAAAATGTGTGAAAAAGGTGATTTTTTCAGCTAAATTTGATGTTTGCAGGTCATTCTGGGTAAGGAAACATTGGGGGATCCACGCAAGCCATACCTCCGTGGAATCCCCTTGGTGTCTAGTTTTCAGAAATGTGTGGGTTTGGTAGGTTTCCCTAGGTGGCCGCTGAGCACCGGGCCAAAAACCCAGGGAACCCCCTTTGCATAACCAGGTCGTTTTGAGATAGGCAATTTTGATGTCGCCTCAATACGTTTTGGGCCCTTGCCTGTTGCGGGTACTTGGGCCTCCCACACAAGTGAGGCACCGTTTTTATCGGGAGACCCGGGGGAACGCTGAGTGGTAGGAAATTTGTGTCAACCCGGTGACGCCACAACTTTCCCACACAAAAATATGTGAAAAAAGTGATTTTTCAGCTAAATTTGAGGTTTGCAGGGCATTCTGGGTAAGGAAACATTGGGGAATCCACGCAACCCACACCTCCCTGGAATCCCCTGGGTGTCTAGTTTTCAGAAATGTGTGGGTTTGGTAGGTTTCCCTAGGTGGCCGCCGAGCACCGGGCCAAAAACCCAGGGGACCCCCCTTCCAAAACCAGGTCGTTTTGAGATCGACAATTTTGATGTCACCTCAACACGTTTTGGGCCCTTGCCTGACGCGGGCACTAAGCCTACCCACCCAAGTGAGGTACCGTTTTTCTCAGAAGACTTTGGGGAACGCGGGGTGGGTGGAATTTTGTGGACCTGTGCAGATTACAGAACTTTCCACCACAGAAATGTGAGGAAAATGTGTTATTTTGGACACATATTTAGGTTTGCAATGGATTCTGGGTAACAGAACCTGGTGAGAGCCAGTCAAGTCACCCCATCCTGGATTCTCCCCGGTGTCTAGTTTTAAAGAATGTACAGGTTTGCAAGGTTTCCCTACGTGCCAACTGCGCTCGGACCCAAAATCCACAGGTAGGCACATTGCTAAAAAAAAGTCGGAGCCCAGTGGGCTTTCTGCCGCCTTGGGGTGGAATCGGTGAAGGGGGTTTCATCCCGATATGCCCCTAAAGGGGCAGAAAGACTGCGGCTATTTTTTGTGGGGGTGGGGGCATCTGTATGACCATTTTGGGCAGCCCTCACCCCCATGCATTAAAAAAACCTGCGTACTCGCTGGCGCCTAGTGGGCTTTCTGCCCCCCCAGGGGGCAGATCAGGGGCCACTGCCACCATCTGCCCTCCCGGGGGGGCTGAAAGACTGGAATGTCTCTGGGGGTGGGGTGGGGGTATTGTCATGCCCATTCTGCAGAGCCCCTACCCCTACACTAATAAAACAAAAAAATCCATGGTTTCTAGTGGGCTTTCTGCGCCCCCCCAGGGGGGGCCAGATTGGGGGCTACAGCACCCATCTGCCTCCTGTGGGGCAGAAAGACTGTCATATTTGTGGGGGGGAGGGTGGGGGCATTGGCGTGCGCGTTTCGGGCAGCCCACACCCTAAAAACAATTGCGCAAAAAAAATCCCTGGTGGATAGTGGGCTTTCTGCCCCTCTGGGGGGGCAGATGGGGGCTCCTGCCCCCATCTGCCCCCTGGGGAGGCAGAAAGGCTTTAATGGTGGCAGGGGGTGGGGGCATTTGGGTGCCCATTTTGGGCAGCCCCCACCCTAAAATGAAATGTGTAAAACAAATCCCTCACGTCAAGTGGGCTTTCTGCCCTCCCCAGGAGCAGATTGGGGGCTACTGCCCCATCCACCCCCGGGGGGGCAGAAAGGCTGTAATGGTGGCGGGGGTGGGGGCATTGGCGAGCCCGTTTCGGGCAGCCACCACCCTAAATAAAATCCACCACCCTAAATAAAATTGGCGAAAAAATTCCCTGGCGTCAAGTGGGCTTTCCGCACCCCCCCCCCCCCGAATGGGCAGATTAGGGGCCAATGCTCCGTCTGCCCCCCTGTGGGGGCAGAAAGGCTGTAATGGTGGCGGGTGGGTGGGGGCATTGGCGTGCCCGTTTCGGGCAGCCTCCACCCTAAAAAAAACCTTCTAAAAACAAATCCCAGGTGTTTAGTGGGCTTTCGGCCCCCCCGAAGGAGCAGATTAGGGGCCAATGCCCCATCTGCCCCCCAGAGCGGGCAGAAAGACTGTAATGATTGTGGGGGGTGGGGGCATGGGCATGCCTGTTTTGGGCAGCCCCCACCCTTATTTTTAGTTTCTAAAAAAATCCCTGGTGTTTAGTGGGCTTTCCGCCCCCGAAAGGGCAGATTAGGGGACAATGCCCCATCTGTCCCCAAGGGGGGGCAGAAAGGCTGTAATGGTGGTGGGTGAATTGGTGTGCCCATTTCGGGCAGCCCCCACCCCAAAAAAAACTTAAGAACAAATCCCTGGTGTTTAGTGGGCTTTCTGCCCCCCCAAAGGGGCAGATTAGGGGCCACTGCCCCATATGCCCCCCAGGGAGGGGCAGAAAGACTGTAATATTTGGGGGGTGGGGGCATGGGCCTGCCTGTTTTGGGCATCCCCAACCCATATTTTTACTTAATAAAAAAATCCCTGGTGTCTAGTGGGCTTTTTGCCCCCCCAGGGGGGGCAAAAAGACTCAATGTTGCCAACATAATCAGGGGGGAGCAAAGGCCCTTGCCCAAGGGGCCGCTCCGCCCTCCCTGGTGTCTAGTGGGTGGATGCCTGCTTGGGGATCGCCCTCCTGTGTGGAGGGGTACCATTGGAAAGGGGAGATTCGCCCCTTTCAAACGATACCTCTCCCGTCTTTCTACGTGCTCAGGGGCTGAGATAACCCCCTGAGTACGTGGAAAGTGAAACTGAAATGACCCTCTTGGCTCATTTTAGTTTCGGTTTCACTGTAATGATGTTGGCGCGATGTGCACGCCAATCGTCCTCACAGGGAAAGCAAGGGGGGGGGGCCTCGGGAGCTGGGGAAGCTCTTCCCCAGCTCCCGAGGCTATTTTGAATTAAAGGGAATCCCTCTGGTGACCGCACCAGAGGGATTTCCCAGGGGATGCCTCATGATGAGCTGGACTTGTCATGGGCACACGAGAACTGTGTGCCATGACGAGTCCAGCTCGTCATGGGCATCCAAGGGGTTAAGCTCTGCGTGTTTCCATATATCCGGAAAGGCTGCTGTGGAGATGGAGGTGTTGATGATGCTGGTGAGAGAGATGGTGGGTGGAGGGGACTATGAGTGCCCGGGAGTGGATGGAAGACATGATCGCCTTGGTGGTGAGCGTAAGTGGTGAGCGGATACCAGGTGATAATTCGGCTGATATGCCCTGGTTGGAAGAGGTTATTGAGGTTGGGAGCTGTGGGCTAAGGGTCAAAATTGTTGTAGATGGTGGCAATCCTGCTGCAGAAGTAGTCCGCAAGGGTGTCGCAGAGATCTTGGCAGGGGTGGATGGTGTTCTCAGTGACTGTCAGGTTGGAGAATTCCTTGACTATTTTGAAGAGTTCCTTTGTGTGGTTGGCCTCAGTGTTGATGCGGGCTGTGATGGCTGCTTTCTTGGCTTCCATGATGCGGATTTAGTTGTTGCTGAGGGCTGCTTTGTGGGCAGTCCTGTCAGAGGGGTTCCTTGTGGCGCACCAACATTTCTTGAGGTGGTAGGAGTTGCGCTTCCTGGATCTGAGCTCTTGGGTGTACCGGCTGGAGTGTTTTGTGGTTTTACTGGTGTTTGCTGGCTTCAACGGGGCAATTCTGAAGGATCAGTCAGTGATCCTTGTGGAGAGGTTCTGGACGGCTTGGTGAAGGTATGAAGACGCTTTGGGTTGTATGGTGTTCAGGGCCTGCATCCACTGTAACACGGTTAACTTGCTCTAGCTGCGGTGGGAGGGATCTGTGAGGCGTATTGATGGTGTGCTGGGAAGTCGGAGATGATGAAGTGAATGATGGCATGGTCGGTCTAGGTGAGTTCTGACTGACTGACAGGCTAACTCACAAAGGAGAAAGCCACCTAGGATCATTTACACCTGACAGGAAACTTAGCTGGCCAGCGGCACCCTTAGGGAGGGCTACCTGATCTGTACAGCCAAGAAAGGTTTTTGCCATTTTCAGAAGTGGCAGAATAGAGGATTCTGGGTAGTAAATGTAACCCCCCCCAGATGTGCTCATCTCAGGGGAGGATTAGCCAATTGGGCATGTAACCATTGACCACTTGCAGCCACACCCCTAATATCATTAATTCTAGGATTTAAGGGACATCTTTGAAAGCAGAACCACATATCTATGAAGACTGCAACAAACAACAAAAAACAGACTCAAGTCTGCGACAACAGGAGCTGCACAAAACAATGGCGGGATACTCTGCACCAATGGCAATGCTTATGGAAATGCATGACTGCGACTCTTCTCGGACCAAGGTCCGGCAGCCCCAGAGAGTGGCGCTAGTCTCCTGCATCTGCAGATAAAAACAACGTCCTTGAACTAAAGATTCGCTGGCCATCGGGCCGTCAGAGGGATCGCCCAGATGTTAATCGTCCAGTGCATTGAAGGGACTATAGTCACACACAAACCCTTTATTCGATTTTATCAAAGGATGATAAAAGTAGAAAATGCAGTTTCAATTTATAAAAATTCATGCTAAAATACTGAAAAGTTAAGCTAGGCAAAACAGGCCTTCACAAATCAATAAAATATGTTACCACATCCCTAAGAAAAAAACCCATTAAAATCAATTACCCCTCCATAGACTTCGAACAATGAACATACAATTTTAAAAAAGAACAGATGATAAGACATACCTTCTGGTTACTTAGCATCTTTAAATACAGAAGTACCTCCCTACACCTTTTAAAACCCAACCATTTCACTAGTTGTTTGAGGTAGAGGTAGAAAAACTTGCAATAAAACTTACCAAAAAAATAAAATGTAGCAATGACTGTTCTGCTATCCCATCAGGGCCCACACCTTGGGCCCATCAGGAAAACGAACGGAACGTCACACTGTGACTGACATGAAACGAAAAAGTGTGTTGTTTCTAGTAAGAACTGTCTGTTCAGTCAGATGGCCATTTTGGTTGATGGTGGGTAGGTTAGCAATGATTTCTCTGCAATTTAATGTGGAAGAAGTTGGATAAGTTGTCACAGAGCAGTTGAAGAATATCTCCTTGAAGATGTTGGAGCTTCCTTGGCCGCGGTCCCTAGCACTTTTGTCTTGGTGTCTCTTACTTACTGGTGATAGTGTCTGAGTGGATCATTCTCGGTACTTCTGTTGGTGGTGTCTTGAATTGGTCTGCATTTCCTTTATAGCTGTTTATAGTGTTGTTTGGTGCCTAAGAGGTATTCTGTGTACTAGCTGGCCTGCTTGTTTCATCTACTATGCTTGTTTGGTTTGATGGGTGGGTGGGAGTCTGTACGGTTCTTGATCAAGTTGTTGAATGTCCTTGTCCAGGTTGTCTGTGGTGCTAGGTTGATGATTACTGAGGGCATGGAGCCAGTCTGCCTCTGTGATTTTGCCCCAGCTTTGGCTTGGAATGCTGAACCTGGTAGGGATGCTGAGTTTAGGTGCGTTGGTTTGGTAGTGGATGATGGAGTGCTCAATCCATGTGAGATGAGTGGTGGAGTTGTATTTGATGCTGTCATTTTTAGTAAAGATGGGGTCCAGTGTGTATTCTACAGTGTATCTTGGTTCTGAGACAAGCTGGGTAAGTCCGATGTTGCTCAAGCTTTCGAGGAGTGCAGTGGAAAAGAGGCCCTTTTGGTCTCCGAGGTGGAAGTTGAGGTCACCGAAGAGAATATAGGCTGTAGTGTCTATGGTGAGCAGGACGACAAAGTCGGTGATAAGGTTGGTAAATGTGGCTCGTGGCCAGGGTGGTCGGTATGTGAGGGTTCAGTTTGGGGTGATTTGCAGCTTAAAGTGGAAGAGTTCCATGAATGGGGTGGCATTCACTGTTTATGTTGAGCATTTGAAGAATTGCTTGCAGATGACAGTGAGTCCTCCTGGCTTGAGAAGGCGGTCCTGTTGAGCGATGTTGGAGCCTGCTGGGATTTAGGTGCTTATGTCGGAAGCCAATGAGGGGCTGAGACAGGTCTTTGTGATAAAGAGGATGTCGGCTGAATTCCTACTCAGCAGGACCCATGTTTTTGTTGTGTGTTTGCTGAGTATGTTTTGGGAAGCATGCATGTGAATCGGTGTTAATGTTCAGGCTTTCAGGTTTGTTGTGGCATGTGGTGTAGGGTGGGGGTGTTGAGGTGATTTTGGTGCTTTTGTGGCATGTGTTTTGGGAGTGGGTGTTGAGGGCATTGGTAGTATTTGTGTGAGGGTCTGGCTGGGCGGCTGATGGAGAACAGGCTGTGGGTGCAGGTGAAAGCTGAAGTATGAGGCAGCAGTTGGGGAAATGGTGTCTGGGGTCTAGTGACCTAAGGAGTGCTGCAGAATATTGCTGGGTGGTAATCGGACCAGAGTTCCTGGAGCTGGGTGCTGACGGGTGCAGATAGGCTTGCCAGTGGTGTGCTTGCTGTGTGTCTGTTTTGCAGCTGTCATTAAGTAAGTCCTTGGAGGGCAGAGGAGTGATGTCATTTCCTGTGCTGATGGGTGATGGGAAATGAAGTACCCTTGCTTAGCTTCTTCTTTCGAAGACAGTATTGGCGAGAAACCAGTAATATCACTTTATTTCCAGATGAATGATGGGAGATTCAGCGATGTCACTTCCTGTGCAGGTGGATGATGGGCGATCCAGGGATGTCACTTCCTGTGTTGATGTATGCTGGCAACAAAACATATCTATGGGATAAGAAAGGGGGAATGAAAAGAGTAGCTCTCAAACTATTTTCGGTGGTATTGAATTTGACTCCCTAAACATTCATAGGTACACTCTGGGCAACATCTGCATGTCCATATTACATTTCGTGAATATACTGCAGCATAGAGCATTACACAGGCTGAGCACAGAGTATTTCATCAAATGTGTTTCTGTTGGTGTGGTGGACTGCGTGCAGCATGCCTGTACTTTTTGTGAGTATGTTTCAGTATGATGTGTGTCTTTGGGTAGCTGAATTTGCAAACAAACAGCCTTTTGATGTCAATGAATGTGAAAAAACTATTCATTGAATTGAAGTATTTGAGAGTAGTACCTTTCAGCATTTACTAACATTAGTGATTTTATGTCATGGGCTCTTGATTGTTCCATATTTCTATGAATCTTTTGGGTTTTCTAACTTTTATTGTCTATATTGTTCATATTGTTAATGTCATGTTCGATCAGACTTAAATCCATATACTAGCTTGCTGAAAATGTATAAGACAATCCACAATCTACAATATTTTACCATTAACAGCATTCCTTCTTGATATCCGATTTCATCCAACTAGATTGGAATTCTGTACTATTCTAGTCCCTAAGCATGAAAAAAGAGGGCAATTATTAGGCTGATCCAACATCAGGCTGTCTGGGCACCAAAGAGAGCATTGTACCCGCCTCCTCTGTTCTTTGGTGCAACTATTGCATGGCAAATACCCTGAACAGGTTAAAAACGCTTAGTTAATGTTAGTGTTTCTTTTTTACTTTCCTTACATATATAAGGAGAATGAATGCTAAATGTTCATTCCTAGTCTTACTTTGTGAAAGGCAGTGACCATGAAAATGCATTTTAACTTGTGTTTTTGGATTGTATTCTTCATTTAATCAGCTGAACAGATTCTTACGGAAAATTCATTTTAAGACACCTTCTGGAGATGATTTTGCATTTGATGATGCTGGTGATGTCCCGGGTCTCTATGATATAGTAAATTTAGTTGTCTATCCTAATGGAACTACCAAGGAAATCCATGTTGCCTCATTTGATCCTTCTACGACCGCTGGTCATAAACTTGTCATCAACCAAAGCTCAATCATTTGGCACTCCATGGAGGACAACCTTAACCAGGTCAGTTTTAAAAGTCTGTTTCATACGTCTTCTTTCAACTAATTGAATTATACTCCAACATATTTGATTCCAATCTATCGTAGTTAAAGAGTCCTAAATACACTCAGATGGTGGCTTCAAAGTTTGCATGTTAACATTGCTGATCTTTCAGAAGTTATAATATAACTAATCAATACTTGAATTAATGTCAGATACTAATGATATGCACCATCCTGAATTTTAGACCATTGTGTTTTGTCCACTTTGCCACACTAGACAGAGATCAGACATTGTTTGTTTGTTGCAGATTGTTATTCCTCTACAGTCCCACATTCGCTCTACTTCACTGAAGAGACCTAAGTAGTCTGGCGCCATTCTGGGGTTGCTTGTGATCCTGTTGCAGCGGAGCCAGCCTTGCAGTTTGGGCTGGACTTCTCTTATTAGAGAAGGTCTGTAGCAAAATGGATTCCACCCATGTAATCTGCCCAAATGTTTCACTTTTTGGTCACCTGTTTTTTTGGTCTTTACTATGGGTTAGTCTCACTACTCGAGTTTCTCCCATGGTAATCAGATAGTATTTGGAATGCGCATGTGTACTGCAAGTGTCCGCCTTTTAAGATAAGGCAGCTGCAATGCAGCTAGTGTAAGGGGCACTGCAGTGATAACGTGTGTGCACGTGTGTGGACTGTGCATGTGAAACTACCATCATGCGCAGCACAGTAATGGTGCACAGGTAGCCTGGCACAGAAGGAACTCAGCAGAGATAGATGGTGACCTGGGGTAGGCCTTATTATATTGTTAGGCAATCATAGGTAAGGTCAGTAGGGTTTAATGGTTTATCTGCAGTGTAACAGTATTACACATATAGAGGGAAATCTACCTTAAATTGAAGTTTTGCTTCCCCTAGGCCTACAAAGTCTAGTGAGGAATCAAACACGGGTGAAACGTGTACAGCAGGTTCAAATATGCAGGTCCCAAGACCCTACATGTACAACCTATGGGTCATACAGAATTGTCACATTTCTTTAGCTCAGCTCGAAATCAGATTAGAGGCCTTTTGCCATACTGCTGGGCCATGGTAATTACTCTGACCCAGCAGAGTGACAAAAGGCATGGCGGGTTGTTGATCAGAAGGTGCGAGTAATACACAATTATTAAGCGTACAACCAATTAGAGTTCAGAAACATCTCATGATGCAAACATGATACAGGATGGCATCAAGCATGATAGGCACATGGTGGCCGTTGAAATCAACCAGTGCATCACCAGATAGTATTTGCCCAATACCTGTCCAGTGAACTGCAGGCACTTGGCTTAGCTGCATGTGGCCATCTATATGGGTGCCGGGCAAGCAAGGAAATGTGTGTTAGTTACCGGAGGTCTCCTTGAGCAAGCCTCACTTTCCAAACTGTTCATCAGTTTATCTGAGGTCATCCAACCTCAGCACACATTTTGCAGGCCTTGTCGTCGTTGAGTATCACAGGACAAGAGAGGGAAAGATGGATTCCATTTGAAAGCAAAAACACAGATTCTGCAACACCACTGGAAGATAAAGCAGGGAAATAATAGACACACTATTATAAATGATAGTTTATCTGCCTCTTAGAAATTATCTCTCTGTGTGGTGAATCAATCTTACAAGGAGCAGAATAATCTTAGAGTTCTTGGAGCTCCCAGCAGATCTTATGGAAAAAGAGCCTCAGAAGCACACTAGAATCCTTGGCTATAATGATAATCAAGGTTGGAACATAACTCACAATAAAAGACCAGAGGGACCGAACAAGCAAAACCAAAACAGAAACAAGGGCTCAGGTAAGAGCAAGACTGGCATCAGGAGCAGGACTGGAATACACTGAGCTGAAATACTGATAACAAGGCCAGGGAATATCTACACTCCAAAAAAGGCAAGACCGAAATACGCAGACAAACAGGAACACCGAACACAACAGGCATGATCAAGAAGAGTGCAGACAGGAGGCTATGATCAATGGCTAACACAGGAACTGAGATTCTGGATATAAGGGAAAGAAACAGATACTGCAAATTAGCCCAAAACAGGAATATGGGTTCAGAGAATAAGGGAAACAGAACCAAAGAATACACCTGTAGTGACAGCAGCAGGAACACAACAGAGGACAAGGAAACTCAGGAGAAAAGTCAGCTGCGAGCCGCTGCAATATTAACTCACAGGGCTGAGATAACTATAGGATCAGGGAGGGGGCACAGGGGCACCGAGAGAGCATGATTCAAGGAATAAACCAGGTGCAAGGATTCAGGGAACCGCCATTGCAGGGAAAGGCAAACCTGTCACTCGAAAAAGGGAAGACGACTGGCACCAGGAGAAACTAAACAGTGATTAGGAAAGCCTTAAACCGATTATAGATCTGAGCGAACATAGATAATTGTATTTATTTTATTTTGACGGATTTGTATAGCGCGAACAAGACCCTTGCGGGTATCAGAGCGCTTTACATAGCAAACATACGAAAATGAAAGACATGTACATATTAATACAAAAAATTATGTGAATACAGTATACAGAATACAGAGATTGGCACATAACTAAAGGAGTGTATAGGATAAGTTCAAATGCATTTGGACATGAAAATCGATTTCACTTCTTGTTTTAAAGAAGCCGTAGATGGATTGAGTCTCGTTTCTGGGGGTAAGGCATTCCATATCCTGGGGGCCATTCCTGAGAAGGTACGATTGTAAGTTTTTTGGGGGGAGAAACGTTGCGGTTTAAGTAAAAGGTTGTTAGAACTCCTGGTAGACCTGTTACCACCTGAAAGTACCAGTTTCTCCGCTAGGTACCTCTGGGTTTTGTGATGTATTGCCTTATGAGTCATACAGGCAATTTTTAACTGGATTCTGGCCTCAAAAGGTAGCCAGTTGAGGGCATGAAGGTCAGGGGAAATATGGCAATTTCTTTTGGTGCCTGTAACGAGTCTGGTGGCTGTATTGATTGATGCTCTGAGAGGAGCTATCGTTGATTTGGGAAGACCATAAAGAGCGACGCTCCCATAGTCAACTCCGGGAATTACTACTAGAGATTGAACCGCCTGTTTGAAGTCATTTGCGGGTATGAAGGGTTTCAATTTTCTCAGTGTGTTAATCTGAAAATTTGCCCCTTTTGTTGAAACGGAGAGGGATACTCAGAACGGCAGTAGATGGACCCGGAGGTAGCGGCGCCCATCGCTCGCTCGCCGGAGCAACGGACCGAGACTACGTCCGAGACATCCAGGAGTTGAATAAAGAAGGAGCGCCTGGCACGCACCTGATGAGGGGAAGGTCGACTCCCCACTGGCCTGGGAGAGAACCTCGAGAGCCATCGGTGCGCTCAGTCGCGGGAGCGCCTTGCCCGCACCCTGGAGTGGACACGAACGTGGGAGAGTCGCAAGAGCTGTGTCTCCCCGCCCCGGGGGGCCGGCATTATGCCTAAGCGCACGAGCGCCCTGCCAGCACCCAGAGCGGAGAAGGACGACACCCTCACTGGCCCCTGAAAGAGCAGAGAAATCCTGGCAATACATCGGACCTGCGTCGGATCGGCAACAGAGCCCCTCTCATCAGGTACCGTCCATCCCACCCCCCAGCCGCAAGCATAGTTAAAAAAAACTATGAAAAACATACTTGTGCTCAATGCGCCCTCTGGCTCCCTCCGGCAGCAGGAACGTGGGTTCTCACGCTTTTTGCGCCTGAGAAACGGTGACTAGGAGCTGCCTTACTTAAACAAGCAGCCACACGCTCTGCACATATAGACTTCCTGACAGTTCTGAGGCCACCCATAGGGACTAAGCCCTCATGTTTTGCCTCATAACTCAGTGGTGGGCAGGGTGCACGCACTTCGATTAATCACTACAAGTCTTAAAAGTTTATGCCCGAACAGGCTAAATTCATAATGGCAATTTTCATGAGCTAAAGAAATAAATGAGGGTCTACCCTCCTCACCCCTCCACATGGATAAAGACAGAGGACTAACAGACACAGCACAACAAGACTCAAAGGACCGAGCCAGTTCTACCCCTCACAGAAACAGAAAGAGGACTAGACGAAGTTGTAATGCTTGGACAGAGGAATTTGCCTAGTTAGTTTGGATGCATGGAAAGAGTGATAGGACTAATCACTCCCTCACGAGACAAGCAAGCGGCCATCTTGGAATGACTGATACATCAGGCAAACACTCCAGAGCATAGCATAGAGTCCGAATACAAATGTAAAAAGGTCAGAATAACTGTAGGGGCCAGGGAACAAGCTAGTGAACAGGGAACCACCACCAGCATGCAATCTAGGAAGGGTCTGAGGACAGCTGGAACTACAAGGACCATAATGCATCAGGGAACTGTTACAGTGAAACAGAAACGTGGAATAAAAAGTAAAATGAAACTAAGTATGGTAAGTGCGGATTTGTTTATTGACAAATACTGATATAAAGGCAGGTTAGCAAAGGGCCCTTGTGAGTGACATCTAGGGGCAGGATGGTAGAATCCTGATAGTATCTCCCCAAAGGCATGAATGTCCAAAAGGCAAAGGAGAGTCCCAACAAGAAATATATTCCATAATGTTTCACCTGCCTGATGGACTTTGTGGAATGCTGCAAGGCTTTTCTGAGGTAGGAATTTAGAGAATAGCAATGTCTGATCTGGATTGTCTCCTTCTGAATAATACTGGATATTGCTAGGTTTCCAGATATCTTTAGGGAGCTGTTTCTTGGAACCTTTATTTAAAAGATGATAAGCTGAATCTAGAGACAGCAGATGATTGTCAAATGGATTCTTTTCGGAATGCATAGCTGGAGACTTCATGAGGCCAAGAATGTGCCCTTGAATGGTTACCAGTGTTGTAAGGGGTAAATTCATAGTACCCATGTTCTCTCCAGGCAAATACACTTGCATCATTGTGATCTCCTTGGTACCCACGCAGTCCTGTAAAGAGGACACATAAATCAAACTGAGCATTTTGTTTGAGCTTAGGTGCTCTTCTGGTTAAGTCACTGGTATCTTACCAGGCCTCTTTTTGGTGCCCAGACTGTTCTCAGGAATTCTTGATAGTGCTGCTTGAGTTAGAATTACCTTTAAAAATAGAAGATAAGAGGCATTTGGCAAAGCAGGAACAGGCCGGGAGAACAGTTACAGGCACAAGGTCTGAGGAGTGCCTCAATTTACATTCATTATATGTCCTTCTTTTACAGAAAACATGATGGGTTGTAAATGTTTCCGGAAACCATGTATGGTGAGGAATGTTGGTTGCTGCCTTTTGGAGTTATAAATTAATTGTCTAATGGTTATCACAGGTAGGTCTCTACCTCGCACGGACACAATGTGGCCAGTGGATAACATGTCCAGATGTCCAGCATGGGGAGCGCGTGATCACTATGTGTGCTTGGTCCTGATTGGCTATGTGTTCCTAACTTATATGGCATCTGAGTTTTATGGTGTTTTTGTGAACGCGCGTACCCGCTCCAGCCAAGTGTGCTTTATTGGGGCAATTTCCCTTGAACCTCTATAGTGATGCTGCGCTTATCTGTGGGATTGCGCAAGAGTTTCCTCCCAGAGCATTAGCATGCCAGCTATGCACCCTCCTACCTGTGACCTATCAATCAGCTAACCCGGACCTTGGTCTCAGGGACTGCTCGACTACAAATTTGTATGTCAGGGTTGATGTAGTGTTCACAACGGGCAACAATGTTAATAAGGATGAGATTTCATTTTCATGTATTCCTTGATTTCCATATTAACATTCTCCATCTAGTTGATTTTTCAACTACAATATCTGACTCATGCATGCTGACAATTACTTTATTTGCGGCCTCTCGTTCCCTAAGCTCACTATTTACAACAACTACCTCCCTGTTTACCTGCATTCTTCCAAATTTGAGGACTGTATTTTTACATCAAGTGATCCCCAATTCTAAAACCCCACATGCCAATATCAACATAATGATCACTGGCAACAGTGATTTATATAACCCGGATATCTATTGTGGGAGCCAGGAGAACCAATTTGAAAACCACTCCTCCTCAGGGGCACCTCTCTCTTCACACATTTCTTTGTAGATTGTAGCAAACACAAGGAAATGATGGACGGAGTGCTGAAACTTTTCAGACACTCACCCCCAGTCACAGATCTGGGTTGAATCCATCATCATTCTTTAGCTCACTTTGCCACCTCTGTTCAGACCCAGCTATATGCAAATCAGTCTTGACCCTGTGCCTCATGGGATCCTTGGAGCCCGAACTGTCAAGCCAGGTCTTCCCTGAACCGGATAACCAGCATCCTGGGTCTGGTTTCTGAGTAACACCCTTCATCAGCCAGGCTAGCTTGAATCCAGTGGCAAAGTGAGCAAGGGACCCACGTCTAAGCATACCCTGCAAACTTAGGGCGAACAAAGCAAACACAAAGAGATGATGGACGGAGTGCTGAAACTTTTCAGACACTCGCCCCCAGTCACAGATCTGTGTTGAATCCATCATCATTCTTTAGCTCACTTCGCCACCTCAGTTCAGACCCAGCAATATGCAAATTAGTCTTGACCCTGTGCCTCATGAGAACAGTCCAGCCCAAACTGCCAAGCCAGGTTTTCCCTGATTGTGCAATGCTTGGATGGCAAGCATCAATGTCCCATTGTCCATGTCATTCCCTGGGATTAACGTACAGCAGGAGGATCCGATCTTGGCACAGACCCCTCCCTCCATTGTGGTCATTAAGTCTAATACATATCGGTGAGGCATTACCATGAGACCAATTGCTCGCATTTATTCTTTGGTGGAGCTAGGTGCTGTTCATCATTTTGAGCATCTCCCATCGGGTTATTTGTAACCAGCAGGTATTAACTTTTGTTTCAGAGTGAAGAAGGGTATTGACCCACTTGCCCCCAGCTGTGCCTTCATGAACAGTCTGAATTCTTCTAGAATGTCTTTGAATTGAGCCCAGCCAAAATTGTTCACAGCTCTCCTTTCACGAGCTTTGTGCAGCAAGGATATCTTTTTCCTTAATCGGTACTGGCACAAGTCTGATAGCTCTTCTCCAGGAATGACCATGGTTGGGTTGTGCATGGTGACCAGGGAACACAGCCCTCTCCATCCGGGAGCAAGCTGAGTGGAGCATGCAGGTACCCCACTGCAAATCTGGACTGTATAATGTCACTCAGCAGTTAGCATTTGTGCCCATCAGAAGTGTTCCTTTTCCCTCTGAAACATAAGAAGTACATTGTTAGTTTCCATACAATCAGGGGTTGTCCTTTCCCTTTTAACCAAGTGTATCCGCCCTCTTCTGTGTCCCAGATTTCCGGACATGGGGTGCTCGTACTTTCATTCAACCCTCCCCCATACGACCAGTTCCCATTTCTATCCCCAAGCTGAACGGCCCTACATAGGAATTCCATGTCAGGAGACCATTTGTTGTTTAGGAAGACCACTCCAGTTACACTAAGAGACACTCTCAGTCCAAAGATGGACACTGGAGCACATGTGTTTGTGCAGTGAGTTGGGGGTTTTGCTACCTCCACAAACCTTTTATTTAAGAAATCTCAGGCCACGTGATACATTTCCCTATTTGGCCCTTCCTACGCAGTCTGTCCAGCGTGGCTTGGATATCAGTGGGATCAATCAGAATGTATAGGCTTACAACTACCCTGTGTGGTTCCAACTTATTGTGTGGGATCTTGGCCATCATTCTACATAGGTAGAAGTGTATAAGGCATTTTGCTTTCTCTGTGGCTACTTTTTGGGAGAAGTAAAGTCTGGCTGCGCCTACCGCATGTGGGATTAGTGAGCTGACATAACATGATGAGGTTTATGCTTGGGAGCGGATTGTGGTCATTGGGGGGGTATCATGTGTGATGCAAAAAGGTGTTGGGGAGTGCATGTGGGATGCTGGTGTTCTTTGTAGTGTAATTGTAGGTAACATGAAAGATCCCCATGCAGGCACTGTGGTTCCTTTTTAGCGCATTTCTTTTGACTCTGTAGTTCCTCAGTAGTACTTAAGTGTGAGACTATCCACAGCAGGCAAATCGTACATAACCATACAAATATACATAACTTTTGTTGCGAGGTTGAGGGTCTAGGTATGGGTCCCCTAGGAGTGGTCTGTGCTCCTTCGGTAGATGTGTTCCTTCTGACCAGTTCATAAAAGTTCATACTATTTGGTCCTGGGGTGATGTCGCCATGAAAGGGCTCAACTGCACGTTGGAATGGGGCACCCACACACTTTCCCCCTCCTCTATGAGGGCTGTGGGTCTTAAGCAGACCCCTCGCTGAGGACCTGTGGTTTTTAACTCCTTCCTTTTGCGCAAGTTCAATAATATCCTTTTTCTTTGGGTTGTGGGGATTGATGACAAGTCAGCGTTGGTGCACTTTGTTGTCCTTGTGGCTACCTGTTTTCAAGAACTTTGTTGATTGTTAATTCAGTTTTATTACATATGCTCCATTCTCAATTATTTTGGAGAACCTGTATTTTGCCACAGATGTGTGATCCCATCAACCTACCTTTCGCGATCTGGTGAGGTATCGGAAAGTGACCTCTGTTGGATAGTCTTTCAGCGATTAGGGAAGTATGGGTGATTACTACAGAAATTTTTAATGACAGCGTTGCAGGGATTCTGCACATATACAGAAATATGCGCTGGAAAACTGGACCTCCATAAATAGGGGTGTACCAACCTATCACATTGGTACCCAAAATGCCAAACCGACTAGATTAGTGTCTCATTCGTTCTTCGAATAACAGCAAAGCTACCAATGATTAGACAACCCAGAACACGACACTTCCGACTCTCTCAGGAATCGCGGGAGCCAGACAACTCTTTCGCTCACTCACTCATACTTGTACACAATAAGAGTATTCAGAGTCACGGTATAGTTTAAAATGTTTATTTCAACTAATGCGCTCTATGGTACACTACACGTGCCATTACTAGCAGCAAAATGCATAAACACAATATAGTCAGCATTGTCACAATTCTATAGAATACAAACGGGGATATAATTTTATAAACACAGTGGAAAAGGGCTACAATACCTAACCACTCTCCTCGTAGTAAGAAATAGTTTATTATTAAAAAGAAGACCTCTGGGCTTTGTCAGCAGACCCCATACCTCAAGGCCTAGGTGAAAGGTTTACATTTCAGGACAAGCACAGCTCTTCTTTCTGGAAAGGTTTCTCTCCAAGTGTATGAACAACAGGCTTTGCCTGTAATAAAAAAGGATACGATTTGCAGTAGTGCAGCTGTGTGTAGCATGCTATGTCTAGTTGCGAGGGACTGACCAGAACAGATTAACAAGGGGCATTGTTGATCGACCTTGTACATTGTGTGCTGACTAAACCTCAGAGAATGGCAGGGAACACGAAAAGTAGACAGTTCTCATGTGAACAGGGCACAAACAGAGTCTTGAGAAATATATGCATGCAGTGTTGTGCGCAAAAGCAGCCTTATGGCAGCGAAGCTCATGCTAACTAAGCAAATGTCGACAATGAACCCACAATCTATACTACAACAGAACTTATTTTCATAAGCCTTTGAGATTCCCCCCTCCTTACCCTACAAGAGTGTCTTCTGACCTTTTCTGACATTTTGGCTCTGAGAGGGTCAGATCAGAGTTGGGTATGTTGTGGAGTGGTCACATGAGTTCAGGGAAGGATAGTATTGTGGCTTTAGCAGGGGTTCTATGGGCGTTCCGAGTTTTCAAAAATCACCTCGCCTAGTGCGTGACTAAAAGCGGTTGCTGTGAGGCACCCTCCCGAGAAAATGTACTGCTGGAGGATCCCTGTTTTGATATTACCCCTAGTTGTGCTTGCTGTGTGTTGTGCTTTTCAGTGTACATGTGCATGGAAGTGTGGAAAAAGGGGGCGTGCTGCCGTTTGGTGTGGCTGGCGCTTGCAACGTGCCCCGGGAACATGTTTTTATGCTTGTGCATCTCCCTGTTCCCGGCATGGGATGTGCTACGGGACCACCCCTTGTGGCATCAGATGACTGGCATTGGCTGATCACAACCATACCTTGAATCTGAACTCTTCTTTTTAGGCTAATTTATGGGCGTTTTTTTTCCTTTTAGTTTTGGGTGTTTCCCTGAGTCTCGCATAATTTATTGTTTCCCCTGACTATGTTTCCTGTGGGGAGTGGCTCCTTCCCCCTCTTAAACCGCCCTCATGGGGTTGGAAGTGAGGGCCGACTGTCTTCCTGAATTGGGCCTGCAAGGTTGGAGCAACATGAGTGGACTATGCTTGGAATGGGGGTGACCCTGGAAGAGGTGCACCAGGTGCCCTGCATTCCATCTAGAGCAGGAGTAGAGACTTGGAATCCTCTATCCCTGAAACCCCCCCCTCTCCCTCAGACCACACCCCACGTTGTAACAGTGTTTTTTGTGGGGCCGCTGTCCTAGCTTTTGTCTTGCGTCTCTGCAGATGTAGATTGGTGTACATTTTGGCAAACTCTGGGAGGGCAAAAGGTAAGGTGACCTTGTTTTGGAAGCAAAAAATCTGGACATTTTGCAAAAAAACATGATCCGGGGGGGACAGAATGACAGCCACCTCAATATGGAAACACAGATAAGGCAAAAAATAAACAAATGATTCTAGTATTCAGTATCATACATGTATTAAATATCTTTCTGATAACTAGCTAGCTAGTACTGCTTTGTAACACAAAAGAAACATAGCTTCACTGGTTGTGGTCAACTCACACTAAAAACCGGGGCCTGACCAAAAATTCCAGAAATCTGCCAGGACAGCTGGTGAAAAACTGGGACTGCCTCAGCAAATCCAGGATGCCTGGTCATCTTAGTGAATCCCAACTGGAGTCTCAAACTTGTCATCAAGCTGAGGCCTCATAGCTTATTGACTTTTGCATGTGTCCGCTGTGATGTTTTAGGGTCTCATCATCCCAGGCGAACATTGATCCCCGTCACCGAATATGGCTTTGTTTTAGAAGATAGGGAGACCTACATTGATTCAGAGGCTTCTAGAATCTAGAGCATTTGGCGGCGTTTTTGGGGCTACATGCCATGAAGGAAATGCCAAGTGTGGACATGATGCCTGAAAATGCGGTTCTTCTGGCTTGTTGATTTTGGTAGACTTTGGCTACGGGACCTGGGTGCGCGTTTTATAAATAGTTTTGAGATGCTGTCCTACCCTCCCATCAGACTGTTATACCCCTGTGGTCTGGCCAGTGAACAGTTGCCAGGGGGATCAGCAGCAGAGTGGGGCTATGTTTTTGTAGGTTCCTTAGGCAACCCGATTATACTGTGCTCCTGTGTAATCACCATTGATGCCGAACTCAGTGTGGACCCCCGATCAACACAGCATCCAGCAGCCCTGAATTCCGAGACGCAAGTACAATTATTTTTTTACACCCACTGCTGTCTGATAGTCCTTTTTGGATCTGATAGCATTTTTAGGGGCAGACAGTAGGGAGATGCTGTTTGGCTTTATCATCGGAGGTAAACTACTGGGTGTTAAGTCGCTGGGATTTAATATTACCTGTCTTCATTTACTGGGGGGTCTATTTTACTGCAAATTTTGGTTCTGTGGTTGCATGAGGGGTTACCTCCCCACATGGTCACCCCTCCTTGCCGGGGTTGTGGCCCCAGTCCCTGTTGTGCTGGGTTCCCTATCTGTGGTTGCTGATACCGTATGCTCGCCCAATTACTTGATCCCTCTGACTGAGTGTATGCTATGTTCTGGTGACCCTGGTCTTGGTACTGAGGAGGGACGTTAATCATATTCTGTTGCATGGGGTTTTGTGACGGCTGGCCCTTATTCTCTAATCTCTGCTGCTTTTGCTGCTCATGATATGCCTTTATCCGGCATGCCTCTGCCAGCGGAGCCCGCCAATGGCAACAGTAGCACTCTTTAATGTCTGGTTGCGGCCAGCCACCCTGACCTCAACTACTTTAAGTTGTTTGGGATTCACTAAAGTTTTGCGGTGGAGCCCCTATTGTGACTGGCCCTATTTGTATGGCTGCGGCCATTGCTGTTCCCTAAAGGGCAGCCTTTTTTAGTTTATGCAGCTCTAATTGTGCTGTGCCTCTTTGGGCCTGCTTCTCCTTATGGCTATCCTTTTCTTGCTTTTTCTTATGGTAGTGGAGTATGTGAGCCTATATTTCCTGCCAGGGTTTGGTATCTAAACCAACTACATTGTCCAGACCGCTATGTTTTTCAGTGGGTAACACTTTCTTCAGAATATTATAGAAAAATGTGACTTGTGGGCCCGTGTTGGCCCAAGACTGTCCAGGTTCTTGTCCACATCTTTCCCTCATTCTATTTAGGAAATAATTTATGCTTTACTCTGGCTTCATGAGCTCTGTCATTAGCACTCCTACATCTGGGCAGTAAGGGTATATCTCTCTTCGGGCAGTCCATATTTGGTGCCTGTATGTATTAACCCCTTCCATGCTGCGCAGATTCCGCCGCTGTGCTGACGGAATCTTGCGCGGGCGTGGTCATGACGGAACGGTTCCGTCATGAGCACAGCTCAACCGTGGCTCATGACGGAACCGTTCCGTCATGAGCACCGAAGGGGTTAAACTAGGCCTGGGCGGCAAATTCCGCTCCGCTCGCGGAATTTGCGGAATTTGTGTAATTTCGCGTTCCGCGGAGAACGCGAAATTGCTCAAAAGTCTGCTTTCCGCGATTTCGCGAAATTTTTGCTTGTTCGCGTTCTCAAATTGCATGTTCGCGAGATAATTCTCCTCGAGCACGCAAACAGCAATTGCGAACAGGAAAAAAGCATCGCGAACAAGCAATTCTGCGTGTTCGCGGAATTTCTGCGTGTTCGCGGAGATTTTTTACCGTTTCGCGGAGATTTGCGTAGCGCAATTACGCAAATTCCGCCCACCCCTAGGTTAAACATGGTCCCCTCATGCTAAGGATTTGTTAGTGTGATTGCTGGAATGTGAGCTTGGGTGAACACCATGTTTGTCTGCTTCCCAATTAGGCAGCTTAGCAGGCACTTAATGTCACCCATCACTAGGTTAATACCTCCTGTGTTGTTCTCAAAGCATGTAATCCATTTCCCTGCCCCATCCAACAATGACGGTAACTTTGTTCTCAGCCACTCTTTGTTTATCTGTGCCCATGGCACGTACATAATCCTGCCACATCCTTCTGCAGTAACAGGAATTGTTTCATTCTAAGTGAGTCTACGGGGTTCTCCTCAACATAGCGTCCCCATCTTGTGAGGCATTGCTGCATGTAGAGGTAGTCCCAACTGGGGTTTCCGCCTTCATGCCTGATGCAGTCCTCTGCTACTGCCATGTCCTCTGTCTCAAACGATCTGTCCATTGGCAAAGACCAGTCATATTGGTCCCTCTCCTCATCTGATCTGCTAATAGGTCACAAAACGGATAAACAAGAGTCTTGACTTCCTTTCTTGCTATTATCTTCTCAGGGTGGTCTCTCTATGTCATGCACCCATGTTGAGCAGCACGTATCCTTCTCGCTGCTTCCTTCGTTTGTACGTAAAGGTACCATTTAATTTGTCCTGCATTGCGGGTGGTTAAGTGCCAGGCTGCCTTGATCCCTTAGCCCCTATCTTTTGGTGACTGGATGGTGTGGCTCTGAGCCCTGCTAGTAGCTTTTAGTCTACCTCTGCTTCGTCCCAGCACTGCGCCCTGGACCTGGCCCTGCTTTCCTCATGAAATGCCCTTTATTCTTGCTCTAACTCCTGGTTGCGTGCCCCTTCTCCTTCGAGCATCAGCTCACTTCTCTTTTCCTCGTGCCCTCTGGCCTTTCTGTTTTGGTCTGAGCTGCACGCTACTTTCATTGAACTGGATTCACCTTCAAATTCACTCTCCATTTCCTCCTCAGCTGGCTGGGCAATGGCTGTAGCCCCACCCTCGTCATCGGTTCCCGGGGGACTGGAGCTCTTTTCTTCTCCCAAGCTTGCTGAGTCTCTATCAAGAATCACCGCAAGCTTTCCTGACAACGTCTAAACTCGCCTGAACCAGTGGGAGTGTATGCTTTACTTGCCTTTGAGGTGTCACGTGTTGAGCATTGTGGATAGAGAGTCAAGCTTTTGCAGACCTTCCCTAGGGACTTGAACTGTACTGGAGGCCTCTGAGATTGTTCACTGTTGGTTTTCTCGGGCTTAGACCTAACTGTCCTTTTTCCGATGGGGAGCTCGTCGGCTTCTACTATTACTGGATCTAAATATCCTAATGCAGGGGGAACTGGTTGTGAGCACATCCATCCTTGCATAAGGTGGGGGAGGTGCTGATTCCTTGCTCACTATCTGCATTGTGGGGCTATTGGTTTTAGCTTCTTCAAAGATGGCCTATAATTCACTTTTTTCTCTCTTTTGTCCTGCATATTTAGTCTATCGGGGGCGTGGCTATGCAAGCTGGCCGAACGGACGTGATCCGTATCGGCTCCATCACCGCGAGGCTGTCGAGGGCATTCCTAACACCCCAGTGTAGCCTTGAACCAACACATAGATTGCAGTAAGCAGCGGAATTAAATGTGGACTTAGCGGAATTGGCGAGAGAGCAGCCGCGGCAGCAGGAGAGCCCGGAGCGCAGAATCAAAGGGCGCAGACCAAGATGGCGGCGCACGGCCACTCGGACTGACTTGGAGCCTCTCGCCGGGACTGAGGATTGCAATGATGGGATCACAGTAACTGGCTTCCACAGTAGACAGCAATCTGCCAAGACGGCACACGCGGAGACGCCTAAAGACAACAGGCCCTGCATCGGGACAAGCAGAGTTGAGCACCGAGGGAGACTGGCAGGCACAGGAAGTACCTGAAGGCTCTAAAGGTAAGTGGGGGACTCCCCCCTTCATTTTACATTCTTCAGGCCCCCACAACAGGCAAAAGGAGGCTCTAAGGGTCTCATGAGGCACCGGTAAAGCTGAGGGGATCCCTAATCTCACAGTGCCTGACCTCAACATGGAAGTGGGGAGCTCAAAATGAAGATTCCCCCTAAAGAGCCTTTAGGAACACACCTGGATTCCACATGGTAACCAGCGAGGACACAAGCAAGTAACGGTGCAAGGGATCAGTGAAGAGAGCTCTCTATTCGGAAATCGTGAGCCCGTGGAGAGTACCTGACCCTAAGATGGCCACCGGGGATTAGTCTTCCACATAAGTAATCATACCCACCACGTGGGCGAGGGGACCAGCACTAACCTGTAGAACCATAGGGGCCTTTCAGAGAGTAAAAAGAACAATTGATGGACAGAATGCAGAACAATGTCATACATTCACTCCAGTACAGAGATCTGGGCCTAAATCCATAATTTTTTTACTTACCATGCCATTCCTCTTTGGACCGAGCCATATGCAAATCAGTCTTGATCCGGCACCCAATGGGAACATTCCAGCCTGAACTGCCAAGCCAGGTCCTCCCTGGATTGGAAACAAGCATCCTAGGACCGGTTTTGGGCTTTCAGCACTCATCAGCCAGGATAACTTGACTCCAGTGGCATCGAGAGCACGGGACCCCTTGTGTGTGTGTCTATGACCTCGAGCGCTATTAAAGTCTTTGGTGTCAGAGTTTGTGCCTGACCTGTATTTCCTCGCTGCTATAATTTGTCTTTTCAATAAAAACTTACGCAATTTGCACAATATACTCACTGCTCTCTCCTTATCTGCACTCACCGTATCTGGGACTTAAAATCCGCCAATTCCTCCCCGGCCCACTACCAGCCATTAGCTGGCTGTTTGTATGGAGGGAGTTGAGAGTGGCAGATACCCACTTCCGGTGTGCCGCGCTCCTCTGCCATTTTGGGTGAGGAGACGGTCTAGTTGCTCAAAACTTGGCACCAGCCCAGTGAAAAGGGGGCGAAGGTGCCAAAGGCAAGCTCGTCTACGCCCATCCGTGCCATTTCGTCACCAGACATGCTGCCTCCTCCACTAGAGATAGGCTCTTCCACGCCCGGGATGACCTCCTAAAAATCAAGAACTCGGTGAGCAATTGTAGAGAGTCCTGTGGGGACGCCATTGAGGGCCCTTTCTGTTGTATACAGTGCGGCTTCAGTGCTGTACTAGCCCCGCCCCCATGCTGCTACCTCCCCATCCCAGTAAGCATCTTAGCATTCTCAATCTGAACTGTCGTTCCGTAGCCAAACACTTCACTGATGTCCATGATCTATTAGAGGACTCCTCCCCTGATGTGCTCTTCCTTACCGAGACATGGCTCTCGGATGCCATGATAGCAGAGCCAGGCCTTGGGATTCCTTCAGGCCACTGCATCCTCACTTTAAATAGGGTGTCCAGAGGCGGGGGCATCGCGGTTATTTTTAAATCTTGCTACTTGTGTACTTTTGTAAAACAGGTCGTAACCAGATGCGAATACACACACTTTAAAATCTCACTGAGCCCCAACTAAACAATGTCAGGGCTCCTAGTATACCGGCCCCCTGGGCCATCCACTGACTTTAGGACTTCCCTCATGGAGACGCACAGCGTATTAGCAGTTAACGCCGCTAGCTTTACTGTCACTGGGGATTTGAACCTCCATCTGGATAACTATGATGACACATACATAGCTAACTTTGTATCTGATCTCGCGGCTTGCCAGTTTGTGCAATTGGTATCGGGTCCGACACACATTGCCGGCCACCTGTTAGACCCAGTCTTCACGAACATACCCTCACTTACAGTGCACACGCCCATCCCCATGGGATGGTCAGACGACTATCTAGTCCATATGTCACTCCAGGGTACTACCCCGATACGGAGTACGGATCGTTCAGTCTCCCTCAAACGTCCATGGCACAAATTGAACTGGGAACAATTTGACGCATGTCTCTCGGTTACTTGCCCGAGGCTGCCGGTTGACACCAACGAGGCATACAGGGTATTTTCCGACTGGATCAGACATCCATTAGACAGCCTAATCCCTGAGAAATGGTCTATTAACCGCAAATCTAAAACTAGACCATGGTATAAAGGCGATTTGGCCAATACGCGTAGGAGCTATAAGAGGCTGGAGCACATATGGAGAAGGGATTTCAATCCTGTCACAAAGGTCATCTACCGGGCGGCGATTAGGAGGTATCACAAGGCCATTCAATTGGTCCGAGCGGCATTTTACGCCAATGAAATCCGCGAAAGTGATAACCCTGCAAAGAGCATGTTCTCAATACTCTCTAGCCTCCAAACCAGCAGACTACCGCTGGGCCAACCATCAAGTCCAATGAGCAGTGTGAGGACCTTGCCACCTTCTTTGTTAGGAAGGCGGATAACATATACAGGTCCTTCCCAACAACACATAGTAGCAAGCAAGCGGCACGGGGTCCTCAAAAGGTGAAAACCTTGGGCACCTTTCCGCCTATCCCCGCTGACCAGCTGCGAACACTATGTAATAAAGTCAAGTCTGGATCTCCAGACTAATTCAGGAAAGTGCTTCCTACTATCTTATCTTCCATGGGACAGGTCATAAACGGGTCACTTGCCACGGCCCCCGTGCCCAGGGCATGGAAACAGGCCAAAGTGATACCCCTGCTTAAAAAAACCTTCTCTCGATCCTGCCAAGCCAGAGATTTATCGTCCTATTTCCTTGCTCCCCTGGGCGGTAAAGATCACTGAGGCCTATGTCAACTCCCTCCTGTCGGACTTTCTGACCAGTAATAACACGCTGAACCCCTCCCAGAATGGCTTCCTACCAGGTCACAGCACAGAGTCTGCTCTGCTGGCTGTGACAGAACATCTCTGATCAGCACTGGATGCCGGTCAAACGTCGGTGCTGATCCTGCTGGATCTGAGCGCAGCGTTTGACACCGTGTCCCATGCCATACTGTTGCTCCGCCTGGAGGAGGCAGGAATCACTGGTCTGGCACTGGAGTGGCTTGCCTCTTTTCTTCATGAGAGGTCGTTCGTGGTAACAGTCCCTTCATATGCCTCAGGTGAACACTCCATCAAACAAGGGGTGCCACAGGGTTCCTCCCTCAGCCCCATGCTATTCAATCTTTACGTCCAACCCCTGGCCGCAGTAGCTAAGAGCAGAGGACTGACCATGGTCTCCTATGCAGACGATACACAGTTGGTGGTGGCGCTCTCGAATAACACCGAGCGGGACGCTCTTAAGTTTCAGGGCTACCTAATGACAGTCGCTGAATGGATGACCACCAACTGTCTCCAGCTGAATTCCAGCAAGTCGGAGGTACTGCTGGTGAGCAAGGAACATGGTCAGTGGAGTGAACGCTGGTGGCCCGCTAGCCTTGGTAGTGCCCCTCACCAAGCAGGGTGTGAAAAATCTAAGGGTGTGGCTAGACTCATCTCTCAATTCAATTCAAAAACTTTATTTCGACAATTAAGTCATAAAAGTAACATACATCAGCCATCAGTATCAACATAAATTAAAACAAAAACAATTTTCAGCAAAAGACCAAGGCGAAGGTTACACTAATCACAATTTAAAATAAGCAATATTAAGACTAATATATACCTTCAGCTAGACACATTTCATATCTAGATATCAATAAATGATTACATTTGGGTACCTATTCGTTGAATACTTTCGTAAGGTTCTGCCTGGACCGTATTATCCAAGCCCACTTTATGAATTTGGCCATTGCTATTGCAATAGTCGGGCTTGGGTCAGTACACAAAATTCTTAATGCCTCCTCGTGCTTTCTGGTGCCTATAAGCCGACAAACGGGTAGCACCCATTTTCTACGTGGAAGCACGTAAAGGGGACAAAAGAACAAAAAATGACTCAAGGATTCAGGTAAATCTCTACAATTCGGACATTTGTCCGTTGATCCTTTTGTCCATTTTGATGTAAATATGCGAATGGGAAGGGTACCTATCCTGAACTGGAAATAGAGTTTACGATCGGATGGAATTTCGATCAATCCCCAGTATAATTCAAGTCTAGGGTAGGCCTTAAATTCTAGAAATCTGGCTGTTAGTTGCGATGTACTCCCTTTGGAAGCTACTTCCATAGCGATCATTTCCCAGTACATGTTTTTCAAATTTTCTTTAGACGGGAAAGCCGCATTTTGGGGGTCATCCCATAACTTATTCAATCCTAGTCTATAGAGCAACAGTTTGATAGACCTCAGCCAGTCTATTTTGCGAGAGATATCTTTATCCATTATTTCCTTTAGGCCCAAGGCATAATGTTTAAGCTCCTCTGTCGACCAGACCCTACGCCAATATAACAAAGGCCGCAAATTAGCGGTATCTTGTAAGGTTTTCAAACCAAGGTCCCAAAAAAGAGGTAATAAAGGAGTGCTTTGAGGCGCGCCAACCACTTTTCGGATAAACGCACTCTCCATGACATTCAAACGTTTTGGGTTATTGCCATACCCCCATAACTCTGACCCATATAGAGATGAGCTTCGTACCTTCATTGAATAGATTTCAAGGAGTGGGCCTATTGGCTGTGTTTTTGAGGATTTGAATCTCTTCAGGAGGATGCCTGCCTGTTGCTGGAACTTCAAGATGGATAAATCTAAATGGCTATTCCAATACATGTTCTTCTGCAACGTGACTCCTAGATAAGTAAATGCATCGACCTGCTCCAAGGGCGAGCCGTTCAAAGAGATTACACCATTAAAGGGTTTGTAAGATCTGCACGGGTTAGGGCCATTGAGAACCATAAACTTTGTCTTGGAAACGTTTATTTCCAGTCCACGCAGCAAACAAAACTCTTCGAAGCGTCGGAGGGTGAGCTGCAGGCCACTCGGAGTTTTAGAGATCAGCAACGTATCGTCGGCGAACATGAGGACTGGAATTCGGCTACCAACCATAGCCGGTGCATCCGAGGGGACCCAGGCGAGGAACTCGGCTACCCCGTTCACGAAGAGCGAGAACAGGGTCGGTGCCAAGACACATCCCTGCCGGACTCCCCGCTCCACGGGGAAGCACTCCGTTACCTCACCCTGACGACCCCATCGGACCCGAGCAAAATTGTCCTCATGTAGGCGGACGATTAGTGCCAGCAATTCCGGTGCCATCCCCAACTCCTCCAGTACCTGCCAGAGTTTGCTACGTGGAACCAGATCAAAGGCCGCCCGCAGGTCGACAAACACGGCATACAAAACCCCTTTTTCTAGGACAACCGTCCTCCAGTAGAGGACAATAAACCTAAAAATCTGATCTATGGTGCTGGTTTTTGGGCGAAAACCAGCCTGGAGGGGACTTAGAATGTTGCTAGCCTCCATCCATGTCTGGATCCTGCCCAAAACCAGACGTCCCATGATTTTTTGCATAGCATCAATCAAACTAATGGGTCTGTAGTTACTGGCCAGAGATTTGTCCCCTTTCTTGTATATCGGGACAATCTCAGCACCTTTCCAAGAATGGGGGATCGGCATTCCCTGTGCTATTGCATTGGCTAGGTGTGTAATGTATGGACTCCATCTTTGTCTGTCGTGCAGGAATAAATCGGCCGGGATACAATCCATGCCAGGAGCACGACCCTGGGTGACCATGTCAAGAGCAATGCCAACCTCCTCTGTGCTGAACACAGGACTGTTATAAAACAACCTCTCCTGGGGATACGTACTAACGTCCACATCACCTTTTGAGTATTGTGGCTTAAAAATTTTTACCCAGGAGCTCTGGGGAACGTAGTTATGGGGGCTATCAGTAATTTCGCCCTTCTTCCACTTAAAGATGTTCCAGAATTTCTTCTGGTTTTTATCTGTACATGCTGCTTTTAAATCTTGCCACTCACACTCCTCCCATTCCTTTTTTGCTTTCCATTGGGCCTTTCTGTAGAAACTACGGGCTGTTTTGATCTTAATTGGTTCTTTTGTTTTAAGTGCAAGTCCCAAATTTCTACGGGCTTGTTTACAGGAGGCATTATACCAACCCTCCTGTTTGCTTCTCGCAGCTTGTTTTCCCAAGAAAGGCCTACAGAAACAGGATTTGAGTTTGGCAAATAGTTCTTCATGTATATTACCAAAAGCGGCTAGGGGACGGCTGTTATGACCCACCGCCCTTATAGACATCAGAGCCTCTTCGACATAGTTCTCAATGCTGTCTATAAGATCAGGGTGCTCTGTTACGTTATTCCACTTAAGGTGGCGTTCATCATTTGTTAGAGCATCAACTGGACCTACCATTTCTACAACTCGGTCCCTGTTGGATCCCGTCCCAAGATTAAAAGTAGCAACTAGTGGATTATGGTCGCTTTCGATCCGTATCTTAACCTCCATATCCACAAGGGTATGCCACATCTCCAGGTGGACCAGGATATAATCTATATTACTTGCCCTGATACCATTATTAAACGTCTTGGTACATGTCCTATCAGATGTGGTTCTGCCGTTGGCCGCCCTCAATTGGTTGCCTAGGCAGAACCCTTTCATGTACAGAGCTGCCTCAGTCCATTTACTCACTATCTTTGCCTTGAGCTGTGGGACACCCCATCTTAGGTCCTCATCCTCAGTTAAAAGCATATCTTGTGGCCCTAATGGCTCAAAAGTTGTGTTAAAATCTCCGGCAATCAATGGGAGCACATCGTCAGGGCTGGATTCCACTAGAGTGCTTAACACTAACATCACCTCAGATTTTTTTCCGCCTGGTAAGCCCCTAGCATATACATTGTATATATCGATCTTGAATTTTAGCGGGCAAGTCAACCTGATGCCTAGAATATCGTCACTCTGGGTTAAAATAGGTTGGATATTACACTCCATGCTTTGCTTAACCCAGATGACCAGGCCTCCAATTGGCCGGCCCTTAGGCCTTTTTCCCGCTGGGACAAAAAAATTCAAGTAGCCCAACATGAATACAGGCTCTAACGTCCATGTCTCCTGAAAAAGACAGATATCATGCTTGCTAATGAAATCTGCCCAGGCTGGGGACGATATTTTTGATCCCATACCCGCCACATTCCAGGATAAAAACGATACATGTCCCATTAGACTAGTTTCCACTGCAATACTCCCATGGGCTGATATTTGGGAAGGAACTACATCTGATGGAGAGCATGATAGTTCCTTAATACTTGGGGTTTCCATTTGATGTACTGTTTGTTGGTCTCGATCCCTGTCCCCGATAGGATTTATTTGATCAGGGGACATATCAACCATACCTTCACCCACAGTTCCAGACTGTTCACGTTTCTTTAGGCCTTCTTCTATTTCGAGAGCTACATGAGACTTTACATGATTATCCCCTGCCAATAGAACTGTATTTAACATGTCACAATTAGAATGACCTCTGGCACTAGTCAGTCAGTCACAATCCGCTAGCCCAGAAAGTACATCAAATCTATTGATGGATCTTATATCTCCAAGGGTATTACCTTTTAACAAGGGGTCTCCAGATATGAGCCCACCTAAGGGCGGAGACAAGGGTGTATAGAAATATGACAGTGGCATTGTGTTTATTAGGGATAGATGGTTATTCTGCGGCCAAGAGCAGATATGTTCCACACAACGCCTGTCTCTAAAATTAATGACTATACAATCCCCCTTTAGCATTTTAGATCTCTTACCCACCCAGTTTACTCTTCTAGCGAATAGAATTTCCGCACACATATGGGGTGGTAGTGGTCACTTAACATTTAACCAGAATGTGCATTTGTTCTTTAGGTCCCCGTAAGTTTCCCTTATTCCATTCTCCAACGGTGGGACCCCTGTTAAGACCACCACGTAAGGGGCTGCTTCGGGTGGGAGGTGTAAATTAATTAAGCCAGGCGAGGACTGCACTGGGTTTTGGGCAGATGGGGGCTGTTTATCTTTACTGACACTACCTACCCCACCTGTATTGGTTTCGACTCGGGCGGGACGATGATCATCTCTAACCCGACTTTCGACAACCAAGGGGGGATGGGGTTCCTGGGGAGTAGGAAGATTATTTTTCGCAGTACCACTTGCTGATTTGTTAATAGTGGTAATAGTCTCAATCGATGCGCCCATAACACTAAGACACTCTTTTTGCTGACCCTGGGCCAGTCTACCACCCTGTGGTTGAGCCGAGGCAAGTGACAGTTCCATGCATACAAGCCTACTTTCAATAGAGCCCAACCTTTCATAAATTGGCTCGCACAGTTTTTTAACTGTACTTTCCAATTTACTCCAGAATGACGGTGTATCGATTACTTCCATACATATTGGCCCCGAAGATGGTGTTTGATTTGGCCTTACATCAGAGGTCTTAGGGCATGGGGCTAAGTTCTTCTTTGCAGCAGAAACAGGGATGGGGCCTAACTTTACATTCTTGTCAGCGGCTGTCTTTTGATTTCCCCTGCGGTTTTTTTTCAGGGTAGGGGCTTTTACATTACTGGCTGAACGAGTCTTAATACTTGACAAAGGCTTGGTTGTTAAGACCACATTATTAATGTTCGTAACGTCGACAATTTCATCCGACGTGCCAGTCAAGGAAGACGAGCATATCAATATTTCATCAATTTGCTCCTCGATCGGCAAGGATGTAGAGCCCAGAGAATCTGACCTGGCTGGTTGACAGCATGGTGGTGATCTTACAGTGGCCAGGTTTCCCAAGGAGGACCTCTTATCACACAAAATGTCTAAAGATAATCTTTTCTTTGTTAATTCTATGTCTTTAGCAAGCACTGACTGTACTCGCACCAAGAAGTTATCTAAAGTTCCCATTAGTGCACCCCCTGTTGATTGCATAGCAATGGCGTCCCTTTTGGCCATTTCAACCTTAACTTGATATATAAACTGGTTACCTCGATCAGCAGGTATCCCGCTAGCTTGCAAGAAATTGACCACAGCCTATATACTAAAACAAGGCAAATAGATTTAGTCAATGGGTGTTAGTGGAGGGTCCCGTTCCGTTCTCAAACGTTCTCGGACGGGCTCAGACGGGCCCGCCCTTGGCCCGGGCTTCGCCCCGGACTGCGCCCCGGACTGCGCCCCGCACGCGTCCCGCTATCGCGAGAACAGGTAAAAGTTATGTACTGGTCGGGGGAGGAGCGGGAAGAGGAACCAGGTGCAGGTGATCAGGAATGAAGGACGCACCCTGGTCCTCGCAGTCCCGTAGATGGATGTTCAGAGTTAAAAAGCCCCGTGCCTTTTAAAATAAGAGCGTACTGTGCTCACCAGCGTCCGTTTTCAAAGAGGATTACAGCCCATCCGGCGTCTGTGGCAAAGTCCTGCGCCTACGAGCGGCTCCCGCGAAGCGGGGGCCGCGAGGCGTGAAGTACTGGCCGGGGGAGGGGCGGGAAGAGGAACCAGGTGCAGGTGATCAGGAATGAAGGACGCACCCTGGTCCTCGCAGTCCCGTAGATGGATGTTCAGAGTTAAAAAGCCCCGTGCCTTTTAAAATAAGAGCGTACTGTGCTCACCAGCGTCCGTTTTCAAAGAGGATTACAGCCCATCCGGCGTCTGTGGCAAAGTCCTGCGCCTATGAGCGGCTCATCTCTCAACTTCCGAGTCCAAACCAAAAAAGTGGCAGGGACCTGCTTCTGACTACTGCGGGGGCTTCGACCCCTATAGGGTTTCTTCGATGCACACACACGACAGATCATCATTCAGGCGTCTGTTATGTCAAGACTGGACTATGCCTGCTCTCTGTATCTAGGGTCCAATAAGGCTGAAATTCTGAGGCTGCAAAGGGCACAGAACGCAACAGCAAGGACCCTGCTAGGTTTGTGCAGGTCCTGCCTGGTTTCCAACGCCATCCGGTGCCTTCACTGGTTGCCTGTAGCCAGGCGAATTGAATTCAAGGCTTTATGCATTGCCTTCAAAGCCTTGAAACTGTCCACCCCTAAGATCTTGGCCAACCTCCTCTTGCCTTATGTTCCCTCAAGCCATCTTCGCTCACAGAGTCAACACCTGGTAGTGGTCCCCCGAACAGAGAGAGTCAGCGCTGGAGGCCGCTCCTTTCGCAGCAGAATGGCCCTCCTCTGGAATGCACTTCCAGTTCACATTTGTGGCCTCAACAGCTATCTAGAATTCAGGAAGGCGATTAAAACTCACTTTTTCCCTGCACCATAGTCCTACTCTCAGTGCCACCCTTACATGTCAGTTGCTCTGCTGTCAGCGCCGGGACACCCCTTCCCTGGGGCAGCTGTTGCGTTATACAAGTTGTGGTAACAAAACATAACATAACCTGGCACTCCATGGATGATAGTTCACACCTGCATATGTCCACGGGAGGCAGCTTCTCTAAATCCCTAAAACAAGCCTTTCAAGACCTGGGGTTCTTTGGCGCGTGGAGATTTTTCAATCCCACTAGCAAAGATTACACTACTATTCACATGCCCACCAAACATACTCCAGACTAGATTACATTTTAATGTCACAGGAGCTACAGGGTGCCCTTCAGGGAGCTAAGATCCTTCCCATCTCTCTATTCGACCATAGTCCAGTTACGGTGGGCATGCATTGGGGAGGGAAAACACAACGGTTCACTAAAAGGTATTTTCCCGCAGCACTGACGCGAGATAATTTACTCCGGAGATATTACGACTAGCATTTAAGGAGTATTTTCAAACAAATGACCCCGGTGACACCTCCCCCAGAACAATTGGGATGCTTTTAAGGTGATCATTAGGGGGAAATATATAGCGATAATCTCTGCGTTAATCAAGGAATCAAGGAAAGGGCAAAGGAACGGGAGGAACTTGAGACTGCCCTGTCCCAGGTAGAAAAGGAATACAAAAAGAATCCCATACGTAGCCTAAAACGCCAGCTGGGTACTCTAAAAGAGAAACTAGGGGCAATTTATACGAACAGAGCTGAATTCACAATGCTGCGACTTCGGCGTAGTGCATATGCGCAGGGAAATAAGGTGGGTACACATCTGGCGAGACAGCTTAGGGAAAAAAGGATGAGGGAATACATTGGAGGAAAGACGGGGGAAATTGAACTAGACGATAGGGGCAAAGCCTCCCTCTTCGGCGCTTTTTACCAGGATCTCTATAAAGCAGCTCCCCCTGATACAATGGCGCAAAAATATTATTTAGACTCTCTTGCTCTCTCCTAAGATTTCAGAAATATGAAGCGATCAGCTGGACACCGCAATCTCTGAAGAAGAGGTGAGACTTTAGATTGAAGCGCTTCAACCTCATAAGTCTCCGGGGACGGACGGACTAACAGCTCTCTTCTATAAGACGTACACACCCAAACTACTGCCCCATCTGACAACCCTATTTAATGACAAAGCAACAAGACAGGGGGTCAAACCCACCATGGCAGAAGCAGCACTTATTACAGTAATTCGAAAGCCGGGAAACAACCCGCAGCACTGTACCTCCTACAGACCGATAGCTCTCCTAAATCTCTACGCCAAGCTCAACTTAGCCCGTTTAGAAAATGTAATGCCCGATATTATTCACCCGGACCAGTCAGTTTTATAAAAGGGAGACAGACGCATGACAACATCCATAGGATGCTCCATCTTATAGAAAAAGCAAACAATTTCAAACTACCAGCGATAGTATTGGGCTTGAATGCAGGAAAAGCTTTTGACACGGTGGATTGACACTTCCTGTTTCTTACTCAGGAGAGGTTTGGCTTTGGGGATAGGTTGCTGCAAATTATAAGGGTTCAGGTTAAAGGGGTGAGCTTGGCGTTCTTTGAGCTGGGCCGGGGAACAAGGGAGGGGTGCCCTTTGTCCCCACTGCTGTTCGATCTGAGGATAAAACCACTGGCGGCTCGACATTCCGGGGATTAAATTTGGAGGAGATGAACATAAGGTGTCACTATTTGTGTACGACATTTTGTTAACTCTCACAGCTCCTAGATTGTCACTGCGAGCACTACAGCCGGAGCTGAAAGCATTTGAGGTGTGGCAGGCTTTCGAGTCAACTTCTCTAAATGGATACTAAACTTAACACTATTGGAGCGGACATGCTACAAATACAGGAGGAACCCTCATTTACAT
Source organism: Triturus cristatus (assembly GCF_964204655.1). NCBI lineage: Eukaryota > Metazoa > Chordata > Amphibia > Caudata > Salamandridae > Triturus > Triturus cristatus. Next base: position 78,340,004 of record NC_140581.1, read on the forward strand.
GGGCTAAACACAGTTTAACATATGTAGGGATTCAGATTACACTACGCATAGAAGGATTATTCCAGGCAAACTTCCCACCGTTACTCAGCCAGCTAAAACAGAAATTACAGCGAGGGAAAGCTTTGTTTAATTCCTGGCTGGGTAGGATTCATGCAGTCAAAATGACTCTTCTCCCTAAACTGCTTTACTTGTTCCAGGCACTCCCAATTGAGCTGGATAAGAACTATATAAAAGTAGTACCCTCTACGATACTCCGCTACATTTGGCAGGATGGTAGAGCATGGTTACCCTTCCACATGTTAAGGAGACCTAGATCGGAGGGGGGATGGCTCTCCCGGACATCGAGCTCTATTATAAGGCAGCACAGCTAAGGGTTATTACAGAATGGACCATGCGGGAGTCCGACAAGCACTGGCTCCACAAGGACCGGGTCATCCTGGGCAGGACAATTTGGGACGTACTGTGAAAAACCAAACAGGATAGACCATAACGCGTACCTAAGCACCCCTACCAGCACTACTCTTAGGACTTTGGACGAGGTAAATAGGAACCTGGGTTGGACCTCTTTCCCATCTCCTTATACGCCCATACACTTTAACCCAGACTCCCCGCCCACGCTGAAGGAAGGGCCAATTGACGCACGGCGGGAGGGAGGGTGTCGAATGCTCTCGGATCTACTCCATAACTAGGACATTCTCACTTTTGAAAATTGTCAGTGAGATATTGGGGTCCACCCTCAGAGCACTTTCACTACCTGCAACTTAAACATTGGGCACAACATCCACAGGTTAGAGAGGTGGCGAATAGGTACCTGACCCCAATAGAAACTTAAGTGCCGAAGGCTAGTACGTCCAAGGGCACGATCTCTTTTATACAAGCTACTGGTCTCCATTACGATTGCACCACAGCCTAGATACAAATTCACATGGGAACAGACCCTAGGGAGGGAGACAACAGAAGGGGAATGGAAACACGTGTGGTCAGCATCACTAAATTTAACCACTCACTTGACTTGAGGGAGGCACATTCCAAAATATTATTCGACTGGTACTTAGTATCTGCCAAACTAAGGAAGATCTTTCCCCTCACCTCGGATCTATGTTGGGGAGGATGCGGAATCCTCTGAGACTTTTGCAATATTTGGTGGGCTGCCTGACAATTAAGCCATTCTGGGAAGAAATTCTGGCCCAAATGAACGATATGCTAGGATATCCTATACCGAGCTCCATAAACGTGATTCTCCTGGGCCTCAGGGATACCACACTAGAACACCAAACCAAGGCGGACAAAGCAATTATGTGGACCTGTTTGAGAGCAGCTAAGAAGGTGATAGTGGCAAATTGGAAGAAAAAAAACACACCAATACTGACGCAATGGCACTCACGATTATGGAAAATACTCACGATTGAGAGTATGTCGGAAATCTTTAGAGATGAGTATAAGAAGTTTGAATATAAGTGGGGTCGACTTGTGTCGTATCTTACAAAGTGGCTCCTGCTGGCAGTGTGTCCACCCACATTGCGAGGGCTACACCTGTTTCAATTTTAAATCCGGCGATAGGGCTAACACAGATGACATTTAACAAATGAAAGAACGTCACCAATAGAAAACTACACGGAAACACTACCCTCCACCAGTCAGAGTTGAGTAGTAGCAAGGGAAGAATGGGCATTGCTTCTCCACCACAGGGGAGGGGGGAGGGGGTTGGGAGTTAGGGCTTTTAGTTATTTGTACTTCTTTCAAACACCATTGAATCAAGGGTTAGTTATGAGCCTCATAAGTCGATCATTCCAGCATGGTGAGGTACTGTGCCAGAACTAGCAATGAGTAGCATTTGAAATGCTGAAATAGCTACTAGCCAAGATTGCTTTGAATTGTTTGATATCAAGTTGCTAATAAACAGAACTTTGACACATTAACAGGCACATGCATCAAGAAAAGCTTTTGCGAGTCCTTAATTGCGAATGTTAAGGAATCGCAATTAAGGACTCGCAAAAGCCTATGCATGTAGGAATCGCTATTAAAATAGCGATTCCTTAACATTCATTAATTGCGACTCACAAATTGCGAGTCGCAATTAATGAATGGCTTCCCATTCATTCCTATGGGCCTCCAGGCCCATATGAATGCATTGGAGATTGCGGGAGCAATTTGCGAGAACCAGTAGGTACTCGCAAATTGCTCCCGCAATTTCTAGGGTGCAAGTGTGTCAAAATGACACCCTATTGCACCCATGTATTTGAACTCTGCACACATGTTGCATACACACATGCTCTAAGGGCATGTGTGTGCGCAACATGAAACTTAAAAGAATGCAAATACGTGCATTTTTCTAAGTTTTAGCAAATTACCATGAAGTCCAGCTTCATGATAATTTGCTCCTGCTAATAGCGAAATCGCTATTTTTAAAACTTTAATGCATTGCATTTAAGGAATCTCAATTAGGGATTCCTTAAATGCAATCGCTATTTAAGGAATCGCTATTTTGAGATTCCTTAAATTGCGATTTTTGCATTTGGGATGATGCATCCCAAATGCAAAAATACCGGTCGCAAAGGGGCAGATTCTGAGAATCTGCCCGTTTGCGACCGGTTTTGTGGTTGATGCATGTGCCTGTTAGTCTCTATGTGTGTTTTAGTGTGTTTAATTATATTGGTGTCAAATGTTCCCTACTTAGGGCAATGAAATGCATGTTCCTTTGTGTGTAGGTGCCATTCTTGGCAAAACTTATTAAGTCTCTTTATCTTTTTGGGGATCCTAGTTTCCATATGCTTCAATGGGGAATCCCTGACAATTTTAGGAATATGGATAAATACTGATCAAATTAAGTTTTATAGTTTTGTTTGTCTAATCGTGGGGGTAATCGTACATGGTGCACTCTGATAAATCACATACTAGGAGCTCACAGATATTACAATATTTGCATCAACAATTCGACTGAGCATTTAAACAAAACACAAGTTAAAAATGCATATGTGGTATTACAACATAGGGTGGATATGCAAAAGGTTGGAATAGCATCTGCATGATCTGTTTTTCACACAATATAGTTTGCAATTAATTATCAGTACCGCATCATCACATACATAATATGGGTGACCCAAAAACACAACTTTGTCAAAAAATGTGTACGCTCTCTGCACATGATAACCTCTAAAAAGAGAAGACTTGCATGTAACACGTTCCTGATTGAGCTGGATAGTCTGCCAATATCCACTCCTAGATAAAGATGGTAATCATAGAAACCATATCGTAATAACTCGGGAATCACCGGTCCCTTTTGGCCACATACAAGTTACTCCCAGTTTCCCTGGTCCAATTTCTTCCTTATGCCCAAATTCCGCCCAGCTTTATCACCCGGGGTCTAAGCTAGGTTTATCTCCCACACTCTTTCCAGATACTAAGGGTGTTAGGAACCCTTCTAGCACTAAGAAAATGTTGAGCTAAAAAATTATGAGACTGAGGTATCAACTCCACCCAATCTGGATAGCTAGGTCACAAAAATAAGTGTCCTGGGAGTTATCAAGGGCTTTCTTCACCCTCCTTACTGTACTCAGCTATCGAAAGAAGGTGACTTCCATGGGAATGCCTCTGCTCCGGCCCATTTGAGTATCTCGCAATTATCTACTGGAACCCACTCTGGTCAGATGGAACTTTTTACTTGCCCAATAGCGTGGAGGGAAAACAACACAATTATCAAAATTTCTGTCCACAATTTGCCATAATCAAGGACTCGAGACTTAATCTCTTGGCTCTCTGGTTTTTATTATCAGCATAAAGATTTGAAGATACAAGGTCCTCAATACGAGGCACAACAAGTACATAGGCACTAACACAAATGCTACTCTACGAAGAATCCGCATACGGCTAAAAATAACTAAGAGTACAATCTCTAAAAGCATGAGGTAGAACACCACCAAGCAAATGTCGATACTAGGGACACTGAACCATACCATCTCTGTCCCTACTCTGTACTAGATGACATCCCTACTTAGCAATCCCTTGAGACCCTCATCAGGTAAAGGTGTCAGAGTGAAACTTCCTAAGAAGTCTTCACTTAGAGAGCGTGGTCTAAGTTGCCCCCTCTATCCCTTCGCCTAGCCGTCCTCTGCTCTGGGCTGCTCTGATCTGCCTCCACCCTCGGGGCGCTGTCCCTAATACAGAACCCCAAGTCCCAGAACACGCCCTTTGCGCCTCCTCTTCTGCGGGGTCGACTTTCAGAAATTTTCCACAGAGCGCTGTCCAGTTCCATCGTCCATCGCTTGGCCTTGAGTCCCAGACGCCATCCGCACTAGGAGTTACGATTGGCACATTCCAATACACTCCCATGTCTGGCTTTTACTACATAAGTCAAATTGTGAACAAAGAGCTTCTCTACTAACGAGCAACTGTCCTTGCACCTGGGGTGAGATCATGCAAGGCAGACATTCTTCACATCTTTTAAGTTGCAATTTACTACAGCCTAAAACCTCTACTGAGATAAATCCCTTTTGGCCTATTGCCCTTGGCCAACATAAGAAAATACCAGGCCTTTCGCCTCAACGATATATGCGAATTCTGGCCACTACTTCGGTTACACAAGCAGGTTTAAATCACAGTATTGACATTTACGTCTTTCTTTCATGTGTGGTCAAACTAAACAGTCTACAGACACGAAGTCTAGGTTACACATTTCTAACACCACATTACTTTTCATGTAAGCTAAACTCTATACATTTCCCTAATACATTTACAATGTGCTTGTACATAGCTAGCACTTCTATCAAAATCGATATAGGTTATACAATTCGTAATACACTGCACACAGAATACCTGAGTACACATTTGGTTATATGCGGGTGCCGACTAACAGTGAATATAACGCACCCCTACAATTTTCAAACTTTTAAGCGCTACATCAGTTCCCCCCTTTGATGACATCCGTCATCACACCATTACATTTCTCTTCTTCAGAACTGGTTTAAACCGCGCTAGTCATAACATTGCCATGTCGAACTCCCTCCAATCTCTTAAGACTCTCATATTGCTGCTCCTGGAGCTTCGCCATCCTTTTCTCGTTTGCCCTAAGAGCTCTGTCAACTTTGCCTCCTTGATACCACTTCCATGCCTTCACGCATCCCCACAAACAAATCACGCAAACCACAGCAATGATAATTGGCTTCAACACTGATCCCAGAAATCCTCTTCCCAGATTCGCAAACCAAGTTCCCACTCTTCCAAATCCTAATCCAATCTTTTCCCACACATTCTCCTCCGTCAAATCCATAATCTCCTTGTGAATGGTCGTGATGTTGTCTATGTACTTCCCTATCTCCTTCGTGTTGTCTGGAATATATGTGCAGCATTCCTGAACCTTCAATAATTTGCAGACTCCGCCTTCCTTGGCTAATAACACGTCTAAAGCAAGGCGATTCTGCATAACCATATTCCGTATCGACAACATCTCTCCAGCCACCAACAACAAAGATCTCGCCGTGTTCATAGACAACTCATCAACTACAGTCGCCAACCTCCTGATCTTCACGTCATTCAACACCACACCCATACTAGGTATCATTGCTCCATATATGTCCCCAATCACTGCACCGGCGTTTGTAGCCCTACGTTTCCTAGACTGTCGCTTCGTCTCTAACAACTCCAAATCCTCTGTGTGATAAATCTTCGGGAATATGATAGCCAAATAGCATATGCCATACCAATTTGCAGGTAGCCTGACATAAGCATTCTTTCCACATACATAATATACTGTCGGAATTACCTCTACTGGACCTACCATAAAATTCTTAGCAGAAGCCTCCACGGTGAAGGTCTGAGAACAAGTGCTATGTCCTACGTAGACCTTATCCGTATCGGATTGAGGCCGTCCAATACACAAATTCCCTTTCTGTACCTCATCTAACGCTATTGGTCCAGAACTCCCTTTGGATCTGTGAGCCCTCTCCTCGTCTGTCCAATCTACTGGACTATCTCCGGTGTGTCGTGTCTGGGTCAACTTTCTGTATCTGTCCTCTACTTGATCTATGAATTTCTTCTCTATTTCAGATACCGCACATGTCAGGTTATTCCTGTGAGCATGCGCCGTATCCAATTTCATAGTTGGTCTAAAATACTTCAGGAGTCTGTCCTCTTTCTTATTTGAATCATATTTGTTCAAATGCTTGATTGCTGGAACCTCAGGAAGTACCGTATCAAAATTTGAAAAGAAATACTCGAACTGTCTCCTGTCATAAAATAAACTGAGCAATAAACTACAAGAAATTCCATATGTCAATGGGAGATGATGATACTTGATACCTTCATCCACTGAAGCAGGCAACTGCATACACATATAGCAATCCTTCACATCCATCGCATCAACATACTCATACAGCAACCTTGCATACGCGTTAAGCTTGAAATCACCCTTCGACAAATCCATGTGGAGTCTGCGAACATCCCTCAACTTCGATAATTCCTGTTCTCTAATACTGACACCACTCTGCCCTGGGGTAATAGGTGTGGGTGCTCCCTGAACCTTCCCCTCTTGCCTGTGAGCCACCATGTATGAACTTATCACTACCGCAAATATGGTGACTATCACAACTCCTACCAATGTGCCTATTATCAATTTAGCCCTACGGTGTGGGTTTGCAGGATCTGCCATCTTCGGAATGTACTCAGTGTCCAATACAGTCTCTGAAAGGGTATGTCTCCTTCTCATTAATGTCTCTTTCGTGAACTTAGGCAAACCTCCCTAACTTTTCTTCGTTCTATAACGGAAAAATCCCTAATTTTGTTCTTCTTCCGCTCGGAGCTAGGTTATCTTCTTCTCTGCTTGCAACCTTCTCAAATCAATCTAACATAAGCGCTGGTCCCAACAGTTCCAGGACTCCCTGCAATATTTCGAGCTTAAGGATGATCAGTTCTTGTGGATCTGGCAATGCTGTGAACGTCGGGAACTCTAAATTGTCCAAGATCATACCTCGAATGACACTCAGGAATGGCGGACTTGGAATATGAATCATCAGAATTCCTTCGATCTCCAATCCCGGAACTTTCAGCAACACTTCCACCCTCTGGAGCGGGACACTGTTGACCAATGTCATCGACCTCAATCTTCCCGTGCTCGGTAACCCTGGCATCAGTCACTTGATATGCCCACTCTGGTGAAGCGTACTTCCGACTTGGCACTCGAGTTCTCTTGGACCTTCTCACACCACTTTGAGGATCTTCCTCGTCTCCTGATTCTTCTTCTGGTTCTTCCGAAACTGGTGCAAGGTCTGTGTCCGGAGCCAACCTCAGGTTTACCCGGTTCTGCCTTGCGGGCCAAACCCTTTCTGCTTCGGTGGCACCTCCGGTCTTCCCTTCGATACCCTGTGCACTGACCTCCTCTTCTTCGGCAGAACTTGATTCTGTACTACCCACTGCACCTCTTGCTCCTTCGCCGGTTTCTGGGTCAGTACTTCTTTCACGTCCTTCCCCAACTCGATTCAGTGCACCATCAGCCGCTTCAGCAACCCTTACAGCTTGACTGGCCCTCTCAGGAGGCTCTGTCGGCTCACTGGGATCTTGGTTCTCGAGAGGGGCTGTATCTTCCAAGGGTGCTGGAACTCTACGGGTATGAGAAGCATGCACCCAGTTCGGTAAACCTCCACACTTGACGGCTGTGTTCGTGACAAGGATTACTTGGAAAGGGCCACGCCACCTAGCATCCAAGCAACTCTTCCTCACGTGCTTTCGGACTAGGACCCAATCGCCTGGGTCCAAGTCGTGGCACCTGTCACTCGCAACTGGAACCGTTGCTGTCTGCACCTGCTGAGACACAGAACGGACCACGTCAGCAAGGCCTTTACAATAGTCCAGGATCATATCATCAGTGATATTTATCAGAGCAGTAGCAGGTATTGCAGGCAAACGCATCGCTCTTCCCATGAGGATTTCATGGGGTGACAACCCAGTCCTTCTATCAGGCACACTTCGAAGGCTCATAAGGACCAAAGGCAATGCATCAGGCCATTTCAGAGACGTAGACGAACACACTTTCGCCATCCGAGCCTTCAGAGTTCCATTCACCTGCTCCACTATCCCTGAAGCTTCTGGTCTATAGCTAATGTGTAACTTCTGATCTATATTCAAAGCAGCACAAAGCAATTTCATAACTTCGCTGTGGAAATGAGTTCCTCTGTCCGATTCAAAGGACGTCGGGAACCCGTACCTTGGAATGAGTTCCCTCAATAATAGTTTTGCTACTGTGAGTGTGTCACATCTGCGTGTAGGGTATGCCTCCACCCACCTGGAAAAGACACATACTATCACTAATATGTACCTCAACCCATTACACTTCGGCATCTCGACAAAATCCAACTGCATCCTATTGAAAGGTCCCCCTGACCTCCCTATGTGGCTCAACGTCACAGCAGTTCTTTTCCCTACATTCATCTGTTGACAAGTGACACACCTCTGGCACACGGTTTCGGCCACTGCCCGAAACTTCGGGTTGTACCAAGTCTGATGAAACACTCTCATCATGGCATCTCTACCCAGATGTACAGCACCATGTATCAACCTCGCCATGGGATTCAACAAACTTTCCGGCAACACCGCTCGTCCATCATTCGAAACCCATATATCCACATCTCCCTTCTCACATCCAGCTCGTATCCAGCTGTCGCGTTCCTGATCCGAGACCCCTTCCTGAAGCTGTTTCAGTTCCTCCCATGAATCTGCCATTGCCAACATCTGACCATACACCACCTCCTCCCCAGTTTCCTCAATGTAGGTCTCAGTGAAGTTGCATCCCTGCTCTGCACAAAATCGGGCTACTTCATCAGCGTAGTTGTTTCCCAACGAGACAAAATCATTTCCCTTCGTGTGTGCAGCACATTTAACAACAGCAATTTCATCAGGACCTTGCAATGCTTTTAACAGTTTCCGTACATGATCACCATTTCTTATGGGAGAACCTGAAGACGTCATAAACCCTCTCTGGGACCATAGCTGTCCGAAATCATGAACCACACCAAACCCATACTGGCTGTCCGTGTAAATGGTTACACGGATCTTCTCAGCTGCCAAACAGGCACGAGTCAGAGCAATGAGCTCAGCCACCTGCGCGGAGTGTACTCCTTCTAAACAAGCGGCTTCAACCACACCCGTGATGGTGCATACAGCAAACGCTGCTCTCAATCGACCGACACTGTCTCTTAAACATGAACCGTCCACAAAGAAAATCTCATCTGACACTGGGAGTGGTTCATCGACAATGTCAGGTCTCGGTTTGGTGCATAGTTCCGTAACGTCGAGACAATCATGGTCCTCACAATCTTCATTATCATCTATAATTGGAACAGGTAACAATGTGGCAGGATTTAAAACAGCACACCTCTTCAATGTCACATTATCGGCTGCAAGGATAACTTGCTCATAACGAGTCAGCCTATTATTCGTGAGGTGCTGTGTTTTAGTCCTAGTCATCAACAGTTCAACAGAATGTGGCACATGTACAGTAAGAGGATGACCCATCACAATGCTCTCACATCTCTCGATGCTGACACCTGTTGCCGCAACGGATCTGAGACATCCGGGCAACGCAGACGCTACTGGATCTAAAGTAGCTGAGAAATAGGCAACTGGTCTACGGACACCTCCATGATTCTGGGTTAACACTGCTAATGCGCAACCTTCTCTTTCGCAGCAGAACAATGCAAATGCCTTGTTATAATCCGGCATTCCCAACGCAGGAGCGCTACATAAGGCTTCTCTCAGCCTCAGAAATGATTTCAAACAGTCGTCGTCCCATGGTACCGGATCACTTACATCCTTTCGCGTCAGCCGCTGTAAAGGCTTCGCTTCAAAGGAAAAGTTTGGGATCCACTGGGGGCAATAGCCCACCATTCCCAAAAACATTCTAACTTCCCTCTGTGTCGAGGGAACTGGCATTCTCAGAATCGCATCAATGCGATCTGGAGACACTTTCCTTTTACCCTTTTCAATTCTGTGCCCCAAATACTGTACCTCAGGTAAACAGTATTGCAGCTTGTTTGGAGACACCTTGTGACCATTCTCTCCCAGGAAATTCAACAACGCAATGGTATCGACCCTGCAAGCGTCTTCTGTCTCTGACGCGACAAGCAGGTCGTCAATGTATTGCACCAAAACAGAGTTTTTCGGCAACACAAGACCTTCAAGATTCTTCTTTAAGAGCTGATTGAAAATCGATGGGCTCTCCGTATACCCCTGTGGGATACGACACCACGTTAATATACGATTTTCTAGCCTAAATGCAAAAAGAAACCTACTCTCTTCATGTAGAGGAATCGAAAAGAATGCCTGACACAAGTCAATCACTGTGAACCATCCAGCTTCGCATGGGATCTGGAACAGTATCACAGATGGATTCGGTACCACTGGACAACACGGAACAACTATGTCGTTTATTTTCCGCAGGTCTTGCACTATCCTGAACTTCCCACTTGGTTTCTGCAATCCCATAATGGGCGAGTTACATGGACTACCCATGATCTCCACCAGTATTCCCTGCCTAATCATAGACTCGATCACAGGTTTGATCCCAGCAATCGTTTCAGGCGACAGTTTATACTGAGGTGTTCTCGGGAATTCCGCGTTTGGCTTAACCTGTATCTTCACTGGTTCCACTCCCCTGACTAAGCCGATCTCCTCTCCGCTTAGATCCCACACATCGGTCGATACAGATTCCCTCAAATCCTGTGGAAGCTCCTCCACTGTCAGAGCCGGGTACATTTCCACGCACACCCGCTGATTTGCAACCTTAAAGGTCGCGTCATCATCTCTTGTCTGTACCTCTACTCCCTTCGGGGTACAGTAAATTGTGCAATTGAGCTTACACAATAAATCTCTTCCCAACAAACAAACAGGACTAGAATCGCACACCACGAACTGATGTCGATCCCTAAAGTTTCCTATCCTGACTGGAATCGGTTCTGTCAAGGGGCTAACTAGTCTCTTATTCGCCACTCCAACCACTTGTATGCTTTCTCCAGAAAGGGCTACCCCCGGAACTACTGCTGATCTTATAGTTGACCTGGTAGCCCCCGTATCTACCAAAAAGGTAGTAGGGCGTCCATCGAGTTCTGCTTCCACAAAGGGTCCTCTCTGATCTACCTCTAGTATGGCCCTAAGTATGCAATCATCATCCTGACCTAAACTTAACTGCGCCAGCAAATCTGCATCCCTCTCCTCTCCCACTTCGAACATGGGCATCTGCAAATAAGTCCGAGCTCCCTGCTGTATGTTCTGCATCCTGGGTGGCTGGGGAACCTGCACCTGCGAGACGCCGGTCCCCCCTTGCATCATTCTCGGTACAGTCACCGTCTGTACCTGTTCCGCCCCAGGGACCTGACCCATTCCTCCCTCCATCTGCGGCTGATTATAGGGGTTCAAGGGACACTCGCGCCTCCAGTGTCCCACCTGGTGACACTGGTGACAAGCAGTCGTCTTTTTCAAGATCGCTACATCTATACCTGTTCTAGGGTCCACGGGCCTCGGCCTTCCCTGACCCTGCACATTCTGATTCCCTGTCTGATAATTTCCCTGTCTCCGCACCACTGGACCCCCATTCGGCGGTCCCTGAGCAGCTTGCATCTGAATGAGCAATAGGTTATCCTTCATCTTCTTGTGCTTTGACTCAATCTCATCCGTGCAGTACCTGGCGTACCGCAAGATCTCATCTACAGGCTTATTCTGCCAACAGATCAAATGCTGCTGTATCATGAGACTGACCTCGGGCTTCAAACCCAGCACGAACTTAGACACAAACTGTCCCATATCCTTCGTTTCCAGCTCATCTAGGACACTGTACTGCTTAAAAGCTTTCAAAAGTCTCTCATAGAATTCATGTACTGTCTCCTTTGGCTCCTGCACTGTCCTGTCTATCTTCACCCAATCAATGTCTTGGGGTGAAACCTTCGATTTCAACCAGGTAATTACTTTATCGTACAGCCTCATTACTACGGGCGACGGACCATTTGTAATCAGGTTCCTATCAGGCTCATAGTCTGGCCAATCAACAGCAATTTTACATGCGTTCCACAGATCTCCTGGAACCACAATATCGAATAAGGTGTTCAGGTCTATCCACAACACCTTCGAAATCTTAACAAAACGCTCAACTTGCTTGTACCACTCTGCAGGCTTCTCCCTGAGCCGGGGAAAATCATTCGTAAATGATGCCAAATCCCCCCTGCTCCATGGTACATGCACATATCCTCCATTCGCCACTTCCCTAAGGGGAAAGGTCTTTGCTAATAGCAACCCCTCTGCCGGAGTTCCTCCTTCCGCTCCCCTTGAGGTCTTCTTCTTTGACCATTTCTCTTCCCATTTATCCAGCGTCAACCATGGCCGCATGGCTAGGACCAGTTCTCTAGTATGTGACCTCAGTCCAACAACCCTCTTCTCCTCTAACTCCCGCTCAGTATAATGCATCCTATGACTTCCTTGCAACGCTCTAGTCTTGGACAAATCCACACCATATTCTTTCGCCAATCCCCTCAATTTCTCGTGTGCCATTCGGGCTTTCCGCGTCACATCTTTCGCCACGAAAAACAGGTCATCTGGATTGTAGGATACTATCCTCTCAAGAGGTAGACTTCCATATATAATTTCATCTGCCTCTGCCTTAAGCCTTACTACGTCTATCATCCCTGCCTTCAAGGCTCCTTTCAACACCTGACAACTTGCTCCACGTTCCTCATCATATTCGCATTCTGGTTCCTTCTCTCTCCTCTCTTCTGGTGTTTCTATGGGAGCGGAATGGCTCCGAAAGCCAACTGGAGTTGTCCCCGCTTGACCCATATTCCAACTCATTTGCTTCTTTGGCGGTACCCATGACCTTAAATCTGATCTCGACTCCATCAGAGTCCTCGGCCTCGCCGATCTCTCATCCTCTTCGCCCCTAGATGTGTCTGACACCACTGCTAATGGTGTACTCCATTGTACAGGGCTCGGAGGTCGGGCCGTTGCCCCTTCCGACTCACTTTCCCCGCTTTCTCTCCTAGTTCTTTCTGTCTCTCTTTCAGACCTCTCTCTCGCCTCTGATTCCGGACTGTATATTGACACAATCGGTCCAATGGTGACCGGTACCCTCAAGGCATCCGGTAACCTCATCTCTCTTTCGATCCTCCCGCTGGTCTCCGACTGACCCTGCGAACTCGCTGTGTCAAACGAAACCAACCCTTCCACTCGGGTCTCAGGCTGGATTGTTACCCTTCTAGTTTCTCCCCTCTCACCCCACCTATCATCCATTTCGTCTGGATTATAAGGGGGTGGTCTCTCGTCTAACAATCTTTGCAATACCCCATCATCGGAATCACTATCTTCCTCTTGTGCCTTCTCCTGTGCTTTCACATGGCGTATCCCCGTCGAATCTATTATTACGGGATACAGTTTCGCTTCCTCAATTGTCTGCACTCTCCATCTTTTCTCCGCTGCGTCCCACTTGGCATCCTGAAATGCCCTAATCGACTTCCTCATCCTCTCCTGACTTCTTCCCTTTTCCTTATCATGCACAGCTCTAATCCACGCATGTAATGCTTCAAACTGTGCTGGTCTTGGCAAGGGTCTTAAGGACCCCATCACAGTCTTCAGTTGGTACAGCACCGCTAATCTAAACGAGCCATACCTCGGGAAAGCTAATTCCCCTTCACCTTGTGTAACCTTGTGCCAATACTCAATCCAAACTATAGTATGTAACCCCACATTCTGTGCCATGTAATGTGCCGGGGTATCCTCGGGAGGGGCTTCTTCTCCCCCACGAACAACCACATGCTTATCGCCTCTACACAACTCTCGCAAAGCCCTAAGACACTTCATGATGAGCAAATTCGATCTCGCGCTCTATTTACTTCTTGTTCTCAAATCCTCCAATAACAGCGCGACTCACACCAACCGGCCTATCGCAGCGCGACACTCTCTGACGTCACCTTCCTTCGTTCGCAGCAGTTCCCTTCTCCAAACTCGTTTCACGCTTACTCACGTCCCATTCATACACTGAAATAACCAATTAAGTTACTTCTCTGGCTGTCCGTCCATGGCCTCTGACTGTTCGTCCACAGTCTCTCGACCTTGTTGACCTCGATTGGCGCCCGTCTGCCCCCGTCCGGCCAGACAACTCGCCTCTGATAGGTTACTAACACTCCGATCTGCACACCACAACCCACGACCAGCGTTAAGTTGCCATACACACACGCATTCGCTCCCCCTATCTCGGTCCAGGTGATCGATGGTACCTCACGATCTCCTTTGGGTGGTCAACAAAATCTATCTCAGGTGTCTTCTACACCACAATTCCCGGGCTGCGCGCGCTCACAGCCTGATCTCACAATCACACGACATACACAACAACTCCGCAAGACATCACACAACAAATCAACACCGCAATCTACAACATCTCATTATGTTCATACTCACTCCTGGAACTGCTGCTTTCTGCCGCGCTGCTACTCGCCGTCGATGCTCATCTGCTGCCGTCTGCTGCTCGCCATCTGATGATTCAGCATCACTTATCGTCTCTTGGGCCTCAAGGGTCACTTATCCTTATCTAATCTTCCCTCGCTATCAGAAAGAAACCATCCTCGTTTGCTACCAACTGCTCCGGCCCATTTTAGTATCTCGCAATGATCTACTGGAACCCACTCTGGTCAGATGGAACTTTTTACTTGCCCAATAGCGTGGAGGGAAAACAACACAATTATCAAAATTTCTGTCCACAATTTGCCATAATCAAGGACTCGAGACTTAATCTCTTGGCTCTCTGGTTTTTATTATCAGCATAAAGATTTGAAGATACAAGGTCCTCAATACGAGGCACAACAAGTACATAGGCACTAACACAAATGCTACTCTACGAAGAATCCGCATACGGCTAAAAATAACTAAGAGTACAATCTCTAAAAGCATGAGGTAGAACACCACCAAGCAAATGTCGATACTAGGGACACTGAACCATACCATCTCTGTCCCTACTCTGTACTAGATGACATCCCTACTTAGCAATCCCTTGAGACCCTCATCAGGTAAAGGTGTCAGAGTGAAACTTCCTAAGAAGTCTTCACTTAGAGAGCGTGGTCTAAGTTGCCCCCTCTATCCCTTCGCCTAGCCGTCCTCTGCTTTGGGCTGCTCTGATCTGCCTCCACCCTCGGGGCGCTGTCCCTAATACATAACCCCAAGTCCCAGAACACGCCCTTTGCGCCTCCTCTTCTGCGGGGTCGACTTTCAGAAATTTTCCACAGAGCGCTGTCCAGTTCCATCGTCCATCGCTTGGCCTTGAGTCCCAGACGCCATCCGCACTAGGAGTTACGATTGGCACATTCCAATACACTCCCATGTCTGGCTTTTACTACATAAGTCAAATTGTGAACAAAGAGCTTCTCTACTAACGAGCAACTGTCCTTGCACCTGGGGTGAGATCATGCAAGGCAGACATTCTTCACATCTTTTAAGTTGCAATTTACTACAGCCTAAAACCTCTACTGAGATAAATCCCTTTTGGCCTATTGCCCTTGGCCAACATAAGAAAATACCAGGCCTTTCGCCTCAACGATATATGCGAATTCTGGCCACTACTTCGGTTACACAAGCAGGTTTAAATCACAGTATTGACATTTACGTCTTTCTTTCATGTGTGGTCAAACTAAACAGTCTACAGACACGAAGTCTAGGTTACACATTTCTAACACCACATTACTTTTCATGTAAGCTAAACTCTATACATTTCCCTAATACATTTACAATGTGCTTGTACATAGCTAGCACTTCTATCAAAATCGATATAGGTTATACAATTCGTAATACACTGCACACAGAATACCTGAGTACACATTTGGTTATATGCGGGTGCCGACTAACAGTGAATATAACGCACCCCTACAATTTTCAAACTTTTAAGCGCTACATCACCTCCAAGGTTGTCTTATGACTGATTCAGTTAGGACATATAGAATAGGTAATATACCAGATCCTATCAGTAGCAGGGCGCTTAGATTATCTTTGTACGCTTCTCCCTAGTTTACCAAACACCAAAGGCTTTAGACTATGTTTCAGGATTGACCTCCGCCCTGAGGATTCAGCACAACCTCCAATTAATTGCGATGTCTACCGAACTTTCTTGTTACACACTTGGGAATCCATCCGGGCAGGTCTCCTTCCTTCGGCTGAAATCCGGATCAAGGTCCCAATCAGCTCCAATAGTGGCTCACCAAAATGTTGCTTCAGTTAGACTTCCTTTGAAAAACAGAAGACAAGAGGCTTTTGGCAAAACAGGAACAGTTTGTGTAATTAAACATTATGGTCAGGAGAACAGTTACAGGCACACGTTCTAAGGACAGCCTCAATTTACATTCAGTGTTTATACAAAACTTGTTGAGTTGTAAAAGTTTCCAATGTACCATATATGGTGAGGAATGTTGGTTGTTGCCTTCAGAGTCAAAAATTCATTGTCTAATGGTTACCATAGGTGGGTCTCTACCTCGCGTGGACACAATGTAGCCAGTAGATAACGTGTCCAGATGTCCTGCATGGGGAGTGCCTGATCACTACGTGTCCTAGGTCCTGAGTAGGTATGTGTTCCTTATTCATATGGCATCTGACGGTGTATTTAGGAAAGGACGTACTCCCTCCAGCTATGTGGGCTTTACTGGGGCAGTCTCCTTGACCCTTTGTAATGTCACTGCACCTTTCTGTGGGATTGATCAAAAGTTCACAGCCTGGCCGTTAGCTTGCCAGCTATGCCCCCCCCCCCTCTCATCTGTGTCTTATCAATCAGCAATCAGGGATGAAGTAGATTTCACAATGGGTGATAAGGTTAATAAGGCCGCAATTTCAGTTTCGTTGGTGTATGCATTGATTTCCATATTAATATTAGGTATTGGTGCCATCCTCTGAACTGAAACATCTGGTAATAAAGATGATGCAGGATTATTTCCTGTGTTGGAAACAACACATTCTTTCACCACTGACGGCACAGATAACTCAAAGTCTTGAGTGACAATTTTTTTATTCTTCAGAGTCTCTTTAGTATTTGCAACTGGAACACAAGGCTTTTTCATGGACACAGCATCTCTGTGCTCATAACGCTCATTAATCATTACCAAAGATGCTTCCATGGCAGAGGTAGTCTTATTGAACAAAACTGTTGGTGTCCGACTTGAAGTTCCCACTTGTCCTCAGAACCTATGTACAATTTGTCGCTGTCATTTGGCATCTTTGATATTTCTATAATTGTTTCTGCCTGAAGAACAAGTTACTTACCTTCGGTAACGCTTTTTCTGGTGGATACAGTATCTGCCTGTGGATTCCTCACCTTGTGAATATCCCCTGCGCCAGCATTCCACGGAACTTTTCTTCCCCAGCATTCCACGTCGACGACGTCATAATACACCGGCTCCGCTCGCGACTCCGATCGACGTCACCGGAGCCATAAGAAGCCCACGTCGGCGTGATGACGTCAGTTCCACCCATTTTTTCCCCGTGCCTTCGAGGCGAACAGGTGGACTAACGACAGACTCAAAGTATACACAGTATACAATACACCAACACATATGCATAGCATACAAAGGAAAAGAAAGCTAAATAAACAAGCATTTCCTACAACTGCACAACAAAGCATAAAAGCATATCAACAAGACCTATTTCATGCTATACAAAGGTGGACAACGGGGAGGCGGGTGGGTCAGTGAGGAATCCACAGGCAGATACTGTATCCACCAGAAAAAGCGTTACCGAAGGTAAGTAACTTGTTCTTCTGATGGATACATCTGCCAGTGGATTCCTCACCTTGTGAATAAATTCCCACAGCAGTCCCCACTCCCAGAGGAGGGTGTCCACCTTCCTATACCAGAAAGTCCTGCAACACAGAGCGCGCAAAGTGGCCCTCCCTCCTCATCTCAGAGTCCAAGCAATAATGCTTTGCGAAAGTATGGAGGGAGGCCCAAGTCGCGGCTTTACAAATATCTGCCACAGGAACACCCCGGGCCAAAGCAGATGTAGAGGCTTTAGCTCTAGTTGAATGTGCTCTAATACCATCAGGAGGAGTCTTACCAGCCAGGGCGTAGCAGATCTTGATGGTCAGAATTATCCATCTTGACAGCGTGCGCTTGTGCACCGCCTTCCCCTTAGAACGACCAATGTAGCCAATAAAGAGCTGGTCATCCAGGCGAAAGTCCTTGGTTCTATCCAGATAAAAACTAACAGCCCTCTTCGGGTCCAAACGATGGAGTCTTTCCTCCTCTTTGGAAGGGTGAGGAGGAGGGTAGAAAACAGGGAGAGTAATGGACTGCCCCAAATGAAACGGAGTAACTACCTTTGGCAGGAAAGCAGCCCTGATCCTGAGAACCATCCTTTCAGCATGCAAAGTAAGGAAAGGAGGTTTGGAACTAAGAGCTTGAAGCTCACTTACCCTCCTTGCCGAGGTTATGGCCACAAGAAAAACCACCTTAAATGATAACAGCCTCAAAGGACAAGTATGAAGAGGCTCAAAAGGGGACCCCATTAGAAAGGTTAAAACAAGATTAAGGTCCCACTGAGGCATTACAAATGGAGTGGGAGGAAACATGTTTGTAAGGCCCTTGATGAACCTCAGAACAACCGGGGACTTGAAAAGTGAAGGTTGATCTGGAAGGCACAGAAAAGCCGATAAGGCCGAAAGATAACCCTTGACCGTGGCCACAGCACAGCCCTGCTGAGCCAAGGAAAGAGCAAACTGGAGAACATCAGAAAGATGGGCTTTTAAAGGGTCAACGGACCTCTCTCCACACCATTTTACAAATTTAGACCACCTGTAGGAGTAAACGGACTTGGTGGAGTGTCACCTGGCCGATAAAATAACGTCCACCACATCAGGTGGGAGAGAGAAGGAACTCAGGTTACCCCGTTCAATCTCCAGGCATGAAGGTGTAAGCTCTGGAGGTGGGGGTGTAGAACCTGCCCCTCCGACTGCGAGAGGAGGTCTGCCCTGAGAGGGAGATGGAGCGGAGGGCACAAGGAGAGGTGGAGAAGATCTGTATACCACACCCTTCTTGGCCAATCCGGGGCGACCAATATAACTTGGGCCCAGTCTTGGCGAATCTTCCTCAGAACCCGAGGAATCAAGGGTATGGGAGGAAACGCGTAAAGGAGTCGTGAGCCCCAACTCAACTGAAACGCGTCCCCCAACGCCCCCTGCATCGGAAACTGGAGACTGCAGAATGACGGGCAGTGCGCGTTCTCGAAAGTGGTGAACAGATCCACCCGAGGAGTCCCCCACGTCCGAAAGACGTAACGAACTACCTCCGGATGAAGCCTCCACTCGTGGTCGGCGGAGAACTGCTGACTGAGACTGTCCGCACGCACGTTCAGCACCCCGGCCAGATGATTTGCCATCAGACAAATCTGATGGTCCTGAACCCAGGACCATAGACGTAAGGCCTCTCTGCATAGACAAAGAGACCCCACTCCTCCCTGCTTGTTGACATACCACATCGCGGTAGTGTTGTCCGTCAGGACTTGAACAGACTGACCGCGAAGGGAAGGGAGGAAGGCCTTGAGCACCAAACGAATCGCCCGCAATTCCAGAAGGTTGATGTGAAGCAACCTTTCCTCTGGAGACCACAGACCCTTGATCTCCAGGTCCCCCAGATGCGCACCCCACCCTAAGGTGGATGCATCCGTTATCACTGTGGCCACTGATGGAGATAGATGGAAGGGCTTTCCCTGCGACAGATTGCCCTCTACACTCCACCAAGACAGATCCGCTGCAGCTTCTCTGGAGATCTTGACTGACTCCCTGAGATCCCCGTTGTGCTGATACCACTGCTTGCGGAGGCACCACTGGAGCGCCCTCATGTGCCAGCGTGCATGGTTGACCAACAGAATGCAGGAAGCGAACAGACCGAGCAGACGAAGGACCTTCAGAACTGGAACAACCGCTCCACTGTGGAATAAAGGGACCATCTCCTGAATGTCGAGAATCCTTTGAGGAGGAGGGAATGCTCGACACACAGTAGTGTCCAGTACTGCCCCTATAAACAGGTTGCGTTGAGAAGGCACCAGGTGAGATTTGGGCACATTGATCGAAAAACCCAAGTCGAACAACAGCTGAGTTGTCACCTGCAGATGACGCTGCACCATCTCTGGGGACTCTGCCTTCAGAAGCCAGTCGTCCAGGTAGGGAAAAACCGGAATCCCCGACCTCCTGAGATGAGCAGCCACCACTGCCATCACCTTTGTGAAGACTCGAGGTGCGGTAGTAAGACCAAACGGAAGGACCGCAAACTGGTAATGTTGCGACCCAACCATAAAACGGAGACACTTCCTGTGCGACTTCAGGATTGGGACATGGAAGTACGCATCCTGCAAGTCGAGCGACACCATCCAGTCTCCTTGCTGCAACGCTTGAAGAACCTGCGCAAGGGTCAGCATCTTGAATTTCTCCTGTCTCAGGTAAAAGTTCAAGATTCTGAGGTCCAGTATAGGACGCAATCTGCCATCCTTTTTGGGAATAAGGAAATAACGGGAGTAGCATCCCTGACCCCTTTCCTGCTCTGGAACCACCTCTATCGCACCCTTTTGAAGCAAGGCTAGAACTTCTTTCTGCAGGAGAAGCAGATGGTCTTCCGAGCAATAACCTTGGCAAGGAGGGTAAGGGGGAGGAAACTCCCGAAAGGGAAGGGCGTACCCAGTCTCCACGAGGTTCAAAACCCAAAGGTCCGTTGTAACCGATTTCCAACCCCGTAGAAAGTAGGACACCCGACCCCCCCACAGGCCTTACATGATCCAGGATGGGGGATCTAGGGCTGCTTCCCTGAGGTCTCATTGGGAGCAGAGGAGGAGGAAGAAGAGGGGTTGCGTCCAGAACCTCTCCGACCCCTTTGCCTCCCTCTATAGGACTTATAGAGGGGATTCTGCTGCTGCTGCTGGGGCTGCCGGTAAGAGCGAAAAGACGATCGCCCAAAGCCCCTAAATTTTCGAAAGGTCGAACCCTTTGCCGGTACTTGCAGGCCCAAGGATTTTGCAGTCAATCGGCTGTCCTTAAAACGCTGAAGGGCAGAGTCCGCTTTCTCCCCAAACAGCTTCTGACCATCAAATGGAAGATCGACCAGCGTAGCTTGAACATCCGCTGAGAAACCAGAGTTACGGAGCCAAGCCTGCCTTCTCACAGCAACAGAAGACCCCATGATCCTTGCCACGGAGTCCGCAGTATCCAACCCTGACTGGATAACTTGCCTGGCAGCCGCCTGAGTGTCCGCTACAACCTCCATGAAGGATGACCTATCCCCTTCAGGCAACTTAGGAGCCAAGGACTTAATGGAATCCATCAGAGCGTGCACGTAACGCCCCAGCAGGCATGTAGCATTAGTCGATTTTAACGCCATGCTTCCTGTCGAAAAGGTCTTCTTGGCTGCCTGATCAGCCTTTTTAGACTCCCTGTCAGCTGGAGACTGAGGAAAGGCACCGGAAGCATGCTTGGAGCATGAAGCCTGCACAACCAAACTGCCGGGGACGGATGAGTGGATAAAAAGTCAGGATCCCCTGGTGCAACCTTGTACCTTCTTGCCACCTGTCTACACACTGCAGGAGAAGAAAGGGGCTTCTTCCATACCTCTAATACCGGCTCCAATATGGCCTCATTGAAAGGCAACAAGGGCTCCGATGTCGAAGTCGGAGAATGTAACACTTCTGTGAGCAGGTTGGATTTGTACTCTACAGAAGGCAGCTGTAAATCCAGAAGCTCCGCTGCTTTCTTTATCACTACGTGATAGGGAGCCAACTCATGAGGTGGAGAAGACCTGGCAGATGTATGTTCCCACTCTGGGGTCGTATCCAGCCCACTGGCTACCTCAATGCCATCGAATTCGTCCGAAGAAGAATCAACCTCACCTTCTTCCACCTCTCGATATCTTCTTTCCTCCAACACCCTCTGGGCTTCCCTCCTCGACCGGATTCGGGGAACCGACGTCGGCGACTGGGGCGGCCTGGTGCAGAGTGAGTAAGGCCCAATGTTATCCAATGGGTGGCAGGGGAGCCTTGGTTGGTGGCTGCTGACTAGCAGGCCACACGGCTGTGGGAGCTGGGCTCCTGCTCACTTGCTCAGGGCAAATGGGGAAGTAGGTAGGAGTAGAAGTTACACTGCCACGTCCACTCGGGCGGCTGGGTGCAGGGTGCTTTTGAGCCTTCGGGCGCTCAATGGTTTTCAATGGGAAAGCTCCAGGGCGAACAAAGGCTGCAAGCTCAGGGACGAAGATTCTTCAGGTGCCACCACCACTTCGAGAGGTAAGTTGGGTAGTTGGAGGATAGGTAGGTACCCAGGAGTCGGGCACAGGGGGCCACAATGCACCGGGTGCAGGGGTGCCTTTTGATGTCAGGAAATCTTACCCTCTGGTGATCGCGGTTGGGGGAAACATCCTTTACCACGCAACCATTACAACGCGGTATGGTTACATCGTGGTTTTTACAACGAAAGTCGTTACACCGACTTGCATTGGAGGGCGCTCTAGACTAAGGAATAGTGTGAATTACTATTCCAACACCTTCCCTACTGTACGTAGACTGGAGTTGGAATAGTAATTCACACTATTCCTAAATCCAGCGCCCTCCAACGCAAGTCGATGTAACGACTTGCGTTGTCAAAACCGCGATGTAACATACCGCGTTGTGATGGTACGCATTGTACCATCATACATCCGCGGTTGGGGGTTCTCTGGTTCTGATACTGCAGGCGTCGCTAGGAGCGTCGAGGTGAGTCTTTGGGTGCCGGATTCCGGGTCACAGTCGCCAGGGGGATGTCCTCTGGGTCTTTCTCCACTCCGGCACAGGCCAGGCTTGGCGGGTGCAGAGTGTGCAGGGTAATCGGTTCCGGGCTGATGTCAGAGATTAGAAACTTGCTTTGAGCAGAGCCACTGCTCATGGGAGTCCCAGATGCTCAGAGTCTCAAGGTAGCCAGGTCCTCCGGGGTTTGTGAGGTTGCTAGCCACAAGAGGTGCCAGGATTTAGCAGGAGCAGGTTCTAGGGTTGACAGGCCGGTAGGGCTTGGGCCAAAGCAGTTGGTGTCTTCCTCTACTTAGCAGCTGCACGGCAGGTCTTCTTTGTTTTTGTTTGTCTTTGCTTTTTCGGAATCTGGAATCTGAGGAAGGAAGGTTCAGGGAAGATTTAGGGGCATTACAGGTAGGTAAAGGGCAGGGAACAATGGGTCCCTGCCCTGGGGTGGGTACACCCCCTATCCTGCCACTGTCCTGTGGGAGGGGGGCAGTAGCCTAGTCCTGATTGGGCAGGGCTTCCCATCTTCAAGATGGCGAGCCCGGAGATGTGTTTCACCTCACCTCCCACACCTGAGGGGTGGGGTTGGCAGAGGCTGGCACATCCCCTGTCCTTACTTGGGGTTTCCCGCCAGTCTTCCCGTCAGAGTGGGGGTCAGAAGCGGTGGGGGCCAGTTTGCTGGGTACAGCAAATGGCCTGGAGAAGCTCACAAAGGCGGCATGCCTTTGAAGCTTCCCCCTGCCCATTCTGGGGGAGGAGACCTAGCACGTCGCCCAGGATGGGCATTGATTTTTTTTTTGGGGGGGGGGGGGGTTTCCGTTTCATATTTATTTATTGAGAGAAAGAAATTAACAATACATAGAAACAAGAATATGTATACAATATTCTAAAATAACTTGTGTTCATACAAAGTAACAATACATCATATATAATAATAAACAATAATAATTAATAGATAAATTATATAAAATTATAGACCAAATGAAGAAAATAGTATATATATATATATATATATATATATATATTACCTACTGGCGGTCGCCAGTAGGTAGTTATAGTTAGGACCACGTTTCCATAGGAAAACCTCAACATTCTATTTTGAATAACTTTGGCGCCGGTCGACGAATCCTCGCGAATTTCTCAAAATAGGTGGGGCGCTACGCTCCGCTCCTACCCTGAAAGTCTCGGGGGGATCCGTCAAGCGGGGGCTGAGATAAAAGGGGGGTCCCAAAACGCGTTTTTCCCATGCATTTTTCCATAGGACCTTTAGAACGAGCTACAGCCCGAACGGCTGAACAGAATTACTCAAAATTTGGCAGAGAGGTAGTCCCTAGGTCAAGGAAGTGCCTTTTGTAGGTTTGGTGTAAATCTGTTCAGTAGATTCTGAGAAAATAGCCTTTAAATCAATATATATATCTGAGCCCGCTCACGGTACGCTTACCGTACGCTTACGGTAAGCGTACGGTGGCGTGCGCGAGCGCGATTCTGATTGGCTCTTACATCTTAGTAAACATTCGAATCGGCCGAAACCAGGAAGCGGCGGCCGCCATTTTGTGTATTTCACTCTGAAAAAAAAGAGTGAAAACAAGGAAAGGGGGCAATGAGGAGAGTTACAGACCCCCTAACATTTGTAAGGGGGTCAAAGAAGGACAGAAAAGTACAAAGAAAACATTTATTGATTTTAAAAAAAATCACGGGGTACGCGTACGGTAAGCTCACGGTAAGCGTACGGTAGGAAAAAAAAAAAAAAAATGAAAATCAGATTTAAGTGTTTAGATATTAGGGGGCTCTAAAAAGAGCCGTTGTGTTTATGAAATGATTTTTTAGTGGTACCTACAAGTAAGTACCGATGCAGAGTCTAAGGTTCAAGAGGAAGACTCTGTTCCCTTCATCATTGAAGTGCACACCATCTCCTCTATAAATGTCTTGCATGTCATAACGCAAGTTGTTGTGGTAAATGGCACCCAAACCATAGTCACGGAGGAATGCAGAAACAGATTTGTTGACGTGCTTTGTCATCGCACTGCGTGCCCACCGTGCGTGCACGGCACTAACTGCGTAAAGTGGGCGCGCGGTGCGCGAAGCGCACCGCGTTCCCACTGTGCGCGCACGGTGCGCGAAGCGCACCGTGCGCTCACGGAACGAACTGCGTTAAGTGGGCGCGCACGCCACGAATGGCGTAAAGTAACTTAGCATTTAAAAAACCGTACAAATTCACTGAAAAAACCATAGGTTTCACACACGTTATAGTTAGGAATTAGCATTTAAAAAACCTTGCAAATTCACTGAAAAAACCATA
This sequence comes from Triturus cristatus, assembly GCF_964204655.1. NCBI lineage: Eukaryota > Metazoa > Chordata > Amphibia > Caudata > Salamandridae > Triturus > Triturus cristatus. The sequence goes on from NC_140581.1 coordinate 78,365,046, forward strand.
GGTTTCACACATGTTATAGTTAGCGGAAATTTTACTGATAAAAAACCAATGAAATTCCCCCGTTATAGTTAGTGCAGGCAACTATAACTCACGCGACCGCAATCTTCTGCTGATGACATATGTGTCTTTATGAAAAAAAAATATTTGTAATATATGTATAGCTAAAAATGTATGGAAGAAGACATGGGCAAATAAGTGTCTAAATACAGTATTAGCATCAGCAGAGGATTGCGGTCGCGTGAGTTATAGTTGCCTGCACTAACTATAACGGGGGAATTTCATTGGTTTTTTATCAGTAAAATTTCCGCTAACTATAACATGTGTGAAACCTATGGTTTTTTCAGTGAATATATATATATATATATATATATATATATATGAAAATAAGTAATATAAGTTTTGTAGAGTAGAAGAAGGAAAAGGTAATAGAGAAAACCTAAATGAATACACACAAATTAGGTACATAATAAAGTATAAATATATGTAAATGAATATATATAAATTAAAGAAGTATAATAATATAAGGCTATATCTTATGATAAGAGTGGAAAGAAAGGAATTCAAGGATTGTGAAGAAACGGAGCCCAAATTTGCGGAAAAATTTCCTCTTGATCCTGTAATCTATAAATAATACGTTCTTGAGAAGCAGTTTGAATCATTGCTACCATCCATTCTTCCTGTGCAGGGGGACTAGATGATTTCCAATGTCGCAGGATACAGCTTTTAGCTGTGGAGAGTGCAGTATGTAAAAGACGGTGTTGCGGCCGTGTAATACTAATAAGACTTCTAAAATCATGTCATAAAATAATAGAAGGGGTAAGAGGAGTGTGGAGAGAAGGGATCAAATCCTTTAGTGTGTTCCCGACATAAGCCCAGTAATTCTGCAAGGAAGGTCAGTCACAAAGTATATGGGGAAGATCACAATTAACTCCAGTACACCTCCAACATTTAGAGTGAGGTAGAAGTCCTGCTCTTTGTAATTTTAGAGGTGCCCAATGGCAATTGTGTAGGGTCTTAAAAAGGCAGAACTTCAAACGAGCCTCTAGGGTACCCTTATCTAGGGCTTCTATCATGTCTGACCAGTCACCGTCTTCAATAATGATGTGTAGACAGTCTTGCCATTTCTCTAGAAGAGCTTTAAGAAGTGGTTGTGAATATAGGTGGTGAATCAAGACACCATACAGTCCTGATAATACCCCTTTATGTGGACCAGAAGTAAGAAGGTAGTCTAAGATGGGTGAAGAATTTAGAGACCAGGGAGAAGAACCAAGACATCGTTTGAGACAGCACTGCAGTTGTAAGTAACGTGTGAGCTGATGCGGCGGGAGATCAAACTATTCACTAAGTGAATCAAAGGATTTTAGTTCTCCATTTAGGATAAGTTGATCAATTGTGTGTATTCCTCTTGATTTCCAACTAGATCATTGGAGTGCACAACCACTTATACGAATACTTTCATTACCCCAGAGTGGGGCTTTGAGGAGTAATCAGTGGCTAACTCGGAGGATACGATGTGCACGTTGCCATGTTTGATAAGTAGCTTGCATTATTGGATGCGGGGGAGAGGAACGTGGAAGACGGAGTCCATAAAGGAAATCTAGACCATCACTTCGATTAAGTATAGAATGTTCTGTTGTGACCCACTGTGGAGGATCTGTTGTACCTGGAAGTAAGTAAACTAGCTGTGAAAGATGTAAAGCTAAAGAATAATGTTCTAAGGATGGTAATCCCAAACTACCATAAGATCGAGGAGCCAATAATTTAGAAGCAGCTAGACGAGGCTTTGTAGATTCCCAAACAAAAGATCGAATTCGGGCATCCACTCTGTGAAGTGTTGACAAGGGAACAAGAAGTGGGAGCATACCAAGTATATAGCTAAAGCAAGGTAAGGTAACCATCCTCACTGCTTGTACCCTTCCCCACACAGAGAGGCCCAAAAGAGACCATTTTGCAAAGTTGGTTACCATTTGTGTTATAAGGGGTGTAATATTATCTGTGACCATATTTGATAAGCCTTTATTAACCAAGACTCCCAAATATTTTAATTGGGATGATTTCCAACAAAAGGGCAAACCATTGATTGATGCTTTAGTGGTACCAGGAGAAATCGGCAGAGCCTCACTTTTATCCCAGTTCACTTTGTAACCAGAATGAGTTGCAAAACCATCAATGATCTTAAGTAAAGCTGGCAGAGAGTAAGGGAGATCTTTTAACGTGGGTAGAATGTCATCAGCATACAAGTATAATTTAGAAGTGCCTCCTGCTATATGTATACCTTGTACATGAGGTGAATGCCGAATGAGTGAAGGAAGAGGATAAAAATCCACCACAGTTGACTTGGGCTGTCGGAGTATCATACAAGAGACAAACTTTAGAGATAAATTGGTCACCAAGGCCAAAGCGTTTCATGGCTGCAAAAAGATATTTCCAGTCAATGCGGTTGAATGCTTTTTCTGCATCCAATGAGAGAGCCAAAGCATCTTCTGTCATCTTATTTGCAGACCACAAAGTATAAGCCAGGATACGGAGATGGTTCCTGGAAGAACGGCCTGGGACAAAGCCAACCCGTGACTGGTGTATGAGAGAGGGAATTACTTTACATAAACGTGCCGCTAAAATACTAACTAGAATCTTTACATCACTATTTATGAGGGAGATAGGTCAATAACTACTACAAACAAGTGGGTCCTTACCGGGCTTGGGAATAACCGCAATCAACGCTCAGTAAGAAATAGGACCAAGTGACTGCATTTGAACCGCCTCTTGAAAGGCAGTAAATAAAGTATCAACAGTCTCTGTCCCAGTCCATTTATAAAATTCCGCAGGGAAACCGTCTTCTCCTGGAGATTTGTGATAAGGCAGTTTGGTGATGGCTATAGCAATTTCTTCTTTGCTAATATCACCACCAAGCAGGGCTCTACCTTCATCTGTGAGGCATGGGAGATTGATATCTGCCAAATATGAAACTATTTGATCCTCTGTTACTGATGTTTCAGGGGTATAAAGTTTTTTTATAGAAGGATGCAAAGGTATCTACAATGTCCTGTGCTCTCGTAAGGATCTCACCCCTATCTGAGTGTAAGGCAGGAATAGCCATAGCTGCCTCACACTGTTTCAATAGAGCTGCTAATAGACGACCTGCTTTTTCACCCTGCTCGTAATGTCTACCCTTTAGGCGTTGAAGAGCATACTCCACTTTAGAAGTATATAAGTTATTAAGCTCCAGGTTTAGCAAGTTCAAGTTTACGACGGTTGGGTGATGTGGGATGGGATGTGTATGAACATGTGAGAGAAGTTATTTGAGTCTCTAATTCAGTACGACGTAAAGAGTTAGACTTATTAGTTTCTGCAGCATCTCTCATCAACTGACCGCGAATGGTTGCTTTAGCAGCTGCCCAAACAATTCTGCCAGAAGAGACAGATGATTTATTAAGTTAAATAATCAGAAATGTGTGAACGGAGTAAACGCTTACCTTTGGGAGAGCGATATCTTTGAATATTCATAAGCCATGGTTTACGACCTGTGGAAGCTAAACCAATCTCTAGAGTAATAAGGATAGGGGCATGATCTGATAGAGCAGCCTCAATAATACAGGATTCAGTGGTGATTGCTACGAATGGATGGGATATGAGAAAATAGGTGTACTCTTGGTCAGAAGGATGACAAAGACGCCAATGGTCCACTAATCCATGATCTGATGTTATATCTCCCAACAGGGCTCTGTCTCCGTCTATCATTTTCTTTGGCTTTTACTTTGTTCGCCATAAGTTGGCAGGGTATGCTCAGACGTGAGTCCCTTGCTCACTTTGCCACTGGATTCAAGCAAGCCTGGCTGAAGACGGCTGAAATGCCAGAAACCGGTCCTAGGAAGCTTGTTTCCGGTCCAGGGAAGACATGGCTTGGCAGTTCGGGCTGGACTGTTCCCATGAGGCACAGGGTCAGACTGATTTGCATATGGCCATGTCTGAACTGGGGTGGCAGAGTGGGCTAAAGAACGGTGATGGATTAAACCCAGATCAGTTGACTGGGGGTGAGTGCTTGCAATGTTCAACACTCCGTCCATCATTTTCTTTGGTTTTTACTTTGTTCGCCATAAGTTGGCAGGGTATGCTCAGACGTGAGTCCCTTGCTCACTTTGCCACTGGATTCAAGCAAGCCTGGCTGAAGACGGCTGAAATGCCAGAAACCGGTCCTAGGAAGCTTGTTTCCGGTCCAGGGAAGACATGGCTTGGCAGTTCGGGCTGGACTGTTCCCATGAGGCACAGGGTCAGACTGATTTGCATATGGCCATGTCTGAACTGGGGTGGCAGAGTGGGCTAAAGAACGGTGATGGATTAAACACAGATCAGTTGACTGGGGGTGAGTGCTTGCAATGTTCAACACTCCGTCCATCATTTTCTTTGGTTTTTACTTTGTTCGCCATAAGTTGGCAGGGTATGCTCAGACGTGAGTCCCTTGCTCACTTTGTCACTGGATTCAAGCAAGCCTGGCTGAAGACGGCTGAAATGCCAGAAACCGGTCCTAGGAAGCTTGTTTCCGGTCCAGGGAAGACATGGCTTGGCAGTTCGGGCTGGACTGTTCCCATGAGGCACAGGGTCAGACTGATTTGCATATGGCCATGTCTGAACTGGGGTGGCAGAGTGGGCTAAAGAACGGTGATGGATTAAACCCAGATCAGTTGACTGGGGGTGAGTGCTTGCAATGTTCAACACTCCGTCCATCATTTTCTTTGGTTTTTACTTTGTTCGCCATAAGTTGGCAGGGTATGCTCAGACGTGAGTCCCTTGCTCACTTTGCCACTGGATTCAAGCAAGCCTGGCTGAAGACGGCTGAAATGCCAGTAACCGGTCCTAGGAAGCTTGTTTCCGGTCCAGGGAAGACATGGCTTGGCAGTTCGGGCTGGACTGTTCCCATGAGGCACAGGGTCAGACTGATTTGCATATGGCCGTGTCTGAACTGGGGTGGCAGAGTGGGCTAAAGAACGGTGATGGATTAAACCCAGATCAGTTGACTGGGGGTGAGTGCTTGCAATGTTCAACACTCCGTCCATCATTTTCTTTGGTTTTTACTTTGTTCGCCATAAGTTGGCAGGGTATGCTCAGACGTGAGTCCCTTGCTCACTTTGCCACTGGATTCAAGCAAGCCTGGCTGAAGACGGCTGAAATGCCAGAAACCGGTCCTAGGAAGCTTGATTCCGGTCCAGGGAAGACATGGCTTGGCAGTTCGGGCTGGACGGTTCCCATGAGGCACAGGGTCAGACTGATTTGCATATGGCCATGTCTGAACTGGGGTGGCAGAGTGGGCTAAAGAACGGTGATGGATTAAACCCAGATCAGTTGACTGGGGGTGAGTGCTTGCAATGTTCAACACTCCGTCCATCATTTTCTTTGGTTTTTACTTTGTTCGCCATAAGTTGGCAGGGTATGCTCAGACGTGAGTCCCTTGCTCACTTTGCCACTGGATTCAAGCAAGCCTGGCTGAAGACGGCTGAAATGCCAGAAACCGGTCCTAGGAAGCTTGTTTCCGGTCCAGGGAAGACATGGCTTGGCAGTTCGGGCTGGACTGTTCCCATGAGGCACAGGGTCAGACTGATTTGCATATGGCCATGTCTGAACTGGGGTGGCAGAGTGGGCTAAAGAACGGTGATGGATTAAACCCAGATCAGTTGATTGGGGGTGAGTGCTTGCAATGTTCAACACTCCGTCCATCATTTTCTTTGGTTTTTACTCTGTCTCCTTCATTGCATCTATCTAAGGGACCCGTTCTGTCAGTTATAGGGTCTCGGGCAAGATTCCAGTCACCGCCAATAACGTAACTAGAAGCTCCAATTTCTACCAGTAAACGATTCAAACTGAGAAAGAAGGCGCGTTTGGCTCCTGTTGGAGCATAAACCGAGCCAACACAGAGGACCTTATCACCTATCTTCAGCTTTGCAAAGATGTATCTGCCATCATTGAAGAAGGATAGCTACACCACATTTTCGTGGATGATTCTCGTGAGGAGGAAGATGTGTCGTAAGCTCGCAATGAATGACTTTTCCCCACCCAATCTCTCCGCAACTTAGAGGATTCTAAAGCATCTAAATGGGTTTCTTGTTAAAGAGCTATGTCAGTCTTTTTTGTTTGGAGGTACGATAGTATTTTTTTACGCTTTATAAAGTGTGTAAGGCCATGAACATTCCACGATATAATGCATAGAGGATGTGAAGCCGAGGAATTATTCACAGCCATGTGCGGATTAGTGAAGAAAGTAACAGATTATACGTAGGAAAATAAAGAGAGGAGAAAAAAAAAAACAAGGATCAATGTGGGAGGATGAACAAGGTAAAGAAAAAAGGTTCTAGGCAAAAGGTTAGAGTAGGTGTATGTTACTTAGGAATTTAGAGGAAGACTTCAAAAGGACCTAAAGCAGGATGGGCATTGTTGCAGGCCCAGGAGAGCGGGGGCTCTCCACCCAGGGGTCCAGCAACATGTCTGCTGTGTGGCAGCCTCCCAGACAAAACGTGGATTGTAGGTTAGGTTTCGGGGGGCATCTCTAAGATGCCCTCTGTAGTGCTTTGTACATTAAATCCCACACTGGCATCAGTGTGGGTTTATTGTGCTGAGAAGTTTAATATCAAACTTCTCGGTCTTCAGTGTCGCCATTATGGTGCTGTGGAGTTCGTGTTTGACGCACTCTCAGCACCATATGCTCTTAAATGGCAGTACTGCACTTACAGTGCCCAGGAATGGACCAGGGTACTGTAGGGGCAGAGGGCTCATGCTTCTGTGCCCACACCACTGGCATAGGGCACCCAGCTAGAGGGGTGGCTGATTTATGCCAGGGCAGTGTAGGTTGTGGGCATGGCACACAGGGATGTGTGCCATGTCGACTCTTTGTTTTGTCTTGTACCCAGACACTCAGACTGCAAGGGCAGTGTGTTTGTGTTAGGGTACAGGACCTCTAAGGGTGGCACAATAAGTGCTGCAGCCCTTAGAGGCCTTCCCTGGTCACAAGGCCCTGGGTACCTAGGGTACCATTTACCAGGGGCTGACATGTGGCCAGAGTTTGCCAAGTTGGGGTTTTAGGTTTAAGGGAAGGAACATAGGCCCTGGGCACCTGATTGGCAGGAGTCCAGAGCACACTCATTCAAGTACATTCAGCAATTCAGCAAAAAGTGGGGGCAAACCATGCAAGAAAGATGGCACTTTCTTACACACCAGTAAGGGTTAAACAGGGCTGATATATGCCTGGGGAAAGGATTTGACCTTTGACCCCACTTGAGCAATGGAACGGCTGGGGCTACTTCACAAGTTTCCACCGGTACCCCTGGGGAATTGGCATAAGAGAAAGCGCACCCGGAATCCCAAAGGAGTGAAAATCCTGTGAGCTCCTGATTAAGGTCCAGAACCCCAGATGAGGAGAGAGGAAGGGGGAGCATTGTTGCTACCCACACAATGAGAGTGGCCTTGCCACCGCTCCCTGTGCTGTGTCTGCGGGGAGCGGGGCAGCTTCTTCAAGAACAGCACACTGTCCACATGGAGCAGGCAGGGAGAATGCAGTTGCTGGCTCCTGGACCATTAAACAACAGTGCTGGCCAGGGCAGGGATCTGGGTGGGTGGGCAGGGTCTCAGTGGTCTTCCCTTGTTGCCCCAGCACGGAAAGCGTCGGAGTGTCCCAGGTGGGACTTAGCACCACCAGGAAAAGAGGCCAGAAATTAAAAAAAGAAGACACAAGTCAGGTAGCCAACATGCAAGGTAGGTCATGCAACAAAGAGCAAAGCTGCTCATTTAAAATGCAAAGCTCCTCAGAGGGAACTCCCCATAATGGGGCTCCATTGCCTAAAGTTTACTTCCTTGTGGAGGCCACAGGAGGACAAGGGCATCCCCAGTGGAGTAAAGGAGAAGTGTAACAGCAGCCCCCTCAAAGGGAGTAAAAAAATGAACCTAAATTTCAGGGCTCGTGGAATTTATGACCCCGAGGCCTTTCATCAATGTTTTGAACACTTCTAAGGCTTTAATTCCCTAGCCTGGGACTGAGGAGATCTCTAGTGACTGGTTCTTTGACTGCATGTTTAGTGGTCTAGAGTGGTTTATGAAAGACATAGACATATATTGATGATTTAAACATGTATTGTTGACAATGATTTATGCTCCATGTTTATTAATAATAATGATTGCAAGAAAAATGCGAACTGATTTCAGTGACACAGATGATTTCAACACGCAATTATTGGTCTTTCAATGTGGTGATCCTGACAATGCCATTAGGCCTGCTTTATTTAAAGATTCACTATCCTATAATGTAATATGCCAGCTGGTATAGGTGGGGAATATTATGAGAATAAAATTTCAAAATGTCGCCGGAGTATTTCTATCTACCATATATATATATATCTATATATCCCACTTCAAATCCTGGCCTGACAATCTCTCGACGGGACTACCAGACACGGACCTCTTTAATGCCTCCAAGAAGAATTCAGACAACTCCAATGCAGTAGGTTTGCAGTGCCGTGATTTATAGCAAAAGTCCACTCCAAGGCTGTTCAGGCGTAGTGCCCGCCATGATGCGTTTCGCTCGCCTCAGCTTGATCACAATATATATATAGATGTAAATTACTAGATAGTATTTAGAAGTTTGTGGGTAATAAATGTACATTTACAAAGAAAAAGCACAGTCTGTGTTGAAAGTAATTGTGGTGTGCCAGCAAACTGTGATTACTAGGCCCCACCACCCAACCAACCTGCTTCGCCACCCTGACAGAATCATACACCACAATGGGGTGCTTGGTTCCCAATGACTGGATGATTGTGGGTGTATTACTTGCCAGGCCTCACATCCTTCACCACTAATAACCCAGTTTTGTTACAAGGACTGATGTGCACGTCTGTCAGGAGTTCCATAACAGGTATGAAACTATGAACTAGAAGGCAGCCTCCAGTGAAGGTTCTAGTATTTCTTCTATGACCTTGTTACTCTGAATTGTTTGGCAAAATGTTTGCCGGCAATCCAGCTCATAACTATTGAATGCATGAATATAAGAATTATATAGTCTTGGGTAGGATCTGAGGATGTTTGCCTTTTGCCTTGTGCACATGACTGGAAGCCAAAGGTACTACATCCTTAAGGAATTCCAAGACCACCTGACGGAGAGCTCAGACCCACCTCTGTCTTACCATACATGTAGGCTTTGTATAGTCTTGTCATGCAATATCCCTAGTTTAACAGAAATATAATACTTGTCACAGCACAATACATTGATGTTATGAATGGCTTCCTGAATCTTCTTCTGCAACGTATTTTAGATGCATATTTCTCCTGCCCATTTACTCAATAGGTAGTCAGGCCACTGTGTGATTAAGTGCAAGTGTCTCGTCTGTGAGAATAAACATTTCATTGTCAGACTTAAACTGAGTCTGGGGCACTCATTTGAACAGCCCTAATACTGAGCCTACAAGCTGGCCTCGGTTTCATCCTGAACTGTGAATAATCCCCCTTTTTCTCGTGTGTCAATAGCAAAGGTCAAGGAGTACCTTGTGCAGCTGAGTCTCTCTGAAGCAGCACTGGACTTTGATGGTCCTTTATTAGGTCTTTAAAGTTGATATAGCTTCATCATTTAAGTGTGGCAGCTCTCTGGAACCCTATAGGGATGCTATCACCATCCCAATAGATAGGAAATTGTATTTCCAGTTTTGGGTTAGCACACTGCCTCTTCAGACCTTTACTAATTTATGGGCGTGCAGCGACGATGTGTTGTGTCCACATGTAAAAACGTTCCTGAATCGACTGGTCATGTATGATTTGCCCGCGCTGGGTATGCTGTCCCACAGCGTATATGGATCAAAGCGACGGCAGGCAAATGGGGACACAAAGTAGTTCTGCCGCTCTCACAATCTTTAGAACAGATACCAGTCCAACTATTGTATGTGCTGGTGCTACGTTTGTAGGAAAGATGTGGGGGCTCAGGGCCAGGGCGCGTGCTGCAATTGGGAGCCTGCAACACGATCTCTTGCAAAAATGACTGAATGACCCAACACAACTTTGTTATGAAAAAGAGTAATTGACGAGGCCTTGGCCATCTAGCCTCTAATACGTTTTGACTACTTTTGCCATTGTGATATTGTTTCGTTCAATGTGTTATTCTCTATTTGAAGAAAGATGTTATGTTCTACGTGTTTTTGAACCATTTTATGCTATGTTTCTTGGTCAGCTGCGATGCACTGGCTCTCATACCGGTATCATTGTTTTCTGTCAATTCTTTATAATGCAGCTATGTATATGTATGTTACTACTGCTTTTATGACACAAATGTCACAATAAAGCTATTTTGACAATGACTTCTTCATCATCCTCTTCCTTCCCAGATCCCTCGCTCTGTCTGCAGTGAGAGCTGCCGCCCAGGGTACCGGAAGGCTCCCATGGAAGGGAAGCCCAGCTGTTGCTTTGCTTGTGTGCCCTGTGCAGAGGGAGAGTTTTCAAACTCCACTGGTGAGTGATACCTTTGTGCCTGATGGAGATGTAAGGCATTAACTGTAATGCAAGAGCTGGTTGATTGGTCTTTGGGAGCTGTGATACTGAATGCTGGACCGAGAAAAATAGGAAAAAGGTGGTAGATCTGAATAAATGAATGCAGGGTTCTGGTGAAATTGTATAACTGATTGCATTTCTATACTGCCCATTGCCCCAGACAATGTCTTCGCACTGGAGTTTTGCAATGACCATCCAAGCTACTGTGAGATAAGCTTTTGTCGCAAGGCTATAGGACGAGTTTGTAGGTCAAGAGGGAGTGTGCTCCATATGATGGATAAGTTCCTGCTCTGGCAGTGAGTGGTGTCCATGAAATTCAAACTGAGTTTTGGATTTTCTAAGAGGTGCTTGTTTGTACCAAGGACTTCACATGTGGGGGACTTGGGGGAGATCTTAATAAAGAGGTAGTGCAGCGTCACCTGATTAAGCCATTGGTATAAAATAAACCTTGCATTTGTGATCAATTTTGTGATTGCACAAGCAGCAAACGTCTGGGCTTGTTGTATACATTCAAGAAATGTTTAGGTAATGTAGCATAAAGAGCACATCAATATTCCATTTTGGAATTAATAACAACACTAAGTAACTGGTCCAGGAGGTTGAAAAAAAGGAGAAGTAGAGTTTTAGCCTGTTCATCTGGAGGGAGCATCTTCTTACCACTGTGTATAATTAGAGTCTTTAAGAAACATCAGCATCCAAAACAAAGATTTAGAAATTTTGCTAAGTGCTTATGTTAAGTGCAGATGAGCGATACCAGAATATCTAGCAATGATAACATAGAACTCTGGCTTGAAGCTCAGATTAGAATTATTGAGTTGAAGAAAATTAGGTCAAATCCATTCAAATCCAGCCGAGAAAATCTTTATTTGGCTTTAAAACAATACAATATACAAAATACATCGTAATAAAAGCAGACAATATATTTTTTTCAGGCATTAGAAAACCTTAAACATTTATACAAGGTTAGCAAATTTCCACCTAGCTCTTTGATCCTGAGTTTCTAATTCTAATGGACAGCTGAATAAAACTAACAACCATTAAGCAAATATTGTTCAACGAAAGTTGCTACAAAAACAGAAGAGTGGGCCTTTATTGTCTAACATCGAGTGAACACAATAGAGGTAACAAGAATTGTTTCATAGATGATGTCTTAAAAAAAACAAAAATAAGCATAACGTGTGATGTGGTTTGCACAGAGAGAGTGTCACATAGACATAAAACCAGTCCTCCTTCAATAAACCCTTCTTGTGAAAAGTGAGTAAAAGCTGAACACTATTTAACCTAAACTGAGTTAAGAAGAATTTGTGGTGAATGTTATCTACAGAGGTAAAATACAGAGCAATGTTACTAGTGGTAGAGATCGAGGTGAAAGCATGCAGGCAGGATTTACTAAACTCATTTAAAAACTGGTCCTCCTTGAGTTTCTTAATAAATAAAAGTTTCAAGGTGACTTTCATTGGGGGCTTAATTAATTCATGGTTCCAAAAAAGGTCTGATTTCCCAGCAGATCAAACCACCTTCTTACATAGTTAACCCAGGTAATGTGTTACCCACATTCCAAAACTAAACAGCAGAAATAAACAGGCAGTTAAGTTTGTCTATGGCTTGGCCCAAACAGAGAGACATAAGGCAACCCAATCAAACACAATTAAATAATCTAAATAAGCAATTTTTTAGCTCGGAATGACAATAAAAGTGCAGGTACCTTTTTAAACGACAAATAACATATGTAAGAAGACTTTGTCTACTGATTGTATGCCCTTTAAATCAATGTAGACCCAAAGTTCCGCCCCATAGCAGACTATGGAAACCAGTTCACTGTTATAAATTGCCAACTTTTCGTTTAGGGTATTCAATACCCACTTTTTAGCAACCTGAAGACTTCTTCTATTGACCTGTTGAACTGTTGTATTCTAACAGTTGGAAGGTGGTCCTGTTGAAAAGCACAGTCCAAGGAGACCCCTAAATACTGACATGTTCTCACTTTATATATAAGATTGTGAGAGACAAAATGAGGGTGAGTTTTCACAGACCAAAGGCCACATACCATAACAAAGGATTTTGCCAAGTTTGTTCGAGGGCCCAGGTCCTCTATAACACATGCAAGTGAATGAAGAAGCTTTTTGTAGCCCATTTTCCATATTTGCTGTTAGAACACGTCATCAGGGTGAGCTCACCTGAGGCATGTCCTCACGCTATAAATTAAAAATTATTTTCAGATCATGGATGTAAAGAGAGCCAGAATACATCCTTGATGAATTTCCACTCCCAAAGATATCGTTTTGGGCCAAAGTATATATTGGTTTAGCTGGTCGAAAGCACTAGACAGGTCCATGAATGCGCGGTGAACCCTGCCACATCTGGAAATATTTATATCTAGAGGTTATTAAAAACAGGTTAAGCCATTGTTCGATAGTGCCTAAACCCTGTCAAAAACCATATTGGTCGTCAGAGACTATAGAGATCTGCTCTGTTCAGCTTTCCAAAATAACTTTCACTATAGAATCCAGTAGAGATATTGGCCTGTAACAAATTGGATCTGCTTTGTCCCTCTCTTATATAGTGGGACACTGAATGAACTAGACCAGGATGGTGGAGGTCTGCTCCCTGCAAAAGCCCCGAGGACATTTGTAATTAGAGTCGGCCATAGATCAACATTATTTCAATCGATGTCATGGACGTCAAGTTTAGAGGGCTCAGAAACTCTCAAGCCCATCAGCCAGTGCAAGCAGGAGGGGCTGGAGGAGCAGAAGAGCAGCCCCAGCACTATATAGCACGTTGCCAGTTCTGAGTTTGTTTGAAGGGTCCATGGACTCCCAGATCCACAAGCCAGTGAAAGGAGGAGGTGCAGGAGGAGGACCACAGCAGCTCCAGCACTTTATAGTGCACTGTCATTTCTCAAGGCACGGACGTCCATGGGACGTGCCCGGGCATGGCCCGGGTGAACACCTGGCCAAGAGCGGTCCCATGTACGTCTGTACACAACCTTACAAAGCTGGTCTGGGCCACCTCCAAAATATTCAGTAGCCAGTAGTAGCAGAGACTGCATCCAGATGAGTATTGGCGCTGGTTCCCTGGCGAAGCTGTGTTGAGTGATCGCCAGGAGAGACCTCTTCAAGATTTTAGGCTCATTTTTAATTGTTTTTACTCGTCTTTAAAACTTGCTCATACTGTGATTTTATTTACTGGCACTACGTTTTAGAAATATAATTGGAGGAGGGTGGGGGCTTGAACCGTCTGACCATTAGCAAAGTAGGTCAGCGGTCTAGTGTTTAAAAGCGGGGCTCTTTAGCCCGCACGCTGACGCGGACGCGCAGCGCTGGTTCCCTGGCGAAGCTGTGTTGAGTACTCGCCAAGTGAGACCTCTTCAAGATTTTAGGCTCATTTTTAATTGTTTTTACTCGTCTTTAAAACTTGCTCATACAGTGATTTTATTTACTGGCACTACGTTTTAGAAATATAATTGGAGGAGGGAGGGGGCTTGAGCCGTCTAACCATTAGCAAAGTAGGTCAGCGGTCTAGTGTTTAAAAGCGGGGCTATTTAGCCCGCAAGCTGACGCGCAGCGGACGCGCGCATCGGGCACGACGCTTGCGTGCCAAAGGCACGCCAAAGGCAAGCCCTTCTGTGCCCGTCCGCGCGACGGCCGGGCTCAGGGCCAGTCCCTCTGGCCAATTTGCCCCAAAATTCATAAAGTACACCAACGAGGAGCTACATGGACTAAACCCAGCCAAAGGTAGGTTATGTTGTCCCTCTAATCCTCTAACTGATATTGACAAAGACATGGAGAATCTCTCCTGCCTTAGGTGCCAGCAACAACTACCTTGCGTTCTTAACCTACCAGCACATGGTCCTAGTGCTGTGATAGGTAATAAGATGGACGTAATCAGTGCAGGCGCCTTAAAATGTATTTTACTCAATGCTAGATCTCTAATTAAGCATAGTACGGAATGTGCGTTATTGTTAGAGGATCTAAAGGTAAAGTTGGCCTTCATTACGGAATCATGGACAGACAATGCTTCTGGACCAGACCTAGTGAAGGCAACCCCTCCTGGGTTTCGTTGCTACACCCTGGATAGGCTACATAAAAAAGGGAGAGGGCTCGCTGTCATTTATCATGACTCCCTGGGACCCAACTTTATCCCGGTCTCCAACACGACATGCGAAGCACTAGCTTTTAACATTCACTCGGTAAACCATAGAACCTTTAAAGGCTTATTATTATATCGCCCACCGGGTCCTAAAAATGGATTTTTGGAGAAGAGTAGGCACCTTACTTGAAGAGGGATTATGTCTAGAATCCTACACAGTAATGGGTAATTTTAATTTTTATTTAGAAAACCATTTGGAGTCTGACACTAATCGGTTGGAGCAAATTATGGGGGCCGGACGCCTTCAACAATTGGTGAAGGCCCCTACGCATGAAAAAGGACATACTCTTGACGGCATATACTCAAACAACCATGATCTTGTCTGTACTTCAGTCCTTCCCATCTCATGGTCGGATCACTGTGCCATTCAGTTTGAACTGAATGGCTATGGAAGCCATTTAGCCTACACTATACCAGGCCAGGAAATTGTGACCAGAGCCTGGGGAAAATTGGATATTAACAAATTTGGGAACTTGCTTAGTAGCTCGATGCGACCCCCTCCCTCGGGAGTGGAAAATGCTGCGGCGGCCTACAATCAATGGCTAGGCATATCATGTAATCAATTAGCTCCCAGGAAACATTGGATTCCTAAACGAGCAACACCGTCGGGCCCCCTGGTATTCCAAAGAACTTAGAGCTAAGAAACTGGACTGTAAATTGTTAGAAAGGGCTTGCCGAAAAAATTATGGTGAAGCAGATAAGAGAATACAAACACTGCATCACTATTTATAAAAAAAATGTTACTGTAAGCTAAAAGAAAGTTTTTCTCAATACAGATAGCTTTGGCCAAGTCCAACTCAAAGGAACTTTTTAGCATTATTAAAAAATTGTCTATTCCAATTGCTCCTAGGAGCCATAGCAATTTATCATTTTGTGATAAAATTGTCGACTTTTTTAAACATAAAGTTGAAATTATATTCTCCTCTTTCACTGAAGCCAATAAAATGGCACAGTTAAACTCTAATATGAATAAAGCAGTGGTCCTTCATTGGAATTTGACCAATTTTCACCACTGGAGGTATCAGAGACAATCAAGGTTCTGACCTCGATCCGTTCAGGAGCCCCTAGTGATCCCTGCCCTGCCTGGATCATTAAACAAGTGCCTGAAGTAATTGGGATGGCCTTGACTCCTTTGTTAAATGATGTTTTTTCATCTGGTATATTACCTATAATCTGGAAGCAAGCTTCTGTTCTTCCACTCTTGAACAAGCAGAATCTGGATCCAAAAGACCCCAATAATTACAGGCCAATCTCGCGGCTCCCTTTTCCTGCTAAAAGTTTGGAAAAAGAGGTGAACATCCAACTCAGTGCATTTCTCCATTGCAATAAATCATTGGACCCATTGCAATATGGGTTCTGGGCAGATCATAGTACGGAGTTGGCTCTGTTGAAATCCACTGAGGAAATTAGAGAGGCCGTAGATGGAGGAGGTAGTGCAGTATTAATTTTATTAGACCTGTCCGAGGCCTTTGACACGGTCCATCATAAATTATTGATGGACCGGTTGTCTGAGATCGGTGTCAAAGGCCCAGCCTGGAAGCTTTTACAATCTTTCCTAGCTGACAGGTCTCAAACTGTGGATCTGGATGGCAATTCATCTAGACCATTTACACTCCCTTGTGGGGTGCCACAGGGCTCTTCTCTTAGCCCAACTCTTTTTAATATATATGTGGCACCATTGGCAGGAGTTATTAGATCATTTGGATTTCAGCTCACCTCATACGCTGACGACACACAAATAGTGTTGTCGTTGACCAGGGGAGATGAGAAATAAATTGTGGACCGTTTCCATGAATGCATGAGTGATATATCTCGCTGGATGTCCTCCAATTGCTTAAAGCTCAATTCCAACAAGACCGAGGTCTTAAAGTTTGGGAATAATCCACAGGTATGGACACCGGACTGGTGGCCGGAAGACCTGGGATCCTGCCCTGTACCTACCAGGAAGGCCAAAAACCTCGGGGTATTAGTGGACAACAAACTCACTATGGGTGATCAAGTAAGCATGGTGACCTCAGCTTGCTTCATGATTCTTAGAATCCTTAGGAAAATTAAGATCTTACTGACCGAGAGCAATCTCAAGACAGTAGTCATGGCCCTCATAACGTCGCGTTTGGACTATTGTAATAGCCTATATTTGAACATACAAAAACAACATATATATAGGCTCCAATTAGTCCAAAACGCAGCAGCCAGACTGCTGTCCGGAACACCTGAATTTGTTTCAAGGAACTCTGTATTGTTTTTAAGGCCATTCATGGAATCGGTCCTGAATCTCTTAAGCAAAAGTTCCATTGGTACGTACCTGGTAAAACGTTACGCTCTACCAGTGCTAAACAAGTGCAAGTCCCCAAGGCAAAAAAAGTTAATTGGGGAGGCAGGTGCTTCACTCTTTGTGCTTCTTGAGCATGGAATGAGCTTCCCTTTTCCTTTAAGTCTGCCCCGGATCTTCTGTCATTTCGCAAGGGCCTGAAGACATGGCTCTTCTCGCAGTAGCACTCTTTCAGCTTCCCAGGCAACCAGTACTTAGCGTCAGGACACCCAAGGGTAATCGCGCGCTCTACAAGTGCACATAACATAACATAACAATATGTGGAAACGTAAGTGGCACCGTCCCCAGGTCTACTATCAAAAAGTTGCTTGCAAGGGCAGTTGGTGTTATTAGCAAGGACATTGTACTCGCAAGGCTCTCTAGTGATGGGGCTGATCTAAGCGGGCAGGCGATTGAAGTTTGCTCAACGGGGCTGGGTGATGCAGAGGCTCTTGCTTGCAGTTTGGCAGACTCGCCCCCACTCCTCCTACTGAGCAATTGTTAAATGTAAGAAGTGGGCAGCAAGAATGATAGCAAACACTGTAAGGTGTCTGACTCCTGGGGTCCTGAGATGTACTCTGTTCCTGCGGACTTCCTTGTCACTGCTAAGGAACACCGCTATGATGGCGTGGCAATCGTATTGAAGGAGCATTTGAGCCCAATCTTGACTATATTATATTGGGAACCTCATCAGGCCCAGAGGACCTCACTTAAGAGCTTTTAATAATAGTGAGCTTGACCTTTGCCATATCAAATTCAACAGGAGTCATGCTAATCTCATCAGGATCCTCTAGGGAATTTGGCATAACTGTTCAGCCTCATTCTATGATGTGACATTGCTGAAATGCTCTGCCCATTAGAGCCTCCCTAAAATACAGCAAGATAATCATTCTCCAAATGCACTATTATTGTGGAGGTTGCTTGTCAACTGTTAAGAAGCCAATGCCTTCTCCCTAGTACATGTCTTCATACCTTCTGCATGCGTGTTATATGTAGTACCCCAGTAGGGATGCCTTTAGTTCTTCATGTGCAGCAGAGCGTGCAGAATCAAACCAAATCCATATGTTCCCCTTATAAGGTTGATCTGGGCCCAACACCAGATTTTTAATAACCTGACTTACAAAATCCAATGTACTTAAAATGGATGTAGGGCTCAACTGGTCATCCAAGCATGGCAAATATCTCCATGAGTAGACAGGATCAAATCCCTAGCAATCCTAATGGAGTTAACCGTACACCATTTAGACAAACCCCATATGTTCTTCACTAACTTCAAGTTGGGATGATTATCTTCAGATTTGGTTGGATTGGACTAGGCTGCAGACAAATATACAAAGCAATGAGATACTACAAAAAATACAGGAAATCAGGACAAATGTCCGTCAACATATTAACATCTATAATAAAAGATGCACCCCTAATGGAACAAAGTTGGAACAAAGGAGCGGGGTAATATCGATAAATCAAAAGCAAGAGAAAGAGTATATTACATCTATAGGCCATTCAAAGCTTTCCCCACAATATCATGTTCAAAATGGGGCTGTTCCTTGCCAGCAATGCTGGCAAAGCCACAAGGAAGGCAACTTGCATAAATGGATATTAAAATCCCCCATCTACAACAATGACCATTCAAAGCTCTTCCGAGAACAAAAACTAGATACGTTTTAATCAAGTGCCTCCATTACTTAGCAATTATTGTGCTAAGAAATATTGTTATAAAAATGTACCACTGAAATATTTCGTAGTCCTATACCTCCCAAACAGACCAGCAGATAAAAAGAGAAATCCAGACAGTCCATAATGCCTACCCAGAAAACTTAAATGCAAAAGAAATAGATAAACCACTCTTAGCCCTGCCCGCTCTTGAAGAAATTGCTGGGTGCCTAAAGTGAGATAACCATATATAAGAAAGCCTCTATAGACCATGTCTCTTGCAAACAAAATAAATAAAATGTCTTAATAAACGTCACCTGGTCAGGATTAGTCAGCTTAGTTCTAATTTGTGCAACATTCCAAGAAAATAAAAACATTATGAGGAATAGGTTTAACTGTATTCTAGTCTGCTACCCTGAGTAGCTATAGACACCACAGATAAACCAGTGCGAATTATAATTTGGGGTGGATGGTAGTCCAATACAAGTAACAACGTCACTATTCTTGATAGGTCCAGTAATGTTATCCATAAATTATACATGAGCTTAACCCCTGGTATGCCACAAAGTAGACAAGCCTATAAGAAAATTTGGAATGCAAGCATTTAAAAGTACCAAATTAGGTAAAAAGTTGAAACCACAACACAATACAAATTCCAATGTGATTCATAAAAAATAAAGAATATTTTAATTAACCAAATACACCAAAACAACAAAATCCTATAAGTGGGAAAGAGGATGATGAACGACTTCTTAAGCTGCTCTGCCACTGATCGCTTGATACTGCTTTCAATCTTATGTATTGCAGACAATGCCCACTTCTAATGATGTATATATGGCTGGATTGAACATAGACCCACTATGACCTCTACCACAGAATGTGGATGAGTCATGTGTGCTCCTTGGCCCGGCAGCCCTTAAAACTCAAAGAGCTTCTCCTGATCCCCACACCCACTGCTCCATCATGCCTGACAGTCCTCTGAGGTTGGCACTGAATCTCTCCCTGGCTAGCAGTCCATAAGCTACTTTACCACCTACACAACCACTAGTAGACTCGGAGCAGCAGGGCTGGCTTTAGCGCTATTGGCGCCCGGTGCGACAATCATGTTTGATGCCCCCACCCCCATGATCTCCTCCACGGATTCTATCACAAGCACCGGGCAAAAGTCTCCCTCAAGTTATTGCTAAACACAGCGCACTCCCTGCGGTCAGCGCCCCCCTCTACTGGTCATCACCCAGTGCGGCCGCACCGGTCACACTACCCTAAAGCCAGCCTTGTGGAGCAGGAACCAAATCTGGGTTTATGATCATTTGGAGCAGGAGAACATCGGCTTTCACCTGTAACGCTCAGCCACTGCTCCTGTTCATATCACCGACTTCAGTGGTGTCCTGCATATTCTCTGCTCATCACATCAGCTCAAAAGAGGGTAGAATTCTTTCTCTCTTTCCCTCTGGCCCATTACCAACTTACATGCTTCACTCACATCGCCCTTCCTCCCCCCCAATCCTCTGGAGAGCGGCCATCTTGGATTGGGCTCCATTGTGTTCCATATTCTATCCTGTGAACCACCTCCAGTGCCATCTCCCAATCTCCATCTGCTTTTGCTCCCACCACATCTCTCACTCTCACAACTTTGGGTGCAACAGTTGCTGTGTCGTCCTCCAGCACCATAAACTGTACCCACTACAACATACACTATTAAGTGTTCCCAGTAATACATGTCATTGCCCTGCCCTGAGAAGACTCTTGCCACATTGCTCTTGCCTGCAATTATGTACAATGTGAAATGCAAGGCAACCAAACCAAACTTTCATGAGAGAACTCAACGAATACCTTTCTGTTACAGATGAAAAATGTGGATGCTGTCCTCCATTTTCTGAACTCTGAAACAATGCCTATTCTGGCCTTTGAGTGTTAGTAGTTGTAAATCCATTGCCATCAAGGGAAGAGACCTGCAAAATGCAGCAACAGCCCTAGAAGGCAAATTTTACTTCTCTTGCTTATGAGTATTTGAAAGCTAAAAATGAAGTTATAAGACAGTCAGTTCCAAATCTTTATTGAACATAAGCCATAAAAGTCATAAAAACAGGAAGAAATAAATCAAAGATACAATTTTTACTAGTAAAATAGGAAGATAAAAAGAATCATTGCACATACAGGACCACAGGTCATAAGGGAAACATGCAGCGTAGTAACAGTGTTAATAATACAACCATATAGAGAGCTCTTTATACCTTTTCCTTATTACAAGAGCCCTTCTAATTAAATTTAACACCGCTTAACAGTTCTCTATTGTGCAAAGTTTCTGCAAAAACACCAGACCTTCCTGGTGCTGTCTCAGTTTTGATCTGCGCATGACAGGAACCAAGAAGGAGAACATAAGCTCAGCATATAATGGGCAGAATAATATAAAGTGACCACTGCTTTGTTAACTAATGTTATTGCAACAAATTGGGGGTAGGTCTTGAGACCATACACATTGCAGAGGAATGGCAACTTTAAAATATACTATACTTAATCTAAATAATGTAACATATTAACGTTGGGAGGGGTTGGAAACCTTATGGTTCTAAACTCCTTGTAGTTGAGGCCATAGAGTTTCTCACCACTGACACCAAGGCATGTACTCCCTTCAGCCTCATCTCCATATTGTGATTGAGGTAGCATTGTTTCACCAATTGTTTCACTGCCTCTTTACAGTTTAGAGTAATGGCTTGAGGGTTCTCAAACAAATCTTTCATGCCAAATGACTCAAAGGTTTGTTCAACTATAAGGAACAAGTCCAATCAAATCCTCTAAGTGAGGAAAGCCTTGTTCCAAATGACAGTTAAAAGTAGCCTTACCCTTGGGGACGGCAAGGAGCCTGTGTGTGAAGAGATTTTCTATATGTTGGAGAATTCCTGCTTTTATATATCCCCACAGACCCGCACCATATAACCCATCTGAAATGCATTTACTTTTATATAGGTTAATCACCTCCCTGTTGGCTTTTTTGTTTTCATCTGTGAGGACACCTAAAGATCGCCTCAATGTTTCTACTAAGTTGATTCAACCTTGCAGTCAAAAGAGAGGTCCAAATAAAAGAAGAGCTAAAAAGGATCCCCAGGTAGTTAAAATCTTTCATCTTCTCTATGTGTGCATCCCTAATAAGAAAGAGCTTGTCCACGTATTTGGTCCCCCAAACGTCATAGGAAATGATTTAGAACACTTGTTTTTTGAATTCAAATTGAACAAGGAGATCATCTGCATAAAGCAGGATAGAAGTGGGTTTCCTACCCATTCGCGGGTATCCTTTTCTATCTCGGAAAGATGTTTAGAACTCCTGTTTATAAAAAGCAAGAAAAGATAAGGAGCTAGGATACACCCCTGTCTCACACCCCGGGTAGTTCTATTTTGGGAAGTAGATTCACCATGGAGGCCACAGCAGACTTTAATTGTTAAGTCCTGATGTAAGCCTTTAACACAGGTGAAGAGTTCCATTTCAAACCCTATTGTTTCCATCAAAACCCATAATTATGAACAATTTACAAAATCAAAAGCGCTAGATAAGTCATACTCGATAGAAGCACTTGTCCTAAGATTTTAATAGTAGAATCTAGCAAGGAAATCGGTCTGTAACATGATGGTTGTTGGACCTAGCGTCCTTTGGTAGCTTGGCTCAGGCCCACAGGCTTTCCTCCCAACACAGCGTCACGTGCTTGCATCACACCCAGCTCACAATTTAACGTTACTTCACTCAAGAAGGACACTACACTGATTAAATTTGAGGAATACTAGAAATCTTTATCTTTTCCTAACCAACTGGGTTATTCGAATTTACACTTTGGAGTGAAACATTTCATTACATTACAGGTTAAACATCTCCCTTCATTTAGGAATAAAACATGGCATAACAACTCAGAATAATTTTTCATCACATTCTAAAATTAACACTTTGTACGTTTCAGGTAGAACATTTCACCACATTTCAAGTTAAACCATTTCATAACATTTCCCAATAACAGTCCCTTCAGGATAACTCTAGCACAGCAGGTCTTTATACCCACTAGGTGGTCCCACCCGGCGTCTTGGCTCTGAAGGGAATACTAATTCCTCACAGACTGCGCTCTGAAGAACCCTCCCCGTTTCCACAATGCAGGGTAACCCTCAGTCTCTTGACTTGATTAGCGGGACTCCAGGAGTACAGTTGATAGACAATGGCTACCTCCAGACAGTTTACTGGTAGACTCCCATAACCCTGGGTCTACTCCGTCCCCGTTACTCCATACATCTAGGCGCTCTCTGAGGCTAGGGCTCAACTTGTTACCTTCCTCACCAGACGTGAGCCTGCCAGTAACTAACCCTGGACACGTGCCTGATTATGCTAGGCTGCCGGTAACTACCACGACCTCTCATGGCCTTCCCCCTCAAGCCTTGGTAAACGATCCATCAGCTCCCAGTTCTCTCCCCTGCCCCGCGCTGTGTTACCCAGCTTACTGTCTGTCAGGGATGTCCTCCTCCAGGATAGTTCTCGGTGCTGGGTGACGCGGTCTCTCACCTCTGGCGCGGAGCTCGGGGGTGTAAACAGCAAGGGAGTCCTCCCATAAGTAGGGGAACGATTCAGCATGCACCCTCAGGCCACCTCCCACAAGGGATTCCCCCGGGTGCACTCTCCCTAATGATGACGGACGCCTCTCCGCTTCACTGAGGCTGACTATCACCACACGGGACCCTTTTACCGGGAAGCTTCGTTATCGGCAGTCGCTCCTTCCGCGGCCGATATCCGGAATTGTGCGTCCTGCGTGGGCGCGGCCTCCGCCTCCCTTCCACAACAAGAGGGCGGCGCTCAAGCCCCTCTCATGTGATTAGGGCCGCGGCTTCACTGACTCACTTCCTAACTGGGGAGATCCTCTGTCTGACGGTCGGGTCGCTCCCTCACAGCTGACATACACCTGGAGCCAATTCCCCGCCTTCGGCCTCACGATGAAAACGTCTCCTGCCAAGGGCCCCTAGGTAACCTCTCGACTTCAGGGGGGGGGGGGAAAGTGGCGGCCAGGGTTCCGAAAATGGGTCTCGTGGAGGGGAAGGGTGAAATACAAGATGCCGGATTTCACACAGGAACTGAGGCAACCAGACTCCTGGGGCTGGGGCACAACCACCTCTCCTCTTCGTCAGAGAGGGTGACACACCGGATCCATCCAGAAATACCAGATAACAACGGATTTGGGGAGAAGATGGCCCAGGCGCTGGCTCACTCCAAGGTCCAGTGGGTCAGGGGTTCAAACTACCTGGAGACCTCCTCAGGTACAAGGATCCCAAAAGTCACGGGCTGCGCTCAGGGACCGGTCACAGGGTGAGGGGTGATGTTACTAGGGTTAGGACTCTGTGCAGACCCTTGGACCTGTCCGTTCTCCTCTAAATACAACCACCTCCTCACACAGGCGCCTTACTCCTGAACCTTCCGCAGTCCCCACCTATCTCAAAATGGCTGCCCTCCTGCCACCTCTATTTATCACCTTGGGCCTCACTTGCCAGAAGGGCCCAGAAGGTTCCGGAACCTCTCATGGCAGTCATGGCCCAGGTGCTGAGGTGACAGTTGGAGCCACCATTTTGCGAATCTCACCTATTTACCTCAGTGGAGCACCTTGCGCCTCTCCCTCAGGTAGTGAGGGTGAAGCGCCCAGAACCTCTACATCAGAACCCCAAAAAGTTTGGTAGACAGAAAAAATGAGAAGGGGAAAAGGGACAAAAATAATAAAATGAGGAGGAAACTGCCAAAGGGCTGACAGGTCTAACACGCGTCCCCCCCCAGCTGAAAGTGGGGAGAGCTACCCAACCCCTTGGGAGTCCTCTTCACTAAGGCGGAAATACCTGGAGAGACCGTCAGCATTGGCGTGGTCCACTCCTGGGCGATGTTCCACCCTAAAGTCCATCCCCTGTAGGGAAATGGACCACCTCAACAGCTTGGGATTCTCGCCCCTCATTTGCATCAGCCACCTGAGGGGCCGGTGGTCGGTCTGAACCAGGAAGTGCGAGCCAAACAGGTATGGCCGCAGCTTCTTCAGAGCCCACACCACCGCAAAAGCCTCCCTCTCAATTGCACTCCACCTCTGTTCCCGGGGAGTAGTCTCCTAGATGGGAAAACCACCGGTTGGTCTAGACCCTCGTCATTGAGTTGCGACAGCACTGCCCCAATACCGTGCTCCGACGCGTCTGTCTGGACAATGAACTCCTTGGCAAAGTCAGGGGCCCTGAGAACAGGTGCCGCACACATGGCCTTTTTCAAGGTGTCAAAAGCTTGTTGACATCCCTCGGTCCAGATTACCCGTCGAGGGTGCTTTTTGGAAGTGAGCTCAGTCAAGGGGGCCACGATGGAACCGTATCCCTTGATAAAGCGTCGGTAGTAACCAGTGAGGCCCAAGAAGGCCCGAACCTCTGTCTGAGTCTTGGGGGGTTCCCAGGCTATGATGGTTTCGATCTTTGCCTGGAGGGGTTGCACCTTGCCCCGACCCACCAAGTGACCGAGGTACACTACCGACCCCTGCCCGATCTGGCACTTACTGGCTTTGATCGTCAGACCTGCCTGCTACAAAGCCTGAAGAACAGCCTGAAGGTGACACAAATGGTCCTCCCAGCTGCGGCTGAAGACAGCAATGTCATCCAGGTACGCAACTGAAAAGGCTTCCATTCCAGAGAGGACCTGGTTCACCAACCGCTGGAACGTAGCAGGGGCGTTCTTGAGCCCGAAGGGCATCACACAGAACTGGTAGTGACCCTCAGGGGTGGAGAAGGCTGACCTTTCCTTGGCTCCATCCGTCAGGGAAATCTGCCAGTACCCGGATGTAAGGTCAAAGGTACTAAGATATTGGGCAGCTCCCAACCGGTCAATGAGCTCATGCGCCCTCGGGATAGGATGAGCATCTGTCTTAGTCACTGAATTCAGTCCCCTGTAACCTACACAGAACCGGAGTTCTGGGGTAGTGCCCGGTGGGGCAGCTTTGGGTACCAGTACCACCGGACTGGACCAGGGACTACTTGAAGGCTCAATCACTCCTAGCTCTAGCATCTTGGTAACTTCCCCATGGATGCTAGCCTTCACCTTATCCGACAGTCGGTAGGACTTGGACTTCACAGGTGGGCTGTCCCCTGTGTCCACGTCATGGGTACACAGATGAGTCCTTCCCGGGATAAGGGAGAACAAGGAAGCAAACTGCTCCAGTACCCGGCGACAGTCCTTCCGTTGTTCAGGAGTTAGTGACGGTGAAAGGATCACTCCCTCCACCGATCCATCCTTCTCTTGGGACGCAAACAGATCGGGAAGTGGTTCACTTTCCTCTTCCTCTGACCCATCAGTCACCATCATTAACGTGACCTCGGGTCTCTCTTGGTGAGGCTTGAGGCGGTTAACATGGAGCACCCGATGGGGCTGCCTGGGGGTCTTAAGATCTACCACGTAGGTAACCTTGCCCTTCTTCTCCACCACCTCAAAGGGGCCTGACCAGCGATCCTGGAGGGCGCTAAGCTCTCCAGGTTCCATCACCCACACCTTCTGGCCAGGCTCCAGCTCCACCGGGTGAGCGTTTCGGTCATACCATTCCTTCATGACCGTTTGGCTGGCTTCTAGGTTTTCAGAAGCTTGCTTCCACAACCTAGCCATTTGGCTACGAAAGGCCAGCATGTAGCTCACCACATCTGGGGGAAGTTTCCTGGGAGTCTTCTCCCATCCATCCTTCACCAGGCTAAGTGGTCCACGCACAGGGTGCCCGTACAACAGTTCGAAGGGGCTGAAGCCCACTCCCTTCTGTGGTACCTCCCTGTAAGAAAACAGCAAACAAGGTAGGAGGACGTCCCATTTCCTCCGCAGGCTCTCGGGCAGACTCCGGATCATGCCCTTTAAGGTCTTGTTAAACCTTTCCACCAGACCATTGGTCTGGGGGTGATAAGGGGTGGAGAACCGGTAAGTGACTCCACACTCCTTCCACATAGCCCGCATGTATGCCGACATGAAGTTGGTACCTCTGTCCGACACCACTTCCTTGGGGAATCCCATCCGGGTAAAAATTCCCATAAGGGCCCGTGCCACTGCAGGTGCAGTAATGGTCCTCAGAGGGATAGCCTCTGGGTACTGTGTGGCATGATCCACCAGAACCAGGATAAACCTGTGACCGGCAGACGTTGGTGGATCCAATGGCCCGACAATGTCGATGCCCACCCTTTCAAAGGGGGTACCAACGACAGGCAGTGGTTTCAGGGGAGCCTTCAGCTTCACCCCTGTCTTCCCACTAGCTTGGCAGGTTACACACGTCCTACAAAAAGTATCGGACGTAATCCTCATCTGAGGCCAGTAAAAATGTGGGACAAGTCGAGCAAATGTCTTGTCTTGTCCCAAGTGTCCTGCCAAGGGTATTTCGTGAGCCAGTCCTAATAGGAAGGCTCGGTAACCCTGGGGAACTACCAAGGCCCGGGATGAACCATGCACCGGAGCCTTGGGTTCGCTATAAAGGAGTCCATCTTCCCAGTATATGTGGAAGTTCCCCGAATCGTTACCCGCTGCCTGGGCTTCGGCCTGCCGCCGTAAACCCTCAAGGGTAGGGCACTCCTTCTGGGCCCGACAAAACTCTTCTCTAGTAGGTCCTCCCTCCACCTGCCAATCTGCAGGGGTCGGTAAGCCCTCCAGGAAAGTTACATCCCCCTCCGTAGACTCCGGGACCACTTCAGTTGCCCCATCCACCTTTGGAGGGTCAGATGCCGGGGCAGGCTTCCCCCGTCCCCGTTTACCCTTTCCGGCAGCTGGTTGGGCCTTTGTCCCAGGCTCCAACCTCTGTGAATCCCCTCTTCGGGCAGTCACGGACCGAGTGTGGACACATGTCCACTCAGGGGTCCCCAACATTTCCATGTGGGCCCTGAACTCAACCTCCTTCCACGCCGAGTGTTCAAGGTCGTTTCCCAACAGGCAGTCGACCGGCATGGCAGGGCTTATCGCAACTCGTAGAGGACCCGCAACCCCTCCCCACTCAAAGGGAATCTGGGCCACCGGATAGTGACCCTCTCGGTTGTCAGCCATCACAACCGGGTGGACTACATGGGGAACCACCTGCTCTGGGGACACCAGCTGACTCCTTACCATAGTCATGCTGGCTCCTGTATCCCTCAGAGCCTCCACCCTCTGGGCATTGATGGTGACCCATTGCCTGTACTTAGTAGTATTCGAGGGCATCTGGGTCTTAGGAACCATCTCACAATCCCCTAAGGACACTAGGGTTAGCCCTGCCCACTCACCTCCCTTATCTAGGGGCAACTCCTCCCCGAGCACTACACTCGCCACCCCAGGGGTCTTTCCTCCAATGGGAGGGTGTGGTCTCTTGGGACACTTGGCATCCTCCTTATAGTGCCCAACCTGACCACACTCATAACATCGGACAACCCTAGGCTGCTGACCACGGTCAGGATAAGGGGGTTTGTGGGGGCCAACCTTAGGAGGGAATCCTACTCCCTTCCCTGGTGAACTCTTTTTGGGGCCTTTAGAGAACTCCCTCTTTTTGTCTCCCCCCTCTTTCTTCTGGGGGGCGCCCTGTCCAGCCCCTTGGAAATTCCCTCCAGTCCCTTTTGAAGATACCCGGGTACTTGCCCAGATATCTGCCTCCTCTGCAAGCTTCCTAGGATTAGTTAGCTTGCTGTCTACCAGGTGCTGACGCAGCTCCGGAAAACTTTTCTCGAGGAGGTGCTCCTTTAAAATTAAATTGTACAGTCCCTCATAGTCCTTGACCTCACTGCCCTGCACCCAGCCCTCTAAGGCCTTCTTGGCATAGTCCAAGAAATCCACCCAATTCTGGGTGGCCAACTTCTGACTGCCCCGAAACCTCTGCCTAAATTTCTCAGGGTTCAGCCCAAACTTCCTCACTAGGGCTACCTTCATAACGGGGTACTTGGTCTGGTCTGGCTGTTCTAATGCTAGCAAGGCATCCCTCCCCACCGGAGGCATATACCTATATAGGCCACCCCCCCACTGGACTTCGGGGACCCCATGGGCTCTTAGAGAGACCTCATAGGCAGCCAGCCATTTTACAATGTCATCCCCGACACCATAGCTGGCGACTACATCCTTGGGCAGGTAGGGCCTGGACTCCCTCGGGATTTCTCTCGGTATGCTGCCACCATTAGGACTGCTGGGGGTTCCAAATTGAAGGGCTTTGAGCTCTAACTCCTTTAAATGGAGCTCATGGAGGAACCTCCTCTCCTCCCTCTCTTTTTCCAACCGGGCCAGATCCATTCTAAACTGCCTCTCCTCCCTCCGGTCAACTAGATCCGCAGAGGACAGGCTCCCCCCTGAGGCGCTACTACCCACTCTTGATGGGGCTCTAGACCCAACGTCCATATTACCGCTCCCAGGGGGAAAAAGGACTTCCGTTTCTTCCAGGAGGTCTAGTCCTGGTTCCTCCTCCCGTTTCCCGCTAGGGTGGGCCATAACCCAGGCTCTTAAGCTTGCTTGGAGCTCGGTTTTCTTCGCCCCCTGCTTAAAGAATACCTCCCTCTCCTGGCAGAATTCCTTCAATTGGGCCACTGTATACTCCTCCAGCCTACCCAATTCGAATTCCATCCTACCAGATGGGACCCCAAGACAGTCAACAAGAACTTTACTCTGGAAGACCTTCCCAAGAAAGGAAATATACACAGGACAATTTTAAAAACCTCCAATTAGGAAAACAATCTGGAGAAAACTCCAGCCAAAACAATCCAGTGTAGGTGGTGATGCGCGCAAAACTGCTACCAAGCGGATGCAAGCACTGAATAAGGATCCCACCGCTAAGCACCAACTTGTTGGACCTAGCGTCCTTTGGTAGCTTGGCTCAGGCCCACAGGCTTTCCTCCCAACACAGCGTCACGTGCTTGCATCACACCCAGCTCACAATTTAACGTTACTTCACTCAAGAAGGACACTACACTGATTAAATTTGAGGAATACTAGAAATATTTATCTTTTCCTAACCAACTGGGTTATTCGAATTTACACTTTGGAGTGAAACATTTCATTACATTACAGGTTAAACATCTCCCTTCATTTAGGAATAAAACATGGCATAACAACTCAGAATAATTTTTCATCACATTCTAAAATTAACACTTCGTACGTTTCAGGTAGAACATTTCACCACATTTCAAGTTAAACCATTTCATAACATTTCCCAATAACAGTCCCTTCAGGATAACTCTAGCACAGCAGGTCTTTATACCCACTAGGTGGCCCCACCCGGCGTCTTGGCTCTGAAGGGAATACTAATTCCTCACAGACTGCGCTCTGAAGAACCCTCCCCGTTTCCACAATGCAGGGTAACCCTCAGTCTCTTGACTTATAAGAATTAGCGGGACTCCAGGAGTACAGTTGACAGACAATGGCTACCTCCAGACAGTTTACTGGTAGACTCCCATAACCCTGGGTCTACTCCGTCCCCGTTACTCCATACATCTAGGCGCTCTCTGAGGCTAGGGCTCAACTTGTTACCTTCCTCACCAGACGTGAGCCTGCCAGTAACTAACCCTGGACACGTGCCTGGTTATGCTAGGCTGCCGGTAACTACCACGACCTCTCATGGCCTTCCCCCTCAAGCCTTGGTAAACGATCCATCAGCTCCCAGTTCTCTCCCCTGCCCCGCGCTGTGTTACCCAGCTTACTGTCTGTCAGGGATGTCCTCCTCCAGGATAGTTCTCGGTGCTGGGTGACGCGGTCTCTCACCTCTGGCGCGGAGCTCGGGGGGGTAAACAGCAAGGGAGTCCTCCCATAAGTAGGGGAACGATTCAGCATGCACCCTCAGGCCACCTCCCACAAGGGATTCCCCCGGGTGCACTCTCCCTAATGATGACGGACGCCTCTCCGCTTCACTGAGGCTGACTATCACCACACGGGACCCTTTTACCGGGAAGCTTCGTTATCGGCAGTCGCTCCTTCCGCGGCCGATATCCGGAATTGTGCGTCCTGCTTGGGCGCGGCCTCCGCCTCCCTTCCACAACAAGAGGGCGGCGCTCAAGCCCCTCTCATGTGATTAGGGCCGCGGCTTCACTGACTCACTTCCTGACTGGGGAGATCCTCTGTCTGACGGTCGCGTCGCTCCCTCACAGCTGACATACACCTGGAGCCAATTCCCCGCCTTCGGCCTCACGATGACAACGTCTCCTGCCAAGGGCCCCTAGGTAACCTCTCGACTTCAGGGGGGGGGGGGGGAAAGTGGCGGCCAGGGTTCCGAAAATGGGTCTCGTGGAGGGGAAGGGTGAAATACAAGATGCCCGATTTCACACAGGAACTGAGGCAACCAGACTCCTGGGGCTGGGGCACAACCACCTCTCCTCTTCGTCAGAGAGGGTGACACACCGGATCCATCCAGAAATACCAGATAACAACGGATTTGGGGAGAAGATGGCCCAGGCGCTGGCTCACTCCAAGGTCCAGTGGGTCAGTGGTTCAAACTACCTGGAGACCTCCTCAGGTACAAGGATCCCAAAAGTCACGGGCTGCGCTCAGGGACCGGTCACAGGGTGAGAGGTGATGTTACTAGGGTTAGGACTCTGTGCAGACCCTTGGACCTGTCCGTTCCCCTCTAAATACAACCACCTCCTCACACAGGCGCCTTACTCCTGAACCTTCCGCAGTCCCCACCTATCTCAAAATGGCTGCCCTCCTGCCACCTCTATTTATCACCTTGGGCCTGACTTGCCAGAAGGGCCCAGAAGGTTCCGGAACCTCTCATGGCAGTCATGGCCCAGGTGCTGAGGTGACAGTTGGAGCCACCATTTTGCGAATCTCACCTATTTACCTCAGTGGAGCACCTTGCGCCTCTCCCTCAGGTAGTGAGGGTGAAGCGCCCAGAACCTCTACATCAGAACCCCAAAAAGTTTGGTAGACAGAAAAAATGAGAAGGGGAAAAGGGACAAAAATAATAAAATGAGGAGGAAACTGCCAAAGGGCTGACAGGTCTAACAATGGTGAATACCCATTTTTTTTTTTTATAAATAGGGACAATGATAGCTGTCCTTCAACAGTCAGGAATTGAGCCTGTCACAGCGCTCCTAAATACATTTGTTAACAGGGACTCCCATAGATTGATACTGGATTTAAAGATGTCTGCAGGGGCCCCATGTGGGCCTGGTGTTTTCCTGAGGGTACACTTTGCATTAGCGGTGGCTACTTCATTAATTTCTATTAAAGTTACATAAACCATTGAGGTGTGAATTGTATGTACATCTTCTTAAAGTTCTGGGAGCCAAGCTACAGCCAACAATTGCAAACAGCTCGCCTATCACCAGGGGAAAAGATGCTACACTATTGGAAGTAATTAAGGCTTTGGAAACTGTAGGTCAACTGTAGGTCAATTTGCCAAACCAAAAGCATCTGGAGATTGGTCTTCAAACAAAGTCCATGGAGGTGCATGGGTCATTTTTGAAATGTATGTATTCCTTGTTTTTATCTGATCATGATCCTCTAGGAAACAATTCCTGGTGTGAAATAACTCATTCTATTTACACAGGCGCCTGGAGATCCCATATTTTAAAATGTTTCCAGAGTTTTGATTTGCAGTCAGCGTTTCCAGAAATGGCAAAGTACATTTTTAAACAGTTTTTCAATAAAACAATTAAAATTAATTCACTCATTGAGGATAGGGAGGCTTTAGTGGCAAAAACGCATGCTTGGTCAGTTTTTAATTCCCATCAGTCTTTGCAAATTTAGCCCTAATTGACTGCCTATTTTGCGGCCCATATGAGGGATACATTTTTAAAAATAAGGCTTGGCATATACCCCACTAAAGAGGGCAGGCTAACCTGATTACAATAGTGGCTAACCAGTAAATGCAGATTGTGCGGGTAGCCGCATGAAATTTTACTACACATCGTGTGTGCATTACTAAACCATTTATTTATTAAAGCCAGGGTAAGATCTGCTCACCAGGTCCTTATTTTATGTTTATTGGGTGTGTCGATTCTATTGATGTATCAAATGATAATGTTTTTAACAATTGCCGAACAAATGCTGGCCTTTGTTTTCTAAATTAATTAGTTTATGCTTTTTCTAAAGGGAAATTTTATAGGATTGTATGATAGAAGGTCATTGTTTTTATGCGCCTGTCACTTTGAATTTGAATGCAGTTTGAATCAATTATTCTGTTTCTGGCAACTTTCGGAACTAGGCTTTAAAGATTATGTGAAAGCACAGAGGCACTTAATTGTTCATTTGCATGATGGTATATAATGTTTACAGGTTCATTTAATTATTTTATGGCCTCCTGTATTACGGTTCTATGATGGTCAGTTTTTAGATATTTATGTGACTTTCCAGATCATGTGTAAGCACCTAGGCACTTTATTGTCCATGTGCACAGTGGTAAAAATATTTACAGTTTTAATTAATTATTTAGGTAACAACTTGATAATTATATTTTACTTTTACTATGACAAATGAACGAGTATGATAAACATGTATATATGTGGAATCAATGTGCCAGTATGGTATGTAACCATTGAAGCATTTTTTGTGTACAGTTGTATAATTATTAGGGAAATGCAAATGGTCCTAGGTAATTAAGTATTTAAAATGATTAAGGAACTGGTTTCTTCAACCAATATTTTAATTGTAATGATTTTTATTAATCTAACAATACAGAATTACTACTAATTAAGTTAGTGGGACCTGTGCGCTTTTTCCCAGTGTATAGTAATAATTTACTAAGGTGGGGGTAATAACTGCCTATCGCCTGATTTAAAGAATTCCTGAAAAGTGGGATAACCATAGATCTGCTGGGATCAGTGATTCTTCCTTCGAGGCATTTTCATCTGAGAGAAAAGGATGGTTAACTATTTCCCAGAAATTATCATTATCTTCAGTCCTCACAGCTACTGAAAGGGCCTCTCATGCTTTGTACTAGATCTCATTCTTCCTCTCAGCTAAAATGGTTTTGTATGACCCTCTTGCTGCTCTAACATCAAGTAATGAATGTAGGTGAGTTTTTAAAATTTCCTTTATCTGTTTATGAGCAGTCGTACAAGCCGCGTTAAACCATCTGTGTGGCGAACTCCATGTAGAGGGTTTATTTGAGGTCGAACTGTCAGAATTAGACCTACTAATATTTTTTATAACTAGCTAAAATGATGCGACAATCTGCTTCCTCCAACAGGCAAATTGAAAAGGAATCCATATTCTTGAGAATAATAACTCTGTTAAAAACCGCTGGCTCAACCTTAGCCCATTTAATTTTTTTACCCTTATTCGTAGAATACTCTATCCTAGAGCATTTATTCCTTAAGGTCTTTTTTAATCTGGCGGTTTAGCCATATAAGAAAATTATGATCACTCACATACTTAGTAACAACTTTAAAATCAAGGAAAAGTGGTGAAAGTTTAGCTGTTAACAAAATAAAATCAATCTTGCTACCTCTTGAGCTTCCCGTGAAGGTCATGGCTCTACTGTTCTCCATATGACCTAAGTCATTGGAAAAATCAAAATCAGACTTCAGAATAAGAGTGTGTAGTGCCTCCCCATACGGCGTATGCTTAAAATGTGTGGTATTTTCATTTTTGAGGTTCATAAAAGCACAGGACGGCTTGCCCCTAAGATGACATTAAGAAATATTCAAATCCCCAAACCATATTAGAACCACCTTACATTTGGCTTCATATGGAAATCTAAAATAAAACTGTCATATTGCTCTATCAAATCAGTTATGTTCTGGTTAAAGTGGTTATAATGAAAATGTACCAGCAAAATGTCATGCTTAGTGGAGAAAGCTAAACGAATTATCAAGAAAAAAGGGGAGGACCATAATACTGAAAGCAGAGATTTAAACAAATATAAATGTGGCAATTTCAAGTCATATTTGAAAATAAAGGCGCACACGGATCAAACTTCATTTTTGCGATTACCAAATAGCGATTTTTAAGAAATCACAATTTGGTAATCGCAAAATGCAATGCATCAAAACAGGGTGCAAATAACGATTCTCTAATTGCGATTATGAAAGAATCGCAATTAGGGAATAGTTATTTGCTATTGCAACTCCGTTCTTTACGATGGGCCTCAAGGCCCATAGGTGGGATTGGTCATGCATTGCCTAAATTACGAATACATAATTGGTAATCCCAAATCAGGTAATGCAGAGGCAAGGGTGCCCAGGGGCCCAAGGCCCCACTGAGGAACTCCAAACAAAATAATTTGCAAATGTAAGGCATGCACATGCTCCAGGGGCATGTGTGTGCCACATGGCACTAAAAAAAATGCAGTTTTGTGCATTTTCAAAGTATGCACACAGTTAACATAAACTTCAAATTAATGTTTACTAGCGTTTCCTAAATGCACAGTTCGCAATTAGGAAAAGCTTCTTGAATGTGCATTAGGGAATCGCAAATTGCGATTCCCTATTTGCATTGGGAATTTAGGTAATCGCAAGATATTGCAATTACCTAAATAGCGAATCCCACAACTGTTTGCGATCGCAAAATTGCTTGATGCATGTGCCCTTAATCACTATGAATTCTTTGAATTAGGATGTCGATTTATAAATTGCACATTGCCAATTGAGCATATAGGCCAGTCAATCCATTTGTTAATCAGACCCCAAACTAATAAATGTTTTTATAATGTTTGTGCGCAAACTCCAAATGGTACTTGTTTTGGAAGTTACGAGGGTTTTTTCTAATGTATATCCTTTTTTTATTTTTTATGTGAACTCATTGTCACTTGTTTAAGTTTGCTTATTTCATTCAAATTTACAAAATACAACTTTGCTTACGGAAAAAACTGTATGCTCAGAGAGGGATGTTGTTTATATGGGACTTCCTAGAGATCCTTTTCTTTATACATCACTCTGCCCTTCAAAAACACACCAATTTTTTAAACAGACAGTGGCATTATGTTATGTGTATTGATATTTTTATTTCTTATAATGATTACATTTTTGTGTTTCAGACATGGAAAACTGCCTAAAATGTCCCGATGAACAGTGGCCCAATCACAAGAAGACTGGGTGCATACAGAAGGACGTGGTTTACCTTTCCTACAGTGATAGTCTTGGTGTAAGTTTAGTCTCTGTATCCATTGGTTGCTCCATAATCACAGCTGGAGTGCTGGGAATCTTTCTTAGACACCGGGACACACCAATAGTGAAGGCTAATAACCAGAATATTAGCTACACCCTCCTTGTCTCCTTGATATTGGCCTTCCTCTGCTCCCTCTTGTTCATTGGACAACCTACGCAATTGACCTGTCTGGTCCAACAGGCTGCATTTGGGATTATTTTTACTGTTGCTGTGTCATGCGTTTTAGCAAAAACCATCACTGTTGTCATTGCCTTTAAAGCTATCAAACCTGGGAGCAGGCTAAATAGATGGCTGGGATATCGGGTATCTGCCTCTATGATCCTCTTGCCAACAATGGGGGAAGTAGTAATTTGTCTCACCTGGATGCTCACCTCACCGCCTCACCCAGACATGGACAGACAGTTTGAAATGGGAAAGTTGATCCTGCAATGTGCCCAGGGGTCTGTTACTGCTTTCTATAGTGTCATCGGTTACATGGGCCTATTGGCTTTTTTAAGCTTCATTGTGTCTTTCCTTGCAAGGAATCTACCTGATAGATTCAACGAGGCCAAGCTCATCACATTCAGCATGTTGGTGTTCTGCAGCGTCTGGATCTCCTTCATTCCAGCCTACCTCAGCACCAAAGGCAGATACATGGTGACTGTGGAGATCTTTGCTATCCTGGCTTCCAGTGCTGGACTGCTTGGCTGTGTATTCTTTCCGAAATGTTACATGATTATACTCAAGCCAGACGTAAACAAAAAAGAATATAGGGGTTAGAAGCAATTTATAGTCATAACAATATTTTAGTGTGTCATGTTTACAGGTATGAAACAACAAAATGGGGGGAGGGGGGCATTTTCCACTCAACTAGGAGTAGAGAGGTCGAGCATAAAAGGGGGCCCAAGAGATGGATTTAAAAGTGGATTTATGCTGTTCCTCAGTGATAGGTTTTTTAGCAGAGTCACGGTACTCTCAGTCCCACTATTGCCCAGGATGTGTCAATAGGTGGGAATCCATATGTTAGATTCAAATGCCCTCACACACCTTTGCAGGTGTCATGCTTCATCATATGGGCTGCTCCTCGTGGGGTCGGCGGTGCAATACCCCACGGGCTCCCTATAGTAGGGGCACTTTGTCGGAGATCTTTTATCCAACAGCCGTATGGTGAAGTGCGGGTGTGGGGCCAGAACTGTGTAGATGTGGTATAGTGGTTAAAATAGGATTGGGAGTACCTAGAGGGGCAATTTTATTCTGGGGGCCCCTACCCTAAGTAAAAACAGAGAAAGAAGCACTCAATTGAGTATTAAATCTCACGTAATGGTGTTCTTGTTAAAGCGTGTGGGTCAACATGTTTCTCGCTGTGTGTTTAAATCAACTTGCGATTCTTCAGGACCAAAATAAGTGAACTATCTACATCTAAGGTTTGTGGCATCAAGTATTACTCACAACATTAGTGTCTGTTACTAAATGTACCTGTTTGTAACCTGGAACTACCTGTTGTGGGAGACAAAAATTGTAGAAGTATCATTTATAGAGATGCTATGCATCACAAGCATAGACAAGGTTACATCGTGACTATACAAACCTAAGTTAAAATGTGTGGTGAACACAAAAGCGTTATGAGGACAAATAAAAGACAGTACGTTTTAAAACAAGTGGTGAGTCTCCACAGTGAGCTATAGTGACTATTGGCCC
Organism: Triturus cristatus; assembly: GCF_964204655.1. Taxonomy (NCBI): domain Eukaryota; kingdom Metazoa; phylum Chordata; class Amphibia; order Caudata; family Salamandridae; genus Triturus; species Triturus cristatus. Next base: position 78,402,402 of record NC_140581.1, read on the forward strand.
CTGTGGAAAAACATTGTTAAGACAGAAGAAACGCGTTACTTACCTGTAACAGCAGTTATCCAGTATTGGTGTCTTTCATAGATTCACATGCCTGAATCATTCCCCGTCGTCGAGACGGGAGCCTCCGGTACATAGAAAAGTAATGTCCTATAGACATACATAGAGAAAAATAGGCCTAAGGGCCTCCCCTTAGTAGCCTATCCTTGTCCTTATGTAAAAACGACCAAACTCTTAGAGCCAGCCAATCAGCTATCACCTCCCTCTAGAACCTTCCTGACAGGAGCCTCAGTCCCTCAGATTTTCGTACGCACCAAGCTAGGTAGGCGTAATACAGTTAGAGAGAGACGTGAGTCCTTCCAGGGGAGGCGGGAGGGTTGCATGTGAATCTATGAAACACACCAATACTGGATAACTGCTGTTACAGGTAAGTAACGCGTTTCTTATCCAGTATTAGGGGTGTCTTTCATAGATTCACATGCCTGAATCAGAGTAGTCAGCAATACATTATGCACATTTCTGATGTAATCATGCCATATAGTCATTTTAGATAATACACATATTACCATGCGAGTTTGAAACATTGGCATACATCAATATATCATAGCAGCAAGAGATGTGCATACCAGGATGGCGGGATGTTGGAAGGCTCACCTCACTGGAATAGATGGCGAAGCACTGCCTGGCCCACTGCTGCATCCTTCATAAGTTCAGCATCCAGGCAGTAGTGTCTGGAGAAGGTGTGCGGTGACTTCCACGTCGCCGCTCTACATATGTCCAAAATCGGCACTCCAGCGAACAGCGCTGCTGATGTGGACATCGCTCTGGTGGAATGCGCTTCCACCCTAGCTCTCAAAGGCCGTCCGGCCCCGTCATGGCAGAATGCTATCGCTGAGGAGATCCACCGTGAGATGCTCTGTTTCGTTAGAGGCATACCCATCCTTGGCCTACTGTAGGCCACAAATAGCTGTGATGACTTCCTGAAGCTCTTTGTTTTGTCTATGTAAAACTTTAGACACCTTTTGAGGTCCAAGGAATGTAGCGTCCTTTCTGCTGCGGTGGTAGGGTTTGCAAAGAAGGAACGTAGAACCATCGGTTCATTAAGGTGAAAGTCTGAAGGCACTTTCGGTATGAACTTGGGATTTGTCCTCAGCACCACCCTGTCCTGTTTGAACTGCATGAAGGGTTCCTGAATGGATAGAGCCTGTAGCTCGCTGACTCTCCTGGCAGATGTTAGAGCGAGCAGCAGAGCCGTTTTACATGAGATGTACTTGATGGATGCTCGATGAATGGGCTCAAAAGGGTGCTTCATGAGTTGGTTAAGGACTAAATTGAGGTGCCATGTCGGTGGGACCCGTCTAGTTCTTGGGAAGGATCTATATAGTCCCTTTAGGAACTGCTTGATAAGCCTACTGGACCAGAGAGACGCTCCTTTGTAAGTCCTGGTGAATCGTGAAATGGCCGCCAGATGCACCTTTATGGATGCGTGCGCCAATCCTGACTGTGCCAAGTGTAGTAGATATGGCAATATCTGTTCGGGTGTGATATGGAGTGGTCTCAGGCCTTTCTCTAAACACCATGTGCAGAATCGTTTCCATTTTAGAGAGTAGGTTTTGTTGGTACTGACCGCTCTTGCTTTTGCCAGCACGTCCCTGCATTCCTGCGGGATGTTTAAATGACAGAACTCTCTGTGCTCAGGAGCCAGGCCGATAACCTGAGCGATTGCAGGCTCGGGAATTGCACCTGCCCGTTGGACATTGTCAGCAGGTTCGGGTGCTGGTTCAGACGAATCAGTGTCCTGATGGAGAGGCGATGAAGATCCGAGAACCAGTGCTGCCTCGGCCAGAACGGGGCAATTAGGATCAGGGTACAGGGCTCCGCCTTCATCTTCCTGAGAACCCTGGAAATCATTGGAAACGGTGGTAAAGCGTACGCAAATACGCTGAACCAACCTATGGAAAAGGCATTTCCGAGTGACCTTGGTTGGGGACGCCAGCTTGCGTAGTTTGGGCATTTGGCGTTCTCCTTGGTGGCAAACAGGTCGATTCCTGGGACTCCCCATTCTGAGAATATGTGAGCCAGCGTACCCTTGTCGAGCTCCCATTCGTGGGAGAGGGATTTCTGTCTGCTTAGGGCGTCCGCAATGGTGTTGTCCTTGCCCGGGACATAGTCCGCCCTGAGCGTGATCCCATGGAGTACAAGCCAGTTCCAGACCTTTTGCGATTCGCGTGATAGAGTGAGCGAACGCGTTCCTCCCTGTTTGTTGAGATAGTGCATCGTCGTGGTGTTGTCCGTTCTGACGAGCACCTGGGAGTTCTGGATGCGTGATAAAAAGGCTTGCAGCGCCAGATACACGGCCCTCAGTTCCAGAAGATTGATATGGAGTTGCTTCTCCTGATCTGTCCATTTGCCGCTTACTTGGAGGTCCTCTAGGGCGGCTCCCCAGCCTTCCAGGGATGCATCGGTGGTGATCACCAGCGGTGCTGCTGGAAGTAGGAATGGCAGTCCTATAGACAAATTCTTGTGATTTCTCCACCATTCCAGGCTCTTGGATATTTGCGGTGTTATCCTCACAATGTCTTCGAACGAACCTGTACTCTGTGTCCATTGGTTCGTGAGGGCTTCTTGCAACGGACGCATCCTGAGTCTGCAGTGAGGGATGAGGAGTATACAAGAAGACATCATTCCTAGGAGTGATTTGTAGGTTCGAACTCTTAGGGGCTTCTTTGATGCCACAGCCGTGGCCAGAGATATTATTTTGTTTTTCCTTTCCTTTGAAGGAAATGCCCTTGCGCATTCCGTGTTCAAGGTCGCCCCGAGGAAGGTGATGCTTCTTGTTGGGGACATGCAGGATTTCTCGTGATTGAGAGTCAATCCTAGTTGTTGAAAAAGATTGGTGCAGGCGTTGGAGGATTCGGTCGCGCCTGCAGCTGAAGGTGCCTTTACCAGCCAAACGTCGAGGTAGGGGAAGACTTGGTGACCCATTTGGCGCAGGGAAGCTGCCACAGGTGAAAGGCACTTGGTGAAAATCCGCGGTGCGGATTTGAGGCCAAACGGGTAGGACTCTGAATTGGTAGTGCTGTCCTGCCACCTCGAATCTCAGAAATTTTCTGTGCCCCTTGAGTATCGGGATGTGGTAGTAGGCATCCTGGAGATCCAAAGATGTCATGAAATCTCCTTTTTCTAGAATGCCTAGTATTTCTTGGATCGTCACCATCCTGAATGACTGACTCTTCAGGAAAGAGTTGAGTGCCCTGAGGTCTAGTATGGGCCTCCACTTTTTCTCCTTCTTGCGTATAAGAAAGAAGCGGAATAGAATCCTTTCCCTCTTTGAGACGATGGAACTCGCTCGATCGCTCCTTTCTTCAACATCGCAGATATTTCTTGGAGCAGCAGTCGTAGATGTTTGTGCGGAAACCTGCGGGGAGGGGTTGCAGGTGGGATGGTGGTGAATTCCAGGGATCTTATTAATTGGAGTACCCAGCGATCTGTGGTGATGAAATGCCAATTTTCTAGGAAATGGGTCAATTTTCCTCCAATCTTTAATGAGGGATATAGTTGCTGGACTGGCTGGAGTAATTGGTCACTGGCGTCCGCCAGTGCCCCTCTTCTGGTTTTTGCCCCTGAAGTTTGATCTCCCATAAGAAGTCTGACGACCTTGTTGCTGCTTCTGTTGGTACTGGGATTTATTCTGGTAGGAATAAGAGGACCTATTTTGATAGGATCCCCTGTAGGAGGACTGGCCCCTGGATTTGTTGCCTCAAAAGGACTGATTCCTTGCCTGCAAAGTACCAAGTGCTCTAGCAGTATCAGTGTCTTTCTTGATCGCTTGGAGCGCCTCGTCAATCTTGTCCTCGAAAAGGTGTTGGCCGTCGAAGGGCATGTCCAGCACCTTCGTCTGCACCTCTTGCCTGAATGATGTTGCCTTAAGCCATCCCTGACGGCGCAGGACTGCTGCCCCAGCTAGTTGTCGAAAGCCCGTCATGGCCACATCTATGGCACAATCAATGATCTCAGCTGCCGAGGTTTGGCCCTCCGTAAGCAGTGCCTTGACCTCCTCCTGAACTGTGTTTGGCAGTTCCGCTATATATGGGGCTATATCTTCCCAAAGCTGGCGGTTATAACGCCCTAACAGGGCTATGGAGTTGGCCACCTTGATGGTCATGGCCGATGTCGTAGTAAACCTTTTACCGATTGTGTCCAACTTCCTGCCTTCCCTGTCCGGTGGGGCTGACAGAGGAGAGGAAGGGTTGCGAGAATTCTTTTGGGCCGCCTGGGTTACGACCGAATCTGGTTTCGGGTGCCCATTAAGGCAAGCTGGCGCCGTGGTTGGAGCCTTGTATTTTATATCCAGGCGTGGAACAACCGCAGGTACAGAGGCCGGCGTCAGCATCAGTTTCTTTCCCTGGTCCCAGAGAAAGTCTATTATTGGGATCGACTTCGTTGTCTTCTTTGTTTGCTCCTTGAAGTCATGTAAGAAGCACTCGGTCTCAGTCGATTCCATCACCATATGAAATCGCTTCGCTGCTCTTCCCACTATTCTATGGAAACCGCCAATGTCCACTGGCGGTGAATCTGCTTGGAGCGGTTGCGGTGAAGCTGGGGCAGAGATGCCACATACTCTTCCTCCTCATCGTGATCCGTCTGGTCTTCTTGGACTTCCCCCTCTTCCATTTCTTCAGCCTCCTCATCTGATGATTCTATCACCTGAGGTGGCACTTTCTCATGGCGGACCGGAGTAGTTGGCCGTGTCTGTTTTGGGGCTGCCACTGGTGTATTTGTAGTAGGCGTCGGGCCCCCTGTCTCAATTGCCGGTGATTCCGGGAAACGTTGTTTGTAGTCCCGGATAAGGTGTTTGAGGTCATTTACAATTGAAATGGGAAGGCATACCATCGGGGTGACCTCCGTGCGAACCTGAGCTCGGAAAGGGTGTTCCTGGTAGCTCATCTCCTCCTGTTCTTCGTCCGTGCTCTGACATTTCACGTGAAGTTCTGAAGGGGAAGTAGCCTGATCCAGGAGTTCTTCTTCAGATTCCTCACTCTGGAGAATCTCCATAGGCAAATGAGTTTGCACCTTACTTGGTGACATTGTTTCTGGTGTAATCTGCTTCTTGGTCAGTTTGCCAGACACAGAATCTTTTGCAGGATCCCCTGCCGTCGTCTGTGGTGTTGTCGAAGGTGGTAGGGTCATAGACGACGTTTCTATCAGCTTGGATTTCTTCCATGGCTCAGTAATGACCATGGTCGACGACGATTCCTCCGTCGACGATACCCTCGTCGACGGCATGACCTTCGTCGACGGTGCCCCCGTAGACGATATTTTCTTCGTCGACGATGCTTTCGTCGACGATGCGCTCATCGACGATTCATTCGTCGTCGACGCCTTCGTCGTCGACGTCTTCGTCGTCGATGTCTTCGTCGTCAACCCTCCCGTCGACGGGGGGCTCTTCATCGATGATGTCGTCGTCGACGGGGCAATCTTCGTCGTCGACGAGCTTTTGGACGTCGACGACGGCTTCAACAGTATTATAGATGGAATAGGTTTACCTGCTGACGACGATGAAGGAGTGGTCGTCGTCGACGAGAAGACTGACGACGCTGTCGTCGTTGACACAGTTGTCGTCGCTGTGGAGACATAAACTGGCGCCCCAACTCTTTTTTGCGCTGAGGAGGATGTCGCAAGTTTGCTGGCCGACTGGGTAGGCTTCTTAAAAGCCTGAGAATCCTTTTCAGACACTGAAGATTTTGACGATCTTGCCTCTGAAGACTTCTTTTGTGCCTTCATAGGAGGAGTGTCTGAGGGGCCAGGAGACGCCACTCTTGGCCTCTTCAGGGAGACTTCAGAGGTCCTTGAAAAGCTTCCCTCTGAGGATACCACACTCTCCCTCTCCTTAAGCCTGTCCAGCCAGATGAGCAGACGACCTTCTCTGTCCCTCAAGGTCTTGTGAGGGAAAGACCTACATATCTTACAGTCTTTAGGTATGTGGTCAGGATAAAGGCAATATAGGCAGAGGTCATGCTTGTCGTCCACATGTAGCCTTTTCTTCCCACATGAAGAGCAGGCCCTGAAAAGGGCTTTCTTCTGGGATTCAGACATGCCAGAATTTTGAAGAAATAAATCACTCACTGCAGTGATAAGTGGCTTGAAGTAATCCTGTTCAAGTTTTTGAAGAAAGAACTCACTTTTAAAAGTGAACAAGTTGGTTTTGAAGAGATCCTGAGGAGAACTCAGGCTGGAGACTCCCTAGCACAACGTGCGGTAGAAAATCTGAGGGACTGAGGCTCCTGTCAGGAAGGTTCTAGAGGGAGGTGATAGCTGATTGGCTGGCTCTAAGAGTTTGGTCCTTTTTACATAAGGACAATGATAGGCTACTAACGGGAGGCCCTTAGGCCTATTTTTCTCTATGTATGTCTATAGGACATTACTTTTCTATGTACCGGAGGCTCCCGTCTCGACGAGGGGGAATGATTCAGGCATGTGAATCTATCAAAGACACCCCTAATACTGGATAAACACATAATCCTGGACTCACCCAAAAAGTATGGTCCCTAGTCATCAACAGTACCCGATAGATTCACGCACAAGACATAGCTCCTGTGTGTGATGGACTGGTAAAAGGAAGGAGAACAATATATATACTGCAAACAAACTATCTCTGTATTGTTTTAATCACATCCATTCAATGTCATAAGGAATCTAATCTGCAATGGATCTGTCATCAATGTGGCGGAATCCTTATCCTGCCAACTATTATGTGGTAGTTTAATTGAAGGGTACACATCACTAAAGTGTTCAATTGAGAGCGGAACTCATTGCTGTAGTGTAACGATGATTTGATTGGTGTTGTTGAGTAGAAGGAGTTGGTTGATCACATAAGATGACCTTCTATAATCGTTGTGGTTAACACTGATATCTGTTTAAGAAACTAGTGCAGTTTGTCAATGCCCGTTTGTAGCCCACCAACGACATGATAGTGTGTATTGGTGTATCACTAAGGGTGTTGACATAAAAACGTTAGGATTGACGCGAGGTCTCATCGCGTTAGGAAGAGAACCAACGTTTAGTCGCTTTTTTGTTAAAAACACGACTATTGCATCGTGGTAAAAGGTTCAGGACCTTAGGGTGTGTTAAATGATGGTGGTGCTGTTGATGCTCATTGCATGTTATTATTGCCCCTCGTAATAAGAATCTTCGTAATCAAGTTGCATGGATGTGATTAAAACAATACAGAGATAGTTATATTTGCAGTATTGCACCGCCGACTCCACGAGGAGCAGCCCATGTGATGAAGCATGACACCTGCAAAGGTGTGTGAGGGCATTTGAATCCAACATATGGATTTCCACCGATTGACCCATCCTGGGCAATAGTGGGACTTTATCTGTCCCGAATGGCACTTCAGCATGTATCTGTCATGCGGAGTTGGGCCTCTCCTTTATTTCAGACTTAATTAAGCTTGAGCCTGTGCTGCTATGGCACAGACTCTGAACAAAAGAAGAGACAAAATTAAATAGAGACATCATTTTGGATGTTATGAAATTGGATGGGGCCCTGAGGATTCCATGTATAAGCTATGTTCGTAAATTCTTACAAGATCTTGATTACCTAGAGTACTTTACTAATCCCAGTGTCATCAGGGAAATAACTAGGAAGGATTTAAAAGCAACGGGCGTGTCATTGCTAGACACTGCCAGACTATCATCTGAAATTGTAATAACTTCTGTCCTAGACAATCAACTGGTTTTAATTACTTTTAATATTCAACCCTACCTCACCTTTGTCCTGAGTGAATATGACAGGTTCCTACTAATCCGATTTCGACTGGTGGTTGTGCCCCTGTGATAACATCTCTAAGCAAACTACGATCCATGTCACTTTTTTCAGTAGATATTATTCTTATGCCAGAAGAATGAGTATAGTCCCCGAGTTAAAATGGTTTGGGCTTCGTCAATGTCGACCTGCCCTTCTGGCAATACAACAACTTGACAATGTGCACAGTGTTTTTAGGATGGTAATCTTTCTGAAAAAAGTTCTGTGTCAAAGAAAACAAATGCTTCTCTGCTGATTGGCTTCTTTTTTAATTCTTGGAAAGCTGATTGAGTTTAATAATGTTTTATCTTCTTTCTGTAAATGTATTTTTATATGAATTTTTATATAAGAAATGTTGTTACTATGTTTTTATGATTGTTTGTCCACAATCAAATAAAGCTTTATTGATTTGCTTTGATTTGACAACTCAGCAAAATGGGGAGAGGATGTAGCCTTAAGGCTATAGCGGTTGACCTCGGAGCTGGGGGACTGGGTTCGAGTCTTAGCAACAACGCTCAACATCCTGTGATTCTGGGAAAATCACTTAATCTCAATGGGCCTGATTCACAGAACTAACTTAAGACAAAATCCTAAACCTACTACCATTTTGGTATTCACAGAAGGCACTTACTCATTTTGGTATTCACAGAAGGCACTTACTCATTTCGGTATTCACAGAAGTTAGGAGTCCTAACTTTAGGACTCCTAAATGCCTTCTGTGAATACCGAAAGCCTTAAAATTAAGATTTTTCTCAGTTTAGTAGTAGTATAGTTAGGACTCCTAACTTTAGGACTCCTAAATGCCTTCTGTGAATACCAAAAGTCTTAAAATAAGGATTTTTCTCAATTTAGTAGTAGTAAAGTTAGGACTCCTACGTTTATGACTCCTAAATGCCTTCTGCGAATACCGAAAGCCTTAAAATTAGGATTTTTCTCAGTTTAGTAGTAGTATGGTTAGGACTCACAACTTTAGGACTCCTAAATGCCTTCTGTGAATACCAAAAGTCTTAAAATAAGGATTTTTCTCAATTTAGTAGTAGTAAAGTTAGGACTCCTAAGTTTAGGACTCCTAAATGCCTTCTGTGAATACCGAAAGCCTTGAAATTAGGATTTTTCTCAGTTTAGTAGTAGTAAAGTTAGGAGTCCTAACTTTTGGACTCCTAAACTGAGAAAAATCATAATTTTAAGACTTTCGGTATTCACAGAAGGCATTTAGGAGTCCTAAAGTTAGGACTCCTAACTTCTGTGAATACCGAAGTGAGTAAGTGTCTTCTGTGAATACCAAAATGAGTAAGTGCCTTCTGTGAACACAAAAATGGTAGTAAGTTTTGGATTTTGTCTTAAGTTAGTTCTGTGAATCGGGCCCCCTGTGCCTAACAAAAATGAATGTGTCCTTCTGTAACGAAACTGGTGCTCATGTAAAACGCTCTGATACCCGATGAGTAGGGTCTAGTTTGCGCTATATTAATTTAAAATAAAAACACTATTTACAACTATTTATGAAAAAAATGCAAATTGTATGTTACAATTCACATATGTTTAAAAAATGATACATTACTACTAAGCTAGGAGATTTATAGAGCACATGGCGACACAGAGGCAAACCATAGCTAGTTGAGAAGGAACTGTTCCACAAAGACTAGAGGTGCTATGTGAAAGTTAAAGGCTTACAAAGCCAGGTCTTAAGAAGTTTTTGAAAACTTAGTTCATTGTCCATGGACCAAATGACTAACGGGAAAGGAATTCCAGAATTTGGCCACATTAAAACAGAAATACATCCTCCGCATCTGGCTCTTGTGATGGTGTAAAAGGTAGTCAGGTGTGAGTTGGTGGATTCTAGTAGCCTTTTTGGGGTGCAGGGGATGACAAACTGGCATAGGATGGGCAGACCAGGCACATGTAAGGCTCTATGTGCAGTGCAAAGGGCTTTAAATTCAATTCTTTGGGCCACTGGTAGCCACTGGAGATCCACCAAACCTTGTCTGGCTGACTCAAACCTTGGGATCCCTAACAACATGTGTGTAGCAGCAGTCTGTACAACTTGTACATTTCACTGAACTGCCTTTGGGACCCCTAGGTACAGCGAGCTTCCGTAATCTAGGCGGGAGAGAATCAGTGTCTGTATTACAGGGCTTCTCGAAGACTGGGGGGGCAGGGGCAGAATCTTGCATGGCATAAGCAAGATTCAGAAGCAAATGGCTGATAGTTTGGTAACCTGTGTTTCGTGAAAATGGATTTATCCAGCCACACCCCTCGACTGTTTGTTGTAGTTTTAAGGGTGAGACATGCCAGTCAGCCATAGTCCAGTTGCGTAAGGGGGTTGTTCTAGAGGATCATAAGCTTGCTCTTAGCTCCATTCAACTTGAGAGAGGATATATTTATTCATCCAGCTGGTGACTCGCTCCAGATATGGTCCTGGAGTGGGAACGGGTGGATTGGAGTGCAAGAAGACCTGCTGGGCGTCATCCGCGTATAGAACTTTGGAAATCCCAAAGGGAGTTACTGTCTCCACCCTTGGTTGCAAATATACGTTAAACAACAAGGGGCTTAGGGATGACCCATGCAGAACTCCACAAGTAACCAGAAAGATCTCTGAGGAGTAGGACTTATGAAACCAGGAAGGACCTATACTTCAGGAAAGGGCCAAGCCAGCTCATGGCTTTTCTTACGACACTGGCCTTGCAAAGCCTATCCACGAGTGTGGTATGGTCAATGGTGTCAAGGGCAGCACTAAGATCAACCAGTGTAAAAACAGCCGTAACTCCTGGATCTAATCTCGTTGGCATCATCCACCACCACCAAAGGGTGGTTTCAGTACTGTGTTTGGGCCGAAAATGGATTTGAAAATGGTGTGTGAAGGAGTTGGCTTCAATAAAATCTGAGTTATACCTATTAACATATTGTTCTACTATTCTACTAATGCCTGGAAACAGGGAAATTGGACAAAATATCCCCCAGAATGTAGAGTCAAGATTAGGTTTTCTGAAGATGGCTGGAAGAATCATACATTTTATTGATCCATTCCAAGTTCTCCAATGTGCCTTTATCAACATGGTGGTATATCACTATCACAATGTTTTTGTTATTATCCCAGTGAAAATCTTCAAGAATCTTTCTTTACTTACAATCCATATTATTATTCTGCAGTGTATATGCTCTCTGAGTTCACTGGGTCCTGTTGGGTCTCCATGTTGCTACCTTTACTTCTTATTCTACATCTTTATTTCATGTGTTCTTTGTCTTTTGTTTAGGTGACCATTTTCGCCAAGGAAGCCATATCTACATTTGATATTTTTCAAGACAGTCATATCAGGTTTCTAATCAGACAAATGTCCTGCTATCTGCTCATAGTGTGCAATTTACGGGGCAGGTGTAGAGAAGGTGATCTCCTCTCAACCCCTCCTGGAATCATGCCACCACTGATCACATTAGAATGAGTTTCTGTAACTGTTGTCTGTTTCTGTCATTGCCAGACTGGGAGTGTAGGAAAGTAGGATCTGCTCCTTATGGTTACCCACACTTTTTGCTAAATGTGATAATGGTTTTGACTAGTCTGACTGGGATCCTGCTAATCTATCTGCTTTCTCCCTAAACTGTTATGTTATGTACTTAGGAACACTCCAGATTGGATACTGAGGTATCCTCGTCAGTCCCTAGTATATGGTACCCATGTACCCAGGGCATAGGTACCCCAGAGGCCTCCCTTGAGCTAAAGCATGTAATATGCCACCCATGAGAGACCGTGGAAAATGGGACTATATGCCTGCCATTGCACCCTTAGTAAGTTGGTGCATGCACCACTTACTTAAGATATAGGTTTACTATATTTAAGGGTCACTGCACTTAAAACCTATAAGACACTCCTCTAGCAGGTCTTTACAATCCTGAGTGTAGGGTGCTTGGTTCTAAGTGAGAGGGTGCTGCTGCATGAGCAGGGAACCCCTGCAGCCTATGGAGTCCATTCTCCCGGGTTGTCAGTGAGGCAGCCATTTACGACATAGAGTGGCGTTATGCGACCGTGTGATAACCAACTCTAAAACGGCTGAAACAAACCCTATCATGTTTGCTGTAAATGATGTTGGAACCATACCCCCACACCGGGAACCAGTGTGGCAGGTATGATTCCACCCCTTAGAAGCGAGCTTCATTGGGTCCCTGGTGTTCCGGTACCAGCCTTCTAGTCCTGGGCAGCACAAAATGGTTACCCTCCTGCTGCTGAGCCAAGCTCGAGCAGGGGAAGGCAGAACAATAGGCATCCTGTCAGTGGGAGTTGTGACCACCTCCCAGACAGGATTTAGTGTATTAGGGCTGGGTGGGTGCGCTTGCCAGCGACCGAAAGTCTGCATGAGGGGCAGATTTAGTGTCCCTGTGCATAATCCAGTACAAAGCAGTCCTGGGAGTCGTTGGCTCCTGTTCAGGCGCGAAACTGGACAAAGGACCTGCGAGTAACCTACCCACTTTCCAGACCCTCCCCTGGGAAGGTCCCCATAATCTGTCCAACCTTCTCCTGTGGGTATAAAAGGGCTTAACTGGCTGTAGGGCCCGAGTTTCAACGTGAACAAGATTCTGAACCAGAAACCACTGAACTTGTACCTTCTAGACACCCTTGACTTTGCTAGCCTTCGTTTGGGCCCGAATCCCTCTCAGTCTGAAGCATCTTCTGTGCCCGTGCAGCATACAGGCTCTGTACAGGCCCTATGAAGCATCAAGGACAACTGAAGATATCTCCCTTGATGTGCAGGAGTCACTCCCCTGCATTCGCAGGCACCGCAACACTGCTGTCCGGTCTGCTGACCCTGAGCTCCTATGGACTCCAAAGGCTTCTTCAACACAGGAGGTGGGTTTCTTGAGGTCCGAGCTGCCCTCTCACCAGGTTTGAGGCCAGAATCCCTGGTGGGGGCTGCAATACCTGAACCCCTGTGCAACGCATACATTTGCAAGTGCATATGCTTGTTGGCGTTTCCCAAAAAAGTGCATTGGGCTCCGAGTAATCCCAACCTCTGGCACCATTTCCTACCAAGAACTCCGGCCTCCTCCACTGAGTGCTCTGTTTGATAAAATTGCTTGAGGTCCTTTCGCGACTCCTGTGCCTCCAGCCTGTGGGTACATTTGAGGCTCAACTTTGCATTTCTTGGGAGCCCCTGGTTGCTTCAGGCTTGCCCTGAATCCCCTGTGTGTGGTGAGTCTTCTGGATCTTGCTGGTCCGAATCATAACCATCCTTGACCTTCTGTGTGGAGTGCCATTGGCAAGGCTTGTTGTTTCTCCTGCCGGACACCGACCCCTCGGCACTTGACATCCTTTGTGGGACAGCCCATATCCGGCTCCTGGTCTTCCTCGACGTCTCCTGGTCCCCGTGGCTGCAGAGTCAAGAATTCATCAACGCACCTGAAATCGGTGGGCATTCGTTTACCGAGCCCCTGGTCACTCCTGAGTGACCCAGACTCTGTCCCCTCCGCTTTCAGGTACTCTTCTACAAGAATCCACCTTTGGATTCCAACGGACACTTTTTTGCTTCCAGCAGCGTCTCTTCTTCGAAGTCCTCCATTTGGTTCGACGGCGGTTTCCGACGCCACTTCAGACCTATGCCCCCGGCTTCCCTGGGATAGGTAACTCGGGTACACCGGTACCCACGGGTGAGGTGGCTCTCCAACCTCCTAACTTACACGGGGGTTTCTTCAAAGTCCACTGGGAAGGGTCCTTAAACTCTAAAATTTCAACCATGGCTTCCCTATAGAATTGTACGGAGCACGCGGTTGTGTTCCCACACTGCACCCGTCCTCGTAGGGTCCCTACTTTCTCAACTTGGGTGGTTCCTTGGGGTCCCAGCGATTCTACGTCCTCTCGACACTGTCTTGACTGGAGTAGTGGTTCTTATACCACTATTTTCGTATATGGTTTGCCCTCGCCGGGGCCCACTGTGTATTAGTGCTATTTACTGTCATTTCTGTGCTTAAGTATTGTGTGCTTTGTGATTATCTCTGTGTTGGAGATACTGTGTCATACTAGAGAGTGTTATAAAAATAAATACATAGTTTTATAACTACTCTGTGGTTCTCCTTTCGTTTAACCAATACTATAAGGTTGCATTCTGGTAAAACAAGCTGCTTAACATTCTTTCAAGACTAAGCTTGAAGGCTGCTCTCAGCAGCTACAAATTGGATAGCTTTCTAAGGTTATCTTTGACCTCTTAAATCACCATAAGGGTTGTTTGGACTGGTGCAAGGTGCCCACTTTAATTAGTTGACAGCATATAGCAGGCCAACTTCGCACAGTGAGGCAGTATGGTTCTGGGTTTGCTCTGAGGCAATCGAGTGTGAGCTGTTGGTACCCTTATTTTCCTGTACCTGAAGCTCAGAGAGTCCCCAAGCTTCACTTCTCTTGCATTGTATATGAGGTATCAATTGGATTAACGCCAAAGGAATACTGATCACTGGGGATTATAACATGGGTCATACTATCCCTACACTTCAGAACACCCCCCAAGCCAAAGGCTTACCTACCTTAAGGGGCACATACACCCTATAGCAAAAGGTGAATACAGGGGATTCCTGTGTTGATACTCCATGTGCATGTAAGACAATGAGGGGGGATTCCTAAGGATTTTCCATGGTGCAGAGGTGCAAGTGTCCCAATCTGCTGTCTGGTAGCAGCTACTCATGCTTTTGGGGTGGGATTTTCCCTAATTGTCTACCAGCATTTAGTGCCAAATGCACCCTTGTGTCTAAAATAATGCAAGGATGTATTTTGCGCTACGAAACTGTGCTAAATGCAGCAGAACAAGAATAACGGACAACTACTCACACTCTCTGAATGTGCTCTCACTGCAGCACTCCACCCCCTCAATACTCTTAAATGTGTACAGGACAGGTTCCATGTTAGCTGCTGTTTCTATTTTAGTTGGTCTGTTTGCCCGTTTATCCACATTCAGTGTGTCACTATATTTCTCATCACTAATGAAAGTGTCAATTCATCTAAACAATGAGTTTGCTACACAACCAGCTGACACAAGTCTAGTACATACTCTCAATATCTACAATCCAAAGGCTGTAAAAGCAGACACTCACCCCCACCACTCCCAATACTCTAAAATGTGCAAGGTAGAGTAATTACATAATTCTGTGTCAAAGAGTATTGAGGAGTTACCATAATTACTCCAATTACTCCGGTGTAACAGAAACTCTGCCCAAGCCTACCAATGTCATGGATCTATGGGCGTATATACAATGTTTGCAATGTTGTGTTGTATTTATGCATTTGTATTCTTCTTGGCTAACTCAAATATGGCTCCAATGCACTTTCTGAATAGACAACAAGCAGCTACTCAGTTTTATATGCATGCCTGGGAAAGTTGTGCTTTGGGATGTAAACTAAGAGCAGTATGTTTTGATGTTGGCAGAGTTATTAATGTGAAATTAAAATTCAATTGCATGTGAGACAGCATCACCAATTGTGTATATGCATCACTACCCTTTGTATACTTTTTTTTAAGCATCTGCCAGGCTTTTAAAAATTCTAGTTGACTGGTGATTTTTATTATTTATGGTAGACGAACATTGTCTTGTAGGCCTAAACAAAGAAAGAGCTCCTATCAATGTTGAATTTTCTAAAACCATCATTCATTCAATCAATCAAGGATTTGTGAAGTGCAGCAAGTCACCCGTGAGGGTCTTAAGCCACTGGGCTTGCTAGCTGCTTTGTGGTGATCTGTTCGATCGAAAAGCCAGGTCTTGATTCCCTTCCTGAATTGCTGGAGCGATGGAGTGGTCCTGAGGTGCCGGGGAAGGTTCTTTCAAGCTTTGTCTACCATGTGTGAGAAGGAGCTTCCTCCGCTTTTGCCTCAACGGATTTAGGAGTATCTGTGAGAAAGAAGGAGGTGGATCATAGATGTCTGATCAGTTGGTACAAGGTCATGCTTTTGTTGATGTATGTAGGTTCCTCATTGTGCAGGGCTTTGTACGCATGGGTCAAATTCTTTAACTTCCATCTCTTCTGGATCGGGAGCTTGTATTGCTTCTTGAGGTGAGAAGTGCGTGTGTGAATACCCCTGAGGCGGAAGCCGGGGGCCGTGTGAGTGCAACGCTGTATTTTAAATTCTTGTGCTGTGCGCTGCGTGTTGTGTTACTGTCAGATTTTTTAAATCCCTGCACACGCTCCCTTACTTTCTTTGTTTTAAGACCTAAAACGCATACTTTGTGCATTGTGCACCTGGCATTGTTGACATCCCTGTCATTTCGCTTTGCTCCTACCTCAGTTCCCCTCCTGGCCGGATTCCCTCCCCGCTCGGGAGATCTGCCATTGGGTTGAGCCGAGGGTGGCCGCCATCTTGGGAGAAGGCAGGGGTAGCGCTCTAGTTGCGGCTGCCTCCCGCCCTCCCGGACTACTTAATCCTCCCTCAATCACTCCCACACAGATTACTTGTGTGAATACCCTTGAGGCGGAAGCCGGGGGCCGTGTGAGTGCAACGCTGTATCTTAAATTCTTGTGCTGTGCGCTGCGTGTTGTGTTACTGTCAGATTATTTTAATCCCTGCACACGCTCGCTTACTTTCTTTGTTTTAAGACCTAAAACGCATACTTTGTGCATTGTGCACCTGGCATTGTTGACATCCCTGCCATTTCGCTTTGCTCCTACCTCAGTTCCCCTCCTGGCCGGATTCCCTCCTCGCTCTGGAGATCTGCCATTGGGTTGAGCCGAGGGTGGCCGCCATCTTGGGAGAAGGCAGGGGTAGCGCTCTAGTTGCGGCTGCCTCCCGCCCTCCCGGACTACTTAATCCTCCCTCAATCACTCCCACACAGATTACTTGTGTGAATACCCCTGAGGCGGAAGCCGGGGGCCGTGTGAGTGCAACGCTGTATTTTAAATTCTTGTGCTGTGCGCTGCGTGTTGTGTTACTGTCAGATTTTTTTAATCCCTGCACACGCTTGCTTACTTTCTTTGTTTTAAGACCTAAAACGCATACTTTGTGCATTGTGCACCTGGCATTGTTGACATCCCTGTCATTTCGCTTTGCTCCTACCTCAGTTACCCTCCTGGCCGGATTCCCTCCTCGCTCTGGAGATCTGCCATTGGATTGAGCCGAGGGTGGCCGCCATCCTGGGAGAAGGCAGGGGTAGCGCTCTAGTTGCGGCTGCCTCCCGCCCTCCCGGACTACTTAATCCTCCCTCAATCACTCCCACACAGATTACTTGTGTGAATACCCCTGAGGCGGAAGCCGGGGGCCGTGTGAGTGCTACGCTGTATTTTAAATTCTTGTGCTGTGCGCTGCGTGTTGTGTTACTGTCAGATTTTTTTAATCCCTGCACACGCTCCCTTACTTTCTTTGTTTTAAGACCTAAAACGCATAGTTTGTGCATTGTGCACCTGGCATTGTTGACATCCCTGTCATTTCGCTTTGCTCCTACCTCAGTTCCCCTTCTGGCCGGATTCCCTCCTCGCTCGGGAGATCTGCCATTGGGGTGAGCCGAGGGTGGCCGCTATCTTGGGAGAAGGCAGGGGTAGCGCTCTAGTTGCGGCTGCCTCCCACCCTCCCGGACCACTTAATCCTCCCTCAATCACTCCCACACAGATTACTTGCGTGAATACCCCTGAGGCGGAAGCCGGGGGCCGTGTGAGTGCAACGCTGTATTTTAAATTCTTGTGCTGTGCGCTGCGTGTTGTGTTACTGTCAGATTTTTTTAATCCCTGCACACGCTCGCTTACTCTCTTTGTCTTAAGACCTAAAACACATACTTTGTGCATTGTGCACCTGGCATTGTTGACATCCCTGTCATTTCGCTTTGCTCCTACCTCAGTTCCCCTCCTGGCCGGATTCCCTCCTCGCTCGGGAGATCTGCCATTGGGTTGAGCTGAGGGTGGCCGCCATCTTGGGAGAAGGCAGGGGTAGCGCTCTAGTTGCGGCTGCCTCCCGCCCTCCCGGACTACTTAATCCTCCCTCAATCTCTCCCACACAGATTACTTGTGTGAATACCCCTGAGGCGGAAGCTGGGGGCCGTGTGAGTGCAACGCTGTATTTTAAATTCTTGTGCTGTGCGCTGCGTGTTGTGTTACTGTCAGATTTTTTTAATCCCTGCACACGCTCGCTTACTTTCTTTGTTTTAAGACGTAAAACGCATACTTTGTGCATTGTGCACCTGGCATTGTTGACATCCCTGTCATTTCGCTTTGCTCCTACCTCAGTTCCCCTCCTGGCCGGATTCCCTCCTCGCTCTGGAGATCTGCCATTGGGTTGAGCCGAGGGTGGCCGCCATCTTGGGAGAAGGCAGGGGTAGCGCTCTAGTTGCGGCTGCCTCCCGCCCTCCCGGACTACTTAATCCTCCCTCAATCACTCCCACACAGATTACTTGTGTGAATACCCCTGAGGCGGAAGCCGGGGGCCGTGTGAGTGCAACGCTGTATTTTAAATTCTTGTGCTGTGCGCTGCGTGTTGTGTTACTGTCAGATTTTTTTAATCCCTGCACACGCTCGCTTACTTTCTTTGTTTTAAGACCTAAAACGCATACTTTGTGCATTGTGCACCTGGCATTGTTGACATCCCTGTCATTTTGCTTTGCTCCTACCTCAGTTCCCCTCCTGGCCGGATTCCCTCCTCGCTCGGGAGATCTGCCATTGGGGTGAGCCGAGGGTGGCCGCTATCTTGGGAGAAGGCAGGGGTAGCGCTCTAGTTGCGGCTGCCTCCCACCCTCCCGGACTACTTAATCCTCCCTCAATCACTCCCACACAGATTACTTGCGTGAATACCCCTGAGGCGGAAGCCGGGGGCCGTGTGAGTGCAACGCTGTATTTTAAATTCTTGTGCTGTGCGCTGCGTGTTGTGTTACTGTCAGATTTTTTTAATCCCTGCACACGCTCGCTTACTTTCTTTTTTTTAAGACCTAAAACGCATACTTTGTGCATTGTGCACCTGGCATTGTTGACATCCCTGTCATTTCGCTTTGCTCCTACCTCAGTTCCCCTCCTGGCCGGATTCCCTCCTCGCTCGGGAGATCTGCCATTGGGTTGAGCCGAGGGTGGCCGCCATCTTGGGAGAAGGCAGGGGTAGCGCTCTAGTTGCGGCTGCCTCCCATCCTCCCGGACTACTTAATCCTCCCTCAATCACTCCCACACAGATTACTTGCGTGAATACCCCTGAGGCGGAAGCCGGGGGCCGTGTGAGTGCAACGCTGTATTTTAAATTCTTGTGCTGTGCGCTGCGAGTTGTGTTACTGTCAGATTTTTTTAATCCCTGCACACGCTCGCTTACTTTCTTTGTTTTAAGACCTAAAACGCATACTTTGTGCATTGTGCACCTGGCATTGTTGACATCCCTGTCATTTCGCTTTGCTCCTACCTCAGTTCCCCTCCTGGCCGGATTCCCTCCTCGCTCGGGAGATCTGCCATTGGGTTGAGCCGAGGGTGGCCGCCATCTTGGGAGAAGGCAGGGGTAGCGCTCTAGTTGCGGCTGCCTCCCACCCTCCCGGACTACTTAATCCTCCCTCAATCACTCCCACACAGATTACTTGTGTGAATACCCCTGAGGCGGAAGCCGGGGGCCGTGTGAGTGCAACGCTGTATTTTAAATTCTTGTGCTGTGCGCTGCGTGTTGTGTTACTGTCAGATTTTTTTAATCCCTGCACACGCTCGCTTACTTTCTTTGTTTTAAGACCTAAAACACATACTTTGTGCATTGTGCACCTGGCATTGTTGACATCCCTGTCATTTCGCTTTGCTCCTACCTCAGTTCCCCTCCTGGCCGGATTCCCTCCTCGCTCGGGAGATCTGCCATTGGGGTGAGCCGAGGGTGGCCGCTATCTTGGGAGAAGGCAGGGGTAGCGCTCTAGTTGCGGCTGCCTCCCACCCTCCCGGACTACTTAATCCTCCCTCAATCACTCCCACACAGATTACTTGCGTGAATACCCCTGAGGCGCAAGCCGGGGGCCGTGTGAGTGCAACGCTGTATTTTAAATTCTTGTGCTGTGCGCTGCGTGTTGTGTTACTGTCAGATTTTTTTAATCCCTGCACACGCTCGCTTACTTTCTTTGTTTTAAGACCTAAAACGCATACTTTGTACATTGTGCACCTGGCATTGTTGACATCCCTGTCATTTCGCTTTGCTCCTACCTCAGTTCCCCTCCTGGCCGGATTCCCTCCTCGCTCTGGAGATCTGCCATTGGGTTGAGCCGAGGGTGGCCGCCATCTTGGGAGAAGGCAGGGGTAGCGCTCTAGTTGCGGCTGCCTCCCACCCTCCCGGACTACTTAATCCTCCCTCAATCACTCCCACACAGATTACTTGCGTGAATACCCCTGAGGCGGAAGCCGGGGGCCGTGTGAGTGCAACGCTGTATTTTAAATTCTTGTGCTGTGCGCTGCGTGTTGTGTTACTGTCAGATTTTTTTAATCCCTGCACACGCTCGCTTACTCTCTTTGTCTTAAGACCTAAAACGCATACTTTGTGCATTGTGCACCTGGCATTGTTGACATCCCTGTCATTTCGCTTTGCTCCTACCTCAGTTCCCCTCCTGGCCGGATTCCCTCCTCGCTCGGGAGATCTGCCATTGGGTTGAGCCGAGGGTGGCCGCCATCTTGGGAGAAGGCAGGGGTAGCGCTCTAGTTGCGGCTGCCTCCCACCCTCCTCTCCTCCAATAAAATGATCACTGCTCCCGGACGGCGCAGCAGGCACGCCGGCGGCGCGCCAAAGGCAACCCCGTCTGCGCCCATCTGCGGCCGGCCGGGACCAGGGGCTATGAACTCTGCCCCTATCATAAGGTATTCCTCCAGCCAGCTACTCACTCATCAGGGCACTTGGCCCCTCAATCCCTCTACGTTTAGTCGCATTCAGGCCCTTAACATTGCCACTTCCCCCCTGCCTAGTCAACTACTGCCTGCTTCCCCTGCACACTCTCCCCCCTCTCTCTCGTGTTCCCCGACTGCGGCCTCCGCCTTCCTTCTCAATACTCGCTCAGCTGGTAGGCATCAGTTGGAACTTTATAATCTCCTTAATACCGAGTCACCCGATTTCTTATTCCTGACGGAAACCTGGTTTTCCGCTGATTCCCAGCCCGACGTCCTATCTGCTCTCCCTGACTCCTATTACATCCTGCGGGCTGATCGCCCTGATGGGAAAGTCGGTGGGGGTGTAGCATTGATAATTCGGTCCACTCTCCAGTTTCAGCCCCTACTCTTCCCCCCAATACCTAAAATCGATTTTGTAGTGGCCCGCTCGGTGAATATTTCCATCCCCCTCACTATAGTTCTTGTTTACCGTCCTCCTCAAGCAATGCCCTATTTTTTACCCGCTCTGCAAGAACTCTTGGCTACCCTTGTAATCAATAATACGTCAGTCCTTCTGCTGGGTGATTTCAATTATTGGCCTGGCGATCCTAAAGAAGATCTGGCTTCCAAAGACTTCTCTGACACCTTTTGTTGCCTCAATTTTATCCCTCATATTCTTGCCCCTACCCACACTCATGGCCACATTCTTGACCAGATTTGGTCGGCAAACCGGACCCTTTCCCCGACCACCATTCTCCCCTGCACTTGGTCGGATCACTCGCTTATCTCTTTTTCCATCGACTTAACGGTCACTGATAAATCCTCCTTGCCTAAGAATGTTTCTGCAAGTAACTGGAACCGGGTAGATTTCAACTCCCTCCACTCCTCGTTGATGACCACCTCTCCGGACTTATCGGTCCTTCCCCTCGATCTTCAAGCGGACGCCATTAACACCTGGCTCTCTACTTCTTGTGACCGGATAGCTCCGCTCAGGACGGTTAAAGCTTGTCGTCTCCACGAAGCCAATAAATGGTTCTCGAGCGACCTTAAAACCCTCAAACTAGCTCTTCGTCAGTCTGAACGTCAGTGGAGACGCAACTATTGCCCTTCCCTGAGGGATCAATATAGGTCTCTTTTAAACAACTATAAGAGAGCTATTCTCTTAGCGAAATCAGAATATTTCTCTGGTAAGATTCTATCAGCGGCTAACAAGCCCAAGGAAATCTTCTCTGTTGTTCATAACCTAGCCTTTTCTGATTGAGTCAACCTCCATCCTACTCCTTCCCTTTCTCTCTGCCTTTCTCTCAATTACTACTTCTTTGAGAAGATTGCCAACATTAAGCAGAACATCCCCTCGCCATCTTCCCACCTCCCTCCCTTTTGCCCCCCCCTTTGCTTTCTTCCCTCACCCACTTCCCACCCATCTCCAAAGAATCCTTTCTGGCTCTGCTTAGGAAAGTCAAATCTGGCTCGCCTGCTGATTATGGCCCAGCTCGCATCTTAAGGGAGCTATTTGTTGGCTGTCCCGACCCCCCTTTGTCCTTTCTTAACTCATCTATCTCTCTGGGAATGGTCCCACCACAATTCAAATCAGCCATTGTCATCCCCATTTTAAAAAAGCCTGGCTCTGATCCCACCCTCCCAGTTAATTTTAGGCCTATCTCTCTGCTCCATTACTTAGGCAAGATCCTAGAGAGCCATATAACCACCTGCCTGTCAGCATACATCGAGGACAATCATTTGCTGGCCTCCCATCAAGCGGGTTTCTGCCCGGCTCATTCGACCGAAACTGTGGTCCTCTCTGTCCTCGACGAGCTTAAGAGTAAGACGGATTCCAACTGCCCCCAAGCCTTGGTGCTCCTTGACTTGTCCGCTGCCTTTGACACGGTCGATCATTCCATCCTTCTGGACCGTGTCAGGGCAGCGGGCATCCAGGGCACCGCTCTCTCTTGGCTCACGTCATTTCTTCAAGGCTGGTCACAGGCTGTTCAGCTCTCTGTTTCTCTGCCCCGTCTCGCACAGTTTCTTGTGGGGTTCCCCAGGGTTCCTCCCTTTCTCCTCTTCTTTTCAACCTCTACATCTATCCCCTTATTGTTTCCTTGCTCAGATTGGAGGTATCCGTCTACAATTACGCGGATGACCTTCAGCTTATATTCAATCTTTCCTCTTCTACTGATTCTCTTCCCAAATTTCAAACCACTCTCACCTTTATCTCGGATTGGATGAGTCTAAATCATCTTAAACTCAATCCCGACAAAACTGAGCTGATCTTAACTGGCGGCTCTTCCAGCCCCTGGTCATGTGCTTTCTGGCCTGCCAGCCTTGGTCCCCCCCCGGCTCCTTCTGCCTCAGTCAGAACCCTTGGGATCAAAATCAGCCAGGACCTTTCCATGCGTCCTCAGATCAGTTCCGTTGTTTCATCCTGTTTCCTGTCTCTACGGATCATCCGTAAGATCTGCCGCTTTTTTACTCTTGATGCCCTCAAAATCATTATCTTAGCCATGGTCCTTTCTCGGTTGGACTATGGGAACTGCCTGTATGTTGGCATTCTTGCCTATGAGTTGCGGCGCCTTCAGACTATTCAAAATTAGGCGGCTCGCCTAATCCATCGGCTTCCCAAATTTCCCGATTCCTCCATTCTTCTAAAAACCCTTCACTGGCTTCCTATTTTGTACCGTACCCTTTTCAAAATGGGATGCATAGTTTTCATGGCTCGTGCTTGCACAGCCCCTCTCTTTATTAACTCCATGGTCTCTCATTATCTTCCTAGTCGTCATCTTCGTTCCTCCAGTCAGGCTCTTCTTACTGTCCCCTGTTTTCGCAAGTCTCGAGCAGGTGGCACTAGGTTCTCTACCCTTGCCCCTCGCTTTTGGAACAGTCTCCCTTTCACCATCCGATCAATTACCTCCTATCTACATTTTCGGAAAGCGCTCAAGACTCACTTGTTCGCCCAGGCGTTCCCCTCTACTTGACCCCCCCTGGTTCCCCTCCGCCTCCAGTAATCCCTCAGCGCCAGGAAACCGCCCGGTCACAGTGCGCTCTACAAATATTTTTAACTTCAACTTCATGTGATGTGGGTTTGGCTGGGGAAGTCGAGGATAAGTCTAGCCACTGAGTTTTGTATAGTCTGTAGTTTCTTCAGAAGGCGTGCGGTGAATCCTATGTAAAGTGTGCTCCCATAATCCAGCCTGCTGGTGATGAGGGCCTATGAGATGGTCCAGGGGGGTCTCCCTGGATTCTGCTGTGGTGGTGTCCATTGATCAAGATATGATGGGAGATGGTGTTGACGGCCACTGACAGGTCCAGGAGAATGAGGGCTGCCATTTCGTTGCGGTCCAGGAGGGCTCTGATGCCATTGGTGGCTGCAGTCAGGGCTGTCTCTGTACTGTGGTTGGCTCAGAATCTGGATTGAGAGGGGCCCTGGAGGTTGTTGTGTTCAAGGTGTTCGGTGAGTTGGTTAATTGCCTTCTTGAGAACCTTTGCTGGAAAGGGGAGCAGGGAGATGGGCCAGTAGTTCTTTGGTTCTGTTCGGTCTGCAGAAGGTTTCTTCAGGAGGGGCCTCAATACAGCGTTTTTACAGTTCTCAGGGAAGGAGATGCAGGTGATATAATGATAGGATTTCCAAATCTGAGGTTCCTAATTTGACTGTAGTTTGCACTGTAACAAAAATATTCCTGTTCTGTAACTCACCTACAGAATGATGCTGAGCGCAGTTAAAGTGATTCATCTTGCGCCTAGTTTACAGTACATGGTGTATAAGAGTGAAGTACTGTGGCTTCTTCCGCTCATCTTCTCATTGGATGTAACTGGCAGTCACGTTCTGATTTCACTGTAGTCTGCATATCAGATACTATGTAGCTCTGATGTAGATGTAGGAGAAATAGTGCTTTTCTGGCCTGAACCATTTGGCATAATCACATGTAAGAAAACATGGTGTTGTATTCTTATGATGTTATCCCGGAAGGACAGCCCCACCTGCCCGGGAAGAGGAATCGCCATCGTCCACAAATCCACCCTCCGCCTGAGCACACCCCCCGACGAGCCCACAGACCTGATGCAACACCTACACTTCAAGATACAGATGGGGGATGGGAGCACACTGCCTCACCTCCCAGCACAGTTCGCCCCTTAGCATTGTGGTCTAGAGATTAACAGCACTAACCTGCACCAACTTTGGTGAGACACTCTGCAAAATTTCAAGTAAGCATTTAAATTGAACTGCATGTACCAGGATGCAAAGGGGCGAACTGTGCTGGGAGGTAGCAGTGTGCTCCCATCCCCCTTCTGTTCTGTTTCAAAAAGGCTCCCTTGAGCCACTGGGCTGACGAGCTCATGGGAGGCACCTGTGTGCCAGGGAGAGGTACAGAGACCTGAGAGGATAGTGGCAGCTTTCTCAGCAAACCCCAGAAGAATTTCGTTTTATCTCTACTGAAGAAGGATGAAACCCAGAAACACATGTGTCTAGAGATTAACAGCACTAACCTGCACCAACTTTGGTGAGACACTCTGCAAAATTTCAAGTAAGCATTTAAATTGAACTGCATGTACCAGGATGCAAAGGGGCGAACTGTGCTGGGAGGTAGCAGTATGCTCCCATCCCCCTTCTGTTTCAAAAAGGCTCCCTTGAGCCACTGGGCTGACGAGCTCTTGGGAGGCACCTGTGCGCCAGGGAGAGGTACAGAGACCTGAGAGGATTGTGGCAGCTTTCTCAGCAAACCCCAGAAGAATTTCGTTTTATCTCTACTGAAGAAGGATGAAATCCAGAAACACATGTATCTAGAGATTAACAGCACTAACCTGCACCAACTTTGGTGAGACACTCTGCAAAATTTCAAGTAAGCATTTAAATTGAACTGCATGTACCAGAATGCAAAGGGGCGAACTGTGCTGGGGGGTAGCAGTGTGCTCCCATCCCCCTTCTGTTTCAAAAAGGCTCCCTTGAGCCACTGGGCTGACGAGCTCATGGGAGGCACCTGTGTGCCAGGGAGAGGTACAGAGACCTGAGAGGATTGTGGCAGCTTTCTCAGCAAACCCCAGAAGAATTTCGTTTTATCTCTACTGAAGAAGGATGAAATCCAGAAACACATGTGTCTAGAGATTAACAGCACTAACCTGCACCAACTTTGGTGAGACACTCTGCAAAATTTCAAGTAAGCATTTAAATTGAACTGCATGTACCAGGATGCAAAGGGGCAAACTGTGCTTGGAGGTAGCAGTGTGCTCCCATCCCCCTTATACTTCAAGATACAGTCCAGCCCCACCACCACCCTCCAAGGAACTCTCATCTACCGACCCCCCGGACCCTGCAGACCTTTCACCAACTCCATCACAGACATCATCTCCCCGCAAGCCATCGCATCCACCAACTACACCCTGCTGGGAGACCTCAACTTCCACCTGGACAACCAACTAGACCCCAACATCGCCTCCCTACTGGACAACCTCAACAACATTGGACTCCGCCAGATTGTGACCGAACCCACGCACTCAGCAGGACACACCCTCAACCCCCTCTTCTCATCAGGAAACTCCATCACTTTTAGCCACACCACCGAACTCCCGCGGACAGACCATTGATGCATCCACTTCACCTTCAGAACACCCACCAACCAAAGACACCAGCACCTGCTCCCACGAAGAAACTGGACCAAAATCAACAACGACCAGCTCATCTCCTAACTCTGCAACTCCACCCCAACCACAGCGGAAGACGATGACCCCAACACTGCAGCCCTAACTCTGCACAGATGGATCTCCAACAGCGCCACCACCATAGCCCCCCTCAAGAAGAAGAACAACACACATGCAAAGAAAGCCAGATGGTTTGCCACCGAACTTCGAGAGTCCAGACGCACATGCCGCCGCCACGAAGAGGCCTGGAGGAACTCCAAATCCACAGAAGCCCACAACAACTTCGGAGCCGCCACCAACGCCCACCACCAACTCATCAGAAATACGAGAAAAACAGCGATCGAAGACAGAATCTCCACACACGCGCACAACAGAAAATAATTCTTCAGCATCATCAAGGTGATCGCCCAACCCACCAGCGAGTCTACTGATATTCCTCCCTCATAAGACCTCTGCAACAAAATCAGCGCCTTCTTCCACCACAAAATCAAGAACATCTACGTCAACTTCAACAAAGACAACCAACACACTGAACCCTCACCAGCCACCTTCGACACCCTGAAACCAACGATTGACAGCTGGATAGCCCTCACCACCGAAGACACACTGAAGACGATGAAGTCAATCTACTCCGGGGCCCCCACAAACCGCTGCCCCACCACATCTTCAACAGAGCTGCCGACACCATCGCAACTATGCTTCGCCACACCACAACCGCTCCCTGGCGACTGCGTCTTTCCCCGGCGACTGGAAACATGCCGAAGTCAACCCCCTTCTGAAGAAGCCCTTGGCGGACCCCACCGACCTCAAAAACTACAGACCCATCTCCCTGCTCCCGTTCCCAGTGAAAGTCATCGAGAAAGCCATCAACAGCCAACTCGCCACCTTCATCGAACAGCACAACATCCTCGACTCCGCCCAATCCGGCTTCAGAAAAAACCACAGCACAGAAACCGCCCCCCTCACCGCAACAGACGACATCCGCTCCCTACTGGATAAAGGAGAAACAGTAGCCCTCATCCTCCTCGACCTTTCAGCGGCCTTCGACACAGTCTCCCACCGCACCCTAACACGCTGACTCCACGACGCAGGGATCTGGGACAAGGCCCTCAAATGGATCCACTCTTTCCTCTCCGGCAGAACGCAGAGGGTCAGACTCCCTCCTTTCCTCACGGACCCTACACCAACCACCTGCAGAGTCCCTCAGGGGTCCTCCCTCAGCCCCACGCTCTTCAACGTCTACATGGCTCCGCTCGCCCCCATCGTTAGAAGCCATGGACTCAATATCATTTCATAAGCAGACGACACCAACTCATCCTCTCACTATCCAACTAACCCAACGCAGCCAGACACAACTTTCAAGAAGGCATGGAAGCTGTCGCTAAGTGGATGAAAAGCAGCTGCCTACAACTCAACACTGACAAAACAGAAGTACTAGTCATGGGCCCACATCCCTACACCTGGAACGACACTTGGTGGCCCACCACCCTTGGAAGCCCACCCATCTCCACAGACCACGCATGCAACCTTGGAATCATCTTGGACACCGAGCTCAAAATGGACCGCCAGATCATCTCCGTCGCAATCTTCTGCTTCCACACCCTCCACTCCTACGCAAGACCTTCAAATGGATCTCCCTGGAGCACAGAAAGACCGTCTCTCAGGCCCTCGTCACCAGCAGACTCGACTACCGCAACGCACTCTATGCAGGAATAAACATAAACCTCACCCGCAAGCTACAAAACATCCAGAACACAGCCGCAAGACTAGTCCTCAACCCGCTAAGACACTGCCATTTCTCCCAGCACCTGCACACACTGCACAGGCTCCCCATCGAGGCTGGAATCACCTTCAAGATCCTCACCCACGCAATCAAAGCCCTCCACAACACCGGACCAGCATACCTGAGCAGCCGACTCAAATTCTACGTACCCCAAAGGACCCTACGATCAGCCCAGCTCTCCTAAGCCATGGTCCCCTGCGCCAGAAAGACCAAATCAGGAGACCGCTCCTTCTCCTTCCTCGCGGCCAGAGCCTGGAACGGCCTACCACTCTACCTCAGACAGACAACACCACTCCCCATCTTCACGAGAAACCTCAAAACTTGGCTCTTCGACATACCCCCTCTTTGATGGACTGGAACCTGCACCTCCCCAGCGCCTTGAGACCCTCACCGGTGAGTAGTCGCTCTTAACAAACACGTGATTGATTGACAAGTCATGAGTTATAAGCAGTGCATGGTGGGAGTGCAAGTTACAGTTAGCTCACTGAACTGTAGTGAATTTCAGTGCAGTTTTTGTTTCAAAGCATTAGTTTTTAATTCATTTCAACACATAGCATAATTTTAACCATTGTTTTGCTCAGTGAAGTTCTAGATTTTTTTAACATAAGCTAAGACCTTATTACCATACCTAACTATAACAACACTTATTGACATTTTTAGTGTTAAAGAAGATCATGTTATCATACTTTGCCAAAAAGACATGTCTTCCAAAAAAGACCCCTTACATTTCAGTTTGAAAACTTGTTGCTATTCCATCAAATGCACCTTTCTAACAAATGCTTCTGATCTGTAAATGTGCCATGAATTTATGATAAGCAATACCATGAAAAAACACATTCAGTGATTGATTAGTGATAGTTTAGTTTAGAATTTATTCCAGCGATGTCAAACACTATGACTGTTTGCCTTCATAATTCTATTGTTTTATTTCAATTACTTGCTCTTAGGCTTCTTTATTGGAACAATAAGTTGTACACAAAGAAAAGAAAGGCCAGCAGATCAGCAGAGGAATGAGCAGATCACAGGAGCCTAATAGAAATCAGGTTGGGTTTGATTCATGGCCTCCAGTATTTATTGAGGGGATGTCGATTCAGGTCTCTTTTGAAGCCTGGGTAGAAGGGGTT
This sequence comes from Triturus cristatus, assembly GCF_964204655.1. Lineage (NCBI taxonomy): Eukaryota > Metazoa > Chordata > Amphibia > Caudata > Salamandridae > Triturus > Triturus cristatus. The sequence continues at coordinate 78,431,494 of NC_140581.1, forward strand.
GCAGCAAAGGTCCCTCGGGAGGGTGTTCCAGATGCTGGGAGCATTACCTGAAAAAGATGTCTTTTTTTAGTAACGGGGCTACGAGAAGAATAGCGGTGGCACTTCTTATTGTTCTGGCACTTCCTGCTCTTATGAGTTTGTTGTTTAAATAGTCAGGGGATTGAGAGTGAAGTGCTTTGTGGGTGATGCAGGCGGTCTTGTAGATGCATCTTCCTTTGATCGGGAGCCAGTTAAGGGACTTGAGGGCAGGCATGATGTGTTCATAACGTTTGCAGTCTGTTATAAGCCGGGCTGCCATGTTGAGTACTGATCCGAGGGGGGCGAGGAGAGTTTTTGGGTTCCCAGTGAGTATAGCATTCCCGTAGTCAGGTTTAGAGAGGACTAGCGACTGAACGCCCCACTTGAAGTCGTCAGATGGGATGAAAGGTTTGATTTTTTTGAGGTGTTTAAGTGTTATTGATATGGTCCTTCAGTGACAAATCTTTGTCCAGGGTCAAGCCTAGGGATTTAGCCGAGTTGGAAAGAGTGAGCGGACAGTTTAGGGCTTTGAGGTCAGTGATTCAGACTTAGATAGGGAGGTGGTTAGTTTTTGATGAGAATAGAATGATTTCCGTTTTGTTGGGGTTTATTTTAGATGGTTGGAGTAAAACCAGGATTGAATCTTACTCAATGTGATGTTAAGATGAAGGATGTCGCTGTGTGATTTGATTTTGTAATAAAGTTCTGTGTCATCAGCATAAAGGCGATAATTGATCCCAGCTTGTTTCAAGATGATAGTAAGTGGTTCCATGAAGAGGTTGAAGAGAGAGAGGGAGAGTATTGAGTCCTGGGGGACACCAAGGGAGAGAGGAGTAGGATTTGAGAGGCAAGAGTTGATTTTGATTTGTTGGTGTTGGAGGTAAGAAGTGGACCAGTTTAGGATATGCCATTGAGACCAGTACGTGTCTTCAGAGATTACAGTAAGGATGAATAGTTGACTGCATTGAAAGCCGCTGAGAGGTCCAGGAGGATGAGAAGGCAGGTACCTCCATTCTCCAAGGAACGATGTATGTTGTCAGCAATGTTAAGCATAGCTGTTTCTATGCTGCAGCTTTTCATGAAACCAGGTTGGAAGGAGTCAGGTTGTACTTGCCTATGTGTCTGTTAAGTTGGTGTACGATGCATTTCTCCATGGTTTTAGCCAGGAATGGGAGGTTAGAGATAGGAAAGAAGTTGTTGGTATTATTGGGGTCTGCGCTGGGGTTTTTAAGTATGGGTGTGATTTGCCCTAGTTGAAGGGAATCTGGTACGCACCCAAAGGCAATGGAGGAATTACTGATTTTTGTCAAACACGGGGCGCTGAAGAGGTTTAGGTTATGTACTAGTTTTGCCGGAAGAGGATCTTTGGTGTGTGAGGTTGGCTTCAATTTTGCAATGATATTAAAGACTTCTAGCTCAGTCATGGGTTTGAAATGTGTCCAATTGGCATCGTTTTTCAATTGGGTGTTGAAAAAGTTGTCTTCTGATCCAATTGGTGTGGATTGATTATTGAAAGGCTCAGGAGGTCGGGTTGTCATGGAGAGAGGGGTGATGTTAAGAGAGATTGGCCGAGGAGGAAAGGAAGTGACTTGAGGGAAGTATTGATGAAATTTAGCGATCTTGTCTGTGAAGAAGCTGGCAATTTCCTCACATTGCTCTTTGGAGGCAATTAAGTCATGTAGGGCAGATGAGGTTTGTTTTCTGACAATGTTAAAGAGTTCTCTGGGCCCTACTCTTTGCACGACCCAGTTGGGTATGGAAGAAAAAACATTTTTCTCTGAAAATGTGCTCTTGTAAGCTAACCTTGCAGTTCTAAGGAGAGTTAGATGTAATGACGTGGGGGGTTTTCTCTAAGTCCTTTCAGCTAGTCTGAGATGTCTTCTTTCAATATTGAGTTCAGAGTTAAACCAAGATTTAGATTGGATTGTTCTTTGTTGTTTTATTTTGAGCAATGCAACTTGGTTGAGAACTTCAGTTATCGCCTTATTGAAGTGGTCAGTGAGCTCGTTTGTGTTTTGAGAGTGCGGGAGACATTGAAGTTGTGTATCAATTTTTGACTCAAGTTCAGTTGGAGGGACTTGTTTGAGGTTTCTGGTCCACAGCCTTGGTTTATTAATTAAGACTGAGGGGGGATAGACAAGGGCATGATGTTGAACAGTAGGAGATGGTGGCCAGACCAGTGAATGGGAACAACGTCATAGAGGGAGACCAGTTCATTGCTTGTGAACGTGATTCTTTCTATGTGGTGGGGGGATTGTTAACTGCGTATTTGCCCACTTTATACCTGTTTTAACATTGCGCCTGTGTTTTAAAACTGAAATTTATTGCATTGCCTGAAACCCCTAGATTCTAGATTGACCTCGCGGTGTCCGTCTGTAACAGCGGACCCGCCATTTTCGAGGGTCAGCAGTCTAGTCTTTTTTTGCCCAGACCTACATAAGCAGCACGCTGGCATGGCCGCGTGCCAAAGCTGCGTGATTCTTTCTATGTGGTGGGGGGGATTGTTAACTGCGTATTTGCACATTTTATAACTGTTTTAACATTGCGCCTGTGTTTTTAAACTGAAATTTATTGCACTGCCTCTGTTTGAAAGCTGAAATCAATTGCATTGCATGAAACCCCTAGTTTCTAGACTGACCTCGCGGTGTCCGTCTGTAAGAGCGGACCCGCCATTTTTGAGGGTCAGCAGTCTAGTCTTTTTTTCGCCCAGACCTACATAAGCAGCAATCTGGCGTGGCCGCGCAGCGGACGAGCGCAGAAGGTGCGCCGCTGGCGCGCCTAAGGCAAGCCCATCTGCGCCCGTCCGCGCACCAGCCTCGCACAGCGCCAGCTATGCTGCCCGAGTTGATGAAGGGGGTGATTTCAGTAAGAGGATTTGCTACTCTAGTGAGGCGCTAAAACAGATTGGTAAGTCTGTGAGTGACAGGATTGGCCCACCCCGTTTGGAGGGAACAGCTGGCATTAAGGCTGACTTTGTCAGGAAAGATGTCATAGCGGAAGGGTTGCTCAATGTTAGATCCCTACCTAAACACCATGTGGAGATCCAACTGTTACTTGACCTTCACTGTTTAGACACCCTTTTCATGACTGAGACCTGGACTCACTCGAGACTGGAGGTAGAACTAGGCCTGGCTTGCCCTCCGGGCTATAAAATTCTATATAAGCCCCGAACTAGAGGACCAGGAGGTGGGGTAGGGATTATTTTTAAGGAAGTCCTGGATTTAACAGAATTGGAGATTGACGAAGTCGAAGGCTTTGAACTTTTCGGTTTCTCAATTAAAGACTCTAAAGGCTGCTTACTGGCGGGCATTATCTGCTATAGACCCCCAGGAACGGTGAGCTCACCTCATTTGCAGGGACGGATAGACGTTATTTGTAAAATGGCCCTTACCCATTCTAATCTGTTCATTATGGGTGAATTTAATCCATGGTGTAACGGAACCTTGGATTCGGGATTCAGCAACCTTATCCAGGCCAGTGAGAGCCTGCGACTGTGCCAGTGGATTAATGAAGCTACTCACAAGGGGGGGAATAAACTGGACTTGGTCTTCTCTAAGGAACAGGCCTTGGGAGCAGTAGAGATCCTCCCGGTTAGCTGGTCCGACCATCACTTGGTCAAGTTCCAGATACTTGACCCCAGAAGGGAACGGCGTGCCACCAGTGAGGTAAGGATGTTCAGGAGTAGAGATTGGAAGGGACTTCTTAAAAGAAAGACTAGTTCCTCCTCGGTATTCCCTTTAAGAAAGAATTGTAACATTGGAAGAACAGTGGAAGACAATTATACTGACTTCTGTGACCAGATTAAAAGCCGACTTAACCAGATCGCCCCCATAAAAAGCTGTAAGAAGATCAGCAGACCGTCAGCCTGCTGGTACAATGATCATCTTAAATCTTTGAAATTGATCCACCGGCAGGCTGAGAGGAAATGGAGGAAGATTTACTCGGATGAGGATAAGTCCTCCTGGAAGGCTGCAGTAGTGGAATACAGGAAGGGAATCGATCTGGCAAAATCTGAATACTTTGCTAATATCATTCTAAATTCCAAAAACAACTCCAGAACAATTTTCAAAATAGTGAAGGATATGACTGTCCCTGAATGTACACAATCCAAAATTATGCCAACCCAAGCTTTGTGTGATAGCTTAGCGAGTTTCTTTATGGAGAAAATAAGCAATATCATTGATAGACTGAAGATGAATGATCATTCTAGGAAAGAAGGCCCAACTGTCAAAATCAATGAGGCCCGGGATATGGGAAAGGCAAAAAGGACAGAGCTAGGTTTAATGACCTCCCTGAACCACTTTGAGCCACCCTCGGAGGAGATTTTTAATAGAACTGCTGCAAATGTGTCTTCGGGATCCCCTTTAGACCCTCTTCCACATAAAATCTGGAAGGAGTTGGGTTCTGAGCTTTTTCCCACTCTGCGTCAGTTCTGAAATAGCTCTCTAACTTCTGGATTAGTACCAGCGTGTTGGAAACGGGCGGTGGTTACACCACTCTTGAAAAAGACGACACTGGACCCGACCTGCGCTGGTAACTACAGACCAATCTCTCTCTTACCATACCTGATTAAAATCATTGAATGACTGGTAAGCAAAACCCTGTCTCAGTTCCTGGAATCCAACTCCAGGTTGGACGATGTTCAGTTCGGTTTTCGACCTGGCCATGGAACTGAGACTGCTCTAGTGACCGTGTTTGACGATCTTCGACTGCGGGTAGACAGGGGACAATCGGGCATTCTTATTTTGCTTGACCTGTCTGCCGCTTTCGACACGGTCATCCATGATATTTTGCTGACCAGGTTGGAAGTTAGGTGTCAGGGACGGCCCTAAAATGGTTTTGTTCCTATCTATCTGACAGATGTCAGGCGGTTTCCCTCCCGCCGTATCAATCTAAGTTTTCCAACATCCACCATGGTGTCCCACAGGGATCGGCGATAAGCCCTATTCTCTTCAATGTCTATATGAGACCCTTGATTGAAATCATAAAGGCGCATGGTGTGAAATTGGTGAACTATGCCCATGACACCCAACTCTTCTTCTCCCTAGAGGGAAATCAGTCGACTCCTCTGGCAACATTTCATGATTGCATGCAGGATACTGCACACTGGCTAAGAGCCAACTCACTTCAATTCAACTCAGATAAGACTGAAGTTTTATATTGCGCCGTAGGTAGGGTCCCTCCCGGTCCCTCCCCCTTTTCCTGACAATTTTTGGCCTTCTTCAACTACGTCTACTCTGGTTCCGGCTAAAGCAGTACGTAATCTGGGAGTTATGCTTGATGCTAACTTAACTCTGGAAACTCATGTAAACAAGGTGGTGGGGAACTGTTTCTCCCTGAATAGAGCTTTGAGGAAGATTCTCCTGCTGCTACCAAAGACGGCCAGAACGCTGGTCGTTGGTAGTATCATCCTCAGTAGACTGGACTACTGTAACGCCCTACTGTTGGAGGCCCCTAAATTCTTGATTGAACGTCTTCAAAGAGTCCAAACTGTGGCGGCTAAATTGGCACTGATGAAACCACGATGCTTGTCAGGCTCATTGGCCCTTGCAGAGCTTCACTGGTTGCCAATAATGCAGAGGGTTCAGTTCAAGTCTCTATGCTTGGTTTTCAAGGCCCTTCATGGCTTTGGACCCATACCTCTCCAAGAGACCTTCACATGGTATACTCCAACAAGGTGTCTTCGCTCCGCCACCGCCTGTCTGGTGAAAGTCCCGAAGATTCGAAGGGCCAAGTCAGGAGGCCGGGCATTCAGCTCAGCTGCTGCCAAACTCAGGATCAGCCTCCCTTTTGAATTTAGACAGTCTCATGATCTTCTGCAGTTTAGAAAGAAGATCAAAACATGGCTGTTCCCTAGAGCTTGACAACTCTGGAATTGCCCTGCTTAACTTACTCCCGTTACCCCCCCCCACTGTCTGATGATGATTCATGTACTATAGCGCCAAGATACCCGTTGGGTGATAGCCGTGCTTTACAAATACCAGATACAAATATAAATACAAATGATGGCGTCAAGTGTAGAGCCTTTGATGTGAGTTGGTGTGTTGCAGAGTTGCTTTTAGGTCATTCATCTCAAGAAGGTTTTCAAGGTGCCTGACTGTGGAATTTTCTGCATTATTTCAGTGAATGCCATAATCACCCAGAAACACATCCTTTGAGTCAGAAAGGAAGATCTGAGTATGTACTTCAGATAGCTCTTCAGCAAAGAATGGGCGCTCACCAGGTGGGTGGTAGATAGTATGCGGTTTGATAGGTGGGGAGACTTTGACACAGAGTTCAACGCAGAGGTATTTAAAGGTCGAGTATTCAGCATTCTTTAGAATGGAGAGTTGGGTTTCTGTTTTGGCCTGTCATCTCTAATGATAGACTACCCAGGCAGAGTAAGAAGGTCAAGAATGTCCATCGAGTTGTCATTGAGCCATGTTTCCATGAGGAAAGCAATGTCAATTTCCTCACAGTCTATCGTGATGTCGGTGAGCAGTCACTGCGTCAGCGTTGACGGGCGATGCGTTGGTTCTGATCGGAGCAACGTTCTTGGTGCATGGATTCTGCTGGGAAGCAAGCACTTGCAATGGCCCAGGACTGGATTGGCACCACTTGGCAAGGGAGGACTCACAGATGGCAGAGTCCAGTTGTTGTTGCAGGGTTGGAGGAAGTCTTTGTTGGCCCCGAGACTACAGAACCTGGGGACAAGCCAGCAAGCCCTTGGAGTCACTCTGTGTTCAAGTTAGATGGGTCTGGTCCTTTTCATCAGCAGGACAGGGGGTAGAAAACAGCTGGAAACAGGCAGCACATAGAGCAGAAAAGCAATTTTTCCAGAGCAGCGGTCCAGCAGAGTGAAAGTCCTTGTTCTTCAGAGGCCCAGTAGTGGGCTGTCTTAATTGGGTCATAGACCCAGTACATATACCACGTTGTGCCTTTGAAATAGGGATGACTTCAAAGAAGGGTCTTTGAAGTGCACACACATCCTTTCTTCTGAGCCCAGGCTCCAGTCTATCAGTACGGTTAATCAGCCCTTTGTGTGGGAAACAGGAAACTGCCTATTCAGGTATGTCAGCTCCCCCTTCCCTTCCTGCTCAGGAAGAGCCATCAGACTGCAGATGAGTATGCAGACACACCTATCCTTCCTGTGTTTTTGACAGTCAAGAGGGAATGCATAAAGTTTAGCTATCACCAACCCCAGAAATGTATTGGAGACAGGCTGCTGGCACACAGATCAGTAACAGCAGAGAGCTTCTAAAAGTGGCATTTCTAAAATAGTAGTGTTAAATCCACCTTTACCATTCCAAAGATATAAACCATGATGCAGCTACTCCTCTCTAAACAGGAATTTGTGCTTATAAGTGTATTAAGGAATTCCCAATGTTAACCTATAAGAGGATTAGGCCTCACAGTAGTGAAAACAAATTTGGATGTTTGACACTACCAGGACATGGCATCCTGCCCTATGGGCTACCCAAGGCCTACCAAAGGGGTGACGTATGTGTAATAAAATGGGAGTTTAGGGCTTGGAAAGTAATTTTAAACGCAAGTCAATGTGGCAGTAAACCCCACACACAGGCCCTGCAACGGTAGGCCTGGGACAAGTTTGAATGCCTCTTTGTATGGGTGGGACAATCAGTGCAGAAGGCCCACAGCATTTAGATTTCATGAAATCGGTATATGATGTAATACTTTACAAGGGACTTGCAAGTAAAATAAATATGTGAATTGTGTATACACCAATGTTACAATGTTTGGAGGAGAAACACATGTACTTTAGCACTGGTTAGCAGAGGTAACGTGTTCAGAGTCCAAAAGCCAACAAAACAATACAGCAAAAAGCAGAGGTATGCAGACAGGAAAACAGGTCTAACAGTTCCTCTCTCACCCAGTCCTTAGATCGATGTTCAGTGCTGGCTTTTTTATCTGAGGGGTTGGTGAACTGGAGAGTCAGCGATGAATGTGGAACTGAGATGGGGTAGCATCTGATACCTTACCCACATGGATCCTCTTACCCACAAGTTCCTTATTCTCCTATGTAATGAAGCTTATCTTGTTCTCTCCACTTCTTTCATTGTATTCACAGTATGACCAAGGAAAGGGCCAGCAGCACTTAGCCAGCATTTGTGCAAGCTTGTGTTTGTATGCATTCATCCTTTAAAGTAAGACATATTGGCAAAGGCATCCTCAGTCTGGTCCAACTCCCTCTTCTGGATCCTCTAAACCCTATGTTGTCTAGTTTAGAGATTATCTAGCATACTTACTGCTCAAATTGAGGTGTAAGCCGCTGTGTGTGAACCCTGCTTTGGATTTCTGCGGACCAGAGATTAGTTTAAAGGTGATGTGTATTACTTTTGTGGCCCTTCAATCAATCAACCAATCAATCACTCAATCAATCATAGCATTTGTAAAGCGCACTACTTACCCGTGAGGGTCTCAAGACGCTGGGGGGGGGGATGCTGCTACTGCTCAAAAAGCCAGGTCTTGAGGAGTCTCCTGAAGGTCAGCAGGTCTTGGGTCTGCCGTAGGTGGATGAGGAGGGTGTTCCAGGTCTTGGCGGCGAGGTGGGAGAACGATCTGCCGCCGGAGGTCGCTCTTCGGATGCTGGGGACTGTGGCGAGGGCGCTGTCGGTGGAGCGGAGCTGGCGGGTGGGGGTGTAGAAGCTGAGTCGTCTGTTGAGGTACGCTGGTCCGGTGTTGTTGAGAGCCTTGTGTGCATGGGAGAGGGGCTTGAAGGTTATCCTCTTGTTGACGGGGAGCCAGTGCAGGTCTCTCAGGTGGGGTGTGATGTGGCTGCGGCGAGGGATGTCGAAAATCAGGTGTGCAGAGGCGTTCTGGATGCGTTGAAGTCATTTCAGGAGTTTGGCCGAGGCTCCTGCGTAGAGGGCATTTCCGAAGTCTAACCTGCTGCTGATGAGGGTCTGAGTGACCGTTCGTCTCGTTTCGGAGGGGATCCACTTGTAGATCTTGCGGAGCATGCGGAGAGTGTTGAAGCAGGAGGAAGATACGGCGCTGACCTGCTTAGTCATGGAGAGGGTGGAGTCGAGGATGGCTCCTAGGTTGCGTGCGTGGTCGGTGGGTGATGGGGTTGTTCCCAGTGCGGTCGGCCACCAGGAGTCGTCCCACGCCAAGGGGGTGGATCCGAGGATGAGGACCTCCGTCTTGTCAGAGTTCAGCTTCAGTCGGCTGTTCCTCATCCATTCGGCGACGGCCTTCATTCCTTCGTGGAGGTTGGTTTTGGCAGTGTGGGGGTCCTTGGTGAGGGAAAGGATCAGCTGGGTGTCATCGGCGTAGGAGATGATGTTGAGGTTGTGTAGTCGGGCGACGTGGGCGAGCGGTGCCATGTAGATGTTGAACAGCGTTGGGCTGAGCCCTGGGGTAAACCGCAGATGATCTCGGTGGCGTGGCTTCGAAGCGGAAGGGTGGGAGGCGGACGCTCTGTGTTCTGCCGGAGAGGAAGGAGGTGGTCCAGTCCAGGGCCTGCTCTTGGATCTCGGCATCGTGGAGGTGTGTGCGCAGTGTGCGGAGGCAGACAGTGTCGAAGGCGGCTGACAGGTCCAGGAGGATGAGGGCCGCAGTTTCTCTGTTGTCTAGCAGGGTCCTGTCATCCGTGGTGGCGATGAGGGCAGTTTCGGTGCTATGGCTGCGGCAGAATCCGGACTGGGACGGGTTCAGGATGCTGTTCTCCTCGAGGTAGCAGGTGAATTGTTTGTTGACGGTCTTCTCGATGACGGGAACGGGAGTAGGGAGATGGGCCGGAAGTTCTTGAGGTCCTTGGGGTCCGCCTTGGGTTTCTTGAGTAAGGCGTTGATCTCGGCGTGCTTCCAGCTCTCCGGGAAGGTTGCTGTCTCGAAGGAAATGTTGATGGCTTTCCGGAGATGGGGTACAATGGCGGTGCTGGCTTTGCTGAAGATGTGGAATGGGCATGGGTCTAACGGAGATCCGGAGTGGATGGTGTTCATGATCTTGATGGTGTCGTCATCGTTTTATGTTGGTCCAGGAGAGCAGGCAGTTGGTGCGGATGGTGGTCGTGGGGGTGGAGGTCTCGATGGTTGTCGGGGCGGTCGTGGCGTTGAAGCTGTCATGGATGTCTGCGATCTTGCGATGGAAGAAGGTGGTAAGGGAGTCGCACAGGTCTTGCGACGGTGAGATGTCGTTGGTGTTGGAGCTGGGGTTGGATTGTTCCTTCACATTGTTGAAGAGCTCTTTGCTGTTGTGTGCGTTATTGTCTAGGCGGTCTTTGAAGGAGGCCCTTTTGGTGGATCTGATGAGGTGATGGTGTCTGTGGGTGGCGTTCTTGTGGGCTGCGTAGCTGTCCAGTGACTGTTCACGGTGCCAGTTCTTCTCTAGCTTTCGGCAGGTTTGCTTGGAGGCCTGGAGGTCTTCAGTGAACCAGCTGGCTTTCTTGCTGGTGTGTCTGTTGGAGGGTTTCTTGACCGGGGCGAGGGTGTTGGTGCAGTCGTCGATCCACTGTCTGAAGTTGCGGGCGGCGGAGACGGGGTCGGTGGGGTCAGCGGAGGGGCTTCGGGCGAGGGTGGTGGCTAGCTGCTCTTCAGTGACTTTGCTCCAGCAGCGGCGAGGGATCTGTTGGGTGCGGTGGTGCATGGTGGGTTTCCGGAAGGTGAAGTGGATGCAGCGATGGTCTGTCCAGTGGAGTTCGGTGGTGTGGTTGAAGGAGACGTGGGGGCCTGCGGAGAAGATGGGGTCAAGTGTGTGGCTGGTGGAGTGGGTGGGTGTTGTGACGAGTTGTCTGAGTCCGAGGTTGGCGAGGTTGACGATCAGGGTGGTGGAGTTAGTGTCATTGTTGTTCTCGAGGTGGAAGTTCAGGTCCCCGAGGAGGATGTAGTCCATGGAGGCGAGGGCGTGCTGACAAGGTCAGCGATGGAGTCGCTGAACTGTGGTTGGGGTCCGGGGGTCCGTAGACGAGGGTTCCTCTGAGGGTGGTGTTAGGATCGGTGTGGATCTGGAAGTGCAGGTGTTAGGCGGTGCTGAGGGTGTCGTCGGTGTTGGTCGAGACTCTGAGAGTGTTCCTGTGGACGATGGCGATTCCTCCTCCAACTCCATTGGCGCGGTCCCTGCGGGTGATCTTGTAGCCGTCCAGGATGGCTATGGCGATGTTGGGTGCCGAGGAGGGGTTTAGCCAGGTCTCCGTTAGGAAGGCGACGTCTGGGGAGGTTGAGTCGAGAAGGTCCCAGATTTCAATGGCGTGTTTGCGTGCGGAGCGGGTGTTGAGAAGGATGCATCTGAGGTGGTTGGGTTCTTTCCTGGTCGGAGGGTTGGCGGGTCAGATGCTGGTGAAGCTGCAGTTCTGGCAGGGGAAGGGTCCTTGGGTGCGCTTCGGGGTGGCCAGAAAGCAGGTGTGTGGTCGTCCGGTGTTGAGTGCGTGCAGGGTGCTGGCATCGTAGCGGTGTGGGTCGTCGTGGCTTCCGCGGGGGCCAGGGGTTCTGGCGCTGGGCACGGTCCAGGCGCCGACGGGCTTGTCTTAGGCGCGGCCGCACAGCGGCCTCCATAAGAAGGGGAGGTGGGAGGGAGGAGCAGCTGGGAGGTGGGTGAGAGTGGTCAAATGGGCGTGAGGGGGGCAGGCCCGCAGGGACGCAGCACCGGGAAGATCGGGGAAACAGAAGGAAAAGAGGGCACAGGGGCAAGGAAGGACACTGAAAAGGCAACAAATGGGCTGAGGCAAGCACAGAATACAGAAGGCAAAAAACAAGCACAGTACACTTTAATACAAAATGGAACCAAACAGATAACGCAAGACCTACCAGCCTACCACTTGCCACCAGGGATGAGGTGCAGATGGTAGCCTGCGGGTGGAGGAGGGCCTCGAACTCACGGCAGCAGCAGCGAGCAGGGACATGGGCACACAGGTGGTGCTGTGCGGCATGGGGAGCGACCTGCCAGCACCAACAGCGCTCTCGCGGTTCGAGGGCTCATTAGGCCGCCACAGGCCGGCACCGGCTCAGCCAGACACACCGCGGAGCTTCGACCCAGATTGTCTTCATTTGTATTTTAAAAAAGAAATGTTCTTAGGGTTTTTAGCATGTTAGTGCAAGCTTACTTGTGATGTCTGACGTCACACATGTAATGCGGGGCTGAAGGATGTTCCCTCACCCACGTGGACCTCAAATAATTGATTTCCACTTATTTCAGATTTTCCAGTTTTTATGAAATGCCTCACAATCTGGATTCCTCTACTACTGCATTATTAGTGTTGTCGATATAGGAAAGATTATGAGTGACATTCCATGTTATAAAAAGCATGACATTCTACGATACATTTGCGACCAAAGAAGAGTGAGAGATAGAAAAAAATAAAGGAAAATCATTTCACCGTTGACTTACACGGAAATTGTGAATTTACAAAACAAGAGAACGATAGGATGAAGCCATTTTGCCTTTAAAATACAGGATTTTTTCCCCTATATGGTCAGAGTTTGCTCAAGTCGTGTGCCTCGGACCTGCGCCTGAGAAGGATCATGTGAATTAACAGAAAAGATTTTGAATCTAACTACTGGTTGAGCAATGAACTGCAGGTAAAAAGCTACTCCTAATGGTGCAATGTAGAGCTGTGTCCAGCAGGCGGCAGCATCCTGCCTAGTTTTATAGGCATAGTAAAGTTTCACTTCAGTTGGAAACAGCTTAGAGGAAATGTCTCCAGTGAAGAAACGCACGCACGCTCTCTTTTCAGGTCTGGCTGCAATAAATATGACCTGAATTGCATAACTCCAGAACCTCTTCCATGTTATCGCAAATAGCTAGTTTAAAACAATTGCGGTTTGATTGCTAAATTGAACATAATACTTTTTACCTAGCAGCAGCTCAGAACAGCTGTGAGCATGAGGTGAAAGAAAAGCGCGGCCGCTTCCATGCTCGGACAATGAGTCTCCAAAATGCGTTGTTTTGTATTTTATTCTAAAACGTTTTAAGGATGATGAAAATCACTGTTTCCCGTTTTAAACAGCTGGTAGGAATACAAAAGATAGTTTCTCAGGTGGTTCCTGAGGTGGAGCCGCTTACCGTCGGGTGAGGCGGAGGGACGCTGAGCTCTCGAAAGGCAGGAGGCTGGTGAAGGCCTAGCTCCCCGCTCTCTCGCCGCTGATTTAACCGCCAGGCTGAAGAAGCCTCCAAAGGGTCCGGGTCATGCTATGTACATCTTGTGCGGTCTTGTGCCCAGTCCCGCACAGCTGATGAGGTGGAGGTGCCTTCGTTATATAAAAACAGGCAAGGAAGGCGCCGCCAGCCCCCAGCCACGTGCTGCGGCGGTTTTTATGCGTTTACGTAACGTGAGCCCGTCACTGGGACCAGGGCGCGTGCGTGCTCGTGTGGGCTGCCAGAGAGACTCAGAGGCAGGAGAGGTTCAGCTTCATTCATCTAAAGCCCTGCCCAACCTTTACTTGTCAGTGTCACTGTGAGGCCGCCAATGAATTAATGGCAAACCTTGTTTCACTGAGAAACAATATTTGGCAGGGTACAGAACGAGAAAGCCAACTTTAGCTTGCACGTTGGTTATTAAGGCAGCTACCTCCTTGAAGTGAGCATGAGCACCTCGTCTTGGAGTGGTGCAAGGGGTTCTATCAGGGCTTTAAGTGGGCCCTGGTCTCACCGGTGCTGAGCAGTTTTTTAAAGGGGGCCTGGAAACGGGTCTTTTAAGGGCTCTGTTTTGTGCCCTGGCACAGGCGGTCCGTTTTTTCCAGACTACAGTGACAGCCGGCACATCGATGTGCGCTGCTCACACTGCGCACTTCTCACTGGTGGAGAAGTTACGGGATGACTTCATGCCAGATAAGTGTTGTAGGGGAAGGGAAATCCTTTAACCTCTTCTGTGCCCATGACGAGATAGTCTCGTCATGGAGCACGGTCGCACTGTGCCCATGACGAGACTATCTCGTCATGAACCCCACCCGCGTGTGGAACGCCCGGCACAGGAGGGGGAAAGGGCGTGGCACCGAAGGGGTTAAAGAGAGTAATTTTCTCTCTGGATTTCCCTTCTCTTTTTGCAACTCAGGAGCAGCAACATTGTCGTGCTGTGTCCCAGGATTTAAGTGGAAGCTTTTTCGATAATATACAAGCCATAGTTGCTGCTTATATATCTTATGCAACTAACAACCACTGACAAAGCCAATAGTCCTTACTTGTAGGTATGATGTTATTTGTTGTATCATGTATCTGGATGCAATGACAGAAACAGCAAAATACAAGTCAGACGGCACACTATGTTAAGCACAGATTTTTAGCTTACGTGTTTTTAAACCATGCCCTTAATTACATCAGCCACACCCCTTTGAGAGACCCCCCCAGTTTTTTCATCTCACTTAAAGCCCTGGGGTCCAAAATATGTGACCAATGCAGTGTAGTTCTAATAGTACTAAAATGCTCTGTGTGAGGCCACACATGGTACTCTGGAGTACCTCAGGAAAGGCAGACTGGATCTTGCATTCACCTACATGTTTCAAGTAGTTGCATTTAGACCTTGCAGCATAAGCTGGTCCACACAGTGGGGGTTGCATTAGAGTAGAAGTTATTGTTCACTAAACTAAGATATCCTTTTCTTACCCACGGACCAGGTGCGAAAACAAAAGGGCTGTTTTCTCAAACAAGCAATAGGTCTGGTTTTTAGTGTGCCAATGCATCGAAAAACCATATGTGCCTGCCTTTTATTCCTGTATGCTAGCTAACTGAAACCAGAACTTGAGGCTTTGGCAAAGGTTTTTTTAATGTGAAAACAGAAATGAGGACGAATAATGGCTAAGAGACGATGAAGAAAACAATGTGAAAATAGTCACATAGAAATTAACTGTCACAACTAACTCCCTGCGTTCTCGTGCCCACCACCAGGGGGCTGAATTGTGGGGCTTTCCAGTGTTCTAATATGCTTCTAGACCGTTCCCTTCATGCATGTATTGACTTCCAGTCATTTGAATTCTACTTGCAAATTGACATCCATTCCCAATCCATGGCAGGTTTTGTGAAAGCCAGCCTGCTCATGCTTAAATCCAATTGTTCATGCTTGACACTAATAATATTAAAACATCTTCACAATCCAACAATATATAAAAACTGTACCACAAATATTATTAGAAATTTACCGATACATTCATAATTAGACTATAAAACAAATCAAGTTTATCAAGCATCATACAAAAAATATAAAATCTGTCAGACATGGGCTAAATCATTGCATATTAAAGTGCAAACATGCAATAGACAGTAGTTCCATTGTACAAACCAATTATAAAAGTGCATTAATAAATACTATTGCAGGATAGATCATTGCATATTACAGTGAAATAGAGGGTAATTCCATTGTACAAACCGATTATGACTTCAGTTATTACAGTACTAATTATTACCCTAGTAGCATAGACACTAAGTTCAACAGGATACCAAACAGTGCAAATAGGCAGACATCTCACACTGTCAATAACAAAACTTTTCGGCAGCAGCAAAACATTTTATCAGTTGGCATAGCAACGGAATCGACTCACCCGATAAGAAAATTATAAGAGCCTGGCGAGCTGATCTAACCCCAATCTTCATAAATAGGGGTTTCAATTAGATACACCGATGTTCAAGCAACTTAGGACACACACATACTATATGAAATAAAGATTTGTGTGGCCATCCGCAAAGTATACAATTGCTATCCGGCCACTGCTGAATCCAAGGCGGTGTACCCTCTTTTGTTGGGTTTATTACCATTGGTACATTTAAAAATGCATTTTTATTTTTGCCAAGAATTGAACTGTCAGGTAAGGCAGAATGCGTAAAGACTGGTGAGAGTTAATCACATGCCATGCATGATTTTTTGCGGCAAACACATTTTTATCCATCTTAAGGGATTCAGTATTCACTTCATTTTTCAGGATTAATTCCTAGTCAGGCATTTTCAATTCATGAAGCGCAATTTGCAGGCCAATATCCCTTAGACAAGTTGAAATATAGGATCTCCAATCGGCAGCATAAGCAGATTGTGTTATTTCTAGCCAGCAGTTATTCGCTAGGGAAGCATGGGTAGAGGAAAACATAGACCGCATACATTTCAAGAAAACGCCTTCTGACACCAAACACTGCCTTTGGAGACCAAACTCCAATCTTATTTCAGCTTGACCTACTGACCTTGCAGTCCCTAAAGTTGATTCATAGGCCTTGACTACTAATAGAGCTAGTAGCGTAGCTCTGGTAATGGGTGAGCCATATAAAAGGGTTGGCTGTAGCTTGGCTTTCATGATTTAAGAATATGCAATAGGACTGACAATTCAATGATTTTTGCAAACATTTGAAAGTGTGAATTAAAGTCACTGTTTTGGCCCTTAGATCTTTAAAATGATACTTAAAAGAAACAAACACCACCCCTAAATATCTATTTGTCATGATGACTTCAATTGGCCCTGCTCTGGCCCTCCATGAGTAAAAATTCTGTTTTGCCGGTCAAATTTTCATGATTTTAGATTTTTTGACATTCAGTTCAAGGCCACTTATTTGTATGTAATCATCAGAGGCATTTGTGAGTCTTTGTAGGCCAATGGGGGCCTTGCTCAGAAGGATAGTATCACCAGCATATTGAAGATAGCTAATTTGTACCTCTCCCAGCTTTGGAAAAAGTGCGCTAACAGAGTCCAAGTGCTGCAAAAGATCTGATAAGAACAAGTTAAAAAGGCAAGGAGCAAGAACACAACCTTGCTTTAAGCCCTTATATGTTCTAATTTTCTATGATAGAGAGATACCGACACCCAGGGTCATAACAAACCCCCCCGCAGCCCCCGCGGTGCGTGGGTCCCCCAGTCTTCAGTACGTGAAGGAGGCCCCTTTCCCCTTCAAGAAGTTCACAAACAGGAGAAGCGCTATATTAGCTGAAATCAAAAGAGAAAACATTCAAAAATTAAATATAACTTTAAAATGCATCACTGTTGCAGCCAAGACCTCACAAACACTGGCTATTACCCCTACTCCACGCACCCATTGCTGGCACAGACATAAACACACACTTTCTCTCTCTTGAAGGGTTAAGGAATTCTCTATTCATCTAGCTCTGAAGACAACTGGGAAGGAGCTTTAACCACATTTCCTGTAACCACATGTATGATTTGCTGCTGCTGAAAAATAATGCTCTTGTGCCCTGAAATATTTAAATATTTTTGGGATTCTTTTCTGAACCAGGCTTGATTATTGAGCAGAATCCATCCTGATTCTGGGTCCGGCAGCTATTTTTGAGGCAAACGCCTCTCTTTAAGAACTGTCATTCTTTTGTCACATTAACCCTTTCTGGTAATTTAGGATGCTTCAAAGCTGTGAACGGAGATGACGCACCGATCTTTTGAACTAGTGCGTTAACCAGCTGAGTTAAATTGTCACTATTCTACCCTGAAACCAGTTGAGTAGACATAGATCTCTGAAGCAGGTTGCTTAACCCAAGTGTTTTCATGGGACAGATTCTTTTGGTCTCAGTACCAGCAAAGAAAAAGAAGCATTGGTAAAGCCAGTAGGTCTCGCCTATGGGTGAGCTATTGGCTTTGGCAATCGGGTGGGATGGAGAACAGGAGGTCGGGTGGAGGTGAAGAACTGCACTTTAAAAAAGCGCAATGAAGCGGACAGAAAGAAGAAACAGAGATGGGGTGAATGGGAGGAGAGAGGAAACAGGGCCGGGTTGGGTGGGATGGGAGGAGAAACAAGAATGGGGTGGGTGGGATGGGAGGAGAAACAGGGACATTAGCAGAAACAGGGATGGTGTGGATGGGAGGGGAGAAGAAACAGGGACTTGGAGAAGAAACAGGGGCTGGGTAGGTGGGACTTGAGAAGAAACAGGGATGGTGTGGATGGGAGGAGAGAAGAAATAGGGGCTTGGAGAAGAAACAAGGACTAGGTGGGTTGGACTTGAAAAGAAACAGAGACGGGGAGGATGGGAAGGGAGAAAAAACAAGTACGGGGGTAGGATTTGAGAAGAAGCAGGGGCTTGGAGAAGAAACGGATGGGTGGGTGGTACTTGAAAAGAAACATGGACTGGGTGTGTTGGAGGAGAGAAGAAACAAGTACAGGAAGGGTGAGACTTGGGAAGAAACAGGGACTGGGTGGGTAGAACTTGAGAAGAAAAAGGGACGGGTGGGTGGGACTTGAGAAGAAACAGGAACGGGGTGGGTGGGTGGTACTTGAGAAGAAACTGACTGGGTGAGTGCACTTGAGAAGAAACAGGAACGGGGTCGGTAGAACTTGAGAAGAAACAGGGATTGGGTGTGTGGGACGTGAGAAGAAGCAGGGACAGGAAGGGTGGTGCTTGGAGAAGAAACAGGGACAGGGAGGGTGGGACTTGAGAAGAAACAGGGACTGGGTGAGAGGGACTTAAGAAGAAACAGGGACGGGTGGGTGGGACTTGAGAAGAAGCAGGGACAGGAAGGGTGGGGCTTGGAGAAGAAACAAGGAGGGGCTGGGTGGGACTTGAGAAGAAACAGGGACTTGGTGGGTGGGACTTGGGAAGAAACAGGGATGGGGAGGATGGGACTTGAGAAAAACAGGGACGGGGAGGGTGGGACTTGAGACAAAACAGGGACAGGGAGGATTGGACTTGAGAAGAAACAGGGAGGGTGGGACTTGAGAAGAAACAGAGACTGGCTGGGTGGGACTTGAGAAGAAACAGGGACTGGGTGGGTGGGACTTGAGAAGAAACAGGGACTGGATGGATGGGACTTGAGAAGAAACAGGGACTGTGTGTGTTGGAGGGGAGAAGAAACAAGTACAGGTTGAGTAGGATTTGAGAAAAAGCAGGGGTTTGGAGAAGATACAGGGATGGTGTGGGTGGGGCTTGAGAAGGAACAGGGACGGGGTAAGTAGGACTTGAGAATAAACAGGGACGGGGTGGGACTTGAGAAGAAACAGGAACTGGGTGAGTGGGACTTCAGAGAAACAAGGACTGGGTGGGTGGGTGGGTCTTGAGAAGAAAGAGGGACGAGGTGTGTAGGAAGCGGGAAGAAACAAGCACCGTGTGGGCAGGATTTGAGAAGAAGCAGGGGCTTGGAGAAAAAATAGGGATGGGGTGGGTGGGACTTGAGAAGAAACAGGGATGGGCTGGGTGGGACTTAAGAAGATACAGGGACGGGGAGGGTGGGACTTGAGAAGAAACAGGGACAGGCTGGGTGGGACTCAAGAAGAAACAGGGAATGGGAGGTTGGGACTTAAGAAGAAACAGGGACGGGGAGGGTAGGACTTGAGAAGAAACAGGTACTGGGTGTGTTAGAGGGAAGAATAAACAAGTATAGGGTGGGTAGGATTTGAGAAGAAGCATGGGCTTGGAGAAGAATCAGGGCAGGGGCGTAACAAACACCCCGCAGCACCCGCGGTGCGGGGGGCCCCCCAGTCTTCAGTACATGAAGGAGGCCCCATCACCTCATCTGTAGCGAGCTGTGTGTGTGTAATGAAGTAGAAACGGAAGCATGAAAAAGATGAAGTATGGTTTGGGTTTATTGAGTTGAAGGACGTAAAGAAAACGACATCCAGCATCAAGCCCTGCAGCTGCCAACTGACAAGCTGCTTACAATCTATTCAGAAGATGGCCATTCCACATTCTAGGCTGCGTAGCCTAGGAACAGCAATCACATTCCACATGCTCAGAGAAGTAAGAACACTATATCACCTCCCCCTTAATAACACAACAGAGAAGTAGGTAAAGATATGCCATAAAGTGACAACAGAACTAAACATAATCTTGAAATCTAGCTGGTCGTTGTATGAGCCTACGAGTCCTGGCAGAATTCCCTTGTGACTTGACATCAGAATCCTCTAAAACAACACAGGGTTTAGCTCTCGCGACCTGGCATTTAGCCACTCTATTCAGGTTCCATACTTTATGATCGTTGGTACGAACAGCATTGTTAAACATCCTAATCATTTTAAAGGCTATACTGAACTTCGAACCAGATTTGCCTTAGGGAGGAGATTTTATTTTCACCCAATCACCCATTGAAACACTAGTATTCTTAACAGCTTTCCTCAGATCATACCATTGTCTTCTCTTCTCCTTGATCATTCTCTCCCTATCCCTCCATCGTTCAGTACACATGGTATCTTTGTCAACAGAAATTCTCTTCGAACTGACCCAAAAGGGACACACCTCTGTGCTAGGAGTTCTCTTCTTGAACAATTGAAAGGGAGACACACCCTTAGATGAGTGTGGGGGTAAACCTGTATTCTTTCACTTTCTTCTTCATTGCTGTCACCCAATCAGTACCCGTTGCTACAGCCTGCTGTAAGGTCTCTTTCAAGACCTTTACAAACCTTTCAACAACCCCATTACTTTCTGGGTGATAAAGAGCTGCTCTTTTGTGTTTGATCCCTCTCGCAGACAAGAAGTCTTCCACAATGAAGGAGGTAAATTGCACAGCATTATCTGTTAGTGAAGACTTGGAAAACTATTCTCTTTCAAAGAGAGAGTCCAAAAACTCAATAATCACAGAAGATACAATAGAATTCACCACTTTAATTTCGGGCCAACGAGAAAAAATGTCCATACACATTAGGACATAACGGTTACAAATTGTAGCTTAATGGGACCTAAAATGTCTATGGCCACATCCAACCAAGGACCCTCAGATTCTTCTCTCACTACCATGGGTTGTGTTCTGCATTTTAGAATTTTGTCACAACACACACATTCGGGGCAACTCCTTACTTCTCTTTCGATCCAGACATCCATGCCCGGCCACCAGTAATACTCCCTCAATATTTCTTTTGTCTTGACAATGCCCATGTGACTGGCATGTGCATGATTCAACAATTTTACCCATAACTTACGAGCGGGAATCAGCCTGGTGCCACTCAAGAGCAACCCGGCCACAACAGTGAGTTCAAGCTTGACTTGCCAGTAACCCTTCACCACTTGGTTACAATCCTTTTTGACACACCAGCCATCCACAACAATCTCCATCACATTTTCCACAGCTTCATCTTTCGCTAAAGTGCCCTTCCATTCATCCTCAGAGATAATACCTTCACTTAGGAGACAAACATCCACACCTTCATCAAAATCACCACCACCAAAATAATCACTCTCAGGAGCTTCCTCATCAGTACAGCACAACCTGGACAAGCAGTCTGCCAAAATATTGGTGGCACCTGGCAAGTAGGACACAACAAAACTAAATTCCTGCAAGGCAACAACCCATTTGCGAATGCGGTGCAATACAAAATCAATACTTTTTCTTTCAAAGAGTTCTTTCAAAGACTTATGATCAGTTAAGACTTCAAAGTCACCACCCCAAAGAAACTTCCTCAACTTGTGGATGGCGCAAAAGATGGCCAAAGCTTCCCTTTCTACCACTGAATAATTACACTCCGACCCCCTTTAAGGTCTCAACATGAATAACACAACCTTCTCAGACCTTTCAGGCTTTTGGAATAAGACCACACCTAAACCCTTAGAGCTGGCATCCGTCATTAAATAAGATTTAATCAGTGGGTCAAAGCTGCTAAGGTCTTCGGCTTTGTTGAGACACATTTTCAAGTGTTTAAATTCCATTTCACAGTCATCGGACCAAATGAACTCACACTCCTTTTTTAGGAGGTCCCTTAGGTGACTTGTCGAGCCAGCGAAATTGGGGACTAACTTGTGGTAGAACTCTGTCATCCCCAGGAACTTCACCAGCTCTTCTTTACTTAGAGGGGTGTGAAGCTTGGAAATGGTCTCAACTATGGCAGACTTGGGCCTAATGCCATTTGCAGATACATGATGACCCAAATATTCAATCTCAGATAAAAACTGGAAAACCGCACTGAAAAGAACCGAAAGAGATTGGCGCAGGACTTTCTCCAAAGAATCTAGAGCCACCTACTTGACAAAGAGGCGACTTTACCATGGCCAAATCAGAAAATCCAAATCAGCATACTATGCGTCTAGAATCAGTGAAGCTGGTAATTCAACGAAAGAGCTGTTTTCGCTCTACAAAACTCTTTTGAACGGAAAATCAGCCAATGTCCCAGTTGATTGTTCCCCCGAATCGTGCAATAGAATTGCAGACTTCTTTTCAGAAAAAATAGCCAAAATCTACGCAGCGTTTCCAATGCAGCATATAACTGGGACAGAATTTGTCGAAAGCCCTAGGGAATGGGGAGATAGACACAGACTGACCCACTTTTTCGTCCCGCCCCCAGAAGATCTCCTAAAAATTTGTAGATCCGTGAGGTCGGGTTCTCCACGGGACCCTACCACACCTAAACGTCTAGCGGATAGTCTGGTGGTATTAGAACCCTACATCAGACATCTACTAGACGTGTCTTTTAGTACCATGACAGTACCTAAAGACTGGAAAAAGGCAGTGGTCCTACCTCTAAGGAAGAAACCTACCATTAGTTTTGAGAAACTCGAGAACCTGCGACCAATCTCACTCCTACCATACTTAGCCAAGTAGCCGAAAAAACGGTCAATCTTCAACTGATGGATTTCGTTGATAAAGCCGCACTATTACACGATTCTCAATTCGGCTTTTGTCCCCGTCACTCTACAGAATCTGCACTACTGACAGCGGTGAAATCCCTACGTCAGGGGGCGGATGAGGGTCACACCATGGCCCTCATCCTATTGGACCTGAGTGCAGCATTCAACACTGTAGCTCATGCCAACTTGCTACAGTGTTTGAATAACGGAGGAATATCTGAAGCTGCACTCCAATGGATCCAATCCTTCCTGACTGGGAGAAGCTTCCAAGTCCGCCTGGGTGATCACTACTCTAGAGACATAGGTCTGGGACAGGGCGTTCCCCAGGGATCGTCCCTGAGCCCAACTTTATTTAATCTCTATGTTTCTCCAGTGGCCTCAATTGCCGTGACTCATGGATTGAAAATTGTGTCATACGCCGATGACACACAGTTGGTTATCTCCCTCTCACGAGTGCCCGGACTTGCTCTGGACAGTTTCAGAGCTTGCATGCAAGATCTTGCAACCTGGATGTCCACCAATTGCCTGAAATTAAATGGCAACAAGACCGAGGTACTCGTGGTGGGGGGGGAGTCCTTCCGCTTGGTCGTCGGCATGGTGGCCCCCAGGCCTAGGGTAGGCACCTATGCCTCGTCACGAAGTTAAGAACCTGGGCGTATGGCTTGATGCTGACCTGTCTTTTGGACCCCAAATAAACTGAGTGGCGGGTGTCTGTTTCAGCGTTTTAAAAATCTTACGCAAGGTCCTGGCTCTCCTTCCTCTGTCCGCCCGAAGAACGCTGGTACATGCCCTCGTGACATCGCGCCTAGACTATGGCAACCTATTGTACTTGGGAGCCACCTGTAAGGCAATAAACTGCCTCCAGGTATTGCAGAATGCAGCAGCCCGCCTCATCCTTTAAACTCCTAAAAGATCGGATTCGAAAGCTGCCCTGCACACTCTCCACTGGTTGCCAGTTAGAAGCAGAGTGGAATTTAAAGCCCTCTGTACCTGCCATCGCATTCTTGCTCGGAAAGCGCCTACACCACTCCTGAACCTAGTCATCAAGCATGTACCTTCTCGCGCTCTGCGCTCTTCTCACGGAGGTCTACTTGTGGTCCCTAGGGTTAGAAAGGCTCGCATGGGTGGACGCTCTTTTCGCCATTTGGCAGCGAAGTGCTGGAACGCCCTGCCTCTTAATCTCCGCCTAGACCCCTCAGAATCCAGCTTCCGGAAGAACTTAAAAACACACCTTTTTTCAAGATAGTCGAGCCTACTCCTCACTGCTGCTCTGAGTTTTTCAGCTGTAGCGCGGGGACACGCTTCCTAGCGTAACCAAGCGCTTTATAAACCTCCCTAATAATAATAAAGATATATCAAATTTACATTTATCTGCTTGCAGAATTAAACCAGCATCACACATCTTTCTCAAAACCAAGCTCAATCTGTGATCATGTTCCTCTAAGCTGGCACCAAATACCAAAACGTCGTCTTGATAAATTTTGACACCTTTGACACCCTCAAGAATGTGTTCCATAACTCTCTGGAACACAGAGGCCACAGAGATAAGGCCGAAGGGCATCCTCAAAAACTTAAAGGTGCCAAAGGGCGTTATGTAGGCAGTTAAGTCTTGAGAAGATGGGTGTAGCCTTACCTGGTGGTAGGCTGAGGTCAAATCAAGTGAGGAAAAATGTTTTGCCCCAGAAACAGAGCACAACATCTCACTGATGTTCGGCAGTGAATAGTGATCCACGACCACTGCCTTATTGAGCTCTCTGAGATCCACACAAAGCCTGGCCTCTCCATTGGCCTTTCGGGCCATAACTATGAGAGAAAGCCATTCTGTAGCTTCAACCTCCTCTATAATGTTGTTTATCTTGAGTTTATCAAGTTCAATTTTCATCTTGTCCTTCATTGCAAAAGGAACCCCTCGGACCCTAGATACCTTGGGTGCAGAACCAGGAATAATTTTGATATGGTGCATGTAGTTCTTGAGACAGCCTAGTTCCTTTTTGAACACTTCAGGAAAACGACTGACCCAGGCCTTGCAGTCTTTTCCAACTTGATTAACAGAGGTTAAATCTCTCAAACACACTGAAGGGGTCTCGTTAGGATTCAAGAATAAATGTAGATCTCGTTGGTGAAACCAGCTTATCAACGAGTCACCTTTATTGGAAACATAAATCTTATCGGGAACAACCCTGCTTTTTTAATCAATTGTACCCCAGAACCATCCTAAGAGATGTTATGTTATGTTATGTTATTGTAGTTTTATAGCGCGCACAGCTACTCCTAGGAGTGTCCCGGCGCGAGCAAGAGGACAGTGACACCAAGAAATTAATTAAAACAGGAGTGTTTTAAGTTGCTTCCTAAACAGTGCAGGATCCTGAACAGCACGTAAGGACAGCGGCAGTGCATTCCACAATATGGTAGCCTTAGAAGCAAGAGATCTACCCCCCATACGCTGAAGACGAATGCGTGGGGTAGAGGCAAGAAGCTGAGAGGAAGATCTTAGGAGCCTGGAAGGCCTATAAAAGGAGAAGCGCTTCCTAAGATAGAGAGGACCTCCATCATAAAGAGCGCAGTGTGCAAGAACCAATGCCTTAAATTCAACGCGTTTCTTGACTGGCAGCCAATGAAGCAAGTGGAGCGAAGGCGAAATGCAGTTTCTCATAGGAAGATTAACCACCAGCCGGGCTGCCGCGTTCTGAATGACCTGTAGTTTTTTAAGTAGATAATCGGGAAGGCCAATGTATAGACCATTAGCATAGTCAAGGCGAGAGAGGATCAAAGCCCGGACCACTGTTTCCTTAGCTGATCTAGGTAATAAAGGTAAAAACTTCCGCAGAGATCTGAGAATCCCGAAACAGCAGCCTGTAAGTTTTTTAATCTGGGGCTGAAAGGACAATTGCTCATCAAACCAAACCCCCAAGTTTTTAACTGGAAGGCCAGTGCAAGAAGGCGAGGGATAGGCTGGGGGCCAAAGAGAGTCTCTAAAATGGGGAGGAAATTTACCATAAAGTAAAATTTTCATCTTCTCCTCATTGCATTTTTTTTTTTCCAAAAACCTTTATTCTTTTAAATCAGTGACACAGCTATTCAGTCGACAACCCGGATGTACGGCAGCTTTAGAAACACAACACATGCGAGCGTCCACATTTCACTGACAGGAGAGTCAAAGGTTCAGTTTTAAATAAACACAAACCCAAACCTAAACACAAGCAAGGCGATAAGTACTGGAAACATAAAAAGGGTTCCCATCAGGGGGAGCGATCCCTATTTCGTCCAACAGACACAGGTCTATAACAAGGGAAAGGAGGGGAAGTCAGAGACTCAAGAAGACAAACACATACTAGCAAGAAGTACAAAGCCGGAAAGAAAGCTAAGGGGAGAGCTGCTCCTCAGGTGGGTCCGGGTCTGGGGGCAGGCATATGCCCCCTCTGTACTGGTTCCATCGCCCCCATACAGAGTGCCATTTCCGAGGGCGCCCTCGGGCACAATACACTGTCTTCTCCCTAAACATGCTCCAATCCATGTTTTCCGTCCACGCTGTCAATGTAGGAGGCTTAGTAGAGCCCCACAGACGAGCGATGTCGCGCTTGGCTACCATGTTCCCTAGGGTCACCCACTGAGTCTGTGCCGCGTCGTGGTCAGTAGGACCCCAAACATTCAGGAGACAACACCGCGCCTCAGGCTGCATGACGATGCCCGTCACCTCCCCCATCACATCGTGGATTCGCTTCCAAAACTCCATAATCGCACCGCATTCCCAAATAATATGTAGGAAGGTGCCCACCATACCACAGCCTCTCTTACATAAGCCCTCCTCAGAGAAACCCATATGGACCAGCCTGGGCCCCGTCACGTAGACCCTATGGAGTATTTTAAGCTGCACCAGCCGCAGGCGCGTGGGGATCGCGACCTCTTTGGGAGAAGAAACTGCATACTGCCAATCCTCATCATCGAGTTCGAGGCCATCCCTGGTCCATTGATCGCGCAACCCTAGAAGAAGATCCGCTCGAACATTAATTAGTTTCTTATAAATGAGCGAGATCGTACTCTCTGGCATATGGCCATCCAGGATCTGGTCCTCTAACGGAGAGGACTCAGGCACCTTCTCCCCTTCTACAAGGACTGACCGCAAGGCGTGGCACACTTGGGCGTATCGGAAGAACTCCGTGCTCCCTAGCTCATATTCCTTCTGCAGCTCCTCGAATGACTTTATCCTACCCTTAACCAAAAGGTCTCCAACCCTGGATATGCCGATCAGGTCCCATTTCTCAAACCCTTTTGTATGCCAAAGCTTTCCCAGAATATCGGAGTGAAACAGAGGGGTGGCAAGGGTAAGCTTACCCTTCCAGCCCAGTGAATCCGTCGCCACCTTCCATACATGCACGGCCACCCTGGTGGGCCCCGTAAGGGTTAAGTCTGACGACTTTGAGTACAACGCTCTGTGGTAATTACCCCCACGTAGTAACCATCGGTCCATGGCGAAGGCGGGGCTCAGCGCCGGACCATATACACCATGGTTAATCGCGCTCAACTGAGTGGCCCAATAATAACGTCGAATGTCTGGAAGCGCGATACCACCGTCATACCATGGAAGCGTCAACTTAGCAATCGCTATGCGCGGACGCCCTTCCCACAATAGCGCGCGCTGGTGGCTTTCGACCTCACGGAAATAACTGGCCGGGACCAAGTCAAGGGTATTCTGCAGGGCATAGAGGAAACGGGGAAGAGACATCATTTTAAACAGGGCGGCACGGCCAAGGAGGGAAAGCGGCAACCGCCGCCAGCCCGCCACATCCCGTCGCAGACCTGCCAAGGGAGGGAGCAAGTTCTTCTCGTATCGTAAAATGGGGTCGGTGGAAATATAGATCCCCAAATACAAAAAACCCTGCTGGGCTATCTGGATCGAGCAGTTGCGCGGGACAGGCGGGACATCCCCACACAGGACATACAAGTATGACTTCCCCCAATTGATGACAAGACCAGAGTTCCTACCGAAAGAAGTCAAGACGTCACAAACCACTATAAGAGATTTCTTAGGCGAGGCGAGGTATAACAGAATATCGTCGGCGTAAAGTGAAATACGGTCTTCGTGGTCAGGCCCGACCTTCAAAGTCTTCGAGCCGGCGGGCGGAGAGGTCATTCGTGGTTCGTAACTTACGAACCTCAGCCTGGAGTTCCGAGACATCGTCCGCGAGGCCAGTAGTCTTGAGGTCCAGGGACTTGACCCGCTCATTGGTTTTGCCCAGGTCCGCGCGAATCAAGTTGACATCAACTAAAATCATGTCCACCTTGTGCGCCAGGGTCTCAAACTGTCGCCCAATCGAAGATTGCATCCCATCTATCGCCCCCTTGATATCCTGCAATGATAACTCCGAGGCTGGGGATGAATCGGCCTTCTGTGCTTCCAGCGACTGTCCCGATCCACCAGGCGACCCCTTCTGCTGGGCATAGCGATCCATATTGTTGGATTGGGTATAGCCACCCCGCCTGGTAGTCTTAGACTTCGGCTTGTCTGCCTCCGATTTGGTCGACATCTCGAACAGCAGGGCGGTCAGTCGCAAAAAGACGTCCCTCACTCAGCCAGAGGAAACAGGGTCAACTAGGACTTCAGCAGCCAGCCAGGGTCGAGCGGAGGTCTTCCAGATAACAGGGGATCGGCATGAAGCACTCCCAACCCAGAGCAAGCAAAGGGCGAGAAAGCGAAAGTGAAAGTGCAGCGGCACCAGTCCGCCAGTTCACACCTCCCAAGGCTGCTGTTGTTCAATTAGTGGCCGGGCATCCTGCCAACGCAAGCCCCTGGCATCCTTCGGAGGTAGGCCGCAATCTTCCGCCATGCACAACTTCGGCCCCCGGTGGGCGATCTTAGCCCGGACAACGTCAATCGCCCCAGCTGTGACTCATCTGCAGGATTCCATGC
This sequence comes from Triturus cristatus, assembly GCF_964204655.1. Taxonomy (NCBI): domain Eukaryota; kingdom Metazoa; phylum Chordata; class Amphibia; order Caudata; family Salamandridae; genus Triturus; species Triturus cristatus. The sequence continues at coordinate 78,459,819 of NC_140581.1, forward strand.
ATGAAAATCAGGATTTAGGACAGGATGATTGCAGGAGGGCGCGAGGGTCGCGGGAGCTCAAGGCTCACGCGGCCATCTTGGTCAAGCGCTAGGCTCCTCCCCTCATTGCATTTTAATTGGGCGCCAGATAGCCACTCAAAAACTGCAGATAAACAACCCTGTTATCTCTCCCCATTTCCTCTTGGACTTATGTCGGATTTCAACAAAATTACCTTCTTTGAAAGATACTGATCGAAAAGTTTCTTAGGAATCAAGGTGACTTTGGCCCCAGAATCAAAGACTATTTTCACGGGAGCATCATTGATCAGCACAACATCAATTTGAGCCTCACCTCGAGAACTTTTCACTTGACAGATGTTAATTTCTTCAATGTCTTCTTCAAACATATCTACCTCCCTTACATTTTTCCGATCTCTACCAGATCTACATCTAGTGAAGTGTCCTTTCCATCCACAAGAGGAGCAGGACGCCTTCCAACCAGGACAGCCTTTGAAATTTGCCATATGGCCTGGATTTCTGCATCTTAAATATTTGCCCAGGAAATGTTTCGATATACTGGGTTGAACCTCATTTTTATCCTTGAAATTTTTTTGAAGTATTGAGTTGACTCAGAGACTTGTACTGAATTGCGCTTTTTTCTCCTTCATTTTTGTCGTTTCTCTCCTTGTCATTGCCCACCTTCATTACTGAGGCATGTTCCGTTTCATGTTGAGTGATTTTGTGTATTGTGTCCAAACATACTTTAGAGTGTTATACGTTTTCGCGATGGTAACTACTTCGACGCTACATCCCAACATCATCTGATCTCAGAGGCGTTCTTCCAAAGATGCTCCAAAATTTTACGTGGAGGCCAATTTTCGTAGCTCTGTAATATACTGCTCAACAGTTTCTTCTCTTCTTTGCATGCGTCGACCAAAGTGATACCTTTCGAGGACTGTGCTTAGTTTCGGTAAAAAGTGTAAGTCTAATTTTTGTATTGCAATTTCAAACTCATTGAGGGTAGAGAAATCATTATCTGAGAGGTCAGGAAGGTGTTCATAAACCTCTTGTCCTTCTGCTCCCAGACAATGCATCAATAAGAATGTTTTACTTTCTGCGCTAAGAGAAGTTCCACAAACCCTGGCATAGTTGGCGAAAACCTTCTTCAATTTTAGCATTGGTAAATTAGGTTCACCAGGGGATGACAAAAAAAAAGTCTGGAGCTGGCACATCCTGCATATTGAAAGGATGAGACAATAGCAACTAGAGTAAGAAACTGATAAGCATAAGCAGATTGTGTTATTTCTAGCCAGCAGTTATTCGCTAGGGAAGCATGGGTAGAGGAAAACATAGACTGCATACATTTTAAGAAAACTCCTTCTGACACCAAACACTGCCTTTGGAGACCAAACTCCAATCTTATTTCAGCTTGACCTACTGACCTTGCAGTCCCTAAAGTTGATTCATAGGCCTTGACTACTAATAGAGCTAGTAGCGTAGCTCTGGTAATGGGTGAGAAATATAAAAGGGTTGGCTGTAGCTTGGCTTTCATGACTTTAAGAATATGCAATAGGATTGACAATTCAATGATTTTTGGAAACATTTGAAAGCGTGAATTAAAGTCACTGTTTTGGCCCTTAGATCTTTAAAATGATACTTAAAAGAAACAAACACCACCCCTAAAAATCTATTTGTCATGATGACTTCAATTGGCCCTGCTCTGGCCCTCCATGAGTAAAAATTCTGTTTTGCCGGTCAAATTTTCATGATTTTAGATTTTTTGACATTCAGTTCAAGGCCACTTATTTGTATGTAATCATCAGAGGCATTTGTGAGTCTTTGTAGGCCAATGGGGGCCTTGCTCAGAAGGATAGTATCACCAGCATATTGAAGATAGCTAATTTGTACCTCTCCCAGCTTTGGAAAAAGTGCGCTAACAGAGTCCAAGTGCTGCAAAAGATCTGATAAGAACAAGTTAAAAAGGCAAGGAGCAAGAACACAACCTTGCTTTAAGCCCTTATATGTTCTAATTTTCTATGATAGAGAGATACCGACACCCAGGGTCAAAACAAACACCCCTGCAGCCCCCGCGGTGCGGGGGTCCCCCAGTCTTCAGTACGTGAAGGAGGCCCCTTTCCCCTTCAAGAAGTTCACAAACAGGAGAAGCGCTATATTAGCTGAAATCAAAAGAGAAAACATTCAAAAATTAAATATAACTTTAAAATGCATCACTGTTGCAGCCAAGACCTCACAAACACTGGCTATTACCCCTACTCCACGCACCCATTGCTGGCACAGACATAAACACACACTTTCTCTCTCTTGAAGGGTTAAGGAATTCTCTATTCATCTAGCTCTGAAGACAACTGGGAAGGAGCTTCAACCACATTTCCTGTAGCCACATGTATGATTTGCTGCTGCTGAAAAATAATGCTCTTGTGCCCTGAAATATTTAAATATTTTTGAGATTTTTTTCTGAACCGGGCTTGATTATTGAGCAGAATCCATCCTCATTCTGGGTCCGGCAGCTATTTTTGAGGCAAACGCCTCTCTTCAAGAACTGTCAATTCTTTTGTCACATTAACCCTTTCTGGTAATTTAGGATGCTTCAAAGCTGTGAACGGAGATGACGCACCGATCTTTTGAACTAGTGCGTTAACCAGCTGAGTTAAATTGTCACTATTCTACCCTGAAACCAGTTGAGTAGACATAGATCTCTGAAGCAGGTTGCTTAACCCAAGTGTTTTCATGGGACAGATTCTTTTGGTCTCAGTACCAGCAAAGAAAAAGAAGCATTGGTAAAGCCAGTAGGTCTCGCCTATGGGTGAGCTATTGGCTTTGGCAATCGGGTGGGATGGAGAACAGGAGGTCGGGTGGAGGTGAAGAACTGCACTTTAAAAAAGCGCAATGAAGCGGACAGAAAGAAGAAACAGAGATGGGGTGAATGGGAGGAGAGAGGAAACAGGGCCGGGTTGGGTGGGATGGGAGGAGAAACAAGAATGGGGTGGGTGGGATGGGAGGAGAAACAGGGACATTAGCAGAAACAGGGATGGTGTGGATGGGAGGGGAGAAGAAACAGGGACTTGGAGAAGAAACAGGGGCTGGGTAGGTGGGACTTGAGAAGAAACAGGGATGGTGTGGATGGGAGGAGAGAACAAATAGGGGCTTGGAGAAGAAACAAGGACTAGGTGGGTTGGACTTGAAAAGAAACAGAGACGGGGAGGATGGGAAGGGAAGGGAGAAAAAACAAGTACGGGGGTAGGATTTGAGAAGAAGCAGGGGCTTGGAGAAGAAACGGATGGGTGGGTGGAACTTGAAAAGAAACATGGACTGGGTGTGTTGTAGGAGAGAAGAAACAAGTACAGGAAGGGTGAGACTTGGGAAGAAACAGGGACTGGGTGGGTAGAACTTGAGAAGAAAAAGGGACGGGTGGGTGGGACTTGAGAAGAAACAGGAACGGGGTGGGTGGGTGGTACTTGAGAAGAAACTGACTGGGTGAGTGCACTTGAGAAGAAACAGGAACGGGGTGGGTAGGACTTGAGAAGAAACAGGGATTGGGTGTGTGGGACGTGAGAAGAAGCAGGGACAGGAAGGGTGGTGCTTGGAGAAGAAACAGGGACAGGGAGGGTGGGACTTGAGAAGAAACAGGGACTGGGTGAGAGGGACTTAAGAAGAAACAGGGACGGGTGGGTGGGACTTGAGAAGAAGCAGGGACAGGAAGGGTGGGGCTTGGAGAAGAAACAAGGAGGGGCTGGGTGAGACTTGAGAAGAAACAGGGACTTGGTGGGTGGGACTTGGGAAGAAACAGGGATGGGGAGGATGGGACTTGAGAAAAACGGGGAGGGTGGGACTTGAGACAAAACAGGGACAGGGAGGATTGGACTTGAGAAGAAACAGGGACAGGGAGGGTGGGACTTGAGAAGAAACAGAGACTGGCTGGGTGGGACTTGAGAAGAAACAGGGACTGGGTGGGTGGGACTTGAGAAGAAACAGGGACTGGATGGATGGGACTTGAGAAGAAACAGGGACTGTGTGTGTTGGAGGGGAGAAGAAACATGTACAGGTTGAGTAGGATTTGAGAAAAAGCAGGGGTTTGGAGAAGATAGAGGGATGGTGTGGGTGGGGCTTGAGAAGGAACAGGGACGGGGTAAGTAGGACTTGAGAATAAACAGGGACGGGGTGGGACTTCAGAAGAAACAGGAACTGGGTGAGTGGGACTTCAGAGAAACAAGGTCTGGGTGGGTGGGACTTGAGAAGAAAGAGGGACGAGGTGTTTAGGAAGCGGGAAGAAACAAGCACCGTGTGGGCAGGATTTGAGAAGAAGCAGGGGCTTGGAGAAAAAATAGGGATGGGGTGGGTGGGACTTGAGAAGAAACAGGGATGGGCTGGGTGGGACGTAAGAAGATACAGGGACGGGGAGGGTGGGACTTGAGAAGAAACAGGGACAGGCTGGGTGGGACTCAAGAAGAAACAGGGAAAGGGAGGTTGGGATTTACGAAGAAACAGGGACGGGGAGGGTAGGACTTGAGAAGAAACAGGGACTGGGTGTGTTAGAGGGGAGAATAAACAAGTATAGGGTGGGTAGGATTTGAGAAGAAGCATGGGCTTGGAGAAGAATCAGGGCAGGGGCGTAACAAACACCCCGCAGCACCCGCGGTGCGGGGGGCCCCCCAGTCTTCAGTACATGAAGGAGGCCCCATCACCTCATCTGTAGCGAGCTGTGTGTGTGTAATGAAGTAGAAACGGAAGCATGAAAAAGATGAAGTATGGTTTGGGTTTATTGAGTTGAAGGACGTAAAGAAAACGACATCCAGCATCAAACCCTGCAGCTGCCAACTGACAAGCTGCTTACAATCTATTCAGAAGATGGCCATTCCACATTCTAGGCTGCGTAGCCTAGGAACAGCAATAACATTCCACATGCTCAGAGAAGTAAGAACACTATATCACCTCCCCCTTAATAACACAACAGAGAAGTAGGTAAAGATATGCCATAAAGTGACAACAGAACTAAACATAATCTTGAAATCTAGCTGGTCGTTGTATGAGCCTACGAGTCCTGGCAGAATTCCCTTGTGACTTGACATCAGAATCCTCTAAAACAACACAGGGTTGAGCTCTCGCGACCTGGCATTTAGCCACTCTATTCAGGTTCCATACTTTATGATCGTTGGTACGAACAGCATTGTTAAACATCCTAATCATTTTAAAGGCTATACTGAACTTCGAACCAGATTTGCCTTAGCGAGGAGATTTTATTTTCACCCAATCACCCATTGAAACACTAGTATTCTTAACAGCTTTCCTCAGATCATACCATTGTCTTCTCTCCTCCTTGATCATTCTCTCCCTATCCCTCCATTATGCAGTACACATGGTATCTTTGTCAACAGAAATTCTCTTCGAACTGACCCAAAAGGGACACACCTCTGTGCTAGGAGTTCTCTTCTTGAACAATTGAAAGGGAGACACACCCGTAGATGAGTGTGGGGGTAAACCTGTATTCTTTCACTTTCTTCTTCATTGCTGTCTCCCAATCAGTACCCGTTGCTACAGCCTGCTGTAAGGTCTCTTTCAAGACCTTTACAAACCTTTCAACAACCCCATTACTTTCTGGGTGATAAAGAGCTGCTCTTTTGTGTTTGATCCCTCTCGCAGACAAGAAGTCTTCCACAATAAAGGAGGTAAATTGCACAGCATTATCTGATAGTGAAGGCTTGGGAAACTATTCTCTTTCAAAGAGAGAGTCCAAAAACTCAATAATCACAGAAGATACAATAGAATTCACCACTTTAATTTCGGGCCAACGAGAAAAAATGTCCATACACATTAGGACATAACGGTCACAAGATTGTAGCTTAATGGGACCTAAAATGTCTATGGCCACATCCAACCAAGGACCCTCAGATTCTTCTCTCACTACCATGGGCTGTGTTCTGCATTTTAGAATTTTGTCACAACTCACACATTCTGGGCAACTCCTGACTTCTCTTTCGATCCAGACATCCATGCCCGGCCACCAGTAATACTCCCTCAATCTTTCTTTTGTCTTGACAATACCCATGTGACTGGCATGTGCATGATTCAACAATTTTACCCACAACTCACGAGCGGGAATCAGCCTGGTGCCCCTCAAGAGCAACGCGGCCACAACAGTGAGTTCAAGCTTGACTTGCCAGTAACCCTTCACCACTTGGTTACAATCCTTTTTGACACACCAGCCATCCACAACAATCTTCATCACATTTTCCACAGCTTCATCTTTCGCTAAAGCGCCCTTCCATTCATCCTCAGAGATAATACCTTCACTTAGGAGACAAACATCCACACCTTCATCAAAATCACCACCACCAAAATAATCACTCTCAGGAGCTTCCTCATCCGTACAGCACAACCTGGACAAGCAGTCTGCCAAAATATTGGTGGCACCTGGCAAGTAGGACACAACAAAACTAAATTCCTGCAAGGCAACAACCCATTTGCGAATGCGGTGCAATACAAAATCAATACTTTTTCTTTCAAAGAGTTCTTTCAAAGACTTATGATCAGTTAAGACTTCAAAGTCACCACCCCAAAGAAACTTCCTCAACTTGTGGATGGCGCAAAAGATGGCCAAAGCTTCCCTTTCTACCACTGAATAATTACACTCCGACCCCCTTAAAGGTCTCAACATGAATAACACAACCTTCTCAGACCCTTCAGGCTTTTGGAATAAGACCACACCTAAACCCTTAGAGCTGGCATCCGTCATTAAATAAGGTTTAATCAGTGGGTCAAAGCTGCTAAGGTCTTAGGCTTTGTTGAGACACATTTTCAAGTGTGAGATCGACCCTTGTTTCCAGTGCTTCCTAAGTTTTTGCTATCCTTGTTTCCAGTGTTTCCTGAGCTATAGTTATTCTTTGTTCCTCTTCCTGAGCTTCAGCTATTTCCTGCTCCTGATTTGCACTGCTTGCAGTGCTCTCTTGACTCCTTTTCCTGAGATGTAGCTATTCCCTGTTTCCTTGAACTAGCACTGCCTGCAGTGTTACCTTTACTCCAGAGCTATAATATTTTCCTGTTCCTGAACTAGCACTGCCTGCAGAGCTACCTTGACTCCAGAGCTATAGTATTTTCCTGTTCCTGAGCTAGCACTGCCTGCAGAGCTACCTTCGCTTTGAGCTTTCGCTAAATTCTTGTTCTTGCTCCAGTACAGCCTTCAGTGCTACTTTGTTTTCTTGATTCCTGATCCAGCACTATTCTAGTATACCCTTGTAGCCTTCCCTTCTGTATATCATTTTCCAGTCCCTGCCGTTCTTCCCATTTCCTTGCTTCCAGTTCCTAAGTGCTGTCTTTCTATTCTGCTGTCTTGATTCTATTACCTTGCATGTTTGTTACTTGCTTTTTTCGAGGTGTTCCCGGTGATTCCTTCCTTTCCTGTTAAGCACTCCTCCTTGCTAGCTCCTTGTCGATTGTGCTGGTGTTTAGTTCTACACCTTTGCTGTTACTGCCTCGCGTGTTTCTGTTTGATCCCCAGGATCCGTGGGCACAGCTGACAACCTAGGTGGTGTTTCTTGTTCAATGTGAGTATTGTCTTTGAATTACATTTATAACATCACCATAGGTATAAGCTCCACAGACCCTGCCTTTGCATGCATATCCTATATGTGGGTATTTGCAGTCAGTGTCTGTAACAGCAATTGTGGGTGAGGAACTTACTGAGCCTCAGTCTTACCGTGTGTAGCTCCCGAGTGCTTTAGCCCCCATTCCCTTTATTGTTAATGTTGTTTTATGTATAAGAGTATTGCACATCCATCCTGGGTGTAGTGATTCTGAATGCTGAATCGCCTCATGAGTGCCTGTCCTTTCTGAGTCTTAGCCATCTTGTTCCTTCGTGCAGGCTTCCCCTTAGGATCCCTTTCTCCTCTGACTTCCTGTGTGATCCTGGGCAGTGCTGTACTCCTTTTTCTGCTTCATTTTCTACCCAGTCACCAGTCTTTTCCCAAGTCCTAGACTGTGTCCCAGACAGTCCCGGGCAGTCCCTAACATTAACTGGAACTAAACCTAAAGGGAGAGTAAATAGGAAAGACGCAAACGGAGAGAATATAGTGGAAGAGACAGTGGAATAAAATAAACCATAGATGATGAGGCTCAAGAGAGAATATACAGGTGGGAAGCAAATACCATGGATAAGGCCTAGTGTGGATGGTCCCTTGTGGATAGCAAACACGGTGAAAGATATTGTTTCATAATAGGTCACAACATACTTCTATCAGTGCATGCCAGCAAGGTTGGTCGTTTCTTGGCAGTTATTATTATTATTATTATTATTATTATTTATTTTTGTAGAGCGCGTAGTCACCCGAAGGTATCCCAGCGCTAAAAAAAAAATCCTATCTCCTGAGTGCAGTGGACCAAGGGAGGGGAAAAAGAAAGGAGGGGCAGGAAAGAGGACAGGGAGGGCGGAACAAAGGAACGAGATAAGGACCAGGAATGATTCACTGCGGGAAAAGGTGGGTTTTAAGCAGTTTCCTAAACCGGAGGTATTGAGGTTCGAGACGCAGAACTCGGGGGAGGGTGTTCCAAAGTCGTGCAGTCTGGACTGAGAAACGCCTTCCTCCCGATCGGGCTCTCTTAAATTTGGGGGCAACAATGAGGTTTTCGGTGTCGGAACGGAGAGGTCTTGAGGATTTATAAGGGGCGATGAATTTCTTGAGAGCAGGGGGGCCTTGATTTCGTCGTAGTTTGTAGGCCAGACACAGGGCCTTAAATTTGACCCGCTCTCTTATAGGGAGCCAGTGGAGGAATTTTAAGGCCGGTTTGGCCGACACTCTGGCAGGAGTATTCGTGAGGATACGGGCCGCGGTATTCTGAATTCTTTGTAGTTTATTCAGAGTCATCTCCGGGGCGCCCAGGTATATCACGTTGCTATAATCAAGCCTCGAGATTATTAGGCCTTGAATAAGCAACTTTTGGGAGTTGGGGGGTAGGATGGGTAGGACTTTCCTCAATGACTTCAAGAGACCAAAGCAGGTCCCGGCCACTTTCTTTGCCTGCACATTGAACGAGAGGTCGGTGTCGAGCCACACTCCCAGGCTCTTTACTTCCTCTCTGGGTTCTGGAGGAGGGCCCAAACATGCTGGCCAAATGTTCGGGGGCAGTGTAAGTCCTTTTGTGCCCAGGAGCAGAACCTCCGTTTTTGATCCATTTAATTTTAGGGCAGAAGTGTTCATCCAGTGGTGGACCTGCGCAAGACAATTAAATAGATCTGCTGGTTGTTGTTTGGGGTGGGATAGTGACACAACCAATTGTGTGTCGTCAGCGTAACTGACGACACTCACTCCGAATGGAATGATAACCTCCTCCAATGTGGACATATAGATATTAAATAGAGTGGGGCTCAGGGAGGAGCCCTGAGGCACGCCACATTGGAGGGGAATTTCGGAGGAGCGGGCGTTGTTCTCCCAGATTTGGTAAGTCCTTTGAGCCAAAAAAGATGTAAGCCAGGCTTTGCAAAAGACAACTGGGGTAGACAACTAACTCAAATCATCTGTAGAGAGATCCCAAGACACAAGCCAAGAAGTATTTTACCATCAAAGTCTTCCACACAGGCAGTCCGATCAGGGAATGTGAAAAATACATGTGTATAAAACATATAAACAATGAGACAACACAGAAAACTACAGCAAACAATCTGGGCCACACAGACCCCTACAATGGAAACACTGCTGAGAGGTAATCCTCGGAGGCCGGCTGCTGCTTTCAATGGGCAACTTGTGTACCCAGGTGCTCTTCTTAATTACAGCAACATTGGTTAACCGCTTCATGTTGAGCCTATTTTCTGCTTTTGAGACAGTGGCATCGTAAGTTAATTTAGTTAGTGGGTTCCATTACTCCAACCGTCTCACTTCTTTGATCTCTCTTGGAATTACCTACCTGCCTAGTCCTCTTTTTAATATATTTTAATTAATTTGGATTTTTTTGCTAACATTCACTGCATGCGTATAGCACACTGGGTGCTCTTGAATTCATAATACTTCACATAATGATGATCATCTAGACCAATTACTGGTTTTTCACTTAAATATTACCAGCTACCTAACATGTGCTGTTGTGTTAATATTTCCCACCAGTAATCCACACACAATATGTGTAATTTCAGTATATTTGTTTTAGGTTACTGCCCCTGATGAAGGGACTTCTTTGTCCCGAAATGCATTGGGCTGCTTGCTAAAAAGTGGATAAAGACGTGCATCGTCCAATATTGTTAATATTTCTTCAAGGTTTTGTTCGCCATATCATGAATGACCAATGTTATGCATCATAAGGATTATCGAAATAATCTTTTTGGAACCCTTTGTTTGAAAAGTGAGTATTGTGTATGTTATGTTTCTTCTGAGCATCAATTGCCTTGAGCGCTAGAACACTTACACTTGTAGTTTTGATAATTGATGTTATACGAGTGTTTGTTATACACAAACTTGTGAACAGTGCACGGTACCTAGTAGGTTTTCCCACTAGATTGTTGTGTTCCTTACCTAGCTATCCGCAGTGACAGTGGATACAGTACCGCAGCACCCTTTTGTTTTTAGTTTAGTAAAATTTCGCCAACATCAGATCATTTAGGTGTGCACCTTTCACCTGAGCCCAGGTGCTAAGAGGCAGACCGAGTTTAGGTGAAGGATGCATGAGCTGCGAAGGTAGCTTCAAGTTCTAAACTCAGCCTTTATTCCCGCACAGGCAAATAACATGCAGAGCCCTTTAGACATACTTTTCTTTGCATGACCGGAAACTCAACCCCCTATACAGATGCACAGGCATATATGCATAAGCACAAACACAGCTGCAAACACGTACATAAATAATGTCATAATCACGCAAATATACATGCACTCGCACACATGTTCAAGCACAAAGTAGCAAACACACCAGATATACACATCGACATGCAGTCAAAGTGATATGTACAGGCAGACCTTCATACACACAGGCAGGCCAAGGCACACATTATTACATACACACTTGCGTACACAAACATGCTCCCAGAAACTGTCACACGCATATGTAAATATTCATAATTGCCCATATATACCAAAATATCTATACAAAGTCATACAAGTACGTGCACATCACATAAATGGTCGAAATAATGTCTGCAAACGTCAATGGGTCGGTGATGAATAAACAAGAAGTGACTGCAAGTGGCACTTTCTTGGCTCCCAGGGACAAGTGAAATCTAGTGGAAGAGAAGATCGCCTTGGACAGCAGATAGATTACAGAGGGAGCTGAGGTGCCTGTTCATCACACACAAGCCTCTGGGAACAGTGGAGACATTGCATGAGGGTACATTTGTTACCCGAGCCCCTCGGTACCCGGTGATGGGACACCAACGAGAGAGACTCTTTTTTTTCAAGCCCTCTTCAATGCTATTTTATGTTATAGGGAACAGCACATTCTACAAGAGCTGCACTTCTAGCCTACAAACTGCTGCAGCAGCACACACGCTTCAAACAGGGGCGAGTAACCGAAGTGTGCAGTTCTGACCTCAGTATAGATGCGTTTTTGCTTCCTGTGCTGCAGGATGCTGGTTGAGCTGCTGGACTGATGCATATTCACATCAGTGCTGTCATGATGGGTGAAGGGAAACACCACAGCAGAGAAGAGTGGAATACAAACAATCTTTCAAAGGAAGCACCCACTTCTGCCGAATCAACCTGTTGTCCTGGCTACCAACATGTGGCTGGAGGCAAACACCCTCTCCTGGAGATTCTCACATAATTGTCTGGTGACGGCTGGGCTGACAAGCGAGACCATAAGAACTTAGTAAATCTGCACCTGAAAATGTACACCTGTGTATGGGTGGAAATCTGCCACATTTTCTTATTCACAAACATTCCCCGGAGTTTGCCTGCAAACCAGCAGCAGGCTCAGGTAACCAGGAGTGCTACTGTGGATGTCATATTACAGATTGCCAGGAGCCCACTCCCCCATGTGTAATTCTACATAGCCTAAAATACATTTAGGGCAAAAGAAGTCCAATGTGTGAATACCCTTTTCTTCTTTTTATTTTCTCTGGTGGAAAACGTTTTTTCCTATGGTAAAATACTTTCTCCTGCACTCCCATCAAATCTAGGGTAGATGTGGTCCCCCTGCTTCCATACTGAAAGGGGAGTCATTCATGTAATTCTATGGAGTAAAGATCTGACCATTTCATGGTGGGAAAAGGTTCAATAGGAGGTAAATGACCACAAATATGTGAGTCTGTGAGTATTCCCTGACCAACCTGGTTTTATTACTATGGATTTGTCTGCAAGCCTGACAAACAAATTCAAAGTAGCAAGACTGTTGCTCCCTTTTGTGAATTCCTGGCTGGTACAAATGTAGACATTTGCAGATGTAAAGATATGTTTGGTGACACAAATACCTTTGTGAATTGGCCAAGGATGTTTGAAGAGTTCTATGAACTGTCACATTCCTCTAATACTTTGGCACCTCATCACCAAGACTGCTTGTTAACAAATTACATGATTGAAAGGACACATGATAAAAATATAAAACCCACACATTGTATATTTGCTGCAGAAATATACATATGTTTTTGAACATATTTAGAAATGTCAATGTATTCAAATTGTTAAATGTTTTACAGATCTTGAATATCAACAAGTAAGCAGTTGCACACTTTGAAGAGACATATTTGGCAATTCCCAATCAAATCACATGCAATACCTTGAAACAGTCGCTGCTTTGCATCCAATAGGACTTCGTAAGCGGGGACATTCAAGTCGATACTATACTATAGTGGAAAAGTTAAAACTACAAGTCCCACAGTGTAAAATATTTTTGACAAGAAAGCCTGGACTGACTATGGGTGCCAAATATAACACAGGGCCTTCTGGCAGCTATATAGCCATTGTTGTGTGACTTTCCAAAATGCTCCCGACATATGCAATTAATATGGATTGCAGTTCCACCCATTTAATCTCCCTGGATTTTTTGTTTGACTTCTACTGTGAGCGAGTATCACTACCTGTGAGCTAACAGCCAGTGCCTGTATTTTAGGATAATGCCTATGCTGCAAATCTATGGTCAGATGATTTGGGTTGGAGACACGTCAACATGTGAGCAATCCCTTAAGGGTTCCTTTAGTGACAGGTGTAACAGGGTTGATATCATTATTCTTTATATGACATATACACTAGATGAGACACCGGAATAATAGCATGTACCTTCTATACATTGACAAAAGACATCACAGAAACAGCGAAATCTTTGAATTATCAGCACCGTAGAAGTGTGCTTGATGAGATGAAAACTGTAGGGATCACCAAATATTAACAGTAATAAGATATGATGAAGACTAATGAGAAGTTTAGCATTTCTATTTATTTCACTTGCAGAGTGTTTCCACAAATTTGACATTGGTGCAAATCAGTGGTGATAAGGGTTACATGGTTGAAACTTTCAGTGTAAGTACCTAACATCATAAAGAACATATGTTATTGAAAAATGTATTTTAATGATTTTTAGAATTTGACACGTTGCTGCTTTTGAAATTTGCGTGAGTAAGCCATTTTTGGAATTGTTCATTTTTTTACATAATAATTACTAACAACACTATTATTATTTCTTAATGTGAAACATTTGATTCACTTTCTTATGGTTAGAATAGTTATTAATAAGTTGATACACTAAAAGAAGATGATGTCAATACATTAACATTTTCTTGCTTGGGCTGCATTATTTCAAGGACTTGTGAAATGAACTCTGACATGTTCCCTTCAAATGTTGCTTTAACTGTTCCTGCGTAAGGTAACAATTCGACTTTGAATGAAGTCTTATTCCTTGTAGTTGAGAGTTGATGGGAACCGATCGTTGGACTGTACCCATGAAGGAGTTACAAATAATTGTTTTTTTTGGCAACTGACCTGTGAGGTTGGCAAAGACTGTGGTTTCTCATGACTAGTTTGGGAAACAATGCTGGGGTAGCAAATGGTCCCTGACAAATGGAAGATGATCATACAATGGACAGAACACTGTGGTCTGATCACTGATGTCACAACTACATCATCTATATTATAAAGCTGATCTCCCTAAAGGAGGAGGTGGGCAGGGATAAGAATTAGATTGGAGACGTGGATCGAAGAGTTCTCTTACTTTTGGACTCTTTTTGCTGACTGACTTGGGATTCTTTTTAAGCTGCTGCTGTAATTGCTGTTTGATTCGACTCCTTTCCTTCACGACAACCTGAACTCAAATGCTGTGATTTTTCTTTTCCAATGAACTTCCTTACTAAACTCTTTTGGATAGATTTAGTGAGATACTAAATCTGAACGTTCCTAATTTTTGTTGTTTCCCTATGGACATTTCCAGAGAGGACTTTAACTTGATCCTATGGCACTTTCCTGAATTAGGTTTTTCCTCCTTTTAACCATCCTCCTGCCTTCATTGGTAGTGGGAATCTATAATGCTTAAACCAAGCTCTTTGAAATTCTTGTGTGATTTTATACTACGTGTTATTGGCATTCTAACTGAGCTACGAAGCTGGCTCTGTATATACTATACCACAATGAGGTATAGTGTGCACAGAGTCCAGTGGAACCCCAAAGGTAGGCAGAGGTAAACGTAGATGGTACCTTACTCTCTATTTGTGGTAGTGTGGGTGAGCAGTAAGGCTTTATTAGAGGGTAGTGTTAAGCATTTGTTGTACTCACTCAATCAGCAAACTATGTCACACACTCAAAGACTGAACTCAGACCAATTTGATTTGTATAAAAATATTATTTAGTTGCATTTATTTCCTAGAACCAAGCAAGCCTGGCACAGGTAAATGTATAAGGTACTTTTCAAGGCAGTTGAACAATAAAAGCAAGCTGGATGAAAATAACTTTGTTACAGGTTTCTAAGGGGCATATTATCAAGCCAGGCGATAAAATTGTCGCCGATTTAGCGGCAGAAAACTGCTGCTAAAACAGCGATAATGGGCTTGATAATATGCTCTATGGAATTCCAATTGAAGCCCATGTTAGATGTCCCTCATTTTCTTGATAATATGCCCCTAAATGCTTTCAATACAGTGGAAATTACTATTAGAGTACTTTGAATTACTTTGCAGATTACTTTCTGGATCACTTTTTCTACTCAATGTGATACTCCTAGATATCACACTGGGACAGTTCCTGGAAGAAAGGTAAGTAAACAATTTTTTAGCTATTTGCAGTTTTTCAAAGTTCCATTAAAAAACAACTCCACACTTAGAAAAACAGTCAATGTACTGCTATGGAGAGAAATAAAATTATCGGTTAACAGGTAAGTACTTTGTTGTGGGAGGTGGTATTCTGGGGTTAGAACCAGAGTTCCCCCAGGGTAAAGTATGTACTCTCGAAGCACCCTTGGCAGCACTGGGGCGGCCGGGTGCAGAGTGCTGATGCCCAATTTTATCCAATGGGGGATAGAGGGCCTCCGGTTGGTGGCTGCTGGGTTTAGCTCAGGGCAAAGGGGCATCTGATTTATCAGCAAAAGTATACCCGAAGTGGCGGCTGGGTGCAGGGTGCTGGTTTGGTGTCGGGTGCCCTGTTGATTTCAATGGGGATTCTCTGTTTTCAACAAAGACTGCAGACTCGAGGACGAAGATCTTCTGCAGGTGACCACTGGTTGGAGAGGTAAGTTGGGATGCCTGAGGATGCAGGGACACCATCGGTTGAGCCACCCAAGGCTGTGAGACTTCAGGTGCAGGGGTGTCTTTAGGCATTGAGTTTTCCTTACCAGCTCCGGTCACGGTTGGGGGGGTCCTCCAAAAAGAAGCTGCAGGCTTCGCTGGGAGATTCGAGGCAGGTCAGAGATCCCCAGATTTCAGGTTAGGATCGCAGGAGAGTCCTTCTCGTGGTGTTGGGGCACTTGAACTCGGGCCGTGGGCGTCGGGTGCAGAGTGGTTCAGACTTGCAAATTTGGCCAGAGCCAGAGTCTGTGAGTGAGCAAATACAGTGCTTACGGAAGACAAAGTCTTTCTTGTGGAAGGCAGGGCAGTTCTTCAGGGTTCTTGAGGTTGCTGGGTACAGGACACACCAGGATTTCACTTCTGCTGTGTCAAGGTGGGGACAGGCCGGTCGGGCTGGGGCCAAATCAGAGGGCGCCCTCCTCTTCTTAGCTTTAGCATGGCTTCGTTGGTCCTCTTTTTACTTTCTTCTTGGTTGGTTCTTGTCTGAGGAGGCAAATGTCGGGGTTACATCTACATTTAGGTGAGTTACAGGTAGGTAAAGGTTGAGGCCGATGAGTCCCTTCATTGGAGTGGGTACACCCCCTATTATGTCACCCTCCAGTGGGACGGGGGCATATGCCTTCCTCTGGTTGGCTGAGTCCCCACATCTGCAAGATGGCGGGGGCTGAGAGTTGTGCTTCACTTCTCCTCCCCCATCTGATGGGTGGGCTTGGCAAAGGTGGGCACACCGCCCTTCCTCACTTGATTTCCCCACTGATTCTCCCACCCAAAGTGGGGGTCAGAATTGGTAGGGGCCAGTTTCTGGGAGCAGGAAAGGCCTGAGGAAGCTCACAAAGGTGGCAAGCCTTTGAAGCTTCCCCTTCATGGACCCTGCCCATCCAGGGGAAGGAGGCTTGGCACCTAGTGCCAGGAAGTGCATTGTTTCAGACCCCCGAGAGTAGGAGGCTCTCAACCCAGGGGTCCAGAAACATGTCTGGTGGTGGCAGCTGGTGAGCAGCCACTCAGCATGGACACTAGTGTTAGGTCGTTTTTCAGGGGACAGCTCTAAGATGCCCTCTGTGTGCATTTTTCATTAAATCCCACACTTGCATCAGTCTGGGTTTAATGTGCTGAGAAGTTTGATGCCAAACTTCCCAATTTTCAGTAAAGCCATTATGGTACTGTGGAGTTTGTAATGACAAATTTCCAGCACCATTTACTCCTATTGGCATTACTGCAATTGTCTAAGAATTGACTTAGTCACTGTAGGGGTACAGGGCTCATGCACCTGTACCCTCACCACTGGTATAGTGCACCCAGCTAGAGGGGTGGCTGACCTATGCCAGGGCTGTAGGTTGTATGCATGAAACACAGGGATGTGTGTCATGTCGATTCTTCACTTTGTTCTACACCAACACATGCAGCCGGCAAATGCAGTGTGTATGTAAAGGTACAGGGCCTCTAAGGGTGGCACAATAAGTGCAGCAGCCCTTAGAGGCCTTCCCTGGCCACAGTGCCCTTGGTAACTCTGGTACCATTTACAAGGGACTGACTTGTGGCCAAAGATTGCCAATTGGGTTTTGCTTTCACTGCAGTTTAGGGAAAGAACATAGACCCTGGGCACCTTTTTGGCAGGAACCCGGGGCACACACAGCCAAAGCTAATCAGCAGTTTAGCAAAAAGTGGGGCAACCATGCAAAAAGAGGGCACTTTCTTACAGCTACTTAAATGTTGCTTGTTTGCATTGACTTTGGATCATTAATACAATAACCAATTTATCTAAATTTGCCTGAGTCTGTTACCGTGTCCTGATGTTCTTTCTTTAAACTGTGGTATTTAGTAATGATTCTAGATGCATAATAAGTAAAGTTATAGATTATTTTGAGAACATCAAGTTCTGCTTCTTCTATTCTGTGTTGCCACTGCAGAACTCTTAGTGTGTATAATTCTGGTCAGACTGGAATTCTTCAAAAGGTTGGGTCTACCTTATGCAATATATTATATTTACAGTATGGTTCTGAGAGTAATTTACATGAAGGTCCTTTCGAACTTGTGAGTTGGCCACTAATTAATGGCCCTCATTTGGTGGCTACAGGTGGTTTGGACATTCTGACGTCTCACCCTTCACTACGACCTAAAAGGATTCATTAGAGGACCAATGCCTCTATGGGTATGGTGTAAATCTGAGCTCAGTAGAAATTCCTGAAAAGACAGTTTGCAGTGGGGGCGCTAGGGGGTGTGCACGCAAGATGGTTGCACTCCGGTGAGGCTCTTGCGACCCAAGTTCACAATCCTGCATTATCCTGTTCATAGACCCATGATTGGCAGCAGAAATTGTGGTGCAAGGGTGCAGTGACTGTACCTTTGGCTTGGACAGCCATCAATATGAAACAGGTCCCTCGCTGGTCAGTGAGATAACAAGAGCACTGTGTGAGGCCTGGTGCCACGAGTAGAGCCTAGCCTGCCGAGTCCGGGACCAGTGAAGGATTGCGGGTGGAGCGACTGACGGTGAACAGGAGCGGTCACCTAATAACCAGACGTGGGGATTGGCCTCAGGGGCACAGCGAGCAACTCTCCGGACGAGATCAGAATCTCGCGGAGGACAGCTCATCGGGGAAGAAGTCAGTGACGCTAGACCAGAGCAGTGCAGTGGTGGCCGTGTGGTGCCTCCTACGTCCAAGACAGCGAAGAACAGTGGCGGTGTTATACCCCTTGGGTGGTTACACAGGAGGGAAAAGCAGCGCACCGGCCCAAACCAAGTAGGCGTGACAGAGAAGCGGAAGGGGGCCTGAGGGAGTGAGACACCCTGGGAGCAGGGAGAGCACTCCCACGCTAAGGCAGTCGAGCAGAGAGGCCTACATGCTGAAGTTAGTGCGACAGCACGAAGCAAGCGCTCCCCTGCGGATAGAGGAGAGCGGAGGGGGTGGATAGCAGCAGCAGGCCATTGCGGCACAACCGTGATTCAGCTTGCAAATAAGACCGGCGGACGGGCCGGTCTGATGCACTCAGAGTACCGGCACTGGGGCAAGCCGTGAATAGGAGCAACCGATGAAGCCAAACTGGGAAGCAGGGGCCCCTAAGCGAAAAGGGGCTACAACCGACGCTAATACTGTGCCAGGGGTTAGCACAGGCCAAAGGACCCCCACGACGTGCTCCACACAAAAGGAGCAGGACACCACCACAGTAATTAACTGCACAGGGGTGCAAGACAAAGCCAGGAGCAGGAAGAACGTATGAGGGCTGAAGTCCCCCAGGGAGACACAGCAGACCCCTTGATAAGTGGAGTGACTGAGCCCCAACAGACACGTGGAACGAAGAGGGCCTCAACCTACAATTTGGCAGGGGGAGGACTGAACTAAAGACTAGGGGTGGGCAGAATTTGCGTAGTCGCGTTACGCAAATCTCCGCGAAATTGCCACAAATCTCGGTTCGCGATGTGTTTTTGCGTGCTCGCGGGAGAATATATCGCTAACTTGCCCATGCGGTCGCTAATAGGCGCGGCCATCTTGTTTTTTACTTTTCCCGCCAGCTCACGCTGCTTATTTCCTGTTCCGGGTCACATACTGCATGCTCCCGCCCCTTCACGATAAGTATTTCCTGTTCGGGAACGCGTATTACGTGTTTGCGATGCTTTTTGCGTGCTCGGGGGGAAATATCGCACGAACTTGCCCACGCGGTCGCAATGGGAGTGGCCATCTTGTTTTTCACTCTATTGCTATGGTTCTGGGCCTGCTTTTCAATCCTCCCTCTATCTTTTCAATCCTTTGTTTCTGGAAACGTTTTTTGATCTTTTTTGATTCATTATCCATTTCTCTATTTTCCTGATTCTATATTTTGATTTTTTTTCAACTTTTTGTGCATTTTTCACTACTTTTTCACTCTTTTGCTATTTCCTGCTTTTTTCATTTCTTTTACTTACATTTTTCATTCCTACCTTTTCTTTTCCGCCCCCTGTCCTACAACCCAGAACCATGGCAAAGAGCCAAAAATGGCACACAAGGTAGTGGTGGATACACTGTCGCACTTCAAAAAATGTTATCAAATATTAGGGTATTGAGATTAATTAAGCAATGTCATGTAGGAAATCAAACATATGATAGGTGCCACTCAGGGTAAGATACCCCACTACCCAGAGTATCAATAACAAAAGGCACCAAGTGACTTGTACAATGTATACAAAAAGAGAAACCCCGGCACTCTAATTATTTATATATACAATTTGTATATGTGAATCTCTCAAAACAGTAAAACCATATGATGTAGAGAGATACCTCCTGTCACAGGGAACATCCAGGAGAACATTCGATGATCATTCAAAAAATGATTTATTCACTGATAGATAACAAAAAGCAAGATCATTAACGTTACATCAAATATCAAAACATTCATGAAAATTATTATTTCTATGAAGGTCTTGAGAATCCAATTCTTATCATGTAGAACATCAGAAACAGCCAACGTGTGTTTCGTCACCACCGTGACTTCCTCAAGGCTTAAGTGATGCTTGCACGGGGCCCTCACAATATCTTCTCCCCTATTAACTTGATTGTCCCATATGTGTGAAGACTCCTAGGTCCATGCTCGAACCGACCAAAAGTATACTTCTGATGACTGCTTACGGTCCTTGTCTTTCCTTAACACGACTTTAGTATAAAAAGTATGTTCTTCCAGAAGTTTGATACTACGTCAATATTTTCAAAGTGCTATATCCTTTTTCGCATAGTCTGGAGTCAAAATTAAGTAGAAATAGTAATCGAATCAAAAGTCCATTAATAATTGTGAAAAGATCACTCGGTAGTACATAAGTAATGGTCGCACTGTCATCCGCAAGTATGTATCCACAGGTTAGGGAACTGTTGGACTTGGCCCTTTTTGCAGGGTCATCCCTGAACTTTTTGCCTTCCTCCTATATTTTTTCTGACCTGTTGTTCGCTGTTTTATGACTCTGGGCACTTTACCACTGCTGATCAGTGCTAAAGTGCATATGCTCTCCCTATTGTAAATTGATGTATAATTTGTGATTCCATGATTGGTTGTTTTGGTTTACCTGTTAGACCCTAGTACAGTGC
Source organism: Triturus cristatus (assembly GCF_964204655.1). Classification (NCBI taxonomy): domain Eukaryota; kingdom Metazoa; phylum Chordata; class Amphibia; order Caudata; family Salamandridae; genus Triturus; species Triturus cristatus. Next base: position 78,480,540 of record NC_140581.1, read on the forward strand.
ACCAGGAGAGCCCAGGACTTGTAAATCCAAATGCTGCTGGTGGGCTTGCAGCACTGGTTGTGCCACCCACAGAAGCAGCCTGTAAAAGTGTGTCTAAGGTCTACCATTGCAGAACCTGCGTGCAGTCTGGTACTGTCATGCTGACTGGGCAAGTGCACCCACTTGCCAATCCCTAAACCTTCCCTTTTCTTCATATCAGATACCCCTATGGTAGGCCCGAGGGCAGGGTACATTGTAAGGATAAGGTAGGACATGCTCTGGTGTTTGTGGCATGTTCTAATAGTGAATTACAGCCATTTTCGTTTTTCACTATTGCAAGGCTACCTGTTCTCCATAGGCTTGAATGGGCAGATTTGATTATTACATCTTATAATCCTAACTGACTCAGGGAACATGGTAGAAATTCGAATTTAGTATGCCTGAACTCAGAATGATAAAATGCATCTTTTAGTGAAGTTGGTTTTAACATTCTGTATTTGAAAATGCCACTTTTAGAAAGTAGGCATTTTCTTGTCTAACCATTCAAACCTGCCTCTGCTAGTCTGTGTATTCCCTGTCTGGAGTTTGAGTGACAGGACTGGGGAATTCCAGGAGACAGGGTGAGGTGTCCCAGTGGTGAATAGAGAGATCTGCATCTAGATGGGTGGAAGGAGTTGCACCTGGGACCTGAATAGGGCTGTGCCTTCCCTCCACAATGCTGGCTCCATCTCCTGTGGTGCGTCTGATGTCTCTGCCCTGCACTCTGAAAGGAAAGAAGGAGTCAGGTAAACAAAGTTCTCCAGGACTGACCAGACCCGGTTTGAACAAGGCAATGGCCCCTCTGCCCTCAGAGGACAAAGGATTTTGGGATATAAGTATTGGGACCCTGATCCCCAGAATGTAGATCACTTTGGGAAACAAGAAGAAACTCTGCTGAGGAGAGGAACCAAGAAGAAACTGAGGAGAGACTATCCCTGAAACTGGGGGATTGGCCTGCAGGGGTTGCCTACTACCAAACAGAGGAGAAAGGAACTTTGTGTGTACTTTTGCTCAACTTGTGAAGGATCTTCAAGGGCTTGGAAAAGAGCTTGTGTCCTGCTGAAGTCTTAGGAACAACAGACTTCACCCCCCAGCTCCCTAGAGTTCTTTGGAAGTGCCTGCTGCGGTTGTTGGGCCTTCTGAGGGACTGCGTGTCGCAAGGAGCTGGAAGTACGACTCAAGAAGGAGGAGCGTGCCGCAGTCAGAGCTGTTGTCGTCACATCGCATAAAGTGTGTCGCTGCTGCAGCTGTCGCATCGAGCAGAAGCGTCTCGCATCATCCAGGAAGTGTCTCGCAACGCCGAAGAAGCGTGTCGCCATCACAGCCATCGTAGCTGACGCATTGCACTGCATCAAGAGAAGAGTCTCGCATCGAGGAAGAAGCGTGTCGCCATCGCAGCCATCGTAGTTGTCGCATCGCACCACATCAAGAAAAACGCTTTGCATCCACGGATAAACGTGCTGCCGTCGGAGCAGTTGTCGTAGCATCGCTTAAAGTGTGTCGCGGCTGCAAGCTGTCGCATTGAGCGGAAGCGTCTCGCAAACGTGGGAGAAGAGTGTCGCCGCCAAGGCTGCTGTCATCGCATCGCGTAAAGGGTGTCGCTGCTGCAGCTGACGCATTGATTCGAGTCTTCTCTCAACATCGGAGAAGCGTGACACATCTGGAACATCTTCACGTCTTTATTTCTTTGCACCAAAATCTTCAGCGCATCAACATCGTTGCAACACTTTCGTTGACCTGCGTGTCGCATCTAAAAGGTACATTGACTTAAAGTGTCGCATTTAAGAACTAAAGAGAACTAAGCAAAATTCTACCATCTAAAGTATCAGTATTGTGTATTTTTGTTGTTTAATGGTCTTGTGGTAAATCTTTATAAAGAATACTTATTTTTGATATTAAACCTGTGTGGTGTCCATCTGTAGTGTTGTCACTTGATTACTGTATGTGTTCACAAATGCTTTACACACTGCCTCTGAGATAAGCCTGTCTGCTCGAGCCAAGCTACCAAGGGGGTGAGCAGGGGTTATTTTAGGAGTGTACCCCCTTACCCTGACTAGAGGCGAGGGTCCCTATTTGTTGCAAGTGCATACCTGTGCCAACTAGAGACCCCCGAGTCTAACAGGAACCATGATAAGGCCCCGAGAAAATGTGGAATACATAGTTTATTTTTGTTAGGGGATTAAATATATATTTATACTTTACATACAATGTTGTTAATGTTTTATGTGTGGGGTTAATGTTTTACGTCACACTGTTTCCTTGCTGGTGCAGGGCCACAGTCAGTGTTTGATTTAAATAATTGGCTGACTTTGTAAGACACAAACAGATAGATGCGGTACCCCTCACTGATTGACTTGTCCTACTAGTACTGTCAGTCTCTCCTCCTAGTCTCTGCATTCTGCAACTGGACTTATCGAAGGGGTGTGTGAAATTGAATTAATGAAAACATTTCCATTATTAAATATGCCTCCCCCAAACTTCTTCTCTTACTTGTGCTTGATGTTAAACATTGAAGAACTCTTAAAGCGTCGATCTAAATTGAATCCAAAAAGCACATTGACAAGTCCAGGACAACAATCTGAGTTAGAAAAGATAAGTCGTTTGAAGAAGAAACAAATACGTACAGCATTGCATGGAGAAGTGCTGTTGGAGCATTTAAGAGCGGGTACAATACCGGCTGGTTTGTAGGTGAAAAACGTCCCTGTCATCTTCACAGACCAACCTGAATATCTTGATGGATTTAGTCATATTGGAACAAAATGCTCATGAGATTGGATGTTTCATTCAATCAAAACTGCGGAACTCCTAAGTCAAAAGGAACTTGAGTTAATAAAAGAACTTGAAGAAGCATTTCTGAACAAGTCAGTGGTGGAGAATGCCCGAGCACTATTGATCAAACTGGAAAAAGAGAACGAAATCTTCAAGAAGAATACAGAAGACGCCAAAAGGTCAAAATTGCAGAAAGACATTAGCAATTTCTGTGAGAAGAAAACATATCCATGTTTGGATAAAGAATACTACAAACAGCCATCTAGCACTGGAATGCTAACAACGTCCGGTGGAAGAAGCCAAAGACAATTTACAAAGTTTTCAGATGCCTCTTCCTATTCCGATAGCTCTAGTGACTCAGACCCCTCCACTAGCAATAGAGGCAACCAACCAAGACAATTTTACCAACCGTCACCTTTTTAGACAGAGGAACCGGACGTCCATCAGGCAGAACAAGGACAACACATAAAAATATTCCAGCTCACCCGCTGTTTTAGCGGTGTCCAACGCTCTTCAATCCGGCTTTAGCACCATCTTGGGTGAGGGGATTTGAGGCTACTCGCCCCTTTCACAGCGCCATTTTGGAGTGCGCTCTAGTGTCGGGCTGACTGCTCTTGCCTGCCTATTTAGGACGGGCAGGGCAAGCGTGCAGCGAACCAGACTTTGAGTGATTGGATCTTGCGCTGGCTACTGTTTGAGGGAAATTGGGGTATTCATGCTGCTAATGTATTGCGGTGTTATGAAACCGGTGAATTGCTCATTTTAAAAATTATTTGTTTTAAATATGTTTTCTGGGAAATAAAAAACAGTTTTAAATACCGCTTACCCACACATAAAAATATTCCAGCTCACTCGCTGTTTTAGCGCGGTCCAAGGCTCTTCAATCCGGCATTAGCGCCATCTTGGGTGAGGGGATTAGAGGCTACTCGCCCCTTTCTCAGCGCCATTTTGGAGTGCGCTCTAGTGTCGGGCTGACTTCACTTGCCTGCCTATTTAAAATGGGCAATGCAAGCGCGCAGCGGACGTGCCAGAGGCAAGCCCGTCTGCGCCCATCCACACTTCGGACGCGCTCAGCGCCAGCCAAGTTGTCTGTTCCGACAGAGAACAAGGTCGGACGACATACTCCAGGGATCAGCTGCTTAATATTGGTAAGATTTTCAAAATGTAAATCTCTTTGCCTCATCCATGACCATAGAGGAAAACAATCAAATATATTGTCACCACATTGCTGACACGCTGGACGTGTTAATCCCGGTAAAAAGACTCACAAATAGGAACAAAACTTCAGCTCTCTGGTATAATCAATCAATCAATCAATCAATCAGAGTATTTGTATAGCGCACTACTTACCCGTGAGGGTCTGAAAGCGCTGGGGGGTGGGTTGCTGCTACTGCTCGAAGAGCCAGGTCTTGAGGAGTCTTCTGAAGGTGAGAAGGTCTTGGGTCTGCCGTAGGTGGGTCGAAAGGCTGTTCCAGGTCTTGGCGGCGAGGTAGGACAAGGATCTGCCGCCGGAGGTCTTTCGTTGGATGCGGGGAACGGCGGCGAGCGCGAGGCTGGCTGAGCGGAGCTGGCGGGTGGGGGTGTAGAAGCTGAGTCTGCTGTTCAGGTAGGCTGGCCCGGCGTTGTGGAGTGCCTTGTGTGCATGGGTGAGGAGCTTGAAGGTGATCCTCTTGTAGACGGGAAGCCAGTGTAGGTCTCTTAGGTGAGGGGTGATGTGGCTGCGGCGTGGGATGTTGAGGATCAGTCGGGCGGAAGCGTTTTGGATGCGTTGTACTTGACGCAGGTGTTTGGCTGGAATTCCTGCGTAGAGTGCGTTGCCGTAGTCTAGTCTGCTGCTGACGAGGGCCTGTGTCACTGTTCTTCTTGTGTCGGTCAGGATCCACTTGTCGATCCTGCGGAGCATGCGGAGGGTGAAGAATTGAAACTACTACGAGTGTCATACAAAAAAGCTGAGAGGAAATGGAGAAAGAACTATTTAGAGCTAGACAAGAAAGAACTGAAATTAACACAGGCTAAATATAAGGAGTCTATCTTAAAGTCTAAAGCAGACTTTTATGCAAATTCTATTCTACAAGCGCCCAATAGCACCAAAGCGCTTTTTAATATCTTCAGGGACCTCTCTAGCCTGACCTGCACGAGCAATAAGGTGGCTGCATCGCAGAAACTCTGTTATGAGATTGCCTCTCATTTTGAACATAAAATTGCCAAGATTGTTGGAGATCTTCATCCTAACAATATTGGCAATCAGGATAATCTTGTCCAGAAGCAGTATTAGGAATCCCGGGTGAATATCTCCCTGAAACGTTTTCAAGCCTTCACTGATGCCTATTTTAACATCCTGGCTCACAGTGTGTCCTCGGGCTCGCCTCTTGACCCCCTTTCACACAGAATCTGGAAAACATCCGGTCAGGATACTTTCCCCTGACTGCGACAGATTTGCAACCAATCCTTGGAAGAAGGAATGGTTCCGGAGGTGTGGAAGCAGGCAGTAGTGACACCCCTGCTTAAGAAGCCCTCATTGGAACCTACGATCCCAGCAAATTTTAGATAACTATTTGCTGGATAGGGACCAATTTGGGTTTCGCCTAGGACACGGCACCGAGACTGCTCTGGCAACTGTGTTGGACAACTTACGAATGTGAGCCGACAATGGGAATGCTACCGTCCTAGTGATACTGGACATGTCGGCCGCATTTGACATGGTGAGCCATACAGTTCTGATGGAGAGACTGGAGAAGATAGGGGTGAAAGGATGGGCCTTACAGTGGTTACAGTCCTATCTGTTAGGAAGACAACAGGTGGTGACTATGGCACCGTTCACATACAGCAAATCGCCAGTACACCATGGGGTACCGCAGGGCTCTGCGATCAGCCCTATTCTTTTTAATATCTATCTACGGCCCCTGTTCCCCTTAATTAAATCTTTCGGAATCAACCAGGTCAACTACGCTGACGATACCCAACTGGTGTTTTCCCTGGAAGGGAAACATGCAGTATCCATGGATACGTTCCAGGAGTGTATGCGTCAGACTGCTGGTTGGCTCAGGAAAAATTCTCTACAATTTAATGGGGGGAAAACAGAGGTGGTATACTGCTCTGCTGCTAGGATGTCCCAGCATATACCACTGGACTTTAGGCTCACTCCTGAGGAGGAACCTTTGATTCCAGTTAACACGGTGCGCAATCTGGGGGTTTTGGTAGACGGTAATCTCCAAATGGAGTCGCAGGTCAACAAAACTGTTAACGTATGCTTCTCTTTGATGCGCATGTTACGGCAGATTCTCCTGTTACTTCCAAAGGACTCACACTCCCTTGTAGTGAGGAACATAGTGCTGAGTAGGCTGGACTACTGCAACTCCCTGTATTTGAGAGCACCACAATACATCTTCCAGGGGCTGCAGAGAGGTCCAGTCCATGGCAGCAAAGATGGCGCTAAATAGGCAACGTAGGTCTTCTACTACTCTGGCCTTCAGAGATCTCCATTGGCTGCCTATTAAGGAAATGGTCTGTTTTAAATCGTTCTGCATGGTATACAGAGCAGTACATGATTTGGGCCCAGTCCCACTGCAGGAGAGGTTTACTTGGTATAATCCTAAGAGGCAGCTCCGCTCCTCCAGCGCAAAACTGATGACGACTGCCAGAATTAAGCGCTCTAGGATGGGGGAAAGGGCTTTTAGTGTGGCTGCCGCACATCTATGGAACGAGCTACTCCAGAGCATCAGACAAGCCAACTTCCTGACTGAGTTCAGAAAGAGTTTGAAAACCTTGCTCTTTCCTAAGGACTGATCTCCATTTTCCTGTTACTCCGGTCTGCCCATATGACGGTCATACTCAAGTCTAAGCGCCAGGATACCCGTAGAGTGGCAGTATGCGCTATATAAGAAAGTATTACAATTACAATTACAATGGTATAATCCGCCACCCCCAGGCAGTACCAAGGAGAGATAATAACCAGGAAAAATGTATATTGCTGGTGAAGGAAAGTGTCAATTTATCTGACTATAACTTAACGCAGGATGAAACTAATGTACTTCAAAATGGTTTATCATTTATACCAACCACAAAACCTGACATGGGACAAACTAAACTAGAAATGATTCAGTTTTTTCGAAAGATGAGGCTTAAAGCTTCTTTCTCAGCCAAAATTGATGCTGTACACATTTTTTTTCTGGTTTAAAAAGTCCTTCGAGCGTTTTTCCAGCTACTTCATTCATGCCAATAGAATTATTGACATTTGAAAAGAATGTGTTGAGAGATTTGAATAATCTGGAGAATAAGAAGACATTCACGAAAAATGAAAAACTGGCATTAGACAAATTAGCGTCCAATGAAGAAATCATAGTTAAGCCCACAGACAAGGGTGGAGCGCTTGTGATCATGGAACGCACCAAGTATGAGGCTGAAATCTATCGCCAACTGTCGAATGAAGACCACTATCGGAAAACAGAAGAGGATTTTACAAGTAAGATCAAACTCAAATTGGTCAACCTAATAAATGTGGGAGAAGAAGAAGGATGGTTATCAAAGAAATAGGCGGAGTACCTACTGAACGAGAATCCAAGGATGCCACTTGTTAACGTCCTTCCAAAAATCCATAAGGACGTCAACAATCCACCAGGGAGACCAATCATCTACAGAGACCTGCAAAGCATCGACACGTTTTTTAAACCTCTAGTCAGCGAGATTACAAGCTACATAAGGGATACCATGCAGGCCATTACATTATTAGAAGGCCAGGAGTTTGATGAAGAAAATGAATATCTGGTCACTTTAGATATTACCAGTCTCTACACTAACATCCCTCAGGAGGCGGGCTTAGAAGCCCTGGAAATCTTCTTGGACAAACGTGTACGACCGCATAGCGTACCCGCATCCTTCTTGATACAACTAGCTGAAATTTGCCTAAAATACAATTTCTTCAGCTTCAATGACAAACAATTTGTACAGAAAAATGGCCGTGATGTTCATGACACTTTTTGCAGAGAAGTGGATATATACCAACAACCCCTATGATGGTCAGATAAAAGATTGGCATCACTACATCGACGATGTTTGTGTGCTGTGGAGAGGAACTGAAGAACAACTGCAGAACTTTCTAGCTTGGTTGAACCTAAGACCTCAAGATATTCAATTCACAATAAATTACAGTAAAACAGAAGGAATTTTCTGGACTTACTGATAAAACACGATGAAGGATCTCTATATACTACTCTGTACACCAAAAAAACAGATAGAAATACCTTCCTACATTTTTCAAGTTTTCACCAACGTAACTTACGTGAGAACTTACGGTACAGCCAATTTTTAAGAACAAGGCGTAGTTGCTCGAAGAAGGAGGATTACTTTACCAATGCTAAAGAACTGTCGGAAAAATTAGTAGAACGTAATTATCCCCGCAGATTACTGAAGAGAGCCATGAAGCGAGCGTGATATACTCCGACGGAGACCCTTCTATCACCAAAAAACAAATCAGCAAACACGTCACTGCTGTGCGTTACGACATTTTCAGGATGTACAAATGAACTAAAGAAAATTGTCAGAAGGAACTGGCACACAGTGAAGGCACTTGTACCATTTAAAAATACTCCCATCTTCGCTCTAAAGAAAAACAGGAGTATAAGAGACAGGCTTGTAGGAGCAAATATGGCAAAGAAAAAGAGTGTTCAGTCAATTCGTACACTACTGTCCTTACCTCCAATAAAAGGGCATAGAAGATGCGGTAACTGCAAGTCATGTGACAGTATGATCGAGGGAATGGAATTCATATATGGCAACAAATCTATAAAACAAGAAGACTTTACCAACTGCAATACACATAATGTCATCTATTGTGTTTGCTGCCCATGTCCAAAAGCATATGTAGGCAAAACCACCCAGCCCATAAAGAAACGAATAACCCAACACCGCTCCTACATACGATGTAAGACTCCTAATGCACTCATGGTTCAGCACTGTATTGAAAGAAATCATGGTCCAAATGGGATGAAATGGACGATACTAAAACATGTTACAGGAAATAACACAGATACGCTGCTGTCCAGATTTGAGGAAAAACAATTCTGTACCTGGATTCAATTGAGAATGGATTAAACGAAATGTGCGAGATAACGCACTGTGGCAAATCATCAAGATATCAAAGAATCCTAGAACTTCTAGATCATATAACCCACTCCGGGGATTTTACACACACTGTGAAATAGTTGGAGAGGCAATGCTGGAATATGACCACTACAGCAACCTGAGACCGCAGTCAGGCTCTCTTCTTAGTTCTTTTTCATATCTAAACAAGACACCTTAGGGACGAACCTCTAACCACTCAAGGCGCCAGCGGAAGAAAAAGGGCTCTAGTACATTATCTCTCTTTAATTAACAATGAGCGCCGCCACAACAAATAATGAAAATGCAAGTAGGTACACCGATCTTTACAAAAAAGGAGAAAAAGAAAAAATATGCATTTAATAAACATCGCATTCTTACAACATTCAGCGTTATTTACCTTCAATGATCCAGCAATGAGCAATTGCAATTTTAAGAACTTCGCCATAACGTAATTGTAAGTTTGCCGATGGTTATAAAAGGTGATGAATTTTGCCATGACAACGTAGCCAGAGGAAGTCAGACGCAAACTAATTGAGACATCGGCTTCCGGCCACGTCATGCATACTGACAGTTTAAGGCCAATGGAACTCGAGCAGTAAAGAGCGCGAGATAACCCTCATCACAGATCGTGAGGATACTATAGAGGAGAGAAAATGGCAAGCAGACAGAGATACCGGGTACCGAGCGGGTCTCTTTCAAGAAACTGTGAACCGTCAATCAATCAATCAATCATAGACATTTATAGAGCGCTCTACTCACCCGGAGGGTCTCAAGGCGCTGGGGGGGGGGGGGGGGGGGGTGCTGCTACTGCCCGAACCGTCATCTTCATTTTGAGAAAAAGGAACACTAAAGAAGATTGAGAGTCTAAAATCAGGTACTGAGGGCACGCCATGAGGGCTAACACTGCGATCTCGGGCTTTAAGGTCGTAAAGTGTTAACTTTGGTTCTGAGTACTGCGCACCTTCCTTAGCCTTGTGCACACACTGTTTTTATAAAAAAAACATACGAAAATTGGCACAATCGGGTCACACCAGAACCAACACGGCGCCAACCAGTATAATCAGTTTCACACTCAGGATGGGTGCCAGCAGGTCCAATGGTGTCAAGCTTGATTAATATGGGAATCACTTAGCTAGTCTATGTGACTTGTGAGAACAATAAATAAAAAAGGAAGTTCATCGGTATAGATACCATTTCGCTTTCCTTTCCCCCCCCTCCAATATAGAACTGATGAATTACGCCCTGATTGAAAACGTTACATGAAAGGAGTACCACGACATTTGTCCATGAGAGCCTAAAACGGTATGTGAATAGCCTAACCTTAACAAACACAAACATATGTAATAGAAAACAAGGTTCACCTTTTTATTAGTTTTTAACAAATGTCTCTTTCAAAGTCCTACCAGTTTAAAGCCCCGTCCTAATGAAGACCATCATTTGGAAGAGTACATTTGGTCCTATCTACTGAAGGTCGAAACACGTTGGCTCTTTAAAAGAGAGGTTCAGAGCGCCAAATCCAAAGACACTGCCCTCTATCAGGCACATTTGAGCTGAATAGACGATGCTCTTCAGCAGAGTTCGCAAATAAGTCCCTGACCTCTCTAGGGCCTTCATAAGGGTTTAATTGAGGGCTGAAGAAACCAAAAGTCCTAATTATATTATAATTTAGTAGGACTCACTTTAGCTGATAATGAGAAATGTGTAAAGCTTGTTTCTAATCAAAAACATGATTGTTTGTATGTATTTTTGTCTTTTTTGTACAAAGGTCTTATCAATGTTTTTGATGTAAATAGCGTGTACGTGTTATACATTCTTGTTTGATATATTCTTGTTTAAAGTGATTTTAGTTTTTGAACCGAAAAGGTCATATGTCATAAGATTTTATGTGATGGCAATCTCTTGTTTGGTTAAATAGAAAAAACATTGAATGAAACCATAAATAAATGGGAGCCCAGGGTTAATTGAGGTAACCACTGTGGCAGAATGGAAAACCGATTGATGGTGTCAGAGGAATCTTGTGTGTATATTTATGTTGATGTTTAACTTAGGCACAACGATGGCTGCATGGTGATGATGGTTTTGTTTCCCAACATGCCATGGTTGTGGTGGTAGTAGTAGTAGACACTGGCAGAAGCATTTGCAAAAAAAGAAAATGAGACAGTCAGTCGCCTGAGAGATACAGTTTGAGGAGTAGTAGAACGAAGTACAGCACAGAACTTATTGCCAAACAATAATGTACAAAAATCCAATAAAACATAATGGTGGCGGGGATAGCCTAGTACATATAGTTACAAACTCTAGTTGTGTCGAGTCACTCGACTAGGCCTACAGTACACTCAACACAAGCGTAACCGTTAGTGCTGTGTAGGAGGATGACAACAAATTCAATCGATGCCGGCAATTAATGCTGATGGATTAGGTTCCTTTGGTAAAAAAATTACCTCATAAATATACTGCTCATGGGTGGGCAAGCAGAAGAAGATCCTCACCCTGCCTTGAAATTGAATTAGTGTTGCTTTTGCCACATCCGCCCCAGCAAGAGTGTGATACATTACCGGTGTCCATTTAATTTAGTCACACCTCAATAAGTCACACAGCCCGGGGGAAGAGGGTTAGGGTTTGATGAATGGTTGGGAAGGGAGGTTTAAGGAAAGGTTTGACAAAGGAAAACAGTACGCATGGACAACAACAAAAGAAAAAACAATCTTGGCAGACAGCCATATCCATAAATCTGTAAAGGGAGAAAAAAGAAATGCATGCATGATGATGATAACTTGATGGTTAATGAAGTACTTACTAACTAATACTAGACAATTAGACAGTACAGGGCAGCAGTATATTATGCAATTTGCCTTGCCTGTCTTCCCTCAGAGATCCGAATTACATACAGTTTCTGTTCTGTTGTATCGGCCCGGGCTTACTATTAAAGATAGCAAAGGAAATTTAAAAATACCTGTAGGGATGAATTGAATTATAAGCAGAGAGCAAACATACTAATAACAACAACACACAGTAGTAATGGTTGAAGACAAAAAATTAATCAAATTATTTAAAAGATGATGAAAGTTGATACTGTTACTGTATGTTCTCCTGGTCAAAATGGAGAGTTGCATGTCGGCATTCCTCTTGGTCCTTTCTTCCATGGACGCTCCTGCCATCAATCTTGGGTGACGCCACTGCCTGCTTGGCAGATGTAGATTTATTGGTAAGATAAGTGTGAGTTGTTTTTCCCTGTATAGCACAGGGTAAGGGCCGGCCTGTAATTGTTGATGGAAAAACAAAAGGCATATTGAAAGATCAAGTAGAAAAAAAAAGGCATAAATTACGGTCGAGTGCAACAAGAACACTTTCAGAGGTGGCATGGATACATCATGTCTACTCTAGTCTGTTTCCAACATTAACCTCCAACAACAACAGGACAGAGCAGGCCCAGGGTACCCTCAGTGACCCATCCTCCATTTAGCGTACTTTTTATTGGGGACGGAGGCAGACAAAGCACATAATATACACCAACATAGCATTTTACAAATTAAGTGACTAAATCAATGCACCGCTCTCAGTCATACCACCACACTCGACTCCACCACTACATGGACATGTAGGTCTGCAGTGGTTGTTGTTGACTTGTTTACCTTTTATGCCACTCATGAAACACCCTGAGTTAGTCCATCAATCATCTTGGATCCTACTGAGTGACTGCGAAGATATTATGTCTCTTTGGTCATCATCATGGTGTTGTCCAACTCAGTGTGCATTGTACAGATTGAGTCCCCTTTCCATATTCAAAATGCAATGGATCGGCCTGCAGTAGAAGTACAAATTTGTTATTAAAAAACGAGAAGGGAAACAAACATTGCCCTGAGTTACTTTTAGTGTGTAGATTAGATAATAGTACACAATGAATAACTTCATGCACTACAAACAACAACAACACAAATCACTAAGTCAGCTTCCAATGCATGTCATCATTCATTACCTGTTCCTTCTCATCTTCAGTTAATGGGCACTCTCTCTTGGCTCGGAAAGGAGGATAGCTATAGTAGTCATCATCATGTTCCACTTCTTTTGGAGGGACTCAACGAGGCAAGATTTTCTTCTATTATGCTAATCATCTGGCTTGAGGGCAATATATTTAGGGTGATTCAGGAGGATGGAGGAGCAGGACTTGGGGGAGTGGACTGAAATGCAGAAAGCTGAAACTCATATATGGCTATAAAAGACTAGAAGAAGGTGGTGATGGATGTGTTGTGATTCGAAGTTTCCAACCAGAAAGACAGATACACAAATAAAATTAAATAAGGGAGGAAGACAGTAAGAAGTGGAAGTCTAGTTGTCAGGGAAGTAAAGGTCATCTTCAAACTCTGGGGGTTCAACCAGAAGTAGGTAATCATCATCTAACAAGCTACTTCCGTCACCTGAGCCAATGACCTCACCTTCCTACGTTGATTCATGTATTGTGTAATTCGGTGGTATAAAATGCTGATTCATTTTGATCATGGTTAATCTCTCCACGTTTTTGGGTGAGAGACTGGTCCTTCTCACTGTTGAAATGGAACCAGCAGCACTGAAAACACATTCAGAAGAGACACTTGCGACAGGGCAAGCCAAATAGTTTATCGCCAGCCTGCTGAGCAGTGGCCATTGGCCCCTTTTCCCATAACAATAACGCAATGGGTTTTGATCAATGTACACCTCTGTCGGGTCATCCAGATAGGCCTGGACCATCCGCTCAATGTTCAGGGGTGCTACACTTTGTTTGGCCTCTTTTGTCTATGCATCAGCTCTGGACCTACCAAGTCCTTGCAGTAAATACCAATCCTTTAACGATTTTACTGGGGCCGATGATCCGGTTCTTGCTGTTGTCGATAGTGTTGGTGAGTGTTCTGAGCCAAACGCACTTCCCTCAGGCTCCAAAGTTGAATTTGACGCCGGATGCACTGCTGCAGTACTTGTTGTGGTTGTGGGTGTATGGAGCGGGCTTTTAATTAGCAGCCGTTCATTTTCCAACTTACTGGCTGCCTCAGCTATCCAAGTTTTGTACCGGGCAACATTCACTTTAGAAAAAGGAATTAATGTCTTACTTTTCAGTGCCGATTTGGACCGTGGATCCAGAATTGTGGCACAAATGTGATGTTCTTGTGACAAAATCTTATTTTGCACCCTTGTATTGTCAGCTAAGCGACAGGATAAGCTCTCCACCAACTCATATGCTTCTTTTTTTTCTCTACACCTTTGTACACTTCAGACACCTCCTTCAGCTGTTGCTCTAGCATGTGCAACAATGGGATAGCTTGGTCCATAGTACAGTCCTCCTTGCTGACTTCACATGTGAAGACCTCTAGAGGAAGAAGCATCTCAGTCAGGTATTTAACAAGGCACCATTGGTCCATCTGAAGGGTCATGCCTTTGACAGTAGCATCCCCTCTTCGCATGACATATTCATTGATTGGCCTGTACTGCTGAAACAGACAGTCAAGCATGTAATAAGTTGAGTTCCAATGTATTGCCACCTCCTGGATGAGTGCTTTGACTGGCATTCTATAGTCACGTTGAATGATCCTCAGATGCTTCCGAGCTTTAAAACAATGGCTGAAATTAGTGCATATTTTTCGGCAGGTGGTCAGTAAGTTGCTGACTATGGATTCTTTTTTCAGAAAGTCTTGAACTATAATGTTAATGCAGTGCGCCAAACACAGGACCCTGAAATAGGAACCAAGCTGCATGGCCTTAAGTACATTACTGCCATTATCTGTGGAAACAAAACCAATCTTAAGCCCTCTTGGGCGCAACCATTCAAAGACCTTGCTGTGAAACTCTTCCAAAATGTTTACAGCAGTATGAGACTTCTCCACGGCGAACATGGCTACAGTTGCATGTTTCCGAGTAGCATTAAAAATCTTAGCTGTGTCAACAGCACCCACTTGAGATAGCTTATCTCTAACCCCCACAAAAGAGACCAAGTGTGCAGTGATGCACATGTAATCAGTGGCTTGGCAACTGGTCCACATGTCTGTTGTCAGGTGGATATTGTGAACAGCACTCTGCTGCAAAGCTTGCCCAACCAATTCCAACACATCGTGATGTAATGCTGGAATAGCAACTGTGGCAAAAAAGGACCGGCTGGGATCCTTCCATTTAGGGCAGATGGCTGACACAAATTCAAGGAAACCCAGGCCTTCCACAAATGAAAAAGGGAGAAGGTCCAACACTAACATTTTAGCCAGCTTCGCATTGTACAACAGTGCCGTTGGGTGGTTGCATTCGTACTGCCCCTCCGACCTAAACATGCTGAGAATGGTAAGCTGGATTTTTTCCTTTGTGGTGCAGCTGTTTTCTTGAACCCAGTTAGGCTCAACGACATAGTTTTTTTCACTGCAGTACTCGGTTGTCTTGGTGCTTCATGCTGACTCTGAGTATGACTCTTACTAAGGTGCCACTGAAATGTTGCTGAGGATGTGGGCGGTACCACTACACTGCTGGGGACAGGGCTAGAAATGTCTCCCTCTTGTTCACTTTCCACCGCCATCACATCTTCCCCTAATTCTTCATCCCCAAGAACAGCAATGGGTTCAGTTTTACTTTTTTCTAAGCGAAGTAGGTGAGCCTCCCACTGGATACTGTGGTGCATTCTGAGATGACTTGTTTGGCCTCCGGTACCATAGTTTGTACCAAGCTTACCCCGCCTAACAGCCTGTTGACAAATTGAGCATATAGCAATATTCTCTAAACGAAAATTCACAGGGTTAAACAAGGTCTGCAAGGTACACAACACACCATACACTACAAAGGCATTTATTTAACACACACCCAAAAAGAACAGAAATACCCCCCAAAATACTCATTTTGCAATATCAATCCAATTCCATCCATGCCCTAAATGGTGTTTAAATTCAACAGGACACACAGAAATAGTTGTTTCATGCACCGGTGACTACCTCTGAGTCTACTGGATGAAAGGCCTGTTGGCAGACTAGGCCCCAAGCTTGCAGGCCTATGGCAAAAGCACACTACTGGTTTTCAAAATGGCCACCAGCCACATGGCCAGGCCCACTCAAATACAAGAAACTGAAGACAGACAATGCAGGCCTATTGCAAAAAGCACACAGCCTGGCTTCAAAATGGCCGCCAGCCTCATGGCCGGGCCCACAACAGCAAGAAGCCAATGCCACAAAGGAATAACATGCAGGCCTATATGACAAAAGCAGCACACTAATAACTCCCACCAGAAATGGCCAATAGCCACATGGACACTAACAAAAAATCACAAGCAACAAGCAGTAGGCCTGGAAAACAATGTACTGAGAAAAGGCCTATAATAGCCAGGCAAAGGATGCATGCTGCAAAACCACACTGCTTTGCCTTCTAATGCAATAAAATGCAAAAACGAAAATCCACAGGGCTAAACAAGGTCTGCAAGGTACACAACACACCACACACCACAAAGGCATTTATTTAACACACACCCAAAAAGAACAGAAATACCCCAAAAAATACACATTTTGCAATTCAATCCAATGCCATCCATGCCCTAAATGATGTTTGAAATAAATTCAACACACACCAAAGGAACATTTGCTTCATTATGTACCCACCCATGACTAGCTCTGGGCCTACTGGCTACCCACAACAATAAAAAAAAATAATAATGATAAGTACCAAAATTGCAGTTGCAGCAACTGCAAAGCCCTGATCAAACAAACAACAACACCAACTTACTTGTGAAATATCACATTCAAAAGTCCTCAAATCCAATGATAATGATGCAGCAGACACAAAGAGTGATCCTTCCAGATCAAATTTAAAAAGGCAGAATGAACAGGAGATGGACAAAGCACTAGGAGGAGCCTGCTGGACAGGAACAGGAAGTTGGAGACTCTGTGGCACTTCCTCCCTCTCCCCCCAATTTATTTTTTAAATAAAAGGACTTCTTCTACAAAAAAGGACAGCCAAATGTCAATCTGAGGTGTTTTTTCATCCAAATCATCATTTACAGAAGGTTTTATGCTGCTCGAGATATTATTCTTCTCCAGATTGAAAGTTTTGCGTGTTCCGGATCGCGAGCTTCACCACACTTCCACCGGATGTTAGATGGCACGTCCAAATGACATGTTCACGGTCGCATGCTCACTTTCGCGATGGTGAGTGACGTGTTCGCGATCGCAGACTTCTCGCGGTGTCCGATGGCACTGCAAATGACGTGTTTCGCGATTGCAAACTCTCGCGGTATAGCGCGACCGGCTACCAACATCTTGTGACGCAAGGGAACGGATCAGAAAAATCGTCGGCGAACGCAGGGATCCCGGTAAGTCGACCGCACGTGCGAGAACGCTTTTTAAAGCGCAAACATGAAAAAATCTCGGCTACGACGCTGATCGCGGAAATTTCGACATCTCCGCCTTCCCTGCAGAATGTGAATATGCCTAAATTTCGCAAACTCCGTTAGTAGAACGGAATTTAATGCCCATCCTTACTAAAGACTATCCGGACAGGAGAGGGGATGGGGAGAACACACAGCAAGCAGTCCAAGCTTCTGTTTGAGGCCCACAAAATGGCATGATCTCAATCTAGAGATAAAGAAGGGTAAATGTCGGAGAATGCCCCAGACACCTAGAGCACTGCAGGTGACAAGATGAAGCCACTTTTACTTACAATGAAACAGAGCCTGGCATCCATCGAAACCAAAATGGACTCTGTGTGTACACAGGTTGATATCCTAGCGCAAAGGCTTGAGAAGCATGACAACAGGATACAAGAGGTGGAGCTACAAATATCAGACTTAGAGGACACAGCAGAAGGGAGGAAGAAACAACTGTTGCAGATGGACCTACTACTCAAAGTTATAGCGGAAAAGGTCAAGGACTTGGAGGTGCGCTCGCACCGCAATAATGTGCGCATAATGGGAGTACCAGAAAGCACGACCACGGGAAAGATGGAGGACTATGTGGAGCGTATTTTAACATCCCTGTTCGGAGCTGCAGCCTTCTCCACACAGTTCAAAGTGGAAATGGTGTATTGCACACTGGGGTCCAGACTCCCCCCCCCGGAAACTCCCCGAGACCAATAGTGGCTCACATCCTGAACTATCGAGACCGGGACGTGTCCCTAAGATAATCAAGGGAAATGCAACAACTGAATTTTCAGGGGAATAGTATAGCCCTTTATCCTGATTTTGCGATGGCAGTGCAAGCGGCCAGAAAAAAGTTTTTGCCCATGAAAAAGAAGCTGAGAAAATTGACATTGCCATGCTATCTCCTGCGCTCCTGCGGATCACGCATCAGGGAAAACAATACTTCTGCACTAACCCACAGCAGGCAGAGAATCTCTGGAAGCGAATCAATCAAGTTGCAAAGAAGACGGATGAGGAACGATCTCCGAGACGTTCCACTTCACCAATGAGGAAACAGCGCTAGACACCATATCTCGCTGGGGTGCTGGAGCGGACCCTGGAATCAGAGAAAAGTAGATGGTGCATGTGTTGGGATAAAAGGTCCCCTTATATAACTCCCCCTGATGTGGTGGCTGTGCAAAGGGAACACATTCTGCACAGCATACTTGCACCATTACCCGATGTACGGGACTACTTGACGGGCCCCTCTATCACAGTTGCCCCACAAACTTTTCTTTGGATTGCAATGGGTCAGAAATGTGGCAAAACTCGCCGCCCCCTCCAGTGGTTTGGAGGAGGGTTGGCTGTGACGTCCCCTGGAGACTGTTACTCCGGAAGGAGAACCCTACTGTATTGGTCGGATTTCTTCTTGTCTCTTTCCTTTCTCTTTATTCCCTGTGAGATTTGGGGGTTTACAACAGACTCTAACATGGGGACATTGGAAAGACAAGTTTTGGGGGAGGGTGGGCTTTTGTGCTTCGACAAGTTGGGGAGGTCATTGTGGGTGGGGGAGGGATGGGAAACGCATGCTTCATTCTGCAGTTCAGAGGGAATGATTATTAGGGGGGGAGGGAGTTTGTTTAATGACCTGTTTGGGGAGTCGGGATGGGAGAGGAGGGGAAGGTGCACCTTTGACCTTGCATATCAAAAGACCCCGGATGGAAATACACATGACAGAGGCAGATATAACCTGTAAGACAGATTTTCGTAGCCTGACAATAGCGATACAGACACAAACTACATATGGCAAGCTTGCAAAGACTAACAGGCTTTAACCTCCTAATATGGAACGTTAGAGGGCTAGGAAACCTGCGTAAACAAAGAGAGATCCTGGCTTATTTGTAGAGGCATGATATCCATATCGCTATGCTTCAAGAGACACACTTTGGGAAGGGAGCTGGGACATGGTTCGCTTCTCGTTGTGCGGAACACAAAAGCCTATCTAACTACTCTACATACGCTAGAGGTACAGCAATACTTTTAAGAAAAAACACACCATATGTGGCAGTAGGGGCATGGCAGGACACATTAGGGCATTACAGTATTATGTGGGGAAGGTTAGCTTCATACTCGGTCACTTTCGTCTGCGGTTATGGCCCAAATGTGGACGACCTCTCTTTCGGTAATGTCTTATGGGGCAAGGTACAGGATATCGGATCCACTTATGTTATCTGGGGGGGATTTCAATACAGCATTGTATCCCATTAAGGACAGATCCAACCCACAGCCACATCACCACACAGCTAACCAGCGGCAGTTACACAACATATTTTGAGAACACAATGTGGTAGATGCGTGGTGCCATTTTCACCCTAACTTAAAAGAAGGGACACACTACTCTGCAGTACATGCATTGTGGGCTCGGCTGGACTTCTGGTAGATCTCTAAGTGGATGGTTCCCTGGGTGACTCAAGCCCAATATTTAGCACACACCTTTTCGGAACACTCCCCGGTACGCATTTCGCTGGTCCTGACTAAAGAGGGTAGACCAAGAGCAGCCTGGCACTTCCACCCAACAACACTATTATATGTATCCTTCAGAGATGAGGTAGGACAAGACATGAGAGATTTCTTCCAAAGGAATATTAAGTCGGTTCCACGCATTACAATTGTGTGGAAGGCCTTAAAGGTGTTATATGGCCGTTAGGGTAATTCTTGACATTGCTAAGTTAGCATGAGCTCTGCTGCCCTAATGCTGCTTTTGTGCACGTTACTACATGACTTTATTTTGCAAGACTCTGTTTGTGCCTTTCACATGAGAACTGTCTGCTTTCTGCATTCTCTGCTGTTCCTGGAGTTTAGTCTGAACAAGATGTGCAAGGTCGATAAACATGCCCTTTGGTATTCTGTTCTGGTCAGTCCCTAGCACCTAGACAAAACATGCTACACACAGCTGCACTGCTGGAAATCTCGTGCTTTGATATTACGGGGTTGCATGTTGTTCACACACACACTTGGATGGAAACCTTTCCTTAGAGAAGAGCTATGCTGTTCTTATGATGTAAAACTACCATCTAGGCTCTAAGGTATGGGGTCTTCTGACAAAGCCCAGAGATCTTCCTTTATATAATAAACCTCAACATACCAAGGGGAGGGTGGTTAGGCCTTGTAGTCCTTTTTCCACTGTATATAATGACATACCCCTTCGAATTCTTTTGTATTGTAACAATGCTAACTGTTCTAGGTTTATGCATTTTGCTGCTGGCAGTGGCTCGTATACTGAATTATAGAGCACGATAGTTAAAATAAGCATTTTGAAATATACTGTGACTGACACTCCTTATTGTGGACAAGTACGAGTGAGTGAGCGAAAGGGTATGTCTTGCTACCGGAATTCCTGAGAGAGTCAGGAGTGTTGTGTTCTGGGTTGTCTAATCATGTGTAGCTTTGTGATTATATAAGAGAACAAATGAGATACTATAGCTAGTTGGTTTTTGGGATTTTGGGCACTAAGGTGGTAGGAAGGAACAACCCCTATACACCGAAGTCCTGTTTTCCTGCGCATAGTTCTGTGTATGTGCAAAATCCCAGCAACAGGGCGCCCCCAACGTTTGGTCTGGTTCTTATCTGCGAGACTCTTGAGTAGAGCTTGTGCTTGTCCACAATCCCCTCACTTCTGTTTCCGGAGACAGCTGTGATGGTGTAGTCTTCTATATTGTGATATTTTATATAGGTTTTTCAAGCTTGAATTTTAAAAGGTCTTTCTCTTTCTTTTAAACCCTTTGTTGCACTCCCACGCATAGATTGTTGTGTTCTTTTTGAATATGGCGATTGTTATTGCGCCTCATTACCCCGCACCGCTCAGGGCTTATCTGACTCAATTTGGAGTGCCAGATGCTGGCGTAGCGCTAATCTTTGCGTTTAAGCGGATCCAGCATTCCGCTTCGAGGTATTTTATTCATTGGTCACCTTTCCGTCAGTCGATGGGATAGACAATTTGTTTCACAAGTATACTGCCATCACAACTCCGGGGGAATATAGACCTTATAGGTCTCTTGAGGTTCCACTAACAGCTTGACAACACCAAATATGGTTTAATGGCGCCCTTCCACACCCAATGACTCCAGTCCGTTTAGGCCCCTTATCAATAGATGGGGCCACTTGGCCCATTTTGGCTGGTACACCCCATACCCAACCTATCTCACTGCTACAGTCCATGAGCTTTGTGTATTACATACTTCTTTAATATGTATACATAGAGCTGTTATTCAGTTTATGTCGCACAACTTCCAGGTGGGACCACACAGAGTTGCTGCGTAAACACCTGCACCTGGTGGTGTGGCTGTCAGTCCTTTGATGGTTAATTCCATAATGGGCATGCGTCCACAGAATAAGGATGAACTCCCTTGTTGGCTTGCTGAGAAATTTGGGCAACTCGAAGCTGTTTTTCCAAATACAACTCTTGTGTAGAAACGATTTTGACAAAAAGTCTACCAAAAACCCAGGTTCCCAAACGAGCTGATTGTAACACTTGAGGTAAAGTGTTTGCAGCTGTTTATTCAATGTGTTTCGGCACCCCCTCAATGACCGTTCTCCCATCCGTGATCAAGCGTGTTCAGGAGGAACATGGGGCCGAAGCGGCCAAGGAGTTGCGGATGAGACTGGTGGGGTTGTTCGACATTGTTTGCAAAATGATCATTGCTAATGTTAAGTGTGATGCTGTATGCTTACAAGTGGTGCAACGCTTGGAGGCTGTGGCAGACGCAGACAAGCAGCGCGAATTGCCAAAGATTATTGCTAAAGCTGATAAATCCATAGGGCGCAATAGTCTGGTAATCAAGCCTTTTACCGAACAAAAAATTCTAACGCAAACTCAATATCAATAAAAGGCCCAAACTGGTAAAGATGGGTGCCCTTTCATTCCTAAAAGGAACTGGAGAAATAAAAAACAAGGGCAGCAACAACAGAAGCAGGGTTCACGTGCTGGTCCGCTGACACCCAAGTCTTCTGAGCGTACTTATGACTTGCGTGATCAGCGCTCGCCTCATTCTTTACAGGACACATCGGGCTCTTAAGTAAGTGGTGGAGAACACCAGGATGGTGGCAAAGGTCAGACCACAACAGGGATGAGATCAACCTCGACAGTTTGACGTTAAAGCCAAACAAGAGGATCTGCCTTGTTTTAGACCCCTGTATCGCAAGAAGAAAGTTGCAACTTTAATAGTAAAAAATGCCTCAGATGGTGAGAACACGTCTTCTAGACTGGACTTGGGTGGTGACTCTGACCGACAGCGCAGCGGAGGTTACCATAGTGCGGGAGGCGAGAGCAACTGACACATTCAATATTGAGACAGCAGATACATCAGATGCCCCCCCAGATAGACTCTGTGAAATAGTCTTCCAAATTGAAGGTGATATACAGCGTACAATGATAGCGGTTTCCTGGGAAAATCTAACCTCTTCATCTGACATTTTGTTAGCAAAGGCAGATTGGCCATCTCTATCTGTGCTAGCCGCTCCCAAAGGGGAAGATGTGATACTTCTGAGTTTTTCGCGTTAAGTCCCTGAGGAACATGCAAAGGCTTTTGCTGCTGAGTGGGTTTTGGCCCTTGCCCCGCACTGTCCAATCAAATGAGAAGATAAGGCTCCAGTTGGTGGTATTCTGACTCAGTTGGAGTATCAAGGAGTGATTGAACCCTTCGTATCACCCATGAATAATCCTCTTTTTCGGTATCAAAACCTGACGGATCGCATTGTCTTAGATTATCAAAATTTGAATATACATCGGCAATCGAGCGCTATATAAAACCCCTACTTACTTACTTACTTACTAATAATCATTGTCGTACATTTGCAGTACAAAACTCGCACAACTCTGCGTTAGTGAACACACTAATTCATAAATATTACAAAACTGCTCTGACTATATCCAATGGTTTCTATAGTCACAACTTGGCTCCTGAGAGCAGTGACCAGACAGCTTCACCGCCGTCGGAAATCAGAAAAAATGTACACGTGTGCCTATGGGGTATAAGAATAGCCACGGGGTTTTTGCTGCACGTGTTGTGTCTTTGCTGCATAGCAGAGACCCTGATGCTTTCTCGTACGTTGATTACATTTATTTAACAGATGATGAACTGATGCCACATCTTGTCCGAGTCGTCCTCATTATTTTGTCATTTGACGACTATGGATACCTATTCAATTTTGCAAAATCACACATCGCACGTTTTGCGGTGCTCTTTTTGGGCTATGAGCCCAACAATGAAGGTAAGGTGATAGCACCCCACTTTCTGGAGAAATATGCACAATTGTGACTCCTTCTACACTGAAAAAGTTTCAGTCTCTGCTGGGATTTTTGAATTTTGGGA
The DNA here is from genome assembly GCF_964204655.1 of Triturus cristatus. Lineage (NCBI taxonomy): Eukaryota > Metazoa > Chordata > Amphibia > Caudata > Salamandridae > Triturus > Triturus cristatus. The sequence goes on from NC_140581.1 coordinate 78,504,123, forward strand.
GGACATACATTCCCGATCATGCCCAGCGTTTTAAACCGCTATATGCGCTGATACAACCTACACTTTCTTCGGTCAGCTGGCTTCCGGAACATACCTCAATTCTGCAATCTTTGCAATCAGATATGCTTGCTACTAACTATTTGTTGACGCATGACAATGCAACGAACCTGGTGATACGTATAGTACCAGGGATGGTTGGTTTCACTTACTTGGCATTCAATGAGGGAGACGCAGTACCTATTGCTTACAAATCACATTTCTACACATCGGCTGAAATGCGGTTCAACAAAACTGAAACTTTTTTGAGAGTGGTACAGATTGCGATTCTGAAAGAACGCTCTCTGGCGCAAGGAAAACGCATTTTTATGGTCACACCTCTCCCTGCTTTAGAAGCAGTGAGTAAGGCGAGTGTACCAATTGGCTGCATCTTTGAAATTGGCTGAGGTCACGTTTATTTTTGATCCTACTCTTCAGACACAGGAGTTCTTACAGTATGAACATGTTCATCCTCCTCCTCTGTCCTTGATTCCTTTGGATGAATACAAATGTATTATCTGTACCGATGGATCGGTTCAACCGGCCGTCGGCTCTAAACACGCTTATTCAGCAGCTTGCGCTATTGTGGCTGGTACAATTGTCAATGGAGAATTGAAGTCTTCCATAGTGCATACGCAGGTACTTGGGGACTGTACAGCACAATTGGCGGAGTCGCGTGCTCTTGTTCTCGCTCTTGAGTTTGCTGATCCTAATGTAAATACTCTTATTGTATACAATTCTTACTACTGTGTCCATTTCTTTTAATAACAACTTATTCTTTTGGTCACAAAATGACTATAGAGACTCTAAAGGCAGCGCAATTAAGCATAAATTGCTTTGAGTTCGAGTGGAGGAACTTAAAAAACGGCTCCAACTCACTCAGGTTAATCCATACTCTTGGCCATCAGCGTGTGGGAGCACATGCTGTTTGTAATTCTGCAGTAGCCACGTGTTCCGTTGCAGCAGTTACTAGGTCCATGTCTAAGATTAGGATAGGATAGGATATATGCTTCTAGAGCGCTCGAATGCCGTGGCGTCTTGGCGCTGAGGTGCTGGCGCTGGCCTTAGCTCCTCCACCATAAAAAGCCTTGTGGACCAAACATAAGGCTTTAAATTCAACTCGACGCTGGATAGGAAGCCAGTGTAAGGCTCGAATTCCAGCGGAGCGCTTAGCCTTCCCAAGGCTTGGTCACCCCACTCTCCTTGCCGCTTTTGCCGCCAGCCTTGCCTGCCTTTTGCCGCCTCCGGATTCCCCCGTCCTTCACTCGCCGTTCCCGTTCCCGCTCCTGATTCCCCTGTCTTCACTCGCCGTTCCCGCTCCTGATTCCCCCGTCCTTCGCTCGCTGTTCTTTCCCGTCGCTGCCTCCCTGCGGCCCCGCCCCCCTGTTTTCCCATTTGCCGCCCCGCTCCCGCCACCCAGCTGCCCCTCCCTCCCGGCTCCTTATTTAAGGGGGCAGTAGGGGACCTTAGGGTTGTGTCCGCTTAGCCTTCCCAAGGCTTGGTCACCCCACTCTCCTTTCCACTTTTGCCGCCAGCCTTGCCTGCCTTTTGCCGCCTCCGGATTCCCCCGCCCTTCACTCGCCGTTCCCGCTCCTGATTCCCCCGTCCTTCACTCGCCGTTCCCGCTCCTGATTCCCCTGTCCTTCGCTCGCTGTTCTTTCCTGCCGCTGCCTCCCTGCGGCCCCGCCCCCCTGTTTTCCCATTTGCCGCCCCGCTCCCGCCACCCAGCTGCCCCTCCCTCCCGGCTCCTTATTTATGACGCCCCCAGAGCGACCGCGCAGCGGACGCGCGCAGCGGGAGCGCCGATTGAGCGCCGAAGGTGCGCCAAAGGTGAGCCCGTCTGCGCCCGTCCGTGAGTAGACCGAGCACCCAGCGCCAGACCCCCTGGTCCTCATCGCCGCCAGCGCACCCGACTCACCTATGATGCTACTATCCTCCACGCTGGACGACGCACCGCCTGCTACCGAGCCACCCCGAGACGCACCAAAGGACCCTTCACCTGCCAATCCTGCCGATTCACCTGCCTCCTACCCTGCACCGCACCAGCCAAACCGAACCCCAGCAACAACCAGCTGAGGTGCATCCTACTCAACACCCGCTCCATCCACCGTCACGCCATCGAACTCTGGAACCTCCTCGACACGACATCACCAGACATCGCCTTCCTGACGGAAACCTGGACAAACGCCTCCTCAGCGCCCGACATCGCCATAGCCATCCTGGACGGATACAAGATCACCAGGAAGGACCGCGTCAACCAGACAGGAGGAGGCATTGCCATCGCCCACAAGAACACCATCCGCATCACGACCGACTCAGATGACACCCTCACCTCCGCCGAACACCTCCACTTCCAGATACACACCGACCCCAAAACCACGCTCAGAGGTACCCTCGTCTACAGACCACCGGGACCTCGCACACAATTCAGTCATCACAGATTTCATCAGCCCACACGCCATCAACTCGACCGACTACATCCTCCTGGGGGACCTCAACTTCCACCTGGAGAACGCCAAGGACCGCAACACCGTCGCCCTGCTGGACAACCTCGCCAACATCGGACTCAAGCAACTGGTAACCTCCCCCACCCACTACGCCGGCCACACGCTCGACCCAGTTTTCTCATCCAGCAAACACGTCGCCTTCAGCCACTCCACCACTCTCCAATGGACCGACCACAGCTGCGTCCATTTCAGATTCAGAAAAACGACGACCCACCATCACCCGCTACTTGCCCCTCACAGGAACTGGAACAAGATCACAAACGACCAGCTCACCACCGCCCTCATCCAGAACCCCCCCACCAGCTCTTCGGACCCCAACGAAGCCGCCAACAACCTCACTCTGTGGCTCGCCAACTGCGCAAACACCCTGGGTCCACTGAAGAACCCCCCCAACAGACGCGGCAGCAAGAAAACCTCCTGGTTCACCGACGAACTCATGACCTCCAGGAAGAATTGCCGCACCCTGGAGAATACCTGGCGCACCAACCGGACCACAGACAACATGACTGCCCTCAAACACGCCACCCGCAAACACCACCAACTGATCCGCGCCACAAAAAGAACAGCCTTCAAGGAGCGACTGGACAACAACTCCCACAACAGCAAAGAACTCTTCACCATCGTCAAAGAATTCTCCAACCCCGACGCCGGAAACAACGACATCACTCCCTCGCAAGACCTCTGCGACTGCCTAGCAGCCTTCTTCCACGACAAGATCACCGACATTCACAACAGCTTCGGCCCTCCGACCACGAACCCCATCACCGAACCAACGCCCCCCACCGCCACCCTCCGCACCCTGGACCCTGATCAGCACAGAAGACACTACACGCACCATGAACACCATCCACTCCGGATCCCCACGGACCCCTGTCCTCACCACATCTTCAACTCGGCCGACCACATCATCGCACCCCACCTCCGCGACATCATCAACGCCTCCTTCAACACCGCAACCTTCCCGGACTGCTGGAAACATGCCGAGATCAGCGCCCTGCTAAAGAAACCCACAGCAGACCCCACCGACCTCAAGAACTTCCGCCCCATCTCGCTCCTCCCGTTTCCTGCTAAAGTCATCGAAAAGACCGTCAACAGACAGCTAGCCTCCTTCCTTGAGACCAACGGCTGCCTCGACCACTCGCAGTCCGGCTTCCGAGCCAACCACAGCACGGAGGCCGCCCTCATCGCAGCCACAGACGACATCAGATCCCCACTGGACAACGGGGAAACAGCAGCCCTCATCCTTCTGGACCTCTCCGCAGCATTCAACACTGTCTGCCACCACACCCTGATGCAACGCCTAAACAACACCGGAATCCAGGAGAAGGCCCTAGAGTGGATCTCCTCTTTCCTCACCGGAAGAAGCCAGAGAGTCCGCCTTCCCCCATTCCGGTCAGCGGCCTCCGAAGTCATTTGCGGCGTTCCACAGGGGTCATCGCTCAGTCCCACCCTCTTCAACGTCTACATGAGCCCCCTCGCAGCCATCGCACGCCAACATAACCTCAAGATCCTCACCTACGCCGACGACACCCAGCTGATTCTCTCCCTCACCAACCACCCAGACACCGCCAGAGCCAGCCTACACGAAGGGATGAAAGACCTCACCGAATAGATGAAGAACAGCCGCCTGAAACTGAACTCAGACAAGACGGAGGTTCTCATCCTAGGATCATCACCCTCCGCCTGGGACGAGTCCTGGTGGCCCCCCGCCCTAGGCGCCACCCCCAAGCCAACGGACCACGCACGCAACCTGGGCTTCATCCTAGACGCCTCCCTCTCGATGTCCAGGCAAGTCAACGCCGTCTCGTCCTCATGCTTCAATACCCTGCGCATGCTTTGTAAGACCTTCCGGTGGCTCCCCACCGAGACCAGGAAGACGGTAACCCAGGCCCTCGTCACCAGCCGACTGGACTACGGGACCGCCCTCTACGCCGGCACCACCACCAAACTCCAGAAGAAGCTCCAACGTATCCAGAACGCCTCAGCTTGACTCGTCCTGGACATCCCCCCTCACAGCCACATCTCCGGACATCTGATAGACCTCCACTGGCTCCCCGTCAACAAGAGGATCATGTTCAGACTCCTCACCCATGCACACAATGCCCTCCACGACCTGGGCCCCAACTACCTCAACAACCGTCTGACCTTCCACCAGCCCACCCGCCAGCTCCGCTCCGCCAGCCTCGCCCTGGCCACCATCCCTCGCATCCTCAGAGCCACCACAGGAGGAAGATCCTTCTCCTACCTGGCGGCCAAGACATGGAACTCCCTCCCCATCCACCTCCGGACAACCCAGGACCATCTCGCCTTCAGGAAGCAACTCAAGACCTGGCTGTTCGAACGGTAACCCCCCCCCCCAGCACCTTGAGACCCCCCGGGTGAGTAGCACGCTAAACAAATGCCGTTGATTGATTGATAGATTTACCTCTTGGTATGTTTAGGAGTAATCTAGCGGCGGCATTTTGTAATGATTGTAGCCTGCTCATTTAGGATTTATTAATTCCCAATAGCAGGCGATTACAATAATCTAACTTGGATAGCAAGAGAGCTACTACCACTGACTTCTGTAGTTCCTTCCCAATAAAGGGAAAGATCTTCTTCAAGGCTTAGAAAGAAGGAGGAGGAGGTAAGGCTATTTACCTGGGCAGAAAAAGTTAATTGGCAATCGAAGATGACTCCCAGATTTCTAACCTTCGGAGCCGGACTGGGACATTCACCAGCTGTCGTTGGCCACCAAGTGGCGTCCCATCGGGGTTGCCCCTGGCCGAATTCAATGACGTCTGTCTTATCTGTATTGATATTTAGGAAGCTGTGGTTCATCCAGATCATAATCTCCTCTAAACAGGTGTGAAACCTGACAGCTGTATTCTCAGGATGTTTAGCCATGGAAATTATGAGCTGGGAATCATCTGCATATGATACAAACGCAAAACCATGCTTCCTAATAAGACTGGCCAGGGGTAGCATATAGATATTGAAGATTGTTGGTGATCATACTGAACCCTGGGGGACCCCACAGGGCAGATAAAAGCGTTCTGACTGCAGGCCCTCCTAATGCAGGCTCTGTACTCTCCCGTCCAAAAAAGAGAATAGGAGGGACAGAGCCAAACCCCCAATCCCTGCATCCCGTAGCCGCTGAGCCATCACCGTGTGATGCACGGTGTCGAAGGCTGCCGACAGGTCAAGCAACACAAGGACTGCATTACCCCCATGATCAATTGTTCTCCGAATCTCCTCAGCAGCTACAGTCAAGGCTGATTCAGTCGAATGGTTAGGTCGAAAACCATGCTGAGTTGGATCTAGTACATCATTAGTATCCAGCTAGTCCATTAATATCTTATTCATTGACTTTTCTAGCATCTTGGCCATTATGGGCAGACCGGCAATCGGCCGGTAATTCTTAGGCTCCATAGGATCTAAAGTGTTTTTTTTTAAAATAGGTCTGATCGTGGCATTTTTCCAACATACTGGGTAGCTACCAGACTCCAGGACTTGATTAATTAGCGGCGTTAGTTCGTCGCCAATTCTACTAGCAACCGAGTGTAATACCGTAGCAGGACAGGGGTCTTTAGGTGATCCGGATTTTATAGAGAGGAGCAGTTTACAGACCTCATCTTTACTTATCGCTGGGAATCTGGTTAACTCCATCTCAGGTAATTCTGCTGTCGACTGTGATAAAAGTAGCTTATCTGCAACCATTCTAGCTGCAGAAAGGTTATCATAGATAACTTGGACTTTATTCTGAATGTCGCTAGCTTATTGCACATAATTTGATTAGGATGAAAAATACTGCCAAGCTGTGATTTAGAAAGCAGATTTACTGTCTTAAAAAGCTCCCTGGAAGAATTTCCAGTGTCCTCAATTTTGGTGGTGTAAAACTGCTTTTTGGCCTCAATAATTGCCTCTTTATATTGTTTAAGGGCAAAATTATAATTTGTTTTCATGACATTATCATAGTCCTGCCGCCACTGTCGTTCGGCTGTTCGACATTTCACCTTTAGAATCTTCAGTTGTGGGTTATACCAAGGAGATGAAGGCTTAGGTCTCCTGATAGTAGACCTTTTTTCTGGGGCTACCTGGTCAGCCGCTGACCGGAGCCAGTTGTTAAACTCAGAGGCTGCCTCATTGTTATTCTTAGCCAGCGACAAAGGACCTTGACCGAGGGCTACCAACAGATCGTCGGCGTTAACTTTATTCCACCGTCTGGACTTTACCTTAGTTGGTTTTACTTGTGATTCCTGAGTTAGCAGCGGGACCCTGATCTTAAAATGAACCGCATGGTGGTCTGTCCATGGAAGAGGTGCAACTCTTGACACAAGTATTTCAGGGTTATTTGAAAAAATACAATCTAAAATGTGACCATCCTGATGGGTGGGCTCTAAAACCAGCTGGGTAAATCCAAAGGTAGCTAGGTTATCAAGTAATCTCCTTGTATCTGAATTGTCAACAAGTTCCAAATGGAAGTTAAAATCCCCAAGTATCATAAACGGGGCAGAGTATGTTTGAGAGTCTAAATGAGTCATTAAGGTCTGTGCAAATAGGGCCTTGGGTCCAGGGGGGCAATAGATCAATGGACCCTGAAAATTCAGAGTATTGTTAATATTAATGATAAAATGCAGGTCTTCTGCCGGGAGATCCCTGATGGTGTCTACACGCAATTTTAGATACTCCCTATGAATTATGGCTATGCCCCCCCTCTTCCCCCCTCCCTATCCTGCAAAGTAACTACAAGGCTATATTCCAATCTGGGCATGAGGTATTATCTGTCCATGTCTCTGTGAGAAAGATTATATCAGTATTCGTACTTTGGATCATATCCTCGATCTGGTATTTATGTTTCCCCAGAGATCGGATGTTTAGTAGAACACATTGCAGATTTTTTTCGTGGGCAGATTTATAATTTCTAACCTCATTTTGCCTGGACGGAGAACCGGGTTGGGTATCCATGACTCCGCCCTCCAACCCCCCTACCCTTTCAACGGTTGGACATCCCAGACGGAAAGAGCAGTTAAAACACTCAGTTTTTCCCAGAAAGAGTTAAGTCATGTGGCTTACATGGTTTTAGGTCTAAGAGTAACAGCTGTTCCCTGCTATATTTTCCGGAGATCAATTGACATGGGGTTCTGGCACTGGTCGCGCTCCGGGCACCGACGGGCGCAGACGGGCTTGCCTTTTGCGCGCCTTAGGCGCCCCAGCGGCGTGTCCGCCCCAGCGCGTTAGTATAGCTTTCGGTAGTGGAGAAACTAGCGCGTCAACCCTTGTGCAGTGCGGACCCGCTAACATCCGGGTTCCGCCAGGGTCGAGCGTGAAATAAGGAGCAAATAGGCAGGGAGGGAAAGGTAAGGACTACGACCAGAAATATATCAGGATTTTAAAATATTCATTTTAAAACAGTGCAAACAGCAATAATGTGCCAAGTGCGATGAGGAGTGTCAACGAAATTAAAATAACAGGTAGCAGCAAATTCACAAGTAGCAGCAATCTAAAACCTCTAATAAGAGGTACTCACACCCGCTGCGCGTCGGCCCCAGCGCGTTAATATAGCTTCATTGACAATGAAATTTTGGCAGCTATTGCTGCTACGAAGAATGGAAGTGCTCATCTGCAGGGCTTCCCTTAGAAGTATTCTTATCATTTATCCCCCGAACAAGTTCCTTATGCTATAATTCCAAATGTTGACGATTGGCTGATTTCCAAAAAGGACCGCAGAACTGCTTCGATCATTGCCGCACACGAAGGCATGGCTTCTGCACATGCAGGAGTGTCAGTGCAAGGTCAGTTTCATTGCTGTGACCCTCTTGCCCCTAGGCCTGACACATCATTAGCCCTTATTTCCCCTTCTTAATCTCTACCCTCTTGTTAATTCGCATGATAAATTCACCCTGGAGCCTGCCTGATTTATTCGCTGGCATCATACAAAGGACACAGGTCGGCGCGTCCGCACCTCCTGTGTTGTGCATCCTTTTTCCAGGGTGAGTACACTTCCTGTGTACTGTGCTTCCATGACTCACTACCGAATACCACGGCTCACAGCCACCCCCCTTTTTTCCACAGAGATCTTCCAAGATCGCTCATATCGTTGTGCTCTACTATACCCCACGAGGCAATTACCTAATTGGTACTGCTGTGCTATTCGTCTAATTGCCAGCCCTCCCCTACCCTCATATGGGGTAAGTTTTCCACTGTTTTGATTCTTTAATTCACCATTTTTCTTTATTTAGTAATCTATCATGTCTCATTCTTTTACTCACATGCACAGCACCCGGCTGGGTCCCAAGTGAGTATCTTTCCTTTTCCTTATCACCCGCCGGTGGCACACACTCACCATATGGCTGCACAGGTACTACTTGACCTTTATCGCTCCAATTCAAGCAATATTGTTGCTATTAATGTGGCCACACACTGATAGTATTCATTTCCTTTTATATGTCCCTACATTCCTAGGTCCTGAAGAGACCCTACATTGCACAAAGGGTCAAAACGCGCTGTCAGCATAGAACTAAATCGAACCATTAACCTGCGCTGATCATTGTATTCAGTCGCAGTCCATGCTATGTATATTTTGAAACAGTCGACTTTGTAAAAATGTGGAAACCAAGCACAAATGTCACAATTTTGTCACCAATGTTTTAGGTTCCAGTTTCACTGGGGAGTCCTCGCTCTATTGTCTTTATTTCCTCTCTTTTGTACATATTTGATTGATCATTCTGAAAATGTAAAAAGGTATTTGTAGTCTCTTCTCCTTTTGACGTCACCCTAACCCTTCCCACTGTGATTGTGCCTATTCATACAAATATAGATTGCTTTATTAAACTAGACATAAGGCTTCTGACATATTTTATCCAGCCTATTTTATTCGCAGTGTCTAATGCACAGACCTCCTCAAAAATAGCAGCATAGGATGACAGTTCTAGTGTGGAATCATCCGCTGCTAGAACAACATGGGTCGGAGCTTCGCTAGGTCCCTAATGAGTTTAATGCCCATATCAAGCAGTAGTGGGCAAAGGGGGGTGCTTTGCGGGAGATAGGTCAGGTTTCTAAGAAACTTGTTCTCTAAAATTTTCAGATAGCTTGCTCTTTCCATACCTCACAACTCAGCTCCATAGAGTGTGCTACTCACTGCCTTACAGCTGTATAGCTTCAATGCTGGTGCAATTGGCTTGGTGCAAGAAAGCAGGGCTTGCGCTGAGCCCCGGTTGCCTGGGAAAACTTGAGGCAGGCCTTGTTGAGGTGGTGCTTCCAGGCCATGTCCTCCAACAGCTTAATCCACAGGTATTCAAAGGAGCTCACTCTCTCCAATGGAGTGGTGCTATCAGTTTCTCATAAGGGGGGGTCACACTCAGAAGTTAATGATAGGTATTTCTCTTTCTTTGGGGTTTATACTCCGTTATTCACGTTTTAGATTTATACAATCAGTTCCAAGGTTAGGCTTCCAAGCCGTTTTGTGTCTGTTCCCTTTTTCTTCCTCCTATAGGTATGGATGGGAATACGTCTTCCTCTCCTTTTCTTCTATAGAGACGGCTTTGCTCCTTGCGCAGGGATCCCCTCAGAAACAAACGTAAAGAAAAGAAAGTTGACCATTTGGTACCGGGAAACTAAGGGTAGGGAAGGGGCCCGTGTAGGAGGTGACACCTTTTAGCCTAAAGCAAACACTGCATTTGTGACTGCCACCATACTTCTACGGCTCTTGTGAACGATTCCGGTTCTAGGTGCCCTCCCATTTACTTAGTTTCTCTTCCCACCCAGTGACCCGTGATCCCCTGCAGTCGGGACCGTACCTAGTGCAGCCACGCCGCTCCTGGAGCGTGGCTGGGCGGAGCGTGTTGTTGTTGGCCACTTGCTTCTCGGTGGGTACTTCCTTCGCGTCTGCAGTTGCTGGCGCTTTCCCGATTACCCCTCGGCTTCGTCTCTCCCTCTCAGCATCCTCGCGCTGGTTTTCTTCCGCTTTCGTCATCTGTGTCTCACCTCATGATAGGCTCCTCTCTTGTAGAGTCCCCAGAACCTTGGAACCGCCCTCTTCTTGGAAGCTCAGCTCCGTGCTCTGAAAGGGATAGTCCGTTTAATGAGCCTGTGTGTGAAGGAAGAGGAAAGGGTTCAGGTGGGTGGCAGGGGAGTATAACGCCTCGTCCTCCCTATCATCACAGGCCCCGTGACAGGTGCCTAAAAACAATTTTCCCTTGAAGGACTTGTGGGGATTAAATAACATGAGCTTAGTTTTGGATGTGTTGATTTCGAGCCCCCTTGTATTGTAGAAGGTTTTTGCAAGGCCATTCAAGTCTTTGAGACGAGAAGACTGTCGTCTGCGCATAAAAGTGTAGGGATTCTTTGCTTAGCTAAGGAGGGGGCATCCCCTGGGATGGCTGCTAAAAGCTCAATAACATTATTAGTGTAGAGTGAGAGCATTAACGCACTCCACATTGTACTTCAATGGGGTTGGTGGCCTGTCCCTGGCTGCCCCATCTAACCCTGGCAAAATTCTCTGCATGGAGCCTGAGAATATTCTGTGGCATGCCCATTTCCCTAAGCACCTGCCAAAGTGTGTCCCTTGGAACGAGATCAAAGGCAGATTTTAAATCTATGAATGCGATGAATAGTCTCACTTCGCTCAGCTCCACGACCTTCCAATAAAGCATGATGAGGCGAAAGACCTTATAGACTGTGCCAGTTTTCCGTCCAAAGCCCGCTTGGAGGGGAAGAGGAAGTCATTTTCTTCTATCCAATACAAAATTTTAGCTAGGAGCGATCAACATAAAACTTTCTGGACACAGTCGATCAGGCTGATTGGTTGATTATTGGCAGGATTTGACCAGTCGCCCTTTTTGAAAATAGGAATCACTTCCGCCCCCTTCCAGGAATCTGGAATCCTACCCCCACTTGCGATGTCATTGGCCAGCGTAAGAATCTATGTTGCCCAGTTTTCTCTGTTGGATCGAAAAAGGTCTCCAGGGATGCCATACGGCCCAGGGGCCTTAGCAGGTACGATTGCATCCAGGGCTGTCAATATGTCATCTCTAGTGAATGAGAGATCGATTGGTGATTGGAGTGGAACCAGTACTGATGGTTCATTGTTAACATTACCAATGATTGAATAAAGGGTTCCAAAATGGTTTTGCCACTCATTGGCTGGGATATTATGAGCCAAAGGGGGGGAGCTTTTATGATTGCCCTTACCCACGAGTAGCCAAAACAGCCTGGGATCTGGGTGCAAAATGGACTCCCCTAGTTCTTCTCACCTCCTTTTGTCCCAATCTCTCTTGGCCTTGAACTGCACCTGTTTATATTTTCCCCTCAGTTCCCGAATTAACAGGATGTCCTTTTGCCTTGGGGCTAGGGACAGCCGTTTTGTGCCATAGGTATTTGGTATCCAACACTTCATCTTAATACATCCCTACTGATTCCAATTTTGGGTGTATTATGACATCAACACAGAGGGCACTTTAGAGATGCCCCCTGCAAACCTACTACTGCCTAGGATGCTGTATGACTGGTATCTACCAGCCTGCCACCACAGGCACATTTCTGACCCCCTCCCTAGGAAAGCCCCCACTCTCAGAGGTCAGAAACAATGCCTGCTCTGGTAGGAGGTGTTTATACCTCCTCCAGCAGGAAGGCTAGTGAATCTGCATACCAAGTAATGAGGCTTCAAAGCCTCAGTGAGCCAGGCTTCCCCTAGGCCTGTAGAATACCACCCCCGCCCTGATTCCCATTTGGCACCATAACAGGTGGGAAATTAACTATGCAGGTTGGCGTGTTGCTTATGCAGGCTAGTTCCACCCCTAATGTGGGCTGCTAGATGTGCTCCATGAAAGAAGAATTCCACCAGCTTGAGTTTGGTGGAATTAGGAACTCCAAGACAGGGTTATGCCGACTTCCCATTGGAAATGGTCATATAGGGTCTGTAGTGACCCGAAGGGTAAGTAGTAAATTGGCTACTACTCTTCTCTCCCTTTAACCCCCCTAATTGAGTATTTAGGAGGCCCACTGACAAGAGGAACTTAGACTCACCTGACTAAAGAAGAAGAAGGACAAGCTGTGGACTTGCCACCAAACCCTGCCTGCCTACTATAAGACTGTGGCGTGGCCACTCACCTGAAATCCAGGTTGTCTGCAGGATCAATGAACATTCCACAATTCTCCTAGAACAGCTCTCAGCACTACTGAATAACTCCAGGAGTCCCGGCAGGTGTCCCAAAAGGTTGAACAGGTGGGTAGTGTAACAGGAACTCAAATCTAGGTGGTTGCTTAAAGGACTTGGGCTGTTTTGCCTTAATATCTTCCCATAGGTTGTCTTGAGGCTTATATCGCTGTAACTCGCATTGCAAATCATGATTCTCTAGTCTCATATTTGAGACTTCCTGTTGTAAACTAGTCAGGAATTTTGTAATGTTTAATAAGGTGGAGGCATCTGTATCTGTGTGTAATGCCTGTGCTAAGCCGTCGAAGGAACCCTCCGGTAATCCATCCCTCAGGCAGGCCTGTATTTTGTGGCTTGGCTTAATGTATACTGTGGTGTGGCCACTCATCTGAAGTCCAGGTTGTCTGCAGAAGCGAAGAATGTTCCTCTCACCTCCTAGAACACCTCTCAGCACTACTGAAGAACTAAAGCAGTCCCGGCAGGTGTCCCAAAAGGGAAGGGGAATGGGATGAGAAAAAGAGAGAGAGAACCCTGCTACTTCACACAGCCTTGTCCAACCTGGCACCCTCGAGGGGATCTGTCTGTAGAGTAGTGTAGCTTTCTTCGAAACTTGCTTTATCTATAAAAAAAGAAATGGGATAGATAAGTACAGAGACATTTCTGGGCCACCTAGTCTCACTCAACATTGGAAATACACTATACATCGGTCATGTTAAGCACCTGGTTCTCAAGAGGATTTGTGGTGTTCTCTTATTCTTATTCTGTGAAGTCCAAGAGGGTCGTCAATGCTTGTGCTTTAGGTTGCATATGATCAAAACCTTAACAATTATGTTCTCAAATATCAATACTGCCAAAAGGAGTCACTGGCTATGATTAGTTCTCATCGAAAGCCAGGTAAAACAAATGGCAGCAAGACATGTTTTACAATGTGCACATTAGCAAATATTCACTTCTATGAACAAACCCTATGGGCTAAGCAAGCTGGTGTCCACACAATGTAATAATCAGGAGAATACATATATACAGAGTTCTTCCGTTCGCAAAGTGCTGTGTCAGCTATACGAATATGTGCCTCAATAGAATAGTTCTATGCAGATAGCGTAAAGTTATTTACATCATGAGACTTTTGGGCCCATAAGAACCACTCCCAGGAGTCGGTACTTAATTTAGAAAGAAAATAACCCCAAAGTGCGAGGCGTGAAAACAAATATGTAAATACAAGAGTTTCGAATCAAATGTCAATTATGCCAAGTACAAGGGTTACGATTCACAGTTCCAATTTGCCCGCCAAATATACGAAGGACAAGCCTTCCGACTTGTGTGCCAAGCGTAACTGAAAAGAAATGTTAAGGTTGACGAGTGCTTCTGTCCTTCTCTGAAGAAGGAATTCCTAGGAGGACCCTGAAGAGCTGTCAGATGTCAGCAGCCTCCACCCGGACACAGGAACAAGGAACAAGCCGAGCTCTGTCATGTGCGAGGTTTGGGCTTTTATAGCTAAACCACACGAGGCTAGCCACGCCTATAAGCATGACTGGTGCCTAACAAACAGCACTAGTCCATTAAAGTGACAAAACCAACCAAAAAAACAAGCATTGGCAAAACAGGCACTGGCAACAACAAATACAAAAAAAGAAACAAGCACTGGCAGTTAGAAGAAAAAGGAAAAAATATAACAAAATATGTCATGGTACATAAATGTGAGCAGGCAGAGACCCCTGAGGGTGCTGCCATACCAGACAGGACAGAGAGTTCCTGACACCTGCTCCTATCCCGACAATTGCAAAGACCTAACTCGTCCTTCAGCTGTCCATCCTCCAAAAGCCTTGGAGAGGTGCAGAGCTTGGCAAACCAGCTAGCATCTCCCTTGAAGTGGAGGAGCCACTTCCCTGCAGCTTGCAGTCACAGATCACAGCATCCAGTTCTCCCTTCTGCTGACTACCGAGCCCACGATGCAGCAGCCCAGGAGGAGGTCACCGAGATTCTAGGAGATCATCTCCATTGATCTATCAGGTCTTTGAGACACTGATCCTCCCAGAGGCTCCCTGCATCAAAGCCTGAGGTACCTGAGCCTCTTGCAAGCACTAAGGCTTGCTGTGTCCAGTCTGGACACCACCACTGGACACCACCACTGAAGAACACTTACCTGCACATCAAAGGACTTCAACTGAGACCAGCTCAACACCAGAAGTTGTCGTTCTGTGTTTCTTTCCCCTCTTCTTCTGGTAACACCGACAACCGTGAGAGCTGCTAACTACAAGTGGCCCACCAGCCAGCACCTCTGCACCTGAGTCCCACAGCCCGAGTACACGTCCTCTGGCAGTGTCCCCTTGGTTTAGTGGTTCCCAAGAGTCGAGCTCCCGTTGAGTTCCCCCTCCTTGTCCTCAAGTCCCCCTTTGCAGACGTTGTTGTTTGACAGGCTCCTTTAAAGTTTGACTGCTAAACCGCTTAACGCTTGAGGCTACCAACACGACCAGCACCTCTGCACCTAAACTTCCCAGAGCTGTGCAACCCTAACTGCTGATGGTTTCTTGGACCCTTGGCCCTAAGCACCTTGACCCCTAAAGGATACCTTCTACTGTAGGGTGCAAGAATACCTATGCAGTGTATGTTTCTCCTATAGGATAACATTACAGCGCTCAAGGCTCATGCCTCAAAATTGACAGCTGTGATTCTGTACTGTGCTTTGTGTATAAATCTACAATGTCTAAACTACTTACCTGATCTCGAAGATCTGGTGCCTAAAATATGTGTAAAATTCTATGTTATGTTTATAAATTGGTGTTGGATTGCCTTATTCAGTGTGTGTATCATTCATTGACTCTGTGCGTGCAAGAAATGCCTAACATTCCCGTCTGATAAGCTTAAGGCTGCCCGACAACACTACCTCAAATAGAGGACCTTGGGATTGTTAAAGTAAGTCCCTGTACACTAGTAAGTGATACCTGGACTGTCTAAACAGTGTAACTCATTTTGGGAAACTATATAGAGAACATGACATAGCATGTGTATTTGTAAAGTGCACGTTCACCCCTGACGTGGCATCTTGGCGCTGAATAACAGATGTTTATTGTTACCCAACTCAATGGTACTCATTTTATCGACCTCAGAGAGATGAAAGGCTGAGTGGACCCACCAGGATTTGAACCTGTGACTATGAGGTTGAACACAGGCCCCTGCAGTGGTCCACTGGGCTACCAGGCCCAGCTACCAGCTTCCTACACCTAAAACAGCACCTTTCACTGAGCTGGGGTCAGGGTGGAGAGTCAGGCGTTGTGTATTCAGAAATAACATGAGTTTAAAACCCTCTGCTGTCAAGTGAACAGTTTTCAAGCCACAATAGAAATGTCCATATAACTCTTGTGATAATTTTCCTGCTGGAGCCAAATCAACACTTTTTCAAGTGTCTGTTTTCAACGTTTCACTCATCATGAAGTAGCACAGAGGGTTAATCTGCCTGCTGCAAAGAACATGTACCATGCAGATCACTGAACTGCATTTTATATGGCTTGCTCAATAGGTTACTGATTTTGTCACAGAGATCCTTTTGTTATTTGCAGTTCATAAGTTACAATCCTAATATGGCACAGTGCACTATGAACTGTCATCAATGAGCTGAATTTAAACTGCGTGATATAGCTTTGAATGTTATTCACTCCTAGCCTTTCATTATCCTAATGTTGCTAAAAGGGGTTTGTTTGAGTAGAAATACTTTATTTTTAGTAAAGCCAACCACTGTGGTACATTTTATAAGCTTCTACGGACCAAAGAGTCTTAAAATATACTGATTACTAAGTATGGCTGACATGTGATTCCTACAATTTGTAATCCTCACTCTCTTAAGTAATTTTTCCTCTTGACTGATTTACACATGTATGATTTGTAGTCTCTGTGTAATGTGTGTGTGATTTAAAGTGTTTTGAAAACCTATACTGGTTCAAGTAGCGTGATCAAACAAATAAAACTCCTGTGACAGAGTTTAGTGTCATACAATTTTAGGTGCCCCTCACCAGGGTCAAGATCTTCTTAGAGATTCTCATTGTTCATATAGGTGTAACCTCTGATATTTTTCTTTTTCCATTGACTTCATTGCTTGATTTTTCTCATGAGAAAGTGTCACTCTAAGTGCCACACATTCGGTCAATGGAATGTCACTCATTCACACACTGAAACTCTGAAAATGTCACACATAAGCAATCTGAAGCATAGGCACACTTATACGGTTGCACAGACATATGTGTACCAATGCAAATAGAGCGGCAAACACATGTACATAAATACTGGCATAACACCGCAAATATACAGGCACCCCCACACATGCACAAGCAAAACACACAAGATGCACACACACACCTTTATGTAGTCAAATCATATAGATAGGCAGTCCTTCATATACACAATCAGGCCAAGTCACACATAAATAGATACAGTTACCTACACAAACATGCTTCCAGAAACTAACTGTCACACGTATGCGTACACATTCAATATGGCAAACATACATGAAAATAGCTATACAAAATCACACAAGTATGTGCACATCACATGAATGGTCAAAATAATGTGTTCAAACATCAGTGTTCTAGTGATGAATACATTGAAAATAACTGCATGTGACTCTTTTCTGGCTTCCCAGAGGAATGCGAAATCTAGCAGAAGAGAATATCACTGTGAACAACAGAGAAATTACGGAGAGAGCTGAGATACCTACTCATCCAATCACACAAGAAGGAACCCTTCTGGGATTGGTACTGACCTTGGGTAGAAGCTATAATGTGAATGGACACACAACATGTAGGTCTGTAGGGCATATTGAAAGTCCATGGTTCTTAAACTATATGACACATTATAGGCTAAATCTGCACCAAAGTAAAGCTTTACTCTATTGAGGCCTACAGGCCCTAGAGGTGTATCAATCAGCAGGCAATGCCATGCCTTTGCCCGCCATACTCGGGCAAGTTAATTACTCTGCTGGGCAGCAAGAGGATCAAAGGCCTCCCCACACAATAGAGTCATTGATAGTACTTGACCCAGTTCCTGGGAAAAGAAGAGTTGGGGAAGAAATCTGCATCTGTTTGTTAGCTTGTCACCCTTCACCTGGAATAGGACAGCCCAGGCCCACAGATAAAAAGTTGTGAAAGAACGTCCCTATCTCCACCCCAGAGGCGTCGGTCTGAAGAATAAAAGGCTTCTGGGAATCAGGAGATATCAACACAGGGGCAGTAGCCAGAGAGATCTTTAGAGTCTGAAAAGCATTGATCTCTTTGGCAGCAGGGCTTTTGAGTGAAGATGGGAAGGCGGTCTTTTTGAGGAGGTCCGTAAAAGGGGCTGGGGTGTTGGCAAATTAGGGCAAGAAACGTCTGTAGTAACCTACAAGACCCAAGAAGGCCCTTAATTCCTTCTTGCTTTTAGGGAAAGGTGTGTCCTGCACTTCTCTAACCTTTTCCTCTTGGAGTGCCATCAAGCTCTCCCCCAGGAGATATCCCAAGTATTTGACTTCTTGAAAGGCGAATTTGGATTGTTTTGCATTGATGTGTAGATGGGCACGCTTTAGCACAAACAATATTATCTGTAAATGGTGTAGGTGGTCAGACCAGGTCTTGCTGTAGACTATAATATCATCTAGATATGCTGCGGATAACTCACTATGTTGCCCCAAGAGGGTATCCATGAGCCTCTGAAAAGTGGCTGGGGCGTATTGTAAGCCGAAAGGCAAGACCGTAAATTGATATAGCCCATCTGGAGTGGAGAAGGCCGTTTTTTGTTGGTCTTCTGGTTTTAACGGTATCTGCCGATAGCCTTTTGTAAGGTCTATGGTACTAATATATTGGGCTTCCCCTAGGCATTCAATGAGTTTGTCCACCCACGGAAGGGGGTATCCGTCTTGTTTTGAGATTTGGTTTACTGCACAAAAATCTATACAAAAATGGATACTCCCATCCGGTTTGGGGACGAGACAATTGGGGAACACCAATTCCTTTTTGATGGAATTATAAGCCCAGTTTTTAACATTTGGGTGATTTCGTTTTGTAAGGCAACCCTGCGGGCTTCGGGTACTCAATAGGGCCTTTGTCTAACCACAACTTTGTCTTGGGTGGGTAAGGAGTGTTCAGCTAACTGGGTTCTACCAGGTTGGTCTGAAAAAAGGTCAGAGAAATAGTGAAGCAGGGCACAGATTTCTGCGGGTTGATAACGATGTCATTGACGGTATGAGTGGGATCTTTCTCTACCCTGACTGCCTGAACGGTGCTAGGAGGGGCCCCCAACAATTTCTTCAGGAGATTGATGTGGTAATTTTGGATTTTAGAGGGGGAAAGACGGAGTAGGTAGGTGGTTTTCCCTATTCGCTTCCGGATTTTGTATGGTCCTTGCCATTCTTTTTTTAGCTTGTGGGTAGAAGAGGGCAATAGTATAAGAGTCCAATCTCCCGTCTGTAGCTCTCTCCAGCGCTTGCCTCTATTGTAGAAGTGTTGTTGTTTCTCTTGGCTTTTCTCAAGATTTTCGTGAGCAAGGGTTCTTAACTTGCCCAGACGTACCTTCATTTGCCTTGTATAGTCTAACAATGCTCAAGCCTCAGCTACCCCTTCCTTTTCCCAACTCTCCTTTGTGATTTCTAAAAGAGTTCGGGGTTTACACCCGAAAAGGAGCTCAAATGGCGAAATACCCAGACTGCTTTGGGTCTGACTCCGTATTACAAAGTGGGCCAACAGAAGAAGCTGATCCCACTTCTTTCCGTCCCCAGACAATAGTTTCTTTAATGTGATTTTCAAATTTCCGTTGTAGCGTTCAACTAGCCCATCAGTCTGGGGATGGTAAACTTCGGTGGTTATGTGTTTGATATTTAATAGCTTGCAGACCTGTTGAATGAGTTTGGACACAAATGGAGTTCCCTGATCTGTTAGGATCTCTCAGGAAAAACCCATTTGCGAGAAAACCTCTATCAAGTGTTCGGCTATCATAGTAATAGTTGCAACTCTCAAAGGGAGGGCTTCTGGGTACCGGGTGGCATAGTTCACGATAACCAGGACATATTGATAGCCCTTTGATGATTTTGGTAGAGGGCGTATGAGGTCCATACCTATTCTGTCAAAGAGTTTGCCTCTAATGAGCAAGGGTTGTAAGGGCACTCTAGGTGGTAAATATGGGTTCTTCTTCTGACAGATGTTACATTCATTGCAATATTTCTTTATTTGGGCATAGATGCCCGGTCATAAAAAACTTCGCAAAACAGATTGGCTGTTTTTTTAGGCCCCACAATGACCTGCTAACAAGTGGGAATGCGCGAAAAACATGATTTGATCCCGAAAGTCAACAGGGACTAGTAACTGGGGTTCTTCCCCCTCTTTCGGTATCCTATACAAAAGACGTTTTTCTCTCTGAAGCAAGGATCGGCCGTTCAAGGATCGTTTTGTGTGTCTTTGGCGCTTTGCCAAGCGTGTCTAAGGGATGCATCATTTAATTGGGCTGCCCTAAAGTTAATGTCTATAGCCTAGGGTTCGGTCGTGAGAAGTGGGTTATGTGTTTGGTGCATGTCAAGAATCCCAACCAGGAGATCTGAGAATGAGGGGTTGTTGAGACCCAGGATGAGCTGCTCTGTGAGCGAGGACATAACTCCCACGTCTACCATGCTGTCCTGACAACCTTCTTTACTATGTGTTATGCGGGCCATAGGATTGTTTTTTATGTCACCATGCACACAACGAATCCCCACCCGCTTAAGAGGCAAGAATTGAGAGGGACATACCAGTTCGCTTCTGACTACGGACTGTTTACAGCCTGAATCTAACAGAGCCATTATGAGAGTATTGTCTAGCATAAGACTTACGTAAAAAATGGGACCCATCTCCTGAGCATAAAAAACAGACCGAGGGATACAATTAACATCCATTGGTTCTCCCTCGGTCTTTTCCTTCTTCTGTCAACAGAACCTAGCAATGTGCCCCCACACCCCAGATTCAAAACATTGGGGTCCTGAGATAAGTGGAACATCGGGTCGCCCGCCTCTGACGCGTACAGGTTCATAGGTTGGTTTATTCAGCTTCTTTTCAGGTCTCCACGGTTGTGAGGCCTTCTGGAATTTTTCTGGTTCTGTTTGGAAAATACGGCCCTGAGCATGGGCGTACTTTGTGACCATTTCTACAGCATGTTCTAGCGTTAGGCCGGCACTTCTGAACTTTAGGCGGTGAGTTTCATCGTCTACTCCTAGGCAATCCATCACGTACTGCTTTACATGAGCATAGGCGGTGGTACCGTCCCTCTTGACAATCTGAAAAGCCGCATGGGCTTCTACGATTAACAGAGGGGCCAGGTAAAAAGGCCACCATTCAGGGGGCCAGGCACTAGCCCTGGCGGCCCTCTCAAAATTAAGAAAGAAAGACACCGGGTACTCTCCCCGCACATACTTCTGTAAAGGAACCATCGCTCCTGGGACAACAGGACTCTTTACTTGCCCCAATCCGGACAGCACTTGGGCATGTCCTTCTGCTAACTTGGATACGTTCTCGCTCTGTGTCTGTATGGCGGAGGAGAACACGGCACGGTCTATCTCCGCCTGGTTTATATGCCTTTAGAGGGCCCATTCCAGCTTGCTCTGTCCCTCCTTGAGCTGATGCACCACGTTTTCCATCATGTATCAGATGAGGAGTGCCGCATTCTCCACCATTTATCAGCTTCTCATAAGGAGGGGGCTCACACTCTTAAGTTAATGATAGGTCTTTCTCTTTCTTTGGGGCTTATACTCTTTTATTCACGTTTTAGATTTATATAATCAGATCCAAGGTTAGGCTTCCAAGCCGTTTTGGGTCTGTTCCCTTTTTCTTCCTCCTATAGGTATGGATGGGAATACGTCTTCCTCTCCTTTTCTTCTATAGGGACGGCTTCGCTCCTTGCGCAGGATTCCCCTCGGAAACAAACATAAAGAAAACACGCTTGACCACTTGGTACTGGGAAATGAAGGGTAGGGAAGGGGCCCGTGTAGGAGGTGACACCTTTTAGCCTAAAGCAAACAGTGCATTTGTGACCGCCACCGTACTTCTCCGGCTTTTGTGAACGATTCTAGTCTAGGTGCCCTCCCACTTACTTAGTTTCTCTTCCCACCCAGTGACCCGTGATCCCCCGCAGTCAGGACCATACCTGGTGCAGCCACGTTCCTCCTGGAGCGTGGCTGGGCGGAGCGTGTTGTTGTTGGCCTCCTGACTTGTGCTTCTCGGTGGGGACTTCCTCCGCTTCTGGCGTTGCTGGCGCTTTCTCGATTCTCCCTCGGCTTCGTCTCTCCCTCTCAGCGTCCTCGCGCTGGTCTTTTTCCGCTTTCGTCATATGTGTCTCACCTCATGATAGGCTCCTCTCTTGTAGAGTCCCCAGAACCTTGGAACCGCCCTCTTCCTGGAAGCTCAGCTCCGTGCTCTTAAAGGGATAGTCCGTGTATTGAGCCTGTGTGTGAAGGAAGAGGACCGGGATCAGGTGGGTGGCAGGGGAGTATAACGCCTCGTCCTCCCTATCGTCACCGGCCCCGTGACAGGTGCCTAAAAACAATTTTCCCTTGAAGGACTTGTGGGGATTAAATAACATGAGCTTAGTTTTGGATGTGTTGATTTCGAGCACCCTTGTATCGCAGAAGAGTTTAAATTGATTTAAAGGTTTTTGCAAAGTCATTCGAGTCTTTGAGATGAGAAGAGTTTCGTCAGCGAATAAAAGTGTAGGGATTTTTTGCTTGGCTAAAGAGGGGGCATCCCCTGGGATGGCTGCTAAAAGCTCAATAACATTATTAATGTAGAGTGAGAACAGGGTTGGTGCCAGGACACAGCCTTTGCAGACTCCACATTGTACTTCAATGGGGTTGGTGGCATGTCCCTGGCTGCCCCATCTAACCCTGGCAAAATTCTCTGCATGGAGCCTGAGAATATTCTGTGGCATGCCCATTTTCCTAAGCAACTGCCAAAGTGTGTCCCTTGGAACGAATTCAAAGGCAGATTTTAAATCTATGAATGTGATGTATAGTCTCCCTTTGCTCAGCTCCACTACCTTCCAATAAAACATGAGGAGGCGAAAGACCTAATCGACAGTGCCAATTTTTTTTTTTGCCAATTGTCTTCAACCATGTGTTATGAACCGTATTTTACTGATTTTAACTGTATATGGACTTTTATGGTCTTTTTTAAATACCGAATAAAGGATTATTGAATTGAATTGACTGTGCCAGTTTTCCATCTAAAGCCCGCTTGGAGGGGGAGAGGATGTCACTCTCTTCTATACAATACAAAATTTTACCTAGGAGCGATCGACAGAAAACTTTCTGGACACAGTCGATCAGGCTGATTGGTTGATTATTGGCAGGATTTGACCAGTCGCCCTTTTTGAAAATAGGAATCACTTCCGCCCCCTTCCAGGAATCTGGAATCCTACCCCCACTTGCGATGTCATTGGCCAGCGTAAGAATTTATGTTGCCCAGTTTTCTCTGTTGGATCGAAAAAGGTCTCCAGGGATGCCATACGGCCCAGGGGCCTTAGCAGGTACGATTGCATCCAGGGCTGTCAATATGTCGTCTCTAGTGAATGAGAGATCGATTGGTGATTGGAGTGGAGCCAGTACTGATGGTTCATTGTTAACATTACCAATAATTGAATTAAGGGTTCCAAAATGGTTTTGCCACTCATTGGCTGGGATATTATGAGCCAAAGGGGGGAGCTTTTGTGATTGCCCTTACCCACGAGTAGCCAAAACAGCCTGGGATCTGGGTGCAAAATGGACTCCCCTAGTTCTTCTCACCTCCTTTCGTCTCAATCGCTCTTGGCCTTGAACTGCATCTGCTTATATTTCTCCCACTCAGTTTGCGAATTAACAGGATGTCCTTTTGCCTTGGGGCTAGGGACAGCCGTTTTTGCCAAAGGTGTTCGGTATCCAACACTTCATCTTAATAAAACCCTACGGAATCCAATATTGGGTGTATTATAACATCAACACAGAGGACACTTTAGAGGTGCCCCCTGCAAAGCTACTACTGCCTAGGGTGCTGTATGACTGGTATCTACCAGCCTGCCACCACAGGTATGTTTCTGAACCCCTCCCGAGGAGAGCCCCCACTCTCAGAGGTCAGAAACAATGCCTGCTCTGGGAGTAGGTGCTTACACCTCCTCCAGCAGCATGGCTAGTGAATTTGCATACCAAGTAATGAGGCTTCAAAGCCTCAGTGAGCCCGGCTTCATCTAGGCCTGGAGAATACCCTAATGCTCATTTGGCACCATAACAGGTGGGAAATTATCTATGCAAGTTGACGTGTTGCTTTTGCAGGCTAGACCCACCCCTAATGTGGGCTGCTAAATGTGCTCCATGAAAGAAGAATTCCACCATCTTGATTGTGGTGGAATTAGGAACTCTAAGACAGGGTTATGCCTACTTCCCATTGGAAATGGTCATATAGGGGCTCTAGCGACCCAAAGGGTAAGTAGTCAATTGGCTACTACTCTTCTCTCCCTTTAACCCCCCTAATTGATTATTTAGGAGGCCCCCTGACAAGAGGAACTTAGACTCACCTGACTAAAGAAGAAGAAGGACAAGCTGTGGACTTGCCACCAAACCCTGCCTGCCTACTATAAGACTGTGGCGTGGCCACTCACCTGAAATCCAGGTTGTCTGCAGGATCAATGAACATTCCACTCTTCTCCTAGAACAGCTCTCAGCACTACTGAATAACTCCAGGAGTCCCGGCAGGTGTCCCAAAAGGTTGAACAGGTGGGGAGTGTAACGGGAACTCAAACCTAGGTGGTTGCTTAAAGGACTTGGGCTGTTTTACCTTAATATCTTCCCATAGGCTGTCTCGAGGCTTATATCGCTGTAACTCGCATTGCAAATCTTGATTCTCTAGTCTCAGATTTGAGACTTCCTGTTGTAAACTAGTCAGGAATTTTGTAATGTTTAATACGGCGGAGGCATCTGTATCCGTGTGTAATGCCTGTGCTAAATCACTGAAGGAACCCTCCAGGAATCCATCCCTCAGGCAGGCCTTAATTTGTGGCTTGGCTTAATGTATACTGTGGTGTGGCCACTCATCTGAAGACCAGGTTGTCTGCAGAAGCGAAGAATGTTCCTCTCTCCTCCCAGAACACCTCTCAGCACCACTGAATAATTACAGCAGTCCCGGCAGGTGTCCCAAAAGGGAAGGGGAATGGGATGAGAAAAAGAGAGAGAGAACACTACTAATTCACACAGCCTTGTCCAACCTGGCACCCTCAAGGGGATCTGTCTGTAGAGTAGTGTAGCTTTCTTCGAAACTTGCTTTATCTCTAAAAAAGAAGTGCAATAGATAAGTACAGAGACATTTCTGGGCCACCTAGTCTCACTCAACATTGGAAATACACTATACATCGGTCATGTTAAGCACCTGGTTCTCAAGAGGATTTGTGGTGTTCTCTTATTCTTATTCTATGAAGTCCAAGAGGGTCGTCAATGCTTGTGCTTTAGGTTGTATAGGAGCAAAACCCTAACAATTATGTTCTCAAATATCAATACTGCCAAAAGGAGTCACTGGCTATGATTAGTTCTCATCGAAAGCCAGGTAAAACAAATGGCAACAAGACATGTTTTACAATGTGCACATTACCAAATATTCACTTCTATGAACAAACCCTATGGGCTAAGCAAGCCTGTGTCCACACAATGTAATAATCAGGGGAATAAATATATACAGAGTTCTTCCGTTCACAAAGCGCTGTGTCAGCTATACAAATATTTGCCTCAATAGAATAGTTCTATGCAGATAGCATAATTTTATTTACATGAGACTTTTGGGCCCATAAGAAACACTCCCAGGAGTCGGTACTTAGTTTAGAAAGAAAATAACCCCAAAGTGCTAGGCGTGAAAACAAATATGTAAATACAAGAGTTTCGAATCAAATGTCAATTATGCCAAGTACAAGGGTTACGATTCACAGTTCCAATTTGCACGCCAAATATACAAAGGACAAGCCTTCCGACTTGTGTGCCTAGCGTAACTGAAAAGAAAAGTTGAGGAGTGCTTCTGTCCTTCTCTGAAGAAGGAATTCCTAGAAGGATCCTAAAGAGCTGTCAGATGTCAGCAGCCTCCTCCCGAAAACAGGATCAAGGAACTAAGGAGCATATCATCAAGACCCGGCGATAATTATCGCTAAGCGCACTTAGCGCTAGGATAATTATCGCCGGGCAACGTGTCAGCAACGCTTATCTCAAAAGCGATAAAATTCCAAGCACTAACTGCCAAATGTGAGATTATCGCTGGAAATCCAGCGATAATCTCACAGAGTTTGGCGCTAGCTTGATGATAGGGCAAGGCGTACTTAGCCATGATATCCACCTTACATAGGAAATCATGGCTAAGTCAGTCTTGAAGCAGGCGTAAGGAAAGTATCGATAACAGAGGTTATTGCTACTTTGCTTGTCCCTCTGCAGGTTAGCGTGCCCATTGATAATTGGAGAAATGTCACTTAGCGACATTTCTCCAGTTATGTCAGGGCAGGAACGCCCACTTTGCATCTAATTAGAGATGCAAAGCTGGGCGTTCAGAATACAGGCGCTAATGCAAGGTTTTACGCGATAGCGTGACCTTGCGGATTATCACTGCTTTTTGTCCAAAAACGGACGCAAAAGCGGCGATAATTTTTTATCTCCCCGTTGAGGATATGCCCCTTAGTCAAGCTTTGTCATGTGCGAGGTTTGGGCTTTTATAGCTAACCGGTGGAAGTTAAACCACACAAGGCTAGCCACGCCTATAAGCATGACTGGTGCCTAACAACCAGCACTAGTCCAATAATGTGACACAACCATCCAAAAAAACAAGCCTTGGCAAAACTAGCACTGGCAACAACAAATACAATAAAAAGAAACAAGCATTGGCAGTTAGAAGAACAAGCATTTGCAATGCAATATGTCTCGTATTTGCGAGAGTTTCAGCTATTGGCATTCTAAATGACAATGTCATTTATTTATGTGTTGCTGTTTTAAAACACATAAATTAAAGGTATTGTTATTTACAATGGCAATAGCTTAAACTCTCACAAATGCGAGACCCTATTAAGACGGGAAGGATTTTGCAACACAACCGGGTGTTGCAAAACATTTAACTTGTGTCCCTGCTGTAGCGCTAGGCAGTGGAAATGCGATTGTGCGTGCGCTACATTTTTATGTGTATTGTTGGCAAAGAAAGCGGGCGCCTATGTTAATGTGAAAGCGGGCGCCCATGTTGTTAATCTTAAAGCGGGTGCAGTGCTGAAACCTAAAGCGCGGCGCCTGCAGGCGGGACGCAGATGAGGGGCTACGTGCTGCCTGGGACTTTAGTGAGAGTGTGTTAATTTTGGCAGCTGTGCAGAACAAAATAATTAAGTGGCTGCCTTGGGCACGTCTTAACAACCGTTGCAGCAAAGTCGTGTCTGCAGTAGGACATAATAATTAAAGAGTGGGTCATTCATGGGCCTGTGAGGGAGAGGTATTATGGGGCAGGTATGTACAAGGGGCCACCAGATTAGAAAATGGGAAAGAGAAATATAAGAGAGGTATGGGGGGATATGGGAGGGAGAGAAGGAAGAGGGGAGGTGGATTGTGTGTAGAAAGAAGAAGCACTGTGGGAGTGGGAGTGAGAAGAGATGTCAGTATTGGAAAAAACACTTTTGGGGAAGATTCGGACGATGGGAGGAGGTGAATGTGTGCATATAACCACTGCCACTGGAATTATGCGACTGTGAGGATACAGCATTTTTTTAATTATGGATTTTCTGCATTTGCCACATAATACATCATCTGCTGCATAATCTGCTGATTTTAATACAAAAAAATAGTTTCTAGTTCAAACGGTTCAAAAGCTACAAAACACACAGTATCTGGCCCTTTTCAAAAATTGACTGATAACCTCTCCTTTGCTTATTGAATATTTGGGTGCTTAACTGATAATAATGAGTTGCAACCTAAGTCCAGAGAGTTAAACAAGAGTAAACATAAAAAAAGAACGAAATAATACTATCACAGAATGTGCTGCATCATGCCGAATAGTTTGCCTTTTCTTGCGGCATAATTTAGGCACCTCTGGCGCATAATTTGTCCTTCTCCTGCCCCATAATTCCCGTGGCCCTGCATATAACCAACTGTACATGTGAACACCCAACACATGATGCGCCACAGGCCCTTGTCTCGCCAGCTCATAGTGCAAATATCGGCAACCGTAGTCAGTTTACATGCAGCACAATATATCAATAAACCACACGACACCTTGTTAGTGGAAAAAATTGCTGCAGGTTTATTTGCATAACAAATATGCCAACATGGTGGGTTATCTTACGGGCGATCCCAGGGCAGGCCAACCCTTATGCCGCCTGCCCGTCTGATGAGCCAAATTAAACCGTGGGAGCTTTGTGGAAGTGGAGGGCTTTATGAAACCGGGGCACTTTCAGTTGTGTTGTGACCATTAGCGATAAGTAACCTGACATTGAAGGTTCCCAAAGTATTGAAAAGGAGACAAGGTCCATCATGGGAATGAAGGGGGTCTGGAGGGAAACAGTTACGCGTCAGTGGGTCTGGGCAGAAGTGGAATGGGCAGAGGAGGGCTGAGCATTGAAAGGCTGTGCTGACAACAGTCCATGTTATGGGTGAGAAACCTTCCTGACAGCTGTCCGTGGCGCCCTCCACCTTACTGGTGATGTGTTCATGAATGACTGCACCCTGCGTGTGGGTAACAGGCAGTGAGACTGGGACCCACACCCCACATCAGTGCCAGAGCCCTCCCCCCCTCCCTCCATTGGAGTCGACCGGCCACACTCACGAGATGGCGGTTTAATTAAACAAAATGTGAGGGGAAGCAGTGATTCCTGCGAGGGCCAGTGAATCACATATCTCAACCGAATCAGCGCCGGGAAGCCATCGCCGCCCCCGACTGTGCTGATAATGTCGCTCGCATTATCTCTATATGATTGCATATGTTTCATATAAACAGGAGGGCGTTCTCATATTTTATTCAGGAAACGGCGCAAAACGCAACGTGGTCACACCTCAATTTCGCAGTGAAAAATGACCCTTTTTTGGCAAAGTGCCTAGCTGTAGTTTCTGAACCATAGCTCTGCCGCCACCTAGGGAAACCTAGCAAACCTATACATTTTTGAAAACTAGACACCCAGGGGAATCCAGGATGGGGTGACTTGACTGCCTCTCACCAGGTTCTGTTACCCAGAATCCCTTGTAAACCTAAACAATTGCCAAAAAAACACATTTTCCCCACATTTCTCTGGTGGAAAGTTCTGGAATCTGCGTGGATCCACAAATTTCCACCCCCCGCGTTCCCAAAAGTCTTCTGAGAAAAATGGTACCTCACTTGTGTGGGTCGGCCTAGTGCCCGCGACAGGAAACGGCGCAAAACGCAACGTGGTCACACCTCAATTTCGCAGTGAAAAATGACCCTTTTTTGGCAAAATGACTAGCTGTAGTTTTTGAACCCTAGCTCTGCGGGCACCATGGGAATCCTAGCAAACCTATACATTTCTGAAAACTAGACACCCAGGGGAATCCAGGATGGGGTGACTTGACTGCCTCCCACCAGGGTCTGTTACCCAGAATCCCTTGCAAACCTAAAAAATTGACAAAAAAAACACATTTTCCCCACATTTCTGTCGTAGAAAGTTCCGGAATCTGCCTGGATCCACAAATTTTCACCCACCCCGCGTTCCCCAAAGTCTTACGAGAAAAACGGTACCTCACTTGTGTGGGTCAGCCTTGTGCCCGCGACAGGAAACTGCGCAAAACGCAACGTGGTCACACCTCAATTTCGCAGTGAAAAATGACCCTTTTTTGGCAAAATGTCTAGCTGTAGTTTTTGAACCCTAGCTCTGCGGGCACCTTGGGAAACCTAGCAAACCTATACATTTTTGAAAACTAGATACCCAGGGCAATACAGTATGGGGTGACTTGACTGCCTCCCACCAGGGTCTGTTACCCAGAATCCTTTGCAAACCTAAAAAATTGTCCAAAAAATCACATTTTCCCCACATTTCTGTCATAGAAAGTTCCGGAATCTGCGTGGATCTACAAATTTCCACCCACCCCGCATTCCCCAAAGTCTTACGAGAAAAATGGTACCTCACTTGTGTGTGTTGGCCTAGTGCCCGCGACAGGCAAGGGCCCAAAACGTAGTGAGGCGACATCAAAATGGCCTATCGCTAAACCACCTGGTTTTGCAAGGGGGGTCACTTGGGTTTTTGGCCAGGTGCTCGGCGGCCATCTAGGGAAACCTACCAAACCCATGCATTGCTGAAAACTAGACACCCGTCGGCTTCCAGGGAGGTATGGCTTGCGTGGATCCCCCAACGTTTCCTTACCCAGAATCCCCTGCAAACCTCAATTTTAGCTGAAAAAAATCACTTTTTTCACACATTTTGGTGTGGGAAAGTTGTGGCATCACCGGGCTCACACAAATTTACCACCACCCAGCGTTCCCCCAGGTCTCCCGGTAAAAATGGTGCCTCACTTGTGTGGGAGGCCCAAGTACCCGCGGCAGGCAAGGGCCCAAAACGTCAAGAGACTTCATTCTATTTATAATCAAAATGAACAGCTTCCTCTTCAAAGCACAGGCCTTGTCAACCACTCTCTCTACTCGTTCTTTCTGTTTCACTGCATCGCTCCTGCTTCTGCCCCCTGGTTATATTGTGTCCATGTTTGTTACAATCTTTTCTCTTTTTCCAATGTACACTTTGTCTACTCTTGTTGTTTCTCACAGTCATAATTGTATTTTCTTTATTATGTAATCTTTGCAAATGTCCACATATATTTCTAATAAATGATTTTGTCCTCCTACCAGTAGCCATTTTGTAACTCATTTCTGCAGAGATACTGTCGTTGCTTCTGTTACTTTTTCATCTGTGCTTTTGTAGGCATTCTAACTCTGTGTACTTATGTATATCTTGTTCTGTTAAAAACAACAAGTATATTTTAATTTTTACCCTAGCCAACGTACACACTACTTTAACTGTCTTACGAATAATACAAAAACAGGTTTTATGGTATGTTGCAGTTTTAAATCTAGAAATGAACCTATCTATTGTACTACTTGCACTTACTTCAATATAGCAAACCCAAAGCAAAACAGAAAACTTTATTTGTTAGTTAGCTTTTAACATTTTAGCAGCCTGTCCTACAACACAGTTGCACCATATCTCACCTCTAAATTATACATGGTGAAAGACCTGATTATCCCTTCTGTAGTAAATTTTAAAATGGACATCGAGCAAGAGAGCGTATTTACAAGCCCTATGCGCCAAAGCCCCACTTCTTTTAACACATCATTGGCATAGTGTTATACTCCATATTTACAAGGCCACGTTAAGTCACTCTGCATGACTTTTCGGGGCCTTGCAAATATGGGCTCTTTTCACACAGCATTTTGCATGAAAGGAGCATGTCATGGGTGTTGGTGTGGGTGTTCCCACGCAACACCCAAGCATTTTGCTACATTCCCAGATTTACAACGATTCATACACCTGAGAATACACCAGAATTCTACACCTCCACAGGGGAGGTGTAGAGAGGCACAACAAGGAGAAATACTTTTGTTCTCCTTGTTTTTTCCTCTTTCTATGTGTGCTGCATTCTGCAGCATGCATAGAAAGAGGAAAACATCTCTTGTGATTGTTTTTGTGCAGGAAGGTGTGCCTTCCCCTCAACACAAGCACCCTTGCACCATTCTGTAAGAGTGCCTCCATTGAAGCATGACAGCCAGTTGCGCTCCAGAGCAGTTGAGAGCACAGAGATACATCATATTGTTGTAAATATGACGCACCCCTGTGCTTTGAAAGTAATGCAGGGCAGCCAATAGGCTTGCGGCTCTGCGCCGCATTACCCAAGTGTAGAACTACAAACAGTATGTTGTAAATCCAAAAACACACTGTGGGCCTCATGTAGGTCGCCAAATACCGGTCGGTAACGGCCGGTTTTCGGTAAATATGCCGTTACCGACCGGTATTTAGACAAGTGAGATGTAGGAGTCCAAAAACAACTTTTCGGTAAATATGAAGCGGTAAATACCGAATCATAATTACCGAATCCAAAAATACCGATTCATATTTACCGAATACATATTTACCGATTCGGTAAATATGAAGTGGTAAATATGAAGTGGTAAAACGCAAAATGACATGTAGGAACCATCGGTAATTAAGAGATCTATGAAAATCGGTAATTAAGAGTCGGTAATTAACACGGATTGAAAGCAGGTGGTAACCATCAACAGTGCATATAAGCAATCCCAAAATGCAACAGCGTGGACAACATGGCCGCTCTGTATGTCATTGCAAGGCGCCTACGTCTACAGGCAGCAGGTCTGAGGATATGGAGACGGGAGGAACAAATCTACAGACAGCGCATCACACTCTTCCAACTGACTGATGCAGAGATACATGAAAGGTACAGGCTACACCCCCAAACCATCATGGACCTGATAAGGGACCTGCACCCACTCCTGGACCAGCCAACTAGAAGAGCGCATGCCATACCACCACATGTGCAGGTGCTCTGCAGCCTACATCTACTGGCATCCGGCAGTTATCAGGTGGTGATAGCTGCGGTGGGTGGTGTATCCCAGAGTTGCCTGTCCCGTTTCTTCAGGAAGTTCCTGGATGCCATGATGCAGAGAATGCACCACTACATCAGCTTCCCAAACACACAGGCTGAACTGCAGAAAACTAAAACTGACTTTTATCACATGGCACAGTTCCCCCATGTCATTGGCTGTATTGATGGCACACACATCCCAATCTGCCCACCAGCTGACACAGAGCACATCTACAGGAACAGAAAGTCCACCCACTCCATCAATGTGCAGGTGATCTGTGATGCAGGGAACATCATCACTGATATTGTCGCGAAGTTTCCTGGGAGCACCCACGACTCTTACATCTTCCAGAACAGTGGGATCTACACACGACTGAGTGCCGGAGAATTTGGAGAGGGATACCTGCTAGGTAAGTAACAGTGACGCCCCTTGAAACCTGCAAATCATAGTGTATAGAGGCATGTGACTGATGTTTCCCTTTTACTCACCTAGGCGACAGTGCATATGCCTGCCGGTCATTCATCCTCACTCCCTACCTACACCCATCAACCCAGAGTGAGAGACGATATAACGTGGCACACAAATCTACACGCAACGTGGTGGAGCGCACGTTTGGACTACTGAAAAGCAGGTTCCGCTGCCTCCACAAGAGCGGAGGCGCACGCCAGTACACACCCATCAACTGCTGCAAGATCATTGCCACTTGTGCAATGCTGCACAACCTTGCCACGAAGAAAGGTACAGATGTGGAACTAACACATTTTGAGGACAACGAGGATGAGTCAGGCCAGCCAGAGGGCAACGCAGCTAGAGTGCCAACTGCAATAGATGGGAGAGAGAGACGGGCAGAGATCACATGCAACTATTTCTGAGTAAGTAAGGGGACACAGCCAGTTGTGGTATGTAATGACGTAGTTTTAATGCGGCACTACGCCATGAACACAAGATCAAGCCAATCTGGCAACATAGCATATATACAAGGAGTAAGTCCAGGGTTACGTCACCCATTGGGAAGTGGCCACGCAGGGCTGCATCAATGTTTGCGCATACGCGCTGCAGTGTTGGATGGCACGGCTTGAGCATCCTCACTAGAGCCAACCCCAAGCCGCCTGCTGCTCCTGCGTCCTTCTGGAACAGGGGGTGTGATGCTGCTCCTGCTGCTGGTGTCGATGCTCTCCGCAGCATCCCCTGAAGCAGTTGTCGCCGCCTGACTAGTTAATAGCACCTCTAGTGCACTTGTCACCTGCACCATCCCCCGAGACACGTCGCTGCAGCAGTGTGTCAGGCCCTCCTGCATCGACACAGAGCGCCGGCAGAGTAGAGAAGTGGCAGTTGCCAGACGGTTGAGTGTCCTGGTGGTAGTGTCCCTCCTCTGCCGTTCCCGGCGCCGTGCATCTATGTCAGCATCTAATTTGCTGCACAACTGCTGGATTGAGTGGGACATGTCCCGAATGCCCGCTGCCATAGCGCTGATGTTATTGTCCATGTTGACTAATGTAGATTTCATGACCCGCATGTGCCTCTGGACTGACATGACTGCCTATGTTTGCAGGCGCTGTTGTTTTAACATTTGGCCCTCGAGCCCCGAGAAGACACCATGGCTGTCAATGGTTGCTGGTGGACTCTGGACACGCGACCTGCGGCGCCCTCTTGCTCCCGTCTGTGCTGCCTGTGAGGTGTAGGGCACAGTGGCATGGCTCCCATCCTGGGGCATGGTGATTTGTTCAGGGCCCCTGCTGTCGTCAGACGAGGTGTCTGAGGCTCGCAGCCTGGCTGCAGGACGCCTCCTCATTCTCACACCTGCAGGCGGTGATGTGGCCGGTGACTCAAACATGAGTGGCGATGCTGGCTCTGGGTGAGGTGATGCTGGCTCTGGGTGAGGTGATGCTGGCTCTGGGTGAGGTGATGCTGGCTCTGGGTGCGGTGATGCTGGCTCTGGGTGAGGCGAGGCTGCCTGTGTTGGTGGTGCGGCTGCCTGTGGCCCTGCTCCCTGGGCTGAACTTGTGCTGGCCAGAGGTGATCTTTGTGGCTGGTGTGCCCTCACTCCTGCAGCATGACCTGTCCTGCGTGATGTCACATCTGTGGACAGAAATGCAACATCGGCTCAGTGTCCCCGAAGGGCTGCATTGCAAGCATCACAATAAATCATTTCACATTCCAAAATGTCCTCTGCCTCCTTGTGCCTCATGTGTGTGACATGCCTTGTTGCCCTGTGCCATTAACTTCATGGTTGGTGTTTCCCTGACTACATCTCCCAGAATGCATTGCCTGTCTGCACTAACACATGTGGACTGGAGTGGGATTCTCCTTTCACAATGGGGGATGTGGGATAGGGGTAGGGGGGGGCTACATTGCTGTGCATTCGTCTTACCTTGTTGGGTGGCGGCTCTGGCAGAGCTGTCAGCATCCCCAAGACCCACGACGCTCTCTTGCTCGATTGTGGCCCCCACCAGCTCCTCCAGTTCGGTGAGGGCAGTTGCCCTGTTGGTTCCACCTCCAGTCTGGCTGGCCTCCTTCTGGATGTCCCCCATCTTCCTCTTGGTTACAATCCTCAGGTCATACCAGCGCTTTCTGAGGACCTCTATGTCCCTGTGGGTCACTCCCACAGCATTGACCTGCGCCTGGATGGCCAGCCAAATGTTGCGCTTTTCAGCTTCAGGCACTTGCAGGGATTGCCTCCCAAACAGCTTCTGGTGCTGCTTCACCACCTCCTCCACCAGCACATGGAGTTCCTTGGGGCTGAATTTCAGCTTCCTCCTCCTTTCCCCTCCATCTCTCTATGTCCTCTGGCTGGACATGATGTTATTTTTGCTGCACGAACAGGCACTGGCTCCCTGCCTCTCCTCTGCACTCCAAGCCTCTCCAGGGTCTGTTAATTATGTGCACCTGCCTGGGTGTGGCCACTTCCTGGTTGGGTGGGGTGTGGTTGCACAGGATTGGCTATTTCCTCAAGTCATGTGATGTTCTTTACCGATTGGGTAAATACCGAATCGGTATTTTCCGATTCGGTAAATACCACCTCGGTGTTTTCCGATTCGGTAAATACCACCTCGGTATTTTCCGATTCGGTAAATACCACCTCGGTATTTACCGAATCGGTGATTTCCGATTCTTGATTACCGAACGTTACCGATTCGGTAATTGTTACCGAATTTTTACCTACATATAACTTACCGATTCTTAAATACCGATTCGGTACGGCTCGGTATTTAAGAAGCGGTAATATTTATTTACCTACATGAGGCCCTGTAAGAGCTATTTGCGTGCCTCTCTACCACTGTGTCACTGGTGTATTTCGTATCTCAGTAATTTTCTTCTTAAATGTATCAGATTTTTGGGAAACGCTGCATTAAAAATTTGCACATTAATCTATATCCAACCATATATACCCACATGGTTCTAAAAGACTACATATTCCTCAGTACAACTTGTAAACATGGGTTTGTGGTTGAATACATGAATACTTCCTAGATGATTGAATGAGTGCATAGGCGGTGCCTAGGTGATTCCCAAAGGTTACAAGTAGTGAGTAGATGATTCCCTATGTCATAACTGCATCGGTCATTCCATAGCTGCATACTTACTGCCTGCGTGTTTGCATGAGTATACCACTAGTATCTGGGTGTTTGGATGAGTGCATGAGTGGAGCCTGAATAGTTAGACAAATGCATGACTTATGCTTAAAAAAGTCAAGTACATGCATAGATACTGGTGGGATGATTAAATGAGTGGAGTTCTACTGCCTGTATGACTTCTTTTTATTTTTTTTTATTTTTTTATTTGCAGTAGGTACATAATGACATCATAATAAATCCCAAGAAAAAAAGAGAAAACCAGTACACAGATTTTGAACTTACAATTGTAGCATCGTCTTCAAAAGTCTTTTGCCCCCTTAGGATCATCGAACAACAAATTAAATTCCTTCTTTCTATTCACTATGACCTGCTCTCCTCCTCACTTATTCTCTTGATCTTGCCTTCCTCCACCTTGTAATTGGAGCCCAGATACCTTTCCCAAAATCACCTATTTTTTTCCCTTTCTGAGCATACAACAAGATCTCTATATTATGTAGGCCAAGTAGTCTGGTGAGCCACATTTGAAAAGAAGGAGCAACAGTGTCTTTCCAACCTGCAGAAATTAATATCCTAAGTACTGCAGCGGAGATAAACACCAGGGCCTCCTCTGTTTCCCCAAGATTTAACCTGTTATCGGTGCCTAGTATCATAAGGGTGGGTGACAATAGAATTTTTTGGCCTAACAGCCCCTCCCAGAATTTTTCTATTTCCCTCTGTATTCCCTCCAAAGCCTTACAATCATTAAACATATGGAGCAAATCTGCCTGGCCTGACTTGCATCTGGGGCAACAATCATCATCCCTTATCCCCCAAGAGTATAGTTTCGCCGGCGTATGGTATAAATTGAACAAGGTTTTGTAATGTTGCGCCTTCAAATTAGAGGAGCGGAATATTTTCTTTTGTAAAAGAAGGGCATAATCTAAATCTACGTCAGGATTCCCCAGTTTCATAGCCAAAGAGGATTCTATTTTTTCCAAATCATCTTGTATTGAGCCAATGAATAGTGTATAGAAAGCCTTAATCTTCTCGCTCCCCTTAACTAGCTGGTCCAAGATGGGGAATTCGTCTACCAGTAAAGTCCTAGGTCGTACAGCCTTCATCCAGCTTGTCAATCTTATATACAGTAGCCAGTGTTTACGAAAGATGCCAACACTATATTGTAGTGCTTCAAAATCCAAGATCTCCTCCCCGCTCATTAAGTCACTAACTGTCCTAATTCCTAAATTTCCCCATACCTGCAGATTTCTATCGTCTGCCATCTGTGGGAATATCCTAGAATTATGAAGATGAAGATATCGATTTACTTTAGGGATTCCGAAAGACTTTGACACTGCCCTCCAGACCCCCCATGCCCCTTCCAATACCTTAAAGCGAGCCTTTCTATAATACCTTCGATCTACTTCCCGCATAAGTAGACCTACCGCTTTACGGCCAATTAGTAATTCGAATATTGAGGGAGGCATCTGAGTACCGAGATTCCCCTGGGTGGGTTTAGCCTCAGTCTGAAAGAGGATAGACATATGTACCAGCAAACATGACCAATGGTAAAGCCTCAGATTCGGTAATGCCAAACCCCCCCTATCCCTGGGTAGAGATAATAAATTAGTAGAACGCCTGACTCGCCCATATTGCCAAACAAATTTTATAAAGATTGATTCCAGACCTTTGATTACTGTTTCATCTATTAAGAGGGGTATGGCACGAAATAAATAAAGAACTTTGGGGAACATAGTCATTTTTAGTACATTGACCCTTCCGATCAATGAAAGGTGTAGAACATCAATTCTTTTTAGCTCTGTTTCTATGGATTTGCTCAATGATCCAAAATTCTCAGCGACTGTTTTCGCTGTTGCCGCATTAATTCTGACCCCCAAATATGTCGCTGAGTCAACAAATCTTTCATCAATTTTGCTGAAGTTTTCAGTACAGATTATTTGTGTTTTGGATTCATTCAATAAGTATCCTGAATCTTCACCGAAGTCCTTTGCCATTTGTATCAGCTCAGGGAGTGCCTGATGCGGGTCCACTGTGGTCACCGCCAGGTCATCCGCATATGCCATAACCTTAGTTTCGAATCCCTCACATATCACTGGACTAATTCCCGGGCATCCAAGGATCTTTTGGATAAACGGGTCGATATATATAACGCGAAGAGGATTGGGGAACAAGGACAGCCTTGACGTGTACCACGGTTTATTGTTATCAGATCAGATCTCTCACCCATAACCACTACTCTGGCGACTGGGTTGATATACATTGCCCTTAACGCTCTCATAAGTTTCTCACCAAATCCCCTTCCTACCAAGATCCCCCAGAGAAAGTCCCAGACCACTCTATCGAAGGCCTTCTCTGCGTCGAGCAGGATCATGGCCATCCCGTCTCCCACCGTGGACTGGGCATCAAACAGTGTTATGGCCCTCCTGATGTGATCCGTGGTGCCCCGTCCGGGAACAAACCCGTGTTGCCACGGGGAGACGAGATCGCCTATGACCCTGCCCAACCTTTTGGCTAGAATTTTAGAATAAAGTTTAGTGTCAGCGTTTATTAACGAGATGGGACGATAGGATCCCGTTTTTTCCTTGGGTTTCCCTTTCTTGTGAAACACCACTATATTAGTTTCCCTCCAAGAATCTGGGACCACCCCTGTATAAACTATACCATTAAATAAATCAAGCAAGTATGGAGTAATGACAGAGGCAAAGCATTTATATACCTCGAGCGGGATCCCGTCCGGGCCCGCTGCTTTGCCTGTAGGAAGCTCCTGCAAGGCATTTACTAACTCACTCTCACTAATATCGTCCTCCAATTCCTCCCTGACGATATTGTCGAGACGTGGGCCGGTATCTATATACTCGTGGCCTCGCCGGCCTCTAACATTTTCCTCCCTATAGAGATCTTGATAAAAATTCTTAAACACCTGGAGGATATCTTTAGCTTCCGTGTACTCTTTCCCACTATCTTCTATCTTAATAATGTTATTTTTAACTCTTTCCTGTTTAATTTGTAGTGCCAATATCTTACCGGCTTGCTCTCCAGTTTCGTAACGTTGAATCCTAGTAGTTTGGAATTCACTTGTTGCCTTAAATGAAAAGGCCTTCTGTAAATCTGCTTTGGCTGCTACTGATTTCCTTTGACTCTCCGAGCTATCTCTGCCTTGTATTATATCAGTGGTATGTTGAACCTCGGCTATTGCGAGTTCCCTCATTAATCTTTCTATCTCAATCCTGTCTTCCCTTCTCAATCTTGCCGCACAGCTTATTAATTCGCCTCTTAAGGCGGCCTTGAATGCCTCCCATACGCAGTTGCGTGAGGCACTATATCTGTTGGCTGAGAAGAATTCCTCGACCCAATTCCTGACATGTTCTACGAATCTATCGTCTAATAGTAACCTCCTTTCCAATGTCCACCTAGTTCGTGCCCTTTCTAGCCCGTCCAAATTATACGTTAAAACCAAAGGATTGTGATCCGATAATATCTTTGGGGATTTAGAAATTGTTACCCTGTTTATTGCGGAATCTGATATTAAAAAATAATCCAACTTGATATACCTCTGGTGGGGGTTTGAAAAGTATGTATACCCTGGATCTTTAGGTTCCTTTATCCC
The DNA here is from genome assembly GCF_964204655.1 of Triturus cristatus. Lineage (NCBI taxonomy): Eukaryota > Metazoa > Chordata > Amphibia > Caudata > Salamandridae > Triturus > Triturus cristatus. The sequence continues at coordinate 78,543,530 of NC_140581.1, forward strand.
CCAAACATCTAGTAACCCATGTGACCTAATTAAAGATGAGACTGCCCTAAAAACTTTGGGTTTTCGCCCTAAATAAGTTGCATTCGGATCCCAGTCTGCTGAAATATTAAGGTCCCCACAAAAAATTATGGGCGTTAACCAAGTAGCTAACTCTATTTCCAGAAAGTCGTAAATCTCTGGATCATCGTTGTTTGATCCATAGACTACACAAATTGTAAAGCCCTTTTCCAGCTCAGCTAGAACCCATCTCCCATTTCCGTCCACTTTAATCCGTCTGACTCCTCCCAAAGAAGCTCTAACCAAAACTGCAACCCCCCTAATAGTAGATGATTGCGTTGTACATGCCACTAGCTGATAACCTCTCACTGACATGAGATTCCTTTTGGACCATGGGAGGTGCGTTTCTTGCAAACACAAAACATCCAATCTGTTAAACTTAAGGAAATGGGCTAGATTTTGGCGTTTCCTACAGTCGTTCAGCCCACCAATATTAACTGTACAAATCCTAATGTTCGCCATCATGAGAGTCTACTTGAGCGGCTAAAACTACCTGAAGCTTCAACTGATGCTTAATCCCAAAAACCTTACCCCACCTATTAGACCCATAGTGTACCAAACTGCAAATTTTTCCCCCTTTTCCTGAACCCCGACCCCCTCCCAAGCCCTCCCCTCCCAACCCCTGACTTAAATCCCCCCCCATCCAGCCCCTACCTACCACCGTCTGCGAAGCGCTCAGACCTAGTCTGTGCACATGATGGGCAGCGGTGCCTGCGATGGAGACAACTGGAGAAAAGCTAGTGCCTACTAGAACCCTTTTAATCTAAGGAATATCTATAACCAGCAGGTATAAGAAAAAGAAAAAAAAGAAAAGGAACAATGAAAAGAAAGGAGAAAGAGACCCATTCTTAACTTTGCAAATTATATTCCAATAGAATCCCCACTACCTTGCTCCCGGAGGAGAAAGGCGCATATGCTTTTTACACCTGGACTAAAGAGTAGCTTATGGTCTGAAAACTAATTACTAACAGAGTCCAGATACTCCTTAGCTTTAATTTCTGAGCTAAAGTAGAGAGTCTTGCCATCATTGATTACTTTTAACTGTGCCGGGTTTATCAAGAAGGCCTGCATTTTCTTGTCCCGGAACGGTTTAATCATCTCCCTTAATCTCCACCTTCGCTCAACCGTCGAGTGACAATAGTCTGGTCGGACAAAAAACGAGATTCCTTCTCCAGCTCTCTTAGCATCCGGCCTTGCTTTTTCAGCGATAGCCTGCCTTAAGATAAAGTTACCAAAAAACACCAGTACCGCCTGTATGACTTCAAGAGAGCATAGATAATATAGAGTGCATAGCTAGTGCATACATGATTGTTTAATCCCATGCATAGCACCTAGCCTATTGGATGAGTGGAGGAATAGTGTTTCAGAGATGGGATGCTCCCCATTTGTTTTTGGTTGAGTTAACAGGTAGTGTCTGGATGTTTAGATAACTACATGGGTAGTGCCTGGGGAATTGAATGACTGCATCAGTGGTGCCTGGCTTATTACATGAGTGCATGATTAGTGTCTGAGTGACTGCATGATTCCATTATTAAAGCTTGAGTGATTGGACGTAAGTAAGTGTTCTGCTGTTGTGATTGTATTAGTGCAAGACTATTGCCTCAGTAATTAAATGACTGCATAAGTACTGGATGGATGATAGGTTTACTACAATGGAACTCTCTACGTAATTAGATGAGTGCATGAGCAGTGCCTGAGTGTTTAATCAGTGCACGTGGGTGCCTCAGTATTTCAATGACTACATGGGTTCTAAGTAGGTGTTTAGATGACTGCATAGGTTCTGCGGAATCGTTATAATGATTTCGTAGTTACAGCCTTGTTAATTGCATAAGTCAACAGATAGTGTGAAAGCCATCTTTTATGTGGTGATACCAAATGCGCAAGGCCCTGTTAAGTTGACATGAGAATCAAAACATAGATGCCTTCCTTTTTCATCAATCTCAAGTAAAGCTCCTTTCATAACTCAAGGCTTGCTCAAGAAAGATATGAGAACAGAGCAGGATGCTAGCTTAGCCGCAAGTATTTCAGCATATCACATTTAGAAATATTTCTGGTACATGCTATGATAATACTAATTAGTATATGGAAGTACCAGGGCTAATATGTTGCATTACAGTGGAAAGTTCCAAGATTGCCGCGTACACATGTACTCAAGACATGTGGTCAGCAACAGTATATATCGGACCATAAATGGTTTAACGCAGTCTAGGCCTTTCTTGATTGTACACATATTCATATGCTTAAATTGTGCTACGTGCATTATGACGCTGTTTGCACGTGGTTTTTGTCAATAAAAGCTGTCAGAAACTTCATGTCTTCGGACACTCAGTAGCTATGCTGACTGTCTCCTTGCCGCATGTATTTGCATTATTTGTTGGTATCCAATAAATTCTGTTCATTTCATGCGCTGACAGAGAGTTGCACTTATGGTATTATTTCTTATTCTTTATTTCAGATTCCACTTTTGGTGGAATGCGCCCCCAGGATCACGAGGAAGGCGTGCCAAAGGCAAGCCTGTTAACGCCCATCTGCATCCCGACACCGGATAACTACTCTAGCCAAAGGGTAGATAGGGTGGGACGCATGGGTGGGTTGGCGATTGTTTTTAAGTCACAATTTAAACGCCTCATTGAGTCAGGAGTGAGTTCCCACACCTGTGAAGCCACTCACTTGAAAACTCATTCTCTCAGCCACTTGAGTATTCGGCGGGCTGCTGATTTATAGTCCCCCAGGACCTAGACCGCTGTCCCTTCAAGAACTAAAACAGCTTCTAGAACCATTTATAGCAGAGAACTGGCTGACTCTCATGGGGAACTTTAGCTTCGACCTGGAGGAGAGGGACAAGCAAGACTCCAATGCTCTTTTAGAGATGCTCTCTAGCATTGGCTTGCAGCAACTAGTAACTGCTCCAACTCACCAAGCAGGACACACACTGGATGGAATTTTTCCAATGATCTAAGAATCACCTATCAAAATACCATACCTATTTGTTGGTCCGATCATGGTGTAGTGTCCTTTGAATTCTCCATCCCATCTATAGCTGTTGACCTAGATCTAGAAGCTGGAAAGGGGTCTTGGCTATGGCCCTAACCAACACTCTGAATAATATTCCCTGCATAGTCCAAGAGGATCCTAATCTCAGGGTAGAAGCCTTCGCAACATGGCTGGAATCCGCAGCTAATATACTGGCCCCTTTCAAGTTACATGCCTGTAAAAAATGTCGTCCGTCGGCCCCCTTGTATAATGACAGACTCGGACTGTTAAAACAAGCCTGCCGTCGTTCTGAGCGAGCATGGAGAAAAACCCTAGAGGAACAAGAAAGAACATTATACAAATCATGTATTAAGGAATACAAACTTCTATTGGCGGTGAAAAAATCAAAATACTGTACATATAAAATTGGAAATTCTTCTTCCTCTAAAGAATTATTCAAGCTAGTACAACAGCTCTTGACCTCTCAACTCACAGCAGAACCAGAGATAGTAGAAGAGTTCTGTGATCAACTGGCTACTTTCATTCAGTCTAAAATCATGGATATTTATACAGGCTTTGATCCGAACTCTGGACGGTCCACTAAAACATCGGTATCCAGCAGGCATACCTATGGAGTGCCTTTGGATCCCTGTAACGAGAACAGAGGTCTCTCAAAATTCTTTGATATCTCGCACCTACTTGTTACACAATATCTCCTGAGAACGCATGCAGGATCACCCATGGAGGCTTGTCCATTTGGCAGCAAGCATCATAGCAGAGCCCCTCTTTAAGCTCATGGATAATGTGATTCTATCCAGAATTTAACCGCATAGTTGGAAACAAGCCATTATTAGGCCTCTCTTAAAAAAACCTAGATCCAGGGGACTGTAAGAATTATCGTCCCATATCCTTGCTTCCAGCTCCTGCAAAAATCCTGGATTTGCATCTCAATAATCAGCTGATGGAAACTGCAGAACAACAATTATGGCTTAACGACTCTCAGTTCGGATTTAGGAAACACCATGGGATGGAAACGGCTATAATATCTGCCACTGATTACATTAGGCACACCGTGGATGTAGGATAGGGGTGGTGCACATTCTCTTGGATTTGTCAGCAACATTTGATACTATCTCACCTATATTGCTGCAGGACAGACTCCAGAGTCTTGGTGTTTCTCATCAAGCACTAGCCCTCCTGTCCTCATTCTTGTCAGGTAGATCTCAAAGGGCGAAATTATAGTACTTGCAGGCAAGTGCAGAATTCCTGCTGGCTGGAGGCCAGGCTGAGCGGGAACACCGGAGCTACGACGAGCGAGTGGTGAGCCCAGCTGATCCGGTCCAACATTGGTTGGAGGACCTGGAGAACAGGTCGGAGCCGGGTCCGCTACCAGCACGGTGAGAAGGCGGAAGCAGCAACGCATCACAACCGTGAGAGGCCGTTCAAGGTCTCCGAGCAGCACCGCGGAGGAGCAACCAAGCTTGTTCCCTTCAAGGTCGTGCCCGGGATCTGTAAAAGGAGGGCGAGAGGAGCTACGCAACTGCCTGGACTGCAAAGGCACAGGTGGGCTCAAGGCTATGCAGCGGGAGGAGCGATAGTTTCTCGGTGCGAGTGGCGCCCGGCTTTGTGCACAAAGGAGGCGGGCCCCCTTTTTTTTCGGCTGCTGGGGAACGGAGGCAAATGGAACACAAGGTCCGAGGCCCACAGGATCAAGGGCAGCAGTGACTGGTGTGGCTGCCTAGGAAAGGTGAGGCATTCATAAATAAAGGAGAGAGCGTCGAACACGTAGGACAATTCTCACATCCAAACGTACGTGGAATTGACAATTACAACTTATCCTGAGCAACTATCCCTGGCCGCTATTTACCGATATATGCTACTGTGTTTTTTTTTTTCCCCGATTCCCCTGTGACTCTTTTTTGTTTTAGCCGGGCTTGGCTCCGCTGCATGCTGCCATACGCTGTTGCAGGGGATCATTTCCTTGTGACTTTTCCACCAGCCGGGCTTGGCTTCGCTGTATGGTGTGGCCGGGACTACATCTCCCAGCAATCCCGCTTGTGATGAGGACGCCGCTGACGCTATCTTCAGGCGCCAGGAGGCGCATAAAGGCCTGTGTGGAACCTCGTCCCGTGGGACGTGCGCGGGACGCGCCGGGAGAAGCCCGGGACAAGGGCGGGCCGCCAGAGGCCGAAGGAGGCCAGGCTGGGTGTTAGACCTGGCATCATTGGCATGAGTCTCTCCTCCATTTTTTTCTGTTTGCCTCCTCTGGTTACGATGTTTTTGCTGGATTATTGCTTTTTGGCACTGTGCCACTGCTGATCAGTGCCACAGTGCAAGTGCTCCCTATGTTAAATTGTTACATTGATTGGTGTTACCATGATTGGCTTGGTTGACTTACTGTTCAGACCCTAGTCTAGTGCACTGCGTGTGCCAAGGGCGTGTAAGTTAACTGCTGCTGGTGGGCTTGCAGCACTGGTTGTGCCACCCACAGAAGCAGCGTGTAAAATGTGTCTCAGGCCTGCCACCGCAGCGCCTGCGTGCAGTCCCTGACTGCCATGTCGACTTGGTAAGGAAACACACTTACCAGTCTCTAAACCTTCACTTTGCCACATTTCAGACACCTCTATGGTAGGCCCTAGGGCAGGGTGCATTGTTGGTAAAAGGTAGGTCATGCCCTGATGTGTGTGGCATGACCTAATAGTGAATTACAGCCATTTTCGTTTTTCACTATTGAAGGGCTACCTGCCTCCAATAGGCCAGACTGGGCAGACTGATTATTAACTCCATTATAATCTATCTGACTCAGGGAGCATGGTAGCATGTCGAGTTTAGTATCCCTGAACTCAGAATTTAATAACACACCCTTTAGGATGGATGGTTTTTAAATTCTATGTTTGAAAATAACACTTTTAGAAAGTGGCTATTTTCTTGTCCAACTATCTACCGGTCTCTGCTGGTTTGGTGTGTGTGTCAGGGGCTGGGTGGCTCCAGAGGTCTGGGTGAGTCAGTGTGGGGTGAATGGGGCGTTTACACGTAGAGTGAGGGAAGAGTAGCCTGCCCTGCCTGACACAATACTGGCTCCGCCTCCTGCTGGGCGACTGATAGCCCTGCTCCTGCCAGTGACAATACTGGCTCCGCCTCCTGCTGGGCGGCTGAGGACTCTGCCCTGCTCAGTGAATAGGCCAGGTGCCTCTGCCTGGCAACACCCACAACAAACCTGAGATGGTGGGAATCTCCCTGCTTGGACAAAGGGAACAAAGGGAAAACGGGGTATAAGAGAAGGACCCCTGAACCAAGAACTCAGATCACTTCTGACAAGGAAACCTGTACCAAGGACAAGAAGCCTGCTGATCTAAGGACTTGCCTCCCCTTTCTGCCAGAGTGCTGTTTTGCTGTGGAGGAACCTGAAAGCTGCTTCTTTATTTTTGCCAAGGAACAAGGAGAGAGGAACTTGGTGTGTACTCTCTGAACACTTGCTAGGAAATCTCCAAGGACTGGAAGAGTGCCAGTCTCCTGCTGAAGTCACAGGGCCAAAGGACTTCACCATCTACTGAATTGCTGAATTGCTGGAAAGTGTTGTTTCCAGTACCCAAGGGAAAATCTGCAGTCTCGACGCCAGCAGCAACGCCAGTGAGCAGTGGGTATCGGCCCCGGCTCCAAGTGACCCCGTCTCGACGCCGGTATCGACGCCAGTGAGGAGTGAGTATCGGCTCTACCTCCAAGCGACCCCGTCCCGACGCCGCTGCTGATCGCATCGACTCGACGCCCTTCTCGACGCCGTGAGCGCTGCTCCGGCCCGACATCCCTCGACACCACTGCGGATTGACCCGACTCCGAGGCACGATCGACGCCGACCTCGACGCCGACATCTCGACGCCGTGGATCATCGTTTTCTTCGTTTCTCAAGGTACTGTACTTGTGGGGTCTGTTGCGACTCCAGGCTCGACGTAGCGCTCCTCGCGGTCGATGCCGAACCTTGGGAATCTTGTAGACTCGACGTCGTGTGACTCCTGTGGGGGTTACGTTGTTGCCAAAGAACTGTGCTCAGAAGAATACTTTGCTAAAGAACTATTTGCCAAGAAGAAACCTTACTTGAACTATTATTTTTCCTTCCAAAGAGTATTTATTAAGACTGTGGTATATTTTTGTCGTTATTTGGTCTTGTGCTAAGCCTTATATAAAAATACTATTTTTATACTAACTTCTGTGTCGTGTCCATCTGTAGGGTATTCACTTTATTACTGTATGTGGTCATAAATGCTTAACACACTGCCTCTGAGATAAGCCTGTCTGCTCTGCCAAGCTACCAAGGGGGTAGCAGGGGTTATCTGAGTGTGTAATCCCCTTGCCCTGACTAGAGTTGGTAGGTCCCTATTTGTCAAAAGTGTATACCTCTGCCAACTAGAGACCGCCGGTTCTAACACTGGGCAACTTCTCTTGGCTGCCTAAGTGTGGACTGGTTCAGGTTGTGTAACGTTACTATTGTGGATTGTTGTGTGCTTTAAGCAGGGTGATTGTACAATTTGTCTCATTCCTCTGCGGGCAACCCTGTGGGTTAAATTGGTATTGTTATTGAGGGATGTTATAGTGTTTTAGTGTTCTTGATTTGGGGGTTCTTTATTAGTCTTCACTTTGTTTTATCAGGCTAAAGACAATGGGCAAAACTAAGCCAGGGATTAGCCATCCCTGCACTAGGCAAAATGTAGTCTCTAACACTCCTCTCCCAAGTCTTACTGCTATTGACAAAATGTTGCAAAAAACTATAGGGGTGGCGGCAACTGCAATAGAGAATACCGAGAGACGTCTTTCTCTTACTCCAAGCTTACTCTCTCCTCCATTACCTGGGAATGTTTCCATTCTTACGGATAACCACCAGGTCCCGCTGCTTGTGCCCTCATTTGCTGAGCTTCCCTGTGCTCAAGCAAACTCAGCGGCCAGCCCAGTGGTTAGTTCACCCAATAATATATCATTATTCCAGGTCCCTCAAGAAACTCCCAGGGTTCAAAAGCCTCGCGGCAGAAATAAGAAGGTAAAGCCACCTAATAAACCTTCTACAAATAGCTCTGCACTCAGACTATCTTCAAATCTAGGACCAACACAACCGTCTGCTTCTCTAGCTCCTCCGGTATGGGCTACCCATCTACTAATCGATCTGCAAACCCAATTGGAACAACTCATCACTTCTCAATTAAAAAGCCGGATGAGCAAAATCGATAGACTTGTTTCCTTAATAGCAAAACTGCTGGGCATTTATCTGCCCCTTCCGGAAGTGTAGAAGAGATCGATCTGCATGTTTTGCTTTTTTGTCCCTCTTACATCGGGGCACAAACTAAATGGATTGTACCCCTCTGTAAATCGAGAGGCCTCAGGGACTACAGGGAGGTTTACAGATTATTAAAATATGACACGACCCCTGTGTTTGTATCCGCAACTTTGAGATTCCTCCTTTCTATGTGGTATGCAAGAAGTGCAATAATCAAGTTAAAAGGTGTCTAGTTCTATGACGCTTTACCCTGATATTTATTGTACTCAAATTGGCCCTTGATTGTCTTAATGTTTTATCTTTTTAGTATATTTTATGTATTTTAATTAATATATTGTGGAATAGTATGATTTATGAACCCCTATTAATGTGCAAAAAGTATTGTATATATGTGCTTTTATGGTTTTTAACCGAAATAAAGCTTTATGATGATGATGATGAGTACTTGCACTTGGATTCCTTTGTCCTACCCTGTGGAGTGCCGCAGGGATCTTCTCTGAGCAGCACGCTTTTTAATCTATATGTGGCACCTCTAGCAACCGTGATTCACTAATTTGGTTTAGAGGTAGCGTCATATGCAGATGACACCCAGATCACAGTCACCATCCCCGAGGGCTCCTGCTCATCATCAGAAAAAATTCTCGGGTGCATGACTAAAGTTGGAGAGTGGATGTCTGTTAACTTCTTGAAGCCTAATGGGGAGAAAACAGAAGTGATGATATTCGGATCAGGGACATCAAAGTGAAATAGCAAGTGTTGGCCTCAATCCTTAGGACGCTGTCCAGGCCCGAGCAAGAAGGCTAAGAACCTTAGAGTTCTGATGGATATGGAACTTCATTTTAATGTTCAAATGAACCGTACCATCTCTATGTGTACCTGGATCATAAGGATGCTAAACAAAATCTTCCCTCTCATCCAACGACCAGCACGAATACAGGTAGCACTGGCCTTGGTAAAGTCCAGACTCGATAACTGCAACTCACTATATCAGGATGCAGAGCATGCAGTACAAACATCAGGTGCTGCAGAATGCACTGGTAAGACTTGTTCTGGAAATTCCCAGAAAACAATCTGCCAGCAAGGAACTAGAATCCTTGCACTGGCTCCCTATTGAAAAACGCATTAGCTTTTAGTCACTCTGCATGGTACACAAGTCATTCTATCTTCCCTACCTGTCAAGATTAAAAACAATGTTCAGCTGGCCCTCCCCAAGTAGACCTCTTCGATCTTCGCTTCAAATGGGTCTGGTGGTACCAAGAACCAAAAAGAGGAAATGGGGGGACAGAGCATTCTCAGTGGCAGCTAGAAAAATTTGAAAACTCTCTTCCTCTCACCCTTAGGGCCATTCCACTTCTTTTACTATTCAGAAAGGCTCTTAAGACCTGGATTTTCTCTGCCTTGCATCTATCTGGGGTAAGTTATTTTTCAGTCCTCTTCTGGACAGTCGGTCTTCAGTGCCTTGATGCCTTAGGGTGATTGTTGCACTTAACAAATTGAAAATCAAATCAAAACAAATCACAGACTTCTACTGCAACGGGACCGCTGGACTTCAGCTTCGTTCAGAGTTCGGAGGCCTGAGGTTTGATTACTTTTATCTTTGTCTCCCTTCCTCTCTCCCTTTGCTCCGTCCTGGCTGAGGGGCACCACCTGCTGTGGGTCGGTTTCGGACATATCTCTGGTTCCTGCCTCTCCCCCTCTCAGCACATTTGCATGGCTATTTTCTAAGTGTGTTTCTTTTCTCCATAATCTCTTCTTTTACTCCTTGCCGGTGATGCCAGTGTACCTTTGTCCCGGAGACATATTTCTCTCTTGTGATTCAACTGACTACATGGCTATCATAGCAGCTATTCTGGTCACTTTCTTTTGCTTCCTCTTTGTGGCTTTAATAATATATTTCTCAATCTGTCATCAGTCGGCTGCAGACTGTGCCTCTGTTTGAAGTTAGCACAGCTTCGTACCGCTGACAGTGCTTTGCTTTATGCACCGTCTGCAGTATTTGACCTCTGATACTGCTGCCGACCTCTATCCAGCTCTGTAATGTGCATTTTGTGCTCTCAAATTTTTGTTTCAGCACCAACTCCTCACCCCGCCTGGCCAGAGATGGCTTCCCTCTGCACATTTCCTGTACGCAGTGACTCCCTGGTCCTAAGCAGCACTTGGCAGATGGTGTACCAAAGGAGGCCAAACTTCTGCGCTCCGTGCCTTGCCTGCGGAGAGTCCCCGGCCTGTGGGGGTGGAGGACCTTTACGGCTACTTCCCATTGACTGGAGCTGAGGTCGGTAGGCATTGCCAGAATCAACATCCATCAGTGAGTTTTATTTGAGGATCTCCATCCTCTGGGTTGTGTTGTAGCAGGTAGCCCCTGGTTTTAGAGTTGCAGCAGTTTAGCTCCCCAGGTACAGGGGGGTGGCAGTATAGGCTCCCCTGGGTTTGCAGATAGTTGATGTGCAGAAACGATATTGTGGGAGTAGTAGCCAGATGGGCAACTCCTTTTAGTTGCAACAGGTTATCAGGGCGCCAATTTATAAGTTTCCATGAACTCAGGTTTGAGTGCAGCTAACTCACCTCAGCGCTGCTGGTGACCGGTACCTAGCGGGGCGCTGCCTCCTGCTGGACGCTAGTGGCGGTCTCCAAATGTGTCTAGGTGTCCTCCTAGGCACAACGGGGAGGGAGTATCACTTGTTTTATTCTCTATCATTTTGGGTTTCATTGCATTGTGGTTAAATACTGTTAGGGTTGCACCTACCGTTCCCATTGTTGTGGGGTGTTCTCAGTAATTGTCAGGCTATTATTTTTACTTGGGTATTGTAGACGCTACGTGACAGACAATATTACGCTGCTACCTCTCTGACAACGAACTTAACACCCCTTACATAATTATTGCCGCCCTAATAAAATGCATCTCAATATTCCCTCCCACATACAATGTGCTGGCTGGCAAACGTATTAATTTTTGCCTATGCTGTATGATACCTCCCATTTGCGTGTTGCTTCTTATGTCCTTTAAAGTACCAATCATTGTGTTCCTATTGCCCCTGTTATTATTCTGGGATCGGCATAGTCGCACCACACCAATTCATAGCACATCTCATAATACAGCGCTGCAGCGCAGGCTTGCCAAATATCGCTTCTATGTGTTATGTGTGTGTCTCAACCGCATGAAGAGTTTGCCGCTTCCGCTCGGTTTATTTGAACGCCGGAACCCTCGCGGCACAGTCCAAAGGGTCTTCAAATCAATCTAGCCGCTCCTCCTGCCCTGTTATGGACCCCAGAAGATCGCAAGGAGACGGAAACACAACTTTTTCTTCCAAATACTTTCCTGTCATCTTTCTCTCCAAGGAGCGCCAGTAGTGATACCAGCACCCTGGACATTTTCCTTCCTTTCCCACTTGTGAATGCTTTGGTCAACTAGTACCGACTGAGCTGTCTTTTGATTGACGAACGGCTTCCTCTGCTGTCGCAACGCCTGAACGCTGGCTGAAAGCGTACAATAACTTCCGCTCACCCAGTGTGTTGTCTGTTTTCATTACAGCGCAACACCCCGGCCGCCCTGTGTCTGGTATATCTGAACTGTCGTCGCAAAGCAAAGAGGGTTAGCCATTCCACTTCACACCATGGGCAATCCTCTCAGTAAAAACAATTTAAAGAGCAGTCAGCCAGCTCCACCAAAAGACTCCCAAGCATACCATGTGGTCCAACACCAAGGACTGGCTTCTATACTCTTCATGCATAAATCGCACGACTTGACATAGAAGAGACCTGACTTGCAATTCCCGTGTCACGGAAATTACGACTTGAATACATTGTCATTTTTTAGACAAATGTTAAAGTTAAAGGGTAAAATGATATGGCCCACAGAGTTGGAGTAGTTTTATGAGTGGTATACGGTTTGCGTAATATGCGCTCAACTAGTGACATGAAAAGTAAGGTACACAAGGAAATGTTAGTTAAGAACAATCTGTTGAACGAGGTGACAAAGAACAAGATAAGTGAAAATTGGAGAAAGACACCGTTAGATGTCATAGGAGTATATCCATGTATTTCAGTTGACAGTGGAAAAGAAAACATAAAGGAGGGGGGGGAGAAGAGGATACCGTTCTTGAAGACCTACTGATGGGGAGGCTTATAGATACACGGCATCCTCCCATTTAAAAACAAGCATTTGCAATGCAATAGGTCTCGCATTTATTGGAGTTGGAGCTATTGGTATTGTAAATAACAAATCCTTTCTATTTAAGTATTCAAAAAGTAATCCAAAAAAAAATGCATTGTTATGTGCAATGCCAATATCTCAAACTCGTGTCAATGTGAGATCTAGTGCATTGCAAATGCCTGTTTTTAAATGCGAGACCTATTGCAGTGTAAATGCTTTTTTCAGTACTGCGTGCTTTTTAAAAGTTGTAGTCAATACTCAAAATGGAATCCATGTTATCAGCGTTCCCAGTGCTCCTTTATGTTTAATGGCCTAAATGAATCACAATGTTTAAAGCAGATTGCTAAATAGGATCTCCAGCCCCGAGGACAATGTCTCACTTCATGGTGGACAGTGTGTACCCTGTTTTCATGCAGTGCCAAGACGGGGTTAACTAATGCAGAGAGTGAGGTCTGTGAGCCTCCGAGGATCAAAGCATTCCTTGCAACAGTGCGCTGTGGCACGGTGTTGCCATGTGTACAGCACACACTTTGCAACAGCAAGATGGTTTGAAAGTTGGGGGTGACTTTCTAAATTTTCCCGAGTGTTCATCGGATTTGTTGACAGCGTATTTATGCTGTCAGCCCAAAAATTGTTTGTGGTTGTGTGTGTGTGTGTAGTTGTGTGTGTGTGTGTGTTGTTGTGTGTGTGTGTGGTTAAGTGTGTGTGTGTGTGTGGTTGAGTGTGTGTGTGTGTGGTTGAGTGTGTGTGCGTGTGGTTGAGTGTGTGTGTGATTGAGTGTGTGTGTGTGTTTGTGTGTGTTTGTAGGTGTGTGGTTGTATGTGTGTGGTTGTATGTGTGGTTGTATGTGTGGTTGTGTGTGTGGTTTTGTGTTTGGTTGTGTGTGTGTGTGTTTGTGTGTGTGTGTTTGAGTGTGTGTGTGGTTGAGTGTGTGTGGTTGAGTGTGTGTGGTTGAGTGTGTGTGTGTGTGGTTGTGTGTGTGTTTGGTTATGTGTGTGTGGTTGTGTGTGTCTGTTTGTGGGTGGTTTTTTGTTCTGTTAGTGTGTGTGGTTGAGTGTGTGTGTGGGTTTGTGTGTGGTTGTATGTGTGTGATTTTGTGTCTCTCTGTGTGGTTGTGTGTGTGTTTTGTGTGTGTAGTTGTGTGTGTGTGTTTGAGTGTGTGGTTTTGTGTCTTGTTTGTGTGCTATACAGCGTTTGTTAATAGCCACCTTGGGCAGTGCCTGTGTATACCCATGGCGCGCTGTAATGAGCACCGGCACAGAACTGAAAGTGCGCTGTGTGCGCGTTGTACTAAAACACTCACATGAATGGATGTGTTTGGCAGCGTGAAACCTATACAGCGTTTGTCAATAGCCACCTTGGGCAGTGCTTGTGTATACCCATGGCGCGCTGTAATGAGCACCGGCACAGATCTGAAAGTGCGCTGTGTGCGCGTTGTACTAAAACACTCACATGAATGGATGTGTTTGGCAGCGTGAAACCTATACAGCGTTTGTTAATAGCCACCTTGGGCAGTGCCTGTGTATACCCATGGCGCGCTGTAATGAGCACCGGCACAGAACTGAAAGTGCGCTGTGTGCGCGTTGTACTAAAACACTCACATGAATGGATCGGTTTGGCAGCGTGAAACCTATACAGCGTTTGTCAATAGCCACCTTGGGCAGTGCCTGTGTATACCCATGGGGCGCTGTAATGAGCACCGGCACAGAACTGAAAGTGCGCTGTGTGCGCGTTGTACTGAAACACTTACATGAATGGATCGGTTTTGCAGCGTGAAACCTATACAGCGTTTGTCAATAGCCACCTTGGGCAGTGCTTGTGTGTATACCCATGGCGCGCTGTAATGAGCACCGGCACAGATCTGAAAGCGCGCTGTGTGCGCGTTGTTCTAAAACACTCCCATGAATGGATGTGTTTGGCAGCGTGAAACCTATACTGCGTTTGTTAATAGCCACCTTGGGCAGTGCCTGTGTATACCCATGGCGCGCTGTAATGAGCACCGGCACAGAACTGAAAGTGCGCTGTGTGCGCGTTGTACTAAAACACTCACATGAATGGATCGGTTTGGCACCGTGAAACCTATACAGCGTTTGTCAATAGCCACCGTGGGCAGTGCTTGTGTATATCCATGGCGCGCTGTAATGAGCACTGGCACAGATCTGAAAGCGCGCTGTGTGCGCGTTGTACTGAAACACTCACATGAATGGATGTGTTTGGCAGCGTGAAACCTATACAGCGTTTGTTAATAGCCACCTTGGGCAGTGCCTGTGTATACCCATGGCGCGCTGTAATGAGCACCGGCACAGAACTGAAAGTGCGCTGTGTGCGCGTTGTAATAAAACACTCACATGAATGGATCGGTTTGGCAGCGTGAAACCTATACAGCAATTGTCAATAGCCACCTTGGGCAGTGCCTGTGTATACCCATGGCGCGCTGTAATGAGCACCGGCACAGAACTGAAAGTGCGCTGTGTGCGCGTTGTACTAAAACACTCACATGAATGGATCGGTTTGGCAGCGTGAAACCTATACAGCGTTTGTCAATAGCCACCTTGGGCAGTGCCTGTGTATATCCATGGCGCGCTGTAATCAGCACCGGCACAGAACTGAAAGTGCGCTGTGTACGCGTTGTACTCAAACACTCACATGAATGTATCGGTTTGGCAGCGGCTGAGGGGGGGGCTTGCTTAATGAGACAGTGTGAGGAGCCATAGCCAGAAATACGATGTTGGTGCCATTCCGATAATAAACGGAGCCTTTTAAAGTTTTAAACTTGTGCCTTTCCATTTTTTGGGAGGGTGGGGGAGGATGGGGGAGTTTGTGCTGAACATGCGAGTCCGACTTTGTATTCTCCACAGTTCATGGGGCCCACAGGCTAGAGTGCAATGGGCTGTAAGTCTGTAAGCAATAGAATGTGTACATTTCTGTGTTAGAACTGTGGCTACACGCAAAACTGTGCGCGTGCTCTGTATATCAATGTATTGTTTTTTGGGTATCGGCTTGAAACCCATTCAGTGTTTGTCAATAGCCACCTTGGGCAACGTCTGTGTATACCCATGGCGCGCTGTAATTCGCACCGGCACAGAACTGAAAGTGCGCTGTGTGCGCGTTGTACTAAAACACTCACATCAATGGATCGGTTTTGCAGCTAGAGTGCAATGGGCTTGAAGTCTGTAAGCAATAGAATGTGTACATTTCTGTGGTAGAACTGTGACTACACGCAAAACTGAACAGTGTTTGTAGTGCGCCTCAAGGCGTGTGCACGCGGGGTGGGAGTTCTGCTCGGATTGAAAGTGCCACGCATGGCCCGGGGCCACCTGGCAGCCGTGACTCACTCCTTTGGGAAGCTTCTGGCACTGATGGAGCAGTACGTGCGAGTGAGAGCGGGAGGAGCTTGTGAAGTGGGAGAACGGAGAAAAAGTACGGAAGGTGAAAAGGAAGCAAGGAGAGGGAGAAAGGGGCAAAGAGGGGGCAAAAGGAGGGTGCAAGGGAGGTACATGGGGAGCAAACAGCGCGACCCCATGAGGAGAACAGGACACATGGAGAGGGCGAAAAGACTGGGTGGGGTTACAGGTTATAGAGAAAGACCTAAAGCGAGCGCTTACGGGAACACATAAGAATGCCATTAATCAAGCAGGATGGCTCTGTCTCCCTTCACGCCCAGGGAGGAGGGAGATGCGAGCAGAGCATCAAAGGGCTGGGTGAGAAGGGAGGGGGGAATGCAAGGGTCAAAGCGGCGAAAGTGAAAGTACTGCAGAGCATCAAAGGGCTGGGTGAGAAGGGAGGGGGGAAATGCAATGAGCAGAGGAGCAGCTGTGCACGTGCATGTGATCTCGTGCACTCAAGGTTTAGGCCAGCCAAAAGTGTGGGTAGCACTTTGAAATTCCCACATATAAAATGTCTCTTTCGAGCCTTTGGCTCGCGAGACCTAACAAGCATTGGCATAGCCAATAGGTCTCGCCTTTGGGATCTTATAAGTGTTTAGCCATGCAACAGTTGCATAACTAAACACTTATAAGGTCCCAAAAGCGAGACCTATTGGCTATGCCAAGCGGCGGCGAAAGTGAAAGAGATCACGATCGCGATCACGATCAAACATCAAAGCAGCCGCGAAAATGAAAGTAATCGCGGTAAAAGTGGCGCGTGCACCCGCGCACATGCACTGTAGCTCTAGGCTGGCCTTGTAGCACTTTTTGGAGCCCTCTCAATAAGTCTCGCCAGACCAGCGCATGCGCTGGGTCAGGCGAGACCTAAACAGACGATACCGTCACACCCTCTGCTTCCACAGCAAAACACACTGAGCTGTCTGCTGCAAATAAAGCAGCTTGTATAGCTCTAACTTGCAAACTTTTGAACTAACAAGTTACACAAATAGACCTGGCAGCCGTTCCAGACATCGCCTCATTAGAAGTAATGAGGCAGGAAGCTGTACACGCAGCTTCAAAATACAATGATAAAAAACACCAGCTGCTAAAGAAATGCACAGAAAGAAATATTACAGTTCCATGTTCAATAAATAATGAATGGAAACAAATACTTAATGACACATCAATTGATTACACACTTTCGATGGAACGATGGCGGGATCTAATATGGGACATATCTACGCATGCACATCACACTGCTCACAATATCACCACTTTAGAACAGGCAATAGAAGGGACACAGACAGCCTGCCATATGGTCTGAAAGGCAGTGTAAGTAACACTCCACCACATTGTCCCCTTGCCATCACCTGTAATGAACAGGAAAATGCTGAAAGCAGACACCGCCAAATGCCAGAGTTTCTTACACAGATGGTGGAAGGGACACTAACAGTAGACACATTTACAGCAACTCAGTGTGGAGAATATCAGGAGAAAGTGTTGTCATTGCAATGTGCGGACATGATGGACAAAGGTCCACAAGCGCACAATGCATATGTTGAGCAAGCCAAGAAACAATGCCCAGACACCGCAAGCGATCAGCCACCACTACCTCCACACTATTACTGAGATGTAGCAAAATTTAGTTTCACAGACTCAGACCTGCCAGCATGGGATGACGTCACAATAAAAGATACACTGAAATATGCAGTGGAGAAATTACAACAGTGGAAGAAACTAATGCACACATTTGCAGTGATAGAAGTAGTACTGACCCTTACCCCTGTACTAGGGACACAGCCCCTACACCTACACCAGCAGCACCAACATTGAATATGCCCCTGTGAGAGTCGCCCCCTCCACCAGGAAGTAGGGATGACAAATTGGCATATATCCATGTCCCATGGTCCAGGCAAGACATTATGTGCTTCACTAAAGATTTCCCTCAATTAAGAGAAGAACCAAGAAGGTGGTACACAGAGCTAGACAGAATGGCAGTGCTGGGGGGCCTGTTGTGGAGGGATTTGATTTCCTATTCAATACAATTGTGCCAAAGGACCTATGGGAAGACTGCAAAAGAAAAGCAGAATGGCCAAAGAGGGAGCCAGGCAGGAGAAAAGGAGGAATTCCAGGAGCAGAGTTAGATGAGAAATACCAGGCAGTAGAGAAATACTGGAAAGAAAAAGTCCCAGAAGATAAAGTAGACTGGAACAAAATATCACACAAAACAGGAAAAAGATGAGAGCGTGAACTCATATTTTGACCGCCTTCTGCAAGTCTACCAGCAGAACAGCAGGCTAAAGAATCCAATGGGAGATGCCATGCCTGCATTCGTTACTACTTTTGTTCACGGTCTGAACCCACCTATTAAAGCACATCTGCAAACATCATTTGTTTGCTGGCAACAGGAACCAATTGAAAAGGTATTAGCAGCAGCAGCCACATACTGTGCTGATTACCAGTCACATGCACAGACAATGGATGCAGAGAAAATAAAGAAAGAGAAGGTCAGATTGATGGTAGCCCAAGAGAGGTTTTACACCAGCTAGCACAGTAGGGGAAGGGGGAGAGGAAGAGGAAAGGGTACAAGCAGACAACAAAATGACAGAACAAGGTCCCTACAACCACAAGAACCACCTCCGCCCGCAACAGAATAGAAAGAACATGGATGAGTGGACGGAAAGGGACGAGTGGGTACAAGAGAACGGTGCTTTCCCACTACCGCTTCAAGACGCATTCTAGGGATGCCTGAGAGGGGAAGACTGCCTAATAGCTCCAGCAATAGCAGTGGACCAATCTGGCCCATATGTGGAGGGAACAGTTTTGGGCAAAACTGTTCCATTCCTAGTAGACACAGGATCTCAAAGATCAATGCTGAAGGCCTGTCAGATCACTTTCGGGAATACACGTAATGGCAGTCTGAATGACAGGGCAACCAATAGATGAATATCTCACAAAGCCACTAAAACTAGTAGTGGGCACCATCACTGTCCACCACCAGTTCATCCTTAATAGGTTCTGCCCCGTGAATTTAATGGGAGATCTGCATTGCAAACTACAACACACCATACACTGTTCACCAACAGGGGTTTTCCTAGAAAGCACGGCAAACGATTTGATGTTGCAAGCTTTCATGACATGCACGGACCCCGTTATACTGTTAAAATTGCATGATTGTGTGCCACCCCAGGTCTGGGCCTACAGTAACAATGACGTAGGGCAGGTGTTAAATTACCCACCAGTGCAGATCAAATTAAAGCTAGGAACTCCTCTCCCAAGAGTGCCACAATACAAGATTTCAAAAGAAGGGAAGGAGGGCATAGCACCAGTCATAAAGGACCTCCTCCAACAGGGAATAATGAAAGAGATACGCTCTAGCCCATGCAACACACCAATACTTCCCGTAAAGTAAGCTTCCAAGGGCCCGGATGGGGCCCCTGTATATCGTTTTATCCAAGACCTAAGAACATTGAATAAAATAGTGGTACCTTCCTTTCCCGTGGTCCCAAACCCAGTATCTTTTTGCATTCTTGTTTAACTCTAGAAAATTCTGCTGGTGTCGCCGGGTAGACTTCATTTTCACAAATGCATTAAAAACAGACTTGGACTCCCTAGTACTAAAGGAGGGTTCCACACTTATTGAGTACATAGACGATTTGCTACAGGCATCACCTTCAAGGGACGCTTGGGCAAAGGACACTGTTACCCTCCTGCGCCATCTAGCGCTGAAAGGTTACCTCAAAGAAATTACAGTTCTGCCTCACTGCTGTGAAGTATTTGGGCCATTAATTGTCTGAAGGGACAAGAAGATTACTGCCTGATAGAATATCCAGCATCACCCACTTTCCCCGACCACGCTCACAAAAAGAGGTTAGGGCTTTCCTGGGGGTGGCGGGCGACTGTCTGCACTGGATCCCAAATTTCTCCCTGATTGCCAAGCCCTTACAAGCCCTAACACACAGAGATGTCCCAGACATTGTGCCTTGGTCACAGGACTGTGACAAGGCGTTCCACAAATTGAAAAGTAAACTCAGCAGGCACCAGCGTTAGGCCTCCCAGATTACAGCAAGGATTTCCACCTGTTCTGCCATAAGAAGGGGGTGCTCACTGGGGGTCCTGGCACAAAAGCATGGATCCATCTACTGCCCAGTGGCATACTACTATGCTACCTTAGATTCAGTAGCTTCAGTGCTTCCGCCTTGCCTCTGAGCAGTCACGGCGGCAGCACTGGCAGTAGAGCAGTCAGAAAATATAGTACTGGTGCATACCATAGTCTTGCACGTTCCTCACTCAGTGGACACACTTTTTACGTCCACCAAGACCCAGCATCTGACAAACAAATATCTTATCAGATATGAATTGACACTACTAGCACCACACATTGTAATAAAAAGGTGCACCACTTTGAATCCAGCATGCCTTTTGCCAACGGAGCTTGACCTAGATGATCTGACCTCAGATGATGCATTTCATGATTGTGCACTGGCTATAGACAGGCATACCAAGGTGCGCCCAGACCTGAAAGACACACCACTGCCAGATGCCCAAGGGGACGTGTTTGTGGATGGGTCATGTCTCAGGCATGACAATGGAACACTGCAGGCCTCCTATGCAGTGGGCACTGCTAACACATTGTTGAATGGGGGAAGGTTAACAGCTGCCAAAAGTGCACAAGCAGCTTGTACGAGAGTAGGATCTGCACCTTATGTTGCCCCCACTTTTTTTCTGATGTTTACACTGGTTTCTGGCTATAGTCTGGCTGGGACCCTGCTAATCAGGGTCCCAGCCTCTCTGTTCTCTCTAAACAACTTGGAGTGCATATTAGATGCACTAGTGATTGGATACTATGGTACCTTATGAGCCTCTAGTATATGGTACCCTAGGTACCAAAGGCATAGGTACTTCACAGGCCTACCAGGGGCTGAAGCATGTATTATGCCACCCCTGGGAAGCAGATGAAATCTGACACCACAGGCCTGCTACTGCACCCTGGGTGAGGTAGTGTTAGCACTCCTCACTGAGGTATAGGTTCACTATATCTCACCCTGCACACACATTTAAACCTCTCAGTCACCAATAAGGCAGGCCCTATCAATCCTGAGGGCAGGGTGCTTGGTTTCCATGTGAGGGGATGCCTTTGCCTGAGCAGGGCCCCTCTGCAGCAGTCAGAGTCCATTCTCTGGGGCTGTTTGTGAATGCGGTCAAACCATATACTCTTAAGTGCATTATAACCTCGCAGTTAATGCTAACTTTGGAATGGCTGCATCAAAACATGTCGTGTTTGGTGTAAAACTCTTTGTAATCATACCCCCACACCAGTAACTGGTGTGGGAGTATGATCCCACCCTTCTAGAGGGATAGACATGTACCTACTGTGGAAACACGGTAGAATTCTGAAGAGCCCTGGCATCACAAAATGGATGCCACCGGTCACAGACACTGGGCTGCCCTCCTGCTGCTGACTGAAACTCGCAGTGGAGGAGGCCCAACAATAGGCATCCTGTCACAGGGAGGTGTAACCACCTTCCAGACAGGATTTAGTGTATTGGGGCTGGGTGGGTGCACTCCTAGAGTGCTTTGAAGTCCTGCACTGGGGGAGCAGTAGGCTCCTCTGTGCATATGCCAGTTCAAACCGGCTCAGGGGCTACCTGCCCCTGCTCTGGCGCGAAACTGGACAAAGGGAAGTCGGTGTAGCCACCCACTCCCCTGACCCTCCCATAGGTGGGGTCATAGAGCTAGTCCCTCCCTTCCTTCTAGTATAATCAATCAATCAATCAATCATAGGCATTTATAGAGCGCTCTACTCACCCGGAGGGTCTCAAGTCGCTGGGGGGGGGGGGGGGTGCTGCTACTGCCCGAACAGCCAGGTCTTGAGCTTCTTCCTGAAGGCGAGGTGGTCCTGGGTCAGGCGCAGGTCGGTCGGGAGGGAGTTCCAGGTCTTGGCGGCCTGGTAGGAGAAGGACCTTCCTCCTTTTGTCATTCTTCGGATACGGGGGATGGCGGCGAGGGCGTGGCTGGCTGATCGGAGGTGTCATTTGGGAGCGTAGAAGTTGATGCGGTTGTTGAGGTAGCTCGGGCCTTGGTCGTTGTTGGACAGGCCTCACAGACGGCTTGCTCCCTCCCCGCTCGACAGGGCCCGGACTCCGGCCCACCTGGCATAACCCCGCGACAAGCACCTGTACTCCGTCTCCCGACGGACCCTTTGCCCTCGGACCCTTACTCATCACAGGGTCCAGCCCCACCGGCTTCCCCGGCCGGGTCAAGCCGCCATCTTGGGCCCTGCACCACGCGGCCGCCTGGCCTCCCCCCAACCCTAAACCCGGGCCTGGCCGGCCCCGACATCCCGGCATCACCATCCACCCAGGAGGTGAGCGGACCACTTGGCAGGTCAATGGGAGAACGAAGTGTCAAGGGCTCTCCCCCGCCAGGTGCCGATCGCCCCCAGCTCCCCCAGGCACTGGCTCCACCCCCTGCTGGGTGTCTGGACACCTTCATCCCGGACCCTCCGACCTCCAAATGCGAGGGTCCGGACATCAAAGGGCACCAGCCCTATAACTGAGGCAGCTCCGGAGCAGGAAGGCAGTTGTATCCTGGAGTCGAGAGACACCGAGTGAACTCAACCTTGACGGTCTACTGGCGCTGCCGTAGCCCGCTCTTGTGAATCATCGTCCTGCCTGCTGGCGCTGCCGCGGCCCTCTGCAACAGTCATCTTCCTGGGACCTGCTGGCGCTGCCGCGGCCCGTTGTAACGACCATCCTCACCGGGACCTGCTGGCGCTGCCGCGGACCGTATATCTTCCGGGGACCTGCTGGCGCTGCCGCGGCCCGTTGTATCGACCATCCACACCGGGACCTGCTGGCGCTGCCGCGGCCCGTACCACCAAGCTCGAGGATTGTGAGCTCATCATCATCTCATCCGAACTACCTGATTGGTAAATAGACTGTCCCGCTACCCCCTTCCCTACCTTGCGAGACTATAATCGAGGGGACCCCTGAGTCCAGACCTCCTTGTACCATCCAACCGTACCTTAAATAAGTGCTTATAAAGAACACTGAACCTTATCCGTGTGTGATATCTGTCTGTGGGGGGGAAGTTACTTGTCTGTACGATCACTGGAGACGGCTCTCCCCGGAGACCTCTCCTCCTGACCCCGGCCGACCCTCCCGGTCCGTCTACCTTTTCTAACATTGGTGGCCAGCGGCGCGATCCGAATCAACGCGTAATCGTACAGAGAGTAGCTCACCCCACGACAAAGCACGATGTCGACCAAAGATAGCAGCTCCAC
Source organism: Triturus cristatus (assembly GCF_964204655.1). NCBI lineage: Eukaryota > Metazoa > Chordata > Amphibia > Caudata > Salamandridae > Triturus > Triturus cristatus. The sequence goes on from NC_140581.1 coordinate 78,566,626, forward strand.
CGAGAAGTTCCAAATGGAGAAATTAGAAGAATACAACCACCGCGAACTGAGACAATTTTGCATAGAACTTGGCATTGCTACCACCGGCCTGAGTACCAAGGATGATCTAAAGCGCGCTCTTGAGTCATGGACAGAAACTGGGGTCGCAGGACCCTCCGACCAAAGCAGCGTCGCACCAGACCAAAACAGCATCACACCAGAGGGGAACGCCACGGCTCCCGAGGAGCGGGGAACGGGCCTCTCGCAGGAGGAGATACGAGAAAGAGACAGAGTCAGATTACACGAATTAGAGATGGCACGACTCAAGATGGATGGGGAACTCAAGTTAGCTGAACAGAAACTCAACCTCGAGCATATGCGGCTTCGAGAGGAACGAGAGGAAAAGCAGAGACAGAGAGAGCTGGAAGAGAAAAAAATAACGTTCGAGCACGAGCGCCGACTGGCGGAAATAGAACTGCGCAAACAGAATAAGGAACTGGGGGTGCCTGAGCGACCACACACCCCGGGGCCAATTGAGAAAAAAGTTCACATCCCCAAGGATGTGGTCCGCGAGTATGTCCGAGAAGACGACATACAACAGTGGTTTAAAGCCTATGAGATCGCAATGACCTCCCACCGGATCGACCGGAGTGATTGGGGAGCCGGCCTTTGGGGGAGATTTATCAACGAGGGTCGCGATGCCCTGCTGCAGCTCCCCGATCACCAAATGTCATCCTACGACCACATGAAGGCTGCCCTCCTCACCCGCTACGGCCTCACGCCCGAGATGTACCGCCAGAGGTTCAGAGATTGCACCCGGATCCCAGGTACAACTTGGGTAGAGTACGTGAACTATTTCAGCCGGGCCTTCGAGGGTTGGATCAAGGGAAGTCAGGTCACCACCTACGAACAACTCTTCAACCTCATGGTATGGGAGCACCTGTCAAACAACTGTTTCGTCGAGCTCAGGCAGCACCTACTCGACAGTAAGCTGACTGACCCCCGGCAGCTCGCCGCCGAAGCTGACCGATGGGAAAGCACCCGAGTGGGCCGGAGGGGGCCACACGAACAGAGCAGAAACAACCAAGGCCAGCACCGTCCTCGGGGAGGAGGAGGGGGCCAGGGGCGAGGGAGAGACGCCTTGCCCGCAACACCCGTGGCCAACACCCCGGCTCCGGCCGGCCGGGGCAACCCCCCATTGCGGCCTGGGTACCGAGCCAACGTCACGTGCCACCGGTGCCAGCGACTAGGCCACTACGCCAATGATCCGAACTGCCCGCTAAACCAAACACCCAAGCCCCGCCAGGTAGCTGCCGCTGCCCTAGGGGAAGAGCAATCATCGGAGGGACCCGAAGAGTATGAGCCGGCCCAGCAAGGGTGGGAACCGGCCGCCATGGTCCTGGCATGCTTAGGGGGAAGAGACATGGTTCCGCGGGCCCCCCTACCCGCCAACACCAGAAAATACGGTCAGTGGGTGACCATTAATGGACAGAGAGCCGAGGCCTTGCGTGACACCGGCGCCAGCGTGACGGCCGTCCGCTGTCACCTGGTGAAGCCCGAGCAGATCCTACCGAACATTCTCTGCCCCGTCCGCTCGGCAGACAACTCTGAGAGCATGTGTAAGATGGCCTGCGTCCCGTTTGAATGGGGAGGGGTCTCCGGCCTACTGAAGGTGACGGTCCGGGACGATGCCCCCGTGGACTGCCTCCTGGGGAATGACCTCGAGAGTTCCCCGTGGGCCACCGTCGAGAGAAGAGAGCACTTGGGGATGCTGGGCCTCCCGGACTGGGCCTGCATAACCACCCGATCCATGGCCGCCCGTGCCGCCCCCCGATCAGAAGAAACCGAATGGCCAGCACCTCCGCCCCCGGTTGCCCCTGTAGAGGACAACGGCGAGTCCGACCTACCGGACCCGACTACCGAAGAAGACGCGCCACACCAGGACCTTCCGGATCTGGCTCAGTGGCGGCAAGAAGGGGGGCCCACCCAAGAACAGTTCCGCCAGGAACAAAAGACCTGTCCCTCCCTCGAGGGACTCCGCCAACAAGCCAGCACCCAAAACGCCGGGGACACCACCGGAACCCACTGGGTCTACTGGGATAACGACCTGCTCTACAGCGAGCAAAGAATCGCCGAGCTGGGGGCCGGTCGAGTTCTGGTGGTACCGCTCCGCTTCCGAGACTTTCTGCTCAACCTGGCCCACGATGTCCCCCTGGCTGGACACCTGGGCCAGGACAAAACGTACAGTCGCCTGGTGACCCACTTTTTTTGGCCGAAAATGAGGAATGACGTCCTGAACCACTGCCGGTCTTGCCCCTCATGCCAAGCCAGCGGGAAGAGTGGCCGGAAGCTGAAGGCCCCTCTACAACCCTTCCCTGTGGTCACCACCCCGTTCGAGAGGGTGGGGATAGACATTGTGGGACCTCTGGACCCCCGCACAGCCCAAGGACACAGGTTCATCTTGGTACTAGTGGACCATGCCACCCGCTACCCCGAGGCGGTGCCCCTACGGACAGTGACCGCTCCGGTGGTTGGCCGGGCCCTGATGGGGATCTTCTCCCGGGTAGGCTTCCCCCGAGAAGTCGTCAGCGACCGGGGTACGAATTTCATATCCAAATACATGAAGTCCCTCTGGCAACAATGTGGGGTCACCTACAGATTCACGACCCCCTATCACCCCCAAGGGAACGGACTAGTGGAGCGTTTTAACCGCACTCTCAAAGGGATGATTGGGGGATTGGAAGAGCCTCTCCGTCGCCAGTGGGATGTACTGCTCCCGTGCCTCCTCTTCGCCTACCGGGAAGTTCCCCAGAAGTCCCTCGGTTTTAGCCCCTTCGAACTCCTATACGGGCACCCTGTGCGAGGGCCCCTCAGCCTAGTCAAGGAAGGTTGGGAGATGGCCCCCCTAACGACCCCTCCAGACGTCTTCAAATACATCCTGGCCTTACGAAACCAGACCCGGCGCTTCAGGGAGATGGCCAAGGCGAACCTCGAGGCCAGCCAGGAGGACATGAAGAGGTGGTATGATCACAATGCCTCCTCCGTTGAATTCGAGCCTGGGCAGCAAGTATGGGTGATGTCCCCCACCGAACCATGTGCCCTGCAAGATAAGTGGACGGGGCCCTTCAAAGTGGTCGAGCGCAAAAGCCCCGTCACTTACCTCATCGACATGGGGTCCTCCCGGAACCCCCTTCGGGTCCTCCACACCAACCGGCTCAAACCACACTTTGTGCGCTCCGAACTGAGCCTCTTGATGGCTACAGACAGTGGCACAGAAGAAGACTCCGAGCCCCTCCCGGATCTCCTGAAGACTCAGGAGAAGGACGGCTCCGTGGACGGGGTCCGGCTCTCTGACGCCCTCACTTCGGAGCAACGCCAGGACTGCCGGGACCTCCTGCTGCAGTTCGCTGCCCTGTTCTCCCTCACCCCCGGGGTCACCCCCTGGTGTTTGCACGACGTAGACACCGGGGACAGTCCCCCTGTCCGGCACCGGGCCTACCGCGTACCAGATCGGGTACGGGCCTGCATACAGGAGGAAGTGGCCAAGATGCTCACGATCGGGGTCATCGAGCCCTCGGACAGTCCCTGGGCCAGTCCGGTTGTACTGGTTCCCAAAGCCGCTGCCCCCGGCACCGCACCTGAACTGAGATTCTGCGTCGACTACCGGGGCTTGAACGATGTCACCCGGACCGACGCTCATCCCATCCCCCGGGCAGACGAGCTGATCGACCGGCTGGGGGCCGCCCGCTACCTTAGTATCTTCGACCTAACGGCGGGCTACTGGCAGATCGGCCTCACACCCAGGGCTCAGGAACGGTCAGCCTTCTCTACCCCCGATGGCCACTATCAATTTAAGGTCATGCCCTTTGGCATGAAGAATGCCCCCGCCACGTTCCAACGCCTTGTGAACCAGGTCTTGGCGGGGCTTGAAGAATTCAGCGCTGCCTACCTGGACGATATCGCTGTATACAGCCGCCACTGGTCCGACCACCTCCGTCACCTCCAAGAGGTCCTACAAGCCCTCCAGCGGGCCGGCCTCACCATTAAGGCCGGCAAGTGCCAGATTGGCCAAGGGTCTGTGACCTACCTTGGGCACCAAGTGGGGAGCGGGCTGGTGGCCCCACTGCAACTTAAGATTGCTGCCATCCAGTCCTGGCAGCCCCCCGTCACCCAGACCGAGGTCCGAGCCTTCTTGGGGCTCACCGGCTACTACCGGCGGTTCGTGAAGGACTACGGCAGCATCGTGGGGCCCCTCACGGGTCTCACATCCAAGAATCAACCGAAGCGGGTCAACTGGACTCCTGATTGTCAAGCGGCCTTCGAGGAGCTGAAGGCCGCCCTGTGCACCGCCCCGGTGCTCCAGGCCCCCGATTACAGTCGGGAATTTGTGGTGCAGACCGACGCCTCCGCCCACGGCATCGGAGCCGTCCTCTCTCAGTTGAACCCCGAAGGTCATGACCAGCCGGTGGCCTTCATCAGTCGACGTCTCCTGGCCCGAGAACAGCGCTGGAGCACCATCGAGAGGGAGGCCTTCGCAGTGGTGTGGGCCCTCAAAAAGCTCCGACCCTATCTCTTCGGTACCCACTTCCGGGTACAAACCGACCATCGACCCCTGCAATGGCTGATGCAGATGCGGGGGGAGAACCCAAAACTCTTGCGCTGGTCCATTTCCCTGCAGGGAATGGACTTCACCGTGGAGCACCGACCAGGCCAAGACCACGCCAACGCGGATGGCCTGTCCCGCTTTTTCCGCCTCGACGAAGAGAGTCCCCAAGGAGATGGGTGACTCTCCCCGCCTTCAGCTGGGGGGGACGCATGTTGGACAGGCCTCGCAGACGGCTTGCTCCCTCCCCGCTCGACAGGGCCCGGACTCCGGCCCACCTGGCATAACCCCGCGACAAGCACCTGTACTCCGTCTCCCGACGGACCCTTTGCCCTCGGACCCTTACTCATCACAGGGTCCAGCCCCACCGGCTTCCCCGGCCGGGTCAAGCCGCCATCTTGGGCCCTGCACCACGCGGCCGCCTGGCCTCCCCCCAACCCTAAACCCGGGCCTGGCCGGCCCCGACATCCCGGCACCACCATCCACCCAGGAGGTGAGCGGACCACTTGGCAGGTCAATGGGAGAACGAAGTGTCAAGGGCTCTCCCCCGCCAGGTGCCGATCGCCCCCAGCTCCCCCAGGCACTGGCTCCACCCCCTGCTGGGTGTCTGGACACCTTCATCCCGGACCCTCTGACCTCCAAGTGCGAGTGTCCGGACATCAAAGGGCACCAGCCCTATAACTGAGGCAGCTCCGGAGCAGGAAGGCAGTTGTATCCTGGAGTCGAGAGACACCGAGTGAACTCAACCTTGACGGTCTACTGGCGCTGCCGTAGCCCGCTCTTGTGAATCATCGTCCTGCCTGCTGGCGCTGCCGCGGCCCTCTGCAACAGTCATCTTCCTGGGACCTGCTGGCGCTGCCGCGGCCCGTTGTAACGACCATCCTCACCGGGACCTGCTGGCGCTGCCGCGGACCGTATATCTTCCGGGGACCTGCTGGCGCTGCCGCGGCCCGTTGTATCGACCATCCACACCGGGACCTGCTGGCGCTGCCGCGGCCCGTACCACCAAGCTCGAGGATTGTGAGCTCATCATCATCTCATCCGAACTACCTGATTGGTAAATAGACTGTCCCGCTACCCCCTTCCCTACCTTGCGAGACTATAATCGAGGGGACCCCTGAGTCCAGACCTCCTTGTACCATCCAACCGTACCTTAAATAAGTGCTTATAAAGAACACTGAACCTTATCCGTGTGTGATATCTGTCTGTGGGGGGGAAGTTACTTGTCTGTACGATCACTGGAGACGGCTCTCCCCGGAGACCTCTCCTCCTGACCCCGGCCGACCCTCCCGGTCCGTCTACCTTTTCTAACAGTCGTGAAGAGCTTTGTGTGCGTGGGTGAGGAGACGGAAGGTGATTCTCTTGTTGACCGGGAGCCAGTGCAGGTCTCTTAGGTGTCCGGAGATGTGGCTGTGCCGTGGGATGTCGAGGATGAGTCTGGCTGAGGCGTTCTGGATCCGTTGGAGTCTCTTCTGGAGCTTGGCGGTGGTTCCGGCGTAGAGGGCGTTGCCGTAGTCCAGTCGGCTGGTGACGAGTGCCTGGGTGACATTCTTCCTGGTCTCGGTGGGGATCCACCGGAAGATCTTCCGTAGCATGCGCAGGGTGTTGAAGCATGACGAGGAGACGGCGTTGACTTGCTTGGTCATGGAGAGGGAGGAGTCCAGGATGAAGCCCAGGTTGCGTGCGTGGTCTGTCGGTTTGGGTGCGGTGCCCAGGGCGGGGGGCCACCAGGAGTCGTCCCAGGCGGAGGGCGAGGATCCCAGGATGAGGACTTCCGTCTTGTCCGAGTTCAGCTTCAGGCGGCTGGTCGACATCCACTCGGCTACCTCTATCATTCCTTCGTGAAGGTTGGCTCTGGCGGCGGCGGGGTCGTTGGTCAGGGAGAGGATCAGCTGGGTATCGTCGGCGTAGGAGATGATGTTGAGGTTGTGTTGGCGTGCGATGGCCGCGAGGGGGCTCATGTAGACGTTGAAGAGGGTTGGGCTCAGCGAGGATCCTTGAGTGACGCCGCAGATGACTTTGGTGGCCTCTGACTTGTACGGTGGTAGACGGACTCTCTGTGTTCTTCCGTCGAGGAAGGAGATGATCCATTCCAGTGCCTTCTCCTGGATTCCGACGTTGCTGAGGCGCTGCACTAGGGTGCGGTGGCAGACGGTGTCGAAGGCCGCTGAGAGGTCTAGTAGGATGAGGGCCGCTGTTTCTCCGTTGTCCATCAGGGTTCGGATGTCATCGGTGGCAGCGATGAGGGCGGTCTCGGTGCTGTGGTTGGCTCGGAAGCCAGACTGTGAGGGGTCGAGGGATCCGTTCGTCTCGAGGAAGGCGGCCAGTTGCTTGTTGACGGTCTTCTCTATGACTTTGGCTGGGAACGGGAGCAGCGAGATGGGGCGGTAATTCTTGAGTTCGGTGGGGTCCGCTGTTGGTTTCTTGAGTAGAGCGCTGAGTTCGGCATGCTTCCAGCTCTCAGGGAAGGTGGCGGTGATGAAGGAGGTGTTGATGATGTCCCGCAGGTGGGGTGCGATGATGACGTCGGCTTTGTTGAAGACGTGGTGAGGGCAGGGGTCGGTCGGAGATCCGGAGTGGATGGAGTTCATCATGCGGACGGTTTCTTCGGTGCAGATCGGGGTCCAGGCGCGGCGGGTGGAGGTGGGGGGCGGTGGTTCGGTCGGGTTGGACGTGGCGTTCGTCGGTAGGGTGTTGAAGCTGTTGTGTATGTCCGCGATCTTGTTGTGGAAGTAGGAGGCGAGGGAGTTGCAGAGTTCTTGCGATGGGGTGGTGTCGTTGTTTCCGGCGTTGGGGTTGGAGAGCTCTTTCACGATGTTGAAGAGTTCCTTGCTGTTGTGTGCGTTGTTATCCAACCGGTCCTTGAATGCAGTTTTCTTGGTGTCGCGGATCAGTTGGTGGTGCTTCCGGGTGGCAAGCTTGAGGGTGGTCATGTTGTCCGGAGTTGGCTCCCTTCTCCAGGCTTTCTCGAGGGCTCGGCAGTTCTTCTTGGAGCTCTTGAGTTCGTCGGTGAACCATGGGGCCTTCTTGCTGCCTGGTCTGCTGGGCGGGGTCCTCAGTTGGGCGAGTTCGTCCGCGCAGTTGCTGATCCACTTCGTGGGCCTGGTTGGCCAGGTTGTCGGCGGCCTGGCCAGGTTGTCGGCGGCCTGGCTGGGGTTCGCTGAGCTGGCGGGAGGGTGCTGGCTCAGGGAAGCGGCGAGCTGGTCGGCTGTGATAAGTTAGGGAACCCTTGCCATTGCAAACTAGATATCCCTGGATGACACTCTGAAGAAGAATCCTGGACCTTCGATGTTCCACTACCTCTGGAAGATGGAAGAATCTCCCTTGGAGTCAAGGAGTGACTCCCCTGCTCGGCAGGCCCCAAAACTTTACATCAACGGTCGCAAAATTTCCCGATCCCGCTGGAGTCCAAAGTCCCTGCAGCCCAGGAAGAGAATTTCCTGACTTCTCTAAGGCCATCGTGAGTCCCCAGTGATGCTGAGGCAAGTGGACCCCACGAGTGACGAGGTACCGCAATCCCTGGCTACCGTGCACTATTTTCGAGTGCAACCTCTTCACGACGTTCTACGAATTTGTGCATTGGACCACGTGTGGTCCAAGCCTCCAGCAGAATTTCCACTGTAGATTAGAGGCCTACCTTGTCCAGAGTGACCGTGGACCCCTGTTGAGTCAATCCTCCTGAGGCGTCTTCACGATCCCTTGGCGGTTGGCTTGTGGGTCCCCAGAAGACTTTACTACAGTTCCATAGGGCTCCTCTGGTTGCTCCAAGCCTGCCCTGACTTACCCTCGCTGGGTGAGTCCCTCAGACCTTGCTGGTCTGCACCGCTGACTTTTCATCTTTTCCATGAGACTTGCTGTTACCAAGGCTTGTTGGCTCTAATCTGGTCACCAACACTGCAGCAAGCTGCAGACTTTGTGTGACACGTCAAATCCAGCTCCTGGTTGTTGTCGATGCCTCCTGGACCTCGTGGCTGAAGAGTCAAGGCACCTGTGATCACCTTAAATCACCCGACGACTGTGGGCATCCATCTTCCTTGCCCCGGGTCACTGCCAAGTGACTTTGAACACTGTCTCCTCTGCTTTCAGGTCTTCCTTCTTCTGAATCCAATCTTGGATTCCACCGGACACTTCTCCTGTCTTCACAAGCAGCAAGTCTTCTTTGGCTCCCATTGAAAACGACGCCGCGACCTGACACCAAAAGACACCTATGCACCCGGCTTCCCTGGGTGAGGTAACTCCAGCACTATGGTGCTCCTGTGTGTGTTGGCTCCAGAACTACTTACCCTGTAAGTGACTTGATTATAGACTCTCCCGAAGTATCCTAAAACTTTAAAATTCCAACCGCGACTTGCTCCATAGAAGTCAATTGGGATCCGCGGCTGTGTTCTCACACTGCATGCGTCTCCCGTGGGTCCTTTACTTATCTGCCTTGGGTGGATTAGTGAGGCCCCAGCGATTCTGAAGGCCCTAGGCCTTGTCCCTTCTCAAGTCGTTGTTCTTAAGTGTCTTTTTTAGTATATGGTCTGGTACGCCCATAGGGCCTTAACCATATTTGTGCTTCATTTATTGTGAAACGTTGATTTGTGCATATGTCACAGACTTCTAATCTCATAAAGAGATTAGTAGAGTGTGTCTAGTAATAAATACAAATATATTTGATATATATACCTGTGTGGTGTCCTTTCATTTAGTAATTCAAGAGATTATAAGGTAAAACAAGCTGCTTTACATTCCTCTGAAGACTTAACCTGAAGGCTGCTCTCCACAGCTACCACTAGGATAGCTTTCTTTAAAAGGTTGTTTTAAACCTATCTACCATAAAAGTCGAATTGTACTGGTGCAAGGTGGCCACTTTAACTAGTGACCAGCATATACCAGGCCAACTTCTCACACAGCTGAACTCGTGGCACTTACGAGGGCCTGCGCAGTGGATAAGGGAAAAAGAGTATGGGGCAGATTTATAATAACTGGCGCATCCCTGCATATCAGCAGGGATGCGCCAGTTATTGTGCGCCACAGCTCCGCCACCATGGATGCGCCGCATTTAAAATGCGGCGCACCATGGGGCAAAAACGGCACAGATGCGTGACGCATCTGTGCCGTGAAAGCGGCGCATTGCTGGAGTTGCGTCGCAAGCGCGACGCAGCTCCAGCAATGCTTTGGGGGGACCTATCTTCACAATGCTGCGTCAATCCTTACGCCTGCTTCAAGCAGGCACAGGGTTTTGACACAGCATGGGCTCAAAAGTGACTGAGTGAAATCTTGTAGATTTCACTCAGCCACTTTTAGGAGGCGTTACTGCGATGTAACGCCCCCCCCCTGCACAGGTACGCCTACTGCTGGCGCAGGGCTTTACAATGTGACGCATCTCCCAGATGCGTCACGTTGTAAATACCCCGCAGCATGACGCAGGATTTGCGCCGCCGCTGCTTCACAAAAGTGACGCAACGGCGGCGTAAATGAGGCGCAAGGGCCTCATAAATCTGCCCCTAAATGTATATCCAGATAGCCAATATCCCTTTGGGGTGGTCTGCGATTTCAGCCAGCTATGGTCAATGAGGGGATTCCTCACATCAGCAGGCCAGAAAATACAGCACCCACAATTGATATGTGACCTTCTCCAAGCATTGCTACTTCCACTAAAGGTAGCCATAATAAAATGTGCAGCACACCGCTCATTAAAAGACTATATGTCGAAAGGCAACACCTTTATCGATGGTGAAGCAGAGAATTGCGCTAACAGGGTGCCAGCTAAAAATGGTACAAATGATTAACAAGAACAAAGAGACTAACGTGCAGAATGAATCACTACATTTTGATCCTATGCACATTGAGGACAAGGTTGAGGAACACGAAAAGGAGGAGTGGGCCAAAGGAGGGTGTGTGCAAACAAAGGAGGGGTTATGGACATGACCAAATGGGAAGATATGCGTACATTCATCAATGCTTTCCTCTATGGAACGCCTCTTTCAAGGTCCATCACATGTTGGCTGCGATGGCATGATCAGGCAGTTCTCACAATGTTGGTACAACTGCAAGTTCCATCAAATAGCAGAGAGACTTTGTAAGAAATGTACTGTTTGTGCACAATACAATACTGGAAAGGGTACACCAACTGCACCTAGCCACTTTCCACCTCCCCACGGACCTTTTGAAAGCCTCAAATTAGACTTCATCGACAAGCCTCCCACATAAAAGTACAAACATGTGTTGGTAATTGTGTGCATGTTCGGCAAATGGACTGAGGCTTACTCAACAAAGAACTGTGATGCACACACTGTTGCTAAATGCTTGTTAAAAGATCTCATCCCAAGATTTGGGATTCAAGCACTTCTGAGCTCAGACAATGGACCTTCGTTCATCTCCCATGTGATAGGGGGAATAAGCAGGGAGCTCAGGTCACACAAAAAGTGCTCTGTGCCTATCACCCACCAGCAGCAGGTGCTGTGGAGAGGAAGAATGGGGTGTTGAAGAACAAAATTGGCAAAATGTGTGCATCAACTGAATTTTCATGGGTAGACGCACTGCCACTAGCCCTGTTGGCAATGTGAAGCACACCAGACAGAGTGACCAAACTAAGCCCCCACGAAATTCTCTTTGGCCGCCCCATGAACATTGCAGGCCACATGTCTACCGCTCCACTATCAATAACAGACAATTTGTTTTTGTGCTATTGTAAAATAAACTAACATAGACATTACATTATCTTCATCACCAAGTCCTGTAGGCTCTTCCAAAAGCAGCAACTCCACCGTTACATGACCTGCAGCCAGGTGGAAAGGCCCTTACCAGGTTCTCCTGACGACTGCAACAGCCATCAAGTGTGTGGGGCTGATATCCTGGATCCACAGCTTGCACATCAAGAAAGCAGCAGGGCTCTGTAGGATCTGCTTCACATTTACCCCCACTTTTTGCTGGTGTTTCACTGTTTTTCGACTTTAGTCTGGCTGGGACCCTGCTATTCAGGGCCCCAGCCTAGCTACTTCCTCTCTAAAATGATTCCATGTACTTTAGGTACAGTTCAGATTGGGTCTGAGGTGCCCTTATAAGTCCCTAGTATATGGTATACTATGTACCCAGGGCATAGTTACGCCAGAGGCCTACCAGGGGCTGAAGCATGTATTATGCCACCCCTGGAAAGCCACCCAAAATGACACCACAGGTCTGCTACTGCAACCTGGGTAAGGTGGTGCATGCACCCCTTCCTGAGATATAGGTTCACTATATCTCACCATATACTGCACATACAAACCTATCAGTCACCCCTATGGCAGGCCTTATCAATCCTGAAGGCAGTGTCCTTGGTTATATGTGAGGGGGTGCCCAGGCATGAGCTGAGCCCCTCTGCAGCCTTCAGAATCTCTTCTCTGGGGTTGTCAGTAGTACAGCCTGACCATATACTCTTAAGTGCATTTTAACCAAACGGTAAATGTTAACTTTGGACTGGCTGTACAGAAATATGTTGTGTTTGGTGTCAAACACCTTTGAATCATACACCCACACCAGTAACTAGAGTATGATCCCACCCTTCTAGAGAGAGAGACATGACAGCACTGGTATACCCGGTAGAAACTTAATAGAGCCCTGGCATCACAAAATGGATACTGCAGCCAGAGACACAAGTCTGACCTCCTACTGCTGACCAAATCTCCGGCAGGGGAGGCCTGTACAATAGTTTTCATGTCACAGGGAGGTGTAACCACCTTCCAGACAGGCTTATGTGTATTGGGCCTGGGTGGGAGCACTATCTGAGTGCTTTGAAGTCCTGCACTGAGGGCACATTTGGTGTCCCTGTGCATAGTCCAGCTCAAACCAGTTCAGGGGCTTCCAGCCCCTGCTCTGACGTGAAACTGGACAAAGGAAATGGGTGTAGCCACCCCTCTTTCCAAACCCTCCCATAGGTGGGTCCCCAGAGCTAGTCCAACCCCTTCTTAGATATAAGTAAGGAACCTCTGTAACCAGAACTTTAGATTACCCTGGACGAAACTCTGAAGCCAAATCCTGAACCTTCGACACTCTGCTCAAGACCAGAGGACCGAAGAAGTTTCCCTTGGGGTCAAGGAGTGACTCCCCTGCTTGGCAGGCACCAAAGAAGCAATTTTCCTGTCTGCATTTCCGAAGCTCCCGCCGGACTCCAAAGTGTTTGCAGTCCAGGAATAGGACATCACAGAGGCTGACCCGAGTCTCCAGCAAAGCTGAGACCTGCAGCCCTCGTGAGTAGTGTGAAACCGGAACTCCTGGTCACCGTGCATTTCTGCAAGTGCATTGACTTCTCGACATCTCTTGAAGTCGTACTTGGGCTGACTTATAGCCCCTACCTCGAGCACTGAATCCACCGAAGATTGTTGGCCTGGTCATTCCGAGTGACCTGTGGACCACCATTTTGTGTTTCGTCTCGAGGTCCCTTCGCGATCCCTGGTCCATTGACTGGTGGGTCCCTGAGGGGGTAACTTTAAATTTCCTTGGGCTTCCCTGGTTGCTAAAGATGTGCCCCGACTCCCTACTAAGTGGTGAGTCCCACAGACCTTGCTAGTCTGCACCGAAGCATCTTTCTCGTTTCTGCGTGGCTTGCTGTTGCCAAGGCTTGTTGTGTCCAATCCGGGCACTGATGCTGCAGCACTCGAAATCCTTCATGGGACAGCTCGAATCCAGCTCCTGGTTATCCTCGACGCCTCCTGGTCCTCGTGGCTGAAGAGTCAAGCTTCAACTCTTTCACCTGAAATCACCCGACATCGGTGAGCATCTGTCCCTCTCCTTCCTGGTCATTGGCTAGTGACCAAGACTCTGTCCCCTCTGCTTTCAGGTTCTTCTCATCTTCAATCCAGGCTTGGATCTCTTCGGGCACTTCGCATCTTCACGGCAGCTGCACTTCTTCGCCTGCTCCCATTGAAATCGACACCAAAAGACACCTATGCACTCGGCTTCCCTGGGTGAGGTAACACGAGTACTCCAGTGCTCCCGTGGGTGCTAGCCCTAGAACTTCCTAAGTCCAAAAGGGTTTGGTCCTGACTCATGTCTAAGTGTCCCTAATCTTTAAAAATCTAACCACGACTTTCCCCATAGAAGCTAACGGGAGCTCGCGGCTGTGTTCACACACTGTACACGGTCCCCGTGGGTCCCCTGTGTCACTACCTTGGGTGGTTCCTTGGGGTCCCAGCGATTCTACAGGCTCTAGGCCTTGTGTCTAGTTGAGTCGTGGTTCTTATACCACTACTTTAGTATATGGTTTGGCTCGCCCCTAGGGCCTGACGTGTATTTGTGCTATTGTACTGTGATTATTGAAGTGTAACTTATGTGTTTTGACCTCTAGTCTCATAAAGAGACTAGGAGGGTGTGTTTAGTAATAAATACATATATTTTATATATATACCTGGTGTCGATATCTTTCATTTAGTGACTCAAGAGATTATAGATGGTAAAACAACAAGCTGCTTTACATTCCTTCAAGACTTAGCCTGAAGGCTGCTCTCCATAGCTACCACTAGGATAGCTTTCAATAAAGGTTGTCTTTAACCTATAACCAATAAGGGGTTGTTTGGACTAATACATGGTGCATATATCAAGCCAAGCTCCACCAGCACCAGTGGCATCTGAGGTACCTCACAGGTACAATCTTCGCTCCAGCAGACCAGCACCAGCAACAGAGGATTAAAAAGAGGCAGATCCCTGCTCACCGCAGGCCAGGCCTCCAACAAAAATAACAAACTTCACAGAGGCAGTTCCCTGCTGCGTACAGCAGGCCAGGCCTCTGTATATCATTTCTCCAAGGACCCCTATGTTTTCTTCAAGTGCTAGTGAGGTCATGTGCTGGTAAACCTCTGACGGTACACAGTAAGAGCACCAACGGTTTCTTTAAGTGTTGCTGGCGCCTGCACCTATACATCAATCGGGGTGTAGTACCTGCTGGTTAGATACATAAGAGAAATAACTTTGCACAGATACTACTAGACGTTTTAACTCCAAAGGTACATTGCCAGTGGTGTGCCAAAACAGGAGCAGATGTATATGCTGACAGGAACTCTAAAGTCCGAGAGGCTGAGATCTGTATGAGTGGCTTACAGAGAATCAGAACTGGAAATTCAGGTCAACCTCTTAGTCCCTGGAGTAGAAATATTTGGACCATTCATATTGACTGCACCAAACCCCCAGACATTGAGTGGCTTGCGAAGTTTGATTTTGCAAGATCTGTCATTCCCAACGTTTGGATATCAACCGCCAGCCCAAGACATTGCACAAACTCGTCTTGGCATTTTACAGTGCATCACTGATGAGATTAGTTCTGTTCTTGTAAGAGACATCAATTGAACAGTGATATGTATGTAGGTGTTTCATAAAGGATAGCATAGGTCTGAGTGGAAGAAGAATAAAATTAGTGACGGTTGAAAGGAAGAAGAGAAAGAGTTAAGGAAATAATATTGGATACAAAGAACATTTGCATAAACGCCTACCAAGATGCCAAAAAACACAGAGAGAGGAAAGAAGGTTGCCAGCAGTGCTGACAGGTATATTATCCCCAGTTTCAGCAACAATAGTGACTGCATTGAATATAATATATGCAAAAGATCTTGAAATACCGTTCCTTAATGGTCAGGTGGGGGATGGGAGCGATTCAAAGGTAACATACAGAGAAAATAAAATAAACATGACCAAACAAGACATTTTGGGGGAGGTTGACATTAAAGGAGAAGGGGAATGGGAATTATGTAACGAATACCAAGGAAATCAATACGTTGAGATGCTAAAAATGTATGTACGTATTATGAACATATCTGGATGTTAGGTTTGCACACATTTGCCAACAGACACTGATCAGACCATGAGTTACAATGATATACCCTTTTCTAAATATGTGGGATGTGTCCTAATGCGAGACATGCTTTTCAGGCAGCATAACAAGTCTGTAGCTGTTGCACTTCCTAGGAAGGGCCAGATAATTACAGGCCAGGCAACAGCAAGGCCTAAGACACAGAGAGTGTCGTGCATGAACGTGCAACCAAAAAAAAGGGTTCAGGCAATGCTCAAGACATTTGACAAAGCTTCTAGGAATGACGAATGGAAAGACAGGGTTGGTTGGGACAAAGGGGAAAAGACAAAAGGAAGTGAGCTAAAAATACCTGTATTTAGGATAAGACTACAGCTTACTGCACCATCCTGCGTTCAGAATGACAGACAGATGGCCCCTAAGCAGCCAGCCGTGCAGATGAGCCCACCTAAACAACCATGCACAATATCACAACTAGTCAAAGGAAAGGAAGAATGGAAGAAATGCAGCTTTAGGTGTACCATTGCAGAATTTTCAAAGGGTGAGCAAGGATTAAGAGAATGTGGGAAAAGGACAGATGAAGCCCTAGGACTTTCAGCCAAAGTAGAACATTCAGAAATTACACCAATTTTCATTGGCAAAAGTATCTGTACACACATATAACAAGACTATCACGGATTAGGAAAAGTGACAAGCAGTCCTCACCTGGACTAGTGGGTTACAAGGGACTGTTCTTTGTCTGTGGCCAATGGGAATACTTCTATTTGCCCCCGGGATGGTATGGCAGTTGCTACCTTGCCTCCATCCTGCCTGAATGACCCATTTCACTGACCTAGTACAGGTTGAGCACCAGGGGCATCGCCCAGGAAGAGTTAAGATTACAGTAGAATGTGAGGATGACCTAATAACAGGATTCGGAGTAATGATGCCCGGTGCAGGAATAATATACACCACAATAAGGATATACCAGCTAGCAAGGATGATTGAGGATCTACCAGATTCAACAGCAGCAGCCTTAGGAAACATCACTGAAGAACTGACAGCCATGAGGGTTGTAGTGGTAGAGAACAGGGTTGTGTTAGACATCATCCTGGCCAAGGAGGTTGGAGTATGCCATGTCATCCACCAGGTGTGCTGTTCATCGATACCTGACAACAGCCGCTATATAGAAAATGTGATACATAAAATAAATAAAATATTAAAGACGAGGCACATAACATACACACAGGAAGCATGAGGGAAAACTTGATACTATGGCTAGGAAGCTGGGGATCATGGATACTGGCAGTGATCATTATAGTAATAACAGCATTGGTCACCCTGTGCATAATGATCTAAGTTTGTCCTGCATGCTGTGCAGCTTTCGCCTCCACCTGTGCACGTTGCATGCCAACATTTAGAAAGCATGAACATCACAAACATGGGGATGACCCAAACAATGAAGGACAAGAAATGATACTGAGACAGCATGCAAATTAGGGATTTGGTATCAGATAGGGTAATGTGGAAGCCATATTTTGTGTAGTGATACCAAATGCCGAAGGCCCTGTTAAGTTGACATGAGAATCAACACATAGATGCTTGTCCTTTTTCATGATACTCAAGTAAAGCTGCTTTTGTAACACAAGTCTTGCTCAAGAAAGATACGAGAACAGAGCAGGATTCTAGCTTAGCCCCAAGTATTTCAGCATATCTCATTTAGAAATATTTCTGGTACATGCTATGGTATTGCTAATTAGTACATGGAAAAGTACCTAGGCTTATAGATTGCATTACAGTGGAAAGTCCCAAGATTGCCACGTACGCACGTACTCAAGGTACGTGGTCAGCAACAGTATATCTCGGACCATAAATGGTATAACGCAGTCTAGGCCTTTCTTGATTGGACAAATATTCATATGCTTAATTTGTGCTACCTGCATTAGGATGCTGTTTCCTTGTGGTTTTTGTCAATAAAAGCTGCCAGAAACGTCACATCTTCGGACACTCAGTGGCTATGCTGACTGTCTCCGTGCCGCACGTATTTGCATTATTTTTGGTCTCCATTAAATTCAGTTCATCTTATGTGCTGACAGAGATTTGGACTTGTGGTATTATTTCTTATTCTTTATTTGAGATTCCAAAAGATGACATATTCCCCAGTACAACTTGTAAATACATTGGTTTGTGGTTGAATACATGAATACTCCCTGGATGATTGAATGAGTGCATAGGTGGTGCCTAGGTGATTTCCGAAGGTTACAAGTAGTATGCAGATGATTTCCTATGTTATAACTGCATGGGTCATTCCATAACTGCATACTTACTGCCTGCATGTTTGCATGAGTATACCACTAGTATCAGGGTGTTTGGATGAGTGCATGAGTAAAGCCTGAATGATTAGACAAATGTGCGACTAATGCTTCAATAATTCAATACATGCATAGATACCGGTGGGATGATTAAATGAGTACAGTTCTAGTGCCTGTATGATTTCAAGAGTGCATAGATAGTATAGAGGTGATTTATAGAGTGCATAGCTAGTGCATACATGATTGTTTAAGCCCCTGCATAGCACCTAGCCTATTGGATGAGTGGATGAATAGTGTTTCAGCGATTGGATGTTCTCCATTTGTTTTTGGTTGAGTGAAAAGATAGTGCCTGGATGTCTAGATATCTGCATGGGTAGTGCCTGGAGAATTGAATGACTGCATCAGTAATGCCTGGCTTATTAAATGAGTGCATGATTAGTGTCTGAGTGACTGCATGATTCCATTGTTAAAGCTTGAGAGATTGGATGAAAGTAAGTGTACTGCTGGTGTGATTGTATTAGTGCAAGACTATTACCTCAGTAATTAAATGACTGTATAGGTACTGGATGGATGATAGGTTTATTACAATGGTACTCTCGACATAAGTAGATGAGTGCATGAGCAGTGCCTGAGTGTTTCATCAGTGCACGCATGTACCTCAGTATTTCAATGACTACATGGGTGCTAAGTAGGTGTTTAGATGACTGTATAGGTTCTGCAAAATTGTTATAATGATTGCATAGTTAAAGCCTTCTTAATTGCATAAGTGAACAGTTAGTACCTAGGTGGTTATATGAATGTATGGGTAGTGCCTGCATAGTTCAATGACTATATAATGTCTGCCTGCCTGATTGCAGGAGTACATCTGTAGTGTCTGGGTAATTAATACCTCCATGGATAGCAAATCACTGATTTGATGACTGCCTGAGTAGTGTCTGGGTGATTGCATGAGTGCCTGAATACTGCCTGACTGACTGTGAAAGTACCTTCATTGCTGTCAGATGCATGACACTTGACACTATATCTCTGACTCATTGGTTATCTTCTTCTGTCAAACTCCCTGTTTTACTGTATATATGCTTTTCTTCTGAGCTATGTGTGAGTGAAATCTAGGTATCACACTTGAAATATAATTGCATACCTGGCTCTCTAGACACAAACATTGCTTTGGTACTGAGCGTGCACATGCCACATTAGGTTCCTCAAATGGAAAACAACATTTTGAAATGTTTCAAAACACAAACACTTTTGCGAATTGCATACCTACATCATTTCTTAAATACTTCTTCTGCTTCGATAGCATACATTCAGCATATCTCAAACAAAGGTTACACTCGAAATGAAGCTAACACAAGAACTCTTGAGGCATTCTACACTATTAATCCTCCTCAATTTTAAACAAACCATGTTTAAAGGTAAACACTACCCTCACCGTATACATTATTTCCAACAATATTATGCTCTGCATCTTTAAGTAACCTCAAAGGCTATGTGCAAGCACAAAAACCATATCTCACCATCTAAGCATTTGCAAAATGGTCATATAAGTTCAAAACCACATTGACAAACACTTCCCAATACAACCTAACAAGAATTACTTATTTATAATTCATATTCAGGCGGACAACACGTTCTCATCTTTTATTTCTCGCTACACTATTTCTGTTTAATAATGTTACTAAAAGTACTGCATCTCCCAGAATGGAAATAACAGATGTATCTATGTTGCCCATCATGTTTAGACATTTAAAACATTCTTAGTTCCTCATTGCACCTTTCCACAAGACTATACTGTTATTTTTCATTAAAATACACAATGTAATAAAGAGGCACTAATACATTTTTCTCTTACTTCCCTCAATTATTCACCACTAACCTCTCAAACACATACCCTCTAATAGAGACAGTTAATGTCATATATTTTTTCATATCACTGTGATACTCCTTTTAATCAAACTCTCATATAAATCTTAATTTCTAATGTACATTTTAAAAATAGTTATAGACATACCAGTGAATTGAGTTTCTAGATTATATTATTTTTTTAGCATTTTCTGGATAGTTTTGACACTATTAAGACTTGTAAAAACTAAGCACAATAATGGTACACCACTCTCATACAAAGCAACTCTAAAATGGCAACCTCTTCAACTTCCACTCTATCATCATGAGAAAAACAGCAAATGAAATCTTTCTTTCATTTTAGACTACTGCATCTCTACTTGTGAATGGTTAGCATCTGTTAACCCTTTCCCTCTCTTTCAAAATGAGGTTTCTGTCAGCGTGTTTTTTTCCAATGGTTTAATGATCATCGCAGAGAAATCGCGAAATAAAACAGAAGTTCAAAACTATATCTAGCCTAATTATTCTGAAATTTAAATAATACACAACAGTTTCTTACATAGCACGAGTTGGAAATTAAAACTTGCCATTGCTTAAATTGTGTCATCACTCCTCAACTTAAAAAAAAATATTCTGTCTATTTAGCACTCCCTTCCCAATGCAGTCTAAGCTCAGAGTACCCAGCAACCCAGGTGAAACAGTAGGTCACAAGTTCACAGCAAATATTAGAAGAAGCATGCTGCTTCCAAATAAGATACAGCAAGTGTGCTTTACTCCACATATTTAAAAGCAAATCTGTGACTGTATTTCATTTCTTTTCTTAAAAAACAGCCAATGATAAGACTTCTTGCTAAGGCATCCAACACACTACCTAATTTTATTCAGTTTCATGCTGACAGCATCCAATGAAATATATATATTCACTGGAAAAAACCACAGGTTTCAGGGACATTATAGTTAGCTGACATTTCATTCGTACAAAACCAGAGAAATTTGGCCTTTATAGTTAGCGGAGCTTGCTATAACTCACGCCCCTGCAATGCTCTGCTGATGATGTCACATATTACATCACTCAGGACATGGTCAGTGATATCACTGATGACATCATTGATGACATCTCAGATGACATCACTGATGACATCATTGATGACATGATCCAGTGAATGTCAGTGTTTCTAAAAAGTTTAAGAATCTTATATATATATATACTCCAAGGTGTATTCGAAGAATGAGTGGGTGTATGAGTGTCTGTATGGAGGGGTTTTTTGGTGCGTGACTGACTGTATGAGTGAGTGATTAAACATGTCTTAGTAAATGTATGGGTGAGTGACTAATCTGTGTAGATGTGTGTATCAGTCTGTCAGTTGGTGTGTAACTGGCTGCATGGGTTGGTGAGTAGGTACATGAGTTTCTACATGGACTATTGATTAGTTGTCTGAGTACCTGTATGGGTGCCTGGGTGTCTGTGTGGGTGGGTGAGGGGCTGTGTGGCTCCCTGCATGGATGTATGAGAGGGTGAATCCCTGGGTATATGGGTTCATGAGTACGTCTGTGAGGGACGCTATGGTTGAGTGAGTGTGTGCATGGCTGTGTCAGTGAGTGTATGGATCTCAGTAGTATATGGGTGAGTAGCTGCATATGTAAAAGGCAGTATATGTGAGTGTTGGGTATGTGTGAGTGAGTGAGAGTGGCTATATGGGTTAGTGTGTGCTTGTGTCAGTGATTGTAGAAGAGAGTAAGTATGTGTTACTATCTGTATGAATAAGTGAGATGGTGTGTGTATAAGTGTATAGGTGAGTAAATGGTAGTGTGATTGATTCTTTGGGTCACTGGCTAAGTGTGTGAGTAACTCCATGGTTGAGTGGCAGAGTGTGAGTGTCTGTATGGGTGTATGAGTACATATATCAATGGCTGTATTGATGAGTGATTGCCCATATGAGTAACAGTATAGGTGAGTTGATGTATGTGTAGACCTATGAATCAGTAAGTGGGTATGTACTAACTGGTATTGGTGTGTCTATGGTTTCGAGAATGGTAGTGTGTATTTTTGAGTGGGTGTATGAAAGGTTAATTAAGGTGTGAGGAGGTGCATCAGATATTAGGTGGACAATGTCATCAGTGATGTCACTGACCATTGCGGGGTGCGAGTTATAGTTAGCTCAGCTAACTATAACGGTCGTATTTCTCTGGTTTTGTATGAGTGAAATGTCATCCTAACTATAACGTCTCTGAAACCTCTGTTTTTTTCAGTAAATGTCTATGTTTTTTCAATGCTAATACTAACTATAACGTCCCTGAAACCTCTTTTTTTCAGTGAATTTCTAAGGTTTCTTTCAATGCTAATTTATAACTATGCCTATATGTGTAGGACATGTGCAGAAAGATAAAGAAAGGCTCAGAAAGAAGCAAGAGAAGTGCAGAGAGAGGCAAGAGAGGTACAGAAAGTGGAAGAAAGGTGAAGAAAGAAGCAAGAGAAATGCAGAAAGAGGCAACAGAAGTCCAGGAAGAGGAAGAAAGGTGCAGAAAGAAGCAAGAGATGTGCAGAAAGAACCAACAGAGGTGCAGAAAGAAGCCTACTTTTACTGCACCTTACAACAAACTAATACAAAGTAGCCCAAATCACTAATCCTTCTCCCCAGATGTCTAAAACCTCACTTTTCTCTTGGAGGTTCACTATTCATCGACTGCTCAGAATGTTAGGCGTACCAAATATAAAACAGAAATCCTAACAATATCACTGTTGTAAGTCTGACCACTTTTGTGAAGTATGCATGTGCATGTCTCTACTTTTCTAAAGTGACACGTTACATAAAAATAAACATACAAATGCTTGAATACCTGCGTTTCAAACAGAATACTCTGTAAATTTGTGTGCAAAAAGGTAGAAGCTGGAGAAGTGCAAAAAAAGCAACAGAGTTGCAGAAAGAGGCAAGAGGGGTGCAGAAAAAAGCAAGAGAGATGCAGTAAAAAGCAAGAGAAATGCCCAAAGAACCAACGGAGGTGCAGAAAGCGGCAATAGGGGTGAAGAAAGAAGCAAGAGAAGTGCAGAAAGTAGCAGCAGAGGTGGATAAAGAGGCAAGAGAACTGCAGAAAGAGGCAAGAGGGTTGCAGAAACAGGTACAAGAGGTGCAGAAAGAGAGAGCAGGGGTGCAGACAGAGGCAAGAGAGGTACAGAAAGAGGGAAGAGGAGTGCAGAAAGAGGCAAGAAGGGTGCAGATATTTGCAATAGAGGGGCAGAAAGAAGCAAGAGCAGTGCAGAAAGAACCAACAGAGGTACAGAAAGAGGGAAGAGGGTACAGAAAGAGATAAGAGAAGTACAGAAATAGGCATGATAGGTGCAGAAAGAGACAAGAGAGGTGCACAAAGAGGGAACAAGGGTGCAAAAAGAGGCAACAGGGATGCAGAAAGAGGCAAGAGGTGTGCACAAAGAAGCAAGAGAAGTGCAGAATGAAGCAACAGGGGTGCAGAAAGAAGCAAGATGGGAGCAGAAAGAGGCAACAGAAGTTCAGAAGCAGCAAGCGAACTACAGAAAGAGGCAAGAGAGTTGCAGAAACAGGCAAAAGAGGTGCAGAAAGAGGGAAAAGGGATTCATACAGGGGCAAGAGAAGTGCAGAAAGAGGGAATAGGGGTTCAGAAAGAGGCTAGTAGGGTGCAGAAATTTGCAAGAGAGGTGCAGAAAGAAGCAAGAGCAGTGCATAAAGAACCTAAGAGAGGTGCGGAAAGAGCCAAGAGGGGTGCAGAATGAGGCAGGAGAAGCGAAGAAAGAAGCAAAAGAGGTACTTAAAGAGGGAAGAGGGTGCAGAAAGAAGCAAGAGAACTGCAGAAAGAGGCAACAGGGATGCAGAAAGAAGCAAGAGGGGTTCACAAAGAAGCAAGAGAAGTGCAGAATGAAGCAACAGGGGTGCAGAAAGAGGCAAGAAGGTGCAGAAAGAAGCAAGATGGGTGCAGAAAGAGGCAACAGAAGTTCAGAAGGAGGCAAGAGAACTACAGAAAGAGGCAAGCGAGTTGGAGAAACAGGCAAAAGAGGTGCAGAAAGAACAGAACAGGGATTCAGACAGGGGCAAGAGAAGTGCAGAAAGAGGGAATAGGGGTTCAGAAAGAGGCTAGTAGGGTGCAGAAATTTGCAAGAGGGGTGCAGAAAGAAGCAAGAGCAGTGCATAAAGAACCTAAGAGAGGTGCGGAAAGAGGCAAGAGGGGTACAGAACAAGGCAAGAGAAGCAAAGAAAGAAGCAAAAGAGGTACTTAAAGAGGGAAGAGGGTGCAGAGAGAGGCAAGAGAACTTCAGAAAGAGGCAACAGAAGTCCAGGAAGAGGAAGAAAGGTGCAGAAAGAAGCAAGAGATGTGCAGAAAGAACCAACAGAGGTGCAGAAAGAGGCCTACTTTGACTGCACCTTACAACAAACTAATACAAAGTAGCCCAAATCACTAATCCTTCTCCCCAGATGTCTAAAACCTCACTTTTCTCTTGGAGGTTCACTATTCATCGACTGCTCAGAATGTTAGGCGTACCAGATATAAAACAGAAATCCTTACAATATCACTGTTGTAAGTCTGACCACGTTTGTGAAGTATGCATGTGCATGTCTCTACTTTTCTAAAGTGACACGTTACATAAAAATAAACATACAAATGCTTGAATACCTGTGTTTCAAACAGCATACTCTGTAAATTTGTGTGCAAAAAGGTAGAAGCTGGAGAAGTGCAAAGAAAGCAACAGAGTTGCAGAACGAGGCAAGAGGGGTGCAGAAAAAAGCAAGAGAGATGCAGTAAAAAGCAAGAGAAATGCCCAAAGAACCAACGGAGGTGCAGAAAGAGGCAATAGGGGTGAAGAAAGAAGCAAGAGAAGTGCAGAAAGAGGCAAGAGGGTTGCAGAAACAGGTACAAGAGGTGCAGAAAGAGAGAGCAGGGGTGCAGACAGAGGCAAGAGAGGTACAGAAAGAGGCAAGAAGGATGCAGATATTTGCAATAGAGGTGCAGAAAGAAGCAAGAGCAGTGCAGAAAGAACCAACAGAGGTACAGAAAGAGGGAAGAGGGTACAGAAAGAGATAAGAAAAGTACAGAAATAGGCATGATAGGTGCAGAAAGAGACAAGAGAGGTGCACAAAGAGGGAACAAGGGTGCAAAAAGAGGCAACAGGGATGCAGAAAGAAGCAAGAGGTGTGCACAAAGAAGCAAGAGAAGTGCAGAATGAAGCAACAGGGGTGCAGAAAGAAGCAAGATGGGAGCAGAAAGAGGCAACAGAAGTTCAGAAGGAGCAAGAGAACTACAGAAAGAGGCAAGAGAGTTGCAGAAACAGGCAAAAGAGGTGCAGAAAAAGGGAACAGGGATTCATACAGGGGCAAGAGAAGTGCAGAAAGAGGGAATAGGGGTTCAGAAAGAGGCTAGTAGGGTGCAGAAAGAAGCAAGAGCAGGGCATAAAGAACCTAAGAGAGGTGCAGAAAGAGACAAGAGGGGTGCAGAATGAGACAGGAGAAGCGAAGAAAGAAGCAAAAGAGGTAATTAAAGAGGGAAGAGGGTGCAGAAAGAAGCAAGAGAACTGCAGAAAGAGGGAACAAGGGTGCAGAAAGAGGCAACAGGGATGCAGAAAGAAGCAAGAGGGGTGCACAAAGAAGCAAGATGGGTGCAGAAAGAGGCAACAGAAGTTCAGAAGGAGGCAAGAGAACTACAGAAAGAGGCAAGAGAGTTGAAGAAACAGGCAAAAGAGGTGCAGAAAGAATGGAACAGGGATTCAGACAGGGGCAAGAGAAGTGCAGAAAGAGGGAATAGGGGTTCAGAAAGAGGCTAGTAGGGTGCTGAAATTTGCAAGAGGGGTGCAGAAAGAAGCAAGAGCAGTGCATAAAGAACCTAAGAGAGGTGCGGAAAGAGGCAAGAACAAGGCAAGAGAAGCGAAGAAAGAAGCAAAGAGGTACTTAAAGAGGGAAGAGGGTGCAGAGAGAGGCAAGAGAACTGCAGAAAGAGGCAACAGAGGTGCAGAAAGAGACAAGACAGGTGTTGGAAAAGGGGAAAAGGGTTCAGAAAGAAGTAAGAGAGGTGCAAAAAGAGGCAAGAGGGGTGCAGAAAGAGGCAAAAGAGGTGCAGAAAGATGCAAGTGAGATGCACAAAGAGGGAAGAAAGGTACAGAAAGAATCAAGAGGGATGCAGAAAGAAGCAAGAGAGGTGCAGAAAGAAGCAAGAGAAGTGCAGAATGATGCAACAGTGGTGCAGACAGAGGCAAGAGGGTTGCAGAAAGAGGCAAGAGGGGTAAAGAAAGAGGCAACAGAGGAGCAGAAGGAGGCAAGAGAACTGCATATAGAGGCAAGTGTGTTGCATAAACAGGCAAAAGAGGTGCAGAAAGATGGAACAGGGGTGGAGACATACGTAAGAGCTTTGCAGAAAGAGGGAATAGGGGTGCAGAAAGAGGCAAGAGGGGTACAGAAAGAGGCAAGGGCAGTGCAGAAAGAACCAAGAGATGTGCAGAAAGAGGCAAAAGAGGTGCAGAAAGAGGCAAGAGATTTTCAGAAAAAGGGAAGAAGGCTGCGGAAAGAAGCAACAGAGTTGCTTAAAGATGCAAGAGAAGTACAGTAAGAGGTAAGTGAGGTACAGAAGGATGCAAGAGAACTGTGGAAAGAGGTAAGAGAGTTGCAGGAATAGGCAAAAGGGGTGGAGAAAGAGGGAACAGGTGTGCAGACAGAGGCAAGAGAGGTGTAGAAAGAGGGAAGAAGGATGCAGAAAGAGGCAAGAGGGATGCAGAAATTTGCAGCAGAGGTGCAGAAAGAAGCAAGAGCAGTACAGAAAGAACCAACAGAGGTGCAGAAAGTGGCAAGATGAGTACAGCAAGAGGCAAGAGGGGTGCAGAAAGAGGCAAGAGCAATGCAGAAAGAAGCA
Source organism: Triturus cristatus (assembly GCF_964204655.1). Classification (NCBI taxonomy): domain Eukaryota; kingdom Metazoa; phylum Chordata; class Amphibia; order Caudata; family Salamandridae; genus Triturus; species Triturus cristatus. The sequence continues at coordinate 78,592,967 of NC_140581.1, forward strand.
AGAGAACTGCAGAAAAAGGCAAGAGAGGTGCAGAATGAGACAGGAGAAGTGCACAAAGAGGCAAAAAGGGTACTGAAAAAAGCAAGAGGGTGCAGAAAGAAGCAAGAGAAGTGCAGAAAGAAGCAACACAGGTGCTGAAAGAGGCAAGAAGTGTGCAGAAAGAGGTGAGAGAAGTACAGAAAGAAGCAACAGAGGTGCAGAAACAGGCAAGAGAGTGTAGATAGTGGCAAGATGGGTACAGCAAGAGGCAAGAGGGGTGCAGAAAGATGCAAGAGCAGTGCAGAAAGAAGCAAGAGAACTTCAGAAAAAGTTAAGAGAGGTGCAGAAAGAGGCAGGAGAGGTGCACAAAGAGGCAATAGGGGTACAGAAAAAAGCAAGAGGGGTGCAGAAAGAAGCAAGAGAAGTGCAGAAAGAAGCAACACAGGTGCTGAAAGAGGCAAGAAGTGTGCAGAAAGAGGTGAGAGAAGTACAGAAAGAAGCAACAGAGGTGCAGACACAGGCAAGAGAGTGCAGAAACAGGCAAGAAAGGTACAGAAAGAGGGAACAGGGGTGCAGAAAGAGGTAAGTGGGATACAGATATTTACAAGAGAGGTGCGGAAAGAAGCAAGGGTAGCGCAGATAGAAGCAAGAGAAGTACAGAAAGAAGCAAGAGAGGTAGAGAAAGAGGGGTACAGAAAGAGGCAAGAGGGATGCAGAAATGTGCAAACGAGGTGCAGAAAGAAGCAAGAGCATTGCAGAAAGAACCAACAGAGGTGTAAAAAGAGGCAGGAGGGGTGCAGAAAGAGGTACAAGAGGTGCACAAAGAGGCAAAATAAGAAGTGCAGAAAGATGAAAGTGAGGGGCAGACAGAGGAAAGAGAGGTACAGAAAATAGCAAGAGAACTGCAGAAAGAGGAGAGAGGGATGCAAAAAGGGAAGAATGGTGCAGAAAGAAGCAAGAGAGGTGCAGAAGGAAACAAGAGAAGTGCAGAAAAAAGCAAGAGAGGGGCAGACAGAAACAAGAGATGTACAGAAAGAGGGAAGACAAGTGCAAAAAGAAACAACAGGGGTGGAGAAAGAAGCAAGAGAAGTGTGGAATGAAACAACAGGGGTGCATAAAGAGGCAAAAGAAGTGCCTAAATGTGAGAAGTTGGCCTGGTATATGCTGGTCACTAGTTAAAGTGGCCACCTTGCACCAGTACAATTCGACCCTTATGGTAGATAGGTTTAAGACAACCTTTTAAAGAAAGCTATCCTAGTGGTAGCTGTGGAGAGCAGCCTGCAGGCTAAGTCTTTAGAGGAATGTCAAGCAGCTTGTTTTACCTTATAATCTCTTGAATTACTAAATGAAAGGACACCACACAGGTATTTATACCAAATATATATGTATTTATTACTAGACACACTCTACTAATCACTCATATGGCTGGGGCCCTAGGGGCGTACCAGACCATATACTAAAAAAGAGGTATAAGAAGAACGACTTGAGAAGGGAGAAGGCCTAGGGCCTTCAGAAGCGCTGGGGCCTCACTAATCCACCCAAGGCAGGTAAGTAAAAGACGCATGCAGTGTGAGAACACAGCCGTGGATCCCAATAGACTTCAATGGAGCAAGTCGCGGTTGGAATTTTAAGGTTTTAGGATACTTCGGGAGAGTCTACAAGCAAGTCACTTACAGTGTAAGTAGTTCTAGAGCCAACACACATAGGAGCACCATAGTGCACAAGTTACCTCACCCAGGGAAGCCGGGTGCATAGGCGTCTTTTGGTGTCTTGTAGCGGCGTCGTTTTCAATGGGAGCCAAAGAAGACTTGCTGCTTGTGAAGACAGAAGAAGTGTCCGGTGGAATCCAAGGCTGGATTCAGAAGAAGGAAGACCTGAAAGCAGAGGAGACAGTGTTCAAAGTCACTTGCCAGTGAGCCAGGCCCAGGAAGATGGATGCTCACAGTCATCGGGTGATTTCAGGTGATCATGGGTGTCTTGACTCTCCGGCCACGAGGTCCAGGAGGGGTCGACGACAACCAGGAGCTGGATTTAACGTGTCCCACAAAGTCTGCAACTCACTGATGTGTCGGCAACCGGATTGGAGCCAACAAGCCTTGGCAATAGCAAGTCTTGTGGAAAGTGTAAAAAGTCAGCAGTGCAGACCAGCAAGGTCTGAGGGACTCACCCAGCAAGGGTAAGTAAGGGCGGGCCTGGAGCAACCAGGGAAGCCCTTTGGTTTGGTAGAAAGGTCTTCAGGAGACCCACAAGCCAGCCAGCAAGGGATCGCAAAGACGCCTCTGGAGGATTCACTTCACAGGAGCCCACGGTCACTCGGGACGAGGTAGCCCTCTGATTTTCGGTGGAAATTCTGTTGGAGGCTTGGACCACACGTGGTCTAATGCACAAGTTCATAGAATATCGCGAAGGGGTTGCACTTGACAATAGTGCACAGTACCTGGGTATTGCTGTTCCTCGTCACTCGTGGGGTCCACTTGCCTCAGCTTCGCTGGGGACTCACGATGGCCTTGGAGAAGTCAGGAAATCTACTTCCAGGGCTGCAGGGTCTTCAGACTCCGGCAGGAGCAGGAAAGTTTGCGACCATTGATTCAAAGTTTTGGTGCCTGCCAAGCTGAGGAGTCACTCCTTGACTCCAAGGGAGAGTATTCAGTCTTCGAAAGGTAGTGGAACGTCGAATGGCCAGGATTCTTCTTCAGAGCATCGTCCAGGGATATCTAGTTTGCAATGGCCAATGTTCCCTAACTTATACTAAAAGAAAGGGAGGGACTAGTTCTATGACCACTCCTATGGGAGGGTCAGGGAGTGGATGGTTACACCCACTTCCCTTTGTCCAGTTTCACGCCAGAGCAGGGGCAGGTAGCCCCTGAACCGGTTTGAGCTGGTATATGCACAGAGGAGCCTACTGCTCCCCCAGTGCAGGACTTCAAAGCACTCTAGCAGTGCACCCACACAGCCCCAATACACTAAATCCTGTCTGGAAGGTGGTGACACTTCCCTGTGACAGGATGCCTGTTGTTGGGCCTCCTCCACGGCGAGTTTCGGTCAGCAGCAGGAGGGCAGCCCAGTGTCTATGCTGATGGCATCCATTTTGTGATGCCAGTGCTCTGTCAGCATTCTACCGTGTTTCCACAGTAGGTATATGTCTATCTCTCTAGAAGGGTGGGATCATACTCCCACACCAGTTACTGGTGTGGGGGTATGTTTCCAAAGCGTTTGACACCAAACACGACATGTTTTGATGTAGCCATGCCAGAGTTAGCATGTACCACAAGGTTGTAATTCACTTAAGAGTATATGGTTTAACCGCATGCACAAACAGCCACAGAGAATAGACTCTGCCAGCTGCAGAGTGGCCCTGCTCAGGCAGAGGCACCCCCTCACATGGAAACCAAGCACCGTGCCCTTAGGATTGATAGGGCCTGCCTTAGGGGTGTCTGATAGGTTTATATGTGTGTGTAAGGTGAGATGTGGGGAACCTATATCTCAGTGAGGAGTGCTAAAACTGCCTCACCAGGGCTGCAGCAGCAGGCCTGTGGTGTCAGATTTAGTCTGCTTCCCAGGGGTGGCATAATACATGCTTCAGCCCCTGGTAGGCCTGTGAAGTACCTATGCCCTTGGTACCTAAGGTACCATATACTAAGGGCTCATAAGGTACCACAGTATCCAATCACTAGTGCATCTAATATGCACTCCAAGTTGTTTAGAGCGAACAGAGAGGCTGGGGCCCTGATTAGCAGGGTCCCAGCCAGATTATAGCCAGAAACCAGTGTATAAATCAGAAAAAAAGTGGGGGCAACATAAGTGCAGATCCTACTCTCCTACACAACACCCCCCCCAAATGCAGGGACACTAAACTAACCTTGACCAGTTGAGTCTTCGTTTTCTAAGTGGAAATACCTTGAGAGTCCATCTGCATTGGCATGTTGGGTCCCAGATCTATGTTCCACTGTATAGTCCATCCCCTGTAGGGAAATGGACCACCTTAAAGGTTTTGGGTTTTCACCTTTTATCTGTTTGAGCCATAGGAGGGGTTTGTGATCAGTCTGAACTATGAAGTGAGTGCCAAACAAGTATGGCCTCAGCTTCTTCAGGGCCCACACCACAGCAAAGGCCTACCTCTCTATAGCTGACCAACGTTTCTCTCTTAGGGTCAGCCTTCTGCTTATGAAAGCTACAGGCTGGTCTTGACCTTCAGCATTCAGTTGAGACAGTACAGCTCCCACACCCAGCTCAGAAGCATCTGTTTGGACAATGAACTTTTAGGTGTAGTCTGGACTCTGTAAGATGGGGGCAGTGCACGTGGCCTGCTGTAGGTCTTCAAATGCCTTCTGACAGCTAGCTGTCCACTGAAACTTTTTGGGAATTTTCTTTCAGGTAAGATCATTTAAGGGGGTCACTATAGATCCATATCCCTTAACAAACCTCCTATAGTACCCAGCCAGGCCTAAAAAGGCTCTCACCTGTGTCTGTGTGGTTGGAGCAACCCATTCCATGATGGTTTGGATTTTGCTCTGTAAAGGCTGATCCTGGCCTCCACCTACAAGGTGGCCCAGGTACACAACCTGACTCCGCCCTGTCTGGCACTTAGTGGCCTTGATAGTGAGGCCTGCTTTTTGCAGGGCCTCCAAAACATTTCTGAGGTGGACCAGGTGATCCTGCCAGGAGGAACTAAAGACAGCAATATCATCTAGATAAGCTGAGCAATAAGTTTCCATCCCTGTCAGAACTTTGTTCACCAACCTCTGAAAAGTGGCAGGTGCATTTTTCAAACCAAAGAGCATCACCACAAAGTGATAGTGCCCACCAGGGGTTGAAAATGCTGTTTTGGCCTTGGCATCCTCAGCTAACTAGATTTGCCAGTAGCCAGCTGTTAGGTCAAATGTACTAAGGTACTTGGCTGAGGCTAAAGTATCAATTAGCTCATCTGCCCTTGGTATGGGATAGGAATCAGTCCTGGTGACTGCATTGAGGCCTCTGTAGTCTACACAAAACCTAATTTCTTTCTTACCACCCTGGGTATGAGATTTGGGCACTAGGACTACTGGACTATCCCAAGGGCTATCTGAAAGCTCAATTACACCTAACTCCAACATTTTCTGGACTTCAGTTCTGATACAGTCCCTGACATGGTTAGGTTGCCTGTAGATTTTACTCTTGACAGGCAGACTGTCTCCAGTGTCCACCTCATGGGTGCACCAGGAAGTCTGACTAGGGGTCATGCTAAACATGTGTCTGCATTCAGTTTGCTGATGATCAGTGAGGCTGCTTGCCAAAGCAACACCATCTACTGACCCATCATCAGGGTTCTGTGAGAGCAGGTCAGTGAGAGGGTCACTCTCCTCCTCCTGTTCCTCATCAGTTGCCATGAGCAAGCCCATGTCAACCCTGTCAACATATGGTTTCAATCTGTTGACATGGAGCACCCTAAGGGGGCTCCTGGGAGTTCCAAGATTCACCAAGTAGGTGACTTCTCTCTTTTGCTCAACAATTGTATGGGGGTCACTCCACTTGTCTTGGAGAGCTGCTGGGGCCACAGGCTCCAACATCCACACTTTCTGTCCTGGCTGGTATACAGTCAGCACAGCCTTTTGGTCATGCCAAGTTTTGTGTAGTTCTTGGCTGGCCTCCAGGTTTTTAGTTGCCTTCGTCATGTTTTCAGCCATCCTGGAGCAGAGACCAAGTACATAATCCATCACATCCTGTTTGGGAGGTTTGAGAGGTAACTCCCAGGCCTCCTTCACCAAACATAGTGGACCTCTTAAAGGATGCCCAAACAGAAGTTCAAATGGGCTGTAGCCAACCCCCTTCTGTGGAACCTCTCTGTATGCAAACAGAAGGCAGGGAAGTAAAAGGTCCCATTTTCGCCTAAGCTTTTCTGGGAGGCCTTTAATCATTCCCTTTAGGGTTTTGCTGAAACGTTCAACTAACCCATTGCATTGTGGGTGATAGGGAGTAGTGAATTTATAGTTTACACCACACTCCTTCCACATTGCTTTTAGATACCCTGACATGAAGTTGGTACCTCTGTCAGATATCACCTCCTTTGGGAAACCCACTGAGGGCTCTTGCCACCACAGGGGCTATGGTGGTCCTCAGGGGAATTGCTTCTGGGTACCTGGTGGCATGATCCACTACCGCCAGGATAAACCTGTGCCCAGATGCTGTTGGAGGGTCAAGGGGACCAACAATGTCAATCCCTACCCTTTCAAAGGGTACCCCCACCACAGGTAGTGGTATCAGGGGGTCCTTTGTTGTGCAACCTAACTTGCCACTGGCTTGGCAAGTGACACAGGAGCGAAAAAACGCCTTGGTTTCCTCTGACATATGTGGCCAATGAAAATGTGGAACAAGCCTGTTCCAGGTCTTGTTTTGGCCCAAGCGTCCTGCTAAAGGGATGTCATGTGCTAGGGTCAAGAGGAACCCCTAAACTTCTGAGGTATTACCAATCTCCTGGTGGCTCCAGGGGTTGGATCTCTAGCCTCAGAATATAGGAGTCCCTCATCCCAATAAACATTATGGATTCCACTAGCACTCCCAGCAGCCTCAGCAGCAGCCTGCTGTCTGAGGGGTTCAAGAGAGGGGCAGCACTGTTGCTCTTTGCTCAGATCTTCCCTAGAAGGTCCCCCTGCCCCCAAGAACTCAACCTGATCAGGTTCAAGTCCCTCTGGGGCAGTTCCTTCTTCAGGATCTGCTTCACCTCCCTCAAGAGGTGAACCTGTGATCTGAGACAGAGGTGAAGGCACTGCCTTAACCCTACTGCTCCTCTTCTTGGGAAGCATCTGGTCCATACTTTCAGGATCCAGAGCTGGTTCAGCTTTATGCATTTTGGCCTGTGACCTGGTCACAGCAAATACCTCTGCAGGTATGCCCAACATCTCAGCATGAGTCAATAACTCTACTTCAGACCAGGCTGAAGTCTCTAGATCATTGCTCAATAGACATTCGACAGGGAGGTCTGCACTGACTACTACCTTCTTGAGGCTAGTTACCCCTCCCCAGGAGAAATTCACAACTGCCAGACTATGGTTGGTCCTGACATTGCTTGGATTGGTAACCTGGTACATTTCACCCAGGATGATCTGCCCAGGGTCCACAAGATCCTCTGCCACCATGGTGACACTAGCACCTGTGTCCCTGAATGCCAAAGCCTGTTTGCCATTTATTACAGGCTGCTGTTTGTATTTGCCCAGATTACTGGGGCTCACTAGGAAGGACATATCAATGTCTCCATCACAAATCAGCAATGCCTGAGTGGGTACTCTGACTAGGCCAGAGTCCACTTCAGAACCCAGGGTCAACCCTACTACACCCTTATTCTGAGTACCACCTCCACCAGATGCTGAACTAAGGGGAACAGTTGCCTTAGGGGCAGGAGCGGTGGTGGACTTGTTACAGTCAGAAGTCCTTTCTGTTTACAGAATTTTCACCAGGGCTTCTTTTGGCCTTTTCCTTTTTTGGACTGTGACTCCCCACCAGATGCAGATTTTCAGGGCCCTTGTGAAGACTTCTGGTCTTTTGACCTATCCCAACCTTTCTCAGAGTCTTTAGGATCTTGCTTCTTAGTGTCACCCCCTTGGTTCTGGGTTTTCTGCCTCACCTTGGTTCTGACCCATTTGTCTGCCTTCTTTCCCAATTCTTGGGGAGAGGTCAGATCAGAGTCCACCAGGTACTGATGCAACAACTGGTTTTGGCAATAATTAAGGATCTGTTCTCTCATCATAAGATTATACAATCCCTTAAAATCAGTAACTCTACTACCAACAAGCCAACCCTCCAGAGCCTTGGTTGCACAATCAACAAAGTCAGTCCAGTCCTGATTCTGTGCTTTCTGGGTATCTCTGAACTTCAACCTGTACTGTTCAGTGGTTAAGCCAAACCCATCTATCAATGCACTCTTCAGGACTTCATAATCATCAGCATCCTCTTCTCTAACAGTGAGGAGCTTGTCTCTACCTTTATTAGAAAAGGAGAGCCACAAGATTGCTGCCCATTGCTTTTGGGGGACCTGTTGTACTCTACAGGCCCTTTCCATAGCAGTTATCCGTTTGTGGATATCATCCCCACTCTGGTAGGGAGGAACAACCTTGGACAGGTTCCTATGGCCTGGAATGTAATTTCTGACTCTAGGGACACTGTTGCTGCCACCAGGGGGTTCTAACCGTTCTTTTCTAGAAGCTCTCTGGAGCTCAAAGGCTTCTTTGTCTAATGCCAACTGCTTGGTTTTGAGGGCAAATCTTGCTTCCTCATACTGCAGCAGTTTGTACATTCTTTCAGAGGAGGTCTCTCTTCTATTAAAGTATGAGTTCATCTGCTAGACAGATTCTCTGCCAGAGTGATATGAGTGGTCAGATTCCCTTGAAGGGGACCTAGGCCTCTTTTCCACTCTGTAAGCTCTCTTAGAGAGAATTCCTCTGTCCCTTTCAGATCCCTGTGGGTCTGGCCCTTCAACCACAGAGTCCAGGTCATCTTGATTTTCATCATCTGACCCAGAGACTATAGCTGACCCACCCCCTGATTCAGACCTATTTGCTCCTAGAGCTAATCTAAGATCATCTGCTGTCAGAAGATCTATCAGGTGTAGTGTGGAGGGACTCTGTCCTAGCTGCAGGTGCCTTGCAGCACACATGGCTTTCAAGTCAAAGAAAGTCATGTCCTTATACTGAGGCTGGGTGGACCCACTGGCTCCAACCCTTAAGGACATTCTAGTGTTGTGCAGTGTTGTACTACCTACACTAGTTTGTGGCCTACTGATTCTAGCTTGAGCTGTAGCAAGGGTGTGCTATCCCTTCACAAACAGCTCTAAGTTCAGTAGAACTTATTGATACTAAGCTTGACTTTATATGTACCTTGAGTACCTTTAGTGGTTTTCAGTTAGTAATTCAAATAGAGATTTTCTGGTAAAACAATGGCAAGCTGGAATCCCACACGCTGCCCACCAATGTGAGAAGTTAGCCTGGTATATGCAGGTCACTAGTTAAAGTGGCCACCTTGCACCAGTACAATTCGACTCTTATGGTAGATAGGTTTAAGACAACCTTTTAAAGAAAGCTATCCTAGTGGTAGCTGTGGAGAGCAGCCTTCAGGCTAAGTCTTTAGAGGAATGTGAAGCAGCTTGTTTTACCTTATAATCTCTTGAATTACTAAATGAAATACACCACACAGGTATATATATCAAATATATATGTATTTATTACTAGACACACTCTGCTAATCTCTTTATGAGATTAGAAGTCAGGAACATATGCACAAATCAACCTTTCACAATAAATTAAGCATTCATATGGCTGGGGCCCTAGGGGCGTACCAGACCATATACTAAAAAAGAGGTATAAGAAGAACAACTTGAGAAGGGAGAAGGCCTAGGGCCTTCAGAAGTGCTGGGGCCTCACTAATCTACCCAAGGCAGGTAAGTAAAGGACCCACGGGAGACGCATGCAGTGTGAGAACACAGCCATGGATCCTAATAGACTTCAAAGGAGCAAGTCGCGGTTGGAATTGTAAGGTTTTAGGATACTTCAGGAGAGTCTACAAGCAAGTCACTTACAGGGTAAGTAGTTCTAGAGCCAACACACACAGGAGCACTTGAGTACTCGAGTTACCTCACCCAGGGAAGCCGGGTGCATAGGTGTCTTTTTGTGTCGGGTCGCGGCGTCGTTTTCAATGGGAGCCAAAGAAGACTTGCTGCTTCTGAAGACAGAAGAAGTGTCCGATGGAATCCAAGGCTGGATTCAGAAGAAGGAAGACCTGAAAGCAGAGGAGAAAGTGTTCAAAGTCACTTTCCAGTGACCCAGGCCCAGGAAGATGGATGCCCATAGTCGTCGGGTGATTTCAGGTGGTCACGGGTGTCTTGACTCTTCAGCCACGAGGTCCAGGAGGCGCCGACGACAACCAGGAGCTGGATTTGGCGTTTCCCACAAAGTCTGCAGCTTACTGAGGTGTCGGCAACCGGATTGGCAACAGAAAGTCTTGTAGAAAGTGTAAAAAGTCAGCGGTGCAGACCAGCAAGGTCTGAGGGACTCACCCAGCAAGGGTAAGTCAGGGCAAGCCTGGAGTAACCAGGGGAGCCCTTTCATTTGGTAGAAAGGTCTTTAGGGGATCCACAAGCCAGCCGGCAAGGGATCGCAAAGACGCCTCAGGAGGATTCACTTCACAGGAGCCCACGGTCACTCGGGACAAGTTAGGACTGTGATTTTCGGTGGAAATCCAGCTGGAGGATTGGACCACATGGTCCAATGCACAAGTTTGTAGAACGTCATGAAGTGGTTGCACTCGACAATAGGGCACGGTACCCGGATATTGCTGTTCCTCGTCACTCGTGGGGTCCACTTGCCCCAGCTTCGCTGGGGACTCATTATGGCCTTGGAGAAGTCAGGAAATCCACTTCTGGGGCTGCAGGGACTTCGGACTCTGGCGGGAGCGGGAGAGTTGGCGACCGTTGATTCTAAGTTTTGGTGCCTGCCAAGCAGGGGAGTCACTCCTTGACTCCAAGGGAGATTCTTCAGTCTTCCAAAGGTAGTGGAACATCGAAGGGCCAGGATTCTTCTTCAAAGCGTCATCCAGGGATATCTAGTTTGCAATGGCAAGGGCTCCCTAACTTATCCTACAAGAAAGGGGGGGACTAGCTCTATGACCACTCCTATGGGAGGGTCAGGGCAGTGGGTGGATACACCCACTTCCCTTTGTCCAGTTTCACGCCAGAGCAGTGGCAGGTAGCCCCTGAACCGGTTTGAGCTGGCACATGCACAGAGGAGCCTACTGCTCCCCCAGTGCAGGACTTCAAAGCTCTCTAGGAGTGCACCCACCCAGCCCCAATACACTAAATCCTGTCTGGAAGGTGGTGACACCTCCCTGTGACAGGATGCCTATTGTTGGGCATCCTCCACTGCGAGTTTCGGTCAGCAGCAGGAGGGCAGCCCAGTGTCTGTGCTGGTGGCATCCATTTTGTGATGCCAGGGCTCGTTCAGAATTCTACTGTGTTTCCACAGTAGGTACATGTCTATCCCTCTAGAAGGATGGGATCATACTCCCACACCAGTTACTGGTGTGGGGGTATGATTCCAAAGCGTTTGACACCAAACACGACATGTTTTGATGCAGCCATCCCAGAGTTAGCATTTACCTCGAGATTATAATGCACCTAAGAGTGTATGGTTTAACCGCATCCACAATCAGCCACAGAGAATAGACTCTGCCAGCTGCAGAGGGGCCCTGCTCAGGCAGAGGCGCCCCCTCACATGGAAACCAAGCACCCTGCCCTCAGGATTGATAGGGTCAGCCTTAGGGGTAGTTTATATGTGTGTGTAAGGTGAGATATAGGGAACCTATATCTCAGTGAGGAGTGCTAACACTGCCTCAACCAGGCTGCGGTAGCAGGCCTGTGGTGTCAGATTTAGTCTGCTTCCCAGGGGTGGCATAATACATGCTTCAGCCCCTGGTAGGTCTGTGAAGTACCTATGCCCTTGGTACCCAAGGTACCATATACTAGGGGCTCATAAGGTACCACAGTATCCAATCACTAGTGCATCTAATATGCACTGCAAATTGTTTAGAGAGAACAGAGACCAGTATATAAATCAGAAAAAAAGTGGGGGCGACATAAGTGCAGATCCTACTCTCCTGCTCTAAAGAAGCAACAGAGGTACAGAAGGAGGCAAGAGAACTACAGAAACATGCAAAAGAGGTGCAGAAAGAGAGAACAGGGGTGTGGACAGAGGCAAGAGAGGTGAAGAAAGTCTGAAGATGGGTGCAGAAAATGACAAAAGGAATACAGAAATTTAAAAGAGAGGTGCAAAAAGAATCAAGAGCAGTGCAAAAGAACCAACAGAGGTGCAGAAAGAGGCGAGAGGGGTGCAGAAAGATGGAGGAGAGGTATAGAAAGAGGCAAGAGAGTTGCACAAGACAATAGAAGTGTGCAAAAAAGGCAACAGGGGTGCAGAAAGAATCAACGTAGGTGCAGAAAGAAGCAAGAGAAGTGCAGAAAAAAGCAACAGAGTTGCAGAAAGAGGCAAGAGTGGTGATGAAAGAGGTAAGAGAAGTGCAGAAAGAAGCAACAGAGGTACAGAAAGAGGCAAGAGAAGTTGGGAAAGAGGCAAGAGATGTGCAGAAACAGGCAGGAGAGGTGCAGAAAGAGGGAACAGGGATACAGAAAGAGGCAAGAGAGGTGCAGAAAGTAAAAGAGATGAGCAGAAAGAGGCAAAAGAAGTGCAGAAAAAGAAAGAAAGGGTGCAGAAAGAAGCAACAGAAATGCAGAAAGATGCAAGAGAGGCACAGAAAGAAGCAAGAGTGATTTGCACTCCATTAGTAACAATTTTATACCCACATTTAGCAATAAGTAATCGGTGACCATTCTTGGTTGCAAAGGCCTTCCACCATGCTGTAACACTTGTCGCTGCATTTTTGGTAACATTTCAGCCGTTAGAGCTAGGAACAATGTTTTTTTTGTTCAAATCTGCAGATTATGCAGCAGATGATGGATTATGTGGCAAATGCAGAAAATATATAATTGTGCAAAGGTCGATGCAGCCCAACAGTTGCACAATTATAGTGGCCCTGCTCATACCTCTGACTAGGTCCAGAAGTGCTCCGCAGTGGTTCCTTTTTTTGTCTCAATGAGTTTATAGTTTAGCTTCTATGGAAATGAGGAAGACTAAACCTGAGGTTACCACTCCACAACACAGACTATCATACCACACAATTACTCTCCATAACACATAATCCCACTCTACATAATTCCTATACACCAAATACCACATAATTTCTATCCACATAATTTCACTGCACAACATACCACATAATTTCACTACACACAACCTACATCCACTCCACTCCAATAAACATTAGTAGAACACTTTTACATTTACAGCGCCAATAGCTCTAACTCTCGCATAGGTGAAATCTATTACATTGTAATGCTTCTTTAACTATTAGTCGCATTTGCAGAGAGGCGGGGAAAGGAGGCTAGGCCTCCGACCACCGCTCAGGAATTCCGCTGGGTAGGATTTACAGGAGGTACCAGGTGGGCTTCTTGGCCCCCAAGGTCCCACAGAAGAAAAGTGGACTTTATCCCCCAACCCATAGGGCCCGATTCACAGAACTAACTTAAGACAAAATCCTAAACTTACTACCATTTTGGTATTCACAGAAGGCACTTACTCATTTTGGTATTCACAGAAGGCACTTACTCATTTCGGTATTCACACAAGTTAGGAGTCCTAACTTTAGGACTCCTAAATGCCTTCTGTGAATACCTAAAGTCTTAAAATTAGGATTTTTCTCAGTTTAGTAGTAGTATTGTTAGGACTCCTAACTTTAGGACTCCTAAATGCCTTCTGCAAATACCGAAAGTCTTAAAATTAGGATTTTTCTCAATTTAGTAGTAGTAAAGTTAGGACTCCAAACTTTAGGACTCCTAAATGCCTTCTGTGAATTCCGAAAGCCTTAAAATTAGAATTTTTCTCAGTTTAGTAGTAGTATAGTTAGGACTCCTAACTTTAGGACTCCTAAATGCCTTCTGTGAATACCGAAAGTCTTAAAATAAGGATTTTTCTTAATTTAGTAGTAGTAAAGTTAGGACTCCTAACTTTAGAACTCCTAAATGCCTTCTGTGAATACCGAAAACCTTAAAATTAGGATTTTTCTCCGTTTAGTAGTAGTAAAGTTAGGACTCCTAAACTGAGAAAAATCTTAATTTTAAGACTTTCGGTATTCACAGAAGGCATTTAGGAGTCCTAAAGTTAGGACTCCTAACTTGTGTGAATACCGAAATGAGTAAGTGCCTTCTGTGAATACCAAAATGGTAGTAAGTTTAGGATTTTGTGTTCTGTGAATCGGGCCCATAGTGTGCCAGGAGGCGTGTTTACAGAGTGGCGGAGGGAGGGGGACATGGCCTCTGAAGACCTCTTAGCAATCTCCCTGTATGGGACTTACTAAAGGTAACAGGAGGGGTAGTTGGCCCCCAAGGACAACCTTGGGGGCCATCTACCCCTCCTACTACCTCCAGTAAGTCCCACACAGCAACATTGGTAAGGTCTCATAGAAGGCCACACCCCCTTTGCCCACCAGTCTTCAAACGTGCTCCCTGGCACACACTTCGATAGGGATTAAAGTCTCCGTCGCTGCTGGGGGTCGTTTGGGGTCAACTAGCCTACCTGTTACCTCCAGTAAGCCCCACACAGTGGGATTGCTGAGAGGTGGACACAGGCACGTCCCCTTTGTCCACCACTCTGCAAGCTGCCTCCTGGCATGCTCTTGGTTGGGGGAGGAAGTCCCCTTGCCTCCTGAGGGTCCCTAGGGGCCAACTAGCCCTCCTGTTACCTCCAGTAAGCCCCACACAGCTGGATTGCCAAGAGTGGTCCGAGGCCATGCCCCCTTTTTACATCACTCTGCAAATGCGCCACCTGGCGTACTGCTGCTTGGAGATGAAGTCCACTTCATTCCTGAGGTCCTCAGGACACAAAAGGACCTCATTGCCCGACCAGCAGTGCGCCAAGAGGTGCGTTTTCAGATTGGTGTAAAACGGGGTGTGGCCTTGGACCACAGCTCAGCAATCCCACTGTGTGTGGCTTACTGGAGGCACCTGGTGGGCTAGTTGGCCCCTAAGGATCCTTACGATTCAAGGGGACTTAATGCCCCAACCGAGAACGTGCCAGGAGGCGTGTTTGAATAGTGGTGCAGGGTGGGGGCAGGGCCTCCGGCAAGATGACGGCTTCTCTTTTTTCTCTTCTTGTGTGGCCCCCCTTCCCTTAACACTTTTGGGCCCTGGGGACCCCATTCCCCAGCAACTGGGCCAATTTTATTCAATATTGAAAAAACAAAAAACGGGAAGGGAGCAATGCGGCCCCCCTCCCGAGGCCGATTTTGCCCAGGACACCCCATCTCCAGGGGCAATTTCTTATTTAAAAAAAACTCTATATTCAAAGGAGGTGGGGCACACGGCCCCCCTATTGGGGCCTTTTTCAGCCCATTCCCCAGGGCTTTGCCTCTTATTTTTTATTTAAAGTTTACGGGAGTGCCCCGGGGAACCCATCCCCCGGGCCTGGTCAGCCTTTCTTTTTTGAAAAACATTTTTGGAGGGGGGCCATTTAGCCCCCCTCCTGAGGCCAATTATGGCCCCAGGGACCCAATCCACTGGGGCCTGGCTTCATGTTGGTGACCGTGGGGGAGCCCGAATGCCCCTGCGGGCCCAGCCACCTCCCCGCCTCCTGCGGAAGCCAGCATTGCTTTTGGGCAAAGGGAGCTGCTAACATGCAGCTCCCTTTGCACAAAAGCAATTCTGCTTTACTTCATGGAAACAAGAGCAGGTTTCCTGCTGTTGCTTCTATGTAGCGAAGCAGAAGTTTACTATGACAGGGTGGGAGCAATGCTCCTGCCCTGCCATAGCAAACTGCAATGTCCCGGGGCTAGGCGCCCCTGGGACATTGTTGGAGCTGGCCCTGGGGGGTGGCGGTCCCCAGGGCCATCTAGGGCTCCATGAGGGAGGCCGCGCGGCCCCCCTTCAACAAGTTGAATGTCCCGGGGAGGTGGCAGTCACCTGGGCGGGCCTGTGAGGACCCCGCACATAATTAATTAGATGACCCAGGAAGGTGGTGGTCTCCGGGGCAGAGTGGGAGGCAGGAGCCCCCCACGCAGATTTTTTACAAGCCCCTTGGTAGGTAGCGGTCCCCGGGGCTGCGTGGGGCCGCGTGCACCAATATATTATTCATGCCCTAGGGATGTGATGGTCCCCAGGGCTGCGGGTCCCCCCGGCAGCCCCATGGGCCTCTGCACTATAAATCTGCATTGCCCCTGGGACCTGGCCCACTTTGGAGCTTCTAAAAAAAATGTGCAAGAGAAGGCACTTCGCTTAAAAAAAATAAAATTCGACGGGTTTCCCAAACCCTACGCGAATCCCACTGGATGAAAAAATAATGCTTTTTTTTGTCACTGGGGGTCCCTGTGGGACCCCGTGAGCAGGCCTAGGGGGTCATGGTGTTTCTACGCCGCCCCTTTTCTTCATTTTTAACCTTTTTTCTTGTGACTCGGTTCAACCGAGTCATAAGATGGCTGCCAATACATTGTGGTTTGAAGTGTTGGCAGCCAATCAAAATCAAGCTTGTGATTGGGAGGGTTTGCGGATCTACTGCGGTCACCAGATATATATATATATATATATATATATATATATATATATATATATATATATATATTATATGTATATATATATTACCTACTGGCGGTCGCCAGTAGGTAGTTATAGTTAGGACCTATTTTCCATAGGGAATCCGCAACATTCTATTCCCAATAAGTCTGGCGCCGGTTGACGAATCCTCGCGAAATTTTCCAAACTGTTGGCTCCGCTCCTACCCTGAAAGTTTCGTGGTGATTCGTCAAGCGGGGGCCGAGAAAAAAGGGGGGTCCCAAAACGCGTTTTCCCCATGCAATTTCCCATAGGATCTGTTGTCACAGCTACAGCCCGAACCGCTGAACGGAATGACACCAAATTTGACAAAGAGGTAGTCCTCAGTTCAGACTCGTGCCTTTTGCATAAATGGTGTGAATCCGTTTAGTAGTTCCTGAGAAAATTAGAGTTAAAAGTACATAAATATCTATGGCCAGGGAGGATCCGCGAACCCTACCCGCACCGCAAGCGCACCCTCCCCGCACCAAGCGCGCACCCTCCCGATCGCGCACTGAATGCTAATTGGCTGTCGAGTGTCTGTCTACATTCGAAACCAGGAACTGTTGGAGGCCATTTTCTGCCTCGGTAGAAGCAAGGCTGAAGAAGCAAGGGGAATAAGTGTGTAAAACATATAAAGGGGGCAGAGTGGAAATACTCTGACCCTCTAGAGGTGCTTAGGGGGTCCTAGAAGGACCCCCTGGGGTCCCCTTTTCATTAAAAAAAAGGCAAAATGCGCGCACAGTGCGCACATCCTACAGCGTTGGGTGCACGGATTCTCTCGCGTTGGGTGCACGGATCCACGGAAATGTTTTTTGAAAAAAGATAAGAAATCATTGGTTGTATGACTACTTTCTACACTGAAAGGTAGGGTGTATTTTTCTGTTTTTTAAAGGTATGATTCTTATTGGTTGACAAAAACATATTTTAAGGAACATTACATGTGATAAGCTGATATGTTGAAAAGTCAAGCACACTTCCTGTCTTGTTTAGGAACATTGTGTGCTGAACTTGTGACCTGTGAGCTCAGTGCAGTGCTCCATGACCTGTTTCTATGGTAACAGGTAGAAGGCAGATTGGGGGAAGGGTTGAAATGTATTTCAGTTGGAAAGGGTTGAAATGTTTAACCAATAGAAATGTGTGTTTGCTTTTGAGTTTGTGTGAAGGATTGTGATTTGATGTTTACACGTATATGTGTGGAAAATGAAAGGGAAACTTTTTCATTCTTTGCTTTTGCTGAGAGGTGCACAGTGCAGAGATTCTGTAAAAGAAAATATGGTGAGTGATTGATATACTTCTTAATCTACAAAAGAACTTGAAAGATGAGTTATTTAATTGTGAGGGGATGTATGTAGACTATTTTGATTTTAATCAGACTAATGTATGTTTCCTGCTAAAGTGTAGGGAGTACTTTTTTTCTCTAGAATGTGTGTGCATGTAGAAACCATTCTGTGATAAGCATTTGTGTTTTTCATGTGTTTGCAGACAGATAACTGTGCTGTTTTTATATTTTGGTAGAATTAGAAACCAGTCATTGTTTATGAATTTGTGAAATGAGTTATGTTATGTTTCTATACTAAAATGTAGTACTTCTTCTAGATGAAGAAATGTGTTTTGGTATAGTGCAAGGGATAGTGTTGTTTGTCTAGAATCACACAGTGAGTATGTGTGCATTTGGGAACCACTGTGAGAGAAGCATTTGGTAACATCGTGTATTTGCTGACAGATAACTGTTTTAAAACCTGTCTTGTTGTCAAGTTTTAGTAGCATTAGAAGGCAGTTTTTGCTTATGCTTTGATTAAATGAGTCAGGCTTTGACACAAAAGTGCAGTCCTGAAATATGTAGATTGTGTGCAGTTCCCTTACCACTTGCACTGTAGTGAATGATTTTTGGTAAACTCCTAGGGATAGTGTTGCTTGTCTAGAATCACACTGTGAGTCTGTGTGCATTTGGGAACCACTGTGAGAGAAGTATGTGGTAATATCATGTATTTGCTGACAGATAACTGTTTTAAAACCTGTCTTGTTGTCAAGCTTTAGTAGAATTAGAAGGCAGTTTTTGCTTATGCTTTGATTAAATGAGTCAGGCTTTGACACAAAAGTGCAGTCCTGAAATATGTAGATTGTGTGCAGTTCCCTTACCACTTGCACTGTAGTGAATGATTTTTGGTAAACTCCTAGGGATAGAGGTGCTTGTCTAGAATCACACTGTGAGTTAGTGTGTATTTGGGAACCACTGTGAGAGAAGCATTTGGTAACATTGTGTATTTTCTGACAGATAACTTTTTTAAAACCTGTCATGTTGTCAAGTTTTAGTAGCATTAGAAGCCAGTCTTTGCTTATGCATTGATAAAATAAGTCATGCTTTGACACTAATGTGCTGCACTTTAATATGTAGATTGTGTGTAGTGTCCTTACCCCTTGCACAGTAGTGAATGAGTTTTGGTAAGCTGCTAGGGATAGTGTTGCTTGTCTAGAATCACACTGTGAGTCTGTGTTCATTTGGGAACCACTGTGAGAGAAGTATGTGGTAATATCGTGTATTTGCTGACAGATAACTGTTTTAAAACCTGTCTTGTTGTCAAGTTTTAGTAGCATTAGAAGGCAGTTTTTGCTTATGCTTTGATTAAATGAGTCAGGCTTTGACACAAAAGTGCAGTCCTGAAATATGTAGATTGTGTGCAGTTCCCTTACCACTTGCACTGTAGTGAATGATTTTTGGTAAACTCCTAGGGATAGAGGTGCTTGTCTAGAATCACACTGTGAGTTAGTGTGTATTTGGGAACCACTGTGAGAGAAGCATTTGGTAACATCGTGTATTTTCTGACAGATAACTTTTTTAAAACCTGTCATGTTGTCAAGTTTTAGTAGCATTAGAAGCCAGTCTTTGCTTATGCTTTGATTAAATGAGTCAGGCTTTGACAGAAAAGTGCAGTCCTGAAATATGTAGATTGTGTGCAGTTCCCTTATCAGTTCCACAGTAGTGAATGATTTTTGGTAAAGTCCTAGGTATAGTGGTTATTGTCTAAAATCACACTGTGAGTCTGTGTGCATTCGGGAGCCACTGTGAGAGAAGCATTTGGTAACACCGTGTATTTTTTAGCAGATAACTCTTTTAAAACCTGTCATGTTGTCAAGTTTTAGTAGCATTAGAAGCCAGTCTTTGCTTATGCGTTGATTAAATGAGTCATGCTTTGACACTAATGTGCTGTACTTAAATATGTAAATTGTGTGCAGTACCATTACCTCTTCTAGACTAGTGAATGAGTTTTGATAAACTGCTAGGGATAGTGTTGCTTGTCTAAAATCACACCGTGAGTCTGTGTACATTTGGGTAAGGATTGTGGGAGAAGCATTTGGTAACATAGTGTATTTGATGACAGATAACTGTTTTAAAATCGGTCATGTTGTCAAGTTTTAGTAGCTTTAGAAGCTATTCTTTGCTTATGCATTGATAAAATGAGTCAGGGTTTGACACTAAAGTGCAGTACCATGTACTATTCTCTTCACTGTGCCAGAACTGAAAATTTTTACCCAGGCACTAACCTAGCAGTAGTTTGATGATTTAGTCAGTTTCCAAGTACTCATGTTGTGAACCATACATTACCAAATAGACTGCTTCAAATGTCTATGAAGTATGCATGCAGTCTTCTAACATATTATACACTTGTCTTTCACATTTTCAATTCGCTAGTCAGTATCCATACACTTCCAGGAAACACCCTGTAACTCCCTTTGCAGTCCTCTAGTGACCCATTCAGCATCATGTACTAATCCATTCACTGTGCCAAAACTCAAACACTTATAAATTCACCAAGATACTATCTTTGCAGTACTCTAATCATTCAGTCAGTGCCTAAGTATTCATGCACTGAGCCAGGCCTTAGCACATGGACTGCTTCAAACCCCTATCCACTATGTATGCAGTCTTCTAACCACCTAGACACTTGTCTTTCACACTTTCAATTCCCTAGTCAGTATCCATACAGTCCAGCAAACATACTGTCACTCTCTTTGCACTCCTCTAGTGACCCGTTCAGTACCAAGTACTAATCCATTCCCTGTGCGAAAAGCCTATCACTTATAAATTCACCTAGGCACTCTTCTTGCTGTACTCTAATCATTCAGTCAGTACCCAAGTAGTCATGTAGTGAGCCAGGCCTTAGCACATGGACTGCTTTAAATGCCAAGCAACATGGATGCAGTCCTCTAATCACCTACACAGTGGTCTTTCACACCTTCAATTCCCTAGTTAGTATTCATACACTTCTAGCAAACACCCTGTCACTCACCCAGTGTGTCTCCTTATAGTACTGTAATCATTTAGTCAGTTAGCATGTAGTGTTTTAGTGAGGTAGGCTTTAGGGCATGAACTGCTTCAAAGTAGTATGCACTATGCATGTAGTGTTTTAACCATCGTCACACTTGTGGTTCAGGGCTATAGTTTCTTAGTCAGTTTTTATATAAAATGTGTTTGTACAGTAATGGAATAGTATACATTTGAAAGTTATTAATATACTTTTATTTGTGATTCTTTTTTACAGATACAGAACAGGAGTGTTTCTCATCTGTTTGCACTCTTCTCATGCAAGATTGTTTGGATGAAGGGTCCTTAGGTGTTTCATCATACTTGCTGTGCCGCACGAGTATTTTTTGTTAGGATCCCCTCGTAACAGAACTCTTTTGCAAATCTTGCGCGTGACGAAGGTGGCATTGGTCTTTGTTTGCCCCTCGAGAAAAGTAGAACATTTCCACACCACTGAAGGAAAACATTGTGGGCGTGGTGCATCCTCCAAAAATTCATCTTTAGATTTGGTGAATATTTTAAAGCGACAACATTTACAGTTTTTGTAAGTTAAACTTATACAATTTTGTTAGCTGTATGCATTTTATATATCTGTGATTTGTATCTTGTTTTTTTTTTTGAGAATAGCATGTTGGTTTTTTTTTAACAATCTTTGAGATTGTTTTTTTTTTGCCTGTTGTTAAGTGATGAGTACGATTGAAATCACTATTTTTAGTGAACTTTAATATATTCTGAGAACAGCAAAAAAGGCAAAAAAATTACTTTGTGGAAATTATGCTGTGTTGTAAAAAATGTATTACATGTTATAATTTTTTTTTCCTTTTCTTTCACAGATCTAAATTTTAAAATAAGCAATTTTTATGAATTTAGATTGGAATGAAAATGTGAAAAAAATGTGTACCATTTTTTATTCCTATTACTGTGAAGGTAAGTTTAACTAAGTCTCAATATGCAGAATGAGGAGGACTGCAAGAAGCTACAAAGTTGAAACATGTTTCTAAAAACACTCTGTTTAAACCTATGTAGTTTTGAAATCTGACCATAATCAGATATGTGACCTGCAAAAAAAGAGATTTGAGGGGTTCATGATATTTCCTATTTTAGCTATTGAAGGACCGCAATTATTTCAATCATTCTTCTTTGAACATCTTTGCAGACAAAACTCTGTGCTTACCTTTTATCATTCGCAAGGAATTTTAAAAATGGAAATATGTCACTTTTTGTAACATAGTTATTGTGTAAGATACTCTTTCATATTTACAAAGAGAGGAAAAGGCACTCTGTGCACTTTTTATACTCCATGTAAATACAACCTCATCATGCAGACCACTTTGTATTGAAAGGGTGTTTTATAAGTGTTGCTGTGCATGATTGCACTGAATACTCATAGAACAAGACACGTCTAGATTTATCGGAAATCATAAATCTCGATATGTGTGTGAATGCTGCACCATTCTAAAATTGGTGTAGGAAAGCACAACAAGAAGTGTTTTAATTTCTCCACATTTTTATATCTTCAGTGCATGCTGAAATGTTCAGCATACATTGAAGGAGAAAAATGCATTTTCTCATTGTTTTTGTGCAGGAAGGTGTGTCTTCCTGTAGAAAAACAAACAGCACATGACACAGATATTCTTGCACCATTCGTGCAGTTTAAGCAGCCGTGCAGACAGAAGCATAGATTTGCAACATATTCATGTTAATATGTTGCATCCCTGTGCTTCGGAAGTACTACAGCACACTGCAGTTATAGAGGTTACTGTGTGATGCTGCAGCAGTTCCTCATAGTTCTGCACTTATACATTCACCATACGCTACTAATGCATTCATTCTGTCAATTACGTACTACACATACATTCATCTAAAGTAACACTAACAAAGAAATTTAGCTCTTTTTTTAAACCAGGAAAGTTAGTTCTTACAAGAACTTTTATTTTTCTTCTTTCTTCTTTTATAATTTTTTGGGGGGTTTCTGAACAATTTTTAAATTTTTTTGGTTTTTCTGCACAAAAAAAAACAAAACAGGAGAAACCAAACAATGAACTTCAGGGAACAATAAAAAAAAAAAACTAGCACATGTGACTTTCTTGCCGGCGGCAGATCAGATCGATCGACTGCTCACCATAGCTCAAAGTCTTATTGCACTTAGTGCAGAGCACTTTTAAAAATTGAAATTGAGGACGGATGTCCAAGGTTTGGGCTGATGGATGCACTCTTGATGTGCTCGGCTGCGATGAGGTGGAAGGCGCAGGAGCAGAAGTGTTTCTCATCCATTTGTACTCTTGTCGTGCAAGATTGTTTGGATGAAGGCTCCTCAGGTGCTTCATCATACTTGCGGTGCCGCACGAGTATTTCTTGTTAAGATCCCCTCATGACAGCACTCTTTTGCAAATCTTGCACGTGACCAAGGTGGCATTGATCTTATTCTGCCCCTCGGGAAAAGTAAAAAATTTCCACACCACTGAAGAAAACGTTCTTTGGGTGGTGCCTCCTCCAAAAATTCATCCTCAGAAGTATGTGGAGATGCAGGTGATGCCTGCTGCCCTGAAGCCATTTTTGGTTGAAAAAAGTTAGAGCAAAGTGTAAACTTGATTGAAATGGGTGGGGTCTTTCAATAGTTAGAAGAGGAAGTGTAATGAACCAATCAAATCTCTTTTTTTGAAGGTCACATGGGGTCCGCGCACCCTGCGCTTACGCAGAACGCACCCTGCATGCATCCGCGAAATTGAATTAAAAAAAATGATAGGATTAGATGTAAAAATATATTACTTTTAAGACTAGTTTACAGTATTGTCTTCAATTAATATTCACATGAAATACATATATATATGTTTTTTTAAATGTTAAATATTTTGCAGGATCCGCGCACCTACTGCGTCATAGACGCAGAAGACGCATCGCGGAAGCGCGTAAACGTCGCGGTACGTACATGGAACATGTCGCATATAGGCTGGGAGTCGCTTACCGGTCGCATTGCGATCGTGCACTAAACACGTACTCAACCCGTACCATGCGCGGATGCTATCGCGTAGGGATCGGGAACGGTGCGCTTAGGGTGCGCGGATCCAAAAACATTGAAAAAAATGTAAAAAATAAAGTTTTGCACATATAGTTAAAAAAATATTTTGAAAATATAAAAAAATATGTTTGAAAAACCCATTAAGTTCAAATAATATTTTTTAATTTTTAAAGGAATTAATTGAAAGAATAAGTTTAAAAAATGGTGAAAAAAAAGTATTTTAAAAAAAATGTAATTAATACAATTGACACACTGAATTTGAAAAAGATACAAATCCAATCAAAATCATTAAACATGATATCTTCAGATATAAGTAATAGATATGAATTAGCATTTAAAAAACCTTTGAAATTCACTGAAAAAACCATAGGTTTCATGCACGTTATAGTTAGGAATTGGCATTTAAAAAACCTTTGAAATTCACTGAAAAATCCAAAAGTTTCAGGGGCGTTATAGTTAGGAATTGGCATTTAAAAAACCTTAGAAATTCACTGAAAAAACCATAGGTTTCAGGGGTGTTATAGTTAGCTGGACATTTCCCTCGTACAAAACCTCAGAAATTCCCCCGTTATAGTTAGTTCAGCTAACTATAACTCGCACCCCCGCAATGCACTGCTGATGACGTCACATATTACATCACTCATGACATGGTCAGTGACATCACTGATGACATCACTGATGACATCTCAAACGACATCACTGATGACATCATCCAGTGAGTCTGTGTTTCTGTAAAGTTTTAATATGTTTAATATATATAGGGAAATGCCTGTTGAAGAATGAGTGGGTGTACAAGTGTGTGAATGGATAATTTTCTAGGTGCGTAACTGACTCTATAAGTGAGTCATTAAATGTATCGTACTGCAGACTAGTCACTAAACTGTGTGGATGTCTGTATGTGTCTGTGTGTTGGTGTATAAGTGGCTGCATGGTTTTGCTACATTTGGAACTGATTCTGATGAAACAGTATTGTCTTTCATCGAACAGTATGTGACTTGAGAAATTCTGAGAGAAGAAGGAAATAGAAGCTTGAGAAAGCAAGTTTTACGTTTCCAAAGGCACCATTGTGGAAAGTACTGCAGAAGAAAATACAAGTCTAAAGGAACATTTTACACAAAATGTCGGTTTGGTTTACCACGTCCAGTCATTTTTAAAGGAAGAGTAAATCCTTTTTTTCCTTCTGTAAGGCACACAATAACTCAGAAATCTCCAAACAATACCTAAAACTTAAAAAGAACAGAAGTGTCAAAGTATATCAATGACTACAATTCAGTCATTTTAAAAATGTGGAATGCGATCATGGACATCTAATATGTTGCAGATAACTCAATTGCTGTTGCCCATTATGTTACATCGTACATAACAAAATCAGAAAAAACAGAGATGAAACAAACGTTGGAAGAAATTGCCCAAGAGAAAAGCGTTAGCAAAAAATTGTACAACTTTACTTTGAAAATGCTTTCCCACCAAGAAATTGGATCCTATGAATGTTCAGACCGCTTGTGCTTTTCAAGTTTAAATTCAAAGTCTCGAGGAATCATTTTGGTAAGTTTAGATCTTATCTGCTCACGGAATGGAGTGTTGAAATCATTAGAAGAAATTGAATACTTAGCAGCAAATGAACCAGACAGTACAGACATTCTTAAAATTAATATGTTGGACACATACTATCCGAAAAAGAGTCGACATCTGGAACAGCTATGTCTGTATGAAGTACTTCAACATTACAGCTTCAAAAGAAATGTTAAACAGAATTTAAAAGAAGGAAAATATGCAGTAGTTGGATGCCATGGTTGTTTAGTAAAACATGCAAAGGGTAATCTTCTAAACCACAAGAAACTCAGTTGTGAAACTCCAGATAAACGAGAATTTTACTATTTAGCACTTCTCCAACTCTTTAAACCATGGCGTAGCGAAAGTGAATAACTTGGAGACTTTGACTGCTATGAAGATTCTTTTAATGAATGTAAAGATAGCATTGCATGTACAATTTTGCCTCATATTTAAAAATGTTGAATGATGAAATTGAACAGGAAAAGACTATTACAGCTGAAATAGCTAATGAAAGTTTTCAAGATAGTCAAAGTAGTAGTCAATGTAGTCAAGATCCTCTTGGACAACCAATACTGGAAAATGAAGCAGCGATTGCTATGCATGAAGTCGAAATTGCAATGCAACAAGCACACAAGGAGAATATTACATTCGAAAAGTTAGAAGAACAACTAAATGTTGAACAGAAAAAAATATATGTACAAGTGAGAGAACAAATAGAACATGGTTTGTTGAATGAAAAAAAAGAATATGTGTGTTCATCTTTTAAACCTCTTCTGGTGTACATCAGTGGTCACGCTGGGACAGGTAAAAAAATGTTAATTAAAGTTTTGACCAGTTATCTACAAAAAACTACTGGTTCACATTTATGTTCTGCAGTAACAGCTCCAACTGGATTAGCTGCACACAATGCAATGCTAAAGGAGTTACTTTGCATAGATTTCTGATGTTACCAGTTGAGCATGATAGTAAATAATAATATCAGAAGTAGTCTGGAGAAGCTTCTCATGAAGTGTCAAGAGTGCTAAAGAAAATGAAACTATTAATTATTGATGAGGTGAGCATGGTCTCAAACGTAATGCTTGCTTTTGTACACTTAAGATTGTAACAGGTAATAAAAACAGATTATGACATTCTTTTTGGAGGAAAACATTTAATTGTATTTGGAGATCTGCTACAACTAACACCTGTAAAAGGAGAACTAGTGTTTAAAACTCTTCTACATATAGACACAAAGAAATCTCTGGAAAGTATTAGATATGTGAATCTGTGGTTACATTTTGAATATAAAGAACTCACTCTGAATATGCGACAAGCAAGAGATAAAGATTATGGAAATATTCTAAAAGATGTAAGAATTGGTGTTCTAAGTAAACATAGTAAGGAAGCTTTTCAAAGTCGTCTACTAAAGAACTTGTTTACAAATGAAAACACACCAGCAGAAGTAATATACAAGAAAATGAAAGAAAAATGTCTATAGTTTGCTTAATGCCTACAGTGGAAGAGTGTTATACATTTAATAGAGTGCTTATGAAATTGGAAAATGAAGAAATAGTTCACATTGAAGCTATTGATAAAATCGAGCATCAAGGAATAACAATTATTCTTTCAGAAAAACTACAGACTAAATTGGATTCTTTGGAAAAGTCTGTATCAAAAACTGCTGGCTTAGAAAAAAATGTAGATGTATGTTTCAACTGTCGGGTAATTTTGAGGCGTAATCTGAATGTAGAAGAAGGTTTAGTGAATGGAGCAATGTGGAAAGTTGTCGATTTTGTGAAATATCAAAATAGAAATGGAATTGAATTCTTGAAAGTTTAATTTGATCAGATTACAGAGGTAAGACAGATTGCGCGTTGTGCTGTACGTTTTTTCATAGAAAACAGTTTCCCTTCTGTTTAGCATATGCAATAACTATTCATAAATCTCAAGGTTTAAGTGTAGATAATGCTTTGATTAATGTAGGAAGAACTGTGTTTAAAGAGGAAACGGTTCATGTTGCATTATCTCGAGTTAGAACGTTGTCTGGTTTGTATTTAATTGATTTTGATGAGAACAAGGTTAGTGCTGATGTTAATTAAGTAAGAGAATATAATCGTTTGAGAATGCTTTATGCTCCAAGTTTAGGTGAGTATCCTATGAGAAACGTGTTGTGTGTTCCAAACGCAAACATGGTGAAGAATCAACTATTGTTGAAAAGCAGAAGCAGAATCAAGAGAAAAGAAAAGATGTAAAGAAGCAGAAAATACAAACAAGTGATGATGTTGTCGGATTCCAATTAGAAAATGCTTCTGGTGTCAATTGCTATGGTAATTGTTAGAATCCGGGTTCTCTGATTGGCACAGGTAGGTACTTGTGTCAAGCAGGGAACCTTTCCTCTAGTCAGGGTAAGGGGGTACACTCTAACAATAACCCCTGCTCACCCTCTAGGTAGCTTGGCGCGAGCAGACAAGGCGTTATCTCAGGCATAATGGTTAAGCATTTGTGACCACATACAATAATTCGATGACACCCCCACAAATGGACTCCAAACTGGGTTTATCAAAAATATACTTCTTTTATAGAATCAGACTTATCACAAGACCCAATAACGTTTAAACGGGCCCACAATACTATTTAGCAAAAGAGTTCTTGGCTTAGCGTAGGTTTACAAGTTATGTGCTCTTCGTTCCGGGCCGTCCGTTGAGTACGCGGTAGAACTGCTGGGAACGGGTCTCACACGCGCTGCAGGCGCTCCAAGAAGGAGCGTGCACCCTATGGTGCGATCTGGCACAGTACCTTTATCTTGGTTGAAGTCGACACGAAGGCTGCGCGGGCATCCAGCGCGATGGACGATGCGGTGTCTTCCTGGCATTGCGTACTACGGTACGTTTAGACATTGGGTGTGCAGGCTCAGGGGACGGTGCGTACGTATGGCACTGTTCAGCTTGTTGTGGCGTTCATGCCGTACCGTGCAAGGGATAACCTTGAGTTCGAGCTGCTGATTACGAACACTCGTACGCTCTGCACAGGGGAGTCGTACGCGACAACCACACGCGCTGCAGCCTTCCCAAAAGCAGGGTGAAGGAGCATATGCTGGCGGTACGGCTCGCAGGGGGATCAAAGCAAGTACGGGTCACAGTCCTTCTGTTACGGTGCGAGCTACGGCTCGTAGGGGCCAGATAGTCGCGTTGCTCAGGCCGGATGATACCTTCCTTTGCGGTGTGAGCTACGGCTCGTAGAGGGGCCTCAGTCACTTTGTTCGGGCTGGACAGCGGGTACAAGCTTCAGGGGGGTACGCTTAGATCGTGGAGTGCACACAGCAGTTCTCTTCAAGATTACAGGGAAAACGGTCCATTTTCCCGCGCTCTCTCACGGTGGTGAAGTCCACTGGTCCTGGGACTTCGTTCAGGGGGCAAGCTCACTCACAAGCCCTTGGAGATCTTTTAGCACAAGTCAAATAAAAGTTTGTTTGGTCTTTTCTTCCTCTTCTTCAGTAGCAAGGCAACCACTGCAGGCCAATCCCCCAGGTCAGGGACAGTACTCCTCCATGCAGCTTTCCCGGTTCCTCCTCGTCGGACAGAGGTTTCTTCTTGGCAGGACAGGATCTAGTTTCTTAGGAGCAGGGCTCCTACATTTATACCACAAATCCTTTGTTCTCCCAGGCCAGGGGGGCCCTTGTCTAGTTCAGTCCAGTTCTGGAGCACTTTGTTGATGCGATGCAGGTTTCTTCTTTCAGGGTGCATGGCAGAGCCATCAGACGCTCCACAGGGGGTGGATCCAGCATTGTGGTGGCAGAGCACAGCCCTATTCAGAGTCCAGGTGTACTCCTCCCACCCATCCATATGTCAATCTTTCTATTCACCACCAGGCTACCTAGCCCTGCCCATCTGGGTTTCCCCAGCCCTGTCACTCACACAAGCCAGACAGCGGATACATATCACGCAGAGGCGGGCTGAAATGGTTAGGCAAGCAAATGCCAACTTTCTAAAAGTGGCATTTGCAAACGCAGAATATTAAAATAAACCTTACTAAAAGATGTACCTTATTAATCTGAGTTCAGGCATACTAAACTCGAGTTTCTACCATGTTCCCTGGGCATGTTAGGATTATAGGATGTAACAATCTTAACAGCCCATTCTGGCCTATGAGAACAGGGTAGCCTGACAATAGTGAAAATGAAAATGGCTGTAATTCACTATTAGGACATGCCACACACATCAGGGCTTGTCCTACCTTATTTTACAATGCACCCTGCCCTTGGGCCTGCCATAGGGGTGACTCACATGAGTAAAGGGAAGGTTTTAGGGACTGGCAAGTGTGTGCACTTGCCCAGTCAGCATGTCAGTACCAGACTGCACGCAGGTTCTGCAATGGCAGACCTAGACATATTTTACCAGGCCGCGTCTGTGGGTGGCACAACCAGTGCTGCAAGCCCGCCAGCGGTATTTTTATTTTCACGCCCTGGCACTCCTGATGCACTTTACTGGGGTCTGATAGTAAACCAAATAAGCCAATCATGGAATCCAACCAACATATACATTTTACATAGGGAGCACTTGCACTGTGGCACTGGTTGGCAGTGGCGCAGTGCTCTGAGCGGCCAACACCATAAAAACACATGAGGCACAGCGACAAAAAGTGGAAGGGAGACTCACGCAAAGGTGCCAGGTCTAACAGTAATGTTATTCTAAACGTTATATTTTATCTTGAAGATGTTTATTGTGAAATTATGGAAAGTCAGGAAAAAAGATTCTGTTTGGCACTTTATACTTTATTTCAAGAATTGAGAACTGAAAGAAGTAAGATCCATTCGGCTTCTAATATTCGCCAACTGTTGGATACATGTACTGGATCTTCAACGTTCAGTGCTAATATACAACAAGAGGCACAAGAAATTCCGATGGTTATGCTTGGAGTACTAGAAGATGAAGGAACTCAGATTGAGAGTTTATTTGGACTCAGTTACAAATGGGAACATAAATGTGAACAGTGTTAGTTAACTTCAAGCACTATAGTTGACAGAGAACGATTTCTATATTTGACAATACCTGACTGCAAATCTGTACCATTTTCCAAATTACTAAAAGAAGCAGATCACAAGATGATCTGTTCTCGTTGTAAATCAACAATGCTATCTACATTATTCCTACAAAGATATGAAAAATATTTGATTATAATGCTACAACGCTGTAGACCAAATGGAAGAAAAGTGGAAACCAAAATTAATAATTTTGTTGCTAGTCAAGTATCTATTTCTGGAAGAACTTTTGCAACAGTTGCTATTGTTTTCCATGCTGGAAGTACTACCACAAGTGGACATTATACAGTTTATTTAAAGTGTAATAATGGTTGGAGTCACTGCAACGATACTCACTTGGAAATGAAACCGAGATTGCCTTATGAATTACCCAACTCATACTTGATATTTCTGAAACAAAGATTTTAGATACACCATTCGGCTTTGTGGGAAGGTGTAAAGATACTTGAAGGAATTCATACTGGATGCTTTCAAAGCGAAATTTTTGATACATCATTTGGTGTATTGGGAAAATGTTCACAGAAACTACGAAGTAAAGGTAAGATTCGAAGATTGGAAATAGTACTGGTTGTGTTATTTGTGTTGATTTTGTATTATATTTGTGAGAATTAGGGATTTGGTTTTTTTTTAACAATCTAGTTGATTGTTTTTTTCCCTGCTGTTTATGATGAAACTACTCTGACATCACTGTGAATAGTGAAGTTGAGTAGTAGCTGATGACAGCAACAAAATGGAGAAAAATTGTTTTCGGAATGTTAAATTATTTTGTATTATTTAAAAACACTGTAATTTGTGAAATATATTACATTACACAGTAGTTTTGCAGTTTATTTTATGTAGTTGAAAAGTTAGAAAAAACAGTAGTAATGACAAATAGCACAATAGTAGTTCAATATTTAAAAAACCTTTGAAATTCACTGAAAAAACCATAGGTTTTACAGACGTTATAGTTAAAAATTTGCATTTAAAAAACCTTAGAAATTCACTGAAAAAAACATAGGTTTCAGAGATGTTATAGTTAGTTGGACATTTGACTCATATAAAACCAGAGAAATTCGCCTGTTATAGTTAGTTGAGCTAACTATAACTCGCACGCTCCCAATGCACTGTTGATGACGTCACATATTACATCACTCATAACATGGTCAGTGACATCACTCATGACATCACTGATGACATCTCAAATGACATCACTGATGACATCATCCATGTGAAAGTCTGACACACCTCTTCACACTCTAATATAACCTTTAATACACCCACTCTAAAATACAGACTACCATTTTCGAAACCATAGACACACCAATACCAGATACTAGATATCCATCCACTGATTCCTATCTATATATTGAGAGCCGGACATACACTGACACAGTCACTCATACATGCTGTCACTCATCATTACATCAGTATAATATCCACTCATACACTTATACATACATTCACACAGTGCTACTGATCCATAGAGTTACTCACACATCTACTCAGTCATGCCAACAATCAATCACACACCCATGTACTCACCTATGCAGATATATACACACCATTTGGAGAAATTGTAACACCCAAAAAGAATTCGAGAAAGAAGCAGAGACCTTGTCGATTAGTTTAATCAGAAGAAATTACCCACCCAACATCATAAGACAGGCTCGTAAGAGAGCGAGTAACAACCACAGAGGAGCTTTACTTGAAGTCAAAGAGAAGGAGGAAACTGGCACACTAACCTGCGTCACGTCATTCACTCCCAACTCCAACAAAATTCAAAAAATAATCAAGAAGAATTGGAGGATTTTGGAAACAGGCAATGTGTCACCAGGACCGATACCCTTATTCGCATTCAAAAGGACTGAGAATCTGAGGGACATTTTGGTACATACACGTCCAAAAAACAAAGCCAACCCACAACCAACCCTCTGGATGCTACCCCCCGTGATGGGCCACTACCCATGCGGCACATGCACAATCTGTCCTCAGACTACCGCAACTAAAGAACTTGACCTGGGACTTTCGAAACCATGGCAGCAGAGACGCCACACCAACTGTAACACTAAGAACTGCGTATACTTGATCACGTGCCCCTGTGGTTCCCACTACATAGGAATGACAGCTCGACCAATAAAGATACGCATCGGAGAACATAAAAGCCCTATCCGTTGCAGACGCTCCGCAACGAGATTACAGACCAATTTCCTGGAGCAAAATCACCCCCCAGACAGTTTGCGGTGGACCATTATAGAATCCAATCCCCAATGGTCCGCAACAACTCTGTTTGAGCGTGAACAACGGTGGGTTGATTTGACCAGATAACTACCCAGTGATTACTCCCGTAACATTCATTGCACACATGATACAACATAGCTCCATGGTTCCTGATACCACACTCACTTCCATGGCGCTATGACAGTCTCATATGAGACTTGATGACTAACTAACAACGCTACCACTGAGTCAATACTCCATCACTTACATTACTAATGTTAGTAGAGGCCCTTCTACCTGTATCCCTGTGACAACCTGGTGTTCAAGTTAGAAGACCACCACACGTCCCTTTACCCGGAGGTATATATACATATATACAAAAACAATTTCTTTCCCCATACCGCTTAGGGTCAGTTAAGTCTGTAAAACAAACCGCACAGAGGCTCCCCTCCCACACGGGCCAATCTGTCCCTGACTTTATCCACCATCTTACTACGACAACATCTTACCGATATTACGTGTCACTATGATCCATATGACCTTTTATGAGGACGGTTCGTACCTCCCCCACTCCCTTCTGCTTTTATAGAGAGTTAGTGACGACACTGTCACTACTACAATAATTTTTCCCCCCACCTTCTCCCCGCACCACTATTATATTTTTATTTTTTATTAAAGATAATTTTTGGGGCGTGAAAAAACCACTCACCCAGGACCAAGGTATCGTTTTGCGTTAGTAATCCCGTTGCATTTACCTTTCCACGTCATACCGATCACTTATAATGATATACAAGTAGAGTTAGTCATGCCGTTTTTTGTCCCGTTCCAAGATGGCCGCCATCCTACACCTTACCCGGATCCCGTCTTGACGTCACAGCAACGTCCTAACGCCCACCCGCTCACCTGCACCTATCCCTATGGCCTTATGTCTGTATTTAACGGACACAGCCGTTATGTTCGCCGTCCAGCAGCCGCGGGAACCGGGTAGGTGTTCCGGAGCACAGAGGAAGAGCGTGAAGTAAGTGCCCCCCATCCTGTTGGATATCTTTACCCATAACTTCCCAAACGGTACTTTTTACTGCCCGTTTTAAACTTGATTCTAGTTTACCGGTTTGTACTCCATTGCCTTGTCTCCTTTTTCCTCAGCCGCCTCCACTCCCGCACGGCTACGCTGACGAGGTCCATCCTTTAGCTAAGGAGGGTAGGCAATGCGAAGTTCTTGACAATCATAATGTTCATGTGCACCACTATGTACGACAGATGCCAGTAGTTGTAGTCACGGTTTATCTACTATATGTTGTAATAGAACGTCATCCTGCACTATGTTAGCACTTCCTCCAACAGCCAAATAGAGTGATGTTTTACCGTAAGGCAGCCGATGCACTTACCCGGTACCACGGTACCCCCGGTGTGATCTGTCTTCGATAGGCTTTTCCCTTCACCAGGTACAGTTATTAAATAAGACGCAGTACAAGTATGCCATTCCGCACTATTAACACTTCCCCCCACAGTTAAATATTTTTGATCTTGTACCGTAAGGTGGCCCATGCACAAACTCGGCACCACAGTTCCCCCCGGGGTGATTCCTCTTCGAGGGGCTGCTTCCATCCCCAGGCACAGGCATTTGACCAAGAACAGGGATGAATGTACGGCGCATGCCACAGATCCCCTAACCCACTCGTATCACCATATCCAATTCACACGTGCGCAGGTAATCAGCTAATCTCCCCAACGGGGCACTCATAGACACATTTCTGTTGTCTTGCACAGATTAACTATCCAGACCACTTGAGACCATAATAATGATCTTTCATTGTGTTCTTTTTCTCCCCCTCCCCTTTTGTGTTTATGTCTCCTTCATAGGCCGCATCTAGGGACACGCATAAACGAAGTGTTCCTCTCCTACTTTTTCTACAAGATTTCCTATAATATAGGACTATTGGGATTATAGGGCGTCTTTTCCCGATTCCCATGTTGCACATTCTTTCTTAAGGTCCTGATGAAGCGCTCTTAGATCCATTAGGGACTCACTAAAGCACGAAACATGTCGACCCCCCATATCCACCTTTTTCACTACACGGGTGAGAGAAGAGGGAATGTATTTGTTTAATTTCCCCTCTCACATAGGCAACTGACCTTGCTTCTCCATCCCCCGTGATATATCTTAACCAGACTCCAGGGACATCCTCAATAAATTGTTAGTGTCCTTGGGTTCTTTTTATATTTCACTCACCACCATCACTTTGTCCCACACACCCCCATGCACAAGTGCGGCATACTCCTAAAAGATCTCCATCAAAGAGCCCCGTCAAATGGGCCCGTGAGGGACTGCAGCGCCACCCCCACGAGGAGCACCAGCCCGATGATGATGCTATACACCTGAAAGGGTGTGTGAGGGCACCTCTAGATCCACACAGGAGTACCTTACTCTCTCTCGGCACACTCGAACTCTTTTGGAGACTTCTCACACTTCCCTTCAGCCTACCTGGCTGTTTATTCGCATCTCTTTGCCCATAGGAACTGTTACCATCCTATTTTGCTACCGATATATACACACCACCTGACTTATTTATACACACACCACTTCATTTATTTATATAGATACTATCACATACTTACTCTATTATACAATCACTAATACAAGTACACATTTGTGTATGTAGACACTCTTGCAATCACTCTCTCTCACGTATGGTCAATTATACACCCCAACACGTACATATACTGTCTAAAAACATATATAGTTACTCACATATACAACTGAGACATCAATTCACTAATCAACACACCTGTACACACAGTTAGCCACCATCCAGCCCTTCCGAGATGCAATTTTGAATGTATAGAAACAGTGAAACAGCTATTCAGACATGTATGCAGAGTCAGACACCCCCCACCCCCTCAGAGAGACACTCAGACACCCATACAGATACTCATACAAACAATCAATAACCCAAATAGACACTGATGTAGCTGCTCACCAACCCATGCACCTGCTTACACACCAACTGAGAGACTAATAGAAACGTTCACACAGTTTTGTCACTAATCCATGCATCCAGTGACATATGTTCAATAAGAGACTTATAGAGTCAGTCATGCATCTACTAAATAATCCATTCAGGCACTTATACATCGACTCACTCTTCAATAGACCTTGGCATAGATATATAAGAAAAATATTTACAGTTTACAGAAAAACACATACACTGGATGATGTCATGAGTGATGTCATGAGTGATGTAATTTGAGATGTCATCAGTGGTGTCATGAGTGATGTCACTGACCATGTCATGAATGATGTAATATGTGACGTCATCAGCAGTGCATTGGGAGCGCACGAGTTATAGTTAGCTCAACTAACTATAACAGGTGAATTTCTCTGGTTTTATATGAGTCAAATGTCCAACTAACTATAAGGTCTCTGAAAACTATGTTTTTTTCAGTGAATTTCTAAGGTTTTTTAAATGCTAATTTCTAACTATAACGTCCCTGAAACCTATGGTTTTTTCAGTGAATATATAAATATATATATATTACCTACTGGCGGTCGCCAGTAGGTAGTTATAGTTAAGACCAAGTTTTCATAGGAAGAAAATTTGCTGTTTTGCTTATAACTTTGGCGTCGTTTGATGAATCCTCATGAAATTGTCCACACTAATTTGTTGCTCATATCAGCTCCTATGTTGAAAGTTTGGTGGTGATTCATCAATAGGGGGCTGAGAAAAAAGTGGGGTTCCAAAACGTGTTTTCTCCATGTTAATTTCCTTTTTTTTTTAAACATCTTTATTGATTTTTAATTTATAACAACATTACCCCTCCCCCCTCCCCACCATTTTGAACAAAGAACAACATTCTGAGTTTCCCAAAACACATGAAACAAGTAAATCTGTGGAGGGTCTTAATACACACATTTAGTGGAGTAGAAGAAAGAACATCAATAGCTCTAATTTATTAGAGCCTTCCCTTTGAAAAATAAATTTCTGTTGTAAACCTAAATAAAGTTGGACATCCATTGTATCAATGGGTCCCATATCAACATACCTCTTTTGCACTTATTACGCCCTTTTTTTTTTATATATGGCTACCTCTAAATTACATGTTGCTAGAAAGCGAGCCCTCCATTGATGGAACGTCGGAGGATTTGGATCCAGCCAGGCTGAGGCTATACAAAGCCTAAGGATAGCCATAGCTACAAAGATCAAACCGTACATGCTTTTTGGACGAGCACAATCTGTTATACCCAACAATATTTCCTCTGTTGATATATAAATATCTGTTCCAGATATTTCAGAAAAAAACTCGGAAATCTCCCTTATTAGGTTAGACAAAACATTACAGGAAGCAAACATATGAACACTATCAGCCTCAAAGAGTGAACAACGTGGACATAAAGTACCTTTCCCGGTCCCCCACTTAGTAATTTTCTTAGGAGTATAATACAGTGAAAAAAATGTCTTATAATACTGAGCTTGTAGTTTAGCTGACATAAAGCTGGTTTGTGACATTTCAAAGGATCGAGCAGGGATTTGGGGTGATATAGTTAGTTATGTCTGCCATGTCTCGAATTGTTTCTCCATATCGTCGGAGCCCAAAGAATTCAAAAATCCGTAAATCTCCCCGATAGTTAGAGAGGATCTTTTACAAATCCGGTCCATGATTTGCGTAGGGTGAAATTTCTCCCTAGCCCCGCCTTTGGTTAACAAAAAATCTCTAACCTGTAGGTATTTGAAAAAATCTCTATGACAGAGGTCATAGTCCCTGCGTAGATCTTCAAAGGTCTTCAAGCCTGCTTTATTAAAAAAACAGCCAAGCTGTTGTATCCCTATTTGTATCCACTGATTCATGCACCTGTCATCAAATATCTCGGGAAGATCGTTATTTTTGGAGAGAGGGGTATAATATGAGAATCGTCCTAAGCCTAACAGTTTGCGCGAACAGCCCCATACTTTATAAATCCCATAAATACTCTTGAATTTTATTTTCTTGAAGTAATTGTCATTCATATGACGCCACAAGCATCCTTCAGAGCCCCTACCTAAAATGAGTGTTTGTGGAGTAGGTATGCTATTGCCAATGGGCTCTAAGGAAATAAGTGCAGAGCAATATCTCAAAACCGTGGCCCAATAATCGAATTTAAAATTAGGCATTGCCATCCCCCCTCTATCCTTTGGGAGAGTGATATATTTTAAAGCCCGGCGTGGGGTTTTATAGCCCCACAGGAATTTAGAGAATAGAGAATCAATAGATCGGAACAGTTGGGGTGGAAATTCTAGACAAATGGCCCTGAAAAAATATAAAAATCTGGGGTGATATAACCTTTTGATCACATTAGATATTCCTCCTAACGTTAGATGAAGGTTATTAAGACGTATCAGATCTTTTTTGTACGTTGAATCAGAGGCTCTACATTATCCTTCACTATATTGTCCATGTCTGCCGATATGCTTACGCCAAGATATATAGCTTTGTTAGTAACTCTAACATCGTTCATCGTTATCTTGTCATTAAGAATAATCTGTGTTTTGGTTTGATTTAATTTATAGCCAGAGACAGATCCGAAAAATAGGGCCTCTTTCTCTATCTCAGCAATTGCTTTAATTGGACTGCTAGTAACTATGGCGATGTCGTCTGCAAAGGCTAGAGTTTTAGTCTCAAATTCATGTACGCATATTGCGGGGATTAATAAATTTTGCTCTAGCCTCCGAATAAACGGGTCGGTATATATCGCGAAAAGGAGGGGAGAGCATGGACACCCCTGCCTTGTCCCCCGTGTGATGGTTACTTTGTCTGATAACATCCCATTTATTGCTACCCTAGCAATGGGTTCAACATAGAGCATTTGTGTTGCCTTAATAAATCGTTGACTAATCCCATAGTGTAACATTGTGCGCCAGAGATATTCCCAGGAGACCCTATCAAAGGCTTTTTCAGCGTCAAGTAGTATGAGCGCCATAGGGTCTCCTGTCGCCTGGGTAAAGTCAAAGAGAGATATTACCCTTTGGACATGGTCAATTGTGGATTTCCCGGGAATGAACCCATGTTGGTGTTCCGACACGATCTTATGTATGATGGGTGCAAGACGGTTAGCTAAAAGTTTAGAATATATTTTCGAATCGCCGTTTATCAATGTAATAGGACGGTAGGACCCGGGTTCTAAAGGATTTTTTTTTTTTTTAGAAAAACGATGATTTTAGCGGATCACCATGAAGCTGGTGGTTTACCACCCTCGAAGATATGGATGAAGAGTTCCTGCATAATATCTTTTAATTGTAATGAGAATTTGACGTAAAATTATTTTGGAATACCATCCATGCCAGCGGCTTTCCCTGCGATGAGGCTGGTCATAGATTAGAGAATTTCCTCCCAAGATGGAATATTATCTAGGCTATTCTGATCCTCTTTTTCCAAACCTGTTGGTGCATTTAAGTTTAAATATATCTCCGAGCTGTTTGTTTGACTCTCTGTAGCTTCATATAGATACTGATAAAAGTTTTGGAATACCTTTCTAATCTCGGAAGATTCCGTTTGACGGCCATATTCTGGATTCAATATCTCTTTAACAAAATTAGCAGTATATTCTTCCCTAGTACGTATCGCCAGCTGATGACCAACCTGTTCACTCCACTCATAAATTTTCTCTTTATGGGCTGAGGCTTTAGCAACTACCTTTTCAGTCAAGACATCAATAATCTGATTTTTGGCGGCAACAACCTGTTTTAATTCATTCTCGGGTGGATCTCCATCTTGGATAGCCTTGGTCAGCTCCTCTTCCGCTCTAGCCAACTTTCCCTGAAGTATAGCCATTTTTGTTTTAGCCTCCTTATTGGAGCGGAAAGAAAACTGCATTGTCTCTCCTCTAATGCCAGCTTTTAGGGCATCCCAGACCACATCTATTGTTGTGCTGCCAACATTCACCTCGAGAAAACCAGCTATCCATTCTGTCATGTGCTGATAAAATTTCTCATTCCCCAAGAACGCTCTCTCGAAAGTCCATGTCTTCGGCTTGATTAACCCCTTATTCAAGCTTAGAACAAGAGGATTGTGATCAGATAAAATTCTAGGTGTTTTTACTATTGTACAACCAGACCACAAAGTACTAGAAATAAGTATATAATCTAGCCGAACAAGCCGAGAGTGTGGAAATGAATAGTATGTAAATCCCGGTTCCCCGGGATGACCATTCGGCCAACAATCAACTAAGCCATGTGAAACACAAAAATGTTTTAATGCCTGGTAGACTTTTGGTTTCCGTACAGTATATCTAAAATCTGGATCTGACAGCCACTCTCCTGGTAGATGTATATTAAAATCACCACAGACGATTAGGGGAAGGGGCCACTGAGATAATTCATTGGTCATCAGCAACAACACATCAGGGTCGTCACTAACGCTTCCATAGATAGTACACAGGGTCATTTTACTTCTCCCCGAGTCGTAATGACACTCTGTGATAGCCCACCGACCAAATTTGTCCGCTAATGTACGTACGAACTGAAGGCCCCCCCCTTTAGCCAAAATTGCCACCCCCTTGTTCGTGCCCCTTGTGACAAGGCTGCAACCAATTGGTACCCTAAAGTTTTAAGCAAATAGTGTTGTGATCCTTCGACATGTGTCTCTTGGAGGCATAGAATATTAGCACCAATCCCCTGTAGCCCTATCGATACTCTCTGCCTTTTCTTGATATCATTAAGGCCGCAAATATTTATAGTGGCAATTTTCAAATTAGCCATATGATTATTTGATTAAGTGATCTGCACAAAAAAAAAAAAAACATTTCTCTCCCCACATGCATGCCAAATACAAAAACTACCATGAGTATTTTAAGTCTGTCCTTATCTTGCCACCTACACTCTCTAATCATCACATAGTCATTGTGTTTGGGACCCCCCTCTTTTTCTGCCCCCCCGAACTGTTGCCCCCACCCGAGCCCCCCCCACCCTCCTCCCAAAATTTAGGAAACCAGGCTCAATCCTGAGCCTGTGTGATAGCGTCAGAGCAGACCTCACCCACCTTTCACACTCCCCATCACCAAACCCTCCATACCAACAGCTATCTCTTACCTCTTCCCTACACCGCTGCCCCACTTCCCTTCTTTCTCCCTGCTCACCATCCTCATCATCCCATCCCTCAGAATATCACTAGTAGAGAGAAGAAAAGAAAAAAATAGAAGGATGGACCAATATACAGAAATTAATCATCGATAGGTCTATAAATCTAGAAAGAGCATCAGACCATAGACAATTTTAAATGTCCCTCGAGGGAGAAAACCTTGGGAAAACATATTTTTCAATGAAACTTAATATTCTAAAGACTATGTGAGTCCTGCTTTGCCAGTTGTTATCTCCTTAAGTAATTGTTCAGCTTGAATCTCCGAGGTAAAAAACCAGGTCCGACCTTGCGAAATAACCTTCAATTTAGCAGGATTTTGAAGGAAAACAGCGGCACCAGCTTTTTGAAATGGTGTAATCAATTGTCGGAGTCGCCAGCGTCTTTCTACGGTTGCATGTGCAAAGTCAGGCTTGGCAAAGAACGAAAAATTCTCCCAAGTCCGTTTTTTATTGGGTCTAGCCAGATCATATATTGCTTGACGAAGCAAGAAATTCCCAAAATAGATTAGAATGACTCTGGGAAAGGACTGGTTGTTCTGTGGGCGTTTAGGTAAAGACATTGGGAATCTATGCACCCTCTGAATCTCCTTTTCCCAGGTCCAGTGTGCTAATTCCGGAAACGCAATTTTAAACAGGTTGATAACAAATGCACGAATATCGCTTCCCTCGCAATTCTCTGGAATCCCTAGGATCCTAAGATTGTTCCGTCGTTGGCGATTTTCCGCCTCCTCAAGTTTCCACATGATGTCTTTTATCACTTCCTCTTGCGATGTTACCTGGGTTTTTAACAAATCGACGGTAGATTCCAGGACCTCTGCCCGATTTTCCACCATAGACATTCTTTCGGCTATTTCGGTACAAGTTTTCCCGATTTTGC
The DNA here is from genome assembly GCF_964204655.1 of Triturus cristatus. Lineage (NCBI taxonomy): Eukaryota > Metazoa > Chordata > Amphibia > Caudata > Salamandridae > Triturus > Triturus cristatus. The sequence goes on from NC_140581.1 coordinate 78,634,182, forward strand.
GAACTGACCCCTGCAGTTTTTTCCCAGCCATTCGAGCATGACGGTTTTCGTTTTTTACCTCATTTTGAAATGAATTTAGTTTTTGAAGGATCGTAGTTAGAATAGGCTCGGTGGCAAACTCAGGGATTCTAGGAGCCTCCAAACCCCCATGAGTTGCCCCATGTATTAGTGCAATGGAATGAATATTAGCATCTGAATAGTCCCACTTGAGTTCTTTCCCATTGTCCATCTCGTCTTGAATGTGGGCAGTTTTCTTGCCTTCAGAGAGTCTCTTAGTTTTCCTGTGGGTTCTTCGGCTTTCCTGCTGGCTACAATGACTCGTAGAGGTATCCGCACAACCATCATCTCCACTACTGCTCTGAGACTCGATGGAGTCCGAATTGACGGATTCCTCATTCAAAGAAAAAAAATTCTCCGTGGGATCTGTGGGGTCCCAATCTGTGCCTTCCGCGAGGCGGACCCCCCCCACAGCTGGTTCAGTAATGTCGTGTGCATCATGTGTAGCAAGTTTTTTGTTCACACTAGGATTAGCTTTAACTTCTGTTCTAACAAGAGGGGTAGAATCTCCCGGACAGTCCACATAGTCTACCGTCTCTGATTGAATCGTTATAGGGGAGTTGGCCACAGCCATGTCCAACAAAGTATTCTCATTGTTATCCCAGGAGGCTCTTTTATCTTTCAACGAATCTTCGTCTAACAGGGCCCCCTCTACCGTCTCAGCGAGAGTGACGATAATATCAGTGTCATCCTTGGGCATCATACTACTTTGCTCACCCTCTTTGCTAACGGATTTCTTTGTGAACATGCTACTAATTGCCGGTTGATTTCTCGCTAGTCCGCCGGCCGAAGTGTTATTTTCTGTAAGAAGGCTTTTCCCGCTTTTAGATCTGCTACTATGGAGGCTCTTACCCGTGCCAGGTTTCTTAGGTCCGTCTAGTTTTGTCTCGACAGCCGGGTGCCCCCCGAAAGCACTAGCCGGGATTGAGGAGCGCGTCTTGGTACGGGCTCCTCGCGCCGCCGCCATTCCTTTGCTCTCTCTTCTTCGGAGCACAGCCGTAGCTCTTACGTTGCTAGGCAACCCTAGCTGGCGTCCTACGGAATTCCAGCCCGATAGCGCTGACAGAAGCAGCCGTGCGAGTGCGTCCCAACGTGAACGGCAGGTACGGCTTAACGATGAACCGCTCTCACGTTTCACCCTCGGACCACGCAGGCTTCTTTCTCCATACAAAATGTCTTCGTAACCAGGACGCATCTTAGGCCACGTCCGTCATTTGCAGCCACACCGTGAGCAGGACGAACTTGGTGAAGCGATGGGTAGAGGTGGAGGTGAGTTCAGAGAACTCTCACTCAGCAGCCATCTTGCCCTTGAGGTTTACCTCTCCATGTTAATTTCCAAAGGAAACTTTAGACAAGGCTACAGGTCGAACGGGTGGACGGAATTACCCCAAATTTGGCAGGGAGAAGGGTCTTGGTCTAGAAAGCATGTTTTTGTTTATTTGGTGTAAATACGTCCAGTAGTTTTGGAGGTTTCTTGAAATTTACAGTTATCGATATTTGGGAATTTTGCCATCTGATTGGCTGATGTGTTACGAGCACGAGCTTGCTGCTTATTGGCTGCGAGCGGTACGAGCTGTTGCAACTAGGAAGGGTTGGCAGCCATTTTGTGATTCCGTTGAAATGAGTAAGGGGGAAAAAGGCCGAAAAGAGCAGAAAACAGGAGGATAGGAGCACTGTAACCTCTGTGGGGGAGTGTGAAGCAAAGTAGTCACTCCAACCAGACTGAAAGTGCAGTGTTGCTCAGAGTGACTTGGTGTTGAGATGAGATGCTGCTACACTCGGTATGAAACCGAGAGCCTAAACCGTGAGGTCATTGCTGTAAAGTGATGTGTTCTGGTGTTTGTAGCATACCTGTGGAAGTAGTGTTAGTAGGCGTTTATACCATACAGGGAGTGGGAAGTGAACTACTGACCTCTACCCTACGTTTATACTATACCGGAAGTGGGAAGTGAAGTACTCACACCTACCGGTGTGAAGACTCACAGATCAAACCGAGCTGATGGTTGTAAAGTGATGGGCTGTGGGCGCTGTAGCATACTGGCCGCTGTAGTATAACTGTGTAAGTAGTGTTAGTATGCTTTTATACTCTACAGGGAGTGGAAAGCGAACTACTCATCCCTACTGGTCTGAAGACTTGGGGATTAAACCGTGAGCTCATTGCTTTAAAGTGGTGCACTCTGGGTGCTGTAGCATACGTGTGGAAGTAGTGTTAGTTTGCTTTTATACAATACCGGGAGTGGGAAGCGAACTACTCACCCCTAACGGTCTCAAGACTCGTGGATGAAACCACGAGCTCCTTGCTGTAAAGTCATGTGCTCTGTGTAGTATTCCAATGTAAGTCATAGTAGAATGTTAGTATGTAATGCTACTATAATGTAAGTGTGTCATGTTAGAATGTAATGCTGTCATAAGGGGAATCTTGGGGAGTTTGTACACGGTGATGGAGAAGACGGCTGCCTTGCTGTCTGGACCTGTTGGTGGCCGTTTAAGCTGTCTTCTTTTCCTGCAATAAATCTACTTATCGGATCCGCAGCTGCCTTCCTCTTCACTACATAAATTTGGTGACGAGCGGGAGAAGGTAAAAAGAAGGCAGCACTCACCAAGATTTTGAGCTTGCTTGCGTTCTGCTGAAGACCTGTTTTCTTGGTGAAGCTGTTTCGACTCATCCCAGGGTCGTCGGCTGATCGAACTATGTGATCCTAACTCCGGTAGAATTTATATTTTTTGATTTTGGGCTTCCTCTACCTCTTCACTACACTCTGGTTGCTGTACTACACGTGTGCAAGTAGTGTTAGTATTCGTTTATACTAATGCTGTAGTTATGCAATAACCGACGCATCATGGCCCTATGGAGCGCCACCTCCCAGGCGCAGGTCATACAATGTCCCGGGGTGTGCATCTGCGGAACATTTATGTTTTCTATTACAGGGCGGGATCACTGCTTCCACCCTGTGAGAGTAAATTCTTGTTTGCCTCGTTGAAGCGAGAGGAGGAAAACGTCATATCGCTTCAATAAAGTGGATCCGGATGGTAAAAATGGAGAAAAAAAATTAAGCGGGTCTCACCCATTCATTTAAATGAGCCCACTGGTGGGTAATGTTCCGGGCTCAATCCTATTATTACATTGCGGGGGTCTCTGGAACACTGGGGACCTTAATCTCATATGTAAATTAGGTGCGGGAGGGCACAGAGATGTTTCACAGACTAGGGGATCGACACCTCCCCGGGTATTGTTTACGAAATGTTTTGGGGGCTTCGAGGCCAACTCAAGATCCGGGATCGGCAACCTACGGGGCTTTACTTAAATATGCAGGGTGGGCCTTGCTAGTCCTTGAAGCCTCTGTAGCCCTAGGCAGTGCCTTATTGGTTCTGAATTCACACGGGCAGTACTCATGGTGTTATAAAGTGATACACTCATAGAACCCTTGCCGTTGTAGAATTACCCATGCTTCATTTATGTAAAAGTCTGTTGATTTATATTTGGTAGGTGCACCGCAAAAATAAAAATGTTTTCCCTACTATCAAACGCCGATTTTCACAATAAACTACAGACAAGTGTTGTCAGAAAAAGAAGACCCATACACTCACTTATTTATTGGTAAAAAAAATAACTTTTATTAAAACAACGCAAATAAATAGAATCGTAACTTTATTCGAACAACAGTAAAACATGAAAGAAGTGGGTGGGACTCCTCCGGAAGCAGCGTACAAAACCTGCAAGAGAAAAAAGAAACATAAGCATGTGTGCCATGTCCAAGAGAACAAGCATTGTTAATTGCTGGCAGGTCTACGAACCGGAGGAACCTGGCCCACTTAAAGCCCTGCGCACTGTACGTTTCAAGCAAGCACCCTCTGCATGAGACTAAAGGCTCCTTGCCCTTTGACCCAAGGCACCCTGCCCAGTGACACTGGCTCCTGCTCACAGTATGAGGTTCCTATCCCTAAAACTCACCACCATTGGCTCACTGCATGAGACCAGAGGCAGCCTTAATGAGCTGGCATCAGAAAAGAGGCAATACCAGCATGCGCCCTGAAGTTCTTGTAAGGTGCCACTTAGGTGCTCTAAAAATGTCAAAATAAATACAATGAAATAACAAGCCCAGGAGTTGTGTGCTCGCGCGCTAAAAGAAAATTAAAAAAGCATGCAAGTGGTGCTCAGAGGCGCTTGAGCGAGTGCGCTGGCGATGAGCGGGTGCATGATCGTGCATCCTGCTCTTTTTCAAAGCACATACTTGTGCTTGTGGCGTGTGGCTGTGCACTCCCGCAAGCCTTATGCCGCCACAAGCACGAGTATGTGTAAAAAGAGCTGCACAACGACTAAAGGTCTCCTAAGCATTGCATGCTCACTGCGTAGTCGAGACCTAAAAAGAAAGGTAGTCAGAATGAAAGGAAGAAAGTGAGAATGGGACAGAGAGCGAGTGGGTGGAAGGGAGAAGGGGAAGGAGAGTCAAAAGAACAGAGGTAGGAGGAGACAGAGCATCGGCCTACTGCACCCAGCCCTCACTGTTCACCTCCCGTTACCCGTGTGTCTGGGATGCTGGGGTCTGAGAGAAACTGTGCGGTCCAGTAAGTCTTTCAAATGAAACAGAGTTATGAATGAGGTCAGAGATTATATTATTATCTACGGCAACATCGCTTATCTGCACCTGTGCACCCAGGCTGCTGCACCCCAGCCCTTTCCCCCGCACTATGCTCAATTGCAGCTTCTGCGCACCGAGGCTTTACTGCTCACCTGCCACAACCGGTGTGTCCAATGACGTGCCGGTGCGAGCTCCAAATCCGGGGTGCCGCTCTCAGGGTGGCAGAGCAGGTCTCCAGTCGGGGACGGTGTCTTGGTACCACAATGGAAGGCGTCAGAAAGGCCAGAATATAAGCACCGGTTGAGCACCTGCTGCATGCTTTTTCGTGCAACTAACTCAGGGGAATATCAACAAGGGCTTTATCTATGCTTTTTTGGCTTTAAAAGCCAAAAAAGCAGAGATAAAACTAGCACCATCAACAACAGGGTGCTAACATGCAAATTCGCATGTTAGCACCCTTTTACTCTACGCTTCCCCTTGCATCTCTCATGGGATGCAAAGGAGGCGTTCCAGAGTAAAATAATAGGAGAAATGTCGCTAAGCGACATTTCTCCTATTATCAAAAATATCGCTAACCCTGTTAGAGACAAAAAAAGCAGCGCTAACCTCGGTTAACGCTGCTTTTTTACGTCTGGTATTTTTCTGACTTAGCCATGATATCCTGTGGAAGGAGGATATCAAGGCTAAGTTTGTCTGTCCCAATCAACAAACTAACGTGAGATTATCGATGGAAACCCAGCGATAATCTCACGTTAGCCACTTAGCGTGAGGATTTTTATCGCTATTGAGATAAGCGTTGCTAATAGCACGCTATCTCAGCGATAAAAAATCCACGCTAGCCGGTGATAATTATCCTAGTGCTAAGTGCGCTTAGCGATAATTATCGCCGGTTGTGGTTGATATGCCCCTAAGTGTCTGAGAAGGGAGAAATAATATAATGGTGGAAACGTCTTAAAGTAAATGAAGGTTTATTTCAAGCTTAAGAGAGAACACCAGTTGAGTGCATCCTTCCTTCTTGAAGTACGATCTACCAACTGTTAGTGGTAATCGTGGTTCAAAGAGGAGTTGGAGTGCATGAGAATACACAAGGGTAAATAATAATATATTATGCCGACGTTCATATATAAAGGAACAAAGCGCATGCTAGAAGGATAATGTGCGCGTGCAATGCAGTTGGGCAAGCCTGTGTGCATGTACACGTAGTAATCAGCTCACTACAGTGCCCCAAAAGCCAACACCATGTGTCGGTAGGGGCAGCGCGGCCCTCTTGCTCTGGCCTACAGTAGAGTCCAGCAGGTCCTTAAAATGAGGCAGAGATGTGACTGAATGAGGTCAGAGATCACATCATTACGCATGGCAACATCGCTTGTTTGCACCTGTGCACCCAGGCTGATGCACCCCATCCCTTCCGCCGCACCGCGCTCAATTGCAGCCCCTGTGCACCCAGGCCCCACTGCTCACCTGCTGTCATTGGTTTGTGTCCAAACACGACGGCCAGCAGGGTTCACAATTCAGATATAGTTTTGATTGCCAGGATGATGTACACCTCATGGATCCCTTTTCTTTATTGCGCATTGTGATATGAGAGGTGGATGCAGCCATATCACCTGAAAAAGTGTGGAAGAACTGGGAAATGTGCCGTCATCGTTATCCTATTTATACGTACGCAAAGTGGGCTGGGATTGCGTACACCAGGCCAGCATAGGGGTGTGAATAATTATTCCGGGGACCTGGGCGTTGTTCAGTTCCTGCCTGGGCAGGAAGTGTACTTATGTGTGTGTCCCTGTTGCAGGTTTGACGTCGCACAATCCGCAATTTACATTAATGTAGCATGTACCGGAGGAGGAGCCAAGATGGCGGACGGACAGGACGTCTGAGCTCCCGGCTCCGCAGCCCGTCTGCTGTTTATATGACATCCTGATCTTTAATCCTGCCTACGGTGCGAGCAAATGTAACCACGAATGCGCTGATACTTTCCGCATTCCTCCGATGTCCCCGCCGGCTTTTTTGGTCGAGGATTCATAGAGTTTGCCGACTTCGGACCTTGCCCACGCACCCTGGCCCGACCACCGTCACCGGACACCGCTCATCACGTACGGTGAGACGACCTGGGGCTGGACCGGCGCCTGGGGAAATGTGACCGGATGTGGAGTGGGCGGCTTGGCGGAGCCTTCTTCGCGACGGAGAGAATTCCTGTAGGATTGGGCCCGGGCTGGCGAACCTTCCTTTGTCCTGCTACCAGCGGTCAGAGCGGTATCCGTTTTAGAGCGCCCACCACCCGCATTGCAATACAGCCGAGGGCTCTCCCATCGAGTGAGCCCCGTATAGCGAGCGGTAACTTTTCTTGCCTTAACTACTATTCCTCCGCCCTATGGAGTCGCCCTCACCCCTCCGCTGTGGGCTAACTGCCAAAATGGTGGCGGTGCCGGTCTACCTCGCCGGAAAGACGGAAGCCTCCATACCCCTGACGCGCGCTTCCCTGCCTACTGTCGAGCTGGAGGGTGTCCTGGTGGCGCCTTTACATACTGCCGACATGCGGAAGCGAGGAGCAGACCTGACCTATGGTGATATCCTTCTAGCCCTGGAAGACTTGAGGGCGACATGGTGCCAACACACTCGAGAACTGGAGAGGAAGATCGATGCTGCTATGCCATCCAGGGAACTACTGCGGTTGTCTGACCCCCCAATGCCTCTCATTCCCTTCGAGGTGGATACAATGTGGCGACAGGGGGATACTGTGGAACGTCCTCTCCCTGGCTACAGTGTCGAGTGTTCTCTTAATGACAAAGTTGCAGATACAAAGCTCCCTTCCACTTTACAAGCTGAGACTCTGCCTCTGCAAGTGTTGCCACGGCTTCCTCAACAACGCCGGAGTGTGTGCCGTTCTGTGGGGAAAACTGTGTTGGTTACTATCGCTGTGGTGATGGTTTATGATTGGGAACTCTCGCTTCCTCTCCCTCTGCGTCTTCTATGCCGGGAGCGGCCATCTTGCTCCTTTGTTCTGCCTGAGGTACACGCCCAGCGGTGGCCATGCTTGGTGGGGTCTCCGCGTTCTGGCCAGGGCTGATGTTGTCTCCCTTGATGATCCTGCCTGACCGCCTGGCATGACCCGGACTAGAATATTTGTCCATGTATTTGCTGTGCCGCATGTGTGTAATTTGCTATTGTTGATTGCGGGGGTGGATCTGTGGGGCCACTTAGGATCGGGCCAGGGCTGGGCGATTCCCTTTAGTTTGCTGTACGTATTGGCGGGCGGGTACTAGGATGGGACTGCTAATTATCTGATTTATTTGCACATTTGGAATGGAGTCTCCCCACCTGCTGCTTTGCTTGCTACTTCAGTTGTGCTGATGATATTCAGGGTGGGGGATGCTTATGGGGCTGTGGTGACCGGGAGTATGTAAAATTTCCTCCTCCTGCCTTCTCTGGGAGTCGGAGACTGGGAGGTTCTTTCCCACTCTCCGGACTCTCTTCCTACTTGGGGTTCATTTGGGGCGACAGGCATGCCTATTGGGGGGGGGTGGGCCGTGGCCTTCCGCTGGTATGCAGGGTGGGGGGATGGGATGTGTTCTATGTCTTTTCTTTGTCTCTATGGCCCTCTTTCTCTTTCTTTCTCTCTTCTTCTTCGGTTTCTTTTTCTTTTATGTTTCTTTGTTTCTTCGGGGTCGGGGTTCAGTGTTAGTTGGGAGTTTATACGTGTTCTATCATTCTGTGGTATAGTGTTTGCTCTTACTTCCCGGATGGTGGCCACCTGTTTCCTTGCAAACGCTTTCCTATATAACGCCTCCTTCTGGGAGCTCCGTGAACGGTTATGTCTCTCCTGGTCAATGTTAGCTTCGACTCCTTTCGTAGTTCACTACATTGTACTCGACAAAATCATAAAATTAAACCTTTTCTTATCCTGACATTATTGTTCTATGTTCTACAATGTCATAGCGGCCGGCCCCGAGGGGTTGTAGGCAGACGCTGTGTATTGTGCATTTACCGAAATAAAGGTTTTAAAAAAAAAAAAATAAAAAAAAAAAAATGTAGCATGTACCGGGAGGGCGGCAACTATCGCTAATGAGATGCTGTCCGAAAACATTGAATGGACAACATCACATGTCGTTGTCAAGCTTGTAGATATGTGCAGACACGCATGTCAATGGTGTGCGGTATTATTGAAAGTGTTGCTATCGCGAAGCGCACACATGTGAATTCGCTGGGATGGAGGGAGGATCAGCAGTGAGGCTACATCATACACAGTGATAACGCTCATTACAGTCAAGCAATGCATGTCAAACGTGAATCTGAAAGTCTCACATATGACACACTACTATACTGGTAAAGCCTGACAACAGAGCATACTGCAACACAAATCTACACATTACTCTTCACTGTTTGTCACATGTGATCTAGGATGTGCACTCTGCCCGTGGCTGATGATACTCCTTCGAGCCATCAATAACCAGGCCGAAAGGCAGCACAATAATGCGCGCACACACACACCAGGGGCATCGTGTGTCACACATTTATTTTTTGATGTAACGTTTCAGATGCATGGCTATCACATGTGGAAGGCTACTGTACAGAGCATGGTTATTGATCATTAGATTATCACGTGGATGATGTCATCAGTGATGTCATTTGAGATGTCATCAGTGATGTCACTGACCATGTCATGAGTGATGTAATATGTGACATCATCACCAGTGCATTGCGGGCGCGCGAGTTATAGTTAGGTCAACTAACTATAACAGGCGAATATCTCTGGTTTTATATGAGTCAAATGTCCAACTAACTATAACATCCCTGAAACCTATTGTTTTCTCAGTGAATTTCTAAGGTTTTTTAAATGCTAATTCCTAACTATAACGTCTGTAAAACCTATGTTTTTTTCAGTGAATATATATATACACACACACACACACATTTACAAAAACCTGAGAAATTCACTGAAAAAACCAAAGGTTACAGGGACATTATAGTTAGCAAATAGAATTTTTTTTAAACTTAGGAATTCACTGAAAAAAACCAAAGGGCCGTTATAGCTAGGCTCAGATTTAACTCATACAAAATTAGTGAAATTTGACAGTTATAGATACCTGAAGTAACTATAACTTACGCTCTGCAATGCACTGTCATTTGAGATGACATCAGTGATGTAATCAGTGATGTACTGACCATGTCATGAGTGATGTAATATGGGAGGTCATAATCAGTGGTATATGGGTGAGTAACTTGATATGTGAAAGGCACTATATGTGAGTAATAGGGTATATGAATGACTGTTATGTTATGTTATGTTATGTTAACTAAGTTTATAAAGCGTGCAGCTGCCTCAGCAAAGAGGCGTCCCGGCGCCAGCAGTAGAGGGACAGAAACTAAAAAGCTGGATGGAAAGGCAAAGGAAAGAGTGGGCAAAAAGAAGCAAAATTAGATTGCAGGAAAAAGAAAGGTCTTGATGGCTTTAAGGAAGGTCAGCAGGCTATCCATGCTGCGAATATGAAGAGGCAGCGAGTTTCATAGCTTATCTGCCGAACAACAAAAGGACCGCCCCCAATACGGAGATGCTTCACACGGGGAATCACGACCAAGTGTTGCCCCAGGGAGCGCAGCTGGCGTCCAGGAACATAAGGTGTCAACAAATTGGCCAAAAGTCCGGGAGTCGCAAATTTAAGAATTTTAAAAGCTAGACAAAGAACCATAAATTCAATTCTCTAAGCTATGGGCAACCAGTGTAGTTGTCGAATAGCACCAGCTGTAGCGCACCTGCGCGGGAGCCCCAACAGGACTCTGGCAGCTGCATTTTGGACTCGCTGCAAGCGCACCACCTCAGCCTGATTAGCTCCGAGAAGGAGCAAGCTGGCGTAATCAAGTCTCGATAAGATCTCCGCCTGGACAATCAGCTGACGAGTAGGTGGATAAAAAACCCCAACAGGGGTCTAAGTCCGTGAAGAAGAACGAAATAGGTTCCAGCTACCTTCTTGGTGTGGTCTTGAAAGCTGAGGGAGGAGTCCATCCAAACCCCCAAGTTTTTAACCACTGTCTTGGGGATAGGCATGCTGCCAAGAGTAGAAGGACACCATTGCTCACTCCACAGGCTCCTATCTTTCCCCAACAACAACACCTCGGTTTTATTAGCATTGAGCTGGAAGCAGTTGGAATTCAACCACTCCGTGACTGCCGCCAGACCACTTCTAAATTTGGAAGCGTCCTGCATAGAGTCGTCGGAGAGGGCCACCACCAGCTGTGTGTCGTCTGCGTAGGAGACCATAGTAAGGCCTTTGTCCCTAGCCACAATTAAAATGTAATACATTTTTACGGATTTGTGTTGGAGACGCAAGGGGGTAACATAGGGGTCATGTCCCATGTGATATAAAATTAAAAGAGTTTCATTGGTTAAAGAGCTTTCTATCATATAGAGAGAGAAATCCTACCCATTGTCTTTTTAATTTGGGTGTGGTACAGAACATTATCATTTGTAAAGAATCAACCATTTTGAAGGTTCATTGATGTATTTTCTTGTGTTTAAGAGAAGATGACAGTCTCTTCTGATTTGAAGCAGAAGAAGGAAGACAGCATGGAGGAAGAAGAAGAGGAACCTCCAAAGAAACGAAAAGAATGTGTAGGACAAAAAGGTGAACGCTTGCAAGGTAACTTGCAATCTCTACAGCAATGTACTGTCTCATACATCAGAGAGGAAATACTCTTTTGGTACCTCCTCCATATATCAGCATCTCAAGACTATGCACAGTGCGCGACTGGCTAGAGCAGAATTGTGGCATTTGAAAGAGCAGGAAGCAGATCAAGGTGCCGGAAATGCTCAGTCTGGACCATCATCTGCACCAGGCCAAGTTTTAGCAATGCCACTAACTTTGCCTGAGTTTGCGAATGCTAGAGACTTCTGCTTTACGTGCTCCACTCTGCTTAGTATTGGAGAGCAAATAGCATCTAAGATGCCTGAGACAATAAAAAAATCATTGTTGTTATTTTTTCTCCCCTTTTGAAGCACACCTTTTTTGTGCATTTTTTTGTTAATTTTTAACAAAAATAAAACAACACTAAAAAAGCTTCAAAATGGAGAAAAAAAGAAATATATGTATAAACTTGTTAAAGAAAAGGTTCTTCTTGCAAGAAACATTAAACTGGTTAAAGAAAGAGAAAATATATGTTTGTAACAATGTGTATATGTTTTTGTGAAAGGTGAAATGTTTGATTAAGTACATATATGAGTGAGAGGTATATTTACAAGGGCATTGCACCACAGAAAAGTCACTTTTGATTATGTTCTGGTGGTGAACTGCTCCATATTTCCAATGTAGCTTTAAGCCACTTAATCTGGCTTATTGCCACCTTTTGAATATGACCTTTGCTGAAGCAGTCTGCTGTGGCAAAGGGGCAGGCAATGGGTGTTGCTGTTGTATTGCAACACCCATTGCTTTTTGACATTACCCCCTATTTACAAGGGTGGTGTAGATATGGGGCAGCGCCAAAAATAAGACCAGGAAAAACCGTGGGCCTCATTCATGAACACTTTTGAACTGTCTGAACATCATTTTCTTCACATTCCAGTGGCGCAATGTGCTCCGGTATATTTACAAGGTCATACAAAGCCACTTTACATGCCTTTTCATGGCATTGTAAAAATGTGCCTCTTTTACACAGAACAGTGTGTGAAAGTGGCATTCCATGAGAGTTGCTGTGGGTGTTCTCACTCAACACCGATGAAATCTGAAGCATTTGAGGAATGCTTCCGTATCCAACACCACTGCATGGGTGACATTAGGGAGGCACAACAAGAAGGAAGTTTTTCCTTTCTCCTCATTTTCTCCTTTTCCTATGTGTACTGCTTTGTGCAGTACACATGGAAAAAGGAAATCACCTGAATTGATTGATTTTGTGCAGGAAGGTGTCCTTTCCTGCACAAAATCAATCAGCCCTACAATGCAGCCACTATTGCTCTGTGGTGCAAATATGCCTGCATCCACAAATGGCAGCCTATTGTGCACCAGTGCAGGGAAAATGACAGGAATGCACTGTATCTCATAGATCTAATGTATTCCTGCTCTTTTGTTTAGACGTAGGGCAGCGCAGCAAGATTCCTTGCGGCGCTGCCCTAAGTCAAAATTTCATAAATGAGACATTCGGTGTTAATTTGTGCAACGAGGAGAAATTATTAATTCCATCTTGCTTTTGCTGTTCCTACATGTGCTGCATTTTGCAATAGACAAAGAAACTACAAATTGCCATTAGTGATTGTTCATGTGCAGGATGGAGTTCTTTCCTGGGCATGAACAATCATTCCTTGCAACGCAGGCACCCTTGTACTATGTTGCAAAGATGTCTGTATGTCTTGCTAGGCAGCTAAATTTAGCACCAGCTATAGATAAGATGGCACAAGTAAAGTAACCTCTAGCTAGTTGACTACCTCTATTGCAGATTGTATGCTCTGTAAATGTGTGTAAAAGAAGCTGCATGGAACACTTTCTGGTTATTGAACAGGGCACCATGGTATGAAGCTATGTGTTTGAGTGCTTCCATGAGGAATGTGAAGCAAACAGATCTGTGTTTCTGGGATTAAAAGGTGAAATAGCTCTCACAATATTTGATAGATTATATAGTTTGTAAATTAGGGTCATCAGCTGCACCACACATGTCAGACTAAGGGGCCGATTCCCATCTCGGTCGGAAGGGCACCGAATCGGGTTTGGCCGGAAAAACAACGAGCCGTACGCGTATTGTCCGGCCGACTCGTACAGCTGTACGAGCGAGCAAGTACGATGCGAGCTACATGAAAATCACCGACCGAGTCGTTTCTGGGTCTGAACAGCTCCGTACGTCCCGGTCGGAAGCTAACCGTGGCGTGCAATGGATGCGATTTACAACAGAGCCAGTACGATGCACGCGTCGGACAGCCTGTGCGAGCCGGAGTGGCCGGCTCGCAAAAGCTCCCGGAGTCGGACTTTGGGGGTCCGTGTCAGACCCCCTGACACCCGCAGCCCTAGGACTCAGACACAGGGGGAGACCTATGGATCTCCCCAACACAGGCATGTACGGTGCGGGTGGCACCGACGCGTACCCACTGTAGGGGGCGCACTTGTTCAAGACTTACCCATGCAGTCAATGGGAGCCCATGTACGCGTCGTACGACCGGCTCCCTTTGACTTCTATGGGAGTCCAACCGAGTCCGACAGCATACGTGCGCATCGTACTCGCTCGGTCGGACTGTGGGGGTCCGGCTCGGTCGGAAAACACTCCGGATCCGACTCAGTCAGAGTGCTTTCCGACCCGGATCGGAATCGGCCCCTACATGAAGAGGTACAAACATACATGAAATATAGATGCAGAATATCGCAATGCTCTGCATCCAGGCTGTATGGCTTTTTGTTCAGTAGGCCTAACTTGGTCTGTTTATCCGGCCTGTGCTCCATCGCTGACAGCCTGAACTTGTGACTTTGTTCCGGTCTGGTGCGATCAGATAACCTCAGTTGGCGCTTTGTGCTTTTAAGCACTACTTTTACCTAAATCTTTAAAATAGCATATGTCAGGATCTACTGATTGGATTGTTGTCGTTTTGGCCAAAATAATTTATTACGTTGTTCTCTATTTTTCTAAATTGGTGTGAGATTTTTCTTGTGTTGTCCTCTCACTTTAGTGGTATTTGGAGTGTTGCATTGATACTTTACAAATTGCGTGTAAGTGAAGCTTGACGGCTTTGCGCCAAGCTAGCAGAGGGTTAAGCACAGGTTAATTTGAGGTTTGCTTGTGATTTCACCCAAACAGGAATTGTGGTTGCTGCTTGAGAAGGGTTTTACCCCACTAAATCAGTAACCCAATTTTCTATAGTTAGATTTCTCATAGAAATAGTGGACATTTGTGGAGTCACCATTATCATTGTTTGTGGGAGTTGCAAAATTGATTTTCTGAATTCTTCTGTCAGTGATGAGATCAGAGCACATTTCTCTCTTTTTATAATAATGTGTGAGTATTGTAGAAGAGTAATCAGCATCAAAAACAGATGTTAAACTGTGTATTTTGTTTTGGGCCAAGATGGCAATCTCGTCCGGATAGATTATGAGTCTGCTACATTGAGCTCTCAGCAAAGAGACCACTGGTTTTAAAAACTTTACAAAGCCCCAATGTTTTGAAGAATGTCCAAAGGAAAGACAAGGGAACTGACAGTTCCATTGGAACTGGGGATTCATTCTTTATATTTTGATAAGTAAATATCTTGCAAGCCTAGATGGACCATCCAATTGTCCTGGAGAAAGGTTCTTCTTAAATGTAAAAGGAGTTTAGCTTGAAATGACAGTACACAACAAATTTCTTTTGAGCTAAAAAAATGTTATTTAAGAAACCAGAAGGATTTGGTAATGTTGAATAAGTAGACTGAATCCTTTGAGATACCTACAACCTTAGATTTTGAGAAAAATGTAATTGTTCTGGAGGAAGGTTCCTAATGGCTCCCAAGAAGTTAGAAATTTTACAAGCTGTCCACCCAGAGAAAAAGGGCCAGAATGTGCAGTTACAGAAAAAAACAGTTGTCCTTGCCACATTGCCATTCCACAGGAGACAAATTGTTCCTTGTGCCCTTTTTGATAATACATTTGGATCAATAGGTTTCCTTTTCAATTTTTCCTCTTCAAGAACAACCATTTTTCTGATGAGAAGCACATTGGTATCAAGTAATGTGTCCTGACATTCCATACAGGCCTATCTACCCTTTTCTAAGGTCTTTACCACATTTAGTGAAAAAGACTAAAATGTTAGGATCAATAGAAGGGGTTGTTTTAATTTTATTTGCTCAAATTTGGGTGGAATGTTAAAGCAGAAATTGAAATTCACTGTTGAATTATTACCATCTCAATAGTCATCCTCCAATAATTTATTTTCCTTTTTAGGGGGGAGGACCAAACCAATCTGAATCATTTTTATTCTCGTCTCATGTAGTAATTACATACTCTCTGCCTCAATTACGCTATCGTAGTATGATTACTGCAACCTCTGTATTACTGTAAAGTCTTATAACTCTTGTCTTTTCTTTCTTTTTCTTTCACAGGAAAGATGAATGCAGGTAAAGGTGCAATATATATATATATATATATATATATATATATATATATATATATATATATATATATATATATATATTACCTACTGGCAGTCGCCAGTAGGTAGTTATAGTTAGGACCACGTTTCCATAGGAAATCCGCAACATTCTATTTTGAATAACTTTGGCGCCGGTCGACGAATCCTCGCGAATTTTTCAAAATAGGTGGGGCGCTACGCTCCGCTCCTTCCCTGAAAGTCTCGGGGGGATTCGTCAAGCGGGGGCTGAGATAAAAGGGGGGTCCCAAAACGCGTTTTTCCCATGCATTTTTCCATAGGACCTTTAGACAGGGCTACAGCCCGAACGGCTGAACAGAATTACTAGAAATTTGGCAGAGAGGTAGTCCTCAGGTCAAGGAAGTGCCTTTTGTAGGTTTGGTGTAAATCTGTTCAGTAGATTCTGAGAAAATAGCCTTTAAATCAATATATATATCTGAGCCAGCTTACGGTGCGCTTACGGTACGCTTACCGTACGCGTACGGTGGCGTGCGCGAGCGCGATTCTGATTGGCTCTTAGATCTTAGTAAACATTCGAATTGGCCGAAACCAGGAAGCGGCGGCCGCCATTTTCTCTCTCGCACTGAGAGTGATGTTTAAAATACTAAGCCCAAAAACATGTAAAGGGGCTGTTTAGACAGCTCCCACATACATAGCAATGTTGAGGGAGTCCCCAAAGATCCCCCAAGGCCAAAAACGGAATTTTTATTTTTTCGCTAATTTCGCCGATTACGCTTACCGTACGCGTACGGTAAAAAATTATTAAAAAAAAAAAATTATCCACACTCTCCCCACCCCGTGTGCAATTGGTGCCCGAAGGGCACCAATTTTGCATGGCTTATTAAAGATGAGTTAAACTAAAATATTTAAAAAAAAAATAATAAAATAAAAAATTATCCACACTCTCTCCACCCCGTGTGCAAATGGTGCCCGAAGGGCACCATTTGTGCATGGCTTATAACATATACGAAAAATTAAAATATTACCTTTCAAAACGAAGTGCATCATATGTCCTCCATGTGCGCACGGTGCGCGAAGCGCATCGTGCGTACATGGCCCATCTAGCGTAACGTGGGCACGCGGTGCGCGCACGGAACGAACTGCGTTAAGTGGGCGCGCACGCCACGAATGGCGTAAAGTAACTTAGCATTTAAAAAACGTACAAATTCACTGAAAAAACCATGGGTTTCACACACGTTATAGTTAGGAATTAGCATTTAAAAAAACCTTGCAAATTCACTGAAAAAACCATAGGTTTCACACATGTTATAGTTAGCGGAAATTTTACTGATAAAAAACCAATGAAATTCCCCCGTTATAGTTAGTGCAGGAAACTATAACTCACGCGACCGCAATCTTCTGCTGATGACATATGTGTCTTTATGAAAAAAAAATATTTGTAATATATGTATAGCTAAAAATTTATGGAAGAAGACATGGGCAAATAAGTGTCTAAATACAGTATTAGCATCAGCAGAGGATTGCGGCCGCGTGAGTTATAGTTTCCTGCACTAACTATAACGGGGGAATTTCATTGGTTTTTTATCAGTAAAATTTCCGCTAACTATAACATGTGTGAAACCTATGGTTTTTTCAGTGAATATATATATATATATATATCTGCCAGCAATGTGATCCTTAACCTTCCATGCGCTCCAAAGAACGGGTGCTCTGCGTGGGGGCCAGATCCTGGCCCAATTTTTTTTCAATTTTGCAACAAAGGACGCGGCACTCAAGACTTGACTAATTTAGAAATTTAATCTTGTATCAACAGCTCAGCCCGACGCGTTTCAGCCTATACTTGGCTTTCACGGTAAGTGAGACATCAATCGTTTCCACCATTTATCCCATTTTCGCCTCAATGTGGCATTCTGGGAATTGTAGTGTACGATTATATTTGCAAACAAATTAACAGCTAATCTTGCCCATTTGCCATTTCTTTCATAAATCATATATCATTGACATTATACGTTCAGGAATATATTTTATGTAATTTTACCTTTCTCTGGTTTTATGGTATAATACCAATTAATTACGCTTTTCTTTGTCTGTTACGTGTTTTTCCTGAACCAAAAAGCGCAAAACATCCTCAAATAAAGCAAAACATGGATCAAGTCTCCATTCACTACATGTGCAGGTTAATCATAAAGCTTGTTTTAACGGCATATAACATTTTTTGGGTATAGTACCCCTATCGATATTCTTTATATCACTGTTTAAGCAATTGAAATCTTATGCGAAGCGACACTACAAATCATTATGTGAATGTTAATTTCCTTAATCCAAATGTACAAAAAGTTCTTCATCAAAATTCATCCCTCTCGGGTTTTTTGTTTTTAATCGTATGATTAGCCGGGATTCGATTTGCCGCAGTTTTTTCATTCTGTTTCCTCCTCGTTCATCCGGAGGTATCATCCGTATCCCATAGTAGCTCATGGCTTTCCAGTTACTGTTTTGGCAGGATGCCATATGTTTGGCTGTTACATATGACATGTCCTTATTTTTGACAGCTCTTATATGTTCCAATATCCGCTTTTTTAACATACACACTGTACTTCCAACGTATTGCATGCCGCATTTACATTCAATCACATATACCACATGGGTTGATGTGCATAGAATTCTTTGTTCAATTTGGATGATTGATCCATTTGGATCATTGATGTTATTTTTGTTTACTCCAATCTTGCAGGCTTTGCAAACATTGCATTTTTTAAAACCTTTTTGTTGGATGTTTAGCCAATTTTTATCTCCTTCTTCCGGCATTTTGAAATGACTAGAAACAAGTGTATCCTTAAGGCAGTTGGTTCTTCTGTAGGTTATCAGTGGGCGTTCTCCCAACATCTTTCCAATCTCTGGATCGCTGGAGATCAAGTGCCAATACTTCTGAATTTTGGTTGCTAGTATGCCACTTTCCCTGCTGTATGTTGTTATGAATCGCGGAGGCTCATTTTCTGTTTCCTTTTTGGAGTCTTTTGGTGTTAAGATTTCAGTTCTTGTTATTTTGTCAATTCTTTTTTTTTTTTTTTTTTTGCTTTTCTTTAAAATTCTTTCATTGTATCCCCTAGTTCTTAATCTGGATATCGATTCCTGAATCTTATCTTCCGCGTCTGATTGTTTCGAGCAGTTGCGTTTCATCCGCGTAAATTTCCCATAGGGGATGCTAGCCAGCAATGTTTTTGGGTGGAAACTTGTCCCGTGTAGTATACTGTTCGTTGATGTTTTTTTACGAAATAAGGTTGAATGAATTTGATTCTGTTCAATATAGACCTTAGTGTCTAGGAAATCTATTTCTTGCTTGCTTGTGCTGCATGTGAATTCTAAACCAATATTGTTATTACACAATTTTAGGTAGTATTGATTGAATTCCTGTGTTGTGCCATTCCAAATCAAGAAAAGGTCGTCAATGTAGCGTACCCATAGTATTATCTTCTCTAGATCTTCTTGGTTCGCCACATCCCACGCTATGGTTTTTTCCCACCAGCCCATGGTGATATTGGCATAGTTTGGCGAAAAAGAAATTCCCATGGCTGTACCACAACGCTGTTTGAAAAGTTGCTGATTAAAGAGAAAAACATTGTTTGTCAGGCACATTTCAATCATGTGTAAGAGCATCCGGGTATGTTGTAGCTTGTTGATATTTCTTTGTTTTAAAAAATATCCGCATGCTTCAAGCCCGATTTCGTGTCTAATTGAAGTATACAATGATACCACATCGATGGTAATCATAAGATATTCCACATTCCAAGATATTCCATTAAGAATACGTAGAAAGTCACCAGTGTCTTTAATGTATGAGCTCATGTTTCTTGCTATGGGCGCCAGAAATTGATCCACATATCGTGAGACATTCTCATATACGATTTATTTCCTTCCCAAAATTCATAAAACCCTAGTCAACCCACCTGTGAGACCAATAGTCTCGTCATGCGACTCATTATATGAGAATGTCTTACGATATGTCACTGACCATGTCATGAGAGATGTAAAATGTGACGTCATCAGCAGTGCATTGTGGGCATGCGAGTTATAGTTAGCTTTACTAACTATAACGGGGGAATTTCAATGGTTTTGTACGAGTGAAAAGTCCAGCTAACTATAACGCCCCTGAAACCTATGGTTTTTTCAGTGAATTTCTAAGGTTATTTAAATGCCAATTCCTAACTATAACGTGCCTGAAACCTATGGTTTTTTCAGTGAATTTCAAAGGTTTTTTAAATGCTAATTTCTAACTATGCCTACAAAGATAGGATATGTGAAGAAAGAAGAAAAAACGCACAAAAAGAAAAAAAAGAAATGCAGAAAGAAGCAACAGAAGTCCTCAAAGACGAAGAAAAGTGCAGGAAGAAGGATAACATGCAGAAGGAACAAACAGGAGAGCAGAAAGAAGCCTTGCTGCAAAATCATCCTGTACCCTCAACTTTTTCAGACGGATACTGGTGGTAACTGAGTCTGACTAACCAGTCGTAGAGCCAGTGCTATGTTAAAAGACACTCAGAATACAGTGAAAACACCTACATACACTAGGGAACACTATGCGTTGGGGTCCCCCTGTGATCAGCATGACCTCCTCTGTAAGCCCTATATAATAGGGCAGGGGATTAAAACTACCTCTTAAAACGCGCCACAGGGCGTGTTTGCACACGTCACCTCAGGCCCCATCCCCTCACTTCCCCACTGTGTAAACACGCGCTGTGGCCGTTTTAAGTTGGGAGATTAAGTCCCCTTGAATCCTGAGGGTCCTTAGGGTCCAACTAGACCACTAGGTACCTCCAGTAAGCGCCACAGAGCTGCGTTGCAGAGAGATGTAAAAAGGGGCACTGCCTAGACCGCCTCTCTGCAACGCAGCGCAGTGGCGCTTACTGGAAGCACCTGGTGGGCTAGTTGGCCCCCAAGTTCCCTCAGGATTGAAGGGGAATTATTTCCCCAACTTAAAACGCACCACAGGGCTTGTTCGCACACGTTAACTCAGGCCCCGTCCCCTCCCTTCACCACTGTGTAAACACGCCCTGTGGCCGTTTTTTGTTGGGAGATTAAGTTTATTTGAATCCTGAGGGTCCCTAGGGTCCGACTAGCCCACTAGGTACCTCCAGTAAGCGCCACAGAGCTGCGTTGCTGAGAGGTGTAAAAAGTGGCACGGCCTGGACCACCTCTCTGCAACGCAGCTCAGTGGCGCTTACTGGAAGCACCTGGTGGGCTAGTTAGCCCCCAGGGGCCCTCAGGATTGAAGGGGAATTATTTCCCCAACTTAAAACGCGCCATAGGGCGTGTTTGCACACGTCACCTCAGGCACCGTCCCCTCCCTTCCCCACTGTGTAAACATGCCCTGTGGCCGTTTTTTAAGTTGGGAGATTAAGTCCCCATGAATCCCGAGGATCCCTAGGGGCAAAATAGCCCACTAGGTACGTCCAGTAAGCACCATTGCAGAGAGGTGTAAAAAGGGGCACAGCCTGCACCACCTCTCTGCAACGCAGAGCAGTGGCGCTTACTGGAAGCACCTGGTGGGCTAGTTGGCCCCCAGGGTCCCTCAGGATTGAAAGGGAATTATTTTCCCAACTTAAAATGCACCACAGGGCGTGTTTGCACACGTCACCTCAGGCCCCGTCCCCTCCCTTCACCACTGTGTAAACACGCCCTGTGGCCGTTCTAAGTTGAAAGATTAAGTCCCTTTGAATCCTAAGGGTCCCTAGGGTCAAACTAGCCCACTAGGTACCTCCAGTAAGCGCCACAGAGCTGCAATGCATAGAGGTGAAAAAAGGGGCGTGGCCTCAGAACACCTGTCTGCAACGCAACTCCCTGGTGCATACTGGAGATACCTGTTGGGCTAGTTGGCCCTCAGGGACCCTCAGTATTGAAGGGGAATTAATTCCCCAACTTACAACTGGCCAGGGGGTGCGTTTGCAGAGTGTTGCAAGGAGGGGGCGTGGCCTCCGGTGCGATGCCGGGCTTTTATTTATTTAATTTTTTTAAGAAGGAGGGCTGTGTGGCCCCCCTTCTTTTTCTAATTTACTGGCCCTGGAGGCCCCATCCCCCAGAGCCTGCACCCGAACTTTTTTTGTTGAAAAAAATAAATTTGGCCCTCCCAAGGCCTTAATCGGCCCCGGGGACCCCAACCCCCGGGTCATGGCCTTTTTTTTTTTTTATTCTCTAGGAGGGGGCTGCGTTGCCCCCCTCCTCAGGCCACTTATGGCCCCGGGGACACCATCCCCTAGTGCCGGCCTTTTTTTTTAATTATTTTAAAAAAATATATATTTATAGAAACACCTAGGACATGCTGGACAAACTGTATGTACCTATCACCATGACGATTTGCGTGATATTCATTAAGAGGCGACTATGCATAGAATGAATCCACATGGAATGTATTTACACCACTAGTGAAGCTCCGATGTGTCTGACGTCCTACCGTGCCTAATCCCGGTGCCCCCGCCGGTGGGTACTCTCCAAGTCGACACCCTTGGCGTTTATTTTTACAAACATGGGTAGCTATTGACGGGCACATTTAATATACACGCACACCAAGCCATTCAAAGGGGATTCGACAAAAATTCGACCAAACTATGCAAGAAACCCCCTCACGGTTAATAAAACACACATCCACCGCCGGATGTGTAATACTTTTTATTTTACTCTCTGGAAAGGAGACGAACCTCACTTGAGAGTCACAGCGTGCTCCTGGCTGAGCCCAATGCTGTGTTACACCCACCAGTGCCCGCCGAGTGCCTCACACCTCTGTGTTGTATTTCACCAGCTAGTGCGTATGCTATGACACTCTCTAGCCCATGTGCACTGTAACACCACCCCGTGAATATGTCATGCCACACTTGCCTTCACACGGGTTATATTGCCCCATCTAACGTGCCTTCCTCGATGCCTATGTTATAATGCACAGTGCTATGCCATACATATTACAATCTGGGATGCATCTCTTTGTCACAGTGCATATGCAACGTTACACTCCCCAGCACATATTTTATATTACAACTTTAGAGACTAGTTAGGTTACACAACACTGCCCTGTGCATATTACACTCCAAGGCGCATATCGCATAGCACACGCTAGTGCCTGTGCTATCTCCCACTCTCCAATGAATCTGTCATTGCGCACAATGTATTGCATATTATATTTCACGCCCCGGTTCATCTTATATCACACTTTTTGGTGCATAGTTTATACCATATACTATATCTAGTTTTCATTTTCAATCGTGCTCCCAGGACTATGTTCTATATAACACTGCGTCCACCTACCCTTTTCACTGGCATTGCATTTTGCGATGGGGGTGGAGGGTCAGGGGGTGTTTCTGCCAAGTGAGCCCGGAGTCACAGTCCACAAACGTCCTCTTCTTCCTGAATAAAAGTGAGATTATGCTGCATACTTGTTCATATTTTAAGTAGTTCGCACAGACACACATTTTAAAAACAATAAAGTTCCTAATACCCACCTTCTCTGAACAGTTAGCTTGCTGTCCCATCCACCTCCTCCCTATCCTCTGTTGTCTGAATCCACGGACTAGCCTCCTCCCTCCTGCCATGCATGGTCTGATGTGCTGTCACTGCCCTCCATTTAGCATGATGTACCAGTCCACTCCTCCTGCCCTCCATTGCCCAATTCTATGGCACATCATTGACCTCCTGCTTAGCCTCTGTGCTTAGCTTGCTGCCCCTATTCTCCTTCCCCCTGCCATCTTTGTGCATGCCCCTGCTCCATCCTTTTTGCCCACCATGTTCCATGGACCTGCCACTCCTATCTACTCTGAGTGTTCTGTTGAGCTGCACTCCCCTCCCACCTGCCTAGCATTGTCAATGACTGTAACCTGTCCCTGCCACCTCCACCCTGCCACCTCCACCCTGCCTGTCCACATGCCTTGCCCCTATCCCCTTCCTCCTGTCCTCCATGGTTCATTTTACTGCCACACCCTTCTCCCCTCCCTGGTCTGTTGTGCTGCAACTGCTCCTCCTGCCTGCCCTGTGCGGTCTGTTGTGAGGCCCCTTCCCCTGAACTCTCTTGTCTGTGCCCAGGTCCTGACCCCCCCCTTCTATCCTCCATGGTCCTTTATGCATGCCCCTGCACCCTCCTTCTTGCCCATCATAGCCATTGTGCTGCCACTAACCCTCCTGCTTGCCATGCATGGTTTTCTGTGCTGCCATGGCCCCTCCCACCTTCCCTGTGTGGTCAGCTAGCTGCCCCTGACCCCCTCCCACCTTCCCTCCATGGTCTGTGTGTATGCCTTCATAGTTTCATTGTTGCTCTCCATGGTGTGTCTTGTTTCTAGTGCCCAACCTGCCTGACCTCCATGGTCATCTTGCTGCTCCTGCCCTGCCCCCTTGCCCCCAGCCCTCTGTTTCCATGTGCAGACCCCTATTCCCTCCCTCCTGGCTTGTCTGTTCCATTGTAATGCCCCTGATCCATCCCTCCTGCCCTTTATGGTCTGTTATGCTGCAGCTTTCTCTCCTGTCTGTCCATTATGGTCAGCTAGCTACCATTGCCTCTTTCCCCCCTGTTCTCTGTTGTCCATGTGCATGGTCCTGTCCCCTCCCTATTGCTTTCTATGGATTGTTGTGCTGCACTCCCGTCCCGCATGCGCTGTGTGGTGTATTGTGCTGCTGCAAACCCTGATGCCTGCCCTGTAGGGTCAGTTTGGTGCCCCTCTCCATGTCCCTCCTGTCCTCTGTTATCCGAGTCCATGTCCCTATCCCAATACTCCTGCCTACCATGATCCAATGTACCATACTTGCGAACATTTTGAACTTGGCAAGAGGGAGATTTTGAAAAAAAACTGGGATATTGATTTTCCCCTTTGAGTTACATTGAAAAAGAAGAGATTGTAGACAGGAGACAGATCAAATAAAGACCATTTGAGCTTAAAAACATTGGACGTTTCCTGTCTGAAACGGGTCTGTTGGCATGTATGGTTGTACTACCACTGCCGCTTCCTTCTGCCCACAATGGTCTATTATATTGCCACAGCCTCTCTTGCTAGTCCTGTATTGTTGGTTTGTTGCCCCTGCCCCCCTTTCCACTGCCCTCCATAGTCTGTTGTGCTGCCACTGCCCTTCCTGCCTGCCCAGTGTGGTCAAATTGTTGCATCTGCACTCTCCTACCTGCCTTCAATTTTCAGAGTCCGTGCCCCTGGTCTCTGCCTCTCAACAGTATCCCAATGAACAACTAGATTGCTAACATTCTATATTTATTACAAAAGTGTGGAACGCCTGACGTCATCTTGATGTAATCAAAACTGTAATACCTAGAGTATTTCCTTTAGAAATTACATATATGAGAGGGTCTTATTTGCATCAAAATTATGGTTAGTGCTCTAAAAAACTAAAATTAGGACATATTTTCTGAGTTTTCAAATAGCGACAAAGAGCTTTTAAATTATTTGTAATCTTTATGTTTTTTTATCCAGTTGACCACTTGATTAAATGTTGCACCTAGGAGAGAGGATGTGGTGTTACTTCCAGAGCTGCAGACTTTGCAACTGGGGAACCAGGTTGGAGTTTCTGCTTCAGCTCAACATTCTGTGATTCTGGTCAAATCATTTAATCTCCCCATGTCTACAACCAAAATGAATTTGATCTTGTGTGATGTAACCAATCCTCATGTAAAGCACTCCAATACCTGACAAGTCTGCACTATATAAAACTGCAAATACACAAAAAATAAGTGTTTTGCACACTTCTGTCATTGGGCTACATGTGGGCTACATCTGGGTGATATTTGTGCTGCATTTGGGCTCTTTTGTCTCTGGTGGCCATCTTGGGAGAATTATTTGTTATGAAGTTTCCTAATTTCCTCATTTACTGCAGTCTCCTCAGTGGGTAATGCTTTCAGTTTTTTACTTTGATTCCATCAAGAAGGTATTCAGATATGTCACACATTTGCCATAAATTCTGAATGTTAGCTCTCTAGTTGCTCATTAGATAACTGTAGTAAAGCTACTGCTCACCACGGAAGTCTGCTGCTGTGCATGTTTCAGTCTGCATATCAGAATTTTTTTTAAGAAATAGAAGAGGATTTGAGAAGTCACTCAAAATGTGCCATCATTTTTCTTTCAGCACTAATCATAATTTCTATGGCAAAATAAACACCCTCATTGTGTTCCTTTTTAAATTAAATGTTTTAACTGTTACCAGTTAATTCCAATCAAGATGGCTTCAGGTGTGCCATACTTTTGTCATAAGTAAGACAGTAAGCACTCTAGTTGTTCTTAAGAACACTCTGGGACATTCTGTCATTGGGCTATACTTGGGCTACATCTGGGGGATATTTGGGCTACATTTGGGCTCTTTTGTCTCTGGTGGCCATCTTGGAGATTTATTTGTTATGAAGTTTCCTAATTTCCTTATTTACTGCAGTCTCCTCAGTGGGAATACTTTCAGTTTTTTATTTTGGTTCCATCAAGAAGGCATTCAGATGTGTCACACATTTGCCATACATTCTGAATGTTAGCACTCTAGTTGCTCATTAGATTACTGTAGTAAAACTACTGCTCACCAGGGAAGTCTGCTGCTGGTATTCAAAGTGCATGTTTCAGTCTGCATGTCAGAATTTTTTTATGAAATAGAAGAGGATTTGAGAAGTTAAAATGTGCCCTAATTTTTCTTTCTGCAGAACTAATCATAATTTCTATGGCAAAATGAACCCCCTCATTTTGTTCCTTTGTAAATTAAATGTTTTTAGTGTTACCACTTTATTCCAATCAAGATGGCTTCAGGAGTGCCATTCTTTTGTCATAAGTAAGACTGTTAGCGCTCCAGTTGTTCGCTAGAACACTCTGGGACATTCTGTCATTGGGCTATACTTGGGCTACATCTGGGTGATATTTGGGCTACATTTGGGCTCTTTTGTCTCTGGTGGCCATCTCGGGAGATTTATTTGTTATGAAGTTTCCTAATTTCCTGCAGTGTCCTCAGTAGGAAATACTTTCAGTTTTTTACTTTGGTTTCATCAAGAAGGCATTCAGATGTGTCACACATTTGCCATAAATTCTGAATGTTAGCACTCTAGTTGCTCATTAGATCACTGTAGTAAAGCTACTGCTCACCAGGGAAGTCTGCTGCTGGTATTCAAAGTGCATGTTTCAGTCTGCATGTCAGAATTTTTTTATGAAATAGAAGAGGGTTTGAGAAGTCAAAATGTGCCCTAATTTTTCTTTCTGCAGCACTAATCATAATTTCTATGGCAAAATGAAGCCCCTCATTTTGTTCCTTTGTAAAATAAATGTTTTAAGTGTTACCACTTTATTCCAATCAAGATGGCTTCAGGTGTGCCATACTTTTGTCATAAGTAAGACTGTTAGCGCTCTAGTTGTTCGTTAGAACACTCTGGGACATTCTGTCATTGGGATATACTTGGGCTACATCTGGGTGATATTTGAGCTACATTTGGGCTCTTTTGTCTCTGGTGGCCATTTTGGGAGACTTATTTGTTATGATGTTTCCTAATTTCCTCATTTACTACAGTCTCCTCAGTAGGAAATACTTTCAGTTTTTTACTTTGATTCCATCAAGAAGGCATTCAGATGTGTCACACATTTGCCATAAATTCAGAATGTTAGCACTCTACTTGCTTATTAGATCACTGTAGTAAAGCTACTGCTCACCAGGGAAGTCTGCTGCTGGTATTGAAAGTGCATGTTTCAGTCTGGATGTCAGAATTTTTTAATGAAATAGAAGAGGATTTGAGATGTCACTCAAAATGTGCCCTAATTTTTCTTTCTGCAGCACTAATCATACTTTCTATGGCAAAATGAACCCCCTCGTTTTGTTCCTTTTTAAATTAAATGTTTTAAGAGTTACCACTTTATTCCAACCAAGATGGCTTCAGGTGTGCCATACGTTTGTCATAAGTAGGACTGTTTCGCTCTAGTTGTTCTTTAGAACACTCTGGGAAGCTGCAGTAGAACACAAAGGAATCAACTGACAGTCTCTGCCCTTGTTGGATGTACATGTTTTACTGAGAATGTCAGACTTCATTCTCACATGACTGAGAAAGATAATGTGAATTTACAGAAAATATGCTCTCAGTTTAGCTTATAGATCACCTTCCAAACCTCTGTGGCAAAAGCATGAGAAAATAGTTTTCTCTCAAACATGATTCATGATATCACAGCAGAAGGCTTTTTCACATGGTAAAATCACCATAGAACACACCACAATTCCTAAAATGAGTATGGTACCATCAACAAATGATTTATAATGTAACTAAAGTCTTAAAACCTTCTATTAACTGCAATGCTTTTTAATGAGGTGCTATCATGTATATTGGTCCCAAGATGGCTGCCAACACTTCTTGGATGAAGTGCTGACAGCCAATCAGATATCACGGTGAGATGTGTGGTTAGGCTCCGCCCAGATATATATGTGATTTTACTTTTGATTTTCTCAGGAACTACTGAACAGATTTACACCATATATGCAAAAGGCACATGCCTGACCTGAGGACTACCTCTTTGCCAAATTTCAAGTAATTCTGTTCAGCCGTTCGGGCTGTACCTTCGACTAAAGGTCCTATGGGAAAATGCATGGGGAAAACCCCCCTTTTTTCTCAGCCCCTGCTTGACGAATCACCCCGAGACTTTCAGGGTAGGAGCTGAGCGGAGCGCCCCATTAGTTTTGAAAATTTCACGAAGATAAGTCAACCGGCGCCAAAGTTATTCAAAATAGAATTTTCAGATTTCCTAACTATAACTATCTACTGGCGACCGCCAGTAGATATTATATTATCTACTGGTGGTTAGCCAGTAGATAGTTATAGTTAGGACCGTGCTTCCATAGGAAATCTGCAACATTCTATTTGGAATAACTTTGGCACCGATTGATGAATCCTCGTGAAATTTTAAAAATAGGGGGGGTGCTCCGCTCCGCTCCGCTCTGCTCCTACCCTGAAAGTCTCGGGGGGATTCGTCAAGCGGGGGCTGAGAAAAAAGGGGGGTCCCAAAACATGTTTTCCCCATGCATTTTCCCATAGGACCTTTAGCGCACGGTGAAAAACCTGAAAAAAAAAATATTAATAAATACATAACTTAGCAATTAAAAAACCGTACAAATTCACTTAAAAAACCATAGGTTTCACACACGTTATAGTTAGGAATTAGCATTTAAAAAACCTTGCAAATTCACTTAAAAAAACATAGGTTTCACACATGTTATAGTTAGCTGGACATTTCCCTCGTAAAAAACCAATGAAATTCCCCCGTTATAGTTAGTGCAGGCAACTATAACTCACGCGACCGCAATCCTCTGCTGATGATGTCAGATATTACATCACTGATGACATATGTGTCTTTCTGAAAAATAAATATTTGTAATATATGTATAGCTAAAGATTAATGGAAGAAGACATGGGTAAATAGGTCTCTAAATACAGTGATGTAATATCTGACGTCATCAGCAGAGGATTGCGGTCGCGTGAGTTATAGTTGCCTGCACTAACTATAACGGGGGAATTTCATTGTTTTTTTATGAGGGAAATGTCCAGCTAACTATAAAATGTGCGAAACATTTGGTTTTTTAAGTGAATATATATATATATATATATATATATATATATATATATATATATATATATATATATATATATATATATATATATATTCATATTTACTGTTGTGAAGATGAGGATATGATGACAGAAAACTCTCTGCACTGTTTACTCTCTTCTGGAAAGTACGACTTATGTTAAGGTTCTATTCTCCAGAGTTATTGTGAGTGCTTACACTAGACTGTGCAGCAAAAGCTTCCTAGACTGTCACATAGTAGAGTTGTCTGACGGAGAAACGATTTTGTAAACTCTTTGTCCAAAGGTACGCATAGGGTTAAACCTTTCTGTTTCTATGAAAGTCCAAATTCTAAGTTCGCTCGAGGTGCAATTGTTGAGGAAAAGAAAACACCTCACTGAGAAATTACTGGAACTCACTTGTAGTACGAGGGAAGGGACTTCAGGGGATTTGGAAACTGGAACACTTCTTCCTTTCCGCAAACTCACCGAGTCTTAGGAAATACAGGCGAAACTGGAGTACCTGACTGAAACTTTGATATCTCCAGGAAAGATGCCGACACTCTGAACATGGTCAAGGCTGAGCAGCGAACGGCTGAAACGCTACTCCCTTGACGATTTACTTCACGCCTCATGCACGAAGCAAAAACGCTCCATACACCATGAATCCGACGGTTGAAGTGCGCCGCGCACATAGAGCGCGAGCGCTAAGACACAGTTCTAATCTTGAGGCCAGACACTAGAATGCTCACCGGGAACTTGGTAGATGGCAGCCGCCATCTTTTTTTTTGTTTTTTTTTGGTGTCCTCATTTGCCTTACCCCACAAAGAATATCCCGTTGAACCAGCTGTTTTAATTACAGCACCTCAGCCGAAGGGATTCCGATTGCTCAAGGGAAGATCGTGGGTAGAAGTTTTTTTTTTTTTCTTTTTTCTTTTCTTTTTTTTGCTCCACCAAAGATATTTCGTATCCTGCCGGACCATAGTGCTGGGAGGCCCTTTTGTTGTTAGTCCGAGGAGAAATATAGGCATAATCATAGGACCCGGGGAAAAAAAAAAACCCCGGACTCCTATCTCCATGACCTCAGTAAATCCCCAAAAAACAGATTTTTCTTGTTGCAGGATCTAGCCATATCCACTTTAGACACTTCATACAACGATGTCAACCATTCTGAGTGAGTCGGTGGTGAGGCCTCAACCCAGTATTTGCATATTAGTCTTCTAGCGATAAGAATCGCATAGAAAAGTAAAGATCTTGCAGGCCCCCTAATAGTATCGACCAGACCAAAAATAATTAAGGGTAAACTGATGGTCAGAGGAACCCTAAGAATGGATTCCATTGAGGAAAAAACTTCGCCCCAGAATTCCTGTAACAGAGGGCAATCTTTAAACATATGTATGTCCGATGCTGCGAGGAGGCCACATTTATTGCATGCTTTATCGGGCTGGAATTTTGATAGCCTAAGAGGAGAAAGGTAAGCTCTATGGGCTGTAAAGATGTGATTACACATAAGCCAAGCAGGTTTAACAATTCTAAACAGTGTATTGAATGAATCCCTCCAAATCGATTCACATTGCATGCTCATCTGCTGCCCCCATAGATCATCTGCTAGTTTAAACTCGCCATCTACTTCCTCTACTATTGCCCAGTACCAAAAAGAGACCTCCCTTCTTACTCTAGGCTTTGAGACCAGTTGCTTCTCTAGATTACTCTCCCTTCCTAAAGGCCCGGTACTCTTAGCATGTGATTGTGCCCAGCTTCTCAGTTGGATATACTTAAATTTTGAGAGTCCGGGCCCAACCATCTCATAGAGCACATCCCAGGGAGGGAGGTCAGCACCATCCAGTAGATCTCCCCACGTCAGGAACCCTGCATCCCTTAAGGGCATGCTCAAGCTGTCACGGAGGCATGCAGGAGTGCCGGGGGAATCCCATATTGGGGCCTTTCCTAAAAAGTAACCCAGCCCTATTCTCCTTCTTATTGCTAACCAGCTACTAGCTAATGACCGAAGGATTTTTAATTTAACTTTTTTGAAGTATTTATGGTCTCCGAATTTAAACATAAAGCCATCTTCTGACAAATCTGAGCCCCTCAGCATAGCCCGGAACAGGTGTCCCTCTGTAGTGCTAGTGGGTGTCTTCAACAGCATACGAGAATGAGACAACTGGAATGCCCATGCGTAATATTGCAAATCGGGCATAGCCAGACCCGCCTTATCCCTCTTCCGCCTAAGCTTCTTCCATGCTATCCTAGTAGCTTTATTCTTCCAGATAAATGAATTTAAATCTCCTTGACATTTTACCAATTGTTTCATATCAAAGGCCAATGGGATAGCACCGAAGAGAAACAAGATCTTGGGAAGGATAGACATTTTAACCAAGTTAATCCTACCCAAAATTGATAAAGGAAGATGCACCCATGAGTTCAACTGAATTTGGCATTCTCTAAAGATTTTTTTAAGGTTACATTCTGGGATCTTTTCCACTTCCTGAGTTATTCTAATTCCAAGGTATCTCATGTTAGTGACGATGTGATGATACGCGGTTTCCATATTCCAGACCATGATCTCAGTTTTACTTGGGTTAATCTCGTATCCCGAGATCAAGCCAAGCTCTTCTGCACGTGTGATGATCGTGTTAAAGGCACTGTCAAGATCTGCTGTGAAGATTAGTATGTCATCTGCATAGAGTGCCACTCTCCTTTCCCAGTCTCCTAGTTTAAAAGGGATGATGTTATGTTCTTCTCTTAAAACCTGTGCAAAGGGTTCTATATATAAATTAAACAGTAGAGGGGAAATGGGGCAGCCCTGTCGCGTTCCCCCGGTGATGGTAAAGGGATCTGTCAGAGCCCCATTGACAAGTAATCTGGCAATCGGAGCCTTATACAGTAATTCAATTGCCCGGCAGAAGCCGGCTCCCAAGTTAAACTTTCTCATCACCTCCAAGAGGTATGGCCAATAAACCCGATCAAAGGCCTTTGTTGCGTATAGTGTTAATACTGCCAAGGGGAGGGAAAAAGAAGGCGCGATGTCAATAGCACCTATTAGGTCGTAAGTGAGGTCTGTTAATTGTCTCCCTTGGGTCAAAGCCCTTCTGATCTGGATGGATAACCTTGTCCACTACGCCTCCTAACCTTTTTGAGAGGATGGCGGTGAAGATCTTATAATCAAAATTAAGGAGTGATATGGGGCGATAAGAATCACAGTCAGTAGGAGATTTTCCTGGTTTTAATATTAGGACGACTGTCGCTTCGCTCCAAGACCCCGGAGGGTCATCTCCATCCACCAATATACTATTAAAAAGTCTAGATAGCACAGGGATTATAGGATCTATAAGAAGGCGATATAACTCTGCTGGAAGGCCGTCAGGCCCTGTCGCCTTACCTTTTTTGGAGTTATTAATTACCATTCTAATTTCATCTTCAGTGATTTCGTTATCCAAAGCATCATGCTGTTCCCTCGTGAGGCTTGGTAGTTTAATCTTATCCAGCCAGTTACATCTTCTCACAGGATCCTCAATGGTGTCGTTAGTATACATCTTCTGAAAAAACTCTCGAAAAGCCGCCCCGATTTCTAAATTAGAAGAACGAGATAACCTTTCTCCATCCACCACTATCTGCTTGATATGGTTCCAGACCTGATCAGTTTTTATTTTCCATGCAAGCAATTTACCAGCACTTTCCCCGAATTCAAAATGGGAAATTTTGCTCGCTTCCCATTTGCGGGAGATTCTGTCTTGGAGAATACTCTCCAATTGTTTTTATAGGGAGTCTAATTCTTCCAGATCCACCTTAGAGTTACTTCCTGGTATAATATTTAATTTTGATTGGATTCTAGCGCTGTCCTCTTCTAACCCCTTAACAGCATTACTGAAATTCTTTTTCCTAAAGGAGGCACGATTAGTAATGCAGCCTCTCCAATAGGCTTTCAAAGTATCCCACACCGTCGATATTTTCGCTGAGTTCAGATTTAGGTTGAGAAACTGAATAGTCTCAAGACTAGTAATATAGTGCGATCAAAAGACCACGATCTAGGTTGTTGCTGCTGCGGAAGTGTTAAAGAGAAAGCTAATACAGAATGATCTGACAGATGGGATGGAAGATATTCAATAGATTTAATCATATCCCTTAACGCATAGCTGAACAGAGCATAATCAATTCTGGATTTATGGTGGTATTTCAGATTGATAAACGACACCCCAGGTTGGTCTCCTGCACGCTCTCGCCAGACATCTGAGAGGCCGATCTGTCTCATAATACTTAATAGGGTAGAGCGTGATTTAGAGGGAACCCCGGCTCGTGACTTAAGCGATTTATCTAATCCAGGATGTAGCACAATATTAAAGTCTCCCATCCAAATGATGGGATCAGGAAAATCAAGCAAGTGAGTACTAACTGTATCTAAAAAGGAAGGATCATCTTGATTAGGTCCATAATAGACTACTAAAGTGAAAAGCGAATCGAAGAGTAATGTTTTTAGTATGAGCCATCTTCCACTGAGATCCTCCCTACATTCTAGTACCTGAGCCTTTGCTTGTTTTTTAAAGAGAACCATCACCCCTCTAATATTGGCCGTCTGATCAGTGCAAGCAAAGACATCGACCCATCTCTGTTTAATTAAGATTTCAGAGGTCTCTGCTTTTAGCAGATGTGATTCCTGGATTGCAATGACATGCGCAGGTGAATCCTTTAAGTATTGTAAAATTCTAGCCCTTCTATTCCTTGTACGCAACCCATTCACATTCCAGGACAGAAAGTGGATTAATGCCATACCAAGATATTTGAACCTTTAATGCCATGCCATCGGCCCAACAGCGCAATAAGCTTACAAAGACAGCAAATAAGTTCTGCGTAAACTGAGAAAGAGAGTTAAACCCGAAAAAATGATACTGGGGCAACGAAAAATGAGGACTTTTTATGCTTTTACCCTTCCCAAACCCTCTCCCCCCTCCCATGGGAAACCCCACCCTTGTTACTATGACCTGGTGTAAGGCCATATTTACGTCACATTGCTACTGCTGATCCCCCCCTGACCTACTACTAAAGGGTTAAGATCTGCCAAACTTAAAAAGAAAAAAAGTGACTAATACATCAAGGAAAAAAAAACAAAAAAAAAACGAACCCGAGTGATGTGCAAGCATCGGTTAAGAAAGTTGATTAAGAACCCCATTAGAAATTACTAAATTACTAAATTAACTATATATTTTTATTTTTGTTTTAAATTTCATATATATTTTTTTTTCTCCTTTTCTCCCTTTTGTTTCTTCTTTTTTTTCCCTCCCTCTGCTCTGTTTTTTTCCCTTCTCCTTCTCCTCCCTTTTTCTTTTTTTCTTTTTTTATCCCTTCTCTTTTATTGTTACCTCTTTCCCCTCTCTTCCCCTTTCTCATCTTTCTTTTCCCTACACTTTTTCTCATCAATTCTCATCATTTAATCATTTAATCATGTTTACTATCTTGTACCTAAACATCTCGTACTCTTCTCTAGCTTTCAACTTCCTAAAAGTGAGGGGGGAAGGGTGAGGCATACCAATTTGAAATTCCTAAGATGGATCCATTCAATCTTTCTCGCTTCTGCTTAAGGACTCTAATAGCTCGTCAGCCTGATATGGAGATCTAATATTAAACATTTGGTTGTTATGCATAATCTTGAGGAAGGCGGGAAAACTCATCTGTACTGTGGCACCCAATGCCCTGAACTTGTCCATCCTCTGACCCAATTCCCACTGGCGCTCCAAAGTTTCTTTAGATAAGTCCGAGCGCACCTCATACGAAAAATCCGGTCCCTTTAATGACTTCGCCTTAAGCGCCAGGTTCAGAAACTTCTCCTTTAGTGCATATGTGAGGAAGTTTATAAGGATTTTCCTTGGTTTCATTCTCCCGGGATTCAATCTAAATGGATCCCTATGAATCCTCTGGACATCATTTCCAAGGAACTCCAGTGACTCTTCCAGATTGAGAGAGTCTTTAAGTGTAGCCACGACATATGCCTTTAAATCACTCCCCTCCTTCCCCTCCTTCCCCTCCGGGATCTTTAAGAGGCGTAGGTTATTCCGTCGTGAGTTATTTTCAAGTGACTCCACTCTCTCCCTCAGGGCATCTCCGTCTCTACGTAAAGCCTGAATTTTATCCCCAGCAACCCCTAAATTAGCCATAAGATGCTCAACAGAGCCCTCCAGATTCTCAGTCCTCGCATTCAGGAAATCTACTTTCTTTTCTAAGGCATCACATGCAGCTCTTATCTCAGCCTGGTTCTCTGAAGAGACCGCAAACCCTTGTTTAATGTCGTTTTTTCATGACATAAAGATGGCCTCAATTGAGTGAGTCTCCACTCCTGCCCCTCCTCCCTTCTCTGAGTCGGTCAGAGTTACAGTCTGGATTGCATCCTGAACTTGCGCCGCTTCCGAAGAAACAATAGTGGGTGCGATGTCAACAGGGATAGAGATCGTACTATTTGGAGCTGCAGGTGCTATCGTAGGGGGTATAGCCTGAGTCAGTGTAGAGACTATGAAATTGTTGGCTTCTGAGGCATTAAAAGTGGCAGAAGTAACAGAGGTAGACATGGTAGATAGAATGGAGATATCAGGTGTACTGGATGCCCCCCTATTAGAACTAGCAAAGGTATCAGGATTCTCCGTCCTGGATGGTGAGAAGGGCAGAGCTCTTGGGTCCCCCCCCCAAGGTGGGAGTACAGCACAACTCGAGGGGAGCCTCTTGGCTTATAATATTTAATATCTGGGGCTGAACCCTAAAGAAGGAGCGGAGAGAAGGGGTAACTTATACGGAAGTGGATTTAGTGGAGGCCTTAGCAAAGCTCTTCTTGCTTGACTCTATTGCCTTCCTCCCCTTCACGGAGATGTTATGAGGAATCTGAGATATCTGCTCCACCTGGGACAGAACGGTTTGCTCCCCCCTTTTCTTGCCTGGTTCTTGTATAGCGAGGGAGATCTTCTGAACCCCTGCCTCCTCTTCTAAATCCCAGGAAACCCAGTCCAGCAACTTCTCTCGAGTTTTCACCTCACTTTTTTCCTTCCTTTTGCCCCCTGCAGTGCATATACTTTTCTGTATCTTTTTAATGTTAATTTTGGCCTGACCGGCTTTCTTCGCCCGAGTAGAGAAAGATAAACTAGATCTCTCTAATGGGGGATTAAGATGTTTCTTACCGGCCACAGAATCATGCCCCTGGTCTTCGTTATTGTCCACTTTGGATGTAGCAGAGACAGCAACCTTACCGTCTTTAGATTCCTTAACGCCACTCTGCAGGAGGTAAGCTCCGATCCCCCTTGTGCTGACGCTGCCTGAGTTCTCCCGGAGGAGACCGCGAGCCGCCGCTCTGCGACCGCGTCGCAGCTCCAGGGCAGCTCTGTCCCAGCGCGGCAAAAACAAAGGGCAGGAGAGACCGGGACTCATCCAGAGAACCTCTCAACGTAGGTAAAAGACGTTTATTCCGCAGAAATCTTCACTCAACCCGGTGACGGCAGCATATATTTCTCACTGGGTAGGTTAGGGAGGAACGCAGAGCAGGGACGTGCGCTACCGCTCAGCTAGCGGATGCCATGTTTCCCCCCAAAGCTTCTATTTCTTCAGCCGCCATCTTGGAATTCCACCACGAACAGTGAGAGGCAAATCTAGAACGACCAGAGAAAAGCCTCTTTAATAGCTTGACCTTGACCTGACTCTTACTCTTCCCAAACCTTAGTGGTGAATAACTAGCAGATGTGAACCTCGATTGACCAGTCCTGACACACTTGTTGTTTAACTAAGGACTCAATGAGAAAAGGAAATATTTTCTAAAAGACTCATTCTCTTCATATTCAGTACCGAAACTGAAGATTGCTCTGACAACATATTGACAATAATAAATATTTTTAACCAGACTAAATAACTTTAACACATTTTTAAATTAGAATATTAAATGAATTTAGAATATAATGTAACAACAAATACTGAAATATTAAACAGGGTGCAAAAACAGAATATCGAGTAAAAAACATTGAGTTGCACAAATATCTAGTCATTAATATCATGGTTCAGAAATATCGACAGAAAGAACATAGTGGTCAAGAATATCGACTTAAGGTAAGTAATAACGATTTTCAAAAATATCGAAGGGTATTAATATCATTTGCAAAAATATAGTTGTTAAAAATATTGTTTTTTTATTAATGTTATGTATTTAAGTATATATTTTATACGTATATGATGCATATTTTTGTATAACAATTCTTTGCATCTTAAATATATGTGTTACATTTTTAGCAGTTATAAAAAAACATTTTTTGCGTTTTTAGCTCCATAGCGGGTTATGGGTTGATAGGGGAATAGGATTATTTATTAAAATTGGTTTCATTGAGATGTTATAGTGTTAAATCTGTATAGTAATTTATTATTCATTAATTAATAATTGGTTGTTAATTAATTTTAATTAATTAATTGGTAATTAATTATGGTAATTGTGTAATTAATTTTAGTTGTGTGGTGCTAATAAGTGTTAAGGGATGGAAGCATTTTATTTTCAATTTGGGAATTAATAATTGGATGTTAATTAATGCATTGATATTAATTAGGAACGAATAATATGGAGACGGAGCTGATGAATACACAGCAGCAGACTACAGCTCAGGAAGCCAGACTTGTAGATATTCAATGGAAGCTCGAAAATCAGGAAAACCGCCAGTGTAGGAATAATCTGCGGTTCATAGGTATCCCAGAAGACAAAGGGGCGGTGGATATGAGAACCTATATGGTTGAACTGTTGGCTAAGGCATTCCCCGAGGTCGAAGGATGGAATTGGGATCAGGAAGTGCAACGCGCACATAGGGTCCCGATGAGTCAGAAACATCAGAAACCACAGACAAGTTCTAATACAAGACCCCGCGCGGTGCTAGTTTTTTTTGGAAACTATCTTTTACGTCAGATAGTTTTTGAAAAAGCAAGGCCTGATTGTAAGAGACATATGGGGGATGTGGAATTTTTTACAAGGCCAGATTTTTGCCATGTGACAGTGGAGAGACGCTGGCGGTTACGACAGATGATTACACCATTCCAAGAAAAGGAAGCTCAGGCATTTCTCCTGAATCCTGCAAAACTTAAAATAATAAGTGGAGATAGAACTCGCTTTTTCACCTCTGAAATTAAAGCTAAGGAATTTTTGGAGGAGATAAACAAAAAAAAATCATAGAAAGAGTAGACTAGATATATATGGATAAGCTAGGAAAAAGTCAGGAAAACTTGAGAGTTCACTTAGGGTGATATGATATGAGAAGGTGTAAAACAAAAAAAAGAAATGAATAAGTGAATTTGGATAATTAATCCGACAAAAAGGGGAGAAGAAGGAAATGAGTCTTTTTTTATTTTTTTTTTATTGGGCTAATAGGAAATAGGGGGTCTTTTCAGATCACACATAGAGCTGACACATCATTACTAGACCAAGGTCTAGTGGCTTTCATGGGTAGGGTTGAGGTAGGGAGGACTGGGAGGGATGCAAGGGTGGGGAGGGGGGTTGGGGGAGGTCTAGGGGGGAAGAAACGCCAGATCAGGTACGCAAAGCTGAACAGAATTAGAAATGTAGAAAAGGAAGGGATTAATAAAAGTTGGAATGGTAAAATGTTAAGATGGAGTAATCTTATAGTAAAGTATGGATAAAATACATATTTGTTCAGTTAATAATGCGGGCCTGAATAATAGAGCCAAGAGAACAAAAGTGTTTGAGTTTTTTCGATTCATCACACCGGAAATTATCTGTCTACAGGAGACCCATATTCCGTGGAACAACCGAGATAGTTTACAGATAATAGGATATGATCTGGCAATATGCTCCTCACAAACTTCAAAGATAAGAGGTGTAGCTATTTTTGCAAAGCGTCGAGTAGGTATTATTAAACGGACTTTGGCAGACAAATGGGGTAGATGGGCTATCATAACACTAGGCACTGGTGTAACAATTGTGTCTATCTATGCGTCAAATCAAGACGATCCAGAACTCTGGGAGGAGTTAGAATTAGAGCTTGCTACTTGGTCAACCCCACTAATAGTATGTGGCGATTTTAATATACATATCGATAGCTCAAAGGCAGTGGGGGAAAAGTATAAAGGACGTAAACCACGGGTACATCAGGCAATAAACAACTTTAAGCTCAGTCATGGTTTGATAGATGTATGGGAATATAAAAAAGATATAGATCCAGGATATACTTATTTTTCCTATCCTCATCAAAAACACTTTCGTTTAGATTATTTTTTGGTGTCTGCCAATTTACTGGGGGAAGCTGAGATCAATAAATTGCCTTGTATCTTCTCGGATCACAATCCACTTATGCTAAAAATTAGAGGTCAGACTTTGGAAAGAGAATCCCGTTCCTGGTCGTTTGATAGGAAATTACTGTCAGATGATACGTTTATAAAGTATATTAAAAAATGGACTAGAGGATTCTTTGAAATAAACCGATATAGTGCTTTGCGAACAATTGTATGGAATACATATAAAGGGTGCTTGAGGGGCGAAATAATAAGCTATGTGGGGCAACAGCGGAAACTATGGAAAAACCAGATCACCTCTTTAATGACTAATTTAGCACAGCTAGAAACTGAATATACTAAATTGCAATCTCAGGGGCTGGGGGAGACGGATAGATTAATGACCATTAAAAACCAGATAATGATAGGCAAGTCAGAGATTAATAACGTGTTTCACAAGCAGACAGCTCAGACATACCAAACATACCGTAGCCAGATGTACGAATATGGGGAAAAGGCAGGTAGACTTCTGGCTCTACGAACTAGACAAAAGGCCACCAGAAATAATATAAAAGAAATCAAAAATTTGGAAGGACAAGTTGAAACTGCCCCTGTTAAGATAATGGAGGTCTTTAAACAATATTATACTAAATTATATCAACAAGATCCTTGTGATAACAACTTAATAACGGAAGGGGAATATCTACAGCTTAAAAAATTAGACCCAGCTATACGTTTGGAATTAGAAGAAGAGATTAAGTTGGAAGAGACGCTTCTAGCCATAAATTCACTCTCTTCAGGGAAGGCCGCTGGCCCAGACAAAATTCCGATAGAGTTATATAAATTGCTTCATGGTGATCTGGCAGTTTTTCTTCATGATCTGTTTTTAGATGTTCAATATCGTGGGATTCCCCCCAATACATGGAAGGAAACAGATATAATTATATTTCATAAGAAGGGAAAACCACCTGCAGCACCAGGTTCTTATCGGCCCATCTCATTGATAAATTCAGATGCCAAAATATACTCTAAGATTCTAGCAACTCGGCTCCAGAGAATTATTGCCAGTTTGGTCGCACCCTGGCAACACGGCTTTGTGCCAGAAAGGGGAACAACGGATCATATTGACGAATAATATCCTTGCTAGATATAGCCGCGGGAGGGGGCGGTGAACTGGCAGTGATTCTCTTGGATGCCGAGAAGGCATTTGACAGAGTGATGTGGCAATATCTCTGGGAGGCATTAGCGGAGCGAGGGATCGGCCCTAAAATGATAACAGCCATTCAGGCAATGTATCGTCAACCTTATGCTAGATTACAAATGATGGGAATGGCATCAGGTCCGATAGAGGTGGCAAGGGGTACCCGACAAGGCTGTCCATGCTCCCCAATCCTATTTGCTATATATCTGGATCCATTTATCAATCAGATAATAGAGAATTCTGTGATTGAACCTTATAAAACCAACGGATATGAGACAAAAATACTTGCATATGCCGACGATATTGCTGTAGTTACACCAAATCCAATAACAGCAATAGCAGAAGTTGAAAGACTGGTGGAGGAATTTGGAAATAGATCTGGTTATTGTCTCAATAAAGGGAAGACGCAGATAATCTCCACTAGAGCAATACGCTTACAAGACCACCGCCAGATAGAAACTGCAACCTACATTGGGGTGAAGATTGGGTCTGATCTGGATACATTATGGGCAAACAATATTGACCCAATATTAGAGGATATATCCTCTGAGCTTCGTAGATTGGATAAATTACATTTAACGATAGTGGGTAGAGTAAATGTGTTAAAAATGAAGATCTTTCCTAGAATTTTGTATTTATTTCGAGCAATTCCATTAGAACTATCATTTAGCACATTCCAGAGAATGAATTCAATGTTTTCCAATTTTATTTGGAGTTATCAAAAAACAAGACGGGCGATGCCGACAATGACTCTCCCACGAGAGAGAGGGGGGTGGGCTGCCCCAAATGTATATTATTACTGTTGACCTTTTTGCAAGAAATTGGTGTTTTGTTGGGTACAGATAGCGATGTGGGTGAGGACGATCTACCATCCATATATCAGCTTATAGTGGGGAAAGAAGCAGTAGCGCTCCTCCTCAGACGATTAGAACCTAAATATTATTAAAAAAAGCATTCCAAATGCTTGAAAGCTGCCAGAACGATATGGAACCAAATAAGCAAGATTATGAATATTTCAAAATGTAATAGATATACTCTATTGTGGGGAACTACGATATTTCCACCTGAGCTCATGGATAATATGGCAAGAGAGTGGGCACAGGTAGGTATTCAGAGAATTGGGGACCTACTTAACGATAATTTAGACATATTACCGTTTCAGGAACTGGCGCAGAAGTTTAAGATCAATAACAGATCATATTTTAAATATATCCAAATAAGGGGAGGTATTAAGAATCAAGTCAGGAAACAGGAGAGTCTCAGAGTAGTACCGCTAATGGAAATGATATATCGGGAAAAAGAGAGGATAGGAGTGCTCTATAAAATACTAATGGAAACAATACCCGACGATTTGGAAAAAACGGGCATCCAAATTAGGGGATGATGATATAGATGTAGACATGTCACTAAAGCTGAGTGAGAATATTTTTATGGCTGCTAACCTTCAGGCCCAACATTATAAAACCCTCTTTAATTTATATTATACACCAGCAAAACTTTACGGATGGGGTAAACGAGACAATGATCAATGCCCTAGATGTCAACATAGTCCAGCGGACATTACTCATATGTTTTATGCATGTAAAACTTTGATGCCGTTGAAAAAGGGTATAGAAACTTTCTGGTATGAATCGATCAACTATACAATCGAAATAAGCGCACCATTGATGCTTTTGGGATATGATACTCGAATTAGTCTAACATCGATACATCGGTATTTTGTCTTTGTTTCAATAGCAGTCGCTAGGCTACTAATAGCCACGGCGTGGAAAGATATGGAGCCACCGGAATATGCACATTTGCTGTATCGCTTACTGAATATATACAATATGGAAATGGCTTTATATAAAAACAAGGGCCTTCGAGCTAGGAAAAAAGGGGATAAGATCTGGGCCCCAGTTATTAATTGGTTAGAAAGAAGTCATGATGAGTTGGAGGAGAGGACAGGAATAGGGTAAAGGGGATAAGAGAAGATTTGAAAGTGAAATGGTTAAATTGATTTATGGCTCATCTTTGCTTCATTTTTTTTTTTTTTTTTGCTTCCTATATATGTTTGATTTTATTAATTTTTGACTGCTATAAGATTGAATCCTAATGTATCTACTTCTTTATCTGTATGTTTGTTTGTACCTGACGGCATAAAATCAAAAAAAAAAAAAAAAAAAAAAAAAGATATTAATTAGGTAATTGTGTAATTAATTTTAATTAATTAATTGGTAATTCATTATGTCAATTGTGTAATTAATTTTAGGTGTGTGTTGTGAAGTTTATAGGTGTAAAGGGTGGGAGGTAATTTGTATTTAATTATTATATAGTTATTAATTAATGTTAATTATTTGATATTTATTGTGGGTACTTGTTTATTTATTTGTGTGTTGTTTATACTTTTAAATAGGTAAATGGTGGGTATTACTTACATTTTAATCACATTATTATTAGTTGTTAATAGTAATAGTTTTCAATTTAAACCAAGTTTTAATTGTGTTAATTTATAGTTTAATTTAGGTGTGTGTTGAGGATATTATAGTGTTAAAGTGTGTGTAGTCAATTAATGTTAATTCGTTTTTATGTTAATAATAATCATATTTTAATTGATTATTAAATATGTTAATAATGGAAGAAAATGTAATTAAAAATGTTGAAGTGTTTTAATATTTGTGTGGTTTTATAGGGTAGGAAATACATTTTCTTTTTGTTAGTAAATATTTTCTAGTTTAAAAGAATGATTTTTTATAAATGTATTTATTATTTTATGTCATATATTATTTGTAGGTTTTTGTTATATGTACTTAATATTATATTATGTTTTTCTTTTTATATATTTAATATATTAGATTTTTCATTTTTTGAATATTGTTTATGTTTGTAATTTTTTAAAATGTTTAATATTTTTGATTTTTGTTTTAACAGTTTGAGTGTGAATAGTAATGTTTGCCTCTCCCCTATCCAACATTTTCCCTAATGCTGCACTCACTTGAGTGGAAATAGTAATTTTTACCTCTCCGCTATCCATCTCTTGCTCTACTGTTGCACTTACTGGAGTGGGAATAGTAATTTTTACCCCTACGCTGTCCAACACTTTCCCTACTGTTGCACTCACCGGAGTGGGAATACAAAGTCTTACCCCGTCGCTATCCAACACTTATCCTACTGTTGCATTCAGTTTAGTGGGAATATTAATTTTTTCCCCTCCGCTATCCATCACTTTCTCTACTGTTGCTCTCACTGGAGTCGGAATAGTAATTTTTACCCCTCTGCTATCCAACACATTCCCTACTGTTGCACTTACTGGAGTTGAAATAGTAAATTTAATTCCACCACTATCTAACACATACCCTAATTTTGCACAGTGGAGTGGGAATAGTTATATTTACCCCTTTTCTATCCAACACTTTCCTTACTGATGCACTGATTGTATTGTGAAATTTTTATATTATTTTAAACTTTTAGCATAAATTAAAAATAATAGTTTATTCATTGTTCTAAAGTAAATATATGTAGAATTATTATGTTTCTGTGTTTATTTTTTTAATTAAGTTTATGTGTTATATTTTATTAAAATGTATATCACATTTATTTTATTTTGTTAACATTAAATTCATTATTTATCCGTTTTGTCGACTAGGTTATTTTTGGTTAGCACTATTTTTCCCCTGTTTTTAACATTGCCGGCCACGCTTACCTGCATGCTGTCATCCTTACTTGCACGGTAATTTGGAAAGCACCGCATTTCGCGGGTCCCTCGCCATTGTCTCGTTGGCGGCCATATTAGGTGAGGGGTGAGCCACATCGCGGTCTAGTCCTCATTTAGGAGGCTCGACCAACATAAATAGCAGCCATACCTACGCGCAGCGTCATCGCGCAGCGGGATCGCCGGACTTCCGCCGGAGTTATGCCTGAGTTCAGCCCGTCTGCGCCCGTCCGCGCTGAGGACGTGCTGCAGGGCGGACTGGACTCGGCTGGCACCCCCCCTCCACTCTATGAGGTGCCTAGGCAATACTCTATGTCGGAACTCATGGCTTTTAGACCATCAGTGCAGCGATGCTCTCACCGCTTTTCTCCTGAAGGCATCTTACATTCCCAGCGATGCATGACATGTAAGGTTTCCTTTC
Organism: Triturus cristatus; assembly: GCF_964204655.1. Taxonomy (NCBI): domain Eukaryota; kingdom Metazoa; phylum Chordata; class Amphibia; order Caudata; family Salamandridae; genus Triturus; species Triturus cristatus. The sequence goes on from NC_140581.1 coordinate 78,678,951, forward strand.
GCTGCCCCGCTCCCAGTACTATTAGATCCCATTCGCACTCGGGATGCCTTTCTGTTTCGCTGCCTAAAACCGGTTTCCTAATTATTGCGCAATCGCTGATCAAGCACAATGTTGCCTTCCACGAATTTGTGGAAGAAAGACAGCCGGACTGGGTCTTTATCACGGAGACCTACTCTTGGCCATTCCTGATGGCTATTCTCTCCATAGGCAGGATAGACCACTGCGTAGAGGTGGAGGAATTGCCGTTCTTTTTAAATCTTCTTTTTCTTGCACTGTTAAATCTCTATCAATGCCTGGAGATCGCTTTGAGGCACTCTATTTTTGCATTTTGTGTGCTCCATCTGTCTCTTTCACTGGGATACTCATATACAGGCCACCCGGCCCTAGGGCTAGTTTTTCTTCAGATCTCCTCAGAATCCTAGAACCTTATTTTGGAAAATCCTATCTTTCCATCTTGGGTGATTTCAATTTCCATCTTGATGAAATCAACTCAAAGGATACCCTGACATTAATTGAGTCACTCGGAGCTTGTGACCTCGTTCAGTTGGTGAGCAGCCCAACACACAAGGCTGGCCATATTCTTGATGGGGTATTTTCTAGTGATTCTAGGCTATCTACTGGCCCGCCTCTGCCGTTGGTCTGGACCGATCATTTTGCAGTACCGCTTAAAATTGCTCTTCCTGCCATGCCCTTAGCTAATCATGTCGCTACTTCATTTACTCTTAGGAGAAACTTTAGAAATATTACCGATGACACTATTGCTTCTCACATTCGGATCTCGGAATCTTTCTCCTTGAAGGATGCGGATGAGGCAGCTCAAGAACTTATGGACTCTATTACCAATGCAGTGGAAAAGCTTGCCCCCGCCTCCCTTCGATATGTAGCTCGGCAGAAACCCACTGCACCCTGGTTCTCTGAACATCCGAGACTCCTAAGGCAGGGGTGTAGGAGCAGCGAGAGAAGCTGGAGGAAATCCTGGGATCCGAAAGATCGAGAGGTTCATAAGTCCGCTTTACGGGACTACAAACAGAGAGTTGTAGTGGAAAAGCAGGAGTACTTTTCCAATCTTACAGGTTCCCTAACCTCATCCAGGGAACTTTTTAAAATTGCTGATTCCCTATGCTCTCTCCAACTCCCTGATCCTGTAGTTAGCTCTCAGGATCTTTGTAATAACATCTCTGACTTCTTTCACAGCAAAATCTCGGACATTCACATCGCCTTAGAAGCCCAATGCCACTCCTTGGATAAGGATATTCCTTCTGCTATAGCCAGTCTGGACACTTTGGGTGAAGGCCCTTCCAAACTATTCAGGCAATTTCCCTTATTGTCTTTGGAAGGACTGAACCTCCTACTCGATAGGACTAAACCTTCCTCCCCAATGGATCCTTTACCGCTAAAAATACTGAAGGAGTGCAGAAACAGCATTCTTCCGCCTATGTTGGAAGTCATGAATAGGGCTATTGTCCAGGGTTCCTTTCCACCAGTGTGGAAGAAGGCTATTGTAAAGCCTCTCCTTAAGAAACCGTCTTTGGATCCTGGCCTTCTTAAAAACTTCAGGCCAATCTCTCTGCTCCCTGCCCCTGCAAAAATATTGGAGGCACACCTCAACTCCCACCTCTCCACTTTTCTTGAGACCAGTGAGTATCTTGATAACAGACAGCACGGATTCAGAAAGTACCACAGTACCGAATCCGCACTCACTGTTGTAGTAGGCAACATCCGACGTAAAGTGGATAGTGGCGAAACTACAATACTGGTCCTATTAGATCTCACAGCCGCGTTCGATACCCTGTCTCCCGCCATTTTAACATCTCGGCTTAGGGAGGCAGGGGTTACTGGGCCGGCCTTGAATCTTCTTAACTCCTTTCTCCTTGGTAGAGAACAGAGAGTAAAGCTTGGAAATTTCCTCTCCCCTGCCAAGTCATTGCAATGTGGGGTGCCACAGGGGTCGGCCCTTAGTCCGACCCTGTTTAACATCTATGTGGCCCCCCTTGCTAGACTAGTAAGATCGCAGGAGATGGAGGTGGTGTCCTACGCCGACGACACCCAGATCATGGTGTCACTGGCTCATTCCTCTGTCCATACATCCGCCATTAGCTTTAGGTCATGCATGCAGCATGTGGCAGATTGGATGATCATCAATTCCCTAAATCTAAACGGCGACAAGACAGAGGTCTTGGTCTTTGGGAAAGACCAAGATGTTTGGTCGAGCGAGTGGTGGCCTTCATCTCTTGGCACCTGCCCCACTCCGTCCCAATCAGCCAGAAATCTCGGCGTGGTCTTTGACACCTCACTCTCTATGATGCTCCAAGTAAATAGGACCGTGGCCACATGCTGGGGTGTTATCAGGATTCTAAATAGGATCCGTAACTATCTTTCTCTCCAGGCTCGTAAGCAGATTGCAGTCGCTCTTGTTGGCTCCAGGCTCGATTATTGCAACTCCCTGTATGTGGAGTCCAACAAGGGCCTTATCCATCGACTGCAAATCGTGCAGAATGCTTCAGCACGTTTTGTTCTGGCCCTTCCCTTGGCATCTTCAGCCACGACTGCTAGGAGAGATCTTCATTGGCTCCCTGTTCAGCATAGAGTCTTTTTTAAGATTCTATGTCTTACATACAGAGCTCTTGCGGCTGGCACGGACGATGCACTTGGATCTCTGCTTACCCGCTATATCCCAACCAGATCTCTTCGATCTGCTGGGTTATTTCAACTGGTAGTGCCCCGCACAAGGCTAGCCAGATGGGGAGCGAGAGCTTTTTCTGTTGCCGCTCCTAAGCTCTGGAACTCTCTTCCAATTGAGGTCAAAACCCTCCCCTCAATTGATCTGTTCAAAAAGGCCCTTAAGACGTGGTACTTTACCAAAGCCTACCAATGAGAGAATGCTGGTTTGATTTGCGAGCTGTATTATTTGAATTAGGCGCCTTGACGCCCATTGGGCAAAGTTTGCGCATGACAAAACTCATTTCATTCATGACAAAACTCATTTCATTCATTCATAGAATCCGGTGCAGCTGCAGGGATCGAGGCGTAAACTGCCACATCATTCGCATAAGCAGTGATGTTTAATTCATATTCCCCCAATATAACAGACTGAATGTGTGTATTTAAATACAATGAACACAAATACGGCTCAATATATAGTGCAAATAATAGGGTGGAAACTGGGCACCATTGCTGGGTGCCCCAGAATACGCAAAAAGGGGTAGATAACAACCCTGCATACGCCAGCTGAGCCCTGGGGTTGTTATATAAAACCTGCATCCATTTGCAAAATTAGCCTCTCAAACTAAAGGCTGTCAGTGTTGCCAAGACGCACTCCCATACGACACGGTCAAATGCCTTTTCAGTGTCTAACAGTATCATATCAATGTTGAAGCCGGATTTCTCTGCAACATCAAAGATGACAATTGCGGTATTAACGTGAGCCTTTTTTATTTATTTATTCTAAATGTTATTTTGTTTTAAGTTAGCACAATAAATCAGATTCCTGGAGTATACACATTTTCCTAATTTTAGTTGGTATTCAAATAAAATAGCAGTATTGCCTCCCTACATTTTGCATTTTCTCCAACAATATGCATTTGTGCATTGTAAATTAGGTTAGAGTTAGGAATGTAAACCTAACCCCCAATCTCTATGCTTGTCCTGTAATGTTAGTTAGTTTTGAGTTAGATTACTAAATCTGTCCTATCATATAAGTTTTCTCAAATATTCAACTTGTAGTTCAAATAGAATTTATGACCCACCAATCTGATCTGACTAACTAACTAGCTGACCAGGAGATTTAGAAAAGGTCTGTTTGGATTTGATTGACAGTCTCAATGTTCCTTTCATTGTGGCAACCTCTTAATTATGACAATACAACCCGTAATTACATTTTTTCACCTTAGAATTTAGCAAAGGACAATATTTGCTCAAAGATTGAGGCCATCATTACTTCTGTTCTATTTTGAACATGCTCAAAAATAAAATTAATTGTTCACTGAATACTTTGCAGAGTTTAAAGAGTGTTCATTGGGGATACGATTCCGCATGGTCAAATATATTCTTTTACTATTAAATAAGAGGAACATCTAAAGAAATATATTGAATACAACCTAGTCAAATAATGCATTCTACATTACCTGCAGGGGTTCCTATATTTGAATTAAAAAATCCTACAGAGAACTGGGATCATGTCTGGACTACGAAGAAATGAATGACATCACAATGAGAATCATTACTCACTGCTGTTGATTTCAGTTTTGCTAGACAAGTCTGCGCTGCCCAAAATTCCACTAAACAAGAATTAAGGGGAGTTTATAATCTTTTTAAATGAAGGCAGGTGACACATTGAAAACCAACTAGATACAGTAATTTTGAGTAGTTTCTCATGCTGTTTCTCAAAGTCATTTTGGGAAGTTTTGTCTTTATTTACCTCAATGGCATTTTTTGCCACAAGGTCTGAAAGCACACAAACGGCACATATGAGAAATATTGAAACTTCTACTAGCCCATTCCTTGTATGCCAAAATGAATAAATATGTCCGTCAGCCAATACAATACTTAGTATTCATCCTCCAATATAGAGGAATCGCTATGGAGGAAACTAAGTGGCTGTAGTGGTGGACTGGTCTAAACATCACAGTGTGAAGCATATACAAAGGTTCTGAGGGAGTAATGGGGAGCAATAAAGATATTTGTCCTTGCCATACCTATGTCAGGTAGCTGCACCATTTTGGCACAACCTAAGCGTTGCAAGTCTTTGTAAATCTGTGTTTTCCACAAAATACATGGGTGGATTCATGGAATGTTCATGCCCTAACCACGGAATGCCTACTAACACAAACCAATAGAAGGCAGCAATATGAATTACTTTGTATTTACTAAACCACACAAAGCCAGGCAAAGAGGCATTCCATGGCTTAGTGAATGGCAAACATGATTTGCGTTGGGGCTGCACCACTAAAGTGATGCAACCCCGATGTAAAATCATAGTAGATGTGGGACTTAGGATTCTAGAAGACCATAAAATGTACCAACTCCTAGCATGCTAGGTGGATGCTATTGTATTAAAGGTTTCAATAGAAAAATCACATTTAGACCAGGCAAAAAGGCACGAAAAGACTGATGCTCTATCACGCAATTAGGAAACTGGAGGACCTCTGATGAATGATCCTGATATTTTGGCATTATAAAATGTCAGTGCAGTTTTTTGGTGCAGTTAAATGCAGATATCTCCTCTTGGGATCCACAACATTGAATTGACAAAGATTAAAATGATCAAACCATAGTAGGAGTATTCTTTTAGAATTCCTGCAAATCACAGAGAAACTTAGATATTACTGTCATGATCCTACATACTGATATAAAAATCCAATTTCAGGATGCTGATATACATGCGGTTCTAGCATTCTGATTACAAGATCATCATTCATTTCACATTCATCAGCTTATTGTTACTTGCTCAGTTGTATAATGATGCCGAGCACATCTAAGTCTGATATACATCAATTTCAGTGGTGGTTTGTGACCCACAACAATGGTGGGTCAACATAAATACAATTCAAAAACATACTTACAAATAAACAACCATTTAAATCTGTAAAAAAAGAAAAATTCACTTACCTGAGCCTGCAGCACATCCTCAGTGTTCTCCACTCCCCAGCCCCAGACTGTTCCGAGTGTTAGGTCCAACAGCTTCTACAGGTTCCTATACAATCCAGACACTGCTCTCATGCTGCATGAGAGAAATGTCTGGATTGGCAGGAGCAGGCTGCCTCAGTGCTCCGAAGACCACTGAAGGCCTGTGCCTGCTCTGCAACCCAACTGTCTAAGACAGCTGGGTTGGATAGGTTGAATTGTGCATGTCTGTTTGGCTGGAGCAAGGTATCTGGTCAAACCGACATGCACAATTCACACTGAAATGGCCACTCGACATTGCTGCCAATCTGTAGCAATGATGCACTGGGCCCTCCATGCCCTCTCCATTTGGCAGAAATCCAGAAAAATTAAAGGGTAATAAAATATTGTTATTACCATTTCTATGCAGCAGTGTGGGGGGGCACTCCTCCACTCTCATGGAGGAACCACCCTGATCAATTTTTGTTACTTACTGCCATCACTGCCGGGATCTTGTTGGGGAGCGGGACATGACTACACGTACCAGGCTCCCTCGTGGCACACAGCTGCCACCGACTCCACGTGCCCGGAGATGCCTTGAAAAGCTCTTGAGGGCTCCCGCAGCACGGGAAGCCCGTAAACGTACTGACACCACTGCTGGGATTTTGTGGGGGAGCGGGACAGGACTACACGTCCCAGGCTCCCTCGCGGCACACATCCGCCACGACGCCAACTCCACGTGCCCTGAGGCACCTTGAAAAGCTCCTGAGGGCTCCCGCAGCAAATCCCAGGCCAAGGGCGGACCCGTCTGCGCCCATGCGTGACTGACAGAGGCTGGACTGGGCCTATTCACTTGGCTAGACATTCTGGGATATTCTGGGACAGCGTGAAAGTCTATTTTTTCGCCATCGCCGCATGCAATTTGAAGGGGTTGTCACAGGTCTTTTGGTCTTGAATCATGCCGTGAGTAATCCTTCTTTCTGGCTAATCATTTTGGGATCTTCTGTGGAACCTTACTATAACTTTGGATCAAAACTGATTCTTTATTGCCCCGCTCCTTTGCCGCCCTCCCTGGTTCTCTCCGGTGTCTGGCTTCTTTGTTGTGGGGATTCTCCTAACCCAGCAAAATGGGGAAAAGGAAAACTCACCCAGCAACTCCCATGGGCCAGCTGTGTTGTACCATTGACATTTTTCTGGCAAAGGTTGTGAGTGCTATCAACACGGAGATAGTGTGGCCTGAGAGGCAGATTTCATTAGCCTTGCAAATGAACCCTATGGACCAGTCTCGGCCTACCCTTTCCCCGGCTTCAAACTTGGTTCCCATTGAGGCATCTTCACTCAAGCCTTCTGTCTTGAGGCCCGTGCTTCCTCCCTTACCACTACCGCCTATTGTATCTACTGACCCAGAGAACTTCCCCACTCCCACACGGAAACAGAGGGCAAAGAAGACCATGGAAACCCCTCCGATTATACGCCAGGGGCAGACAAATGCTGCTAATGGGCTGTTTGTGGAGGAACTGTTGACCCACCTGGCCCCATTCTTACATAGCATCACAGAGACTATTGCGGACCTTTTATCCCCACTTTTGGACAGACTGGATAAACTGGAGGTAGCAACGAGGGTCATGGGAAGCAAAATGGATATTTTTTGTCAACTGTAGAAAAACATCCACCTTGTCACCCACCAGTGTGCCCCCCCCACCAGCTGACATTATGCCTTTTGCTACTCCCTTGTGTAATAGCAGTGTTCCGCATGTTAATGATCCCTCAAAGCCCAAGGAAGTTGTGGCCCAATCTACAATGCTATGGTCAGGTGGTTCTAGTGTCCTGGGAGACGGCGCTCCCAGGGCCATATGGGTCGCCAGGGCCTAGGTTCTGAAGACGCCCCCTATACAGGGATGCAACTATCTAGGGCTTGCCAGCCTACTGTGATCGACCTTCCCCCAGCATGTGCTCTCTGTTCTGTGGTTTTCTCAGGGGTACTTGGCCTATCTGCTCATAGAGAGGAATCCACGGCTCAACCAATTAACAAAGTCTCCCATTGGTTGGATTTGCACTCCGGGTATTGCATCAGGGATCATAAGCATATCCTGGTGGCGTGCATAGGTCCATCTAGGAAATCCTTTGAGGGAGACTGCATTATAATCTCGGTACGATACCCTGAGTTAGCACGCAAAATCCTTTTCAGTGCTTCCAAGTCTTTTTCTCTAACCTCCTGCATTAAATTACTCCCACTTCGCTTTTTCTACAGACCTCAACTGAACAACCCGGGGGTGAGGGGATTGCCCGTGAGAGGTAGGCCAGTTGAGGGACGTTTGAGATGTTGTTGCCCCAGGCAAACTCTTTTGCCCCCCTTGCTGATCTGAACAAGCTGGATTAACCCCAGAAGGATCAAGAGTTGTGCACCCACCTTCCTCGGCAGACTGACTCTTCGAGACAGAGGGAAGAGGATGTTTGCTCTTTATCAATATCATGCCCAAATGAGATTATGGTAGTTCCATCACCCTATGTGTCCCCTGCGATTAGTCATACGTCCCAAGGGATGTCCCAGTTAAAATCCTCTACATCCCCCCCGGTCATTGTCAACCATACATCTGGTAGAGATTTTAGTCTTGTATCCTGGAATGTAGCTAGTCTGTCTTCTAAGTTCACTGATGACAGATGGCTATTATATTTTAGGTCATATCAAATTATATGCCTACAGGAGACTTGGGAGACTAAGAATACTTTCTTTTTGGATGGGTATAAGATCATCTTTTGTCCAGCGTTAAATTCAACAATGGGACAAGCCAGTGGAGGTCTTATTATATTTGTGGCCCTAGACCTATGGAAAGATTTAAAGATTTTAAAATGGAATTCTCAGGTTTTCCAGGGCATTGAATTTCATTTGGAAAGTGCACCCACTCTTGTGATCATTAATTTTTATAATGCTAAGAGGGGTGAGGGGGGTTCCTCCAATCTTAATGCTTTAAACTGTACTATAGATTACCTAAAGGAGGATGGTCGTGGGCATATGAAATTCATATTAGTGGGTGATTTCAACTGTCCTTTTTTGTCCATCTCAAGTGAAGAATCAGTCGTCTGCCCAGCCATGCCCACTTTCCGAAGATCTCCACATGGAACACACAATGAAAGGGAAGGTTCTAAATAACTAGTTACTCACTCACAACCTGGTAAATACCTTAGACCTTTGGCATACCATGGGCCTATTTCTCAATTGCCCCCGTCCTATAAAGGTAGGGGTTCTGCAATCATTATAGATTGGATATATGTGACGGCACCTTTGTGACAGCGCTTTTAATGATCACAACCCATTGACATTGGTACTGACGGGGTTGGGCCATCCCATCATAGGTCCCTGTAAGCCTCAGGTACCCTTAACTCCCACCAACCAGGGTAGGCGCCTTAGAATGGCGAGCATAGATGTAAAGGCTTTCAATTTAAGCCTTTTTTCTTTATGTCAGAAAGAGATAGGACATGTCTGAATCTCAGCTCTCCGAGTGAAAAGTTTTTAATTTTGTTCTCCTCCATTGCCCAGGGAGTTTCCGGTCTTTTAACTATACAGGCTGGGGGGGGCGGGGTCAGGCCGCCCCCTCATGGTTTGTCCAGAGGTAGTCACAGGCATTAAGAAGGCTAAAAGCAGCCATGAAACAGGTGCCAAAGTTAGAGTGTCCTTGTGTCAACGCCTTTATAAAGAATCAATTAGAGAGAGCAGGGGCCATCTTCAAAAGCAAGCACGGGAAGATATAGCTAAAGTGAGCGAACTGAGGGATTCTTCTTTGTTTCGCAGAACCAATAAATGCGACAGTATTCCACCACATTACACCAGATCAGTGGGTGTCCCACTATGAAAAGGTTTACAATGTTCAACCGCAATGGAGCGCACACCGCTAGCTCCTCCTCCGGGTCGCCCCATGGGAAGCTGGTGCATGAAGTTCTTAAGTGGCTCACCCCAGTGGGTGCAAGTAAGTACTTGTTGATAATCTCTAGACCCGATACATGTCCCGAGTTTTAAAATATCGCCCGAGACATGGCTCAGGTTTCGGGATAACTTCCCTCCTCAGTAGAGAAAATAGTTAGGGGTGGAAGAGAGGGCCAGCAAGGGCCTCAGTGCCCACACAGGCACGCAGGTGCGTCGTCCAGGAGCTCGTCAGCTCAAAGCTCGAGGGAGCCATTTTTATAAACAACCGCAATGGAGCGCACACCGCTAGCTCCTCCTCCGGGTCGCCCCATGGGAAGCTGGTGCATGAAGTTCTTAAGTGGCTCACCCCAGTGGGTGCAAGTAAGTACTTGTTGATAATCTCTAGACCCGATACATGTCCCGGGTTTTAAAATATCGCCCGAGACATGGCTCGGGTTTCGGGATAACTTCCCTCCTCAGTAGAGAAAATAGTTAGGGGTGGAAGAGAGGGCCGCCAAGCAACCGTCAAGGACCTCAGTGCCCACACAGGCACGCAGGTGCGTCGTCCAGGAGTTCGTCAGCTCAAAGCTCGAGGGAGCCATTTTTATAAACAACCGCAATGGAGCGCACACCGCTAGCTCCTCCTCCGGGTCGCCCCATGGGAAGCTGGTGCATGAAGTTCTTAAGTGGCTCACCCCAGTGGGTGCAAGTAAGTACTTGTTGATAATCTCTAGACCCAATACATGTCCCGGGTTTTAAAATATTGCCCGAGACATGGCTCGGGTTTCGGGATAACTTCCCTCCTCAGTAGAGAAAATAGTTAGGGGTGGAAGAGAGGGCCGCCAAGCAACGGTCAAGGGCCTCAGTGCCCACACAGGCACGCAGGTGCGTCGTCCAGGAGCTCGTCAGCTCAAAGCTCGAGGGAGCCATTTTTATAAACAACCGCAATGGAGCGCACACCGCTAGCTCCTTCTCCGGGTCGCCCCATGGGAAGCTGGTGCATGAAGTTCTTAAGTGGCTCACCCCAGTGGGTGCAAGTAAGTACTTGTTGATAATCTCTAGACCCGATACATGTCCCGGGTTTTAAAAGATCGCCCGAGACATGGCTCGGGTTTCGGGATAACTTCCCTCCTCACTAGAGAAAATAGTTAGGGGTGGAAGAGAGGGCCGCCAAGCAACCGTCAAGGGCCTCAGTGCCCACACAGGCACGCAGGTGCGTCGTCCAGGAGCTCATCAGCTCAAAGCTCGAGGGAGCCATTTTTATAAACAACCGCAATGGAGCGCACACCGCTAGCTCTTCCTCCGGGTCGCCCCATGGGAAGCTGGTGCATGAAGTTCTTAAGTGGCTCACCCCAGTGGGTGCAAGTAAGTACTTGTTGATAATCTCTAGACCCGATACATGTCCCGGGTTTTAAAATATCGCCCGAGACATGGCTCGGGTTTCGGGATAACTTCCCTCCTCAGTAGAGAAAATAGTTAGGGGTGGAAGAGAGGGCCGCCAAGCAACCGTCAAGGGCCTCAGTACCCACACAGGCACGCAGGTGCGTCGTCCAGGAGCTCGTCAGCTCAAAGCTCGAGGGAGCCATTTTTATAAACAACCGCAATGGAGCGCACACCGCTAGCTCCTCCTCCGGGTCGCCCCATGGGAAGCTGGTGCATGAAGTTCTTAAGTGGCTCACCCCAGTGGGTGCAAGTAAGTACTTGTTGATAATCTCTAGACCCGATACATGTCCCGGGTTTTAAAATATCGCCCGAGACATGGCTCGGGTTTCGGGATAACTTCCCTCCTCAGTAGAGAAAATAGTTAGGGGTGGAAGAGAGGGCCGCCAAGCAACCGTCAAAGGCCTCAGTGCCCACACAGGAACGCAGGTGCGTCGTCCAGGAGCTCGTCAGCTCAAAGCTCGAGGGAGCCATTTTTATAAACTACCGCAATGGAGCGCACACCGCTAGCTCCTCCTCCGGGTCGCCCCATGAGAAGCTGGTGCATGAAGTTCTTAAGTGGCTCACCCCAGTGGGTGCCAGTAAGTACTTGTTGATAATCTCTAGACCCGATACATGTCCCGGGTTTTAAAATATCGCCCGAGACATGGCTTGGGTTTCGGGATAACTTCCCTCCTCAGTAGAGAAAATAGTTAGGGGTGGAAGAGAGGGCCGCCAAGCAACCGTCAAGGGCCTCAGTGCCCACACAGGCACGCAGGTGCGTCGTCCAGGAGCTCGTCAGCTCAAAGCTCGAGGGAGCCATTTTTATAAACAACCGCAATGGAGCGCACACCGCTAGCTCCTCCTCCGGGTCGCCCCATGGTAAGCTGGTGCATGAAGTTCTTAAGTGGCTCACCCCAGTGGGTGCAAGTAAGTACTTGTTGATAATCTCTAGACCCGATACATGTCCCGGGTTTTAAAATATGGCCCGAGACATGGCTCGGGTTTCGGGATAACTTCCCTCCTCAGTAGAGAAAATAGTTAGGGGTGGAAGAGAGGGCCGCCAAGCAACCGTCAAGGGCCTCAGTGCCCACACAGGCACGCAGGTGCGTCGTCCAGGAGCTCGTCAGCTCAAAGCTTGAGGGAGCCATTTTTATAAATAACCGCAATGGAGCGCACACCGCTAGCTCCTCCTCCGGGTCGCCCCATGGGAAGCTGGTGCATGAAGTTCTTAAGTGGCTCACCCCAGTGGGTGCAAGTAAGTACTTGTTGATAATCTCTAGACCCGATACATGTCCCGGGTTTTAAAATATCGCCCGAGACATGGCTCGGGTTTCGGGATAACTTCCCTCCTCAGTAGAGAAAATAGTTAGGGGTGGAAAAGAGGGCCGCCAAGCAACCGTCAAGGGCCTCAGTGCCCACACAGGCACGCAGGTGCGTCGTCCAGGAGCTCGTCAGCTCAAAGCTCGAGGGAGCCATTTTTATAAACAACCGCAATGGAGCGCACACCGCTAGCTCCTCCTCCAGGTCGCCCCATGGGAAGCTGGTGCATGAAGTTCTTAAGTGGCTCACCCCAGTGGGTGCAAGTAAGTACTTGTTGATAATCTCTAGACCCGATACATGTCCCGGGTTTTAAAATATCGCCCGAGACATGGCTCGGGTTTCGGGATAACTTCCTTCCTCAGTAGAGAAAATAGTTAGGGGTGGAAGAGAGGGCCGCCAAGCAACCGTCAAGGGCCTCAGTGCCCACACAGGCACGCAGGTGCATCGTCCAGGAGCTCGTCAGCTCAAAGCGCGAGGGAGCCATTTTTATAAACAACCGCAATGGAGCGCACACCGCTAGCTCCTCCTCCGGGTCGCCCCATGGGAAGCTGGTGCATGAAGTTCTTAAGTGGCTCACCCCAGTGGGTGCAAGTAAGTACTTGTTGATAATCTCTAGACCCGATACATGTCCCGGGTTTTAAAATATCGCCCGAGACATGGCTCGGGTTTCGGGATAACTTCCCTCCTCAGTAGAGAAAATAGTTAGGGGTGGAAGAGAGGGCCGCCAAGCAACCGTTAAGGACCTCAGTGCCCACACAGGCACGCAGGTGCGTCGTCCAGGAGTTCGTCAGCTCAAAGCTCGAGGGAGCCATTTTTATAAACAACCGCAATGGAGCGCACACCGCTAGCTCCTCCTCCGGGTCGCCCCATGGGAAGCTGGTGCATGAAGTTCTTAAGTGGCTCACCCCAGTGGGTGCAAGTAAGTACTTGTTGATAATCTCTAGACCCGATACATGTCCCGGGTTTTAAAATATCGCTCGAGACATGGCTCGGGTTTCGGGATAACTTCCTTCCTCAGTAGAGAAAATAGTTAGGGGTGGAAGAGAGGGCCGCCAAGCAACGGTCAAGGGCCTCAGTGCCCACACAGGCACGCAGGTGCGTCGTCCAGGAGCTTGTCAGCTCAAAGCTCGAGGGAGCCATTTTTATAAACAACCGCAATGGAGCGCACACCGCTAGCTCCTTCTCCGGGTCGCCCCATGGGAAGCTGGTGCATGAAGTTCTTAAGTGGCTCACCCCAGTGGGTGCAAGTAAGTACTTGTTGATAATCTCTAGACCCGATACATGTCCCGGGTTTTAAAATATCGCCCGAGACATGGCTCGGGTTTCGGGATAACTTCCCTCCTCAGTAGAGAAAATAGTTAGGGGTGGAAGAGAGGGCCGCCAAGCAACCGTCAAGGGCCTCAGTGCCCACACAGGCACGCAGGTGCGTCGTCCAGGAGCTTGTCAGCTCAAAGCTCGAGGGAGCCATTTTTATAAACAACCGCAATGGAGCGCACACCGCTAGCTCCTCCTCCGGGTCGCCCCATGGGAAGCTGGTGCATGAAGTTCTTAAGTGGCTCACCCCAGTGGGTGCAAGTAAGTACTTGTTGATAATCTCTAGACCCGATACATGTCCCGGGTTTTAAAATATCGCCCGAGACATGGCTCGGGTTTCGGGATAACTTCCCTCCTCAGTAGAGAAAATAGTTAGGGGTGGAAGAGAGGGCCACCAAGCAACCATCAAGGGCCTCAGTGCCCACACAAGCACGCAGGTGCGTCGTCCAGGAGCTCGTCAGCTCAAAGCTCGAGGGAGCCATTTTTATAAACTACCGCAATGGAGCGCACACCGCTAGCTCCTCCTCCGGGTCGCCCCATGAGAAGCTGGTGCATGATGTTCTTAAGTGGCTCACCCCAGTGGGTGCCAGTAAGTACTTGTTGATAATCTCTAGACCCGATACATGTCCCGGGTTTTAAAATATCGCCCGAGACATGGCTCGGGTTTCGGGATAACTTCCCTCCTCAGTAGAGAAAATAGTTAGGGGTGGAAGAGAGGGCCGCCAAGCAACCATCAAGGGCCTCAGTGCCCACACAGGCACGCAGGTGCGTCGTCCAGGAGCTCGTCAGCTCAAAGCTCGAGGGAGCCATTTTTATAAACAACCGCAATGGAGCGCACACCGCTAGCTCCTCCTCCGGGTGGCCCCATGGGAAGCTGGTGCATGAAGTTCTTAAGTGGCTCACCCCAGTGGGTGCAAGTAAGTACTTGTTGATAATCTCTAGACCCGATACATGTCCCGGGTTTTAAAATATCGCCCGAGACATGGCTCGGGTTTCGGGATAACTTCCCTCCTCAGTAGAGAAAATAGTTAGGGGTGGAAGAGAGGGCCGCCAAGCAACCGTCAAGGGCCTCAGTGCCCACACAGGCACGCAGGTGCGTCGTCCAGGAGCTCGTCAGCTCAAAGCTCGAGGGAGCCATTTTTATAAATAACCGCAATGGAGCGCACACCGCTAGCTCCTCCTCCGGGTCGCCCCATGGGAAGCTGGTGCATGAAGTTCTTAAGTGGCTCACCCCAGTGGGTGCAAGTAAGTACTTGTTGATAATCTCTAGACCCGATACATGTCCCGGGTTTTAAAATATCGCCCGAGACATGGCTCGGGTTTCGGGATAACTTCCCTCCTCAGTAGAGAAAATAGTTAGGGGTGGAAGAGAGGGCCGCCAAGCAACCGTCAAGGGCCTCAGTGCCCACACAGGCACGCAGGTGCGTCGTCCAGGAGCTCGTCAGCTCAAAGCTCGAGGGAGCCATTTTTATAAACAACCGCAATGGAGCGCACACCGCTAGCTCCTCCTCCGGGTCGCCCCATGGGAAGCTGGTGCATGAAGTTCTTAAGTGGCTCACCCCAGTGGGTGCAAGTAAGTACTTGTTGATAATCTCTAGACCCGATACATGTCCCGGGTTTTAAAATATCGCCCGAGACATGGCTCGGGTTTCGGGATAACTTCCTTCCTCAGTAGAGAAAATAGTTAGGGGTGGAAGAGAGGGCCGCCAAGCAACCGTCAAGGGCCTCAGTGCCCACACAGGCACGCAGGTGCGTCGTCCAGGAGCTCGTCAGCTCAAAGCTCGAGGGAGCCATTTTTATAAACAACCGCAATGGAGCGCACACCGCTAGCTCCTCCTCCGGGTCGCCCCATGGGAAGCTGGTGCATGAAGTTCTTAAGTGGCTCACCCCAGTGGGTGCAAGTAAGTACTTGTTGATAATCTCTAGACCCGATACATGTCCCGGGTTTTACAATGTTGCCTGCCATGGCGAGTGTAGTGTAGACATTACCCTTTCTGTGGCGGTTCCCCCATTAGTTTCTCTTTTGGAGGAGGTAAACTCAAGCATTGAGCTCTTGGCTTCAAATAAAGCCCCAGGCCCTTATGGTATTCCCCCAGATCTCTTTCTTGACAACCCTGAGGTCTAGGCTCCCCTTTTAACCCAAGTCCTAAACGTGGCGGCCTTGAAGGGACATTGGTCCACCGTCGTCATAGTGCCAATTTTTGAAAAAGGAGATAAGGATAAGCCGCAATCCTATCATCCAATATCCCTTATTGATGCTGTAGTTAAGGTCCTGGGTCGGGTACTTTTATCTAGACTGTCTTTGTGGCCACAGATAAACATATATTATTGGAAGTCCAACATGGTTTCCATGAGGGCTTGTCAACATCGGATCAATGCCTCAATCGCTACCTTCTGATTTCCAAGCATACTGTGGCCCAACTGGGCGACATGTACTTGGCCTTTATGGGCCTTACTTCCGCATTTGACCGGGTAAACCGGTCTAAGCTGTGGGGATTTTGGGTAGCAGGTTTTTACTCATTTGTATTGTTTTACATTTTTATTGTGTATCAGTATGAATTGTTTGCTTATTTATTATATGATGTACTGTATCTTTTATGGTTGCTTTGCATCCAAATAAAAAAAATATATATACATTTTCGTTTATGAAATATGCTCTGTAGGGCAGTTATAACAAGTTTAACCTTTTATGTTTCTTTTTTTTTTTTTTTTTTTTTTTATAAAATTTTATTGAACAATAATTCGGTTACAAGCACGGGCCTACAACCACCAGGGCCGGCCGCTAGGTACAGAATGAAATATACATTTATCAAGGCTGCAGTCAATTCCCGGGGCGCAGCCCCGTAGTGGCTCTGGATAGTTCTAGAGGAACAGGAGACTTAAGTCCAACAGACACAAAAACTAAAAGAAAAACAAAAGGCGAGGCATAAGGGCAAACAGTGCGGGTCAGGCTTCCTCCGGGGAACTCCAGTTCAGACCATTAAGCAGCCGGCAAAAGGAAGGAGTACCGGGAGGCTGGGGACGGGGGGGGGGGTCAAGGGAGATAAACGTCCATATGTAGTTATTCCAAAAGGTGCCAGGAACCATCAAGGGTCAGGGGGACATGGCGATATCGGTGTCCACCAGGGGGGGCGTACAGATACCCCCGCGATACGCATTCCATTGCCCCCAGATTCTACCCCAACCTTTTATGTTTCTGTTGATTCTGTTGAACATTATAATATGCTGCACGAAGGATATCGGACTATGTATGCCAATAATCACAAGGTATGTATTTATGTGGTAGTCAAAAGCTCAGGCATTATTTTAGCCAAGGCCATGTTTGTAGCCAAATGCATTGCGTCAGTGACATTTTTGCAAATAAAGCTCCTTCACAACAAACCCTCCTGTGTGCCAGCGATTCCAAGTAAGCTCTTCATGGCAGTGGTGGATCTAATATACATATTAACTGATTTCTCCTTCTGCAATCATAAGATTTGTGAATAGCGTGGCTTCCATGTTTATCATATAGAACAAGGTGATTGGTTACCTAATTGTAAACAAAGATTGTTGTGAACAATCAATGCATGCAGGTAGTCAAAATGCATCAATCCCAACTGCAAGATCAAATACGTTTTGCACTTTGAAGGAACCATGGGACACCTTGAGTCCAGCAAGCTTATACCAGTCGGGGCAGAGTTTGTAAAAGTAAATGAGCCCCTCTGCAGAAGGCACACTTGATTCCGGGATGTTTTCAATCATTGGCAGAGTTATTAAGGGCGGGATAGTCTCTTCACACCTGAGAACCTTAAGTCTGGGAAGTTGCACCCATTTGCAGTGTCCGGCTCCCCTTTCCGCAGCTGGGCCACTTGAGTCTGAGATTCTTCAACCTGTTGGCAGTGTTTCAGGAGCCAGGCAAGCCCCTCTGCAACTGCTTCTATTGTGCCTGTCCTAGGAGAGTCCAGGGGACAGGAGATCTCCTCTGCAGACAGCAACCAGCTCCTTGAGTTCAGGATCCTCAAACCCAGTTTCCATTGCAGATAGACCCCTTGAGTCTGGGAAGTATGCACCCATAGGCAGTTTTTCTGTGTGCGGGTGCCTCAAGCCTCATCACAGCCTTACCCTTTCGGTTCCGAAAAGATGGCATCCGTCATTGAAATTCCTGCACTAGGCACCACCTCCACAGCTGGGCCACTTGAATCCTGGAAACGTGTACCCATTGGCTGAGTTTCCATGGGAGAGCAAGTCCCTTCACAGTCAGGTCCCTCGACTCCAGGAAGACCGCACCCAAAGGTGGAGTTTCTGTGGGCTAACAAGCCTCTCCACAGGTAGTTTCTTTGAGTCCATGAAGATTATATCTGTTGGCATAGTTTCACAGGTGGTAATTCACATGTCACCATATCACTTGAGTCCAGGAAGCTTTCACACTTCAGTGGGGTTTTTTGGGGATGGACACCCCTAAACCCTCTGTAGGTGTGCCCATTAAGTCCGGTAAGCTGGCACTTATCGTCAGAGTTTCTGTGGATGGGTGAGCCCCTCTGTAGACTAGCCTTTTTTCTCTATGAAACTTGTACCAGTTGGCAGAGTTTCTAGGGGCAGATAAGTCCCTACAAAGCTGGGTCTCCTGAGTACAGTAAACTTGCCTCCACTGTGGAAAGTTCTGCTGCTGGTGCACCAAGGCCCTTCTTAAGCTCAAAACGATTGGACTCATCAGCAATTTCTATGGTTGGGCATGTCCCTCCAGAGCTGAGCCCCTTGAGTCCATTAAGCGTGCATCTGTCTTCGGAGTTTCATGGTGTATGTTTGAGGCTCTCCACTATCTGGCACCTTAAGTCTGGGAAGCTTTTTTTTTATTTTTTTTAAATTTAAAAAAATATATATATATATTGAGATTTTTCCATAAGTAAGGCAACACAAAAACATACACATACAAAACTAAAACATTTAGTCATACAAAAACATAAAACATGCACAAAATCTGCGATTTCTACGATCTACAGTACCTTTCATAACATTCAATTATCTTTGTAGCCTGCCTTCCCCTTCTACCTGTCAGATGATTTTTTTGTGGGGGAGCTTGTCACCCTGCACTTGGGCCCCATGGCATCCAGGTAGTCTACAAATATTGCTGTGCCCTTTGGAGTATAGTAATCTTCTATTCATCAGTGCATTGCAAGGTCGGCCTGCTAGTTGTTAAGCAGGAGGGGGATAAAACCAGCATGCTGACACGACCACGCGCAGCGGTCGTGCCACCCACGCACCCAAGGTATGCCTGTCTGCACCTGTCAGCGCCCGGAATGCACCATGTGCCAGGACCTCTGCTCATTTTTCCGCATAATATATTCTTCAACATAGCTATGGGCATTCGACAAGGGTAAGCTCTGCAACTCGGTCATGTGGACCGGGGATAAGGGTAATCTTGTCTATCAGTGTACTACCTGTCGCTTCTCATTGCGGGGCACAATCACTCATGCTTCCATTTCAGCTCCCTGTTCGCTGTGGAGGGTTAAGAACTCACCAGACCCAGGGAACAAAATAGGCAGGGCTACCTCATCTCTGCATTTTCCACATTAGATCGTAAAAAGCAAAAATAATAATCATGAATCTGAGGCGAGCTTTTTAACTGCTATACTGTTAAATACTGGATCGGTCATCAAGCACAAATATGAATTTGAATATTTGCTACAGACATCAAACCCAGATTTGATTTTCCTCACTGAAACCTGGACTACTGACACTTCTGAGCCTGACTGGGCTATAGCGATACCAGCTGGACACTCACTGTCCAGTGTAGAAAGGTCAGGGCAAAAGGGGGTGGTATAGCAATCATCTATCAATCTATCTTTAGAGAAGTGTGGCTCACTGGTTAGAGTAGGCAGACCTGGAAGCAGAGGTCAGCCGGGACCAGGGTTCAATTCCTGGCTCGGCTGGGTCTTGAGTCCATAAATTGTCTATGGACTCGATAATTCTCGCTCCAGTGCATACTCGATTCATGGGTTCACACTCTGCGACTCTGGGCAATAGCTTGCTTAATCTCCACAATGGCCCCCCGCGGCGGGATGCCTGGCTTTCACCTTGTGATATCTCACAGGGGAATACCAGGACGGGTTCCCTAAGCAAGTGCTTAGAGACCGGTTGGTGATTTGCGCTATATAAATATCTGCACATTTACATTTACATCTTTTGAGACAAGCCAGTGCCAGGAGCGGTAGCCATGGCCATTAATATTAAATTTCCTAATACCTCATCCTTCCCTGGTCTACTCCTATAACGGCCACTTGGGCCAAAAACGTTGTTCTTCCAAAGTCTACAGAAATTCATGGAATCATGCTTCGACTCTCTAACATTACAATATTGTGGAATTTTAACATTTTTATTTAGATGCGGAAAAGAACGCAGACACATCCATATTAGTAGATAATTTAGAGGGGTTCAGTCTTACACAACTAGTTTTGGAATCTACACACAAGGCCCACCATGCTCTTGATGGCATCTTTATCAACAACCCTAAAATTACAGTTGAGAAAATACTACCCTTAACGTGGTCGGATCCCAATGCCATTTTTTTCCAAACTCTCTCACCAGGAGGGAGAGTGACAGGTTCCAGCTGAGGAACCTGCCCCCTGCTAGATCAAGGCCATGGCATAAAATCAGGAGATAGGATCTACCAGAGTTGCTGGATAAAAGTGTACCCCTGCTAGCGCCAGATCACAATGAGGCAGCTGATAACATGGATGGCTGGATCAGATCAGCCATGGATCAGTTGGCCCCTGCAAGACTAAACAAACAATGGAGAAAGAGTGCTTCTGCTCCCTGGCACAATCCAGACCTTAAAGCCAAAAAAGTTAGGTGCAGCCACTTAGAGAGTGTCTGGAGGGTAACATATAGTGAGCAGAGCAAACTTCCTTACAAACCCACCCTAGGGGAGTACAAGGAAGCTATAAAAAACTCAAAAAGGAAGTACTTTACTAGAAACATTGAGGGGGGCAAAAACTCCTCAAGAGAGATTTTCAAGACTGTCACAGCTCTATTCATACTAAACCAAGAAAATCAATGTGTACCGGACCAAATTCTTTGTGATATAATGGCAAGGTTCTTCCAAACTTAAGTACAATTGATTTATGACAAACTTGCAGGCAATCTCCCTGACTCTATTAATAGCAGGTCACCTGGGCCAGCTGACCTAAACATGCCGACCACGAGTAGTCAATTGAGTAGCTTCATCCCTCTATCAGCGGACAAAGTAAATGATTTGCTATTAGCAGCAGAATCTGGGTCTCCGACAGACCCTTGCCCTCCGGCTATAAAACACTTGGTTTCCATAAGCAACTTGCTCCACTTCTGAAGAACATCATCAGAGCAGGAATCTTCCCCACCTTCTGGAAGAAAGCATGTATTAGGCCGATTTTACAGAAACCATCCCTGGACCCCAATGTGGTCGAAAATTATCTGCCCATATCCTGCCTACCGTTAGTAGCTAAAATCTTGAGCTTAATAACATCGTAGACCATTCCCAACATGGCTTTAGACAAGATAAACTCCACCGAATCAGCCCTAATCATGGTCACTGAGGAAATACGTAGACAACTCGATGGCGGAGGAAAAGCCATGCTAATCTTACTTGACCTTTCAGCTGCATTTGAGACTGTGAGCCATCAGGTATTAATTCTAAGGCTAAAGGCAATAGGAATCAAGGAGGAGCCTTTAAGCCTTCTCTTCTCGTTCCTCTTGGCAAGGGAGCAGAGGGTGTGCTGGGCTTATTATAAATCAGAGAGATGTTCCCTCCCCTGTGGAGTCCCCCAGGGGTCAGCACTGTCTCCAACATTATTCAACATTTATGTTACACCCCTGACTGAGCTGACTAGGGGGCATGGTTGCTCATTGGTATCGTACGACGATGACACTCAACTTGTCATCTCCTTCTCTTTAAGTGCCAAAACCATGGCAGGGACATCTCAACATCTCAACATATCATGGAATGAATGCACTAGAACCACCTTAAATTAAACATGGGTGTTGTATTTTAATGTGTATGTTTCTTTAAGTATGGCACAGTGTTGGCTGTGGCTTGCGCTGTGTTATGTTTTGTATGTGTTCCAAGTTCCAGCATGGAACGAGGGACGGATCTGGCCAGTGGTGGTGTCAGTTGTAAGTCACCCTGCAGCTGGATGGATGTACTGCCGTGCTGTCATCAATAAAGAAGATTAGCTTATATCAACGTGTATTTGGATTTAATATTGGCGACGAGCGGAAAAATCTCTCATGTCAGTGAAGCACGGGAACTGAGAGTAACTGGATCCACGAAAAAAGAGAAGAAAGCGGATTTTAAAAAAAAAGGAAAAGAAGCGAGAGGAAGTTACAAGGCAAAGTATCGGAAGCGGTGTACAGAGGAAGTAAGGCGGCGTGGAAGAAGCATTTTTGACGCTTGAAGCGATGTGGAAGAGGCATACTTAGAAACTTAAAAAAAAAAAAAAAAAGTTACCGTCATCTCGATGCTGTTGGAGTGAGGTAGAGAACGTGGACGGAAGAAGCGTTCTCCATTCGCGTCTTGGTGAAAGAAGGAGGAAGGTTCTGACGAACAGTGATCGTCATCACGCTGAACGCGCAAAGACGTGCGGAGCGTGAGGAATAAGCAGCGTTGCTTAGCAACGGAGAACAACAAAGAGCAGAGCAGGACGCAGTACGCGACGCGGATGAGCAGCGTAACAAGTTCTGGGTTACGAGGAAGCAATGGCGAGTTCGTTTTAAGAGGAAAATAAGGAGTGAAGAGCTGGTTCAGGAAAAAAGGTGGGAAGTACTCTGTTTCACTCAAAATTGATCGTTTCAAACGCATGGTGAAGAGTTGTTTGTTTTTCTTGGCAAAAGAGAAGGAAAATAAGGAGATTTAGCAGCGCATTTGTTTCGTGGCAAAAGAAAAGCAAGATATAACTTTATAAGGTAGAAAAGAGAGGATCAGTTGAGGATATATATATATGCGTATTTATAAAAAAAAAAAAACGCAAAGGTTAATTCCACATGAGGAGAATATAGAGGAAGGTGTGCGTTGTCCAAGCAAAGACAGAGGGATCATTGGAGGAAGTAATATTTTTGCACAGGCGGTGAAGCATTCGGTAAAGTCACATGTAGGAAGGGAGACAAGGACAGTCAAAGAAAAGAAAAAGGAAGGAGTAGTGTTCGAAGTGAGAAGAGAGAGATAAAGATGCAATTTGATCCTCCAGGAAAGTTCTTACAGAATAAGGGAGATCCACCTCTACCATGGACAAGGTGGAAAGAAGAGTTTCTGACGTACATGAAAGCGATTGACGGAGAGAGAATGGGTGCGGAGAGGAAAAAGAGTATTCTACTGCACTGTTTGGGTTCGGAAGGACAAGACGTTTTCAGAGCTTTACCACAAGTGACACCTCAAGTAGGGGAAGAGAATATTAATGTTTATAGTGAAGCACTACAGAGATTAGAAAAAAGATTCAAACCTGCTACAAGTATCGCACTGAACAGATTTAAGTTTTATACAAGAAAGCAAAAGGAAGAAAAATCGTTTGATGACTTTTTAACGGCGTTAAGAGCTCTGTGTGTACATTGCAAATTTGGAATGATGGCAGATGAAATGATAAGGGATCAGATTATCGTGCATGTGAGGAACAAGAAAGTTCAAGAGAACTTGTGGGTAATGGGGGATCCTAGCCTGACAGAAGCTATTGCTAATGCAAAAGCAGTGGAACAGTCTGAGAGTTGGATGCAGACTGTCAGGCAGAATGTAAAAAAAAGTGAAAGTGTAGAGGAAGTATGTGTTATAAAAAATAACGTAAAAAGCAGTGTGCATGGTGGAAGCAACATGCAGGAGGGTTCAGAAAAAAAAATTGTGAGTAACAAGTTCAACAGTGGGAATACATTCAGGAGTAATGTGCACCAGGGTGGTCAAAATATGTGTTATAGATGCGGCAGCAAAACACATTTGGCATCTTTCAGAGGGGGTCCTGCTATAAGCAGGGAGTGTAGGAAGTGTGGAAGATGGGGTCATTTCAGCATGGTGTGCAGAGACAATAGAAGGGGTGGTTTTGCTAATTTTACCCCTACTCCCCGGTCAATTTCAACTATTTGTGGGAGTGAGGTTAATAACTGTGAGCCAGGAAGGGAAGAAGATGAAGTCAATACAGTTTGCGAGAGAGGTTTTGTAGATTCTATTGTTAATAAGGGTGCGGGTAATGAGATTATTTTGGAGTCTCCTAAATGTTTGGTCAAGGTGTGGGGTGTGAATCTTGAACTCATGGCTGATTCTGGATCGCCGTGGACTATAATATCCAAAGAATATTTTGAAGAGAGGTTGATGAAAGCAAGTGTGGGGGAAAAGTTGCATGCTAGTGATGTCATTGCAGAGAGTTTTGATGGTACTAGGATTGATATGGAAGGGTATTTTACCGTCAAGTTGTGGTTTAAGGGTAGATGTGTAGAGATTAAATTGTACATTGCCAAAAAAGGAGTGAATGTGCTAGGATGGCGAGACCAGTGGAAACTAGGCATAATGCTAAATCCACGAGCAGATGAACCAGTTATACTTGGGGATCAATACTCAAATGGGATGGTGGCAGTGTTGGACAATAATGAGAAAGTGAAAAGGTTGGTAGACAAGTATAAAAAAGTTTTCTGTGAGAAATTGGGTAAGCTAAAAGACTTTGAACACAAAATTGTTTTGAAACCTCAGGCACGTCCTGTAGTACAAAGGTTGAGAGGTGTACCGATCAATGTTAGAGAGGAGTTGAGAGAAATGTTGAGACAGCTTACGGAGGAGGGAATTATTGAGGAGATTGAGTCTTCAGAGTGGGTTTCTCCCATCGTTTTGGTACGCAAAGCAGACAAAAATTTGAGAGTGTGTGTTGATTTGAGGTCTTTAAATTCGAACATTGTGATTGACTGTCATCCTCCGCCGAACATAAATGAAGTGGTGTCAATGCTAGAGGGAGCAAAAGTATTTTCTACATTAGATCTAAGGTCTGCGTATCATCAAATTTGTTTGTCAGAGGAGTCAAAGAATCGTACAGCGTTTATTACTCCACAAGGCCTGTATCGTTACACCAGAATGCCGTTTGGTTTGACTTCAGCTGCATCGGTTTTTCAGAGGGTTATGTTTAGAATATTCAGAGATGTAGATCTTTTCGTGAAATGTTTTCAGGACGACATCTTGGTTTTCTCAAAAGATGAGGAGGAACATGGAGTTCACCTTAGAGAGGTCTGTAGGAGATTGGAGTGTAATGGTCTTACGCTGAAGGAAAGTAAGTGTAAATTGTACAGGAAATCTGTTGAGTACCTTGGCCACACTCTTTCAGGTGATGGGGTGGTACCAAAGAAATCTAATGTGGATGCCATCACAAATGCACCATCTCCTAAAAACAAAGAACAATTGTTGAGTTTTGCAGGGATGTGTGAATATTATAGCAAATTTGTGAGCAATTTTGCAAGCAAAATGGAACCCCTGAGAGTGTTACTACGGAAGAACACTGAGTACATTTGGGGGAGTGACCAGGAGAAAGCGTTTGAAAATATTAAACAGGACATAGTGCGTGCACCCACTTTGAGGCCATTTTGTGTTAATAAAGAGTGTATCATCACTGTAGATGCCAGTTTATATGGCATCGGTGGTGTACTTTCGCAGAGGTACGGTAGAGACGAATGGAATGTGGCGTTCGCTTCGCGTACTCTCAATGAGTCAGAGAGAAAGTACGCTGTGATTGAGAAGGAGCTACTGGCGTGTGTTTGGGCAATAGAGCATTACAAGTTGTATGTTTGGGGAGGAAATTTTGTGTTAAGAACAGATCACAAGTCGCTAGTCAACATTTTGTCTTCGGGTGGTGGGTGGAATTCCACTGCGAGAATTGCGAGGCTTTCTTCTAGGCTTCAGGAGTATAATTTTAAAACAGAATATGTTCCAGGAAAATGTAACGTCACTGCCGATTGTCTTTCAAGGCTACCTTGTACTCCTAGTGTTGTAAATGTAGTGAGGGAGATTGATTTTGTTTTAAACATAAATGATATCATTCCTGCACAGTTTCAGGATATTAGTGAAGCTTTGTGGGAAGAGAGCGTCAGAAAGGATGATGATTGGTTAAACATTAAGAGGTTTGTGTTGGAAGGTTGGCCTAGTAAAAATTTAATCAGACCGGAGTTATTACCTTGGTTCAAGGTTGCAGATGAATTAGAAGTAGAAGGAAATTTTATGTTTAAGAATGGTAAGTGCATTCCTCCAAAAGATATGCAAGAGATTATACTTAAGATTGCCCACAGAACTCATCCAGGGATTTCATCCATGAAACGCCTAATTAGGAATTTTTTTTGGTGGCCTGGGGTTGATAGATTGGTTGATCGAGAGGTAAGAGAATGTGAACAATGTGTTTCAAGTGAAAGGATGCTCAGTGTTAAAACTCCTCCTTTAAGGATGGTAGAGTGGCCAAAGGAACCATGGCAAAGGTTAGCTTTTGATATTTCTGGCCCTTTCAACATGCTCCCGGAAAGATGTCAATTTGCTTTAGTGTTAGTGGACTATCATTCGAAATGGCCGGAAGTGAAATTTGTGAACAAAGTTACCACAGATGTGGTTTTGAATTTCTTGAAAGAAGTGTTTGCAAGAGAAGGTTGTCCTTCTTGTTTGGTCACTGATAACGGTGTGCAATTCACCTCAATGGAAATGAAAGATTTTGTGAAAGAGTGTGGGATTAAACATATTCTTACTTCTTTGTATGGACCGCATAAAAATGGACAGGTAGAAAGGTTTAACAGAGTTTTGAAGGATTTTATTGTGGAGTCCATGAAAGAAGGTGAGAATTGGTTGAATACAGTTAGAGAGAAGTTATGGTTATACAGAATAACCCCTCACACTACCACTGAAGTGAGTCCTTTCAGACTGTTGAAAGGAAGAGAGCCTGCTTCTAAAATTTGTCCTTGGTGGTTCCGAGATAAGTGTGTGAAGCAAATTAAGAGCAGTGAGTGTGTTGAGGATGTCGCTTCAAGGGTGAAGCATAAACAGATGAGAACGTGTTTGTGGTTTGATAAGAAGTGGAGGACTCGTGTCCCTAGTTTTAGAGTTGGGGATTGGGTGAGAATTCGGAAACCAGGAATCATCTGTAAAGGCTCTAGTAGATATGGTAAAGCAATTCAAGTCAAAAGAGTTTTTAGGAACTCAGTTGCTACTCAGGATGGGAAGGTCTGGAACACTAGAAGAGTTGCTAAGTGTCCTCTCAATGTTAGGCATGGTACTTTAAATGAGGTGCCTGTTGAATCAATACGCATCAATGAGTGTGAGGTTGGTCCTATGGCAGAATCAGGAGGTGTGAAGGGAAATGTTCCTGGTTGTTCTAAGAACAGATCTTCTGACCGGGTAAAGTTTTTTCCCAAGAAGTTGAATGATTATGTTTAACATCTTTCTTTTATTGTTCAATGGTTGTTTTATTTTTGTATTTGATTTTAGTTTATTTTCTTATTTTTGTTTTGTTTAAAGAAGGGGGATATGTTGTATTTTAATGTGTATGTTTCTTTAAGTATGGCACAGTGTTGGCTGTGGCTTGCGCTGTGTTATGTTTTGTATGTGTTCCAAGTTCCAGCATGGAACGAGGGACGGATCTGGCCAGTGGTGGTGTCAGTTGTAAGTCACCCTGCAGCTGGATGGATGTACTGCCGTGCTGTCATCAATAAAGAAGATTAGCTTATATCAACGTGTATTTGGATTTAATAATGGGTAAAACGGAAGTTATGTAGTTTGGAACTGGGTCACCGCTCTGGAATCAAGACGGGTGGCCGGCGGAGGCAGGTCAATGCCCAGTACCCGCAGTAGAGGTCAGGAATTTGGGAATCTTGCTGGACGACCAACTATGCTTTGTAAGCCAGATTAATCAGTTAATATCGTCATACTTATTCCAACTAAAAATCCTATGCAAAAGTTTCCCTTTTATTCCCACCGACCTCAGAAAATTGGTTGTAGTTGCGTTGATCCATTCACGGATTGACTATTGTAATGCCCTTTTCCTGAGCATAAACAAGTTGCAATTGTCTAAACTACAATCTCTGCAAAACGCTGCAGCTAGAATGCTGCTTAACAATTCAAAGTACCACCACATTCGTAGCTGCATTAGAACACTTCATTGGCTACCAGTGCAACAGGGAATTGAATTTAAAGCACTGTGCCTGGTACATAAAGCACTGTTTGGTTGTGGAGCATCGGATTTACAGAAATTATTCCGTGAGTACATTCCACAGCGTAATCTGAGATCTGCTACCAAAGGTCTAGTCCAGATACCTGGAATACAAAAGGCTAGATGGAGAGGTAGAAGCCTGACATATCGAGCATCGAAGCTATGGAATGAATTACCAGACAACATCAGGCTACAACCTTCCAGACTTCTGTTCAGTAAAAGGCTAAAGACCTGGCTATTCTCCTTGCGGAAATAAGGCATGCATCCTTCTCTAACTCGTTTCCTGCTATAGTGCCAAGACGCCTCGGCATTCGTGCGCTCCATAAGCTTTTACTTACTTTACTTACTCTTAAGTGGAGTTTCCAGGGGCAGGTGCCCCTACCCCTCAGATGCTGGGCCTCTTGAGTCTGGGAAGGGAGAGCTCCTCTGCAGCCAAGCCTTTTGTCAGGGAGCTTGCTCTCCTCAGTAAGTATCCAGGCATGGGAGAGCCACTCTGCAGACAGGTTAATTGAGCCCATAAAGCTTGCACCAATCAAGAGATTAGCCCGAGGTGGGTACCCCTAACTCCTCTGCACCAGGGCCCCTTAAGTTCTTGTGTGAGGATGACCGCTTAAGCAGCTGGGACCCTTGAGTTCAGGAGGTTTGCTCCTGTTGGCAAACTTCCCAGTCGTGGTTGCCTCAAGCCCTTCAGCAGCCAGGCCCCTTCAGTTCAGGAAGTTTGGATTCACGGGTAAGCTTTCCATGGGTGGGGAAGATCCTTCACAGCTGAACCCCTTGACACTGGGAAGCTTGTACTCATCAGCAAAGTTTCGCTGTAGCCTTGCCTCCTGTGTCTGTGACATTTACAGCAGGCGAATGAGACTCACTGTGCTATCTCTATGTGCTATGCTAGTTCTAGCTGATGAATAAACAATAAGCTTATTTCTTGTGTTTCATATGTGGTGGAATATCAACGTTTGTTGGCGGTTTTCAACAGCTTTCCAGCTATTTTGAGCACAAGGGTAAGGGGTTTGTTGTTTCAGTGTGACAGCACAATCCTATTAACAGTCACTGAAGCCAGAGTCTCAAAAGAAAGTATTAGCCTTGGGTGAGGTGGAATCTGGTGCAGTGTCCATCTGGATGTGTGTCTGGATTTTCTCCCTGAGAAATGTTAATCTCTTCCTCAGTGGTCATTTCATGGGCCATATAAAGTGCTGGCCGCTGACTTAACCTTTATTGCAGGACTTTTAATTTAATCAGACACATAACAAGCATAACCCAGCATGATAAAAATATGTCAACTCTGTAAAAAGCCCATAAGCCTTTGTGTCATCTTTAGCTCGTGTTTACTTTAAGTGCCTGCTTCTAAAATCTTTAGATGTAGATATTGAGAGGGTGAACTAGACATGCCAACTGATAGTGTACCAAAGTCATTGTTTGGATGAATTGACACTTTCACAAGTTATGCTATATTTAGCAACCCACTGAATGTGGACCAAAGTGCAAACATACAACTAAAATGAAAAAAACAACTAAAATTGAACCTGTCCTGTATGTGTTAAGAACCTAAAACTAAAATAAAGAAGTGTAAGAGCAAGTGATTGAAATAAATAAAATAGCAGAATTATGAAGGCAAACAGTCATAGGGTCCGATTGTGATGTCGGACGTACTGGAGTACGTCAGACATTGCTCTGGGAATGGAACCGAACGACCTCCTGTTGTCGGTTCCAGTCCAGCTATTATGATGCGACTGAACCCTGTTTGGTCACAATCCTATACTTTGCTATGAGAGCATGCATTCCCAATGGAATGCCTGCTCCGATAGCAAAGAGCAGGGTTGCAGTTCATCCCTACACCCGGTGTCTGGCACCTTAATGTGCCTGCCACCGGGTGCAGGGATCAACAGGGGTCACCATAGGTGCTCCATAGTCTGCCATTCGGTGGCCTTGCACTCAGGGGGGCCCTGCTGGGGGTCCCCAAAGACAGTTTCCCAATGCCTTTCTATGTCATAAAGAATGGTCCAGAAAGGCAGTAGAAAACTGCCATCATAATCCTTGATCGGAAAGAGCCGGCCGAGGGATTGCCCTAAGGCCTTCAAAATGGAAGACAGGTTCTCCGAGACCATCATCAGCCATTCGGAACTCCCGTTTGTTATAGTTTCCGACCCACTCCATCAAAATGGGTCGGTCGGAAATTATTACAAACAGGGGATACGAAGCGGTAAGGATGGCTCCGACCGAGGGTTGGAGCCATTCCTCACCGTATCGTAATTGGACCCATAGTGTTTAAGACATCCCTGAATAATTTCTGAACTAAACAATCACCAGTCATTCACTGAATGTGTGTTATTTTCCATTATGTTGCTTATCAGAAATTCATGACACTTTTACAGAACAGAAGCACTTGCTAGAAACATGCATTTGATGAAATAGTAGTTCATCACCTGTGGCATGTTCAGTAATACATTTTCAAACTGAAATTAAAGGGTTCTGTCCTTTGGAAGACATGTCTTCATGAAAAGGTCACTGAAAAATCCAAAAGTTAAACTGACGTTATAGTTAGATATGTTAATAAGATCGCAGATGATGTTAAAAAAAAATAGAAATACACCAAACAAATCAAATGTTAAAATTACAATATGGGGCCGATTCCGATCCGGGTCGGAAAGCACTCCGACCAAGCCGGATCCGGAGTGTTTTCCGACCGAGCCGGAGTCCTGCAGTCCAACCGAGCCAGTACGATGCGGCCGTATGCTGTCGGACTCGGTTTGGTCGGACTCCCAAAGAAGTCAATGGGAGGTGGTCGGGCGACGCGTACATGGGCTCCCATTGACTGAATGGGTACGTCGTGGACAAGTGCGCCCCTTACAGTGAGTACGCGTCGGTGTCATCCGCACCGTACATGCCTGTGTTGGGGAGACCCATGGGTCTCCCCCTGTGTCCGAGTTGTAGGGCTGCGGGTGACAGGGGGTCCGTCGCGGACCCCCAAAGGCAATCACCCGGACGATTTGTGAGCTGGACACTCCGACTCGCACACGCTGTCCGATGCGTACATCGTACTGGCTCGGTCGTGAATCGCATCCATTGCACGCCACGGTTAGCTTCCGACCGAGACGTACGGAGCCGTTCAGACCCGGAAACGAGTCGGTCGTGAATTTCACATAGCTCGCATCGTACTTGCTCGCTCGTACAGCTGTACGAGATGGGCGGAAAACACGCATACGGCGCATAGTTTTTCCGGCCGGATCACGTTCGGTGCCCTTCCGACCCAGATCGGAATCGGCCCCTATGTGCTGAAATTTATTGAAAATTGATGCTTCAAAACTAAAATCCGTTATATTATACCAGTTTTAGTTCAGTGAGCTAAGTGTAGCTTGCACTCCCATCCTGCACTGCTTATGACTTGTTAAATTATATCTTTGATGACATGGCATTGTTTAACATCATAAAAATACAACACCATCTTTTCTTACATGTGATTATCCCAAATGAATCAGCCAAAAAGCTCTATTTCTAGAACATCTACATTAGAGCTACATAGTATGTCATATGCAGACTACAATGAAATCAGAATGCCTGTTATATCCAAGGAGCAGAGGAAGCCATATTACTTTAGTCATCCACACCCTGTACTGTATACTAGTTGAAAGACAAATCTCTTCCAATGCTCTCTGCAGTATTCACTAGGTGGGCTATAGAACAAGAATAATTTTGCTTCAATCATTTCTCCTTTCATAAAATCCCACATGGACAGGAGCACTTTCTTTGTTTAGGCTAACAAGACAACACTCTTTTAGCATAAATAAAAAAAATCACCAATCACCCTACGTAAAGTGTACAAAGGGTAGTGATGTATATACACAATCAGTGATGCTCTCTCTCACACCCAATTTAATCTTGCTTTCATGCTAATAGCTCTGCCCAACATCAAAACATACTGCAGTTAGTGTACCCCTCAAACCATTACTTTACCAACCAAGGGGCATATTTATAATAACCGACGCACCCCCGCATATCAGCAGGGATGGGCCAGTTATTTTGCGCCCCCAGCTCCGCCATCATCGATGCGCCGCATTTATAATGCGGTGCACCATGGGGCAAACACGGCACAGATGTGTCACGCATCTGTGCCGTAAAAGTGGCGCATTGCTGGAGTTGCGTCGCAAGCGCGACGCAGCTCCAGCAATGCTCTGGGGGGCCCTATCTGCACAGTGCTGCGTCAATCCTTACGCCTGATTCAAGCAGGCGCAGGGTTTTGACACAGCATGGGCTCAAAAGTGACTGAGTGAAATCTTGTAGATTTCACCTAGCCACTTTTAGGAGGCGTTCCTGCGCCGGAACGCCCCCACCTGCCCTGGAACGCCTACATGTGGCGCAGGGCTTTACAACGTGACGCATCTCCCAGATGCGTCACGTTGTAAATACCCCGCACCATGGCGCAGGATTTGCGCCGCTGCTGTGTCACAAAAGTGACGCAACAGCGGCGTAAATGAGGCGCAAGTCAAACATAAATCTGCCCCCATGCATTTAAAAATGAGTAGCCGCTTATTTACTATTCAGAAAGTGCATCAGAGCCTTATCAGAGGTAGGCAAGAACAATACAAATGCATAAACACAACACAACATTGGAAACATTTTATCCACATCCACAGTTCCATGAAAATGGTAGGCCTGGGCAAAATGTCAGTTACACCAGAGTAATTTAAGTAATTCTTCATTACTCTTTTACATGGAATTATCGATAATTATGCAATTACTCCTGCTATCAATCAATCAATTAGGATTTGTAAAGCTCTGCTTATCACCAGTGCGGGTAGCCAGGCGCTCGGGTGTTGAGGATGGTTGCTGAGTGCTGTATAGAGTATGGACTTAGTAGTGTGGTGATCCCCACTTAGAGGGAGTTGCCATAGTCCAGGCGGCTGGTGATGAGGGCCTGGGTGACTGTGCGTCTGGTGCTGGTGGGGAGGCACTTGAAGATTTTCCCGAGCGTTTGGCGAGTGAGGAAGCAGGAAGACGAGACAGTGTTTATCTGGCTTTTTATAGTGAGCTTGCTTCGAGTATGATGCTGGCATTTCTTGCGTGATCTGAGGGTGTAGGTGGGGGTCCAAGTTCAATTGGTATTTAAGAGCATAGTGGAGAGTGCTACAGTGAGAGCAAATTAGAGAGCACAAGTTAGTGCTCGTTATTCAGGTTCTGCAGTATTTAGTGCTGTTTCGTAGTGCAAAATGCATCCACACATCCATGTTGTGCATAAGGATGGATTTTGTGCTAAATGCCAGTAATAAAATTGGGGAAAATCCCAACCTAGAAGCACATTTAGCGAGCACGAGTGGCTGCTATCAGACAACACATTAGGACACTTGAACCTCTGCACCATGGAAAATCCTTGGGACACCCCCCCCCCCGTTGTCTTACTGTTGCATGCAGTATCTATGCAGGAATCCACAGGGTCTATGTGCAGCTTAAGATAGGTAAGCCTTTAGAGTGGTGTCCTGAAGGGTGAGGATGGTGTGACCCATGGCATAATCCCCAGTGATCATTATTTCCTTGGGGTCTATCCTGGTATACCTCATAAGAAAAGCTGGAGAGGGGAAGCTTGGGAACTCTCTGAACTTCAGACACAAGAAAAGAAAGCCACTGACAGCTCACAATAAACTTCATCAGAGCAGAACCTACAATCATACTGCCTCACTGTCTGGCAAAAACAGAAACAGACAAGAATAACATAAACGCATTCTAATGTGATCAGTGGTGAAAGAAGATCACCCCTTCTAAACCTAACCTGTAAATTATAGACTGGGAGAAGATAGCAGAACATATGTTGAGAGAGGCTTGTTCCTTCCTCTGCTAAACAAAAGACAAAGAACATATAAAATAAAAATGTAGAATTAGAGGTAAAAGTAGCATCACGGAGAGCCAACAGATGGAAAAAAGAAACAGAAAAGCATATACACTGCAGAATACTAAAACAAGTCATACTTAAAGAAAGGTTTATGAAGATTTTAGCATGGAGGATAGCAAAGCATTGTGTTAGTGAACTAACAATAAAATGCATGATTTTTCCAGTGAAATGTTTCACTTTTTTATCATGTGAATTGTAATACATAATTTGCATTTATTTTCCTACATAGTTGTGCATAGTATTTTATGGAGATGGCATCACCAGAATGTGCCTCCATTCTGATACATAGCTGCAATATTAATATGACAAACTAAAATATTTTTTCGACTATTAATTGTCCTATCTCTTATATTCTTTTTTGTTTACGTCTGGCTTGAGTAAAATGATGTAACATTTAGGAAAGAATATACAGACAAGCAGTCCAGCACTTGAAGCCAAGATAGCAAAGATCTCCACAGACACCATGTATCTTCCTTTGGTGCTGAGGTAGGCTGGAATGAAGGAGACCCAGACACTGCAGAACACCAACATGCTGAATGTGATAAGCTTGGCCTCGTTGAATCTATCAGGTAGGTTCCTGGCAAGGAAAGACACAATGAAGCTCATAAAAGCCAATAGGGCCATGTAACCAATGACAGTATAGAAAGCAGTAACAGACCCCTGAGCACATTGAAGGATCATCTTTCCCATTTCAAACTGTGTGTCCATGTCTGGGTGAGGTGGAGAGGTAAGCAGCCATGTGAGACAAATTACTACTTCACCCATTGTTGACAAGAGGACCATAGAGGCAGACACCCGATTTCCCAACCATCTGCTTAACGTGCTTCCAGGCTTGATAGCTTTAAAGGCAATGACAACAGTCATGGTTTTCACTAATACACATGACACAGCAACAGTAAAAATTATTCCGAATGCAGCCTGTTGGACCAGACAGGTCAATGGTGCAGGGCGTCCAATGAACAAGAGGGAGCAGAGGAAGGCCAATATCAAGGAGACAAGGAGGGTGTAGCTAATATTTCGGTTATTAGCTTTCACTATTGGTGTGTCCCGGTGTCTAATAAAAATTCCCAACACTCCAGCTGTGATTAAGGAGCAAGCAATGGATATGGAGACCAAACTCACACCAAGACTATCACTGTAGGAAAGATAAACCACATGCTTCTGTATGCACCCAGTCTTCATGTGATTGGGCCACTGGTCATCGGGACATTTTAGGCAGTTTTCCATGTCTAAAAGCAAAAAAAGAGTATGTTGTCATATGTAATAGAAATGTTAATAACACATATCTCAATGCCACTGTCTGCTCATTAAATTGATGTGTTACTAAAAGGCAGGGTAATGTATAAAGAAAACAGATGGTAATATCTCTAAGAAGCCCCAAAGCCTGTTACTGAGTGCATTGTAGGCTGTTAGAAATTGGGTTTCTGGTTGCCGGAGTAAGAATGAACCACAAACCAGGGTGGGTTAAGTCAGTACACAACTTAAATATTACCTGTGCTCCTCAGCTCTTAGCTCGGCATAGAGCAGTCAGGCTAATCTGAAGATGCAATGTGTAGAGTATTTGTGGAAGACAACAAACAGTAACACAATGAAAACAACATAAAAAGACTCCATATAGGTTTAGAAAAATAGATTATGATTTTATAAGTAAAACAAGACCAAACCAATAAGTAAAAGTCAAGATTTGAATTTTTAAAGATTAAATTCCGTTCTAGCGCTTAGAAGTGAATAGCTCTTTAAGGGATTATCTGGTCATGCTGGACCAGGACAAGGTCAAGAGTTCAGGTCACCAGCAATGGAGCGCAGGCCAGCTACATGACCCACACAGGGCCCAAAGAGCAAAGGTACCTTAGTCCTTGTCACAAAGATGAGATACAGGATGCATCGATCGATGCGCCAATGTCACTCCCACAGTTGAAGAGATGCTTTGATTTTCTCCACATGGTGATGGTGATGCGTTGGTTTCTGAAGATGCGTTGATTCAAAACCAATGCACAGGTTTTTCCAAACATTTGCAGTGGGGATGCTTTGATTGTCCTTCAGTGGTGATGCAGTGGATGCTGTGCTGCATCGGTAGCCAATGCACTGGGTTTCTCCGCGCTTGTCAAAGAGATGTGTCAATCATCCTTTGGTGGTGGTAGGGATGCAGCGGTCGATACAGCGGTTCTGGTGGCGCTACTCAAGCCCCGATGCGCCGATTCTACTCCTGCAACAATGGTTGATGCGCCAGATCAGCTCCAAGCAAACAAGAGATGGGTCCATATTTGTGGTGCAAGTGCCTGGGTCCACTTCCAGTGCACCAGACACAAAAGCAGGGGTAGAGTCTTTGACAGCCCTGAGTCTCAAGCAGAAGTAGGCAAGCCAACAAGTCATTGAAGATCACTTTGGTTGCAAAGAAAGTCCAGCTCTCTCTCAGCAGGGTCAGCGATCAGCAGGCAGCAGGGCTGCACAGCAGAAAAGCAGGGCTTCCTGATCAGCTGTCACCCAGAATGTCAGTCCTTGCAGCAGCATGGCAGTTCTTCTGACAGAGATTAGGTACAGGTCCAGAGGGTGTCAGAGACCCAGTACGTATATCCAGCTGTGCTATTGAAGTCGAGGTGACTTCAAAGAAGGGTCTTTGAAATGCACATAAGTTCTTTCTTCCCAGCCCTGGCTCCAGACTATCTGAAGGAGGTAATCTGCCTTTTGTGTGGGGGATAGGACACTGCCTATTGAGGTGCAAGTGTCAGCTCCTCCCTACCATCCTGCCCAGGATGAGCCATCAGAATGCACATGGGCACTCAGACACACCTAATCTTCCTGGGTTTGTGACAGTCTACAGGGAATGCACAAAGTGATGCTGTCACCCATCCCAGATGTGTATTTGAGACAGAGTGCAGGCACACAGAACAATAGGAGCAGAAAAATGGCCTCTTTCTAAAAGTGCCATTTCTAAAAAAGTAATGTTAAATCCAACTTAACCAGCAAAAAGGATATATCATTACCTTTCCAAACATATGAATCATGACAGAGCTACTCCTTTCTAATCAGGAATTACAACTTAAAAGTGTACTAAGGAATTCCTAATGTTAAACTATGAGCGGAGCAGGCATCACAGTAG
The DNA here is from genome assembly GCF_964204655.1 of Triturus cristatus. Classification (NCBI taxonomy): domain Eukaryota; kingdom Metazoa; phylum Chordata; class Amphibia; order Caudata; family Salamandridae; genus Triturus; species Triturus cristatus. The sequence goes on from NC_140581.1 coordinate 78,715,646, forward strand.
TGGAAAAGGAATCTATGTGTTTTTCACTTTTTCACTACCAGGACTCGCAAAGCCTAAAACTACATGTCCTACCTTTTACTTACACAGCACCCTGTTCTATGGGCTACCTAGAGCCTAGAGCCTACTGTGGGAGTGACTTGTATGTAAATAAAGGGGAGTTTAAGGCTTGGCAAAGGGTTTTAAATGCCAAGTTGAAGTGGAAGTAACAAAGCCCACACAGGCTCTGTAGTGGCAGGCCTGAGACATGTTTAAGTGGCAAAAAGAATTAGAAAAAAGAGGAGGTAAACAAGCAAAAGGTTCGGTTAAAACCACCAGGCTGATTAGTTTAACATTTCTGCATAAGAAAAGGTTACTGTTGAAGATTTGAATGAAATATAAAGAATGACTTGTAACTGATAGTTCATATGTACAAAATAGACCTATTGGGTAAACCCTGCATACCTTCCAACAAAAGTAATATTTGAAGTTTGCATACAAACTTTATGAAAACATTTCTTAGTTTGGAGTCTGATTAAGAAATGTTATGGCCGGCTTATGTGCTCAAAGGGCTATGTTTGATTCATAAATCCACATGCTAATCCAATGAATCTACAGTGATCACATTTTCAAAGCTGAAATAAGACTTATATGTGCATTTTTGGCTTACAAAAACTCAAGTATGTTGTAGGTGGTTGCATTTTGCAGGTTGTTTCCCCACATGGAAATGGATGTAAAACTAATAACGCCCAAAGGCCAGCATAAGACTCCTTTCAGTGTTAAAAAAATGGAGGGCAACAGCCACATTTTTCATCTGTATGCAGGAGAAAGGTATATCTCCGCATAAAGCGTATGCTTCCTTTGGGAAAAAATAAAAAGTTTAATGCAAAATGCACAAGGTAAAAGGTTAACAGCTAAGCATACATTTCTAATTTACTCATACAGATATTCTACAGCGTGTCTATTCTGAAGGGCTAAATTCTAATCTGGGGTTGAACGACTAGCAAACAAGAGTGGATTTCTTGTTTTTTAAAGCTTTACTTTGTGACTCACACCCTTAAAGATCAAGTAACTGACCCAGTATATGAGTACCTTTCTCATCAGCTTAATTCAACCCACTTAAAGCTCAAATCAATGTTTTAAATTAAAGTTCATCAGCCATAGAATTAAACATCTTATGATGGTTAAGAAAATGTCTGAGTCTGGATCTTTATGTCTCACAATTCACATGTGCACTTGTAGAAAGAATTATTTTCCATATTTATATATATAACAACAGGAACTAAAGCATTGCCTCAGAGTGCCACAGTTTCTCCAAAGAGCAGGCAACTCTCATGGACTGCCTCCTAGTGTGCTCTTCCTTGGGGAGAGTCCTCTGCAGCCATGGAGTATCACGTACAAGCTCTCTGGACCACCTGAACACCTCATGTAGATTCTAACTACAGTTCTGTGGATTACCATGGGTTTAGCTGTAGAAAACAAACACACATACACACACATAAACACACATATTTTACCATCCTTATGGAGACCATGGGCGACCCGGTTTGCATCACTTTTGCACCGCTCAATGTGATGCAAGAGTGACGCAAACCTTAAGTCATATTTTTGAAGCCACGCAAAGCCACTTTGTGTGGCTCCAAAAACATGGAGTACCACAACGTAGAGCAAATTGCTGTACTGCGTTACTCTGCCCTGGGTAGGAATTGCATGGGTAACTCCTATTGATTTTCACACACTCCTAGATTTACAAGACCAAAAGATACCCCTTCCCAGGGAGGAAATAATAAGGATAATTATGTTTATTTCTCCTTGTTTTGCAGCACACATAGAAAGAGGAAAAAGCCTCTCAGGATTGTTTTTGTGCAGGGAGGTGCCCCTTCCTGTCTAAAACAGTCCTTCCTACAACACAGGCCCCCTTGCACAATGGTGCAAGGGGGCCTGTGTTGGCGATAGGCAGCCCATTGTGCATCAGCCTAGCGAAAAGGACAGGAATGCACTATGGGGCTCATTAGGATGGTGGGCGGAGGCACAACCGCCATGCTGGCAGTGGTGGAAAATGCCCTTTTCCGCACTCCATCGGTGGTCATTGCGACCGCCGTATTATGATGGGCATTGATAGCCCTTTTCCCGTCCGCTGCAGTGCTTGTGGTTCCGCCAGAAATCTTTGTCCGCACCGGTAGCGGATAGAGCCAATAGAGATGGACCGCCATGCGGAATGTGGTGAAGACCGCTGGTCATATCACGATGCCTCAAACAGCCCATCACTCCGTAGAAGAAAATCCAGCCAATCGGGGATGGCGGTGGCAATACTGCGGATAGCTCCATGTGTTCATGACCGCTGGATAAATGGAGGTCTTTGGCCTTTCCGCAGGAAATTCGACCGCCGCGGACGGATGTTCAGCTTTTCCGCAGGTGAATGCTGGAATCCGACCCCCACGGTAGGGTGTTTCAGACAGGGCATTCTAATCCAACCACCGGTTTTGCAGCGGTACCTGCGGGCGGTTTATTTCCGCTACCACGGCGGTCGGGAGTTTTTTCCGACCACTATCCTAATCACCCCCATAGTTGGATTGGATAAATATGATGCATTCCTGCTCTTTCCTTGTGATGTAGGGCGACGCATCAAGGTAAAGGGGGGCACAACATGTGCCCCCCTGCATGCACCCCCATGCACAGAGAAGTTTTCTCATGACCACCCTTTTCATGGTGAAAGGCACACAATTGATGGACGGAATGCAGAACAAATCAAACATTCACCCCAAGTCAAGAAATCTGGGTTAAATCCATCATTCGTTTGCTCACCATGCCACCCCAGTTTAGACCTGGCCATATGCAAATCAGTCTTGACCCTGTGCCTCATGGGAACAGTCCAGCCCGAACTGCCAAGCCAGGTCCTTCCTGGACCGGAAACAGGTATCCTAGGACCAGTTTCGGGGTTTCACCCCTCTTCAGCCAGGATAGCTTGATTCCAGTGGCACAGTGAGCCCGGGACTCACGTCTGGGCATACCTGGCGCATTTAGATCGAGAAAGCAAAAGACACACACAATTGATGGACGGAATGCAGAACAAATCAAAACATTCACCCCCAGTCAAGAAATCTGGGTTAAATCCATCATTCGTTTGCTCACCATGCCACCCCAGTTTAGACCTGGCCATATGCAAATCAGTCTTGACCCTGTGCCTCATGGGAACAGTCCAGCCCGAACTGCCAAGCCAGGTCCTCCCTGGACCAGAAACAGGCATCCTAGGACCAGTTTTGGGGTTTCACCCCTCTTCAGCCAGGATAGCTTGATTCCAGTGGCACAGTGAGCCCGGGACTCACGTCTGGGCATACCCGGCGCATTTAGGGCGAGAAAGCAAAAGACACACAATTGATGGACGGAATGCAGAACAAATCAAAACATTCACCCCCAGTCAAGAAATCTGGGTTAAATCCATAATTCTTTTGCTCACTATGCCACCCCAGTTTAGACCTGGCCATATGCAAATCAGTCTTGACCCTGTGCCTCATTGGAACAGTCCAGCCCGAACTGCCAAGCCAGGTCCTCCCTGGACTGGAAACAAGCATCCTAGGACCGGTTTCGGGGTTTCACCCCTCTTCATCCAGGAGAGCTTGATTCCAGTGGCACAGTGAGCTCGGGACCCACGTCTGGGCATACCCGGCGTAATTAGGGCAAGAAAGCAAAAGACACACAATTGATGGACGGAATGCAGAACAAATCAAAACATTCACCACCAGTCAAGAAATCTGGGTTAAATCCATCATTATTTTGATCACCATGCCACCCCAGTTTAGACCTGGCCATATGCAAATCAGTCTTGCCCTGTGCCTCATGGGAACAGTCCAGCCTGAACTGCCAAGCCAGGTCCTCCCTGGACCGGAAACAAGCATCCTAGGACCGGTTTCGGGGTTTCACCCCTCTTCAGCCAGGATAGCTTGATTCCAGTGGCACAGTGAGCCCGGGACCCACGTCTGGGCATACCCGGCGCACTTAGGGCAAGAAAGCAAAAGACACTCACAATTGATGGACGGAATGCAGAACAAATCATAACATTCACCCCCAGTCAAGAAATCTGGGTTAAATCCATCATTCTTTTGCTCACCATGCCACCCCCAGTTTAGACTGGCCATATGCAAATCAGTCTTGACCCTGTGCCTCATGGGAACAGTCCAGCCCGAACTGCCAAGCCAGGTCCTTCCTGGACTGGAATCAAGCATCCCATGGCTTACCTCCATGAAAAGGAGGACAGTGAGGAAATTTGTAATATGCTCGGTGGTGCTGCTGCAGCACCACCAGCATTTTACTTCCTCAGACCGCTACACCACCACCACGGGATCAAGGATCCTGGTGGTAGCAGCAGTCCAATGGTGGTCCAACCGCCATACTTGTAATATGGTATGTGGACCGCAAGTGTGGCAGTCCACGCACTTCCACCATGGGTTAGGCTGTCACATGGATCCCCAAACTCATAATGGGGCCCTAAATCTTACCCCTCTGTACTCCAATGCTTTCACTACTGTTGCAAATACTGGAGTTAGAATAACACACTTTTCCTACTATTTTGTTTTTGAGTGGGAATGATAAATGTAAGCCCTCCAAATTCCTACATATTTATTTGGTTTTATATTTTCATAATATTTTTGTAACTTTTTTTTGGTAAGTTTTTGTTTTGGTAATGCATTTAATGTTTTGTATTTGAATTGTTATTATGTTTATGTTTCCTTTGTGTGTGTGTGTGTGTGTGTGTGTGCATGTATATATACACACACACACACGCCAGAAGAATAAACATAGTAACAATTCAATAACAAAACAAAAAATGTGCTGTTTCTAGGACTGCATTTGAAGAATTAAACAAAAAATGCAATGTAATGTAAAATATATATGTTTTATGGTGTATAGATAAAATACACACATATGTATGTGTGTTTATATGAGTATGAATTTCCATATAGCACTAAATATTTGTGAGATTTATGTAATTAACATTATGTTGATGGCATATCTAAAAATATTCAAGACTTACTACTATAAGCTAGTTATAAATTTCAAAACATTATTTTTGCACGTCTGTTTCCTTTGTGTGTGTGTGTGTGTGTGTGTGTGTGTGTGTGCATGTATATATACACACACACACACACCAGAAGAATAAACATAGTAACAATTCAATAACAAAACAAAAAATGTGCTGTTTCTAGGACTGCATTTGAAGAATTAAACAAAAAATGCAATGTAATGTAAAATATATATGTTTTATGGTGTATAGATAAAATACACACATATGTATGTGTGTTTATATGAGTATGAATTTCCATATAGCACTAAATATTTGTGAGATTTATGTAATTAACATTATGTTGATGGCATATCTAAAAATATTCAAGACTTACTACTATAAGCTAGTTATAAATTTCAAAACATTATTTTTGCACGTCTTTGTGCAAAATTAGTGTGAAATGACATTTTGTTCAATATTTTTGTATGTGCCATTTTGTGTTAATGTTAATGTTAATTGCATTTGTAGAGCGCAACTGTTACCCGAAGGTGTCCTGGCGCTAAGTGACGACCTACTGGGGAATCAAGCATTTAGGGTATTGAGCAACCTAAGTTATGAAAAGTCAAGTTTTTAGGGCCTTCCTAAAGGCCATTAGGTTGGTCATGCATCTCAGATGTATTGGGAGGGCATTCCAAGCCTTAGCTGCATTGGCTACGAAGCTTCTGCCTCCCCAGTTGGCTTTTTTCACCAAAGGCATCACTACCAATTTAGCATCTGATGACCGAAGTGTTCTTTTTGGTGAGTACCAGCGGAAATGTTGTTTTAAAAAGTCTGGTCCCGTTCCCTGAAGAGCTCTAAAGACCAGACATAGAGCATTGAACTGGGTGCGCTTCCTAACCGGCAGCCAATTAATTTTTTTTAATCACGGCTGTAACCGATACATACTTGGGAGTGCCCGTAAGGAGTCTGGCTGCTGCATTCTGCAGAATTTGTAGTTTGTTTATTGATCCTTCGAGAAGCTTGAGGTAAAGATTGTTACAATGGTCCAGTCTGGACATTATTAACACAGTGTCAATCGTTTGTTGTGCTTCTTTAGGTAGTAGTGGCATTATTTTTTTGCAGGATCTGAGAATATACGATGTGGTTGATGCCACGGTGTTCACCTGGTCCTTGAAAATGAGAGGCATATCAACAAGGGCTTTATCTCTGCTTTTTTGGCTTTAAAAGCCAAAAAAGCAGAGATAAAACTAGCACCCTATCAACAACAGGGTGCTAACATGCAAATTTGCATGTTAGCACCCTTTTACTCTACGCTTCCCCTTGCATCTCTAATGAGATGCAAAGTGGGCGTTCCAGAGTAAAATAATAGGAGAAATGTCGCTAAGCGACATTTCCCCTATTATCAAGAATATCGCTAACCCTGTTAGAGACAAAAAAAGCAGCGCTAACTGCGGTTAACGCTGCTTTTTTACGTCTGGTAAGCCATGGACTTAGCCATGATATCCTATGGAAGGTGGATATCATGGCTAAGTTTGTGAGTCCCTATCAACAAGCTAACGTGAGATTATCGCTGGGTTTCCAGTGATAATCTCACATTAGCCACTTAGCGTGAGGATTTTTATCGCTATTGAGATAAGCTTTGCTAATAGCACGCTATCTCAGCGATAAAAATCGACGCTAGCCGGCGATAATTATCCTAGCGCTAAGTGCGCTTAGCAATAATGATCGTCGGTTGTTGTTGATATGCCCCTGAGTGTGTCATCAATTCACACTCCCAAGTTCTTCATATTTCTAGTCGGGGTGGGCAGCGTACCTAAGGAGTTTGGCCAACAGTCTGGGGTCTTGAAAATAAGATTGTTGCCGAAAAGCACAACCACTATTTTGCCGGAGTTTAGTTTTAGGCAATTGTGTGTCATCCATGGCCCCACCACGTTCACACAGTCCTGCAACCTGGATGCAGTGTCCTGTAACAACTCAGGTCATATTGCCACCACGATTTGGATGTCATCTGCGTAGGATGTTAAAATTAAACCAAAGGATTCAATTAGAGGGGCAATGAGGACACATAAATGTTAAAGAGCGTCAGACTTAATTAAGACCCCTGTGGAACTCCACTGGGTAAAGAGAATGCTTCTGCCTCAAATTTGTCCAGGTTGACCATTTGAGTTCTGTCTGATAGAAAGGATTCAAGTAATTTTCGGGCCATGCCCTTAACTCCTATCTCCTCTAATCGGTCCACCAGCAAGGCGTCATGGACCGTATCAAATGCCGCTGAGAGGTCCAGCATGATCAGAGCGGCCCTACCTCCTTCGTCAAGAATGGTCCTAATTTCTTCTGTGGACTTGATAAGCGCCATTTCCGTGCTGTGACCCTCTCTAAATCCATATTGAGTAGGGTTCAGCGCCTGAGATAGTTTTAGAAACTGGTTGTGTTGGTCGTTCATGTTTCTCTCTATAATTTTTGCTGGGAAAGATAGTCTGGGAATGGGTCAAAAATTATTCGGATCTTTGGCATCTAGACTGGGTTTCTTCAGTAGGGGCAGTATGGAAGCCTGTTTCCAGTCTCTCGGGAAGTATCCTTTAAGGTACATTAAGTTGAAGATAGATGTCAGTTTATATGCCACTGTCTCCGCTGCTAATTTTACTGTGTCTATCGGGCAAGGGTCGTGCGGAGAACCTGACTTCACTTTGATGAGGAGAATGTAGGAATCCAATTCTGTGAGAGGGGTAAAGCTGTCCAATTTAAGTGTGTCTTTCTATTTGTGGAGTCAGTGAAAGTTAGGAAGATGGCATTAACCTTATCAAAAAAGAATGTGTCTATTTTGTTGCATAGCTCTTGACTCTCTGGAATAGAAGGGGAGTTAGGGTGGGCTAGGGTATTAACTGTTATGCAAAGCTGTTTGGGCGAGTTTTTAGCAGCCTGGATTTTATTAGTAAAATACTTTTTGTTGGGTATTTTGTAGCAGCTGTTTGTAATGAGCAAAGCTCAATTTGCATTCCTTTGTATCCTCATCGTTGTATTCCTTCCTCCAGTTTCTTTCCAGGTGCTTGCAGAATAGTTTTTGGTCCAAAAGCTCCTGTGAGTACCATGGCGAGGAAGGCCATTGCCTATGGAGGCGAACCCGTTTTTTGGGAGCTAGCTTGTTCCCTGCCTCTTTTAACCACTTTGTGTAGAATGTAGTTGCTTCGTTCTGATCTCTAGGAAGCAAGGTGTCAGTCGAGATTAACAGTTTATGCAAATCCTCTGCTTCTATCTTTTTCCATGCTCTTTTTTCAAGATACTTTTTGGAAGGGTTGGCACCAGAGTGTTCGGGCGTGCTGAGCTTAAATAGTCCTGCAATATGATCAGACCATGTTAGAGGGTGAACACTTGTGAATGATAACTGTGGGTTGTTGGAAAAGATACCATCTAGAGTGTGACCTGCCTGGTGAGTTGATCCGGTTACCAGATGTTCTAAACTTCCGGCCTTCATCAGATCTAGAAGATTGGCAGTGTTAGGGTCAGAGACTAACTCAAGATGGAAGTTATAGTCACCTAGTATTGTGTAGGAGGTAGTGTTTAGTCCAATTTCTAATATGTTGGCTACTTGAGTTACAAATCGTCTTCTCGGGCCAGGGGGCCAATGAAAAAGGGTGCCTCTAAAGGAGTCATGATGTGTGAGATAGAAACAGAACTCTAGTGCTTCACATTCATCATCATTGACTAGTGGGTTAAAAGATGACGTGATAGAGTTATGATGTATAAACGCTAATCCACCCCCTTTCCTCTGTGACCTGTTCAGCGTATAGCAGAGATAGTCAGGCGGTGTAGCTTTCACCAGGTCTGGACCGGAAGCATCGTCCATCCAGGTTTCTGTAACAAATGCAATGTTTATCTCCTCATCCTCCATGAAGGAGGCACATTCAATGTAATGCTTGACCAGGGACCTAGCATTGAGGAGGACACAGTTCCAAGAAGTGCTGGAGGCGTCTTTTCCTGTCCTTTATAGGCTGGGGTACTATATTTTGTAAACAATATTTTTGACAAGATATTTGTGTAACATGATAGCATTGATTTTGATATTGTGTCAGTGATCTCAGAGTGATCAGCTGCCTCAAGCTCAACTCGGAGAAGACAGAGGTCCTCATCCTTGGACCCTCCTCCACTGCCTGGGACAACACCTGGTGGCTTTCTGCCTTGGAAACCCACCCACTCCATCAGACCACACACAAAACCTCGGCTTCATTCTAGACTCCCCACTCACCATGACCCGCCAGATCAACGCCTTTGCCTCCACCTGCTTCTACTCCCTCCACACCGTCCATAAGGCCTTCATGTGGATTCCCTCCAAATGCAGAAAGACCGTTACTCATACATTCATAACCAGCAGACTGGACTACGGTAACGCCCTCTATGCCGAAATCTACAAAACCCTGCTACATAAGCTCCAAACCATCCAGAACACCGCAGCCAGACTTGTCCTCGGAACCACACGACACAAGCACATGACCCAGCACCTATGAGACCTCCACTGGCTCCCCATCGAGAAGAGAGTAACCTTCAAGCTACTCCCCTACACGTACAAATCCCTCCACGTCATCGGACCCAAATACCTCAACAAAAGAGTCTCCTTCCACGTACCCAAAAGGAACCTCCGCTCTGCCAACCTCGCCGTGGCAGAGACCCCACACATCCGCAGAAGCAGAGAAGGTAGAAGAGCCTTCTCCTAAGTCTCAGCAAAGACCTGGAATGAGCTCCCAGTCAACATAAGACGCTCCCCCACTCTGCACACCTTCAGGAAGAGCCTCAAGACCTGGCTCTTCGACTGATCTGGAGCTTCCGACACCCCAGGGCCTTGAGACCCTCATGGGTGAGTAGCATGCTTTATAAACCCCTGATTGATTGATTGATTGATTGATTGATTGATTGATTGATTGACAATTCATTCTGTCAATTCACTGTATCAATGGCTTACATTATTGCAAGTAACAATTGTATGTTCTGCTAGACAATATTATATGTATTGGTGTACAGTACAAATTTTGAAAGGGATCATTACATTTTGCACTTAAGGACAATTAGGCATATTGATTTAAATTGTTGAAAAACATACAGGGTGTGTTATTTAATATTGTGCCAGTTACAAGGTCCCATCCTTACAACATACGCTGGTTTCTATATCCTAGACTCACCCAAACAAACTTACTGTTGTAAAATTTGGGAGATCATATTTAATATACACTTGGTACATATAATTGCTCTCTATATAGGGTTCAAAAGCTCATTTGGGAAAGGGATATATGTTGACCTAAAAAGAGACAACACAACAGCAATTAAGGCAAGAAGCATACTCCTGCTGCATTTAGCAAAAGTGATTGATCTACTGTGTACTATCTTCAGTCACAACCACTTGGGACATCAAGATATACTAAATCATAGGAAAAGCTTTCTTCTTAAGTAAAAGACTGCTGTAATCAGTCCCACCTAACAAATATTACCAGAACAAGAACTCATCACCTTACAAACCTATTCTGTCATCAAATGCCATTTCTCTTTTCCCCACTTTGTATACTATTAAGTTTCAGCATCTCTTCTAAGAGCTCAACAGCCTCAACACCTTTTAGAGCTCATAGTCTCTGCCTTATGAACTCCTTGCTTCCACCCCTTTAAGAAATTAAAGATCTCTCTTCATGCATCTACCAGTTGTCCATCTTTTTTAAGGTTACCAGGTGAAACTGTGTCACTAATGACACACTGTCCCAGAATTCTTGCAGTTTAAACAAATAGATTTCCTTGGTGAAATTCCAAACAGCAGTTACCACAATGCATTAAATAGCACACCAAGCCCCTGTCTTTAGAATTTCTCCTTGTGGCCATCTTACCTCAGCATAGATTTACAATAATTATACAAGGAGGCAGCACATACCTTGCCTCTTCCAAACTTCCTGTAATAGTTGAAATACTCTGCTTTCCATTTATAATTCACAAAGTTTCAAGCAGGTGAAAGTTCAACATCAAAATGCCCTTTTACGAGATGTAGGAGCACGCGAATCAAGATGGTCGCCCCCCGGTGAGCTCTTCAGCACGTCAAGTCCTTATTTGTCCATTTCTGGACGTTTATTAGCCAGAATTTTATAAAAAAAATATTGGCAGCAATGAATGGAGGCATTTACTAACCGGTGAGGTGTTTTTCCAGCTCTGGAGAACATCGGAAGCTGTATTTCTCCCACACTGGTTCTGCCTCAATCTCTTCACTCCGGTACAGCCTAGCATTCCAGTCAAGGAGGCAGAGTAAGGCAAGGCAAAGCTTTGGCCTAGTCACTCCCACAGTCCATTTTAGCTGCTGCACCTCCCTTTATTGAAAGATTATTTTCTTCATTATTAACTCTTTCCTGCATATTTGATTCTATTTGGCTGCTGAAATTCATTTGAAGAAATATGGAGAGCGAACATGTGAGGGCTCAGCATAATAAATGGAAACAAAATATTTCCCCTCCTCCTGTTAACTCTAAAGTAGTGGAATCTAGTGAACCTTCTTTGACTTTGCTACTTGATGAGATTCAGGCAATTCGATCTAGCACTGGTACTATTGCGTCAGAGATTACAAACTTAGAAAAAGATATGGCTAGTATGTCAATGAAAATATCTGACAATGCAATCAAAATTAAAGACAATAATGTCAAAATTGATCCTTTCTCACGGCTTGTGGCAAAAATATCTCCTTTGTCTACTCATCTTCTTGATTTGGAAAATCGTAACATACGGTATAACCTGCGTATTTTTAATTTACCAGAAGATGTAGAAGGTAATGATTGCAGGTTATATTTGGGGAATCTAATACCTGGCCTTTTACGTAAAAAAAATTCTGAGAAATTGGAAAAAGATAAAGATCACAGGATTCCTTCTCATCGTAATCCACATCATACTAAGCTGAGACAAATGATCTTTAAAGTTTTATGTCACCATCATTTAGTCTTGAATAGAAAAGTGGCACAAGATATTCCTTCCTTATTGGTAAATGGTAATAGAAATTTTATTCAGCAAGACTTTGCTAAAGAAACTGAAGAATTCACTGACATTCATCCACGGTTACGAAGTCTTGGATTTACATATGCTCTTTTTGATACTTCAACAATGCAAATCTGGAAAGACAGTTTTTTAAAAATCCTTTCAGCACCCTGAAGACCTAGAAAACATTTCTGGATCAACATTCACAGCTTCCTATGGATACACATGAGACTGCTACTTGAAAATGAGTACATTATTTTTTCTGTAATTCTGTAATTGTTTAATTCCTTACAGGGCTCCAATGGTTATGTCATGCTTGCAGAGCTTGTGTGCGTTTTAAGATTGTTATTATTGTTTAAATGTTGTTGTTTTCTATGTTTGTATGTGTCTTTATTTTCCATTTTTCCCTACTGTCCTTTCCTAGAGTGACTTTTTTTCTTTTTTGCTTCAAACTTTATCGCTTCTTCTTCTTTGTATTTTCCCTACCTCACTATGGCTAACGTTCATAATATTAAAATTGTTTAATTGAATGTTAAAGGTTTAAGACATCCTGTAAAACGTACAAAATTTTTAGATTATTTAGGTAGTTATAAAGCAGACATTTGTTTCATACAAGAGACACATATTGAAGATAAGGTTTTGGCTTTTATGAAAAAAAGTGGGTTAACTCTATTATATCTTCTCCTGCTATAGGTAAACACATAGTGGTGCTATCGCAAAAAGGTTACATTATCAAATATTAAGTAAATCTTCTGACACAAAAGGTAGATATATAGGGAAAGTTAAAATTCAAGAAACTGTTATGTTTTTAATTAATGTGTATGGCCAACAGTTGATGATCCTAATTTTTGGTCTATTTTAACTACTGAAGTTCTCAAAAGTGGGAGGAGATTTCAACCTGGTATATGATCCTTTATTGGATAGATCATCTCACACTAAATTTCGACCACTTAGAGCATTTTTTACTCTAAAATCATTTTTTAAAACTACTAAGGGCCTGATTGGAATGGCGGTCGGAAAACCACCCGACCGCCATGGCAGCGGAAATTAAACATGGAGCTATCTGCAGTATTGCCTTTGCCATCCCTGTATAGCCGTATTCTCCGCAGCGGTGTGATGGGCTGTCTTCACCGCATTCCGCACGGCGATAACTCTCTATTGGCTCCGTCCGCTACCAGTGCAGACGGAGATTTCTAGCGGAACCACAAACACCACAGCAGACGGGAAATGGGCTATCACTGCCCATACGGCAGTCGCAATGACCGCCTATAGAGTGCGGAAAAACGCATTTTCCGTGCCTGCCAGCACCACGGTAGTGCCTCCGCCCGCCATCCTAATGAGCCTCTAAGTTGGTGGATATCTGACGGTTACATTATCCTACTGAAAAAACTTTCACTTTTTTCTCAAACCCTCACAACACTTATTCAAGATTAGATTATTCATTAGTTTCTCAACAAATAATGAATTCGGTTGTTACTCCTAATATCTGTAATATTGATATTTCTGAACATTCTCTGATCTTTATGGTATTATAACTTAGCTCAAATTTTAAAGCTAAATCCAGACGTCGCATGAATGCTAGCATTGTTCTGAATGAGCATAATAAACCAAACATTTTAACTGCACTTCAAGAGTACTTAACCCAGCTTAACCCAGAAGGCTCTACGTCTATGGTGAATCACTGGGATGCCTTCAAAACCTATATTAGAGGGACATCAATTTCTCTTATGGCGCACAAAACAAAACCTTCAATTCTAAAATTAAAGAATTAGACAAACAAATTGCAAAATTCCTGAGACTTTTTATTACTTCTAAGGACCCTCAAAATAAAATAAAATTTCAAATGCTGTGTTATGAGTTTGACTCAAATTTCAGTAAATTAGATTGTATACAACTTTCTAACTCTAAAGCCAAATTTAGTTTTAATGCTAACAGATCTGGTCAGCTTTTAGCCAACTATTTACATATTAAAAAAGATAAAACTCAAATAAATTCAATTCAAGATCCCAGTGGGAAAATTGCATTGTCACAAAAAGATATTGTTAATGAATATCTAAATTATTACTTAACCCTATATAATAAACTACAATTCGATGATCCTTCCCTGATTGATCATTTTATATATCGATGTGGATTACCTAAAGTTCCATAGTTAACCAAAGATAAATTAGATTTGCCTATTACTGAAGAAGAAATTCAATTGACTATTAAATCTCTTTAACAAAATACGGTAACGCCCTCTACGCCGGAATCTACAAAACCCTGCTACATAAGCGCCAAACCATCCAGAACACCGCAGCCAGACTCGTCCTCGGAACCCCACGACACAAGCACATGACCCAGCTTTACCGAAGCTTTGCTTGTAGTTATACCAAAACCCAACAAAGACCTGACACTTGTATCAAATTATCACCCTATTTCCTCAATAAATCAAGATTGTAAACTGTATGCTAAAGTTCTTGGAACCAGACTGACCTCCGTATTGGATTCCCTTATCCATCCTCACCAATCTGGTTTCATGAAAAATTTATATTCTGTCAATAATACAAGAGTTTTGTTACATGTTATTGAACAGGAGTCTAATTTATCCTTACAGTCTGGAGTACTTGCATTGGATGCTGAAGAAGCCTTTGACAAACTTCATTGGCAATTTCTATTTCATACTTTAATGGCATTTAATTTTGGTGATTTGTTTATTCGCATAATATCTGCTCTCTACTATAGCCATTCTGCTCGCTTATTTATTAATGGTCACATTTTTAATTTTAATTTTTATTTAAAAAGGTTTCATATAGTGCTGGCTACACCCATGGGTATCAGAGCGCTTCACATAAGTTTGAATTTCAAATCAATATTTTCTTTTTAGAGGTACTAGACAAAGTTGTCCCCACTGCTATTTCTTCTTGTTATCAAACCTTTACTTACCTCAATTTGAAAATGTAATGATATTGCTGGTATTAATATTAAAGAGGTCACCATTAAAACATTAGCATATGCAGATGATGTACTTTTGTTTATTAGCAATCCGGAATCCTCACTTCCTCCTTTACTAGATATTATCTCATCAAATTCCATGATTTCTGGTTATACATTAAATAGCAATACATTTTTCCCTTTAAATCCTCATTGTACACCAGATACGTTACCCATACGAAAAATAATTTGGCATAGAGATAAAGTCAAATACCTTGGCATTTTGTTCACTACGTCTTTAAAAAAAGCAATTTAGTTAAATTTTTAATCTATTGTAAACTACATTAAAGATAAATTATCCAAATTACCTTCACTTCACCTTTCCTGGTGGGTATAAATGGATTCAATAAAAGTGACTACAGCTGCTAAAGATTTTTATTTTCTAGCTATAATTCCTAGTCAATTTCATTTGAAGTTTTATAAAAATGTTGATCAACATCTTTCTAATTTTCTTTGGAGTAATAAATCACCTTGTATTAGTTGTAAAAACCTAAGGGGCATATCAGCAACAGCCGGTGATAATTATCGCTAAGCGCGCTTAGCGCGAGAATAATTAGTGCTGGCTATCGGTGGATTATATCGCCGAGATAGCGTGCTATCAGCAACGCTTATCTCCGAAGCGATATATAATCCAGCAATAGTTGCAAAAAAGTGCGATTATCGCTGGAAATCCAGCGATAATAGCACAGCGACAGGAGATACCTTGTTGATAGGGCTTGGTGGTCTCAGCCCTATAATCCACCACCTATAGGCTAAAATGGTTTAGTCAGGTTACAAGCAGGCGTAATGAAACCTGTGTTAGGCACAGTTAGCGCTACATTTCTCGTCGCTGTGAAGGTCAGCGTGCAGCTTGCTGATAGGAGAAATGTCTGCGACATTTCCCTCGTTATTTTGGTGAGGAACGCCCACTTTACATATCATTAGAGATGCAAAGCTGGGCGTTAGGGAAACGGGCGCAGAGGCATAGAAACACGCGCTAGCGTGTTCTTGCTGATAGTGCGATAAAATTACGCCGCTTTTCGCCCGAAAACGGAAGCTAAAGCGGCAATAATTGTATCGCGTCCCCTTGCTGATATGCCCCTAAAAATGGTCAAATGTAATGGAGGATTTGCTATGCCACTTTTGTTTAGCCATCATAAAGCATTTATCTTAAAACAAAGCTCTCTTTGGTTTAGTCATTCCCACCTTAATAATCCTCCTTCATGGCTTCTTATAGAAAAGGGTTTGGTAACTCTGTTTCCATTGTCTACTTTGCTAACCATGTGTAGCAATTCAGTACTAATTAATAAATCTATTATTTTGAAATACACAAAATTAATAGACTTTTTCAATCAACTATTTCAATTACTATAGATAATATCATTATGGTACAATCCACAACTAAAACGTTCTCGAACTATAAAATTTTGGCATTCATGGATTAACATAGGTATTTTTTTCTAAAAGATATTTACCATAATAATACTTTTGTATTGTTTGATATACTACAGGATACATTTCCCTTACCCTCTTCAGATTTTCTTAAGATTTTCTTAATTATGAGCTTTCATGTAATTCTATATTAGACTCTTTTCCTAATAACATTTCTTCAAATATAAATTCAGATTTCACAATTTATATTCAAGCGGTATCCTCTTCATCTCATGCTGTTTCATTAATGTACAAGAAACTGAAAAAATTTCAAGGCAACAATATCAATATGATATACACATTTTGGAATAATGAACTTCCAATATCTTTCTTATATGATATATGGTTGAATAATATTTCAGGTTGGTTACATGTATCACTTTATCAAACAAATTCTTATATTCTGTTAAATTGCTTGTGGACCCCCATAAAGTTATTTCAGGCTAAGCTTCTTTTGAGTTTCAATTGTTGGCATTGTAACTTGCATACAGGTTTGTTAAAACATATGCTTTTTGAATGTACATTTGTTTCTAATTTTGGAAAGAAGTTTGGGATGTTATACAAAAAATACTCAATATTTCTGAAGGACTATCATTTAGTATGTTGATATGCAAACATTTTGTTTTTTTCTAAAGAATTGTCTGACTTAGATTGTAAACTTTTTAATTTTTTATTGTCAGCATCTCTCAAGTCTATTACAGCATGTTGGAAAGATGTGTCATTATTATCTGTTCATGCTTGGTGGTCATGGCTTATTTTCAATAGAAGAGGTGACAATTTATCTTTGTCTGGTATTACTCATAATAGTAACTCTTATCATTAATTTTGGAAACCAATTGATCATTATTTAACTTCTTAGCTATATCCTCTTTTTATTTACTGCTCTACATTATAACTTACACTTGTTTAATGAATAGTAGCTCTACTGAAAACTGTTTTTACGATAATACCTGATTGTTTCTTACCTTTACTTTTTTGTTTTATGATCATTATATTCTTATTACATTGTTCCTGTTTTATATTTAATTCATGTTCTCTATAGATAACCCTTTTATAAGGGTACTGTGTATGGTGCTCTTTTTTGTAATGTCATTGTGTATTATAGAATTTAAGAAACTATTTTGAACTCAAAATACCCTTTTGTACCCCTTAAAAAGAAAAAACATAGCTAACATCAATCCAGATTCAAGGTGGCAAGGATAATAGTTTTAAAATGACCTTTAATGAAAATGGCACATCCATATTGAGAACTAGCTAGAACATAGTGGGAAATATTGGCACTCTTAAGGAAATACTGTCAGTTTGAAGGGAGAATATGTGCAAGTGCATAAATTTAGGAGAGTGGAAAATGCTCCAAAATGCAATAAATGCGCATATACTAAGATCCTGTCAGGAAATAAAAAGTTTACATAGCCCTACATATAATTCAATTCAGTTCTCACTTTTCTTCCTGGTTGAGTTTATTAGATGTATTTTACAGCACTTCTCCTGCCTTTCCAATTGACACCAGTTTGTTCTCATGGGTACCTCAAGGTCACAAAGGATCCCTATCATGTTTGACATCCCCCAGAGTTCTAATACTGTCTCCTGTAATGTCTGCCTTTAAATAGAGCAGCTTGGTGCTCCACTCACAGGTAACTGCAAAAAGAACTGTTGATGGACAGAATGCAGAACAATGTCATGCATTCACCCCAGTACACAGATCTGGGCCTAAATCTATTGTTTTTTTGCTCACCATGCCATTCCAGTTTGGACCCAGCCATATGCAAATCAGTCTTGACCCTGTGCCCCATGGGAACAGTCCAGCACGCACTGCCAGGCCAGGTCCTCCCTGGACTGGAAACAAGCATCCTAGGACTGGTTTTGGGGTTTCACCCCTTTTCAGCCAGGATATCTTGATTCCAGTGGCATGGAGAGCATGGGACTCATGTCTGAGCATACCCGTCCCACTTGGGGTGACAAATGCAAAAAGAACTATTGATGGACGGAATGCAGAACAAATCAAAACATTCACCATCTGTTAAGAGATCTGGGTTAAATCCATCATTCTTTTGCTCACCATACCACCCCAGTTTAGACCTGGCCATATGCAAATCAGTCTTGACCATGTGCCTCATGGGATCAGTCCAGTCCGAGCTGCCAAGCCAGGTCCTTCCTGGACCGGAAACAAGCATCCTAGGACCGGTTTCGGGGTTTTACCCCTCTTCAGCCAGGATAGCTTGATTCCAGTGCCATGGAGAGCACGGGACTCATGTCTAAGCATATCCGACCCACAAAGAACTATTGAGGGACGGAATGCAGAACAAATCAAAACATTCACCCCCAGTTAAGAGATCTGAGTTGAATCCATCTTTCTTTTGCTCACCATGCCACCCCAGTTTAGACCTGGCCCAGATCTCTTAACTGGGGGTGAATGTTTTGATTTGTTCTGCATTCCGTCCATCAATAGTTCTTTTTGCACCACTCACAGGTAACAGCATCAAGAATTACCAGTATACTGATGATACACAACTCTACTTGAAAGTCTTCTCAGCTTCAGAAACCCAACGTCTCAAACACTCTTTGCACATCATCCAGGCACAGTTGACCATTGCCTATCTGGAGATCACCCCAAACAAGACATAATTCCTGTTATTTGCCAAGAACAACAATAAAGATACAGTATAAATCTGGCTCAATAGCATGAACCCAGACAGCTTCAAACCCTCAAGGAAAACATTGCAAAAAAACAAAGATGGCATGATGCCAGCTCTTTCTCATGAAGAAATGCAAGTAATTTCTTCCAGAAAGCAACTTCAGAACTGCTGTTCAAGCGCAACTGGATTGTGGCAATAGCCTACTTCTTTGCCTCCCAGAGTCAACGCTGGCACCTCTTTGAGGCATTGTAAATGCCACAGCATGCCTTATCCAGTGTCTGAATGTATATGATCACATCACCACAAGCTTGATGGAACTCTATTGACTTCCCGTGCCAGGCCGCAACATCTTCAAAACCATCTGCATCATTTAAAACTCCATTAGAGACCGCAACACTGCTTGTCTTGCAGACAAGCATAAAATCGAGTGGTTCTTGGCACACCTGCAGCCAGGACCACCACAATGATGCTCCTAATTAAGAAACACTTGAATCCTCGCCTCTTTGAAGGACACTAAATCACAATGCATTAACCGTCCACAACTCATTTGCTTCTCCTCTTAATCATTTACTATAATGTTGCCTTTGACCATGTACAGCACTCTACTGATTTCTGGCTGGGTTCGCACTATAGAAACAATATTTCCGAGGGTCTCCTACCTTTTCGGCAATTAGAGGTTGTTCTAAAAAATGAAGAGAATACCTTGCTACTAATGGCTCTGACCATTGTTTTAAAAGTATTCACATCAAATATGCTCACAAAAGTGGCCACACCTTGCAGGATTACTAGTAGTGATCGCACTAGTAATCCTCAGTAAATAGGTCACAATACTGAGGAACAAAATACTTTCATGCCAAAATATAAAATCAAGAAAAATGATTATTACAATATCATGAAAGTATTTATGCTTAGGTAGGTATAGATTTATGTTTGATAACTCTACATCCATGTCTTAAAGAAACATTGGGCGTCAAAAATAAATAGACATGGAGTTAAAATTGTAAATAAAATTAAACTTTCCTATACATAGTAACTTCATGATATTGTGCTGGACAATATTTAAAAAAATGTTGTAATAGAACTTTAACCACCATAATGCATAAACAGGACTACTAACAGCAATCTCAGAAAAAACTTTATGAGCAGAATATAGCTCTGTTATGTTATGTTATAATGGATTTGTATAGCGCACGTACACCGGATTGGTTTCTTGGCGCTTCTAGGATAGGTGAAGAAGGTATTATGAATCAATGATTTAGTCGAATGCCTGTTTGACAAGCCATGTTTTTTGCAATTTACAAAAGGTCGTGAGATCTGTACAGCTTTTGATCTCTAGGGGCAGAGAATTCCAGTACCTCGGGCCCAAGAAGGCAAACCTAGAGCCGCCAAATCGTTTCTGTTTAAAGGAGGGTATTGTCAGAAGGAGCAAGTGAGTGGATCTCAAATTTCGATTTGGATATATCTAGTAATTAAGCTGTCAATGAATTTAGGGTTTTTGCCATTCAGAGATTTGAATATAATGCAGCCCATCTTAAAGGCGCACCTTTGTGATATAGGTAGCCAATGTAGTTTTCTAAGAAGGGGGAGACGTGTTGGCGTTTGTTTTCCAACAAGATCAGCCTAGCTGCTTGGTTCTGTATCAGTTGTAAACGGTGGGTAAGATAGGCTGGGATACCGAAGTATAAGGAGTTAGCATAGTCAATGTGCGAGATCACCATGGCGAGGATAGCTTGTAATTTTGCTTCCTGTGTTTGGAACCGGCTAATTTTCTTTATTTTCCTTAGTTGGAAGAAGCATGTAGATGACACTGATCCTATTTGGGTTTTCATGGAGAGATCGTTGCAGATAGTAACTCCTAGAGTTTTGGCATGCTTGGAGGGGATTGGTGGTTGTCCCAGTTCATTAGGCCAGAATTGGGGGCTCCAGTGATTTAGTGAGCCACCCGTAAGGATCAGTTCAGTTTTATCTGGGTTTAGTTTCAATTGGTTGCTGTTCATCCAGTCACGGATGAACAGCATAGTTGCTTGAAATTCGAGGATGGATACTAGAGAGTCTTTGATAGGAAATATCAATTGGAAGTCGTCTGCGTAGTTAAAGGTTTGGATATTTCTTCCTTTTAATGCATGGATCAAGGGGAGAAGATATAAGTTAAAAAGAAGAGGAGACAGAGAAGATCCCTGGGGGACTCCGCAGGTATTTTTAATCATGGGAGTTGAGAAGCCGCCAAGGTGTACAGCCTGTGATCGATTTGTTAGGAAGGATCTAGTCCCCTCTAGGGCAGTTCCGTCGATGCCCGCATCTCTGACACGGTCGATCATGATGTTATAGTCGACCGTGTCAAAGGCTGCAGAGAGATCCAGCAATACCAATGCTTGGGGGAGACCCTTATCAGCCTTTTCTCTCAGGGTGTCCAGCACAGATAATACTACTGACTCTGTGGAGTGGGCTGGGCGGAAACCTGCTTGATGGGCGTCCAGATATTCAGATTGCTCCAGGAAAGCAGACAGATTTTTGGCTACGTGTGCTTCGAGCACTTTGGCCATGTAGGGAAGCAGCGAGATCGGGCGATAATTAGTTAACGTTTTAGGGTCTGCTCCTGGCTTTTTTAGGAGAGGGATGACAACCGCTTCCTTAAAGATCTCTGGTACCTGACCCTGAGTTAGTGACTTATTTAGGAGAGTCATGGCTGGGCCAGGGCAGATGGTAAATGCTTCCTTTAGGATCCAGGGGGGGCAGCAGTCCCTTGGAGACCCGGACTTGACTTTAGCCAGTAGGTCATTGAAATTTTCCTGATTTATTATTGGAAATTGTTCCAGCTTGTGTGGATTCATTGATTTTTTGGGGTATGCAGGACTCGGACAATAAGGGATATTTGATTTAATGATTTTGATTTTCTCAATAAAGAAATTATTTAAGGAGTCACATAGGGACTGAGAAGGAGTGGGTTTAAGCGTTACTCTGTCTGGATTGGATAATTCATTGATGATTGAGAAGATTTCTTTGGATCGATTAGTGGAGTTAATGATTTTGGATGAAAAATATTCAGATTTGGAAGCCAATATAGCTTTTTTATAAATTCCACGTGCATTTAAGTAGATGCTTTTATCGTCAGGTGAGTATTTGTTTCTCCACTTCCTATTTGCGTGCCGCAGAGCAAGCTTTAAGTTCTTTAATTCTGGGGAAAACCATTTCTGGGCCTCGTGGCGACGAATGTGGGAAGGTTTTTTGAGGGGAGCATATTTATTGCTGGCTGTCAACAGCCAGTTTGAAAGGGCATTCTCGCTGAGCTCGATGGAAGTTTGGTCAGTAGGAATGGTGTTGGCCAGTGACTCCAGAAATAGGTCTTTATCATTGGTCTCTACGAGACCAATAAAATAACAGACATTGCAGAAAGTGTCCAAAGAGCTAAAAATCTCAGTTTGAAATCTCATTCAAAGACCAACTTTAAATAAACTCAGCTGTGATCCTCCAAAGGGAATAGATGTCACCACCCTTTCATAACATCATATATCTCTCTTCAGCTTATGTTAGCATTAATCACTTGTCCTGTTTTTGAATTTAAAGGAATTGTCCTAAATTTTCCCCCACCAATCTTGCACTGCCTTTCTTCTGTGCTACCAGGAAAATGACTAGACTAAGCATCATATTTTCCTTAATTGATTTTCTTGTTTCAGTGTCAATGTGTTACTATTTCTTATTCTAAATATTCTTGGAGACATTAGAGGCTTAGAATGTAGCCAGTAGTGATTCTTTGGCAGATAAGTTAACTCAGAGGCTTGCTGATTTGAGATTCCCTCAAGAACTACATTGTGTCATTTTTCGAAGTTCCCAAACAAAACAACAGGGAAAAATAAGCAATCAAAAGTTGTCAGAAATGCAAAGAAAGGAATTATTCAGATTGAAAACATCTCTTAAAACACATGTTGTACTCAATCGTGTCTCACTAATTATCCCTTTTTGGTGCAGACCTTCTTGAATGCTTATAACATCTTATGAACCATCCAATCTAGACTCAAACATTTGTACAGTACATATTTAGTAATACTAGTGTGCTAGGATTATGCCTGAGAATGTATTTATGGGGTGCAGTGGCTATGTTGATTATGCCCAACCTCTCTACATTATTTTACATAGCGTATTACTCTATCCTTCTTGATAAATGTCACACCTGCCACTGTCAGATAGTTTGAAACCTTCTTTATCCGGAGATAGCAACATTTGAAATGTAGCCTTTGTCTGTCTATTTCCAATAGAACAAAATATATGTTCCTTCAAAGCTCTGAACGTTTACCCTCCTAGCTTAGAATTATAAACTGTTTGACTTTGTCAGTGACTTCCAGGTCTCCTTGCAAATCAGTGTGGATGGCCAATAGAGCTAGGCTTTCCCAAGTGGAAAAGACAAGTAGGAACCTGCAAGTTTTTCATATAGCCTGCCAAGAATTGACTGGAAGAGGCAAGATTCTTCTTCCTAAAACTGAAATGAAAGTATCTGCTAAGGGGTGCTCGAAGGTCTGCTGTAATGCACGGGTGGACAACTACTCTAGTAAAATCTCTAATGCCCATAATTTACTTTAGCAACTTTTTAGGATCATGAAATCTCTGTCAGATCATGTGCAAGTCTTCTTACTTGGCTTTCTTTCTTAGTCCAATTGTGAGGACATAGACAGTTTTCTCTGATAAGATGCCCAAAATGTACTCATCTTTGGCTGTCTCTGGAGACTTGGGGCAGAGAGCAGCTATAAGTAACACTCATAAATTCAGCCTATCTAAATTTAATCTACTAGATCTAACCATGATTAAATCTTTGATAGACTCTATTAGATCTAGCTCCCCCTGTAATCTTCTTCCTCCTGAGCAGATTAGTAAGATTAATAATGTGTGTTACCTTCATCTATTGGTGCTCTGAAAATCTTTCCTAAAGGAAGGTAGAGTCCTGTTAATCTGGAATCATGCTATAGCTCTCTCTCTATTTAAAAAAAGCCAAATTTTGCTCCTACCATCCTGTGCCAAGATAGTACAAAAGCACGTTAACACCCATCTGTCTATCTATCTAGAGACCCGTGGTCGTCTGCATCCCTCTAGGTCACTATTTTACCCCGTCATCAGCACAAACACTGCTCTGCTGGGAACAGTTAAGCATCTCAGGAAACAATCTTGGGGGCACTCCTGCTCTCATTCTTTTAGACCTTAGTGCAGCTTTTGACATGGTATCTTATTCGGTTTTGTGTCAGAAATTGTCATACATGGTTTTCATTATTCCTTGAGGATCATAAAGAACACCAGGTTTTTTTAAGCTGTAAAAGTCCTCTACATTTTCTCTTTCATGTGGTGCGGCACATGGCTCCTCATTGAACCCTACACTTTTTAACATCTATGTCAGGACTTTGGCCAAACTAGTTGAGGGCTATGGCCTATTGCTCCC
The DNA here is from genome assembly GCF_964204655.1 of Triturus cristatus. Lineage (NCBI taxonomy): Eukaryota > Metazoa > Chordata > Amphibia > Caudata > Salamandridae > Triturus > Triturus cristatus. The sequence continues at coordinate 78,740,052 of NC_140581.1, forward strand.
CGTGTACGCTGATGACACCCAGATCCTTGTAATGCTCAGAACTGAGAATAGGGATGAGGGGACCAATCTTCACTTTGTCTTGTAGTTGTAGCAAGTTCGATGAGACTTAGGGGCATGTATATAAAGGTTTTGTGTCACCTTAGTGACACGCAAGGGGGCACAATGGCAACACAATACCTAAGTCGGATTTATTGAGCCACACAAGTCCACCTCTACATGGTTTGATTAATCCAGAGTAATGCAATGCAACGTAAATCGCTGTATTGCGTTAAATCCAATTCCCAGAGTTAACAACACTGCTAAACTTGGGAATGTGGTAAAATGCTTTGCCTTCCCAGGGGAGGCGTAATAAGGAGAATTATCTTTAATTCTCTTCTGTTTTCCTTCCGTTTTACAGCACACATAGAAAGAGGAAAAAACCTCAGAGGATTGTTTATGTGCAGGAAGGTATGCACAAAAACAATCTTTTCTGCAACACAGGCCCCCTTGCACCACAGCATCATGGATGCTGAGGTGGTGCTAGGCAGCAAAAAGAGTGCCAGGGCAAGGATAGGACCAAAATGTATCATAATATGTTAACCCATTCCATGCGTTGGACGCACGGGAACTATCTGACGCAAAAGTGCTCATAGCACTGGAAATCCCTCTGGTGCGAGGACCAGAGGGAAATCCTTTTCCCTCCAAAAGCCTCTGGAGCTGGGAAAGAGCTTCTCCAGCTCTCGAGGCAGTTCCACTGCTTTCTCTGAAATGAAGATCAGCACACACGTCGTGCTTATGTCATTCCAGAGAAACCAAAACTTTCTACGTACTCGTGGGGCTATCTCAGTCCCCCGAGCACGTAGAAAGACTGGAGAGGTATCATTGGAAAGGGGATTGCCCCAGGGTGGGCAGAAAGTGCACTAGGCAGCAGGGATTTTTTTAAGGGCATATCTAGGGGTGGGGGCTGCCCCTCCACAATTCCAGTGTTTCTGCCCCCACTGGATGATAGATGGGGGCAATAGCCCAGATCTGCTCCGCCCCAGGGGGGCAGAAAGCACACTAGGCACCAGGGATTTTATTACATATATATATAGGGGTGGGGGGCTGACCAAAATAGCCATACCAATGCCCCCCACCCCCCAAAAAATCCAATCCTTCTCATCCCTCCAGGAGGCAGATGGGGGCAAAAGCCTCTGACTTGCCCCCGAGGGTGGGCAGAAAGCTCACTAGGCAACAGGGACTTTATTTATTTTTTTTATATGCAGGAGTGGGGGCTGCCCAGAACAGGCATGCCAATGCCCCCACCCCACAAAAAACATTGCCACACTCTTTATGCCCCGCCGGGGAGGCAGATGGGGGCAATAGCGCCTTATCTGCACTCGCCTGGGGGGGCAAAAAGCCCACTAGGCATCAAAAGGATTCTGTTTATTTTATAGGTAGGGGTGGGGGCTGCCCAGAATGGGCATGCCAATGCCCTCACTCCCCTATACAAATTAGCCACAGTCTATCTGCCTTCCCGGGAGGCAAATGGGGCAATAGTCCCTGATCTGCCCCCTCGGGGAGCACAAAGCCCACCAGCGATTTGTTGTTTTTTTAGACATAGGAGTGAGAGCTGTCGAGAATGGGCATCCTAATGCCTCTGCCCCCAAAAAGTTCTTTCTGCCCCTCCCGGAAGGCAGAATGGGGCAACAGCCCCCCATCTGCCCCCCAGGGGGTATAAAGCCCACTAGGTACCAGGGATATGTTTATGGGCATGCCAGTGAGAAGCCCCATAGGTAAAACTCCCTTTTTTAGGCACATATTTTGGCAGTTTTAATGATATTTTTAGTCTCATCTGCACCCAAGCGGGGGCAGAAAACCACTAGAAACCAGGGAGAGTGTGTGTGTGTGTAAAGTGGAGTTTGGCTGACGGACTGCGTGTACTGACCTTTGGCTGGCATTTTGCTGGTGGAGTGAGTAACCAGCACTTGGCTAATGGTGTGGATGGACTGGTGCTTGATGACGGTGTGCAGATTGATGCTTGCCCGGTGGTGTGCGTGGAGTGGTGCTTGGCTGGGTGTATTCATGGATGGTGCTTGGCTGCAGGGGCAGACTGGCCATAGCAGGCAAAGGGCATTTCCCCAGTGGGCCTGATGGGTGGGGGCCGATTTTCTGGCCATGGGGGCCGGTTTTGCAGCAGTGCAATATCGCCCCCCAGTAACGAAAGCGGTAGATGTACTTTTTTTACTAGCATGCCCCTTTCTCTCACAGCTGGCCGAGCAGCAATCTTCCAGGGCTGGTTGCTGTTCCCAGTACGCCGTGCTTGGCTGGTGGAATGTGGGGATGGAGCTTGGCTGGCAGAGTGCGTGGGTGGCATGTGGCTGGGCGGTGTGCATGGATAGTGCTTTGCTGACTGTGTGCTTAGATGGCATTTGGCTGGTGGTGTACGTGGATGGAGCTTGCCTGCCAGTGTGCATGGATGGCACTTGGCTGGCAGTGTGCGTCAATGGTGCTTGGCTGGCAGTGTGCGTGAATGGCACTTGGCTGGTGGTGTGCATGGATGGTGGTGTGCGTGTACTGACTCTTGGCTGGCAGTGTGGCTTGCATGGATCCCCCAACATTTTATTAACCAAAATGCCCTGCAAACCTTACATTTACTAACAAAGTCACATTTTCCTCACATTTCTGTGGGGATAAGCTGTAGGATCCCCACACAGGCACACAATTCCTACCGCCCAGCATTCCGCTTGGTCTACCGAGAAAAATGATACCTCACTTGTGTGGGTGCCCAGAGTAGCGTCAGCATAAAGACATATGAACAAACTGCCCTTTTGGACCCACTTTGGACCCATCAATCTCTACAAGTTTTTGGCCCTTCATGTCATAAGCACTTGGACCATCAACACAAGTACGGTGTAATTTTTAATGGGAGACTGAGGGGCATGGTGAGTGGTAGAAAATTTGTGCCGTGCAATGATCCCACCACTTTCCCACACAGATATTATAAGAAAATGTGACTTTTTAGCAAAATTTGAGGTTTGCAGCGGATTCTGGGAAGCAAAATGTGGGGGAGATCAATGCAGGCCACACCTCCATGGACTCCTACGGGTGTCTAGTTTTCAGAAATGTCCGTTTTGCTTAGGTTTCCCTGGATGTCTGCAAACCCGGGACCAAAAACACAGGTGCCCACCTATCTATCACAAAACAACCTGGTTTTTCAAGGGGGTCACCTGTGTTTTTGGTCCCGGGCTCATCGGCCATCTAGGGAAACCTACCGAACCCAGACATTTCTAAAAACTAGACACTCAGGGGAGTTCATGGAGGTGTGGCTTGCATGAATCTTCCAACATTTTCCTACCCAGAATCCCCTGCAACCTTAAATGTAGCTAAACAAATTCAAATATTCCTCACTTCTCTGTGTGGAAAAGTTGTGGGATCACTGGGCAGCCACAAATTTCCTACTACCCAGCATTCCCCCGGGCCTCCCGATAAAAATGGTACCTCACGTGTGTGGGTAGGCATAGTGCCCACAGCAGAAATGGCCCAAAACGTACTGTGGTAACTTCAAAATTATCGATTACAAAAATACCAGATTTTGCGAGGGAGTCACCTCCGTGTCTGGCTCCGGACTCAGCGTCCATCTAGGAAAACCTGCCAATCTCAGACATTTCTGAAAACTAGACACCCAGGAGAGTCCAGGGAGTTATGGCTTGCGTGGACCCCCCAATGTTTTCCTACCCAGAATACCCTGCAAACCTGAAATTTAGCTGAAAAACATCACAATTTCCTCACATTTCTGTGATGGAAAGTTATGGAATCAGTGTGGATCCACAAACTTCCACCCACCCAGCATTTCCCAAAGTCTCACAATATAAATGGTACCACAATTGTTTGGATGGGCTAAGTGTACGCGGCAGGGAAGGGCCAAAAATTGATTTTGGAGACATCAAAATTACTTATCACAAATCAACCTGGTTTTGCAAGGGGGGGTCACCTGGGCTTTTGCCTCCGGGCTCAGCTACCAACTAGGGAAACCTACCAACCCCAGACATTTCTGAAAACTAGACACCCGGAGGAGTCCAGGTAGGTATGGTTTGTGTGGATCCTCCAATATTTTCCTACCCAGAATCCCCTGTAAACCACAAATTTAGCTGAAAAAAACACATTTTCCTCACATTTCAGTGATGGTAAGTTCTGGAATCTGCGTGCATCCACAATATTCCACCAACCCAGCATTCCCCTAAGTCTCCTGATAAAAATAGTCAATCACTTGTGTCGGTGGGCTAAGTGCCCAGGGCAGGGAAGTGCCCAAAACGTATTGTGGAGACATCAAAATTACCTATCACAAAACAACCTGGTTTTTAAGGGGGTCACCTGGGTTTTTGCCCCCGGGCTTGGCGGCCATCTAGGGAAACTTACAAAACCCGGACATTTCTGAAAACTAGAAACCCGGGAGACTCAAGGGCGGTATGGCTTGTGTGGATCCCCCATCATTTTCCTACCCAGTATCCCCCACAAACCTTAAATTAGCTGAAAAAAATCTAATTCTCCTTTCTGAATGGGATCATATTGCCGGAACAAATGTCCTACCTCACATTGTTCACCTCAGTCTCCCGAGTAAAATGATACCTGACTTGTGTGGGTGGGCCAAAAGGCCTGCGATGGAGAAGGGACAAAAACACAGGGATTGAGGGCACAGCACAGCACACTCTAAGTCACGTCCATTTTGAAACTCCATGCTGTTTGCATGAGGCCGTGCATTGTTGTGGCTCCCTTTTTTTGTGTGTTGGTGCAGTTATATTCCCCCAAGCGTAAACTTCGCTCTGCAAATCAGCATCTAGCTACCACCCCATAGCAGGGCAGCAGGTCTTTTGCTGTTCTTGGTCCTACTATATGGAACTCTCTCCCTTTAAAAATAAAAAATGTGGGCTTACGCTTATTTTTGGACTTCCATAGATTGCTCAAAATCTTGGCCTTTGTGTTTTTTGGTGTCCTTTCCTTTACTATCAGTGCTTAGAAACTCTTTCTTGCTAGCCATGCACTCTACAAATTTAATGATTGATTGGTGTGTATGAATGGCTACTGCATATCCTGCAGCACATTGTTTCAATTGAATAGAACATAATCTTCCTGTATTTTCACCCAGTTTGTAATGTTTGATTTTATGTGAGAAATGGCTTTCTCCGATTCTTGGGATGAGATTGTACTTTTTTGTTGTTAGGGTGGACAGGGTGGAGGACAAATGAGTGGCACTATGTGCTTTCTTGGGGTGCAAAATGTTCATTTCTACATTTCTCTTTTTCTCTGACATGCTTTTCTGTGCTGCAGCTGATTCCTTCATTAGCTCATCTCTCTGTAGGCCTTGCCAATAATGTCTGATCAAAAGTGTCCTCACTATCATTGTAACGTAGATATATTTTCAGGTGATCTACCAGCTTGCATTTCTCATTGGGCATTCTGATTAGCAGGATATCCATTTGCCATGTCTTTTATTTGCATTAACAAGTTTAACATCAAGGGTTTAAAGCACAGTGACATATTCTCTCCTAATTCACAGGATGGTATAATTGGATAAACATTCAAGTGTGTCAGGTAGTACTCGATCCTTGTTTCAGTGCTGTGTGGGCATGATAGGATAGTATATTCTCCTCCATTAGGGATCAGTAGTTGCCATGGTCCCTTCTGTGAATGATCAGCCATAAGATTGCAGAGGTTTCTGAGGTGTGGGCAGAGAGATCTAAGATGGGATACACAGTTGAGTTCTGTTGGAAGACGGAGTCTCCGTCCCGCACCACTATCACCAAATGCGAGAAACGGGACTCCTCACTCAACGTTAGGCCAAGAAAGGACACCGTTTGAGATAGCCCTGCTCACCCCCCTTAGTAGCTTGGCACAAGCAGCCAGGCCTATCTCCAAGGCATGAGTGAACAGTATGTGCAACCACGCTCACAGCAACCCACTGGTGACACCACAAATGGACTCCACACAAGTTTGATAAAATGAGTATAAACTTTATATAAAAAGATATACGATCAGACCACACGATACAAAAGCCAACATATAATAACGGGTAATATTCGTTCCAGCTGGCTGGCTGGTAGGTTCAAATCGCAACCACCGCTTTCCAAACGCTATGCTTGTCATAATGCTAGAATCACACATGTTGCAATGGACAAACAATAGTTCTCTGCGTAATGATACAATCCTGTGCTGGGCACAGGAGGAATAATAAGATGCTTAACGATACACCCCGGTACCTTGCAATGGGAGAAATAATGTAATGGGTACCGCTACAATCATGTACTGAGCAATGAAGGTATCAGGCAATGCGTCCCACCCCAATCACGTACTTTGCAATGAGGAAATAAGGCAATGCGCACCGCTACAATCATGTTCTTTGCAATTAAGGAATAATGCAATGTGTAGCTACAACCATTTACTTTACAATGAAGGAATAATGCAATGCATAGCTACAATCATGTACTTTGCAATGACGAAATAATGCAATGCGTAGTGCTACAATCGTGTACTTCGTTATGCAGAAATAATGTCAGGCGTCCTAAGACAGTCTGGCAATTAGTAAGCAGCAATATTGGCAATGTGTATTATCACAATCAGCCTCTTCGATAACAGTTGCCCCCCACACGTATCAACGATGACAGAAAGTACGACTTCTCACTTGGGCCCCATTACTGCCACTCCTTTGGTTAGTACGGGCCCCAACATGAGCCGAAGCAAAGGCTCACGTCGCGAGCAGGAATGAGAGGCCGAGAGAGTGTCCCTCCGAGCCCGCACCCCACTCTCCTCTCCCCATCAGCGAACTAGGCCTTCCATGTAGAACTTTCTCAATGGGCCTCAGCAGCTCGGGCATGTAGCTCAACTCCTCCGGGGCTGCCAGTCCAGGCCGTGACTGTTAGGAAGGTCTCAGGCGGCCGCAGGGCACACGTAGCCCCAGCCTCTGAGATTACGTGCTCGTTCACCACAGTGTGAGAAGTTGGCCTGGTATATGCTGTCCACTAATTTAAGTGGGCACCTTCCACCAGTCCAAACAACCCTTATTGATGATTAGGTTAAAGACAACCTTTAACGAAAGCTATCCTAGTGGTAGCTATGAAGAGAAGCCTTCAGGCTAAGTCTCGAAGGAATGTAAAGCAGCTTGTTTTACCAGATCATAACCTCCTGAATGACCAAATGAACGGAGAACCACCCAAGTGTTAATTATAAAAAATATGTATTTATTACTAAACACTCTCTACTAATCTCTTTACGAAATTAGAGCACAAAGCATGCAATATTAAATCACTAGAACGACAGGAAACAGGACAATACACAGTGGGCTCCAGGGAAAGACCAAACTATATACTAAGAAATTGGTATAACAACCACGACTTAACTAGACACAGTGCCTAGAGCACGTAGAATCAATGGGACCCCAAGGAACCACCCAAAGTAGTGACACAAGGGACCCACGGAGGATGTGTGCAGTGCGAGAACACAGGCACGAGCTCCGTACAACTCTATGGGAAAGTCGCGGTTGGAAAATTAGAGTTTAAGGACCCTTCGGAGAGGACTTCAAGCAAACCCTTTAGAACATAGAAGGTTTTAAGGCCAGCACCCTTGCGAGTAATAAGGTACCCATGTTACCTATCTCAGAGGTGCCGGGTGCATAGGAGTCAAGTGGTGTCGGAAACACTTGTCGTTTTCAATGGCGTGATGCGAGAAATTGCTGCTGCGGGGAAGATGAAAAGTGTCCGGTGTGATCCAAGCCTGGATCCGAGGTGAGAAGAGCCTGAAAGCACAGGGGACAGAGTCTGGGACAGTGGAAATACTGCTTGGGGTCAGGACTACACGTAGTCCAAAGCACAGCCTCAGGGATCGCCGAAAAGCATATGCTGCTGCAAAAGTACACGGTGCACAGGGGTTTCGGTTGCTCGGTCCCCTTGAGGGATACTGGTCTCAGAATTGCTGAGAGAGCAGATCGGCCTCAGAGACCTCGGGTACCCACCTCCTGTGTTGCAGAAATCTTCATTGTCCTCAGGAGCTCGGGAGATGCAAACCGGTCAGATGCGTTAAGGTGCCTGCTGCTGCAGGGGAGTAACTCCTTTACTCCAAGGGAGATACTTCAGTCGTCCAGCAAAGCGTAGATCATCGAAGATACTTGGTTTCTGAGCAGAGTTTAGTCCAGGTAAAATTTAAAGTCAGGAAGGGGTGGGGCAAAATCTGGGGACCCACCTATGGGAGGGTCAGGACAGAGGGGTGGCTACACCCATCTCCTTTGTCCAGTTTCGTGCCAGAGCAGGAGCAAATGGCTCCTGCAACTGGTTTGAACTGGACTATGCACAGGGACACCAAATGTGACCCCAGTGCAGACTTTCTGACACTGTAACAGTGCACCCACCCAGCCCCAATACACTAAATCCTGTCTTGGAGGTGGTCACACCTCCCTGTGACAGGAAACCTGTTGTCAAGCCTTCCACTGCTTGAGCTCAGCTCAGCAGCAGGAGGGCAGACTCGTGTCTGTGGCTGGCAGCATCCATTTTGTGATGCCCAGGTTCGAGAAAGCTGGTACCGGGTGTTCACATAAGTCCCTCTAGTAGGGGGGAATCATACCTCCCACACCAGTTACTGATGTGGAGGTATGATTCTAAGGTGTTTGACACCAAACACAACATATTTCTAAGCAGCCGTTTTAAAGTTAGCATTTAGCACGAGGTTATAATTCACTTAAATATATATGGTTGACTGCATCACAGACAACCCCGGAGAATAGGTTCCAAAGGCTGCAGAGGGGCTCTGCTCATGCATAGGCACTCTTTCACATAATACCTAGCACCCTGCCTTCAGGATTGTTAAGACCTGCCATAGGGGTGACAGATTTATATGTGTAGTGATTTACAATAGATATACGTCACCTATAGGTAAGTAGTAAGGGTGCATTCACCATGTAGGAGAGTAGGATCTGCACTTATGTTGCTCCCACTTTTTATCTGATGATAACACTGGTTTCTGGCTATAGTCTGGCTGGGACCCTGCTAATCAGGGCCCCAGCCTCTCTGTTCTCTCTAAACAACTTGGAGTGCATATTAGATGCACTATTGATTGGATACTGTGGTACCTTATGAGCCCCTAATAAATGGTACCTTAGGTACCAAGGGCATAGGTACTTCACAGGCCTACCAAGGGTTGAAGCATGTATTGTGCCACCCCTGGGAAGCAGACTAAATCTGACACCACAGGCCTGCTACTGCAGCCTGGGTCAGGTAGTGTTAGCACTCGTCACTGAGATATAGGTTCCCTATATCTCACCTTACACACACATATACCTATCAGTCACCCCTAAGGCAGGCCCTATCAATCCTGAGGGCAGGGTGCTTGGTTTCCATGTGAGGGGGTGCCTCTGCCTGAGCAGGGCCCCTCTGCAGCTCTCAGAGTCTATTCTCTGTAGCTGTTTGTGGATGTGGTTAAACCATATACTCTTAAGTGCACCATGAAATGCACCCAGTGCGACTGAGACTTGCTTTACCTTCGATGCACACGACACGCACCCAGCGCATCCAAGATTCGCTTCACCTCCTATGCACACGTTGACCCAGTGCTCTTCACCAACACCTACTGTGCACCACGACACGCACCCAGTGTGTCCTAGTCTCACTCCTCCTCCGTGTGACCAAGATCACATGGCACACCTTCCAAGGGTCTTAAGCTGCCACAACACGCGCCCACCGCGTCACTTGAAACTTCTCTAGAAACTTTTATGTTCCTGTGTTTCCAAACAGGGAGCCACCTCACCTCGGTCCCTTGGGGTTACAAGACATAGTCTTCATCAAGCAGGGGGACCCAGTGCCCAAAGCACAGTCTCTTACTTGGTTAAAACAGCAAACTGCAGAACAGCCCTAGATCATGAAGCAAGGGTCAGTTCTTCCCCAGCAGTATCTTCAGTTGTTTCTTCCTTAGCAGAGGTTCCTCTTGACCACAAAAAGGGTCCAAGCCTTTTCAGTCTCAATCCATTTCTATTCCATTCCAACGTTCAGGGGTCCCAGCTCTCATATTTAAACCCCTCAATGTCTGTGAAGTTCGTTTGTGCTCAGGGGTCCCGGACCCCTGCCTAAATCAGTTCAGGGTGTCACCCTCCCAGTGTCACCTTTCTCCCTTTGATACTGGGGGTCTGGATCCTTAATCACTCAGCAGGAGATGGGTCAATTGTTTTATAGCAGCAGCCCAGGCCTCTTCACCTCCCGGGGCTTCTCCAGCACCTGCTCTCCAGATGCCGCTCAGCCTGGTGCCATCTCAACCCCTTCCTGGGTCAAGACCTCCCCCAGCTCCTCTTACCGCTCAGATCCAGACAGTCAATCCACATTCAGCCGAAACACACAAAAATGCCTAAAGCACAAAACTCAGCCACTTTCTAAAAGAGTGGTTTCTGAACGCACATTGACAAAACCCCTTTCATAGAACGATGCGTTATGGCACTGTGAGTTCAAACATACTATACTTCACCTCTGTGAGAAACTAGTCTAACAACCACAATACCCAGCCTCCTACATTCTGTTCTATGGGCAGGATGGCCTTTCACCAGTGAAAACAAAATGGAGTGCTGTTCAGTGACAGGACATAGCACACACCTCAGTAGATGTCCTGCCTTTTACTTACACTGCACCCTGTTCAGGGGTAAGCTGGGACCTACCATAGGGTGCCCACTGTGTACGCAAAAGGGAAAGTAGGGCCTAACAAGTGGTTTCACTTGTCAGAACAACATGCTAACTTAGCAAACTGCACGCAGACCCTACACTGCAGCTTTGCATTACTAGCCGTGGCACACACAGTGCAAATCACTAGGGATTTTACTAGTAAGGCAAACATACCAATCATGGCCAACCAATTACCATTACATTTTACACAGGGAACACTTGTACTTTGACACTGTTCAGCAGTGGCAAAGTACCCAAAGCATCTAAATTGACAACTTTATGTCAGGAAAACGGTCTAGGGGGAAAAAGCAAAAAGTTTAAGGAACTTTAGCGCAAAAGGCCAACTCCTACAAGTTCCATTTCCCTTGTCTACTGAGACCGGAGAAGAAATAGAGCTTAGCTTCATTGGAGTGTACACAATCCCCAAAATCAGATTGTAGGTATGAATAACTAATTTGGCAAAGACATATCTATCTTCAGAATGATCTCATGTTCTCCAGATTTCACTTGGGAGGGTTTTGTGAATAAGAATGGTGCTCTCACTCATGTGTTAAGGAGAGTGATGGCTGATGCAGGTGGTTGTTAACTGGTGTGATCTAGAGGAGGCCATTACCTGTCCCACTCTGTCATATTTTAGCTTATCCGCAAATAAAGAAATGTACAAAAAACTGTGAGGGTAAGTGAAGTTAAAACTAGTTCAAGAACGTGGAATAAAACCTTTATTGTGGAACGTTCTTCACCAGGATTAAAATACCGTGCACCAACAGTCAAAAATTATGAACCGTGGTGGTAGAATAACAATGGTTGACCAACAATACGTGACGTGAGGCGGCTGGCTGCCCTGTGAAATTGTGTAAGTGCAAGCACATGTGCTACACTTGCATGCGCAGAGCTGCACCACTAGACCACCACCACCTAGCTTGGTAGCAGTGTGTGCGGGCCGATATGTGGGTCCCCAGGGCCGTCAATCTTGCAGCATGCGAAAGAGCTACCAATGACGGGCCTGGGCATCATTTTTGGCTTGCCCCCACCCGATTCTTTATAATGCTGGCTGACTGCGCTCTCCCTTTCGGCGGGCAGAGTCGGAGAGAGTGGACTGTAGTAATTTCTAGTCGTTTCTCTCCCGTCGTCGACACGTAGTGGTGGTCACACTCAGGCAGGTGCTCGCAGGCCGCAGCAGGGAGACTTGCTCCGGACCTCGACCTCTCTGTTTGGTCTGGTGCCCTGTCCAGTCAGCACACCACCTCACCCATCATCCAGCACCCTCAGCTTGCCCTCAGTTGGGACCGTCAGTCAGCTCAGGCAGGCTCATAGCCTAGGCTATACCTGCTGCCTGCGCTGCTGCACAGCGCACATCGATGGGCCTGGCCCTTGGGCCCTGCGGCTGCCTGGCAGGAAAATCACAGGTCAGGCTAAGGCTTTAGTTTCAAGTTGTGCCTTGTGTGCTGCCTAAGGCTTAGGCTAAGACTGTAATCAGACCGCCTGCAGCCGCAATCCGCATTGATCCCGCGGCTGAAGGAGGCCAAATAGGAGCTTGGTGAGGGAGAGTCCCGGTCTGAGTACCTCTCCATCCCCCCCACCCCCTCGCGAGGCAGCGGTCCGGAGTGGACTCTGTCTCAATCACACTGTCACACATGAGGTCGGACTCGGCACTCGGAGAGACTCGACTCTAGTGTGTGACACAATAGTGTGACAGCACAATGAGTAAGTGTTGGTTTACCACCACCACACCACTTGGTTAATCCTCGGCTCTCGTCTGGATTATGGAGTCGTCATCACCAGTTCGCACTTCGCACAGCACGGCACAGCACGTGTGCACTGGTCTGGCTAGCCTGTCTGTGTGTCTGTGTGCAGTGCATCTCCACTCCACTGTCTGCTGCCTGCCACAACAAGTCGCGACCCGTCCCCAGCCTTCAATCCCTTCCTTTCCTTGAGTAGCTGGCCTGGCTGGCAGCTGCCTTCAACTTCAGGAATCCGGATGCCAGTAGTGGCCAAGGACGCCCGGTTCGGTTGACTGACTGTATCCTGCTGCCCGGCCCCTAATCTAAGTAAGTGACACTTCATTTTTTACCTTGTCTAGGTTGAGATTCATGATGCCACAGAGCAGAGGGTGTGAATCCCAGGTCATAACTCCGTCCCCATATTATGCTCTGCCACACAATTTTTCCAGTTGTCTCTGTCCTTTCACTTTCCCTCCCTGCAGTCTCAATACACCTACCTCACATCCCCTGGCCCCCTGTGCACATCCGCTGTTACAAACTCTCCTCACAGAGATATGCTATACATGAAGTCAGTCAGAAACTCCACCTGCAAGCATAACTCACTTTCGAGTAGTCTCGCTTCAGTCTCTCGCTGTTGTCAACATACACACTCTTCTGCCCTTCCCACGCCACAAGCTGCCTCTCTCTCCTGCAATTCACGCGCAAAGCTTAGGAATCTAGGCGCTGGGACTCTGCTCCTGCATTGCTGCTCAAGTCCTCAGTCCACAGACGTGCCCGTGCTCCCTTCGCCTATTCTCAGGGAATCATGTCTATTTCTTTTCAGTGGGGCAAATGGGAAGGCGAGGGGCAGGCCTGTGGAATGCATGTGTGGATGTGAAAGCATGGAACTGCCTTCCCTGTGTTTCTTAGTGCCTTTTTCCATGGGACGCGTGTGTTAATTTTGCCAAATCATTAAAGGGAAAATATATAAATTGTATTTTTTTTAATATTGAAAATAATGGTTGGTAGTTTTTAGGTCTCGCCTATGCTGCGCACATGCGTTACTTAGGCAAAAAGGCCTTTTGCAATCGATTTAGTTTTTCAGTAAAAAACGTGCATGCATTGCTTTGAGTGCAACGCGTGTACGTTTGACTATTTCCTTGCGGGAGCGAGCTTTAACATATGGTTCCTGCTCGCTCCCACAAGGGAAACAGCCGCAGGCCCCCTCATCTCCCCCCTCCTCCAGCTGCCTCTTTCAGCGCGAGGCGAGCACTGGTTCTTTTTTGGATCCATTTCACAGGGAAGCAGCTAAATGAAAGAAGAAAAGATGTTGTGAACCGTTTCTTCAAGTCACGGTTTTTAGTAAGTGAGGAGTGAGGGGCGCACTGGTTATTATCTTGAAACCCTGGTTACTCGCTCGTGGCTTCTGTTTCATTCGTTGCACTAGGTTGTTTCTTTCACAGTATTTTAATTTGTTCTTCTCTATCATTATTTAGAAATGTAGTTTACCTAGTCGTTAAAGAGGGAAGGTGTGTGGTGAGTGAGTCACAGTATGGTGTGATGTAATACTATGATGCCTTGTTTCACTTGCAATGCGCAGAAAAACTTTGGGTAGATGAAGGTGACCTTAAACCTTGAAAGTACTTTATGATATGCAAAAATCGGTAACTTTGCTGACATAAAGAAAACACAGCCCTAGACGTTTCTACAGGAAAGGATGCTAAAATTGTCTGCAGACGGACAAAACATTCAGGATCCCCTATTTTTCCAAAACCTCTCAGAACCCTAGCGTAGTAGAAAATAGTAATATTTTAGAGAATGTTGCGCGTGCAGTAAGTTTTGATTTCTCTTGTGCAACACAAGAGACTCCTTTCTTCATTTTTTGCTGTAATTCTTGACAAAAGAGCGTTTTAAAGTCCCTTTGACAGAACCAGTGGCTGAAACAGTGGAAAGACGTCGACGCTGCCAGCCGCGAGAGGCAGCTGCATCTGAGTGGTAATGAGGCCTCGAGACAGCGCCTCCTCGGTGGCCTCGCCACAGACAGTGACACGTCCGCCCACACAACCCTCTCTCTCAGCACATATCCTGCTTTTTACCTCTCTCCCCCCCTCCTCCCAGGTGGCCTGGCTGATGCAGCCATGAAAGGGCCAGGCAGTAAGTCTGGAGGCCTCACTGCTGACATTGGTGATATTTACAGAATGAAGACGATTTTAGATAAAACCCCTTGTCTCAGGCAGTGTTGAAGCGAGCCGTTTACTGTTCCCAGCTGGGTAGGTTCTACTTGTGCAGCGGGTGCAGTGGCACCGGGATCCAGAGGCCTGAGAGGCTCACTAGACCTTAATTATTGGCTGTGTGTCACAGTTGAAACAGTGGCCAGGGGGCTCCATTTCCTTCCTTGCACCAGGGCCAATGGCACACTGGCTAGTTACGTCACTGCAGCTTGACGTTTCAGAGCGCGCTGAGGGAGGACTCACTCTCTTCGTCATGTTATACCCCTGCGCAATGTCCTGCATTGATCCGTTCTAACACCTCCCTTGATGCAGCTGCTTCAAAGACTTCTCTCTCATACTAGCAGTGAGCGTCGCAGATGTCCCAAACATCTCCCATCACTGCTCTTTCAAAGACACTTCTCTTGCCATGGTCTCCTTCAAGGATATTTCTCTTGCAGAACCATGCGGAGACCCTTCAAAGTCATCTAATGTCAGATCCCACTGCTGAGCTGCAAAATATCTCCCATCACTGGACCTTGCAAGACATTTCATAGCCCCTTCAAAGATATCTAGGGCCATTGGAATTATGTGGCAGGGAAGCCTCACATTATGAAACACGGGTGACTAAATTATGCGGCAAGAAAAAGTAAATCATGCGTTGCAATGCAGCATATTTTTTGTAGTATTGCTTCATTATTTTGTGATTTATAGACATGGTGATACTGTCTGGGCAAATATTTGATCTGATTAGTATCAGTTTAACGACCAAATGCACATTTAAGCAATTGAAAGATGACCAGTTTTCCTATTTGAAGGGTGTTCCACGGCACCTGAACACGTCACCATGTTTTTAGTAACTTTTGATCAGTTTGAGCTAGAAACATTTTTTCTGTGCTAAAATCTGGATTATATGCAGTAGATGACAGATTACTTGGCAAACATGTGCAATTATGCAGCCTCAGAATTGCATAATTCCTGTAACCCTGAAGATATCTCATTCCATACAGACACTACAAAGACATCTTTGACACGCCAGAACCAGTCACTATCTACCACACTTTTCTCTCATCACAGCTCCTTCCATGACATCCATCTAATCACAGCCCAATACGACATATTTCTCTCACGCCAGAGCCCAGTGCTGATCTTCCAAAAATCTCTCATCATAGCTACTAAAAAGACCATCTCTCACCTAACAGGCCCTTCAAGGCTATCTCCCCCATCCAGAGCCTGCCCTGGATCTTCAATGACATTTCTTCCATGCCAGAACCCATCACTTAATTACCAAATATTACTCCCATTTCTTTCTTTGTGGGCACTTCAAAGGCATGTTTCTGTGAGACCAGCACAGCACCCTTCACAGCTTTGCTCTCATCACAGATCAGTGCAAGACACCCCTCTAATGCCACACCCAGCCCTCCTGTATTTTGCATATCTCTTCAATTTCCCAACACAACACCTTCCAAGACATTTCCTTTATTACAGCTCCATGGAGGTTATGTCTCTCATTCCACAGCCATCACAGCTCCTTCCAAGACATATATTTCCCCACAGGTCCTTCTACGAAGACATCGCATCCCTTACAAAGAATCAGCACAGCTGCTTGCAAAGCACGTAAACACAAAGCCTTTTTAGAATATCTGTGGCATCAAATATTCTACCAGGATCTCCACAAGAACATCATCAAAGCACTTTCTAAAATAGTTATGTCATCACACCTCTTTCTAAGGAAACTCTCTCTTCACAAACCCAGTGATTGTCTCTCTAGAACATCATTGTCATTGCAGGCTCCTCACAGACACCCAGACATCTCTCACGTTATATCCCCTCCGAAGACATCTCTCCGATCAAAGCATTCTCCAAGACATCGCTCTCATCTCAGTTAAACCCAAGATATTTCTCTCCTCGCAATCTCCTGTAAGACGTCAATCTCTCCAGCAGCGGCCTTGCCTCGGACCAAGACATCTCTCGAATCAGAGACCTCTGCAAGGCATCTCCCTCCTCACAACTTCTGTCAAGAAATGTCTCTCTTCACATCCCCTTACACTATATATACATATATATACACACACACACATATATATATATACACATACACACACCGCCTTTTAACAAGACCCCATCAAAGCTCAAGATATCATCTTATGACAGCTGTTTACAAGACACATCTCGCATCCCATCCCTTTCAAAGACACCTCTGTCATCACAGCCTCTTTAAAATCATCTCTCTCTAGTCACGCAGTCTATGAAAAGCTCAGTGTCACCGACCGAACCCCTGTTAAGATGGTGGAAGGTGCGCTCACTCCCCCTGCTATTTGTTTTCTACAGCTGCTAGTTCATTTTTGCTGATCCCTTTAAGGGAAGCGGTGTGTGTGGGGGGGGGTCAGAAAGAATCGACAAACCACCCACTGGTTTCAGGCTCTACCTGACAAGCTGACATTGTTTACAGGCACAAGCTCAGGCCTGCTGTGTGACAGCAAGAGCCAAACTGCCAAAGGTTATAATTGAAAACTATTCATATAAAAGTTGAAATCATTGGTAATCACTCTGGCTCGCATTTCATTCCATTGCTTTTCAGCTCGTCTTTGCAACTGCAGACCGGGACCAGCCAGATGTAAATCAAGATTGGCACCACTCCTAAAAGGACATCCCGCCGGAATTGTAGGCCCTGTACCTCTCTTTGGCAGAGGAAAAGCTGCACTCACGGATGAAGTCCAAGATGGCTGACACCGTCTGGGGTTGCTTGTGTTCCTGTTCAAAAGGGGGGGTGCCAAAGCAGTTCAAGTAAGACTGTTCTTACTGGGGCCAGACCACCTCTGGTATGCATATGGTTGGTGCCACTGCCGGACTGAGAATACAAACCAGTCCTGGCAATGAGGTCGGACCAGACCATCTTTTGTTACAGGGGGCCGATATTGCAGCACTGCTACAAAAACAGCTCCCAGTAACACAAGCATTGGCATAGCCAATAGGTCTCGCTTTTGGGATCTTATAAGTATTTAGTTATGCAGCACAATATCCTTGGTGCAACAACATCAACGGTTGCATGGCTAAACACTTATAAGGTCCCAAAAGCGAGACCTATTGGCTATGCCAATGCTTGTTTGAAAAAGTTGTAAAGCAGGTTTTGTGTTTTGGTAAAATTAGTCCTTCCTAAAATAGAAGGCATTGAAGTTACAGCTTTAGCACGTGGGGGGAATAACCTACTTAGTCAGTAACCTAGTTAGTCAGTATGCAAGTGACCTCATGGTGTGTGCCGTCACAGTCCATGATGTCACAATGTGTGGCATCACAGTAATTGACATCACGCGAAGTAACATCAGATAAGATCCCACACATTTGTTTTTAGTAGGAATATCATGAGTGCATTAAGCACATTACGAGATTTAACAAATTGTGCTTTAGGCTTGTGCTGCAAAAGTGGCACAATCCCAATGCAAAATGTGGGGCTCAACATATAGTACTAAAATTGTTTTTAAAACCCTGCTATAAAGAAATTGGCAACAAGGAGAAGCGTGGTACTACATCTGTTATGCTTAATTGGTTGCAAAATCTGCGTATTCTAATATTTTATGGGGCTAAGACATCTGTAGAGGTGCCCAGTAAATATCAGTGAATAATAATTGGTGAGAACTTTGGAGGTTAAAGTATTTGTCACAGAGATCTCTGCTTTGTGCTTTGTGTGGTCCCAGATCTGAATCAAAGTAGTGTAGGTTAATGTGTCTCTGGCAAAGCACATCATGTAATATGCAGATGACAGATTTTAATGTAGCTAGGTTAGTGGGCTAGTCACTGTGAGGACTGGTCTTACAAATGAGTAGCATTAAGGCAGGTGCCCAATTAACTCCCTCCCACTATCTGTATATTGAATAGAATGTTTATTCGTCCTTAAAATTGTTTCAGAAGACTATTTCTGCATAATTTGAGACTTGCTACTTTGGGCTGTTTTTTGGGCTGGAACTGGTCTGCGTGGGGCTGAATTTTGGCTTATATTTGAGCGGCTTTGGGCTTGGGATGGTTCTCAAAATCTGGCAACACTGGGGAGCACCAGTCGGGGATATAGTCTAAATAAAGAAGACGTTTACCCCAGTTAGCACTTTTCACCAGTTTTTGCCATGGAGCTGTGACTTTGTTTTATGCTATAGCCAGCTGCATTCCGAAAGAATAAATCTCAGTGTGCATGGATTTCAGACTCTTATTTATCTCGGCTGTTGAGACTTGCACTGTGGTGATATATGATTTAATGTCTTTGAGTTCTCTCATGAAGATTTTAGGGTTGAGTCGGACATGTTAGCAGTCAGTGGCTCATATCAATATTTTTCTTATTATTATCCACCACAGCCTCCTAAAAAGACGTTTGGCAGGACGTTTTGATTTTAGACATGAGCTCAGGGTGACACTATCTTAAACAACAGCCAGACTGGATATGATAGTGGTGTGGAGGCAATCACCAGGGGGATCAGAGTTCATATGTGCTCAGATAATAGTATTTCACACTGTATGTAATTACCAGCAAAAGCAATGTAGTTGGAGTCTTCTTAGGGCAAGGCAGTGAAATTTACTTGTGGGCGCACTTTATGGTGTTGGGAAATGACCCAAGTGATTGAGAGGTTCTCGGGATAGAATATGGGTGCGGGCCACACAATGGAGCCCAATCCAAGATGGCCACTCTCCAGTAGATTGACAAGGAGGAGGGCCGCTGGAAGTGAAGCAGGTAAGTTGGTAGTAGGCCGGAGGTCAGGAGAGAAAAAAGTCTGCTCTCTTATGAGCTGATGTGATGGGCATAGAATCTGCGGGAATCCAGGGCAGTTAGCAATGGGATCGGCAGCTGAGAGTGAGGGTGAAAGGCCATGCTGACCCACTCTAAAAGATCACCGGCGCAGCACGGGTTCTTGCTCCAAGTTCAGTAGTGGGTGGTAGGCCGCCAGCACCAACAAGCCTGAGACAGTCAGGGCTACCTTCAAAGGACTATTGGGCATGAACAGGTATGTTCAAATTCACTAGAGAAGCCTGATGAGAGTAGTATGACTCTTGGTCAATTTGATATGGCAGCGATCAAGCTTGCAGTTAGTAAAAGCTTGAAAGAGAGGGTCTCTTGGCCTGATGGAGTCATGATGGCGATCGGATTCTCCATCAATAAGATTGGCAAGCCATCATTCATGTGTTCCATAGCAGTGGCGAGCTCGTCAGAAGGATGTGAGTGCATCCCAGCACCCCAGGAGTCAGACACCTTACCAGTGTTTGCTATCATTCTCATTGCCCACTTAACAGTGGGCTCGATAGGAGCCCGGCTGAGCAAAATCACTCGCCTGCCTGCGTATGTCAGCCCCATCACTAGAGAGCCATCTCTTGGCAAGTTCAATCTCCTTGCTAATAACACCAGCAATCCTTGCAAGGGAATTATCGATAGTGAACTTAGCGAGGGTGCTCCCTTACATTTACCTATACTCATATGGATGCCGTCTCTGCTATTACTGGTAGATGAATATTTGTGGGGTCTTATATGGCTGTGGATGGGCACAGATGGACCCACTCTTGGCCCAGTCTTCACAGGGGCTCTTCCTGGGCACCTCCTCTGCTGTGGGAAATAAATAAATAAATCTGGTATTTGTAAAGCGCAAACTACTCACACTTATGGGTCTCAAGGCTCTGGGGGCCATTGTGGAAATTAAGTGAGCTATTGCCCAGAGTCACATGGTGCTGAGCTGATCTGCCGCCGGGGATCGAACCGTGACCCCTGTGCTCCGAAGTCAGCTGCCCTGGCCGCTGCACCACACCTCTCCACGAAGTGACCGTGCACTACATTCCTCTGGGGCTACTCTGCTCCTTCCCCCGCCCCTCCTGCTTGCACTGGCTTGTGGGCCTAAGAGTACAAGATCCTGCCAAACAAACTCTGCTTCTACTGCATTCATTGAAATAATGTCAATCTACGCCTGACTCTAGTTACTAATGTCCTAAGGGCTGCTGCAGGGAGCAGACCTCCACCATCTTGGTCTAGTTCACTTATTGTTCCAATTTATAAGAGAGAGATAAAGCAGGTCCCATTTGTTACAGACCACTATGTCTACTGGTTCTTATAGCAAAAGTCACAGGTATAGATTTACTGGCCAAATTGGAAGGCTGAATGGAGCAGAACTCTATTCTCTCTAACGACTAATATGGTTTTTGACAGGCTTAAGGCACTATCAAACAATGCGTTAACCTGTTTATAATAACCTCTAAATATAAATATTTCCAGATGTGGCAGTGTGCACCAGGCATTCATGGACCTGTCTAGTGCTTTCGACCAGGCAAATCAAACTAGACTTTGGTCCAAATTGACATCCTTGTGTGTGGAAGTTTCTATTGTCCATTTGCTCTGCTATTCTCATATGGGAGTTCATCAAGGATGTATTCTGGCCCCATTTTTTTAACTCTTTATTTCAATGATCCAGACAAATGTCTGGAGTTAAAGCGTGTAGGACATGCCTCGGGTGCGCTCATGTGCGATTCTTGTGCTCCTCTACCCTAATGACGCGTTCTAATAGCCTGAACCACTAATGGCTACAAAAACGTATCCATTCCGTTGCAGATTTTATGGAGGACCTGGACCTCTAAACAAACTTGGCAAAATCCTTTGTTACGATATGTCAATCACACAATCAATCAGTACATTTATAGAGCGTGCTACTCACCCGTGAGGGTCTCAAGGCGCTGGAGGGAGGGGGGCGGTGTCGCTACTGCTTGAAAAGCCAGGTCTTGAGGTGTTTCCTGAAGGTGAGATGGTCCTCGGTCGCTATGTCACTATGAAAACTCCCCCTCATTTTGACGTTTGCACAAGCATACATAGGTGAGAACTTGTCAGTATTTAGGAGTTCCCCTGGACTGTGTTTTTTAATGGGATCCCCTTCAAAATCTTAGAATACAACAGTTCAAAAGGTCGATGGAACCAGTCTTCTGGTTTGATAATATGTTGGACTCTAATACCCCAAACAAAACATTGCCAATTCATGAGAGTGATCTGGTTTCCATAGCACGTTGTAGGGCGGACTTATGGGTCTACATGGATTTAAAGGGCATGAAATCTGTAGAGAATGCCTTCTTACAGATGTTATTGGCTGTTTCAAAAAGTACCTGCACTTTTGTCATTTTGAGGTAGAAATTACTTAGCCGGATAACTTAGTTGTGTTTTATTTGTTCACCTTATGGCTCTATATTTGGTTCCATCCACAGACAAAATGTAAGTGCCTGGTAATTTCTGACTTCTTAGTTTTGGAGTGTGGGCAACAAATTCCCTGGGTGCAGAATAGAAGAGAATGGTTCGACCGGCTAGGGAAATCAAACCTTTTTTCTAACTCAAAATTAATTAATCCCCTAACAAAAGGCACCTTGAACCTTTTATGCCTTAGAAGGGCCGGTATTTAAATGAGTTTAGTAAATCCTGCGTGCATGCTTACACTGCGATCTCTACCTCTAGTGATATTGCTCTATATCTTATTTCACCACAGATTCCTTTTAACTCAGTTTAGGGTAAATAATGTTCACCTTTCACTCACTTTTACCAAGAAGCGTTTATGGAAGGAGGACTGCTTTTATGTCTGTGTGACAATCTCTATGTGCAAACAACATCACACTTTTGTGCTTATTAATTTTAGTTTAAAATGCCATCTATGAAACAGTTCTTTCTACCTCCATTGTGTTCACTCCGATGCATATGCCCACTCTTCTTTTTTGCAGCAACTTTCATTAAACAATATTTGCTTCATGGTAGTTAGTTTTATTGATCTGTCCACTAGAATTAGAAACTCAAGATCAAAGATCTAGGTGGAAATTTGTTAACTTTGTACAAATGTTTAAGGTTTTCTGACGCCTGAGAAAATTATATTGTTTGTTTTTATTATGATGTATTTTGTATCTTTTTTTGTTTCAAAGCAGAATAAATTTTTTCTTGGCTCAACTTGACTTGAATGGATAAGACCTAATTTTCTTCAACTCAATGATTTTCATCTGAACTTCTCATATTTGGCTACAAGCAGTGCTTAATTTGTAAAAAAAAATGAGATCCCAGGGCCCAAAATATTCCTTGGGAGTCCACTGCAACGGGCATATCCCCAGCTCTTGCTTTCACTGCCAAATGCCAGTGACATCAGTAACTATCTGTTAGTTTTTTAAAAATGTATGAAATTGTCAATGAGGAATTGAGCTAAAGAAGAAAAATAGACACAGAGCGCCCCCATGTGGTGGATAAAAATGTCTCTGTGTTTAGAAAAGGTGCAGGTGCCGCGGCACGGCAAACACCTGCAAAAATTAAGGTCTGGCTGTCAGCTGGAGATCCATGTTATCATTGCTTGATATTGTAGTATCGTTGACCTACACTTAACGCAAGCACCTAGCAAAATTTCTAAATCTTTGTTTTGGATACTGATGTTTCTTAAAGACTCTAATTGTACACAGTGGTAAGAAGATGCTCCCTCCAAGTGAACAGGCTAAAACTCTACTTCTGTTTTTCAAACTCCTGGACCAGTTATTGCGGGTTGTTATTAATTCTAAAATGGCATATACATGTGTTCCTTATGCTAGATTACCTAAACATTTGTAGAATGCATACAACATGCCTAGAAGTCTGTTGCTTGTGCAATCATAAATTTCACAAAGTAGATCATAAATCCACTGTTTTTTTTACAAACGCGTCAATCACCTCACATTGCACTACCTCTTTATTAAGATCTCCCTCAAGTCTCCGATATGCGAATTCCTTAAAAACAAGCACCTCTTGGAAAGTCCAAAATTCAGTTTGAATTTCATGGACACCACTCACTGTCAGTGCAGGAACGTATCCATCATATGAAACACACTCCCACTTGACCTACAAATCTCGTCCTCTAGCCTTCAGACAAAAGCTGATCTCACAGTAGCTTGGTTGGGCATTAAAAAACGCCAGTGAGAAGACATTGGCTGGGGCAATGGGCAGTATAGAAATGCAATCAATTGTACTATTTCACCAGAACCCTGCATTCATTTATTCAGATCTACCACCTTTTTCCTATTTTTCTAGGTCGAGCATTCAGCATCACGGCTCCCAAAGACCAATCAACCAGCTCTTGCTCCCTTTGCAGTTAATGCCTTACATCTCCACCAGGCACAAAGGTATCACTCACCAGTGGAGTTTGAAAACTCTTCCTCTGCACAGGCCACACAAGCAAAGCAACAGCTGGGCTTCCCTTCTATGGGGGCCTTCCGGTACCCTGGGCGGCAGCTCTCACTGCAGACAGAGCGAGGGATCTGTAAAGTAAGAGGATGATGAAGAAATATAAACTTTAAAGACCTAAAAAAGGACCATCAGGGACCATCAAAGTCCAGTGCTGCTTAAGAGAGACTCATCTGCTCAAGGTACTCCTTGACCTTTGCTATTGACACACGCGACAAAGGGGGGTTATTCACAGTTCAGGCTGAAACCAAGGCCAGCTTGTGGGCTCAGTGTTAGGGCTGTTCAATAAGTGCCCCAGACTCTGGTTAGGCCTGACAATGACATTTTTATTCTCACAGGCGAGACACTTACACTCAAGCACACAGTGGCCTGACTACCTATTGAGTGAATGGGCAAGAGAAATATGCATCTAAAATATGTCGCAGAAGAAGATTCAAGAAACCATTCATAACATCAATGTATTGTGCTGTGACAAGTATTATCTTCCTGTTAAACTAGGCATATCGCATGACAAGGCTATACAAAGTCTACATGTATGGTAAGACAGAGGTGGGTCAGAGCTCTCCTTCAGGTGGTCTTGGCCTTCCTTAAGGATGTAGTACTTTTGGCTTCCAGTCATGTAGAGACACATTCTATGCAAGGCTGACAGAATTATTATAATCATACATTAAATAATTATGAATTAGAGAACAGGGATGAAAAGTGAATAAAACAATACATGGTTTCTCATACATGTAATGAGGCTTTTGTAATATTTGTTTTGATTTGAGCCATTCTTCATGAAAGGGCATATTGAAATAGAGTACAAAGTGTTCCAGGTGTATCAGTTTGTCTTTCAGTGAAGTGGATTGGGGTCAAACATTTTGTCAAACACAGAGTAACAAGGTGATGGAAGAAATGCTTGAACCATCACTGGGAGCTGCTTTCCAGTTTTAGTTTTATACCCGCTGTGCCACTCTTGAGAGATGTGCATATCGGTCCTTGTAAGTAAACTGGGGGCCTCATTTATGAGGCACCCAGCTGCATTTTTGCGCTGCCAGAGCGTTACTTTTTTTGATGCGCCTTGGTGCAATGTGCTGTAGCATATTTACAAGGCCACGCAAAGCCACTTTGCATGGCTTTTCATGGTGTTGTAAATAAGTGCTCCTCTCATGCAGAACACTGCATGAAAGGAGCGTTCTATGGGTGTTGATGTGGGCGTTCCCATGCAACACCCACGGAATCTGAAGCATTCCCAGATTTACGAGGAATCGTGGGGAGGTATAGGAGTGACGCAACAAGAAGAAATACTTTTATTTCTCCCCATTCTTTCCTCTTTCTATGCGGCCTGCATGACCAGATTAGTATGTTTGGCAAATGTGTATTTGATTCCATTTTTAAATGGTAACATAACTTAACTGCAATGTTTAAATAAGTCTAGACATATGTAATCTTTAATACAACAATTGTGAAAAGTTTTGAGAGAGGGCACTGGTGTGTTTTTCTTCCATTCGGAAGGCACAGCATTAAAATGTTTAAAGACCACTGCAATATAATAGGACACTTTAAATAAAGCAGGCCTAATGGCTTTGTCGGGATTACCTCATTAAAAGACCAATAATCGCATGTTGAAATAATTTCTATATCACTGAAGTCAGTAACCACTATTTCCAGCAATCATTATTGCCAATAAACATAGAACATAAACCATCGTCAACAATGCATGTTTAAATAAAGCAGTCTTAAACCATCATATAATATTCCCTTATCTTTCTTAAACCACTTGAGACAACTAAACATGTAATAAAACCCCCCATTTCTAGAGCTCTCTTCAGTCCCAGACTAGAGAATAAAAAACCCAACCTTCAAAGTCCTTAAAACACTGATGAAAATCCTGGGGGGGGGGGTCATAAATTCCACCCACCTGGAAACTGATGGTCATCTTTTAAATTCCCTTGGAGGGGGGCCGCCGTGACTCCTGCTGCTCCCCATACTACTCCTTTACTGCATTAGTGGTGCCCCTGTCATCCTAGGGCCTCCGCAAGGAAGCAAACTTTAGGAGATGAAGCCCCATAGGGATTATGGGAAGTTCTCTCTCAGGAGCTTTGCATGTTAAATGAGCAGCTTCAGCCATGGTTGCTCTTTGTTGCTTGGGGCTACTTGACCAGTGTCTTCTTTTTCATTTATGGCATTTGTTCTTGAGTGTGCTAAGTCCCACCTGGGACCCTACGATGCTCTCTGTGCTGGGGCTGCATGAGGAGCCCATTTCCACCCTGCAAAGACAGCACTGCTGTTTAGTGGTGCAGGAACAAGCAACTGCGATATCCTTGCTTGCTCCATGTGGGCAGGGTGCTGTTTTTGCAGAAGCTGCCTTGCTCCCCTCAGACACAGCACACAGAGAGGTGGGGAGCCCACCCCATTTGTGTGGGTAGCAACAATACTCCCCCTTCCTCTCTCTTCATCGGGGGTCCTGGGCCCCAATCAGGAGCACACAGGCTTTTCATGTCTTCGGGGACCTGGGGAGACATCCCTTTCCCTACTTACACATATGCCAATTTCTGAGGGGTATCAGTTCAAGAGCATGGTGCAGGAGCGACGCAACTTCAAAATGAAATATATCAAGACACACAAGGCCACCTTTCGTGGTCCTGAGTGGCTTCATATTTCTTGAGTTATGCAATCAGTGCAAATTGCTGTGTTGTATTATTTTGCACCACGGAGGCATTCCCATGGATGTTACGTTGTGAGGGAAACAAGGAAAAATTGTTTATTTCTCCTCGTTTTTTCCTCTTTTAATGTGTACTTCATTCTGCAGCACAAATAGAAAGAGGAAGAAGCCTCAAGGGATTGTTTTTGTGTAGGAAGGTGTTACTTCCTGCACAATAACAATGCAAGGCAATTTGCCTGCGCTGCATTGTGTGACTGCCATAAATAAGGCCACGAGTGAATTAAAAATCAAGAAGCCTATTCATGTTGGTAGACACTCTAGGGGATATTTATCAAAGTGTTGCATCGCCCTTGCGCCATGCATGGAGGAGCAAGGGCTATGTGGCAATAAAGTAAGATTTATCAAGCCATGCAAGGCCACCTTAGGTGGTGCTGCATGGCTTGATGAATCTAGAGTAAAGCAACATATCGCAAATCATGTTGCGTTGCTCTGCCCCAGGCAGATGTTCGATTGGCTGAGTGTGGGTGTTCCCATGCATCTACCCATGGATTTTGCCAGTGTTCCAGATTTAGCATTCCTGTAGAAATGGAAATGCGTCAAAATTCTACACCTCCCCATGTGAGGTGTAGCAAGGTGTAATATTTTTATTTCTTCTCATTGTTTACTTTTTCTATGTGTGCTGCATTTTGCAGCACACAGAGAAAGAGAATAATCCCTCAGATGACAGGGTGCATGCATTGGTGCTTGGCAGCCTAAAGTGCGCCAGTGCAAGGAAAGGAAAGGAAAGGACAGGATTAAGTAGTGCAGTTATATACAGCCAGTTAGAAAGATAATTTGTTTAAAAGATGAACTCATAAAATAAAATGGACATTTATGTGCTAAATATTAATCCATGTTATTGGCTGACTGTTTCATGCTAGATTTTTTAGATCTCGCCTAGGCAGTGCTTGCGCTGTTTCGTTGAGACATGCAGTATACACTATAGCGTGGAAGCTTCGTGGAAGGTCCGCTCACTCTCCACCCATCATTTTCATTGGTTTGTGTCTTAAATGCCTTCTTCTGATTGGTTGTAGGTTTGTTAGTCCCTCCTTATGATGGACATGTCTTCATTTGTGTCCTTCCATGGCTACTGGCCCCTTTACAGTACAGATTACTTTCTTACTGTGCCTCCCCCCCATTGCATTGCCAATGTTTGTTTTATTTGTCTCTGGCCTCCCCATCTGATATCTCCGTTTATTTATTTATGATGAATACAACCCACACCTGGCTCGAACCCTGTTCTCCAGCTCCAACTGCAGCGTTAAATGTTGAGCCACCTTCTCCCTTCGATTCTCTGCACCGTTTGTTTCAGTTGGTTTCAGCTGCTACATTTGACCGTGTTTTTTTTTATTTTATCTGTCTCAGCCCTCCATGTGTGTTGTGTTTTTTTTATTTGTCTCTCCCCACCCCCCTCGGAGATCATGGTTTATTTATTTATATATAGGTGATACAGCCCACACTGAGACTCGAACCCTGCTCTCCAGCTCCAAAGTCGGCAGCTTTATATATTAAGCCACCTCCTCGCTTCAAGACAAGCCCCTTAAAGGGGTTTATCTTTGTTTCCCTCACCGAGTCACCCTCCCACCATGCACCCACCCATAACCCTTTCCTCCCTCTCACTTTCCCTGAGCTACCCCGTAAGTGCATGGGAAGTGTACAAGCGCTATCACTTTAAATGTAAACAGCCTCCGAGCTCTCTTCCAGAGCCCCTCCCTGCCAGCTCTCACAACATCCATGAACAGTGCATTAGAAGAGGAAATGTCGACCTTTGAAGTGCCGTGCTCCAGCCATGCAGGATCTGCAGAATGGACCAGTTAATATCAGTTTTGCAGTCCCAGGCTTTCCTTTTACAACTTCTTGTGTTTAGGTGTTTTAGACCATATGGTACACTATAAGTCAGTTTTTTTACATTGAAATCCATAACCACGAAAGGGTTATTTTGTCAGCAAGTAGTTCAGGGGTGTCGTCAAAGATTGTCTGTGGTCGGCTGCCATGGCAACTGCTGGAGACATCATCATATGTAGCCGTGCCAACAGTCTTACTTCATAGCGGGCTCATTGCATTGTGTGACCCTGGTCAAATCACTTCATCTCACTGCCACCCAGCGGCCTTGTTTGGAGGAATTGGAAGTGTTTGGAAACAGGCTTTGGATCGGCATTCACAGTTTGCAGTCCCTTTGAAATGCTCTACGGCCATCCAGTAAGAGTACCTCTGAGTCTGGTCAAGGAAGGCTGGGAGCAATCTCCCAGGACACCTCCCCAAGATGTATTTAACTGCATATTGGCCATCAGGAACCAGACTCGGCGTTTCAGAAAACTTGCTGAGGCAAATCTGGAAGCCAGCCAGGAGGAAATGAAATGTTGGCAGGACCAGAACATCACTCTGATCGAGTTTCAACCTGGTCAGAAGGTTTGGGTACTGGCCCCAGTGGAGCCTTGTGCGCTCCAAGATAAGTGGACCGGTTCATTTGAGGTTGTGGAGCGCAAAAGTCCAGTTACCTACTTGGTGGACTTTAAGTGTACCAAGAACCCCTTGCGGGTCTTGCATGTGAACCGCCTGACGCTCCACTTTGAGAGGTCTGAAGTGGGCATGCTTCTTGCCACAGATGCTGGAACAGAGGAGGAGATTGAGCCTCTTCCTGACCTCCTGTGTGCAGGAGAGAAGGATGGGTCAGTGGAGGGTGTGGTCCTCTCTACCACACTGACCCCGGAGCAGCAGAGAGATTGTCGCCAGCTGTTGCGGCAATTTCCTGATTTGTTTTCCCTGGTACCTGGTGTCACTGAGTGGTGCGTCCATGAACTGGACACCGGGGACAGTCCTCCTGTCAAGCACAAGACTTACAGAGTGACTGACAGGGTCAGGTCCTACATTAAGGGGGAGGTCTCCAAAATGTTTGCCCTAGGGGTGATTGAGTCCTCTAGCAGCCCTTGGTCCAGCCCCATGGTCTTGGTCCCAAAAGCTGCAGCGCCTGGTGCCACCCCTGAACTTAGTTTCTGTGTGGACTACCGAGGTCTCAATTTGGTCACGAAGACCGACGCGCACCCCATCCCCAGAGCTGATGACCTCATAGATCGGTTAGGGGCTGCCCAGTACCTCAGCACGTTTGATCTAACGTCTAGGTACTGGCAGATCGCCTTAACTGATGGGGCAAAGGAGAGGTCAGCATTCTCCACACTAGATGGGCACTACCAGTTCCGTGTGATGCCCTTTGGGATGAAGAATGCCCCAGCCACCTTTCAGTGGTTGGTCAACCAGGTGTTGGTTGGGCTGGAGGATTTCAGAGCCGCCTATCTGGATGACATTGCAGTGTTTAGTTCCTCCTGGGAGGACCACATGCGCCACCTCTGGGAAGTGCTGATGGCTCTGCGCAGAGCAGGGCTCACAATCAAGGCCACTAAGTGCCAGCTTGGGCATTGTTCTGTGGTATACTTGGGACACCAGGTTGGGAGTGTCCAGGTGGCGCCCTTACAGCCCAAGATTGAAACCATCCTGGCTTGGGAGCCCCCAAGTAACCAGACCCAGGTGAGGGCCTTCTTAGGACTCACGGGTTACCACAGGAGGTTTGTCAAGGGGTATGGCAACATTGTTGCACCCTTGACTGAGCTGACTTTCAAGTAGCAGCCAAAGATTGTGAACTGGACTGACACCTGTCAGAAAGCTTTTGGTGCCCTCAAGACTGCCATGTGTACAGCACCCGTATTCCAGGCGCCCAATTTTGCCAAGGAATTTATTGTCCAGACAGATGTTTCAGAGCATGGGGTGGGGGCCGTTCTGTAACAGATAAATGAGGATGGACTAGACCAACCTGTAGCCTTCATCAGTAAGAGGTTACTTCCACGGGAACAGAGGTGGAGTGGAATTGAGCGTGAGGCATTTTCTGTGGTCTGGGCACTGAAGAAGCTGAGACCATACCTGTTTGGGACTCACTTCTGGGTTCAGACAGACCACAGGCCCCTCAGATGGTTGATGTAGATGAAGGGTGAAAATCCCAAGTTGTTGAGGTGGTCCATTTCCCTACAGGGTATGGACTTCACGGTGCAACACCGCCCTGGTACAGAACACGCCAATGCTGATGGTCTGTCCAGATTTTTCCACCTTAGTGATGAGAACTCCCAAGGGGGTGGGTACTTCTCCCCACATTTCAGCTGGAGGGGACACGTGTTAGACCTGGCACCATTGGCATGGGTCTCCCTTTCATTTTTCGCTGTTGTCTCCTCTGTTTTTGCTGGTATTAGATGCTCTGGGCGCTGTGCCACTGCCATTCAGTGCCACAGCGTGAATGCTTCCTGTGTAAATATGACATGTGAATTGGTATATCCATGATTGGATTATTTGGTTTACCTGTTAGTCCCTAGTAGAGAGGCCTGTGCGTGCCCAGGGCTGGTAAACCAAATGCTGCTGGTGGGCCTGCAGCACTGGTTTGTGCCACCCACAGAAGCAGCTTGTAAAGTGTGTCTCAGACCTGCCACTGCAGAGTCTGTGTGCAGTCCAGAACTGCCATCTTGGCTGTGAAGTGCACCCCCTTCCCAGCCCCTGAACCTTCCCTTGGCATAATGTAAGCCACCCCTATGGTAGGGTGCATTGTATGTGTAAGGTAGGACATGCCTTGTAAGTATGACCCCTTTTGCAACAGCAGTGATACCACTTTTTCTAAGCATATCCGATATATCGATTCTTGTGAGGACTCTTCACCAAAGCTCTAAGAGCTGTTCTTATAAGTGTCATTGCTTCTAATGAAAGAGTTATTAGTTCTCTTAAGACTTATTTCAATTACTTTCTCTTTGTTGTGCACTGTATAAGACAAATGAGCGGGCTAACACACTGGCCTGTGCACATTCCTGTGTTCTGTAAGCCTCAGGTTCAAGTTAAAGCGGGATAGGCTCAGCCTTTCATCTTCAGAAGGGTTCCAAAAATGAGTACTGTTGCCTTGAATAATCTTTTAGACAGCCTGTGTAGCCTGCTCCTGGCCTTGTACATCATATACATGATCCTTACGGTTTCTGGTAAGGATGCTGTCTATTGTGCCTGCCCCAGAAGGCTGCTATTTGTGCAACGTTGGCCAGTGTGGCACAGTGCCCCAGAAGGTGGATGAAGTGCTTACAGACGCTTTGTTCTTAGTCTTACTGTTCTCTCCTTAACCCTGCAGGCCTCAGCCCGAAGATGCTGTCAAGTGGGGCGAATCCTTCGACAAGATATTACTACACAAATGTAAGTTTTGGGCCTTCCTTACTCCTGCCACCCTAATGTAGTGAACATTGATCAATGTAGCCTTCACTGCAAAGAGCCAAAAAGCTTTTAAATAACCAGAAGTTTATGGTGAATGTTTTAATGCATAAAAGACAGTCATCCCATCGTGCAGGCCCTGTCGCTCTCGAGTACCTGCTCCTACTTCTCTTCCTACAATACCCAATAACTATTTTAACTAGTAAATTACGAAAAATGTTCTTTAAGAAGCATTGCTTTGCTACATTGAAAGAAAAATCTTGCTGATGCAATTTAACCCTTCTTGTTGCTCTTCTCCTGCCTCCCCCCACCCCCGGCCCCAATGGTACAGTATAAGGATGGCAGCTAAAATGCAAAAACATTTTATTGGGCGGATTTTGGTACCCGATCTTGGTAGCAGCTTGTGTCTTGTACCGATGCAATAGGTCTCGCATTTACGCAAGGTTAAGCTATTTTCATCGCAAATAACAATGCCTTTTATTTTTGTTTTCTTTTTTAAAACATAAATAAAAAGCATTGTCATTTACAATTACATTGCATGTAGCTAATATTATTTTATTCAAATCTTGTACTTTAAGTGATATGACCACCGAAGGCCCTGATTCTAAATTAAAAACAGAGCTTTGGAGTATACCATTTCCCGCTGAAAGGCAATATTTCTCTCCATGTGATCCCATACCTGGCTTGTCACGCAGTTTGGTGCTTACTTTCCCTCCATGTTAAAGAACAGTAGATTTTTCAGCACCCAGGCTAATGTGCTGCATAGCTAAATACATATAAGGTTCCAAAGGCGACACCGATGCATTGCAAATGCTTGTGTGCTATCTGTGATCCTACCACTGTGAAGTTGTCACTCGGAGAACTGCAGGATGAAAATTAATTTCTACAAACTTTGCTACCAGCAATAAAGCAGAATGGTTTTTCACACTGTAGTGCTGTAAAGGCTACTTTTTCTCAAGTTAGCACCCCCATAAATCTGGGCCAAATCTTAGCACCATTTTAGACATTTCCCAGCCATTGCATATTGGGTTATGTTACCAGCCCTGTAGTTTAACCAAGCCTGTTTGCACTGCTGTTACAATTTCTTTGTTGTATACCATGGATTCTTGAGACCTGTTGCCTGACCATACTTGTCTTTTATTCTTACATAGTGAAGTCAGTGGAGTTTTTTAATCTACAGCGTTATCCATTCCTCAACTCCTGTGAATCTAGCAATGAAACTGAAGATAATATTTCCCAGGCCCGAAAGGGTTATTCAGCTCCATGTTGTACAATTAAAAGAAGATTCTGTCTCCAAAGAGTCTACAGCTGAACTTATAGCTCTTAAGAGACAGATCATTGTTCTTGTTTGATGACTATGTCAGTTTACATTGCAAAAATGTTTACAAGGGATACATTTCCTCTCAGACTAACCCCTGTTCTTGTGAACCAGAGATGCTCTCATTGGACGTCAGTGCTATTAATACTCAGTTTGAGGCAAATAGGTTTAAGCAGGAATTCATTAAACAGAAAGAAGAGTTTCAGAAACATCTGGCCAACCATATTCAAATTACCTTGACACACTCTTCTTTCCCTGCTCCCAAGACCAATCAGGCTGTTTTAGAAACCAGCTCCAGTGAGAAGTGTCAGGACCTTGAAACACTCAAGAATCTTGAACAGAGATCACATCTCTTCAGAGTCTACCATGATCTCTGCAGTGAGGCTAAACAGGTTTCGAATGAAAAAGCAGTGCCAGAGGCCAATCTCGAGTCCACTTCAGCTGTTCCTGTTGCCACTGGCCTTACCACAGGTTCAAAGCCAGCAGAGCATTCTGATGGAGACGACGGAAGCATCTTGGTCCGTTCTGAAAGATTTGCCTCTGATCTACAAATGGAAGGAAGCCACAGAGTCGACTCCACTCATTTCACTGCCTGTGCTTCCTGCTAATCACGATAAGAGAGACATTGAACCCACTTGTGAACCAGACAGTGCTTTCAAGATCAGCCCAACAACCACTCTGCACAGTACTCTCTACCAAGCCAATCAAGAATCTGTTTTTTATTTTCCAAAAATAAAGAACTCTGAGGCTAAATTCAATTACATGTTGGCCTCTATGAAAAACTTTCTTTCTAACCTTTTACTCGAAGACCTGCTCATCATTTCGCTCAGCAGTTGCATGATGGTACAATATATGCCTAAACCAGGCTTGTCTGTACCACGCGGTCTCTACCACGACCACGTCTTTACCACGCATGCCTTTACCACGCAATTTCATGATAAAGAAATGATGGGTAAAGAGGCATGTTGGAAAAACTCTGTAAACTGTCCCTTTTCTCTCTGCCCAGTGTCCTAAAAATTAAACCCACACCCCTAAAACCAACCCTACCTGAGCCCCACCCAGCCTGAGCCCTAAACTATCCCCTACATCCCTAAACGACCCAGACCTGCCCTGTAAACTGTCCCTTCTCCACCTGTCCTGAGCTCTAAAAGTAAGTCCACAACCCAAAAACTAGCCTGATCTAGCACCCCTACCCTGAGCTCTAAAAACGATCCCCTACATCTCTAAACTACCCCGATCCTGCTCCCTGTCCTGTAAACTGTCCCTTCTCCCTCGGCCCTGAGCCCTAAAAATTAAGCCCACACCCCAAAAACTGCCCCGATACCAGCGCCCCCTAACCTGAGTCCTAAAAACTATCCCCTACATCCCTGAACTACCCTGACCCTGCCCTATAAACTGTCCTTTGTCCCCCTGCCTTGAGCCCCAAAAAATTAAGTGCATGCCCCAAAAACTACCCTGACCCAGCCACCCTGCCCTGAGCCCTAAAAACTATCCACTACATCCCTAAACTACCCCGACCCTGCTCCCTGCCCTGAAACAGTCCCATTTTTTCCCACACTTAGCTCTAAACACTGTCCCCCACCCTACAATCATCCTGAACCCCTCCTTAGTCGTAAAATCTACCCCACCAGGAAAAACTACCCCCCACCCTCCAAGACCAAGCTCTAGCCCCACTTACCTCACTGTGTCTTCTCCCGAGTCCTGAGTCTTTTGAGTCTGTCGCCCCCTTCCGCTCGGCAACTAGACAGGGCATTTCCTTAACCATGCATATGCTTTGATAAGGCACATGCGTGGTTAAAGCAAGTGTGGTTCAGCTTGCGAGGAAATGGCACGCAGAGCTCAGCGTGCATTTTTAAAGCCATTTCTCCCACTCAGCATCTTGCTGCTTCGTTTTGTGGTTCAGCATAATGGTGTTTAGGAAGAAACAACCAACATTGACACTTTGTGCATAGCTTCTGAGGAAGCTTCCAGTCAGACACCAGTAGTTGTGTGCAATAAGACTACTTCTGATATAGAAGTCTCTTCAGTATTGATTAATGAGAGTTATGAGCACAGAAACACTTTTCCCATGAAACAGCCTTGTGTTCAGTGGCCAAAGGAACTCTAAAGAATCAATAAATGGTCACTCAATGCTGGGAGTTATCTGTGCCTTCAGTGGCTAAAGTATGTGGTGTTTCCATCACAAAAAAATGATCATGCACCATCTTTATTTCCTGACGTTTCAGCTCAGAAGATGGTACAAATGCCTATCAACAATCCCGTAGGTGCTGTAATGCAGCCTGGGTAGAGAACATGCAACAAGTGCATTATGGTTTGGCCGGCCTGAGACAACCGGCCAAACATTTGTGCACACTTACAGAGTGCCCGCCACTCCTCTCCCTGCTCTCAGAGCAGAGCAGCCCCGCAAAGCTGCCGCAGCAGGAAAAACTAAAATGAGAATAACAAAACGTTATTATCATTTTATTTTTCCTATATGGGGCGACATTTCTCCGCCTAGTGGAGGAGCCGCCTGCTCAAACAAAATGTACAGTTTGACCTCTGTGTCCTCTGCACAGCAATGCGTGGATACCAAGGAGCTCACAATGATGTGAATTTATCTGAAGAGAATCTGAATAATATAGATTCTACCTCTTACAACACTTGTAACCGCTCAAGACCACATTGTTGGCTGCATGAAGACTCCAGCTATGCAGTCTGAAAATAATCGCCATGACAATTGTGGGGGATGCCTGTCATCACACTCTGCACTTTCCATGGGATTTTAACACCCACCTGGCTTTGCGGCAGGCGTCGCCAACATGTGAGACCCATGCCAGGAGGTGCATAAAGGCTGCTCGGGGCTCCCACAGCGCGGGATGCCCGTCATCGCACTCTGCATTTTCTGTAGGACTTCAACCCCCTCCTGGCTTTGCAGCAGGCACCGCCAACGTGTGAGACCCACACCAGAAGGTGCATAAAGACTGCTCGGGCCTCCCGCAGTGCGGGACGCGTGCGAACGCGATCAGGCAAAGCCAGGGCCAAGGGCGGGCCTGTCTGCACCCATCAGCAGGCGGCAGAGGCCGGGCTGGTCACAATCTCTTGGTTTTTGTATTCCTGTCAATCTTAGTGGACCAGTGCTGATGGTTAAGGATGTTAGCTGTGTAATTCAGAGGATTGTTTTCCCCTTCTTCCTTCCCCTTATTATCTAAACTTACAACCAGCAGTATGGGCAAACGGAAGGTTGGAGGTACAAAGACATCCAGGGTCGGACTGGCCATAGCGAGCACCGGGCATTTCCCCAGTGGACCGCCACCGTGGGGGCTGGTTTTGGGTCCCCTGAGGCCGTTTTTGTTATCGGAGGCCAGCAATATCAGCCCCCTGTAACAAAATCGGCCAAAAAAGGCCCTAAGAAACAGCTCGGACGCACCTCTCTCCTCCCCCAGTGGGGGCCGGCCGAGAAGTTTGCCAGGGCCGGTTTCAGTTCCCAGTCCAGCCCTGAAGACACCAATTGAGCAAACTACGACCCTGAAGCGAACCACTATAGACACCTTCCTGGCTCGTACCGTGGGAGCTCTATCTAAAGAAATTGATCTAGCTGAGTGGCGCATGTCCCTTACTGCGACTGGCCATAATAGGTGTACCCAATGTGTAACATCTTCCAAAGGGAAGCCTGGTCTAGGTGATGAACAAGATGACCAGAGTGCAGGATGCACAAGTGAAACTATTTGCCAAATACCAACACTAACCATACCAGGCACTAACTTCTACTCGCGTGGGTCCGGCAATTATATGTAAAGCTAAAGCTTCAAACGCAGCTCGTCAACCAGCAGCTAAATGGAAAAGAAAGGTACAGCATGAAACTCCTGTTGACCTACGTTCTCCAGATATACTTGCTTTGCTGGGGGGAGTTGAAAATGGAAACAACTCTATGGACAAAACAATATGGGCTCCATTTTGGGATAAACTAACATCTGTTATTAGCAGCTTACTAAGCCCCCTTGAAGAAAGACTGGGTAGAGTGGAGGGGAAATTGAAAAAGGTTGGATAAGAGACCCCCATTAATAGACCCTAGACTGAATAGTGCTGTAGGCATGCACCCTCATGAGATTAATAGGGAATCTACTGGGGGCGCCTGTCACCGTGACACATGTTGTGGCACAACACCCAAGGGGCTCAAATATACATCCCCCTAACCAATACACCTTTACAAGATTTAGTAACCATTTATTTGCCACCTGTTAGCTGCCCGTATGTGGCAGTATTAGTTAACTCCCCCCACTAAAGCCAGGGGCCAGGGACACTACAGAATGCCTGGAGGATGAGGCGGGGCATTGCCTTAGCTCTAAACATTTATTCCCCCCCCCCCCCCAGTAGAGCACTTCAAATCTTGTTTACAAGGAGAGTGGGGTGGATTGGGCCATTGTAAAAAAATCTTGGTAGCAATTGTGTAGTAATCAACTTTAGAAACCCTAGAATTGCTAGAGGCATCCATATAATGACAGGGGTATTAACTATGGATACACAAGACATGGGAATACTCGCACTGGGGTTCTTCTACCGCCACTTGAAGCGTTCAGATCAACGCTCTAGTGGTGTACTGAATTACCAAAGACAGAGGGTTACTCCAAGCTTGCACTTGTCACATAGTTTGGAATTTGCAATGTCTAATAGATATGAGGCACTGAGTAGATTAGATGATAATGAATAACTCAGCCCTGATCAAAGTTATACTGGGGGCCCTAGGAATTATCAGCAAAGGGATTTTACAAGGGATCCTATAGCCAATCATACAAGTCAGCTACCTTCGAGAGATCGTACATATATCACCCGCTATTTGTGGGCTGGTTGAAGCTAAGGCCTTCAAGGCAACTGGTAAAGATATTTTTAGTTATTGCAATATACTTATTAGTGCATCAAACATTCCTCCTGTATATCAGCCCTTTGAGGTAGGGTTTGAGTTTGCAACTTGGAATGTGAATGGGTTATTAAATAAGGCTGGGAATATTGATTGGGTTAGTACCATATCTAGCTATGACATCATATGTCTACAAGAAATGTGGTGTATAAGTCCTGCACATGTAGAAGGATATTCCTCACATTTTTTAGCAGCCATAGAATCACAAGCAGGGTGAGCAAATGGGGATTACAGATACTTATTTCTAATAAAATCTCTACTAATGTTAAAAAGGGTGCATCAGTGGGCCCCCATGCACAATTGTTGTGGCTAAGTAAAAAAGGATGGAAAGATATGATAGTTGTAAACTTCTATAACAACATTTTTGATTCTGCACGTAGTAATGTGGCAACAGCCCTTGACCGTGGCCTTGAAACATTTTTAGCTCCAATGAATACAAATTATGTATTATTGTGCGCAGGAGATTTTAATATACAGGCATGCGGAGCATCCACCAACCAGGCATGTGGCCATATTTATCATGATGGAGAGGGAAATGATTATTTTTGCCACAACAAGTATGGGGAAGCATTCAAAACAGATGATCCCTAAATATGATCTCCAATTATTTAGAGGGGGCCGTGGTCATAATGGGAACTTAGTCCAAACCTTTACCGGGAGAAATTTGTATTCTATCATAGACAATGTATTAGTGTCTGCCTCCGTTATTTGTATGTGTGGTAATTTTACTGTCGCTCCCTCCATATTTAGCAACCATAACTTACTTATATTATCGTTTTTCTTCTGGGGCCAAAGGAGGGATGCATTTGATCTAGTAAATATTATCGACCCCTCTAGAATAAATGGTGTAAGAATTAAGTGGACGGGTGTGGATCCACATATGACCATGTGGAAAATAGTAGTGTCTAACTGTAGGGAAATAACCAACTGTCTCCAGGATGAAATCGCCCCAAATATAGCGACCTCACTTCAGCTGTATCGCAATTTCCATCAAATCGCTTTTAACCAAGTACCCAGGAACGGTATAAAGATAGAATATCGACGGGAAAATATCGACTAGCATTAATATCGTGGTAAGAATATCGACTGTGAAAAATATCGTAATAGAAAATATCTTTGTAAAAAATATCGTTTCGTGAGAATGACAAAAATATCGTCATAAAAAAATATCGATGAACAGAATATCTTTGATCAAAATATCGTTTAATATAATATCGACAGAAAAATATAAGTTCTTATAAAATTTATAAAAAAATATGTATTATGTTGTTAAAAAACTTACAAAACTCCTACTAGTAATAATATGTGTTAAAAAATAATTTCTACAAAAGAATTGTTAACATTTTAGTAGCGGGTTATTGGTATTATAGGGGATAAGGGTGGGTAGTAATTTAAAATTTGGTTTTTAAAAAATTTATAAAATATAAACAAATTAGAAAATATTTAAGAAATCCAAATTTTAAATTGAAATTTCGAATTGTTCACGAAATTAAATTTGTAATTAAATTTTATAATTTCAAATAAAAATTTTAGGAGCGGGTTTTTGGTATTATAGGGGATTAGGGTGGGTAGTAATTTAAAAATGTAGTGTTTAAAAATTGTCTAAAATATTAATAAATTAGAAATTTATAATGAAATCAAATTTTAACATCGAAATTTAAAATTTGACACGAAATTTATTTTTTAATATTAATAAAAAATATTACATTAATATTGAAGAAGCGTTATTTTGGTATTATAGGGGAATAGGGTCTAAAAAATAATTTAGATAGAAAAATTTATATTGTTTACTAACCTGCACATTTCCTGACTTATGTTGGATTGGAGTTAGAATAGTAAATTATTATAAAATATAGACAGATTAGAAAATAATAAAGAAATCAAAATTTTAATTTGAAATATCGAATTGTTTACGAATTTAAATTTGTAATTAAATTTTAAAATTTCAAAAAATAATTTTAGGAGCGGGTTTTTGGTATTATAGGGGATTAGGGTGGGTAGTAATTTAAAAATGTAGTCTTTAAACATTGTATAAAATATTAATAAATTAGAAATTTATCATGAAATCTAAATTTAAAATCGAAATTAAAATTTTTACACGAAATTTATTTTTTAATAATAATAAAAAATATTAAATTAATAGTGAAGAAGCGTTATTTTGGTATTATAGGGGAATAGGTGCCGCTCGTGTAGCGGAGGATTTGTGGACAGTGTTTCTGGCCGTTCTAGGGGCAATAACAGCAGCGGAGCCCTTTTCAAGACCCTCTGTGTGGCCTGGGAGCATTTCGGCTCGGTCACCTCAGCTGGGGGAGTGCCTTAGACGCCACCTGCGTAGGGAGCGGGACTGCGAGGTCCAGAAGTGCTTGCGCCGTCCACCGCGCGCACCTGCTTCCTCTTCCCGCCCCCTTCTCCCTCGGACCTCCCTGGACTCTCCCTGGACCCTCCTGGTGGTGTACTTAACTCCTCGCAGCCCCCGCTGGCGCGGGTGCTGCTCGTGTAGCGGAGGATTTGTGGACAGTGTTTCTGGCCGTTCTAGGGGCAATAACAGCAGCGGAGCCCTTTTCAAGACCCTCTGTGTGGCCTGGGAGCATTTCGGCTCGGTCACCTCAGCTGGGGGAGTGCCTTAGACGCCACCTGCGTAGGGAGCGGGACTGCGAGGTCCAGAAGTGCTTGCGCCGTCCACCGCGCGCACCTGCTTCCTCTTCCCGCCCCCTTCTTTCCTCCTCTACTTTAACCCCGCCTTGAACGCGTACGCGGGACGCGCGCGGACGAGGAAGCGGGCGAAGACCGGGCAAAGAGCGGGCCGTTTTAGGCCGTTAGAGGCCGGCAGAGACCGGACCGGGCCCCCTTTCTAACGCTGTCCCTGTCCCAAGGCTCCTCTTCATACTCCATCAGCCTGCGGCTTTGACTGTTCCTCTCGACATGGCTACTAGAGTATCCAGGAGTAAGGCTGCCCAACAGTGCTCTAGCACACTGGAAAAATTCTTTTCGAAGACCAGTGCTGCGGCTAGCAAAGGTTGCACAGTATCAGACACTCTCCTCGAGGTAAACTCAGAAAATGTGTCAGTTTCAGTGGCCCCCTCGGACTCTTCATCCATCGATGTTAGTACTCCAATACCCTTTGACGCCACCCATCTATCTCTCATGGATAGTATTGATCAGACAATCGAGACAGTCCTTCAACAACTTAGGACTCCGTCCAATCTACTGAGGGACAGCGAGTCTCTGCGGCCCTCGGGGGTGGTGGAGACCACTCCGTATATGAACTGTGCGGAAATGTCTAAGGTGCAGGATGAAGGGCAAGTTGCAGCGCCAACAGATCCCGTAGGTAGTAGAGTCGACCATCCTCCGAAAAGGAAAAGGTCAAGGAAACTTAGAGGGGCAAAAAGGGCCAAAGTGGATAAAACCAACACAACACTAGATGTTAGCTTAGATATCCCGGCTTCTCCCGTGGTTACTTCCCCGGGAATTGGGTCTGATCAATCAGACTCGCCATTAGCCACAGTGGTACCTGGGTGTTCTGGCCCGTTCATATTCGGTGGAAATCCTCCAAATGCGACAGAGGCTCTAATTGGCTCTTTTAGGGACATCCTTAGGAGCCTGTTGGAGCCCCTGTCTGTAAAATTGGATTCCATAGTTGCTAGACTCAGGGCTATGGAAGACGCACAAAATAGGAATAGTCCTAGCAGCGGGTTGGGTCCAAGTGTACAGACGGCTCCCCGGGATTCTGCAGGGACTAGACCATCTACTGCTGGAACAAGCATACAGGCCCCGGCTGGGGCACAACATAGTGTTACAGGTAGTCATGCTCCCCCACTGCCCTCTTTACAAATGTCTAGGCCCCCTGTCCCTGCACCTAGAAGATCTAAGAAACCAACACTACCTCTTCCAACGAGTGGGGGGCGAGTTAACAATGAACATACTGGTCGCCCCACTAGCCCCAACACTAGGCGTAGGGCGGTTAATTT
This sequence comes from Triturus cristatus, assembly GCF_964204655.1. Lineage (NCBI taxonomy): Eukaryota > Metazoa > Chordata > Amphibia > Caudata > Salamandridae > Triturus > Triturus cristatus. The sequence continues at coordinate 78,781,884 of NC_140581.1, forward strand.
GCCCCCTGAGGCTGTGCCCTACACAGCGATTATGCTGGGAGTTCCTGAGCTCTCTGGCGATACCAGAGAGCCACAGGACTCACTCCGTAATAAGGTAATTAGTTGGCTTAATATTAACAGGCCCCTCCCTTCTAACATCAAAGGTGATGTGTTGATGGTCAGAAGGATCCCATGGATTGGAATCACCCCCAAAAACAGGGCAGGGGACTGTATCATAATTAGTTTTAAAAGCCCACTGGTTGCCCCTTACATTTGCAACTGGCTGGTAAGGCCGGATAAGTCCAACATAGAACTAGTGTCCCTCTCACACTTCTACCCAAATGCTTCCAACTCAGTAGTGGGGAGGGAACAGAGTTGGACCAGAGTGGGCTTTGCCGTAGATGGTTCACGGTACAGACCCAAGCACAACACACTGCCCGCCCATGGCAATTTTGTCCTTCAGAATAGATTCTCCTGTCTGGACCAAGTAGATTGACCAATAAGGGGGGACATTCCACAACACCCAGTAAATTTTGCCTATGGGTTTACACTCAGGGGGGAAGGTACATCTGTTCCTGTAAATGAAAAAAGGTCCCTGGCCCCTGCAAATGATGGGGGGACCGCACTGAGAAGCATCCAAGTTTTAGATAAGGATCCACCAAACACATTAACTGCTGTTATAACGCAATTGGTGGAGCTTGTTGAATTACCGACCCAGTCGCCCATTACTACTGGTTTGGGTGACTTGGGTAATTCTGCACATGACATCCCGTCTGCACCAAGTGAAGCAGGTCCCCAATTCCAAGGTCCAGGCCTGACTATCCTTTCCTGGAATGTAGCTGGCATCTTAAGTAAGGTGGATACCCCGGAGTGGGAAACTTTGGTCAGTAAAAGTGATATCCTCCTCTTCCAGGAGACATGGGCTAGGGCACCACAGTTTAGGAGGGGATATGACATTTTTGAAATCCCGGCAAAGTCGAATGGGAGAGGGAGACCCTCGGGAGGTTTAGCAATCTGGGTGGCGAGCCACATTGGGTGTCAGGTGGATAGAATGGACACACTTTCACCAGACATTCAGTGTGTGCTCCTCAGATGGCCTGGTAAAAGTATATGGGCTATTGTTAACGTCTACTCTCGACCAGTCGCTGTGGGTAAGGAATCCCCCACCCTAGTTGATCTCTCATCTTTTCTAGGGCAACTGTCAGGTGACCTGAAAATAGTGGTGGGAGGAGATTTCAACTGCCACTTTGAACCCTTGGAAGGTCTAATTGAGGGTGCCTTTACTGCCGAGGATGACCACTGGGGAGTCCCACCCTCCTCCTCACCTCACCCCAAAGCTTGGTCTCCGTTGGCAGTACAACTTACCTCTCTCACTCTGAACTTTGCACTGAGGGCGTGTAACGGACGTACTCCTTCTGACACTCCTTCGGTGTGTACCTTTAACAAAAAGGGCCATGAGTCAAGGTTGGACTACATTTTTATAGATATTTCCCTGTGGCCCAAAGTTCAAGATTTTAGAGTGATCCCGAGGACAGACAGTGACCACAATTCCCTTTTGTTGGAGATCCAGCACCCAGCCCCTGCTATAGGGATGCTAACTACCGATTTTGGAGTCGACCAGGGAGACATACTACTCACTACAAGCAGGCGCCGAGTGAAATGGGGGAAGCTAGTTGATAAAGAAGAAGCTTTAAAAAACCTCTATGGTATAGCACTCCCCAGGTTCCAGGAGGTGGATGCTCTCATTAATCAATCTAGACCCTCAGACTACAACGAGAGACTATTTGGCATTCATCAGGCCTTAGTAAGGGACCTTGCAGATGTCTTCCATCCGGCCCTGCCTACTAGAAGGAAAAAGACTCGTGCTCCGACTTGGTACACCTCCACCTGCAGGAAAACTAAGTCTGAGCTTCTTTCCGCAATTAAAGAGGGTAGTGATAAGGTGAAGATTGCTGCCCTTAGGAGGGGGTACAAGTCAGTATTGGCCAACGCAAGGGCAGAGTGGGATTGGAATCACTGGCATGACCTGTCTGAAGCCCTCAAATCCAAAGACTTTAGAAAATTTTGGGCCCTGGTAAACAATGGAACAGGGGATCTGCTATCCGCAGTAGAACCCAATATTGCCCCCTCTATTTGGGAGGCCCACTTTGGGACACTATATCAAGAAACTACTTTCTGGCCGGAAGGGATGGTGGTGGAGTCCCCCTGCCCGCCAGATGTGGCCTTGGAATTTTCCTTGGGGGAGGTGAAGCTAGCACTGGAGCGCTTAGCGCTGGGGAAGGCACCGGGGCTGGACAAGCTACCCGGTGATTTGTTCAGATACCATCCTGATATTTGGGCCCCGTACTTTCTTGTCCTTTTCAATGCTATTTTGGGAGGTATGGCGGTCCCTTCCTCTTGGCTAGGGGCTGAAATAGTTCCGATTTACAAGAAAGGGTCCCCTTTGAGTCCGGTAAATTACAGGCCTATTAGCCTGATAGATGTTCCCCAAAAGCTTTTTGCGCGCCTTATTTTGAATCATCTATTAGAATGGGTGGAGGAAAATGACATCATGAGTCCCCTGCAGGCTGGCTTCAGGAAAAACACGTCGACCATGGACCAGATCTTCCGCCTCGTTCTCCTCTACTGGAAGACGGTGAGGATCGAGGGCGGGAGATTGTACATGGTCTTCGTGGATCTGAGGTCAGCCTTTGACCTAGTCCCGCGCAGGAAACTTTGGGAGGTGCTGGAAAAGCTAGGAATTCCCCCCCAGCTACTTAACATCTTGGCCAGGCTGCATGAGAACAACTATGCGCAAGTTAGGTGTGGGAAAGATGGTAAACTTTCATCCAGGTTTCCTGTGCGTCGAGGTGTGAGGCAGGGTTGTGTCTTGGCACCGACCCTGTTTTGTTTATTCATCAATAATGTTATCTCACACCTGGAAAACGTCAAGGACAACGACGCCCCCTGTTTGGCAGGTAGGAGGGTACCGGCAATCATGTTTGCCGATGATACCCTCCTCCTTTCAAAATCCCCTATGGGGATCCAGAGGATCCTGGATGGATTTGGTCTTTTCTGTTATCAGCATGGGTTGGAGGTGAACACAGAGAAGACCAAGTTCATGATCTTTAACCCACCAACCAAAACTAGGCCCAATCCTACCCTGGGGACCACCAGCCTTGAGAGGGTGTCCACTTTCATATATCTGGGGGTCACACTGCAGGAAAACTTAGCATGGGATCGACAGATAGTACGATCCAAGGCCAAATTATCCCAACTGTCGGGTGCAATCCTGAAAGTGGCTAATTCTTCTTCCTGCAAGCCTATAAGCCCGGCCCTTGAAACTTACAAGACCCAGGCCAAGGCTGCAGCCATGTATGGCAGTGAGCTATGGGGACACAAACCGGTGAAGGGCCTATCAACAGTGGAAAATAGCTTTCTAAGGCGCCTTCTAGCTCTTCCAAATGCCACACCACTTCAGCCTCTGAGAATGGACATGGGTCTCCCCCCTATTGCAGAGGAGCTTGTGTCAAAGCCAGTGAAGTTCTGGCACAGGCTCTGGTCTACGGACGAACTTCATCATTATAGGGAGGATCTCACCCATGTCATGAGTTTAAACTCCAGTGGCAAAATCCCCTGGCTCACCTTTGTGGAAAACGAACTGTCTGCCATCAATCTCCGTGTCCTGTGGGAGGACCCTGCGCGAGGCTGCCGTACAATCTCGCGCAAAGTCCTGGCACAAATCTACAAAGCCAGGTCCCTTGCTCACTTGATGGACGCTCAAAATAGCGGCACCCTAACTTTGCGATTTTTAGAATCCAAAAGTTCTTATGCTTTTGAACCTTTTATGGATTTTATTTTTCCCATCCTGGCGAGGAAACTGTATGTTCAATGGAGGCTTAGCACACTACCTATTAATTCATACACCTCTAAGTGGACAAAGGGGGGCGATAAAACATGTCCCTGCTGTAAGAACCATGTGGAAGACGACCTCCACATCTTGTTTGTGTGCCCTGCATACCAAAGGCCCAGAAAATACTGGATAGCACCGCTCTGTAAGAACCTGGGGTTCAGAGAGTATGCACAAGCATACAGGATTTTGAAAACTAGTACTCTGGGCCACATTGTGTTCGCAGTTTCCAAATTTCTTATGGCCATATGGTTGATCAGAAAGAAAAAAATCGTCTGAGCCACTTGAACTTTCTAAAGAACTTTCTAAATCAATTTTAAATCGCTCCTCGTGGGAGAGTCGATTTTATTTAAATGTGTTTTAATAATGTTTTAATGTTTGTAATGTTTGCATTGCATCTTTTATGGTCTATATGGCCGAAATAAAGAATTTTTGGATTGGATTGGATTGGAATAGGGTCTAAAAAATAATTTAGATAGAAAAATGTATATTGTTTACTAACCTGCACATTTCCTGACTTATGTTGGATTGGAGTTAGAATAGTAATTTATTATAGTTTACTATCCAGCACTTTCCCTGAGTTATGTTATGTTTGGAGTTAGAATAGTAATTTATTATGGTTTACTATCCAGCACTTTCCCTGACTTATGTTGGATTGGAGTTAGAATAGTAATTTATTATGGTTTACTATCCAGCACTTTCCCTGACTTATGTTGGATTGGAGTTAGAATAGTAATTTATTATGGTTTACTATCCAGCACTTTCCCTGAGTTATGTTATGTTTGGAGTTAGAATAGTAATTTATTATGGTTTACTATCCAGCAGTTTCCCTGACTTATGTTGGATTGGAGTTAGAATAGAAATTTGTTATGGTTTACTATCCAGCACTTTCCCTGAGTTATGTTATGTTTGGAGTTAGAATAGTAATTTATTATGGTTTACTATCCAGCAGTTTCCATGACTTATGTAGGATTGGAGTTAGAATAGTTATTTATTATGGTTTACTATCCAGCACTCTCCCTGACTTGTGTTATGGTTTACTATCCAGCACTTTCCCTGACTTATGTTATGTTTGGAGTTAGAATAGTAATTTATTATGGTTTACTATCCAGCACTTTCCCTGACTTATGTTGGATTGGAGTTAGAATAGTAATTTATTATGGTTTACTATCCAGCACTTTCCCTGACTTATGTTGGATTGGAGTTAGAATAGTAATTTATTATGGTTTACTATACAGCACTTTCCCTGAGTTATGTTATGTTTGGAGTTAGAATATTAATTTATTATGGTTTACTATCCAGCACTTTCCCTGACTTATGTTGGATTGGAGTTAGAATAGTAATTTATTATGGTTTACTATCCAGCACTTTCCCTGACTTATGTTGGATTGGAGTTAGAATAGTAATTTATTATGGTTTACTATCCAGCACTTTCCCTGAGTTATGTTATGTTTGGAGTCAGAATAGTAATTAATTATGGTTTACTATCCAGCACTTTCCTTGACTTATGTTGGATTGGAGTTAGAATAGTAATTTGTTATGGTTTACTATCCAGCACTTTCCCTGAGTTATGTTATGTTTGGAGTTAGAATAGTAATTTATTATGGTTTACTATCTTGCAGTTTCCATGACTTATGTTGGATTGGAGTTAGAATAGTTATTTATTATGGTTTACTATCCAGCACTCTTCCTGACTTATGTTATGGTTTACTATCCAGCACTTTCCCTGACTTATGTTGGATTGGAGTTAGAATAGTAATTTATTATGGTTTACTATCCAGCACTTTCCCTGAGTTTACAATTTATTTTTGATCAAAAGGGTATTTAGTCCTCTGGAACGCGTAGACCCTCGGTTTGAGTCGTCACATACTGTAAGTACATACTCTGTGGGAAAGTTATGTCAATCCTGGCTGCGACATTCCACCTTAGCATCTGTGAAAGTTCATTTATCGAAGTTACATGACAAAATAGATTTGAATTATTTTGTTAAAGGTCCTGTGGGTGGCAGAACCAAAAGGTGGGCGTATGCTATTTACAACGAAGTGTGGAAATTTTCGCAAATTGAGGCGGCTTCCAGATTGAGAGCTATTGACCAAGCAAACATGGGAAAGGTTTTAGCCGTTATAGATAACAGCATTAGCACTCTCTCTTCCAGAATTTATACATTAGATAATATTGTTTCGTCAGTTGTTGATATTGTGCATGATGATATGTCTGTGTTATATAATGGTGAAAACCAGTTGCGTTCTGTTATGCAGTTTGCATGGACATTGCAGACGTTAAAGGCAAACGATTTTTTGTTGGAAGCAGTTGCCACGTATGCTGCCTATACATTCATGGATTAACTGAACTATCGTCCTTTGCGCCTGCGCTACTGGACAGCAACCTAGCGCAGCATTTATTATTTTTTTCTAATCATTGTGTTACTTATAGTATTTGGATGATAGTAGTTGTTAACATATGAAGTAAATTGTACATTTAATTAGCAAGTTTAAATAATTTTTATCAGCTATCTAAGTAGACATGGATAAGGTAGTTTATAAATGTTTTTACATCTAAGTTTCTGGTCGTTGTTGATAAGTTCAACATGTTTTGTTTTCACTCTAAAGAAGAACACTTTTTAATTTAGGGAGTTTATCTACTTTATGCTAAGTTCGAATGAAAAAAGCAATGGGATTTTACTTACTTCAAGTGTAGTATGACGTTTTGTAGTTGTAGTCGTAGGTTTGTATTCTCTTCTCTCAGCAAGGTAACCGTTTTTCTCCAAGTTTGGTCCAAAAATGGTAGATTACGTTAAGTGTATAATTGTTTTTATATGAGTGAGTTAATTAATGGTAGCTTTTGATTTGTTCAATTAGTGAAATTTCAAAAACATTGGTCGCGAACGTTATTTTGAATTAGAAAACCGTTAAATAATTATATGTGTGAATAGTTTTGTAAAGTAAAATAGTTAAAAAAAGTGAGTAAAATAAAAGAATAGTGCATATCCAGTTGGTAATAAAAAGACGATATTTTTTGTATATTTCTATAAGCAGATAGGTCGTCGATGTTAGTGTAGTCGATATATATGTCTAAGGTCATGTTATTTAAAATAAAGTCGATCATGTAGTAGTCGATATTTATGCTGTCTTTATTAGTGTGAACGATATTAGGGTTGTCTATAAAAAAAAATCGATATTTGTGTGAATCCTTGTTTAAGAATAGGATGACGATATTAATGTAAGCGATATTTTAGTGACGATATTTATTTCTGACGATATTTATGTTAACGATATTCCATCATGGAACCCCCAGGAACATATGGTAAAACCAAAAAGGGATGGTTTGATGGTACCTGCACTAAAGCACTACAGTTACTAAAGCATGCCCTCTCTAAATCCCAGCGAGATATAAGGGAGATATACCAACTATTAAATCCCTACAGAGCAAGTATAAATTAGCTATAGCTGCCCGCAAAAAGACACTTCAGGCCGAAGCATGTGAAAACCTGGCCATCTTTGCAAAAACTAGGAATACCACACTTTTCTGGGATACAGTAAACGCTTCCTTCCTCAAGAATGAAGATATCCCAGAGTTTTGTTCTTTTGTTCCCTCAGATACATGGGTGACGAATTTCTCTGGAATTTTTTGTACTAGTGGGGAGATGATAGAAGGGTCTGATTGGAAGTTACGCGAGGGGAGGCGTCACCCTCTGAATATCACTAATGAAGAAGTTCGTCAGACTATTCAGGTGAGTGCCGGAGGACAAGCCCCAGGCTCGGATGGTGTTCCAGTTGATTTCTTCAAATCTGCCCCAGAATTATCAGGATCTATTTTAACCAGAGTGTTTATTTCAGCCATAACAGATACAATCCCCCAGACATGGGGAGAATCCATCATCGTATCCATATTTTAAAAAGGGGACAAAACAGACCCAAAAATCTATTGCCCTATTTCGCTCCTAGACACCTCCTTTAAAGTGAAGTAGGGTTCTGTTATTAAGACTGGAGGAATGGGAGCTAGAGTATTTGATACTAACCCCAGTACAGTTTGGGTTCAGGAAACGACTTGGGACTATTGAGCAATGCATCAATTTAGAGTTACTCATCGGCAAGTATACTAGGGCAAAGGCAGGTACTCTTTACTTATGCATTGCCGATTTAAGTAGTGCATTTGATCATGTCGACCTTAATTTACTCTGACCAACTTTGGTTTCTATGGGAGCACCTCGGGCTATCATTGTGTTTCTCTCCCGTCTGTATGAGAACATAACCAGTCCGCTTTGGCCCTCGAGAGGAATACTCACTCAAATTTAAAGTAGGGCGGGGTATACGGCAAGGGTGTGTGCTACCACCAATTTTGTTTTCCCTTTTTATTAATGGGGTAGATAACCACTTGCGAACGCTACAGGCTGATGCCCCTCGGGCAGGTGTAAGTCCGATACCTATACTATTATATGTGCATTACGCAGAACTATTAGCACAGACCCCAGTAGGCCTCCAGAGACTGATGGCCATTTTTTTAGATTTTATGACATAAAGGAAAATGGTAATCAATAAAGCAAAAACATTCACTATGGTCTGTGGGCCTAAACCCAAAACCTGCAAATCTTTTTTTATGGGCAATAGTCCAATTCATACAGTGAATTCCTTTTGCTACCTTGATATTTTATTTTTGGCAAATGGCTTAGGGTCTTAACATATTTTAAAAACTAGAGCTAAAATGAGTAGGGCATCCCAAGGGATGTTTAAATTCCTCCCAAAACTAAGGAATCAACCAATTAACAAAATGGATGCCATTTGTAAAGTAAAAGGAGTAAGCACAGCCCTTTATGAGGCAGGTCTCAACATGTAGGTTCTTGGGACCAGCATATTTGAACCTACTGTACATGTTTTGCCGCTGTTTGGTTCCTCACTTGACTTTGTAGGCCTAAGGGAAGCAAAACTGCAATAGATATACCTCTATATCTATAATACAGTCAAACTGCTGATAAACCAGAAAACTCTACTAACCTTAGCTATAAATGCCCACGCATACTATGAGGCCTACCCTAGGTCACCATCTATCCCTGCTGAGTCCCTTCTGTGACAGGCTACTTATGCATCATGTCTGGGCTGTAGAGAATGGTAGTCTCACATGCGCAGCCCGCACACATGTGCACACACGCCTTATCTAAATGGCGGGCACTTGCAGTAAACATGGGCAGTCCGATTACCATGGGATTACCGTGGGAGAGACAAGTAATGAGACTCATTCACAGTAAAAAAAAAAAAGATGGCCAAAAAGTGAAAAGTTTGGGCAGATTACATGGGCAGGCACAATATCTTCCCAGGGTCCACCACATTCTCCACCAATAAGTTATAGTATAACCTCTGAAAGATCAGCAGCGTTAACATGCAAACTTTGAAGTCACCATCTGAAAGAGTGTACTAAGGACACAGCCTAATGAAACACAGCATAGAATAATAAAATCTCTTTAACTACAATATGTTGCAACAAAATATGTTGGAGTAATGTTCAATTATTTGAGAGAAGATATTCTGAAACGGTTGTACATATTGTGCAAGGGTTTATGAAAGAGACTTTTCAAACTGACCAGGTTAATGTCCTCCATGGAATGCCAGAGGATAGAGCTTTGGTTGATGACAAGTTGATGATTTGGGTTCGCTGAGGGATCAAATGACCCAACATGGAATTCCTTGGTGCTTCCATTTGCATAGATCACTACATTTAGTATATCATAGAGAGCTGGGACTTCACCAACATTATCAAATGCAAAATCATCTCCAGAGAGTGTCTTAAAATTAATCTTCTGTAAGAATCTGTTCAGCTGATAAAAAGAAGAATGACACCCAAAAACATAAGTTGCATTTTCATGGTCACTACCTTTTACAAAGTAAGACTAGGAATAAACTTTTTTCATTCGTGTTATATATGTAAGGAAAGTTTAAAGGATTCACTAACATTTACTAAGAATTTTGCCATGCAATAGTTGCACCACAGTATGGAGCAGGCAGACGCAAAGCTCTCTTTGGTGCAGAGACTGCCTGTAGTTCAATCAGCCAAAGAATTGCCCTCCTTTTTCATGCTTTGGGCTTGAAACAGTACAGAATTCCAATCTAGTTGGATGAAACCAGATATCATGTAAGATTCCGCCTAATGGTAAAATATTGTAGATTGCAAATTGTGTCATACATTTCCGGCAAGATCAGATATGGAGTTTAAGTCTGATCAAACATAGCATTAACAATATAAACATTATAGACAATAAATGGTATAAAACAATGATTCATAGCAATTTGCAAAAATCAAGAGCCCTTAAAATAGAATCACTAATGTTAGTATGGCTGAAAGGCGTAACTGACAAATATTTTAATTACCCCAACATTTTCAACACATACTTTTATTGATTTTTGTCATAAAAATAATAGAAGCATCTTACATCATTAATCATTCAGTGTTACAGCGTATGATACGTATTACACATATATTCAATACTTACAATTTGAAACTTTAGCATGTGTTTCATAAGGATACCTCAATTTGTGTCGATGAAAGATACGTATAAACAGAACCACAGTGTTGAAAAAATATTCTCAAGAAATCGGACCATTGTCACTTTATCTCCCCAAATTCCCACCCTGGATACCCACAACTATACCCTCCCAAATAAGAATAAACTGTGAACATAGCCGCCTAAGAACATTCCGTACTGCCAGGGCAAAAAACCTTGGTGAATCAAACTTAATGAGGGTGCAACAAATTCTCCGGGGGGAATGTGGAAGGGAAAAACGAGAGGGGGGAGGTGAATGATCAGTGAGAGGGGAGGAAGGGGCTTGGAGAGGACTAAGTCGGAGTCATGAACTATCTCATGAGGGTGTGGAGAGAGAAGAAGAGGGCACAAATAGGGGGTAGAAGGGTGGAAGGGAGGGAACTGAAAATGGAGGAAAGGGAGAGCCACCCCCTGCCTGCATCAGCACCCATCCAGGTGACAGACTTAGTTCAGCTTCTCCTGCTATGGTGCAAGCGGTTCCACTACGCCATCGGCTGTAAGTGCTTTAAACTGCTCTATTAATTGATCCCATTCAAGGGAGATCGGCCTTTTCTGCCGACCGAGGATATTTTAATTCAATTAATAGTGCAAAATTCTGAGCTGAATGAAAAATCTGACAAAGACCTCTTTTGTTTTCTTAACATTCATTGACATCAAAAGGCTGTTTATTTATGCATAGTCAACTCCCCAATGGCATAGAACATAGTGGAACATACTCAAAAAAGTACAGGCATGCTTCATACAGCCATACATGGTGTGGAGAAGTGTGGCTCAATGGTTAGAGCAGCAGACCCTGATGCAGAGGTCCGGCCTGGGACCAGGGTTCAATTCCCACCTCGGCGGGTCTTGGGCTTAATTTCCTCGGACCTGATATTTCTCGCCTCGGTGCCTAGTCTAATCATGGGTCCCACTCTGGGCAATAGCTTGCTTAATCTCCACAACGGCCCCAACAGTGCAGGGGATGCCTGGCTGCACCTTGGGGGTACCCAGGAGTGGACACTTCACTGGGAAAGCCTGGATGGGTTCCTCTGCGGTATAAGTACAGTACCGGGAGACCTCCGTTGTTAGGTAGCTGCGCACTTTACAAATGCCAGATTATTATTATACATACTAACAGAAACGCACTATATGTAATACTCTGTGATGAGCTTGTGTAATAGTTCTATGCTGCAGTATCTATCCGAAATGTAATATGGGGATGCACAGTTTGCTCAGACTGTACCTAAGAATGTTTAGGAAGCCAAATTCAACACCACACAAAATAGTATGATAGCTACTTTTTCATTCACCCTTTCTTATCACTTGGGTATGTTTTGTTGCTAGCACCCATGAACACAGTAAGTGACATCACCGAATCTTCGATCATCCATCTGGGCATAAAGTGATGTTACTGGTTTCCCACCAATACCATCCTTAGAAGAAAAAGCCAATCAAGAGGACTTCCTTTCCTATCCACCATCAGCACAGAAAATGGCATCATGGCACCCTGCACTCCTCACCGTCCAAGGACCTACTAATGGCTGCCGAAAAACAATGTGCAGTGGGCACGCCACTAGCAAGCCTGTCTGTACCAGTCCACACCCAGTGCCAGGAGCCCTGACCTCATTACCATCCAGCAATATTTTGCAGTTTTCTGTAGCACTCCTTAGGCCATTAGACACAGACAAGGTTCCCCCAAAGTCTGCCAACAAAGGTAAACAACCTGTCAATGATAAGCGTACACCCTGCATAATGTTGAGTTGAGGTCACAAATATAACTACTCAATTCCACAGTAAAAAACATGATTGTGCTCCCCTTTCACCCTGCCTCATGCCATGGTAGAGGATTTCACCTGTATCCACAGCCAGTTCTCTAGCAGCCACACACACCCACGCAAATACTTATAGTGCCCTCATCACCCCCTCCAAAAACACATGCTACACAAGCACCAACATCACCTCCAGCACCCCCACTATACACCACATGCCATAACAAACCCAAAAATCTGAACGCCAGCACCCCACTTGCATGCATGCTTACCAATGCACAATCACTCAGCAAACACACACCGAAATATGGGCCCTGCTGAGCAGCAATGCATTTGACATTGTATCAATAACAAAGACCTGGCTCAACCCTTCATTGGCTTCTGACATTACCACAGAAATCCCAGCGGGCTACAAGATCACACAACGCACTGCCTCCTTCAGCCAGGAGCAGGACTCACAATCATCTGCAAGCAAGTCTTCAAATGCACAACATAAACAGGGAATGCCACTCCATTTATGGAACTCTTGCACTTCAAGCAACAAATCACCCTGAACTGAACCCTTGTCTACTGACCACCCACACCATGAGCCACTTTTACCAATCTCCTTACCAACTTTGTCTTCTTGCTCGCCATAGACACTAGAGCCTATATTCTACTCGGTGATCTCAACTTCCACTTGGAAGACTGAAACAGCCTCTTTTTTATCACTGCAATCCTCAGAGGCTTGAGCAAAATTGGACTCACTCAGCTTGTCTCAGAACCAAAGCACACTGCAGGACACACACTGGACCTCATCTTCACTACAAGCGACAGCACCAAATACAACTGCACCACTCAGACCACTTCATCATCCACTTCAAACCAACACACCTCAAGTCAACACTCCTCCCAGGTTCAGCAGCCTAAGCCAAAGCTGGGTAAAATTCACAGAAGCCGACTGGCTCAGCGTCCTAAGCAAAGATCAACCTAGCATCACAGACAACCTTGACAAGGACATCAACAAATTCAACAACTGGATGAAGAACTGTGCAGACTCCCATGCACCCATCAAACCCAACAAGCATAGTAGATGAAACAAGCAGGCCAGCTGGTACACAGAAGACCTTGGAGACACTAAACAACACTGTAAACAGCTAGAAGGGAAATGCAGAACAAGCCATGTGGAAAACTCTGAGCCACTCATGGAGTTTTCAGAATGTTTTAATTCCGGGCTATGCGGAGTGGTGCGTAGTTCCTCTATTTGCCTTTAGGATTGAATCAGATTTTCTGTTTCCATTTTTGCGCTCAATCTTTGTTCTGAACAGTGGCGGAGTGAGCTAAAGAATGATGATGAATTAAACCCAGATCAGTTGACTGGGGGTGAGTGTTTGCAATGTTCAAACGCTCCGTCCATCATCCCATATGGTATTGCATTGTTAGCCCTAAGTTGGCAGGGTATGCCCAGACGTGGGTCCCTTGCTCACTTTGCCACTGGATTCAAGATAGCGTGGCTGATGAGAGTTATAAACCCGAAACCGTTCCCAGGTTGCTTGTTTCTGGTCCAGGGAAGACATGGCTTGGCAGTTTTGGCTGGACTGTTCCCATGAGGCACAGGGTCAGACTGTTTTGCATATGGCCATGTCTGAACTGGGGTGGCGGAGTGAGCTAAAGAATGATGATGGATTAAACCCAGATCAGTTGACTGGGGGTGAGTGTCTGCAATGTTCAAACGCTCCGTCCATCATCCCCTTTGGATTTGCGTTGTTTGCCCTAAGTTGGCAGGGTATGCCCACACATGGGTCCCTGGCTCACTTTGCCACTGGATTCAAGATAGCCTAGCTGATGAGGGTTATGAACCAGAAACCGGTCCCAGAATGCGTGTTTCCGGTCCAGGGAAGACATGGCTTGGCGGTTTGGGCTGGACTGTTCCCATGAGGCACAGGGTCAGACTGATTTGGATATGGCCATGTCTGAACTGGGGTGGCGGAGTTAGCTAAAGAATGATGTTGGATTAAACCCAGATCAGTTGACTGGGGGTGAGTGTTTTATTTGCTCAAACGCTTCGTCTATCATGCCCTTTGGTATCGGACTGTTCCCATGAGGCACAGGGTCAGGCTGATTTGCATATGGCCATGTCTGAACTGGGGTGGTGGAGTGAGCTAAAGAATGATGATGGATTAAACACAGATCAGTTGACTGGGGGTGAATGTTTGCAATGTTCAAACGCTCCATTCAAAATCCCCTTTGGTTTTGCTTTGTTCACCCTAAGTTGGCAGGTTATGCCCGGATGTGGGTCCCTTGTTCACTTTGCCACTGGATTCAAGATAGCCTGGCTGATGAGGGTTATGGACCCAAAACCGGTCCTAGGATGCTTGTTTCCAGTCAAGCGAAGACATGGCTTGGCAGTTTCGGCTGGACTGTGCACATGAGGCATAGGGTCAGACTGATTTGCACATGGCAATGTCTGAACTGGGGTGGCAGAGTCAGCTAAAGAATGATGATGGATTAAACCAAGATCAGTTGACTGGGTGTGAGTGTTTGTAATGTTCAAACGCTCTGTCCATCATCCCCTTTGGTTTTGCTTTGTTCGCCCTAAGTTGGCAGAGTATGCTCAGACGTGGGTCCCTTGCTCACTTTGCCACTGGATTCAAGATAGCCTGGCTGATGAGTGTTATGAACCCGAAACCAGTCCCAGGTTGCTTGTTTCCGGTCCAGGGAATGCATGGCTTGGCAGTTCGGACAGAGCTGTTGCCATGAGGCACAGGGTCAGAATAATTTGCACATGACCATGTCTGAACTGGGGTGGCAGAGTGAGCTAAAGAATGATGATGACTTAAACCCAGATCAGTTGACTGGAGGTGCGTGTTTGATTTGCTCAAACGCTCCGTTCATTATACCCTTTGGTATCGGACTGTTCCCATGAGGCACAGGGTCAGACTGATTTGCATATGGCCATGTCTGAACTGGGGTGGCGGAGTGAGCTAAAGAATGATGATGAATTAAACCCAGATCAGTTGACTGGAGGTGAGTGTTTGCAATGTTCAAACGCTCGGTCCATCATCCCTTTTGGTTTTGCATTGTTTGCGCTAAGTTGGCAGTTTATGCCCAGATGTAGGTCCCTTGTTCACTTTGCCACTGGATTAAAGATTGCCTGGCTGATGAGGGTTATGAACCCGAAACCAGTCCCAGGATGCTTGTTTTTAGTCAAGGGAAGACATGGCTTGGCAGTTTCGGGCTGGACTGTTCCCATGAGGCACAGGGTCAGACTGATTTGCATATGGCCATGTCTGAACTGGGGTGGCGGAGTGAGCTAAAGAATGATGATGGATTAAACCCAGATGAGTTGACTGGGGGTGGGTGTTTGCAATGTTCAAACGCTCCTTCCATCATCCCCTTTGGTTTTGCTGTGTTCGCCCTAAGTTGGCAGGGTATGCCCAGACGGGGGTCCCTTGCTTACTTTGCCACTGGATTCGGGATAGCCTGGCTGATGAGGGTCATGGACCCAAAACCGGTCCCAGGATGCTTGTTTCAGGTCCAGGGAAAACATGGCTTGGCAGTTCGGGCTGGACTGTTCCCATGAGGCAGTAATTAATGGGTGTGAAAGGCTATACGGCGCTACAAACAAGATTACACAAAAGTGGTTAAAGAAATTGTCAGAAAAATTGAAATCCACAGCGGTGCTATCAATATAGGGAACACCACCCAAAATCCCTACAAGCTCAATCAAAGATTGATATAACATTCAATATTATTGATGCACACGCTTAAGAACAAATGTACAAAGTAGAAAAAAATTATCCAATATAGACTTCAGTTCTTCTTGTTTATTCACAGAGAATTCTTCCACTCCCAACGCGTTTCGTTGTTTGAAGGGTATAACCCATACGACTTCCTCAGGGCTGAAAGCAACATAAATATCAATTGTAGAGGATTATAATAATAATGGGCAACATACAAATACATGCCCCAAAATTGTGTGCTGGTGCAGAGGAATCACATGGATTAAACTCAGATCAGTTGACTGGGGGCGAGTGTTTGCAAAGTTCAAATGCTCCATCCATCATCCCCTTTGGTTTTGCTTTGTTCGCCCTAAGTTTGCAGGGTATGCCCAGAAGTGAGTCCCTTGATCACTTTGCCGCTGGATTTAAGATAGCGTGGCTAATGAGGGATATGAACCCGAAACCTGTCCTAGGATGCTTGTTTCTGGTCCAGGGATGACATGGCTTGGCAGTTCGGGCTGGACTGTTCCCATGAGGCACAGGGTCAGACTGATTTGCATATGGCCATGTCTGAACTGGGGTGGCGGAGAGAGCTAAAGAATGATGAGGGATTAAACCCAGATCAGTTGACTGGGGGTGAGTGTCTGCAATGTTCAAACGCTCGGTCCATCATCCCCTTTGGTTTTGCGTTGTTTGCCCTAAGTTGGCAGGGTATGCCCACACATGGGTCCCTGGCTCACTTTGCCATTGGATTCAAGATAGCCTAGCTGATGAGGGTTATGAACCAGAAACCGGTCCCAGAATGCTTGTTTCCGGTCCAGGGAAGACATTGCTTGGCGGTTTGGGCTGGACTGTTCCCATGAGGCACAGGGTCAGACTGATTTGCACATGGCCATGTCCGAACTGGGGTGGTGGAGTGAGCTAAAGAATGATGATGGATTAAACCCAGATCAGTGGACTGGGGGTGAGTGTTTGCAATGTTCAAACGCTCCGTCCATCATCCCCTTTGGTTTTGCTTTCAATCTTTGTTTATAGTGCTCGCTCATGAAGGGCTACAACAATCTTGGTCTGCTAGCAAACACACGTGAGATTTCGCGCCCACTCGCATGGCTTCAAACCGCCATGGCACCAATATAGTGACGCTCACAAATGCACCTCAAGTAGCTTTTGTGCTTGAGAAGTTGGGGAGAGGATGTAGCCTTACGACGTCAAAGCTTGGAAACCGGGTTCGAGTCTCGTCAACGACGCTTAATATCCTATGATTCTGGCCAAATCACTTAATCTCCCCGTGCCTAACAATAATGAATGTGTTCTCATGTAACGAAACTGGTGCTATGTAAAGAGCTCTGATACCTGATATTTTCTAGTCTAGCTTGCGCTATATAAAACGCTTAATTTAAAAAAAATAAAAAATTGCTAAATCTACTCAAAAGAGTTATTCGAGAATCTGGCTTTTAACTTTTTTTAACTGAAAAGAAGTTCCCCAGAGATTCCAACTCCCTGTTCATGTCTTGCACTTGCATGCTCCTCCCAGTGCTTTCTCCATCTCGTGGTCACTTTTCATTTTAGTTTGGAGCTGGAGTGATCACTCTTGTATAAGGGTGTTGGTTGTTTGATAGAGGGCTGCACCAGTAGTTATGTGTACTTTTATTTCATTTTTCTAATTTTTTGTGGTGGGTGGACTGCAGTTTGAGTAGGGGCCTAGTTATATTTTTGCAATTATTTTTCCTTCTTTTGTAAAGGAACAATGTTGCAATTTCAGTACATTTTCTCCATGTTTATTCCACTTGCAATATTTATTTATTTAATATATGGCCTAGTCTGCCAACGGCTCATCCATTCAGTAGGTCCAGGCCAGTACTAGTCATGTGTGCATCAAACAAGTGTTTCTGTGGCATATGTTGTTTTAAAACATCATTTAGGGCTAGGATGGTATTGGATTTAATAGAAAATGTGGGGTTGTTTTGAATTTCACATTTTTGTTGCATATAAGAAGTATGTATGTGGGGTAATATTTGATGCCTTGGGAGGATATGTGCTTTACAGCTCAGTTAATTTTTGTTTTTGGCATTGCTAAATTAATGGTATTGTTTCCTTCGGTGTTACCATGCCTCCTTTGTCTGGCCAGTGATTTTCCTTGCCATAGGCCACTGTTTGTCTTTTTTCTACATGCCATGTGGACAGGGGCCATTTTGTGGAGTCTACGTACATAGGCCTGAATGTATTCTCTTTGTTCCACATGCCTTCTTGCTCGCCGTTGTTTTTGTGTGATTGTGTGACTGGCAGCCATTTTGTGCATCCAGCCAGTGGGTTTTTGCCATAGGCTTGCATGTGTTCTTTGTTCCCCATGCCTCCTTGCTCGATGTTGTTGTTTGACCATGTGGCTGGCAGCCATTTTGTGTATCCAGCCAGTGTGTTTTTGCCTTAGGTTTACATGTGTCCTTTGTTCCCCTTGTCTTCTTGCTCATTGTTGTTGTTTGGCCATGTGCTTAGTGGCAATTGTGCATCCAGTCTCTGTGTCCTTGACATAGGCTTGTTGGAGCCCTTTGTTCCCCACGCCTCCTTGCTCGCTGTTAATTTTTGACCATGTGTCTGGCAGCCTGTGTGTTTTTGCCATAAGCTTTCATGTGTTCCTTGTTCCCATGCCTCCTTGTTCACTGTTGTTATTGTTTGACCATGTTGCTGGTGGGCATTTTGTGCCTCCAGGCAGTGTGCTTTTGCCATAGGTTTGCATGGTTGGATGTGATATCAGTTTATTAATATGCTTGAGGATCATTGTATTATATTTTTAGAAAGCATGCTATAGGCCGCATTTAGTTTGAGCATTTGCTCCTCTATTTTGTATGCCACATCTGTGGGGCACAGCTGTTTCATGAGTTTTGTTGCTTACTGGGTTGCTGTTCTTGTCTAACCGAAAGTTAGCCAGGTCTGGTGGCGCAGTGGACTAATGCATCCACTGTAGGGGCCTGTGTTTGACCTCATGGTCCCAGGTTCTAATCCCGGCAGGTCCACCCAGCCTTTCATCTATTTGAGGTTGATAAAATGAGACCCGTTGGGTAACAATATACATCTGTTATTCAGCGCCTTGAGACCCTTGGGTAATACGTGTGCTTTACAAATACACTTTATGTTATGTCTTAACATTTCTTGTAAATCATATGACTCATGTGTAACAACCCAGCTGTGCCTTGGTCTAGATAGCTCTCTGCCCTTTTCAAGGCTGCAGTGTCTGGTACTGAGAAGAACATATATTGCTGCATCTGCAGATTTTTGTAAAATATTTCTTAGTTTGATATCACAGGAGCGGACTGGTTTCAATCGGTTTGTTCCCCACTATAAATGTAGCCCTCAGATACCTTACTTCAGGTCACTCCTGTACACCCTCCCTAGAGGCTGTACGGACCTGTGTCCGCTTGAGTGTATAATAAATATTGCTTGTTATACTTTCCCCCAGGTTGTTTGTCAACAAGTGGACAGAATGGTTTTGGAACCAGATGAGAGTTGCTGTGTTACTAATAATTTCTCTTCTCCACAATATGTATATGAAGAATATGATTGTGATGAAAAGGCTTATATATGACATGAATTTTTTGCATTTTTTATTTTGCACCTACTTGCCTCCCAATAGGTTTCTTCTCATCCTCCCATGCAAAGTTCAGCAATTATTGATTTTTTTATTTTTATTTTTCATGTTGATTTTATTCATTCTTATTTTGTAATAGTATTTTTTTTATATATATATATTACCTACTGGCGGTCGCCAGTAGGTAGTTATAGTTAGGACCGAGTTTCCATAGGAAATCTCAAAATTCTATTTTGAATAACTTTGGCGCCGTTTGACGAATCCTCGCGAAATTTTCAAAACTAATGGGGCGCTCCGCTCAGCTCCTACCCGGAAAGTCTCGGGGTGAATCGTCAAGCGGGGGCTGAGAAAAAGGGGGGGTCCCAAAACACGTTTTCCCCATGGATTTTTCCATAGGGACTTTAGTCGCAGCTACAGCCCGAACGGCTGAACAGAATTATGTGAAATTTGGCAGAGAGGTAGCCATAAGGTCCATGAAGTGCCTTTTGCAGGTTTGGTGTAAATCTGTTCAGTATTTCCAGGAAAATAGCATTTAAATCAATATATATATCTGTAAGCGCGCAGCGTGCTCGCACTGAGCAAGCCCTGTGCGCGCACCTTGCCGTGCGCGAGCGCACTTCTGATTGGTTGTTAGATGTCAGTAAACATTCGAATCGGTGGAAATCAGGAAGCGGCGGCCGCCATTTTGTCTCTCCCAGTCTGAGGCAGTAAAAAACAAAGGGGAGATCGTGTAAAGGGGACAGAGTGGGGAGATATTGACCCACTAGGCATTGTCAGGGGGTCACAGTAGGACCTTGTAGGGCAAAAAAAAAGAATTATAATTTTTTTAAAAATATCGCCGAGTGCGCGCACCCAGCGCATACCCGAAAAAAAACTTTAACAAAAAAAAGGAAAAAAAATCACAGTAAAGTGTTTAGATATTAGGTGGCTCTAAAAAGAGCCCTTGTGTTCATTGAGTGTTTTTTTTGTAGTACCTACAAGTAAGTACCGATGCAGAGTCTTAAGTTCAAGAGGAAGACTTTGTTGCCTTCATCAGTGAAGTGTACACCATCTCCTCTATAAATGCCTTGCATGTTGTAACGCAAGTTGTTGTGGTATATAGAAACCATATCATAGTCTCTGAGGAAAGCAGAAATAGATTTGTTGACGTGCTTCCTTGCTTTGTCAATCTGTGGACAAAATTGGTTGGACCAGTTCCACTTTTGCCTTTGGCATATATTAGAATAAACAAAGGCAGTTTGTGGAAAAAGCGCCATCAATTGCACAAAGATGTCCTTAACAAGCATTTCCAGACCTACCCCAGTTAAAGTGCCTAGGTCATTTCCACCACAGTGCACAATAATAAGGTTAGGCTGTTGGAGATGAAGAAAAGATTTCACCAATGGCATTAATTGGTGCCACTTTAACCCTCTCTGACCAATCCATTTAATGTCTACATTTGGCAAAGCAAGGTCTCTCACCATACCTCTTTTTTCTGCATACTTTTCACTCCAGAAGACATAGCTGTGACCTACAATTCACACTGTGAACATCTTCCAAGGAGATCTGGATGCACTCAGGAGGTGTCTTTCAGCAGAATGGCAATATGAAATGAAAGACAGTTGAAAAATGGAGGCATACATATTTTTTTTAACAAAAAGAACTGATTGGCTGATTCAAACTATTTTAAAGTTAAAACTAGGCTGTCTGTATACATTTTTAGAAGCATGTTTTGTATTGGTTATGAAAAATGTGTTGACACTGAAGATTACTTTGGATTTGCTGTGAGGTTTGACAGGTCAAGCACTCTTGCTCTTTGGATTTGAAACATAGTGTGCTGAACTTCTGACCTCTCTGCACACACCAGTGTTCCATGAGCTGTTGCTATGGCAGCAGGTAGAAGTCATGTTGGGGGAAGGGTTCAGTTGGAAAAGGGTTGAAAATGACAACCAATAAAAATGTGTGATTCCATTTGAAAAAATGTGGGAAGGAATGTGATTTGGAGTTAACATGTATATGTGTGAAAAAAGAGAGGGAAACTGTGCCATTAACTGGTTCTGCTGAGAGGAGAGAGGTGTTCAGCTCAGAGATTCTGGTCTGATAAACTGCTGTGTGACTGCCACATTTCTTTCACAACTAACTAAATTTAAAGGTGAGTTATGAGTTTGAGAGAGGGTGTATGTGGTCAATTTAGAAATAAATAAAAGAATTGTGATTATTTGTTTAAAGTTGTGATTTACATTTTGTGTTTTGGGAGATATTTAACTGTCTTGAATATGTAAAATATTATGGAGTATGTTTTCACTATAAGTTAAGGTGTACTGGTAACAATGAGGAATAATGTTTTGTGCCTACTATCAAACCATGAGTCTGTGTGCAGAGAGGAATTGTTGACAGAGATTTAATTTGTGTTGCTGTTGAAAAGTAAGACTTGCACCTGAAAGAAAAGGAAAGCTTCTTTTTAACTGTGATGGTTAGGATTTAGCAGAAATCACTTTGAAAGAAATGAGAGGCAAATGCCAACACATTTGAAATTAGCATGGTAGATTTTCGTTCTACATTAAAAGTTGTGAATTACATTTTATGTTGTGGAAGATATGTATCTGTCTTGAACATGTTAGATATTTTGGAGTATGTCTTCCCCAGAATTTAAGGTGTGCTGGTACTATCCAGGAACACTGTTTTGTGTCTCAAATCACGGCATGAGTCTGTGTGCGCAGAGGAATTGTGGGCAGAGATTTAATTTGTGAAGTTGTTGTTCTGTAAGAATTGCAGTCCCAGGAAAGGGGCAGCCTGTGTTTTGTGCCAAAAAAACACAGCATGAGTCTGTGTGCATACAGGAATTGTGGGCCGAGATTTAATTTGTGAAGTTGTTGTTCTGAAAGAATTGCAGTCCCAGGAAAGGGACAGCCTGTGTTATGTGACTCAAAACACGGCATGAGTCTGTGTGCGCACAGGAATTGTTGTCTGAGATTTAATTTGTGAAGTTGTTGCTCAGAAAGAATTGCAGTCCCAGGAAAGGGGCAGCCTGTTTTCTAAACTCAAATTAACCCTTACCACACATGCACTGTTACATACATCCCTGCAGTCTTCATGCAGTTCTGGAAGTTTCCTTGCTCATCTCTCTTGCACCAGAGAATACACAGTCTCCAGAAACACACTCTTGGCACACACGCAGCAGCTTCTCCAACACTCCCATGCGTAGTACTCAGCTCTGTGTGATGTTTCAGATAGCAGTGTGTAACGCAAACACATAAAAACATCATCAAGGCTCATTTTCTTTGCTCTAGTCTAATCACTCACCCTGTAACACATGCTCATGGTCTCAAGGAGCTGTTAGGACATGTGCTGTTTTCTGCCTCTCTAAATGATAAGGAAAATGTGTCAGGCTGTAAAAGTAATTTCGTACTATCCAGGAACACTGTTTTGTGTCTCAAATCACGGCATGAGTCTGTGTGCGCAGAGGAATTGTGGGTAGAGATTTAATTTGTGAAGTTGTTGTTCTGTAAGAATTGCAGTCCCAAGAAAGGGGCAGCCTGTGTTTTGTGCCAAAAAAACACAGCATGAGTCTGTGTGCATACAGGAATTGTGGGCTGAGATTTAATTTGAGAAGTTGTTGTTCTGAAAGAATTGCAGTCCCAGGAAAGGGGCAGCCTGTGTTATGTGTCTCAAATCACGGCATGAGTCTGTGTGCACACAGGAATTGTTGTCTGAGATTTAATTTGTGAAGTTGTTGCTCAGAAAGAATTGCAGTTCCAGGAAAGGGGCAGCCTGTGTTCTAAACTCAAATGATCCCTTACCACACATGCACTGTTACATACATCCCTGCAGTCTTGATGCAGTTCTGCAAGTTTCCTTGCTCATCTCTCTTGCACCAGAGAATACACAGTCTCCAGAAACACACTCTTGGCACACACGCAGAAGCTTCTCCAACACTCCCATGCGTAGTACTTAGCTCTGTGTGATATTTCAGATTGCAGTGTGTAACGCAAACACTTAAAAACATCATCAGGGCTCATTTTCTTTGCTCTAGTCTAATCACTCACCCAGGTAACACATGGTCAGGGTCTCAAGGAGCTGTTAGGACATGTGCTGTTTTCTGCCTCTCTAAATGATAAGGAAAATGTGTCAGGCTGTAAAAGTAATTTGGTACTATCCAGGAACACTGTTTTGTGTCTCAAATCACGGCATGAGTCTGTGTGCGCAGAGGAATTGTGGGCAGAGATTTAATTTGTGAAGTTTTTGTTCTGTAAGAATTGCAGTCCCAGGAAAGGGGCAGCCTGTGTTTTGTGCCAAAAAAACACAGCATGAGTCTGTGTGCATACAGGAATTGTGGGCCGAGATTTAATTTGAGAAGTTGTTGTTCTGAAAGAATTGCAGTCCCAGGAAAGGGGCAGCCTGTGTTATGTGTCTCAAATCACGGCATGAGTCTGTGTGCGCACAGGAATTGTTGTCTGAGATTTATTTTGTGAAGTTGTTGCTCAGAAAGAATTGCAGTCCCAGGAAAGGGGCAGCCTGTTTTATAAACTCAAATGATCCCTTACCACACATGCACTGTTACATACATCCCTGCAGTCTTCATGCAGTTCTGCAAGTCTCCTTGCTCATCTCTCTTGCACCAGAGAATACACAGTCTCCAGAAACACACTCTTGGCACACACGCAGCAGCTTCTCCAACACTCCCATGCGTAGTACTCAGCTCTGTGTGATGTTTCAGATAGCAGTGTGTAACGCAAACACATAAAAACATCATCAAGGCTCATTTTCTTTGTTCTAGTCTAATCACTCACCCTGTAACACATGGTCATGGTCTCAAGGAGCTGTTAGGACATGTGCTATTTTCTGCCTCTCTAAATGATAAGGAAAATGTGTCAGGCTGTAAAAGTAATTTGGTACTATCCAGGAACACAGTTTTGTGTCTCAAATCACGGCATGAGTCTGTGTGCGCAGAGGAATTGTGGGCAGAGATTTAATTTGTGAAGTTGTTGTTCTGTAATAATTGCAGTCCCAGGAAAGGGGCAGCCTGTGTTTTGTGCCAAAAAATCACAGCATGAGTCTGTGTGCATACAGGAATTGTGGGCTGAGATTTAATTTGAGAAGTTGTTGTTCAGAAAGAATTGCAGTCCCAGGAAAGGGGCAGCCTGTGTTATGTGTCTCAAATCACAGCATGAGTCTGTGTGCGCACAGGCATTGTTGTCTGAGATTTAATTTGTGAAGTTGTTGCTCAGAAAGAATTGCAGTCCCAGGAAAGGGGCAGCCTGTTTTATAAACTCAAATTATCCCTTACCACACATGCACTGTTACATACATCCCTGCAGTCTTCATGCAGTTCTGCAAGTCTCCTTGCTCATCTCTCTTGCACCAGAGAATACACAGTCTCCAGAAACACACTCTTGGCACACACGCAGCAGCTTCTCCAACACTCCCATGCGTAGTACTCAGCTCTGTGTGATGTTTCAGATAGCAGTGTGTAACGCAAACACATTCAACGTCACCAAGGCTCATTTCCTTTGCTCTAGTGTAGTCACTCACCCAGGTAACACATGCTCATGGTATGAAGTAGCTGTTAGGACATGTGCTCTTTTCTATCTCTCTAAACTATAAGGAAAATGTGTCAGACTGTAACAGCAATTATCACTTGCTCTACCACAGTAGTAAATGTGCTTTGAAATTGCCAATCAAATATTGTTTTCTGCCTAGAATCACAGCATGAGTCTGTGTGCGCACAGGAATTGTGGGCAGAGATTTAATTTGTGTTGCTGTTGTTCTGTTAGACTTCCAATTGCAGGAAAGGGGCAGCTTGTTTTTTTCAACTGTGGTGGTTAGCACTCTGCACAAATCAGTAAATCACAAATGAGAGGCAAATGCTAAAACATTTGAAATTATTGAAAAGCTTAAAAAATGTTTAAATGAATTATAATTACAAAAAGGGATTTTGTTTTCAGTTTCTTGCAGGTATTACTGAGCAACAGTGAAAAAATAAAAAAATGCCTTTAAGGACAAGAAAGAGGAAAGAAAAGCAACAAAAATTATATCTGGACAAAACTGGGAAAAAAAAATAGGAGGAAAAGCTTGTGATGGAAAAAAGAAAAAATCTACTGGTAAGCAAACTAAAGTTTTCTTCAAAAATATCTTCAAAAAAACAAAAAATGGAAAAAATAAATTAAAAACAGTGTTTTATGTACAAAGCAACAACAGAGTCAACAACAAAAAACAAAAGCTAATGTACAATCAGAAGTAAGTAAAAATGATTTTACACGAAAATTAGATTTTAAAAACATTCGTCGAAAAATGTTTCAGAGAAGAGTGATGTTAAATTTGCTAAAGGATGTGAAAAAATATAAGAAAAAAGCTAAATTTATTAAGAAAAAAAAAATTCTAGAAAATATTGTAAGTAAGGCTTTGGAAATAAAAAGAAACTTTTTATTTTAATTTTGAATAGGATGCGTAGATTAGATGAATTAGTCAATGCAATGAAGTCACAAAGCAAAAGGAAAAGAGAAGTGAAAAAAAGTAACTTTTGTAAAGTGTTCTTGGGAGAATGGAAGCACAGTTCAAGTACTGAACCATTTTTTAATGAAGAGAGTTATCTTCAAAGTAATAGTTTGTTGCATGCAGTTGACACCAATGGTAGAGCATATGAAGTTAGAGATGGTTGTGTGATGGAAAAGGAGAAAATGGTTCCAAGAAATGAGGAAGAAGTAATGGCTGCTGAGGCTATGGGGAGACGTCCAAAAGCCCCAGTGTACACTTGGAACTGTAGTAGTATTTGTACTGTGCGTCAGGAATCTATTGATAAATTACGTGACTTTCTAAGAGAATATAGTAAAAAGAGTGTAAAACAGAAGATTAAGGTGCTTCAAAGACTAGATCCATGCAGAGTGAGAGAGAATACTGGTTTGCAAGGACATTCTGTGGCTTGTCTTTCTAGGAAAGTTTGTCAAAGTGTTTTTCACCATTTTAGGATGCTGGCAGTACATCATACTGAAATGAGAAAGTTTGTGAGAACATTGTATTTTGCTAAAAGTCCAGCAGTAAAGTTAAATGAGTTAAATAATTCTCTGTTCCGTGGATCTGTATCAGATGTAGTGAAGGTTACCGATGAGATTCAGTTTTGCTACTTCGGTCCAGAACAAGAAAGTGCAGAAAAGGACACAGTTAATGAGGAAAATGAGGAACAGAATGTAGAACTCATTATTACTAAAAATGTTGAAGATGAAATGACAAAATTTACTATCATCTCTAATGAAAGACCAAATATTACTTGTATTTGTTGCCGCTGAAGCCATTACAAAAATCAAACAAGAAATGTTGATCTGTATAAAAAAAGTGAAAATGAAGATAATTATAAGTGGAAGGATTTTGCAACATATATATTTTTGGAAAATTGTTTTGATTTGGGTGAAGATCACCGTATTTGTAAATACTGTTATAATAAGTTAGAAGAAAATAGAATGCCGACCAGAGCTGTACATAATAATTTAGAATTGGATGCTATTCCTGCCGAACTTTCTGATTTAAATACATATGAGTCTATACTCATTCAATGTGTTCATCCGTTCCAGACCATAGTACGTATGGAGCCCAAAACTGGTAAATTACCTCCTTCAGATTTACTGAGAGGTTTAAAAGGAAGAGTGGTGTATTTGCCATTGGATTTGAAAAAAAATATGGAAACTATTGATGCAGATACTTTGGAAACTGAACCATTAGTTATTCTGGTTAATGGTGTACCTACAAAGAATAAGAAGATTTGGCAGGAGCTGGTAGATGTACGGGAAGTACAAAGAGCAAATTTATATTTGAAAAGGAATAATAAATGGTATGAATCAATTTATATAGATGAAGATGAAGAAGATTTACAAGAAGACATAGAAACACCAACTGGACAAATTGAAAAAGTGGACAAGTCAAAAGAAGAAGAAATTTATGAACATTTTAGCATACATCCACTTCATTCAAAAGAAGTTATGGGCGACACTATTGATCTGTTTCAGATGAAGAAAGCAAAAGGAACTCCAGTGAGTGTATGGGAGAAGAGCTTGGAAGCTCGATGTTTTCCTCAGCTGTTTCCTACAGGAAAAGGTGGACGATACAATGAACGCCCAGAACAGATTCCGGCTTCTGAGTATCGGACTACAAGACTATATGCTGAAGGTTCAAGATTTCGTCAAAGTATTCCTTATTTGTTTCATCTTTTATTTGAAAGCGACTTGTCTGCACTATCTTATGCAGTAAATCACATTTTAAAAAGTGGAGTACATCTACATAATGTGTCTGCTAAGGATTTTATGGACAAAGTGCAGCACCGAGATGATCATTTGGAAACACAATTGATCAATCTGATGGCTTGTCAGCGTGGGACAAATGAATATTGGTACCGACGCCATGGAGAATTGAAATGTATGTTACGGAATTTAGGAACTCCTACATGGTTCCTAACCCTAAGCTGTGCTGAGTACGCTTGGGATGATTTATTGGATTTTCTACGAGAGGCATATTCAAACATTAAAAACATCGAATACAAGACAGCAGGAGAACTGTGCTCATTGGATCCGGTTAATGTTTGCAGATATTTCAATCATAGATTTGAGGCGATGATGTCCTTCATCTGCAATAAAAAAAATCCACCTCTTGGAGAAGTTGTGGATTTCTTTTGGAGAAAAGAGTACCAAGCAAGAGGTGCTCCTCATATTCATATGCTGTTGTGGATCAAGGATGCTCCAAAATTTGGAACAGATGCTGATGAAGCAGTGTTATCTTTCATTGAAGAATATGCAACATGTGCTATACCTAAAAGCACAGAAGAGAAAAAGTTAAAAGAGCAAGTTTTACGTTTCCAAAGTCATCGGTGTTGAAAATACTGTCGACGGAAGTACAAGACCAAAGATAAATTCTACACAAAATGTCGATTTGGATTTCCACGACCTGTTCTTTCAAAAGGAAGAGTGAACAGTTTTATGTCAACTGTGCGACATACCATCACAAGAAAATCTCCCAAAAATACGTACAACCTAAGAAGAAAAGAAGAGTCGAAATACATAAATGACTACAACCCAGTCATTTTATCCATGTGGAATGCTAACATGGATATTCAGTATGTGGCAGACAATTCTATTGCTGTTGCTCGGTATGTCACATCATACATCACTAAATCTGAGAAAACGGAATTGAAAGAAATGTGGGAAGAGATTTCTCACGAGAAGACTGTCAGTAAGAAGCTATACAGTTTCAGTTTAAAGATGTTATCGCATCGAGAAATTGGATCCTACGAATGTTCAGATAGGTTATCATCTGCAAGTCTGTACTCGAAATCAAGAAGAATAATTTGGGTCAGTTTAGGCCTTGCAGGAATGAGAAATCGGGTACTAAAATCTGTTGGAGAAATTGAATTTTTGGCCGAGAACGACCCAGAAAGTACAGATATTTTGAAAACAAACATGTTGGACACATATTACCCAAAAAGAAGTCATCATCTTGAGAACATGTGTCTCTATGAAGTGCTGCAGAACTACATTTTTTCACGGAAAGCCACAGAAGACATCAACAATGGAAAATATAAAGTCATTGGTGAAGAAGGATGTTTGGTGAAGCAAACAAAAGGAAGTTTGATAAATCACAGGAAGCTGAGTTGCGACACTACTGACAAAAAGGAATTTTACTACTTGGCACTTTTACAGCTGTTTAAACCATGGCGTTCAGAGGACGAACTACTGGGAGAATTTCAAAGCTTTGAAGATTCATTTAATGCTAGCAAAGACAGCATAGAATGCAGTACTTTCACAACTTATGTCCAAATGTTAAATGAAGAAATTGAACAGGAAGCAACAATTGCAGCTGAAGTAGCTAGAGACAGTTCTCAAGACAGTCAAAGTTCTGGAACACTTAGTCAAGATCCCCTAGGACAACCTGTTGTAGAAAATGAAGCTGCAATAGCCATGACTGAAGTGGAAACGGCTATGAATCAAGCACAGGAAGATTCAATAGACTTACTAAATCTGGAACAACAACTGAATGAAGAACAAAAACAAATTTATGAAGAAGTCACCAAAAAAATTGATCATGGATTACTACATGAAAAAAAACAGTGCTCATGCACATCATTTGAACCAATCAGGATGTATGTGAGTGGACAAGCTGGAACTGGTAAAAGTTTCTTAATAAAAGTCATCAGAAGCTACCTACAGCAAAAAACAGCTTCAACTTTGTCTTGTGTGGTAACTGCTCCAACTGGGTTAGCAGCTTATAACATTAAAGGAATTACCTTACATCGCTTGCTAATGTTACCAGTGGAGCATGAGAACAAAATAGAATACCACAAGCTAACTGGAGAAGCATGCTTCGAAGTTTCAAGAGTGTTGAAGAAGATGCAAGTTCTCATTATTGATGAGGTGAGCATGGTATCAAACTTAATGCTTGCCTTTCTGCATTTAAGAATGCAACAAATTCTAAAGAGAGAGTATGACGTGTTATTTGGAGGAAAACACGTCATAGTTTTTGGGGATCTTTTACAGCTCACTCCAGTTAAAGGACAACCCGTGTTTAATACTGTGACACATGAAGACACGAAGAAGTCATTAGGAAGCATTGGTAACAAATATTTGGTCGTTCTTTGAGTACAAAGAACTCACTACCAATATGAGGCAAGCAAACGATGAAGATTATGCAAGTATTCTGAAAGATATTAGAATTGGACTACTCACAGAAGTTGGCAAAAAAGCATTACAGAGTCGGTTGCTACATAATTTATTTCCAAATGAAACAATAGTTGCAGAGAAAATATACAAGAACATTGCAGAAAAAAATACTGTAATCTGCTTAATGCCAACACTATGTGAGTGCTCAATATTCAATGAGGAACTTTTGAAATTGGAAAAAGAAGAGATTCACAAAATGGAAGCAGTGGACAAAATTCAGCATGAAAGAATTACTATTACATTAACAGGCAAACTGAAAAATAAATTGGAATCACTAGAGAACAACATTTCCAAAACAGCTGGATTAGAAAAAAATCTATATACATGAATTGTCGAGTAATTTTAAGGAGAAATTTGGATGTAGAAAAAGGTTTAGTGAATGGAGCTATGGGTAAAGTTGTAGGTTTTGTAAAGTACCAGAAAAAAGATGGAATTGAATGCTTACAAATAAAATTTGATCAGATTGAAGAGGTTAAAGTCATTTGTCGTTGTTCAGTTCGTTTTTTACTAGTGAAAGACTTGTATGTGCGTAGGAAGCAGTTTCCATTTTCTCTAGCATATGCTGTAACTATTCACAAGTCTCAAGGATTGACTGTAGATAGTGCTTTTGTAAACATTGGTTCTACTGTGTTCAAAGAAGGTATGGCATATGTTGCTCTGTCACGAGTAAAAACATTATCTGGTTTATTTATGATAGACTTTGATGACACAAAAGTTAGTGCTGATGCGAACTGTGTAAAGGAGTATAATAGATTAATAAGAACGTATGCTCCTCATTTAGGTCAGTATCCTGTAATTGAAAAACATTTTGTTTCTCGGAAAAGGAGAATTGAAAATATCTGTAATGTGGAGGAACAGAACAAAAAAAAAAAGGACAGTGATGTGATAGCAAGGAAAAAGAAAAAGGACAGTGTTGAAGAGGTTGTTGGTTGCCATTTTGAAAATAGCTCTGGTGTCAACTGCTATGCAAATGTAGTGCTGAATGTTGTATTTTATCTTGAAAAGTTGCAAGAACAGATAATAGTAAATCATGGAAAAAGATTCTGTTCTCTGCTGAGTCTCCTTTATGAGAAGCTAAGTAGTGATAAAACTAAAATAGAAAGTGCTTCTGATGTTAGAAATCTTTTAGATGTATGTTCTGGATCTACACAGTTTAAAGAAAATGTCCAGCAAGATGCACAGGAATTCTTAATATATATACTGAGCGTACTTGAAGATGAAGGAGTAGAAGTAGAAAACTTATTTGGTGTCTCTTACAAATGGGAACATTGCTGTGAAAACTGTATGAACACATGCAGTAGTAATGTTGATTCTGAAAGGTTCATATTTTTACCATTACCACAAAGTAAATCAGTGACTTTTAGTAAATTAGTTAAAGATGCCAATCACAACATGGAATGTTCTGAATGTAAATCTGACATGTTTTCCACGATATTTTTACAGAAATATGGTCAGTATGCAATTTTAATGATGCAACCTTGTAGAGCTGATGGTTCAAAATTGGATACTTTAATAAAGAAGTTTATAGGACAACAATTATCAATTTCTGGAAAAACTTTTATTACAGTTGCAATAATTTTTCATGAAGGACCTACTGTAACTTCTGGACATTACACAGTTTATCTTAAATGTGAAAAAGGCTGGACACTGTGTAATGATTCCCAATTGATTTTCAAGCAACGTTTGCCTTATGATTTACCCAATTCTTACTTAATTTTTCTGAAACCTAAATTTTGAAAACTAAAAACTGCATCTGAAGAATGCATTTTTTGTAATTTTAAAGGATTATAATTGAAGATATCACTTAAAAAGGATTTTGAAATTACTATTTGGCCTAAAGGAAAAGTAATAAAAACAATTGTGGACTCCTTTGACAGATATTATTTTGGCGAAAGTGCTTTTGCAACAAGGTTTAAAGACGGTTTATCTAGAAAATTTTTATTCATCTAGAAATGTATTTGTAATATATATTTAATATTTGTATCAAGGTATATTTTAGTGTGGATAGTTTTGGGGCTTTTTTTAAACAATCTTTCAGATTGTTTTTTTTTTGCCTGCTGTTAAATGATGAATACAATTGTTTTCACTATTTTAAGTGAAAATTAAATAATTCTGAAAACAGCAAAAAAAGGGCAAAAAATTGCTTTGTTAAATATGTAAAAACATGTAATGCTTTTTAAAATGTCTTATTGAATATTAATACTTTTTTCTTTTTTTACAGAACTAGAAAGAAAAATTAAAAAAAGAAATTCTGTTCCCATGCAAATTACTAAAAATGTTTTTTTTCAAAATAAGTTATTTTCTTTAAAAAAATAAGTTAAAAATATTTGTATTTCTTAATCCACCCTTTTCATGCTTCCTTTTCTTCACCTCTCTTTGTACATTAATTTAAAAAAAAAAAAAAAAAAATATTTAAAAACATCCTGGGGTGCGCGCAGGGTGCGCGCACCCCCAAAAACAAAAAAATAAATAAATCCCCCCAAAAATTTTGGGGGTTTAGTTTTTAAGTGGCTCTTAAAAGAGCCCTTGAGTTAATGTAGGGAAACAGCAAGAGAAAAACGAAAAAAAGAAAAAACATCTATGGCCTAGAGCACTCATGCGCATCAAATTTTCTCTGAAGGAGATCAAGACTGGTCTCCCCCACAGCAATAAGACGACCGCAAACAATGCACCGTGTGGACAACCAAGCCAAACAAGGTGGACCAACAAGAGGTGTGAAAGAAGGCGAAGGCACCATCGCAGAAGAAGTGCTCGCCTGAGCTGCCGAAGATGTGCTCGGCTGAGCTGCTGCAGATGTCGTCGGCTGAGCAGGTGGAGGGTTTGCTCCAGAAGCTCGACGAAAAGTCACTGGATGCATTTTGTCAACATGCCTCAACATAGTGTGAATACTAAAAGAATACTTCTTGTTAGGATTCCCACGTGACAAGACTTTTTGACAAAGTACACAAGTAACTTTTGGTGCATTCACCTTTTTTTGTCCCTCTGGGAAAGTAAAAAACTGCCATATAAAGCTGTCTTTCTGCTTCCTGTTCCTCTGTCTCTCAAGAGTGTCCTGTTCACTCTCTGAAGATGGTTGCTGCTCAGCCATTGTCTCTCAACAACAGATTAGCTCCTTCTCCAAGGGAATCAGAACTAATAATGAGGGGAGTAGGTGTGGTTTGGGAAGAATCTGGAACTGAAAGTACTTCAAACCAATCAAAAGTGATGATTCTTGATCACATGACTTGCCATCAGGGGATTGGGTGTGGTGTTGAAACAATCAGAAACTGAAAGTAATGAAAACCAATTAGAAGTGTTGTTTTATTATGCACATAACCCGAGGTGCGCGCACTGAGCAAGCTCCGAGCGCGCACCTTATGATTACGCATGCGCGAACGTCATATGCGTGTACGTAACGCGCATACGTAGCACACGCGTATACGCGAACGTAAATGCGCGTAATTTCGGCGTATGCGGAAGTGAACCACGTGGAGCGCGTACGACGCACGCATGCATACATACGCATGCGTACGTATGCATGCGTACTGGGTGCGCGCTCCCGGCGCGCACTAAAACGTATGTATGCGTACGTAAATTACGTACGCCGGTATTCATAAATAACTTACGAAAACATACTAGGTGCGCGCTCTGAGCGCGCACCCCAATAATTTATTTAAAAAAAATTAAAAGTGGAGAAAACTTAATAGAAAAAATTAAATATACTGTTCAACTTTATCCTGATTGAAAGTTAAAAAAAAAATGAGCCAAAACAAATAAAAGGATACAGATAATATATAAATGAATATATAGTAAAAAAAATTATTAAAAAAATATATATATATATAATTTAATAATTCAAAAATTAGCATTTAAAAAACCGTACAAATTCACTGAAAAAACCATAGGTTTCACACACGTTATAGTTAGGAATTAGCATTTAAAAAACCTTGCAAATTCACTTAAAAAACCATAGGTTTCACACACGTTATAGTTAGCTGGACATTTCTCTCATAAAAAAACATTGAAATTCCCCCGTTATAGTTAGTTCAGCTAACTATAACTCGCGCGCCCGCAATCCACTGCTGATGACGTCACATATTACTTCACTCATGACATGGTCAGTGACATCACTCATTACATCACTGATGACATCTTAAATGACATCACTGATGACATCACGGATGACGTCATCCATGTGATAATTTACCACATCTTCTCACACCCTAATATAACCTTTGATACAAAGAATCAAAATTTAAGAGTTCAATTCTCAAAACCATACATACTGCAATACCAATAACTACATACCCACTTATTAACTCTTAGGTCTACATACACCTCCACTCATTCACCTGTACATTCACTCATACTTACAGACACTCCATACAAAACTAACATATGCATTTATACACCTATATAGACACTCACACACTACCAATCACCCATAGAGGTACTCTCACACCTACTCAGTCAAGCAAATAATCACACTCCCATTTACTCACCTATGCGGTTAAACACACTCAAATTCAATTACTCATAAAAATAGTATCCAATTCTTACGCTCTTATAGAATCATTGATACAAGCACACACTCATCCATACAGTCACTCTCACAATCACACATTCTCACAGCTACCCACTAATATACTTATACACGCATATATACTGCCTTTCACATATGTAGTTAGTCACAAATGTACCATTGAGATATACATTCAATCCCTAACACACCCATACCTACACTCACTCAACCATACAGTCCATCACAGATGCACTCTTAAAACCATGCACCCATAGAATCACCCACTCACACATCTATGCATAGAGTCACACACACCCTACCCACACAAACACTCAGGAACCCATACAGACACTTATATAGGTATTCACAAAACCATGCCACCACTTATACACCAACATACAGACACATACAAACATTTACACAGTTTAGTCACTAGTCTGCAGTAAGATACATTCAATTACTCACTTATAGAGTCAGTTACGCACCACAGAAAATCATCCATTTACACACTTGTACACCCACTCATTCTTCAACAGGCCTTTCCCTATATATATAAAACATATTAAAATTGTTCAGAAACACATACTCAATGGATGATGTCAACAGTGATGTCATCAGTGATGTCATGAGTGATGTCACTGACCATGTCATGAGTGATGTAATATGTGACGTCATCAGCAGTGGATTGCGGGCGCGCGAGTTATAGTTAGCTGAACTAACTATAACGGGGGAATTTCAATGTTTTTTTACGAGAGAAATATCCAGCTAATATCCAGCTAACTATAACGTGTGTGAAACCTATGGTTTTTTAAGTGAATATATATATGTATAACATATATATATATATATATATATATATATATATATATATATTAATAATAATTATAGCATTTTTCTTTTTTTTAATGTATTTATACTTTTTGTTTGCATTTTGCCTCAATGTATCCATCCATCCACTCTTCCACCATAGGTGCACAGTTTGGCTGTGGTGCACTGCAGACACATCAGTATCATTCATTTTTAAAAAAAATTATTCCATTTTCCGCTTGACCACATTGCCTGCCATAC
Organism: Triturus cristatus; assembly: GCF_964204655.1. Lineage (NCBI taxonomy): Eukaryota > Metazoa > Chordata > Amphibia > Caudata > Salamandridae > Triturus > Triturus cristatus. The sequence continues at coordinate 78,817,561 of NC_140581.1, forward strand.
GCACTAGGCCTGGGCCGTAAATTCCGTTCCGCTCGCGGAATTTGCGGAATTTGGGTAATTTCGCGTTCCGCGGAGAACGCAAAATTACCCTAAATTCTGCTTTCCGCGACTTCGCGAAATTTTTTGCTTGTTCGCGTTCCCAAAATGCGTGTTCGCGAGATATTTCTCCCCGAGCACGCAAACAGTGATTGTGAACAGGATAAAAGCATCGCGAACAAGCAATTCCACGTGTTCGCGGAATTTCTGCGTGTTCGCGGAGATTTTTTACCGTTTCGCGGAGATTTGCGTAACGCGATTACGCAAATTCCGCCCACCCCTAATACGCACACTTTAACCTTAATTTTTTTTAAAGATTATTATTCCATTGTCTCCTTTGGAATAGATGGACATAAAGCATAGAGCTATATCTCTATGATGTGGTAGGCTGATTGGCAATTCAATGTTATAGTGGTTTGTCTTTAAAGTGGTTGATTTATTATTTCCTAAGTAACCAACCTCACTAATATTGCTTTTGTCTGTTCTAATTCAAACTTTAACAATGGCATGTTTCACTAATAGTTTTTCTTGTTTGTTTGCTTTTAGGTGCACAAGAGAAGAAGGGACATCACCCGCAGTACTGCCAAATAGAAGGCCTGTACAGTGATGTCAGTCCTCCTATCTCTTCCGCTTGTGCAGCTTACTGCCACTTACAACTGAGAGCTTTAAGGTTGCCAAAAGAAAGTTGCTCTTTAAGAAAGTGGTCAGTGAGAAGAAACAACTTTCCACTAGTGTCTTGCAAACCACAAACTTTTGCCAAACCGGCCTTGATCGAGGAACCTGGGACAATTCACTCCCGCAACAACAGCACCACCACAACCGAAGCACAAGACCTTGTCTGTCAGTGAGGCAGTCCCTACAATCAAGGCAATGCCCATGAGCAGTGACACTGAGTTTGATTTGTCCCTCTCGCAAAGTAGTACTCACTCATTTTAGGAAACACAGCAAAATGGACAGCAGCTACAGCCAGCAATAGTAGATATCCCTGAAGTTAGAGCAGAACAAGAGTTTGAGCTTCCTGTCAAGCAAGAACCTCTTCTTTTAGAATCATTGTCTACCAGATCTCAAGCAAGGAAAGGGTACTACTACATCATCTTCTCCAAGCACCACTTCTGATGATGAGGATGATTGGGACATGGAGTGGACTCCGGCAGAGTCCAGTAGACACCAGTAGAGACAAGGGAAAAGAAAAGTTCCTGAGAGTCTTGGAATTATGGAAGATGATGATGATGAGGAGGATGACGAAAGACAAGATAGTCTTTGTAGAAGTTGACAAAGAGGAGTCTGACATCACCACTCAACCTGCTCAGAGGGATGTGGAACAGGAAGCACTCCTAGCTCCTATATTTGAAAACAGCTGAGACCAGGGCCAACTCCTACCTCAGCAGACATATGCACTGCAGTGAGGCAATCAACAACACACCCACCAACCTCCAGTTCTGCTTCAGCCAGTGGCACAGTAAGAAAGTGCTTCTCCCCGTTTGGCACTTATTTTTTTACGATCAGCAAACAGGAGGAAAACATTGCAATATGCAACATTTGCTAGACGAGTGATCGTCGAGGTACACCTTGTTCATTATGGTACTGGAGGCCAAATGACCCATATGAAAAACATTATGCAATCTGATGGGAAAAGCACATTAAACAAATTGTTGAACGTGTTTGTGAAGGTGAGAAGAGCCGGGAAACATCCGCTATAATTCCAATCACAGTGGGAGGTAATGAGGAAAATGAGGAGGATGACATCCTCAAGCAAAGCAGCCCTGTCCCTAGCAGTGAAACAGCAGAATCACCCGTCTCACCAACTTCACAATGGCACAAGAAGACTCTGAGTTAGATTGAGACACCATGGCATATGGTGACTGGCCCACCACAACGCACTCTGAGACTATCACCACCTACTTCACAAAAGTCACCTGCGTCAATGGCCCCAGAAAAGAAGAAAATCCAGACTACTATTACAGGAAGGTATAGGCAGGAGAGGCCCTATGACCACACCCACCCAACAGAATGCTTGTACAATGGCAAGTTGGTAGAAATGTTAGCACTGGATCTCCTCCCTTTTTCTTTTGTGGAAGGAGTGGGATTCTTAGAATTTGTAGCAGCCATCTGCCCGAAATGGAAGGTTCCAAGTCGTACCTATTTTGCCAGAGTTGCTATTCCAGTGCTATATCACGATGTGCAGCAGTTGATTAGACAAGCTTTGTAGCAAAGTGTTGTTCACACTATCCACCTGATGACAGACATGTGGGCCAGTTGTCAGATGACTGATTACATGTGCATCACTGCACACTGGCTCTCTTTTGCTGGGGTAAAGCAAAAGCTATCTACTCTTGGCCCTGAAGAACATTTTAGGAGCATTCCGTAGCATGCTACAGTAGCCATGTTTGCCATGGAGCAATCACATACAGCTGCAAACATCTTGGATGAATTTAACAGCAGGTATCTGAATGACTGCGACCCAGAGGTCTCAGAATTTGATTTGCTTTCTATGGACAATGGCAGTAACATAGTCAAGGCCATGGCAGACAGTTGCTATTTCAAAGGCCTGTGTTTGGCACATTGCATCAACATGGTTGTGTAAGACTTTCTCAAAAAGAAGACATAGTCAGCAACATACTGACTAACTGCAGAAGAATCTGCACTCATTTCAGCCATTCTTTTAAAATGTGAAAGCAGTTGCGAATTATTCAGTGTGCTAATAGAGTAACAGTTAAAGCCCTGATGGAGGAGGTGGCAACCCATTGGAACTCGATCTATTACATGTTACAATGTCTGTTTGAGCAGTATAGACTGATCAATAACTATGTCATTCATAGAGAAGGAAATGCAATTGGAAACGCTCTGACCATGGATGCAGGCAATGGAGCCTAGTCAAATACCTGACACAGATGCTACTCCTTTTGAGGTTTTCACAAGGGAAGTTAGCAAGGATGAAAGTACGATGGGTGAAGCTATCCTGTTGTTGCATCTACTACTGGTCCAGCTAAAGAAGGTGTCTGAAAGGTTAGCACTGGCAGGTCTGAACGAAAACACACAAGTGCATGCCTTGGTTGGGAGTTTAAGCTTTTGCTTGCCTTGTAATACAAGGCTGCAAAATGACATCACTTGTGCCACACTACTTGATCCATAGTACAAAGAAAATCTGCACACTTTCATTCCTTTTTCTGAAGGGGATAATTCAAAATACAAGATGTGGATTGTTGAACAAGCTGCAGACCTAGAAGAAGAATGGCTGGAACTGAGGGGAATATTTATAAGCCTCTATTGCCACCACAATGCCCCTTTTTCAGTTGTTGTGGTGGCAATAGGGACATTGCCTTATTTACAAGGCAGTGGTACGCCACTTAACATGGCTTAACACTGCCTTGTAAATAAGGGACCTTTTTACGCAGTACTTAGCATGAAAGGGGAGGGCAATGGGTGTTGCAGTGGGCATTCCACCGCAACTCCCATTGTTTTTGACACTGCACCCTATCTACAATGGTGGTGTGAATTGGAGGCAGTACCAAAATTAAGACAAGGGAAAACCTGGTTTTAAACAGCCAGAATGATGAGAAATGCTTTATTCCTCTTTGTTTTTGCTGTTTCTATATGTGCTGTGTTGTGCAGCACACATAGAAACAGCAAGTCGCCATTGATTGTTTATGCGGAGGAAGGTCAGACTTTCTGCACATAAACAATCTTCCCCTCAACACAGACACCCTTGCACTATTGTGCAAGGGTGCCTGCGTTGGTGCTAGGCTGCTAAATTTAGCACCAGTGCAGCAGGAAACGCAGGGCTGCACCTTATTGATGTAAATATGGTACAGACCTGCATTTCTGAAGTGGCAGAGCGCAGCGTTAAGCCGAGAAGGCTAATGCAGCGCTACCCAACTTTGTTGTAAATATGCCCCTAAGAGTCCTACTCCAGAGAGGGCAGTTCTGTTGTCTCACTGAAGCCAACACTAGCAGCACGAATACAGGCAGCAACAGGAAGACAAGAATCATCCACAACATCCGCATTGACTTGGTATCAAATGGCAGGGCTTAAGTCCAGTGCAGAGGTCGAACAAGTGACAGCACCAATGACACTTCACAGGATGTTCGAGGAGTAACTGGATTACCCAAAAGAGATCAAAACCCATTGATGTATTAGTTTGGAATATCCTTCAATAGCCAGAGCTCAGCAGACTGGCAATATAGAATATGGCTTGTCCTTTAGCCAGTGTGTCTGCTGAGTGTGTGTTTAGTGCAGCTGGCACAATTGTTACAGTGAGAAGGACTAGCCTTTTGCCTCAAAATGTGGAGAGATTGACCTTTATCAAAATGAACCAACCTTTCATGCCACACGATTACACCATTCCTGAAACAGCACAGGAGAAGGTGGAGAAGGAGGTTGACTGGTCAAAATCAAATTTGTTAGCTGACCAACTTCTGGGTGAACCATCAGAGTTTGAGGACAAACTCTACTTCCCGGACTCAGTATGCCAGTGCCACCATAGAACTTTTTCATTATTTCTTGTTGAACTTCTTTCTTTGCAAAAAAAAAAGTAGTGAGTAAAACATTATGTTTGTGTCAGAGTTATGCTGCTCCACCATTCTTTAGTCTTATCTATGGCTGGATTGGACATGGACCAGTGTGCAGTGAAGAAGTCTTCACTATTCCCTTAATTATTTGGAGACAATGCCTCCCTCTCTCGGATGCTTCTCCTTTTTTATGCATCACTTAGCAGGGCTGCTCCAAAAGATCATTGATTTACAAGAGTGCCAATTCCAAATTCCAATGTGTTGCCTAAGTCAAAGATCCAATTGTATAACTGCTACCTAACGTGACTGTGCTTGGATTGGAAGAGCTAACTACAACTATTGGACATTGAGTGAGTGATTGTGAATGATGATGATTGATGATTTATGCAGTGGCAGACAGTGAGAGAGGGTGTTCAATTGATAGTAAACTTGATTTTGATTAATTGAAATGTTTGGTGCCTAATGGGTGGTCATTGTAGTATTAATACTTTATTGTTGAATAATAAAAATCATCACAATCAAGAATAAAACACCTGTGCAATATATTATAATTAACAGTAATAGTTAAAAAGTGCCTGTGGCAAGTCTTTTAGTAACAATAGTTCACATGCAATTGTATTTAGCAGCAATAATTAAAGGAGCAAATGTACAGAATCTAACACCTGGAAAACATTTTTTAACTGTTAATTTAAATAATTAATTTCTCCTCTTCAGAACGTACCCACACAGTACAGATAATTGACCTTGTATTTAGGATTCAACCAGTTGCTACGAACAATTAAAAACCTTTAAAAAAAAAATAATCTTGATTTTTTTTTCCAATTACTATAAACAATTAAAAGCTTGTAAGAGCTTCAGATTCAGGGTCATACACAAGACTTTAGGAACAATTTTTAGGTGGTTTCAGATTTTTGTTTAACCCCTTCGCTGCTAGGCCTTTTCCCCTCCTGTGCTAAGCCTTTTTTGGGCTATTTGAGATAGTGCGCGCTTAGGCCCCTGTAACTTTTTGACCACATTAGGTATCCACGCCAAATTTGCGTCCTTTTCTTCCAACATCTTGGGGATTCTAAAGGTACCCAGGGTTTGTGGATTCTCCTAGAGGGTTCCCAGAAATTAGTCAAAATACAGCAATTTTATTTATTTTTTGTGAAAAATGTGAAAAACGGGCTGCAAATGAAAGCTTCTGGGTTTTTCTCTGCAAATGGTATCAAAAAAGGGTTTGTGGGGCTGAAATCACCATTTCTCCAGCTTTTAGGGAATGACAGAATTTTGTTAGAAAACCAACATTTTTTACACAGTTTTGGCATTTTTCTGGGACATACCCTATTTTTGCTATTTTTTGTGCTTTCAACCTCCTTCCAGTTAACGGTAGAAATGGGTACAAAAACAATAATGGATCCTGGAAAGCTATACATTTTTGAAAAGTAGACAAAATTCTGAATTCAGCAAGGGGTCATTTGTGTAGATCCATCAAGGTTTCTTTATAGAAATTTACAGGCAAATATAGGAAAAATTAAAAATTAGTTGAAAAAAGCAGCCTTTTGAGTCAACGTTTTCACCTGTAACTTCTTCGAATTATGACATCTCTTTGAAAGCAATGTACCGTTACATCCGGTAGACCTTCCTGGTTGTGGGGACATATAGGACTTGTACGTTCACCAAGAGCCCAACGAACCCAGAGTAGAAAACTGTGCAGCATTTTTGTAATGTTTTTTTTTTTTGGTCCGGGTATATAGCAATTATTGTGGGAAAATGTATACATGGAAAAATCGGTATGAAAGTCACCTATGTATTTCTGAAATGGGAACAAATTACAGAGTTTAGAAACAGTGCATATTTGCACATTTTCGAAATTGGGAATACTCATATTTGCATGACAATTATTGGTCATTTTTCAAAATGACTTTTTTTTTCTTTCATTTGGAAGGGAGAAATGCATCAAAAATCAATAGGTAATAACAGTTGCTTTACAAATTTGAACTACCCTAAGTCTCCCGATAAAAATGGTACCTCACTTGTGTGGGTAGGCATAGTGCCCACGACAGGAAGTGGCTCAAAACCTAAGGTGAACACACCACATTTTCACACTGAAAATTTACACTTTATTTGCGAAGAGTCTAGCTGTAGTTTTTGAACCCTAGCCCTGCCGGCACCTAGGGAAACCTAGCAAACCTATACATTTTTGAAAACTAGACACCCAGGGGAATCCAGGATGGGGTGACTTGACTGCCTCCCACCATGGTCTGTTACCCAGAATCCCTTGCAAACGTAAAAAATTGACAAAAAAAACACATTTTCCCCACATTTCTGTGATGGAAAGTTCTGGAATCTGCGTGGATCCACAAATTTCCACCCACCCCGCGTTCCCCAAAGTCCTACGAGAAAAATGGTACCTCACTTGTGCGGGTCGGCCTAGTGCCTGCAACAGGAAACGGCGCAAAACGCAACGTGGTTTTGCAGTGAAAAATGACCCTTTTTTTGGCAAAGTGACTAGCTGTAGATTTTGAACCCTAGCCCTGCAAGCACCTAGGGAAAACTAGCAAACCTATACATTTTTGAAAACTAGACACCCAGGGGAATCCAGGATGGGGTGACTTGACTGCCTCCCACCATGGTCTATTACCCAGAATCCCTTGCAAACGTAAAAAATTGACAAAAAAAACACATTTTCCCCACATTTCTGTGATGGAAAGTTCTGGAATCTGCGTGGATCCACAAATTTCCACCCACCCCGCGTTCCCCAAAGTCCTACGAGAAAAATGGTACCTCACTTGTGCGGGTCGGCATAGTGCCCGCGACAGGAAACGGTGCAAAACGCAACGTGGTTTTGCAGTGAAAAATGACCCTTTTTTTGGCAAAGTGACTAGCTGTAGATTTTGAACCCTAGCCCTGCCGGCACCTAGGGAAACCTAGCAAACCTATACATTTTTGAAAACTAGACACGCAGGGGAATCCAGGATGGGGTGGCTTGACTGCCTCCCACCATGGTCTGTTACCCAGAATCCCTTGCAAACGTAAAAAATTGACAAAAAAAACACATTTTCCCCACATTTCTGTGATGGAAAGTTCTGGAATCTGCGTGGATCCACAAATTTCCACCCACCCCGCGTTCCCCAAAGTCCTACGAGAAAAATGGTACCTCACTTGTGCGGGTCGGCTTAGTGCCTGCGACAGGAAACGGCGCAAAACGCAACGTGGTTTTGCAGTGAAAAATGACCCTTTTTTTGGCAAAGTGACTAGCTGTAGATTTTGAACCCTAGCCCTGCAAGCACCTAGGGAAAACTAGCAAACCTATACATTTTTGAAAACTAGACACCCAGGGGAATCCAGGATGGGGTGACTTGACTGCCTCCCACCATGGTCTGTTACCCAGAATCCCTTGCAAACGTAAGAAATTGACAAAAAAAACACATTTTCCCCTCATTTCTGTGATGGAAAGTTCTGGAATCTGCGTGAATCCACAAATTTCCACCCACCCCGCGTTCCCCAAAGTCCTACGAGAAAAATGGTACCTCACTTGTGCGGGTCGGCATAGTGCCCGCGACAGGAAACGGTGCAAAAGGCAACGTGGTTTTGCAGTGAAAAATGACCCTTTTTTTGGCAAAGTGACTAGCTGTAGATTTTGAACCCTAGCCCTGCCGGCACCTAGGGAAACCTAGCAAACCTATACATTTTTGAAAACTAGACACCCAGGGGAATCCAGGATGGGGTGGCTTGACTGCCTCCCACCATGGTCTGTTACCCAGAATCCCTTGCAAACGTAAAAAATTGACAAAAAAAACACATTTTCCCCACATTTCTGTGATGGAAAGTTCTGGAATCTGCGTGGATCCACAAATTTCCACCCACCCCGCGTTCCCCAAAGTCCTACGAGAAAAATGGTACCTCACTTGTGCGGGTCGGCCTAGTGCCCGCGACAGGAAACGGCGCAAAACGCAACGTGGTTTTGAAGTGAAAAATGACCCTTTTTTTGGCAAAGTGACTAGCTGTAGATTTTGAACCCTAGCCCTGCCGGCACCTAGGGAAACCTAGCAAACCTATACATTTTTGAAAACTAGACACCCAGGGGAATCCAGGATGGGGTGACTTGACTGCCTCCCACCATGGTCTGTTACCCAGAATCCCTTGCAAACGTAAAAAATTGACAAAAAAAACACATTTTCCCCACATTTCTGTGATGGAAAGTTCTGGAATCTGCGTGGATCCACAAATTTCCACCCACCCCGCGTTCCCCAAAGTCCTACGAGAAAAATGGTACCTCACTTGTGCGGGTCGGCCTAGTGCCCGCGACAGGAAACGGCGCAAAACGCAACGTGGTTTTGCAGCGAAAAATGACCCTTTTTTTGTCAAAGTGACTAGCTGTAGATTTTGAACCCTAGCCCTGCCGGAACCTAGGGAAACCTAGCAAACCTATACATTTTTGAAAACTAGACACCCAGGGGAATCCAGGATAGGGTGACTTGACTGCCTCCCACCATGGTCTGTTACCCAGAATCCCTTGCAAACGTAAAAAATTGACAAAAAAAACACATTTTCCCCAAATTTCTGTGATGGAAAGTTCTGGAATCTGCGTGGATCCACAAATTTCCACCCACCCCGCGTTCCCCAAAGTCCTACGAGAAAAATGGTACCTCAGTTGTGCGGGTCGGCCTAGTGCCCGCGACAGGAAACGGCGCAAAACGCAACGTGGTTTTGCAGTGAAAAATGACCCTTTTTTTGGCAAAGTGACTAGCTGTAGATTTTGTACCCTAGCCCTGCCGGCACCTAGGGAAACCTAGCAAACCTATACATTTTTGAAAACTAGACACCCAGGGGAATCCAGGATGGGGTGACTTGACTGCCTCCCACCATGGTCTGTTACCCAGAATCCCTTGCAAACGTAAAAAATTGACAAAAAAAACACATTTTCCCCACATTTCTGTGATGGAAAGTTCTGGAATCTGCGTGGATCCACAAATTTCCACCCACCCCGCATTCCCCAAAGTCCTACGAGAAAAATGGTACCTCACTTGTGCGGGTCGGCCTAGTGCCCGCGACAGGAAACGGCGCAAAACGCAACGTGGTTTTGCAGCGAAAAATGACCCTTTTTTTGGCAAAGTGACTAGCTGTAGATTTTGAACCCTAGCCCTGCCGGCACCTAGGGAAACCTAGCAAACCTATACATTTTTGAAAACTAGACACCCAGGGGAATCCAGGATGGGGTGACTTGACTGCCTCCCACCATGGTCTGTTACCCAGAATCCCTTGCAAACGTAAAAAATTGACAAAAAAAACACATTTTTCCCACATTTCTGTGATGGAAAGTTCTGGAATCTGCGTGGATCCACAAATTTCCACCCACCCCGCGTTCCCCAAAGTCCTACGAGAAAAATGGTACCTCACTTGTGCGGGTCGGCCTAGTGCCCGCGACAGGAAACGGCGCAAAACGCAACGTGGTTTTGCAGTGAAAAATGACCCTTTTTTTGGCAAAGTGACTAGCTGTAGATTTTGTACCCTAGCCCTGCCGGCACCTAGGGAAACCTAGCAAACCTATACATTTTTGAAAACTAGACACCCAGGGGAATCCAGGATGGGGTGACTTGACTGCCTCCCACCATGGTCTGTTACCCAGAATCCCTTGCAAACGTAAAAAATTGACAAAAAAAACACATTTTCCCCACATTTCTGTGATGGAAAGTTCTGGAATCTGCGTGGATCCACAAATTTCCACCCACCCCGCGTTCCCCAAAGTCCTACGAGAAAAATGGTACCTCACTTGTGCGGGTCGGCCTAGTGCCCGCGACAGGAAACGGCGCAAAACGCAACGTGGTTTTGCAGTGAAAAATGACCCTTTTTTTGGCAAAGTGACTAGCTGTAGATTTTGAACCCTAGCCCTGCCGGCACCTAGGGAAACCTAGCAAACCTATACATTTTTGAAAACTAGACACCCAGGGGAATCCAGGATGGGGTGACTTGACTGCCTCCCACCATGGTCTGTTACCCAGAATCCCTTGCAAACGTAAAAAATTGACAAAAAAAACACATTTTCCCCACATTTCTGTGGTGGAAAGTTCTGGAATCTGCGTGGATCCACAAATTTCCACCCACCCCGCGTTCCCCAAAGTCCTACGAGAAAAATGGTACCTCACTTGTGCGGGTCGGCCTAGTGCCCGCGACAGGAAACGGCGCAAAACGCAACGTGGTTTTGCAGTGAAAAATGACCCTTTTTTTGGCAAAGTGACTAGCTGTAGATTTTGAACCCTAGCCCTGCCGGCACCTAGGGAAACCTAGCAAACCTATACATTTTTGAAAACTAGACACCCAGGGGAATCCAGGATGGGGTGACTTGACTGCCTCCCACCATGGTCTGTTACCCAGAATCCCTTGCAAACGTAAACAATTGACAAAAAAAACACATTTTCCCCACATTTCTGTGATGGAAAGTTCTGGAATCTGCGTGGATCCACAAATTTCCACCCACCCCGCGTTCCCCAAAGTCCTACAAGAAAAATGGTACCTCACTTGTGCGGGTCGGCCTAGTGCCCGCGACAGGAAACGGCGCAAAACGCAACGTGGTTTTGCAGCGAAAAATGACCCTTTTTTTGGCAAAGTGACTAGCTGTAGATTTTGAACCCTAGCCCTGCCGGCACCTAGGGAAACCTAGCAAACCTATACATTTTTGAAAACTAGACACCCAGGGGAATCCAGGATGGGGTGACTTGACTGCCTCCCACCATGGTCTGTTACCCAGAATCCCTTGCAAACGTAAAAAATTGACAAAAAAAACACATTTTCCCCACATTTCTGTGGTGGAAAGTTCTGGAATCTGCGTGGATCCACAAATTTCCACCCACCCCGCGTTCCCCAAAGTCCTACGAGAAAAATGGTACCTCACTTGTGCGGGTCGGCCTAGTGCCCGCGACAGGAAACGGCGCAAAACGCAACGTGGTTTTGCAGCGAAAAATGACCCTTTTTTTGGCAAAGTGACAAGCTGTAGATTTTGAACCCTAGCCCTGCCGGCACCTAGGGAAACCTACCAAACCCACGCATTTCTGAAAACTAGACACCCGGCGGCTTCCAGGGAGGTATGGCTTGCGTGGATCCCCCAACGTTTCCTTACCCAGAATCCCCTGCAAACCTCAGTTTTTGCTCAAAAAATCACTTTTTTCACACATTTTGGGGTGGGAAAGTAGTGGCATCACCGGGCTCACACAAATTTACCCCCACCCAGCGTTCCCCCCGGTCTCCCGGTAAACATGGTGCCTCACTTGTGTGGGAGGCCCAAGTACCCGCGGCAGGCAAGGACAACAAACGTAGTGAGGCGACATCAAAATGGCCTATCGCCAAACCACCTGGTTTTGCAAGGGGGGTCACTTTGGTTTTTGGCCCGGTGCGCGGCGGCCATCTAGGGAAACCTACCAAACCCAGGCATTTCTGAAAAGTAGACACCCGGCGGCTTCCAGGGAGGTATGGCTTGCGTGGATCCCCCAACGTTTCCTTACCCAGAATCCCCTGCAAACCTCATTTTTTGCTCAAAAAATCACTTTTTTCACACATTTTGGGGTGGGAAAGTAGTGGCATCACCGGGCTCACACAAATTTACCACCACCCAGCGTTCCCCCAGGTCTCCCGGTAAAAATGGTGCCTCACTTGTGTGGGAGGCCCAAGTACCCGCGGCAGGCAAGGGCCCAAAACGTAGTGAGGCGACATCAAAATGGCCTATCGCCAAACCACCTAGTTTTGCAAGGGGGGTCACTTTGGTTTTTGGCCCGGTGCGCGGCGGCCATCTAGGGAAACCTACCAAACCCAGGCATTTCTGAAAAGTAGACACCCGGCAGCATCCAGGGAGGTATGGCTTGCGTGGATCCCCCAACGTTTCCTTACCCAGAATCCCCTGCAAACCTCATTTTTTGCTCAAAAAATCACTTTTTTCACACATTTTGGGGTGGGAAAGTAGTGGCATCACCGGGCTCACACAAATTTACCACCACCCAGCGTTCCCCCAGGTCTCCCGGTAAAAATGGTGCCTCACTTGTGTGGGAGGCCCAAGTACCCGCGGCAGGCAAGGGCCCAAAACGTAGTGAGGCGACATCAAAATGGCCTATCGCCAAACCACCTAGTTTTGCAAGGGGGGTCACTTTGGTTTTTGGCCCGGTGCGCGGCGTCCATCTAGGGAAACCTAGCAAACCCATGCATTTCTGAAAACTAGACACCCGGCGGCTTCCAGGGAGGTATGGCTTGCGTGGATCCCCCAACGTTTCCTTACCCAGAATCCCCTGCAAACTTCATTTTTTGCTCAAAAAATCACTTTTTTCACACATTTTGGGGTGGGAAAGTAGTGGCATCACCGGGCTCACACAAATTTACCACCACCCAGCGTTCCCCCAGGTCTCCCGGTAAAAATGGTGCCTTACTTGTGTGGGAGGCCCAAGTACCCGCGGCAGGCAAGGACAACAAACGTAGTGAGGCGACATCAAAATGGCCTATCGCCAAACCACCTGGTTTTGCAAGGGGGGTCACTTTGGTTTTTGGCCCGGTGCGCGGCGGCCATCTAGGGAAACCTACCAAACCCAGGCATTTCTGAAAAGTAGACACCCGGCGGCTTCCAGGGAGGTATGGCTTGCGTGGATCCCCCAACGTTTCCTTACCCAGAATCCCCTGCAAACCTCATTTTTTGCTCAAAAAATCACTTTTTTCACACATTTTGGGGTGGGAAAGTAGTGGCATCACCGGGCTCACACAAATTTACCACCACCCAGCGTTCCCCCAGGTCTCCCGGTAAAAATGGTGCCTCACTTGTGTGGGAGGCCCAAGTACCCGCGGCAGGCAAGGACAACAAACGTAGTGAGGCGACATCAAAATGGCCTATCGCCAAACCACCTGGTTTTGCAAGGGGGGTCACTTTGGTTTTTGGCCCGGTGCGCGGCGGCCATCTAGGGAAAGCTACCAAACCCAGGCATTTCTGAAAACTAGACACCCGGCGGCTTCCAGGGAGGTATGGCTTGCGTGGATCCCCCAACGTTTCCTTACCCAGAATCCCCTGCAAACCTCATTTTTTGCTCAAAAAATCACTTTTTTCACACATTTTGGGGTGGGAAAGTAGTGGCATCACCGGGCTCACGCAAATTTACCACCACCCAGCGTTCCCCCAGGTCTCCCGGTAAAAATGGGGCCTCACTTGTGTGGGAGGCCCAAGTACCCGCGGCAGGCAAGGACAACAAACGTAGCGTCCAACGCTTCCTGATGACGCCGGCGCGCGCTGTGCGCGCTGACGTCATCAGAAAGCGTGGGGGGGCTCGGGGGGGCTCGGGGGTGGCAGCGGAAGCTCTTCAGCTGCCACCCCCGTAAAGGGGGGCAAGATCGATGCGCAAGGGGGGGAGCGCCAGCGCTTCCCCCAGGGGCTGTCCTCATGACGGAACGGTTCCGTCATGAGCACAGCCCAACCGATGCTCATGACGGAACCGTTCCGTCATGAGCATCGAAGGGGTTAAAATTAATGGGATTAACAACATTATCCTACAAGAGTCAGGGTTAATCACACAACTTTAGAGACAGTTTTTAGGTGGTTACAGTTTTCATTTAAAATTATTGGGATTAACAACATTATCCTGCGAGAACAATCATTAACTGTCTAGGCAAGTGATTATGGGAGTCACACTTGGAGAGTAACTTCTTTTCTGTAATAAAAACGAACTTTACAAATTGTATGGTCAGGCGAGGCATATTCCCAGTATTATTATGGCTTGTCGACATGTTCTCACCCCTAATTCATTAAAGATGGATTTCAACAGAGCTTTCCTCTCTTCAAGCAGCTGAGGGCATGAAGTTACAATATGCATTAAAGATTCTTTATAATAACCACATAACCTACAGCTGTTTGAGGGCCAGTTTTTTTCCCATGTAGTAATTCCATCCTTAGTGGGATATCTCCCAAACCTTAGCAACATAAATTTGTTCTTTAAGAATGGTTGTAAATGGGTCGTGAGATATAATTGAGGTATTAGTTTGGTAAATGAGTTAATAACTGACCGAGAATGTCTCTTTTTTGCGAGCTCATCCTTATCTAGAAGACTCGATAGAAGAGTAGCTGATCAATTTATTGTCTTTTTGTACACCGCTTTGCTCCTGACTTCGTCTTCAAAAAGCAGAGACTTAAAATTGTTGAAACTCGCATGCTCATACCTCATTGTTCCTGAAGGTGATTGGCATTTAGAAACGTACTTAGCGAAAATGTTCCTGTACGGTGCACTCCTTTGTTTGGGTTCTTCAGAGACCACCAGACCAGTCACTTTAGTTAACAAACACAAATCTATTCAAAATACGGAAATTCTGTTTCTCTACTTGTTCTTCAACAGCAGTACACTACATGTCTATCTTGCTTGGGTTGGGACTGGAACAGAATTACTTAAATTAAAAAGGAGGATGGAAGGACTCAAGACGGGACTTCCTCATCAACAGCTAGGAAAAGGAAGTTATCGAATTCAAAGGGAAACCATGACTCTGAGGCCTAGTACTCAGCTATGTGGAATGGAGAGAGGTGCGTTGTTTTGGCAAATGCTGCTGAGTAGGTTTATTGCACTGGTGGCAAAAGTGAACCTTAGAGTCCTCTTGGTTTTTTGCTCTGCCTTCGAGTTTTCTTGGTACACTCCTCATGAAGCTTACCTTCCTTCTGTCCCTATACTTGACTCTACAATACAGTTTCTGTTTTTCAATCCATAGGCCTTCTCCAAACAGCTATTGCATGAAAGCTGAGCTCAACGCTCCTGCATACATACCGAACCAGTTCAGACAGGAAACTAAGAGTGACAGACATTCTCGAGGAGAATGAAGATGCACCATCCAATTTGACAATACAGTATCATTTTTCTTCAAACATTCATATTTTTAGAACTGGGTGGGTTCAGTTTACCCCTCCATAATTAGATTTTTTTGTAAAACTAGAAGACAGACAATTTAGACTTGGGTCTCTGGGACCGAAGGCCTGTTTGAAAAGCATTTAACTGAACTGTATCATGCTCATTCCTTCCTTTCCTTCCACAACAGATTGATGATGAAGATGTTCTGCTCATCACCCTAATGAACAGTGTTCTTGTGTTCTGTTTGTCTTCTCCTTTCCCCAAATTCCCTTTCCCATCCTTCCTTAAAATCCCTAACCTTCTTCCCACAGACTGTGCGATTTATTTGGCGGTGTGTCTTAATTTACACCAAATAGATCACACACTTAGTGGGGCGGTTGTGGGTAAATTCAACACCAACTCACTGTGGGATCTAGTATTACCTGAGCAATAGCCCACACGAGCCCCGCTTACTCAACCAAGCTTAAGTAAGAACATCATTCCTTAACATCAACGTCATCATTCAGGCCTTTGTTAAGCGTAAATAAAATGCTTAACCTTGTTGACTACAGAGTACAGACTTTGAGTGCATTTCCTTTACTTGAGTATTTCATAACTTTGGATTTCAAATTCCATGCTCACCGTTGCTCAGAATAATTTACTATTGCTAGTTTTTGATATAATATGTGGTATTCTTTGATGATCACCTAGGTGGGATTGGGACCTCACTGTGATGTCCTCCCTGTTAATGTACTACCTCTACCACAAAAAAGGCACCTTGAAACCCCCCCAGTAAGGTGTTTTAAAATTTACAGAGGGAGCAGCTGCCAATAATCACTTCATCTGTTCAGGTAAGAGAACTATGGGGTGAAGTGTACTACTTTAATTAGTACATAATGAACTTCTAATGTAGATGAGATAAGTAATTGTTTATCTATGTTTCTGTAGGCAATATTGGGAGTGGCTGCATACCCTCCTAACTGGCATACCCTTTGGGAAATAGATTTAAAAAACAGGCAGCACAAAAAGGCATCAGTGCAAAGTTAAAGTAAAACACAAAAACACTTCAGGCATAAAGCGGATTATGAAAGAGTTCTCCTTTACTAACATAGGCATAACATATAAAGCCCACCCTCTCCACCCATAACAGTCCCACCCTTCTCTCACATCTTTCCCCATCCGCAACCAATATCCAAAATAAATATAAATCACATCCATGTAAAATTGTCCATTAATGCCCTGCCCAAATTCCCACCTTCTCCAGCCACAACAAATCCCTCCCATCAAAACAATTTTTTTTAAAAAGACCTAGCAGAGGGCGTTCTCTAAAAGGGTCTCCATATGTTGAATGCGGGTCTCGAGGTGTGCCATCCTGCGGCCCAAGTGCACCAGCTCACGCAGCACACGGCAAAGGTGGAGCAGGTCTATAAGCACGGGCATGGAGACAGGGACAGGCACGGGCAGCTCCAAGCTGCCGGCGACGCTGTTGTGGTCTGGAGGCTAGAGGTGCAGGCAGGTGGCTGGTAGAACTGGGCCAAGGAGCAGGGGCTTTGCCAGGACCTCCTCATCTACCAGCCTCTGACAATGTGCTCTGGTGGACTCCAGTCTGCAGTCAGAACTAGGCCACATTCCCCTGCCAGGTTGATGGTGGCCCAGCAGGTATAGCTATATTAAGAAAGAAAACAAACAAATTGTAAAGAATGCTCTGTGAACACGCTTTAAAAAAAATTATATAGTAGCACACTATAAGTACATTGCAGGTCCCCTAGGGACAGTGGAATTTTTAATATGATTAGGAAAGTCAGTCATAGGCACATGATTTTAACAAGACATGCCTCATGTAAAAGCACTGACTGAATGAAAGGAGGCAGCATAAGATTAAACAAACAGAATGATTGTTTTTCTTGTAAAGGATTTCCTAAGTAAATTAAGCTTCATAGTCACTTTGAGTGGAAAAAGAAAGATTACTGTTTAATGAGTAAGGCATCTTCCACTATGGAGTTCAAGTATTCTATTCTTGTTGTGCTAAATGACTTGAAGTGTGCTAGCTAGCGCATCAGGTGCAAATGCTACTCTGCAGTCGGAGCATCTGCAATGGACAAATGTTATCTTTGATTCCAATGGCCCTGCTCTTCTCCAAAATTGAATTCTACCCTGACTCCAAAGCGGTAGATGATAAATATGTCACACACGTCATGTATAACATGCTGATAATCCTGTCTGCCGTAAGTAGACGGTAGGAAAAACGATGCACTGCAGTACAGGGAAAGGAACAGGATATATTGATTTTATGGTTCACTGACATAATATCAAACTCATAAATATTGTTCTACAGAAACATTGTGTCAGAAATATGGATCACAAAAATATCGTTTCGTATATATATATAAATGTAAGTCAAAGATATTTTACACTAATATTGAAATAATATATACAAAACTATTTTTTAATATCAATATAGTTGAATCTAATAAATCTTAAATATTTTAACATGACATTAATGTTATACAGATTAAACATGTATACATAATATTTAAAATATATACTTATTGAAACAGCATTTTTTTAAAAAAATATTTCCAATTTAATTAAACATAAAAATAAACAATAGATAAAAATGTATCTTTACTAAAAAATATCTTACAAATTACATACATTTATGCATATAAAAAATATGAAATTAAATACACAAACACATTATAATAATATTTATTGAAACAATATTAACAAAACTGTTAAATTCTAGGAATAATAAATATACTATTCCCCCTCCAGTCTATGCAACAGTAAGGTAAGCTTTGGACTCATGTGGGGTAAAATGTATTATTTCCACTCCAGTGTGTGCAACAGTAGGGAAAGCCAGACAAATATACTGAAGCATGCACCGTAGTCCAAAAGGTAAACATGCAATCATATAGAACACATGTTTCTTTCTGCAATGAAGAATTTCTGTTGCACATGATTTATGTTCTTCAAATTATTTATATTTCTTGATTCAGATGTGTTATTCAGTACAAACAGACAGTCGACACGTGTTTCGTCATATAGACTTTTCAAGGTTTGAAAAGATATTTGGAATCAGCAATAATAGTGCTCAGCACGTGGACAGAAAATGCCTCGCTGAAATTACTAGCATGCTGGCCTACATGTATTGCAAGCAATGAAAAGTGTATAAGAGCAAGAGGCCTTAATAAGCCTTCAAATAATGTCCATGCAGTGTAATTAAGCACACTGAGATGCAAAGTTATAAGTGCAGCGTAGGTCCTTGATAAGCCTGCATACTGGCAAAGTCTCCCAAATGAGTGGCCCGAAACAAAAAAAGTGAGAGTAGAAAAAGAATTGGACACCGGAAGGGTAACATTTACTATTTCTACTCCAGTGTGTGCAATAGTAGGGAAAGAATTAGATTCTGGAAGGGTACACTTTACTATTCCCACTCCAGTCTGTGCAACAGTAGAGAAAGCATTACACTCAGGAGGGGTATCATTTGTTATTCCCATTCCAGTCAGTGCAACAGTACAGAAAGCGTTGGACTCAGGAGGAGTAAAATGTACTATTCTCATTCCATTCCATGCAACAGTAGAGAACGCGTTGGACACCGGTAGGGTAAAATGTACTACTCTCACTCCAGTCTATGCAACAGTAGGGAAAGCGTTGGGCTCAGGAGGGGTACAATTTACTATTCTCACTCAAGTCTGTGCAACAGTAGATAAAGCACTGGACACCAAAGGGGTAAAATTGACTAGTCCCACTCCAGCAGTAAAGATAATATTGCACTTCAAACAAATGAAATATTTTAATTACTCTATTAAATACCCAAAAATATAAAATGTTGAATATATAAAAAAATGATAGTTCTAACTTTTAACAAAAATTAAACAAATTGCATAATTATTAAAACATTTAATAATTATTATTAAAAAGCCATACTATATTCCCTTAAACATCCAACAATTAAAATAAAAAATTTATAACACAATTAACATAACAATTAATAAATAAAACCATTTAAAAAAAATGAATATTTAAATTATTATTACTTAATAACTTCCCTCCCTTTTCCTCTACAAACTAAACAAAAGGCAATCATAGCCAGGGACTTTAACAACAGGGATTTGGGCAAACCCACCCATTTTCCAGAGCCTTCAGTCGTGGCCACACCCTTACACGTTCTCCTTTTTAACCACCATCTCCACTTGTCCTATATTATAAAAGAAGCCAGCTCTCCCTTATTGTGCGCCAAACCCACTTTTAGGCACATCTCTATTATAGATTACATCTTAGTTAGCGAAGGGCTAGCTTCTACTATTATATTTCATATCGATAACCTAATATAGGCCCAGGGAACATCATACACTTTCCCTACATTAGCTCCCGTTATTTCATATGAACGAGTCTTGTAAGGACATAACTCCAAATAAGGACAGAATGCCTTTTATGGACATTACACCTTATAAGGACTGTAGCCTTTTATGGACTAAACCTTTCACCTAGTTCCATGCCAAGAGTGGGGTTTTCCCAATCGATATTGCTAAGACGTCATCCTTAGCGCATATGAATAATTGATGAGTACACTCTCCAGGAGGTACACTTCACCTCTCCCATCGAAGCACAAGGTTTAATCCCCAAAGTCATCCTCATACCGAACAATGGGTAACACACGTACATAGACTGTATAAGTACAGCACCTCTTGCTATAAAAAAGCAGGAGGGAACCGAGACTTCACGGCCGACACTCTGACCAGAGACGCTGCAGCTCTGGTATGCCATCGCTCCAGCTGACAGCAGTCTAACGGTCCCTTGCGGGGTGTCCAGCTCAAGTCCAGGACGAAGTCCCACACTCTCACTATTCAGGTTTGACTAAAGCCTAGTGGGAGTCTTGGCTTATAGGCTCTTAGGCTCAGGCTCAATAGCACCTACTCTAGGTACACTTAGGTACATCTAGTCAGGCAACTTAGGAGTACGCACTTTATTTTGTAAAGGCATTTCATATTCATGTCTGTGTTCATGACTATTGAAAAATGGTAGAGCAATACTATTCCTTTTTATTCACTGTACTGCTGGTTCTGTATCTCTGCTACAGTGTTACAGTTATAGCAGCGCATATATTTTACATGAGAAGAACAATGGTACAGTAAATTCTTATTGTAAACACGCCAGGCTGTTTCTTCTGTGTATCTCCCTGAGAGCGAAACAGGCAAGCACGAGTGACTGGGTGCAAAGTAATATATTGTTTCCACGACTCTGAGGTTATTGTGTTCTGAGGTTCCCAAAAACTAATCTCTCTGATAGCAGGAGATTCTAGTGGCACTGCGAGCTAGCTAATGCAAACCATAGGCTAACTTATGCGGCGGGGTGTACCGAGTCAGTCTGCCTCCAGACCCACAGTATATGTTATCGGTAAACGTTGTAGGTCCTGCATGACTGGGTACTATTGGGACTACACTACACTACTCTCCAGCCCTTTGAAATTGATTACAGGGATGAAAGCGATTCTTAGACCACTATACACAACACTGTGCTTAGTTTCTACAAACTTACTATCCATACCATTGCTGATGGAAACAGCTGGGGATGAGCGCCACAAAGTTCTACACAGAAAAAATGGTTGACCAAATTAGGGGACAAACTTTCAGCTAGGATAGAAGAAAGGAACACAGGCAGCAACCCAACTAATCCAAAAACAGCATCAGAACACAGGGAGGACCTAGTGGTGAACCTGCAGCATGCCAAAGAGAATGGAGTGGCGGAAAGGAATTGACTCAATCAAGTGGAACAGCTATACACAACTGGCAAAGTGAATGGAGCAGCCTCCTCATCATTCTGCTCAACCCCAGATCCTGGGGTCCAACAAGCGCACGCCAATCCCAGAAGGTACAGTACTCATCACAATTAAGAAAATGAGGAACGATTGAGCACCAGGGCTTAATGGGATTCCTGCTGCCATGTTCAAAACGGCACCAGATTTCTGGCAGGCAATACTAATGCCACTTTCCAACTATACATTTGCAACAAGAAAAATACTGGTGTCTTGGGGGAGCTCAATTCTTTTCCCCATCCACAAAAAGAGAGACTGTTCTCACCCTGCAAACTATAGGGTCATTGAGCTCCTCGATCTTGAAGGAATGGCCTATGTGCGCCTCCTCTTAAAAGAGCTGGAAACTTGGGCAGCAGATAAAAGGAATTCCCCACTTTACCTATCAAGCTTTAGGCCAGACAGCTCTACAATTGTTAACATCTTTGCGCTTGTGTACTTATCTTCACAAGCCGTCATGATGAAGCAAACCCCTCTTTTCTGCTGCTTCATTGACTATAGCACTGCTTTTGATAAGGTGGAATGGGGCAGGCTATGGAGGAAGCCAACCGGCTGGGGAATTCCATCCTAGCCCCTTAGGGCGATTACATCATTATATCAGAGTACATGGGTCTGGGTAAAACAAGCCTTACTACAGTCACTGCCAGAGTGCCCACTAACAACAGTCTCAAATAGGGCTGTGTGCTGGCCCCCCTCCTTTTCGATCTTTACACTGCAGATATGGGAGCAGCTCTGGAAAGAGCCAGTTTAGTTACACCAAGGCTGGGAAGGCTGCGTCTCTAAATCTTGCAGTATGTGGGTGATACTGCCATCATGGACCATACTGTAGTAGGTTTACAGAGAGCTCTCAATGCTCTCCATCACTGCAATCTAGCAAATAACTTGCACGTGAACCAGAACAAACCAAAGTTGTTGTATTTAGTAAATATCCACATAAAAAAACTATTTCACTGGCAGCTGGGTAACCTACAAATTCCGACAGCCCCAGCCTACAACTACATTGGAGTGTGGCTATCGGAAACGGTGAAACCAACCTTCCATCTAAGGCATATCAATACAGAAGGCTCCATCGTTATCCATCTGCTAAAGTGTCTCAGTTACTGTCTACAAAGTCCAACATCTGAGCCCATGCTGTATTGAGAGCAAAACTGATCCTAGCCCTCAACTATGGCCACATGTCCTTTCCCTGTGCCTTCGATAAGTTTTTAATAAACTCCCAGATTATGGCCTTCAAGAAAGCTCTACTTGCTTCTTGGCAGGGCAGAAGATCGAGGCTAAGGCTGGAATGCGGTCTTGGGAAGCCTGACCTTGCTGGACAGGGGGACTCAGTAAAGTACTACCTAGGGTCCTCCGGGCCCCTGAGTCTTCACTCAAACACCCTCTTCTGAGACCAATCTTTGATGGAGCAGGGTCCCCTTGGCAATTACAGCTAGCTGGGTCCCCTTGGCAATTAGAGCTAGCAACTACAATAAGCTCTTTGATTATCAGGACAGAAAGCCTGCACACACAAGACATTCCACTCTCAGCCTGGAAAAAAGTTGTGAACAGGCAAATGCTTTTAACCTCTTTTGAACAGGACATTGGGGATCTACGGCTCAGCCCTCCGACAAAGGCGATGGATGCATCTTACATTCCACGGAAGGCAGAATCCTATTTTCAACATGCACTCTCAACCCAGACTCACAGGGGAAACTCACTATATGAGGCTAATTGTTTTGCCAATCTCAGATTTTAATCCTGCCTGGGCCAATCAAGAGGAAGTAATCTCATGCAGGCTATGTAAATATCATAAAGAATCGTGGCTCCATTGATTGTGTTGTTGCCCAAACTTGCAAACATATTACATCGCCTGCTCCTTCCCTTGCTTCGGTTGAAAGTCGTCAAGAGTTGCAGGGAGGCATTGGATCTGTGCTTCACTGGAAACACAACCAGGACCTTAGCTCTGATTAGGAAAATTTATGAGCCATATCTGCTACTCAGGCTGAAGCGGTGAAAACTGACACTGTCCATATTCCATAGGTCTTGCAGTCCGTAATTAGCCAATAGAGGATCTGTTAACCAGGATTTATAACCTGATGGTTCATGAGTAGAGTATCACACGGTTATGTGGCCCAGCACTTGTCAATCACCATTTCAGAATCAACATCTACCTAAGGAGACCTTCACCAATCGAGGGTAGGGGAATCTCACCAGATATTCTTCAAACATCCCGTGGTGACCTGTCATGTGCAGTTGGTGCCCAAGCAGCAGGAGAACCAATAAGTTTGCACTAGGCACAATGCACTTTATACCCTCACCCTTGTAATCTTGGATATTGTGATTCCAAAATCTTAACTTTATTTGTCCAGTCTCTCTAGCATGTTTTAATTTTTTAATACCAGTAAAACAAATCAATTTGCACTCTTTAAAAATTCTTATAACATTCTCCTGGCTGTAAAATTAATTGTTTTATGCTTATTGCACGTAATGACATGTAATGATTTGAAAAAATCAAACACAAATAAAAATACTGAAACTTTATGGTGCTAGTGGTATTTCTTGCCTCTATTGATTGTGTTCCAGTACCACTGATTGGCTCTTAATGGTGCTTGTCTTACTCCAAGGCATGGCTGCAGTAGATCTGAGAGTATCTGTTTAGTAGGACTATTTCACTATTTTGGTGTAACCTTTGTGAATTGAATTTGTTTTACTAATGTTGGGTATTTTTTTCTAAATGCATAGTCCTCCCTAAACTCCTCTTAATATTTCCTTAAACCCGTTTCCATTTGGTAGCCACTTTCAAGTCTCTTTCCCTTATTCTAAGGGCATCTTTCCATGAGGATTCTGGTTTGCAAACTATGGCCCTCGTTCCTGTGCTGCAGTGCCATTCAATTAGGCACTACATTGCCTAATTGAATGGCACTGCAGTTGTAGGTGTGAAAATGTCAGCAGATTGGTAAAGAGAGCACAGGTATGGGGGCAACCCCTATTAAAAAAACAAGAAAGCAGTGTTGCTCAAATGTGAGTTTACCTTGAAAAAACAATGACAAGAGGAGTTTGGACAAACAGTAACAGTGAGTTTATTCAAACACTTCAACCGGTAGCATAGTAACAGAAGCGAAACTGAGGACTGTCTCAAAAACAACCAATTTGAACGCCATTATATACATTTCCTGGCGCAGCATAAAACAATGTATACATTCCTTTTGGGAAGAGGAATGTGGGCCTAGTCATGAAGTCATAAATCACTCCCACCTGATAACAAATGAAGGTGGGTCTCCATCTTGCATGGACACAATCAGTGGGTAACGTGTCTAGATGTCCGGCATGGGAAGCACATGATCACTGCATGTGCTGTGTCCTGATTGGCTGAGTGTTCCTGACTTCATGGCATCTAACTTTATGGTGATTTTGGATTGGCTGCCCCTCCGACCATGTCTGCTGTATTGGGGCCAATCTTCCTGGACCATTGTGGTGTCGCTGCCTATCTTTGGGATTATTCTGTATTTTTCCTGTTCGCGCATTTGTTCTGTTGGTTACATGCCACCACACCTGTGATCTGTCAATCAGTTGCCTCAGGTCTAGGTTGCAGGGCTTGCCTGACCACATACTTCTGACTCTGGGTTGATGGAGAGGTCATATCAGGTGATTTCAACAACAGTGATTCAATTTTGTTTTTATGCACACATGTATCATTGCGTACATCAACATCAATATTAACATTTCACCATCTAGTTGAATTTTCAACTACATAATTTACCCCAATATTCATGCTAGTCACATTATATGGGGCGGATCGTGCTTCAGTTTTAACTATTACTGCTTCCCTAATTACTTGGATTCTACCCAATTTAAGGACTGTGTTTTTACAGCAGGAAACCCTCACTTGGAAAGCATACAGAAACAATATGAAGATGAGAACGGGCAGCAATGACATACACAAACCAGTCAACCACCGGGGAACCAGGAAAACCAATAGTTATACCATTCCTGCTCTGGGGCACCTCCCTCCTAACTCATGTCTCTTTGTAAACCGTGTAGTGCTCGGATGGCTAGAGTCAAAGTCCTGTTGTCTATGACATTGCCTAGGATAAATGTGATATTTGTGGTCATCAAGTGATACACATATGGATGTTGAGTCACCATGAGGCGGATGGCTCTTAGTTCTTCCTTGATCATATTAAGGCCAAGCTCAGTACGGTTCATCATTTTCAACATTTGCAACCAGCGGGCGTTTGTTGTCGTCTGCATGGTAAAGAAGGGTATGGATCCTCCTGCATTTGCTTATGTGTAAGAAAACAGTCTAAATTCTTCCTGAATGTCCTTAAACTGCACCCAGCCAAAAAACTCAGCCGTTCTTTTCTCTCAAGCCTGATGCAATAGAGTGGTCTTCTTCTGTAGCAGATGTTGGTACAACCCTGACAGATCTCCAGGAATGACCAGGGTCAGGGTGTGTATGGTGACGAGGGAGTATTGACCCCATTATCGGGGGCGAGTTAGGTGTAGGCAAATTCACTGCACTGCCAGAAAGTATCCATCAGCATGGAGGTGCCCCATTACAAATCTGGTATGTGTAGTATTACGCCACAGTTCCCATTTGTGCCGAGTGGAATCGTTCCTTTACCTATGAAACACAAGGAATACAGTGTAAGTTTCTGTACAATTAGGGGTTGCCTCTTCCTCTCCAATCATGTGTACCTATCTATCTCAGTTATCCCATATTTCCTGACATGGGTTATCTGTGCTGGTGTTTAACCCTCCCCAATGAGACTAATTTCCCTTCATATCATCGAGGTGGAAGGCCCTACACTCGAATTCACTGGAATTCCATGTCTGGTGTCCATTTGTTATTACAGAAGACTGCCCCATATGCACTAAGGGTCACCCTGGGACCACAGAGGAAATCGGAGTGGAAGTGTTTGTGCACTGGTGCAGTGGCTTTGCAACTTCCAAGAATCTCTTTCCTGGAAAGTCTTGTGGCCCAACAATATCCTCACCTATGGTGCCCCTCCAGTTCATCCTATGTAGCTCTGTTTGAATATCGCTAGGCTCAGTGAAAAGGTGCAGTGCTGTGGGATTGGCCACGTAACGAGTCACATTCACAATTCTTCTTTGGGGTTCTACTCTGTTGGGTTGTATCTTGGCCCTAATCCTACACAGGTACAGGTGAAAAAGGCATTTAGATTTTTTGGGGTCTATCTCTTGGTGCAAGTAAAGTCTGTCTGCACCTACTGCATGCAGCATCAGTGAACAGACATAACATGATTTGGCTGATGTCTGGGTGTCCACAGGGGTCATGTGCTGATACCAAGTGTTGTCAAGAGTGCACCATGCAGTTAATGTGGGATGCTAGTGTTAGGTTCAGTGTAATTATGAGTGACATTGGAGATGCCCCTATTCGACCGCTGTGCGAATGTCGGGGTGGACTCCATTTGACTAGGCAGATCTTTGGCATAATATCGATATAGCCACATCCAGAGTAAACAGAGGGTATACAATTGTACATCAATACATAACGTATTGAACATTACAGGTCTTTGGAATGGATACAGGGATGATCTATGTAGTCCTACGGTGTTCAGGGGTTTCTTTACTTTTGGAAGAGTTCAAAACTTTTGTGGATAAAGATTGCAGTCTTTGACTTACACACTTGGGCCTTGTTATGATAATGGAAGTGGTCACCACAGAGATGGGCCACTGTAAGGGGGTGCACTCTGGTGGCTTGATTGCAGAACTGTTGGATAAGAGCTACTGTTAGTTGGTTAAGCTCAGAGAACATTTGCATCTCTTTACATCATCAATCATTCTTGGGGATTACTGTGCCTTTCTTTTTAGGAGGGTGCTTTATAATAATCCACATTTGTAAAGCGCGAACAATCAACCGTAAGGGTCTCTAGGCACTGAGGGGCCGTTGAGAAGATTAAGCAAGCTATTGCCCAGAGTTACATGGTGCTGGGCTAATCTGCCACCGGCGCTGTGGATCGAACCGTGATACCCAGATTCCGGAGTCAGTCGCCCTTGCCGCAGCGCCATACCTCTTCCTGCTTTTACATTCATACGTGCTATTTCAGTAGGGCACTGGAAGGTGGCCCCAATTAGGGTTTCTACTTTCTCTGGTTTCTAAAACATTGGGTGTTTGTTCATGGGTCGCCTTAATTCTTGCTTACGGTTCATCGGTTCTCCCCCATGACAGAAAAGAATAATTGTTAAGGGGTGGTCTTCATGAGCATGCAGCTGATCTCGGTTATTTAACTAATATTTTATGGGTGTCTCTAGACTTACAATGTCCTACCTTCCCTAGTGTGTGTGTGAGGGGTGCCTTTCGACCTACACATGTGCTGTAATTAAGTGTTGTTTGTGATTGCAACATGCTCTGGGGTCATGTGTATACCCCTCCAGTCCCAGCATTCAGTGGGACCCTCTTTATTGGCGCCAGGTATTTTGACTATGCCCTTTTTCGAAAAGGTTCTTTGGGGCTACTTTTGGGCTTCTTTTTACTGGTCTTTTGAGCCTTTCCCAAGGTTTCCATGAGATTTGCTTGCTTCTACTGTTGTGTACCAGAGGGGTCAGAGAGCTGTCATGCAGCCCCCATGTCTTTCTGATGTGGCGGTGTCCCAGACTGGGATATTTACCCCCAGACGGTGTGTGTAAAGCCTTATGTGTGTCAGCTGATCGCTAGGCCAGATACGGTGGTGAGCATATTTCTGAGTACCTTGCATGGAACTGTGATGGATTTTCGTGGACTCTCTCCTTCCCAGCACCCCCTCTCCCTCTGATGATGTCTTATCCAGGGTATTTGGGCCAACTATCCCCGGCTTTGGCCCGGGACTTCTAGCCGGTAACACAATACTGTTGTTTGTTTTGGAGGACATGACCCGACGAGCAGGCTTTAGATATTTATAAAACTTTGAGGGAAAGGAGGAGGTAGATTTTCACTAAATTGAGAATCCAGTGCTAGGCCAGAACGTGTTGAAATTTGACCGATACTAGTAATGGAAAAGGCGAGCGATTTTTCTAGTGAACTTCCCTACTGATTCGGTGTACTGCAATGCTTTGCGATCGGTTGGAGTTTGTCCATGCATTAGGGACATTATGGGGTCTTTGTCATTCCAAGTGTGTGGGAATCCTGGCTCAAAGCACTGAAACATTGCTTTGTTTTAAAACTGAAAGGAGGCCACCATTGGCCTGGAGGCTGTTGCCTGCAGTTGGAACCACACACCATGAGGGAATTTTGGTCCCAGGCCGGAGGCCCGAAAGAGGGGTCCGTTTGACCTGGCTGTTGGAACCCGTCCCAATTGGACATGGGTAATGGGACCTGTATGCCTGCTTTTATACACTGGATGGGGAACCGCCCTGCCCCCGTCAGACAGCCCTCCCCTTGTGGGGGTGGCCAGCCAACCTCGCCCTGGGGAACCAGCAGCAGATTGGGGCCTAGGCTTCTGCCAGCGCCCGAATGTCAGACCTTAGTGTGGATTCCTTATCGACAAAATGTACAGCAGCCCAGAGTTTCCCGAACACAATTAAAGGCTTGAATTCCCAATGTTGCCTTACTAGTCTTTATTTTTAAATTCTTTTGAAGTCTAATTGAAGTGGATGTTTTCACTCTGGGGGTTTTAACTTACTGTGTAGGTAAGTTTTGTGATTCTGTAAAGGCATTGCCTCCCTAGACAGTTACCCCTCCCTGCTGTGATCTTTGTTGAGCTGGGGACACAGTCTGCTGTATTCTTTTCAACTGCCTGATCCCTGCTGCTGTGGTTCAGTGGTTGCCTGACCTCCCTGCAGCTGAGTATTAGGTGCTTCACGATTATTCTATGCTTGGCTATGAGAATTGTTATTTTGTGGGGCCTGTCCTAGATTTATCGATTTCTGTCCGTGATATGCGTTTAAGCGGCATCGGTCGGCCATGTGGCCCATTTGGTGGCAATAATAACATTCACTGAGGTCAGGTTGCTGCCAACCTCCCTGACTTCTGCCATTATAACTGGATTGAAACCCTCTGGGGTTCTGTGGTGGAGCCCCCTTCAAGACTCGTGCCATTTGTACGTTTGTGGCCAATGTGGCCCCCTTGAAGGCTGTCTTTTCAATTGGTGTTGGACCAACTTGGCGGTGTCTTTCTGGGCTAATTCTTGTACCCTCCCAGTTGTCTGCTGTATGGAGAGTACATATGGTTCCCTGCCCATCTCATGCTCAGGATCCCTCCACAGGTGGTCCATGGGGACACTTCCTTGGGGTGGCTCCATATTTGCTCTATGTGACAAATTTCCTATGCTGGTTATGCTTTTGGGTATCGCATCTGGCATCAGCTAGGGGGCTTCAGGCATGGGGAATATACCACATAGTGCCAGGCAACCATGTCTGTACCACCTCCCCGCCACATGGGTGGAGGTGCATTTGTGATGGTAGGGGCTGAGCAGAAGGATCTCAGAGGTACGTGGGCTCTGGCTGTTGCCATCATGAGCCCTATGTACCTTGGCCCTGCTTCCTGCCCAGTCTCGGGGGACCGAGTATGATTGTGCATGTTACGGTCCCAACTCTCTTCCTCCTTGCATACCCTGATGGCTATCAAGGTTCTCATTCCTTTGGCTGCTTCAACTAGGAAGTGGTGTTCTCGACAAGCCCACTGCCAAACTAACCTGCATACTTTAAAGACATTCCCCATATATTCCAAGACTACCTCAGGGAAGCGGGTCTGATTGGCTGGGACTGTCCTTGCCTGTGTACATGCAGTGCAGGAATGCTTCGCTGGTCTAGGTACAAGGTAAAATGCTAAAGGGGGGGAGCAGGCTATAGTTAATTTTTTGGCAAACTGGATGGACTTAGTCATTCGGTCGCACCCTAACATATTAGTCAGGGGTGAGGAGAAATATACTAACTGGTCTCTTATTCTATTCCCTCATCTACAGCTCAAGGGCTTCTGTGAAGGGGATTCCAGCCACTGTACCCAAGACTCCTTGTATAGCTGTAGTGTGATGTGATAAGGGGACTGCCCCTTCCTGAGGCATGGCCTTGTCACCTCCGTGTCTACCAGAAAACTGTATGGTGTCTTGTTCACCAGCACTGTGGCCACCATATCTTCCTCTGAGAGGTCTGGGGTGGACAGCCAGATGTGTGTGTTTATGGGTATTTTGTCAGTTTCTGGCATAGGTTCCCTATTTTCCCCTTTGGTCAGCTGGGCCGACCTTGTAGCCTCACTCCTGAGGTCGATCCCAGGGGACTGGGGCCCTCCTCCTCCTCACTCTCGCTAGTCATGTTGCAGTCCAGACCCACTATGAATCTCCCTGTCACCCATCTGTGCTCACCTGAACTGGTGGTAGTGCATTTTTCCTGTGTTCGATGGCCTCAACATGATGGGGTGATGCTGGGATTGCCTGGGCATGCTGGTCTGTTGGCCTCCCATGTTTTGATCCAGCAGTTTATTGTTCTGTAGGGGTGCATGTCGCTCCTTCGTCCGGTGGATTGGTATAACCTAATGAAAGGATGGTAGGCAATGGGCTGAGCACCTGCATACCTACATATGGTAGAGGAGGTGCAGATACCTTGTTTGCTGGTTCTGGGATAGGATTGTCATTCTTTGGGATCCTCAAAGATGGCCCATAGTTCTAACAGTGCCTCTCTTCTGGTTGTCTTTTGCCCTGCATATTTTCTCCAAATGTGTGTTCCTGTCTGTTCAATAATGTTAGTGTTGAAGGCTCCCCCCTCTGGCCAGGGGAACACATGTACCTTAGTATGTGCATGCCATTAGTGGCAATTTGTGCTATGTTTTTTAACCTGCGTGGGGAACCTTGTGTTCATGTGCTTTAGCTGTGACTCCATATTAAGCTGGGAACTTTTTAGGGCACTGATACACTCCAGCTTCTCAGGATTACGTAATTTTAAGTTCTACTCTGATTGTGGGGAAATAAATATTTCGGATTACTCTTTACAATGACCTCCACATGCTCAATTCTATATATAGATGCATCAGAATAGAGGTTTAACAAACATAAACAACAATGCATATGAAGAGTCACAACTTGAAGTAAAGGGCAATTGTTAGTTCAAAATATGTGAATTCAGCAGAAAAATAGCAGACATCAAATAACGACTGTTAGAATTGGCAACGCCTTCATAAGCACGCTGAGTCATTAACAAAGCTCACCACTAAAGACAAAAAGACAGTTGCAACAATTTACCAGCACCACAGCATCAAGAATGCATCAATTAGTAACCACAATGAAGAAAGAGAGAGAAAAATTGACACAGAAAAAATGATGACTGTGTCCCCAAAAAATCCTTAGCCTGCTTCTTAGGAAATGCTACCAGATTATAAGGGGAGGCTCTACGTGGTACACGGGACTAAGTGAGCCCAATAGTATGTCAGTATCAGCTCCGGGACAAACAAACAACAATGTACTTGAAAACCAGGAAAAACTTGAAAACCACAGGCTCTTCTTGGCCTAGCACAAACTACACCTAATCTCCAAGGTCTACATTTCCCTAATGTCTGAAATACACCCTATATCCACCCAGGGGTCATGCGTACCATCTGTATCAATCCCAGCGGTCCAAGAGAACAACACAGCTCACTTCTTTCAGATACCTTCAGTGTTAAGAAACTGGTAACACTGAGAAAACCCTTTTAGACTAAAAAATAAGATCAATGTGCTGGCCCTATACCAGAACAGGGCCTATGCGTACCATCTGTATCGCACCCAGTGGTCCAAGCGGTGAAAGCTCGCCCCTGTATCACACCCAGAGGACAATCGTACCATCTGTGTTCAGCCCAGCAGTCCAAGCAGCTAACAACATTCACCTTTCCTAGCGTTCTATCGAAAAAAAGGGGACCTCTGCGGGATCACCTCCGAGACCACCTTGCTACTACTCAGTTTGGATACATAAAATGGGCAATATGTCAGATTTCTGTCTGCTGCAGGGTGGGCAGGTTACAATTTTGCACTTCTTCCTGGGTTGCTATATGCCAAAAGCTGGGACTCAGGATCAGATGTAGTCTCTTACCCACTTGGCGGCTTCAGGACTGACCTCTTCCCCATGGATACAGCATACCTGCCAATCACATGTGCTGTTTGCTCACTTTCCTTACTGCGCTGAGGAGAATCTGTGTAGTCGGGGTTTTTCCTGCAGCTGTAGTTGGGTGCGGAGCACCAATCTCTCCTGGCTGGCTAGCTAAAATGTTACTTGAATGTGAATTAACCTTGAAGACAAGAGGCATTTGGCAAAACAGAAACTGTTGGTTTAATTAAACACTTCGCCCGGGAGTACATTTACAGAAAAGAGTCTGAGAACTGTCTCAAAGTACAATCAATTTGGGAGCCATTATATAAATTTCTTGGAACATCAGAAAAAAATTAATAGATCCTTTTTTGGGAGAGGAATGTGGGCCTAGTCATGGAGCCATAAATTAGTCGCACCTGATACCACATGCAGGTGGGTCTCAACCTTGCGTGGACACAATTAGAGCCAGTGCGTAATATATACAGATGTCCAGCATGGGGGGGCATGTGATCACTGCATGTGCTGTGTACTGATTGGCTGAGTGTTCCTAAATGCATGTGGCATCTAATTATATGGCGTTTTGGAAACACGCGCCTCTTCGGCCATGTGAGCTTTACTGGGGCCAATTTCTTCAGACCATCGTGGTGTTGCTGCCTATCTGTGAGATTAGTCTGGGTTTTTCCTGTTTGCGTGTTTTTCATGCTGGTGACGTACCACCCCACCTGTGATCTGTCAATCAGTTGTCTCAGGCCTAGACGACAGGGCCTTCCTGACCACGTATTTCCGATTCTGGGTTGATGGAGAAGTCCTACTGGGTGATTTTGACAACAGTGATACGATTTCGTTTATATGCACAAATGTATCATTGTGTACATCGACATCATTATTAGCAACAACAATCACCACAGGGCAAACACCGACATTGAGAGTGAGTAGATGTTTGCCATTAGGTGAAATGTGTGCATATTTAGGATTTGAATCAGAGTTCATCAGAGTGCAGAGTAGTAAAACTACACTTGATTGTAGATATCTGAATGCAGTTTTTCTCTTTCGTCTGTCAATCAGACTCTGTATGTGTTAGTGTAATGGAAAACCAGTATTTACAACAAGGCTGTCAGAAATTGACTTCCCTGTTGTAATCAGGTTTATAGTGGCATATGGTAAGATTTTAGAGCAGGCATATGATTTCTTGGTGCTGCTACTATCTCGTAGTGACATGTGATTGACAAAATAGCCTGCATGTATCAATATCTTATTGGCATAGTTTATGAAATGAGGTCTAACCGAAATACAGTGGCGATTGTACAGCAGCTGGGGGAATAATACAAATGAAAGAGCACAGGAGTATTGCACAAAATGATAGATAGCTGCACCAATTTCCACATGCCATACAATTTTAGATCATGCATTAGTCACTGATTGTACATCTACTTTTCCAACCAACACCAGTATGTTTACATAGGCAACTGTCTGTCACAAAAAAGTCCCTATCACTTGTGGAGTCCCCTATGGTTCCATAATGTTGCCTGTCAGCTTCAGCTTCTACATGGAGCCATTTGATGCTTTGCTCACAGATAAGAGCATCAAGATTCACCAATACGCCAACGATAGACAATTCTACTAGAAACTCTCCTCTGCTTCAGACAAGCAATCCCTCAAATACTATTTGGACTTCATCCAGATCTTGATGTCTAGTGCCTACAGAAACTCAACCCAACTAAGACAGACTTAATTTTATGTGACGAAAAATCTTACATCACACCCTGGAAACCAGGCACAATAAGGTGAATTTTGATGGTTTTGAATCCTAATTCTCACTGAATGCCAAATCACTGGACACTGATCTCTCCCTCGAGAATCACGTTACCAAACAGAAAAAAACAGTTTGTTTCTTCCAGGAAGCGACTTGAGAACTGCTGTTTCAGCCCTTGTACTCTTGCATCTGAATAGTGGTAATGCCCTACTCTCTGACACCACGCTGGCATCCTTTAGGAGCACCAGCACATCTCATTCAGGGCCTCAGGAAATATGATCACATCATCCCTGCCCTGATGGAATTCTGTTG
Organism: Triturus cristatus; assembly: GCF_964204655.1. Classification (NCBI taxonomy): domain Eukaryota; kingdom Metazoa; phylum Chordata; class Amphibia; order Caudata; family Salamandridae; genus Triturus; species Triturus cristatus. The sequence goes on from NC_140581.1 coordinate 78,851,771, forward strand.
GCTCTTGTGGACGGTGCGCACTAGATGGATCATTTACAAAAATGTCACAACCAATATTTTGTAGCCAATATTCTCGACCCCCTATATTTATCTTCTTCCTTTTTTCACATTTTTCATGTTATTTGTGATTTATGTTGTTAGTGATATGATGTGTGTCATAATCTGAGATTCATGTTATTAGTGATGTGATGTGTGTTATAATCTGAGATTCATGTTATTAGTGATATGATGTATGTTATAATCTGATATTCATGTTATTAGTGATATGTTTTGTGTTATAATCTGAGACATCTGTGACTTTATGAGCATAAAGCCTCCAGCCTGCAGTCTAAATCCAGAAGGCCCTCCTAACCACAACCAGGAGCTGGTAAGAAGATCCGACCCCAAAAGGCACCCCTGCAACTGACGCCCTATTTGTGTGTCTAAACCAATGGTGCCTAACCAACCCTTAACTTCCCAAATTACCTCTCAAAGTGGTGGTCGCACCCAGAAGTCCTTTGTCTCCCTCCCTGCAGTGCTTTTGAAAACCGGAGGTTCTCCACTAAAAACAACAGGGCACCCAATGTCGAAACAGCACTCTGCACCCGGCTTTCTCAGGGCCGCTGAGGGTGCACCTTTTGTGCTACTTTGTTTCCTCATTTGCCCTGACCTGAAACCTAGGAGCTTTGCTCCCACAACCCAGTGGCCTGCTTGCCAGCAGCCACCAACCGGAGGCCCACTATACACCATTGGATAACATTGGGCCTCAAAACTCTGCACCTGGCCGCCCTAGTGCCGCTGAAGGTGTAACAAGAGGGCATCACTGACCCTGGGGGACCCCTGAGTCTAACACCAGAACCTTAACTCCCACAGTCGATAACTTACCAGTGAACCGATAACCTGTTTTTCCTCCATAGGATAACATTGACAATTTTCTTCCAAAAAGTGTGGAGTTTTGAAATCTAAAAATATTCTTGAAAAATCGCACGAATAACCAAAAAGTATTTACTTACCTGTTTGCAGGAAATGTCCCAGTGCTGAATCTGCGTATCCAGCACTGAGTTAGAAAAGTAACGTAAAAATAACTTACCTGTAATTTACTGAAAAAGCCTATTCATTTCAATGTACTGTATTTGCTAAGTATTGCAACCCACTGCATCCCCTGTAAATCAAACAAAGTACAATTCCTATTGCATTTTCAAACTGTTCTCTGTCAGCAACTTATTACTGTAAAGTATTTAATGCTTTCCTGTTTCAGGTTTGCTTGATTCTAAAAGAACAGTATATTTTTTATACAAAAACAATTGGTCTAGAGTTCAGTCCTTGAGTGTGTTAATTCATTTGCTGACTGAGTGTGTGCATTAAATGCTTAACACTGTCCTCTGAAACTGCCTTACTGCTCAACCACTCTATCACAAATAGAGAGTAAGGTTCTATCTAACTTTAACCTCCGCCTACCTCTGGGGTCACCTGGACTCTATACATACTATACCTCATTTTGGTGCAGTATATATAGAACCAGTTTCCTACATTGGTGGATCAGCGGTGGGATACACAACTTGCATTTGTTGGACTACTTGGCTACCACTTGATCATACAACAGAACTCTTCAATTGCCTTTAGAATTCAATTTTCAAATTGGCATTTTTACAAAACTACTAAAAGTCTTGTCAGGCCCTTTCTTTAGTCCCTTTAGAATTTTAGAAAATAAAGTCACTGTAGTCAAGGGTAGAGGGGTTAGAACTTTTTTGTTAGAATGTCTCAAAAACAGAACCCAGCTATTAGTGATGATAGCCATAATGACATACAGGACATGGTTGAGGAGCATGACCTCATCCCGTACCTTCACTTGTCTTTCAAGGAAGTAAGGTCCTTATGTAACATTAAAAATATACCAATGGGCCCTCATCCAACCAAACAAAAGCTCCAGGAGATGTTGGCTGAGTATTCAAAGGCCCACCCCTCTGAAAATGGTGATAACCAGTCAGAGGGAGAAGGAGGTGAGGAGGATGGAGAAAGGTGCCCACATCCACCACTTCCTAGGGAAGAGAGGAACCCTGTTCCCTTACTTCCAAGACTGAACCCATGGGGACCTACTAGCACATGCATCAAAAATGCCATTTGCGATTCCTTATTAGCGAAAAATAAGGATTCGCTAATAAGCAATCGCAAAAGCCTATGCATGTAGAAATCGCTTACAAAATAGCGATTTCTAAATATTTCTTAATTGTGAGTCGCAAATTGCGAGTCGCAATTAAGGAACACCTCCCCATTCGTTCCTATGGGCCTAGAGGCCCATAGGAATGAATGGGAGGACGTTCTCAATTTGCGATTCTCAATTAGAGAATCGCAAATTGAGAATGCAATTTCAAGGGTGCAAGGGTGTCAAAACGACATCCTGTTGCACCCCTGAAATCGATCTGTGTACAAATGTTGCGCACACACATGTCCAAAGGACATGTGTGTGTAACCTACCACTTTGAAAAATGCACTTTCGTGCATTTTTCAAAGTTTTTACAAATTACCATGAAGTTCAACTTCGTGGTAAATTTGCGCCCCCTATCAGCGAAATCGCTAATTATTTTACTTTAATGCATTGCATTTAAGGAATCACAATTTGCGATTCCTTAAATGCAATCGCAATTTGAGAACTCGCAATTAATTGCGAATTCTCAAATTGCGAGTGCCTTGACCCTTCATGCATCGCAAATGCCCTTTTTGCGGGCGCAAACGGACGATTTTTGCAAATCGCACCGTTTGCGCTCGCAAAAATGGTTGATGCATGTGCCCCCTAGAGTCCACACAGGTGACTCAGGTTCTGGTGAGGACATTGAGGACAGTCTCAATGAGGAGGACAGCCTTTTAGCAAGGCTGGCCAAATGACTGGATCTAGAGTCCAGACTCTTGGCTCTAGAGAGAGAAAGAAACAAGATGGGTTTAGCACCATCAATGATGGCAGAAATCAAAATAATAAGGATAAAGATCAATCTTATGATCCTAAAATCCCCAAAGAGATTGTCCCTAGAGGAGGGTGATTACATCACTTAATGGTTCACAGCCTTTGAGAGGGCTTGTGACATGAGAAAGGTGAAGAAACCTCGCTGGGGTGCACTCCTGTGGGAACTGTTCTCTGGTAACTGCAGAGACAGACTCTTGACCCTTTCTGGGCCAGATGCTGGATTTTATAACCTCATGAAGTGAACTCTGATTGAGGGATTTGGACTCACAACTGCGGACTACAGAATTAGATTCAGGAAGGCTCACAAAACCCAAAACCAGTCCTGGATTGATTTTGTAGACTACTCAGTAAAGACACTAGATATTTGGTTAACTGGACACAATGTGCATGAGTTTACTGGAATTTACAACTTGTTTATGAAGGAACATATTTTAAGTAAATGCACGAATGAAAAGTTACATCAGCATTTGGCAGACCTAGGTCTAAATTCTCCCCAAAATTGGGAAAGAAAGCAGACCACTGGGTAAAGGCTAGAGTGACTAAGACGACCACTGGGGTGACCAAAAGAAAGGGGTTACAAAACCTCCCCAGGAGAAAGGTGGTGAGAATCCCCAAGATAAAAAGTCTGAGTCTTCTCAGGGGCCCCAAAAACCTGCAGAGGGGGGTGGGTCCCAAAACTCTTCCCAATCCGGTCCTAGATACAGGGGGAAGAACTTTGATCCCACAAAGGCCTGGTGTAACAACTGTAGAAAGTTGGGACACTTAACTGGAGACAGTGCATGCTCTAGATAAAAGGCCCCTAGTCCTACAGCTACAGCCACTCCTTGTGTAGCAAGTCTCCAGATGGGATCAACAGTGTGCCCAGAGTAAATCAGGTTGCACACTGAAGCAGTTCTAGTTTCAGAGGGCGACGTTGAGTTTGCCACTATAGCTGTGTGGCCACCCAACTTAAAGAAGTTCATACAATACCCTTGGATTAATGGAACTAGGATAGGGGCTCTGAGGGATACAGGTGCCACTGTCACTATGGTGAGAGACACACTGGATTCCCCTGAGCAATACTTGATTGGGCGTACTTACCCAGTCACCAATGCTGACAGTGTTGACACTAACCATGCAATGGCTATGGTGACATTAGGCTGGGGGGGGGTTACTGCCCTGAAACAGGTAGTGGTCTCTCCAAAGCTACCAGCTGCATGTCTGCTTGGCAATGACCTGGTAACCTCAGCCTGGGCTGAGGTTGAACTAAAAACCCAGACAGCAATGCTGGATATCCCTGAATTGGTGGGTGTAAAAACAAGAGCACAGACCAAAAGGCTTAGTGAAAAAGAAGTATTGGAGCCTGAAAGTGTGACCCAACCTTCTAAGAGAAAAGGTAAGAAGACTGGGGAACCAGCTTCTATTCAGCAAAAGGATCAGGACCCCTCTCCGCATGGAGAGGACTTGGACACCCCAGAGGGAACTGAGCCTATGGAGCTTGACCCTTCCCAGGTTGAACTCTTGGGCCCAAGGGGACCCTCTAGGGAAGAGCTGTGCCATGGGCAGCAGGACTGTCCCACTCTTGAAAGCCTGAGGCAGCAAGCTGTTTCAGAAGCAAAGGGAGATGTCAGTGGTATCCACATAGCTTATTGGGAAGAGGGATTACTGTACACTGAGGCAAGAGACCCCAAACCTGGAGCAACCAGGAGAGTGGTAGTGCCACAGAGGTACAGAGAGTTCCTCCTAACCTTAGCTCATGACATCCCCTAGCTGCACATATGGGCCAAACCAAGACTTGTGAGAGGCTAATTAGCCACTTTTACAGGCCCCAGATGCACCAAAAGGTGAAAGAGTTTATCAGCTCCTGTGTTACCTGTCAGTGGCAAGACAGGTGGCCACCCAAAGTCCCCCCTGATGCCACTGTCTGTGGTAGGGGTTCCCTTTGAAAGGGTAGGTGTGGACATAGTGTGTCCACTTGAACCTTCCACAACATCAGGGAACAAATTCATTCTAGTGGTAGTGGATCATGCCACGAGGTACACTGAAGCAATTCCCCTTAGGACTACTACATCTCCTGCAGTAGCCAAGGCCCTAATTGGTGTCTTCACCAGAGTAGGGTTTCCTAAGGAGGTGGTTTCAGACAGAGGTTCCAACTTCATGTCTGCTTACCTAAAACATGTGGAAAGAGTGTGGGGTGCAGTACAAGATTACTACACCCTATCACCCACAAACCAATGGCCTTGTTGAGAGATTCAACAAGACATTGAAAGGCATGATTATGGGGCTCCCTGAAAAACTCAAAAGGAGATGGGATGTCCTCTTAACATGCCTGCTTTTCGCTTACAGAGAAGTGCCACAGAAGGGAGTAGGGTTTTCCCCTTTTGAACTTCTGTTTGGCCATCCTGTAAGGGGACCACTCTGTCTTGTAAAAGAGGGTTTAGAGAAGCCTCTCCAAGACCCAAACAAGATATTATGAACTATGGCTTGGTCTAAGGTCCAGAATGGCTGAGTACATGGAAAAGGCATCCAAAAATCTTGAGGCCAGCCAGGAGCTTCAGAAGCACTGGTAAGACCAAAATGCTGCACTAGGTGAATTTCAACCTGTGCAGACGGTATGGGTTTTGGAGCCAGTGGTACCAAGGGCACTCCAGGACAGATGGAGTGACCCTTACCCTAGTCTAGAAAAAAAGAGTGAGGTCACCTACTTGGTGGACCTGGGCACAAGCAGGACACCCAAAAGGATTATCCATGTGAAGTGCCTAACGCTCTACAATGACAGGGCTGACTTCACCATGCTGATGGTGACTGATGAGGGGCAGGAGGCAGAGAGTGAACCTTTCCCTGACCTCCTCTCCTACAGCCCAAAAGATGGGTCAGTAGATGGAGTTGTCTTTTCAGATACCCTCTCTGCTCAACTGCAGACTGCAAGCAAGTCTTGCAGCAGTATGCTAAGCTCCTTTCCTTGACCACTGGTCTGAAAAACTGGTATACCCATGATGTGGACACTGGTGACAGTGCAACTGTCAAAAACAAAATCTATCGACAGTAAGACCAAGTCAAGGAATGCATCAGAGCTGAAGTCAGCAAGATGCTGGAGTGAGGGGTTGTCGAACCCTCTGAGAGCTGCTGGGCCAGCCCAGTGGTTCTAGTCCCCAAACCTTATCAACAGGATGGAAAGAGAGAAATGAGGTTCTGTTTGGACTATAGAGGGCTCAACTCTGTCACCAAGACAGATGATCACCCTATCCCAAGAGCAGATGCGTTGATAGACAAATTGGGTGCAGCCAAATTTCTGAGTACCTTTGACTTAACTGCAGGGTACTGGCAAATTGGCATGGCCCCTGGAGCAAAAGAAAAAACAGCATTCTCCACACCTAATGGGCATTATCAGTTCACTGCTATTCCCTTTGGTTTAAAGAATGCCCCTGCCACCTTCCAGAGGTTGGTGAATCAAGTCCTTGCTGGGTTGGAGTCCTTCAGTGCAGCTTATCTTTGGGCAGGAGAACTGGTGGGAAAAACAAGTGAGGGAAAGACGTGTGCCCACCTCTGCCAACTCCACCCCTCAAGTTTGGGACGCGAGGTGAAGCACAACTCCGAGGCCCTGCCATCTTGAGGATGGGGGGACCCAACCAACCAGGGACAGGCTCCTGCCCCCCTCCCACTGGAGGGTGGTATGATAGGGGGCGTACCCACCCCATGGAAGGGACCCACTGGTCCCTGCCCTTTACCTACCTGTAACGCCCCTAAATCTAGTATTTAGGGGGCACCCTGAACCTTGCTTCCTCAGATCCAAAAATGACAAGAAGGAAAGAAGAAGGACCGAATAGCCGTGCAGACAGCTAATAAGAGGAAGACGCCCACTGACTTGTCCCCAGCCCTACAGGCCTGTCTCCCCTCGAACCTGCTCCTGCAAAATCCCTGTGTGTCCTGCAGCCAGCAACCTCAAAAACCCCGGAGGACCTGCCTGCCTTCCCTTCCAAAGACTGCTTCTCCCATGAACACCGGATTTTTTCAACTGCAACCTCTGGCTGCTGCCGGAGACTGCGAATCCAGCCCTCTCGGCACCCGCCGAACCAGGCCCGAGCTCGAGTGGAAAAACACTGCAAGGAGGTCACCCTAGTGATCTTGACCCGAGATCTGTCGACCCCTGACCTGCCTCAAGCCTCCTGCCGACGCCTGCAGTCTAAATCCAGAAGGCCCCCCTAACAAGGAGCAGGTAAGAAGATCCGACCCCAAAAGGCACCCCTGCACCCGATGCCCCATGGCCTTGTATGCCCAAACCAACGGTGCCTAACCAACCTTTAACTTCCCAACTTACCTCTTGAAGTGGTGGTCGCACCCAGAAGTCCTTCGTCTCCCTGCCTGCAGTGCTTTTACAAACCGGAGGTTCTCCATTGAAAACAACAGGGCGCCCAACGTCAAAACAGCTTTCTGCACCCGGCTGCCTCAGTGCCGCTGCGGGTGCACCTTTTGTGCTACTTTGTTTCCCCATTTGCCCTGACCTAAACCCCAGGAGCTTTGCTCTCACAACCCAGTGGCCAGCAGTTATTGGATAACATTGGGCCTCAACACTCTACACCCAGCCACCTTAATGCCGCTGAGGGTGTAGCAAGAGTGCATCACTGACCCTGGGGGACCGTGAGTCTAACCCCAGAACCTTAACTGCCACAGTAGATAACTTACCTGTAAACCGATAACCTGTTTTTCCTCCATAGGATAACATTGACAATTTTCTTCCAAAAAGTTTCTACGTGTGGAGTTTTGAAATCTAAAAATATTCTTGCAAAATCGCACGAATAACTGAAAAGTATTTACTTACCTGTTTGCAGGAAATGTCCCAGTGCTGAATCTAGGTAACCAGCACTGAGTTAGAAAAGTAACGTAAAAAGTAACTTACTGAAAAAACCTATTCATTTCAATGTACTGTATTTGCTACGTATTGCAACCCACTGCATCCCCTATAAATCAAACAAAGTACAATTCCTATTGCATTTTCCAACTGTTCTACAATCAGCAGCTTATTACTGTAAAGTATTTAATGCTTACCTGTGCCAGGCTTGCTTGGTTCTAAATATAAAACAACAGCATTTTGTTTTTATAAAAAACCATTGGTCTAGAGTTCAGTCCTTGAGTGTGTGAATTCATTTGCTGACTCAGTGTGTACATCAAATGGTTAACACTGTCCTCTGATACTGCCTTACTGCTCGACCACTCTACCACAAATAGAGAGTAATGTTCTATCTAACTTTAACCTCTGCCTACCTCTGGGGTCACCTGGACTCAATCCACACTATACCTCATTTTGGTGTAGTATATATAGAGCCAGTTTCCTACACAGACCAGTTTAGGAATATTCATAGGAATAACTGGGTCAAGATTACTAGTATGCTATATGTTATTTATATAATTATATTTACAGTTACATAAAGAAACCTGGTGGGTTGGTATGGATAATGGCTCTTCAAAGTTTTTCTCTTTCATATGGGGACAATTATGCTGGGAATTATTGCATTTGCACCAAAATCTGCATGTCTCAGAGTTCTATGACCTTTTTTTATTGCTAGTAGCATCTCGTTTGTACTGTCAAACTTTAACTCTGATGGGGTCACTCTTCATTGCACCCAGTAACTTTGACAAGCTTGTAATTGTGACTTCTGCGCAAACAGAGGGTTCACAGATTTATGGAACACTCATAATGAGAGCCTAAACACCTAACTTCTTCCCAACAACTCTTTTATTTCTTTTGTATTTGTATATATAATAAAAAAGGCCTCTTACATGTAAGGTTCTACATTAGTTGGGTGTAATTCTACTCAGTTTTTTATCTGTAGTGGGGAGGAACAATTGTTATGTCACTTAACATGTAAATGATACTTTTAAAGCCAAAATATGCAGTCTTCCCTTGACCAATCTGCAGGATTTTAGTGGCCTACTGAGGTCCAGTGTTCTTCAAGCACATAGAAATGGAGGTGATGGTGCCAGCATCATGAACAACCTTTGGCAGACGTTCAGCACTTATTCAGGTTCTGTAACACGAAGTTCCCCTTCCAGACAGTATTGCTCTGGGTCAGACTGGCCTATAGGGCAATCTGGCAGTGCCTGAAGGGCCGGTCCGACATGTCAGTGTATTGGCAGTTTTTCGGCTGTCTGTGGGTGTTTTATGGTCTGGTGTGCCAGTGTTTACTGCTGATTTCTCTTATATTACCACAAACATGGCCTGCAGCAAGCACCGATGTCCAAGGTCTCAATACCTTAAAATATTCATATACAGATTGTCTGTTATTTAAAACTGTCCTGATTTGCGAACATTGGTAACTTTTTTAGCTGTCTGATTTGCTAATGGGCCCACTTTTAATTTGGTGGCCAGGCTCTTTTTTTGTCCCAGTCCTACCCTGCGACTGCTGCTTGTTCTGAATACCTTAGTGTGTGCAGATGACAAGTAAAACCTGATTCGGGGGCTTCTTGTAATAGCACCCAGGAAACTGGGTTCTGCTGCCCACGAGGGTGACATTGTATGAATGAGCCCAACAGTCAGAAACAAGTCACCAGGGTAAGAGGATACAGTGAGGTGCTGCATTCTTTCACACTCAGCTAAGGTAACTAACACTGACACAGAGATAAACAGAGAAGGGGTGCCCTCCAAATTCTAAACACACAGAGATTCTCTCTCTTGACATTTTGTCCTCCATCACTGTCTCTTTCTCCCCACATCACTCTCTGCGTATTTGTATTCTGTCTGTCTCATTTTTCTCTCTCACTCTCTCCCTCATTCTCTCTCTGTCACTATTTCTCTCTCTCCCTATCTCTATCTATCTCTCCCTCTCTTTCTTTCTCTCTCCCTCTCTCAGTAGCTTTCTCTCCCTCTCTCTCAAACTCTATCTCTCCCTCTTTCTTTCTCTTTTCCTCTCTCACTCGCTTTCTCTCTCTCTCCCTCTGTTCTACTCACTCTCTCCCTCACTCCCTCTCTCTCCTTCTTTCTTGCTCTCTGTCTCTACCTCTTGCTCCCTCTCCCTCTCTCTCTCTCTCTCCCTCCCTCTTTCTCTCCCTCTCTCTTTCTCTCACTCTTTCTCTCTCTCTCTCCACTCCCTCTTGCTCTATCTTTCTCTTGCTCCCCCTCTCTATTTCTCTCTCTTTCTCACTCTCTCTCCCTCTTTTTCACTCTATTTCTCTCTCCCTCTCCCCCTCTCTCTCCCTCTCTCACTCTCTCCCTCTCTCTCACCCCCTCTCTCTCCCTCTCTTTCCCTATTTTTCTCTCTTACTTTCTCCCTCTCTCTTTGTGTCTCTCTCCCTCTCTCCCCCTTTCTTTCTCTCTTCCTCTCTCTCCCTCTCACACATTCTCTCTCTCCCTATCTCTCTCTTTCTTTCTTTCTCTCTCTCTAACTAGCTTTCTCTCCCTCTTTCTCTCTCTCACCCTCCCCCTCGCTCTCACTCTCTTCCTCTCGCTTTCCTTCTTTCTCTCTCCCTCCCTCTCTCTCATCCTCCTTTTCTCACTTTTGTCTTTCTCCCTCTCTTTCCTTCTTTTTCTCTTACTTTCTCTCTCCCTCTCTCTATGTCTTTCTCTCTTTCTCCCCTTTCTTTCTCTCTTTCTCTCTCCCTCCCCCTCTCTCACTCTCTTCCTCTTGCTTTCCTTCTTTCTCTCTCCCTCCCTCTCTCTCTCCCTCTCTCTCACCCTCCCTCTCTCACTTGCTGTCTCTCTCCCTCTCTCTTTCTCTCTCTCTCACCCCTCCCTCTCTCACTTGCTGTCTCTCTCTCACTCTTTTTCTCACTCTCCCCTCCCTCTCTCTCACTCTCTTTCTCACTTTCCCCCTCCCTCTCTATCTCTCTCTCTCTATCTCCCCCTCTCTCTCCCTCTTTCCCCTCCCTCTCTGTCACCCTCTCTCTCTCACTCTTTTTCTCTCTCTCTCTTTCGCTCTCTCCCCCTCACTCTTTCTCCTTCTCTCTCTCTTCCCCCCTCTCTCTATCACACTTTCTCTCTCTCTGTCACTCTTTTCACTCTCTTTCTCTGGCTCTCCCTCTCTATCTTTCACTCTCCCTCTCTCTCTCCATCTTTCTCACTCTATTTCCCTCTCTCTCTCTTACTCCATTTCCATCTGTCTTTCTCTTCCTCTCTCCCCTTCTCTCTCTTCCTATTTCTCTCTCCCTCTCTCTTTCTCTCTTTCCCTCTTTTTCTCTCTTACTTTCTCTCTCCCTCTCTCTCCCACCAATGACTGCATGTGTGAATGAGTTAGTGTGACGTCAGGTCTGTGACGCAGGGAGGATACTGGTACGGGTTGTTTCCTGTTGCTGGGGTTTTTGCGCTGGATCACACGCATGCTCTGACCTATTGATATGCTTTTCGCGTATGCTTTCACTGCGTGTGACATTTCCGTGTGTGTTTTTCACTGCGTGTAATTTTCCCGATTGGCACTTAGGCACACTTGTTTTTTCTTAATTTGGTCTCAAATTGTGGGTGTTTTGCCACATCTTTACGGGCCGCGGGAACGCTCTAACGTTTCAACACGGCCAATCTCTGGTGCGCTTACCGTCCTCCCTCTGCTAGGAGGTGTGTTGGACTCGTAGATATGGCGCGTGTGTTCTTATCCTGTGGGGTTTGAACGGTGCACCATGGTTCCCTCGTGAGCATCGGCCTGGCTGAACGCCTCACGGAGGTTGTATTTATTTATCCACGCTCCGCTGTATTCTGGCACTTATTATCAGCGGAGTCCCTATTTTGTATTTTACACACCCTTGGGGTCTATATTGAGGCTTTTAAGCCTTTCTGTGCACTTCTTCCCAGGCCAGTTATTGCCATATATAAACTTTTTGCTGCACCAGACCTTCTGTGCCCAAGGCTTTGCCCTATAAACCTGCGACTAAACCTCGCACTCTGAAGCCAGGCACCCAGCCCATATTGGAAACAACGTTACTGACTCCCAGTCCTAACCTATTACCGGGCACTCCAGTGCTGGTTCCTTCCCTTTTGTCCAAGAATGGATCTGGACTATGAGGAGGACTGTCAAGGGGAAGAGAATGCCCTAGCCGACCTTCCCTGGGACGACGATTTTTATGATGCTGTGGATGCATCAATCTACAAAGCTGTGGGGGAACATGGCCCCCTTAGAGGACAGACTGTCCCGCAAAATTGACCAAGATCTGGCTCACCTCACTCACCTTCCATTAGCTCCTCTCCAGTCCCAGCTCTCTGCTCCTACTCCAACCAATGAGTTTGTCCCTCCTCCCAACAAAGGCGCCCGCAACGCTGGGGTGGACTCCTCTGCCTTTGACAAACTGAAACAGGCCTTTTTAGCCACACAGCCTAACTTACTACCTACAGGTGACGGTCTGCCCATTCCTCAGGGCGATACAGGGAACGCTGCCTCTGACCCTTCCAAGCCTGGTCCTTCGACACTCCCAGATGACTCCGCTGATATGTTTTATCCTGACAACATTATTCATCCCCGTTCATTGGTCCGGTACCCGGCGGATAAGGTAGCCAGCTATGTGGCAATGCGTATCAGGAAGCCCTTAGATAAGAAAGCGCAGAACTGCCTCCGGGCAGAATGCCCTCGTCCTTCCCTGGACGACAAAGTGGCCCTTACTCCTGAAATTGATGCCCCTATGGCCACGTTTTTGCAAAAGTTTATGCGGGATCCCAAAAAAGAGATAGATAGGTCCTGGCGTACATGCCAGGACAAGCTCTTGGATGTTTTAGGGCTCTTCACCAAAATTCTGGATACGGCTGAGGAAGCCAAGTATCCCGATTCCCTTATTTCCCCCCGAGTCCCTTTCTGGGTGGGATCAAAGGGAAATAGTGTTATTGGGCAATGCTAATTGTGCCCTTTCCACGGAGCATCGCCGCTCCTTACTCATCAAAGTTGATCCGAAGCTTGGGGACCTGGCAGATTCAGAGGCAGGACCAGTGGACCAGGGAGGTCTCTTTGGAGAGCCCTTTGTCAAGGAATTAGACAAATTTGTGAACACCTTCACCGCTCTTGACAGAGCACAAATGACTATAAAAAAGGTGTTTCCCCGGGTGTTCAGGGGGGCCGGTCGAGGAAGAGGCTGCTCGACCGGCCATGGTTCTAACCAACAATCAAGAGGGCAATGTCCCAGGCAGGGACCAGTCCCAGTTCGGGAACATTTACCCTACCAGAGGTCGACTTGGCAAGGGCAGAGGATACCGAGGAGCAGCAGCTTCAAATAACACCGGGGAGTGTTCTCCCTTCTTCCCAACTAAATATAAGGGGGCAGCTGGGGAGTTTTTTCCAGACCTGGCTTTTCTATCACCAGGAATCCATTGGTGATGCAAACAGTTCAAGGCTTTCGCATAGAGTACATAGGCGAGCCTGCTCAGCGACTCAGGCCCCGTCCCATGCAGTCTTCTCTTCTAGACTCCTCCCTCGTGGAATCAGAGGTTGATTCCCTCCTTACCAAGGGAGCTATAGTTCCCGCAGCCCTCCATCCCAGAGTCTTTGTTAGCAACATTTTTCTGGTGGACAAACCGATGGAGGCAAGTGTCCCGTAATAAATCTCAGCGGGTTCAATGAGTGGGTGGTTTACCACCATTTCAAAATGGAGGGGATTTATCTCCTCATGGAAATCTTACGTCCTTCGGACTGGCTGGTGCGTCTGGACCTGAAAGACGCTTACTTGGTCGTCCCAGTTTTCCCTCCTCACTGGGTGATTTCTTCATTTCATCTGGCGAGGGCAGACATACAAGTTTGTGTCCCTTCCAGTCGGCCTTTCATCAGCGCCTTGGTACTTCACCAAGGTCTTCAAGCCTGTGGTGGAATGCTTGAGCGCCCGGGGTATCCTTATGATCGTCTACCTAGACAACCTCCTCTTGAAGGAAAAAACGTGCCCTCTCCTGCTTCTTCGTCATCTTTGGATGACAGTGGATCTTCTCCAGAGCCTGGGGTTCGTCATCAATGAGTCGAAGTCAGTGCTCACGCCCTCTCAGTCTCTTTCCGTTCTAGAATTTGTAATAGACTCCACAACATCCACGCTCAGTTTACCGACCAGAAAGGTGTCCAAGATCAAGCACTTGTTGCGAAGGGCCCTAGCAAAGAGTCAAGTCTCTCTCAGAGACATCGATTGTTTGGTCGGCCTTCTCTCAGCATCCATCCAGTCAATCTTCCCGGGCCCCTTCATTATCGGGCGTTGCAACGCTTCAAGGCACTCCTTTTGCGCAAAGGGCGCCCCTATTCCCACAAGGTAATGCTTTCCGAATAGGCCCGGGAAGAGATTCATTGGTGGTTACAACACATGGAGGCCTGGAACGGTCGAGGGATTTTTGGCTCCGCGCCAGATTTAGTGATAAAGTCAGATGCCAGCACGTTAGGCTGGGGCGCCAGATACGGCGATTTTTCCACAGGAGGATTGTGGTAACCAGAAGAATGGAAGTTACACATCAACTGTCTGGAGCTTCTGGCAGGCTCATTTGCCATTCGCTGCTGGATGAGGGAGTCTGTTCAGTCCTCTGTCCTTCTAAATATTGACAACATATCAGCGGTGCGATATATCAATCATCTGGGAGGCATGAGGTCCAAAGCCCTCTCGGATTTGGCCGAAGGGTTTTGGCAATATTGCCTGGGTAACCACATCTCTGTGACAGCGGAATATCTTCCCGGTCAGGAGAATTCAGTAGCGGATTTTTAGTCCCGCAACTTTAAAGACTCCAGTCTGTGGAAATTGGATTCAGAGATTTTTCCGTGGTTGAACGACTTGTAGGGTCTCTTTTCGATCGATCTTTTTGACTCCAAGCTAGAATGTTCATGCCAACCGGAGTCACCTTCACCCTCCAGAGAAGGATGAAATGTCACACAAGGGTAATTTCATATCCGGGATTCCCTGATACTCCTAAGTTGTGCGTGGTTCGGTGCGTCAAGGCATACGAGAAGATGACAGAGGAGTACCGTCCTCCAGGAGAACGCCAACTTCTTATTGCCCTGCGTAAACCCTTTAGGGCTGTGTCTTCTCCCACGATTGCTAGGTGGGTCAGGTGGGTTATGCAGGAAGCAGGCATTAACCTCAGGATCTTTGGAGCTCACTCAGCACAAGATGCTATGGTTTCGAAAGCATTTGACTTGGGGGCCCTTTTTAGAGGATATTCTCAATGCGGCTGACTGGTCTTCAGACTCTACCTTTAGGAGGTTCTATTTCAAGCCAGTCCTGGATATGGCTCACCTCGTGGTGAGCAGGCTTTGAACTAGCATAATCCTTGCCTCCAATCCTGACATAGAATGAAATATGTCCTAGCTATCGTAACAGAAAGTTTCAATTCTATTAAGGACTAGGAGGTGAGGATTATCCCCCCCTAGGGTTCTGATCAATGTGACCCTCCCCGTGTTGGAGTAAGGAATTCATTTTGGTGGAGTTTCTCCTTGTTATTGCGAACCATGAATGTTTGCTTTGTGTTCAGTTATACAATCTGCCTCACTGATTTTGAAGTTCTAGGTTTAATGGTAGCCTAGTTCAGTATGACGATTTACCTTTGTCCTCGTAGGTGCTGATACAACCAAACAAGATGCATGAATGCTGTATGACGGCTTAATTCACGCGACGAAAGAGAACGAATGGCCAGTGAGGGCAGTCTACATCAAGGGAGCTGTGTCCTGATTGGATAGACCAATGCTGTGGCTAATTGGAAAGTGTTGTTTTGCCTACATCTAGCCCAAGGGTTTTGGGAAATGTAGATTTGTACTTTAAAAAAAACATTTTAAAATGTGTCTGCTGTTAATAAAAGTGAGGAAAGAAGGCATAATCCATAATCCTCGCCTCCAAGTCTTTAATAGAATTGAAACTTTCCGTTACGATAGCTAGGAAATTTTTCATTACATGAAATAAATGTTTGATCTTCAGGAGAAGAAGATCATATATCTTGAACAGTAGTTCATGAGAAATTATGGAGTAATGACATGAAAAGGGATATCAATATTGTGTTACTACTACTGAACAGAGAGAATGACGTGATAGAAGTCTGATACCAAACTGTGGAAACATAACATGTTTCTTCCATCACACAACCATGATACATGGAATCTGTGGCAGCAATGGGGGATTTGCATGTCTGCCTCACTGTGCAGCAATATATATTAACACAATGGGGTGACCCTGTGTCCCTAGGAACCTGGGTATTTAACGTATAAAGAACAATGGTTCCCTTGGGTAGAAACAATGCGTATTGTAGTTTAGCCGTAGTTACTTCAGCATAACATATAATACATTTCTGAAAGCAAAAACATTTCTTGAACAAAAGGGGAAAGAGGAACAAGAACACAGAGAAAGGATTTTGCAGCAAGGTTTACCTTCCAGGGCTTCAGCTCCTGATGTTGGTGCCCACTAGTAGTAACAGTTGCTGGTCTGGAATCAGAAAAGAGCATGTTATGTAGTGAGTGTGCCAAGGCGTACACAGCTGTGTACATGCTGTAGGAGAGTCGAAAGTCTGAGACACCATCCACGGACGATGCAAGACTTTTCAGGGTCTCATTCCCTGAACAAATCGGAAGAGTATTCATATAGTCACTGGACAGAAGCTTCCATTCCTTTTTGCCCATCAATCTGCAGTCAAAGATTTCCTGCCATAAGTCCGACAGATCTTCAATTTCTGAAAAGCTTGAAAGTCTTAAACTGTGGAGAAAATCCAACAAACCAAATATTTCCCTTTTTTTAACTGAAAACAATAGTGTCCCATTGAATACTATCATGTGCATTCCATAACTAAAGTTATCAAAAAAGGAGAAAGACACTGAAGCGATAACCGTTTTATGCGGGAATAGTAACCACTCCTCGCGCATAAGATAATGTGTTAAGGATGTGCCTGTGCCGTAGACAATCATCACCTGTGCCGTGGTCTTCCCGAAGTCATACAAAATCCGGTTCAGGGCGAAATGACCCATTTCAGTTCTTTCATTGGGAATCATATAGGAAAACTCAACACAGCCTCCGTGCTGGGTGATCGCCATCTTTAACCCTTGCACAGCTTTCACCCCACTGTCATCATCTGTGGCCAGGATTCCAACCCAGCTCCAGCCGAAATACTGTAACAACTGAGCGATTCCTGCATACTGGGAGAACTCATTCGGGACAGTGCGATAAAAGGATGGAAATCTCACTTTGTCACTTAATGCGGGATCTAATGCCCCAAAACTGATCTGTAAGCAAGAGAAAATGGTGTGAAAAAGTGATTTCCGTCAATCTTTTGGTACATTAAAATAAATCTGCTTTCAAACTCGAAGGCGAGATTGAATTACATTATGTTCAGAGAGTCACAGTCAGAGCAACAGGGAAAAACCAAAATAGGCCTGACTAAAATGACAATAGTGTATGCTACAGCACTGGCCAATGGGGTGGGAGATTTTTATGTTGGTTTTTTAAAGTCAACACAGTTGTGAAACAATATGAAATTGAGAGGCTTTGAAAGAAAAATAATGGTTTATTCATACAATTGTGTGTATTCATTAGTAATACTGCTACCCTACCAATAAAATAAAGAAAATCGTTTTTAGGTTGTACCTTGAGCCAGCGCGCATGCGCTGCTCTGCCAGACTTATTGTGAACAAGTAGGTGAATAGAAGCTCCGCCCACTCTCCATCCATATTTGCCATTGGCTTGTGTCATTGTCCGTCCTAAATACTGGCTTCTGATTCATCATTGGCTTGTTATTCCCACCTTTGTACAGGCTCCTAATTTGTCACCTTCCATGGTAGGACGTGCTTTGGTGCCTTCTCTACTCCCCTCCCCCCTTCCCATTGTCTGTGCCTTCCATCCCCGCCCGCCCGCCCTCTCGTGACAACATAAGGAAACTCTTGTAGAGATCAAAAACATTGAGAGAAATACATTCGCCAATGAAATTTCATTACGGGTACTTTTAAGTGTAAGGAAAATACTTACGTTATTTTGCTAAACAATGGGAATCCTACACACTTAAATCGGAGCGCTGGTATTTACACCTCACTAAAAACAGTTTTCTGAAGCTCTAGATTTCATGCAGCTGCATTGTATCCACACACTTAACTCCAACTGCTGGCCACCAATGGACTAGTGGCCTCAATGCTACAACAAGCCCATTTCTAAAGCACTTCGGGCCGACATCCGGTGGCACCGGAAGAGACGTCACTCAGGAAGTAAAGTCACATGCCTCTGCCGACATTGTGAGGAACACGCAAGAATAGGGACTGGAAATCGAACAGCCATAGGAAATAGGAGAATGAGAGCTGTTTCTTGCCCTTCTCAAATGCATTATTCAGCAACTAACAGCTCGAAGAACTCGCACTCTGTGGCTGCCCTAAAAGGGCGGCCCTTTAGTGCCATTTGGGCACAAACACCACCCCTCCAAGTGGTTGGACTCAGGGAAAGATTCCTGTCGCCTTGGCGGGCGAGCTAGGTGCGTCACTTCCGGTGTGCCGAGGTAAGGGTACTTATGCCTCCCCCGGTCGGTGATTACCTGCCGTGAGTCTGCCCCCCGCCCCCCTCCCCCTTTGAGGGGCAGTTTTATTTGCCTCATTTTATTTTTATTTATTTATTTTGAAGGTTTTGTATAGCGCGAACAAGACCCTTGCGAGTATCAGAGCGCTTTACAGGGTAATTGTCGGTGATGGACATAAACAAAGAAATCATATAAGATTCACTAATACATAAGTGAAAACTATTTTGATGCAGTTACAGAATGGCAGATATATACATGACTGTTTAAGAGAGAATAAAAAAAATTTGAGTGAGGGTTAGTTGATTAACATATACATAAGAATACTATAATTTACAGGCTTGCAGATATATACGTGTCTCTATGAAGAGTTCAAGTAAATTTGGCCATGAGAATGGATTTCACTTCCTCAGGTGGGGCCTTTGGGCATGCTTTCTGGCAGGGGGACCCGATCTGCATGTGTGATGAAGGTTAGGCGGCACGAAGACACTCACTGAGTCTGTCGAGGGTTGCGGACGGCATGCGATGGGATTCACAGCTCCAACATTTAAATTGGGGAGGCATTGCGGAAATACTGTTCGGTTGGGTTCATGCACAAGCGTATGACCACTGGCAGGGTGTGTGCTGAAAGTATAGTCATTACGGTGTTGACTGAACAAACACACTGCGGTTGCACCCTTGTCTGCAGCCCCTTGTTGGATCCCAGCATGGAGGCATGTTTTGTTTAGTTCGGGGACCGAGAGACCTTCTAAAGTCTGGGCCAGCCATGGGGTACGGGGGGGAGGGGGGTTTGTGGCGCAGAAATCCAGGCACACTATTAATGGAGATTGCAGACGGCACAGTGGAGGCTTGAAGAGCAGACTAGTGTTGTAAAAATGGGAAGCCTTTTGCCTGTTTGGCACCTGGAGTCAGCTGTGTGTGGCCCCGGGAGACTGCGGTGCGCCACGCAGTGGGAGGGGGGCCTCACTTCAGGTCATGCCGTGGGGTCATTCATAAGATGCATAATTACCGCAGATCAGGTTTAAACAAAATATTACAAGGCACTCTCCGGCCAAGAATAGTTTACTAAGGATGCAAGGCGCATACAGTGTGCAATGCACAATGGAGCATGGGGTTTGGGAATGATGACTCTGCCACCGACCGCGGCCCCCGCAGGGGGCTACTACAGCGGTCGGCGCCCTAGTGCAGCCGGGGCACCGGTCACCCCTCCCCACCCCCTCCCAAGGGGAGGGGGCGGGGACGCTGACCGGTGTCCCCCTCTCCTAGTGCGGGCCGGATGTGACGCACAAGCGCGTCACTTCCTGGCCCCTGTGGGGAAGGGGAGGCTATTTAGCCTTCCCCCACCCTCCTGGCGACCTGTTTGTCGCCCACCACGCCGCATCGTTGCCACAGGTCGTCGCGAAGTCGTCGTGCTTCTTTGACGGTGAGTCTTGCTGCACCCACTCTGCCCCGGCCCTGTCCCTGGGCAGTACCAGGTCGACGGGGCCCTGTGGCTCGGATTTGCCACGGGTGGAGGGGGCGCAAGATCGATGCACGGGTGGCGGTTTTAAGGGGCGGTTGAGGCGGTCCGTTTGCAGCGCTGCCGATTTGCGGCGCTGGTTAGTACCGCGGGGGATGTAGCCCGATTGGTGGAGCACTTGTCTAGCGTGCGGGAGGTAGCGGGGTCGATGCCCGCACTCTCCACCTTGAAATTTGCCAAAAAATGTCAGAGTATTGGGGATCGATGCCCGCACTCTCCATTAAAAGAAAATGGGCATACATTTCGGCCGCCTCTGGTGCGGTAAAGCAGGTTGCGTGCCTCGTGGTCGCGTTCCTTCCTGTGAACCTGGGCAAATCAGTTAATCCCCCCCCCCCGTGCCTCGAGTTGGGTCCGGGTGGGGCTTCGACACAGGGGAAGTAGCTCCGAATGGTAGACCTCCTGCTTAGCACGCGAAAGGTAGCGGGATTGATGCCCGCACTCTCCATTAATATTAGCATTAAATTTAAAAAACACGTAATCGCCTTGACGAGGATGTGGTCCGTCGGCTGCGCCGCCGCCAAAGGTGCGGGAAAGCAGGTTGTGAGCCTCATGGGCGTGTCCACATCCTGTGATCGTGGGCAAATCACTTAATCTCCCCGTGCCTGAATGTGTAATATAAATACGGTGCTATTTAAGGCGCTCCAATCCCCTGAGGCGAACTCGCGCTATATATAATATGCAACAAAATCAATTAAGATTAGTTTTGGGCCCCTGCGCCTCTGGGTGCAGGTCTGGTTCTCGGCAGCCGAGGTATCGATGCCCGCATGTCAAACACGCTGCTTAGAAATGTTGGTGTTCTTCCTTAAAAGTTAACTCAACCCATTAAAAGTGCCACAGCCTTTCAAAGAAGTGCAGCTTCCTTCCAATTAAAAAGTTCGCTGGCTTGGAAGTGCAGTTATACTCACACTAAAAGTACTGCAGCCTTTCAAAGAAGAAGGCAAATAATGCTGCCATACAAATATACCAGCCCTGCTGAAAGTGCCACGGCTCTCTCCATCAAAAAACATGGCAGCCTTTAAAAGAAGCGCAAACAAGCATCCTTTAAATGTATATCGGCCATTCTGAGAAGTGCTTGCACTCTACCTCTTCAAGTGCTGCAACCTTTGAAAGAAGTGCAAATACGCTCCCATTAAAAGTGTAATAATACTCCTGCTGAAAGTGCTGGTACGCTCCCATTAAAACAGCTCTAGAAATGGTAGTACTTTTGCATCATCAAACACAACAGTTGCAAAGCTATAGCGAGAGACGTTTGGTAAGACAGCCAGCCGTAGGACCGGGCCCTGCTTGCACCTGCCCTGCGAGGCACCCCTGGAGATTGTGCGCCCACCAGCTCACAGGCCGGTGTAGGGGGTGCTGAGTGCTGAGTGCTGGGGACTCAGCCTGGTGAAAGCAGCCAGACAGGCCCCCCACTCCACCCCCTTAAAAGAGGATCTGGAGCGCATCTTCCTCTGAAGATGCAGCGAGGGCGCAATCTTCCCCGGCATCTGAGCGATGAGCCGATAAGGAACCGCGGCTCCGCTCTACAGTCACATTTTCCCCAAAAAGACTGGCAGCCTTTCAGCTGCGCGGGCCGTTTCATCAGATCTCTGCCGCGGCCCCCGCAGGGGGCCACTACAGCGGTCGGCGAGGTCGCGTCCACATCCGGTGATGCGGAGCAAATGACTTAAGCCCCCCGCACCTGAATGTGCAATGTGTATACGGCGAGAGGCAAAGCGCTCCAATAATTTCGGGTCGAGTGCAGGAAACCACGGTTTTAGTCTCGATGTCACGCCCACATCCTGGGATGCGGAGCAAATGATTTAAGCTCCCCGTACCTGAATGTGTAATGTAAATAAGGTGCCATGCAAAGCGCTCCAATACTTTTGGGTCGAGTTTGCGCTATCGATACTCCAGTGAGTCATGTGGCGTCACGATAGTGTCTGCCACCACGCGGAATTAGCGATGGGCATTATGTGCACAGACAGGTCTCCGCTCCTCCGGCCGACAAGAGGAGAAATGCCGTCCATGGAGCGGAAACGTGGACATCACAGCGCTCCTTGGAACTCCGTGTGTTGCCCTTGTGCACCTTACATTTCACCGCGCGCTACACTGTGCGCCCGTAATCCTTTCCTCTAATCGAGAGAATTCGAACTATACCGGCAGTTTGCATCACGGGTCCCACGGCCCCAACCTTTTTGCTGAATAGGGGCATGGGTAGGCTGTTATTGTTGTTGTTGTCTTGACATCCAAACCCCCATTGCTTAAGGCCTCGCGCTCCCAAGTGCATTAGTCCTTGGGCAGGGCGGACCAGAGTGGGGATAGTCCTAACGTAGAACGGTCATTGGGCTATGTTAGTAACCGTTAAACATGGAACGCTGCCTACAGTCTAAAAGAGGTGTGCTATAAGTCCGCAACTCTGCCCCTCCAACATGCTTATGGGGGCCTTGATCTGAGCACGGTGTTGAGATGGGATTGACACGCAAAGGAGCAATTTACAGCCGTGGGGCTACTGCTAGCCGGGCCTATCAGTAACGGTCACCATTGTCCAACTAGTCAGAGCTACGAATTGTCTGGCCCAGAGACTACCGTACACGGGTATGTTCATGCAATTACTGATATCAATAGGCCTGCTGCATCTGCGTGGTTTGGTTTTGCTCGCAAAAAAGTGCCAGTCTTTGGCCTTTAACTGTCACTCATAGTTGCACAGATATGGGAGAAATCACACATAGCTAACTGAAATCTAGCCACCCAGGTGGGTTGCTAGTTCTTGGAGGGCAACGCAACCGAGATAGAATGGTAGTTTATTATCTAATGCAAATGGAAGCATTGATTAAGCCAAAAGATGGGTGTAGATATGGGTGTAGCTCAGTGCCCCAATCGCATTGAATACGGGGATGCATTGACATAGCGGCGAAAGAATAAGTGGTCACCACATAGCGCCTCACTAGGGCCAAAATCACGGCACAAAGTTACCGGTGGGATTTGACCAAGTGGTTGCAGGTGCGCCGCACGCGAGCGAATTGCAAACTGGCGCTGGGGACAGTCTGCCACAAGGTGGTGCGGCCTGTATATTGTAGCGATGACCCAACAGGCATGGATCATTGCATTGGGATTAAATTCACTGTTGCCAGCTGAACAAGCCATTCGTATAGTTGGAAGGCTTGGAACAGGCGCAAGTATCATGCCTGCACGAGTATCTAGGTTAGTTGTGGTATTACTATGATGGACAGAACGGCAGGAGCAAGGTGTGGGCGATAGGAAGTGGCCGCCTGCCATGAGCCTGGCATGCAGTCGCACAATTGTCAGGGTTCCGCAGAACTGCCTTGTGGCAGGAAGCACGCGCGCGCGTATGCCAATTTCTAGTTTTGCGCAATTTGGTTCTCTAGGTACATTTTGCTGTGAATAGCTCTAGGTCGGTGGTTGTGTGTCACTCTGCCTACAGCTGGCATTGCGGTACGCCTGCCTTTGGGGTAACCGGACAGGGTATTTGTCCCTTCACTTTGAGGAGTGACTCATTCAATGCTTTTCTTCATAGAACTATTCTCACCGTTGTTATTTCGGTGTCTCCAACCCACCAATAGTTCATTGTTAAGCCGATTACTTGCTGTCCACCGGTCCGTGTTCCAGACCGCCTCATGGCGCCCGAGTTAAATCTTGGACCATGTAGGTTGCAATTATTCAATACAACTTCTGTCTGAGCAATCAACCCGATCGGGTTGCAAGTGATCACTCAGTGGGTCATTGTTTCCCAGGAACCCCGCCCCGCATCCGTGCAGGTCAGTGGGAACAAGAGGGGCCTCCAGAGAGGTACACCTCCTCTTCAGTTGTGGGGGATTTTCGGGGGTTTGCCGTGCAGACGGTCCATGCGCGGGCTTAGATGGCCGCTATTCCCTCACTTGATAGTTCAAGCAAAAACTTACGAACACTAGATTACCTGGGAATCCAATTATCACTGCATGCGAAGAGGGGTCCCGCGGTGAGGAGCAGTGGGAACTGCGTGAAAAACTTCTGTCTTGGATGCGGCTTGGAATTTTCGAAGGCACAACATTGCACAGGGCAGGCTGTAAGCACAGCGCTCTGTGGGGTGTCAGGCAGAGAACATTAGCATGGGACTACCCACATGCCACGTTACTTATTACAACGTTGGCCGCATGGCGACGCGGTGCCCGCTGCACATGCCAGGGGTGAGCTTGCTATTCACTGAAGGGAGACACCTAAGGCTTATTCAACACAGAAAGGTGACAGTCCCTCCATTCCAGAATGGAAGCAATTTTGATATGCTACGAGGCGAAGCCAGAACTGCGGCTTCGGTCATCTTCTACAACTTACAAGCCTTGTTAAGCCACCGGCACTGGGGTTTTGTAGGGGTAGTGTGATCTTGAAATATACATTTGGAGGCCATGTGGAAGCCGCAAAACACCAGCCGGCAGCACACTGAGCTGGGTACCAAAACCAAGGGTTAGGCCTTCAGGAGGATTAGCTGCCGGCACCATATAGAAACAGGTCCAGATGTACACTGGGAGGGCATTTCCCTGCAACCAAAGGCAGGTTTCGGGTTGCTTCAATGAAGACCTATCCGCCCGCGCTTTAGCCAGGGCGGCATGCGGGTGGTATAGCTGTTATATAACAAGTATGCGGTCGTTCAAAAAGTTTGGTAAACACCACGTAGAGCCTCTTGGCGTCAGGGCATTATTGATCATGCAGCATTCGCAACATTTAGGATAGGGCCGGTATTTGCACCAAAGTTTCCTGCTGGTTCCCACAGACTTGTCTGCCCCCAGGGTTATCCTCTATGGGTTAGAACCTGAGACTGAGGGGGCATCTCCTGCTTCGGCGTCCCAAATAAGTCGATAGCTACGCTGGGGGGGGGTACCAGGTAGGTCCTGTCCACTACTGGGGTTCCCCCAGGCGATGGGATCAATCTAGGTGGGACCACGAAGCCTACGGTTCTTGAGAGCTTCCAGCGGTAGGGCATTTAGCAACAGATAAAGTAACAGACATCTGCTCTCCAGCAGCACCGTGCCCTGGGAGCACGCGCGATGTCCAAACACAGAGGCCTACCCATAGGGGGGCCGAGTAGCAAAAAACAAGTAAATAGTTTTCATAGGCGGGCCTCTGGCCTTGGCCTTACAGCTGGGTGAAATCACCATAATTCGGTAGGTAGGCTCAGGTGAGAATGGGGCATTTCTTAATGTCCGGAGGACCACTGCGGTTGGTGGTATCTCCCAGCGGAGTCACTGGTCGTGTACTGCAGCTGCAGGAAACTGGGCACCTGGGTTACGGACACTTTTACCTCGCTTAGGGGATGCGGTCAGCCAACATATGGCGCTGCCGTCTCAATAACTGGGGTGTCAGCGGGTCAAACACAAGGGGACATTATGTCAAGAGAACAATTGGCACGCCCTGGGTGTCACTAAAACTCTACTTCAACGGAGCAGGAATTTGGCACCGCAGGGGATGCCCTGGGTTGGCGGGGGGGCACCCCCCTCCCACCCTCCTACCGGGGAACGTGATAGGAGGGGCGAAGTAGGACTTAGTCAATCCTTAATGCTTGAACCATACAAGACAGTGCGCACTGCTTAAACCAGACAGATTCCGAAGCTGGTATGCCTAGGGGGTTTCATCACTGAGGGATCTGTAGGGGCATAATTCCCATAAGGAATAAGGGATGTTGGGCAGGGGCAAGAGCGCCCCTTTCCCATGGTCACGCGCTGTCAGCTAGGAGCACTCCGGTGCATCAGGTTTAGCAAATAAAGGGGACTGTTAAGCAAAACCCTTCTCTCCATAATAGCCAAAGCAGGCAGGCGGGTGGGGGAGTGGTCACCTAGCAATTGGGCTGCTGTCCCAGAGATGGGCACGCAGGTTCAGGCACACTCGGTGCGGAGGACGGCAGCTAGGTGAGATCATCAAATTGATGGGGCTTTGCGAGCCGGGGTGCCGGCATCCTCCCGCCCAGATTAGTGAAGAGGTGTAACTTTCCCACAGGGGGGTGAATAGTTCTTGGCATTTCTTCACAGGCCCAACGGGTCCTTGGTTTCAGCAGACACTATCTGACCCAGGATAGCGTCTAGGGCTTTGGGACATAGATGGGGTCATCTATAACACCAGGAGCTATAGCTCAATGGTAAGTCTTGTGCCTGTGGTTGTAAAGGATCTCACAGGACAAGGGTTGAGTCCCGCAAGCGCTGTCAAAGTGTCATAAGATGGCAAAATTTCAAACTCTTCTTTCAGTAGGGATGGTTCTCTTCCAGCTAGATGCAGGACGCCCTAGACAGGAGAGGTTGCAGGTAAGACTATAGCGGGTTGGTGGGGGGCCCTGGCTGCGACGGTGAGCTGCCTCCAGGGCTGTGACGGAGTTACAGGGCGATCTGGAAGCAGGCCGGTACAAAGGGTACCTCTGCGCGGCACCATAGGGGGTGCCTGAGCCAAAACCGAGGAGCCTCATGGGAGGGTCCCGGAAGCCGTGTCGGCGCCCCACTAGTCCTGCGGGCAGTTGTGGGCCTGAACAACCGGGGGGTTTGCTATGCGACGCTCCGCCCGAGAGGGGGGGCGTGAGTAGAAGTTACCAACGGCACTAGATCTTAGAAAGAATCACCTGGATGGCAGCAAAGATGGGGTTCGCTCCCGCGCTGCCCGGCTCATCAGGAGGGCAGACGGCCCAGTTGGTTGCCTGCCCTTGGATCGCCCGTAAGATAACCCACCCATTACATATATGGATTATGTAATAAACCTGCAGCAATTTTACCCAACTCAACAGTCTGTGTGTGTGTTATTTGGGTATGCATTTTGGGGGAGGGGGGACAGAGGGGTGCCCCTGGCGGTACTATGATATGTGCTTTCACGTTTGAAAAAAGGACATTGCTGTCATATCATACTTGATCACTCCGAGATAGTTTATGAGGCTGGTGCTAAAGATGTGCCTGATGCTGTGGAAACATCTCGAAGTTAATGGTTGCAACCTGAGATGAATGGGCATATTTGGACAAGTGCCCGAAAGGTAGGATGACCAGAATTTTAAAGCCAAAAACCGGGACGTTCCCAAAATGTAATGAGGAGTATTTGGAACAGAACTGCAAAGTTTTAATTGTTTTGTGTAACATTTCTGGGTGTATAGTGCACTGATACGTGACTTCTCAGTTCCCCGCTTACAACACTGAGACGTTATTGCATGCTAAGCATTTTTAAAAATTATGGCTAATGGGTAGCTTGCAGGAGCCGGCGCATACCTGCAATTAAACCGCCAAGACGCAGTGGGTGGAGGGGGCAAATGTGCGTGGGTACTCTCGCCCCTTGCACCGGACACGCCATGTCGGTAGGTCGTCGCTTGTTCCCCCCACTGGACACGATGTCAGCTGGCTCGTTTGTTTCCTTCTGTCTGATCGTCTTTGTATTGTGGTGAGTTTTGTCTGCTTCATGGGCCTGATGTTGCCTCTGTCCGCGGTCCCCCTATTTGGGTCCGGCTACTTTGCCTCCAGTTTTGGGTCTGGGAGGAACAATTGAGCGGGAGTCGGTGGCCCGCAGGCTATCGGGTGCACAGGCTCCCAGCGTGGTTTGGGCACGAAACGGTCACAGGTTAGACGGCAACTCTTCGTGTGCTCGGTAACTTAATTAGGCTGGTGAGGTGAGGCAGCAAACTACCATGTTGTGCCGTGGTCCACACGTCGTGTACAGGGTTTTCGCCTTCACTGTGCCGCTGTGCCCCATTGTCAAAGAGTAGTGTTAGTTTACTTTTCACATCGAGCCTGGTGTCTACTAGGGTGCTCTCAGTGACTGGTGGTGGCTCATTGCCTTGTACCGAGATCAGTGGTTGTGCACAGCGAGGGGGAGGTTCGGAAACCATGTATTATGGGCAGCACATTTGAGCCGATTTGTCTTGCACGCCGGTGTCTGGCGATATTTGCTGGGGAAACTATATGAGCATCACAGGCAAGGAGCTGGAGCTCCAAGGCACGGTTGTGTTGCGTTGAGAGCAGGGTCAGGCGTTGATGTGTGTGGTAAGTTCAGGGCCCTGAGGGACCCCTGCTCTTAGCTCCTGGCGACCCCCTTCGGTGACAGCTACTCCTGCCTTCCGGAGCGCTTCGTATTTGCGTGGTGTGGAGATCTTGAGCCTTCGTGGGCGGACATGGGAGTCTTTTCCGTTTGCCCCGAGTTATCCGTTTTCCCGGCAAGTGCGATCATTGGTCACCTTTTGACTGTTAAGGAATTGAGTTTGAGGCGGTGTGCAGGACTCGCTTTCTGGGGCTCATGGCGCATGACGGTGCAGGCGGTAGAGTGGCTGGATTGTTGTTCTTTGTTTTTACATTGTTTGGGCAATGGGGTTATGCCGTCGCCAGACATGGGCGTGGAGCATTGCTCACGGGGAGCAGGGGTCTCAGAGTCGGACTCTGTCTGTGCCTCAGCCTGCTTGGGTTGGAGATTGAAGGTGTAAGGGGTGTACACAATTTTGGATAGTCAATACTGGGGCGCGAGGAGTGGTTGATTCCCCGTCTGTGTGTGCCCTGCTGTCGACCTGACATGTCCATGCCCTGATCAGCGGTTGATTGTGTAGGGGAACCATTGAGCTGCAGGCTGGATGACTCGCAGCCCCATTGGGTGCCTAGTTCTCATGTGAGTTGTAATGAATAGATGTGAGAACGGCAGGTTGAGCCGGGCCGGTCGGTCACTGTTCAAACGATGGTTGGTGCCGCCATGGTCGCGGGCCAAACCCGGGCAAGCCAGCTCCATCTCTTGAGTGGTACGGGCAAGTTGAGCAGAATTTCTCCATCCAGGAGTCCCACCTCCAAGACAGGGTTTTATTCATTGGGTGTCACGGGACACCCCCTTTTTAAGGCAGCTTTTTCAGTACATATGCCCCTGTTATAAGAAGAGATGTTTCACCAATCCATGTTGGAGAGGGGTATCTTGTCACGTTAATTATTGGGTGTCCAGTGGCCCAGGGTGTAAATTGAATTTAACAAATTAACAAAAGCAGCTTTTCACCGTGAATGTCTTAACGGATAACGTGATAACTGCTGATCTTCACTGAAAGGTTAATTGCTTTACTCGTGGAGCGGCATAACCTTGGCACCTGTTCCAGGGTAGGTAGAGTTACGCCAGTCACAGATGTGCAATTTTACCTGGTGCTCCAAATCAACAGCTGTTCTGAGAGGCGAAATTTATGGCCAGTAGGCACATGTTGCGGCTGAAGGTGTTCATCCTAGACGGTGTCTTCCTCATCCTGATTTGTGGTAAAACGAGCCCAGCACCCACCTTTTGAATCCCGTGTCAAATCCCCTGTCGACTTTATGAAGGGTGAGCTTGCCCTCTGTGACACATCAGGAAGGTTGCATACTTTGGGTTAGATTGACGGTTGGACCCTTCAACCACCAGGCATGGCAGTAACTGCCTTATATATGACTAGCACTCTTAATGAGTGGATGGCGTGAGGGCTCGCTCACGGCACCATGTTTGATGGTATGGTACGAGATAAGATTAAGGAGGGTAGGTGCTATAGATGAGAGCTTGCTAAACACCTGCTAAATAACTGTACAATGCAGATCGCACGTCTTTAGGTCACTGCTGGTCTGAGTGGTCCTTTATGGCAGCGTAGATTGACAGGCACGTACGTTAAGTGAGATGTATCATATACCGGGGTAGCGGACAGGAGGCAGAAGAGTCCTGGCAGGACCCATAAACGGCTGGGCTGCATTATGACATTACACTGGCAATCTTGATATCAATGTAAGGTGACCCTCGCATTGTGGGCAGATCTATACAGTTTTAACTGCACATGGGGAATTCCTTTTTAAGGAATAATGGTCAGATTATTAAGCGAAGAAACCCTTCTGGCGGAAGGCCACATGTTCTAACCTCTCCGGAAGCATGGCCCTCACAGTGAGGTAGCTCCGAAGTCATAGTCACGGCCATGTCCCACTGGGCTTTCAGCTAAATGACCACTTGCGCAAGAAGGTCAAATGGTGTTTTAAAAAGGGGCATAGGTTGGGTGATGGAAAAGCGAACCTGTGAAGTTTTAAGTTGTGCAACATATATGGCCTGGGAAGCGGGTGCGCAGAACAGCACAAAACATGGGAAACGCTTTTCCAAATCTGGCACCAGAACACAAGGATAGTCAGGGCCAACTTGTTTGTTGGGTGACTTATGTAGGCGAAGACTTATTACAGTTCTTGCACAGTCCCATCATTTCAGAATTGAAGCGTTGCCTTAGGTATCCCTGGGCATAAAGGAAGGCCAGACAAGAATCCAGGGTATCACAGAGCAAGTGCACTCTGTTCTTAGCGTAGTATATGCAGGGTGCATCACCTACACCAAGAAAGCAAGCATTTCTTTAAGTGTTGGATTGGACCCATACAAGACATCAAGAAATAATTTAGCTATGCTAACTTCCTCCCCCACAAAAGGTGGCCTTCCACCTTGTTCACAGCAACTGCACATGTGAGTGTTTCAATAACCTGTGCATAGTTCATTCAGATACACAGTATCATTTTAATTTAAATAATCGCTGTAGTTGCAAGCGTGAAATTCCCTCAATGTCAGCTCAATGTCAGCAACTGCCCACATTGTCAGCAATGAAGCTGCCTGGTAAGTCTGGGTGCAGTCATCACAGATTAAACTGAACAGGCAACAGTCCGGCAGGAAAGGAGGGATGTTGAATTGATTGCCCACTGAACAGTATGGCTATTGCACAGGAGGATGAAGGCCAAGTCAAGGGACACAGGTGGTGTGATGGCAACGCTGACTGTCAGCTTATGCTAGGTAGGAGGTTCCGCATCACCAATCAAAAGGGTGCCAAGTGGCAAAAACCAGTAAATAGGTTTAATATATGTGTGTCTCTGGCCTTACGGCTGTGTAGAGCCATTCTCATTTAGAGGTACGCCTGGGTGAAAATTGTGTGCAAGGTGGGACAGGCTATTGGTATGCCTTGCCAGGACTGTGACTCACACTTCACATGAACTGGAGCCCCTATAAAGGATAAATACTGGAAACACAGACTGGGGTACATTGGGCTCAAAAATTCTCTTCACCAAGCTGCTGGGCATTTTGTTGGCAGGTGCCGTTGAGTGACAGGCAAGGGCATTAAGGAGCGGTATTAAGTAACAAGGTCATTTGCAGGGATGCAGAGGGGTCCCAGCGGATCCACTGAAGGTGGGCTGCAGCTAAACATGAAACTGGTACTCTTGGATTCCGACACTCTTGATGGTTTAAGCATCTAGGGTCACAGCTGGATAGCAGGTACTGTGCATCTGTGGCCAGACAGCAGTTAAGCAAGCCTGGTGAGCTGCATAAGTTGTCACTCCACGAAAGGGTGAGGTGTCTCCAATAGTGGGCACAATACATATATTTTTTCAAACCAGATTGATACCATTAATTTGTCCACCAGGGTTTAGCAATTAAAGAGGTCTGTGCGATTGTCTGGTCAAAGGGGCGAAATAAGTGCACTCCAGAACCGAGGGTAGGTGACATGTTGCTTCAGTTAAGCTCCAATGCCCTGCCCGGATATCTATATTAGCCAGGGTGGGTGGGGACGCTGTCGGCCAACATAGTGTGCTGCTGTACCAATAATTGGGGAAACAAGGGGTCAAGCACAAAAGGCTACTATGTAAAATGCCCATTTGGCACATCCAGTATTCTAGAAAATTAAAATTTAACGGAGCAGGTAATTTTCCACTGCTGGGGCTGCACAGGGTGGGCAGTGTGAACCCCCAAATCTGGAAATAATCTAGTATGGGGATAAACAAGGACTTAGTCAACCCTGAATGTTAGGCACTCCATTTCAGACAGGGCACACTGGGTTAAATCAGACAGAATCACAAACCTGGAAAGCCTAGGGGGTTTCACCACAGAAGGAACTGAGCAGGCAAAATTCCCATAAGGAATAAGGGATACATGGCAAGTGCTTGAGGACACACTTGCTCAATGTCACATACTTCTAGTTATGAACATTCCTGTGGCCATGATTTAGCAATCAAAAAGGACTGTGCAAATTTCGGGTCAACCGCAACAAAATATGTGCACTCTAGTCCATGGGCAGGTTATGGGTTGCTTCAGTTAAGCATTTAACTTCTCGCCCTGATAGCCAAAGTAGACAGGCGGGTTGTGCGAGCAGTCACCTAACAAGTGGGCTGCTGTTCCATAGCTGGGGAAACAGGTGTTCAGTCACATACAGTGCTAGACAGATGGCAACTACAGGTTGCAGAAGGTTGGAGCCTACATTAGCCTGAAGGTTAAGGTTAGACCTCCCTTTCCCACTGAACAGGTGTAATTTCTGTAAGAAATAAGGGATTCATGGCAAGTACTAGAGGACACACTTTATTTTTGTCACTTACTCCTAGTTCATCAGATAGTAGCCTGCCAGTTGCTTTTCAGGGACATACAAGAGCATAATGGAGTTGCATGAGGTAGGAAGTAACGTGTTGTGTGGCAGTTTGGTCCCAGCTGCCCGCAAACGGGGGCGGCAGCAATACTTGCAAGTGGGAATATTAGATTCTAACAGTATCATTGTTAATATATGCGCACAACTCCCTGGCCATGCGGGGTATGTATGTCACACCCGGAATTTTAAGGTGACCAAAAGGTAAGCCAAATGCGGTTTTGATTTAAGGGAGGGCAATCATTCCCGGGATAACAAAGTGAACTATGTCTATAGCTAGATTGAGCTCCAAGTGACTCGTGATCGAATGTTAGTTAAGCAAGCCTGGTAGACGGAAGAAGTTGTCACTCCGCCCAGGGTGATGTGGCTGCACTAAAGTGCGCAATACGAGCATTCTTGGTCGCCATAGTTGAGCAATCGAAACTGCCTGTACAAATTTCCGGTCAACTTCAACGAAGTATGTGCACGCTGCTCCCTGGGCAGGTTATGTTTTGCTTCGGTTATGCATAAAATTCCCCGCCCTCATTGCCATAGTAGACAAGCTGGTTGTGGAAGCGGTTCTATGCGTAAGTTCACAGACCAGAGGGGTCTGGGTTTTATCAGCCTGATCCAGGCTAATGTCAAACGATATTTTGATAAAGATGGGGTCAACTTGTCTCCAGTGGGGATGGATCTGTTCCTCCTGGACTTGCAGGAGGCCTTGGAAATGGCAGGTTGCAGGTGAGAATACAGCTGTGTTAGTGGGGGGGCTCTGGCGGCGAAAGAGGCTGCCTCCAGAGCTGTGGCGGAGTTACAGGGCGATCTAGAAGCAGATGGGTACAGAAGGGTACCTCTGCACAAGCACAATAGGGGTGCCGAAGCCAAAACCCAGGAGCCTCAGGGCAGGTTCCTGGACAACCGCGCTGGCGCCCCGTTAGTCCTTTGGGCGGTTGGGGGCCTGACCACCAGCGGGACTGCCTTGCTACGCTCCACCCTGGAAGGGGCGTGAGTAATAAGGGACCAATGTGTCACATGATCCGGGAAGAGGATTACCCAAAAGGTGTAGCACTGATTGGGTTACCCACAGTGCTGGCTCATCAGGCAGACAGGGCAGCATAAGTTGGTTACAGCTGCCTGCCCTTGGATCGCCCGTAATATACCCCATCATATTGCATACTTTTGTATGGAATTAACTTGCAGCAATATTTTCCCATGACAAAAGTTGTGTATTTATGCACCTTAGCGTGTGTATACCACCGGGGCAGTAGGGTCCTGATGAATGCCTGGTGAATCATCTTGAAAAGACAGAAACATGTTGACCAAATTTTATTCTTTTCACATCTAGGGTTAACTAACCAAATTTGGTACTTAGTTATTACAACCCCTTTTTAAATTTAATGCCGGGTTTACCACAATAAAGGATTTTGGTTGAAACCTAGACATTTTTTACACCCACTTTGCACATCACATTGCACCAACACATGTGACATTCAATCACCAGCTCCGCTGTAAACAGGCGTTGTAGCACACCGGGGAGGTATTAGACCTCCCTGGTGGGAGTCCAATGATGAAGCATGTCACCAACCAGGTTGGTGAGTGAGGGCTCTTTTTACAAATTTTGATTGATTTGGTAATATTGGCTTTCTTTCCCTTCTCTTTGTAGTAGTAGTTTTCCTTTCCCTCATACTCTTTTGTTGTTTATCATATTTATTTATTTATTCATGCATGCTCAGACTGTGGGTGGGGATGTTGCCAATAATGGCACTAAGCCCATTTCCAAATTGCTTTGAGGTAAAAGCGTGGTCTGCGAAATAGTGGGATTGGATTGTACTCCGAAATGGTGGACACCCAGTAAAAATTGAAGGGGTATTGGTTATTTTTCACTCTGGGATTCTATTTCCGTGCTCCTAATGCTTTTCACGAGCATCAGTTGACTTATTGTTTATCTTTTTTTCTGATGGCTAATAAATGCCTCTCGCATCTTTCGCTTTTGGGCCTTTCTTGTTTGTGTATTAATTGCGCTGCAATCCCTTCGGGTCCAGTTCTGCTCCATAAAACTGAAAAAAACATACCTTTGTCTTATTGGAGACTCCTGATCTCTAATACCAAGATGGTATTTATTTATTTATTTAGTTATTTATAATTTTTATATAGTGCTAGCTAGACCAGTGGGTATCAGAGCGCTTTACATACACAAGGGAAAACAAGTTGCATTACATAAGGCTGCATAAAGATGGAAGCCAAGCATTATAATTTGGCATATATTGCATAGCAGGACATAAGGATGCATAAAGATATAAGCAAAACATTATAATTAGTCATACAGTGAAGGGGAGGGAGGAAGCTCTGGAGGTTGAAACAGTCAAATAAGCACCTATCCTTGATGGACAAGTGAGCAGGGAGTCAGCTAGGGATTGAAGTCTAGGTTTGTTGACTTGGACAGTAAAGTATTTTTTGAGGTGAAGGAGTTTCAGGTCCCTTTTGAAGCAGGGGAAGGAGGGGTTGCATCTGAGGTCTATAGGGAGTGAGTTCCACGCCTGGGTACGTTACTAGAAAAGGATCGGGATTGAGTGGTTTTCCTTTTCAATTTCAGAGGGATGAGAATAAGTGAGTTGGAGCTTCTCAGAGTTCTGGACCATCCAGCTTTTACCAGTTTGCTGTTTAGGTAGTTGGGGAAAATTGAGTGAAGGGCTTTGTGTGTGATGCAGGCCAATTTGTAGATACATCTACCATCAATGGGAAGCCAGTTGAGGGAGTGGAGGGTTGGTGTGATGTGTTCAAACCTTTTTACCGCAGTTATGAGTCGAGCTGCCATGTTAAGGACTGACCTAAATGGGGCTAGGTGAGCTTTTGGCGTCCCTGTTAGGATGGCGTTCCCGTAGTCCAGTTTAGATAGGATTAGGGATTGTACAATAGTCTTAAAATCATCCTGGGGAATGAAAGGTTTAATTTTCTTCAGGTGTTTTAGCGTATAAAGCGCACCTTTTGCAGAGTTTTGGATGTGGTCCTTCATCGATATGTTCTTGTCCAGGGTAATGCCTGTAGAAGGGTGGAATCTGACTATATGGTTGCCCCCACTTTTTGCCTGGTGTTTTGCTGGTTTATGACTTAGTTGGACTGGGATCCTGCTATTCAGGGCCCCAGTCTATCTGCTTTCTCTGTAAAATGGTTTGCATGTACATTGGGTACATATCTAATTGGATTCTGGAGTGCCTTATAAGCCCCTAGTTTATGGTATACTATGTACCTAGGGCATAGGTACCTCAGAGGACTACCAGGGGCTGCAGCATGTATTATGCCACCCCTGGGAAGCACTCCAAAATGGCACCACAGGTCTGCTACTGCAGCCTGGGTAAGGGTGTGCTTGCACCCCTTACAGTGGTATAGGCTACCTATATCACTACCATATACAGACACATATAAACCTTTTTTGGTATATGGTTTGGTACACCCCTAGGGCCCAAGCGTGTATTTGTGCTATTACTGTTGATTTCTAACTTGTAACTTAAGTACTTCGAACTCCAGTCTCATAAAGAGACTAGAGGGGTGCGTTTGATCTTAAATACTTATATTTTGAATATATACCT
Organism: Triturus cristatus; assembly: GCF_964204655.1. NCBI lineage: Eukaryota > Metazoa > Chordata > Amphibia > Caudata > Salamandridae > Triturus > Triturus cristatus. The sequence continues at coordinate 78,887,522 of NC_140581.1, forward strand.
GGTGTGGTTGTCTATTCATTTGATCATTCAAGAGATTATAGACTGGGAAACAAGCTGCTTTACATTCCTTCAAGACTTAGCCTGAAGCTGCTCTCCATAGCTACCACTAGGATAGCTTTCAATAAAGGCTGCCTTTAACCTATCACCATAAGGGGTTGTTTGGACTGATACAAGGTGCCCACTAGAACTAGTGGACAGCATATATCAGGCCACCTTCTCACAATGCCTAGTGATTTAACCAAGTCGGATAGGACGAGAGAGCAGTTTAGGGCATCAAGGTTCTTGAGCCAGTCTTCGATAGGAAGGTGGTTACTTTTTGGAGTGAACAGTATTAAATCCGTTTTGTCCGGATTCAGCTTTAAGTGGTTTGCGTTAAACCAAGATTGGATCTTGGTTAGTGTGACACTGAGGTGTTGGATGTCACTGGGTGATTTGATTTTGTAGTACAGTTGTGTGTCGTCTGCATATAGGTGATATTTAACTCCTGCATGTTTCAGAATGATTGTAAGGGGTTCCCTTGAAGGGATTGAAGAGGGATGGGGAGAGGATCGAGACTTGAGGGATCCCAAATGTGACTCGTGTTGGCATAGAGAGACAGGAGTTGATTTTAATTTGTTGCAAACAGTGCTGAAGGTAGGAAGCGGACCATTTTAGTACTATGCCATTAATGCCAGTACGGCCCTTCAAAGTCTCAGGTAAAGCTGGATGATTTATTGTGTCGAAAGCCGCTGATAGGTCAATAAGGATAAGAAGACAAGCTTCACCTTCATCTAAGGCTCTGTGGATATCATCTGAAATATTGAGCATAGCTGTTTCAGTGCTACAACCTTTTTTCTGAATCTCGATTGAAAGGTGTCGAGGAGGTTGAAGTCATCAATATGTTTGTTGAGTTGTTGGAGAACGCACTTCTCCAAGGTTTTGGCTAGGAACGGGAGGTTGGAGATGGGTCTGAGGTTGAGATCGTTAGGGTTGTTAGGGTTTTTTGAGTATGGGTGTGATTTGTCCTAATTGAAGGGAGTCTGGGGCGCAGCCTGATGTGAGAGAGGAGTTGATGATTTTAGTCCAGAAAGGGGCAATAATGTGATTGAGTTTTTTGTACTATTGTGGATGGGAGAGTGTGGGATGTAGGCTTTAAGTTCGCTATTATATTGAAGACCTAGTTTTCTGACACGAGTTCGAAGTCCGACCAATTCGCATCATTTTTCAGTTGGCAGCGGACCTGGTTGTCCTTGGTATGATTAAGTTCTGCTTGGTCAAGGGTGAGTATAGGGGAGCAGGTTAAGATTAAGGGTGGGCGTAGTTCGCGAAGTAGCTCTTCGCGAAGCTACGCAAAGTGAAGTTCGCACTACGCGAGCTACGCGTAGCACTTCGCGAACTGCGTAGTAACATGTTCGCACTGTGCAAGATGTTGTTTTCAATGATTGCACAGTGCGGACAAGCAACCGGCACTGTGCAATCATTGAAAATGGCATCTTGCACAGTGCGAGCTGTAGTTTTCTGCTGCTCGAGTAGATTTTTACTCGAGCGGCAGCTTTCTCAACGCGAACTGGTAGTTTCTCATCGCGAGCGGTCGCGAGCATACGCGACCCCTCGCAATGAGAAACCTGACCTCCTCGCGTTGGGAATCTCGCCTGGAGGTTTATTTTCCATGCTCGCGATCGCCAACTTGATGTTGCTGATCGCGAACAAGGAAAAAGTCTCGCCGGGATGTCATTTTGCTTGCTCGCGGTCGCCAACTTGACGTTGAGGACCGCGAGCAAGCAAAAAATGAACGCAGCACTACGCAACACTACGCTACGCGTGTTCGCACTGTGCTACGTGCAGTTCGCGTAGTGCGAAGTAGCGCGAACTGCGCAAACTACGCGAGCGTAGCGTAGTGCTTCGCCCAGGCTTAGTTAAGATTGAAGGTGGATAGGAGGTTTGGATGAAGGATTGCTCAATTTTTGTGACTTTTTCTGTGAAGAAGCTGGCAATTTCTTCGTATCGATCCTTGGTGGCTTTTATTTCATGTGGGGATGCTCCGTTCGTTTAACTTTTAACAATGTTGAAGAGTTCTCTAGGTATATTCAAAAAAAGACTGTTTGCGAGCGCAATTTAGCCATTTCCAATTCAGGAACACAAAATCGCAAAAATAGACACATTGGCAAAAATATGGGAAAAAAAAAAGCGAAAGCAAATTAGCGAATCCTTACCTGCGAGTACCTTAATAGCGATAGCAAATAACGATTTGCAAATAAAGAATCGCAAACCAATGCATGTAAAATCGCAAATAGCGAATCGCACGAAAATCGCTATTTAGCAAGTGCAGATTAAGGGGAATCACAATCAGGTGGTAAACAGGAGTAAAAAAAAAATCACACAGGTGCAGCTACTCAGAAACCTATTTAAACTGACCCAGGAGGCGTCTGAACCTTTTCACAATGACTGTGCTCCACGTGATGGCAAGGAGAATGAGGATCCATGCACCAGCCCAGCGCAGAAGGAGAATACAGAAGCGGATTTTCAGAGTGCGCATCACATTGTTGGGACAAACAGAAGATGAAATAGGAGCCATGCCATCCCCACTCATGTACAGGTCCTATGTTGCACCTACTTGCGTCAGGCAGTTTCCAGGGGTTAGTAGCTGTAGCTGGAGGGGTATCACAAGGCTCCCTTTCACGTTTCTTCAAGTCCTTCTTGAAAGCCATGATGACAAGGATCCACACCCACATCACCTTCCCCACAACCCAACAGGAATTGAACAGGCCCAAACTGGACTTCTACCAGGTAGCACAGTTCCCTCATGTGATCGGTTGCATAGATTGTACGCATGTTGCATTTGTCCCCCAGCAGATAATGAATACATTTTCACGAACAGGAAATCCTATCATTCAATCAATGTACAAGTAGTGTGAAATGCAAACTATTACCATAACAGACATTGTGGCGGAATACCCTGGAAGCACACATGACTGCTATATATTTCGACACAGTGGCATTCACACCCGTCTGCTCAGAGGTGAATTTGGCGAAGGACATCTGCTTGGTAAACACATTTACTTATACCCCACAAAAAATTACAAAATGGCAATGCATAACTGTCGCTAACCCTTTGCTTACTACCCTGTAGGTGACAGCACATACGCCGTGCAGAACTACATATTGACACCATACCGCAACCCATCCACCCAACATGAGCAGAGGTACAATGCAGCACACATCAGTACATGGAATGTAATTGAACGCACATTTGGACTGCTGAAATGTCGCTTTCGCGTCCTCCACAAAATTGGCGGAGCGTTGCAGTACCGGCCAGAGACCTGCTGCAGGATTGTGGCTGCATGTGCCATGTTGCACAATATTGCAACCAGGAGAAGTGTCCGACAGTGAGTCTGAGGGGGACAATCAGCCACCGGCACAACTACGACAAGGCCATGGGGCAAGCTCAGCAGAAGGGCAAAGGAGATGCGCAGACATCACACAACATTATTTCTGAGGTATGTAATGATGAGACACAACACTTCATGTTTGAACAGAAAAGTATTTACTACCATGATACCATATAGTAGTGTTTAGCCACACATAGAAGGTGCCAAGTAGCACAGTGATTGCATGCATAAAAGAGCAATTTACCTTATATCAGGGCTTGGAACTCAGTCACTATTATGGTTTTGTTCATGGTTATGTCACCATGGGCAAAAAAAGATGGACAAGTCAGTCTAGCGCTTCCTGCCACACACCCCCAAACGCCTTTCGCATGCATCTGCGCCATCACTCATGGGTGCACCGGAAGGTGTTGTGCTGTGGGTACTGCACCTCCTGCCAGTGGGGACTGTCACTGACTGGCTGCTAAGGCTGGATGCCTCCTCACTCTCCTCTTCCCCCGTAACATTGCTGTCCCCAACAATAGAAGCCTGGATCTGTTCCACAGCAGTGGTTACTTGGCCAAGGGCCCTGGCCACATCCACACAACAATGGCCCATTTCAATTAGCATGGCCACGGACTGACGTGACAGCAGTGCAGTGGTGTTGCAAAGGTTATTGTTTGACCTGGTATAGCCAGCCAAGCGCATCATGAACTGCCGATGCCTTCTCCTCTGTGTCGTGGCCCTCCTTCATCACCCGGATAAGCTCCTGCATGCTTGCATTGATCTGCTTGTTTCCTTCCAACACCGCTGTAGTTAGTTCTAACACACAATCAGTCATGACTGATGTTCCTAGCCAATTTTGTGATTTGCAGCTGTATTAACCCCACATGTCTCGCTTGCAGGCGCTGCACCCGCAACATCTGGGACTCCTGCCACTCCACACATTTGGAGTTTGGTCATCCTGTGCTGTGATGCGGGCCCTGGAGCTGCACCGCTGTCTTTGCTGGACCTGTTCCTGGGGTGTAGTTGTGGGGCTCACACGAGGTTGGCTAGTCTCAGGAGCGGGTTCAGGATCCAGCTCAGATTCCATGGGTTGCAATAATGTAACTGGGGCCCTGGGTTTTGTGGATGCGGGGGCTATGGTAGGTGGGGCCACAGGTGTCGCCACATCAGCCTCTGCCGGAGTCTCCGTGATGGCTACACATTCACTGTCCTCACTGTATCCTTCTGCTGCATCTGTGATGTGAAACAGTGCAATGTTAATTTGTGGTAAGGTTAATGTTGTGTGACATTAAGCATACTTGTCTCTCATTAAATCACTGACTGTAATCACTGACTGCCATGCACTTTTGACGTGTTTCACTTGCCATTGTTGTGTTTGACTACCCACTTGCCATACCTGCATACAACTCCCATAATGCATTTGGGGTTTGAGGGAAAAGGCGGACTGGAGTTTGTATCTGTACACTGGGGTTGAACTGTGGTGATGTGCACATTTGATTAGTACTTTGATATGTATAGTTGCATGCATCTTACCATGTGCAGTACTGGCCGCTCCAGATGTATCCAGCTGGGTCACTCCCACCATTGCTTCTGGCTGGATTGTGGACTCAACCAGGTCCTCCAGGGCTGTGTTGTCAGGAACTGTTGATGGGCCCCTCCAGTCCTCTTGGCCTCCTTCAGCCTATCTGTAATTCACTCCTTGGCACGGCTGCGCAGGTTGTACCATAGCTTCTTGAGGTCATCTATACTGCGGTGTGTGACCCCCACTGCATTTACCTTGCTCTTGATCCGGAGCCATATTTTCTTTTTACTGCCTCTGGCACTTTGAGTGAGAGTTTGCAAAAGAGCTTTTCATGGCTCTTGGCCATCCCTTCTCTAAGGTTTTCAAGTTCCTTCTCACTAAATTTCAACTTGTACCCCAAGGATCGTCACTCAGCCCGACACTCTTCAACGTCTACATGGTACTGCTCGCCAACATCGCCAGATCGCACAACCTCAACATCGTCTCATACATCGACGACACCCAGCTGATCCTCTCCCTCACCAAGGCCCCCACCACCGCCAAATCCAACCTCCACGAGGAAATGAAGGTCATCGCCGAATGGATGAAAAACAGCCTCCTGAAACTGAACTCGGACAAGACGGAGGTCCTCCTCATCGGATCCACCCCATCCGCCCGGGACGACTCATGGTGGCTGGCCGCACTGGGAGCTGCACCGATGCCCACTAACCATGCATGCAACCTGGTAGTCATCCTGGTCTCCGCATTGTCAATGACCCAGCAAGTGAACGCCGTCTTCTCCTCCTGCTTCAACACTCTCCGCATGCCCCGCAAGATCTACAGATGGATCCCCACCAGTACCAGAAGGACAGTCACCCAGGCCCTCGTCAGCAGCAGACTGGACCACGGCAACACTCTCTACGAAGGAACATCAGCCAAGCTCCAGAAACGACTACAACGCATACAGAACGCCTCTGCACGCCTCATCCTCGACATCCCCTGCCACAGCCACATCACAGCCCACCTGAAAGACCTCCACTGGCTTCCCATCAACAGGAGGATCACCTTCAAGCTCCTCACCCACACTCACAAAGCTCTCCACAACACCGGACCAGCGTACCTCAACGAACAACTCACCTTCTACACTCCGAACCGCCAGCTTTGCTCCGCTGACCTCGCCCTCGCCACCGTCCCCCGCATCCATCGAGCGCCTGCCGGCGGCAGATCATTCTCTCACCTCGCCACAAAAACCTGGAACACCCTCCCCATCTGCCTACGACAGACCCAGGACCTGCTGGCCCTCAAAAGACTCCTCAAGACCTAGCTGTTCGAGCCGTAGCAGCCCCCCCACCTCCCCCAGCGCCTTGAGACCCTCACGGGTAAGTAGTGCACTCTACAAATGTATTGATTGATCAGTATCTTGCACAATAATCTGGGTGAAGGATCTCTCCTGACAAGTGGTCAAGTGGCAGTCCTTACATACTATGTCCTATCTGAGATTGGAATTTCTGGCATAAGTTTAGGAGTTTCTGCCATAAGTGTATCAAGGTGTGTGCCTTATCCGTATGAGCATATCAATGAATGCACATCAATCCAGACTATACTGTTTTGGTTATTTGTTGATGTTTGTTCTGGCTTGGCCGTGACATAGTGATAATATGATTCTTGTCCCAGACTGATGTCACATCGGGTGTTTTATCTAGGTCATTGTCTGGATGACTTGATATTTTCATAGCTCTTAGAAAGATAAGGACAAAAATCATCTGCGTGATCATTGCAATGATTCTGCAGAAAATAAAGAAAAATCTGACTCTTTGTGCCTAAAATGGAGTCGGCCTGCCCAAAAAGGAGTCTGGCCTTATGCACTTTGCATCAACATGAATCATTCTCTTTGCTTTGTGTGCCTTATAATTATCAGAAATGAACTAATTAGGGGTCATTAGCATAACGGGCGGATCGCCACCGCCCCCCTTCATTGGCATACACAGGGTGGCAGGCACTGCGCGCTGCCTGTCACGTTGTGCATGCCAATGCACAACATGCATATATTGCATTGCGGCGGGTGCTGCTTACAGCACCGCTCGCCGCAATGTAATATATGCGGGATGCGACCGCCAGGGTGGCGGTCGCATTCTGATTGCCATTGAGGGACCGTCGCACCTCTAGCGGTCGGCCTGTGTACCTTTACGGTGGCGGGCGGACAAAGTCCACCCGCCATCGTAATGGACCCCTTGGTTGTGGAATGTCAGGCTTAGCCTTCTATAATGCTATATATACAACATGTTATTCTTTCCTGTTCGGTTTATCATTTTTGACAAGAACTAAAAACAATCTTTGACACGAACTGAAAGAATCTGACCGTAGTACCTCAATAATAACTAATTATGAATTAAATCTAAGACATTTGCAGGATTGACTCTGGAGTTATGAATATTTGTCTAAAGATCTCTAGAGCTTGGAATTTAGGGAAGAATTAAGTGGGAAAAGTATGCCAAGTAATGATAGATTTCATGAGGACTTTTGCATGATAAAAGTGTGTATATGGCCCATAAAGGCTACTTGCAAAGAAGCTTGATTAATAGCAAAGTTAAATCTCAATGTTGGTTGACTGCTATAGATATCATAGTGGAATCAATGGTGAAAAAATAATTGTGCAGCAAATGATAAAAGCTAATTTGGAATAAATCCACACTGTCACCAGTAGAAGATCCTATTAAACACAGGAACAGGCTAGTACTAGATATTATCGGGCCGGTAAATAATCAACTTTTGTATGGTAGGTACATACATCTACTGACAGACCATCATTCCTACTGGAAAGTTTTAAAGAGAGTGCCAAACACTACAACCAATATATACACAGATGTATTTAGTAAAACAATAATAAACAAAGCTGTTCTAGATGTGCTTATAATGGATAACGGTGTGCAATTAATTTCTGTTTACTTGTAGGACTTACTACGGTTAATGTATGTATTTCATCATAAGGTGAAAATGTACTGCTGAACGCAAATGAATTTGTTCAACTGCATGATCAAAGAAAGTATTCAACTAGAATGGACTTCCTATATAGAAGTAAAGAAGTCCCTTCAAGATACGATATTGTGTTATGAGTAAGCAACCAGAGACCAAAGGGTGTCCCACATGGCTTTTGGGTGGGAGTCCAAGATGGGTCATGATGCCAGTGGTTAAGAATAGAATAAACACTTGACAGGAGGAGTAAAACAGGAGGTGGGATGGTGTATGTGACGTATCGTACTGTGAACATGGTGCAAATATATAAAACATAGATGCATGAAAGTATCTATGCCTTTACCTCCATAGAGAACTATAGACGTAGGACATAACATGTGTAAAACTGAAAAATGAATGTTCAAATTGTCTCAAGTTCCTGTATTTGATAAAAACAAGGCAAATTGTCTTCTAAGAGAGTTGTCTTATTCAAACACAACCTCTAGCAACAGAAAATCCAAAAGCCTTTATTTGACACAAGTATGTTATATGACATATTCTCTGCATTTACTATCATTTACAGTAAGAAACCTCACATGGTATTCACTAATACTGCCTTACATTTGTTCATATCCTACCTCACCAACTGATAGTTACTCAGAAACTGACAGCCACTAATTTATTATAAAGTTTAATAAATGTTTTTAAAAATGTTCATACACTTGACCATGGCAAGAGCTTCACCCCTACTGTGGAGTCTCATTATGCTAAAGTATAGGGAAATGTAAAACAAGTTTATTGAACTTGTGAAAAACTGGTAAAGTATTTTTTTTTAAATATTTAGGTAAATAAATTCTATATATGTATTATTTTATTTTAAATGTAGAACAAAATGAAAAGATGCTACAGCACTTTTAACTTAATTTTTAATTAAATACTTAAGTAATTGAAATATATTAAAATAAATAGAAATTATTTTACACAAGTTTAAGGGCCTGATTTAGATCTTGGCGGTCTTACAACCGTCCCGTCGCGGTGGCAGTTCCAAGTACTCCATCAAGTCGTATTTAGATGCATGCAGGCTGACTCTCCATCGACTGAGTGTTTCCCGCTGTGGTTGCACCACACCGCCATCGACTCAGCTGCCCCCAATGCTGGCAAACAGTACTCTGTTGCCTTCAGGTGGATGGGTTCCTGCCATGTTGATTTAGATGTCACAGTTGTGCTGGCGGTCTCCTAGCGGCGGGTACCTGACAGAGTGAATCCGTTGCGGTTTGTGCTCAACAATGCACCATCACTGTGGCCATTGGATGGATGCTAGTAGAACACACCTGATGTTCATTATCCAAATGGAAACACCTGCACACCACACTATATAACACACCCTATTTCAGACCAAAATACCTTTGCCATTACATTGCACCACAACACAACACAGACTGCATGGAACTCAGTGATCCTCCTGGATCTACGGAACCCTCCGTCCCTCAGCGCCTTGAGACCCATTCCGGGTGAGTAGTGTGCACTATACAAGCCCATGATTGATTGATTGACAAAAGTTTGTACCAGACCCTTTGGCAGTGTTACATTTCTTCTGATTCTTGTTCCTTTCATGTCTTCATTTCAATTCCTTGTTGTGACATTGTTTATTTCTTCATATTTCTTTGCACAATGCCAGGCACAAAAATCCCTGTTTCACTGTGGGAGAATTGTCAGTCCTGGTGGTTGAAATGATAAGAGTAGAGCGACAATTGTTTGGAGCCCAGGAACAAAATACTCCGCTGTCTCAGAAAAGGCAAATGTGGACCAGAATAGTTGACAGAGTGAATGCGGTAGAAAACAACCTGCGCACCCAGGTGGAAATCAGGATAAGGTGAAACGACCTACAGGTCATGATGCATTCCCTGGCCTCCAAGTGTCACCTGACAGCCCAGAGCACTGGTGGTGGCTTTCCACAATCACCCTTACAACTCATGCTCAGTAAGAGAAGCTCTTGCGGATCCTCCACCCTGTAGTCTTGACAGGAATACCTGGTGGAGTGGAGTCTGGAAAGTTACACATGACAAAGACTCACTGAATCGTAATGTCCTGATTGTACACAACTCAGCTATTTCCAATGTGTTCTGCACATATTTTTCTTAAACAGAAACCTCAAAGTTTCAGCTAATTTGGATTGTTTGCGTGAATGTACTGTTGCATTTAAGATTAGAGGTGTCAATCTCCATTACGTTTTATATGATGGTATGTTGCCTATAAGGGTTACGGCGCCTAATAACCCATAAGTGTGGCATAGTTTAACTCTCTGTTTCATTTCAACTGCATTTTTCCACAGGTATGTTCCACTAACCAGTTTGCAAGTGTCTTTTAAATTACTACAACTACCATGATGCCCTGTTTCTGTTTTGTCAAAGGATGATTGCTATGTTATATTGCTCTTTCTCACTTCTCTAACATATTTCCACATATGGTAAAGTTTCATGTAGTGAGCAATCTCTATTCCATGTTCTCTTTTGAAAATGGTTTGTCTTGTATCCTTTATGTTGTTCTCTTCTTCTCAACCAATCAAATTGATGTCATGAATTCTCAGGTCAAACTGTATTGACCCAAAGAATGTAAGGTAGAAAAATGACTATGTTGAATATAAGTAGGAAGTGCACAAACTGGCTCTGCACTGTTCACAAGATGACTAATACCAAACATCTATCCAAGTTGTGTTATTGTCTATTTTGAAGTCAGCTAGGCCTTGGAATTGTCTATTACACATTTCACCTCTTCACTGTGTAAGGTTGAATGTTTGGGAGATGTTAAGTATACTGCCTAATCACTTCATTAACATTTCAGGTCATCTTATTACCTGCTTTTTTAAAGTTGTACTGTTTGAAATTGCAAAAGGATATGGTAATATGTTCAATACCACTGAAATCTATCATTAATCTCTTCTGTTTTTGTATGCTAAGTGTTAGAACTCGGGGTCTCTAGTTGGCAATGGTATTCACCTTTGTCCAAATAGGGACCCTTGTGTCTAAGTCAGGGAAAAGGGATTACATTACAGGATAACACCTGCTCACCCCCTTGGTAGCTTGGCTCGAGCAGACCGGCTTATCTCAGAGGCAGTGTGTTAAGCATTTGTGAACACACACAGTAATACAGTGAAAACACTACAAATGGAAACCACACCGGGATGTATAAAAATAAGTTAACTTTACATAGACATCACAAGACCACAAACAACAAAAATCCACAATACTGTAATCACAATTAATACTTCACGATGGTAGAAGTAATTCAAAAATAGGCTCTTCAATTCAAATAGTCTCCCCAACAGGAGTTATCACCATAACAAAGCAAAAGTGTCCTCAAGGTACAGCACTGACTGCGAGGTGCGCAGCATCGGGCCAGAAGTCAAAACAAGACCCCTACAGAACAGTACCTTAAGAAAGTAAACAAAGGCCGTTCACTGCGTCGGGGAGATGTGATGTCATTGGCGCATTGCAGCGTTGGTCCCTTGCTTTGGGGGAAAGCGATGCGTCGTTGTCCTGGATACTTGTGCAGGCAGGGGAGGCTTCGGTCCTGACCGGAGAGGATGTGACGTTGTGGCAGCACCGGCACAACGGTTCCTTACGATGTCGCTAGGTTGATGGATTCATGCTCACCTTTGTCGATGATCGGCTCTGTGCAGATGTTGGTCTTGGAGTCGATATGGCACAGCAGCAGGTGTCTGTCTACGGTTCAAGTTGGAGCAGCGCTCACGACTTCGATGCAGATGGCAGCGCTGTTCGCTGGCTCTTGGAGTTGCAGAGTTCTTCCATAGCGACTGAAACAGCAAGTTCCAGCAGCACACAAACAGAAGGGGTGAAGTATTTTGTAGCCCTGAGACTTCAGACAGGAGGCAAGCTCGATTCAAGCCCTTGGAGTAATATTTTGCAAGATGATGTAGTTCCTTTTAAATGGTTCCTTCTCCTCTCCTGAGCAATGAAGACACCACTGCAGGCCAACCCACTACAGCACCCCGGCAGAGGGGCAGTACAACTCCTGCAGGTTCCTTCGGTGCTTCTTCTCGGCAGAATAGGCAGATCACTTGTTGTTCCAGAAGTGATCTAAAACCTTGGGGTCTGGGGCCCTATATTTATACCCATAAATCCTTTGTCCTCTGAAGGCAGAGGGTCCTGTACCAAGTCCAAACCAGTTCTGGGCGCATTCTGCCAGTGCACAACTTCTTCCTTTGTTGGAGTAGGCCAGGGTCATCAGACGCACCACAAGAGGTGTAGCCAGTATTGTGGAAGGCAGGCACAGCTCTATTCAGGAGGTTCTACTCCTCCCACCACGCCTCACGTAGATCGGCCTATTCAGCCTAGCCCTGACTCACCCTGTCTCCTGGCACCCCCCCCCAACCCCCAAGACCTTGTCACTCACAATCCCAGACATACAATACACAATCTAGCAGAGGCAGGCTGGATGGTTAGGTAAGAAAATATCGACTTTCAAAAAGTGGTATTTTCAAAAACAGGCATACTAATCTTGAATCTCTACCTAGTTCCCTGAGTCAGTTAGGATTATAGGATGTTATAATCAAACTGCCCATTCTGGCCTATGGGAACAGGTAGCCTTGCAATAGTGATAAACGAAATAGGTTGTAATTCACTATCAGGTCATGCCACACACATCAGGGCATGACCTACCTTTTACATACAACGCACCCTGCCTGAGGCCTACTGTATGGGTGACTGATATGCAGAAAAGGGAAGGTTCAAGGACCAGCGAGTGGGTGCACTCCCCAAGTCGGCACAGCAGTCCCAGACTGCGTACGGTGCTCTGAGGGCAGGCCCAAGTTACACTTTACGGACGGCTTCAGTGGGTGGCACAATCGGTGCTGCAAGCCCACCAACCGCATTTGAGTTACAAGCCCCGGGCACATGCGGTGCTCCATACGAGGGTCTGACAGTAATCCAAATAAGTCAATCGTAGAGTCTCTAATCAAAACATCAATTTAACACAGGGAGCACTTGGAGAAGTGTGGTTCAATGGATAGAGCAGCAGACCCTGATGCAGAGGTGTGGCCCGGGACCAGGGTTCAATTCCTGCCTCAGCGGGTCTTGGGCTCAATTTCCTTGGACCTGATCATTCTCGCCTCGGTGCCTATTCTAATCATGGGTCCCACTCTGCAACTCTGGGCAATAGCATGCTTAATCTCCACAATGGCCCAACTGCGCTGGGATGCCTGGCTTCACCTTGGGGGTGCCCAGGAGTGGACATTTCACAGGGAAAAGCCAGGAAGGGTTCCACAGCGGTATGAGTACAGCGCCAGGACACCCCGGTTGGAGTATAAGTGCGCTATACATGTACAAATTCATTCATTCATTCACTTGCACTGTGGTATCTAAACCAACAAAACATATGAAAAACAGAGGAGGCAATCAGTAAAAAATGGAAGGGAGACTCACGCCAATGGTACCAGGTCTAACACGTGTCCCCTCCAGCTGAAATGTGGGGAGAACTACCCTTCTCCTTGGGAGTTCTCATCACTAAGGTGGAAAAATCTGGACAGACCATCAGCATTGGCGTGCTCTGTTCCAGGGCGGTGTTCCAAAGTAAAATCCATCCCCCTGTAGGGAAATGGAATACCTCAACAGCTTTGTATTCTCTCCCCTCATCTGCATTAATCATCTGAGGTGCCTGTGGTCTGTCTGAACCCGGAAGTGAGTCCCAAACAGGTATGGTCTCAACTTCTTTAGTGCCCAGACCACAGCAAATGCCTCACGCTCAATTACACTCCAACTCTGTACCCGGGGAAGTAACTTCCTACTGATGACGGCTACAGGTTGGTCTAGGCCCTCTTCATTAATCTGTAATAGAACAGCCCCCACACCATGCTCTGAAAGCGTCTGTTTGAACAACAAATTGTTTTGAGAAGTTGGGCTCCTGAAGCACAGGTGCTGTGCACATGGCAGTGTTCAGGGCGTCAAAAGCCTTCTGACAGGTGTCAGTCCAGTTCACTAACTTGGGCTGCTTCCGAGAGGCCAGCTCAATAAAGGGTGCAACGATGTTGCCATACCCCTTGACAAACCTCCTGTAGTACCCTGTGAGTCCTAAGAATGCTTTCAACTGAGTCTTCGGGGGTTCCCATACCAGGATGGTATCAAACTTGGGTTGTCGGGGCACCACCTGGGCGCTCCCTACCTGGTGCCCCAAGTGCATCACCGAACCCTGCCCAATCTGGCACTTACTCGCCTTGATCGTGAGGCCTGCCTTCTGCAGTGCCATCAACGCTTCCCAGAGGTGATGCAGATGTTCTTCCCAACTGACGCTGAACACTGAGATGTCATCCAGGTATGCGGCACTGAAATCTTCCAGTCCAGCCAACACCTGGTTGACCAACCTCTGAAAGGTGGCAGGGGCATTCTTCCTCCCAAAGGGCATAACCCGGAACTGGTAGTGCCCATCTGTTGTGGAGAATGCTGAACTCTCCTTTGCCCCATCGGTCAAGGTGATCTGCCAGTACCCAGACATCAAATCAAACGTACTGAGGTACCATGCAGCCCTTAGCCAATCCATGAGCTCATCAGCTCTGGGAATTGAGTGCGCGTCAGTCCTGGTGACTGAATTGAGCCCTCGGTAGTCCACACAGAACCCGAGTTCGGGTGTGGCACCAGGCACGGCTGCTTTCAGGACCAAGACCACTGGGCTGGCCCACGGGCTGTGAGAGGACTCAATCACCCCTAAGGCAAACATCTTGGAGACCTCCTCCTTGATGTGAGATCTGACCCTGTCGGTCACTCTGTAAGCCTTGTGTTTCACAGGAGGACTGTCCCCAGTGTCCATGTCATGGACCCACCGCTCAGTGACACCGGGACCCAGGGAGAACAAATCAGCGAATTGCCCCAACAGTTGGTGAAAATCTTGCTGCTGTTCATGAGTCAGTGTGGCAGAGAGGGTGACACCATCCACTGACCCATCTTACTCGGACGCAGACAGGAGGTCTGGAAAATGCTCGGGCTTCTCCTCCATTCCATCATCTATCGCTAGGAGCATGCCCACTTTGGACCTTTCTAAGTGGGGCTTCAGGCGGTTAACGTGCAGGACCGGCAAAGGGTTCCTCGGAGACCGCAAATTCACCAAGTAGGTGATATCACTCTTGCGCTCCACCACCTCAAATGGTCCGGTCCACCTGTCCTGGAGTGCACAGGGCTCTACAGGGGCCATGACTAGGCCTGGGCGTAGTTCGCGAAGTAGCACTTCGCGAAGCTACGCAAAGTGAAGTTCGCACTACGCGAGCTACGCGTAGCACATCACGAACTGCGTAGTACCTTGTTCGCACTGTGCCAGATGTCGTTTTCAATGATTGCACAGTGCGGACAAGCAACCAGCACTGTGCAATCATTGAAAATGGCATCTTGCACAGTGCGAGCTGTAGTTTTCTGCTGCTCGAGTAGATTTTTACTCGAGCTTCAGCTTTCTGAACGCGAACTGGTAGTTTTTCATCGCGAGCGGTCGCGAGCATACGCGACCACTCGCAATGAGAAACCTGACCTCCTCGCGTTGGGAATCTCGCCAGGAAGTGTATTTTCCATGCTCGCGATCGCCAACTTGCAGTTGCTGATCGCGAACAAGGAAAAAGTCTCGCCGGGATGTCATTTTGCTTGCTCGCGGTTGCCAACTTGACGTTGAGGACCGCGAGCAAGCAAAAAATGACCGCAGCACTACGCAACACTACGCTACGCGTGTTCGCACTGTGCTACGTGCAGTTCGCGTAGTGCGAAGTAGCGCGAACTTCGCAAACTACGCGAGCATAGCGTAGTGCTTTGCCCAGGCTTAGCCATGACCCAAACTTTCTGTCCAGTCTGAAGCTCAATCAGAGTGGCATTCTGGTTGTACTATCGCTTCATCTCTTCCTGGCTGGCTTCCAGATTTGCCTGAGCGAGCTGTCTGAAACGCCGAGTCTGGTTCCTGAAGGCCAGCATGTAACTGTATACATCCTGGGGAGGTTTCCTGAGAGATTGCTCCCAGCCTTCCTTGACCAGACTCAAAGGTCCTTGTACCGGGTGAGAGTACAGCAGCTCAAAGGGGCTGAACCCTAAGGACTTCTGTGGCACCTCTCGGTACGCAAACAAAAGGCATGGCAAGAGGACATCCCATTTACACCTCATGGGCTCTTCTAGACCCATAATCATGCCCTTAAGGGTCCAGTTGAATCTCTCAATCAGCCTGCCTGTTACCTTGGGGGTGGTAAGGAGTGGTGAACTTTTATGTAACACCGCGCTCCTGCCACAGGGACTTCATATAATTCGATATGAAGTTGGTATCACGGTCGGATACCACCTCTCGGGGAAACCCCACACGGGAAAAAATCCCCATCAGTGCATGTCCCACCACGGGGGCCGTCACTCTCCTGAGGGGGATGGCATCTGGCTAACGGGTAGCATGGTCCGCCAAGACCAGGATAAACCTGTTGCTCATGGCTGTCTTAGGGTTTAGTGGCCCCACAATGTCAATGCCCACCCGTTTAAAGGGGGTACTGACTACAGGGAAGGGTTGGAGAGGAGCCTTCTGCTTCCTTCCACTCTTCCCACTTGCCTGGCAAGTTTGACAAGTCCTACAATGAGTGTCTGAACTCTTACGCATCTGGGGACAATAAAAATGGGTGACACGCCGTTGAAAGGTCTTGTCCTGCCCCAGATGTCTAGCTAAAGGCACATCATGAGCCAAACCCAGTAGGAAGGCTCTGAAGCGCTGGGGTACCACCAGCACACAGGCTGACCCAGGCTCAGCAACCTTAGGCTTCGCTATACAGGAGTTTGTTCTCCCAATAGATCTAAAGTGATCCAGAGTGATCACCTGCTGCCTGGTTTTTGGCATGTTGCCGCAAACCCACAAGAGAAGGGCACTTCCTT
Organism: Triturus cristatus; assembly: GCF_964204655.1. NCBI lineage: Eukaryota > Metazoa > Chordata > Amphibia > Caudata > Salamandridae > Triturus > Triturus cristatus. The sequence goes on from NC_140581.1 coordinate 78,904,213, forward strand.
TGCTCCGTGCAAAATTCCTCCCTGGAGGGGCCTCCTTCCTGCTGCCAATGGTTCAGCTCAGGCAGGTCCCCCAATTCAGCCACTTGTTCCCCTATTGGTACCAGGGCAACCCCCTCGAGGTCTGCCTCCTCCTGGACTGCAGGAACTATGGGGGCTGGTTTCCCGTGCCCCCTACCTCTTCTCTTTAAGGCAGGGATCTGGGCCATCCTTTCAGGCTGCAGAATCTCTTGCTCACCCTTACTGGCTGCCATCAACTGAGTGGTCACACACGCCCACCCCGGCAAACCCAACATCTCCAAATGAGACCGTCTCTCTACCTTAGCCCAAGGGGAGTTCTCTAAATCGTTTCCCAACAAGCAATCCACAAGCATGGCTGGCCTAACACCTATTTGAAGAGTACCAGAGACCCCCCCCATCCACTTGAAGGGAACTTGAGCCACCTCACACTGGCTCTGCGAGTTGTCAACTGCAACTACATGGGGGATAACCTGCTCTTTGGACACCAGCCGGCAACTGACAGTGGTCACATTAGCCCCGGTGTCTCGTAGAGCCTCCACCCTATTGCCATTGATGGTCACCCATCTCCTTCCTTCCCAGGGCTACACTCGCCATCTGACGGGGTGGTGCAGGGGATGGTGTTTTCGAATCCTTCAGGGGACACAGTGGATCGCACCAACGGTGGCCCACTTGTTCACATGTAAAACACTAAAGGGGCCTCTTTGAACAGGTTTACCTGTCGGGGCTTCTTGCTTTTTCTCAGGGGGAGGCTGGGAACCCTTCCCTTGGTTCCCTTTGGGAATTACTTTGGGGCCCTTTCTGGAACTCCCTCTGTTTACCCTTGTCCCTCCCACTCTTCTGCTGGGGACCCTGCCCACCTTTGACGGAGTCTCCCACGTGACCCTTGTGGACCCGGGTACTAACCCAGCGGTCCGCCTCTTCAGCAAGCTTTCTAGGGTTAGTCAACTTGCTATCAATAAGCTGGCATAGCTCTGGAAAACAGTTAGTGTGGTGTAATTCCTATTTCCCTAATAGGCTCTGTGCATTGGAATAATATAAACTATAGGTTTGGCATGGGACTGAGGTCAGTATGCCCCTATCGAGTATATTAAACTTAATTACTTGTACCAGCTAACTCAGAGGCCACTAAGAACTCCTTGCAAGCAAGAAGGGAGTACTTTCTGTCAACCGCAAAAACATGACAACTTTGTTTCCCTTTAAAATCGGAACAGTCTCAGAATCGTGGAAACAATAGATAACAGTTTCACTCAGTCAATCGTGCATGCTTAGTTTCTTCAGAGTTACATTGAAAGAATAGATGGGTGTTTCAATAAAAGGATTTATTGAACAGTCTTGTTTCTCGCGCAAGAGATATGTGCTGTTACAATCATAAGACACTATGCGAGATATATTATGTACAGCGTAAGCAGTAGAAAGAAATAATACTGAGCTAGCATTGTCTTTTAGTTATGATGCATATGCTTGAGCAAGGGAAGGTATATTTACACCTGGAGGGTGCTTTGGAATGTTAGCATTGACGTAAAGTCAGACAGAGAAGACGTCAGGAATGAACCCTAAGGGAATAGCGGTTCATGCATAATAAATAAGTTCTTGGAGAAATCCATAATCCTGGGCTAGAGAAACTCCCAATAGCTTAAGGGTCTGAATTCTAAGAACTTGTTGTGACGTTAGGGTGGACGGATGTATGTGACCATGCCTGTATTTGGGTAGCATGGCAAATGTCTAAATAAGGACTGGGATTCTATACCTATAGATGGGTAATGCGAATTGTGCCTATATAAGGGTATGTTTCAGGGAACCTTATTTACTGACACCTAAAACGGAATACAGCATTATCAGACAAGTGCTAGCAAGCTAACAAATCGTAGAGCGCTTAAAACATATCCACTTTGCTACCCTTCACCCAAACATCCATCGCTCTGCAAAAGAAAGACTGATACTTCACCCAGGTAGTTGCCTCCAGCTTCTTACAATTATGAAACCTCTGTCTATAGAATTCTGGGCTCAAACCATACCTTGTCATCGGGGCTACCTTCAAATGGGCATACAACATCCTATTCTCACTGAGCAGGTCTAGCAATGCATCCCTCCCATCACTCACAAAACTGCCCCACAACCCCGCTCCCCAATCCTTCTCAGGGACCCGGTGGGCCAACATTGCTATCTCATAGGCTGCAAACCACTGCCCAATATCTTCCTGTCTATGAAACTCCTTGATTACATCTTTCGGGATGTGGACTCTGTTTTCTACAGGAACAGATGGTGTGCTGCTACCAGAGGGATTAATCTCTAAACTGTTCGCCTTGAGCTCTAGCTCCCTCTGCATTCACTCATGGTCCAACCTCATTTTCTTTTTCTCCAAGGACACCCTACTATTCTCTAGGTCCCGCTGACCCTCCACCTTGAGCTTAGCCATCTCCAGCTTGTGCATCCGGTCTCTTTCCCTGTCTTCTAACTCTGCGGGAGACAGGCCTTTGGAAGAGATGCTACTGTCGGGCGAGGACGTTGCCCCTGTCCTGGCTGGAATCAATGGATTATCCAGCTGCCCTTCTCCATCCCCGTCTGGCTCCACCACCAGCTCTGGGGCATTTTGTGCTTCGACCCAGGTCGTCATCCTTCTTGGAAATACCAGGGGTCGCAACTTTAATTTTTCGGTAGAAGTACTTCAGCTGTTTCATGTTGTAGCTTTCCAACCTCACTTCCTCAAACTCGAGATCCATGGATGCAACGGATGCTGGTCTGCTCATGACAGTACGAATAGGCAGCTCTCAGAAGCAAAAATAGTGGTCCAATGGAAAAAAAAAACTACCCAAAAGTATGTGGTCACGTTTTGGCCTGCACTCACTAGTAGTGTACACCAATCACAGTATATGCGTCACAAATGTAAGTCCAAATCCTCACCGCTGACCATCAGTGTTAGAACTCGGGGTCTCTAGTTGGCAATGGTATTCACCTTTGTCCAAATAGAAACCCTTGCGTCCAAGTCAGGGAAAGGGATTACACTACTGGATAACCCCTGCTCATCCCCTTGGTAGCTTGGCTCGAGCAGACCGGCTTATCTCAGAGGCAGTATGTTAAGAATTTGTGAACACATACAGTAGAACAGTAAAAGCACTACAAACGGACAACACACTGGGATGTATAAAAATAAGTATTCTTTATATAAAGGTATCTCAAGACCACAAACAACAAGAATCCACAATACTGTAATCACGATCAATACTTCACGATGGTAGAAGTAATTAAAAAATTGGCTCTTCAATTTAAATAGTATCTAGCAACAGATAACCCCAATGGGAGTTATCACCACAATGAAGCAAAAGTGTCCTCAAGGTACGGCATCGACTGCGAGGTGTGCATCGTCGGGCCCGGAGTCAAAACTAGACCCCCACAGAACAGTACCTGAAGAAAGTAAACAAAGGCCATTCACGGCGTCGGGGTGATGCGATGTCATTGGCGCGTTGCAGCGTCGGTTCCTTGCTTCGGGGGAAAGTGATGAGTTGTTGTCCTGGATGCTTGTGCAGGCAGGGGAGGTGTGGGTCCTGACCGGAGAGGATGTGGTATTGTGGCAGCGCCAGCACCACGGTTCCTTACGATGTCGCTACGTTGATGGATTCTTGGTCACCTTTGTCGATGATCGGCTCTTGGAGTCGATATGGCACAGCAGCAGGTGTCGGTCTACGGTTCAAGTCGGAGCAGCGCTCACTACTTCGATGCAGATGGCGGCGACGTTCGCTGGCTCTTGGAGTTACAGAGTTCTTCCGTAGCGACTGAAACAGAAAGTTCCAGCAGCACACAAACAGAAGGGATGAAGTCTTTTGTAGCCCTGAGACTTCGGTCAGGAGGCAAGGTCGATTCAAGCCCTTGGAGTAATATTCTGCAAGATGATGAAGTTCCTTTTAAATGGTTCCTTCTCCTCTCCTCGGCAATGAAGACACCACTGCAGGCCAACCCACTACAGCACACCGACAGAGGGGCAGTACAACTCCTGCAGTTTCCTTCGAAGCTTCTCCTCGGCAGAGGGTCATCTTCTTCTTCTAGAAGTGATCTAAAACCATGGGGTCTGGGCCCCTATATTTATACCCATAAATCCTTTGTCCTCTGAAGGCAGAGGGTCCTGTACCTAGTCCAAACCAGTTTTGGGCGCATTCTGCCAGTGCACAACGTCTTCCTTTGTCAGAGTAGGCCAGGGTCATCAGTCACACCACAGGAGGTGGAGCCAGCATTGTGGCAGTCAGGCACAGCTCAATTCAGGCCCAGGTGCCACTCCTCCCACCACTCCTCAGGTAGATCAGCCTATTCAGCCTAGCGTTGACTCACCCTGTCTCCTGCCCACCCCCCCAGACCCTGTCACTCACAAACCCAGACATACAGTACACACTCTAGCAGAGGCAGGCTGGATGGTTAGGTAAGAAAATACAGACTTTCTAAAAGTGGTATTTCCAAACACAGAATGGTAAAACCAACTTCACTAAAAGATGCATGTTATCATTCTAAGTTCAGGCATACTAAACTCGAATCTCTACCTAGTTCCCTGAGTCAGTTTGGATTATAAGATGTTATAATCAAACTGCCCATTCTGGCCTATGGGTACAGGTAGTCTTGCAAAAGTGAAAAACGAAATAGGTTGTAATTCATTATCAGGTCATGCCACACACACCAGGGCATGACCTAACTTTTACATACAACACACCCTGCCAGTAGGCCTACCGTAGGGGTGACTGATATGCAGAAAAGGGAAGGTTCAAGGACCCACACGCAGAGTCGACACGGCAGTCCGAGACTGCATACAGTGCTCTGCAGTGGCAGGCCCAAGTTACACTTTACGGGTGGTTTCGGTGGGTGCACAATCGGTGCTTCAAGCCCACCAGCCACATTTGAGTTACAAGCGGTGCACCATATGAGGGCCTGACTGTAATCCAAATAAGTCAATTGTGGCGTCACTAATCAAAACATCAATTTAACACAGGGAGCACTAGCACTGTGGCACTGAATAGCATTGGCACCGTGCCAAAAACCTCTAAACCAGCAAAACATATCAAAAACAGAGGAGGCAATCAGAAAAAAACGGAAGGGAGACTCACACCAATGGTACCAGGTCTAAGGCAAGGTATCTACATTGTTTGTATCTAAAGATTTGGAAATATAATCTACACTTTTACAAATAACTAATTTCTCAAATTCCTAATAGGTCCAACTACCAGAGCACGTGGCCAGGACTCTTCCAGTGAAGAGAACTCCACTCCAACCCAGAATCAAGCCTTCAGTGACAAAAACCCTCCTGGGAATCTGGATGACTAAGAAGCCTGGTCCATCTGGTCAGCAGGGACAGACAACTCCACTCTCACTGGGCCTACATCAACACCTCCCACCCCTGCTGTTGCACCTTAGCCAACAAAAGGCTCCATTACCTCACACAGATTGTTCACCTCCAAGTCCTGGGTACTGTTGAGACCATAGCACCACCAGCTCCAACTCTCCCAGTATCCAGTTGGATCGGGTGCACTGGGCCAAGGGCACAGGATAGTGTGGTTAGGGATCACAATTCCAATATGTGTTCCCTGACTTGGGTGCTAAAGTGCATTTTCTCCCATATGTGCAGAGCTTTCCCAGTACCATCTAGCCCTTTCTGTGGTCCTACAACATATGGTCTATCTACATGCCACAGGAAGGAGGCCCTGCTCTGGAAGAACCACCTGCACCCACCCCAGGCCTTGCAACTATGGATCGCCCCACACTCGCAGGATGAGACATCCATGCAGATCGTCAGGAGATGAGGATGGCAAGACCTCTGTCCCCACCAGAAAAAGCCCAACCCCAACCCTAATTTCCTCCAGTATGTTACCAGCATTGACTCTGTGTACTATATCTGGACACTTTTGCCTTTCTGATGACTGACTTCTTCACTTTTTTGGTTAAGATGTTCACCCTGTTTAATTTTTTTATGTTTAGTTAAATAAATAAGAAACTGAAAAACACATAAACTTGTGATATATATCTCAACTCGAATTGACATTATTGTGTAGCTATAGAGATTCTACAAGCAAGTAATCTTTTATCAGGATCACAACTGTGATTCCCCAAACAATTAGACCAGGCAATCATCTACTACTATGGTTATTCTATTCAACCAATAATTGTTTGTCAACATTGTCAATAACATAACATTCCATGCATGACACTAATACTCAGTACTAGTTTTCACATATCCAGTTCAAGACCTTGCCAACATGGGAGAGGTGATATAGATCAATTAAGCAATTTGTCATTGATCCAAAACATTAGCTGGTGCCGGATAGATTGGCTCACATAAGGAATTCCACATCAAGAACACCAATACACAAAAACACGGCATTTACTGCTCCAAGTTCTGGTGAAATTTCATAACCAACTTACAGTGGTGTGCCATAAGAACTATGTCCTACAATGTTGAGACACATTAACAGCTACATACACTTTACCCACAATGATAGTTTTTGCCAATGGGAAGGGGCATTAGCATGATTAGGCTCCAACATGTGTTTCGAGCTAATAATGGCACACATATTGCCTTAATTCCAACAAATGACAGTTAACAAGTCCAATGTAATCTTCAATTCTTCCATTATATCACAGTGCAAGTTGCCTTGGTACAACATTTGTACACCCAAAGTCTGTGTCTGTCTTTCCCAGGATCAACCTGTTTACTTTGTACTTCAAAACAGCACGTTATACCAGCAAGTGTCTTAACTCTGAAATGCCTAAATGAAGATGACATGCTGAAGGAACCTAAAACAGATCACAAATATTACCAATCAAACATAACATAATAGACACATTACAAAGTCAACGTATGGATGGTCCAGTTTTACAAAACAATCAGAGAGATACAATATACCTGAACACAGTATTCAATGAGTCAAACCTTTGGTCCACAAATACCTATGGCCTGAACTTCCCTGACATTGCGCTTTCTTAACAAATGGCAACCACAAACTTCTCTCATCATCACATCAATAGATTGTAACGGTGAAAGTGATAGCATGTAAAGATATACTTACACTCATGTGAAGAAGTTGTCTGTGACATCTTGACGAAAGTCAACTCCTTCCTCTTCACAATTATCTTCATCATTTGGCATTCCAGGACCTGTGGCCCTTCATGGTTTACATATTCTGCGATGTAAGGGATGTTCTGTCACAGGGTGATGTTGTGGAGCATGCAATAGTTTACAGTGATTTGGCACACCTTAACGAGTGAGGAGAGTAGGGCTCCACCAGCTTTGTCCAGACTGTTCTAATCTGAACATTAGGATCCTGAGAGCCCGCTCCACTGGCAGCCATGTTCTTCAATGGGCCTCATGGAAGCGGACTTCCCTGGCATTGTTGGGTTAATCAGCAGTTCCAAATACCATGGTTGGTTGGTATAAGCTGAGTCTCCTAGATGGAAGACAAAAAAGTGGCAAAAATTGTAAGTATTCAACTACATATTGCCCAAACAACATTATGAAGATTTGTACTGACCAAGCCAGGGCCTCTAAAGTCCATGCTGTGATGTTTAGAGGAAAAGACACACAATTGTTGGACGGAATGCAAATCAAAACATTCACCCCAGTCAAGAGATCTAGATTAAATCCATCAATCTTTTGCTCACCATGCCACCCCAGTTTAGACCTGTCCATATGCAAATCAGTCTTGACCCTGTGCCTCATGGGAACAGTCCAGCCCGAACTGCCAAGCCAGGTCCTCCCTGGACCGAAAACAAGCATCCTAGGACTGGTATTGGGGTTTCACCCCTCATTAGCCAGGATAGCATGAATCCAGTGGCACAGTGAGCCCGGGACCCACGTCTGAGCATACCCGGCGCACTTATGGCGAGAAAGCAAAAGACACAAAATTGATGGACGGAATGCAGAACAAATCAAAACATTCACCCCCAGTCAAGAGATATGGGTAAAATCCATCATTCTTTTGCTCACCATGCCACCCCAGTTTACACCTGGCCATATACAAATCAGTCTTGACCCTGTGACTCATGGGAACAGTTCAGCCCGAACTGCCAAGCCAGGTCCTCCCTGGACTGGAAACAAGCATCCTAGGACCGGTTTCAGGGTTTTACCCCTCTTCGGCCAGGATAGCTTGAATCCATTGGCACAGTGAGCCCGGGACCTACGTTTGGGCATACCTGGCGTACTTATGGCGAGAAAGCAAAAGACAATAATTGATGGACGGATTGCAGAACACATCAAAACATTCACCCCTAGTCAAGAGATCTGGGTTAAATCCATCATTCATTTGCTCAGCATGCCATTCCAGTTTGGACCCAGCCATATTCAAATCAGTCTTGACCCTGCGCCCAATGGGAACAGTCCAGCCCGAACTGCCAGGCCAGGTCCTCCCTGGATTGGAAACAAGCATCCCAGGACCGGTTTTGGGCTTTCAGCCCTCATCAGCCAGGATAGCTTGATTCCAGTGGCATGGAGAGCACGGGACCCACGTCTGGGCATACCCGTCCCACTCGGGGTGACAAATGCAAAAAGAACAATTGATGGATAGAATGCAGAACAATGTCATACATTCACCCCAGTTCAGAGATCTGGGCCTAAATCCATCGTTTTTTTGCTCACTATGCCATTCCAGGTTGGACCCAGCCATATGCAAATCAGTCTTGACCCTATGCCTCATGGGAACAGTCCAGCCTGAACTGCCAGGCCAGGTCCTCCCTGGACTGGAAACAAGCATCCTAGGACCGGATTCGGGCTTTCAGTCCCCATCAGCCAGGATAGCTTGAACGTTTTTTTTGCTCACCATGCCTTTCCAGTTTGGACCCAGCCATATGCAAATCAGTCTTGACCCTGTGCTTATATCCCGAAACCAGTCCTAGGATGCTTGTTTTCAGTCCAGGGAGGACCTGGCCTGGGGAGGTCATGGACTGGCCTGCCTCGGAGGCCTTCCAGCGAGTGAGCCTGAGGCTGAGGCATCGGAGTCTGGCTGGGCCTTCCCTATTGCCGAAACACCGCTCCTGGGGCCACCTGTCAGGATCACAAGCGATCTTACCTGTTCAGTTGCTTGTTTGTAGATTTCGCCGAGACGTTATGGACCGACTTCCCAGTATCCTAACTAATAACCAGTGTTTGGTATTTTATGACACTATGGCTACTCAGTTAGAATTCAAGGAGGAGGGCCGGATCGGGAACGCTAGCAGTTCCTGGTTGTCGACCTGCGAGGCAACAAGGAAAAAATAATAATTACCCTTTCTAGATTGATTGATTGTCAAAACCTAGCTTTCTATTTACTAACAATCTCTCGTGCTATTTTAGAAAATACCCTACCTGCTATCTAGGAATGTCTGGCATCGCGTCCTTGTAGTCGTCGTGAAGTGAAGGTTCTTTTCTGTGTGATTAGTTGTGGAGGTAGTCTTTAGAAGAAGTTATGTGCACCTGTGTTTTGAAAGATAAACCTTAAATAAGTTACTGATTTCTTGTTTACTTTTCTAAGATAAACAACATTTGTTTACTCTAAATTATCTCACTTACTCCTTTGTATCTCCAAAATCTTTTATCTTCATGACCTGTATTCAAATTAAAAGAAATCAGCATATGCACAGCAAAACATTTAAAAGCTCATGCCCTTTGTTTTGCTCTACTAAACATACAAAAAATTTATTTTCCAACTCTTGCTATTCACTATATTCAAATTGTCTAACTTTGGTCTTTTTCCTTTCAGGTACTGTTGTATGAAAATATGTCCCAAGTTTCATCAAGGTAAGTGTTTATGCGCGTATTATTCACTTTCTTGCATTGGGCGCCTGAGTTTGAAATGTTCACTTAGCTTTAACATGTCTGTTCTTTCTTTAGTGCCAATATCGGCAACAGTTATCACAAAACACATAAGTACATAAATAAAGCACACGACACTGAATGTAAGTGGAGAAATATTGCTGCGGGTTTATTAGCATAAGCAATATGCAAACATGGTGGGTTATCTTACGGGCGATCCCAGGGCAGGCCAGCCCCTATGCCGCCTGCCCGTCTGATAAGCCTAGAGTCACCATGGCAACACCAACTGGTGTATACCAAATGTTGGGAGGGTCCCCCCCTCACATCCGTGGACCACCAGTCCACTTGCTTCACACGCCCCCCCGTGATGGGTGGGCTGAGCATACATGGCAGCCCCCGGTTGCTCAGACCCACAACCGCCTGTCGGATAGCGGGGCGCCGTCGGTCTTCCAGTGGACACGCTAAACATCCCTGGGTATCCTGGCTTAGCACCACGCGGTGCTGCTGCATGCTATACCCCTTGGTATGTGCAGACCCTGGATCGCCCTGTAACTCCTCCTGCAACACAAAGTGAAAATTGTTAGAAAACCTGGCCCCCCCTTTGTCCCTCCGGATGCCGGGTAAGCGGATGGGCGGGCAAGGCGAACGAGCGGACAAGAGGGCGAGGGAGAAGGGGGCGGAGACAGAATATGTACCCCCTGACTCCTCCCCGCCGGAAGCAGCTATCTGCTGGGGTCTCCCTTGGTCTATCCCAGGGACTCGACCTCCCACCCCTGTGCCTTCCTGTGGCACTAAGGCGGCCGCCCTCCAAGGGGCGGGCCGCTGCACAACCCCCCACCCGGGCAGCCTTACATAGTGCCAATATCGGCAACAGTTATCACAAAACACATAAGTACATAAATAAAGCACACGACACTGAATGTAAGTGGAGAAATATTGCTGCAGGTTTATTAGCATAAGCAATATGCAAACATGGTGGGTTATCTTACGGGCGATCCCAGGGCAGGCCAGCCCCTATGCCGCCTGCCCGTCTGATAAGCCTAGAGTCACCATGGCAACGCCAACTGGTGTATACCAAATGTTGGGAGGGTCCCCCCCTCCCATCCGTGGACCACCAGTCCACTTGCTTCACACGCCCCCCCGTGATGGGTGGGCGGAGCATACATGGCAGCCCCCGGTTGCTCAGACCCACAACCGCCTGTCGGATAGCGGGGCGCCGTCGGTCTTCCAGTGGACACGCTAAACATCCCTGGGTATCCTGGCTTAGCACCACGCGGTGCTGCTGCATGCTATACCCCTTGGTATGTGCAGACCCTGGATCGCCCTGTAACTCCTCCACAGCCTTGGGAGTGGCCACCGTCACTACCAGGGCCCCCCCACCAAGGTAGACCTATTTCCTTCCCACCTGATGCAGCCAACGCTTCCCCTGGTCCAGTCTATTCGCAACCCGCAGCTGCCAAGCCTACACCAAGGTCAAGTAAAATACCTGCCTAGAGTGGAGAGGTGCACCCCATCACCCCCCAGGCACCCTGTTGATTTGGCGTGTAAAAGGCCATGCCTGATGAAGCCAAAGCCTCTTTGCTCAGTGAACTTGCGCATGGCGCTGTTGACACCATAATGGCTTCTCCTGAGCGGGCTCCTTGACAAGGTAGCCTATTACTTACAACCTGCTGCAGCCAAAGCTTCTCCTAATTTCAGTAGGAAAAGATCCATGCTTCAACTAGAGAGGTGTACCCCATCTTCCTCCCGGCACCCTCTGGATTTGGCGTGAATAAGACCTTTCCTAATGAAGCCAAAACCAAATTTGCTTTTTAACATACAACATGCTGATAACCGGGCTTCCCCAGGTCCAGCCAAACCAGTCTTAGCCCATGCAGGCCCGGAGCCGGCATGCCCCTTCAGGCAAGTGCCCCCATTCTATCAAAATTCCCCGTGGATTTTGACTGATGTGACCCGAAACCTAAAAATAGGCGTTAGTCCAATGAAGGAAGAACAGTACCTATGACAAGCCACTCCTGCCAGGAAGTGCCCGCGGGTGGAGGAAAGAGTTGACAAACCTGCTCTACTTCCTCTTACCTCAGTTACCGGAGTCTAGCCCTAGTCGGAGTATGACCATCACTTTCCGACAGTCAGCACCCTATTTGAGGCCTAGCCCTCACAAAGTTCTGACAACATACCCGCGAGCAGACAGGACAGCGTGACCCAGGGAGGGAACCAAAGCATGAATGCCTCACCATGTTAATAATGGGAATCCAGTGGTACTCCTGCTGCATTGCAGCCCTCACTATAAATGTACCTGTATTGTCGAACTAAAGGACAGGCTATTAAGTGAGCTGACCAGGCTCTGCCCTTGAAACCAGGGGTCCGCCCCAAGCCCCTCTAAGTTCTGCTGCTTCACCTGCCTGTTAACACGAATCCCCAGGGCAGACCCCGTCCTCTAACCCACGCTTGGCCATGCCTGAGCTTAAGACACCTCTGAAAAGCGGGACACCAGGCTGACCACCAGCATTGCATTCAGGATGTTCCTGACCAGCCACGAAACATGCGCCTAACTAAAGCAACTGGCACCATGCCACCAAAGTATCAATTCAGCCTTCTATGAATGCAAAATGTGCTCTGTGGCGATCCGTATTAGTGTTCCCTCCAAACCAGCTGCCCTAAGCAGGCGATCTGCACCCTCTTGGCACTGGCACACTCCCTCCCCAGCTGCCCCAAGAGTGCCTGGTCGAGTGTCGCCACAACCTACGTTTTATCACGGACGTTATATCGGGGTATGATGACACTAAACTAACTCTACTGCTGAGTGCCCTTGCACCATCGAAAGTATGTCTTTGCCTACTCAGTGGCTGGATGTAAATTTAGATGACATTGGCAGCCCACTCCTGGGCGAACATAGCAGCTTTCAGTTTCTGGTGCTGTCGACCGTACCTGTAGCTAGATGAACCGAATGCAATTCCCTTGCTCCTGTTGAGCACGAAACCCACAACACTTTCTCCCCATGGTCCAATACCTTGATGCTGCTCATCCTTTCCTAGCTCAATGTTGACAATCTAGTTCTGCAATGGCCTACTTCGCAGCCTGCACCATTCTGCCAGTGCCGAAAAGACCTTTGTCCTGCTGCCTGGCCTAAGCAATCTTGCCCTGGTCTAGAAGCGCCCGCTTCAGCCCTGGAGATAACAATTCGTCAGTAACCCCAAACTGGCCCTGATGCGAAACAGACCAGCCAAGGCCCACAGGTGTGTGTAATAACTAATGGCAGGTCTAACAGCGTCAACAGGCATCCTCAGCTAACAATAGGCGTGAAGGAGTAAGGGTTTCCAGTGAGAATAAGATGACAGCAAATACAGCGGGAGGAGCGGCCAATGACCTGCCCAAAGACTCTTCGAAATCCTCCTACCGAATGATGTGGGAGCTCGCCACCAACCTCTGTCCGAGCCTGCCAACCCCACAAGTATTTGGACCCCTATTGCTCCACGGATTGGAGGGGGGGGGCAGTCCTGTCTGAAGATGTGTGTGATGGAGGACATGCGTCCTAGAGTACCTATAGTTGAGTTCAAACGAGTACCTGATGTGTTTAACTACTAATGGAGTAGTAGCAACTCAATCAGCACAGGGCTAGTTGACCCCCTGTCTTACAACCGTGTGAGACACACAGGGAGCGAACGGAAGGCCAACCCCAGTCCGACACAGAAAAACCCACCACGTGGCTGTGCCCAATGAAAACACCATCCCACATCAAACCGACCCGATGAAAAGACAACAAGCGCCTAACGCTCTACACCCGCAGATGACCCCCGGAAACAACCAATCGAATACCAATGGAGTAAATAACACCGGACATCCTTTCAGCATCTGAAGTCCAAGCCCTTCAGAAGAAACCTGGGAGCCCAAAGCCAGACATCAGACACAAAGCATTGAAACCAGGCCCCCAGGACGGGTGCTGACTCAAGCAGATTAAACCTCCCGCCTCACCTGTGAGGACCGCACTGCCAATCCACTCCCGCTGTGCTGACCAGAGTACGCAGATGACCATCTCAGCAAGGCAACCTGACCATTTATGTACGCCGCCCCATCACCCATCACAATAATCTGAGATAGGCCGCAAGATTACCAATATAACATCAACACTAGTCTATATTCGCGTTATCCGCCAACGGCGAAGAGACACGCACGCATCCGACCGGGGAACACCACACACCTCAAATCATTCCAAAACCGCGAAACATAGCCGGGCAGGAGCATGTTGCACCCGCACCCATGCTCAATATAAGGAGAATCGGGAACACAAAATTCATGACTAGCGTTTCAAACCGAGTCGGTAACTGAGTCGAACACCCACGTCTCAGAGTCCCCCACTGTTCCCACCGTCCCCGCTTACACTCCCATTCCCTAGTGAGCGGTGCCCGCAGCTCTGTGGGACACCGGCAGGATCTGTGAGGGAAATAGTGAGGTTTTTTTTTTTTTTTTTTTTTTTTGTGCGTGAGCATGCCTAATAAAAGAGCATCGGCTGCACCACAGAAGAACACATTCACTATCAGATAGGTACAAGGAGATAGAGCGATTACCCAGAATCGCCGGGAGTGCCGCGCCCCTGTGACCAGCGCTCAGAACCTAGTTCCGCAACGAACACAATGCGGCAGTGACACCCGGTGGCCAGTACACCACTGGCCTCAAACCTACCCATCAGAACTATAGACTTCGTCAATGGTTGTTTGTTGCATAAGAAAATTAAGCAGCCACGAAGTCATGAGGATTTGCTAACCGCGCGACAGATGTGACGGCGCTTTAAATGAGCACCGGTTGCATTCGCGCACAGGGAGATTAAGTGATTCACCCAGAAACCCAGGATGTGGAGTCGACCTCTAGGCTCGAACCCTGGTTTCCTGGCCCAAAGTCGAAAACCAACCATCCGACCACAATCGCTCTCCTACAAGGCACGACGCGGGCCTGTGATTCGAAGACCCCGCCCCACGGATTAAGAACCTGAGCCACGGCCCTTAGCCCAGTAGCAGCCTAACGCATCAAAGCTACATCTTTAAACAGGGGGGAGATTGAGTGAAATACCCCGAAAACCAGAATGCCAACGCGGCCCCGAGACTCAACAAACCCGACCGATTGTGTTTGAGGACCTGCGCGTCAGTGATTGCAACCTGATTCATTATCACCGTTCATTATCTAGCGGGCACGCGACCCGAAGGAATTGCAGCAGGGCCGTATCTACACGACCATTCCTCACCGGAAGATTACGTGGTCTGCCCCGACTCCCAGGATTGTGGAAGAGAGCTCGCGGTTCGATGCTCGACACTCAGAGAGCGCCACACATTGCATGCCCCAGGATCCTACTGGGCACCGGCAATGGTGCACCTGCACTGCTGCTCTCGAGATCTCTGCCACAGCGATGCCCGTCTATACGCCATGACTGCCCAGTGCCCCCATTCCCCCGATGTACAGAAAGGATGCGACCCGGAGCTCGCCCCAGGGGCCCCGACGCCCAGGAGTAGGCAGGCCGTAGAGCTCAATAATCGACACCAGATGCCGAGCCCGCCACTCAATGGCACGGAACTGCCCCCTGCGCGGCCCGCAATCCCCCAAACCCCGCAACCGTCTGGGCGAAATCAAACATCGCGCTCTTTAGCCCAAACCCGTCTCCCCAGCCCCCAATCTTGCATCCCCTCCGCCCGTGGCGATCCTCGCCACAGGGCCCCGTCGACCTGGTACTGCCCAGGGACAGGGCCGGGGCGGAGTGGGTGCTGCAAGACTCACCAGACAAGAAGCGTGGAGGCGACGACGATCACAGAGCCGTGGGGGCCGGCGGAGCTCGAGGAGGCGCGGACGACGGACCGATGCTGCGAGGTAAGGTAAAGGCGAGGTGGGCGACAAAGAGGGCACCCGGTCAAAATTAATCCGTCGCCCCAGCGTTGCCTATTTGCTGTGGGGGTGGCCGCCCAGACTGAATTCAAGGAGGAAGGCGGGGTTACCTGTGCCCCCTCGCGTCACCCGTGCGCCCCCCGTTCGGCCTCATGTGCCGGCCCAGCATATTAAAATTGACGACACAAAGCGCGACTCCAGCCGGGTGATGGGCCCTAACACTCTCTGGCTTAGCACCCGTGGCCCCTCCCTTGTCATCCGGCACTTTCGGTACAGACAGTGGCACCCGCAACGAGCCACGCTGGCCATGGACCAGGCCCGATCCATGCACCAGCGGGAGAGGGGTCAGCGTGGCTAGGCCGTGAACCCGCAGACCGTTGCCCAATTGTAGCAAGTACCTCGGTAACCTCGGGTCCGATCCCGAAGCCTGAGGGGGGTTAAGTGCAGGCGCTGCACAGTGGGAGAAGAAACCAGAGCTGACTGATCCCGTGGGGTGGGGGCTGCTGACAGGCCCCCTAGGCGATGCCTGGGGATGCCGTATGAGCCGGGGGGTGAAGAGGCCGCAGCGCGCATGAGAGCAGGCGACCTAGGGCCATTTACTGCGCCTCCGGACTCGAATAACCCCCCCCCCCCCTGGAAGATGCACCCTCCCCTCCCGAATAAAACCAACTGGAGATGCCGGGGGTAAAGCCTGGGGCCCGGCCTTAGTTGGTGGTACCCTGTGCAACAATGTTTGTTGGCGCCCCCCAAATGCCACCCCCATCACGGATACTCTCACTAGCCTCCCTATACAGTGACCAAGTCTCCATAACCACACTCACAGATGCATTGAATTAGTTATATAGCGCCACTCCTACCAGTGTTGAGTGTCCGAGCACTTTGCATCTCACACAACTTACGCAGACAATCAATCATGCGCGTGTGAATCCGTGTATAGGAAATGTTACCTAAGCCCAAAGGACGCAAAGAGTAGGAGTCTCATGTCGTCCCTACTGGTAGGCAGTGTGGTTTAAGGTTGCTTGGTGCGGGAGAACTACAAGCTCAGAGTCGGTTTCTAGCCGAATTAAACCCTTTTTTTTTTTTTTTGCAACATTTATCATTGTTCTAACAATGTATGCTTTGCAGTGTGAATGCCGTTCTAGAGTTCTAGGATGAACGTTTATAGCTCCTTGTTGAATATTCGGACGTTAGGTTATAAATTGCAAGTAACAAAAGGATGCCTCTTTTGAAACAGTAACCTGCAGACCTGTTTACATCCTACGCACTCAGAAATCTACTTGGCACACGTTCTTTGCAGCAGGCGCATAGACCCTCTGCACTAACTTCACCGGAGTCAATACCTCAACTGTACCACATGCTGATCTCTCTCCCAGGAAGAAAAATAATCACACGAGATATCTTGAAATTAAGTGAGGCCTGGTAATTGCCGCGGAGCGAAACGCAGCATAAGGTGCTTCAAAAGCATAATAAACTACACTACATCACACCATCAGGTACAGGGAGACAGAGCGATATGCCAAAGGATCCCAGAATGTGGACGCGACCTCGAGGCTCGAACCCTGGTTGCTTTCACCAAGGTCAGCAGCGCGGGCCCCCTCTCCTCCCCAGGTGGCGAGTTCGACGCCTGCTACTTAGCCACCGAGCCACGACCCAAAGCTGCCGCCCAGTGCTGGGAGGTGATGGCGGGGAGGGGGGGGCGCCCAGGGGTCCCAGAGCAGGAGATAGCAGACGGGCTCGGAAGGGACAGAAACTCGACCCGAAGGTAATGGGCGCTTACCATAGCACCGCGTTTACATTACAATTCCTACACGGGGAGGTAAACATTACCAATACTTTCGCAAATGGGGGACATACAGTAAGAGAGCTCCGTGCCCGGCAGAGACATTGCGCTGCAGCCGCAGCGACATTTGTATCACATTACGATTCCTACACGGGGAGATATTTGTATCCGGTATCAGCGCGCTCATGCGCACCATTACCAATGAAAACATTCATTTTTGTTGGGCACAGGGGAATTAAGCGATCTCCCGAACTCGCAGGATGCTAAGCGCCGTTGCCCAGGCTCGAACCTGGTTCCCCAGCTTGGAAGTCCACCGCTCTAGCCGCAACGCTAAATCCTAACACGATGGCCTGCCGATGCCCGACCGATACTAACACACGCGCGCCCCAACCCCGCAGCACCCGCAACCTCTCTAGCCGGCGCTTGGGCCTGGCTTTGTGCCCGCAACCCCCCCGCCCGTGGTATTCCGACCACAGGGCCCCGTCACCTGGTGCTGCCCAGGGACAGGGCCGGGGCGGGGAGGGGAGACAGGCAAACTCACCGCGAGCGAGGGGCTCCGAGGCTGCTGGGCACGCGAGGACCGAGCTGCAAGGTGAACGAGCGGACAAGAGGGCGAGGAGGGGGTGGAGACAGAATATGTACCCCCTGACTCCTCCCCGCCGGAAGCAGCTATCTGCTGGGGTCTCCCTTGGTCTATCCCAGGGACTCGACCTCCCAACCCTGTGCCTTCCTGTGGCACTAAGGCGGCCGCCCTCCAAGGGGCGGGCCGCTGCGCAACCCCCCCCCGGGCAGCCTTACATTCTTTCAGCTCCGTGAACACTGTTGAACAAACGAAGCGGCGAAGACAGGAAATCAACTCTCGCTGAACGAACTGGATCCTCTGAAGAAAAGCAGGCAGGCGATGCGAGTTCGCTTGCTTCCAAGGTCGAAGGCAAAGCACTTTTCCGCAGATGGGTGTGGCAATATATAACCTTGCCACACCCAAAATGGCCGCTGACGTCTTGCGTGCGTTCAATTACGTGCGTCTTTCGTTAGCGGCTTTTCTATGCTTTTGTCATTGTTCTCGCAGCTTTCTTCTGAAAGAGCGCTGCCCCTGCTGTACAAACCCTATGGTCCTGCACTTGTTCAATGCACACGAGTTCACAACCGAAACCGTGTATCCCCATGCACCCGACCCAAGCACAACACAAATCTATAAACCAAATCCTGTTGATGAAAACACAACTATAAGTCTTTACATGATACTTAAATGTTAAATCAGTCCCGCTGTTCACATACTCTTTTTATACAATACACAATGGTGTGCAGGATGCACGGGACAGGGGTGGGTTTTAAGATGGGAATAAACTCTTTAACAGAGTGCCTAATCCTCACTCCTGGACGCACATAGTTATTTTAGCAAAACTTTAGAGGTGACAAGGGGCGTCTTGACACCGCCACCCGCCACATAGGTCTAATCCACAGCAGAGCTCTTGGTGCCCGGGCAGCCCGGCCTACCTCTTCTGGTGGGCATCTCCATATTGGGCCCAGCCTGGGTCGCGAAGCACAACGCTCTAGAAATCGCCAGACAGCCACCCATACACATCGACCGCTTTTTGCAGGAAGGCCTGCCCGGTGGCACACCCCCCATTTAGGACATGTTACATCTCCTGCATTGCTGCGGTGAGTGAGCACCAAAGGCACTTCTCCCCATGTTTCCTCCTTCAGGCATGCTCCAGCAGGCTGGCCTCCTCCCCACCTGCTCTCGCTTTACGGGAGTCCTTCACTACGACCCGGGCCCAAGTGCCCCTTTAGCTGTACGCAGCTGGGGCATGAAAGTGGGTTCGCCACTCCTGAATGGTCACTCTGGGAGCACCTGTTGGTACATTTTCACTTACCTTGCACGAACACTTTGGGAACCCCCTTCGTTGTTACTTTAACATCCTTGTTGCACCCTCGCAGGACCATGGGCAGAGGAGACCCCAAGCAGAGACGGCTCACCTTCGACATGCCTGGCCCAGCAGACCACCTGGGGCATGCTAGGGAAATGATTCGTGACTGGGGGATGGACAACTTCCCCCCATCCCCTTGAGGATACAGCGGCTGTCATGGCCGAGCTGTGATCTAGATTCGGTGCCATCGACGCAAGAGTTGACACGATGGCTGACCGGCTGGACTGCATGGAGAACGACTGGATGGGCATGGCATCCATCTAGAACCTATGGAGGAGCACGTGTCACCCCAGGCAGAACTCACCACAATGCTGACCCGTCCCCTGAAGAAAAGGGAGCATCTCCTAAAAGTGGTTGTGATTAAGAATGACTTCGAGGGACAGTCCTGGAGAAATAATATCCAAATCCTTGGCCTGGCGGAGTCAACCAATATTGAGCGCCCACATTTTTCCTTTATAGTTGAGAGGGCCCACAAGTCCTTGAGGTTACATCCCCCACCAGGCCTGTGAGACCTCCCCGCTGCAATACCAGGGCACCATGCTCTCCATTTACTCAGATTTTACGTTTGCAGTACAAGAGGCGAAACGGAAATTCTCTGATGCAAAGGCACAACTCAGGAAGCTGGGCCTCAAATATAGCATGCTGTACAGCAGCTAGGCTCTGGGTGATGGTGGAAGTCAAACCCACATTTTTCGACACACCAGCAGATGCCCTTTCTTTTTGCAAACACCTGAAAGATAGCAGACTCCGCAAACATGATGCCACCCCTGACCACTCATCACCGGACAGGCCCTTGGCGGCCAGGGCAGAACTCTTCCCTCCAGATTAGCTCTCGACCTCCTGATTCGATACAGCATTGGCCATCCCTATAATGTAGACTTTGTCATTTATATGAGCTGTTACCATTGTTTTTTTATATTTCTCCTTCCTCCTCAATGATGTTCTCTCCCTACTTTCGACAGACTCAGTCGCTTAGTTCAACTTGAACAGTATGGGCATTGTCCACATCCCACAGATGATTCAGACTCTTACCTTGTTGGGGTTTTGGGTTATGGGTCATGGCTTGAAGGAATCCGCTAGGCTCCCCCCACCCAGTGTGGGTGGAGGGTGGGTTATTTAGGGCTTAGTAATGACTGTTTTTTTATTTTGTCTTCCCATCCCTCTGTCTTTCCTCGTGTTTGTGCCTTTCCTTTACAGGTTACGACCGGGCGGTTCTACAATGCTGAGTCAGCTTTACTTTCCTATATCAGCGATGGGGGCTTCTAGACTTTCAGTCGAGTTGCGACTACTGACCTGGAACATTCGGGGACTCGAAAACCTGCAAAAATGTAAGATTGTCTTAGCCTATTTGCACGGACGCAATATTAGGATAGTTTTTCTGCAGGAAACACACCTCCCCCACTGACTTCCCCCCTGTTCACCTCCCCCTGGCAGTCCCATAGATACCTCACTGGATGCAATACAAACTCCACAGGGGTCTGCATACTCATATACCACAGTCTGCCATTTACTCACCATACCACCCGCTGACGAGCAGGGCCAGTACCTGCTTGTGGTGGGAGCAATTATGGATAGGGAAACCTTGTGTTTAAATATATATGTCCAGAACGCAGGTGGCTCGTCCTTTTTTACCAGGATCAACTCCCTCTTGGACAGATTTAACTCTGATGTCCTGTTTTTGGGCGGGGACCTGAACTTATGGCTGGACCACAAAGGGGACATGACCAACTCTGGCCCGGGTGGAAAGCCACAATCTCTTAACATCTTCCAGGACCTGGTAGACTCATTGGATCTTCAAGATGCTTGGCGTATGCACCGCCCTGATGCTCCAGGCTATATCCATTGGCCCCCACACTCGGTGTGGACACACATGGACTACTGGTTTCTCCCCGTAGCTACCTGCCTCTGGCTACTGGATGTGAAAACGTTACTACTTACCCTCTCAGACTATGCCCCGTGCTCTTGCAGGTTGGGGTCCCATACGCTGTGTGCTTCATAGAGATAAAGACCATATTATTTGCCTCAATTATGGCCCCGCTATGGACAAGCTTGCTGCTTAGGTGGACAGATGGATTCGCCTCCCGCTCTCCATCGCTGGTCGAATAGCCCTCATCAAGATGAATGTCCTTCCACCCTTTGTATATTTATTTGTAAACATTCTCATGCCTTTACCAAACTCATTCTTTGCCTAGCTTTGCAACCTATTGTGATTGGTGTGGGCGGACCGCCGACCGAGAATAGCCTGGAAAACGCTCCCTTAAGAACGGGGTGGGTTTGCTGTTTCGACTTGTATTATCGAGTGGTGCAGGCACAGTTCGCTTATCATTGGTTTCACCCGGATGCCCACCTTCCTAATAATAAACCTGAGCATGATAATGCAGACCCCACTCCCCTTAACGAGCTGCTGCCACAAGACATATGACTGAACCCAACTGACATCCAGACCCTCTCTTCGACATGCTGGGCCTGGTGGAGACTCGGCAGAGTGCTGGGTTTCGACACTCTGTAGTCCTCCGGACGTCCCCTGTCCCAAAACCTCTGGCTCTCACTCACAACTGAGAGGCTGGTGCAACACACCCTGCAGAAACTGAACCACCACACCTATGCGGACCTTTTTCTAGATGGCTATGTTGGGGCACACCCCAGCATCACACACGGCACTGAACTGTCTCACATGGACAGGTTTATACTCACTAGATTACACAATACACTACGATCCTGTATGCCCTCCTACCCTTTACCACCCGAGGAGCTCCCTCTACTCACACTCCTAATTGTAGATCCGGGTGGCTCCCACTTGATCACAAACAATGGGATTCTGTCCAGGGAGAGACACATAATCTTCCCGTGTTGCCATCTTGGATGTCATGAAGAACACAGTTGACCGCAACTGGGTTGCTGCTCTACTTCTCTTGGACCTCTTGGCTGCTTTTGACATTATTGACCATGACATTCTGATACAAAGATTCTATAAAGCCGGCATAGAGGGGACTGCTGTAGACTGGATCACATCCTACCTTCACAACAGAACTAATGTCATCCATACCCCCCATTTCTCGTCCAAACAGTACTTCACCAAAGTATGGGCCCCTCAAGGCTCCATTATCTTGCCCATGCTTTCCCCATCTACATGAAGTCATTATCGGCATTGATCAATCAATTTCCCTTCACATGCTATAACTATGCATATGACACGCAAATCCTGGCTGAAGAGGGGTGAAACCCCGAAACCGGTCTCTGCCGGGTGCAGGGAAACCCTTTTGGGTAGCTGTTGCGCCTTGATACAGATTTAAATAATGTAACATAACGCAAATACTCCTTTAACTAGAATGCCCCAAAGACATTGGAAACTTGCCAATTTTCAGTTGCCGTGGAGCCATCTCAAATTGAATGCTTCCAAAATGGTAAGACTCATGTGTGTTATTGAAAAAATTATGATACACTCGCCGCCTGGCCTGATGATCTGGGAACACCACCTAAAGTATCAAAGGAAGTAAGAAATCTGTGAATGACCATGGACTACAAGCTATCAATGAATACCCAAGTGGACAAACTAGCAAGATCTAGCTTTGTTACTTTAAAAACTGCAGCAAAATCTTCCCCCATCTGGAATTTCCACACAAGGTCCAGGCTGCTATCTATATTGTTATGTCCAAACTCAATTACACCAATAGCCTCTACCCCGGATCTCCTTTCACGACTATGAAAAGACTACAACGGATTCAGAGCTCGGCTGCCAGACACTCTTACATATAAAGCTGCAAGACCACATCTCCCCTGCCTTGAAAGCCCTGCATTGGTTACCGGTTGCCAGAAGATCACATTCAAGCTCCTTTTTATCACCCACAAAGGGATACATGGAATGGTACTGCTCTTCATCAGGAGTAAAATCACCAAACACATTCAACAAATGAACCTCCGCTCTAGAGTGACTCCTCACCTCAAAAACTCAATGTACAAGAAAACAACGTGTGGCACATCCTTCTCTGTTCAAGCAGCCAAACTATGGAACTCCTTACCCCCAAGATCCACGGAGAACCACCTTATCTTTAGAAAACTACTCAAGAATAGGCTCTTCCCCACATAACTACCATGTGCAAACAGACATATACAGCATAATCTTCTGTATACAAGCATTTAGTGTGAACACGATGCAAGCGGGTATCAGAGTGCGTCACAATCAGGGTAGGTAGGATACAGTATTAAGGAAAAAAACATTTGTTACCTATATGTGCATAGCATGCTAAAACTGGGATTCCCAGGTGTGCAATTATGTAGTAGACCATCAGAGCATCAAAATAGAGGGCAGGTTAGTAAACAGTAGAGCTAAGGCCTTTTAGGGCAGAAACTTGTTCATTAGGATTTTTTCACTTCCTTTTTGAAAGAATCGGTGAATGAGATTTGACAGACTTCCGGTGGAAGAGAGATTCAGATCTTAGGGGCAACGCCTCAGAAAGCTCTGTGATTTGTTTTCTTTTTGTGGAAAATCTGTGGTTTAGAAGCAGTCAATTTGTACTTTGTGACTTTCTGCATCTGCCCTGATAATTTTAGCTTTTGAGCCTTGTAAATGGGGGTCTTGAAATGTAGGGCTTTGTGAGTCATGCAGGCAATCTGTAGCTGTATTCTTGCTTCATATGGCAGCCAGTTAAGGATTTTCAGGGCTGGGAATATGTGATCATTTTGTTTTGAACCAGTAATCAAACCAGCTGCGGCATTAATTGAATCCCATAGTGTGGCCAAATTATATTTGGGAAGACCACACAACGTGGAGCTACCGTAGTCAAGCCTAAGCAGAACAAGAGGTTGTACCGCCAATTAAAGTCTTCATGTGGAAGGAATGGTTTAAGATTCTTTAGTGTTCTCATCAGATGTTTAGCTCCCTGGGATGCATTGCTGATATGATACTGCATGCTCAGGTGCCTTTCTGGTGTAACTCCAAGGGATTTAGTTGAATCGATATTGTGGAGCGGGCATTTGAAGGCTGTAAGATGTTTCATTCAAAGGTCGATCTTGGGAGTATGATTACGGGGTGCGATGAAGAGGAATTCCATTTTAAAGGTATTGAGCATGAGGTGGTTCTCAGTGGTCTGTGGCGAAGAGAGGGATTTAGTATTCCACGCTGCAACACTGGCACAGACCATCTTCTCCTTATATGTAAACAACATCATGCAACATCTTCAGGGCTGTAATCATGATTCTCCGATGCTGGGAGGGGTGCCAGTACCAGCACTACTTTTTGCTGATGATACCATCTTAATATCATAAACACCCAAGGGTCTGCAAAACCTCTTAGACCGTTTTAAAGATTTCTGTATGGCAAAAGGTCTTGTAATAAACTCTAACAAAACTACATATATGGCCATACATCCACATGAATCTTTCAAGAAAAATATTTGTGTCCAAAAATAAAAATTGGGATACGTGGGCAATTTTAATTGTCTGGGTATTACATTAGATACGAGATCGGCTTGGAAAGAACATATGCCAAAAGCTAAGTTTGCTTTGCTCCAAAACTCCATGGCAATTGCAAAAAAACAACGGAATAGTAGGTCAAAAGTAGGCCTGGGCTAAAATTCCGTTCCAGTTGCGGAAATTGCGATATTTTGACATTTTCTTGTGTTCCGCGGAAAGCGCGAAAATGTCAAAATTTCCGCATTCCGCAGCTTAGCGATTATTTGTTTCTTGCTCGCTCTGTAAAATAATACATTCTCGCGTGCGCGCGATCGCCTTACCTGAATCCCCGCGTTCGCCGACAAGTTTTCCCGATCCGGTCGCGTTCTCCATGAGATGTTGGATTGTTGGTAGCCATTTGCGCTGTCTCGCGACAGTTCGTGCCTGCAGTGACGTCATTTTTCGCACGATCACGTCTTTCTTCTCGTAATTATGCACCGCGAGACAACTGAAAACAAGATGGCCGCGCCCGCGAGCAACCACATGGGTAAGTTGGCGACCCGCGACCATGCAGAAAATACCGCGAACGGGCGGGAAAAAAACTTCTGCATCTTCGCGATGTTTCCGCGTGTTTGCGGAGATTTTTAACATTTTCGCGATAATTTGCGAAAGTGAATTTCGCAAATTCCGCCCACCCCTAGTCAAAAGCTGTGTCACCAGCCTTGGAAGTCTGAGTACAGAGCTCAATCTGCGATCCTTTAAGGTGCGGAACTCTGTGGGGCTAACAGCCAGAACATACTTGCTAGGGATGAACGTACATTTATAAGAATGCTATTACAACTACCAGTATGTACACCTTTTCCAAGACATAAATGTTAGGCAAATTGAACATCAAGCTGCAATAAGACCCATGTTGTTTTGGGTCCGGTTGTGGACCACGCAGGAACTCAAAACTTACAAAGAGGGATTGATAGAGTTATTGAAACTTGATTATAATAACGGACTTCCGTGGGTCCAATCTGTTTGTACTTGGTTTTTATAAGTTAGGCCTAAGTAGTTTTTGGGTCGCTCCCCATTTATTATCAGACTTGTCAAAAACAATTGTTAAGGATACTTATTGGATGTACATTGAAAACAGTATGCACCACCCTCCAAACATAGGAAGGCTGACGTTGCAGTTTTTGTGCATAAACCATCCCCTGCCTTTGAGGTACACCTAGTTGAAATACAACCCCATTGGTAAGTCAATTTACATGAAGGTCCGTGTTGAGGGCCTGCAGATAAAATGTAAAACATCCAAGTGGATGGGCAGCAGTAACGATGATAGAGAGGTTTTCTACACTCTATGTTTTGAAAATGCTGTAAAAATGGTTCCATATATAATTTTTTTGGCCTGCAGATGCTGTTCAAGGGTCGCAGGTTACATTTAGAAGCTTTAAGAATTTTAAAGACCGACACATCCCAGAGGATAGCTTTGAGCTTAAGTCGATATCTATTCGCTGTAAGCCTAGGATGTCAGGGAAGGGGCTTGAAATGTTGGTGTAACCTGCTCAGTTTTTAATTCATCATTTTATCATTATATTTCGCTTATCACACTTGCACTTTGATACTTTATGACTTGAATATGTATCCTATTCATCATGACAGAAATCGAATATTGAGGTAGTTACACCTGCACTTTTTAATTATATGGCTCCAACTTTGCACTTTATTTGATAATCAAACTGACATCGGATGTGCCTTGAATCGATAATTATTTTACATATGGTAGTTTATGTAAATCTATCTCATTTATTTGTTTGGTGTGTTTTAAATCTATAATTTGTATCTTTGATGGTTTGTCAAACTGAAATAAACATTAACTACTACTACATATTATTACCTTATTTAAATTTAAATTATTAGATGGATATATTGATATATATGTGTCTTTAATAAAAAAAAAAAGTTTATTTGTTATATTTGTTGAAATATATATTACATCGATTTTATTTTTATTAAATTAATGTTACTCTTCAATATATATTCAAACTTGTTTTTATTGGTAACCTTGCATCATATCACATCATACACATTTGATATAGATATATTCCATTGTGGCAATCCTTCTTTCATATTCATTTTTCATATGAAAATGTACTGCGAGCTCCTCTCGCCTAGTGGATTACTATACACGTCAACGCACTTTAAGTTTTATATAATGATCATAGAACATAAACAGGAAAAAATGAATACCCCCATCTGGCAGCACCCGGTAGCATTACCACTCATTGTATGGGTGTGCAGCCTGACTGCCATAACTAATTTCATATTTGTGTGAGAGGGCCATTCGCATTTTCCGCATTGAGTAGAGGCGAAGTGTGGGAGACCTCTGTCAGCATTTGTCCCCATTCTGTCAAATCTCTCTTGGCGTTCTCATCTACTCTTACAGCCCTGAGGCGACCTTCTTCCTCCACACCCCTCTCACGCACATCATTTATCCAGCGTGTGGGGCGCAGAGAGGATCCGATGAATCGCAATCCGTCTTTTTGCCAAAACCAGGCCCAGCATTGCAAACCTATGCTGTATCTGTGTCACTTCCTTCGGTGTTGGAAGTACGCCCAATAAGCACTGTTTTATGGAGACATCTATTCACACTGCTGTTGCAGTGCAAAGAGTCTGTACAACCTGGATCCAGTACATTTGCAGACGTATGCAAAACCAGGGCATATGTAGGAATGCGGCAGGGTCTGTGCCGCAGCGTGCACAGGATGGGATTAGCCCTGGAGTAAACCGCTCCCGACGCTGTGGGATCACATATGGGCGATGCAAATAATGGAATTGGATGAGCTTAAACCTAGCATTACTTGTTGCTTCAGCCACCTGTGGCAGAGCTCTTTTCCACTCCCCATCCATCAATGGGATAGGTAAGTCCTCATCCCTTTTCCCCCTGACTCCCGATAAATCGACCATACGGTCTTCCTTTATTACTCTATATATACACGAAGTAAGGCCTTCGCCCCGGTCCGACTCGGCAAGTGCCGTTGAGCGGAGGGCTTCATCGGGAGACACTCTCAGGATGGGACGCTTCCGGTTGCCGTCAGCGCTCTAGCCTTCGCGCTCCTCTGCTACTTAACCGGATGCTCGATCTTCGCGCAGCGGACTCGCGCAGAGCCTGAGTTAGAGGTAATGCCGCTAGCTGCTTAGCTGCTGTTTCTAATGTTTTAGCCTGTTTAATCCCGCTCGTTTTTAGTTTCTTGCCCACATAAAACTGTAAAATCGTATTTTGGACACTCTGCTGCTAAAATTGTAATTTGCACATTCTGCTACTTTCATTTACCCATCCCTGAGTGCTCCATCGCCCCGGTCCGACTCGGCAAGTGCCGTTGAGCGGAGGGCTTCATCGGGAGACACTCTCAGGGCAGGACACTTCCGGTTGCAGTCAGCGCTCTAGCCTTCGCGCTCCTCTGCTACTTAACCGGATGCTCGATCTTCGCGCAGCGGGCGCGCGCAGAGCCTGAGTTAGAGGTAATGCCGCTAGCTGCTTAGCTGCTGTGTCGAACGTTTTAGCCTGTTTAATCCTGCTCGTTTTTAGTTTCTTGCCCACATAAAACTGTAAAATCGTATTTTGGACACTCTGCTGCTAAAATTGTAATTTGCACATTCTGCTACTTTCATTTACCCATCCCTGAGTGCTCCATCGCCCCGGTCCGACTCGGCAAGTGCCGTTGAGCGGAGGGCTTCATCGGGAGACACTCTCAGGGCAGGACACTTCCGGTTGCAGTCAGCGCTCTAGCCTTCGCGCTCCTCTGCTACTTAACCGGATGCTCGATCTTCGCGCAGCGGGCGCGCACAGAGCCTGAGTTAGAGGTAATGCCGCTAGCTGCTTAGCTGCTGTGCCTAACGTTTTAGCCTGATTAATCCTGCTCGTTTTTAGTTTCTTGCCCACATAAAACTGTAAAATCGGATTATGCACACTCTGCTGCTAAAATTGTAATTTGCACATTCTGCTACTTTCATTTACCCATCCCTGAGTGCTCTATCGCCCGGTCCGACTCGGCAAGTGCCGTTGAGCGGAGGGCTTCATCGGGAGACACTCTCAGGGTGGGACACTTCCGGTTGTAGTCAGCGCTCTGGCCTTTACGCTCCTCTGCTACTTAACCAGATGCTCGATCCTACGTGCAGCGGACGCGTTCAGCAGGCGCGCCGGCGGTGCGCCGAAGGAGCGCCAAAGGCAAGCCCGTCTGTGCCCGTCCACGCACGGCCGGGACCTGGCAGTTTTCATAATATTCTTAGTTATAGTGCTCAGTCACTGACTGCTCTGAGAGGGGCCACCGGTACCAACTGTCTACACTCAATGAATATTGCTAACAGCCCCTCCAGTTGCTCCTTCTGTAACTATAAGCTCCAACCCTACTGGGAGGAAGCACCTTTACCTGCCCCCCCCCCCCTAAAATTCTTTCTCCTGAACTGTCGCTCTCTCCCTAGGCACTCAACATAACTCACACTTCTAGTAGATGACCTCAAACCAGATGTCCTATTCCTGACGGAAACTTGGTTACACGACGAAGTCGACCCAGTCATTACTCAAACCCTACCACCTGACTATTTAATACAAAGGGTGGACCGGAAGACCGGAAGAGGTGGGGGACTAGCCATAATATTTAAAGACAATTTTAGTTGCCGGTCTTCTACGGGCGGACCACTAGATAGCGACAGCATGAACTTCTCCCTAGAAGTCTCACCTACCTGCACCTTCTCCGGTCTACTGCTATAAAGACCCCCAGGACCTATAGGTCAATTTCTCAATTCTCTCCCCATACTTGTGGCAGATTTAGCTCTAACTCCAGCGAACGTCACAATTCTGGGGGATATTAACATCCATATGGAATACCACTCCAACCATCTGGCTAATGAGTTATCAACTTGCCTCTCAGCACTTCAAATCAAACAGAAAGGCTTTGCCCCCACACATGATAAAGGCCATCTCCTTGACCAAGTGTTTAGTAACGATCAGAATCTCTTGGTTGGCACTCTCATCCCACTCCCTTGGACTGATCACTTGCTAATTCCCCTGGTCTGGGAGACTCTGGCCCCTATTCATCCTCAGAATACTACCTTGACCCTAGAGAGGAAATGGTCGAATCTTTCTGCTAGCCAATGGACTGCTGTCCTTAATGCCACCAGACCACATAGTGACCATAACCCTGAGATGGCTAATAATAATTTTAATTCATGGATCCAAAGCTCATTGGACACTATTATTCCAAAAAAAACCTCTCATAAGAGATTCAAGCAAAAATCAGCTCCATGGTTTTCTCCTAAATTAAGGGAGCTCAAAAAGACCTGTAGGCATTTCGAAAGGAGATGGAGACAGAATTATGCAGAAGAAAGGAAACTTGATTATAGAGAAGCAATCAGGAGTTATAAAGCAGAGATCAAAACTGCCCAAATAAACTTCTATGAGGAGAGGATCACTGCAGCCGCCAACTCTCCTAAAGAGATTTTTCGTATCGCTAAATCCCTTTCCACTATGCCGCAGAAACCTCCCAAAGAGGAGGAAGCCCCAGATCGTTGCAACAATGTAGCAGAATACTTTCATCAAAAAATCCTGTTGATTTGCCTGCCTTTTTCTCCCTATCTGCCTGAGTCTACCGATCTCAGCACAGGAAGTTTACATCCTGAAACACAGTGCTCCCTAGGAGAATTCCCTTTATTAGATGCAGAATCCCTGGACATCCTTTTGTCTAGGGTAACCTCTGGCTCTCCAACGGACCCCGCTCCTCCACAGTACCTCACATTCGTCTCTAATGCCATATGCCCAGTCATCTTAGACGTTTTGAACTACTCCATTGTCACAGTGCCCCTGGCATGGAAATTCGCACAGGTTAGAGCCCTTTTAAAAAAAACAATTTAGATCACTCTAACATGGCCAACTACCGTCCCATCTCTCTCCTCCCTTGGCTGAGCAAGCTAATTGAGAGACATATAAATTCCACACTAGTTCAGCACTTGGAATCCAACAACCTTCTTCACGTCTCTCAAACAGGATTCTGCCCTCAGCTAGGGACTGAGACGGCCCTTCTGGCGGTAACAGAGGAGGAAAGGAGACTTTTGGACCAAGGCGGCTCTGCAGCTATCATTCTTCTAGATCTCAGTGCCGCCTTCGACACTGTTGACCATAACATCCTGCTTGAGCGGCTAAAAAATCTGTAAGTGACAAATATGGCACTCACCTGGTTCCAGTCCTTTCTAAAAGATCGGTTCTTCCAAGTCTTTGAGGGAACTGCCACATCGAATCGATGGCCTCTCAGCTGTGGGGTCCCACAGGGTTCTTCCCTGAGCCCAACGCTTTTTAACACCTATATGGCCCGATTAGCAGAGATAGTCCTTCCATTCGGCATAAAGATCATTACCTACGCAGATGGACTAAACCACCCTGAGGGATCATCTTGCGCTCTAGGTGCCTGCCTAGAGGTGGTAGCCGAATGGATGGATCATTCTCACCTCAAGCTAAATGGGGACAAGACCGAACTGATGTTCCTGGGTAAATCTCCATCACCCTCCTCGGCATTTATATGGCCGACCTGTCTTGGCCCCATGCCCACCCCAAAAGCAGCAGATTAAAAGCCTTGGCATGTGGCTTGACAGCTCCCTCTGCTTCAATCATCAAGTCACTAAGCTCTCTGCTACTTGTTTTGGCCTAATGAGAATGGTTAGGAAAATTCTTCCCTTACTCCCTTTCCAGACAAGGAGGATTATGGTACAGGCCCTCATACTGTTCCGCCTGGATTACAGAAATGCATTATATCTGGGTGCCCCTCAGTCCACAATCCAGAGATTACAAGTAATCCAAAATTGCGCGGCTCGCCAGCTGCTCCAGATTCCCCGGAGACAAACAGCGAAACCTGCCTTGAGGAATCTTTACTGGCTGCCTATCCAGGCCAGGATTCACTTCAAGGCTATGTGCCTGGCCCATAAAGCTATGTGGAAATCTGGCCCCCCATCATTCAGTCCTTGGTTACCCCCTATCAATCCTCTAGGAGTCTTCGTTCCAGTTCCGCTTTTCTTGCCACTCCACTGAAAGTACGAAGATCCAGATGGGGTGGACGCTCTTTCTCCCTGAATGCCTCCAACCTATGGAATTCCCTCCCCCCTACTCTCTGAGGGGAACCTACCCTGTTGGTCTTTTCTGGAAACTGCTTAAAACACATCTCTTTATCACTTCACACTAGCAGGACACGCCTTTCAGTCTCTCCGCTCCATAAAGCGCTAGGAGGCCTCAGGGTAGCTAAGCGCTATACACATCCAATTTCATTCATTCATATGGGGACAGTCTTTGGGGAGCCTTGAACCCATCATAGGGAACCTCTGCAGCCACAACCCATCATTCCAGTCCCCCAGTAACTCTTTTTCCACTGTTCTTTCTTTTATGCACCACTGTGCTGCGTACTGTAACAAACCTGTTATGTAGTATAATCTGAGGTCAGGCAAACCAAGGCCCCCTGCATCCATATCCAATCTGAGCGTTTCTAGCTTGACTCTTCTCTGTTCCCCAGCCCCCACCAGTGAGATCAGGAGGCCGTTCAGTGTGTTAAACGTAGACATTGGCATTCTACAAGTGGAATTCTGCAGGACACACAAGCAGCGGAGCAGCATCACCATTTTTGATACGGCCACTCTCCCCATAACCGATAGTGGAAGCTTGTTCAATATTTTTAAAAATGCTTTTAGTCCTGTGAGAACTTTACCCATATTTAGCTCTAACTAGGCCTCTGGCTGGTGGGCTACCAGAATGCCCAGGTATCTGAAGTGGTCGCATTCCCAGTCTAATCCTACCTCGGGAAGATCTTGGGGGGTCCCATGTGCTAAGGCCGTTAGCGGGAATAGTATTGATTTCTGACGAGTAATACAGGGGTCAGAAGCCATGCCAAAGGAGGCCAATATTTCCAAGTGCACCAAAATCACCTTTTTGGCTGTCTAATGTAGAGGAGTGCGTCGTCCACATACAATAAGACCACTTGTGTACGGCCATCTACTGCTATTCACCATGGTGCCATGTTTCAAGGCTAAGGGTTCCATCACCAGTGTGAAAAGTAGTGGTGTTAATGGGCACCCCTGTCGCGTGCCCCTTTTGATCTTTTAGTCTCTGATACCTGACCCCATTCCGCACTCAAGCTCTAGGTTGGTAATAGAGCAGTATGACCCACGCAACATATTTCCTGCCAAAACTAATTCTTCTCAGTACCTCCCAGAGATTTTCCCAGCACAAAGTATCAAAAGGTTTTTTGATATCCAGGTTGACAACCGTCGCTCGGAGTTTGCCATCAGCCACTGAATGGAGGACATGGGACAGCCGCTGTGTGTTCATATATGTTCCCCTCCCGGGTATAAACCCACACTGATCCTCGTGCACCAGTGAGGCCACGATATGTAGCACCTACTCCTAACATGGACAAACGTCTGTATGTGCCCAGATCTTCAATATTTCTACCCGGCTTGGGGAGCATGATTATCTGCGCTCCCTCATGGACTGTGCGGTACAGAAGGGGGTTGTGATGGACGGAGCATCAGAACCAATCAAACACTCACACCCAGTCAACAGATCTGGGTTTGATCCATCACCGTTCTTTAGCCCACTCTGCCACCCCAGTTCAGACATGGCAATATGCAAATCAGTCTGACCCTGTGCCTCATGGGAACAGTCCAGCCCGAACTGCCAAGCCATGCCTTCCCTGGACCGGAAACAAGCCGGTTTCTGGCATTTCAGCTGTCTTCAGCCAGGCTTGCTTGAATCCAGTGGCAAAGTGAGCAAGGGACTCACATCTGTGGCAGGTATCCAGCCTTTTTTGCCTCCTGTAGGATTTCAAGTAGGTGTTGGAGGAAGCCATCTACTGGAATAGGATACCAGCCATATCTCGTAGTGCTTCCTATAATTCCTCTAGTTGGAGTGCTGCCTCCAATTCCTCCCTCTGTTCTTCTGTGAGGCATGGGAGGGGGACATCCGGAAGATACCCCCCAATGGCAACTCTGTCCCGGGACCGCACGGTATAGTTCAGCTAGGTTCTTTAATAGCACTGTGTTGACACCAGCCTGTGTGGTGGCCATAATTACATCTGTGCAATGCAGCGTCAATATCAGTGGGGGAGGGCGTTCCTGCTTTAGCAACCACGCCAATACCCTTCCAGATCTATCACCCTCCCTGTGTAGTAATTGTCTATATTCCCGATGGACTAGGCAGTCCAATTTCTACCAGATCTCCCTGACTCAGTGCTGTGCCTGAAGGAGTGAGTCATAGGACTGCCCGCGGTCATCTCCTCATGTTGAAGCTTGGTCAACCTATCCTCAGCCTCTGTCAGTTTCAGCTCCAGTCACCTTCTGGTGCCCCCCACCCTGATCAAACAGTCCCCTCAAGTAACCACTGTGATTGAGCCCCTATGCTCCTGGTCCTAGTAGTTGACCAGTTTGTGAAAAAGTAACCTGAAATGACCTCCCTGAGTTCCTCTCTAAATACCAAGTCACGTAGTGTGGCCAGCTGCAAACTCCACAGCAGGACCCTCGGCCTATATCTCTCAGGTCCCCACTCCTGCAATACCGGAGCGTGGTCTGACAAAAACCAGCCCAGCAACTCAGTCTTCATTACCACACCACACGCCTCCCAAGAGAGCAGGAAACGGTTGAGTCTACAATACACCTCGCGTGCCGGAGTATAACAAGTATAACCTTGTTAGCCTGCATGGGTTTTGCGCCAGGCATCTACACAATGGAGCCTGCTCATCACCTCACTCAGGGCAGATGACATGTATGGTAGCTAGTGTGTTGTTTCAGCGGATGCCTGTCCAATAAGCCGTCGAGTATGCAATTAAAGTCACCTTCCCATATCAATGGCATCCCAATGCATGGAAGGAGTAGGCTCTCTATGACACTGAAGAAGTCACCATCATCTGTATTTGGAGCACAGACATTCATCAGGCATACTTCTACGCCATCGATCTCACATGCACTATCAAATATCTGCCCTCCACATCCGCCTCGTATTTACGCAATTTGTGGGGCTAACCATTTGGCCACCCCCCTAGCATAGGTAGAGTAGGTAGGTGTGAATAGCTGCCCTCTCCACTTCTCATGGAGTTTCTGTGTCTCAGTGTCCAACAAGTGTGTCTCCTGTAGCATAGCAATATGAGTGCCCTATCACCGCAGATATGTTTGTACTCCATAGCGTTTCACAAACAAATGTAACCCCCTCATATTCCATGTTATGATTTTGTATTCTCCCTTATCCTCCAACCCGTGTCTGCCCTGTCCATTATGTGTACGGTCTGTGCGTTGTCACCATCGCTGCCAGAGAGGATTGTGAATTGAACATTTGAACAACCCAACCCCGGGTAGACACTGTATTAACAAAACGTGCATCCCCATATGGTCCCCAATCCCAAAGCCCCAGCCCCTACCCTTAAACATTGTCAGCGAGGAAACATCATATGTTCTGTCAGGAAAACCCCATAACAAGAACAGCAATACACTTACACCCCTCATACACTTCATACCTCTCATCTTACCAAGACGCAATCCGCATTCAGTCATCCAATATATACCTTGTGCCCGTCAGCTGTGCCCCCCAACCACCGTTATCACACATGCCCTCTGTTACTGCTTTCAACTCTACCCACTCACACCATCATACCTGTTACCAACCAGGAAATAAGATAGTCCAATTAAGAGAATAAGGATAGAAAAGAATAGAAACAAGACGACAAAGTAGTAAAATACAATGCAGACAGAACTGAAAAGAAAATGGAGAGGAGAGGAGGCGTTGTCTGCCCGTCTGATACTGGTGCCCAACCAAGTCCATTCCTCCATCTTCAGGGCAGAGCAGGTAAATACCACTGCGACACAGTATATTATTCAATGAGGGTACCACTATCTGTGACATGGTTTCTGCTCGTATCGGAACCCGTGGCTGTTACCACTTCCACCAGCACCTTTGCAGCCTCTCGTTCAGCTTGTTGCATCAATTATTCTATTCTGCAAGACCTCCTGCCCTTGCTACCACTATCTGTTCGTTCCAGCGTTTCCAAGGATCCATTCCCTCGAACCACCACTCATTGCGTTGATCTGGAGGCTTCTTATTACTTGAGTGACTAAGATAATAGGGGCATATTTCTGAAAACGTTGCATTGTCCTTGCACCAGGCAAGGCAGTGCTTGGATGACACAATTCCTAAGTTAGATTTATTAAGCCACGCAAGGCTGCTTTGTGAGGCCCTACATGGCTTGATAAAGCTAGAGTAATACACCAAAGTGCAAATCGCTGCCTTGCGTTACTCTGCCCAAGGGAGGCATTCCATGGGTGGAGCGTGGGTGTTCCCAGATATTCACCCATGGATTTTGGTGCTTATCCAGATTTACCATTAATGGTAGACCTGGGAATGTGTCAAAATGCTACGACTCGATGAGGCGTGATGAGGAGAAATATCTTTCTTTCTCATCTTTATTTCCTCTTTCTGCATTCTGCAACACACAAAGAACGAGGAAATGCTCTAGGGATTGCTTTTGTTCAGGAAAGTGTCCTTTCATGCACATAAAATATCCTGCCTATAACAAAATGTAGATAGGCCTATGCAGGCACCTTCGCATCATGGTGAAGGGTGAAGGGTGCACTGCATGTACGTTTCATAAATATGGCCTTAGTTTGCTAGAAAGATCAGTAAAACCTATTGATCAGTGAAAATCTCTAATTTTCAATAATAGCATACAAAATTCAAATTCACATTTGAATAAGCATGGACTGAAGCTTGAAGAGTATTCAACACTTTTCCACATCAGTGTGTTAAGGTAGCTTAAAGATTCACTTGTATCCTGGTCGCTCCATGATGAGGTTGTTGTGATCCACTCCACTAAAAATGACTGGAAAAGTTTAAGGCAAGATAGAAAGGCCAGAAGGAGTCCTTTTCAGTTGCAAGATGTGTGTGTGTGTGCGTGTGTGTGTGTGTGTAGTGTCATACTCCAACATACTAGAGGGCTTGTCAAAGGACTTTAGTGTCAGCCCCAGTTGACATTCTGAGACACCATTAGATCTTCTGCTCTTTGAATCTTCCATTTGTGTTTCCAATTAATGCAACCTGCATCAGTGTTTAATGAAACACACAGAAAAGTTTCCATATTTGGAGTACTCTGTGGAGGGCAGGAGAGGGGTGTAAAACGGAATGATTTTAGGGGTACACCATATAAAATAATGTATTTTAATCACATTTAATTGTTTAAAAATATAAAGAAGTGCACATTATTTGTTTCCATGGTTTACTTGATGCAAAAACCACTCAATATTCATCTCAAGGTTGGAATGCAATTATAATGCCTGACATTGTCTCCCTAATCATCTTTTAAATCTGAGATATGTATCCCTAACCTAATTTTGCTTTTGCAGGAATTTCATTTGCTAAAATGGATTATTTCTCTTATCTTGATTTCTCTTATATAGTTCATCTTCAGTTGGATCTAAACTGGAATCTCTTTCCACCATATTAAAAGTTAGCCAGGTGAATTGAATATTCCCCTCTCTCCTTCTCATTTTCATATCTACTTCAATCTCTTGTCCTACCCATTTTCTTAAAAAAACACATCCATTAGTATAAGTATGAAATGCCTGAATTATTTTAATTGATATCAATGCTGCAAATATACCTTTCATAGTTCCTTACCTGTGGATATTTATAAATACTTAAAAGCTGAGCCATTTGGTATGATGGTACAGTATAGAGGTCACCGATGACACCCAGCAAGTTTTCCTTCTTCTGACATCTGTAGTTTGGAACCAGTTCTGTAGTCTGTGACAATGCGTTCATAGTGGCCATCAGAGCTTTCTTCACAGTGGAGCATGATGTATAGAGCCGGTAACCAAGCGTAAGGTTTGGCAAGAGTTCAGGATTGCTGTTGATCTCTTCTATAGCATAGATAACTGCCATGAAATTGACAAAATAGGGTACATGAGCCCTGAAAGTTAATAAGCTAAATTAATATTATTGTGAAAGTCACTGTCAGTTTAGATCAGCTATCATCCTTATGACATTATCTTAGAAATTACCTAATGGTGACAGCCAGCAATGTGTAAGCACAAATGAGGAGGAAAATATTGAACAAATCAAGTCAATATGCCCAGTGTGGTATGAAGTAAGAAAACAATCTGTATACACTTACTACAAAGATCTGCTTAGCAGGACCACTTTTCCTAAGAGAACGGTAGGCCCTCACTCACACTTTGTTTCATGCTTTATCGACAGTCATGAGCTTTAGCCTGCAGCACTTTGCGTGCGTAGGGGACAGGCTCCAGAAATGATAGAGCACTCATCTGGGAGCGGGGGTTGTATTTTTACTATTACAGTGCCATTGTTGCCCAAGGTAGGCTCAAGCTATGTCACGATGTGGCAACACTAAAAACAAAAAGCATTTGCAATGCAATAGGTCTCGCATTCATGCAAATATGAGCTATTGGCATTGTAAATTACCATGCCTTTTATGTATGTTTTGGGTTTTAAAACATAAATAAACGGCATTGTCATTTACAATACTAACAGCTTAAACTCTCGCAAATGCGAGACATATTGCATTGCAATAAAGGGCCTTGTCGACTGCTTGTTAGATTGCAAATATTAGAGGAAGAGACTGGCCTGCGACGCCTTCAAAGTAGTGATAGATAGTGCCGTGAAGAAGATGTGTAAGTGTTGTAAATTACACAGACACAAAGTGTGAAGTGAGAGTTACATATGTTCCGAGCTATAAGCACGAACAAGGCTCTCCAACACCTTTCACTCTGTGATTACACTGTGATTACACTCAGTAGGAAGAATGGGAGGGAGGGGCTATTTCCTACCCTCTCCGTGATTTGAGTGTGCAGTGTGGTATTGCGTAATGTCATTGCTATCTTTGGCCTAATAAAAAACACTCCAGCTGTAGAAGTACCTTGGCTTCACCTCCTGGTGCGGGGCAGGCTGTGATTTATGGCAGGCATGGAGGGAGGGAGAGATGGTCTCGGCTGCAGCTCCAGCCTCATACAGTGCCCCTGCTATTACTAGTGAGCGAGAGGTGCTGAGGTGGTGGTATTGGTATTGGTGGTGGTGGTGGTATTGGTATTGGTGGTGGTGGTGGTATTGGTGGTGCTGGTATTGGTGGTGCTGGTATTGGTGATATTGGTGTTGGTAGTATTGGTGGTGATGATGGTGGAATTGGTGGTGGTGGTATTGGTGGCGGTATTGGTATTGGTTGTGGTGGTATTGGTGGTGATGGTACTGGTATTGGCGGTTGTGGTATCGGTATTGGTGGTGGTGGTATTGGTATTGGTGGTGTTATTGGTGGTGATGGTATTGGTGGTGATGGTGGTGGAATTGGTGGTGGTGGTATTGGTGGTGGTAGTACTGGTATTGGCGGTTGTGGTATTGGTGGTGGTGGTATTGGTGGTGGTATTTGTAGGTGTATTGGTGGTATTGGTGGTGGTGGTATTGTTGGTGGTATTGGAGGTGATATTGGTGGTGGTGCTGGTATTGGTGTTATTGGTGGTGGTATTGGTGGTGGTGGTATTGTTGGTGGTATTGTTGGTGGTTGTATTGGTGGTAGTGGTATTGATGGTGGTGGTATTGGTTTTGGCGGTGGTCTTGGTAGGTGTATTGGTGGTATTGGTAGATGTATTGGTGGTATTGGTGGTGGTGGTATTGATGGTGGTGGTATTGGTGATGGTGGAGGTGATATTGGTGGTGATGGTTTTGGTGGTGGTCGTATTGGTGGTGGTGGTAGTGGTATTGGTGGTTGTATTGGCGGTGGTGGTGGTATTGATGGTGGTATTAGTGGTGGTGGTATTGGTGGTGGTAGTGTTGTTAATAAAACAGACTTTTGAAAACAACCCATCAGGTGGCTTTAGTACAGATGACATGTAACACAGATGTGCTGTTGTCAGATTCAGCCCATTAACACAGGATTATGTGCTACCTGGAATTCACACTACTTAATTCACTCATCATTTCTAAATCCATTTTACTTGTCGGGTTGAAAGGGGTACAAGATAAGGCCGGGTTAAAGTGATTGAAAGCATGCACCCGTGTTACATGGGCAACTGTGCTGCTTAAAAAAAACACAAGCGGTTTCAGCTGAAGCAGCGCATGTCTGGCCTGCAGTAAGAGAAACTCAATAACGTAAATAGTGCTTACAGACTAAATAACAGGTCCCGTGTAAAAACCGAAGTAAAGGGGCTAGCAGCCATGGGAGCTTACAAATTAAGACAAGGCTGTACTCAGGAGGGACTAACAGGCCTATGAACGAATCCGAAGGCAGCATTACAAAAGAACAAAAGCCAATTAAAAATATGGGCAAAGAGTGGGCGGGGCTTCTCTCCCATACTGTACTGCAGCAGTCCCACAGAGCGAGCAGTGCATGTGCGCTGCCGCTATGCTCGACCTAAAAAGGGCAGTTAGTACCATTATTGTCTATTACTCAACAAGCTTTGTGTCTTTTGTCACCCTCTTTGAATTTGCACCACTTCATCACAAATGTAGAGTCCCTTTATTTCTGCATCAACTAATCAGGTTAAATTTATGTCTACACCTACTTTGACTAGTTTCTTTATTTCTGAATCTACTTTGACTAGTCAGGTTACAGTGTCAAGGTACTGTAGAAATATATATGTGGGTGAAACACCCTTTTTATTATCAGGTTTGAATGCCTCTCCTTTCCCAATTGTTGTATTCAGCCTTTATATGCTTTGCTATGAAGATGCAGGAAAGTAGGGCAAGCCACTTTTTGGTATTGGTCTATACCACACATAAATACATGAGGGTTTTCAAACCTGTCAGCAGTCCTTTTCCATAGCGTTTTTTTGTAGGTATCTGCACATATTGCTTTGTCTGATTGTCATGTTTTGTTTGATGCGTTATAGACCTCTCAAAGCTGAGTATTAGACAACCTCAAACTAATTCTTCAAATTGCATTTCTTCCACATCATAAAAATGTTACCAATGAAATTCAAAGATTGTTCATGTAACAAGTTGAGAATTCTACCTTTAAGGACTAGACTAAATGTGCAAAATGGGTAACATATCCATATTTCCCACTTCTATTCATTCTACCTATGAAATAAAATGAATAATTTGCTGGTGTACATCTTGCATTACATGCTTAAGTTAAGTTATTATGCTAAGAACATACATTTCGGACAGTTTGTATTTTTCATCTACAAACACTTCTAGTTTCATCTAGTCCAAGGGTGATGTGCATCCTTTTTTTATGTGGATAGGTCCAAAAGTAAACATTTAGAAATATTGAAGTCTTGGAGTTCTATTAATAGTGCTGGGAGTAGGACAAACATTTCGACCTTGTATTTCTCTCCTTTGTAAGTAATGCCCATCTGTGTAACCTTGATATTGATAGCCTTTGATCTAATTTCTATTTTTTGAGAAATCGTTGTGTACTGGTATGACAATAGTCAGTCATGTTGATATCAGAATAACAATAGGCAATAGGAGAAACATTTCTGCATATCCTTTCTTCTGTTTTGATATTACCTTTAAATGCTCTTCTCCACTGATTCCATATCCTTAGCATTTTCAAAAAGTACATTAATAGTTAGTGAACTGAGATGCAGAAGGTTTCACAGAAGGACACCATTTGTCAATTGTCATGTATCGAATATGGATTACCTTAGTATCTCTTTGCTTATCAGATTGTTAAGTCTTTCCTTCATGATGGAACCAAGCTTGTTGAAACTCATATTCTTCAAATGCTGTTCTAGTTCCATTTCACCTTCTACTGCAGAAGGGGAGGTATAGATTTTTAGGATTTGTAACCAGATATACAAAGCCTTTTTGAGGTCACAAATGGCCAAATTCGGGCCGTTTGCAACCACAAATTTTTTTTAATAGCCCTATTTGTGATTTAGTAACTTGTTTCCAAATTGGGTTTCAATATTAGGTAGTAGCATGTTTAGGGCACCCCTTCCTAATATTAAATCGCAGTGGTATGTGTGAATGTTTTGCGACCGAAATGCAGTCACAAAACAATTGCATTTTACCACCTACTTTAAGTAGGTTGTAACCCTTTTCCCGTTAATTTCAACTCTAAATCCAGGGCCTCTGGCAAGACTGACATAGACAGAGTACCAAGGGTGATGGGATAGACTGCACCAAAGCCTGTCGCCCAAGCGGCGCAGTCACCCATGACGGAGACCATCCCATTGGGTCAGCACAGAGTCAATATTCTGTGCTTGTTCTCCTGTAAGGGGAAACACAGCTTCAATTTGATCTATTTATTGGCAATCTAAAAAAGATTATCCTCATGATTTGTGAACATTTTGACTATAATGGAATGAACAATTAGAGGACTTATGGTTGGCACTGCAGGCAACTAAGCTAACCCTGCCAGGGAGACCCTTCCTGGGACAGCCAGCAAGGTGTGCGAAACAACCTGAGTTAAGCGTCTATATAGTCTAAATAGGAATCATTGACAGAATATCGACGTCAAAAATATCGGAGGCGAAATGTCGAGATCAAGAATATCGAAGTCCTATCTACATTAGGGTAAGTACAAAAATATCGAGAAAAAATATGGTTGTCAAAAATATCGTTGTTAAAAATATCGTTTTTTAAAAATGTTTAAAAATAATGTAAAATAATATAAATAATACAGATATTTAAAATAAACAGTTAAAAATATGTTTACAATTATAAGTAATACATATAGGGGCCGATTCCGATCCTGTATTTTTTACCCCCGTACGACTCATATCTGTAAATTTTTCCATACGAATCGTACGAGTCCCGTCTGACCCATGAAGTACGATTCGTATGTGAAAAATACATACGGATCTGCCCTATCCGTACGATCAGATCGGGAAAAGTTGTACGAGACGGACCCGGACACTTCTCCGTACAAATCGTAAAAATGAAGTCCGACCGTACTAGTACGTTCCGGACCGGCTTTCTGACTTACGATTTGTACGGAAAATGTCCCGTACACGGGGAATGCCATTACCCGCTACGAAGCGAACTTTGTACGACTCGTATCCCGGGAAAAGTTGTTCCCGGGGTGCGAGTCGTACAGGCATACACCCCGTGCGTTGTGTATGTACGGTGCGTACCCCCAGTGCGCATGTACTGTGTGTACCCCCAACATCGTGTATGTACGTGCGTACCCCCAACATCGTGTATGTATGGTGCATACCCACAACATCCGCCGTACATACGCGATGTTGAGGGTAAGCACAGTACATGCACACTGGGGGTACGCACCGTACATACGTGGTGTTGCGGGTACGCACCGTACATACACGATGTTGGGGGTACGCACCGTACATACACGATGTTGGGGGTACGCACCATACATACGCGATGTTGGGGGTATGCACCGTACATACGCGATGTTGCAGGTACGCACCGTACATACGCGATGTTGGGGGTATGCACCGTACATACACGATATTGGGGGTATGCACTGTACATACACGATGTTGCGGGTGCGCACCATACATACGCGATGTTGGGGGTACGCACCGTACATAAGCAATGGTGGTGTACGCACCCGCACCGTACATAAGCAATGGGGTGTACGCACCGTACATAACAATGTCCGCGTATGCACCGTACATCCACAACGCATGGGGGTGTGTGGCTGTACGACTCGTACCCCTGTACCGTACTGAACCACGGACACTGTAAAACAGCACAAGGAGGGCCTATTCGACTCGCACAACACCACAAAACACGTCTACACTGCACAAAAAATGGAAAGGACTGACCTGGACACATCCAAACAGGCAAACAGAGGGGCAAACTCACAACCACCCCATATAACACACCCACCAAAAATTCAAATGGAGCCCCACCCACAAATGGTCCAATAAAAAGGGCCCACACATACAAACCATGAGCCTTTGCAACAGACTCACTGTAGCTAGAGAGCACACACAAACAACTGCACCCATCCACCTTAACATATACACCTTCACACACCCTCCTTCACACATACCCCCTCTCCACATTCAGACCCACAGTGTCACAATCAGACCCACACACCCACAACCATCCACACCCTCACCCCACACCATGCCTACAGTCAAGAATCCAGAGCTCAAAAGGGAGGAGCTGGAGATCTTTGTCAATGAAGTCATCAGAGTCGAGCCACAGCTGTTTGGAACATTGGTCAGACAGACCAGC
Source organism: Triturus cristatus (assembly GCF_964204655.1). Taxonomy (NCBI): domain Eukaryota; kingdom Metazoa; phylum Chordata; class Amphibia; order Caudata; family Salamandridae; genus Triturus; species Triturus cristatus. The sequence goes on from NC_140581.1 coordinate 78,948,129, forward strand.
ATAGCTGAAAAATCACGGCTGTGGCAGAGGATCGTCGATAGGGTGAATGCTGTTGCACCCATCAGAAGGACCAGGACCGAATGCCAAGCCAGGTGGTATGATCTGCGGAGGGCGGTCAAGAGAAAAATGAATGAAGACCACGCCCAGAGCAACATCACTGGAGGTGGTGCGCCCCGCAGACCAGTACATTACCATCCCTGGGAGGAGAAGGTGATGGCCATGCTTCCGCCGGTGGGAGTACATGGACTTCAAGGAGTTCCAGAGCCTGGTGAGTACACAAACAACTTACGTAACATGGGGGTAATGGCATCCACATCCCAACTACACCAAATGCACGCAACTACCCCAAAGCCATCACCGGCCAGAACCACAGTCAAAAACAACGCTGATGCCAATAACATGTGTATGCCCCATTGAGAAAGCAAGGCCATGCTATGTCACATGCTACACGAAGCACCAACCCAAGACTGGATGTCCGGTATGCTGGGAGGGTGGGTGCCACAAAAAGAATGTTTGAATTCTAAATCAGACACAATTGCCCTCATCCCATATGGCCCAGCTACATACCCATGCACCATGCACAATGCACAGGGATTGGGAAAGTACTGACAAGATAGCTCACACTTGGCCCTGGTGTAGGCAGCACAAGGCGCTCCTGTGACCAGTGCAAACACAAACACCAAGACAACAAAATCAGATAGCTAGGACAGGAACTCACACTTACTGTCATGGCAGCATGCTCCATGGGGGGACAGCTACATCACCTGGGAGCCCCAGTGCCAAATCACACTACACCCACCAGCAGGCCCTGTCACACACACCCCTTACACAAGCAGACACCACCAGGACAGGCAATGGATTTACCCACTGTCACAATGGACATGCAACACAACAAGACCAATACATAGCCGAAGAAGCACCCAAGCCACAAATCGACATGTCAAAGACTCAGGAGAACATATTAATCTGTCCCCCGCAACATACCCAATCACAAGTGAACATTGAGGAGAATGCTAGGCACATACAACTACCTGGAGGAGCAGTGACAACTTGAATGTGTATGAAACATGCATGTTGCATGAAACAGCATTAACATTGTCTGTCTCTCACACACAGGGCAACGTGATGAATATCCCCCCAACAATAGGGGTGAAGAATCACAGTCACAGGCTCGGGAGGAACCTGATCCCACCGGCAGCGACGCCTCTCAACACTCCGCGGATGACCCCGACCGACCTGGACCCTCTAGTGTCCAAGCCCCTGCAGAACCTGGTTCAGGAACATCTGTGCCAACCACCACCCCCATTCCTGTCACATCCCAGGAGACACCGAGGAGCCCTGCCCGCAGTGAACAACTGAGCCAGGAGGGACAAGGTGCGGCGGGCACCCAGGAGGAGGCAGACAACACTGCCACTGCAGGCTAGGCTCGTGTGGGCAGGGGTGGTGGGAGTGGAGGCAGGCGGAGGCGAGAACCTGACCAGCCAGCTGAAGGGACCGGTATGTCACACATACACAACATCATGGATGCATACCGGCGTGACACCAGGGAGATAAGCCAGGTAGTGGCGACCCTCACAGAGATCAAGAACCAGCAGGCCGAGCAACACGCCAGTCAACAACAACACCAAGGACGGATGGAGGCAAGACTGGCTGAGCTCCTGGCGGTGCAAAGGGACATAAGCCATTCACTCCGTCGGATCGCTGACAACTTGGGCAACCCTCCCTGTGCCACCAGGCGCAGACCAGCACCAGCCACAGGGAGGGAGGAGGATTCATCCGATGGAGTGTCCCAAGCATCGTCAAGGCCTGCATCTGAGGGTCCCCCGAGGAAGGTGGGTCGTCCACGGAAAAGACCGTGAAAGGCAGCGGCCCATCCACATCTCCCAGGTCACCTGGACTGGCACCTGGCCTTCATGTGCGACAGCATCACCTCATTGACTGACATCATCTGCCACATGGACTTGCTGGTCACAGTCTGACCAATGATGCCAAACACTGTGGCCTGGACTCTGATGACTTCAAATGGCAAGGATTCCATCTCCCCCTGTGAACTTTGGATTCTATGGTCCCTGCATTGCACCTTTTTCTGTGCACAAATCACGCCCCAGAGCTAGAAATAAAAAAATAATAATTGAAATTTTATGTTGCAGTCATTTAGCATGAGTCCACAACATACGTGTGGGGATATGTCGAAGTATGCCTGAGTGTGGAACTAACTCCAGCCATCCATACACTTGGATCTGAGTCCGGTCGAGGACACACATGGGTCACAATGTATCACAAAATACAGACATGGAGCCCAATACTCACCCGTGATGGCCTCAAGCTGATGAGGGGGGGCTTGCAATACTGCTCAGACAGACCAATTTTGAAGAGTTACATGAAGGTGTAGAGGTCATGGGTCATGTTGATGTGCCCGGGGAGGGAGTCCCAGGTCTGTTTGGCGAGGTGGTAGAACTATCTCCTGCATGCAGTTTTTATGTGGATGTGATGAATGGTGGCCAGGGCAAGGTGGGCTGCATGGAGTTGGGCCAACGGGGTGTTGGATGACACACGTCCAAGGTCGGTTTGGGTCTGGGGTTGTGGACTGCCTCCTGAGTGTGGTTGAGGAGTCTGAAGGTGATCCTGCAGCACACAGTGAGCCATTGTACCTATCTCAGGTGGACGGTGATGTGGCTAGGGCGAGGGATGTTGCAGATGAGGTGTGCGGATGCACCCTGGATGTGGACAAGTTCTCCTGCAGTTTTGCTGTTGTTCTCCGTAGAGGCCAGTGCTGTAGTTGAGCCGGCTGGTGTCGTGGACCAGGGGGATGGTCTGTCTTGCCTTGGAGGGGATCTATCTATGGGTCATTTGCAGCATGTGGAGGGTGTTGCAGCATGAGGTACAGATGGTGGTGAGTTGCATGGTAATTGTGAGCGATGGGTCCATGCTGAACACCAGCTTGCGTGCGTGGTCACTGGGTGCTGGTGCGGTGCACAGACCAGTGGGACACAAGGAGTTGACCCAGCTGTAAGGGGACAATCCTCAGATGATGACCTCTGTCCTGTCCAAGTCCAGCCTCAGGTGGCTGATGTTCAGCCATTCATCAACGGATCTCATGCCTTCTTGAAGTTTGGATCTGGTAATGGCTGGCTCTTTGGTGAGTTTGAGGAGCAGCTGGGTGTCAATGGCATACAAGATGATGAGGTTGTGTGCGCATGTGATGGTGGAGAGGGGGGTCATGGAGACATTGAAGATCGTCACGCTGAGAGAAGAGCCCTGTGGCATGGGCCAGATGACCCCAGTGTACTACATGTTGCAGGGTGGAGGCAGACTCCCTGGGCCTTGCTGGTGAGCTACTTTCTGATTTAATCCTGGGCCCTCCTCTGGATACCAGTGTTGGGGATGTGTGAGCTGACAGTGTGGTAGCACATGGTGTAGAATGCAGTTGAGAGGTCAAGGGTGGTGGCCTCACCATTGTTGAGCAGGGCAAAGTTGTCGTTGGTGGTGGCACTGATGACGGTTGCAGTGGTGTGATTACTGTGGAAGATGGTCTGGTGCCGGTTGCCTGGAGCTGGTTGCATGGAGGAAATTTGCCAGTTGCTTGTTGAGTGTCTTCCTGATGACATTTGCAGGGTAGGGAAGCAGGGTGATGTATCAGGAGATCCTGTGGTACTGCCGTCCGTTGTTTAAGAAGGGCCTGGGGCTCTGCATGCCTCCTGCACCCATGGAATGTGGAAAACTCAAAGGAGACCTTCATGATGCGCTGGACGTGGGCTTCAAGGATGTGGAATGATGTGGTTTAGATGTTGTGTGGGAAGGGGCCTGATGGAGAGCCAGAGTGTATGTTGCACATGAGCCAGGTTGTGTACTTGCTGCTGACGGGAGTCCAGAACCTGAGGGGGGTTTGTCCTGCGGATAATAGTGCTGTCTGCCTCTGGGTGCCAAGGCTGTCGTGTATGGCCATGAGCTTGCAGTGGTACAAAGTTGCAAGGGGTGGATCTCCCTTGCAAGGGTGGGGTGTCTTGGATGGAGATATGCTGTCAGTTCACTCACAATGCTGATGAGCTCCTTGATGTCGTGTGTTTGGGTGTCTCGGCACTATCTGAAGTATCTCCACTTGTCCTTGCTGATGATATAGTGATGGCTGTGTGTGGTGTTTTCCAGGGCTGTAGGGAAAATGATGGCTCTTTGTGTTGCAAGGTTTGCACAAGAGTCCGGTTAGGTCTGTAGGAGTCCAGTAGGTCTGCCTTGTCCCAGGTGCTTTAACTGTTGTTGTGCTTCACAGGAAAGTCCGTCAATGTGGCAAGATTGTTGGATCAGTTGCTGATCCAGTGCGTGAGGTTACAGGGTGTGGCGGTGGTGTTGTTTTGAGTGTCCCACATGGCTTTTCTGTGGTGACTTACATCAAGCATCTTTGGGGGATTGGTAGCTGGGTGTGGGGCACTGTGTTGCTTGTCGGAGACGTGGATTCAAATGTTGATGGACCAATGATGGATGGTGGTGTGGTTCTCCTCCAGCAAGAAGTTACTGGCCCCCGCCCCATGTAGTGCGTGGAGGTGAGGGTGTGCGTGCAGATGTACGTGTTGATGGCTTATCGGAATTGTGGATGTAGGCCTGCAGATCTGTAGATGAGTGTTACTCTGAGGGTTGACAGGGAGTTGCTGCGAACCCGGATTTGTGACTCTGAGGGTGTACTTGTGAATAAATAGCAATTCAGCCCCCGGGATTGATGTTGCCGTCCCTGCGGGTGATCTTGTATCCGTCTGATATGGCAATGAAGACGTCATGTGCTGAGGATGCTTTTGTCCAGGTTACTGTCATGAAGGTGATGTGTGGGGCTGTTGTGTTGAGGAGGTAACAGAGTCCAATGGTGTGCTGGTGGATGGAGCGGGTGTGGAGTAGGAGGCACATTACCTGCTTGTTCTGACAGGGTCTGGTAGGCTGGGCAGCGCTGTGTAGGCATTTGGAGTAGCACACTCAGCATACGAAGGTGTCGTGTGTGGGCTTAGGGGTTGCCTGATAGCAGGCGGATGATTGTCATGAGGACATTGCTTGGAGAGTGGCTGCAGCATGAGCCTGTTGTGTGACGTGGGTCATGCAAAGACTAGAGGGTCGTGCACTGTGCATGTTGCAGGCGCAGACGGGCCTGCCTTTGGCACGGCGCTGGGGCTACAGTGGCACAGAAAAGCTGCTAGCTGCATTTCGAATGGGTGGAGGGGGAAGGGCTGAGCATTTTAGAGGCGTGGGTGTTTTCAGAATCAGGGCACTCAGAGTGGCGGTGCCGCAGGTGAGGCAGCAGCAGGCAGAAGGGGTTAGAAATTAGGCAAAAATTAGCACACAAAGACAAGGAGGTCTGAAAGGCACAGTGCAACAGGTGTATGTAAAGGAAGGAGTGTCAGGTTACTCATGGGTCACTCCGAGAAAATGTATGAACAATCACCATAAATTACAGCCACTGTATCAGGCAAAAAAATGCAGAGATGCGCAAGGGAGACTGTTAGAATCCGGGTTCTCTGGTTGGCACAGGTAGGTACTTGTGACAAGCAGGGAACCTTTCCTCTAGTCAGGGTAAGGGGTTACACTCCTAAAATAACCCCTGCTCACCCTCTAGGTAGCTTGGCGCGAGCAGACAAGGCTTATCTCAGAGCGTTATAGGTTAAGTATTTGTGAACACATACAGTAACCAAGTGACAACACTACAAATGGACACCACACAGGTATTTATATTAAAAATAAGGATTCTTCATATAGAGTTACCACAAGACCATTAAACGACAAAAATACACAATACTGTTACTTAGATGGTAGAAGTTTGCTTAGTTCTCTTAAGTTCTTAAATGCGACACTTTAAGTCAATGTACCTTAGATGCGACACGCAGGGCAACGAAAGTGTTGCAACGATGCTAATGCGATGAAGTTTTGGTGCAAAGAAATAAAGACGTGAAGATCTTCCAGATGCGTTACGCTTCTCCGATGTTGCGAGAAGACTCGACTCGATGAGTCAGCTACAGCGGCGTCACCTCTTTACGTGATGCGACAACAGCGGCCTTGGCAGCGGCACTCTTCTCTGACGTTTGCGAGACGCTTCCGCTCGATGCGATGCTGCAGCAGCGTCACCCCTTTACGCAATGCGACGACAGCAGCTCCGACGGTGGCACGCTTCTCCGTGGATGCGAGGCGCTTTTCTTGATGCGGTGCAATGCGACTACTACGATGGCTGCGATGGTGACACGCTTCTTCCTCGATGCGAGACTCTTCTCTTGATGCGGTGCAATGCGTCAGCTACGATGGCTGCGATGGCGACACGCTTCTTCGGCGTTGCGAGACACTTCCAGAATGATGCGAGACGCTTCCGCTCGATGCGATGCTGTAGCGGCGACACTCTTTGCGAGATGCGACGGCAACAGCTCCGACGGCGGCACGCTTCTCCTTCTCGAGTCGCGCTTCCAGCTCCTTGCGACACGCAGTCCCTCAGAAGGCCCAACAACAGCAGCAGGCACTTCCAAAAGACTCTGGCTAGCTGGGGGTGAAGTCCACTGGTCCTGGGACTTCGTTCAGGGGGCAAGCTCAGCACAAGCCCTTGGAGATCTTTTAAGCACAAGTTGAATTAAAGTCTTTGTAGTCTTTTCTCCTCTCCTTTCAGCAGCAAGGCAACCACTGCAGGCCAATCCCCCAGGTCAGGGACAGTACTCCTCCTTACAGCTTTCCCACTTCCTTCTCCTCAGGCAGAGGTTCTTCTTGTCAAGCAGGATCTAATTTCTTGGGAGCAGGGTCCCAATACTTATACCCCTAATTCCTTTGTTCCTCTGGGGTAGAGGGGCCTTTGCCCAGTCCAAACCAGTTCTTGAGCACTTTGTTGACATGACTCTGCCTTTCTATTCATAGTGCAGGGCAGAGACATCAGCCGCTCCACAGGAGGTGGAAAAATCTGGACAGACCGTCAGCATTGGCGTGATCTGTACCAGGGCGATGTTCCACCGTGAAATCCATACCCTGTAGGGAAATGGACCACCTCAACAGCTTTGGATTCTCACCCCTCATATGCATCAACCATCTGAGGGGCCTGTGGTCTGTCTGAACCCGGAAGTGCGACCCAAACAGGTAGGGTCTTAGCTTCTTCAGCGCACAGACCACAGCAAATGCCTCACGCTCAATAACACTCTATCTCTGTTCCCGTGGTAGTAACCTCCTGCTAATAAAGGCTACAGGTTGATCTAGGCCCTCTTCATTAATCTGTGAAAGAACAGCCCCCACACCATGCTCTGAAGCGTCTGTCTGTACGATAAAATCTTTGGAGAAGTTGGGAGCCAAAAGCACGGGCGCCGTGCACATAGCAGCTTTCAGGGCCTCAAAAGATTTTTGACAGGCGTCAGTCCAAATCACTTTCCTGGGCTGCTTCCTTGAACTCAGCGCTGTCAAGGGGGCAACAATGTTGCCATACCCCTTGACAATCCTCCTGTAGTACCTGGTGAGACCTAGTAAGGCTCTCACCTCTGTCTGGGTTTTGGGCGACTCCCAATTCAGGATGGTTTCTATCTTGGGTTGAAGGGGTGCCACCTGGCCACTCCCGACTTGGTGCCCCAAGTACACCACTGAACCCTGCCCGATCTGGCACTTACTCGCCTTGATCGTGAGGCCTGCCCTCCGCAGCGCCATCAACACTTCACAGAGGTGGCGCAGGTGTTCCTCCCACGTGGAGCTGAACACTGCGATGTCATCCAGGTAGGCTGCACTGAACAAATCCAGCCCAACCAACACCTGGTTGACCAACCTCTGGAAGGTGGCAGGGGCATTTTTCATCCCAAAGGGCATAACTCGGAACTGGTAATGCCCATCAGGGGTGGAAAATGCTGACCTCTCTTTGTCCCCATCGGTCAAGGCGATCTGCCAATACCCAGACGTTAAATCAAACGTGCTGAGGTAGTTGGCAGCCCCTAGCCGATCTATGAGCTCATCAGCTCTGGGGATGGGGTGTGCGTCAGTCCTGGTGACTGAATTAAGCCCTCTGTAGTCCCCACAGAACCGGAGTTCGGGTGTGGCTCCCGGCGCTGCCGCCTTTGGGACCAAGACCACTGGGCTGGCCCAAGGACTGCTTGAGGACTCAATTACCCCAAGGGCAAACATCTTGGAGACCTCCTCCTTGATGCAGGCCCTTACCCTGTCAGTCACCCTGTAGGCCTTGTGCCGCACAGGTGTACTATCCCCAGTGTCCACATCATGGACACACCAATCATTGACACCGGGAATCAGGGAAAACAGGTCAGAGAATTGTCCCAGTAACTGGCGACAATTGTTCTGTTGCTCAGGGTTCAGGGTGGAAGAGAGGATGACACCATCCACTGACCCATCTTGCCCCTTGGCTGACAGGAGATCAGGAAGAGGCTCGGTCTCCTCCTCCATCCCAGCATCTGTCGCTAAGAGCATGCCCACTTGGGACCTCTCCAAGTGGGGCTTGAGGTGGTTGACATAAAGGACCCTCAAGGGGTTCCTTGGAGACCGCAAGTTCACCAAATAGGTGACAGGGTTCTTGCGCTCCACAACCTCAAAGGGACCGGTCCACTTATCCTGGAGCGCACAGGGCTCCACTGGGGCCAAAACCCATACCTTCTGTCCAGGCTGAAGCTCTACCAGAGTGGCATTCTGGTCGTACCACGGCTTCATCTCCTCCTGGCTGGCTTCCAGGTTTGCCTCAGCAAGTTCCCTGAAACGCCTAGTCTGGTTCCTGAAGGCCAGCATGTAGCTATATACATTCTGGGGAGGTTTCCTGGGAGATTGCTCCCAGCCTTCCTTGACCAGACTAAGAGGTCCTCTCACTGGGTGTCCGTACAGGAGCTCAAAGGGACTGAACCCTAGAGACTTCTGTGGTACCTCTCTGTAAGCAAAGAGAAGGCATGGTAAGAGGACGTCCCACTTACGCCTCATGGGTTCCTCAAGACCCATTATCATGCCTTTTAGGGTTCGGTTGAATCTCTCAACCAACCTGTTTCCTTGGGGGTGGTAAGGTGTGGTGAACTTGTAGGTTACACCACACTCTTGCCAAAGAGATTTCATATATTTAGATATTAAATTGGTATCTCGGTCAGACACCACCTCTAGAGGGTGCGCACCATACATACGCGATGTTGGGGGTACGCACCGTACATAAGCAATGGTGGTGTACGCACCCGCACCGTACATAAGCAATGGGGTGTACGCACCGTACATAACAATGTCCGCGTATGCACCGTACATCCACAACGCATGGGGGTGTGTGGCTGTACGACTCGTACCCCTGTACCGTACTGAACCACGGACACTGTAAAACAGCACAAGGAGGGCCTATTCGACTCGCACAACACCACAAAACACGTCTACACTGCACAAAAAATGGAAAGGACTGACCTGGACACATCCAAACAGGCAAACAGAGGGGCAAACTCACAACCACCCCATATAACACACCCACCAAAAATTCAAATGGAGCCCCACCCACAAATGGTCCAATAAAAAGGGCCCACACATACAAACCATGAGCCTTTGCAACAGACTCACTGTAGCTAGAGAGCACACACAAACAACTGCACCCATCCACCTTAACATATACACCTTCACACACCCTCCTTCACACATACCCCCTCTCCACATTCAGACCCACAGTGTCACAATCAGACCCACACACCCACAACCATCCACACCCTCACCCCACACCATGCCTACAGTCAAGAATCCAGAGCTCAAAAGGGAGGAGCTGGAGATCTTTGTCAATGAAGTCATCAGAGTCGAGCCACAGCTGTTTGGAACATTGGTCAGACAGACCAGCATAGCTGAAAAATCACGGCTGTGGCAGAGGATCGTCGATAGGGTGAATGCTGTTGCACCCATCAGAAGGACCAGGACCGAATGCCAAGCCAGGTGGTATGATCTGCGGAGGGCGGTCAAGAGAAAAATGAATGAAGACCACGCCCAGAGCAACATCACTGGAGGTGGTGCGCCCCGCAGACCAGTACATTACCATCCCTGGGAGGAGAAGGTGATGGCCATGCTTCCGCCGGTGGGAGTACATGGACTTCAAGGAGTTCCAGAGCCTGGTGAGTACACAAACAACTTACGTAACATGGGGGTAATGGCATCCACATCCCAACTACACCAAATGCACGCAACTACCCCAAAGCCATCACCGGCCAGAACCACAGTCAAAAACAACGCTGATGCCAATAACATGTGTATGCCCCATTGAGAAAGCAAGGCCATGCTATGTCACATGCTACACGAAGCACCAACCCAAGACTGGATGTCCGGTATGCTGGGAGGGTGGGTGCCACAAAAAGAATGTTTGAATTCTAAATCAGACACAATTGCCCTCATCCCATATGGCCCAGCTACATACCCATGCACCATGCACAATGCACAGGGATTGGGAAAGTACTGACAAGATAGCTCACACTTGGCCCTGGTGTAGGCAGCACAAGGCGCTCCTGTGACCAGTGCAAACACAAACACCAAGACAACAAAATCAGATAGCTAGGACAGGAACTCACACTTACTGTCATGGCAGCATGCTCCATGGGGGGACAGCTACATCACCTGGGAGCCCCAGTGCCAAATCACACTACACCCACCAGCAGGCCCTGTCACACACACCCCTTACACAAGCAGACACCACCAGGACAGGCAATGGATTTACCCACTGTCACAATGGACATGCAACACAACAAGACCAATACATAGCCGAAGAAGCACCCAAGCCACAAATCGACATGTCAAAGACTCAGGAGAACATATTAATCTGTCCCCCGCAACATACCCAATCACAAGTGAACATTGAGGAGAATGCTAGGCACATACAACTACCTGGAGGAGCAGTGACAACTTGAATGTGTATGAAACATGCATGTTGCATGAAACAGCATTAACATTGTCTGTCTCTCACACACAGGGCAACGTGATGAATATCCCCCCAACAATAGGGGTGAAGAATCACAGTCACAGGCTCGGGAGGAACCTGATCCCACCGGCAGCGACGCCTCTCAACACTCCGCGGATGACCCCGACCGACCTGGACCCTCTAGTGTCCAAGCCCCTGCAGAACCTGGTTCAGGAACATCTGTGCCAACCACCACCCCCATTCCTGTCACATCCCAGGAGACACCGAGGAGCCCTGCCCGCAGTGAACAACTGAGCCAGGAGGGACAAGGTGCGGCGGGCACCCAGGAGGAGGCAGACAACACTGCCACTGCAGGCTAGGCTCGTGTGGGCAGGGGTGGTGGGAGTGGAGGCAGGCGGAGGCGAGAACCTGACCAGCCAGCTGAAGGGACCGGTATGTCACACATACACAACATCATGGATGCATACCGGCGTGACACCAGGGAGATAAGCCAGGTAGTGGCGACCCTCACAGAGATCAAGAACCAGCAGGCCGAGCAACACGCCAGTCAACAACAACACCAAGGACGGATGGAGGCAAGACTGGCTGAGCTCCTGGCGGTGCAAAGGGACATAAGCCATTCACTCCGTCGGATCGCTGACAACTTGGGCAACCCTCCCTGTGCCACCAGGCGCAGACCAGCACCAGCCACAGGGAGGGAGGAGGATTCATCCGATGGAGTGTCCCAAGCATCGTCAAGGCCTGCATCTGAGGGTCCCCCGAGGAAGGTGGGTCGTCCACGGAAAAGACCGTGAAAGGCAGCGGCCCATCCACATCTCCCAGGTCACCTGGACTGGCACCTGGCCTTCATGTGCGACAGCATCACCTCATTGACTGACATCATCTGCCACATGGACTTGCTGGTCACAGTCTGACCAATGATGCCAAACACTGTGGCCTGGACTCTGATGACTTCAAATGGCAAGGATTCCATCTCCCCCTGTGAACTTTGGATTCTATGGTCCCTGCATTGCACCTTTTTCTGTGCACAAATCACGCCCCAGAGCTAGAAATAAAAAAATAATAATTGAAATTTTATGTTGCAGTCATTTAGCATGAGTCCACAACATACGTGTGGGGATATGTCGAAGTATGCCTGAGTGTGGAACTAACTCCAGCCATCCATACACTTGGATCTGAGTCCGGTCGAGGACACACATGGGTCACAATGTATCACAAAATACAGACATGGAGCCCAATACTCACCCGTGATGGCCTCAAGCTGATGAGGGGGGGCTTGCAATACTGCTCAGACAGACCAATTTTGAAGAGTTACATGAAGGTGTAGAGGTCATGGGTCATGTTGATGTGCCCGGGGAGGGAGTCCCAGGTCTGTTTGGCGAGGTGGTAGAACTATCTCCTGCATGCAGTTTTTATGTGGATGTGATGAATGGTGGCCAGGGCAAGGTGGGCTGCATGGAGTTGGGCCAACGGGGTGTTGGATGACACACGTCCAAGGTCGGTTTGGGTCTGGGGTTGTGGACTGCCTCCTGAGTGTGGTTGAGGAGTCTGAAGGTGATCCTGCAGCACACAGTGAGCCATTGTACCTATCTCAGGTGGACGGTGATGTGGCTAGGGCGAGGGATGTTGCAGATGAGGTGTGCGGATGCACCCTGGATGTGGACAAGTTCTCCTGCAGTTTTGCTGTTGTTCTCCGTAGAGGCCAGTGCTGTAGTTGAGCCGGCTGGTGTCGTGGACCAGGGGGACGGTCTGTCTTGCCTTGGAGGGGATCTATCTATGGGTCATTTGCAGCATGTGGAGGGTGTTGCAGCATGAGGTACAGATGGTGGTGAGTTGCATGGTAATTGTGAGCGATGGGTCCATGCTGAACACCAGCTTGCGTGCGTGGTCACTGGGTGCTGGTGCGGTGCACAGACCAGTGGGACACAAGGAGTTGACCCAGCTGTAAGGGGACAATCCTCAGATGATGACCTCTGTCCTGTCCAAGTCCAGCCTCAGGTGGCTGATGTTCAGCCATTCATCAACGGATCTCATGCCTTCTTGAAGTTTGGATCTGGTAATGGCTGGCTCTTTGGTGAGTTTGAGGAGCAGCTGGGTGTCAATGGCATACAAGATGATGAGGTTGTGTGCGCATGTGATGGTGGAGAGGGGGGTCATGGAGACATTGAAGATCGTCACGCTGAGAGAAGAGCCCTGTGGCATGGGCCAGATGACCCCAGTGTACTACATGTTGCAGGGTGGAGGCAGACTCCCTGGGCCTTGCTGGTGAGCTACTTTCTGATTTAATCCTGGGCCCTCCTCTGGATACCAGTGTTGGGGATGTGTGAGCTGACAGTGTGGTAGCACATGGTGTAGAATGCAGTTGAGAGGTCAAGGGTGGTGGCCTCACCATTGTTGAGCAGGGCAAAGTTGTCGTTGGTGGTGGCACTGATGACGGTTGCAGTGGTGTGATTACTGTGGAAGATGGTCTGGTGCCGGTTGCCTGGAGCTGGTTGCATGGAGGAAATTTGCCAGTTGCTTGTTGAGTGTCTTCCTGATGACATTTGCAGGGTAGGGAAGCAGGGTGATGTATCAGGAGATCCTGTGGTACTGCCGTCCGTTGTTTAAGAAGGGCCTGGGGCTCTGCATGCCTCCTGCACCCATGGAATGTGGAAAACTCAAAGGAGACCTTCATGATGCGCTGGACGTGGGCTTCAAGGATGTGGAATGATGTGGTTTAGATGTTGTGTGGGAAGGGGCCTGATGGAGAGCCAGAGTGTATGTTGCACATGAGCCAGGTTGTGTACTTGCTGCTGACGGGAGTCCAGAACCTGAGGGGGGTTTGTCCTGCGGATAATAGTGCTGTCTGCCTCTGGGTGCCAAGGCTGTCGTGTATGGCCATGAGCTTGCAGTGGTACAAAGTTGCAAGGGATGGATCTCCCTTGCAAGGGTGGGGTGTCTTGGATGGAGATATGCTGTCAGTTCACTCACAATGCTGATGAGCTCCTTGATGTCGTGTGTTTGGGTGTCTCGGCACTATCTGAAGTATCTCCACTTGTCCTTGCTGATGATATAGTGATGGCTGTGTGTGGTGTTTTCCAGGGCTGTAGGGAAAATGATGGCTCTTTGTGTTGCAAGGTTTGCACAAGAGTCCGGTTAGGTCTGTAGGAGTCCAGTAGGTCTGCCTTGTCCCAGGTGCTTTAACTGTTGTTGTGCTTCACAGGAAAGTCCGTCAATGTGGCAAGATTGTTGGATCAGTTGCTGATCCAGTGCGTGAGGTTACAGGGTGTGGCGGTGGTGTTGTTTTGAGTGTCCCACATGGCTTTTCTGTGGTGACTTACATCAAGCATCTTTGGGGGATTGGTAGCTGGGTGTGGGGCACTGTGTTGCTTGTCGGAGACGTGGATTCAAATGTTGATGGACCAATGATGGATGGTGGTGTGGTTCTCCTCCAGCAAGAAGTTACTGGCCCCCGCCCCATGTAGTGCGTGGAGGTGAGGGTGTGCGTGCAGATGTACGTGTTGATGGCTTATCGGAATTGTGGATGTAGGCCTGCAGATCTGTAGATGAGTGTTACTCTGAGGGTTGACAGGGAGTTGCTGCGAACCCGGATTTGTGACTCTGAGGGTGTACTTGTGAATAAATAGCAATTCAGCCCCCGGGATTGATGTTGCCGTCCCTGCGGGTGATCTTGTATCCGTCTGATATGGCAATGAAGACGTCATGTGCTGAGGATGCTTTTGTCCAGGTTACTGTCATGAAGGTGATGTGTGGGGCTGTTGTGTTGAGGAGGTAACAGAGTCCAATGGTGTGCTGGTGGATGGAGCGGGTGTGGAGTAGGAGGCACATTACCTGCTTGTTCTGACAGGGTCTGGTAGGCTGGGCAGCGCTGTGTAGGCATTTGGAGTAGCACACTCAGCATACGAAGGTGTCGTGTGTGGGCTTAGGGGTTGCCTGATAGCAGGCGGATGATTGTCATGAGGACATTGCTTGGAGAGTGGCTGCAGCATGAGCCTGTTGTGTGACGTGGGTCATGCAAAGACTAGAGGGTCGTGCACTGTGCATGTTGCAGGCGCAGACGGGCCTGCCTTTGGCACGGCGCTGGGGCTACAGTGGCACAGAAAAGCTGCTAGCTGCATTTCGAATGGGTGGAGGGGGAAGGGCTGAGCATTTTAGAGGCGTGGGTGTTTGCAGAATCAGGGCACTCAGAGTGGCGGTGCCGCAGGTGAGGCAGCAGCAGGCAGAAGGGGTTAGAAATTAGGCAAAAATTAGCACACAAAGACAAGGAGGTCTGAAAGGCACAGTGCAACAGGTGTATGTAAAGGAAGGAGTGTCAGGTTACTCATGGGTCACTCCGAGAAAATGTATGAACAATCACCATAAATTACAGCCACTGTATCAGGCAAAAAAATGCAGAGATGCGCAAGGGAGACTGTTAGAATCCGGGTTCTCTGGTTGGCACAGGTAGGTACTTGTGACAAGCAGGGAACCTTTCCTCTAGTCAGGGTAAGGGGTTACACTCCTAAAATAACCCCTGCTCACCCTCTAGGTAGCTTGGCGCGAGCAGACAAGGCTTATCTCAGAGCGTTATAGGTTAAGTATTTGTGAACACATACAGTAACCAAGTGACAACACTACAAATGGACACCACACAGGTATTTATATTAAAAATAAGGATTCTTCATATAGAGTTACCACAAGACCATTAAACGACAAAAATACACAATACTGTTACTTAGATGGTAGAAGTTTGCTTAGTTCTCTTAAGTTCTTAAATGCGACACTTTAAGTCAATGTACCTTAGATGCGACACGCAGGGCAACGAAAGTGTTGCAACGATGCTAATGCGATGAAGTTTTGGTGCAAAGAAATAAAGACGTGAAGATCTTCCAGATGCGTTACGCTTCTCCGATGTTGCGAGAAGACTCGACTCGATGAGTCAGCTACAGCGGCGTCACCTCTTTACGTGATGCGACAACAGCGGCCTTGGCAGCGGCACTCTTCTCTGACGTTTGCGAGACGCTTCCGCTCGATGCGATGCTGCAGCAGCGTCACCCCTTTACGCAATGCGACGACAGCAGCTCCGACGGTGGCACGCTTCTCCGTGGATGCGAGGCGCTTTTCTTGATGCGGTGCAATGCGACTACTACGATGGCTGCGATGGTGACACGCTTCTTCCTCGATGCGAGACTCTTCTCTTGATGCGGTGCAATGCGTCAGCTACGATGGCTGCGATGGCGACACGCTTCTTCGGCGTTGCGAGACACTTCCAGAATGATGCGAGACGCTTCCGCTCGATGCGATGCTGTAGCGGCGACACTCTTTGCGAGATGCGACGGCAACAGCTCCGACGGCGGCACGCTTCTCCTTCTCGAGTCGCGCTTCCAGCTCCTTGCGACACGCAGTCCCTCAGAAGGCCCAACAACAGCAGCAGGCACTTCCAAAAGACTCTGGCTAGCTGGGGGTGAAGCCCACTGGTCCTGGGACTTCGTTCAGGGGGCAAGCTCAGCACAAGCCCTTGGAGATCTTTTAAGCACAAGTTGAATTAAAGTCTTTGTAGTCTTTTCTCCTCTCCTTTCAGCAGCAAGGCAACCACTGCAGGCCAATCCCCCAGGTCAGGGACAGTACTCCTCCTTACAGCTTTCCCACTTCCTTCTCCTCAGGCAGAGGTTCTTCTTGTCAAGCAGGATCTAATTTCTTGGGAGCAGGGTCCCAATACTTATACCCCTAATTCCTTTGTTCCTCTGGGGTAGAGGGGCCTTTGCCCAGTCCAAACCAGTTCTTGAGCACTTTGTTGACATGACTCTGCCTTTCTATTCATAGTGCAGGGCAGAGACATCAGCCGCTCCACAGGAGGTGGAAAAATCTGGACAGACCGTCAGCATTGGCGTGATCTGTACCAGGGCGATGTTCCACCGTGAAATCCATACCCTGTAGGGAAATGGACCACCTCAACAGCTTTGGATTCTCACCCCTCATATGCATCAACCATCTGAGGGGCCTGTGGTCTGTCTGAACCCGGAAGTGCGACCCAAACAGGTAGGGTCTTAGCTTCTTCAGCGCACAGACCACAGCAAATGCCTCACGCTCAATAACACTCTATCTCTGTTCCCGTGGTAGTAACCTCCTGCTAATAAAGGCTACAGGTTGATCTAGGCCCTCTTCATTAATCTGTGAAAGAACAGCCCCCACACCATGCTCTGAAGCGTCTGTCTGTACGATAAAATCTTTGGAGAAGTTGGGAGCCAAAAGCACGGGCGCCGTGCACATAGCAGCTTTCAGGGCCTCAAAAGATTTTTGACAGGCGTCAGTCCAAATCACTTTCCTGGGCTGCTTCCTTGAACTCAGCGCTGTCAAGGGGGCAACAATGTTGCCATACCCCTTGACAATCCTCCTGTAGTACCTGGTGAGACCTAGTAAGGCTCTCACCTCTGTCTGGGTTTTGGGCGACTCCCAATTCAGGATGGTTTCTATCTTGGGTTGAAGGGGTGCCACCTGGCCACTCCCGACTTGGTGCCCCAAGTACACCACTGAACCCTGCCCGATCTGGCACTTACTCGCCTTGATCGTGAGGCCTGCCCTCCGCAGCGCCATCAACACTTCACAGAGGTGGCGCAGGTGTTCCTCCCACGTGGAGCTGAACACTGCGATGTCATCCAGGTAGGCTGCACTGAACAAATCCAGCCCAACCAACACCTGGTTGACCAACCTCTGGAAGGTGGCAGGGGCATTTTTCATCCCAAAGGGCATAACTCGGAACTGGTAATGCCCATCAGGGGTGGAAAATGCTGACCTCTCTTTGTCCCCATCGGTCAAGGCGATCTGCCAATACCCAGACGTTAAATCAAACGTGCTGAGGTAGTTGGCAGCCCCTAGCCGATCTATGAGCTCATCAGCTCTGGGGATGGGGTGTGCGTCAGTCCTGGTGACTGAATTAAGCCCTCTGTAGTCCCCACAGAACCGGAGTTCGGGTGTGGCTCCCGGCGCTGCCGCCTTTGGGACCAAGACCACTGGGCTGGCCCAAGGACTGCTTGAGGACTCAATTACCCCAAGGGCAAACATCTTGGAGACCTCCTCCTTGATGCAGGCCCTTACCCTGTCAGTCACCCTGTAGGCCTTGTGCCGCACAGGTGTACTATCCCCAGTGTCCACATCATGGACACACCAATCATTGACACCGGGAATCAGGGAAAACAGGTCAGAGAATTGTCCCAGTAACTGGCGACAATTGTTCTGTTGCTCAGGGTTCAGGGTGGAAGAGAGGATGACACCATCCACTGACCCATCTTGCCCCTTGGCTGACAGGAGATCAGGAAGAGGCTCGGTCTCCTCCTCCATCCCAGCATCTGTCGCTAAGAGCATGCCCACTTGGGACCTCTCCAAGTGGGGCTTGAGGTGGTTGACATAAAGGACCCTCAAGGGGTTCCTTGGAGACCGCAAGTTCACCAAATAGGTGACAGGGTTCTTGCGCTCCACAACCTCAAAGGGACCGGTCCACTTATCCTGGAGCGCACAGGGCTCCACTGGGGCCAAAACCCATACCTTCTGTCCAGGCTGAAGCTCTACCAGAGTGGCATTCTGGTCGTACCACGGCTTCATCTCCTCCTGGCTGGCTTCCAGGTTTGCCTCAGCAAGTTCCCTGAAACGCCTAGTCTGGTTCCTGAAGGCCAGCATGTAGCTATATACATTCTGGGGAGGTTTCCTGGGAGATTGCTCCCAGCCTTCCTTGACCAGACTAAGAGGTCCTCTCACTGGGTGTCCGTACAGGAGCTCAAAGGGACTGAACCCTAGAGACTTCTGTGGTACCTCTCTGTAAGCAAAGAGAAGGCATGGTAAGAGGACGTCCCACTTACGCCTCATGGGTTCCTCAAGACCCATTATCATGCCTTTTAGGGTTCGGTTGAATCTCTCAACCAACCTGTTTCCTTGGGGGTGGTAAGGTGTGGTGAACTTGTAGGTTACACCACACTCTTGCCAAAGAGATTTCATATATTTAGATATTAAATTGGTATCTCGGTCAGACACCACCTCTAGAGGGAACCCCACTCAGGAGAAAATTCCCATCAGCGCATGTCCCACCACGGGGGCCGTCACTGTCCTCAGAGGGATGGCTTCCGGGTACCGGGTGGCATGGTCCACCAGGACCAGGATGAACCTATTGCCCATCGCTGTCCTGGGGTCCAGTGGCCCTACAATGTCAATCCCCACTCGCTGGAATGGGGTACCGACCACAGGGAATGGCTGGAGTGGAGCCTTCTGCTTCCTTCCACTCTTCCCACTTGCCTGGCAAGTCTGGCAGGTCCTGCAGTGAGTGTCTGAACTACTGCGCATTTGGGGCCAAAAGAAGTGGGTGACAAGCCTTTCAAAGGTCTTGTCCTGCCCCAAATGTCCTGCTAATGGCACATCATGAGCCAGCCCCAGTAGGAAGGCTCTGAAGCGCTGGGGTGCCACCAGCACATGGGCTGACCCAGGCTCAGCAACCTTAGGCTCAGAATACAGGTGGTCGTTCTCCCAGTAAATGAAATGTGTTCCAGACTGATCACCATTGGCCTGGTTTGCAGCCAGCTGCCGCATACCCACGAGAGAAGGGCACTCTTTCTGCTCCCTGCAGAATTCCTCCCTGGAGGGTCCTCCTTCTTGCTGCCAATGGGTCAGCTCAGGCAGGTCCCCCATTTCAGCTACCTGTTCCCCTGTAGGTTCCAGGGCATCCCCCTCAAGGTCTGCTTCCTCCTGGACCGTGGGAACTTTGGGGGCCAGTTTCCCACGCCCCCTGCCTCTTCTCCCTAAGGCCGGTTCCTGGGCCTCCCTCTCAGGCTCCAGGTCCTCTTGAGCACCTCTACTCGCTGTCATGGACCGTGTGGTGACACACGCCCAATCTGGCATACCCAGAATCTCCAGGTGAGCACTCCGCTCCACCTCAGCCCTGGGTGAGCTCTCCAGATCGTTCCCTAACAGACAGCCTATAGGCATGGCGGGCCTCACAGCTACCTGAAGAGTACCAGAGACCCCCCCCCCCCACTTAAAGGGAACCTGAGCCACCGGGCAGTGACTCTCGGTGTTGTCGGCGGCAACAACCGGATAGAATGCTCCTGGGACAACCTGCTCCTGAGACACCAGGTGGCGCTTGACAGCCGTCACACTGGCTCCTGTGTCTCTGAGAGCGTCCACCCTATGGCTATTTATGGTCACCCACTGCCTGTATTTTTTAGTGTTCTCAGGCAGCTGGGTATTGGGGACCACTTCACGGTCTCCTAATGAGACCAGGTCTCCTAATGAGACCAGGGACATTTCTACTGAACCCCACCCACCTTGGACACCCATCTCTCCACCCAGGGCTACACTAGCCGTCTGCCGGGGGGTTGCACCAGGGGGTGCTGGTTTACCAAACTGGCGACACTTGGGATCATTGGCAAAATGACCCAGCTCACCACATCTGTAACAGGTTTGGGACCCTCTTTGAACAGGGGTACCTGTCGGGGCCCCAGTCGGTTTCTGGGGTGGGGGAGGCTGAGAACCTTTCCCTTGGTTCCCTTGGGGATTACTTTGGGGCCTCCTCTGGAACTCCCTCTGTTTACCCTTGTCCCCCCTGCTCTTCTGCTGGGGACCCTGCCCACCTTTGGCAGAGTCTCCCACGGGACCCTTGTGGACCCTGGTACTGACCCAGCGGTCCGCCTCCTCAGCAAGCTTCCTAGGGTTAGTCAGGCTACTATCAATCAGGTGCTGGCGTAGCTCAGGAAAACAATTACTGGACAAGTGCTCCCATGCCATTAAATCAAGAAGCCCTTGAAAATTATCAACTTTGCTACCCTTCACCCAACCATCCAGTGCTCTACAAAAAAAAGTCACATACTCCACATACGTACTATTGGGAATCTTAGTGCAACCCCTGAACCTCTGTCTATACATTTCAGGGGTTAACCCATACCTAGCCATTAAAGCTTCCTTCATATGGGGGTAAGAGTTATACACTTCTGAGGGCAAATCTAGCAGTGTGTCCCGCCCTTCACTCAAGAACTGCCCCCAAAACCCCGCTCCCCAATCCTTCTCAGGGACCCGGTGGGAGGACATGGCTACTTCGTAGGCTTTGAACCACTGCCCTATGTCATCATTTAAAAAAAATTCTTTCACTACATCTTTGGGTATGTACACTCTGGACTCTACCTGCACTGGGGGTGTGCTGCCTCCAGAGGGAGTGCTTCCCAAGCCCTGGGCTTTCAACTCCAGCTCCCTCATTTTCATGTCATGCTCCATTTGGATTTTTTCTCTTCCATTTCCAGACTTTTTTGTTCCATTGCCAGTTGTCCATTTAGTTTGGCCATCTCTATTTCATGAGCTCTGTCTTCCTTCCTGTCTGCCAACTCCTCTGGAGATTACCTTTTGCTAGAAACACTGCTACCTGCAGGGGAAGGGGTTCTCCTTCCTCTTGAACCTACTGGCCCATCCAGCTGCTCATCTGCATTATCATCATCAGTGGCATTCCTTGCTTCTACCCAGGCCCTCAGCGCCTTGTAGAACTCTGCCTTGTTTTTATCCAGATGTAGAAACATTAAATTTCTTGCAGAAGAATTTCAGCTGCTTGGCAGTGTAGCTATCCAATTTCTCTTCTTTCCATTCAAATTCAGTATTAACAGAGACTATGGCTGCTGCTTTCTCCACCATGGTTAAGCTTGGCAGTGCTCAAAAATAGACAGTCCCAAAAGAAATCTACCAACAAGTATTGGTTGCGTTTAAGGTCTGCACTCACTAAGTAGTGTTCACCA
Organism: Triturus cristatus; assembly: GCF_964204655.1. Taxonomy (NCBI): domain Eukaryota; kingdom Metazoa; phylum Chordata; class Amphibia; order Caudata; family Salamandridae; genus Triturus; species Triturus cristatus. The sequence goes on from NC_140581.1 coordinate 78,969,714, forward strand.
ATTACTGTACATGAGTCACAAATGCAAGTCCAGAATCCTCACCGCTGCCCACCAATGTTAGAATCTGGGTTCTCTGGTTGGCACAGGTAGGTACTTGTGACAAGCAGGGAACCTTTCCTCTAGTCAGGGTAAGGGGTTACACTCCTAAAATAACCCCTGCTCACCCTCTAGTTAGCTTGGCGCGAGCAGACAAGGCTTATCTCAGAGCGTTATAGGTTAAGCATTTGTGAACACATACAGTAACCAAGTGACACCACTACAAATGGACACCACACAGGTATTTATATTAAAAATAAGGATTCTTTATATAGAGTTACCACAAGACCATTAAACGACAAAAATACACAATACTGTTACTTAGATGGTAGAAGTTTGCTTAGTTCTCTTAAGTTCTTAAATGCGACACTTTAAGTCAATGTACCTTAGATGCGACACGCAGGGCAACAAAAGTGTTGCAACGATGCTGATGCGATGAAGTTTTTGGTGCAAAGAAATAAAGACGTGAAGATCTTCCAGATGCGTTACGCTTCTCCGATGTTGAGAGAAGACTCGACTTGATGCATCAGCTACAGCGGCGTCACCCCTTTACGCGATGCGACGACAGCGGCCTTGGCAGCGGCACTCTTCTCTGACGTTTGCGAGAAGCTTCCGCTCGATGCGATGCTGCAGCGGCGTCACCCCTTTACGCGATGCGACGACAGCAGCTCCGACGGCGGCACGCTTCTCCGTGGATGCGAGGCGCTTTTCTTGATGCGGTGCAATGCCACAACTACGATGGCTGCGATGGCGACACGCTTCTTCCTCGATGCGAGACTCTTCTCTTGATGCGGTGCAATGCGTCAGCTACGATGGCTGCGATGGCGACATGCTTCTTCGGCGTTGCGAGACACTTCCGGAATGATGCGAGACGCTTCCGCTCGATGCGATGCTGCAGCGGCGACACCCTTTGCGAGATGCGACGGCAACAGCTCCGACGGCGGCACGCTTCTCCTTCTCGAGTCGCGCTTCCAGCTCCTTGCGACACGCAGTCCCTCAGAAGGCCCAACAACAGCAGCAGGCACTTCCAAAAGACTCTGGGGAGCTGGGGGTGAAGTCCACTGGTCCTGGGACTTCGTTCAGGGGGCACGCTCAGCACAAGCCCTTGGAGATCTTTTAAGCACAAGTTGAATTAAAGTCTTTGCAGTCTTTTCTCCTCTCCTTTCAGCAGCAAGGCAACCACTGCAGGCCAATCCCCCAGGTCAGGGACAGTACTCCTCCTTACAGCTTTCCCAGTTCCTTCTCCTCAGGCAGAGGTTCTTCTTGTCAAGCAGGATCTAATTTCTTGGGAGCAGGGTCCCAATACTTATACCCCTAATTCCTTTGTTCCTCTGGGGTAGAGGGGCCTTTGCCCAGTCCAAACCAGTTCTTGAGCACTTTGTTGACATGACTCTACCTTTTAATTCAGGGTGCAGGGCAGAGACATCAGCCGCTCCACAGGAGGTGGAGCCAGCATTGTGGTGGCAGAGCACAGCCCTATTCAGAATCCAGGTGCACTCCTCCCACCCATCTGGATGTCAATCTCTCTATTCACCACCAGGCTACCTAGCCCTGCCCCTCTGGGTTTCCCCAGCCCTGTCACTCACACAAACCAGACAGGCAGATACACATCATAGCAGAGGCGGGCTGAAATGGTTAGGCAAGCAAATACCAACTTTCTAAAAGTGGTATTTGCAAACACAGAATATTAAAATAAACTTTACTAAAAGATGAATTTTATTATTCTGAGTTCAGGCATACTAAACTCGATTTTCTACCATGTTCTCTGGGTCTGTTAGGATCATAGGATGTAACAATTCTAACAGCCCATTCTGGCCTACGGAGAACAGGTAGCCTTACAATAGTGAAAAACGAAAATGGATGTAATTCACTATTAGGACAGGCCACACACATCAGGGCTTGTCCTACCTTATGCTTACAATGCACCCTGCCCTTGGGCCTACCATAGGGGTGACTAATATGAAGTTAAGGGAAGGTTTAGGGACTAGGAAGTGGGTGCACTTGCCCAGTCAGCATGACAGTACCAGACTGCACGCAGGTTCTGCAATGGCAGACCGTAGGTACATTTTAAAATGGCTGCTTCTGTGGGTGGCACAACCAGTGCTGCAAGCCCACCAGCAGCATTTGTATTTACAAGCCCTGGGCACTCCTGGTGAACTATACAGGGGTCTGACAGTAAACCAAATAAGCCAATCATGTAATCCAACCAACATATACATTTTACGTAGGGAGCACTTGCACTGTGGCACTGGTTGGCAGTGGCACAGTGCTCTGAGCGGCCAACACCATAAAAACACATGAGGAACAGTGACAAAAAGTGGAAGGGAGACTCACGCCAAGGTGCCAGGTCTAACAGAGACATACCATAAGCAGGCGTTCACGTCCCGTTGTGGGGAGCAACCTGCACAAATACATACACAACCAGGTACTTCATGCACAATATAGATCATTAGCCATAAAGCACTGCATGCATGTTGCCAAAGTACACATACACACAGATGCTCATTCTTTGACAATTATGCCATAGATGACGCATGCAAACTGGCAAGAGAGCTGCAGTGACAGAGATGAGGCACTTTGGATTGTGCTGAACACCTTTATTCCACATACACACACAAAGAGATATGCATCCATATTAACAGACTCACAGCTCAGTTAAGAGAACATGTGGGACATACGCTGGACACCCCCTTCACAACACGGATGATGTAAATCCCAATGAACTGGCACACAAGTTAAGGGGATGAGCCAAACCCATCCTGCTGTACACGGAGAGGCTGCAATTCCCCATGGAGCCTGTTGTTGTGATGTCCCCCACTATGTCCACCCGTAGCATCTGCAATGTTTCAGAGGCAAGGTTTACACACATTGATACCTTCATCAGACGCCACACTCCACTACAGATGACTGTCAAGAAGGGTGACTATCATGTCATGGGAGTGATGCTACATGTTATATGCTCCATGGTGAGAAGACATGTATGCATGGTACCACAACATGCACAGAAGCAGTCACCACACATTCCCAACCCGTACCACCACCAAAAAGCCTTGCTGCAATCCTTACCTAAACTGACATTTCCACATGTCTGTGCATGGAACGCTGATTCAGCACACGTTGCAATCCTCACGAGGAATAGCAGGAGGACAACGATGACACGAGCAGACAACAGGCGCAAAATACCTGGGAATGACAGACACACACGAGAAGTCACCTAAAACAATTCTCACCGCACACATGGACATTTACAAAACATGAACAATAATGGACACATGTAAATTGCAAAGAAAGTCTCTACGCAAAACTGTGTTGCATGACATCATCACTCGAGTGACACATCAGAACACACATCCAAGTCACTTTGCATTCAGTCAGCTGGACACACACATTGCAACACATGCCACTCAATGCTACAAGCTTGCACACTCATACCCAGTGACTCACCATTATGAGAAGAAGTTGCGTATGAGCTGACTCCGGATATCATCCCCCTCCTCCTCCTCATCTCTAGCCTCTTTAGCAAGCCCTTGATCCTCCAGAGGTGGATGTTCCTGCTCATCCGGATCCAGGATGAGTGGCACTGCCTTCTCAACTGCCATGTTGTGCAGCATGCAGCACACGAGGAGGATTTGGCAGACCTTCTCCGGAGCATAAGGGAGGGACCCGCCTGTCTTGTCCAGGCACCAGAATCGGCTCTTCAGGAGGCCAAACGTCCTCTCAATCACTCGCCTGGACTGCCCGTGTGCATTGTTGTACCGGTGATCTGCAGCTCTTCTTGGGTTGCGGAGAGGTGTTATCAGCCATGGCATGTTGGGATAGCCAGAGTCCCCTACATGGAAACATCATGTAAATAAGTGGGTCAGGAGATGCCGTAAGAGACAAAGATACCACAACAAATAGGGCAAAAAGAGTATACCCACCAACAAGACATGCTCATTCGTTGTGCAGCCGCAGAATCATTTGTGGCACCCTGCTAAGCCTCATGATGTAGGCATCGTGTGCTGATCCTGGAAAACGTGCACAGACATGGGAAATCAGCATGTTAGCAAGACACACCACAAGGGCATTTACTGAGTGGTAATGTTTGCGGTTGTGATAGGCTTGTTCCTGTGCCTGTGGTGGTACCAAAGCCACATGTGTACCATCAATGGACCCAATTACATGGGCATCCCACCCAGGGCATAGAAATCACCCTTGACATCTGTCAACTTCTCTGGAGTAGGACATTTGATGAATTCATCAAGGTGCTCCAATATGGCTGCTAAAACATCACGCAGGACACGGCTGAACATAGTCTGTGACATCCCACCCACATCAGCTATGGTCAATTGAAACGTACCTGTGGCAAAAAAATGTAAGGCTGCCATCACCTTCATCTTGGGGGTCATCGCAGTAGGATACCTGTGTTGCGGTTGGAGGTGTGGTGCCAGCTTGTCTGTCAAGTCCTCAATCAACTGCCGAGTGAATCTGTAACGGCGGATGCAGGCACGTTCCCTCATGGCACCCAAGTCTGGCATTAGTCTTGGGATAGGTGGTGCCCTGCAAGACATAGTTTGGAAGAATGAAGATTGAGAGTCGGCCAACATCAATGTCAATGAACATAGCACATGCTACACTGCTAATACACATCAGGTAACTATGGAGTCGGGTGTGTGCAATACATCCAGGACACATATGCCAGCTTGCTGGCACTCTTACAAAAAGCCTGATACACCTGTTGATTGTCAAGTCTACATGACATGCCCTGAAATGATTTGGGGGCCAGTCTGAGTGAAGAGCCACAGATATCACCGGAGTGACACACAACCACATAGCTGCATTGGAAGGATGTCATCTCATCCAGACAGCTGACTGCAAGGCACACGCACAGGTCACATGGAATGTCAAATGTACATATCAAACACAGTGCGATGAAGGGGTACACGTTACAACACAAAGACATAGCCATTGATGCAACAAACACATGTATGACTGGAAAAATATGATGTCCGATGCACACAGACCCTACAGCCGTGGGAATCCACATGTGGCATGGTGTGCGTCGATGTGTTCCATGCCCATCTCCACACAGACCCCTGTTGGATGCACCAACAGCAGATGCAGTTGATGGGACACTGACATCAAGCTCATGGGAACACATGACACACACCTGACATAGTCCCAAAGGGGCACGCTGATTGTGACAGGTCAGTTGATAGAGTGTCCCTTTCCCTGGCATCAGGAGACAGGTGCGGGTGTTGATGACTGTGCCACCCACTGCTGATGTGCATGACACAGTCGGACTACAGACACACATGTGGCAAGTGTCAAGGTGATGTGTGCCACATAGTGCCCCATCACACATGACATGTGTCCAGAGGTCATAACACATCCATTGTGCAACTAGATGAGATGACCTGTGGAATATCACAGGCTAACACACCTAGGGCCTGCACATGAAAGTATGCATTGACAAGTACTTGATGGACATCCATGTGCGACTCGACTCGTAGCCCTCCATTCCTGGCATGTGTACGCCTGTATTACCATTGTAAGCGTGTGAAATGCGTACCCGTACGTGTACACACTAGTAGTACCCGTATGTGTACTACTAGTGCGTACCCGTGCATGTACTAAGGTAATACACGTACGTGTATGTACTAGTAGTACACGTACGAGTACTACTAGTGCGTACCCGTAAGGGGATTGCACTAGTAGTACACGTACCCATACATGTACTACTAGTGCGTACACGTATGTGTACTAAGGTAGTAAACGTACGTGTACGCACTAGTAGTACACGTCCGTGTGCTAAGGTAGTACACGTACGTGAACGCACTAGTAGTACAAGTACCCATACGTGTACTACTAGTGCGTACACGTACGTGTACTAAGGTAGTACACGTACGTGTACGCACTAGTAGTACGCGGCCGTGTGCTAAGGTAGTACACATACGTGTATGCATTAGTAGTACATGTATGTGTACGCACTAGTAGTACACGTATGTGTACTACTAGTGCGAACCCATAATGGGATCGCACTAGTAGTACACGTACCCGTATGTGTACTACTAGTGCGTACATGTACGTGTACTAAGGTAGTACACGTACGTGTGCGCACTAGTAGTACACATACGGGTACGTGTACTACTAGTGCGATCCCCTTACGTGTACGCACTAGTAGTACAGGTACGGGTACTACTAGTGCGTACCCGTAAGGGGATCGCACTAGTAGTACATGTACGTGTACGTATAGTACTAGTGCGTACACGTACGTGTACTACCTTAGTACACATACATGTACGCACTAGTAGTACACGTACGGGTACGTGTACTACTAGTGCGATCCCCTTACGGATACGTACTAGTAGATCACGTACTTGTACTAGTAGAGCGTACATGTCAGTACACGTACGTGATCTACTAGTGCGTACCCATAAGGGGATAGCACTAGTAGTACACGTACCCGTACGTGTACTACTAGTGCGTACACGTATGTGTACTAAGGTAGTACACGTACATGTACGCACTAGTAGTACACGTACATGTACGTGTACTACTAGTGCGATCCCCTTACGGGTACGCACTAGTAGTACCCATACGTGTACTACTTGTGCGTACTCGTAAGGGGATCGCACTAGTAGTACACGTACCCGTACGTGTACTACTAGTGCGTAACCGTAAGGGGATCGCACTAGTAGTACATGTACAGGTACGTGTAGTACTAGTGCAATCCCCTTACTTGTACGTACTAGTAGTACACATACGTGTACTACTAGTGCGTACCCGTAAGGGGATCGCAATAGTAGTACACGTACGTTTACTACTAGTGCGATCCCCTTACGTGTACGCACTAGTAGTACACGTACGTGTACTACTAGTGCATACACGTACGTGTCAAACGCACTGTACAACTGGTGCCGTAGGGGTACATGTGAAACGCACCATACCTGTGTGTGGATTTCAAAATTAAATAGGGGACACATAAGGGACAAGTATTAGGCCCTAAATGCATGCTGGTTGTCATGGAGACAGAGTTTTCAGTTCAAATTTGTCCATCAGGTGTCCTGGAAAAGTCAGTTGGCCACAAAATACAATGTTGCAAAGTGGTTGTTGACTTGACATGATGCTCAAAATTTGAACGATGCAAATGCTGTCACTGGTGCATGTTTAAAGGGATTGGAGTAAACGTACGATGTGAATGATTCAGACCATTCACTATGTACTCCTCAAAATGAATGCCCCTCAGCAAGACAGATATAAGGTAGCCACAACCCATGAGAGGGCACTTGCCTGCACAACTTTCCAGTCGACAACATTGCTGCTGTCTCTGCTTCCTCTGGACCATGTCACGTACTGTGGAGAGGGCCCAGCCATTCACCCAGGAGGAGAATGAAGCCTTGCTGGACGCCCTCCTCCCAAAGTACGCCAGCCTGTATGGGAGACCAGGGGAGCAGGTGAGTGCTGAGTCCACTAGCTTTGCCTATGCACCTGTTGTGTGACTGTCAATATTGTGTCCAGGTGGGACACACATGCAATGTTGTTTAGAGTGTGTCCCGGGGGGTGGGGTCATGCTTATGGTTCTCATGCAGAGCATTCTGTAGTTCCTGTGTGCACTCCTCACTTGCATAGTGCTTACAGTGACTTTCACTGCATAGTGCATGACACATTCAGCCTGGCAAATCCTTGGTGGCTTTTTTTCCTGTTGTCCTGAGGTGATTCAGTTGTCCCCCCGGTGTGACAGGTGACTGTACCCATAGATGTGTATGAGTTGAGTGGACCTGTGGTGAGAGTGTCCAAATGATGTGCACGACCTCATGGACATTGATGTGTGTGAATGCTCCTTGTCATGTGGGTGAGTGTCTATGTGAAGTGTTGCACCACAGCTGCATGGTGGAGGCAACAGATCTACCCTTCTGATGTGACAAGTGAGCCGTGCTTTGTGTCTGACTTGCAGAGCTAGCACGACACCTGTGACTCTGCACTGGCAAATGGCACATGTGCAGAGTGAGGGTTGTATCCGCTGTTGTCAATGACAGGCGAGTGATCTGTGCCTGGGTGTGTCTGTCTAGTCTGCTGAGGGTGCGTCAGTGGAGTGGGACATGTGACTGCTTGGCACGTGCTGGCCATCAGCCTGCTGTTGCATGTTCTGCACAGTGTGTGGCATGATCAGTGAGTGTGTTGCACCCCTCATGCCACCTGTTGACTTTCAATGCCATGTACTGCATTGGCGCTTGCACACAGGCCAATTTCTTGTTGTGAATGAGGCTATTCATGTCAGCATCCTATGCCCTGTTCAACATTTCAATGATGTTCAAATGTGTGTCTCTGGGACATGGAGCAGGTGTATTGATGTTGTGTCACTCTGTCATCATGACAGGTAACTGCATACGAGAAGGGGGAGATCTGGACCAACGTCGTCAGGGCCGTGAGAGCTGCGGGGGAGCATAGTCGGCAGCTGCCACAGGTCCGCAAGAGGTGGCAGGACATCCGGTGCTGGACCCGGCGGATCGCCCAGGTCCAGCTGGGGCTCGTCCCTCCTCGCCCCCACGGCGGCCGCCGACGCCTGACACCCCACATGAAACGTGTCCTGGCGGTGGTCTTCCCTGACCTCGATAGGCAGTTACAGGAGAGACTGCAGCAAGGAGGGGGTAGGTACATGGCTTTTTGTCATGTTATGTGTCGCCAGCTTTAGGAAGTGCTATTTTGCATGAATACACTCCCAGAGTTTATATGTGCAGTGCATCTTCTGTTCCCCAAGGTCAACTGGGGCTCTTTTTCATCCCTTCCCCTCCTTGAAATGTGTCCCCTGGTCTGTGTGTAATTACATTTGCACATGTTCATCTAGGGTGCCAGTAAATCTCAGTGCACATTGCTTTCTGCATCATGTGGGAGGGTGGTCTGTGACTTGTGTTGGTACCTTGCCTTTGCCATGACCTGTTCACTATGTTGGTGGTCCATATTTGTTGTCACTAATGATGATTCTCAACATAGGAGTGTGAGCTTTCAAATGAACACCCTTGCAGCATGCATGACCAGTGTTGTGGCCTCAGACATGATGTGCATGAGTGGGAGATATGCATAGTGCCATGACGGTTGAACATGGTGCAGTCAGCTCATTCCAGGACCACGGAGCAGTGTGCCCACTACAGTCCCCTGAGACACCCTGGCCTCCTAATCATGTGTGTCATCCAACACTGTGCACATTCACTGTGGGTTCAGCAGAGGTCTTCCTCTGTGGCATTGTTCCCTGGCCTAGTTTGTATATTTCAAATGTGTGCTACATGTGTCCACTGGACAGGGATACACCATTTTGATTGTGCATACTCACACTGGGCAGTGCCTGTGTGGCTATTCACAACAATCTGTTGATGGTTGTTTGTCACAAATATGTGTTGCCAGCCCCAAGAGGTGATGTTGTGTAAATGAAGCAAGTTTTCAAGCACAGTTATTGTAACCCTGAATAAGAGGTGTCACTTCTTTATCGGTATCAGTCACATTGACTCAGGTATGGGGGGGTGTGCGGGAGGGGTATACATGTACAGCCCAGATTTTTCATTGCCAGGTCTGACTTGTGTGTGAGAATTCACTGTACAGAAAATCACCGTGCAGTGCCCCACGTGATGGTGGCCAATGCTTAATGTCCGTGCTTTGCAGCCTGTGTCAGTTTTTGACAAACATGTATCCTGCTCATACATGTTTTGCACCTGTGTGTGGTTCAGATGCTATGCAGTTGTGACTTTGTGTGCTGACATCTGTGGGTACATTCTGGCTTGCCATGAGGGTGTCCCCACAGTACAGCGAGGCTTTTTTTCAAACCAATTGCAGGCCCATTAGCTTATGCATTGTACTGGGTGTGGACATGTGTGCCACTCCAGATGACAGGCAGTAGGTCATATGTGTAGCCAACTGTGTAATCAGGTGAAGGATAGCCATGTGACAAATGACATTATTCAAGTTGTTACTCTAAGAAATTGTACCTTGGCACTCACAGCACTTGTCAACAGTTCTTCATGTTTTAAATGTAGTAATTTGATGATTTGTGTTAAGAACACTGATGTGCCTGCCTGAAAGATATCTCCAAAGGAAGTGCACACCAAACGGCATTTCCACTTTCATTGAACACACTGGCACCTTTTCAAAGGAGCCACTGTTTGAATTAATTGGTGTTGCAGATCCTCCATATACATTTTCCCACAGTGGTCTTGATTTTGTGAGACTCCTTTGTTGTTGGTGATACGAACTAAAGAGTCTCAAGGCATCAAGACCTCCGTATGCACATGTATATGTACTTTCTGCAACTCCATTTATTTCCAACAGTGGCTTCTTAGAAAAGGTGCCAGCTTCTTCAATGACAGGGTAAATGTACTTTTGTGTGCACTGCCTTGTGCGACATATTTCATCCAGGCACATGAGTGTTCTTTTCACGAGATGGCGAATTGGAACATTCAAAACATGTCGATTGTGTAAAGTATTGTGAGTCCCAAGGTAGCAACATTTTCTGGTTTTGTGTTCCAAAGTACTTACAGGTCTCTGAATGTGGTGACACCTTGAATATTGAGGTGTGTTAGTTTACCTTGGGTGCACCACTACTGTTACTTTCAGGGTAAACAAGAGGTGGCATGACTTCATTGTATTGCTGTGCTCACCGGTTCACAGCCACTAGCTTCTCAGTGTATTTCTCATCCAAGTTGTGGCCTGGTGTGTTCTTTTTTTCCTGGTGTCCAAGTGGCATTGTGGGTCTACCAACTGGGCAGTACAGGGCTTACATATGTGCAGAGAGATCTAGCTGTTACTCATGATGCATTGCCAGATATGCACTGTGACCAATTGTTTTGTGCTCATGTGTCAGATGTATACAGGTGACTGATGCATTTCGGTTTCTTCTCCTTGCCCACAGCATCATCAACCGAAACCGAGGGAGACAACAGCATGGACCTGGAGGAGGGACCCAGCGACAGTGCCACCAGTGCTGTAGTGTCAGCAGGAGCCAGTGGCACAGAGGGTGAGGGGAGTCAGTCGGAGAACCTGTCTGGAGGCGAGAGCATCTACGACGCCGACGGGTCAGAGGCTGACATCCCTGAGGAGGCGGAGGCTGCAACAACAACTGGCAGCATCCCCACATCTGTCCCCGCCTCCTCCATTCCCATCTCCGCCCTCCCAATTGCACCCGTCCCTCCTGTCCATGCAGCGTACCACCATGTCTCCTTCATGCCAGGCACCGCACCCCCTGCCCCTGTCACCCCTGCTGCCCTCAGTGAAGAGACTGTGGACATACTGCGGCAGTTGTAGGTTGGGCAGGCATCGGTGCTGAATGTCCTCCATGACCACACTAGACTGCTGACACAGGTGGTGTCGTTCATGGAGGGCATGTCAGCAACGATGACTGATCTACACAGGATTTTGCGGTCCATGGACTCTTCACTGACGGCAACAGTTACTGTCCTGCAGTGCTCCGTCCCCCCCAACCCCGAACCCATCCACACTGCCCTCTCCCATGCCTGCCCAATGCACACCCAGACAGTCACAGACACGCACCCCAACAGACACATCCAGCACACCCCCAAGTATGGCACAGCACACACATCCTGGCACGCACACTCAGGGGGATGTAGGCACACCCACAGGGTCTGGGGGCAAATGACAGACACACAGCCACAGTCAGAGTCCGCAGTCCTCACAACCCAGTTCCTCCAAAACCACTCCCCTTAGCTCCCCTGCCAAACTGTCACCCAAAGAGGCCTACATGTGTGAGCTGGCCCTCACCCCCACTGTGACACCACTCCACAAGCGGGTGAGGAAGTCCCCGGGCAGGGGAGTTGAGTCCCCCCATGTCCACCCCCTCCCCCAAGAGCACTGCACCCCATACCTCGGCCACCACACCCTCCGTTGGCCCTGGGGTATATTCAGGTGCAGGGGTTACTCTGGACGCCCTGGCAGCAGTGTCCACCCTGTGGTGGAGACGTCCAGCCCAGCACCCACCACACCTACCCAACCCCCTCCTGTCCCTGCGGTGCCTGGTACTCCCACAGATGATGCCCCCCCCGGTCGACAAACCTTGAGGTTCCTTTGTGCAGGCAAGGTAGGGGTGGGCGCGGTCCCCTACGACCATGGTATCTGTGTGCCATCACAATGTCTGTGCAAATAATCATTGGTAGTGTGTGTTCATTTGGTTTGGAGACATTGTCCCAAGGAGTGTTCCTTCCTCTGTGGCACCTGACATCGTCCCTGCAAACAGTTGCACAATTGTTGTGCTGACCTGTGTCAACATTTCCTTTGTTGGTGATGGATCCCTTCAACAATGGGTATGCCTGCTCACCGATGTCTCCTGCTGAATCGTCTGTGCCATCCTTGCTAGTCACTTGTGTTTTGGGTATGTAGGAATGGCATCAGGGAACAATTGGCCCTTTTCAGCACTATGCATGTGTGTAATCACGGACTACCACACAAATGGTACTTGTTCTGCAGGGTATTTGGGCACCTGACTCACAATTGTGGGCATTGTATCTAGTGGCATTGAACCCGATTCCTTCCATGAGAAACAACATCTTGGTGGCTGGACCAGCACCTGAACATTCCTATCACTCCTGGGATGTGCGTGACAGTGTGTGTTCCCTTTGGCTATCTTAGTTTTGAATGCAGTTACATGACTATACAGTCTGTTGGCGTGACATCAGGGTGTGTATTGTGCTGCATCTGCCATGGGTGGGTATGCATGAGTTATATGTCCTCACACCCACATGTGGTGTGTCATGCAGTGTGTGAAAGTCATCCATCCTCCTGGGAGTGGGACACTGCTGGGAGTCCTCTGCACCCACCCCTCATATGTCTGGACACTGCTGGTAGTGATATGCACACACCCCCATATCTCTGCCCACTGCTGGGTGTCCTCTGCACCCACCCCTCATATGTCTGGACACTGCTGGTAGTGATATGCACACACCACTCATATGCCTGGACACTGCTGGGAGTCCTCTGCACCCGCCCCTCATATGTCTGAACACTGCTGGGAGTCCTCTGCACCCACCCCTCATATGTCTGGACACTGCTGGTAGTGATATGCACACACACCCATATCTCTGCCCACTGCTGGGAGTCCTCTGCACCCAACCCTCATATGTCTGGACACTACTGGGAGTCCTCTGCACCCATCCCTCATATGTCTGGACACTGCTGGTAGTGATATGCACATACCCCCATATCTCTGCCCACTGCTGGGAGTCCTCTGCACCCAATGAGGGGTAGGTGCAGAGGACTCCCAGCAGTGTCCAGACATATGAGGATATGTCTTGGCACTGCTGGTAGTGATATGCACACACCCCTCATATGCCTGGACACTGCTGGGAGTCCTCTGCACCCAACCCTCATATGTCTGGACACTGCTGGGAGTCCTCTGAACCAACCCCTCATATGCCTGTCCACTGCTGGGAGTCCTCTGCACCCACCCCTCATATGTCTGGACACTACTGGTAGTGATATGCACACATCCCCATATCTCTGCCCACTGCTGGGAGTCCTCTGCACCCACCCCTCATATGTCTGGACACTGCTGGTAGTGATATGCACCCACCCCTCATATGCCTGGACACTGCTGGGAGTCCTCTGCACCTACCCCTCATATGTCTGAACACTGCTGGTAGTGATAGGCACTCACCCCCATATCTCTGCCCACTGCTGGGAGTCCTCTGCACCCACCCCTCATATGTCTGGACACTGCTGGAAGTCATATGCACCCACCCCTCATATGTCTGCCCACTGCTGGGAGTCCTCTGCACCCACCCCTCATATGTCTGGACACTGCTGGTAGTGATATACACCCCCATATCTCTGCCCACTGCTGGGAGTCCTCTTCACCCACCCCACATATGTCTGGACACTGCTGGGAGTCATATGCACCTACCCCTCATATGTCTGGACACTGCTGGTAGTGATATGCACCCACCCCTTATATGTCTGGACACTGCTGGTAGTGATAGGCACATACCCCCATATCTCTGCCCACTGCTGGGAGTCCTCTGCACCCACCCCTCATATGTCTGGACACTGCTGGTAGTGATATGCACACACCCCCATATCTCTGCCCACTGCTGGGAGTCCTCTGCACCCAACCCTCATATGTCTGGACACTACTGGGAGTCCTCTGCACCCATCCCTCATATGTCTGGACACTGCTGGTAGTGATATGCACATACCCCCATATCTCTGCCCACTGCTGGGAGTCCTCTGCACCCAATGAGGGGTAGGTGCAGAGGACTCCCAGCAGTGTCCAGACATATGAGGATATGTCTTGGCACTGCTGGTAGTGATATGCACACACCCCTCATATGCCTGGACACTGCTGGGAGTCCTCTGCACCCAACCCTCATATGTCTGGAAACTGCTGGGAGTCCTCTGAACCAACCCCTCATATGCCTGTCCACTGCTGGGAGTCCTCTGCACCCACCCCTCATATGTCTGGACACTACTGGTAGTGAAATGCACACATCCCCATATCTCTGCCCACTGCTGGGAGTCCTCTGCACTCACCCCTCATATGTCTGGACACTGCTGGTAGTGATATGCACCCACCCCTCATATGCCTGGACACTGCTGGGAGTCCTCTGCACCTACCCCTCATATGTCTGAACACTGCTGGTAGTGATAGGCACACACCCCCATATCTCTGCCCACTGCTGGGAGTCCTCTGCACCCACCCCTCATATGTCTGGACACTGCTGGGAGTCATATGCACCCACCCCTCATATGTCTGCCCACTGCTGGGAGTCCTCTGCACCCACCCCTCATATGTCTGGACACTGCTGGTAGTGATATGCACCCCCCATATCTCTGCCCACTGCTGGGAGTCCTCTTCACCCACCCCTCATATGTCTGGACACTGCTGGGAGTCATATGCACCTACCCCTCATATGTCTGGACACTGCTGGTAGTGATATGCACCCACCCCTTATATGTCTGGACACTGCTGGTAGTGATAGGCACATACCCCCATATCTCTGCCCACTGCTGGGAGTCCTCTGCACCCACCCCTCATATGTCTGGACACTGCTGGTAGTGATATGCACCCACCCCTCATATGTCTGGACACTGCTGGTAGTGATATGCACACCCCCCCATATCTCTGCCCACTTCTGGGAGTCCTCTGCACCCACCCCTCATATGTCTGGACACTGCTGGTAGTGATATGCACACACCCCTCATATGTCTGGACACTGCTGGTAGTGATATGTACCCACCCCCATATCTCTGTCCACTACTGGGAGTCATATGCACCCACCCACGCACCCCCTTGGAGCTGTACACTGCTGGCCAGGACCTACACACACACCAGTATGAAGGTAACATGCTGGGCCAGTCCTCTAGGCCCACATTCCTTGCATGTGTACGCCTCGTATCCTAAATTTACTGCTGCCGTAATGGGGTACGTGTGGTACGCACCCTACCCATGCATTCATGCGTGGGTACGGTCCGTACCTGAGTTGTCATGGTGCTGTAGGGGTACGCACCGTACCCACGCATGAATGCGTGGGTACGGTCCGTACCTGAGTTGTCATGGTGCCGTAGGGGTATGCACCGTACCCACACATGTGTGCGTGGGTATGGTGCGTACCTGAGTTGTCATGGAGCCGTAGGGGTACGCACCGTACCCACGCATACATGCGTGGGTACGGTCCGTACCTAAGTTGTCATGGTGCCGTAGGGGTACGCACCATACCCACGCATACATGCATGGGTACGGTGCGTACCTGAGTTGTCATGGTGCCGTAGGGGTATGCACCGTACCCACACATGTGTGCGTGGGTATGGTGCGTACCTGAGTTGTCATGGAGCCGTAGGGGTACGCACCGTACCCACGCATACATGCGTGGGTACGGTCCGTACCTAAGTTGTCATGGTGCCGTAGGGGTACGCACCATACCCACGCATACATGCATGGGTACGGTGCGTACCTGAGTTGTCATGGTGCCGTAGAGGTACGCACCGTACCCACGCATACATGCGTGGTTACGGTCCGTACCTAACTTGTCATGGTGCCGTAGGGGTACGCACCGTACCCACACATGTATGCGTGGGTACGGTGCATACCTGAGTTGTCATGGTGCCGTAGGGGTACGTGTGGTACGCACCGTACACGTCCACTTCCGTTGTTGCGGCACGCAGGGGTTGCTGGACATGCCCCCCAAGTGACCAGTCCCAGGTGGTAATGTATGGCCTCCATATTACAGGTTTGGGTTTGAGTATGGGGTATGTTTCCTGCCCCTCACCCCCACCCTGGCCCCTGGGTGTTGTTTTCACCTTCTGCGGCGTGTGCCTCGGGTGCGGTGCACCAGGTCGTAGGCCAAGAGGACCGGGATGACACGTACGATGGGGTTCATGGCTGTATGTCTCGTACCGGGGCTCCGTGGCGTAGGATTCTGCTTTCCCGCCAGTTTTTCGCTCCCGTAATCAAAGCGTGGTACGTAGTGACGTCGGGACGAATCGTACTTGCTGGGCTGGAAAACGCTGCTTACATACGAGCGGACGTCGCGTACAAGCAGTTCCGGATCAGAATTGTTGTTTTTTTTTAGCTGTATGGTCTTTTGTACGATTCATACAGAAAAAGGCTTTCTGTACGAATCATGCTTCCTAGGTTGTAAGATGAGTTTACCTGGTACGAGTCGTACGGAAAAAACGCTCCGTACGACTATTCGTACTGCCTTTTTACAGGATCGGAATCGGCCCCATAATGTAAAAATATTAATAAACATATACATATAAAATATTATATATATACTTACTTAATAAACTTTACAATTAATTATTATAATAACTTATACATTGTTAAAAAACATTTTATAAATTATAAATACATAAATAAACATACAACAATGATATAAATAAAAATATAAATAAATTGTAAAAAAGAAATTAAATAAATTATACATTACATTAACTAAAACAGTAAATATTGGATAGCGTAGGGGTAAAATTTACTATTCCCTCTCCAGAGAGTGCAAAAGTAGGGAAAGTGTTGGATAGCGTACGGGTAAAAAATACTATTCCAACTCCAGAGAGTGCAACAGTAGGGAAAGTGTTGGATAGCGTAGGTGTCAAAATTACTATTCTAACTCCAGAGAGTGCAAAAGTAGGGAAAGTGTTGGATAGCATAGGGGTTAAAATTACTATTCCAACTCCAGAGATTGCAACAGTGGGAAAGTGTTGGATAGCATAGAGGTTAAAATGACTATTCCAACTCCGGAGAGTGCAACAGAAGGGAAAGTGTTGGATAGCGTAGGGATTAAAATTACTATTCCAACCCCAGAGAGTGCAACAGTAGGGAAAGTGTTGGATAGCGTAGGGGTAAAAATTACTATTCCAACTCCAGAGAGTGCAACAGTACGGAAAGTGTTGGATAGCGTAGGGGTTAAAATTACTATTCCAATTCCAGAGAGTGCAACAGTAGGGAAAGTGTTGGATAGCGTAGGGGTAAAAATTACTATTCCAACTCCAGAGAGTGCAACAGTAGGGAAAGTGTTGGATAGCGTAGGGGTAAAAATTACTATTCCAATTCCAGAGAGTGCAACAGTAGGGAAAGTGTTAGATATTAAATTAATAATTACTAAAAAAAAATTACCAATTAATAATTAACAATTAAATTGATGATAAATACTTAAAATATTAATTATTGGGGGCGTGGCTTAGCCAAGATGGCCGATCGGACGTGATCTGAGTCGGCTCCCGCGTCGCCCCAGACTTACCCCGGCTGCGGAGCGGTTCCTGGCTCCCTGGGCGGGACGAACGCCCTTCTGATGAGTGGCTGAGCAAGGGGACACCGGTGGACCTGGGCTAATGCCGACCGGCGGCGATCTGGAGGCACCTGAGTCCCGCGACCGCGGCGGGACTGCGCCGGACAAGATGGCGGCGCCCGCCGACGGCCCGGAGCCTCACACCGGGCGCGACTGAGGCGCCGTGGAGCCCGACCAGCAGTGCGAGTGGCGACCGATCCCTGGGGGACTCTGAGAGTCAGGGGGCCTGAAGGTGCTGTGAGCGGCCGGACGCGGTCTATCCGGGAGTCCTCCGAGGCGGCGGATGGTGAGGGGGCGGGGCCCCGAGAACGAGAGGACCCGGCTGCCGGGGCCTCCTGGAGCAAGACGAGGAGCTGAAACAGCTGCAGCGCGGTGAGGAGAGGGACTGTGCGACTCCGGGCGGCCCCGTGGGGGAGAATCCGCCGGCCTGGACAGAGGGGGCGGAGTGCTG
Source organism: Triturus cristatus (assembly GCF_964204655.1). Classification (NCBI taxonomy): domain Eukaryota; kingdom Metazoa; phylum Chordata; class Amphibia; order Caudata; family Salamandridae; genus Triturus; species Triturus cristatus. Next base: position 78,987,963 of record NC_140581.1, read on the forward strand.
GCTGCTGTGGCATCAGGGAGACCTCTTTGGACATACAGTGCTGCCTTGACTACGGGGGCACCTGGGAGGCCAGTGGCGGCGACCTGGAGGCGGCGCGCCCTCACCGTGGGGAGCAGAGGATGGAGCCTGTCGGGGGCACACGAACGCAGGCCGAAGGTGCCTGGGGTGGGCCGTCGCCCCGAGTGTGGAGCCTGGCGGGTCACGACGGTGGCCTTGGAGTAGGAGGCCAGGTACGCAGACGGAGCGCTGACGGGGCCGGTCGGGTCCCAGGGGCATTCCGGGAGCCCCCTGCTCGGGAGAGTTGGTGGTCGAGCTGGTGAGGGGGCGACCCTATGCCGGCTAAGAAGGGTCAGGCCAAACGCAACGCCTCCGTGACCGCCTTCTTCGGTCTGGCGGATAGGGGGCCGCCTGGGGCTCTGGTGGTGCCGGCGGACGCAATGGCGCTGACCAAGGAGGATCTCCTGGCCTCGCTGAGAGAGTTCAAAGTGGAGCTGCGTGAGGAGATTGGCCGGGATACCCAGCGCTCGGTTGACCAGTTGCGGACGGACTTGAGGGACCAGCTGTCCGGCCTCCGTCAGGACGTCGACGCGGTGGGCACACGAGTGGTGGAGCTGGGGGCCCGCCAGGAGAGCCTCGACGGCAGGAGCGCAGATCACTCGCGGCAGATACGGGCCCTCCAGGATCAACTGGCGCAAACCCAACTTAAGGCGGAGGACCTGGAGAACCGCGCCCGTCGTGACAACATACGAGTCCGCCACCTGGAGGAACGAGCGGAGGGCCGGACCTGGAGGCCTTCCTGGAGGGCCTCTTCGCAGAGGTGGTGAAGCCACAGACCCTCAAGATCAAGCTAGACCGGGCTCACAGGGTGGGCTTCTTGGCACCGGGAGACAAGCGCAGGCCGAGAGACATCCTTGCTAAATTTCACTCCCACAAAGTCAAGGAGGCTGTGCTAGCGGCGGCCCGGAGATCCTCAGAGGTGTCCTTTCAGGGGTTTACTTGCGCGCTCTACCAAGACCTATCACCGGCGACGCTGGCGAGGCGCCAGGCCTTTCGGCCACTGACAGCTAAACTGAGAGCGGAGCACATCAGGTATCGTTGGACTTTCCCATTTGGCTTATCATTTGAATACCAGAACAAGCAACGAACTGTGACGGACTTGGCGGCAGGCAGGACCTTGCTGGGTCTTGCCGGTCCAGATGGTGAGCAGGTTGAGGGGGGGGCGGCGTCGGCGGGTGGCGCTGAGACTTTGGTTGGAGAGTGGGCCACGGTGGGACGCGCCCCTCCCCGTTGACTCTCCTGTTGACGCCGCTAGGAGCTTACTTGGAGTCCCATGTTCTGGGTACGCACGCTGAAGGCCACGATTAGTGGTGGCTCTAGCAGGGCGGAGGGCAGATGTTGAAACAGGAGGGGCGCTGGGTGCGGTCCTACGAATGAGGGCCTGGTGGGGGGCCCAGGAACTAATGTTGAGGTCGTTTTCCTCATTACTTACTATGCTTTGTGTTATTGTTGCGGCCGGGGTGGGGGGGGGGGAGCGGGTTGCTGTGCCCCACGGGTACTTGCCACGTGAATGTCGGGAGGTGATGTGGTGTTGGGGCTTTGTTTACCTTTTTCTTATTCTTCCCTTTTTTCTTCCTCTCCTATTCTTTTCTTGACCCTGGGGACGGGTGGTGGGGCTTCGGGCGGGGCTGCGGAGAGTGGCGGGAACTCCATTTCCTGATGGCGGTATCCCTGGGTTCCTGGAATGTGCAAGGGCTTAATTCCCCCCAGAAGCGACCGAGGGTGATGAAGTACATATCTGACCGGCACTTAGATGTGGTGGCGTTGCAAGAGACGCATCTACGGAGGGGGGACGAACAGAGACTGCGACATAGGTCTTACCCACTCATGTATAGCTCGTCAACTACTGCCAAACACAGAGGGGTGGTGTTAATGTTTCATAGCGGGGTAAAGTTCCAGCCACTGGAGGTCAGCGCGGACAAGGCGGGGAGGTGGGTGATGGTGAAGGGAGTCCTCCGGGGGCAGACGTGCACCTTTATCTTACTTTATGCACCCAACACGGGCCAGGCAGGGTTTCTGTCCACTTTTTGTTCGCGGCTAGAGCAGTTTGCAGAGGGCTCGGTGGTTCTGATGGGGGATTTTAACTTGGTGTGGTGGGCGGAGTTGGATAGTTCGCACTCCCAGAGAGCGGAGTCAGGGGCCTTTTCGGCGGCGTCGAAACAACGCTTCGAGGAGCTGGGCTTATGCGACGCATGGCGCACCTCGCATCCTTCCACAAAGGATTATACCCACTTCTCGCATGTCCACCAATCGTATGCACGGTTGGACTATATCTTTATTAATCGTTTTCTGACGGGGTCATTGCGAGATGCGCGGATCCTGCCGCTCTCCATCTCCGACCACAGTATGGTTACGATGACGCTTCACTGGCCGGGCCCTCGGGAGCGCCAGCGGAAATGGTATTTCCCCGCTTCCCTTACCAGGGATATAGTCCTACGCGCATCGCTACGGAAACTATAGATGATTACTTTGCCCTCAACTGCGAGGGGGAAACCTCGGAGCAGACGCGGTGGGACGCCTTCAAGGCGGTGTTCAGGGGCAAGTGCATCGCACTCAACTCCGCGCTCAACCGGCAGCGCACAGCGGAACGAGAACGCCTGGAGGGAGAGTTAGTGGCAGCGGAACAGGCCCACAAGGCTAAACCCTCTCGCCTTACCTTGCGGCCCCTTACGGCACTGAGGGGCAAACTCAAGGCAATCTACGCCAATAGGGCCGAACTTACCCTCCTGCGGCTCCGTCACACCTCATACAGCCAGGGGAACAAGGTGGGGAGACATCTGGCCAGGCAGCTACGAGTTAAGCGGGATAGGGAATATATCGAGGGGGTGAGAAATGCCGTGGACGTGGTTGTTCATTCGGATGCGGGCAAGGCGGACTGCTTCCGCTCCTTCTATAGCACGCTCTATACGTCGGACTCCCTGGACGGCCCGGCACAGGACGATTATCTGCGGGAGCTACCACTCCCTCAAGTTACCGCGGCTGCCAATGCGGACCTCTGCGCTCCCATCTCCCTAGAAGAGGTTACCAAGGCCATAATGGCGCTCAAACTGAATAAAGCTCCGGGGCCTGATGGCCTTACAGCTTTGTTCTATCGTACCTTCGCGCCGGACCTAGCCCCACGCCTGCAAGCGCTCTTTAACGCTATCGTCGCTCAGGGGGTGGTTTCCACGTCCATGGCGGAAGCGGTGATCACGGTCATCCCCAAGCCGGGGAAACCCAAGGATCACTGTTCTTCTTACCGCCCGATCGCATTGTTGAATCTCGACGCCAAGCTATACTCCTCGATTTTGGCGGCTCGGCTCAGCCCGCTCATGGCAGCCCTGATCCACCCCGACCAATCTGGTTTCATTCCGGGGAGGCAAACGCACAACAATACGCGGCGCATAGTGCATCTTATTGAAAAAGCTTCTAAACGCCATCTACCGGCCGTCCTGGTCGGACTTGATGCCGAAAAGGCGTTCGACCGGGTGGATTGGGGCTTCCTTTTTTCCACCATGCGGCAGATGGGCTTTGCTGACGCCTTCATCGCAATGGTCCGGGCCAATTATCGCATCCCTACGTCGCGAGTTCAGGTCAATGGGACTGGTTCGACCCCGTTCGCCCTCTCGAGGGGCACCAGACAGGGGTGCCCTTTGTCCCCCCTCTTGTTTGCCCTGAGCATTGAACCGTTGGCGATGGCCGTCCGACGTAATCCGCAGATTGCGGGTATCCCGTTCGCAGGGGAGGACCATAAGATCTCCCTCTTCGCGGATGATGTGCTTCTGTCCCTCGCCGACCCCTTTGTGTCGCTCCCGACGCTCCATTCCGAACTGCAGCGCTATGAGCGGGTCGCGGGGTTCAAGATTAACCAGGACAAATCGTACATCCTTAATCTTACGATGCGGGACGAGGAGCTTTTGCGCCTTCGGCAGTGCACACCGTACCGGTGGGCGGCGGCCTCGCTCCAATACCTGGGAGTTCAACTCACCCCCTCAATAGATGACCTCTATAAGGCTAATTTCCCCCCACTCCTTGCACAAATCAAGGTCGAATTAGCGCGTTGGAAGCCCCTGTTTATTTCCTGGCTGGAGCGCATTCACTCGCTTAAAATGACGATATTGCCGAAGCTACTCCATCTGTTCCAGGCCCTCCCCGTTGAGGTCCCTCTTTCCTTTTTCTCGACAATGCGCTCACTATGCTCCCGCTACATCTGGCAGGGGGGCAGGGCAAGACTGGCATTCTCCTTGTTGCGGACGCCTCGCTCTGCGGGCGGGGCAGGCCTCCCCGACTTCTACCTCTACTACAAGGCGGCTCAATTGCGCGTCTTGATAGAATGGTCAAAGAGGGAGTTGGAGAAACATTGGCTACATATGGACAGGTCGGTGGCGGGTCGGACGATTTGGGATCTGGCTTGGCGCCCGAAACGGGATAGACAAGGAAACGCATACATCAGCACGCCCACTAAGACAACGTTGCGCGTGTGGGACACACTGGCTTCGGACGAGAGGTGGACTTCTTTCCCCTCCCCACACACTCCTATTCACGGTCTCACGGCCTTTCCCCCAGCGCTTACAAGGGGGCCGTTCGCTGCATGGGAGGAGGGGGGGTGTTTAATGGTGGCCCATCTTTTTAAGGGGACCCGATTGATGACTTTTTCCGAATGTAGGGCTGACTTCAGCCTCCCGCACACCGAGCATTATCGCTATCTTCAGCTCAAGCATTGGCTGCAATCACGGGAGCTTCAGGCAGCGATCCACCGGCCCCAGACACCCTTTGAAAAATTTGTGCGCACTACCACGTCCATGAGGGGGGCGATCTCCTTTCTGTACGGCCACCTTGTGGCCACTGTAGTTTCCCCGTTACCGCGCTATAAGGCTAAATGGGAGGCTATGCTGTCGCGTCCCCTCGAGGATCGGGAGTGGGAGGCGCTATGGTCGGATATTTCTAAGCACAACCACTCGATAGAATTACGGGAGGCGCATATGAAGGTAATGGTGGACTGGTATTTGTACCCGGATAAACTGCGGCGTATTTTTCCAGGCACCTCTGATCGCTGCTGGAGGGGTTGCGGGTTGCTGGGGGACTTTGAGCACATTTGGTGGACGTGTCCCACGATTCGCCCCTTCTGGGAAGAGATCTTGGCGCACATTAAATCCATGTTGGGCTACCCGATCCCCACCTCCATGGCTTTTGCGTTATTGGGCCTTCGAGATCCTTCCCTGCGCTACCAAACTAGAGCTGATAAGGCCGTGATGTGGCTGTGCTTGGGGGCGGCGAAGGTGGCCATTGCGGCCAACTGGAGGAAGCGGACGGCGCCCACGGCCTCGATGTGGCATGCCCGCCTCTGGAGACTCCTGAGCTTGGAGAGAATGACGGATATCTTCAGAGACGACTATGCCGCGTTTGAGCTCAAATGGGGTCCGTTGGTGACGTTCCTTTCTAGGGGGCTGCCGGCGGCGGTGTGTCCGCCTCAGCTTAGGGGCCTGCGGCTGCTCCAATTGTAGTTGGCCGCGGAGGTTTTCAGGGGAGCCCCCTGCCTATGTGCCCCGGGGTGCCGGGGGTTCTTGAGTGGACCCCTGATGGGTCTGCACGGGGGACGGATGTCGCTCCTCCCTGGACATAGCAGTGGACCTTCGGGTCCGGCGACCGGAGTTCCCCCCCCCCTGTCTCCATCTTTCTTTCCTTTCCTTCTCTTTTTCTCTTTCTTCTTGTTTTTCTGGTTCTTTCCAGACCTGGGGTCGGGGTGGGGGAGGGGGATGTGGGGAATTGGGGATGGTGGTACAATGTAGAGGCAGCCTTACGCCATGTTGACAGTGGGACTGATAAGCGCAGCCTTTCGTAGTGCCGGACCAGCAAGGGACTGTTGCTGTTTGCTGGACGCTCGTTGAAGGTCTCTGGGGCACTTTGCCCGGGCTGGCTTCCTCTTCTTATCTTAACTCTTCTGTAACCTTCCTATAGCAACTGCTACGATGGGGGAAGCTTTCCCTTGTGTGGGCCTTCGCACGGGCGGGTTCATTGTGGTTGTATTCCCTTTTGCTGGTTGGGCCAGGCAGCTGCGACACTCTTGCCATGGTATGGTTTGTATGTTATTCTTTCACATGTGACTAATAAAAACAATTTTGACAAAAAAAATTATTAATTATTAAAAATGAATTACCAAATAATATTTAAATCCAAAAGAATTAATTGGCAATAACAAAAAACAATAATTATTAAAACATATTTAGGAATTAATAATTAATTAATAATACATTATTGATAAATACCAATAAATAATAATTAATCAAATTTAATTACCAATTATTAGTTAATCAACAATACATTAATTTCCAAAACACAAAAATATGAATTATAAAGTTATTATCAATTAATAATTAATTATCAATACATTAATTATCAATACTCAACAATACAATTAATAATTACTTATTTACAATTAAATTACTTCCCACCCTATTGTCCTATAAACTCCCAACACACTTCAATAATAAATTCATACACTTAAAATAATTACCAATTTATCAATTAATAAACATTACAAATTAATAAAAATTATTTACCAATTAATCAAAATTATTTATCAATTAATACAAATGAATTACCAATTAATAATAATATAACATAAAATTAATTATCAATACCAATAAATAAAAATAAAGAATTACTTATTACAATTAAATTACTTCCTACCCTATTCCCCTATAAACCCACAACCCGCTACAGAACTTAAACATAAAATGTATTTAAAAATAATGACTAATTCCTATTTTTTAAAAATTAATTTTCTATAATTAAATTACTTCCCACCCTATTTCCCTGTAAACCCACAATCCGCTACAGTACTAAAACGCATAATTAACTTAAAAAAGAAATTACTAACTTCTACAAAATGTATATATATATTCTAAAACTAGTACAATAATTAACAAAAACATATAAACACAAACATATAAAATAGATAATAAAATACATAATACTAATATAAATATCGATATTAGTAACCGATATTTTTGCTACTGATATTACTAACTTCATTATTAACAAAAACAATATTTTTTACCTTCAGGTCGATCTTCTGGTCGTCGATATCCTTGATTTCGATATTGTGTCCCTACGATACTTCCAACTCGATATTCTTGTAGGTCGAAATTAGAAATTCGATATTTAGACTGTTTACCCTTAATAGGCCAGTGTATAATTGTTGTAGCTCATTAGCATTGAGATTTTGTGCATTAGAGGATGCAAATGCTGTTCATGTGGCCCGCAAATTACAAAGGAGGCCCATGTGTACAGGAGCATGTACGTGTATTAGGGAGCCTTGGAACCGATTTTGATGTCTCCAATGTGAAAAGGGAATTTCTAGCAGAAAATATGCTCTGTATACTTGTGGTGGGTTAACATTAGTATATTCATGAAATGGGCCTGTATTAGCATCCCCAGCTGGAAATTTGACCCAGGAATAAAATACTACTAAACGTTAGCCGTCGTGGGCTAAAGTCACCGCCTGCAACATCATCCAAAGTTACATTAGCAAAGACTGCAGGTCTGCAATGGTCAAACATTGATATAGGCTGTGGCTGCACCATTATTAAAACAGTAATAGAAACAAAGTCGAAAGCACATATGGGTAATCCTTTTAAATATTCAAGCTTGAAAACCAACAGGAAAAATGAGGTGCTTCCTTAAATACTGTGGAGGATTAATCTCCAACACCATAGACGTCTATAGTGGTAGGTGAAAAGGTACCATGGGTACGCACAATTGGTACTCAGGAGACCTGCTAAATAAGTACCAGACCATCATTGGTGTAACCATGTTGCAGGGTTTCTGCTTGGAAGCAGAACTGTGCCTGGGAGAACAGGACGTCAGAATGTAGTGACTAAGTCTCTCTACTATGTCAGTGCCTGCAGGCCCAAATCCGACAAGCCCACAGCGCTTCACATGAACTCCAAAACTTTCCAGAGTAGCAAGTGATTTGGGCATACGTAGAACATAAACCTAAACCTCTAGTCCCCAATGGAGCTGTTTTAACAGATCATCACCTTTCGTTTCTCACTCAGGGATGTTCATAGTAAACAAAAGAAAGACACGAAGGGAGTTTACAATAGATTTATTGAAACATTCATAGTCTATTTTGAAGCAAGTGTTCAGCGATAAGTAAACAAATACAACTGAGCAACGTCATCAACATTACTAGCAGGCTGTAAACAATGAAAAACTCAAGCATGGGAACTAATAAATCTATCTAGGACTACTGTTAATATGTAAACCCAGAGATATATTAGTGATCTCTGGGATTAGCAACAGACCACATACCTGGTGTGTGTAGTGAGGAGGTCCGCATCATAGATGTAAAGTCAGTTTATGCAAGGCTGCTGCCACTGTTCCAGGTATGGTCTCTCTGCTGGAATTCTCCTCTATGTCCCCCAAGGGGGCCAGACATGGGTTATATGGTAAGAACTACTGTGCTAGAAAACTGCAGCTGTGCTACCTTGTTATGTCTAAAAATGTTAGGAGATGTTGCTGACCGGGCACAAGAAAGCAGTTACAGTGTTGTTCGAGCTTGTACGAAATGGTTGGACTGAATCCCAGGTAGTCACTTAATATCAAATAATAAGTACAGCGTATTTCTAAAATAATATCATGCCACAAAGCAAATGTATTATGTGTGGCGGTGCAAGGCAGAGGCATCCAAAGTGGGCCCAAAAAGGAAATCACTGCATTCTGACCCCAGCAGGCCCTCTATCCTTGTGAATTTTGTGATTCACAATGGCTTGCAACCAAGCCCTACCTCATGGATATTAATGAGGTAGGTCTATTTGCAAACCATTGGGAATTGTAGAAAATGGAAAGCACACTTTTGTACATGGGTTTTTGCGATTATCAAATAGCGAATCACAAAAATGTGCTATTTGGTAATTGAAAAGCATTTCCTACCTACATCTGGCCTTTCGTCCCTTTTTCCTTTAAATTTTATTTTTTGGTATTCCTGTGTCATGGTCTCAACCCTAGGACATGGCCTGTTGTATCACTTTTGAGATTCTTCATTGTCCTGCCTATCATTCTCCTCCTTTTTTCTTCTTAATGAATGTGATGGTTTTCACTATATGTAGTTCCTTTATTTTTTTGTGAGATTCTTTTCATACATTTACTTCACCTCACAGTGTCACTTGTATTGATGCAAACCTGTTTTACTCAAGTGCCTTCCATTCACTCAAAATTATCAGACTGAATGTAAGTCTGATGCATGCAGTAGAAAAATGTGTATATCAGGCACTAGGATGAACCCCAGTCCATGTATTTAGGGGCCTATATACGAGCTGATTTGTGTCACTTTTACACCACCCAACATGAAACAGAGCGACACAAACCTTGAGTCAGATTTATGAAGCCACGCAAGGCCACTTTGCGTGACTCAATAATCCGGAGTAAGGCAATAAAGCGCAAAAAACTGCAATGCCTTTCTCTGCCCTGGGAAGGCATTCCATGGGTGTTCCCAAGCAACTCCCATGGTTTTCTACCCATTCCCAGATTTACCAGGACTGGTAGACCTGGGAATCTGCCGAAAAGATACCCCATCCCAGGAGAGGTGCAATTAAGAGAAATATATTTATTTCTCCTTGCTACTTCCTCTTTCTAAAGACTAATATGCGTCTCAGGATTGTTTTTGTGCAGGACACCTGCATGAAAGCTGGCACCCTTGCACCAGGGTGCATGGGTTCCTGCATTGGCGCTAGGCTGCCAAAAGGATGCCTGTGCAGAGGAAAAGGCAGGAATGCCCATATTGCCTTAAATACTGTGCATTCCAGCCCTTTCCCTGTCACATAGAGCAGTACAGCAAGGTGACTTGCTGTGCTGCACTGCGTGACGTTTTCATAAATAAGTCCCTATATTTCATGAAGGCTATCTTTTTGCTTTTGATTGGTTTGCATTTGAATGTAGCCCATTTCAGAGACATAATATCTATTGAGATGTCTTGTTTGGGCGATCATATCATATTGAAATATCCTGATTTAATAATACCCCATTCTACAAATCCCTCCATCGCACTCACCAAAATGATAAACGCATTATTTCCCACCTCCTTTTTTTATTTTATTACTAAAAGTATTTCTAATGGTGAATTGAATAATTCTGTTAAATTCCATTACAACTTCATTTGTCTATCCAGCTAATTCAAATAAGACCTGAAGATATTTCATATGTTGAAACCTCCTCTAATTCTTCAAAAAGTTGCTTGGACTCACACAAAATATGAGGATTTTCCTACTGTTGGTGTTCTTTCATCTGCAAGTTAAGTTTCATGGTATGTAGTTTCTGAGCAATGTGTACACAAAGAACTGTGTAGCCGTTCTATGCTCTTCCCTCTCCCAACCTCAATTGTCCTACTGTTCCTTGCTTTGTGCTCATCCAAATACTGACTACTTCACCTGTATTGGTGGATACTGAGCACTCTGGACATTTTACCCACAAAAAGCTATCAGTGCATTATTGAAGACACTCATGTAAATGCTTTGATTAGAATGTTTTATTAGATACCTCAAATGAGACCGACGTGCACATCTAAGGTCACAGTTGAAAGACAAATAAGACCCTAATTGAAAAGTGATGTAAAATATTATAAGTCTCAGGAACAGCCTCTCTATATTGATCATAATTACTTGCCAGGTTCCCTAATAAATTAACAATTGCCACAGGGATACATTTCGGATAAATCTTGAAGCATTCCACCACTCTAAATTTCTCTTTAATCATGAGTCCATCACTTATTTCATTCTAAGCCACAAGCAAACCAGACCAAATACCAACACACCTATCTCCATTCCCACCTAGCACCGCATAGAAGAATGCATAACAAATCAACTAGGCAAATATAAGGATGAAAACCCCATTCTGATTATGGAATCATCCTTTTTAGTGTTTAGGAAGTGCAATTTCCTGTGGCTCTCCAGCATATAATTTTCACTTGATATTTCTTGTCTTCCACATGGTGAAATCTGCCCAGAGAGTATCTGTCTCAAATAGTCCTCTTTGCAGGGCATACCTGTTAAATGGAGTAGACCATCCAAAGCCATCAAGGATATTTCCAAAGAGTGAGAGACAGACCTTTGTATTGTAAAACATTGAGAAATATTTCCAGAACACTGCAAAGTTACACTATGGACATCTCTGCATGTCAAGGGAGGAGGATACTATAGTACGTTTAGGGACAGAGGGAAGGATAAACTGATTGACACCAAACACCATCAGGGAAGGGTTGATACAAAGTATTAGTAAAAAAGGCTACAGTCAAGGGGGCAAGAGGCAGTAGCATTCCCTGTGCTGCTCAGCATGTTCACATCACTGTGCCTGCACCAGCCTTCACCTTTGCCTCTATCTGTTACATGATCCAGAGAGTGACTGCTAGCCAGCAAGCAGCTGCTTCAAAACCTTCAGGAACACATTATTGTTCATATTCACAGGATTGTAGATGAGGACACGTTGCGAGGGCTCAGGCTTGTGAGAGGAAAACCTCACCCTAATCCACTGAGGTTCCAGGTGAGAGTAAGCAGTAGGATGAAGGATAACAGGGGTGTAAATAGAGGCTTGGTTGTTGAGGGGGGCTGGTTTAGGAGGTGGCCACTGGCCCCAAAAACAGAGGTACCTATTCCTAGGGCACAAGAAATGCAAATTATTTATGGCCAGGGGGAGTCAGATTATTTGTGTCCTACACCTTTCATGCAATGTCCAGATTGACTACCCCTTAGTTTATCTGCCCAATCTCCACCCAGAGCCACTAAGATGTGAGCGAGTGATTCTGCAGGTTGATGCGCCCTCCCTGCTGGTACATGCAACTTGTTCTGTGATGGTTGTTGTCTCTGATATAACTGTGCACTTGTAGCAGGTGATGTCCTCACTCATCCTTTCCACTAATCCCACGGTTCTCCACATTGTTCTTGGCTGCCTGCTGAAAGTGAAAAACAAGAAAAAAATGAAGCGTGCATATGTTCACAATTTCATATGAATAAAGAAAGATGTTCAATATTAAATGTGACAAAGAATGACAATATATCTATGAACATAATATCTCTATAGCAGGGTCCGATTACAAAAGCAGCAGAGCACTGTACATGATCAAAGACATGCTTACATTCAAAAAGTAAGAAGAGAGGGAGCTGAGCAGTGAACTGGTAATTTATTTGTATGCAACATTTTTTGAATAGGCGAGTCTTGATCTTAAATTTAGGCAGTGTTGGGATAGTCCTGATGGGTATAGGGATGCTTTTCCAGATATCAGGAGCATAGACAGAAGAGTTCTACTATCTTCTTTTTTCTTCTTTCTCTTCTTAGTCTTTGGTGTCCTTTCTGCATGTGTGTTGAGATCCATCAGATATGGTGAGTTTGTCTGCAAAATAAGCAGGCTGCTGATTCAGGTAGCACACTCACGTTTTACCTTCTCAGGTTCAAGTCAAGAGTCCTGATCTCGAATGAGGGGGCCATGAGGAGCAGGAAGAACATTGCAGGAGGCTGCTGGCGTAGCACAAAGAGCAGGCCAGGTGTCATGGATGGGCATTGCTTAAGCTCTGCTTTGGTGGTCGATGTGATCACTCCTTGCTGTAGTGTCAAGAGGATGCTGATGTAGCTTCACTTGAAATCATGGTGAAGGGTGAGATACTGGTGTGGATAGGTTGTGGAGAGCCCAAAAGCTTGATTACAGCTCTCTGAGGAACATCAAGGGTCCAGGACCTAGGGGGCACTACTTGGGGGTCAGGAACTCACCTAAGCTAGGTCCAGGGGCTGGTCCAGGACATTAGGGAGCCTTTTATGCCCCTGAGGCTCAGCTCAGGAGGCCAGCAGGCTTGCCCTTGGAGTGCCTCTGGTAGCTGGGTGGGTCAAGATGAGGTTGCAGGTTCAGTTCTTCTTCCCTAGGCAATAGGGCACCAGGGCAGCAATTCAGCAGGGCAGCATCAGGTCAACAGTCCAGCAGAGTGACAATTCTCTCAGTAGCTCAGCAGTCCTTCTTCTTGGCAGAGTATCCACAGGTCCAGAAGTAAACTGAAGAGTTGGTGTCTGAGGTTCCCTTTTTATACCCTGGTGCCCGGGTTCTGGAAAGTGGGAAAAGCTTCTAGACAGTACCTTTGAAGTGCATGGAATCTCCTGCCTCTCATGCCCTGGCTCCAAGCTGGCTGCAGTGAAAATATGGGGTTGTTGGGCCTTTTGTACGAAAGCAGAGTATAGCCTATTCAGTTGCAAGTGGGTCTCTTCTCAGCTCTGTCCCCCTTACTGCCAGCAGATGGCTCATTCAGGCACAACTAATCCCTCTAATGTGTGACTGTCTAGGAAGAAAATGTCATTTACACCTATTCATGTGACCCAGGCCAAGCTACAGATATAAAAGAGCTAAGGTAAAAAAAAATGCCAACTTTCTAAAACGTATATACTTGAAAGTATCCAATAGCTACTATTTAAAGTTTAATCAAGAAAAGAGCCAATGGAATAAATTCATAGGCTCTAGTGATTTATTTCACAAATGTTCTGGGTAAATGCAACAACATTCAATTCATGTCAAACATTAAGTACAACACAAGCTGATGACATTTTTCAACTTAGGAAATACAAAAGCAATTAACAAATATGAAACAGTATTTGCAAATGTGTCTAATACTTTGATAAGTTGTGTGTAATCAAAGGACAATTAAAAAACACAAAAGGGTAATAAAGCACCAGTCCATAAATTGAAAACAGCATAAAGGCGGATTAGCAACTCACAGTTTACTACAACTATTCATACTCCTGCCTGTAAGCACAGCTCTGGGCATACCATGAATTTGGTTGATAGTGGCTTATGGAGGGAATGAATTAAGCCTTCTCCTAAGCCAATAGGGTTTGCCTTTCCCAGACGCTGTTGTCAACACGTTTCCAACCCCGTCAGCAGTCAAGGGTTTTCGTCAAGACTTGGACGTGGTGTGTTCTATTAAGGGATCAAAGCGAAACAAGGTGTGTGTTACTTACACCTATTACTTACACTGAGGTATATTGTTTCTCCATTGTCAAGCCAAGCACGTAATTACCTTATGTTGTGGAAAGGAAGATGTTCCTTCTAATTCGAAAATTTCTGGCGCTGGAGGTGACGGTGGGGCCTGTGGGGGAATGATGCTGTACATAAGTATTATGTTTGCAAAGGAGGCAAAGTGTCCCTATTATGTTAGTAGTAAGAAACATCTTGCCTGCATAAATGGCTATTTTTAGTTGTGCAGGTTGGTGCATCAATTCAATTGAAACTCCTGTTGGGGAAAATGTAAATGTGTCCCTTACAATCAACCCTAAACTGGCGGGCAGTAATTGAAACAAAACCCACTAAAGGTTCAGTGGTCTTTGGTGAAAGTGATTATGGAAACACTCCGTGTTGTTATTAAAGTTTTAATTGCAACCAGCCTGTTTGTGTCTCTAACCTTCAGGGCTAGAACTCAGGGCATTTTCACTGATAGTTTGTCTCAGAAACATTTGTATTTAATTCCCTCGGGGGACAAGTTAATGGAAATACAAACGCGCATGTCTACAAAAATGTGAAGTTGAATTATTCACGGAGTGTTTATGTCCACAGGAACCGAGTGGCACATGAATGTTTTATGGCTAGCACTCCAGCGCGAACAACTTTGTATTTAATTCCCTTTGGGAACAAAGTGGATGGGAATACTAACGCGCATTCACACAGATAAATAAAGTTGAATTATTTACTCACTATTTTCACGGGCGTCTTGGTGTGTTTGTGATTAACAGGAACAGAGCCTGTCTCTGCCGCAGTGCTGCCAATGTTTGGGCAAAAGGGAGAACCTGGAAAAGATTTAAAAACCATTTGTGGGGAAATGAATTGTGGGAAGTGTGGTCATTAGTCAAGAAAGGTTAGTGATTGGGATGTGTGTAAGGAACATGAAAGATTTGGTTACAGCCTGGCTATTTAAGACCAGCCGCGGGCATCGTCTTGTGGGATTTGAGTGTATAAAGAGGCCACGCCCATTGTTACTAGTATGTGGCAAGCTGGATCAAGTTCAAAGCATTCTCTCTTGTTAATGAATTCCATGGTGTCCCTCAAATATGAGGGTACTTCAGGCAAAAAGGGCTTCAGGAAGGTATTGACATATTTAGCCAATGGTTCCAAGGCGGATTCGCATCCAGACTCAATTGGTCTGCCCGGCGGGTGGTTGGCATTTTTGTGGCTGTCCCTTCGCGCTGGAGATGGCGGTACTGTACATGGCCAGATATGAACATCATTTCATCTACAACAAGAACCCTTACAAAGCAAAAATTGTTAGTTGGCATCGGTACATCGATGAGGTATGGTGCATCTGGAGTGGCGAGCCTTGATCCAATTTGTGGCAACAGGAGAGACTTTTCCCCAGAGTAATTGCTGGGTTAAAAACTTGACAATATTATAGTTAGAAGTGGTGGACAGGCAGCTAAAACATATTCTTACCTGCATGTACAAGTTAGTAAATAAAGGACAGACAGTAAGGGTACCTTTAACTGCCACAACAAAGGCCCTTTACCCTCATATGAGGGATCTAACAGGAGCAGAAACATGTTGTCAAATGACAAGTAGAGAGGATGCTCGAGACATAGGTTCCGTTAGCATCCTTCTTTTTATTTTTAATCCAGCCAAAGAATAAAGGGAATACTTGGGTTTGCCCTGAGGTTGTTTTACTTAACTGTCTGGACTCCTTATAAGACCAGAACACATTTAGTTTGATCTCCCTCCTTAATGAGGTTGAGATCGCCATGGTGGGGCAGACTGACCAATGATCAACCATGCCAGTAAGAGTGGGTGAGGCGATTCCATTCCAAATCTTATTTTTGGCTCTTCTTTTCCTTAAGACACTGTCTTGTTATTCCAGATGATTGTAAGAATACAGGATTTACTGTACTTGTTGTGGTTCAGTGTTTTATTTTGAAGTATGTACAGCAAACAGACCTCAAGGTCTCTTGTTGTGTGAGTCACTGAATATGGTAGGAGACAGTTTGAAGCTCTGGGGACTCTATAGGTGATAGGGATCATTTGTGACCTGGAGGTGCCATGTGGGGAGAGGAACTAACCTTAGTGCTAGAGCAGTTGACTTTGAAGCCGGGGAACCGGGTTTGAGTCTCGGCAACGATGCTCAACATCCTGTGATTCTGGGCAAATCACTCAATCTCCTCGTGCCTAACAAAAATAAATGTGTTCTTCTGTGATGAAACTGGTGCTCATGTAAAGCGCTCTGATACCCGATGTCTCGGGTCTCGTTTGCGCTATATAAAACTCTAAAAAAAAAAAAAAAAGAACAATATGAACAATGTCACATAACACACATGATACATATTATATATGTCACTTTTAACAGTGGTTGAAAGCTTCAAACAACGCACGTTTTGCCCTACTAAACATTATTATCTATGCATGATATGTAAATGGAGATGTTACCTTAAATTATGGAATGACTAGAAGTACTAAGACAATTTAACACTGACATTCCCCGAGAGAGTAAAAAGGAATATACTCCTGACCTGAAGCGAATAATTGAAGATATGATTGTTGATTCTTGTAATTGTACATTGTTTGTAGAGTACATGACAATGACCATTTTATGTGTGTAAAAAAAAGTCAAAGATGTAAAACAAACTACCTAAGATGTGTATCTAACAGAATAAATTCTACCTTGATAACTTTTGGGATGCAGATTGAACAGTAGAAAGGCATTAATTCAAATTAAAAGGGGCATAGGAAAACGTGAGGCACACTTTCCATAAAAAACTAAAGGATACGACAACATGAGCAGAAACAGTAACGTAAACATGAGCAATGATACTACAAAACCACAGTTAATATTGTATCTTTTGATATAATAAAATGTCTTACCTTGCTGCTACTCCAGGGCCTTTAGCTGAGCATAGAATATTGGCTATTCAGCTCTCTTGAAAATCATCTATAGTGGGGCGAGCTTATGATTCCCGAACCTCATCCATTTGGGAATTCAGCACCCAATGGAGGCGCACAATTGAGGAGGATTGTGTGGTGGTCTTTCAATATCTCAGTAATGGCCAACTTCCTGTCCATGCCTGGTATATCTTGTTTGACAGCAGGATGAGAAAGCCTCCCCAACTAGGAGTTCTCTGCCTTCGACACAGTGTTTTCTACTTCTACAGGGAAAGAGGAGAATTCCTCTAGGTAGGCAGATTAAATAGGTATATATAGGAAAAGAAGGGGAGCAAATTTCTGAGGTTGTACAAGTCTCTATAGTGGTGTACACATTGATTTTTTAATTTAATTATTTAATAATAGATTTAAATAGATGCATGTGAATATGAATGTTTAGATATAATCCTGCATATTTGCTATGTTTTTGTCCACACACCAAATGCGTGATATCACGATTTTGCTTGTAATTATTAAAGTGTTGAATGATGAACATAGTTATAAAATGTACTCTCTGCATGAATAAGTGAGTGATGTGCTAGCACAGGAATATTATATTACATTTGTGGGTGTGACCTTAAGGTAGTTCCACAGTAGTGTCTCAGGATGTTACATGTGGATGGCGCTATATTTGATTCATCAGTAACTCAACACTATCCAACCGCGGTGATAAAGGAAACTAGCTGCTCGGATGGAATGTAAGCTTTGTCCATGGCAATGTTATGAGGCACACAACAGACTGTTTCTGGGTAGGACGGGATCACATCCACTCTGTATGGTTAAGGCATGTGAAGCATGATTTGAGGATAGTCAAAGTGCCCTGGCTCAAACATGTGTGGTCTTTCATACCTACTTTTAGGCTGTGCAGTTAGACATAGGAACGGGGTCAGGAAATGGGAAGAGAGTTGCCATACCCTTGCTTCAGCTGCAACATAGACATTATGAAATGTGTTTACTTTGCTTAAACAATCTGTACATGCATGCAATTAATTTTAGTGTTCTATATGTCTCTTGTAAAGGGGTGAGGATTTGAGTGACTATGTTTGTTATGTCATTCCCCAGACATACATGTAAGTGTTGTGTTAGTTAGGTACACCTATATAGTAGACACATGTCACCTAAATTCCAAGCAACTGATGGGCAAGAGCAGACTTTCTGAAAATAAAGCTGTCATGCGTACAGTCAGCGCAGCAGTCCCTGCAATCACACACAGCATGAATGTTGACTGACTTTGCTGTTGAAAGGTTGCTCCTAGAGGTGGGTGACTGTAGTGTTAAATAGATGCAATCAATGACACATAACAACTGAAGTGGGGAATGCAAAACAATTCTCATGCAATCTATTGTCATACTACAACTGACTATGGGGCGACTGTAAACTGTTGATGCATCTCAATACCTGTCTCGAGTGCTATGATTGGATTGACTCTTATATGAGCATGTTGCCCCCACTGACCAGCTGCTAGGCAATGAAGAGCAGAGAATATTTTGGCATGTGCAGAGATGGCTTAAGAGCAGCATGTAGGTGAACTGAGCTCTTCTCCCAGTCTGCAAGCATGTAAAGGATCATGTATGAAGCATCTCTACTTGCTTGAGCCTCCCATCCCAAAGATCGGATAACTGCACTGTAAATCCTCACTCTGCTCTTAAGTAATTGTACCTCAAGATCAACGATCTCCAACCTGTAGCTCGTGAGCTACTGTAGCTCTCCAGCTTCCTCAGGGTAGCTTAGCCGGAGTACTTCACCTGTGTGCAGCCCAGCTTATTAAATTAGAAAGCTTCTGCTTGGTGGAATTAATATACACAAAAGAAAATTATGATTATACATCTGTAATAATATTAGCAGCAATGTGTTTCATTGAATGTAAGTAGCTCTCAGTACAGAAATGGCTGGAGAGCCCTGCTCCTGATGAGAGGCAGAGTAACAAAGATATTTAACAACATGATAAAAAAAAATGCTATTGCTTGTTGCTTACCTTCTTATGATGTCAGTCTCAGTGTGATAGAATGATATTATGTTGCACTTCACTTGCTGATAGATGTTGTGGTGGTCTGATCATTCAACCCCGCAACCTGTCATAGCAGCACTGGTGTGACACAACTTGAGGGGGCCTTTGTTACCCCACTGTGTACCAGTTGTGTTGTGCTGATTGTGAATAGAGTCTAGTTGCAATATGTGTTTTCTTCTGATTGAATTTATATTCATACCCGGTGCTAAATTTTATTTTTAAAAAGATTGTTTAAAGTTGTCAAATACAGTCTTTCACTTTATGTTTCTATTTTGTGGTGTTAATGATATTCCCAGCCTTCACTGTTTGTAATGAGCGTGCCTTCAAGAACATGGATTGGCCTGACGTATGTGTCCTTGCAGGAGTGTATTTAAGTCTTTTTGGTGAGTAGTACTACGAGAATGGACGTGAGTGTAACTCTCACTTGATTAGAATGTGACCCCCTTTTCCCCTTTTAATGGTCATTTGATTTCTCTCATTTTGTAGTTGACATTTGGCATTTCCAATCACTCTCCATTGCTCCTCCCATATTTACACTTAAAGCATGTGTGGAGTGCTTCGCAGTTGGAGCAGATTATTTTGCAAATCAGAGACAGTAAGGCCCTAGCTGTAGATTACTACCCAGGGAACAGCATGTGTGTTACATGAAGCAGTACTACTGAGGTAGAGCTTTGTGTGCTCAAACTGCTTTGGTGAATTGGCTCCCTAGTTTGGGGGAAGTCATGCCTAAATTTGTGAATGATAGGATAGTACCTAGAAATGAGTGACTTTAATGCTTTTTTTGTTTGTGTTGTAACTAAGGGTTTATTACAATACTATTAGGAACACTTCAGTGAAGGTACACAGCTATAAAATGTCAGCAAGATGACAAGGCCACACCTTGCTTTCCTGTGAATGACTACATCAGTGGGTGATTAGAGCTGGCTTCATATTTCATATAAATGCAGACATAAGTATAATTCGATGGAGTATATGAGTGGTTATTCTCTCCATGGGCCAGATGCTTGTAAAAAGAACTTTGTGATTCTCAAATACCGAATCTCTATTTGCTAATCGCAATATGCTATGTATGTTGGAATCACAAAATATATTGCGATTCCTTAATATTACCTAATACCGATTTTGTAAACCGTGAATCGCTATTAGGTAATATGACTCCATTCGTTCCCTTGGGCCAAAAGGTCCATAGGTGCAAATGGTTTTGCATTCGATAATTTGTGATTACCTAATTGGTAATCACAAATTAGTGAATGCAAAGCCAAGGGTGCCCCAGGGCCCTTGGGCATGTGTGTGCAACATGGCACTTTATGGTGCATTTTTCAAAATTTTCATTTGGTTACCATCAATTTACAGCCAAATGTTGTGATTTGCACTGTTTGCAAATGCAAAATGCTTTCATACATCTAGCCCCATAGTTCTCATATGATGGCAAGCGGACACAACTGCCTTCTTTTCTTTCCCTCTGAGAACAAAAGTTCTGCACCACAATATCTAGTATATAATTTCTCTATGTTGAGGTTCTTGGATTAGTAATACTATTTTGTATTTTAACTATTCATACTCCTTCTCAAACCTCAAGCAATTAGCTGCTTTTGCTGTGGCACTGTTATATTTTGTTGTGAGATAATATCCAGAAAGAGACTTTTGGTCATCAAATTTCTTGAAAAATCCCTAATTCCCTAAGAACAAAGAGCCTGATTTAGAGCATGAGCAGGTAGGTGTGCCTACAAGGGATTTATTCAGAAGTTTGCAATAATAATAAATTAGGGTAAGTTCTAAACAGTAACTTACAACAAACTAATTGAGTACGCAATTTAAATTCAAAGTATCAATGAATGAATCATCAAGTCAGAGAGCAAATTAAAACACAAAAAAATGAAAGAAATATTGCATCAAACACAGGTGGATAAATTAAAAAAAATTGATTTTATATTCATTTAAAGTATGTTTGTTTTTGTTGTGTATGTATAAAACAACAATACAATGTAGCCGGATGTCAGGGTTTACATATAATCAAATTTCCTTCTCCGTTACAATTGTAGACACCTTTTCGAATAATGTTTTCAAGGCAATATGAAGAATTTATATAAAGCAAACATTGCCTATAAAACGTTTAACAAAGGAATAGGTGTTAAAGTCGACGTTTTGGTCAAATTATGTCACTGTCCGTTAGACCATCTTCAGGACATTGAAAAAATGTATAATAGAGACCCTTATCTGTACACGAAAAAGAGGGGGGAGACAATAAATAACCTGTAATATTCATCATTGGATTGCATTATCAAAAAAAGGTTTAAAAAAAGAATAGGTTTAGTGCACTCCCATGTGATGTGATCAAAGCTGAAGAATGATTTCGAGCTGAGAAGAGAAGCCCATGAGTGAAATAGACAAAAAGATTGAATTTATTGTTTCCAAGATGGAACCGAGAAGAGATTTAAAAAATGAGCCGTTTAGAGAGTAATAGCTCGCACCCAGACCGTGAGCTGAATGGTGTAATTTATTCATACTTACTTTGCACTCAGTAATGATTTTATACTGTATTTTAAGAGGTTTCTTTATTAGACGTCATCAATTTAAAGTTGCACTATGCAATGCTGCACAGAGAGAAGAAGGGGGATGATTAGGAGCAATATCCACCTTAGGTAGATTTGCAGCATTTGTTTACTCTTGGCTGTTTATTATAAGATGTCTGATGTAATAGACATTGACCGCATATCAATGTTGTATCAAAAAACAAATGCAGTTTGAAGCAAACATTTCTAATTACCAAGTCCGATCGTATCTTTGGATTTAGTTGTTTTACATTGGACTTACTAGTGATACAGGTATAGTTATTCTACAGCGTGGATTAGAAACTATTAAACAAATTCGGACATGCATAGCAACCTCTGTCATACTGGATGGGAGACAGGGCGAAATCCATTCATTCCGCGCTTCGCATAATTATTTTGTATCCATATTATTTTATATTTTAAAGCAAACTTACATTATCATGGATGTAAACGGGGGCTGTATTATTTAAAAGCTCCCGGAAATGAGGCGAAAAGTTCAAATCTGTTGAAAAAAGGGAGTTCTCTGACTACCTGTTGGGAAACCAGTTAATGTATTAAAATCTAAGGAGCAGAGTTATTCTATTTATTTAAAAAGATTTTGGTTAGCCTATTACTGCTTGTTGTAGCCTGCTTGGAATCTGATCACTTGATTTAGATACAAGAGGCAGATTTATTATTTAGAAAACACGTAATAACATCTCCATTATTCCTTATTACATTGCAAGGTGATTAAAGTGCATAAAGACATCTGGAGTCATTAAATTGTTCGAAAAATGTATATATTTGTGAGCATACTTACATGGTCGTCCATGAAATATGGGGCCACATTATTTAGAGGCTCCTGGAAATGAGTAGAGATCTGCCCTAAAAAAAAAAGATCGTAAATGTGCTGCCCTGGTATGAAGCAGAAATCTTTGAAGTAGTTTTAAATAGAAAAATGGTCCGTAAATACCTTTGTTCCAATATTTCTGAGAAGAAACGGGTTTGCGTTAGCAATGCAGTAGGCGAGTGAACCTGTGTGCAATTAGTTGTCCGTATTTGAGAGGGCCGCCTCTCTCGCAAAGTTTGGAGATCGAAGCCGTGTGGCCGCCATCATTGATTTGGGTATTGTAACTAAATGTAAATCGTAATTCGGAAAAATTTCTTATGTTTGTGATAAAGCGTCTCATGTCGACATTTCTTATTTGTATAATTGAAGTTTTACATTTGGTACATTTTACTGGATTTCCTAACCAAATAATCCAAGGTAAGAAAACGAGAAAAAAGTGAATAAATATTCCCCAAGCTGAGAATTGACAATAGTGGTGTCCCGGTTACCGATCAAAAGTGCGGTATATTGGGTTGCCATTTATTTAACTTTTGTGTAAATAAAACAATTTGATGAAAAACATCGCACTAATCTCATTCTGGCATATTAGTAACACAGTAACACAGTACTTTTAAAACCCATTGTTATATGCAAGTCAGGATCATATTCTCCATTTTAGTGACAAGCGGTATATGTAAACAGTTGTTTTTCTTGATTAAAATGATAATATCATTTCATAAGTATCTATATTGGTGGTATACATACATTGGGGTCACATATATTCATATTTGATACATAGACTTGAAAGAAAAAGTCATATTAAACATACCATCAGTTGTTATATTAGCACAAAGTTGACATCTGTCTATGTAATCATTCTATACAATATATAGCGATTGGAAGATGGTTAGCCTCACATATATCTAAAGGATAGTACAGTGTTGGGTGCACGTGGCCTATAATCTTGTCTACAAAATACAGGCTAGTGTGTGCCACTCAGTTGACGAATTCAGGCCTTTATTGATGTTATCAGTGCGGCAAATCAGTCTATTTTCTTTCATAGTTAGTATCTTGACCACGTTTGCCTGTCTTTTGTTGGGTTTTACTACTTATATAACCCACCATGTCATGTCTTTATCTGTATGCCCAAACTTGAGATAGTGTTCCACTGGGGGGGCATTTTCTACCCAACACCGAATCCTGGATTGGTGTTTTAAGATCCGTTTTTTACAATTTGTGTGGTTTTACCAATATAGTTGAATCCACATGGACATCTGATACAGTATACCATGTTGGATGTGTTACAATTAGCAAATTGTTTGATGTTGATGTCGATTCCGTTGATAGTGCACGTTTTGGTTGTTTGGGTAGTGTTACAAGCTATGGACATATTGCATTTGTAGTGCCCAACTAGTGGAATCAGTTGTCTCATTTTGTCAACTGAATTAATGGTTGTATTCAAATAGGCATGTACTTGTACATGGATTTGCATATAACAACATTCTATAAGAGTACTGTGTTACTGTGTCACTAATATGCCAGAATGAGATTACTGCGATGTTTTACATCAAACTGTTTTGTTTACACAAAAGTTAAATGAATGGCAACCCAATATACCACACTTTTGATCGGTAACCGGGACACCACTATTGTCAATTCTCAACTTGTGGACTATTTATTCACTTTTTTCTCTTTTACTTTCCCTTGGATTACTTAGTTAGGAAATCCAGTAAAATGCACCAAATGTAAAACTTCAATTATACAAATAAGAAGTGTCGACATGCAACGCTTTATCACAAACATAAGAGATTCTTCCGAATTACGATATACACTTAGGGGCCGATTCCGATCCTGTAAAACCCAGGTACGAATGGTCGTACGGAGCGTATTCTCCATCCGACTCGTACCCGGGAAAACCACCTTACAAACCCGCAAGTACGATTCAAACAGAAATACCATATCTGTACGAAAAAAACTACGTGCGGCTAAAAAATACCCACAATTCCGATCCGGGACATCGCGTACGTGACGTCCGGACGGAGTCAGGCAGCTTTTTACGGACCAGCAAGTACGATCCGTGCCTACGTCACTCCGCACCGCTCATTTTTTACGGCAGCCAAAAACTCCTGGGAAATTGAGGACGACGCAAAGAAGAAGCACCGGTACGCGACGGACAGCCATGGACCCCATCCTACGTGTCATCCCGGCCCTCCTAGCCTACGACCTGGTGCACAGAAACCGACACAGACGCCGCAGAAGGTCAGAACAACACCCAGGGGCAAAGGGGGGGGATGCGAGGTGCAGGAAACATAACCCCCACCCAATTAAAAACATATTTATCCTGCACAAAAATTACCTCCATGGTCTGGTCACTTCGGGGGACGTGTCCACCAATCCGACGTACCGCCACAACGGAAGTGGACGTGGATGCGTACCCGTCACCACTACAATGGTGGTACGGCCCATACCCACGCCCCCCAGAGCGTGGGTACGGTCCGTACCACCATTGTAGTGGTGACGTAGTGGTACGGACGTACCCACGCTCTGAGGGCATGGGTTCGGTCCGTACCACGCAAACCCCTACATCACCACTACCATGGTGGTACGGACCGTGCCCACGCTTGGGGGGGCGTGGGTATGGGCTGTACCACCATTGTAGTGGTGATGTAGGGGTATGCGTGGTACCGATGTACCCACGCTCTGAGGGCATGTGTGCGGGCCGTACCACACGTACCCCTACGTCACCACTACAATGGTGGTACGGACCGTACCCACGATCTGGGAGGCATGGGTACGGGCCGTACCACCATTGTAGTGGTGACGTAGGGGTACGCGTGGTACGGACGTACCCACGCTCTGGGGGGCGTGGGTACGGGCCGTACCACCATTGTAGTGGAGACGTAGGGGTACGCGTGGTACGGACGTACCCACGCTCTGAGGGCATGGGTACGGGCCGTACCACGCGTACCCCTACGTCACCACTACAATGGTGGAACGGACCGTACCCACGCCACGGGGGCATGGGTACAGGCCGTACCACCATTGTAGTGGTGATGTAGGGGCACCGTGGTACGGACCGTACACACCCTATGAATGCAGGGGTACGGTCCGTCTCACCCGTACCCCTACGGCACCAGTGCATTATGGATACAAGGCGTACACAGGCCTCAAATGTCGGACTACGGCCTGGTGCAGCATATTAGCATTAAATTGGGGGGGGGTGTATGCCCAGGACAGCAGTGTACTGCACCAAGGGGGTTGGTGGGAGGACTCCCAGCAGTGTCCAGACATATGAGGGGTGGGTGCAGAGGACTCCCAGCAGTGTCCAGACATATGAGGGGTGGGTGCAGAGGACTCCCAGCAGTGTCCAGACATAAGAGGGGTGGGTGCAGAGGACTCCCAGCAGTGTCCAGACATATGAGGGGTGGGTGCAGAGGACTCCCAGCAGTGTCCAGACATATGAGGGGTGGGTGCAGAGGACTCCCAGCAGTGGACAGACATATGAGGGGTGGGTGCAGAGGACTCCCAGCAGTGGACAGACATATGAGGGGTGGGTGCAGAGGACTCCCAGCAGTGTCCAGACATATGAGGGGTGGGTGCAGAGGACTCCCAGCAGTGTCCAGACATATGAGGGGTGGGTGCAGAGGACTCCCAGCAGTGTCCAGACATATGAGGGGTGGGTGCAGAGGACTCCCAGCAGTGGACAGACATATGAGGGGTGGGTGCAGAGGACTCCCAGCAGTGGACAGACATATGAGGGGTGGGTGCAGAGGACTCCCAGCAGTGGACAGACATATGAGGGGTGGGTGCAGAGGACTCCCAGTAGTGTCCAGACATATGAGGGGTGGGTGCAGAGGACTCCCAGCAGTGGGCAGACATATGAGGGGTGGGTGCAGAGGACTCCCAGCAGTGGACAGACATATGAAGGGTGGGTGCAGAGGACTCCCAGCAGTGTCCAGACATATGAGGAGTGGGTGCATATCACTACCAGCAGTGGATAGAGACATGGGGGTGTGTACATCATACTCAGATGACCATAACTCCATGGGTGTATGAACGCATCCCCAATGTGCGACTATGTTGAGAGTGCCATAACAACACATCACTGACAGCAGTGTCCCACTCCCATGAGGATGGATGTCTTTCCCCCACTGCATGACACACCACATGTGGGTGTGAGGACAAATGACACATGCATACCCACCCCTGGCGGATGCAGCACAATAAACACACAGAGATCATGTCACAAGACAGTATAGTTATGTTAAAGCCTACTAAACTAAGAGAGCCAAAGGGAACACACACTGTCACGCACATTCCAGGACTGATAGGAATGTACAGGTGCTGCAACAGCCACCAAGTTGTTGTCTCCCATGGAAGGAATAGGCTGGACTTCCCACAGATACAATGCCCACAATTGTGAGTCAGGTGACCAAATACCCTGCAGAACAAGTACCATATGTGTGCTAGGCTGGGAGTACACACATGCATAGTGCTGAAAAGTGACAATTTCTACATGAAGGCACGGCAACATACTCTATACACAAGTACAGCGACTACCAAGGATGGCACAAACGATGCAGCCAGAGACATTGATGAGCAGGCATGGCCATAGCTGAAGGGATCCGTCTCCCACCAAGGAAATGTAGACACAGGTCAGCACAACAATTGTGCATCTCCCTACAGGGAAGATGTCAGGTGCCACAGAGGAAGGAACACTCATTGGGACAATGTCGCCAAACACAAAGAGCATACACGACCAAATATTATTTTCAGAGACCTTGTGATGGCACGCAGATACCAGGGTCCACCCCATGAGCAGCAGACTACAACATTTCCCAGACACCTAACACATGATCACCACCCCAACTCATGGAGCATCAGCACCTACATCAATACCTGAAAACCAATCATGGTCAAAGGAAAAACAAAATGCTTTATTCAGCATTAAATTAAAATGTAGAAAAGGACAATATTTACAATGGCCATAGGCCAGTCCAGATGCGAAGTCCTGGGGGGGGACACATGTCCACGTGTCTCCCCGAGCTTGCCTGCACATACTAAACCTCTGGTTCAGCGACT
Source organism: Triturus cristatus (assembly GCF_964204655.1). NCBI lineage: Eukaryota > Metazoa > Chordata > Amphibia > Caudata > Salamandridae > Triturus > Triturus cristatus. The sequence goes on from NC_140581.1 coordinate 79,015,376, forward strand.
GGGGGGAGGGCATCATGTGGGGAAGGACCAGGCACCGCAGGGACAGGAGGGGGAAGGGTAGGTGTTGTGGGTGCAGGGACGGACGACTCCACCACAGGGGGTGGGGCAGCGCCAAAGGTGGAGGTTAGCATGGCGCTGCACACGTCCGCAAGCTCGTCCAGTGTCTCCCCTGCACCCGAAGGAACCACAGGCCCCAAGGAGGGGGGGGTGGTCGGAGGGACGGGTTGCAGCGCTACTGGGGGAGGTGGGGGACTCCACTCCCCTACCCGTGGAGTGCCTTGCCTGTTTGCGTGATGGTGAAGCAGTGCGGCTGAGGCCCAGCACAGCCAAGTATGTCTCTTTCTCAGACTGTGGGGCAGGGAAGCCGAGGGGAGTGACATTGGAGGGACTGGGGAGTGAGGCATGTGGACTTGGACTGTGGCTGCGTGTCTGCCTGTGTGCCCAAGACCCAGTGGGTGTGCCTTCTTCCCCCTGAGTGTGGGTGACAGGAGGTGTGCGCTTACCCTTCCCTGTTGGTGTGCTGCCTGTGTCTGGTGGGGTGCATGCCTGGGAATGTCTGTGTGTGCTTGGGACAGGCATGGGAGTGGGAAGTGTGGATGGTGCAGGGGTAAGGGGGGACGAAGCGCTGCAGGAGACTCACTGCTGCCGTCAGTGACGAGTCCATGGACCTCAGCAACATCCGTTGGTCAGACATCGCTGATGACATGCCCTCCATGTACGACTCCATCTGTGTCAGCAGTCTGGTGTGGCCATGGAGGACAGTCAGGATCGATGTCTGCCCAACCTGCAACTGCCGCTGAATGTCCACAGACTCTGCAGTGGGGGCAGCAGGGGAGACAGGGGCAGGGGGTGCAGTGCCTGGCACGAAGGAGACACGTTGTTGCCCTACACGGACAGAAGGGACAGGAGCAACTGGGGGGGCGGTGATGGGAATGGAGGGGGCGGTGACAGTTGTAGTGCTGCTGCCAGCTGTTGGAGCAGCCTCCGCCCCCTCAGGGAGCTCAGCCTCAGACCCGTCAGCGTCGTAGTCGGTGTTGGTACTAGACAGGTCCTCCGCCTGACTCCCCTCGCCCTCCGTGCCACTTGATTCCGCCGACTCCCCAGCAGTGGTGGCACCGGTGCTCGATCCCTCCTCCTGGTCCGTGCCGGTGTCTCCCTCGGTGCCCCCCGATGATGCTGTGTGCAAGGTGAAGAGACATGAAATAATCAGTCACCTGTGTACATCTGACACATGAGTCCAAACAAAATAGGTCACAGTGCATATCAGGAAATGCATCATGAGTAACATCTAGAATACTCCGCACAAATGTAAGCCCTGCACTCCCCAGTTGGTTCACCCACCATGCCACCTGAAAAAATGAACATCAGGACACAACAGCAAATAACTCAATATCCAATAATACTGAGAAGCTAGTGTCTGTGAACAGTGGAGCACAGCCGGACTATGAAGGCATGCCACCTCTTGTTCACTGTGAAAGAAACAGTGTTGGTGCACCCAAGGCCAAATAACAGACGTCAATGCTGAAGGTGTCCCCACACTCAGAGACCTGTGAGTACTTTGGAAACCCTAAAGAAATACATTGTGATCCCTTGGGAATCACAACACTTTACACAATCGACATGTTTGGAATGTGTGAATGTGCCGCTTTTGGAACAGAACACACATGTGCCTGGATAACAGAAGTCACACAAGGAGGTGCACAAAAAACTACATTTACACAGTCATTGTATGAGCTGCCAGCCTAATGCAAATAAGGCACTGTTAAGAAGAAATGTGGTATCAGGAAGTACATATACATGGCACCACAGTGGTCTTGATGACTTGACACCCGTAAGTTGGTATCAGCAACAACCGAGGATTAACCCAAATGGAACCACACTGTGGGAACATGTATATGTATAATCTCAAATCAATTTTTTTACAGAACTGTGCATTAGTTTTAAATTTGCCAGCGTGTCCCCCAAAAGTGTAAAGGTGGTTTCTTGTGCACTTCCTTGGGAGACATCTGTCATGCAGGCACATCATTGTCCTTCACAACAAAAAATCAAAGTCAAGCATATAAACTGGGACATGTTGACAAGTGTAGTGAGTGCCAAGGTACAAGACATCTTGACTAACAACTTGAATCATGCCACCTGTCACATGGCCATCCGTACCATGATGACACAGTTGGCAACACATCTGACCCACTACCTGTCATGTGGAGTGGCACACATGTCCAGACACAGGACAATGCATTAGCTAATGGCCCTGAAATTGTGTCGGAATAAGGAGCACCTGCACTGAGGAGACACCCTCATGGGACCCAAGAATGTCCACACAGATGTCAGCACACACAGACCACACTACGTAGCATCTGGAGCACACACCGGTGCCAAAAATGGATGAGCAGGAAACATCTCTTTTACCTTTTGCCACATGCTGCAAAGCACAAACATTACACCCTGCACAACATGCCTGGGTCACTGCACGTTGAGTGTCTGTCCAGACAATTATCACACACAGGTCAGACCTGGCAAGGAGACATAAGGTTTGGACATGAAGGCCTTTCCTGCACAAACCCCCGCACCTGAGACAATGTGATTGAGACAGAGCAAGTAGTTACACCTCTTAATCTGGGTTTACTAAAATGTGCATCAAGAACTCCTAAATGTACTCAACATCACCTCGTGAGGCTGAGCACACATATTTGTGACAAACAACCATCAACAGATAGTTGTACACAGACACACAGGCACTGGCCAGTGTGAGTATGCACAAGCCTAATGGGGTCACCCTGTACAGTGGACACATGTAGCACACTTTACGTAAATACAAATGAGGCCATGGAACAATGCCACCGAGGCCAACCTATGCTGAACACACAGAGAATGGGCACATTGTTTGATGCCACACATGATTCCTAGGAAAAGGTGTCTCAGGGACTGTAGTGGGCACACTGCTCCATGGTCCTTGAATGATCTGACTGTAACAGGAGCAACCGTCCCGGCACTATGCATATCTCCCACTCATGCACATCATGTCTGAGGCCACTACATCGGTCATGCATGCTGCAAGTCTGTTCATTTGAAACCTAACACTCCTATTTTGAGACTCAGGACAGTGCCAACAATTATGGACCCCCAAATGAGTGAACAGGACAGGGCACAGGCAAGGTACCAGCACATGTCACAGACCACCCCCACACATGCTGCTAAAAGCAGTGTGCACCTTGATTAACTTGCAGCCTAGATGACCATGTGAATAGTGATTACACACAGACCAGGGAACACATGTCAAGGAGGGGAAGGGAGGAAGAACAGCACCGGTTGACTTGGGGGAACAGGATATGCACTGCACATATAAACCCTGGCAGTGTATCCATGCGACTGAGCACTTCCAAAAGCTGGTGACACACAACAAACACACATGTACCTACCCCCTTCCTGCTGCTGCATCTCCTGTAACCGCCTACCCATCTCAGGGAAGACCACCGCCAGGACACGCTTCATTTGGTGGGTCAGGCGCCGGCGCCCACCGTGCTTGCGTGGTGGTGAGTCCCCCAGCAGGACCTGGGCGATCCTCCTGGTCCAGCAGCGGATGTCCTGCCAGCGTTTCCTCACTTGGGGCAGGCGCCAACTGCGACCCTCCACCGAGATCACGGCCCTGACAGCCCGCTTCCAAATCTTACCCTTCTGGTAGGCGGTTACCTGTGAGGATGACAAAGTGAGACTACATCACTACACCTGCTCCATCTCACAGAGACACACATTTGAACATCTTTGATTTGTTGAACAGGGCATAGTATGCTGCTAACTAATAGCACCTTTGTCATAGGGACATTCGCATCTGTGTAAGCCCCAATGCACTACATGGCATTGAAAGTACACAGGTGGCATGAGGGGTTCGACATACTCCCCGATCATGGCACACACTGTGCATCACAAGCAACACAAGGCTGATGGACAGCACCTCCAAGTACTCACATGCCCCAGGCCACTGACGCTACCTCAGCAGAGTACACAGACACACACAGGCACAGATCATTCACCTGCCATTGGCAACAGCAGATACAAACATCACTCTGCACATGTTGCCTGGGGGTTGTCACAGGCGTGGGGCTAGCTCAGCAAGTCAGACACACAGCACGGCTTACTTCTCACATCAGATGGGTAGAGCAGTTGCCTCCTTCATGCAGCTGTGGTGCAACACTCCACATAGACACTCACCCACATGACAAGGAACTTTCACACACATCAATGTCCAGGGGGCGTACACATAATTTGGACACTCTCACCACAGCTCCACTCAACTCACACACATCTGTGGGTCCAGTCACCTGTCACACCGGGGGGACCACTGAATCACCTCAGGACTATAGAACAAGAATGCCCAAGAGGATTAGCCACGCTGAATGTGCCATGCACCATGCACTGAATGTCACAGTAAGCACAATGCAAGTGAGGAGTGCACACATGAACCACATCATGCTCTGCATGAGAAACATAAGCCATTTCCCCCCCCCGGGACCCACTCTAAACACCATTGCATATTGCATAGTACATGTACACACTGGTCGTACACGTACATGTGTACGGTCCGTACACACACACGTACTCCTACCCAACCCCAATATAGTGATACGACCGTACACACGCCCTCAGAGAGTGTGTACAGTGCGTTTCACAGCTGACACTGGTGATAGGAGGCGCACAAGAAAGGAATGGAGGTGTCAGACTCGCACAAGGCTGTACATCAAGTCATTGTCAGTGCAGTCCTTCATGTGCAGGGCCTAGGTGTGTCAGGCAGTGATGTGGCACATGTCTCCCCATGTTTTAGCACAATAGATGTGTGATGACCTGTGTACACATGTCATGTGTGATGGGGCACTATGTGGCACACTTCTCCTTCACACTTTGCACATGTGTGCATGTAGTACAAACTTGTCAAGCACTGCATCACTGGTATGGCACAGTCACCAACACCCGCAACTGTCCCCTGATGCCAGGTACACGGATAATTACACCTGACATCTAACTACCAGCGTGCCACGATGTGACTATGTCTTGTGTGTGTCATGTGTTCCCATGAGCTTGCTGTTGGTGTTCCGTCAACTGCATCTGCTGTTGCTGCATCCAACATGTGTCTGTGTGTAGATGGGCATGGCACACAATTACGCCCAGCATGTCACATGTGGAATCCCACGTAACGTGTGTCTGTATGCATCGAACATGGTATTTTGACCTGAGGACATATCTGCGTTGTCTCAATGTCTGCGTTATCAGTTTTAACATGTACCCCTTCATGGCAATGTGTGTGATCTGTACTTTTTAAATGACATGTGACCTGTGCGTCTAGCTTGCCGCCAGCTGTCTGTATGAGATAACATCCTTCGAATGCAGATATGTGGATATATGTCACTCCTGTAATGTGTCTGGCTGTTCACCTACACTGGCCCACAGCTAGTTTCATGGCATGTCATGTCTAGCTTGACAATCAACGGTTGTAGCTGGTTCTTCGTAGGAGTATCACTTGGCTGGCATACGTGTCCTGGATGTATTGCACAAACCAGACTCTGTATTTAGCAGATGTGTATTAGCTGTTGAACATGTACTCAGTTCATTGACATTGGTGTTGTAATGTACTCACTCTTCGTTATTCCTTCCAAATTTCTGCAGGGCACCGCCTCTCCCCCGACCAATGCCAGACTTGGGTGCCATGAGGGAACGTGACAGCATACGACGCTACCGTTTTTCGCAATAGTTGATTGAGCACTTGACGGGCCGGCTGGAACCACACCTCCAACCGCTACACAGGTATCCTACTGCGCTGACTCCCAAGATGAAGGTAATGGCAGCCCTACATTTTTTTGCCACCGGTACATTCCAATTGACCATAGCTGATGCAGTGCATAGTGCAACTTTAAATTGATGACGTCTAATAAAGAAACCTCTTAAAATACAGTATAAAATCATTACTGAGTGCAAAGTAAGTATGAATAAATTACACCATTCAGCTCACGGTCTGGGTGTGAGCTATGACTCTCTAAATGGCTCATTTTTAAATCTCTTCTCAGTTCCATCTTGGGAACAACAAATTAAATCTTTTTGTCTATTCCACTCATGGGCTTCTCTTCTCAGTTAGAAATCATCCTTCAGCTTTGATCACATCACACGGGTGTGCACGAATCCTATTCTTTTTAAAACTTCTTTTAATAATGCAATCCAATGATACATTTTATACGTTAATTGTTGGCTTCCCCCTCTTTTTTGGTGTACAAATAAGGGTCTCTATTATCAATTCTTTCAATGTCCTGAAGATGGTCTAACGGACAGTGACAGAATTCGACCGAAACGTCGACTTTAACACCTATTCCTTTGTTAAACGTTTGATAGGCAATGTTTGCTTTATATAAATTCTTCATATTGCCTTGAAAACATTATACGAAAAGGTGACTACAAATGTAACTGAGAAGGAAATTTGATTACATGTAAACCCTGACTTCCGGCTACATTGGATTGTTTTTTGTACCCTACAAAATGAACATACTTTAAATGAATATAAAATCAATTTTGTTTTAATGTATTCTCCCGTGTTTGATGCAATATTTCTTTCATTTTTTTTTTGTGTATTAATTTGCTCTCCGACTTTATGATTCCTTAATTGATACTTTTAATTTAAATTGCGTTCTCAATTAGTTTGTTGTAAGTTACTTTTTAGAACTTACCCTAATTTATTATTATTGCAAACTTCTGAATAAATCCCTTGTAGGCACACTTACCTGCTCATATTGCGCTGCCCAAGCCAACAAGGGTCTATTTGGTATCCCGCTATTTGTGATATGATTTAGAGCATGACGGAGGGGTTACTCTGTCACAAATGTAACAGATATCCCATCCATCTTATTACAAGCGCATTATAACCTATGGCACTAGTAATAAGGCGGACAGGAGATCCTTCATGCTTGCGATCGCCATATGTTAGATTTGGGGGTCTCTGGTTGGCAGAGGTCAGTACCTTTGAACAAATAGGGACCCTTGCGTCTAGTCAGGGTAAGGGGGTACACTCCTAAAATAACCCCTGCTCACCCCCTTGGTAGCTTGGCACAAGGAGACAGGCTTATCTCAGAGGCAGTGTGTAAAGCATTTGTGAACACATACAGTAATCAAGTGACAACACTACAGATGGACACCACACAGGTTGTATTATAAAAATAAGTATCTTTTATATAGATTTAACACAAGACCATAAACGACAAAAATCCACAATACTGTACTTAAAATGGTAGAATTAGCTTAGTTCTCTTAAGATGGTAAATGTGACACTCTGACTTCAATGTACTTTAAGATGCGTAACGCAAGTCAACGAAAGTGTTGCAGGGAAGGTTATGACGTTGTCCCTTACACGCAAGGATGGTGATGTGTTGAAGATCTGGTGCAAAGAAACAAAGATGGTGCTTTCTTCTTGATGCGACACGCTTCCCGGTGATGCGGTGGTGTCTGCTGCGACGTCGATCCTCTTCTCCGGTGATGCGAAATCCTTTACATGATGCGAGCCGCGACAGGCCCTGCGACACACTTCCCAGTGATGTGGCGGCGTCTGCTACGACGACGATCCTCTCTCCTTGTGCAGGCAGGGGAGGCTTCGGTCCTGACCGGAGAGCATGTGACGTTGCGGCAGCACCGGCACCACGGTTCCTAACGATGTCGCTAGGTTGATGGATTCATGGTCACCTTTGTCGATGATCGGCTCCATGCAGATGTTGGTCTTGGAGTCGATATGGCACAGCAGCAGGCGTCGGTCTACGGTTCAAGTTGAAGCAGCGCTCACTACTTCGATGCAGATGGCGGCGACGTTCGCTGGCTCTTGGAGTTGCGGAGTTCTTCTGTAGCAACTGAAACAGCAAGTTCCAGCAGCACACAAAAGGAAGAGGTGAAGTCTTTTGTAGCCCTGAGACTTCGGACAGGAGGAAAGCTCGATTCAAGCCCTTGGAGTAATATTTTGCAAGATGATGAAGTTCCTTTTAAATGGTTCCTTCTCCTCTCCTCTGCAATGAAGACACCACTGCAGGCCAACCCACTACAGCACACCGGCAGAGGGGCAGTACAACTCCTGCAGCTTCCTTCAGTGCTTCTTCTCGGCAGAGGGCCGTCTTGTTTTTCCAGAAGTGATCTAAAACCTTGGGGTCTGGGCCCCTATATTTATACCCATAAATCTTTTGTCCTCTGGAGGCAGAGGGTCCTGTACCTAGTCCAAACCAGTTCTGGGCACATTCTGCCAGTGCACAACTTATTCCTTTGTCAGAGTAGGCCAGGGTCATCAGACGCACCACAAGAGGTGTAGCCAGCATTGTGGAAGACAGGCACGGCTCTATTCAGGCCCAGGTGCTACTCCTCCTACCACTCCTCACGTAGATCGGCCTATTCAGCCTAGCCCTGACTCACCCTGTCTCCTGGCGCCACCCCCAAGACCCTGTCACTCACAAACCCAGACATACAATACACACTCTAGCAGAGGCAGGCTGGATGGTTAGGTAAGAAAATATCGACTTTCTAAAATAGGTATTTTCAAACACAGAATGTTAAAACCAACTTTACTAAAATATGTATTTTATCATTCTGAGTTCAGGCATACTAAACTCGAATTTCTACCATGTTCCCTGAGTCAGTTAGGATTATAAGATGTAATAATCAAACTGCCCATTCTGGCCTATGGGGAACAGTTAGCCTTGCAATAGTGAAAAATGAAAATGGCTGTAATTCACTATTAGGACATGCCACACACATCAGGGCTTGTCCTACCTTATACTTACAATGCACCCTGCCCTTGGGCCTACCACAGGGGTGACTAATATGCAGAAAAGGGAAGGTTTCGGGACTGGCAAGTGGGTGCACTTACCAAGTCAGCATGGCAGTACCAGACTACACACAGGCTCTGCAATAGCAAGCCTTAGACACACTTTAACAGGCTGCTTCTGAGCGTGGCACAACCAGTGCTGCAAGCCCACCAGCAGCATTTGGATTACCAGCCCTGGGCACTCCTGGTGCACTGTACTAGGTTCTGACAGGTAAACCAAACCAGCCAATCATGGAATCACCAATTCATACATCAATTTACAATGTACTTTAGCACTGATCAGCAGTGGTAAAGTGCCCAGAGTCATAAAACAGCCAACAACAGGTCAGAAAAAATATAGGAGGAAGGCAAAAAGATCAGGGATGACCTTACAAAAAGGGCCAAGTCCAACAGCACAAAAATAAAGCTGCAATACAATTGTATTTAAGGCCATGCAATATTGTCATTGTCATATCAGAGGAAGGAAACCTTCATAAAAGAAGATCCTTTTCTTAACAATTTGCAACAATTCTGTGCATGATGGTTGATTCCAAGGCCTCCCATACCCTGCAGGATCATGTTTATCCTCAGTGGCAACACAAAAGGAACTTTTAGATGGTTGATATTAACCCTGAGAAGAAAATACCTAGCTGGTATGTTTGCATTGTAGTGCTACTAATCTTTGTTTTTGACATAAGGCCTTATCTACAAAAATTGTTTGACAGGGCTTTGGACATCGAGGAAAGTGCTAGCAAGAAGAAATAAGTTTGACTCTAAGAACACATATTTAATGTGAGAAAAGTTTTAGATGTGGTCTAGACATAGAGGCCCATTAGGATGTAGGGCGGATTGCCTCCGCCTATATGGCGGAGGCGATATGCCCTACATCCTTCCCCGCCCGCCACCCATTTATCCCCGCCATATTAGTATGGCGGGGGGTACCACGGCGGACGGGAAGACCGTCCGCCACTTTTCCGCCCGTTCAACAAGTATATGTTTATATATGTAAAAGTGTACATTAAATAAAGTTTGAAAACAAAAATAAAAATTAGAAAAATATATTACACTTATTTATTCTAAAAAAATTATTATTTGTGCAAATATTCCCTATAAACTGTTGCATGGACCACGTGTAGCCTCCATTTCAAATTCAACAAATTTTTGTGGTAACACGTGAATGTGCTGTATATGCATCTCTGATAGGCACTGACGCCCTGCAGTCTGTACAGATAGTTCCATCCATTTAGAACACAATGGCATTGTTTTCTTTTCTTTCTGTGTTTGTTAGGAAACACTTCACTTTAGCTACACAAAACTAAAAGAGTTACTCTGCGCCTCTGCCACACTGTGATAAGAGCAGTGCTTTCCTATACAAACAGCTCCTGTACTAAAGCTGAGTAAGAGGAGCACTTTCATGCTGGGATTATCACAATACCACTGCAAACTGTGACTGAGATGCAGCCCTGCTGACTCTGACCTCCATCCTGCTAAGGAAGGTAACCTGAACACTCTGACCAGCTTCCTGAGCGAGATATGGGGCTTAGATTATCCCAACAGATCTGGCAGAAGGTTACTCCCTCTATGCTCTCTTTGTGTAGTATTAGATACAATTTTATGTGTGAGTATGGAGTATTTAAAAAATAAAATAAAAATGTATTGTATAATACACTAAACGAAAACACAAACCTATATATAAATATTTATACATTAACAAAAAAAAGAATGTTTATGACTATTAATATTTTTTTTTATATGTAATACCATTCCTAAGCTTTAAACCATAAATTACCAAATAAAATCATATTGCAAAATTAACAATCAGAGAATAAAATAAATATTTCTATTATATATAGATTTCTATTTCCCTTATTAAAATGAATGTGTATATATATTTACATTATTTGTATGTAAAAAAAATATATTTTCTACGGATACCAATATATATTTTAATTAATGATAAATGAAAAAGTATCAAACTTATTAATGTACCAAAATAAATGTAAAAATTGTACAATATTATTTGTCTTATCAACTGAAAAAAATTACGTACTATTCTCTTTAAAATATACACTTTTTTAAATTATCCCCACCCTTAACCTCTAAAAACCCAAAATAGTGAAACAAATTCTGAATCCATTATGTATATGCATTAATACAACTAGAAATACAAATGTCCACTAATTCATAACTAATAAATTATCTTACTTAAAACACCAATATAATAATTGATAAAATATAGAATCAAACACACTACAATAAATTACATACTAATCAAAACTCACAAACAATATTACATAAACTTATATTTTCTACATTGGTATTTTTACAATTATATGAATAAATGATTTTTTTTGACATCCCATTTTTCTTGACACTACATTTTTGCATCACAATTGTTTTATCCCCGATATTTCGTCCAAACACTTCTTCCTGTCCAACACTGGTGAAAATCCTGTCCTGCATCTTTTCATTAGGATGGTCATTTATGGAAGGCCAGTCTGGTTTTCATCCTTTTTAGGTCTGGCCTGAGCCAGCGCCCATGCGCTGCTCTGCAAGACTTTTAGTAAGGGCTTTTCCACGCTTTTTTTTTTAGCACCCTCAATTGGCCTTTGCATGCGACTTTCTAAGAAAGACAGCCCGCAATTGGTCCAAGGCGGGTGCATGTCCCACCTCCTCTGTGCCCTGGTCTAGCCTTCTCGGGAGCGAGCAGCGGCCCTGCACTGTGCCAGCTTCATTCCTGACATTCTTTACCGTGCGCACGTGCACTACTCACATTTTTCTTTAATTTTCTTTTTTTTTTTCTGGGGCCTTTCATGACCGCTGGGAGTTTGGGATTGTTACTACACCACCCTCTAAGCGTCACATGTGTACTCGTCGGGGATTTATTTTAGTCTTTGCAGCATTTGTTGTGGCATTTTTGGCCCAAGAAATTTAACTGTGTTACCCCCACTTGAAAATTCAATCTCTGAAAAAAGCCAAACTGACCCCTTCCCATCTAACACCACCCACCCTCCTTTCATCTTTTAGAGTTGTAGGATCATGTGATTGGGGAGCTGGCAGCTTTATTGCACCTACCTAGGTCTATAGGGCACCTCAAGGAGCTTGGGGCTCGACAGCAATGCCCAGCTGGCTGCCCGTGCTAGCTTCTTGCGTGCTATCTTGCCTGGTCTACAAAGAGTGCCATAAACCTGCTTCTTGAAAAGCAGTACTTGCTTGTTTTGGTGTAAAATGCTTCATGTGCAGCACAGTATTGATGCTTTTAGGGGATTTGTGGTGTGCACGAACACAAGCCACGACGTACAGATTCACAGATCCGGAACACAAAGGGCCTTAGTCTCTGCTGCTTAATGCGTCCTGGATCTGCATAAACCCCCTTGTCCCCTCCACACGACCCACGAACATTGAATGATGTCAGGCTGGTGGCTGTGTAAATTGCGTTGCATCGGTGACTGACCTCCTGCTCCCGTGATATGCATTTCAGACAATGGCACAACCGTATGTCCCCTCCCCCTGTCAGTACTATTGAATGTTTAGGGTGGCTTAAATGGACGATTCCTTTGGTCTGTACAGCTCATTCTGCCAAAAGCGCATACGTTAGTTTTGTACACATGGGATATGTTTACCGATTTGCCCAAGAGCAGACTTTGGTCGGGTAGGAGTAGCTGGGATTCGAACTCAAACTCTAAACATTTAAAGTCTTGTGATCATCACATTCAGTTCCTTTCTGCCTCCTAAGAGGACTATTTTCGACGAGGAAGCAGGAACTCCCTCTGTGTGTAGTATAAAGGGGGGGAGGGGGTCTACCGCCGCATGCATAAAGTTACATTTTCGATTTCTGGCGGTTGATGTAACCTCCATGAAGTGTTTCTACTGTTTAGTGAACATAGTCGATAAACTCCTTACAGTAGCTACCGCGGACTCGCCCACAGCTGGTTGGAAATAAAAACTCATATGTTCCGATTTTCAAATCAATCAATCAATCAAGGTGTTTGTTAAGCGCGACTACACACCCGTAAGGGTCTCAAGGTGCTGGGGGGTCGCAGGTTCCAGTCCATCAAGGAGGGGGTCTGTCGAAGAGCCAGGTCTTGAGGTTTCTTGCGATGATGGGGAGCGATGTTATCTGTCTGAGGTGGAGCAGAAGGTCGTTCCAGGCTCTGGCTGCACGGAAGGAGAAGGAGCGGCCTCCCGATCTGGTCTCTTTGGTGCGTGGGACCACGGCGTAGAAGAGCTGGGCTAATCGTAGGGTCTTTTGGGGTGCGTGGAATTTGAGTTGGCTGTTCAGGTATGCTGGTCTGGTGTCGTGGAGGGCCTTGTGAGCGTACGTTCGCATCTTGAAGGTGACTCTAGCTTTGATGGGGAGCCAGTGGAGTGTGCGCAGGTGCTGGGAGATGTGGCAGTGTCTTGGCAGGTTGAGGACCAGTCTTGCGGCGGCGTTTTGGATGTTCTGTAGCTTGCGGAGAGGTTTTTGTTTATTCCGACATAGAGTACATTGCCGTAGTCGAGCCTGCTGGTGACCAGGGCGTGAGTGACGGTCTTTCTGTGTTCAAGGGGGATCCATTTGAAGGTCTTACGTAGAAGGGTGAGGGTGTGGAAGCAGGAGGACGAGACAGAGTTGATCTGGCGGTCCATTTTGAGCTCTGAGTCCAGGATGATTCCCAGGTTGCGTGCGTGGTCCGTGGGGGTGGGCAGGCTTTAGAGGGCAGGGGACCAGCAGGTGTCATTCTAGGCGTCGGGGTTTGGGCCCATGATGAGTACTTCCGTTTTGTTGGTGTTTAGTTGTAGGCAGCTGTTTTTCATCCATTTGGCGACGGGTTCCATGCCTTCTCGAAAGTTGTGTCTGGCGGTGTTGGGTTGATTGGATAGGGAGAGGATGAGTTGGTTGTCGTCTGCGTATGACACAATGTTGAGTCCGTAGGTTCTGACGATGGGGTGAGCGGAGCCATGTAGACGTTGAAGAGCGTAGGGCTGAGGGAGGACCCCTGGGGGACTCCGCAGGTGGTAGGTGTAGGGTCCTAGAGAAAAAGGGGGAGTCTGACCCACTGCGTTCTGCCAGAGAGGAAGGAGCGGATCCAGTCGAGGGTCTTGTCTTGGATCCCTGCATCGTGAAGTCTGCATATTAGGGTGTGGTGAGAGACTGTGTTGAACGCCACTGAGAGGTCGAGGAGGATGAGGGCTGCTGTTTCTCCTTTGTCCAGTAAGGTACGGATGTCGTCTGTTGTGGCGAGGAGGGCGGTTTCCATACTGTGGTTTTTTCTGAAGCCGGATTGGGAGGAATCGAGGATGTTGTGCTCTTCGATGAATGTGGTGAGTTGGCTGTTGATGGCTTTCTCGGTTACTTTCGCTGGGAACGGGAGCAGGGAGATGGGTCTGTAGTTTTTGAGGTCGGTGGGGTCCGCACAGGGTTTCGTCAGGAGGGGGTAGATCTCAGCGTGTTTCCAGTTGTCAGGAAACAAGGCGGTGGCCAGGGAGCAGTTGATCGTGTGGCAGAGCATGTGTGCGATGGTGTCAGCGGCTCTGTTGAAAATGTGGTGGGGGCAGGGATCTGTGGGGGCCCCAGAGTGGATTGACTTCATCGTGTTCAGTGTGTCTTCGGTGGTGAGGCCTGTCCAGTTGTCGATCGCTGGCTTCAGGGTGTCGGGGTGGTTGGTGAGGGTTAAGTGTGTTGGTTGTCTTCATCGAAGTTGTCTTAGATGCTCTGGATTTTGTGGTGGAAAAAAGTGCTGAGTTTGTCGCAGAGGTCTTGTGAGGGAGGGATGTTGGTGGGCGAACTCCTTGATGATGTTGAAGAGTTCTTTGCTGTTATGTGCATGAGTGGAGATTCTGTCTTCAATTGCTTTTTTCCTCGTTTTTCTGATGAGTTGGCGGTGAGCGTTGGTGGCGGCTCTGAAGTTGTTGTGGGCTTCTGTGGATTTGGTGTTCCTCCAGGCTTTTTCGAGGCGGCTGCAAGTGTGTCTAGATTCTCGAAGGACAGTGGTGAACCATCTAGCTTTCTTGGCGTGGGTGTTGATGTTTTTCTTGAGGGGGTCTATGGGGTTGGCGCTGTCTGAGATCCATCTGTGCAGGGTTCGGGCTGCGGTGTTGGGGTTGTCATTTTCCACGATGGTTGGGGTGGAGTTGCTGAGTAATGAGGTTAGCTGGTCGTCGGTGATTCTGGTCCAGTTTCTTCGTGGGAGCAGGTGCTTGTGTCTGTGGATGGTGGGTGTTCTGTAGGTTAAGTGTATGCATCAGTGGTCAGTCCATTAGAGTTCGGTGGTGTGGCTGAAGGTGATGGCGTTTCCTGTTGTGAAGAGGGGGTCGAGGGTGAATCCTGCTGAGTGCGTGGGTTCGGTCATGATCTGGCAGGGTCCAATGTTGTGGAGGTTGTCCAGGAGGGATGTGGTGCTGGGGGCCAGTTGGTTGTTGAGGTGAAAGTTGAGGTCTCCCAGTAGGGTGTAGTTGGTGGATGCAATGGCATGCGGGGAGATGATGTCCATGATGGAGTTGGCGAAAAGTCCGCGGGGTCAAGTGGGTCGGTAGATGAGGGTTCCTCAGAGAGTGGAAGTAGGGCTGGCCAGTATCTTGAAGTGAAGGTGTTCCATCAGGTCTGTGGGCTCGTCGGGGAGTGTGCTCAGGCGGAGGGTGGATTTGTGGACAATGGAGATTCCTCCACCCTGGCGGGTGGGGCAGTCCTTCCTGGAGATCTTGTATCCTTGGGGAATGGCAATGTCAGGTCCTGAGGTGGTGTTGGTCCAGGTTTCAGTAAAATATGCTACGGCTAATGGTGCTGTTGAGGAGGTCCCAGATTTCTGTGGCGTGTTTGTGAAGGGATCAGACGTTAAGGAGGATGCATTGCAGGGACTTCGGTTTGGTTGTGTTTTTGCGGGCAGGTTGCGCTGGGTCCGTGGTCTTGGCGGTGCTGCAGGTGTGCCAGCAGCGGTGACAGCTGAAGGGTCCGTGGGTGTCGCTGGTAATGCTAGCTTGCAGTGGATGTTGTGGCCTGGATTGAGAGTGTGGAGTGCTGCCGGGTCATAGCGTTGGCGGTGCAGAGATCCAGGGTTCCCGGTGCTGGTCACAGTCGGGTCGCAGACAAGCGCAGACAGGCTTGCTTTAGGCGTGCCCGTGAGGCGGCCGCCATTAAGTAGGGATCGGGGAGGGCTGGACAGCTGGGAGCAGGGAGGGGAGCTGGATTGGGCCGGTCGCACTGGTCATACTGGGGAGGAGGGGCCGCGGGGGCAGCAGTGACGGGGAAAAATGGGCTGAAAAAGGCAAAAGGAAAAAGGCAAAAAGAGAGGGAAAAGTGCAAATAAGGCAGCAAAAGTGCAAGAAAGAGTGGAGGAAACAGGAGGAGAGTGAAAGGGGAAGATTGAGATGAGGGTAAAAACTAGTGAAAAATGGAGGAAAGACACAGAAGGAGAGTGAAGGGGGGAGCTTGAAATGAGGGGAAAACGACAGAAAATGGAGGAAAGACCCAGAAGGATAGTGAAGGGGGGGAGATAGAAGTTAGGGAAAAAAGAGTGAAACAGGAGAGCAAGTACTAAGAGGCTCTAGAGTATTACCCTGGCTCATATTTTTTAAAGTATCATCAGTGGAGGCTGCCTGGGAGGGAGATGTGGTGGTTGTGGTAGTAGTAGTGGACATAACTTTATAAAAAGTTTTAAGCGATGGGGTGATTTTTATTTTGGACGGGGACCCCTTCTTACCCCTACCCTTCCTCTTAGTAATATCTCCCTTTTTGCCTTTAAACTCGCTCCCCTCGCCAGTGTTGCTCTCTAGATTTACCTTGTCTACTGAGGGAGATATACAGGTTTTTCAATATCGTGTGCGGCCCTGGTGCGTAGGGTATATCTATTTATTTTTGGCACCTGATTATCTTTTAATTCTGCTGCTGTTGTTATACCCTTGAAACTACCAGTGCTTTCTACGCCTTCTACGCCTTCTAGGCAACCAGGACTGCCAATACCCCCGAGGCTATACTCCTTCTCGTCGTCCATGCCCTTGCCTGGTGCCTTTATATTTAGAATCCCAGATCCTCCACACTTAGTTGTATCGACAAGCCGACTATGCACCACACCAAGCTGAAAAAAAATACACAGGCGGGTATGCCTGCTTCACGCCTGTTTCACTCCTCCCTGTTTTGGAACCCTCTGGGGGGGGGGCAAAATAGGAGACGCCGACTCACTACCTGAGGGCATATGTCCAGAGCGCAAACATCAGTTCCTAGCTCCCTCGGGATTGCAATCGCGAGCGGGCCAGCGCTACTACTGGCTCTTCCTCCCGCGACCCGGAACAGGAACAGAGCCGCGTTGTGTCTCCTACGATCTCGAGCCGCCTCCTTACAGCACCAAAACCGGTTGCAGCTTACACCGCCGACGACTCCAGAACTGCTCTTCCCGCCGCCTTCTCCCGATGCCCCCAAGGATCCTCCGCCAACGAGAACTCTGTCCAGAAGCATATCCACATTTAGGTATACATGAGGGGGTGAGGGGGGAAACTTTAACTAGAACTCATGGTAATACGTGAAAAAAGGGGGAGCTGCGCCAGGCCCGTTTACCTGGCGGTCGCCTTGTTCCTCTCCGACCACGTTTTGGTCAGACTGAGTCCGAGAGCGAGAGAATGGAGACAGAGGTCCACTGGACCACCATGGATGAGGCACAGGTGAAACCTGCAGGTGGAGGAGGGCCTCAAACACCAACACTCGAGAGTGCAGGGGCTCGGGGAAGGCCTCACTTAACGATGGAGCTGCGAGGGAGGGAGAGCAATTTCACTGACAATGAGTCAGTAGTCTTGCTCCGATTGGGTGTATTGTTCAGACACCTAAGGGGGTCACGTCATCTTCACCCCTCACTAAATTATATCACGCCATCCGGCAACGCACAGCACGCATTTTCAAGGATATTGCTTTTAAACGAATTTAGCACGGATGTTATCGACGGACCACGTCTGAGTGAAAAGGGCTAAGATGGTTCTGTTTGGATTTATGCCAGTGACTTGCACATCATACCCAGATCTCAAGAGAGGTTGTGGCCAGAGCTGCCGACTTTGAAGCTGGGGAACCAGGTGCGAGACACCGCGTCAGCTCAGCTTCCTGTGATTCTGGGCAAATCACTTAATCTCCACGTGCCTATCAAGAAATGAATGAGTCCTTATGTAATGTAACTGGTGCTCGTGTAAAGCGCTCCAATACTCTCGGGTCGAGTTCGCGCTATATAAATCTGCACTTAAAAAAAAAGTCTTACAAGTGTTTATTTCACTGAGCTATTTTTTTCAATTGAATGAAGTAGGTCTGTGTTGAGCATAGGAGAGCTACATTTTATTTAGCCGCCATTCTTCTTAACTTGCACAGTTCGGCACATACCACGACTCCCCTGCCCAATCCCCTGTCCCCTTCCCCTTCCCCTCCCCCGTTAACCCCCACCGACCCAGCAGTGGTTTCTGCTTTGTTCTCTGCTTCCCTCCTCCTTACCCACTGCTTTCCTTCTGCCTTATTTTAAAGCCCACCCCTCCTTGTTTCTTCTGTTTGATGGCTTTGCTGTGCATCTTGAGGGCCATAGGAAATAGTAACTGTGGGAGGGCAGGTCGCATATACAGACGCGGAGGCGAATATACTTTCCAAATGAGAGAGTTTATTGTCAGGACGGACACTCTTAGATTTTACTACAGGGACGGTCTCTCTTCCTGTTGGTGATATCAAGTCTTCGGTCCTAATTGGGGAACTGGAAAGGGTCTGCTCTCCTTCCTCCTCTGAACTGGTGCTTAACGGTGTCTGCCTCGGTTCGTCCGTTATGGTGGATTCCTCCCGGAGGCTCATAGAGGGAAAAGAAAAAATGGGTGGCCGTCAGTGATAGGTTTGTTTGCACTAGGCAGGAGTTATTCTACCTGTCACCATCATCATCACCAGTGGTATCACGTACTCTCTATAACTTCTTGGATAGAAATGCATTCACCCAAATTCGTTCTCAGAGATTTGAAGGTGGCGAGCTGGCTCCTGTTAGACCAATGCGTCGCCTTTAACACGACCCCGGACGCTGAGAACACCGGTCTAAGTCCTATGTGAAGAAGGGGGGGGGGGAGTGCAGAAAAGAAACTTGGTCAAGGAAAAATTAAACATGCAGGGATATCTGTGTCAGGACAAAGGAGTTGTGCCCGATTTAAAAACAAGACCTTCCTTCCACCCTCCCCGCAACCGTTGTCTACCCTCCTCCCTCCTCTTTAATATCTACCCGCACTTCCACTTGAACCCCATCACTCACCGGCCCCGCCGCAACTCTCCAGAGTTGCGGCCGCTCCCCAGCCTCCTAAGGTGGACACCACCACTCCTCGCTCCAGCAGCCTTCTGGTTCCTCCATCTTGGTTCTGTTCTCGTCTTCGGCTGGTTCCCTTCCGACATCGTTCCTCTTTTCTCCGCTTGACTCCCGACTCCTCCTCCGGTCCAAGACACTGCTTCCTGGTCAATGTCTCTTTTCAGTGGTTGTAGCCCACGAGTTCCGGGGTTAACCCCGCCTTTCTCCGCCCTCTTGCCTCGCTGTGGGTTGACATGAGAGGTGAGTGTGGCTGACCTATGGGACGTACCACCCTGTATTTTGTTTCCGGTTGTTTGTCTCTCGCTCGGGAAAGTGTTGGGTATTGGTGTTCCCCTAATTACGGGTAAGTGCCGCAACCCGAGCCGTACCATGGGATCCTCCCCCTTACAGTAACATCTGTTATTTAGAGCGCTTAGAAAGGGTAAACATGCTGTATTTAGTGCTGTAAAAATACACGTTACTATCACACTATTCATTCTCTCAATCTGTGGCTTGAAAATTAGTTGTTTTACTGTAGCAGTGACCACATCCCTTTCTCTAAACATTGAAACTTCGGCCGCCTGGAGCCTCTGAGAACAGCTGGTGGGGACCCGGACCTGACCTTTTCAGTATTATGTGTCTGTTTTCCATAAACCGATGACTAATCAGATCAGCCTGAAACGCACTGCTCACAGCTGCCTTTTTAGTTGAATTTTATAAATGCATGATACTGCTTACAGATACTTTGTGAACTCTGTATTTCATGCCATGCGTGTCTTCCTGACCTGCCTCTGCAAGGCTTGCGGGGATGGGAAGCAGTCAGTCACACTGTGTTGCCCCTTGTCCGGTCTCACACCACCACTGAGTCCTGAACTTAAAGTGCTGAAACATTGGAGCCCACGCTTATAATGGGGACACTCTAAACTACAAGTCCCAGAATGCCAAGCTCTGTTGGCTAAAAAACTCCAGAAAAGACTGAATGTTGAACACGTGACCGTAGTCAAATTAACATCAATGCGGCCACACATTAGGATCAACTCTGGATAAGGAAATAGTTTGTCACGTACTGTTTTTGGTGTATTTGCATTTTTTTTAATCAATTACTTAGTTGACCATGCATTATATTCCCCGATTTGTAGCTGCTCTCCTGTGGCTTCAAAGAATAACATTTAAATAAGTTGTCTGATCACATTTTGTGCACAATTAGCCATTGCAGGCAGTGTAGGTGTTGGTTGCTGGACACACCTAACTTGTGGTGAAGTCGCAGCATTGCTTCGGACACGGCAATATAAAGTCAGTGTAAATATCCTATGCTCTTCAGACTTGCATTAACAGTAATCGGAAGAGAATTTTAAGCCTCTTGATCCAATGTATATATTCTCAACATTAATGAGGATTGTGGATTGATGAATATTTTCTATGAATATGATCACTGGTTGTGACATTGTTAAGTCTTAGAGGATCAGCCTCCATTGATTCCATGATTCATGTTATTGGTGTTTCTCAGGACTGAATGGTTGGGATTAGGTCTATTCTCTTTGGTTGGATCTTGTGACTGGTTTTCCTCATTTTTGGTCTTATTTGCACAAAAGTTTCTGTACTTAAAGGTGATTGTTTCTTTTCGCTCACAGTAGGGTTATTGTGCAGTGGCTCCCATCTTTTCTTTCTCATATGTAATTTTGATTTCCATTTGACCCTAACAAACTACTGGGTATGAGGAATAAAGCACATTTGCATCAGAAAAAAACATAGGAATCGTAAACATATGATTATGACTAAACTCATTGGGTATTTCCGACTGGTCCTTTGCCCTGTGGTCTGTCTGTGACCCATAGTCACAGATTTCTGCATTATCTCACTATGGCTATCATCTTGTCAAAACACACACACACTTTTATTGTGAACTCTATTTCTCCCTGCAGCTCAATGTCTTTATCCTTCATTCTCTCTCTTTCCTGTACTTGCGCAACCTTTCTCCCGCTCCCTCAAACCCCCTCTTTCGTAACAAAAATGCTTAACACTTTTTATTATAACTTTTCAACATGATGCACACGATGCTCTACAACATAGCCAAAAGTTCTGGCTAAACACATAAGGTCCCAAAGGCGAGACCTATTGGCTATGCCAATGCTTGTTCAGTATGACATGTAAGTCAGAAACACACAAAAGGTGATTGGTGTTTGCCATGCGTCTAACTACTGGCAATAGCTGGGGGTATCACTCCAACCCATTTTTCTTTTGCTCACCATGCCACATCAGTTTGGACTAAGCTGTATGCAAATCAGTCTTGACCCTGCTCCTGTGGGAACTGTCCAGCCCGAACTGTTAAGCCACGCCCTCTCAGAACTGTAACACAAGCAACCCAGGACTGGTTTCACCCTAGTTATGGACTCATCGTCTTTTTTCCATTTTTTTCTTCTTCTTCCTGATGATATTAGATTTGTTCTTAGTGTCGTCTTCTTTAAGAGAGGGGCTACCAACAATTAGACCCTCCACCGAAGAACACGTAGGTGGATTTACGCCTGTTTTTAGAAAAATAGGAAAAACTTTACGGGATGTGCCTACAATACCCTTTTTAGGTCTCGCCTGGCGAACGCAGCGCGAAGCGCTGTCGCCAGCGAGATCTATTGTTGCTGACTTGCCTCGGAAGTGGGACAGGAGATGGGCACGCGCATGGTCTCGGCGGATTTGAGTTGGTGTACGCGCTTACAGCCACACGGCGTGCACATCTCCTGTCCCCCTTCCCTCGCAAGCCAGCATGCAGTTTCACTTTCGTCCTCACCAGCCTCCTGTATTTTTTTTTTTAAATGCGCTCGCGCGCTCCAAGCGCGGCGCGTCGCGCTTTAAATGTACAATATGCAATTTATCTGAAAGCTTCCATGTCAATTGCAAGCAAAACAAAGCCGTGGCTGGTAACACGCTATCCTTTAAACTGCAATTGATTTAATTACAAGTGAGAGAATGACGCACGAAGGGAAAAAAAACACGTGCAAATACTGAAACGCAGCATACTCACTTTATAGTGTACCATACCACCCCCTGAGCTGCCAGACGCCACCTCGGCTACTACCGCTTTCGCCACCGCGCTCGTATGTTCAGGGTTTGTTGCCACTCATCGCCTCAGCTACCGCTTTGCCAGCGTTCGCGCATGCGTAAACCACTGCCTCACTCACACCTGCGGCTCTAAAGAGAAGGCGGAGGAGTAAATTGACAAACTAGACCACATACTACTAAATAGCCAAACAGGTGTGACGGCCATATTGGATGTAGCTTTACTTGCTCCGTGATTAGCTACCCAAGTGACACTAATGCTCCATCTTGCCCACTGAGCTCCCATAAAAGCAACTGGAGAGAATTGTGATTAAGAGAAAACGAGTGGACTAAGAGGATCCGGGTTCTTCACTGACAGTCACTATCAATTGTGCAAGCAGACGTGGCTAGTAACACGCTACCCTTTAAACTCCAATTAATTTAATTACAAGTGAGAGAATGACGCACGAAGGAAAAAAACGCGTACAAATACTGAAACGCAGCATATCACTTTATAGTGCGCCATACCACCCCCTGAGCTGCCAGCCCCCACAACACTTTTCACACTGGACTCTACGTTTAAATAGCCGCAAATGTTTCCAGGCAAGGCGGCAGCTACATCTAATTAAATAACTGCTCTGGTGGCTCCTTTTTTACCATCATCTCAGACTCTGCATTTTTTTTCCTTTGCCAAGCGATCAGCGGAGCTCCTTTCAAGGAGAGTGGGGGGCTTCAACTTCATTTAATCTCTCCGTCCTGTACCCCAAAATCAATTCCAGCCGGAGTATCGTAAGATGGCAGCAGCCATGTCGAGCTGTATGTGTAAAGGGCGGCAGCTACATGCTACAAGTAAGTGACTTAGTAATTAAATAGGAGCATTTCTTTTCAGCATGAATTTAAATGTTTTCCATCTTGGTTGGTACTTTTGTGAACTCCGTGATTATGTACAAAATGGTATGTCTGAGCTGCTTTGTATGTGTTCTGAGGAATGCTATCTTTTACCTTCTGCAGTGTTTATGTTCACGAGGACTTCTAAGAAACATTGGCATCTCTGCAACTTCATGTCCAAATGTAGCTCCGGGGAGTTTGTATATAATTTATTTTTTTTGTGCAGTTTTTTATAGCGCGAAATCAACCCCAAGATACTGGGGTGCTTTACATGAGGGATAGTTACATTACACAAGGACACATTCATTTTTGGTAGGCACGTGGAGATTAAGTGATTTGCCCAGAATCACAGGAATCACAGAAGCATTTGCAATGTAATGTGTCTCGTATTACTGAAAGTTTGAGCTATTGGTGTTGCTAATAATAGTTCCATTATTGTTAGCAACGCCAATAGCTCAAACTTTTAGTAATGCGAGACCTATTGCATTGCAAATGCTTGTTTTCTTGTGCGACTGATGTAGATACTCCCTCTGGAACCAAACTCTTAGGATCAAAAAGTTCTTGGAGAATGGAGGAGTGTACATTATCAAATATATCTTCGCTTTCATTCAATTTCCTTTTATTTTTCCTCCTAAATAAAGGCTCACCAGCCTGCACACCAAAGTCCCGCCCTTTAGCAAGATGAGGAGAGGATATTTGAAAAGGATGTGGCTGGTTAGAGTTATCCTCTATAATTAAAGGAGGAGAAGGCCTCTTCACGATATTAGGCATACAAGGTCAGTTTTACCCAGCGACCGTCTTTGCTCAGACACTAATGACTTAGTAAGGGACAACAGAGAATCTAAAATGGAGTTGGAATTATTTACTGATTTCTCCATTAGTGCTAATATAGAAGACATCACTCTTTCCAAACAGAGTAGTGAGTCTGACATCAACATTTTTGACTCTGGATTATGAATTAGGGGATGGAAATGCAGGGATAAATCAGGTGTAATCGAGCCCTGTGTATCTAGAATGCTTGTTCTACTAGGTGTACTACAGAACAATTGCATTTGTACCAGATGACCCTGAGAAGGAACACAGGTATTGAAGGACGAGAAATTAACTGGGTTAAGCTGTCTGGACGACTCTAAATTAAGTGCACAAAGCAATTTTGAGAGCTGGCTTAAACTAGTATTGAAATCAGGAAGATCTGGGAGAGTAAAGTCTTCCACTATAGGATCTCCAACTTTTGGGGCTAATTCAGATACCCCTTCGTAATGAGAGACTTCATTTGCCAGAGAGTGGGTAGTTAAATTTGCCAGAAAAGAGTCTGTTTCCCTAAAAATGTTGGTTATCCTTAAACCGAGAACCACCAGTTTTGGGTAAACGATTGATGTGTACTTCTGTAGATGAATTTCCAGGTACAGCTTTAGCCTCACCATGTGCTTCTGGAGTAGACTCCCCCATCCCTGCTAAATTTAGGCTTATATCTTTTTTAGGGAAAAAGGAGGTAATAGAATTAAAACTTTTAAAAATATTTATCAGTAATGAATTGTTTCTTAAAGGGTTAGCTTTGGTTTTTTTACACGCTCTTGTATATAGCACTCTACTAGAGTGCAGTTTCTTTGCAGTCATTACTTGAGCCTCACAGCCATGGACCCACGGACCCTTAGCCAGGATAAAGGTACAACCTGAAAAATGTAGCTCCTATTTGCAAATGGACCAATGCGCCGCTCATGCAACACCGGATACCGATTAAGGACACTACTAGGGTAATGATACTGGCAACCCAGGCAATCCTGGTAGTCCTGGTGATCCTGAACAAACACAAGCTGGGCAAAGGAGTCACCCAGGGATCCTCAAGGCTGTGTTTCTATGCGTCTCCAAGTGACCCCAGAGCCTCACAACCAGCACAAGCAGCTCCCTACCAGCACCCTCCGATCCTCCGACACCTCCTGGGCTCCGGTGCTTCAACCAGTCTTTCTTAACCACAGTAGGCCCTCAGGAAAACAACTCCTTTGGACCGTAGCTCACAAGGAGGCACAGGGTGGCACAGGGAGACACAGGTAGGCTACTCACGACTCCTGCCGCACTGAAAAACCACTCACGGCTCCCGCCGCACAGGAGAACGACTCGCAGCTCTCCACCGCACTTAACGATGTTCCTGCCGCGATGAAAAGGCACTTTGCGGCTGCACGGCAAATTATTGCGGCTCCTGCAGGGAACCACAGCTCGCAGGAGTGATCCCTCGGCCCACTGCACAGCAGGACAGATTGCGGCTTTTCTTTCACCCACTATAGCATATAGCATTGGGCAGTGGGTCAGCTCACTATAGCTTGGTACTTAACTGGTAATTACCATCAATAGGTCCAGAATGCAGCAACAAGGGACGCTGTGGAAGAGTTTCAGATTTGAAACAACGTGCTGTCTTCAGCAGAAATCTAGGGCTCAGCTGCCAAAAGCTCTTCCCGCGATGGGGGCACACGCGGCTCGCGGGATAGGATCACCCGGCTGCCACTCCCTGCCGCTGCTGGAGGAGAGCCTGCCACTCCTACGCTAGAGGACAGCCCGCAGCTAACTGCCGCACCCGACCGCCACTTGCGGTACCTGCAATGGGGGGCACACATGGCTTCTCCAGTTTCAGCTCCGGCTCCGGGTGTGCTTGCCGGTGTTTGTCAGAGAAGACACGCGCTCTCGCGCCTCAGTCCCAGTACCATGACTCCCAGTACCGTGGCAACTCTCCTCCGCTCCACTGCCGCTCTGCAGTCTGCTCCGTGCTCCGCTCACGTGACTCAGTGCTCAGGTACTTTTGCTTATGTCTGATATTGTTAGAGACAGGAACACTGTGCAGCATTGTGCTCCAAATACAAGTTGGCGCATCTTTCCAAAATCATGGCACATCTCGACTCTGCACAGGCCTAGTCCACACCCTTCAAAGATTCCTCCTATGGAAGATGCGGAGAGTCTCTGAGCTAACAGAGAGTTGTGGTTAATAGGTAAGGAAATTCCAACCTTGACCCCTAGCTCTAGAGATGCAGTATTCATTTCAAAGGAGTGGGCCTATTGCTCACTTGGGCCTTTGATCTACTAGTTAGAAGGTAAAATACTTTGGGGCAGATTTACAAGTTCTGGCGCATCTCTGCAAATCAGCAGAACAGAACAGATGCGTCACATAATCCCCCCCTTGAGCCACCACGGATGCGTCACATTTACAATGTGGCGCACCATGGTGCAAGGAGGGGAAGATGCGTGACGCATCTTGTGGTGTACAGGCGGCGCATTGCTAGAGTCACGTCGCAAGCGCGACGCAGCTCCTGCAATGCACAGGGGCCGCCCATACTTAACGTGGTGCGTCACGCCATACGCCTGCTTCAAGCAGGCGTAAGGATTTGACGCAGCAGCGTCGTAAAACTGACTCGTGAAATCTTGTAGATTTCACTGCGTCAGTTTTACGGGGCTTTCCTGCGAGGGAACGCCCACCCTGCGATAGAACACCCACATGAAACCTGACGCAGGTTTCATGTGGCGCAGGGCTTTACAACGTGACTCATCTGCCTAGATGCGTCACGTTGTAAATAAGTCGCAGCGTGGCGCATGGTTTACGTTGCCGCTGCGTCACGAAAGTGACGCAACTGCGGCATAAAAGTGTCGCAAGGGGCTTGTAAATGTGCCCCTTAATGACATTCAATAGGAGAGCTCAAAAGTACTGAAGTGCAAACTTTGAGAACAACAGCCACTCATGGTAACAGTTTACTGCAAATAGCATGCATTTATGCAAAATGGCAAATACTTCTGGAATTTTGTGTAACAGGAAATGCCTGCAATTATTATATTTACAGAATTTACATTTTTTCCAGACTAATTCAAAAACAGAATTTCATTACAGTCAGACTAACAATACATGTTAGTGTATGGAGAATCTGGTTCGAATTAATCAGCTGGATTCTAGATTAATTAATTAATGTACATCCAAAGAAACATCAATTATCTTTGTGTTTTATGACAATCTAAAGTTACAGTTCTCACACATTTTTGATCTAAAGTGTAAAACAAGTTTAAACACTACAGAGTTGTAAACATTTGACACAAATGAATGGTGCATTCCAGTTTGGAACTGAAATGAAATATATAGTGTGCTCGGATATAAGACAGACAAAGGTCATAAAGTGTAACCTCATAATTAACTAGGATTATTACTAAATCTCCAATTCTTCCCTGTTCTTCTCCCCCTTTCTCTCTCGCTGTCTTTTTCTTCTTGTTTACAGACAATACAGACTAATAAGCAGGATCGAAACATCGTCAACATACAGAACCATGACTATCGCATATACCGATGTTTTATAAGTTTATAGCATTGGTACTTGGAGAAATGTTGACAGAATCTGCTCAATATTGATACAAGGCACTCCAGAAAATATCTCAGGTGTGAAGTATCTTCTCAGTTTTGTTATTGTCTTTTGTTTCCCACTTTTACAAAGATGTTTTTGTGTTTGGTGATTGAATTAATACCTTTGTTTTTCTAATTCAAAAGCTCTTTTTACATAGAACTTATTCATTTTCTATGGCAATTGTTCTGTGAAAATCCTTATTAAGGGACTACCTGTTTCTCTATAAACTTGACTAAAACAAGCCAAACAAGCTAGGTCAAAGCCCATCACTCTGGTTTGCTACTGCAAACATAAAACGAATCTATCAGCTTTTGAAATGCTTGTTCAAACTGAACACAAATTCCCATTCTTCCTATCCTGGAAAACACGGACTTTAAACAATAAAATGCGCAAACATACAAAAGCAAATTGCATGCCCTCAAAGTTTTGAAAAACTGCAAAGTGCACGTCCTGTTGCAGGCTGTAGCACCTTTGTAGGTTACAGATCCAAGGGGCTAGTTATGATGGCGGGCGGACATCAGTCCGCCCGCCATCATTATGGTGATGGGACCA
The DNA here is from genome assembly GCF_964204655.1 of Triturus cristatus. Classification (NCBI taxonomy): domain Eukaryota; kingdom Metazoa; phylum Chordata; class Amphibia; order Caudata; family Salamandridae; genus Triturus; species Triturus cristatus. Next base: position 79,043,290 of record NC_140581.1, read on the forward strand.
CCCGCCAGACGTGTGGCAGTCCCACCAGTGCAATTAGGATGCGCCCGCCATAATGGGGGGCGCATCCTGGCCTTTTACCATTGCGGATGGTGCTGCTGGCTGCAGCATCGTCCGCAATGGTAAAAGAGCATGCACAGCATTTCCCTGCAACACGTGGCAGGCACCACACAGTACCTGCCACTTGGTGCATGGAACTGCACCCCCTCACAGAAGGGACCCGCAATGGGCACCCAAAGCCAATCCCTGCCAGCCTTTCAATGGCTGCATCACCGCCATGGAAAGGCCTGTCCAATAGCCTGATCCTAATATGGGGCACGGTGCCTGCTAGGCACCACCACCATATTAGTGGCCCTGCTCCGCCTGGCAGGCAATCATAACGATTGCCACCGGCGGAGAAGTGGCGGACGGACTTTGCGTCCGCCACGATACCCACTGCCATTCTAATTTGGCGGTGAGTAAATCTCATTGTGATGGCGGGAGGATCGCCACCGCCGGGCCTGCTGTGGCGATCCTCCCTCCATCATAATGAGCCCCCAAGTTCTTGCAATAGAAAGGCTGTAGCATCTCACACTTTCACTTGAGGTTCTTACCAGACACATATTCCTGCTGTAGCAGGCTGTAGAACCTTCAGCTCTTACTGATGGTCCCAAATGCTTCCATCAGTAGAAATAACAACTTAGGGGTAGATTGAAAAGGATGTGGCGCAAACCAGCACAGAACGTTTTTTCCTAATTTACTTTCCAGTGCAAAACATGTTTTGTGCGGGAAATACCTTGAAAGTAACGCAAAACAGTGCATAGTACTGCTTTGCGTTACTTTGCGCCAAATGGGTGTTGCATGGGTGGTAAATAGGCATTCCCATACAACCAACCATGCCTTTTGATGCAAAACCCTATCTACAAACAACAGTAGACAGGGTTTAACGCCAAAAGTTAATGCCATTTGAAAGGAGGCATTAAGAGGAGAAATGTGTTTATTTCTCCTTTATTTTTCTTACTTTGCATGCATGCTGCTGTAGCACACATGCACACATACAAACTAGGAACATTTTTAAAGTGTGTCTAAGTGTAGTATTTTTTACTGGAAAGTTGACCTTCCAGTACAAAACCTATGGTGGACTATGGCGCTAAGGTGTGGGCCTGGTGCACAGCAGTTAAAATCTGCACCAGCCCTAGGGAGAGGGGAGGAGAGAGCCATATCTCTGTAGATATTGCACTCTCCTGCTCTCCCTGCCATACAGTACAGTGCAGCATATTTGGCTGCTGCGCTGTGTTCCTTGTTTTCTGTTTGCATGTTTTCATGGTGCGCATGTTTTGATGCTACATGTGTGACACTTGGGCCTTGATTATGTTTGGTGATAAAAAACACCAACATGTACATTAGGTAAATGCTTAGGAGCCTATTACGATCTTGGTCGGTAAGCCTCTGAACTTAAGTCGGAGGCTTTCCAACCGAGATTGTTAGTTTCATTGCCCACCGGCTAATTATAATTTAGGCGATTGGAAGTGAAACCGTGCAATCATTCCAGCTAAATTCTGACGGGCTCAAGGAGCCCGTCGGCCAGTCAGAGACCGGCCTGTAATCCATATGGACGGCGTTTTCACGCCATCCAGATTACAATGCTCGGTTTCCACCAGGCTTCCCATGCTGGTTTTTCTGACATGGAAAGCCTGTTAGAAAGCACGTTTGGGGGCCCCAACAGGGCCCCCATCTGTTTGCAGCCTTCGATTGGCACTTGTTTATCTTTGAACCATGTGGCAAGCGCCCTGAGGTGCCTGCCACGTGGTGCTGGGATGAACACAACCTCCCATTTCCATATGGGAGCTTGTGCCACCGTCGGTTTAAGGGCGTAGCACATGCTCCCATAGGGAAATGTGAGTATGCAGTTGCATTGTAATTAGGCTGTCAAGACTCACGACCGGAGGTCGGTCGTACCCGTATCCACGATGGTCGCCCGACATCGTAATAAGCTCCACAGTCTGCAGGGCTTGATAAATAGCATGTGTTAAATAACACTAGTGATGGGTTTTAAAGTGTACCATTGAATCAATATTTACCTCATGTGGTAAATGGAGCACCTGATAAATAGAACATTTTCAAACACGGGAAAAATCTGGATTGTGCAGGCATTCATTTTGTGTGGACAACACCTTGAAACAAGACAAACATAATCCATTGTCATCCTCTGATATCACTCAGACATAACACACAGAAACCTTTCAAAGTCTTTAATCATGGACCCAAGCTGGGAAAGGAAGTACATGTTTTTGGAGCTGGACTGAAGGTCTTGGACAAGGAGGTCATAAAACATCATTTATTTATTTATAATTGAATTTGTAGGGCGCAACAGCTACCCAAAAAGGGTTTCCCGGCGCCTGGATGGACTGAGTGCAGAATGGTGGTAGCGGGATGGGATAACTGGTTGAATAGCCAGGTCTTCAGGGATCTGTAGAAGCTAGTGTAAATGGTTTCCTTGCAGATAGCAATAGGAAGAGTGTTCCAGAGGGTAGGGCCGAGATGAGAAAAGGACTTTCCACCCATCCTGGCGAGTTTGAATCTAGGAACCGTCAATTTTTCAAGAGTTCTGGATCGAAGATGAGGGGTGGGAACATACGGGCAAACGAGAGATTGCAGATATTGTGGTGCTGAACCCCTTTTGATCTTAAACATATAGCTCAGGGCTTTGAACTTTATACGGTTTTCAACCCTGAGCCAATGTAGATCACGGAGATTGCCAGAGCTATGGATGGCTCTAGAAACTCTGCAAAGTAGTCTAGCTGCAGAGTTCTTTACCAGCTGCAGTCTGCGGGTCACGGCCTTATTAGCACCTAGAAAAAGGACATTACCGTAGTCTAACCATGAGGTGATAAGGACATGGACCACTGTTTTTTGGGTGGCTATTGGTAGCATCCAGATGATCTTCCTAATCCATTTTAAGATGTTGAAACACACGGCTGTGACCCTGACTGCTTGATGATGCAAGGACAAAGAATCATCAATATACACACCCAAGTTACGGACATGGCTGGAAGGCCGCGGGAGGGCACCCATCTCGGCAGGCCAATGTAGCGGGCCCCAGAGATCTTTCTCCTTACCAAGGATTAAGACCTTGGTTTTATCACTGTTAAGTTTCAGGTGGTTTTGGTTCATCCATGTTGCGATTCTCCTAAGACCCAACTGTAGGCAGGATGTTAAGCCGGGGTCAGTGTGAGAAAGAGAGAAAATGATCTGAGAATCGTCAGCATAGCCAAAAGAGTCAGGCCAGCCTGTTCAGCTATGTCCACTAAAGGCCTGACGTATAAGTTAAAAAGCAGTGGGCTATGCCAGGCCCTCAACAGAGGGGGATACATTTTGGCGGTCCACTCCGGCTTCACCTCTGGTTCTAGGGGCGTGGGGATCCTGCTGCGCCGCTCCTTATCCCTCCACATTGACCATCTGGAAACAGACCCGCTGGGCCGCTTTGCGGCGCTGACGGGGCGGTGGGAGGGCCGTAGGTTAACTCTCCTTTCTGTATATATCCCCCCTGGCCTTCAAACCCAAGCCTATACTGACCTGGGCAAGCTTCTACTCTCCCTCCCTGACGGCCCGGTCATCATTGGGGGAGACTTCAACGCAGTGGTCTCTGGAACCCAGGACAGACACCCTCCCAGGGATACACCCCAGGGACAGCAGTGGCTGTCTGACTTCCTCGACGCCTTTGGGCTTACGGATGTGTGGCGGCTGAAGCATCCCGCGGATAGGCACTTTACCTTTTACTCCGGCCCACACCACTCCTTCTCCCGCCTGGACTATATATTGACTCCACTACACCATGATATGGTCATACGGGAGGCCTCCCACCTGGCCCGCGGTATCTCCGACCATTCACCGGTCTGGACGCACATCACGATGGGGAATGGCCGGGAGGGCTGTGTGCAACCCATAAACGCCTGGTATCTAAAAAACGAAGATCTTAGGAGAAAGCTTTCCTGCTCCATTACTCAATATTTTGACCGCAACGTTGGGTCGGTGGGCTCCTCGGTCACTCTCTGGGAAGCCTTTAAAACGGTGCTCAGGGGCGAGGCCTTGTCGGCCATCGCGGGCAGCCGTAAGGAACGGGTGGCACAGATTACCGCCGTGGAATCGGACCTCAGGGGGCTGGAGGAGTCGGCATGCGCTGATGGTGAGCCTGAGGCGCAGCACCGGCTGCGACTCAAAACTGCAGAATATAGGGAGCTTTCTGAGCAGCCTGCCCAAGCGGCGGCCAGACACAGGGCGGGAAGGATCTATGACCAGGGCGATAAAGCAGGCAAACTAATAGCCTGGCTCGACAAAAAACAGCGTACTAATAAAGTGGTACCAGAAATACGAACAGCTACGGGGTGCATGGTTACAGAGCCCAGGGAGATCACAGCGGAATTCGCAAGGCACTTCCGGCACGTCTATAGTAGAGGGTCTGACCGTCCGGAGGAGGACTCGGTCGCCCTGCTTACGGATATTCGTATGCCATGCCTGTCGGACGCAGACCGGGATGCCCTGGAGGCTCCACTCGCCACGGCCGAACTGGAGCGTGCGATAACGGACCTTCGCTCGGGCAAAGCTCATGGACCTAATGGTCTCCCAATCGAGCTTTACAAGCTCAAGCCTGACGCCCTTAGTCTACACCTTAAACAGATGTTTGAAGAGAGCAAAGCGACAGGAATACTGCCGCGTGACCAACGCCTGGCCACAATTGTGGCTATCCCTAAAGAGGGGAAACCGAGGGAGTCCTGTTCCTCATACAGACCCATCTCATTGCTTAATGCAGAACCGAAAATACTTGCCAAAGCACTCGCCAACAGGCTCCATTCCGTCCTGCCCACGCTGGTCCATCCGGACCAGTCCGGCTTCATGCCCCAGCGCAACACGGCGCTCAACATTCGACGCCTGCACGGTGTACTGGGGAGGTGCCACAGGATACAAGAGGACGCGGTGGTGGTGTCGCTAGACGCCACCATGGCGTTCGACACCCTAGAATGGCCCTACATGATGGCGGTTCTCCGCAAACTGGGCTTCGGCCCACACTTCATAGCCTGGATCCGTCTTCTTTACTCGGAGCCCCTGGCCCAGGTGGTTGTCAACAACAAGGTCTCCGAGGTCATCGCCCTGGAGCGGGGTACCAGACAGGGCTGCCCACTCTCACCCCTCTTATTTGCACTCTCCCTCGAGCCACTAGCGGCGTGGATCAGGCAGGATGTCTACCTCACAGGGCTACGATGGGCGGATGGTTGGGAGGATAGAATCTCCCTCTACGCAGACGACATCCTCCTTTACCTGTCCAAACCACGGAGGTCTATCGTGGTAGCAATGGACATTCTCACTAACTTTGGGAAGAACTCGGGGTTCCGCATCAACTGGAGCAAGTCTCTCCTATACGTCCTCCATGGCAGCCCCCCCAGGCTGCCTGGCGACTGCCCGCTCACTGTTGCGGAGGACGGATTCAAATATCTCGGAGTTTTTGTCTCTACCGACAAGTCCATTCTGTACGAAAAGAATCTACTACCCCCCTTGCGCCGGCTCCAACGCGACTCCAAGACTTGGCAGAAGCTTCCCATATCCCTGCTTGGCCGTGCGGCCCTTTTCAAAATGATGGCACTCCCTCGGTTTCTTTATGCCCTCCAAAACTATCCGGACCTAGTACCGAACTCTTACTTCGCGGCAATAGAGGCGGCGCAGCGAGCCCTCCTCTGGTCCGGTGCACCTAGAATAGCGTTGCATAAACTCACGCTGGGATGGTACGACGGAGGGATAGCACTCCCTGATATCCGCAAGTATTACTGGGCCGCTCATTTATCGGCGATAAACCAGGGGACGTACAGTGACGGTAACGACCCGGCTTACGGGATGGATAGATGGCTACTCCCAGGAGGGAACTATGAGGTTGCGCTCTATTCTAAACTTGGTAAACATCAGCTTACTGGGCCGACGAAACATTCGGTGCAAATATGGCATGCGGCGCAGCGAAAACTAGGTTGGTCCGATACTTTGACCTTGGCCACTCCGTTGTGGGCATCGGAGAGACTGGGCAGCTTGGGGCGCACCAAGGGGTTCCATAGCTGGGACCTTATTGGCATCTCACAGGTCAAAGATTTGTGGGGGCCCGAGGGGATAAGACCCTTTGCTTACCTTCAGGACACATACGACATGGCCCGCACTGAATACTTCAGATACATGCAGATTAGGCACGCCCTCCAGTCCAACATACCACCAGGGACTAAGCCCCCACAGGCCTCCCCACTCGAGGACAGGTTGTTGGATGGCCACATGCCGGAACACGCCATCTCTCTCACATATAAAAAACTAATTAACCATTCCCCTGATCCACTCGGGTCCCTAAAAGAGAAATGGGTGGCTGATGGACTTGAGATTGATGATGAGGATTGGGTGTGGGCGCTGGCGTCCCCTAGAGAGGTGGCAATCTCGGCCAGATTCCGGCTCATACAACTAAAGATATTGCATAGAGTATACATTTCTTGCACGAGACTTCAGGCGATGGGAAGGGGGGGGGAGGGATTGTGCAGGCGGGGTTGCGGAGAGACCGGCTCCTTCTTCCACATCCTGTGGGACTGCCCGAGTGTGCGGAGGTACTGGAGGAGGGTGGTGTCTTGCATGCAGGAGGTATGGGAGGTAGAAATACGCCCGGAGGCGAAGAGATGCCTACTCAACATATGGGAACCCACGGACCTGCCTGTGAAAGGGAAACTCTGGGTCACACTTGGGCAAATGGTGGCTAAAAGGAACATTGCCCGCCTCTGGGGCGCATCCGCTACGCCGAAATTGGCCGAATGGCAAAGAGACATGGACTGGTGTATGCTGCAGGAAAAGACTGTGTACACGGCCCGAGGATGCCCCCGGAAGTGGGGGGAGGTGTGGTCCAAATGGAATGAATACAGAGGTAACATCTGTGAGCCCCCGCAGGCCCACTGTTCCGGCTTGGAGGCCATAGACTGATCATACTGACCGCTTCTAGCGCATTCACAAGGAACTCTAACTCAAACTGTCACTGTGTGTTACCGATGTACGAACGACGTTGATGCTAATACATAGACCATGTTGTTGATTTGTTTATGTTTGTAATAAAAAGAAATTTAAAAAAAAAAAAAAAAAGCAGTGGGCTGAGTATGGAGCCCTGGGGTACCCCAAAGGGTGATGGGTGGGTGTTGGAGCTATCCATGGCAGAGAAGATCTGAAAAGTACGACCATCCAGAAAGGAGATGATCCAGTCCAGGGCTGAGCCGCAGATGCCCAGGGATCTCAGTGTGTTGATTAGTATGGGATGGGAAATTGTGTTGAACGCCACGCTGAGGTCTAACAATATGAGCACAACAGTCTCCCCACCATCATGGTGATGGGGCAGCCTCTCTGTGACCCCCAGCAAAGTAGTTTCTGTGGAAAAATTGGTCCTAAACCTGGATTGGGAGGGGTGGAGAATTTTTTTCATTTCAACAAACTGGGAAAAATGAGAATGAATGTGTCTCTCAAGGATTTTGGAGAAAACTGGCAAAAGGGAGATCGGTCGGTAATTTGAGAGAGTGGCAGGGTCGGCAATGGGCTTTTTTAGAAGAGGGGTCACCATGGCATGTTTCCACTGTAAAGGAACTGTAGACTCACATAGGGAAGAATTTAAAACATTCAGGATGACGTGCACATGTGAGAGATCCAACTGTTTGAGTATTAAAATTGGTAATGGGTCATTAGGAGAGCCGGACTTAACTTTGTTTATAATAATAGTTAGGGAATCCATGTTGAGAAGACGCCAGGAGTCTAAGAGGGGAACAGCGGTGACAGACTCAGTAGAGAGATCAGAATGTGATGGAGCAGTCATGCAAGGGGAGAGTACTGTCTTTGTAGACGTTGTGGGTTGTGCTTGCAGGGGTCTGCTTAAATGTGAGTTGGCAATCTCAACATAAATCTTCTCAATCTTGTGCTTAAAAAAGTGGGCAAGATCTTCGCACTGGCATTTGTTTAATGGCAGAGGATTAGCTAGGGTCTCGGAGCCAGCAAGCTTTTTAACTAAGCCGAAAAGTGTCTTTGAGCAATTAGCGGCATCAGTGATGGTATTAGAAACAAAACTGGCCTTAGTAGAGTTACAGAGGTTGTGGTAAATTTTTTTCGTTTTTTTTATAGGTGTCTTTAAGATCAGGCGCATAGTCTCTCCTCCATTTTCGTTCTAGTGATTTGCATTTAGATTTTTTTATTTTTAGAGTATCGTTGAACCATGGGGCCGGGGGACGATGGTGTATACGTTTTTTCTTTGTCGGGGGAAGACAGGAATCTATGGCACTTGAGAGCCAGCTATGTACGTTTTTTGAGAGTATATCAACCTTTGAGTCAGATGTGGGTGCGTTAGAACGTAGGTGATTGTTAAGAGCATTGAAGTCAAGTTTTTTCCAGTCTGTTTTAGATGTCTTGAGGGAAGGGAACGAAGAAGTCGAGGTGAGAGAAAGAGTAACGTTAAACTTGGAAAAGAAATGGTCAGACCAGTGGATGGGCATTGCTGGGGCGCAATGAATGCCAGGAAGGCTGGAAAAGATGGGATCAAGAAGGTGGCTTGCTTTATGTGTAGGACCCGAGTTCCGTAACTTAATATTCATAGCAGAAAGGTCAGAGATGAAGTTACTACAAGTAGAGTTTGAGAGATCATCCGGATGTAAATTTAGATCGCCGAGCAGCGAAAAATTATTGGAACTCATAATTAAAGTGGTTATATGGCCTGGCAGGGATGTGGCCCAAGAAGTAGGGGGGCCTGGAGGGTGATGAATTAAGAGGCCTGAAAAAGTAAATTTGGGGTTTAATGTTAATTTAAACAGGCCGGCTTTTCAATTTGGGATATCCACTGTATCGAATTTGCATTGAAGGTATTTATCGTAAATGATAGATATACCCCCCGATGTTGTTACTCTGTCCCTTCTAACAATGACTGACATAGTTGGGTGGTAACGCCGCTGCAACGTCATGACCATCTAATGTTCCCTCTTATGCTGAAGATGCCACCAGAAATTAACAAGAATATGCTGTGTAAGGAGATAACATACGAAATCAATACTGTATCAAAAACAGGTTCCAAAACTTGAAAAGTTAGGTACTTAAGAATATTACCATGGCAAATGGTGGTAGTCCTTCGTGCCGGCTCTACCTCAAGCCCTCTGTCGAAATCTGATGAAGGGAAAATACACCAGTTGATTAGGGTGTCTAGAGCAGTCTGAGCAGTATGTCCACTGTCGGGATCTGTAGATTATGAACATGAGCTGCTTAGAAATACCTATGAGTATGCTACATTTGTTTGCATTTGACATAGTGATGGGCGGGTTTCAGTACACAATGTATGAAGTACACTACTGCCTTGGAATCATGTTTCATATTTAGTGATGTGGTTTCTTACATACAGCTTGAAACAGAGGGTTGCATTTCTCATATATCTTAAGAACTTAAGGTGAGCAGGGGCAGAAATCTGTGAAAATGCATATATATTAGTTTTAATGCATGATTGCCCTAAAAGAGGTGCAATTCATTTAAATAGCTCTTACCAGGTGACTTATAATTTGTTTTTTGAGCAGTGACTATAAGGGCTGTTAGTTGCCAAGGACGTAAGTCTTTCACAAATAATATGTTAATAACTTTCACATTAGTGGTAACAACGTTCTCACTGTAGAACTTGAGCCTCTTAGAGTAGCAGAGCAGAGCAATGCAAGAGCCTTCTCAGGGGAGATGGTGTGGGCTAGTACACCCAGCTCACTTGTACACAACAACAGATCTCAATGATTCATTGTTCTTATAAAAAAATAATGGGCGCGATTCACAGAACTAACTTAAGACAAAATCCTAAACTTACTACCATTTTCGTATTCACAGAAGGCACTTACTCATTTTGGTATTCACAGAAGACACTTACTCACTTTGGTATTCACAGAAGTTAGGAGTCCTAACTTTAGGACTCCTAAACGCCTTCTGTGAATACCGATAGTCTTAAAATTAGGATTTTTCTCAGTTTAGGAGTCCTATAGTTAGGACTCCTAACTTTACTACCACTAAAGTGAGAAAAATCCTAATTTTAAGGCTTCCGGTATTCACAGAAGGCATTTAGGAGTCCTAAAGTTAGGAGTCCTAACTTTACTACTACTAAATTGAGAAAAATCCTAATTTTAAGGCTTTCGGTATTCACAAAAGGCATTTAGGAGTCCTAAGTTAGGAGTCCTAACTATACTACTACTAAACTGAGAAAAATCCTAATTTTAAGGCTTTCGGTATTCACAGAAGGCAATTAGGAGTCCTAAAGTTAGGAGTCCTAACTTTACTACTGCTAAATTGAGAAAAATCCAAATTATAAGACTTTCGGTGTTCACAGAAGGCATTTAGGAGTCCTAAAGTTAGCAGTCCTAACTATACTACTACTAAACTGAAAAAAATCCTAATTTAAAGACATTCGGTATTCACAGAAGACATTTAGGGGTCCTAAAGTTAGGACTCCTAACTTCTGTGAATACCGAAATGAGTAAGTGCCTTCTGTGAATACCAAAATGAGTAAGTGCCTTCTGTGAATACCAAAATGGTAGTAAGTTTAGGATTTTGACTTAAGTTAGTTCTGTGAATCGGGCCCAATGTTTTTGCTATGTACATACTACTAAATACTGCAACTTTATTGTCCCCTAGTACAATATCCATGTGTTTCGAGCCCCAGGAAATGGTAAAAATGGGCTATAGATTGTATTGGTGAGTGGGGTACAATCATGCCCTGTCCCTGGGTAAATAAATACAATGAGGATATGCCAACCCCGGGCTTGGGCCTCCCACTGGGGATTAGAGATTTCCAAACAATGCTCTATGCACTCGTTTCCTTTGAGAAACAAGCTTAAGAGGTATTTTTCTCCAGCTGTTTTGATCCTAGGGGGAGCTCGGTTGGTTTTGTCAATTGAAAATGTTTTGTTTCACAGAATGTTTGCATGTCAATAACATTTCTTTAACTTTTGTTTTTTTCAGTGACCAAGGGGGCAGGTTGAGACCAAAGAGCTTATGTACTGGGGGCCCAAAATGACCTCTCCTGAAATGGCCGGCCAAAACATGGACAGCATGTTGTGGCAGCCATTTAAGAACTGTGGGACATGGTTCAAATTGGAATGCATTGCATAGAAAGCCTGCTTTAGAGAGTCACAAAAAGGAGGACATATATAAGGTTATTAGTCACAATGTAAATCATCAACCATACTCCTTTCAGTAATTGAGGTGTATTCTAAAGTGATTTCAGACTGTGTAAAATGCTAATCCCCTGCTGAGATTCGATTAACCATGTCTGAGGGAAAACTATTTCCTCCCTTATTTCCTTGCAGATGATATGGATATTGTTCCAGAAGCTAAAATGTGTATGTAAATTCACATTATCTTCCTTAGCTATGTGAGAATAAAGTCTGACATACTGAGTAAAACAGAAGCCGCGGCCACTAAGTTGATTCCCCCGCAATGTTCTAATAAACAACTTGAGCGTTGACGTCCTTATTCATGACAATAAAAGAGGAGGACTCGAAACTAGCTTGATTGAATTGAAGCTGTAAACTTTAAAATATTCCTTTTAGTAATTAAGGAAATGAGGGTCATCAATTTGTCATAGAGATTATGATTAGTGCTGTAGAAAGCAAAATTAGGACACATATTCTACGAGCTCTCAAACACCTTCCTCATCCATATCAGTAAAACATTCTGACAAGGAGGCTTGAGCATATACTTTTAATACCATCAGCATGCGGTCAGTTAAATTCCTTGTTATCAAATGACCAACTAGAATGATGCATTCTTTATTTATAACAAATGTTTGGCCACCTAAATGACATCTTGAAATCAATCAATCAATCAGGGGGATTGTAAGCGTGATACACACCCGTTAGGGTTTCAAGGCACGGGGGGGGGGTGAAGCAGCTCTGTTCAGTCGAAAAGCCAGGTCTTGAGCATCTTCCTGAAGAAGTTCAGGGAGGGGTCACGTTTGATGTTGAGCGAGAGCTCGTTCCAGGTTTTGGCTACTATGAAGGAGAAGGTTCTTCCCCCTGTTCTGGCTATGTGGATGCACGAGGTTACGGCACGGGCGAGGTCGGGGATTGGAGGTTTCTCTTTGGTACGTGGAAGGAGATTCCCTCATTGAGGTATTGGCGTCCAGTGTTGTGGAGGCATTTGTAGGTGTGGGTGAGTATCTTGAGTGTGACTCTCTTCTCAACGGCGAGCTAGTGGAGGTTCCGTAGGTGTTGGGTGATTTGCTTGTGTCGAGGTGTTAGACCTGGCACCTTGGCGTGAGTCTCCCTTCCTCTTTTTGTCGCTGTGCCTCATGTGATTTTATGGTGTTGGCCGCTCAGCGCGCTGTGCCACTGCCAACCAGTGTCGCGGTGCGAGTGCTCCCTTGTAAATTGTATATGTTGGTTGGATTCCATGATTGGATTGTTTGATTTACTATCAGACCCCAGTAAAGTGCGCCAGGAGCGCCAGGGCATGTAAATGCAAACACCGCTGGTGGGCTTGCAGCACGGGTTGTGCCACCCACAGAAGCGGCCGGTAAAAATACGTCTAAGGTCTGCCATCGCAGAACCTGCGTGCAGTCTGGTACTGACATGCTGACTGGCAGGTGCCCACACTTGCCGGTCCCTAAAACCTTCCCTTAACTTCATGTTAGTCACCCCTCTGGTAGGCCCACGGGCAGGGTGCGTTGCAAGCATAAGGTAGGACAAGCCTGGATGCGTGGCATGTCCTGGTAGTGAATGACCGCCATTTTGTTGTTCACTACTGTAAGGCTACCCTGTTCTCATAGGCCAGTATGGGCGGCTTGGATTGTTACACCCTATGATCCTAACCGACCCAGGGAACATGGTAGAAGATCGAGTTTAGTATGCCTGAACTCGGAATAATAAGGTACATCTTTTCGCAAGGTTTATTTTAATATTCCGGGTTTGCAAATGTCGCTTTTAGAAAGCTGGCCTTTGCTTGCCTAAACATTTCAGCCGCCTCTGCGTGATGTGTATCTGATGTCTGGCTGGTGTGAGTGACAGGGCTGGGGGAACCCAGATGGGCAGGGCTAGGTAGCCTGGTGGTGAATAGGACGATCGACAGGTAGATGGGTGGGAGGAGTGCTCCTAGGCTCTGAATAGGACAGTGCTCTACCACCTCAATGCCGGCTCCGCCCCCTGTGGAGCGTCTGAGGACTCTGCCCTGCACTCTGAAAGAAGAAGCCTGCATCGCGTAAACAAAGTGCTCGGAAACCGGACTGAACTAGGCAAGGGCCCCCCTGGCCTGGGAGAACAAAAGATTTGCTGTATAAATGGAGGAGCCCTGCTCCTGAGAAACTAGATCCGCTTTTGACCAAGAAGAATCTCTGCCTGAGGAGGAGGCACCGGGAAAGCTGTAGGAGGAAGACTGTCCCTATCCTGGGGGATTGGCCTGCAGTGGTGACCTTGCTGCCAAAGGGGAGAAGAGAACCTGTTGCTGAAGACTTTACTTTACTTTTACTTTCAAGACTTGTGCTTTTCCAAAACGATCTCCAAGGGCTTGGAACCGAGCTTGCCCCCTGAACTGAGCCCCAGGACCATTGGGCTCTACCTGATCTTCACTCGCCTGCCGCTGGACTGTGGTGTCCTTTCCCTCGCCGGAGCTGTGACCCTCGTGCCCCAGTCCCTCCCTGAGCCGTGACCAGGACTGATTAGCCGCCCCCGCCTTGGGAAGAGCCTCGCTCGATCAGAGCCACTCCCCCTACGCTGTGCTGGGCTGCCCCTGTCACCTCGCTCGCCGGAGGCTCGCTGCGCACCTTCACCCTCCCGCCGGAATCGGCGTTGTGAGCATCTCCAAGCCTCGGACGGCCCGGACGTATCTGCGTGCCCGGCTGCCCCGCTTTGTTCACCCGCCACCTGCAACACCCCGCTCTTGTCGTGAGCCTGAAGATCAGACACCCATCGTGAAGTGTGGGAGCCCCGGACGGCGCCTCGCTCTTCTGTCGAAGAGCCGCTGAAATCCCGCACCCGCCTTTGCATCAAGAAACAAGGTACTGTACTTACGAACTCGACCGCGAGCTCGCATCGGATCCAGGGTCCGCAGCGTTCTGATTTCCCTGTCATCTGCCGTGTGCTTCCCGGGCGCCGCCTCAGCACGAAGTGCGCTGAGGCCTACAGTTGCCTTGTGTCCGCCTAAAGAACTTTCCGTAACAAAGAGAACTTTACCGTATTCCTACGAATTGTGGCCCCATCAGTTCACGTTACTGGGCCTTGTATTTGACGCTGCTGAAACTACATAAAAGCTTATTTTTATATACTACCTGATTGGTGTCCGTTTGTGGTGCATGCAAGGGGTTTACTGTATGTGTAATTGCATTTGCTTAACCGTGTACGCCTGAGACTTAGCCTAGACTGCTCGCGCCACGCACCTAGAGGGTGAGCAGGGGTTATTCTGGGGAGTCATCCTTCGCCCTGACAAGAAGTAAAGGGTCCCTGCTTGTTGTGGGTTCACACCTGCGTCAACCAGAGCCCCCTCATTTCTAACATTGGTGGCAGCGGTGAGGATTTACGGATTTGCATTTGCGGTTTGCGTATAGTGAACCACTGATCACCACGTAGTGAGAGCAGACCAGTAACACAGCCACAAGACTAGCATTTGTTTTTGTTTTGCCAAGAATCTCCGTTGTTAAAGCCATGCCTGGTTCACTGTCTGCCGAAAGGGCGGCTTTTATAATCTCTGGATTTGAGGACGTAGATTGGGAAGAAGACGCACTTCAGAATCATACCAATGAAGAATTGAAAGGTTTTTGCTCCAAGTTCAGGATTGCCCAAACTGGATTAAAAAACAAGGCCCAACTCGTGAAGGCGCTGAGGGCCTGGTATGAGTCAAAGGCACCAGAGAATCAGGTGGAAATAGTTCCACCAGAAAGTGTCCATGAGTTTGGCAGAGGCCTGTCGCCAGAAGAGTTGGCAGACAGGGCAGCAACCCGGGCACACGAGGTGGAGATGGCAAAACTTCATGGGCAGATGGATATGGAAAAACAAAGATTAGCCATGGAAGAAAAGAAACTACAATTAGAGCATGACATGAAGCTGAGGGAGCTGGAGCTGAAAGCAAAAAGTTTGGAGCTGAATCCCTCTGGTGGCAGCACACCGCCAGTACCGGCGGAACCAATAGTTTATATTCCCAAGGATGTAGTGAAGGAGTTCTTCAAGAATGACGACATCGGGCAGTGGTTCAGAGCCTACGAGGTAGCCATGTCTTCCCACCGGGTCCCTGAGAAAGATTGGGGAGCGGGGTTGTGGGGACGGTTCCTGAGTGAAGGGCGGGACACACTGTTAGATTTACCTGCTGATGTTCATAATTCTTATGCCCATATGAAGGAAGCATTGATGGCTAGGTATGGGTTGACCCCTGAGTTATATAGACAGAGGTTCAGGGGTTGCACTAAGATTCCCAATAGTACGTATGTGGAGTATGTGACTTTCTTTTGCAGAGCGCTGGATGGTTGGGTACGCCAGCACCTGATAGATAGTAGGCTGACTAACCCGAGGAAGCTTGCTGAGGAGGCGGACCGCTGGGTCAGTACCAGGGTCCACAAGGGTACCGTGGGAGATTCCGCCAAAGGTGGGCAAGGTCCCCAGCAGAAGAGTGGGGGGGACAGGGGTAAACAGAAGCAGTTCCAAAAAGGGCCCCAAAATAGTCCCCAAGGGAACCAAGGGAAGGGTTCTCAGCCTCCCCCACCCCAGAAACCGACCGGGGCCCCGACAGGTCCTCCTGTTCAGAAGGGGCCCGTAAGATGTTACAGGTGTAACAATTTGGGGCATTTTGCCTCTGATGTAAAGTGTCCGTTGTTTGGTAAACCAGCACCCACTGGTGCTCCACCCCGGCAGGTGACTAGTGTAGCCTTGGGGGAGGAGAGGGATGTCCAAGGTGGGTGGGGTCCCGCAGAGATGTCCCTGGTCTCGCTAGGAGACCGTGAAGTGGTCCCTCCAACCCAGCTGCCTGAGAACACTAAGAAGTACAGGCAGTGGGTGACCATAAATGGCCATAGGGTGGAGGCTCTTAGAGATACAGGAGCCAGTGTGACAGCTGTCAGGTGTCACCTGGTGTCTCGGGAGCAGGTGGTCCCCAATGCATTCTATCCCGTTGTTGCCGCTGACAACACAGAGAGGCACTGCAAGGTGGCTCAGGTTCCCTTTGAGTGGGGGGGGTCTCTGGTACTCTTCAGGTAGCTGTGAGGCCCGCCATGCCTGTAGACTGTTTGTTAGGGAACGATTTGGAGAGCTCACCTTGGGCTAAGGTGGAGCGGAGTGCTCACCTGGAGATGTTGGGTATGCCGGATTGGGCGTGTGTCACCACACGGTCCATGGCAGCCAGTAGAGGTACTCAAGAGGTCCTGGAGCCTGAGAGGGAGGCCCAGGAACCGGCCTCAGAGAGAAGGAGCAAGGGGCGCGGGAAGCCGGCCCCTGAAGTTCCCACGGTCCATGAGGAAGCAGACCTCGAGGGGGATGCCCTGGAGCCTACAGGGGAACAGATAGCTGAACTGGGAGACCTGCCGGAGCTGACCCATTGGCAGCAGGAAGGCGGTCCCACCAGGGAAAGACTTTTGCAAGGCACAGAAGGAGTGCCCTTCTCTCATAGGTATGCGGCAGCAGGCTGCAGACCAGGCCGCAGGTGATCAGTCAGGATCACATTTCGTTTACTGGGAGAACGACCTCCTATATACAGAGCCTAAGGTTGCTGAGCCTGGGTCAGCCCGTGCGCTGGTGGTACCCCAGGACTTCAGAGCCTTCCTACTGGGGCTGGCTCACGATGTGCCATTGGCAGGGCATTTGGGGCAGGACAAGACCTTTGAAAGGCTTGTCACCCACTTTTATTGGCCTCAAATGCGCAGGAGTTCAGATACTCACTGCAGGACATGCCAGACTTGCCAGGCAAGTGGAAAGAGTGGAAGGAAGCAGAAGGCTCCACTCCAGCCATTCCCTGTGGTCGGTACTCCATTCCAGCGAGTGGGGATTGACATTGTAGGGCCACTGGACCCCAGGACAGCGATGGGCAATAGGTTCATCCTGGTGGACCATGCCACCCGGTACCTGGAAGCCATTCCTCTGAGGACAGTGACGGCCCCCGTGGTGGGACGTGCACTGATGGGAATTTTCTCCCGAGTGGGATTCCCTCTAGAGGTGGTGTCTGACCGAGGTACCAATTTCATGTCCAAGTACATGAAATCTCTTTGGCAAGAGTGTGGTGTAACCTACAAGTTCACCACACCTTACCACCCCCAAGGAAACGGGTTGGTTGAGAGATTCAACCGAACCCTCAAAGGCATGATAATGGGCCTAGAAGGACCCATGAGGCGTAAGTGGGACGTCCTCTTACCATGCCTTCTCTTCGCTTACCGTGAGGTGCCACAGAAGTCTCTGGGGTTCAGTCCCTTTGAGCTTCTGTATGGTCACCCAGTCAGAGGACCTCTAAGTCTGGTCAAGGAAGGCTGGGAGCAATCTCCCAGGAAACCTCCCCTGAATGTATATAGCTACATGCTGGCCTTCGGGAATCAGACTAGGCGTTTCAGGCAACTTGCTGAGGCAAATCTGGAAGCCAGCCAGGAGGAGATGAAGCGGTGGTACGACCAGAATGCCACTCTGGTAGAGCTTCAGCCTGGGCAGAAAGTATGGGTCTTGGCCCCCGTGGAGCCGTGTGCGCTCCAGGATAAGTGGACCGGTCCCTTTGAGGTGGTGGAGCGCAAGAGTCCTGTTACCTACGTGGTGGACCTGAAGTCTGCTAGGAACCCCTTACGGGTCCTACATGTCAACCGCCTCAAGCCCCACTTGGAGAGGTCCCAAGTGGGCATGCTCTTGGCAACAGATGCTGGGATGGAAGAGGAGACAGTACCTCTTCCTGACCTCCTGTCGGCCAAGGAGCAAGATGGGTCAGTGGATGGTGTCATCCTCTCTTCCACCCTGACCCCTGAGCAACAGAATGATTGTCGCCAGTTGCTGGGACAATTTTCTGATCTGTTTTCCCTGGTCCCTGGTGTCACTGATTGGTGCGTCCATGATGTGGACACTGGGGATAGTCCACCTGCGCGGCACAAGGCCTACAGGGTGACTGACAGGGTGAGAACATGCATCAAGGAGGAGGTCTCCAAGATGTTTGCACTCGGGGTAATTGAGTCTTCTAGCAGTCCTTGGGCCAGCCCCGTGGTCTTGGTCCCAAAGGCTGCAGCGCCGGGAGCCACACCCGAACTCCGGTTCTGTGTGGACTACAGAGGACTCAATTCAGTCACCAGGACTGACGCACACCCCATCCCCAGAGCTGATGAGCTCATCGATCGGCTAGGGGCTGCCAACTACCTCAGCACGTTTGATTTAACGTCTGGGTACTGGCAGATCGCCTTGACCGAGGGGGCCAAAGAGAGGTCAGCATTTTCCACCCCAGATGGGCACTACCAGTTCCGGGTTATGCCATTTGGGATGAAGAATGCCCCTGCCACCTTCCAGAGATTGGTCAACCAGGTGTTGGCTGGGCTGGATTCGTTCAGTGCAGCCTACCTGGATGACATCGCAGTGTTCAGCTCCACTTGGGAGGAACACTTGCGTCACCTCTGGGAAGTGTTGATGACGCTGCGCAAGGCAGGCCTCACGATCAAGGTGAGTAAGTGCCAGATCGGGCAGGGTTCCGTGGTGTACTTGGGACACCAAGTTGGGAGTGGCCAGGTGGCACCCCTTCAGCCCAAGATAGAAACCATCCTGAATTGGGAGGCGCCCAAAACCCAGACAGAGGTGAGAGCCTTCCTAGGTCTCACTGGGTACTACAGGAGGTTTGTCAAGGGGTATGGCAACATGGTTGCCCCCTTGACAGCGCTGACTTCGAAGAAGCAGCCCAGGAAAGTGATTTGGACTGACACCTGTCAGAAAGCTTTTGAGGCCTTGAAAACTGCTATGTGCACGGCGCCCGTGCTCTTGGCTCCCAACTTCTCCAAAGAGTTTATCGTTCAGACAGACGCTTCAGAGCATGGTGTGGGGGCTGTTCTTTCACAGATTAATGAGGAGGGCCTAGATCAACCCGTAGCCTTTCTTAGCAGGAGGTTACTTCCACGGGAACAGAGGTGGAGTGCTATTGAGCGTGAGGCATTTGCTGTGGTCTGGGCGCTGAAGAAGCTAAGACCCTACTTGTTTGGGTCTCACTTCCGGGTTCAGACGGACCACAGGCCCCTCAGATGGTTGATGCATATGAGGGGTGAGAATCCAAAGCTGTTGAGGTGGTCCATTTCCCTACAGGGGATGGATTTCACGGTGGAACATCGCCCTGGTACAGATCACGCCAATGCTGACGGTCTGTCCAGATTTTTCCGCCTTAGTGATGAGGAACTCCCTGGGGTAGGGTAGTTCTCCCCACTTTTCAGCTGGAGGGGACACGTGTTAGACCTGGCACCTTGTCGTGAGTCTCCCTTCCTCTTTTTGTCGCTGTGCCTCATGTGATTTTATGGTGTTGGCCGCTCAGCGCGCTGTGCCACTGCCAACCAGTGTCGCGGTGCGAGTGCTCCCTTGTAAATTGTATATGTTGGTTGGATTCCATGATTGGATTGTTTGATTTACTATCAGACCCCAGTAAAGTGCGCCAGGAGCGCCAGGGCATGTAAATGCAAACACCGCTGGTGGGCTTGCAGCACGGGTTGTGCCACCCACAGAAGCGGCCGGTAAAAATACTTCTAAGGTCTGCCATCGCAGAACCTGCGTGCAGTCTGGTACTGACATGCTGACTGGCAGGTGCCCACACTTGCCGGTCCCTAAAACCTTCCCTTAACTTCATGTTAGTCACCCCTCTGGTAGGCCCACGGGCAGGGTGCGTTGCAAGCATAAGGTAGGACAAGCCTGGATGCGTGGCATGTCCTGGTAGTGAATGACCGCCATTTTGTTGTTCACTACTGTAAGGCTACCCTGTTCTCATAGGCCAGTATGGGCGGCTTGGATTGTTGCACCCTATGATCCTAACCGACCCAGGGAACATGGTAGAAGATCGAGTTTAGTATGCCTGAAATAATACATCTTTTCGCAAGGTTTATTTTAATATTCCGGGTTTGCAAATGTCGCTTTTAGAAAGCTGGTCTTTGCTTGCCTAAACATTTCAGCCGCCTCTGCGTGATGTGTATCTGATGTCTGGCTGGTGTGAGTGACAGGGCTGGGGGAACCCAGATGGGCAGGGCTAGGTAGCCTGGTGGTGAATAGGATGATCTACAGGTAGATGGGTGGGAGGAGTGCTCCTAGGCTCTGAATAGGACAGTGCTCTACCACCTCAATGCCGGCTCCGCCCCCTGTGGAGCGTCTGAGGACTCTGCCCTGCACTCTGAAAGAAGAAGCCTGCATCGCGTAAACAAAGTGCTCGGAAACCGGACTGAACTAGGCAAGGGCCCCCCTGGCCTGGGAGGACAAAAGATTTGCTGTATAAATGGAGGAGCCCTGCTCCTGAGAAACTAGACCCGCTTTTGACCAAGAAGAATCTCTGCCTGAGGAGGAGGCACCGGGAAAGCTGTAGGAGGAAGACTGTCCCTATCCTGGGGGATTGGCCTGCAGTGGTGACCTTGCTGCCAAAGGGGAGAAGAGAACCTGTTGCTGAAGACTTTACTTTACTTTTACTTTCAAGACTTGTGCTTTTCCAAAACGATCCCCAAGGGCTTGGAACCGAGCTTGCCCCCTGAACTGAGCCCCAGGACCATTGGGCTCTACCTGATCTTCACTCGCCTGCCGCTGGACTGTGGTGTCCTTTCCCTCGCCGGAGCTGTGACCCTCGTGCCCCAGTCCCTCCCTGAGCCGTGACCAGGACTGCTTAGCCGCCCCCGCCTTGGGAAGAGCCTCGCTCGATCGGA
Organism: Triturus cristatus; assembly: GCF_964204655.1. Classification (NCBI taxonomy): domain Eukaryota; kingdom Metazoa; phylum Chordata; class Amphibia; order Caudata; family Salamandridae; genus Triturus; species Triturus cristatus. Next base: position 79,064,135 of record NC_140581.1, read on the forward strand.
GCCGCTCCCCCTACGCTGTGCTGGGCTGCCCCTGTCACCTCGCTCGCCGGAGGCTCGCTGCGCACCTTCACCCTCCCGCCGGAATCGGCGTTGTGAGCATCTCCAAGCCTCGGACGGCCCGGACGTATCTGCGTGCCCGGCTGCCCCGCTTTGTTCACCCGCCACCTGCAACACCCCGCTCTTGTCGTGAGCCTGAAGATCAGACACCCATCGTGAAGTGTGGGAGCCCCGGACGCCGCCTCGCTCTTCTGTCGAAGAGCCGCTGAAATCCCGCACCCGCCTTTGCATCAAGAAACAAGGTACTGTACTTACGAACTCGACCGCAAGCTCGCATCGGATCCAGGGTCCGCAACGTTCTGATTTCCCTGTCATCTGCCGTGTACTTCCCGGGCGCCGCCTCAGCACGAAGTGCGCTGAGGCCTACAGTTGCCTTGTGTCCGCCTAAAGAACTTTCCGTAACAAAGAGAACTTTACCGTATTCCTACGAATTGTGGCCCCATCAGTTCACGTTACTGGGCCTTGTATTTGACGCTGCTGAAACTACATAAAAGCTTATTTTTATATACTACCTGATTGGTGTCCGTTTGTGGTGCATGCAAGGGGTTTACTGTATGTGTAATTGCATTTGCTTAACCGTGTACGCCTGAGACTTAGCCTAGACTGCTCGCGCCACGCACCTAGAGGGTGAGCAGGGGTTATTCTGGGGAGTCATCCTTCGCCCTGACAAGAAGTAAAGGGTCCCTGCTTGTTGTGGGTTCACACCTGCGTCAACCAGAGCCCCCTCATTTCTAACACGAGGAATGACGAGGATGAGTCTGGCTGCGGTGTTCTGTATGTTGTGGAGCTTGCGGAGTAGAGACTTGTTGATCCTGGCTTAAAGGCATTCCAGTAGCCCAGTCTGCTGGTTATGAGTCTGTGGGTGACGGCCTTCCTTGATTTGGGGGGGATCCACTTGAAGGTCTTTCAGGGGATTTGGAGGGTGTTGAAAGAGGAGGAGGCGACGGTGTTGACCTGTCGGGTCATGGAGAGGGAGGAGTCGAGTATGATGCCGAGGTTTCGGGCATGGTCTGTGGGTGCGGGGGGACTGCTGAGGGCGATAGGCCACTAAGTGTTTTCCCATGCCGAGGGGGAGGGTCCGAGGACAAGGACTTCTGTCTTCACTGAGTAGAGCTTCAGGCAATTTCTGCTCATTCAGGATGCAACGTCCTTCATTCCTTCCTGGAAGTTGCGTCTGGTGGTGATTGGGTCCTTTGTGAGGGAGAGGATGAACTGGGTGTTGTCAGCGTAGGATACTATGCTGAGTCTGTGGTGTCTGACGATGGCAGCGAGGGCGGCCATGTAGATGTTGAAGAGCGCGGGGCTGAGCGATAATCCTTGGGGCACTCCGCAGTTGATTTCCGTGGGTTCGGAGAGGAAAGGTGGTAGTCTGATTCTTTGGGTTCTGCCGGTAAGGAATGAGCAGATCCAGTCAAGGGCGGTTCCTTGTATGCAGGCATCCTGGAGTCTGGCGCTGAGTGTGCGGTGGGCGACGGTGTTGAACGCTGCAGAGAGGTCGAGTAGGATAAGGGCCAAGTTGTGTCCTTGGTCGAGGAGAGTGTGGCTGTCGTCTGTGGCGGAATCCGGGTTGGGAGGGGTCGAGGATGGAGTCTTTTAGGATGAATTTGGTTAGTTGTGCATTGACGGTCTTCTTATTGACTTTGGCCGCGAAGGGGGGGAAGGAGATGGGTCGGTAGTTCTTGAGGTCGGTGGGGTCTGCTTAGGGGTTCTTGAGCAGGGGTCTGACTTCGGCGCATTTCCAGTCATCGGGAAAGATGTCGGTCTTGAAGGTGGTGTTGATAGAATCTAACCTGTACAATTTAAAGTATTTCCTGCAGTATATACTTCATTAAATTAGGAAATGAGTCTTCCAAGACGGTGCCCGAGAAAACACAGCCTAGATACCATTCAAATTTATCAAGATTGTATCCCAATGATAGAAGTGTGCAATACACTTAAGTAACTTGTGCAATACATAACCTCGTAATCAACTGCAAAAAACATAAATATAGCAACTAGTGTAAAAGCTCATTGTCACTAATTAAAATCTCAGAAAATGTGTCCTCATTTTAGTTTTCTAGAGTACTAACCATAATTTCTAATAAAAAAGAACCCCCTTATTTTGTACATTTTTAGTGGAATGATTTGGGTTTTACCATTTTGATTCTATCAATATGATTTCAGGTGTGCTACACTGTTGTCATAAATACAGAATGTTAGAGCTCTAGTTGTTCAATGGAACACTGTGGGGAGGAAGGGTGCATGGGCATGGACATTGACATCGGAGGTCAGGGACGATGAAATGGGGCAGAGGCATTAAAAAGACCACGCTGAGCAGGCTGCAGGGGCGGTGGATACACAATGACCCATGCAGGCAGGGTGGGAGGAAAAAAATAGCCACCACATACATACCATACACAATCACACAAAATGGTGATCACTGCATGGCCATCACAGAAGGTATGAAGACAGATTTACCACCACATAAACACATAGTCCTTACAAAATGGCCACAGACCCATGGCTAGCAGAGCAGGAGGCAAAAGAGCAAAGAATAAATGGTCACCTATAACAAACACAACCTCTCTGTATACAACATGGCCACTGCTGCATGGCCAGCAATGAAGGAGCAAAGAACATTGTTGCCTACTCCTGCTTGAAGCACCTTGTCCCCAAAAATAGGTGTTGTAGCATTGCAGCAAAAAGCTTGAACAGATTTATCCGAAATGGGTGTGGGGGCACACATGGGACTACCCTTTACCCGCCACCAGTAAACCAACAATGTCAGATAAGAAAAATAAATTAAAGAAAAATATCCTCAAACAAAAAAAAACACCGCTGTAGATCATCAATTACCCTTTAAAAGACTTTTACAAGTTGCGGAAAAACGTAAAACACAAAATCAACCATGCCACACATATTCAAATTCAAGAAACATGTTGACAAGTACTGGGGCAGAAGATAAGTGAACACAAAGGAACATGTCTGGCTGCATGGGCCTGTTCTCCAAGAACCACTGTGACCCTTGCCACCAAAATTTTTTTCCATGGAGCTTTTGTTGCAATTTTTCCCCATATTGGATTTTCATTCTGCGACGTGGGGTAATGTCATAATCTGCATAATTAAACATACATTTTCTGATGGCCAGAGTAATTAAAATGTCACCTATGTCTACTCTGTACTCTACTTGTTTGTACTGTTGATAACATGAATTAAGTATGTCTGTTGTGAGACATGAAAAGAGATACGTTGTTTTCTTTGCATGTTTGTTATAGCATGTGCGCTGTCAGCAGTATATGTCAATAAACGAGAAATTCGACAAGAAATGCTCAAATCATTATTTTGTTGCATCAAGAATATACCCGGTTACGTTGAGCTGCCACCCCTATCCCCCCCCGGACCTCTATTCCAAATCTGGGGTATAGCCAATCCGTGCCTTACCATGCCTAGCCTAACCTAACCCATCCCAACCAGACTGAAAGACTAAGAGAAAGAGGGCCTTCTGTTTCATTAATTCTATGTTTCCTCGTCTTCCCCTTTCCCTTTCTTTCCTTAGTAAGAAATTAAAAGAACACCTAGGCAGCCATGGTTGGGACACCTACATTATAAATCCCAAAATCGCTAAAACAAAACTAAAGCAGAATAGAGAGCACTAGACCTCTATAGCTTATGCAGAAATTCTTTAGCAGTAGCCTCTTCAGTAAATACTGATGACCGTCCTTTTATGATAATTTTAAGTTTCGCAGGATTTTGTAGAAAGACTTGCGCTCCTTTCTCCTGAAATTTCGGGATCAGCTGTCGAAATTTCCACCTGAGATCCACCGTTAATTGACAGAAGTCAGGTCTCACAAAAAATTCACAGCTCAACTTACCATCTTTGGGACAGTGTCCCTCTGCTTCATGGGAAGGGTAAGGTTGGGTTGGGGAGGGGTTGGGGTGGGGGTTGGTGGGTGTTTGGTGGGGGGTGGAGGGGGGTGGAATGAAAAATCAGCATTGATGTTTTTGTTTTCAGCTGTTACTAATTGTTTGAGACTAGAGGCCAGGCCAAAAAATAGTAATACAAGGGGTGTAGCATGGTCTATGTTTGATATAGGTATGACCAATTTTTTGTCTAACTTTAAAAAAAAATTATTATTCAATGAGGAAAATACAGTTATGTACGTTAAATATATGTGGCCTTAACGACTTTAAAAAGAGACTGGTTTTCGCACAAATAGCCAGGGCCTTCGCATGGGACATTGTCTGTCTTCAAGAAACACATATTGCTTGGGCCAACAGGCTATGGCTTAAAAAGATGGGGTTAGAATTGATGACATGCTCTAAGCAGTCTACTAATACGAGAGGTGTAGCAATTTTTTGTAAACCAGGTGTTGTCCTTTGTAAAAAGCATAAAGAGGATAAATATGGTCGGTGGGTCATTATTGAGGCAGGGTTTGATACAGGGGAGGTCATAACTATATGCACTATCTATGGCTCCAATGTAGATGATCCTGAACTATATGACTCTCTTAATTTGGAATTAGCTTTATGGCCCCATCCTATCATATTATGCGGCGATTTTAATTTACATTTAACTGAAACATTCAATATAAATTCAAGGACAGACTATACAGGTCGGAAACCAAATGTTTTCAGATCCTTATGCAACTTAGTAAGGAAACAAGGTTTATACGATGTTTGGAACCAACTCAATAAATTCCAACAGGGCAGCACCTTTTATTCTGCTCCCCATAAAAAATTAGTCCACCTCGACTATATCTTTGCTTCATCTTCCATTTTGGTAGATGCTACTATTACGCTATTGCCTAGAATTATAGCAGATCACAACCCTCTTGTGTTAAAGTTCCAGATCTCTACAGGGCCATGTACAAAATATAAATGGACTTTTGATAGGAAGCTATTAGTAGATGAAGAATATCGGAATTGCATCAAACTTTGGCTTCCAAATTTTTTCGCAATTAATAATGGCTCTGCTCCAGATACAACGGTCTGGGATACTTTTAAAGCCGGTGTAAGGGGGGAAACCCTTAGATATGTACTAAAGAAACGTAATGTTATGAGACAAAAAAATGAACAAGATATGTTAAAGTTAAGTGCATTGGAACTAGAACTGGCCCAAAAGATTAAAGATCGGATGGATGTCTCTTCTATACAAACTAATATTGCAAAACAGAGATCTATAATTTACAATCATCATGCGGACGAAACGGCAGCCAAATATCAGACATTCCGAAGGGAATGTTTTGAATACGGAGAGCGGGTGGGGAAAGTACTGGCCAATAGAATAAGGCAAAAGCAGTCACAAAGCAAAATTGATAAAATTAAGGATATAGGTGGGTCCCTGCAAAACTCGGAGCCCGGTATTTTGGAGGTATTTAAACATTTCTACCAAAAGCTCTACGAAAATGGGGAAACTCTCGACCCGCGGGGCTATTTAGGTGAAATCACTACGGTGGGCCTGAGCCCGGCTCAGAGTGAAAGTCTGTCTACTCCTATAACATGGGAAGAAATCATCCAAGCAATGGAATCCTTGCCAAGGGGGAAAGCAATGGGGCCGGATATGATTCCTTTGGAATTCTATGTCTCTTTCCAGGCTGAGCTTCAGGATGTGTTATTATTTCTATTCCAACAAGCTTTTATGGGTATAGTACCTGACTCATGGTCTAAAACAACCATAATTGTCTTTAAAAAGAAAGGCAAGGATGCGGTTGAGCCAGGCTCATACCGTCCCATTACACTAATTAACTCAGACAGTAAGATATTCTCCAAAATACTTGCTAGAAGACTTGGAAAGAGTATAGCTTCACTTGTCTCATTACGTCAGCATGGGTTTGTGGCAGGTAGAGGCACCACGGATCATGTTCGGCGAATAATTTCCCTTCTGGACTGGTCTCAGGTCTCTAAAGTTCCAATAGGGGTGGCCCTGTTGGATGCTGAGAAAGCATTCGACAGGGTCTCCTGGGAATTTTTATGGGCAATTCTCCATTGGAAAGGTTTTCCATCTTCCTTTATTGAGGCTGTACAAGCTATGTATATCTGTCCAGCTGCTACAATCCGTATTTCAGGCAATCATTCTGGGGAGTTTAAGATTTATAGGGGTACTCGGCAGGGGTGTCCCTGCTCCCCTCTCCTGTTCGCTCTCTATATCGAACCTCTTTTGATTAAGATCGAGCATGATTTGGAGATTACTCCAGTACAGCCTGTGACCGAGTCTATAAAAGTTTTAGCCTACGCGGATGACGTGGCTGTTGTTACACTGGATGTTCCCAACGCAATGAGACGCATCGAATGTTTGACATCAGAATTTGGTGCTGTGTCCGGCTATAAGCTGAACCTACACAAAACCCAAGTTCTTTTTACTGGCTCTGATGTTTTATCCGGTGTTAACACAGTCACAGAGACGACTTACCTCGGGGTGAAAATCTCGGTTAATGTACAGTCTATAGTCAATTTAAACTTTGAACCCACTCTAATCTCAACAAATAAAATGTTAGAGAACTTGGATTACTTGCATCTATCATTATATGGCAGATGTAACGTTATTAAGATGGTAGTCTTCCCGAAATGTCTTTATTTATTCCGTACGATTCCACTTCTGGTTCCTAATTTAATTTTTACGAAAATCGAAAGAATATGCTCCCGCTTTTTATGGGGGTATAAAAGAACAAGGAGAACCTTTAAAAAATTAAGTTTAGCCAAGGAGAGGGGGGGATTAAATATCCCTCAATTTCAACATTATTATTGGATGGCTATGCTACAACATATGGGAACTTTGTTTTTTGGTGCACAGTCTTACAAGGATCCAGCTAATTCCCCATCTATCTACGAACTTGTTTTAGGCCCAGAAGCTAACTATATGTTTTCTAAGTTTTTTGAGCCCAGTTATTACAAAAGGACACGTTTCAAGATTCTAGTTGCCGCTGCTCTAGTCTGGTCAAAAATTTGTAAACATTTTACTTTTAAGGAATATAAATCGATATACGCCGGTGGGAACACCAGGTAAACTCCCTTCAATTTTTTGTGACTCTATAATGAGGAGGTGGAGCGCCCAGGGTGTTAGATCCATTGGTGATTTTTTCATAGAGAAACAATTAATTTCATTCGTAGAACTCCAAGAAAGATTTGGGTTGCTACATACAGACTCTTTTAAATATCTCCAAATCAGCAGTTTTTTAGACAATCTCGATTTAAAAGGACAGATCAGTCTAGAAAAGAACCCGATATTAGAATGTATAAAAGGGAGATGCAAGATCTCTCAACTTGTCAAAATAATGACCGTATGTCAGCAGGACGACCTTGCTACACATGAGCACCGCTGGGAGACGAGGTTGGGGATAACAGGGGTCGACCTGCAAACCGTATTTAATTTAGCCGATCGGTTACTATTTTCAGGTAGACACAAGAGCCAATACTTTATGGCCATCTATGACCTATACTACTCTCCAGCTAAGATAGCTAAATGGGGGACAAATCGAGGGGTCCTCTGTCCTAGATGCACTTTAAAGGCCGCTGATTTGGTGCATATGCTATATGACTGCCCCGTTATTTCCCCTTGGCTCAAGGAGATACAAAGCTTTTTGAACACAGGTCTAGGCATTTTAGTTAATTTGTCACCTCAACTAGTGCTGTTTGGTGTTGAGTTTGATGCAAATGTCAGAACTCGATCAGCTCCTGAGAAAAGATTTCTGTTTTTATGTATGGCTATTCTCCGACTATGCATCACTTCCCAATGGATAAACCCCGACCCACCGTCCTTTAGTATGAGGATGACTAAACTACTTTCTCTGTATAAGCTGGAAACCGCTTTGTATAAACTTAAAGGCAGGGAAAAAAAGAAATTTGGACTTACACTATGGGCTCCAGTTATGAACTGGATATGATTAATTGTGTTATTTTTTGTGCTAACTTCCACTGTTTGTAACTATGACTGACTGTCTTTTTTTTCCTGGGTTTAAGTCTTTTTATTTATGGATCATGTAACAAATATTAATATTATGAAACTGCTATATCATTAATGCTGATTTTCTAAAAATTAAAAAATAAAAATTAAAAAAAAAAAAAAAGAATATACCCGGTTACACTATTGATATCAACTTCAAGACCTATCTTTAGATTGACATATATGTTTTACCGTTGTGTTTAACATAACTATCAAACATTTATCATAAAGTAAACAGAAATGTTAATAATAATCCTATCTCTTGAAGGAATATCTTCCAGGATGGTAAGAAAACCACAGAGGCCTGCTGTTTTAGAGGCCACATAACCATGGGCCATTGAAGTAATGGAAAATGAGCTTGTATGTTTTGGGCCTGGGAATTCCAACTACAGGATGGAAGAGGGAATCATTCATTGGTGATGCTCTAGGTGATGCAGAGGTCTTTTGTGTTGGGCGTGGTAGACGGGGTTAGAGCTTTTGGGAACTTTCCAAAGGAACTTGGGCTGTGCTTGAAGTGCCTGGGCTCAATGGCTTTTTGTTTTCTTGTGCTTGTGCCTAACTGCCCTTCTCTCAGCGGGGGGCTCGTCGGCTCCAACTATTGTCAGGTTGGAATATCGTAATTCAGGTGGAGCTGGCATGAGCACCTCCATTCCTACATGTGGTGGGGAAGTTGCTGACGGTTATTCCACTAACGGCATTGTAGGGCTTTTTCAGCCTCTTCGAATATGGCCCAAAGTTCTAATAATGCCTCTATCTTTTCTCTCTTTTTACCAGAATATTTCGTTTTTATGTGTTTTCGTATGCTCAATTACTTTAGGGTCAAATGTTCCCTCCCTGTGCCTTTGTGTGTGCATGTCATTCTTGGCAAAACCTTTTTAGTCTTTTTGTGTGTGTGGGTTTCCATGTACTTTAGTGGGGAATCCTTGAAAATATTGGTAGTTTCTGGACAAGAACTTTAATCCTTTTGGGAGATTTTGTTTGTTCTAATCTTGGGGGTAAAGTTATGTGGTGCACTCATATAAATTCATTAAATACTTCTTCTGAACATTACAATAAGCTCAAGATAACAATGCATTTGTAATTTTGCAACCTAGGAAAAAATGCACAGTTGAAACTCTATCTGCACAATATTAGTTTTGGCACATAATTCAGTTAGCCATCAATAAAAAGTACCATATCACATACACACTACACCAATTCAACAATAGTTAACAGACAGACAAAAAAATTATTACTGTGTCAAAAATCCATCAGCCCGCTCCTTGCACTGTAGACAGGGAAGGACTGCATGGTACATGGCACTTAGTGAGCGGACAGTCTGACAATATCCGCTCTTAGACAAAGGTGGTAGTCACAGATACCAAGAAGTAATAACTCAGGAATTACAGGCCACTCTTGGCATCACACAAGCTAGGCCCAGTTTCCTGGGGCAAGGTTTTCCCTAAATGAATCCAAATCACACCCTATGTCACACTCAGGGGTCAAGCGTACCATCTGTTTAATGTCCAGGTGTCCAAGCAACCTACACATCTTACTCCTTTCAGTACCTTTGATGTTAAGAAACATGAATAGCATCGAGAATTCTATTTAACTAAAAAACTCTGAAACTGAGATGATGGCTCAGCCCACTTCAGGATAGATCTGACACAAAAATAGGGTCCATGGAGGGTAAAGGATTATACAATAAATATTCACCTTTCCTAGCGTGCAGACTATAAAAATAAAGTGACTTTTGTGAGATCGCCTCTGAGGCCACTTTACGAATACTCAGTTAGGACATATAAAATAGGTCAAATGCCAGACTTTGCCAGTGGCAGGGTGCTCAGGTTACCTTTTTACACTTCTCCCTAGTTTGCCATATGCCAAATGCTACAACTTTGGTTCTGATGTGGTCTCCTACCCTCTGTGACTGTTGCTTCAGGAAGGGAAACGGGATTTACAATGTGGGCTAAGCCACGCGTGCCGTTTCCCCGAAAGCTCAACCACGCTTGCCTTAATCACGCATATGCCTAACGCAAATGCGCGGTCTAGATGCCAGAATCGGCTGGCCCAGGAACAGAATGAACTGGGAGAGGGCGCAGTGAGGTAAGTAGGTAAGTGGGCCTGGGGCCAGGTTTTGGTGGTGTGGGTGTAGTTTTTAAGGGTTGGTGTCGTTTTTAGGACTGGGGATCGGGGTAATTCTTAGGGCTCATGGGGGATTGAGCCAGTTTTTAGGGCTCAGGGGGTACAGGTTAGTTTTTAGGTCTCGGGGTGGGGTAGTTTTTAGGATTCCGGGGGGGGGGGGGGGGGGGGTCAGGCAGTTTTTAGTGTTCAGGGGGAAGGGGATCAGGAGTGAACTTTACAACATACGTCCCTTTACCAGTCATTCTTTTACCATGAAATTGCATGGTAAAGGCATGTGTGGTAAAAACATGCATGGTAAAATCATGCGTGGTAAAGGAATGCATTGTTCAGATGCATTCATGGTTAGGGCAGTGTTATAGGGGCACGTGTGGTTTAGCCATGCGTGCCTCTATAATACAACCCTTCTGGACAGACTTCCACCCCGTGGATTCAGCAGAATTTACATTCAATTGCGGTGTCTGCTTACCATCCTCGTTGTGCACAAAGTGAATCCGTTTGGGCGGGGTCACCTTACTTTGGCTGCAATCAAGTTCGAGGTACCAATTAGCTCTTATGGTGATGTGCCAAAATGCTGCTTGAGTACGAGACAAGAGGCATTTGGCAAAACAGGAACAGTTTGTTTAATTAAACAATTTGGCAGGGAGACAGCTACAGGCACAAGATCTAAGGATTGTCTCAATTTACATTCACATGGCACCCTTCTTAAAAACAATTTTCAGCAGGTTGTAAAATTCTCTGGTTAACCATATCTAATGAGGATTGTTTTTTTGGGCGCACCGGTGGTGCTGTCATTGCTCTATATTTATAAGGTGACATATCAATGCGATTTGTGCCTTTTCGGCAGCCTGTGTCGCGTTAGTTTCAATATATGCAAGGTAGGCGTTCCCATGCTCATTTCTCAATAAAACTGACATCGAAATATTTATGCAAAAGTGACGCATCGCCGAGAAGTGGGCTGCTGAGCTTGAGATATGTCGAAATTCCTGCACCTCTAAAGCCCAGGCATAGAAATGACGCATTGGCTGTGGCATAGGAATCTGATCAGCTAAAGTGACTTGAAACAGGTAAGTCTACACATGAGGTAGTTAATACAGTGAATATCATATCAAACACCATCACAGACTTGTATGCACTGTACTTTCACATAATATGCCACACATATGTAGGTATAGTGGTACACATAAGTACACTATGCCCACTTGTATCAATGACATCCGGGACCAATGTAATAGAGTACAAGGTGAGTTCTTCACCTTTTCACACTCTCTCCCATACAGTAGGCTACTTGCATCACTCACTACTGATGCATCGCCACTATTTTCTGACACATTGCTGTGGTTACGTCAGTCTTGTGACCAACTACAGCAATGCGCCGCCTTTGGAGCTGATGCCTTGCGACATCCTTCCCACCGATGCGTCAGTGTTTCTGACACATCCGTGGGTCCTTGCTTCATGGAGCCCCATTTTGTAAATACAGCGCATTCATGGCGTTGTAAGGTATTCTGCCGCAGATGCAAGTAATTTTGACGTATTGCTGCCTTGGCACAGCGATGCATCATTTCTTATAAATAAGTCCCTTGGGGACGTATTTACAAGAATCTTTCGGCACTGGTGTGTCACTTTTTTTTATCCATCTGCAGCGCTTTATGTGCTCCATATTTACAGACTGATGCATCTAGGTATATGCGTCGCTCTTTGTTGGGATGTGTCAGTTTTTCCCTTCGTCAGAATTGGCTGCATCGCATTAGTTTGAATATATGCAAAGTAGACGTTCCATCATAGAATTCCCCATAAAACTGATGCAGTCAATCAATCAATCAATCAAAAACATTTATAGAGCGCGCTACTCACCCGTGAGGGTCTCAAGGCGCTGAAGGGAGGGGGGGTGCTGCTACTGCTCGAACAGCCAGGTCTTGAGGTGTTTCCTGAAGGTTAGATGGTCCTGGGTCAGTCGTAGATGTGAGGGGAGGGAGTTCCATGTTTTGGCTGCCAGGTAGGAGAACGATCTTCCTTCATTGGTGGTTCTGCGAATCCGTGGGACGGTGGCGAGGGCAATGCTGGTGGAGCGGAGTTGGCGGGTGGGAGTGTAGAACGAGAGGCAGTTGTTGAGGTATTCGGGGCCCATGTCGTGGAGCGCTTTGTGTGCGTGGGTGAGGAGCCTGAACGTGATCCTCTTGCTGACAGGGAGCCAGTGCAGGTTTCTCAGGTGGGGGGATATGTGGCTGTGGTGAGGGATGTCGAGGATGACTCGTGCGGAGGCGTTCTGTATGCGTTGTAGTCGTTTCTGAAGTTTGGCGGTGGTTCCTGCGTATAGGGCGTTTCCGTAGTCCAGTCGGCTGGTGACGAGGGCCTGGGTGATGGTCTTTCTGGTTTCGGTGGGGATCCATCTGAAGATTTTCTGGAGTATGCGCAGGGTGTTGAAGCAAGAGGACGAGACGGCGTTGACTTGCCTGGTCATCGTGAGGGAGGAGTCCAGGATGAATCCCAGGTTGCGTGCGTGGTCCGAGGGTGTCGGCGCGGAGCCCAGTGCAGTGGGCCACCAGAAGTCGTCCCAGCCGGATGGGGATTGTCCGAGGATGAGGACCTCCGTCTTGTCTGAGTTAAGCTTCAGGCGACTGAGCTTCATCCATTCTGCGACGTCTTTCATTCCTTCCTGGAGGTTGGTTTTGGCGGTGGCTGGGTCTTTGGTGAGGGAGAGTATCAGCTGGGTGTCGTCGGCGTAGGAGATGATGTTGATGTTGTGTTTGCGTGCGATGGCGGCGAGGGGACTCATGTAGCTATTGAAGAGTGTTGGGCGGAGCGAGGAGCCTTGGGGTACGCCGCAGATGATCTTGGTGGCCGCTGAGCGGAAGGGGGGGAGGTGGACTCTCAGGGTTCTGTCGGAGAGGAACGAGGTGATCCAGTCCAGGGCCTTTCCTTGGATCCCAGTGTTGAAGAGGCAGGTTATTAGGGTGCGGTGGCATACGGTATCAAAGGCTGCCGAGAGGTCCAAGAGGATGAGGGCGGTTGTTTCTCCGTTATCCATCAGGATCCTGATGTCATCGGTGGCTGCGATGAGGGCCGTCTTGGTGCTGTGGTTGGCTCAAAATCCGGACTGGGACGAGTCGAGCGTGTGGTTTGCCTCGAGGAAAGCAGTCAGCTGTTTATTGACGGTCTTCTCGATGACTTTAGCCGGGAAGGGAAGAAGAGAGATGGGGTGGAAGTTCTTGAGGTCTTTGGGGTCCGCTGTGGGTTTTTTCAGAAGAGCGTTGATTTCTGCGTGCTTCTAGCTCTCGGGGAAGGCGGCTGACGCGAAGGAGATGTTTATGACGTTCCGGAGGTGGGGTGCGATGATGGTGTCGGCTTTGTTGAAGATATGATGGGGGCATGGGTCGGAGGGGGCAGGTCGCCCCCCCAGCCGCCACACTGTCCTCCTGTGACGCTGCCCCGCTGATCACTGCTGCCTGCTGCCTCGTTCCTGCCGCTGCCTGTGATTGCTGTTGTTGCGTAAGCCCTGCACACCTGAGCTCTATCTCCTGTTGCCCGTTTTTGGTATTCTTTAAATTGTACTTCTGATTCCCCCACTGTTGTGCCCTTTTGTGACCCCTCTCCACCGTTTTTGCTTTTTGTGTCCCTTTCCCGGTTTTGCCTTGTGTCCTCTCCCCGTTTGCCTTCTGTGCCATTTCCCTCCCGCCGACTGCATCCCTGCGGCCCCGCCCCCGCTGTTCCCATTCGCCACCCCGCTCCCGCCTCCCAGCTGCTCCTCCCTCCCACAGCCCTTCATATGGAGGCCGCGCAGCGGAGGCGCGCAGCGCGCACGCCTAAGGCAAGCCCGTCTGTGCCCGTCCGCGCCTGGACCGCGCCCAGCGCCAGAAACCCCGGCCCCCGCTGGAGCCAGGGAACTCGACTGAGATACCACTCCGCCGCCCTCAACGCACTCAACACCGGACGAACACCCGCCTGCTACCGAGCTACCCCGAAGCGAACCCAAGGACCGTTCGCCTGCCAAGCATACAAATTCACCTGCCTCCGAACCTTCCCCCTGCGTGCCAAACCGAGCAACAACAACAACCACCTCAAGTGCATCCTCCTCAACACCCGCTCCGTCCACAAGCACACCATCGAACTCTGCGACCTCCTCGATACAACAGCACCAGACGTCGCCTTCCTCGCGGAAACCTGGATGAACGCCTCCTTGGCCCCAGGCATCGCCATAGCCATCCCGGACAGCTACAAGATCACCCGGTAGGACCGCGTCAACCGAACCTGAGGAGGAATCGCCATCGTCTACAGGAGCACCATCAAACATCACAACCAACACTGAAGACACACTCACCGCCGCTGAACACCTACACTTCCAGATCCACACTGACCCCAAGACCACCCTCAGAGGAACGCTCATATACAGACACCCGGGCCCGCGCACACAATTCAGCGAAACCATCGCCGACTTCATCAGCCCACACGCCCTAGCCTCACCAGAATACATCCTCCTAGGGGACCTGAACTTCCACCTGGAGAAAAACAGCGACAACAACACCACCACCCTGCTAGACAACCTCGCCAACCTCGGACTCAAACAACTGGTGAACACCCCCACCCACCTCGCTGGCCACATGCTCGACCCCATCTTCTCTGCCAGCAACCAGGTCTCCTTCAGCCACTCCACCGGACTACACTGGACCGACCACAGATGCATCCACTTCACCTTCAAAAAGAACACATCCCACCACCGTACTCAACAAATCCCACGCAGACGCTGGAGCAAAATCACCACAGACCAGCTCCTCTCATCGCTGAGCCAGAACCCGCCAGCCAACACCGCTGACACCAACGACGCAGCCCACAACCTCACACGGTGGATCACCAACTGCGCCGACAACCTCGCTCCACTGAAGAACCACCCAGGCAAGACCGGCAACAGGAAAACCCAGTGGTTCACAGACGCCCTCAAAGACTCAAAGAAATCCTGCCGAACCCTCGAAAAAACCTGGCGCCATGAACGAACCACAGAAAACATGACAGCCCTCAAGAACGCCACCTGCAAACACCACCAGCTGATCCGCACCACCAAAAGGACATCATTCAAAGAGCGACTAGACAACAACACCCAAAACAGCAAGGAACTCTTCAACATCGTCAAAGAGCTCTCCAACCCCAGTGCTAGCAACAACGACATCACTGCGTCACAAGAACTCTGCAACTCCCTTGTCACATTCTTCCACCGTAAGATCGCAGATATACACGACAGCTTCGGACCCCAGACTCCGCCTCCAGTCACCGAACCAACGACCCCCACCACCACCCTCAGCGCCTGGACCCCCATCAACACTGAAGACACCACCAACGTCATGAACTCAGGTGATGCAGTAGTATTTATAAGATATAATTTGAATGGCTCGTCATTGGGAACCGGGCCGCTACACTTGCAATGTGCCAAAATTCCTATACCTCTAAAACCCAGATGTAGGAATGACTCATTGATGTGGCAGAAGAATCTGACCAGCTGAAGTGACTTCCAATGATGGAATCTGTGAAGAAATCCCCTCCCCCCAACAGGTAGGTGCACAGATAGGGTAGGTAGCACAGTACATGTTACACTACACTACATCAGTGCCTTATATCACACATACATGGACATAGTGGTAGACATAAGTACACTATCTCCACTTGTATGTGTGGCATAGAGGACCAATGTAATAGAGTGCAAAGTGAATTTCTCAACTCATCTCACTCTAGTACATTGCTCCTCATACAGTAGGCTACCTGCATCAGTGAAAATGGATGCATCGCCTCTGTATATTGACGCATTGCTGTCATTGCATCAGTTTTCTGACCAACTCTAGCAATGAGCCACACCTGGCCCGTATGCTTTGAGGCTTCCTTCCCATGGATGCAACAGAATTTCCGATGCATCCCTGGAACCCTGCTCTGCAGAGCGCCATATTGTAAATACAGCGTATCCATTGCGCCATTAACTTTTGCAATGCAGCGCAAGTAAAACTGACGCATTGGTGCACTACTACAGCGATGCGTCATTTCTAGTAAATAAGATTCTGACTATTTTCAGTCCAGCAATTTCGAAATTGTTTTGGGCTGATCTCCACAAACAGCCCTTGCAGTCAGGAAGGTTGCTTCTTTTGCAAAAAGTTTCTAAACTTCAGGGTTTGGATATTTACTTCACACAGTCATAGTGATCCTGGGGCCAGTGCTTAATTTGTAAAATATTAAGTGCCAGGGCTCTGACCAGGAGCCAACTGCAGCTTGCACCACCCATCACCCTTGTCATCACTGCCAAAACAACTACTAACCATCTCTCTCGCATGTAAATGCAGCAGTTCAGATTATTCCAGGTCCCCAAAGCTAAAGGAATGGCTGGGGAGGCAGGTGTGAGCACTATTTTAATGTATATTGTAGTATTAAACAACCATTGTTCTGCTTATCTCTAGATTAGATGAGCAGCGCCACCATGTGGTAGACTGTTCTATGTATGGTGTTGAAAATTAGATGTTGCATTGACCCCTCTCGGGATGCACCTGCAGTGGGATCCCTGCTTACCCTTTATATTGAGGCTGGTTCAACTCCAGTGAAAGACAAGCTAACATCTGCAATACAGCTCTCTTGTTCATTACCAACCCTCCCCAGCAAGCCACAAGTGACGACAGAGCTCATGCCTCAGCCGAGAACGGCACATTCTACAGTGTTATTGGTCCAACTGTACCACTCAGACCCGGAGGCACTCAGGTATGGTTCACCTGGCTCAAACAAGACAGTGAGCACAATGTCAAATTATGACCCATATTGTCAAGGTAAGCAAGTGTAGAGTTTTGAATAGTAAATCTATGCTTGCCTATGTATCTGAACACAATAGTGCCTTTACATTAATACAGTATAAATGCTAGACCCAGCTGCACTGCAGCTAAGGGAACCGTACCCATCCAGCTCAATTTCAAGTTTAAAAAACTGCAAAAAATTAAAGAATTCTGAATCAAAACATTTTATTTAGTGGAATGAACAGCAGCTTGTGAGACTCTGCTGATGTTCTAGCATTCCATTTTAAAAGCATAAATACTACATGATTAAAATCCTGTACATCATGATTACAAAGGTTACATACATTGTCCTTATTCGATGAGTCATGCTAAGTGGCAGTCAGGCATTTTTTAGGTCGAATATTTAACGCAATAACAAACAAAAGTGCCTGATGCCATGATCAAGGTTCCACGTCAATTATTGTTGTGGTTTTCTCAAGAAACAAGTCTTAGTTATAGTAATGAAAGTCATCCTTTTGCTCTGTTCACCCCCATGTTTTGCTCAATGATACTGGTGGTAACTGACTCTGATTGGACCCTGGGATCTGCTAACCAGGCCCAGGGCCTGTGCCATGTTTAAAAAGGTAAATGTAATAGGGTACACTTACAATTGGCAATGACAGGCCCTATACGTCCCTTGTAGATAATAGGGGCAGGGAGTTCAAACTACCTATAAGTCTCTAGTATATAATAGGGCATGGAAGTTAGCAGATTGCCTGTGCTTGCCTGTTGTCATTTCAAAGGCAGCCTTGCTTAGCAGACTGTCTTTAACCCCTTTGACGCTCATGACGGAGCGGTTCCGTCATGAGCGTCGGTTGTGCTGTGCGCATGACGGAACCGCTCCGTCATGGCCCCGCCCGCTCAATAGAACCCTCAGCACAGCGTGAAAATCCGCGCCGCGCTGAAGGGGTGAAAGGTAAATTGTATGGAAATTCACCTTTGATGGTTTGGGCACTTTAAAAGTGATAATCTACCTTATTGTTAGATGTTAGGAACCCCTAATGTCTCCCCTAGTCGGCCACGGGTGGAGGGACATGTACCTATAAGCAGGGACCTTCTAAAATATGTTTTATATGCCCTCGTGAGGGAAAAACTGCCCATTTCATTTTCCCCATTGTAGGTATTTAGCTCCATAGGCTAACATTGCAATATTTTATTTGAGTATACCTATTGCTAGGGAAGGAGATAAATGTCATTTAAAGTCTTTAAAGATTGGTATTAATAAATCCATCAATTTACCTCTGTTGAATTTATCATAATTGGTACAGAAAAGAAGTTATAAAACGTTCTTTTCTGTGAAACTAAATCCAGCCTTCAAGCAGTCTCTAATGATTGGTCAACCTTAACAGGCTTAGCCAGGCTGCTTTAATGAAGTGATAAGTGGCTGCCCAGAGCCGAAGTTGTTTGATAGGGGTGGGGGGTCTGCAGCTGCAAGGAACAGATCAGAGTGAGGTGGCTGAGTATGTCAAACTGAGCTCAAAGAGAGAGCAGATCAGTAAGAAATAAATGCCAGTCCTTCCTACCCCTATGTTCTGTTACCCTGCCATATGGCAAACTTAGGACATAAATTTGGAGCTGTCAGGAGGAGAGCTAATTGAAATGAGCAACGCTGTGGGCTCGATTCCTATTTTGCTAAAAATGCCTTCCCAATGCTATTCGTAGGCTTAACTTACGGCCGATTCGTATCCGTAACTTTTTTCTACAAACAAGCAAGTACGATGCGTTGTACAGGCAAATTTCCGACCGAATCGTCCGCTCCGATTCATGCACTATTTCATGACCCAACAGGCTCAGGAAACACGGAAATGGAGTCGTACGGAGACTTTTCCCAACCAGTTTCCAGACGCGCAAGTACGATGTGTTTTTTCTACGCGTCGTACAGGGCGCCGCTTCCAGCACGTGACAGCATTCGGACGAGGCGGATTTAAGCTCCGAATCATGCCAGAACACGATCAACGGGGACGAAAAGGATCAGCCATGTATCCAATCGTGCATGTCTTCCCTATACAGTAAGCCTACTGTTACTGACGCGTTACAGACACCTACCACACACCAAAATGTCACGAGCGCACGAAAGGAAACCCCACCATAGGGGGGTGGATGCCTATCACACCCAGCATTGTCCAACCCATAGGGGGTGGATGCCTATCACTCCCAGCATTGTCCACCCCATAGGGGGGTGGATGCCTATCACTCCCAGCATATCCTAACAATTGGGGGTGGATGCCTATCACTCCCAGCATTGTCTACCCCATGGGGGGGATGCCATCACTCCCAACATATCCTAACTATAGGGAGGTGGATGCCTATCACTCCCAGCATTGTCCACCCCATGGGGGGGTGGATGCCTATCACTACTAGCATATCCTAACCATAGGGGGGTGGATGCCTATCACTCCCAGCACTGTCCAGCCCATAGGGGCGGTGGATGCCTATCACTCCCAGCATTGTCCACCCCATAGGGTGGTGGATGCCTATCACTCCCAGCATATCCTAACAATTGGGGGTGGATGCCTATCACTCCCAGCATTGTCTACCCCATGGGGGGATGCCATCACTCCCAGCATATCCTAACTATAGGGGGGTGGATGCCTATCACTCCCAGCATTGTCCACCCCATGGGGGGTGGATGCCTATCACTACTAGCATATCCTAACCATAGGGGGGTGGATGCCTATCACTCCCAGCACTGTCCAGCCCATAAGGGGGTGGATGCCTATCACTCCCAGCATATTCCACCCCATAGGGGGTTGGATGCCTATCACTCCCAGCATATCCTAACTATAGGGGGTGGATGCCTATCACTCTGAGCATGGTCCACCTCATAGGGGGTGGATGCCTATCACTCCCAGCATTGTCCACCCCATAGGGAGATGGATGCCTATCACTCACAGCATATCCTAACTATAGGAGGGTGGATGCCTATCACTCCCAGCATTGTCCACCCTATAGGGGGGTGGATGCCTATCACTCCCAGCATAGCCTAACTATAGGGGGGTGGATGCCTTTCACTCCCAGCATTGTCCACCCCATTGGGGGTGGATGCCTATCACTACTAGCACTACTAGCATAACCTAACTATAGGGGGTGGATGCTTATCACTACTAGCATATCCTAACCATAGGGGGCTGTATGCCGAGCACCCCCCTACCATCTTTGCAAGATTTAATGTCTGTGTGTGTAAAATGCTCACAACACAGATCCTGACAGTGAACATACATTTTGACTCCCAACACATGTGTGCCCAAAAGCTGATAGTGTGGTTAAAAAATCAAGCATCTTGGGACCAATGTGGTAATGGGGTATAAACCCCCATCACTAAAGTGACCAAAAGGTGATAGTGGGGTTCAACAATCCAACATCTCCGGACCAACGTGATAATGTGGTCTAAACCCCCCATCACTACAGTGACCAAAATGTGTTAGTGGCGTTCAAAATTCCAGCATCTCGGGACCAATATGGTAATGGGGTCTACACCCCCCACCACTACAGTGACCATAAGGTGAGTGTGGACATGAATATAGCAGCATCTCCAAACCAGCAAGCATGATTCCTGGTCCCAACACCACAAGCAATGTTGTGGCAATGTGGTGGTTGTGTCAAATACAAACATAGATTTGGTGAAGCAAAGATTGCTGTGTATCACAAGAACACCCTCTGCCATGTGCAGACAAGCATTGGCCATGAGCCCAGATAATTACTCCAGTGTACAATTAGACAATGCGACAAGTGAGCACCATTGATGCATACACGCAACTCTATATGAACAGTCACACAAACTAAGGAATCCTGTGGAGACTGTAGATGTCAGGTGACCAAGTTCCATACCATGGCAGCAAAGGAACACACCAAACATGATGCATGTGCAGATTGATGAGCCAGGAGACACAGGGACACTAGGGAAAAACCTCCAAACAACATACAGCCAATGGACCGCAAAATCCAGACCAATGCAGTGGAGCAGATGCACAAACACAGACAGGCAGCCCCACACTGCATATCATACACAACATGTGTGTGTGTCTCAGTGTCCCCATGCAAGTACATAACACATGACAGTGGGCAGATGTGTACACAGTGCCATACAAAAGTAACTAATGAACTGAGCATCCCTTGGTGGGCAAGCAGGCATCGTCAGGTGAGTGGGATCCCAACTCATTCATGTGACACAAGATGGGCGGCACAGCAAGAGACAGCCCAACACAGCACTACCCTCAGGGACCCTACATTGGGGTGACAGTAGCTTGTACAATCCCACTGTGATGACAAAGGTAGAAGTTGTAAGATTCAACAAACATGATTCTGGAGCACACCCTTCAACTTTTGCTCTGGATTCCTTTGTAACTTTTTATCAAATTTAGCGTGCATGCACTCATGTGTGCTCCGTTCCTTTTTTGCACACAGTACTAGAATGTCTAATCTCCATTTTACCCGTCCACCAACAAACCGCTCTATTTAAAGTTACGTAACCCACCCGCCTGTAGCTCATTTGTGCAATCAATCACGTGTCAGTATAACCCCTCCCCGTTACCAACCCATTCCCAATAGTATCCACAAACCCAAAAGAACTTCAAAATCTATCACTGAATTAAACGTGAACATTCCCCCTCTCACATAAATAGAGTGTTATAAAATACACACACGTACTCTAATGTCCCGTATTTATGTGTGAAGTGACTCATGCATGATCCGCCGATCTTGTATGCCAATGACTTAGTGAATAGTCCTTGGCGTGACCTTCATGTAGTTTCTCAATTTATCTGCGGGGTGCTGACAGATTGGAACGGTGCGGTAAGATTCAACAAACATGATTCTGGAGCACACCCTTCAACTTTTGATCTGGATTCCTTTGTAACTTTTTATCAAATTTAGCGTGCATGCACTCACGCAGAAGTTTAATGAATTTCGCAGCTTTGGCGTGACAATGAAATTTGGATAAAACTTGGAAATAAAATGGATAACACTTGGAATTACTATGGTGAAAGTGAATTATTTGGAACACTATCGTGTATACAGCTGTGCAACTCGCTATGACCTGTAAGGCGCGGGCCATTATTCTTCATGAAAGGTAGATGTTGCCCATACTGTGGAGTACAGTCACCTGCGCGCTCTGGATCATGTGTCCTGACCAACAAACTGCCATCACACCTACACAAACAAATCACTGGTCGGGACCTGTCATCAATAAACAAAACAAAAAGTAGTTAGGGGCCTAGCCATGAGACAACTCACATTTGTTCACCCTCAACACAACACACCTTGATCTGCAACAATGTGCATCAGCTAAGCACACATGGACTGTTGACATTGCTCGTACACCCATGACAATCCCAGGGGTGTTGGGGGATCTAAGGTTCCCAAAATTACTCACACATGGCCAGTCAACAACCCTTGTGAATGTCCGCCACACTGCACAGTATGCGGTACCTGGGCATGATGTGAAATCTACCTGAATCATTGGGATCACTGCCACACTCCCGCAACAATGATGAACCAAAGGAGAGACACAAAGAAAACATGTTGATACCTTCCAACATTGCAGCTATGACCCCAATGAGTGGGAGTAGTTACACACACATACAAGTGACCCACTCACTGACAGATACCACATAGTGAAAACTACATCATGTTGGCAACACAGAAGTGCCGAGGGGAATCCTGAATGTGTCCCACGTGCGTTTGACAACATCCCCGGGCTGTACAGATAAAACACCTAGGGATGACACCCTAATGACCAGTAGTGTACCATGCACCTACATCCCAGGAAACCCTGGACAAAGATTTTGGATGAACACAGGACAACTCAGCAAGCGCCATGAACAGGAACATTTGTAGGGGACACAGGTTGTGTAGAAAAAGTGAATGAAACACACACAGACATGCTCACACTACACACACCATGGGCTCAGGCAATGTCACAGTATGACACACTGAAAGAATACGCGTCTCACTGCCATGAGAGGACTCCACTCCTGGGGAAGGTTAGCTGTGCCAAACGTTGTGTGTGCAGGGCTCTGTCATGTCAGCATAACACTTGCTCAGTGAGCCAATAATTACAACACAATGAAAGCTCTGGTCACATCAGCCTGTGTACAGGAGTGTCCCTTGAGTCATCTGCACATTCACAATACACATGTAAAGCAAGGTACCCTGATGACACAGATGACTTGTGTACCATTGATTCACAAACCTGCCTGTACAGTGGAGATGGTCCCAGTCAGGGAATCTCACAATGTGCACAAATATAAGCCCAACATATGTACAACAGTGCATGGCAAAGATGTGAAGTAGCAAACAGAAGGAGTAATACATGGTCCACAAATTCTGCATACATTACACCCTGAAATAGCAGCATATTATGTCATGAATACATACCAGGAAAGTACACATATCCCATGGACCACATGGAGTCCGTCACATTAACAAATCAGTCTCTTATATCTTTAAAACACCATTACAATAGCAAGTTCATGCTACCCATCATCAACATCATGTACATTAGATGCAACACCACTGGATAACAACAATTTGCTTTATTCAGCAATGATATCCATGTAACTGTGAACTCAACAATGTCAAAATGCCAATGGCCAATCCTTCTCAGGAGTGCTAACAGGGTGACATGTGGCAACTTGACACCCATTTTTTGCCTGCACTGCTACGGCCAAAGGACATCTCCCCTTGGAGGGGCCTACATAGGGGCAGGCCATGCACCGCAGGGACCGGATCAGGGAACAGCAGAATGGGGAAGCGGGGTGGTTGTGGGTGCAGAGTGTTGTTGGCAACTGCAGTGGAGGTGTCTGACACAGTGGGTCGTTTCACCACTGCCGGGCCCAAGTCAGATGTGGTGGGTGCTGTCACTACTGCAGGGCTCAAGTCTGATGAGGTGGTTGCCAGTCCCACTGCAGTGGGCAGGTCAGATGGTATGGATGGGGTCTCCACTGCAGTGCCCAGGTCGGAAGGGGTGGAGGTGCGCCCTACTGCAGCGCCAATCTCAGGAGGAATGAAATGGGGTTCTACTGAAGTGGCAGGACAGAGGGGTAGGACACGGACTCCACACCAGTGGCAGGAACAGGCTGAGCATGTGAGGTGGGGGTGGAAGTGCATGTGGTAGAGGGCCTAAGCATTTTGGGGATGTGGTATCGGTGTGTTGGTGAACCTGGGGCAGGGAATGGCGTGGGACCTGTGGAGTGGTGTCCTGGGGGCTGCACGACGGAGACTGTGAGGTGGAAGGGTCTGGTTTTGGTGGGGTCTTGCCCTTCCTGGTCTGGGGGGTTTGCGTGTGGGGGCCTCAGTGTTTGTGCACCTTGGGAGGGTGTCCATGTGGCAGGGGAACTCTCCTCTGCACGTGGTAACTTCCTCTTCCCTTGTAAGTTGGAGCTGATGCATCGGTGGGGAAGAGGCCAAGGTCACAGAGGAAGAGCTGCTTGGAAGGGGGGGTTTTAGGTGAGGCAAGGAAAGGGGTTTTGGAGGGAGAGGCATCTGAGGACTGGGGACTGCTTGTGGATGCCTGTTTGTGTGTCTGCGACCCAACCCCGGTGTGTGTCAGTCCCCAGAGTGTGCGTGCTTGTGGGTCTGGATTTTGTCTTGCGTGGCTGTGTGCTACTTTTGTCTGATGTGGTGCGTGTCTGTGCCTGTATGTGTGTTTTTGGGATAGGTAGGGTAGTGGGGATTGTGGATGTGGCAGAGGTAGTAGAGGTGAGGGCCTGTTGGAGGAGGGACACAACTGTCGTCTGTGTGGGGGCCCTGCCCTGAATGGTCCGATGCAGGGCAGACATGTTTGATGAGATGCCCTCCATGAAGGATACCAGTTGTGTCAACAGGTTGGTGTGTGAATGGAGAACACTCAGCATTGCGGTCTGCCCTACATGGATCTGTGTAAGTAAGTCCACAGACTCCACACTCAGGGCAGAAGGGGAAAAAGGGGCTGGGGGTGCGGTGCCTGGCACGAAGGAGACATGCTCCTTTACATGGGAGCCTCTACAGACATCTGGGATGGGAGCAGATGGGAGGGTGGATATGGTGGTGGTGGCGGGGACAAACTCGCTAGGTGTTGTCTGGGAGCTGCTAACACCCGCTTCCACAAGGGAGTCCTCACTGAAGCTGCTGTGTTCCTCAACCAATGTGGTCGTAGCTGAGGTCTCCTCAGTGTGGCTCCTCTCACCCTCTGTGCCACTTGGTCCCTCTGAATGCTCCGCAGCAGACCCTGTCTGGCTCTGTGGCTCCTCCTGGTCCGTGGAGTTGTCTCCTCCAGTAGCCGTAGATGTAACTGCAAACAATCAGGGTAAACAGATCCCCATCAGTCACCTGTTTTGACCTCACACATTACAGTCAGTACAGCACATAACAGCACATGGCTTAGCATCATTTGCAGTAGATTAGCAATGGTGCTGACACATATCTGAACAAGACACATGTCAGTCTGCCAGTAAACCATGCCCCTCATATCCTACCTGTCCATGGACCCATCTGTCTCGAGCATGTAGTTAGCCACTACTCATATGAGCACACATGTACCACATAAACAGTTGTCTGAACAGCAGGATTTGTGATTCAAATGCGTCAGTGCACACATATCCCATCTCCTGCCACTGAATCTGTACATGTGTCAGGATAAGGGATGGGCAAAGGCATTGTCAATAAAATGGATATGCTTCCTACACCACACACCAGGATGTGCTCATGTATTGATGACCAATGCCATAATTGAGTGCATGTAGGACAACTGATATCACTGCTGGACACACATTTGGAAGTGGTATACCATGCTACAGGCCAGTCCGGCTAATCAGCCATTACTGGCTTCAGTCACAGGGGCAGTGCATCCAAAAGCAAACAGTCTGCAATGTATCACAATCATGTATTTGTGGTGAATGTAAGCCCTGCAGCTGTCAAGTGCACATGTTCCCCCACTGCTAGCCACATTTTAAGGCTTCTGATGATCCCACGTCTTACCAATGCTACAGTAGAGTGACAGCAAGCACAAGTCTGGCAACATGATCATATCACAGTCTGATGCAAATGAATTATAGCTGGCTGCACTTCAGTGCCGAATACACCGTTAGGCACAGTCAAGTGATAACACACCAATGTTTGACCCCATTATGATGATCCAACAGCCACATCTCAGCTGGCTGCCCACCCCAAACTGTTTGACGCCCCATGAGCCTCAAAAGGTAGGCCACTCCACAATGACACAGAGCCTGACACATGATTGCACTTTTCACAATGCATTAAATGTAGGTTGACACACAGGTGTAGGAGAACACATTGTACTTCATGTCCGGAGTAGGCATACCTGACCTTGTCCATGTGCACCATGGGATTACCCTGAACACTAGGCATGTATCTATGCATGTGTGACACACGTGACGTACATACTTTTGGGGCACCAACAGTGTCCCACCTGCTGCATGGCTGTGTGTTAAACACCCCAGACACATATGGTGAGGCAGAGCAGCAATTAGAACATGTATTAATGGCCCACACAGAGTACATGTCAGATATCTGGCAATGTGTAGACACATGTCATTCAATAGCCTCAATCATGTAGGCCTAAATATTGTACCGGTAGCAGATGCTGTTGCCCACCTCAACCGGTGGACAACAGCAGGGACACACACCCCAAGTGAGACAGGTCACAAACTGAAAGGGCCACACCTGTGTCTCAGATGAGGAAGGGCCATAACTAAATTAATGCACATTACTCTGGTACAAGCAGACAGACAAACTGTGGTAGCGTAACCAGGCTGAAGGAGTGCAAAGATCATGTTAGACACAGTTCACATGCAAGGCATGTACTTACCCCCTCCTTGCTGCTGTCTGGCCTTTAACTGCCCATCTAGGTCAGGGAAGACCACTGCAGGGATCCGGAGCATGTGGGGGGTCAAGATCCGTCGTCTGCCCCTATTGCGAGGAGGCGACAGCTTCAGCTGGACTCTTGCGATGTGACGGGTCTTGCCACGTAGGTCCTGCCACCTCTTCTGGCAGTTGCGTATGCGATGCCTGTGGACCCCCACAGATCGAACTGCCCGGGCAATGGTCAGCCAGAGCTCCTGTTTCTGATGGGCATCAACCTGTGAGGATGACAAAGTTAAAGGAACATTAACACATGCAACATGTTTGTGCATCACACAGTTGGATAAACATGTTCTTTCCACAAGGGCATCTGATGTACACAGGTAGTGCAACTATGGTGATGGACACTTGTCCTGCATCACCACCATGGAAACATTGCCTGGGTAGAATGACCGTCTAAAAATGCACTTTCCCAGCACAGTACCTGTTCACTGCAGGTACCTACACACTTTGGGTGTGACAACTACTGAGTGAACATGCTAGCCACTGCTTTACACAATGCCATTAGTGCTGGTCAGACAACATGCACAATAAGAGAGGATATGGACTGCACACTCATCTGCTCCCCTGGTTTCCCATACAGCTTGCTGTACTGTGGTAGGAGGATGTCCAGCAAGGCCTTGTGAAGGCTTGGGCCCTCTCCACAGTACGTGCCATTCTTGGAGCCAGAGGATACTGAGGCAGCAGCAGTGGTAGCAGAGATGTCTACATGGATCATTTAGTGCAGGCAAGTGAGCTCTCAGGGCAAGAGACAGCCTTATATCTGTGCTGCAGAGGCAGAATCTGTCCCATGCGTTCAAAGTGATAGGTCCCAGTCGTTTGCATCCTATGAATTAGTCCAATCCATGAGATAGCATGCATCGGACATGCCTACCACAACCTTCAAATTATCTGCATCATGACAGTTTTGATTTTTATACATTTGTGTAAAAACGAAACCGATTCGTACCGCACGCGAATCGTGCACGATGCAAAATGCGTGTCTGTCACCATGACGACCAACAGCCAATCTGTGCATCCGGATCGGTCAGGATGTGGCAGACGCGTATTTTGAAAACTCCCCCGTGTCGAACAGCATTGAATCAAGCATGCAATCTGTCGGTCCGGCTTGGGCAGGAGTTGCCTCACGTGTCCATGCAATACTCACCCCCATCGAACACCATTGATTAAGCATGCAATCTGTCAGTCCAGCTCGGGCAGGAGTTGCCTCACGCGTCCATGTAATACTCACCCGCATGGAACACAATTGTATTAAGCATGCAATCTTTCATTCCGGCTCGGGCAGGAGTTGCCTCATGCGTCCATGCAATAATCACCCATGTCAAACACCATTGTATTAAGCATGCAATCTGTCAGTCCGGCTCGGGCAGGAGTTGCCTCACGCTTCCATGCAATGCTCACTCATCATGTCAGACAGTCTATGTAAGATTCATGTCATGCTGTATGCCCTGTGTGGATGGATGAAGCACATGTCAAATGGGACACAGATAAAAACAAGACTACTCCCATAATGATCCTAGCTTACAGTGCAACTATTGCATTGTTTGTGAGGAACATGACAAGTGTGAGTGACCACCTCACAGATCATCCTCCTATGCTTCGACAGTGTGCCAGGGGATCATTGTGTTTACACAGGTTACAAACACACATAATCACTGCATCATCTGATTACGTATTAACCCCTCCCCTGCTCATGACGGAACCACTCCGTCATGAGCCACGGGTGCCATGTGCTCATGACGGAGTGGTTCCGTCATGCTGCGGCCGTTGGCGGCCGCTCCGCCCACGCGGCGCTAATTCCCCGCCTGTGCGGGCGATTAGCGCCGTGGGCGGAGTCATGACGGAACCACTCCGTCATGAGCACAGCTCAACCGTGGCTCATGACGGAGTGGCTCCGTCATGAGCACTGCGCCACCGCGCTGCCCCCCAACCCTCCCCAGCGCTGCGGCGGAATTCCCGCCGCTGCGAAGGGGTTAAAGTCAGATGTATGAATTCCTATTGACTGTGTCCACAGTATGTGAGACATGTACAATGCCAAACCTCACTGTTGAAAATGTTAACAGTATTTTGAAATACCTCATCTTGTATTTGTCATGAGAGTTGCTGTTGTGTCTATGTGTCACTGACTTACATGTATGCATGTCAAATACATATGTGCTACACATCATCAATTTTTTGTTTATGTTATAGGACATGTAGGTCTGACATCACATCATGACAATGTCCACACCATGATAGTGGTGTGCATGGTGACAAGCTGTCTGTGTCTAGTGTTGTTGCTAGGTTGCAATACATGATCCATGTCTGTGTACCATTATAACATGTGCTAGTTGACCTTGACATCTATGTTTGATACTTAATTAGGTGTGTGTCGTGTATGTTATGATTGATCACATTGAGAGTGACAGCCATCAGTGAATAGTCACAGTACAACACTGTATCACTTGAAAATCCATGACAAAATTGAGTGTATGTTCAGGATCACATAGCTATCATTTGTGGATTAGCTCAACTTCACACCTCTGACTTCACTGTGTCTTTATTGAAAGTGTAATGCGATATGTTGAATCTAAATCACGTGATTTTTATTTGTAATAGCAATATGTGTACATACTTTGTCATATGTTCTGCAGGGGACCAAATGTCCACAGACCCTTACCTGATCTTGTGACCATGGTGGAACGTGAGTGCATGAGGAAATACAGGTTCCCGAGACAAATAATTTCTGAATTGACAGACCAGTTGTCACCACACTTGCAACCTGGAACCACATATCCCTTTGCCCTGACCCCCAAGGTGAAGGTGATGGCGGCACTACTTTATTTTGCGACTAGACCGTTCCAGTTTACAGTGGCTGATGCTGGTGGGACTTTTATTCGGTCAATGTCCTTGTGGTATGTCTGGCAGACCAGATCATCTCCCATGTATGTGTGCGTTTCCCGGGAACTTTCCACGATGCTTACATAATGAGGATGATTTGGATACCCCAGCTGATGTCCCAGCACAGGAATGAGCATGCCTGGCTTGTTGGTGAGTCATGTTGTCAGTTTCAGTTGTGTGTTCATTGTCTGTCATGTTGTACCCTGTTTTTGCTCAAATGATCTTATGTATTTGATAAATGTAGGAGACTCTGGATACCCCAACATGCCCTGGTTGCTGACACCACTCAGGAACCCGGTCATCCCAGCTCAGCTAATGTCCGTTACAACGAGGCACATGGGCGGACCGGGCGAGTGATAGAGCGCACATTTGGGCTGCTGAAGACCAGATTTCGCTGCCTGGACCGGACAGGAGGTGCCCTTCAATATTCTCCGACTAAGGTGTGCAAGATCATAATCGTGTGCTGCATGCTACACAACTTGGCTTTGAGGAATGAGCTACCGCTCATCTAGGATGACAGGGAACAAACGGCCTCTATCAAGGGAGGATCCAGGCCTCGGGCACATTGCCTGTGACGAGGAGGAGGAGGTGAATGTCAGGAGACAGCTCATTAACAACCTTTTTACATGAGTGTAAGTATGCCAAGATGGTTGATAATGCCTTTCCTAAGTGTAATGTGTGTGTGTAGAACAATATGTTGTGATACGTGTGTGTATGCTAATTTACAGGGTCATTGTTGTTGTACAGTGTATGTTAAGTTATGATGGTCACTACTACATTGTTGAAATTACTCCCAGCTAGTGCTCAGAAGTTACAATGGACAATAGTGGGTCAATTATTGGATATGTCATCATAGCAAGTTGTTTTTAAGACTGTACTATGTCTCTCCTTCACAGGTTCCTTTGGCTGTTGTGTGTGTACACACAATGCTGTTTCATAACGGAATTTCAATTTGGACCAGTACTCTTTGACAGACAATCTTTTTGGTCAGATTTTTCATTTCTTTTGTTTATTTGAATACTTGGAACTGTAATCAGTTTGCTTTTGTGTTGAGCAGAGCTTGTGCCTGTGTAATACACCTGTTACAAACATTGATGTTTGCCTTGTCTGTTTCCACAAATGCTACAATCGTTTATATCCTGTTTTTATGCCATGGTGTTCACTTCATTAGACAATGGTCATTGTTGTGTGGTTCAATGGTTTAATTTGACAACAGCATGTGCAATGTTTAAATGTTGCATGTGCTATGTGTGTTGTGGTGACCTTGCGTGTCTATCTCTGGTATGTGTCATGTGACATTTCTTCACAAGACGGTAGATGAATTGTTAGCTGGTCCCTAGGATCATGCTGGATTATGCTAAATTACCCTGAGCCAAGCTTAAATTTTAGCTTTGTGTCTAACATTTTTGTGCATATTCTTTCTCTGCTTGTTGTGCAAGATGCCTTTGAGTCCACACAAGATCATTTTGGTACTGTTCAAGCGCTGCGCCACAAGGTTGAAATTCAAGACTCTTTGTAAAGGAAGATCTAGTCAGCACGTATTGTTTATCCATGAAATGTTACACTTTTTGACACAAAAGAGGTATACTTGCATTACATAGACGCACAGGGTATTCATCTACACAGATGGAAGATTACCTTCTACGAACACGAGCTTTGCTGTGCATATGCTGTAACCAGTACTCCTAGTTTCTAAGGTGAGCGGTTCACCCGATTTGTCACAGAGATCTTCATTAGTATGATAAATATGTCACCATCACAGGGAGGGTGCTGATTTCCACACTGTTCATAGAAACACATTTCACCTTTTGTCTGCTATGGAAATGTTGAAATGATTATTGTTTGATTATCAAGTATTCTGCTGCTGGTGCGAGCTCGTATACTGCATTGTAGGACAGAGATTGTTCAGGCCACAAACTTGAACCCATCCTCTCCGCAAGCCCCCATGTTGCCTTCACCCACACCACCAAACTCCTCTAGACCGACCACCGCTGCATCCACTTCTCCTTCCAGAAACCCACGACCCACCACCACACACCACCGCACCCAACAGATCCCTTGCCGCTGCTGGAGAAAAATCACAGAAGACCAACTACATGCAAACCTCGCTCTCAGCCCACCCACTGAACCCTCCAACACCGACGACGCGGCCAACATCCTCAGACGCTGGATCGCCGACTGCGCCAACACCCTCGCCCCGCTGAAGAAACCCCCCCACAGAGACACCAGCAAGAGGGCCAGCTGGTTCACCCCAGAACTCCTAGCCTCCAAGCGAGCCTGCCAGAAACTTGAGAAGAAATGGCACAGCGAACAGACTCTGTACAGCCACGCAGCCCACAAGGACGCCACCCGCAACCACCATCACCTCATCAGGACTGCCAAGAGGACCTCCTTCAAAGACCGCCTCGACAACAATGCACACAATAGCAAGGAGCTCTTCAACATCATGAAGGAACTCTCCAACCCTAGCTCCAACACCAACGACATCCTGCCGTCGCAAGCCCTGTGCGACTCCCTCGCCACTTTCTTCCACCGCAAGATGGCAGACATCCACGACAGCTTCAACACACAGATAGCCCCAACAGACAGCAACACAACAGACTTCCCGCACACCATCGACCACGACCCCCTGCTAGCCTGGACCAGCATGAGCAATCAATGACACCATCAAGACCATGAGCACAATCCACTCCAGCTCCCCGTCAAACCCATTCCCACACCACATCTTCAACAAAGCCAGCAGCTCCATCACACCCCACCTGCGCAATGTCATCAATCTCTCCCTCAAGACCGTGACCTTCCCAGAGAGCTGGAAACACGCCAAGATCAATGCCCTACTCTAAAAACACAAGGCAGACCCTAGAGACCTCAAGAACTTCCGGTCCATCTCGCTGCTCCCGTTCCCAGCCAAGGTCATCGAGAAGATCGTCAACAGACTAACCCAATACCTCGAAGAAAACAGAATCCTGGACCCTTCCCAGTAAGGGTTCCGCAGCAACCACAGCACCGAGACCTCCCTCATTGACGACATCAGGACACTGCTGGACAACGGTGAGACCGCAGTCCTCATCCTCCTGGACCTTTCCGCCGCCTTTGACACCGTCTGCCACCGCACACTACGCGCACGCCTCCATGCCGTAGAGATCCAAGACAAAGCCCTGGAATGGACCACCTCCTTCCTCTCCAGCAGAACCCAGAGCATCCGCCTCCCCCATTCCGATCCTAAACCTCCGAGATCATCTGCGACATACCCCAGGGTTCCTCCTTCAGCCCGACACTGTTCAACATTTACATGGCCCTGCTCGCACACGTCGCCTGACAGCGCGACCTCAACATAATCTCCTATGCCGACGACACTCAACTGATCCTCTCCCTCACCAAGGACCCCATCACCGCCAAAGCTAAACTCCACGAAGGAATGAAGGCGGTCGCCAACTGGATGAAACTAGCCGACTGAACCTGAACACGGACAAAACGGAGGTCCTCATTCTCGGCTCCAACCCTTCAGCCTGGGATGACTCCTGGTGGCCGACGGCACTGGGTGCAGCCCCGAGACCCACCGACCACGCATGCAACCTGGGAATCATCCTCGACTCAATGCTCTACATGACCAAGCAAGTCAACGCCATCTCTTCCTCCTGCTTCAACACCCTCCGCATGCTCCGCAAGATCTACAGGTGGATCCCGACAGATACAAGAAGAATAGTCACCCAGGCCCTCATTAGTAGCAGACTCGACTACAGAAACACCCTCTATGCGGGAGACCTGACCAAGCTCAAACGACCACAACTCATCCAAAACGCCTCGGCACGACTGATCCTTGACGTACCATGCTACGGCCACATCCCCCCCACCTGAGAAACCTACAGTGGCTGCCCGTCAACAAGAGGATATCCTTCAAGCTCCTCATCCACGCACACAAGGCACTCCACAAGACCGGCACAGCCTACCTCAACAAACAACTTTCCTTCTACATCCCCAACTGCCAGCTCTGCTCTGCCAACCTCGCACTCGCCACCGTCCCATGAATCCGAAGAACAACCACTGGCGGGAAGGCCTTCTCCCACCTCGGCGCCAAGACCTGGAACACCCTTCCACTGAGCCTACGACAGACCCAAGACCTGCTGACCTTCAGGAGGCTACTCAAGACCTGGCTAATCGATCAGTAGCGCCCCCCCCCGCGCCTTGAGACCCTCACGGGTCTGTAGTGCGCTCTACAAATGTTTGATTGATTGATTGATTGAACGTGAAATTTTAGACTTTACATAGACTCTGCATTATATTTTTTGTGGACAAGCATGGGTGGGTGAGCGAGAAGGTGTGTATTGCTACTGCGACTCTGAGAGCTTGATAGTACTGTGTTCTGGGTGGTCAAATCATTGTGTATCTTCTGTATGTTTTGTTGAGCTAATGAAACACTAGAGGTAGTTGCTCTTTAGATTGTGGGTTCTGATGTGCAAGGAATGTCCAACCATCTTTCAACAACAGTCTATTTTATTGTGCATAGTTCTGCATGTGCAGAATCCCTACCACAGAACTCATGCACATCATTGGGAGACAGTGCCAGGTTGTACTGATAATAATTTCAATTTTGGGTAGAGTGTATAATTCACAGATGACACAGGGATTGTGTGAATATGATTTTATTAATGTGCATATGATAAATCTAACAGTTAAGGGTAATTGCATTCCAAAGTTTTAAATCCATAGTTCATGGATGAGTTGGAAGTGATGTTAGACGAAAATCTTCCAAGCTAAGTCCACAGTAATTTTAGCAAGTAGTCCAACTTAAACATTCCATCCCATGTGAGAGAGTCCAGGATCTCTCACTTACAAGTCTTCCTTGGGCGTTCCCCCCTCTTCGGAGGGGACGACCCTCAGTATCAGGCTGCTGCGGTGGAGGGGACTCTACACCAGACTCCTCATCCCTCACTGTGGCAGTGACAGATGTTGAGGCAACAGGTGTGGAGTGCACACAGGGAGGTGCGGTAATGTTGGTAGTAATCTGGCATAGGCATGTGAGTATGTCCCTATGCACCGCTGTGAGATCGTCTATTTTCGACCAGTTGGACTCTGTACGGTCCATGTGTTGGTCCATACGGTCCATATGGTTGTCCATCCAGTCAAAATTTGCAGCCTGCTGATGTTTGATGTCCCTGAGGATCCCAACAACCTGGCCAAAGTCTCCAGTGCATTCGCGATATACATCATATATGCCTTGCAAGTCGGGGTCAGCTTGATCTCCGACACCAGCTGTGGGACGTGTCGTCCCACCACGCATCCTCGCACCACTCCCAACCCTACCCGTACGGACATTGCCTGGTGTTGCATGCACTGACAGCTCCTGTCCTCCTTCATTGTTGACAGGGCTGGTGTTTCCTGTCAATTCCAGAGTGGGCTGTGTTGCTGTGCTCCCAGTGTTGTGTTGTCTGGGTGTGTCTGTGGGGATCCTGGGCGTCTGGATGTTCACAGATGTTGTAGGAGTGGTCGCTGGGGCTGGTGATTGCACTGGTGCCACAGGCTGACCCACACCAGAGGCGCCAGGTTGGTCCACATTGCCTGAGGAGATGTGAGAGTCATCCCCACTGGAGGTCTCAGTGTCCGACATAGTGCTGGAGGTGCTGGTGGACTCTGAATTGTGTCCAGATGCTGACCTCAGTTCAGGAGTGCCTGTGGGTGGAAGGGAGACACAATGTTAGTTGTGTATTTTCACATGTTATGGTGTCATACATAGACAAATGTGAAGATGTTGTGGATAATGTAGCGTTTCCTTCAAATTTATACTCATCAATCGTCACAGACACCGGAATATTTGTTCATGGAACATTGGGATTTTGTAAAGTTGTGCTTTACTGTGCATGTCCAGCTCTGTGCATGTCTTTTTATCCTTGACTGTACGAAGAAATTTATTGTCAAGAGACACACTGTGCATGGCCCAGGTGTGTTATTTCACACATCAGTGTTTTCACTATGACTTACATACTGTGACAATTCTGATGTTTAGCAAGATTTGTGCATCTGTGCATTTTTGTAACTGTCACATTGCTGAGGTGACATACAAACTCACTCTCCTGAATCTGTGTCAGCATTTACAAATTTAGCTTGGATGAATGTGTTGATGTGAACCATCAATGACATCACATGCGTGACACCGAATGCAATTGCATCGCGTTTGTTATGACAAATGCATTGTTACATGGCAGTCCATTGAAACACAAGTCATTACATTGACATGCAGTGGGGAGTGGCTAACATGAGTGGTTGTATAATCTGATATTTGTATAATCTGACATTCCCTACTATTGCACACACTGGACTTGTAATGGTAAATTGTTTCAGTTCGTAATCTTGCGCAGTGCCTACAGCAAGATTGTGTGATGTTTTGTGTTGTGATGTTCTGCAATGTAACAACATGGTCATTGTTATGCCTGTGTTGTTTTGCATGGTTTATAAACGTATGAAATGTGAGAAGACATATTTGTGTTGATATTTCTCATCACTTTGCACACATGTGAATATCTTTCTGTAGTACATTTTGACGCTGCTTACTTTAGCGCATGATCACTTCATGTACAATCTACTTGTTCTCCATGGACTGAGGAGTATCCCAAGGATGATCAGTTGTCTTTTCGTGGTCAGAGCTGTGAGGTACAGTGTGTTGAGTGCTTGAGTTAGGCTGCTTTGACTTCTACCCCTCTTCCCAATGGCAAACAGACCAGCTTACTCATCATTGACAGAGGGTCAATGACAGTGAGGGTAGTGTAGTTCAAGGATGCTGACACCGCTGCCTGATGTTGAAGTACAAAGCAAAACACAACAATGCCTTGTGCACATGACACAACGCAAGAGTGTCAGCCATCTTGCATTGCACCTCACATCTACTGTCAGATGGGCATTGTCCCTGATGTGTGTTTTTATTGTGTGTGGTTTGTGTTATGTGGTGTGACAGCTAATTAGACTGTGTCCTGTCCCCCACGCACATTTGTAGCATGCACAGTGAGGGCACATGTGACTAATCTTTACCGGTCAGTGTGTGGAATGTACAGTTGAGGTTGTGGTCTGTAGTTGTGTGAGTAGGCCAAGAACTGGCTGTGAGTTTTTCCCAATTCATACATGATGCCCCTTTGTTGACATCTTGACAGGGCATTTGCATTCACTCTCAGGGACAGCATAGTGACAGGTATGTTATTTTGGGAGTGGAGTGTGTGTGACAAGTGGGTGCTGGTGGTAGTAGTCATAGCTTTCACTCCTCCTCCCACCCAGACCAAATGGGCCAGCATTTACCATGGTTCCATGACAGTGAGTACAAAGTTACATTCAAGATGTCTGACAGTGATGCATGCAGTCATGTTGGACATGACTGCCAACAGGGCCTTGTGTTCTCCACACCAAAAGCCAGTGTCAGCCATTTTTTTTGGGGGGGAAACTTTTTTTATTATTTTCATATTCAAGGCATAGACACTTCTGATACATTAAGCAAATACATATAAACATTACCTTTGCATTGTTGAGAATGATGGCACTTGGTGTTATAGAATCATAAACATCTCGATAAAATGAGAACTGTCTTCACATTACATTTCCAGCACCCCTCCGTTTTCAGTATCTGAGTCCTCCTCTACTCTATGTCAGGGGGTTCACAAATGTATCCCCTGTACTTAATCCAGGCCCCCCATACCCTGTTCCATTTCCTCGGGCAGCCACGATATACAAACATTGCTTTCTCTGCCACCATGGCCATATCAAGATCCCCACACCAGGCGGCAAGTGACGGCGTCTCTCTCACACCCCACTTTTGTGCGATGTTGCGCTTGGCCACCATTATCCCAATTGTTACCCAGTCCTGTGCTGGGCGTGTAAGATCATTCGGTTCCCACACATTTAAAATGCATCTCCTAGGCTCGGGCGCCAGCGATATCTCCACCACCTGTGATATGGTCCTCATCACTTTTACCCAGTATTCCATTATCTTGGGACATTCCCACAAGGTTTGAAGGAAAGTACCCTCCTCCCCACAGCGTCTCAGGCAGTACGGATGTGGTGCTGACCCTATTGTGTGCAGGATATATCTAGTGTAATAAGTTCTATGTAAGATTTTTTGTTACACTAGTTTAAGTCTAGACGGTATCCCCACCTCCCGTGGTGAGGCAAGCGCCTCTCGCCATTCAGAGTCGTCGAAATCGCCCACATCTCGTGACCATTTTCCCCTGAGTGCCCCGTGAGGGTCCGGGAGATTGTTCACTAGCTTTCGATATGTGAAAGAGGTGGCTCGTTTATACATGCAGTCTGTCAACAGCCTATCCTCTAAGGGGGTGGCCTCAGGGACCTCTGTGCCGGGTGGTAGGGCTGCCTGCAGCACATGTCTGATCTGCAGGTATCTAAAGCGTTCAGAGGGCGCCAGGTCGTATTGCGCCCTGAGATGCTCGAACGTGGCTATTCCTCCCTTATGCCACATATCACCCACTGTCGATATTCCAATTGCATCACATTTGTCAAAGCCCTTGCAGTGTCTCAAGCCACCCAGCCGCTGTTTCACCCACAGGGGGGTGAGCTGTGTTATCTTTCCTGCCCATCCCATTTTAGCATGTGCTACATGCCAGATGTCAACCGTCTGCCTAGTGGGTCTGAGTAGTATCGGTGTACGCTTTCTGTTGTAAAGTGCGGACATCATGCCTTCAACCCCAAGCCCATATCTATCTGCCTTATAGGCGGGATTCGTCTGTGGAGCATGCACCCATTGATTAATAACTTTCAAATGCGCCGCCCAATAATATAGCTGGACGTCCGGCAGTGCAATGCCCCCATCATACCACCCTTTGTTCAGCTTGCGTTGTGCGATGCGCGCAGGTTTGTTCCCCCACATTAGCCCCGTGACCTGAGCCGCAATGTGCTTAAAGTAGGTGGGCGGCACCGAGTATGGTGTATTTTCGAGGGCATACAGGAATCGAGGCAGTGCTATCATCTTAAAAAGCGCTGCCTTCCCCAGCAGCGTTAGGGGAAGAGTCCCCCAGTGGGTGGTATCTCTTTTGAGACGCTCCAGGGGAGGCATAATATTTTTCTTTAAAAATTCATCTGGGTCCGCCGTGATGTAGATTCCCAAATATCAGAATCCCGCCACCGAGATCTGCAGTGGACAATCCTCCGGGAGCTGTGGCGGCGGGCCCCGGAGCACCAAAAGTATTGATTTGGACCAATTGATAGTATAGTCCGATGCACGACCAAATTGGTCACATAAATTGAGAAGTATCAGGATGGAGCGCCTGGGTGAGGCCAGATAAAGCAGAACGTCATCCGCGTAAAGCGATATACGATCTTCCCAGTCTGCTGTCCATCGCAGTCCGCGTATCTGGGGCTCCCACCTGATCCATGCCGCCAGTGGTTCAAGCACCAGCGCAAACAGTAACGGCGACAGTGGGCAGCCCTGACGCGTGCCTCGGGACAGTGGGAAGTCCTTGGATATGTGTCCATTAGCCGCTACGTGGGCCAGTGACTTTGTGTAGAGTAGGCGCACCCACGCACAAAACTGTGGGCCAAACCCCAGGTGTGTCAAAACCGCAAATAAGAAGGGCCATTCCACCATGTCGAATGCCATACGGGCGTCCAATGACAGGATATCTGCTGGCTCCTGAAGGTAAGGTATACGGGCCATCACTTCATGCAGTCGCCTCAGATTTAACGCCGTGTTCCTATTAGGCATAAACCCTGATTGATCCGGGTGAACCAGGGTTGCGAGATGCAGAGTAAGCTGCAGCGCACGGACTTTCGCTAATATTTTGGCTTCAGCATTAATTAAGGAAATGGGGCGGTACGATGTACATTCTTCCGGGGGCTTCCCGGACTTCGGGATCGCCACTATTGTGGCTACACGTTGATCCCGTGGGAATTCTCCCTTCGTCAAGCTGTCCCGGTACATATTGAGTAGGTGCGGGGCCACTGTCCCCGCCAGCTTTTTATGAAGCTCTACGGGGATTCCATTCGGTCCTAGCGCTTTCCCTGTCTGCAAGGAGCCAATTGCTACCTGCAGCTCCTCGGTCGTCAGATCTGCCTCCAATGTGAGGGCTGTCTCTGGGGCAAGCTTGGGTATTGCAATATCCCTGATATAGGTCAGTGCCTCTTCCATTGTCATCGCTGACTGTGATGTGTACACCTGCTGAAAGTGCTGCGCTAGCCTATGGACTATGGCCCGTGGGTTAGCGTCCATTGCATTATCTGTCATTCTAAGCTGCGCTATCCACTTTCTATCTCGCTCCCTTTTATCGAGCCACGCCAACAGCTTCCCAGCTTTATCACCGGCCTCGTACACCTTATGTCTCGCTGCTGACAGTCTAAGTACAGTCACCCCCCTCAAATGTTCCCTATGCAATTGTTGTTGGAGGTGCAGGATGCGGGCTGTAACGGGAGTCGGGTCCTGTGAATGTTGTGTGTCAGCCTTTTGGAGCTCCGATTCCAAGGCAGTGAGTTCTCGCCACTGTTCTTGCTTATAGCCTTATATAGAGGAGATAGCCTGCCCTCTGAGTACGGTCTTATAGGCCTCTCAGAGGGTGGACGGGGAGTGGACCGACCCGGCATTTTCCCTGAAGTATTGTCGTGTCGAGGTGCTTATGGATTTCATGATCTTGGGAACATTCAAGTAGCCAGGGAATATGGGGCATATTCACCGCCTTCCCCCTTGATGATACGTGTACGTTAAGACCACTGGCGAGTGGTCCGAAATACCTCTAGGCCGAATGTCCACTGAGTCTACATGCCAGAGGCTCTCCGAGGAGGCTACAAAGTGGGCTATTCTCGATAAGCTATTATGCACCGCAGAATGAAAAGTAAATTGACGCGCCATGGGATGCCGATGTCGCAAGGCGTCCACCAGCCCCATTGCCTCCAGAAAACCCCCGAGACGCGACCCCCCCACCGCCCGCTCCCTCACAGGGTGCCGGTCCATGTCCCCGTCCACCACGTCATTAAAGTCTCCTCCAATCAGCAGTTCCCCTTCCGGGAGATCAAGGAGGAAGTCACTCCGGGCCGGAAGTGCAACTGCCTGTAGCGCCGGGGGAATATACACCGAAACTATGTTGATAGAGTGTCCCTCCCATTGTCCCACCAGAGCCGCCATTTGAGTCCGTTTTCGTTTTATGTATTATAAGTGGCGATTGTTTACGTACCAAGATGCCCACCCCTCTGGACCCTGACGTGAACTCTGAGTGGGCCACCATCCTGAACCCCCATCTGTCTAGCGCCTGACATGCACTTCCAGTGAGATGCGTCTCTTGCAGCAGGACAACAGCTGGGGAGCTGCGCTTAATACACTGCAGCACAAGACCCCTCTTAATTTTATCCCCCAGGCCACGCACATTCCACGTCATTAGTGTTAGGGATCTCTCCTTTGTGTCCGGCCTCTGCCCCCGCTCAGTTGACTGCGAGTGTGATATTGTCATAATCATCAAGACGTATAGTCAATGGGACGGATGAGCGTGGAAGGAGTCTCTGCCATTCCCATGTGAGGACATATCATTTCCAAGTGCCTGCATACAAAACGTGAACAAATAAAACCAAACCATAACAACAAAACCCAACCCTCCATCCCCCACCCTGCCTCCCTGCTAGACAAACTTACAACTACCCGCCACCCCAACTTTTCAGAGCGCTTTATACCCATTCCCAGTAACAGTACTTGCATGTCGGGGTGAGAAGTCCGGTGATCACCTTAGTCCATCCCCTTCCTTAGGACCATTGTTCTGCAAGACCATTCTGCGGCCACCGTGTGGACCCTGCACTAGTGGATCCTCGCCCACCCGTTTAGTGTGTATAGAAGATCACATGAGGCCCCCACCGACCGACGACCTGGGCAGCATTACACTACCATCGTCTTCTGTCTCTGTGTGTGCCGATATGCGTGATCCATGGTTCCTCTTCTCATTTCTCTGTCTCCGCCTCCTGCGCCGTGCCTCCTTCTCGTGTCTGTTCATGATCGTCGGGGCTCTCTCGTCACCACGGCTGATGTTTGTCTGGTCGCTTACGTCCTTCCACTTGTCGCCACCCCTCAAGCCACTCTCGGGCCTCCTCCGGGCGATCAAAGAACCACGTTTTTCCATCAGCTACCACTCGCAACTTCGCCGGGAATAGCATTGAGTAGGCAATTTCCCTGCGTTGGAGATCCTTTTTTATCTCAAGGAAGCTTCTGCGGCGTTTGGTGACCGCATCTGTG
Organism: Triturus cristatus; assembly: GCF_964204655.1. Classification (NCBI taxonomy): domain Eukaryota; kingdom Metazoa; phylum Chordata; class Amphibia; order Caudata; family Salamandridae; genus Triturus; species Triturus cristatus. Next base: position 79,105,962 of record NC_140581.1, read on the forward strand.
AAGTCCGGAAAAAAGGAGATGAGCGAGTTATGCACTCGAATCGGTGGGGCCACTCTTCCAGTCTGCAAAATGGCATCTCGGTCACGGAAGTTAAAGATGCGTGCCAACACCGGCCTGGGGGGCGCCCCTGGTTTAGGCCTCCCACCCGGCACCCTGTGCGCCCTTTCAACCGAGAAGAAGGTGGATAACCCTCTCGGCTGGAGTCGTGTCTTGATGAGTTCTTCAACGTAAAGATCCATGGCCTGACCCCCTTCACTCTCGGGAAGGCCCGTAATTCAGACGTTATTGCAGTGGGAGCGCCCCTCCTGGTCATCGAGCTTCGCCGCCATAGTTTTGTTCTCGGCCTCAAGGTGAGTCACCCTCCGAAGCAGCGCCGTGGTATCACCAACCAGGGATTTCGTCATGTGTTCCACCTCGGTGACTCGCGCCGCCATTTTCTGAAAGTCGGCTCTCAAAAAAGACACATCGGTAGAAATGGTGCCCACCGTGGACTGGAGCTGAGTAAGCGTGTTCATAATATCATCAAGCGGCACCTTACTCGCTTCCCCATGGTTCGCTGCTTTTTCCTGCGAAACTTTGCTGGACATGGAAGCCAGCACTTCTTTCATGTAGGTGTACTTATCCAGTTTGCCCTGGGTGTTCGTGCGTGGGCCCCTGCCTCCCATTTTTCGTGATGAGCTCTGTCGCAGCCGGTAATTGCCGCCGCCAGCCACGGGGCTGTCGTCCCACGTGCGGCCTGTCGGGTTTCCCGCCGCGAAAGCGCCTGGAAGGCTCTGAGGCCCCGGGCCCACTCCAGTCAGGCACACGTGGATCCCGGCCACCTCCACACACCACGCCGATCGGGCACTGCCAGAGGCCGTGGGTCTTCAAACAATCACTTCAAGGGCTGCTGCACCCCAGTCCCCCCAGCGCAGCTCCGGGGGGGGGGCAGAGTCAGCACCGCCGTCTAGCTCCGAGCCGTCCAGCACGTTCCAGCTTCGGTGCTCCAAAGCAAGGCTCCAGCAACGCCAGTGAAGGGCCTTCCCCGCCTGCACACGCTGTTCTCAGTGTTGGCGTCTAGGGCACACGTCGATCCAACCAGGCCGTCAATGGCTGTCACAAGGCAATCAGGACCGCTCTCCCCCGCCCTAGGGCATTTTGCTGATGGGTTCCTGTGGTCTTATTGGCAGTCAGCACTTTTTCCCCCGCGTGGGCACCAGTCTTTCTCCTCCGTGCTCTTACCTCGCCAGCAGTTGGTCCCGGGCGGGCAGCACAGCGCCACCCGAATAACAGGAGGGGGGAGAGGGGGGGAATGTCCGCAGGCAGGGACACTCCTTTCTGCCTCCTCCAAGAGCGGCCACCGGGTCTGCGCCGAGCACCTCCCAGCGTCGTAGCGTAGTGGAGCGCCGCTCCGCCGGATCCGATAGTCAGGCCAGCCCCCGGCTCCCAGTGCACGTCTAGGCCGCTCCTCATGCCGTGGTCTAACCGGTGTCCTGGACTGAATTTCCGCCGCACAAGTGCCGCGATCGGGACACCGGCGTCTCCGGATTGCGTTGCGGGTCCTTTGGATCCGTATTATGTCCGGATTATGGACCGGATTGCTCGGGGAAGTGACTGCGTCCCCGGAGCTTCTCTAGGTGGTGGCCATCGCGCTCGGCCGCAAGCCACACCCCTCCAGTGTCAGCCATCTTGACAGGGCATTTGCATTCACTCTCAGGGCCAGCATAGTGACAGGTGTGTTATTGTGGGAGTGGGGTTTGTGTGTCTGACAAGTGGATGCTGGTGGCAGTAGTCATAGCTTCCACTCCTCCTCCCATCCAGAGCAAATGGGCCAGCATTTACCATGGTTCCATGACAGTGAGCACAAAGTTACATTCAAGATGTCTGGTTGTAATGTCTGTGGGTGTGTATTTGATGTAGTTTTAGACTATTTTGACATGTACTCACTAGGTTCCGGTATTCCAGCTAATCCAGTTATGGCCTCGGTGGGAGGAGGTCCAGCACCTTCACCTCCCAGGTGGTGAAACGCACCGGTTTATGACGGCCACCACGAGTCTTGTTGCTCAGGGCATGTTCTCTGGCAATCAACTTCTTTACCCTCCTGCGTACATCATAGTACCAGTTCCAGGTATCCTCCTTTGTGCGCAAGGTAGGTGAATGGGCATCCACCTTGTTGACAATCCTCTCCCACATCTTGGTTCTCTGGGACTGGGAGGTCTATTGGGCCAAGGTGCCAAATAACTGTGGCTCAACTCAGATGATTTCATCTATCATGACTTCCAACTCAGCAGCTGGGAACTTTGGATTCTTCTCTGGGGGCATGGTGAGGGGTGGTGGTGGAGATGTATGTGTGTGTGAAGGTGAGGGTGAGTGAGTAGGAGTAGAGGTGTGTTTTAGTGGTGCTAGTTGTGTGGAGGTTGTGTGGTGGATGAGTTGTGTGTGTTTGTAGTGGGTAGATGAGTTGTCTGTGTAGTAGTGTGGTCTGCCTGAATGTCTGTCGAAGTAGCAAATGGTGTTGGGAAGTTTTTGCTCACTTTATATAGGTTGAGTTGTGGTTTTGTCTTAATATTTAAATGTAGTCTTTTTTGGAGATGACAATGCATTTTTTGGTAGTCTTTTTTCTGTTTCTTTTGTTTTTTTTTTAATTATGTAAGTCGTTTTGACGGCACATGATGCTTGTTCTTGTGCTATTTGTTTTGTCCAAGTCTGTTCCAGTCATACTGGGCTAAGTGGCATAGTTCACGTACGAGTCTGTCGCGTCGTTTATGTGCTTGGCTGCGTAGAAACGTTCACGTACGTGTCTATTGGGTTGTGTTAATGCTGGAGTATGTGGCATTGTTCGAGTCCGAATCTGTTGTGTTGATGCTTGGCTACGTGGAGTCATTCGCGTACGAGTCTGACGCGTTGTGTATGTGCTTGGCTGTGTAGAATCGCTCGTGTACGTGTCTATTGGGTTGTGTTAATGCTGGACTATGTGGCATCGTTTACATCTGAGTCTGTCGTGTCGTGTTAATGCTTGGCTACATGGAGTCGTTCGCGTACGAGTCTGTCACGTGGTGTAAGTGCTTGGCTGTGTAGAATTGTTCGTGTACGTGTCTGTTGGGTTGACTGGGACAAACTGAATGTTTGAGGCCAACCAGGGAGGTCGGAAACACTAAATGGCATTGTTCGAGTCCGAGTCTGTCGTGTTTATGCTTGGCTACATGGTGTCGTTCGCGTACGAGTCTGTTGCGTCGTGTATGTGCTTGGCTGTGTAGAATTGTTTGTGTACGTGTCTATTGGGTTGTGTTAATGCTCGACTATGTGGCATCGTTTGCGTCCGAGTCTATCATGTCGTATTAATGCTTGGCTACATGGAGTCGTTTGCGTATGAGTCAGTTGCATCGTGTATGTGCTTGGCTGTGTAGAATCGTTTATGTATGTGTCTCTTGCGTCGGGATGACGCTTGGCTATCTCAAAACTTGCGCGGACAAGTCTATCGCATCAGGCTCCTTTCCTGCCCACTCGGGCGTAAAAAGAATTTTCAGCTGAGTAGGTTGTAAATTTCAAGCATTGCATCGTACTCAGCCATTTGGAAGGCATGTGTACGGTTCGGTTGGAAGATGTGACGGGTCCGTGTCGGAAAAAACATTTTGCAGCTGAAATCAGAATCGACCCCTGTGTGTTGGTTTAGCCAGCTCCTACTCCTCTGGAGAGAAATCATCCATGTTGGATTTTGGAAGTGCAGTGCTTTGTTTGACAAGGAGATGCCACACTTTGGAGGAAGTTGTCATGTTTTTAGGTGGCATACAGCATCTCATTGGACAGAGGTGCACCTTTGCTTGTTGCCCCTGAACACTGAATAAATATGTGTGAGCTGCAAAGTCTCACAGATCTTCTGCATAAATAAACAAGGAGAAGAAGGACTGACCTGCTGGAATCTAGATTAGCACCCAAAGGCCTGCACTCAGACTGACTGTGTCTGCCGTACAATCTGGTACTACAGCCATGGAGACTGTACCTTACTTCAAGAAGGATTTAGGAGTGGACTCCCCGCAAGCTACAGGTTAACAGAGCACACCCTCAACATCTCCTCCAAGAGTCCCCATCCTGGAGTGCATTGTGGGAATTGTAGTACAGTCATACCAGAGACCATCTAGGAGATTACAGACTTCTGGATTGGTGTTTTGGATACTTTGAACCTACAAAGAGACCTTCAGGAAGAACCTCCTGAGGTTTGGAGAACTTTACAGAAAAAGCTCTGTGAGATGGCCGACCCAACGTCGGGAGTCAAGCCAACTACCTTCAACCGGGACATGGCCGAGATTTCAGGTTCATCCCACTGACAGCTCCAGAGCTCCAGACTTCCAGGATTTTACCGGTGCTATGCGGAAAGTCAAGATGGAGAACCCACACCGAATATGGCCTGCTATGGAGTGTCTATCAATGTCAGAAGAAAAAGTTCCAGAAAAGTTTCTAAGTGCAAAGATAACATTTTGACCGAAGCCTTCCATTTAGTGTATCCGACCATCCTGGTTGGCCTCAAACATTCACTTTGTCCCAGTCAAGCACAACCAGATGTCCCAGTGTGGTGCAATAAGCTTTTTAGCACTAGAAAGTGTTAATTCTTTAAAAAGTCATATCCGGTGTCTGATTTATTTATTGCATTGGTGTTTTTAAATGGTTTACTCTCCTGTCTCCTTAGTTAGGCCTAACTGCTCACTGCAAGATGCCAAGGGTTGAGCAACAGACTAATTTTTTGAGACCTTTACGGACCTTACACTGGCCTTATTGCTAGTGGTAGGTACATACTTACCCCCACCAATAACCCACTTACAACAGTTATTGCATCAAATTTTCCCTTTTTACTGCAGAATTCTAGACTTAAGTTACCAGAATCATGCTTTAAAAGTGAAATTGACCAAGTACATAAAATATCCTGCTTTAAATCCTACAAACGTAATGCATAAGACATAAGAGACATTCCTATAGAAAGCAGACTTTATATTTTTCAATACAAAAATGTATTAACACACATTTCATTTATTTATTTTTATTTATAAAGTTTAATATTGCGCTAACATGACCTTTGCGGGTATCAGATCACTTTACAGTGTTTAAGGAGATAGGTAGTAACAACATCATCACCAAAGAAAGAACATATTATGAAAGAAGCCCTAAGAGAGTCCATCACAGGGTCGAAGACATAATAAAGAGGACACAACATGCAAAAGATACGTTTGCGTGCAAGACTAAGGGGACCCATCATGTTCAGGAGTGGATAAATGTGTTCATCAGTATCACTTTAACTTCTTTCTTAAATGAAGCAGTAGAGGGGTTCAGTTGGATTTCAGAGGTTAGGGCATTCCAAATGTTGGGGCAATACCTGAGAATGCTTGGTGACATGTTTTCTTTTCATAGAAATTTGGTGAGTTCAGCAATAGCATGCTAGTGCCTTTAGATGCTCTACAGCCATACGATAGCTCCAATTTTTATTCAAGGTATCTCGGGATGTTGAAGTGTAGGGCTTTGTGGGTCATACAAGTGATTTGTAAGTTAATTGTTGCCTCATATGGGAGGCAATTTAAGAATTTCAGGTCCAAAGTAATGTGATTGTTTCTTTTGGATCCTGTGATTAGTCTTGCAGAAGAGTTAAGAGATGACCTTAGTGGTGCCATCTTACATCAGGGAAGACCACAGAGGTCTGCACGTCCATAGTCCAATCTGGAAATCACTAGGGCATGGACAGCTAACTTAAAGTCATCTAGGGAATTTTTCTTAACATGGACGAGTGGAGGTTCTCTCCTTTGGTTATAGAGCTGATGTGCTCCTGTATGTTCAGGTTCTTGTCAAGCGTTATTCTTAGAGATCGTGTTGAATCAATCAACCAGGGATTTGTATAGCGCACCACTCACCCGTGAATCTATGATGTGTTGTAAACAGTTAAGAGCTGTTAGTTGTTTCATCTAATCTGCAATGTCTGGTTGGTGTTTGGGTGGAACAATAAGGAGGAACACCTACAGTGGACACATTAGTCCACTAGGCCCAGCTAAGTCTAATATATTTTTAAGGAAAATAATATCAGGCGAGCAGACAGCTCTGCTTCAAACCATTTGTGATAGAAGTTACAGAAGACCGCCCCTGATATCCACCAAAGAGAACCTAGTACCAAGTTGAAGAATGCAATGCGAGCATTAGGTGTAACAGATTCTTGGACATACAAAGTCCCTGGAGTTCTTTTCGACAAAGACAGATAGTCAACTTTATCAAAAGCCATGCAAAAAGTCTATAAATGCTACACAGACTTCGAGTACTTGTGTACTGCCATATTTTTCCAACTATTCATTGTAGCATTGCAATATTATCCATTGTGCAATGTTTTTGCTGAACCCAGCTTGTTTTACAGGGATAATCATTTCCTCTTCTACTCAAGAGTGCACTCCATGAGGATTTTCACAAGAATGTTACCAATTGAATATAAGAGGGCAACATATTTATAGTTATTGTGCAGGTTAAGGAAAAAACCCTTTTTATGCAAAGGGACTATAGACCAGGGAATTACACAGTGGAGATAACAGTAATCAAATATGGAAGTTAAAAATCTCGACCAGATCTTGACCTCCCCTTCTATTTACTGCAATGGGATTTCACCAGGCCTATTGCTCCAGAAGATCTCATTAACTAGATATAATCTTCAATCTGTTCCACTTGGTTCACTGCATATAGCTCAGAAATATATTTAATCCAGTGTTCTTCCCTTATTGGGATAGGGATAGATCTCACTCTGTTCCCGAACCCTCAACAATAATCTCACACATTTTCCTCCTGTCATTACTCACAGTATCCTCTATTAGGTCAAACTACTTGCGGTCACTACTTTAAGGCCAGTTTGAAATCTCCCTCTTCTCTATTTTAAAATCACAATAAATGTTCCTCTTTCAGCAGAGTGGGTGATACATTGACTACTAATTAATCTATGTGTTTCCTTATTTATGTAGAGGAGTTCTTTGGAAAGAAATTTAGCTTTAGCTACAAATGTCCTTATATAGCATCCAAACATATGTAGGGTATATTAATTCATAGTGTACAACTCTATAGTAATTACTCCTAAAGCCTCCTTTGATTTATACTTCATATCTGGCTTCCAGTGAGCGTGTTTCATCAGTCACGCCTTCATCAGGAAGAAAGCCATGTTTTAATCAAAAGATTGTAAAAGTAACCAGCAATAACATATCAAATTCTATTGAGCCCAACAATTCTCATAGGTCAGAGCCTCCACCAGAGCCTCCTTGTGCAATTGTAGTGCTTAATGATAATGATCTTACATTAACAATGCCATAATGAACGTGAAGAATGTGTTAATAATAGGTTTAGTGCAAACAGTGATCAGGCACCAAATAAATTCGGGAAACCAGCTCTGTGTCCGAGGAACAATCTATTGCGTTATTTGCACGCCATAGACCCATCACCATCACCCATAGACCGTGGGACACTCACTATCAAGGTGAATAGATGGAATATGTCAGTAACAATATTTACCAGGAATACTGGAAATGCTCATGTCCCCTGAGCTCACTGGATCCTATGCAGAACGTGCATCAGAAGGCAGTGGCTGAATTATCACTGAATAGGTAAGCAAGCAAGGCAGTCAATGTAAAAGGTAATCGGTGACGAGCAGGATTGAAAGATTATAGAAAAAGACCAAAGGAATAGGATCACATACCTGGCAGGTGTCAATTTAACAGTAGTCCGTAATTAGATGGCAGGGATTGGTAAATCATTAAAGGAAGGGCTAGAAAACAATAATAAACCAAAACCCATAAAGTTTGACAATGTGGTGTCCTGTTTGGCCGAAGGGGTACGCATTCCCAAAACACCATAAAGTCACATGCCAAACTAAGTTAGGAACACTCAGCCAATCAGAAAACAGAATGCACACTACACGCAGTGATCACGTGCTCCCCATGCCAGACATCTGGATACGTACTGACTGGCCCCACATTGTAACCACACAAGGTCGAGACCTACCTGCACTTCTCATTAAATGTCCAGATTTATGGCCCTGTGATTAGGCCTTATACACCCTCACCAAGAATAGTGACATTACCATCAAGCCCGCCGATAAGGGCGGAGCAATTGTGATCTTAAATACCACTGATTACAGGGGAGAGTGCCTACGGCAGTTAAGCGATGAATACTTTTACAAACGACTAGGGGATGACCCCACGTCCAGGCTTAAAAGAGAGATCATAGGGATGGTTGATGAAGCTCAACTAGAAGGTTGGATCACACCTCTTGAAGCACAGTTTTTGGTTACCACACATCCAGTAACACCTTATTTCTATGTGTTACCCAAAATACACAAGGCACAACGTCCTCCCCCCGGGAGACCGATTATATCAGGTCTTGGTTCATTGTTGGAGCCTCTCTCAACTTTTGTAGATGTCTTCTTAAGACCCTTGGTCCAGCTCATGCCTACTTACCTCCAAGATACCAAGGCCATATTACAACTTCTGCCTGGTATCAGTTTCGACGTCGAAACTGACTACCTTGTGAGTTTCGACGTTGAGTCATTGTACACCTGCATACCCCAGATCGAGACCCTCACAGCCATCAGAGGCCTCCTCGATGACCAGTTGGTTACACTCAGTTCACCTGTACCATTCATCATGAATTGTGCAAGGTTGGCCATGACAGAAAATTTCTTTAAATTTGAAGATCAGTTTTATCTGCAAACCTCCGGTACATCTATGGGGAGCGTTTTTGCTCCCAGTCTGGCCAACCTCTATGTCCATTTGTTTGAACAGAGGGTTGTATTACATTCAGATAACCCCTTTCGCAGCAACATTATTGAGTGGAAACGATACATCGACGACATTTTTGTTGTCTGGCGGGGTGACTTGGAGATTCTGGAGGCGTTTCAGAGTTGGTGTTAGGGGTCAGACGCCTTGTGCACTCGTTACTGGGATTGCTACTGTAGCATAGAGAATTGCTTGCTTGCCTTATGGTGACACACTTTTTACACGGTCCCTTAATGCTACTGTAGCATAGAGAATTGCTTGCTTGCCTTATGGTGACACACTTTTTACACGGTCCCTTAAGGAGGTGGAGTCTTCACAAGTTACCTCCTATATAAACCTTGGTTGGACTCGAATCCGGTGCTTGGCTTTCGGAGTTTTGAACCCTGGTCCACGCCCCTCTGTTTCCTGTCTGAGCGTTTGCTGTGTCCGTTAGGCTGAGGTCTACGCTAGCGGAGCAAACGGTGTTTCCTGTTTAAGTCCTCTGAGCTTTGCCTGGAAGTTTGTGTTGGTTTAGAGGCGCTCCCTTTATTTTTATGAGAGAGAAGTGTAGGAGTATTTAGTGCTGGCATAAAAAGACGCGGTGAGTTGAGTTTTCTTTATACCGCGAGTATCGTTAGCAGTATTCTGCTCTGCATTAACTCTCTCTTCCGTCCCGTGTATTGTATTTCTCGGCAATGCATTGTGGGTCTTGTAGTTAAGAACGGTGTCGTTCTATTGCCTTTCCCCAATACTATCTGAGTGCCAGTTTGTACCCTTTGAATCCTTACGAGAAAGCTTCCCCTCTTGATAACTTTCACAAGTTACATTGTTTCCACACTTCTGAATCTTCCCGTAGTTTTAGAAGTAGTTTTGCGCGGCCGCGCTACTAGAAGTCCTGGGAGTGTAGTCAGACGTATACTTATCACGCTGCTTTGGACACTTCAGGATTCTCCTCTATTCCCTTGTACCCTTCCCCACTGCTGAGAGATATAACAGTTATCCACATAAAGCCTGTTATACCCGAGGTAACTGTTTCAGTCACAGATTGTTACCTTTGCTGACTGAAACCTGCCATATATTGGGACGCTGTGGCCTTTAGCATGATACCTGTCATCTTGCTGAGTCATGCAGATATTCTTCTCGACTAAGGAGATGTTCAGTTGGTAAGAGACATTGTGTGGTGTGTCATTCATATTGTTAGCAATTGCAAGTCTCCTTTATATTCTATGCTAGGGGAGGGGGGCCGCTTGATTCATGGTATCTTGCTTGTTCTTTCTGTAGATTGTCCCATTCTGTTCCTGTGGCCACCGATCAACTTGGGGTTCCACACAGCTGCCTCTACCTTACCACCCCACATCTCCGTGGGTTCCCCTGTAGGCGAGCATTTTTTTGATTACAGCTCGCTCATAGTGGGGCTTTAGGAGTGTGGGGACTTCCTCGTCGCTCCTGTGGATTGAGCTAGCAGTCATCGTGGTGATCGGCAACAGAAAGCCAAGCCCACGTATTTAGTCCACCTGAGCGACGATGGATTCTGAAGGGCCCACTTCTTTAGCAGAGAACCCTTCACGTAGTCCCACTGTAGAAGAGTTAGCGTCAGCTCTTATAGATCTCCAAAGAGAGGTAGGGAGACTTAGAGGTGAAAATCTTCAGCTCCACACAGAATTAGAGAGATACCGTCACAGGGAGAGCGCTGTGGCAGGAGAAACACCACAAACACAGAAGCGCACTTATATACAACCTGCTCGCTTTACACTTCCTCCTCCTTTGACAGATAATCCCACACCTAGTACCTCTAGTCCTCCAGCAATTCAGATGTCTGTGCAAACACAGAATCCTGTCCCGTTAGCTGTGCCTGAAAGATTTTATGGGGATAGCACAAAATTTTATGTGTTCCTCAATCAATGCCAACTACATTTTCTTTGTAAAGCTTCTGCTTTTCCAGATGATGCGGCTAAAGTGGCCTTTGTTATTTCATATTTGGGTGGCAACGCTGCCAATTGGGCGGTTCCTCTAGTAGAAAGTAATGACCCTCTTTTGTACAATTTTCCCTTGTTCAAAGATAAACTGAAAGGGTTGTTCGCACGTCATGCATATGTACAAGCTAGCGATAGTGAGTTACTTAGTTTAAAACAAGGGAATAGAGATCTCATCTCCTATGTAACTGAGTTTAACAGACTAATACTTGAAACCCATTGGCCAGAGGAGAAACGAACATCTTTATTTTATAGAGGTTTAAATGATGATCTTAAAGATCTTCTATCGCACATAGTAGATCCTCCTGAAGAATGCAACGCGTTCATTGATTTGGTGGTGAAGTTGAATCACCGAGTCACAGAACGGAAAGGAGACAAAGCCTGTGGCAACCTAGCACGTTTTTGGATAGTAAGAGGAGATAAAAAAGAAACTAAGGATCCCAAGGATACTAGTGAACCGATGCAAATCGGTGGAATGAGAAACCCATTGACAACAGAAGAAAAAGAGAGGAGAAGAAAGCAAAATCTTTGTCTATATTGTGGCAAAGGCGGCCATTATGCCAGAAGTTGCCCTGTGAAAACCAGTACGGGTAATAAGATAGCAGTGAGTAGTCAAGAAACAGAATACCCTAAGGGAAACTAGAGAACTTGAAGAATAGAGAGACCGTTTCTTCAAGTTGTTCTCATATGGAGGTCTCCTTAGAGGTAGCCAGTGTTAACGCCCCTGTAGCACGACATTTTACTATACCTGTTACGTTTATTGTCTCTGTACAAAGTCGAAAGACGCTATCAATCTTACTTGATTCAGGAGCTACGGGTAATTTTCTGGACATACAACTTGCTCGCACATTGAGAATACCTTTTCTTCCCAAGATCAAGCCTGAACCCATTAGAGCAGTGGATGGAACCGAGCTGTCTTCGGGGTTAGTAGCTTACCATACACCAGCAATAACCATGGTATGCAGTAACGGGCATTCCGAGGATATAGTGTTTGACTTAATCGACACTCCTAATTTTGGAGCTATTCTTGGGGTGCCCTGGTTGCAAGTTCACAATCCGCAGATAGATTGGAATGCAAGAAAAATCACTTTACGTTCAACCTATTGCATGTTACATTGTTATCAAGATGCTCAGGAGTGGGAAACCCCTTTATGTTGTGCTTTAGAAGCTCCAGAAATGAGACTCCCTCCTATGTATCATGAATTCAGTGAAGTTTTTGATGAGGAAAAGGCTTCTGTCCTACCTCCTCATAGGAGTTATGATTGTAGGATAGACTTGATTCTTGGGGCAGACTTACCAGTGAGTCGAGTCTATGCTTTAACGGAGCCTGAGACAGAATATCTTCAACAATACATTTCGGAGATGCTAGAGAAAGGATTTATCAGACATTCAACCTCTCCTGTGTCGTCCCCCCTCTTCTTCATTCCAAAGCGTGAAGGAGGCTTAAGAGCGTGCCTCGATTACCGCGCACTAAACAAGGTGACTATAAAGAATAAATATCCATTACCCCTCATTTCGGTTTTATTGGACCAAGTGAGAGGGGCCAAGGTCTTTACAATACTTGATCTCCGCGGGGCCTATCATTTGATCAGAGTCAAGGAAGGGGATGAATGGAAGACCGCCTTTCGGACGAAATTCGGTCTCTTTGAATATTGCGTAATGCCATTTGGCCTCTGCAATGCCCCTGCGGCCTTTCAGTTTTTTATCAATGACATATTGCGCGAATATCTAGACCTTTTTGTAATTGTATACATTGATGATATCCTGATTTTTTCTAAGTCAGAACAAGAACATGTAGATCATGTACGAAAAATCCTGTTAAAATTGAAGGAGAATCATTTATTTGCTAAATTGGATAAAAGCACCTTCCACACGGATCGAGTAGAATTTTTAGGATTTGTCATTTCACCTGACGGAATCCATATGGACCCAAAAAAGATAGAAGCGTTGGTCAAATGGCTTAGTCCTACCACGGTTAAGGAAGTCCAATCCTTTATAGGGTTTGCAAATTTCTATAGACGCTTCATTGATCATTTCTCAGACTTAATTGCTTCAATAACCAGATTGTTGCGGAAGGGCATGGTCTTTCAGTGGTCAAGAGAAGCGGAAAGTGCTTTCTCGCTGCTCAAACAGAAGTTCACAACCGCTCCTATCATTAGTCATGCGGACAATTCACAACCCTATTTTGTAGAGGCGGATGCCTCACAGTATGCGGTGGGAGGTGTATTATCTCAAAGGAATCCCACAACAGGCCGTTTACATCCTGTGGCATATTTTTCTAAAACACTTCTTCCAGCAGAACAGAACTATACCATAGGAGAAAGAGAACCCCTGGCTATAAAATTAGCCTTTCAGGAATGGAGGCATTATCTGTTGGGGTCGCCACATACGGTTACTATCTACACAGACCATCGTAACTTGCAATTCTTTAAATCCGCTAAAGCGTTAACACCCAGGCAAATGAGATGGGTTTTATTCTTTAGTGAGTTTGACTTTGTTATAACCTATCGACCAGGGTCCCAACAAGGAAAAGCGGACGCTTTGTCTAGATTGGGAGTCGATAAAAGAATTATAAGATGCGAACCTCCCCCTCTCATTCCTTATCATAAAATAGTGGGAGTTATTGAAAGAGACAAGGTAACCAACTCTTTTTTGAATAAGTTACTGACAGCCTATGGAGATATTTCTCCGGTAGAATGGATGAAGGATCCACTGCACACGATAAGAGAAGGCTTATATCTTCATGAGACGAAGATTTATGTGCCTTTAAAAGATCTACAACTACAGATCATCATGTGGTGTCACGATAACTCATTGGCAGGTCACCCTGGGGGTGAAAAGACCATACAATTGTGTCAGAGATGGTTCTGGTGGAAAGGGTTAAGTCAAGATGTGCTGGCTTATGTAGCGGCTTGTCCAGTTTGTGCCAGACAAAAATCGTTGAGATCTGCTCCTGCAGGATTATTACACCCTACACACATTCCTCCCGTCCCTTGGCATACGTTGAGTATGGACTTCATTACGGATTTGCCGCCTGTGCAAGGTTACACTACCATTTTAGTAGTGGTAGATTTGTTCACCAAGATGGCTCATTTTATTCCTTTGAAAAAATTGCCATCTTCCAAGGAATTGACACAAGTGTTCATTGATCACATTGTTAAATTACATGGGATTCCCTCTGTGATCATAACGGATAGGGGGGCCCAATTCATTTCCCGTTTCTGGCAAGGATTATGTGCAACGTTAGGCATAGATCACAGATTGTCTACAGCCTATCATCCTCAGACAGATGGACAAACAGAAAGAACTAATCAAACCCTAGAACAATTCCTTAGATGTTTGTTGTCTACTATCACATCTAATTGGGTGAAGGCGCTATCCTTGGCAGAATTTGCATACAATAATTCCACACATTCTTCTACTGGGGTGTCTCCCTTCTTTTTTGCTCATGCACATCATCCTCGATTCCTTCCTTTTTCAGCCCCTAGTCATTTAGATAATATCCCTGCAGTGCAACAACATCACAATACACTACGTGACATTTGGGAAACTGCCACCAGGGAATTACAAAAATCCAAGGATGCCATGAAAATACAATCAGACAAACACCGTAGGCCTGCACCTGATTATCAAGTAGGAGACAGTGTCTGGCTGTCTACTAAGAATTTACGATTAGCGGGGCCGAAGAAGTTACATCCCCGTTATGTTGGTCCATATAAGATTCTGAAGATCATCACCCCTGTATCACTGAAACTTGAGTTACCAGAGGACATGCAGATTCATCCTGTCTTCCACATCTCGTTACTCAAGGAATATAAAGTCCCTCTGAATCCTGAACAGCCACCTCCTCCTCTTGTAGTGGGGGGGGAACAGGAATATGAAGTGAAACGAATCCTAGATTCCCGCAGAATCAGGGGTAAGCTACAGTACTTGGTAGATTGGGTGGGTTATGCACCTGAAGATCGCTCTTGGGAACCTGCTGGGAATGTTCACGCCCCTGTCTTGGTACGTAGGTTTCATGCCCTAAATCCCTCCAAACCTCGTCCTATAAGACGGCCTTTGGGTGGGAGAACTGTTAGGGGTCAGACGCCTTGTGCACTCGTTACTGGGATTGCTACTGTAGCATAGAGAATTGCTTGCTTGCCTTATGGTGACACACTTTTTACACGGTCCCTTAATGCTACTGTAGCATAGAGAATTGCTTGCTTGCCTTATGGTGACACACTTTTTACACGGTCCCTTAAGGAGGTGGAGTCTTCACAAGTTACCTCCTATATAAACCTTGGTTGGACTCGAATCCGGTGCTTGGCTTTCGGAGTTTTGAACCCTGGTCCACGCCCCTCTGTTTCCTGTCTGAGCGTTTGCTGTGTCCGTTAGGCTGAGGTCTACGCTAGCGGAGCAAACGGTGTTTCCTGTTTAAGTCCTCTGAGCTTTGCCTGGAAGTTTGTGTTGGTTTAGAGGCGCTCCCTTTATTTTTATGAGAGAGAAGTGTAGGAGTATTTAGTGCTGGCATAAAAAGACGCGGTGAGTTGAGTTTTCTTCATACCGCGAGTATCGTTAGCAGTATTCTGCTCTGCATTAACTCTCTCTTCCGTCCCGTGTATTGTATTTCTTGGCAATGCATTGTGGGTCTTGTAGTTAAGAACGGTGTCGTTCTGTTGCCTTTCCCCAATACTATCTGAGTGCCAGTTTGTACCCTTTGAATCCTTACGAGAAAGCTTCCCCTTTTGATAACTTTCACAAGTTACATTGTTTCCACACTTCTGAATCTTCCCGTAGTTTTAGAAGTAGTTTTGCGCAGCCGCGCTACTAGAAGTCCTGGGAGTGTAGTCAGACATATACTTATCACGCTGCTTTGGACACTTCAGGATTCTCCTCTATTCCCTTGTACCCTTCCCCACTGCTGAGAGATATAACAGTTATCCACATAAAGCCTGTTATACCCGAGGTAACTGTTTCAGTCACAGATTGTTACCTTTGCTGACTGAAACCTGCCATATATTGGGACGCTGTGGCCTTTAGCATGATACCTGTCATCTTGCTGAGTCATGCAGATATTCTTCTCGACTAAGGAGATGTTCAGTTGGTAAGAGACATTGTGTGGTGTGTCATTCATATTGTTAGCAATTGCAAGTCTCCTTTATATTCTATGCTAGGGGAGGGGGGCCGCTTGATTAATGGTATCTTGCTTGTTCTTTCTGTAGATTGTCCCATTCTGTTCCTGTGGCCACCGATCAACTTGGGGTTCCACACAGCTGCCTCTACCTTACCACCCCACATCTCCGTGGGTTCCCCTGTAGGCGAGCATTTCTTTGATTACGGCTCGCTCATAGTGGGGCTTTAGGAGTGTGGGGACTTCCTCGTCGCTCCCGTGGATTGAGCTAGCAGTCATCGTGGTGATCGGCAACAGTTGGCTCAACTCTATGAACGTTTTCTTAAAATTCACAATGGAGGCTAGCAAAATTGGTCTCCCCTTTCTAGATCTTCGGATCTTCCCTTGTAATGGGGGCTTGGGGAGTGAACTTTTCACCAAATCAATGGCCAGAAATTCTATCTTCAGATATGATAGTTTTCATCCCAAATCAACCCGAGAAGGTTTACCTTTCGGGCAGTTTCTGAGGTTAAGACGGAATTGCTCCAATACTGAGACTTTCAGGACACATGCGGATTCCTTATCTAAGAACCTCAGAGCAAGGAATTATCCCCCTCGCTTGGTCCGCCAATCCTTCAAACAGGCCTCGAACAATAATCGCGAGGCCTTACTTGAACCTAGTGTTCCTAAACCTACACTAGATAGAATGACATGTGTAACCACTTTCAGTACCCAGTCCAGTTCCATTCAGAAAAGTATACGTAGACATTGGCGTATACTTAATGTGGGCATTGATCATTTACCTCTCCCTTTGTTTTCTTTCAAAAGGAGCACCAATTTACGAGACACACTGGTGCATACACGCCCCAGAACTACCACAGCTATAACCAACACACTCTGGAACTTGCCTCCAGTACAGGGTCATTATGCGTGCGGTGGTTGTGCGGTGTGTGCACAGACCTCACACACCACTGAAGTTGACCTGGGGCTTAGCAAACCATGGAGACAGATCAAGCATACCAATTGTAACAGCGAGAAGGTAATTTACCTCATCACTTGACCCTGCAAGAAAAGATACGTGGGGATGACGACCAGAAAAGTGAAGCTCAGAATCATGGAGCATAAGAGCACTATATGATGTAGAAAACAAGCGACCCGTCTGACCAATCACTTTTTGGAATTTAAACATCAACCTGATGACATGAAGTGGACTATTCTTGAGCAACCCTTCATCCCTCCGCATATTACAGATGTGTCATCATTTCTGTTTAAATGCGAACAGCGGTGGGTTTTTAGAATTCACAGCGATACGAGGGGTTTGAATGAAACCATCCCGTGGACCTCACTCCGCTGAAACAGTCTTGCATTATTGCTGAGGTGGGATGTCATCAATTTTGTAGCTCATACGACATCCTGACCACTCCCTATGCGGTATTCACATTACCCTATGCCACGCGTCCTCCTAGTGTATACTAGAAGGTACTTTGTACTATATATTTCCTCATAGATAGGTAGTGGCATCACTTATCACTGAATACTATGCTCTTTCTCTTGTCACTTTGCCCAACTCGTTATGCACGAGCAGTTGAGGTCTTTTTCGCTGTATGCACACACTGATGCTACAATTATATACTTTTGGTCTCAAGTGCTTCTATTGACTCCGTTGCTGTGGCTTCCATTTCTTGTGTATCTATTGACACGTTCTGCTTTTAGGATGTCATCTTTCAGTTATCCTTAGACATTCCTTCCTTTGTTTGAAGGTTACGGTATGCGCAGTGGTTTTCCCGTGCATGTTTGCACATTCTGTTCACTCGCGCTTACTACTTAAGCGTTGAATTGGTCTGGACATTCTTTATCCGTTGTTCAGAACATTGCGCGTTAAGTCGCCCAGTGTTTGTTATTTCAGCAGAATATGTGTTATTACGGTGTTCGACATCATACACACATGTCTTGACTACATCTCCCATGAGGCTCGGTGGATGTGTAGAGTCGCGCGAGTCATTCGCCATAGACTGGCTGTTTTGGTCCCGCCCTCCGAGATTACTTCCGGGGTATTATCGCTTCATCTAGCGGAGGCAGATGCGGCTACAGCACCGCCAGGGACAACCAGGAAGACCACCTGGGGTAGCGACGGAGAGGTAGGCTGTATTTTATTCAGCCTCTCACTTTAAACCTCGAGGCTCGGCGAGTCATTATATTCTCTTTGTCTGTACAGTGCGTCGTTTTTCGAGAGTTCAGGACGTACTTCTGTTCTAGTAGAGCGTTGCTCACTGTTACTTCGTTTGATGGGCATTCGCTGTTTGATTAACTCTCATTTGAACTGATTACTAAATGTTTTCGTGATCTTGCTTCAAAATGCATGCACGCTCAGTCAAAATTCTCTCCCTGTGATTGATGTGTATGTCACATCACTCTGACAGTTGTTTTTCATCTATTCTACAAGGGGCAGAATTGTTTTACAAACAACAACTTTTAGCGCGAGACTGGTTGAGCTTGCACAGCTCCCAGTTTCCGCTGGACTCTTGATCTTTACACGCAGGGCCCTAATGCCCGCCCTTGTGTGATTTGGTTCCTTATTCATGGGCTTAAGTCACATTTTTTACGTACCGGTGTGCCTACAGCATACTAGCTAGTACTACACACACACCTAGTTGATGTACCCCTAAGTAAGCAGAACCCTGAAGTTTTCGAGTCGGCTCCTCTGTATGTCTCCGTACTCGAGAAAGAGTATGTCTGTGATAGGTTCTGTGACACACATGCGCTGTAGTTTTTTTAAAGTGATACTGGTATCTAAGATCCTCTTACCAGCGTTGATACTCTGTTCTATACAAGGTTGTCTTTTATATTTTTTTACAGAGCGCTGCTTCACGCCCTGAGTTGTCACCAGGAGCGTTGACGCACAGTCCCGATCTTTGACGGGTAAGCTGATCAGTGGCATACCTTTTGGTACCCACTGTTGTAAGTCACTAATTCCCCTAAACCCCTATCCCCGTGCTACATTGACTTTTGCTTGTTGTATGTCTTTCTTGTATTTCTTACAGGTACTGCATTGAGAACCCCTGCAGCCCCACTTCCCAATAACTGAGTGGTTGCATCTGCCGGAGGTATCGTTTTGATTTCATGCAGTTGCATTTTGTCCTCATTTGGCATTGCTTAATGTTGCAGGAGTAGCACATGGTCCTGATGAAAGCCCTGATCACAACTCTGTGATTTAGAATGGCTGAAACATGTTGACCACCTCTGTTTTAATTTTTGACATCCGACGATACTGAATAAACATATTTTTCGCTGGATAGTCAATTTTAACTGTTTTTTGCACTCACCCTGCACACTTCACGCTAGTTCACCACACTTAGGGCAGCTTTAGTATCTGTTATATTTAGCCTCATCAGGTTATTTAGATCCTTAAAACATCCGTGAGCTCCTCCTTCCCTAGTTCTCTCAGGAGTTGTAGCTCGTTAACCACACCAGGTTGTGGTTAACAGGAGGCCCTAGATGATGAAGCATGCCACCACGGTGGGTGATGGGACTCCGTCCTCTTTATGAGGACTTTTGTAGTTGCTATCAGCATTTGATCTTGTGGTTTAGGATAATTAGTTTGACGTTTGTAGACCCACGGATTTTCTGTTGCTTTCCATTTTTCTGTCTCCAAAGGAATGTACATATTACCTTATGACACTTCATGTAATGTATAAAATGACAGTGGAAACCAATGTGCTTTGAAATAGTCTTCAGACCTTGACTCTATGGCCTGCTCTGCCAGCCGCTGCGTTTTATTACACAAAGTGTTCCTATTTTGCCAAATGCCTCTTGTCTTCTATTTTTTCAAGGTAATTCCCATTCAAGCATTATCTTTGCAATTCAGTCAGGAGAGATTGGTTCTTCAAGCCCGACTCCAGCCGAAGGAACAGGACCCTGCCTGTACTGCTTACATCTGCATGGCATGAATGGTGAGCAGACCCCGCAATTGATTGGAAGTTCTGCTGAATTTGCATGGCAGAGACCCATCCTCGTGTCACCATCAGTGGTTAAGAGACTACATCTGATCCTTAGTCCCAGCATTTTGCTTATGGCAAACTAGGGAGGAGCGCAAAACATAACCTGAGTGTCCTGCCATTAACAGATGCCTGACATAATACCTTTGTTATGTGTCCGAGCAGAGCAGTCTCAGGGCGTCTGCGGAGGTCAGTTTTTTTATAGTCAGCACACGAGGAAGTGACACTGATGGTATATTTTCTCTGGGTGTGATACAGGGACCGCTTGGACCCGCTGGGCGTCAAACCGATAGTACGCTTATCTCTGGGTGTGATACAGGGACCGCTTGGACCACTGGGCACGAACACAGATAGTACCCTTAATCCCTGGTTGTGATACAGGGATGGGGCCTCACCGCTTAAACTATTGGGCGTGACACAGATGGGACGCTTCGGCTCTGGGTGTGATATAGGGCCAGCACCTTGATCTAATTTGTTAGTCTAAAGGGGTTTTCTCAGCATTACTGGTCTCTGAAAGAAAACACTGGTGACGTCTGAAAGAAGTAAGAGGTGTTATTCGCTTGGACCACTGGGCATGACACAGATGGTATGTTAAGCCCCTGGCTGTGAAACATGGTGCAATTCAGACGTTAGGGAAACATTTGGACATTGGAGATTAAGGTGTAGCTTGTGCTTGACCAAGGAGGGCCTGTAGTTGTCCTTTTTATCCTCATAAATTGTTGCTATCTTTGTCCGCAAGCCGATATTGGCAGATTATCAGCTCACTTAGTCCTGTGTACCATGCAGAGCCTCCTTCCTTCATCGGGCAGCATGCGCTAGGAGCGGGCTAAGGGTTTTCGACAAAACATCATTTTTTTTTTCTTCACTTTTTCTCTTTTATTTCCATTGTGGTTTCTCATATGATGAATATTTTTTATGTTTTGGCGCTGATAAATTATTGCAACTGTGTTTTATGTTGAATGTTATGTTCAGTTGACAATTCTATGTGTGTATGAAAAAGTCGTCATTTGCTTACAATTTGCTGGTTGTGTTGCTAACAAACAATTCATAATGTTTTGAACTAACCATTGCATTTCCTTTCCACTGCTACTAGCTGTGCTGGAGTTTGATCCTGACGCTGGAGGACTGAGGAAGCGTCTTGAGGCTCACAGCTAGCGCTTTGTAAGGCGCTACCTTTCGCCGGACCCGCTTCCCGGGTCCCGCTTCACGGCGCTGTGGTTTGCTGAATCCTGGACACATCGCACTGAGGGCTTTTGGTAGACAGGGCTGCGAGCGAGAATACTGCAGGACTCCAACTTCCAAGAGTCCCTGCTGTTTCCTTCACCCAATCCACCTGGTGACGCTCTCCCTGTAGGCCGCGCCCCCTTGCAATCAGTGAAAAGATTCTGGACTTTGAACCCCGGCGGTTACCTTTCCACTGCTACTAGCTGTGCTGGAGTTTGATCCTGACGCTGGAGGACTGAGGAAGCGTCTTGAGGCTCACAGCTAGCGCTTTGTAAGGCGCTACCTTTCGCCGGACCCGCTTCCCGGGTCCCGCTTCACGGTGCTGTGGTTTGCTGAATCCTGGACACATCGCACTGAGGGCTTTTGGTAGACAGGGCTGCGAGCGAGAATACTGCAGGACTCCAACTTCCAAGAGTCCCTGCTGTTTCCTTCACCCAATCCACCTGGTGACGCTCTCCCTGTAGGCCACGCCCCCTTGCAATCAGTGAAAAGATTCTGGACTTTGAACCCCGGCGGTTACCTTTCCACTGCTACTAGCTGTGCTGGAGTTTGATCCTGACGCTGGAGGACTGAAGAAGCGTCTTGAGGCTCACAGCTAGCGCTTTGTAAGGCGCTACCTTTCGCCGGACCCGCTTCCCGGGTCCCGCTTCACGGCGCTGTGGTTTGCTGAATCCTGGACACATCGCACTGAAGGCTTTTGGTAGACAGGGCTGTGAGCGAGAATACTGCAGGACTCCAACTTCCAAGAGTCCCTGCTGTTTCCTTCACCCAATCCACCTGGTGACGCTCTCCCTGTAGGACACGCCCCCCTCTACACCCAATCTATATCAAACGGGTCACTGCTCCGCTGCGCGGGAGCGCGCGGGAAGCGCCCGGGACAAGGGCGGGCCCTCTGAGGCCCTCAGAGGCACGAGAAGGCTAGGCTAGGCCAGTCCCCTAACATCTGTCTATCCGCATACTGTTCGGCCAGAGTACCCCCACCTGTCTTGTGACCTCCTCGCCCCATCTGAGAAATGTTTTAGAATGTTTACAACAATCTGAGAGGTTCTGTAGACATAGATTATCAGGCCTAGGATTAGTTCATTAAATTTATACCTTAGAGAAAACTGCCAAGTATTTCAGCCTAGATGCACTAAATAGTAATTTCCCCTACACTTTTTATCGTTTCTCATTGTTTGTTTGTGATGATGACAAAGAAATTAAGGTCTGGGAGAATACTGGTAGGAAGATCAGGCTCAAAAACCAGATCGAATCCCCTCCGAAATAAGCTCAGCCAAGCCACTAATTTGAAAAGCACTTGCCAGCTTTTTAATCTTTGGGAAAGGGGTAAGAATAAAGCTATAGTGGCTGACAATATGTCGGAGGATATTAAGGACTCTGGAGCTATCCATTCAGACATATTACCCAATACTTCGAGAGAGATGCCTGAAAATAAAAAGGTAATTGTGGATAATAGTTCAGTAGTAACAAAAGTAGCACCTTTGTCCTCTGAGTGTGGTTGTTCTCCTCCCCTATTCTCTACAATGAAAAATATTATTGAACTGGTACCAGAAGTAGTCATAAAAACAAAGAAAGACATAGAACAAGATAACTTGCATATAGAGAAAACTTCACACGAAGAGGCCCATCATACAGTGAATATATCGCCAACAAAAGATTTTTTCAACAATGGTCTGTCTCCAATGGTCCTTGACAAAGACCTATGTCAAAGGTACATAAAGACTGACCTGGTCAAAGCCGAGATGGACTTAAATACCCCGGTAACATCGACCCATGCTGGCTTGCATCTTTACAGTAGTACCCCTTCCAAGTCCTCACACTCAAATTTTTCCATAAGCCCCAATTTGAATCTGATTGGGATAAATGCACTACAATGTCAGGGGACAGACAAACCCATTTCTGATATCCTCCATATATTAGAACACATATTGTCGTCCATTTTACAATTATTGGAAAAATTTGTGGGGGGATCTGACTGTGTACTTGATACAGTGACCCAAATTTTGAAAGTTTTATTGGGCACTCAAAAAGAGAAGGATGCAGTCCAAAAGAAGCAGTCCTCCTCCTCTGTAGTATCAGATGAGGTAGGAATAAAAGAACAATTATCTTTAGTTAATAATGTTCCAAATAGAGTATATGAGGATGTAAAAACAAGTGCTACCCAGCCATCCCCCACCCTAAATTGTTCTTTAGTTAATGATTCAGAAATTAAATTTGGTGGGGAACTCCCTCCAAAAACTGGGAATGACCATTTCCCTATTTTTAAGAAGCAACAGGGAGAAAGAGATAGAGAGGTGGATGCCACTCCGGTAGGGAATGGTAATAAAGGGAAGTCAGTGATAATAAAAAAGAACGGAAAAAATAAGAGGAAACTATTGAGACGGATAGAAAAAAATAGGCGGAGGAAAATTCTCTTTAGAAAACATCTTAATTCCCCCTTACACAATGAGGTATATCAAACTCAGGTGGTAGCTGAAAAGGATAATAACCCTGAAAATAAGATCATTAAAGAAAATATTGTGCCTCCGCCCCCGGCTACTCCAGCATTATTATCTACTTCCCCCCCCCCCCCTCCCCATCATCAACAATTGACACAAATATCCTCTTCCAACAAGTTACCATCAATAGGGATATAATTGGGTCAAAAAATCCAACATTTTCAGGACAGGAGCAAAACCCCTCCGGCCAAGTAGCTCCAATACTTAACCCCCTAGCAGCACCTTTCTTGGGAGTAGTTGCAAGAGGTGCCCCGTTAATAGAGTCTAAGGAGAAAAGCATAGATACTGTATGGGTAGAATTTTCTCCCCTTTTTGATGCTGAATGCATTCTGAACAGATCCCTCCTGCTTAAATATTTTCAAGAATCTGCTAACTTGAAACTAATACAATCAGCCGATCTAGATAGGGTACAATTATTAAAATCAGAAGTGGGGATGATAACTAGGGTGAAGTTTCACTCCATGTTAGTAGCCAATCTAATTCTGCAACGCTCAGAAGATCTGCAGAGCAGAGGAATAGATGTAATCCCGGTGTTGGGGCATACTAGACAAAACAATATCCTTAAATCCCAAACTCGCCAGAAGCCCCCCTTTTCTCTGTTGCAAGCAGCAACAGGTAGTATAAATAAGGTGGGTGAGCTTACAGAGTTAAAAATATGCAAGTCTAAGGATTCTCGTTTAGTATCCTATGCTAACCCTACCTTGCCATTTTATCAATCTGATATCGGAGAGGAAAATGTTCAATGGAATTGGCTTCCCAGAGTTCTTGCAGAAAGATCCCTAAATAAACAACTATCTAATTCGCATCTTTAGCAAAGAATTATTTATAATATCCTGGAATGCAGCCGGTTTAAAAAACAGTCCGGAGAAAACGGCATTCCTTCTGTCCCTGGAGGCAAATATAATATGCCTCCAGGAGACATGGTGTACCGATAAAATTCAAATAGGGAAAGATTATTATGTATTGGAAGGTAGCGCCACCCCGAACAAAAAAGGACATGCCAGTGGGGGGGATAGCTTGCCTCTTATCGAACCGAATAAATTGGAACTATATGCACTATATGGATCCGAGTA
Organism: Triturus cristatus; assembly: GCF_964204655.1. Lineage (NCBI taxonomy): Eukaryota > Metazoa > Chordata > Amphibia > Caudata > Salamandridae > Triturus > Triturus cristatus. Next base: position 79,130,555 of record NC_140581.1, read on the forward strand.
AACTCTTCCAAGTAGTAACCTTATTCGAGCCTGGCAATCCTAAAACTGGCAATCGTCTGGTTCTGATAAATGTCTATATACCACCGGAAGCCGGTTTTAATGCAATTTTAAAAAAGGTTTTCTTGCATAGCCAGAGTATCAGGGAGAAAGATCCAACGGCGGCTATAATTTTAGTCGGGGATCTGAATTGCAAGATCTCCAACTCAAGCATAAACTTATTCTGTGATAAACTCAGAGAAGAAACTCTCCATATTCCTCGGGCAGCGTTTCCTGAAAATATAAAAACAAATAAACGTGGCAAACTTTTACTAAATGAGTTGGCAGAAATGGATGGGATTATTGCAAATGGGAGACTCCCCTCGGATTCCCCGGCTAAGTTCACGCATAAATCCTACCAAGGGGAATCGATTCTTGATTACGTAATAATGGGGTCCTAATCATTTGAGTTATTGAAGGATCTCGATATTATTGATACACCGCTAAGTGATCACAGAATCCTCTCCATCTCGATGAATGTAAAGCCATCTAAATGTGATCAGTGGTCTCTGAATAGTGATCAAACAAATTTCGGTTCCAAATCAGGAAGGTGCTACTGGAACGCAAGGGCGTGTCGAAATTTGGAAGAAACGCTCGATGTAGCAATATCTGAGCTTCCTTCCTGGTATGGCTCTGAAATTGAAAATTTCTCTCTGTTCTTGAAGTCAGTGATAACAGGGGCAAAAAAGCTCAATAGGGAAAAGTCCTTTGGAATATTTACTAGCCCTCTGAGACTGCTTAACATAGAAATTAATAAATTAGTAAGGGCCCAATATTTAAATAGATCTGTTGCTATAGCACAAAAAATAACAATGTTAAAAAGGAAACGGAGAAGGCTATTAACCACATTACGCAAAGAAAAAGAGGATGCTATCTGGGTAAAAATAAGAGAAGCTGCTATTAACGGGGAAATGAGGCAATTTTGGTCCCTTATAGGTGAGGGGTGCGGACTGAGAACAAGCCCTTTACCCATCCCTATTGAGGAACAAATATGGAGGGATTTTGTCTCTAATCTTTATGCAAGCAATAATATGGTGACCTCGCAAGTACGGCCAAACGAAATGATCTTGTCTTTAGAGCCATTTACAGAAAAGGACATAGACTTAGCTATTGGAGAAATGAGGCACTCCGGGGCTATGGGCCCGGATGAATTGCCCATTAATGTACTAAAACAGAACAGGGCTAAATGGAGTATGCTACTCTGTCCAATTTTCAATATTTGTTTATCTAGAGGAAAGGTTTTACCCTCTTGGAAGGGAAGTATCCTGGTACCATTGTTTAAAAAGGGAGATTGTTTATCCCCTCAGAATTACCGCCAGATTGCACTGTTGGATGCAATCGGCAAAGTTTTTACAAGATGTCTGCTCAAACGACTAAATGATTGGGTGGAGCATTTAAATATTCTTCCTCTCGAGCAGACAGGTTTCAGGAAAAACCACAGTACCATGGACAACTTAACAGCCCTCCAGGTAATAACCGATAAATATATTGGAGCCAGAAAGGGGAGAGTCTATGCGGCATTCATAGATTTCTCCACTGCCTTTGATAAGGTCGACCGACAAGTACTGTGGAGAAAGCTACATGCCCTGGGAATGCCTCATAGACTCTTATGCTTGGTACAAGATTTGCACGATAACACGTGGTGCAGAGTGCTATTGGGGGGTGAAAGGGGCTTATCCCAGCTTATTCCATCGGCAAATGGCCTTAAACAGGGCTGTATTTTAGCTCCTCTTTTGTTTTCCCTTTACGTTAGTGATCTCCCCCTTATCATATCTGCATGCGAAGGAATTGCCCCATGTCTGGGAGACAGATATATCTCTTGTTTAATGTATGCGGACGATATATTAATCCTAGACCTTACTCCAAAAGGCCTTAACAACCGTCTGCATTCATTATACGCATTCTCCGAAAACCATTTCCTGAAAATAAACATTTCCAAAAGTAAGGTAATGTGTATGGAGGGGCGAAAAAAACTGAAGTTGGAACACATTAGCTGGGAGCTGGGAGGCCAAAAACTAGAAAGAGTAAAATCATACGTATTTTTGGGTAAGGTTGTAAATAGCAACTTGAGCAACAAATCCCATATAGAAAATAGTTCCCGCAAGGCAAAGTCGCAGGGAAATGGGTTAAGAGCATTATACAAATCAACCGGTAAAAGACACTTTGGTTATTTGCTGGAGGCTTTCCGGGCAAAAGTCCCCCCAACTTTGCTTTACGGCATAGAACTCATCGACTTAGTCGAATGGGGTTTTTTGGACATTATCGAGGGTTCCCTCTTGAGAAGCTTAACTTCAGTTAATAATAGTTGCAGTGCAGTAGCCCTTCGTTTAGAATTCGGTCTAAGAAGTAGCTGGGCACAGGGTCTGGCAGGAGTCATTCGCTGGGTTATCTGTTTGGTCAAAGGAAAGCCAGCCACACTAAGATCCCTAATCACAAAAGAGTTGATGGGCCCACTAAAAGAGCATTCGACTCTTATAAAGAATTATAGGAAGGCCATTACACTCTTGGACTTAGAGGAAGCCACTCTTTTAGACCTTTCTATGCAACAATTGAAATTTACATTAAAACAAGCCACATGGAAGCTAAGCTACGAAAGGGATCGTAACTTGATTGTACAAAAGAAGGGGGCCACTCAAGCTGTTGATTCCTATTTGTTTAAACAAATACAACCTTACGCCTCCTGGAATATACCCCACGGTTTGCGCCGTTTTTGGCTGCTTCTTAGGCAGGATCTCCTTCCACTGAATAAGTTGTTGGCCAAATGGCATGGTATATCTAATATATGTAACCTTTGCAATATCTCAGTCCAAGACTCTATACATGTCCTGCTAGTCTGTCCAGCATTAATGGCCCACCGTCGTCTGTGGGTAAAGCCTGTATGTATTCAGTTTGGTATTTTATCCGCAAGATCTCTGATAGATGCTATCTTCAGTCCCCCAAACGAAATTTTCTGTAACAGAATTTTTAACTTTTTCAAATGTTTTTTAGAATTGTATTAGATGAACGGTATGATAATCCGTACATTTTTTGCTAGAAAAAGTCGATTATATGTGGACTCATTTTATTATATTTTGGCTGTTATTTTGTAATATGTGGATCTCCAAGGAGTTCCAAAATCATATTGAAATAAATAAAAACCATTGCATTTTCTTGCAGGTTGTTATTTTTCATATGTGTTGTTTTATATACTACGTTTGTTTGATGCGTCTTTGTCCTAAGCTGAGCTCATAGTAATTATTGCCGGTATAACCCCATGTACATAATCTTTCCCCACGACAGAGTAGGATTTAAGTTTCTTTAAAAACCAGAGAAGTCTACAAGTTCACATACACCCTTATGCATCAAGCCAAAATCCAGTCGGTAAAATACCGATTCGTTAATAGCTCCCGGTATTGAGTGAAAAATACCCAATCCCAATGCATCAACCCAAAACCCGAGCAAATAACGAATCGCTAAATAAAGAACCTCGAACATACCGAATCGCTAATACCTAAAATGCTAATTTACCGAATCGCTATATACCGAATTCGCAATTACCGAAATCACTATTAGCTCCCGGAAATTGCCAATACCAAATAACGAATCGCACCCCAATGCAACAAAACTCGCTAATAACGAAAATCCCAAAAATCGCTATTTTGCAAGAGCTAAATAAGGGGAATCAAAACCTGGAGGTAAAGTTACAAAAAAAAATAATAAAAAAAAGAAATTCCAACATGTGCAAATGATTGAGGCAATCACTAAACCCTTAAATGTGGCACAGGAGACCCTGTTGGCTCCCACAAAATGGCTGCCCTCTACGTGCTTGCAAGGAGGATGCGGATCAATGCAGCAGGACAGCGCAGGAGAAGGGTCCAGGAGCGAGTGTTCAGACTGCGCATAACCTTGCTCGGCCAGAATGAGGACGAGGTGTACCAGAAGTATCGCCTCAATCGCGCTATGATCATGCGCCTGATTGCAGACCTGGAACCATTACTGCAGCACCAGACTCACAGGACAAATGCTATCCCTGCGCACGTTCAGGTCCTATGCAGCCTGCACCTACTGGCCTCAGGGAGTTTCCAGGGGGTAATTGCGGTTGCCGGAGGTGTGTCGCAAAGCGCACTGTCACGCTTCTTCAAGAAATTCCTAGATGCCATGCTGACAATGCTCCACACACACATCAGCTTCCCCACAACCCCACAGCAGTTGGACCGCACCAAACAGGCATTCTACCAGGTGGCACAATTTCCACATGTGATTGGATGCATCGACTGCACGCATATCCCCATATGTCCTCCGTCAGCAAATGAGTACCTTTTCAGGAACCGCAAGTCATACCACTCGATCAACGTGCAGGTTGTGTGCGATGCCAACAACATCATTACGGACCTAGTGGCACAATTCCCAGGGAGCACACACGACTCATACATCTTCCGCAACAGTGGAATGCACAGGCGACTACTCAATGGAGAATTTGGAGAGGGACTCCTGTTAGGTACGTAGAACTACGCTTCCCCACACCAACACCACACATGTATGTACATCACCAATGCTAAGTCTATGCTTCTATCTTCTAGGTGACAGTGCTTACGCCCTGCGGGAATTCATACTCACCCCATACCTAAATCCAGCAACCCCGCAGGAACATCGCTACAACGCTGCACACATCAGCACGAGGAATGTGATAGAGCGGACTTTTGGGATTCTCAAGAGCCGCTTCCGTATCCTCCACAAGACTGGCGGCGCCATGCTATACCAACCAGACACATGCTGTCGAATAATTGCTGTATGTGCAATGCTGCACAACATTGCCACCAGAAGGGGGATACCCATGGAGGTGGACAGGGATGACGACCCCCAGGCTGACCAACCACCCGCCCAACGACGACCGGCACACATCCCAAACACAGCAGAGGGCCATAGGAGGCGGACAGACATAATGCAAAATCATTTTTGACCCTGGGTAAAATGAGACATTACAAGTTGGTGTTGGGTGCAACTGTTTAATGCACAGTAGCACTGAGGATTGTGCAACATAACTAGCATTGGGAATCATGCTCCGGTTGCATAAATGTAAATAAAAGGTTCCTTAAAGTCAGGCCTGTGCAAATACAATGATTGGATGGCCATGGTTGCTCCACCATGGACCTGCAGCATGTCCAAATTTCTAGTGGCGCTTGCCACGTACACCAAGCCTCCGCTCAGGTGCATCCAAAGCCTCACCACAGCCTGTCCCCGTGGAGGCACGCGAACTTCGGCGCCTGGTGCTGGCCTCTGCCAGTGACACGCTGCTGATACTGGAGGCAGCCTCACTGGTGTCATCCCCTCCCAATGCTGCAGCACTGCATGTGCTGCTCTGAAGTTGTTCCACAGCAGTGGTGATGTGTCCCAGTGACTTGGCCACATCACCGCAGAAGTGCCCAAGGTCCACCTGCAGGGAGACTGTGCGGCGTGCCAACACAGCGGTGCAGTTGCTGTGCCGTTGTATGGCCTTGGTAGCGGCGGCAGAACGCGACATTAGCTGCCGGTTACTCCTCCTCTGGGACTCATGTCCCTCCCTGATGGCACGGGTGAGCTCACGTACCTCCTCCCTGAGCTGAGCATTGCCATCAGCAACCGCAGTGGTCTGGTCCCTGACCGCCGTGCCCATGTCCCTGACCGCGGCGCCCATGTCGGTGACTGCTGCAGTCATGGCGCGCATCTCCCTTGCTAGGCGCACGATATTGCAGCTGATGCTAGCCACATGTCTTCCCTGCAGGTTCTGTGTACGCAGCATCCTCTCCTCGATTGCAGAGGTTGTTGGGACATCCTGGTCTGCTGAGGAGACGGAACTGCGACGGGCCCTGTGACGCCGTGCGTGTCTTGTTCCTCCAGGTGGTGCAGCAAGTGGTGTGGATGTGCGCTGCGTGGGTGCCAATTGCGGGGGGGGTTGCCATCTCCTGCAAGGGCGCAACTTGGTGCCTGTGCCTCTGCGGTATTGTGGCTGTACTGGCTGCAGGCTGTCTTGCTGGTGCCGTTGCTTGTGGCGCCGGTGCTGGTGCCTTGGCTTGTGGCGCAGGTGCTGGTGCCTTGGCTTGTGGCGCAGGTGCTGGTGCGGTTGATTGTGGCGCTGGTGGAGGTGGTGCTGGTGGGGTGGCAGGTGTTGGCGGTGCGTGCGCATCCTGCGCAGTCTCCTGGTCTGACTCCACGGGTGTCTCAGAAATGATCAGCTGGTCGCTGTCGTCAGAGTCCCCAGGTGATGCATCTGTGTGTGAAACAGTGCATGATTAGTGGGATGATTACACCTACATAGTGTTGTACCCATTAATGTCCCTCTGTGGTCCGACAAATGAACAATCTACAGCCATGTCCAAAATATGTGGTTTGTGCTCAGAGGATTTACGCCTGTACCTGCACTCTGGGCTGACTAGACTACAACTCCCAAGATGCAGTAGTGTCATGTGTGGAGCTGTCTGTGCCACAGCTGCGGACACAGTGAGATTGGGCTGGGGGCATGGGTATGGATTTACGCTATGCTGGGTGTGGCACAGGCATGCATCTTACCTTGGGCACTTGTGGCTGCGCCGGACGTGTCCATCTGGATCACCCCCACAACGGCTTCCCGCTCTATCGTCCCTTCCACAAGGTCCTCCAGGGCTGTGTTGGATGGTGCAGTGGTTGTTCCGCCTCCGGTCCTTCTTGCCTCCCGGAGCCTCTCAGCAATCCTCTCTTTTGCGCGCTTCCGCAGGTCATACCAGCGTTTTTTAAGGTCGTCGATGCTGCGGCTAGTGACGCCAACCGCATTGACCCTCTCACGGATGCGCTGCCAGATGCGCCGCTTCTCGGTCTCAGGCACCTTGAGGGACAGCTTGCCAAAGAGGCGGTCGTGTTTGCTGGACACTCCCTCGATGAGGTACTCCAGCTCCCTGTCCGAAAACTTCTTCTTGCGCTTGCGTGCAGATTCTGCGCTGGATGGCACTTCCTGCGACATGATGGATGTGTGATGTGAATGGCAGAATCTGTGTGGCCTCACTCTGCACAGCCTGTCCTTCTTTCCAGCTCCTGTCTGCTCCTCTGTCGAGGCAATGTGGGTGGGGCAGCAGTATTTCCTGGTTGGTGATGTCATCAGCCTGTTCCTGGTGCGACGCGGCAATTTGCGATTTCGCTATTACCGATTCGGTAATAGCTAATTCGGTATTACCGAACTCGCTATTAGCCAAATCGGTATTACCGAAGTCGCTATTTGCTAGTGAGGCCGTTTGCGTGCCCCGCTATTAAGGAATCGGTAAATTTAGCGATTTTTAAGGAATCGCTAAATTTCACCGAATCTGTTGATGCATGCCAAATACCGATTCCTTAATGGCGATTCCTTATTTTTCGCTATTAAGGAATCGGTATTCGTTTGGTTGATGCATATGCCCCTAAGTCCCTTAAAAAAGTATCCAACCCATCATGGAGTCGCCTTTAAACCACATGCAAACTACATTTACCACGCAGGTTAAAAAGTTAGATGAATTGAGCTGTGAATGGTATGCACACACAAAGGCAAATGCTTTGCCGTGGCCAGAGGGGGGAACTCTCAACATCAACATAATCAAACACATGAGGAGGCACATTCGAACCAAATACTTAGGACAGAAAATGACAAATGAGAGGCACTGTTAGAACTCTGGGCCATCTTTGAGGTGGACTGACCTACAGTTCTGTTCCCAGATCAGCAAGCATCCCCCACCATAGACTAACACGGAGGTGCTCTTTCTGACACCATCCATCCCAGCTGCTCCTGCAGTAGGTTATACCAACCCGCCAGTCGAGGGAGCTGGAGGGCCCCCCACCAGGCAGCCAGCTACCAATTATAGGATTGGAAGGTTGCCAGATCAGCAAACCTCAGTGCTTCCAGCTGCTCCCCGGCTCATTGCTAGAATCCCCCAAAGCTTGATCCCCCATCTGCCGTGTTTAACCTACATAACATACACTATACGAGCGGCCAAGAACCTCATAGCAAGTCTAAGCAATAACAAAACAAGCGACAACGAGGAAGAGGACACTAGTCCCACAGGATCCAAAAGCAAGGGTGAGGATGCAGGAATATTCATGTCAAAGACCAACATGACACCCAAAGACCCACACCCACTACTTTCCACCCCAGGTTGTCCTGGGAAAGGATCCCGTGGTCACGATGCTGATAAACGAGGTACCTTGACACTTTCTGCTAGACACGGGGGTGGCGAGGTCATGCCTACCTGATGGGGCAGTTCCACATCAAAGAGCACTGCAACCATACAAGGGGTCTCGGGCACAGTGACAGGGAGCCCCTTCACAGAACCCTTGTGCTGGAGATAGGGGGTAAAAAAGGTGAGGGAACAGTTGTTCTTTTCATCTTCCCTGACTAATATCTTGGGACGGGACTCCATGACCAAACCGAAAATGTCAATCTAGTTTGCTGAGAATTGGGCTACAGCCTGCTTCTCTTCTGGAGTTCCCCTCTCAGGGCAGCTAACAGCAATGCACTCCCACACCACATGGACACCAGTCAGAGTGGCCCAGGCAAGTCAGACCCATTCACGGAGACGGTCCTGGAGTATATGGGAAATCTCTTTGAGTATGAGAATAACCTTGGCAGTTGGCCTGCTGCACACACCACCCGTCAGTGGAAACCACCAGTAAGGTACACAAAGAGCAAGAGATCGGAGACGTTGACTTGCGCATGCCCACTGGGTCCCCTGAGGTTAGGTGGGGAGCCAGCTAAAGATACATAGTAGGAATGGCGGTGACAAACAGACCGTGCCTACCCCCGGGATTGCTAAACTCAGGCTCTGTTGCAACTCTGGAAACTCCCAGGGTGAGGAAGTGGCACAGACAAGGTTGCCCAGCACTATGCGATGCGTCTCTCACACCTGAAGTCCCCTACCGGCTGCCGAATACGGTGCCCAAGTGAGTGACCATTGGAGGGAACTCGGCACACCCAGCAAATGATACACCACCCCAAAGAAGTGGCCCACTAGGAATGGATAAGACTAGGAGCAAGCCCCGAAAAACTCCACTAAGCCGAGCCCCAACAAACTGATTAAAACCACCCACAAGCGGACTGCATTGGCCTCAAGCATGTAGATGACACCAGTTCTGAAAGGAACTTCACTGCAGAACCCCAGAGGGTTCCAGCCCAGTTATGGCGGCAGAGGTCAGGAAGGCTAGCAGTTGTCAGACCCTAGAGAATGTTTCTACTGCCTCAGAATGGGCCACATGACTGACCAATGCCATCTGAAAGCTTATAATGAGCAAAGATCAATAAGCCTGGGCCAGGTCCCGCAAAATCCTCATCAGCAAAACCAAGCCCAAATCAACCCGAGCACATTCCGCAACAAGGAAATCAGTCAGCAGACACACTTCCACAACAAGGACCAGGTGATTGGCCAAAAACATGGCAACAGCTGCAGGCAGGGAACTCAGGCCAGCAAGGACCGGGCCAAAGGGAGGGGTGCCTGTCCAGAAAGGCCATACCTTTAAAAATCACTCAACCCAAATGCGCAGAATTCATTAAAAAAACGCGAATACGACTCATCCACTTCATACTCACGTCAGAAAACTCACCCTAACAGTAAAGACTAGTGACACAACAATTTGAAGAAAATCTCAAGCCTTTACTTGCACTTGAGAAGGACTTTGGGCTGCCAGAAAGCCTAAGTTAGGAACCCCCAGTAATTCAGAACACAGCATGCAACTACATGCAGCGATCACATGCTCTTCATGCTGGACATCTGGACACATACCCAATGGCCCCACCTTGTATCCATTGGCCTAAATCTACCTCCACTTCTTATCAAATGAGTAGATTTATGGCCCAGTGACTAGACCCAGATTTCTGTTTCTAACGGAATGTACAAATGAATTTACGACCCTCCATGTACTGTATAAAGTGATAGCCGAAACCGATGTGCTTTGAGACAGTCTTCAGATCTCGACACTATTGCCTGCTTTCCCAGCTGCGGCATTTAATTAAACCAACTGTTCCTGATTTGCCAAACGGCTATTGTCTTTTATTTTTTCAAGGTAAATTCTCATTTCAGCAACAACCCCTTCCAGAACGACTTCATCGCGATTATCTAGTGCCTGACCGTAGCCATGATAAAGCAATTATTTACCCCTCACTATCTGCAGGGTGGCTTCCAGAGACCTTGAAATTGGGCCATTTGACCCCCTATTGCAAAAATAACCTTACTTAATTCCGAGGTGATATTCAGATATCAGCCCATCTCTCAAATGCCTTTTCTTGGTTAGTTACTTGAAAGAGCAGTTTTTCCATAGCTCACCAATTTTGTCTCTACTGATAGCCTCCTCATTCCCACCCAGATTAATTTCCATTCACGCCATAGAACAGAAACTCTGTTCTTTTTGTACTGGATGATCTTAGACTGGAAGCTGCTGCAGATGTGCTAACCGTTCTGGCTCTCTTAGATCTCACAGGTGCCTTTTACACTGTTGGCCACAGTGCCCTTCTTGAAAAGCTTGCTGAAAGTGGAATTTCTGGAGTAGCTCTATGCAGGCTTGATGATCTTCTTGCAAATAGGTCCTTTGATGTTTCACCAACACCCTTTGATTCTTTGGCTGGTTCCTGCTGCGGAAGCATGCCTCAGGGTTCACTCACTGTTCCTTATTATTTAACCTGTATTTGGTGCCCCTGGTATGATTTATCAAATATAGATGACCTACTTCCTATATGTATGCAGATAATTGCCAAATATTTCTTAGGTTTGAAGATTACACTGGTTTAGAAGCAAAGAACCTGCAAATTTCCCCAACCTAAGTCCAATCTTGGATGAATGCCAATTTTCTAAAATGGAATGGCCCAAAAGCAGAAATTGTCTCTTCACAAAATTATCTGCCCCTTCTCCTGAAATCATCTGGCCCACTTTCTTTAAGCTATTAGAGTGTTATTTGATGCCAGTGTACCATTAAATGCCCAGATTTCAGCTGTTGTCAAACCCTGTATGTTCCAGCTGCACTGACTGAGAAGTATCCTGTACCTCTTTACAGGAGGTTCTAAATCTGCCTTTTGTACCATCACAATTGAACAAAGGTAATGCAATCAATCTTGAGCTGCCTGCTAGTCTCATCTATAAATTACAATTGGTATAAAAGGAAACTGCTAGATTAGCAAATGGCCTCCAGCATTGTTCTCACACCTCTTCATTGTTGTTCCGACTGCATTGGTTGCAGGGCTGGGCTGCCAGTGATCACAGACATGCAGCAGACACTAAAGAGCTAAGAGCAAAAGAACATCCAACTTCCTAAAAGTGGCATTTTCAGAATGTTAACTACAAAACCAGTTGGACTTTGCCAAGTGGACCTCTCTGAACCTCTCTCTTCACGGCCAGATGCAAGCGGTGAAAATGGTCACCCTCCCCTGGTTCACGTGTGTATTGGGTATGCTTCCCGAACTAATGCTCCTTTCTGACAGATAGACAAGGACATAAAGGCCTTCCACTGGGGACCTATGAGGCCTTACCTGGTGATCCAGAAGCTTATCACCTATAGATCTGCAGGAGGGCTAGCCCTGTCATATGTGGATCATTACTGCCTGGCCCTACACCTGGTACAACTGGAATGCATGCAACTCTGAGTTCAAGACCTCCCGTTATGGGGCGCGATCAAACGAAGACTCAAGGAGGGCTCATTGGTACTGCATATCCTCTATCCTCCTGGCCCTTCTGCCGCCAAGTCCCTGAACCCCATGCTGAAAGCCATGCACGCCTACTTAATGCGGGCCCACAAGCTCCTCTCAGTGGACTCACACCTCCATTACAAAGCTCCCCATTTGAATAATGTAGGTATATGCATAGATGAGATATGCTTGATTGGGGCCCATGGTGACTGTCCGGGATCCTAACCCTCACACACCTACTCTCCAACTGTGAAATCAAGTCCTTTGAGGCACTACAGGAGTAATTTGGCCTGCTGCGTACCCAACAATGGCACTACATACACCTGCACGACTGCCTGCTGAGTGAGATGGCTCCCCAACCCTGAAACATCCTCACTTTCTGGTGCTCTCTCACCCTAACACCTAGGGTCAATTTAAAGATGTGATGTCCAGGTTCTACAACCTCCTGATCCACCACCTATACTCCCAGCTGCAATAGGCCAGCCTCAAGATAAGTTCAGGGTTGGCATTGAACCGCTGCACGGCTTCATTGCTCTCTCACTCTTCCTGCTTATGATGTGCTCATGTGCCCTGTGATATCATCCTTATCTTACTGGACTGTCCCATGATATGCCCCTTCTGATTGGCAGTGTGGTCTACACTCTAGGAATCTATGCATGTGCCCTAGCCACTCCAGACCTCCTAAATTCTTCTTCATTATCTGGCAGACCTCCCTTAGCTGACCCGCCATGCCCAACACTTCCTTGTTACCTTCCTCACGACAGCCAAGATCTGTGTTCTGTGTCATTGGCATTCCCCCAACTGCTGTTGCATGAGGAATGACTTGCTCTGATGTACAAGACCGCATCCTATGAAAAGATCCATCCTATGAAAAGATAATTTACAATTTAATGGACAAAGCAGACCTTTTTCTTCTGACATGGTCCCCTTTTCTATAGGACTGAGTTGCCCTTACTGCTAATTCCTCCTCACCGCCACCCCAGCCCATCTTTGCATCCTCCCCATTTCACCCTCAGCTGTGCAGCACCCATGTTCCACCTAACTAGCGCACTTTCCCACTCTATGACCACACCCACTTTGTAGTTCCGCCCGCCCTCCCGTCTTTTCTACATGGCCCTCTTCTCTTCTCCTCTTTTTTTCACCCCCATAGCATATCCCCTATTCCCCTCCATTTCGCATACATTAGCATTCTTTAGTATATGTGCATGTACTGCAATCAGCATCTGTATCTCACTATGGGTCTATGTTGGACTTGCATGTCACTGTATTCATTGTTGCTTCTCAGAAGTTTATTCATGCATAAAAATACTTGCTACAAAAAAAGATTTCTTCTATGTCCGCATCATGGGTACATAGGTGGGTAGCCCGAGGAGTATGGGAAAACAATGAGGCAAACAGTCCCAGCAATTGATGACAGTCCCTATGCTGTTCAGAAGTCAGAGTAGTGGATAAGTTAAGACCTTCCACTGGCCAATTATCCTTAGAGACTGATAGATCATGAGAGGTTCACTCTCCTCTTTCTCTCCTCCATCAGTCATCAGCAGCATTGTGACTTCAGACCTCTCAAAGTGTGGTTTGAGACAGTTGATATGGAGAAACCTCTGGGGCTGCCTAGGGGCCTTGAGCTCCACCAGGTAACTGACCTCACCCTTCCCCTCCACTATCTCAGAAGGCTCAGTGCAATGGTCTTGGAGGGCCCTTGGCTCCACGGGTTTCATCACCCACACTTTTTGTCCAGGTTGTATTTCCACACTTCCTGGATGGCCTCTAAGTTGTCAGAAGCTTGCTTCTACAACTTGGCCATCTAGCTACTCAAGGCCTGCATGTAGCTAACTATATCCTGGGTAGGTTTCCTGGGAGCTTTCCCCTATGTTTCTTTCACCAGACTCAGAGGTCCCCTTGAAAGATGACCATTCAGACGTTCAAAGGGGCTAAATCCAACCCCTTTCTGTGGTACCTTTCTGGAAGCAAAGAGAAGGAATGGCAAAAGGGATGTCCCACTTACACCTCAGGGCCTTAGACAGGCCGTTGATCATGCCTTTGAGGGTTTTGTTGAACCTTTCAACAAGCCGATTGGTTTGTGGATGTTAGGGAGTGTAGAACTTGTACGCCACTCCACACTCCTTTCACATTGACTGCATATAAGCAGACATGAAGGTAGTTCCCTGTCAGACATCACTTCCTTGGTGACACCCACTCTGGTAAAAATCCCCATTAGGGTCTTAGCCACTGCAAGTGCAGTTGCGGTCCTCAGAATTATGGCCTCTGTATACGTAATGACATGGTCCACCGGCACTAGGATAAACTTGCAGCCAGAGGCTGTCTGGGGATCCATAGGACCTACAATGTTGATGCTCACCCTCTCTATCTGACCCTGTCTTAGCCCAGATGTCCTGCCAGGGGTATTTCATGTCCTAGCTCCAGTAGAAAGGCCCTGTAGCATTGGAGGACCAACAGGCTCCTTGTTGCCCCATGCACAGGAGTCTTAGGCATTCTGTGCCTTACAGAACTCCCTCATGGGTCCTCCTTCTACTTCGAGCAAGCTCAGGCACATCACCAAGGGAGACAATGTCCTCTCCATTGGGATCTGGGGCATCCTCCTCTGGTGCCCCCTCCACCTCAGCTGGGAGACATTTAGGGGCCGGTTTCGCAAACACCCTGCCCTTCCCTCTTGGCAGCTAACTGGACCATTCCTCAAGGCTCCTGATGGAGCAAGGTCTCGTAGAAAGAGACTTGCTGGGAAGCAACCCCCTCCATTAACTGGCTAACGAAGTACTAACTAATATTTCGTAATTAATATATGCACTTTACATTACATGGGGAAACCAGGTGATGCTTGCATATGTGTTTCTAACCGTTAATATGAATGGCTGACTAAATGCGCAGCTCTAACAGGGAAATCTTTACTGTGAATGCGTCAATTGCATCTACGCAGTGTGACGTATAACCAGCTTTGGAGGGAAATTCTCGCACATGCGCAAAACGCACTAACATGGCGTCTTTAAAATTCACATGTAACGCATATGCTTTGCTGCTTTCTCAAATGCTATTTTACTTAAAGCTAATGCGGGGAAAAGTACTAATAATTAAAGGGAAATAGAGTAGAGGTGGGTGGTATACAGTGAAATAATTTATTTTTGGGAACATTGATACTTTCTTTTTGACTTTTTCATTAGTTCCTATGTGCGTCTGTATATGGTGTCCGAGTAAATTGAGAGTGAACCTACTGAGCCTGCACAAACTGCCAGTCACCCTGCGAGATGACATTGCACATGGAAGCTTGCCAAGGCCACTGTCCTGCTAAACCCTGGGAACTCTTGGTTTAAAAGGGCAACAGAACAGTCAAATGGACAATGTCAATAAAATTGGATCTAACTGAAATTAAACCCAATGGGAAAATGTGTGTATAAAATATGCAAGGAGGGAGGGTTTTGTCAACAAAGAACACTTGAGAAAATGCTATATCATCATGGTGTGATGACCTAACGCCCTTTGCCTGTCCAATTAGAATCCGCAAATGTGCGATAGTGCAACTTTAGGTGGTGGTCCATGAATCCCAAAAGGTATAACTGGGGTAGTTAGTTAGTTAGATATATCTTGGTTTGTCGATGTTGCTGAATATGCTCAGAGGGTAGATGCTGTCCGAATTGCTGATGAACTATTGAATGCAGAGATTGCCTATCCTAAGCAATTGAATAGAAGAAGACTGCGGAAGAATCTCGAGGAGGAAGCGAGTGTCATAGAGGGGTGCGGCGAGTCATCGGTCTTAGAGAGGTCCTCTGTCCTGTCCTGATTCCTATCCTGAAGCCTTTGTTGCCTGTCTCTTCTCAGGGGCCCTTACCAGCTGTTTGGCCAGGGAGTTGGTCTTCACACCATTTATTTTGGTAATTATCAAATTTGTATATTCCTTAATGTACTGCTGTCTCTGTCCTCTCCTTTCTGAGTATCGTCAATTGCATTTGAATGCATGATGAACTTTTGACTAATGAGATCTTTCCTCCTGTGATTGATGGTGTTTGCAGTGTGTATTTGAGATGGTTCACTCACATTTAAATTTTAGATAAAGGTTTTCAAAACTTGCTGAGTTTGTGATTATTTGCCTACGTATTTATTCATTCTGGTCAGGTTAAGTACAATATCACCATCATATAGTTCCAACTAATTTGGTCCGTTGACCAAATGGAAAGAACCAGTTTGATCAGTGAGATTAATTAGGAAGACTGACTAATAAAAGTTGATCAAACTAAGAGTAGAGCACAAATTTTCAGCTCCAGCGGTTAACCAGGTAGGGGTGAATGTATGGGCCCAGGTGAGTATATGGTATTCCAGTACCTGTTGTTGGTGCGCAGCTGGATCAGTTTTCTGGTAGCAGAGCTATGGTTATTGTTGACTAGTTTGGTGATGAGTATTAGTTATTGATTTAGGTTGATTTAACAAATTGTTGGTGTTGTATTTTTTATGTTGTCTGGAAACACATGTACGGTGATACCTTGAAATCCCGGGAAGGAATAGTAGGTGGTAAATGGAAACCACACTGCATTGAGGTTTCTCGCGGGTTCGGAATAGCGCTGAGAAGCTATGCAGGGCTGGCAGTGCTAACTTAGGGACTATTTCGTATAAAAGTGAGAGTGATTGGTAGCAGAGAGTTCGCTGGTGAAACTTTGGTCTTATATCACCTAGTAAGGGTAATACCGAAGGAGTAGCAGGTTCTTCCGAGCTTGGGTGAAGAGTAAAACGAAAGGTCTTACTCAAAGAAGAGTGGGTGGAAGATTTTACTCGTAGTGTATGAAGAGTAAGTGGAAGGTTTTGCTCAAAGAAGAGTGAACGGAAAGTTTTACTTGCAGTGGAAAGAAATTCTATCCTTTAATTAGTGGAACAGACAGAGTAGCGAATGTTTTATGTTGTTACTAACAACAGAATCGATAGAAAGTATTGAGAAAAACGTTTTCACATTACCGTGTGAAGGGAGGGTCAGTCGCCAGAGTGCCACACTGGGATTGGTAGAACCAGCGGGTGTGGAACAGGAGCAGATTGTAAGGGAGGGGTCAGTAGTAAGGAGTAATACTGACGACACAAAGGACCGCGCTGGGATTGGTCAAGCAACAAGCGTGAGTCTGGTTGTCATTGGTTGAGAAAAAAATAAAGCAGTGCTAGAGTGAAACGGAAGAAAATGATATGAGACATTCTGATTTGATTATTGGTGTGAATTGTGCAGACAGAAGATATTTAGGTTTTGCGGATTATTGTTTTATGTATCGACCGTTCAGAATGCATGGTGAGGAGAGGAAAATATCTTTTATGAAGAGAATTAAGAATTTCTTTAAAAAGGATAAACCCATATTGACTAGGGAGGAGATTCCTATCCCACCACCGAAAACACGATCCTCATTTATGATGATGGAGAGAAGTTATCATATCTGTGTACGTTTGGAAAACTGGATAGGGTATAAAAAAGGTGACGGAGTGCTAGCTTTTCCAGAAAATGGTACGTTTAATGGAAAAATTCTCCAGAATTTGAGAACAAGGATGAATGACTTGGAACCCCGACCTAGGTTAACTCAGTATAAGGCTTTTGGAGGAATGGGAGGCAGAATCATATAGCCGAGAAAAGGGTCGAAGTGGGAAATATACATCCTTTTACCCCAGATATCCGAATGAGTCTCGTGAGGGTCAGATGAAACAGTGGAGGAGAACAATGGTTTCAGAAGGGTTGTATCCAGTGTTAACAGCTGAAGAACCGTCCGGGAGTAAGTGTAGAGAGAAAACAAAACACCTGAATCTGACAGGATTTAGTGAATCCGAGGATGAATATTTGGAGGACATTTTAACTAAAAATCCTCCTCCGTATCAAGAAGGACCTAGTAGGATTGTCACCCCAAGTGCACCAGTATTAGGAACTCCTTTAATTCCCCAAGTTTTACACAATACTTCAGTTGATAAGGTTCTTCATAACCAGGAAAGAGATGCTTTACATAAAAAAAACAGAGAAGAATTAATACAGAAAATAAGTCAGATGAATGTGAATCCAGAAGCCCTGACAGTACCAGTGATTATAGGTCCTGTTATACTTTTATGTGGAAACAAATTAAATGCCCAACATCCACAGGTTATGCCTGTTCCCGTTCCTGTAAGTAATCCCAGAACAGCAGCTGTAGTGATAGAGGATCAAGCCAGTGATTGCAACTCAGTAATTTCATTAATGGACCTCCCCATAAGGGAGCCCATATTTGAAACACAAGAGAGCTTTTTCTGATATCCCGAGAAATAGGGAATCATCAGCAACTACAGGATCTAAAAGAACCACAGCAGTCTCTTCAGAAGATTTGGAGAGATGGGCAAAGGTAATGGAAAGACAAAGTTCAGACCCAAAGATATTAGACATTTACAAATTAAAAGTGGAATTAGAAGAAATGTGGGACTAGGGAGATTAAATGATTACAGTGAGGAGGAATTGTTGTTTATATGTAGAAGTATCACACGAAGTACCTAGGTGTACCATGAGAAATTGACAGAAATGGCAGCAGAATTGGGAATTGACAAAGGAAGATCAAGGTGCACATGCATTAACATCCCGAAAAGCGAATCCTTATTAGTGAGAAATAAAGAATCGGTAATAAGGAATCGCTTTTCGGAATGCATGAACAGATTAGGTATTTTTCAGCGATTCCTTAAAAATCGCTAATAATTACCGATTCCACAATAGCGAGTACAGTAAATACCGAAATCGGTATTAGCGAATTCGGTAATAGCGAAATCGCAAAAAACTGGTCGCTCTAGGAACGGGCTGATGATATCACTACCAGGAAGTCAAGCTGCCCCACCCTCATTCACTGGCCTGAGGAGCTCACAGGAGGAGGCAGAGGACACAGGCTGAGGCAAGTGAATCCTCTCTCTGAAACCATCCACCCTACCCTCATCCAGGATGGACAAGGATGCACCAGGCACTGCAGACACGCCCAGGAAGAGGAAGAGAAAGTACTCTGACAGGGAACTGGAGCACTTGATTGAGGGGGTGAGCAGCAAGCATGACAAGCTGTTTGGCAAACTGTCCCTCAAGGTGCCTGAGGCTGAGAAGAGGAAAATTTGGCTTCGCATCCGGGAGAGGGTGAATGCCGTGGGAGTGACGCCCCGCAGCAAAGAAGAGGTGGTATGACCTCAGGAAGAGGGCCAAGGAGAGAATTGCAGAAAGGGTCAAGGAGGCAGCTGGAGCAGGAGGGGGGCCATCCACAGTACCTGCAAACACTGCCCTTGAGGAGCTCGTCGAGGGGACCATCGAGCCAGAGGCGGTTGTTGGATTTACGCAGATGGACACCTCCGGCGCAGCCACCACTGAACAAGGTAAGATGCATGCCTGCGCCCATATTCTGCGTATCGTATACCCATCCCCATCCCCCCAGCTCAATCACAGTGTGCAGGCAGAAGTGCATAACACATATGCCCTCACATCAGTATTGCATCATGGGAGTCGTAGTCATGTCAGCCAAATGTGCATGTATAGTCATAAATGCAAAAATAAATTAGATCAGCAGTACAGGCCCAACATAGAGTCAAATAATGTAATTCATAGTAGGACATAAATGCAGAATTACAAACAGATGTAGTCTCACAAATAACTAACCATGCACTGTTTCACACACAGATGCATCTCCTGGGGATTCGGATGATAGTGGGCGCCTCATCATCTCAGAAACACCGGCGGATTCCGATGGCGACACTCCGCAGGAGGGTCAATCCCCACCTCCTCCAGCAACAATACCACCACCACCACCACCACCACCTGCGACAAAACCACCAATACGCAGGGCACAAATCCCCTCCATGCAGGTGATGGATGCATGCCCGAGTCCTGCAACCACAACTGGGCAAAGTCCTACAGGTGTCACACCGCCAGCGCCAGCACCACCACCAGCACGTGGCCGAGTCACGCAGCGGCGCAGATCCCTGCGCAGTACTGCTGAGGGAGCCGACCAGGCAAGGAACATTTATGGTGGCGTAGAGGCTCAGATGCTGCGTGTTCAGCGCCTGCCGGGGAGACACATGGGGACAATGAACCTCAACATTTCACGTCTCGCAAAATACATGTGCACTCTGATTGACGCAGTACGGCACATGACCACAGTTGTGGCAGAAGGCAATGAGAAAATCAGTGAAGACCTCCAGGAGCTCACTCGTGCCATCCGAGCAGGACAACACAGTGAGCGCCGGAGGCATAGACAGAACTTGTTCCGTTCCACAGCATCGACCAGGGCCATCACTAAGCTCTGCAACAGCACTGCTGTGTTGTCCCGCCGCTCCGTGTCACTGCAGGTGGACCTTGGACATTACTGTGGTGATGTGGCGAAGGCCTTAGGCCAGGTGACCACTGCAGTGGAACACTTGCAGTCAGGGACATTCAGTGGCAGCAACTTGGGAGGGGAGGATGGCAGTGAGGCTGCTTCAAGTGTAAGCAGCGTCTCGGTGATGGAGACCTGCACCAGGAGGCGCAGTTCGCGCTGCTCCACAGCCACAGAGACACAGTGTGGTGAGGTGGAGGAGACACGCGATAGGAGGCTGGGCGTTCATGGGAAGCGCCACTAGACATTCTGTACAGCATCCTTGACCATGGTGGCTTGACCATGGCCCACTTTAATTTAACTTTTGCACTCCCGTGACTACAACGGGCATATTTTTGCCCACAATGTGTGGGGGAACTCTAATTTGCATTTCTGTGTGACATTACATACTTCAGTGCTCCTGTGAATTAAACAGTAGCACTACTAATGATATCGTCATGGCTCATTCTTACCTGGGTCAGAAATGATGTTGTGTGATGTATGTCCACCTCCTTTGACCCTCAGCTGTGTTTGGAACGTGTGCCTGTCGGTGTTGTGCAGGTGGTTGGTCATCCCGGTAGTTGTCATTCCTGTCCACCTCTATGGGTCTCCCCCTTCTGGTTGCAATGTTGTGCAGCATGGCACATACTGCTACAATCCTGCAGCAGGTGTCTGGTTTATATTGCAAGGCACCACCAGTCTTATGTAAGATCCAAAAGCGACTCTTCAGAATCCCGAATGTCCTCTCAATCACATTTCTGGTGCTTATGTGGGCCGCGTTGTAGCGTTGCTCCTGTGGTGTTGCTGGGTTGATGTAGGGGGTGAGGATATATTCCCGCAGGGCGTATGCATTGTCACCTACAGGATGGAAGCAAAGGCTTAGCGTCAGTCATGATGATACATGTGTGATGCTGATGTTATGAAGAGGTATGTGTACGTACCAAGCAGGAGTCCCTCTCCGAATTCTCCATTGAGTAGATGCCTGTGGATGCCAGTGTGTCTGAATATGTAGGAGTCGTGTGTGCTCCCTGGAAATTGTGCCACTATGTCCGTGATGATGTGCTTGGCATCGCACACGACCTGCACGTTGATGGAGTGGTAGGACTTCCTGTTACGGAAGATGTACTTATTGGCTGAGGGTGGACAGATGGGGACATGCGTGCAGTCAATGCATCCTATGACATGGGGGAATTGGGCCACCTGGTAGAATTCCTGTTTGGTGTGGTCCAACTGCTGGGGGTTGTGGGGAAGCTGATGTGGGTATGTATCATTTTCAGCATGGCATCAATGAATTTACGGAAGAAGCGTGAGAGGGTGCTTTGTGATACGCCTCCCGCTACAGCTATGACCCCCTGGAAACTTCCAGATGCCAGTAGGTGCAGGCTGCATAGGACCTGGACGTGCACAGGAATGGCATTGGTCCGACGTGTCTGGTGCTGCAGTAGTGGTTCTGCTGGAGCAGGGTTTTTAATATAAAACCAAACACGTGTTTCATTTTCGTATGTCCTTATTAAAAATACTACTGATTAATTAGTTATTACTAAAGATTTGTCAAGTCTTGTCTAACCAACCTTATTAACAGAAGAATTACACGTGGGAATGCAATTGCATGGCTAAAATAATAAGTGAACTAAGTTGGTGAGCGAATTGACAGTATAGATGTTGCTTATGTAATGTTATTATGTTTCGCGCTTATAATAAATATGCATTAATGGCTTTTGATGTCGCAAATGGCTAGATAAATACATACACATAAGGGTATTAGCAGGGGAATAACACTGTATAATCATTTCCAGGTAGTAATTATGTTTTTGTGTTTTCTTCGCTTAAGTTGACCATTGTGGCCTGCTGTAAAGTGGCCACCACCCGCAGCCTGCATTTGAGTAGATGAAAATATGAAAAGAGGCTTTGCGCTGACTGCGACCCTGTCCTCTGATTGAACTGAAAAGCCATGTACATGACGACAAATCTGGGAGTGATGCCAGATGCCCCTGAAAGTGAAGAAAATGTTGCAACTTTAAAATCCGACTTGATGAACTTATAATGGTCTATGGATGTGATACATTTTATCCTGAGGAGACATCCGTAGAAGTAACGAATTAGCTATGGACTTCTAATTTCTATTCAGAATTTGAAACTATCAATACATGAGAAAATTTAATGGTGTAGCTTAATGTACCAAGATGACATATTTTCCACCAATCGGATGTTTTGAAAGTTATGTTTGCAACATTTGGAATGTATATTTGGTATAAATATTAGTAGACTAGAGAGGTCTAGCGCCACTTCTTCTCGAACCAATGATCAGAGGTCCCGACGCTGACGGAGAGGACGGTGACTCTACATGACGGCTAGAAAACTTTAACTATTTGCTGAGGACCAGTTCTGACTTAGAAAACGACTTTTAGCCAGAATAGGTAAATATGGAGAAAATGATCTTTCATTTAATTGGCTTTTCTTACAAATTGATTTAGATAAACAATATTCTGTTTGAATTACTGTGTCGGGTGGTTATTTTATTGTTATGTTTATTGAATTTTTAGAGTGTTTAATTGTATCACCAAATCTATAGCAACTAGTTGATCTCATTGACCTCAGGGTACATGCAGATTGGTTGGGTATAGAAAAGTGTTTCCCTTATACATGGCACGGATAGAGTGGTAGGATCAATGTTGGTGTTATGGGCCCCACCAGCGTGTGATGTGTATGTGTGTGTGTGACTGTGAAATCACTCCGTCCGTGGAAGTAGAGGGGATTCGGAAGCTCCGATCTGCACCAGTTTCTTGGTAGCAGAATGATGGTTAACTATTGTCTTGATCTGGTGAATTTGCATGTATATAAGCTTATTGATTATTGATTGATATTGATATATGTACAAACACTATATGTTGAAGTCGTATTGAGTTTTATGTAGTGTGTACGGCTTCTGGGACGTAGGAAGTCGGTGACAGTTCCGTAGTAGGGCAGAGGGAAGCGCTGCTCTCGGAAGAGGCGGGATTGTTGGCCCTGTATGTAGACAGGGGAAAACGGGTGACAATTGAAGTTGCGCGTTGCATTGTCAGGGTTCGATAAGGTAGCATTGTTGTGTGTTGCCATTAGAGACGTATTTTCTGTGTGAGAGAAGTGTATATGATAGCGAAGGTTACCTGTGAAGTTCTGGTCTCAGGTATCAGGGATCCTTATGGCATTCCAATAACCCTTATCACTAGAAAGGTAATAGGTATTCTCTGAGCTTGTTAGAAGGACAGAGCAGAGGTAAGCGCTGCTTTGTTAACGTGTGATATAATTCTGTAGTAGGACAGACTGTTCGCTGTTCTCGGGAAAGACAGGATTCTGTGTGAATGTACTACATTTTCTGGTGAGAACGTGCGTGAATGAGAAGGCATTCTGGTTAATTGTGAAACTCTTAGGAGCATTCCAGAGAAGACAGTTAATTGGTGCGTGTTAGAAGGGTAGAGTAGAGAGATGTGCTACTTTATCAACGGAAGTAACGATTCCATAGTGGGGCAGAGGTAAGCGCTGCTCTCGGGAAAGGCGGAATTCTCGTGGGAAAGGTATTTTGCTGTTCTGTGGTTAGCGAAGCAGACAATGGAGATGTTTGTATGTTGTAACTAACAGACTCGTAGAAGTTGAAACAAAGTCTACCGAATAGTTTTGTAAAGGAGGGGTAGACGAGAGACAGGAGACAGGAGCAGGAGCTGCTGCGGCGACTGCTGACGTCAGGAAGACCGCGCTGTGATTGGACAGTGGGTTAGAACGGTGGAAGCACGGTGATTGGTGTGCTAGTGTACGCCACGCAAGGATTGGGAGACATACAGGGTGACGTAGAAGCTCCAGGATTGGTGCGTTATTGTGAGTCGCGCTGCAATTCGTGGACTGAGTCAGTGACGTAAACGCTCCGGATTGGTGAGTTAGTGTGAGTCGCGCTGCAATTGGACAGGAGATCGTACAGTTGTAGAAAAGACTAAAGGGTTGCGGAAAACAAGAAAATGTATTACCACGCTAAGGAAAAGAAAAAGAAATCCTTGTTTAGTAAGGTTAAGACCTGGTTTGACAAGGATAAGGATATTATGACTAGGGAAGGACAGTTACTTCCTCCGACAAGAACCCCCGCATCCTTCATGGTTGCAAAATATGGGTATCATACC
This sequence comes from Triturus cristatus, assembly GCF_964204655.1. NCBI lineage: Eukaryota > Metazoa > Chordata > Amphibia > Caudata > Salamandridae > Triturus > Triturus cristatus. The sequence goes on from NC_140581.1 coordinate 79,154,674, forward strand.
TGTATTTGGTTAGACAATTGGGCAAAGTACACCAAAGAGGATGGAGTTTTAGCTTTCCCAGAACATGGCTCATTTAATCTGGCCATATTGAGAAACTTACGGGAGAGGATGATGAATTTAGAGCCTCGGCCTAGGCCGACGCAGTTTGAGGCATTGACTGAATGGGAAGATGAAATGCATGAGCGAGAAAAGCAGAGGAGTGGAGGAAACTACCGGTACATGTTCGGGCGAAAGTATGATCGTGAAACTCATCATGATCGGATGAGAAGATGGCGAGATGCCAGTATGACTGAGGGATTATATCCTGTAAGAACTACAGAGGAAACAGAAGGGAAAAGGTGTACAGAGAAAGAACATAATGTAGAAACAAGGAGGTATGGGGCGAATGAGTCTGAAGATGATGTCTTAGATGACATGTTCTACAAAAGACCACCCCCGTATAGACGAGAACCAGAAGTAGGAACACCAGTTACCCCAATGAGAGACACCCTGAGGGTTATAAAGACAGAAGTTATGACCCCTGAGTTGAAAAGCAGTAGTTCTCTTGTGGAGAGAGAGAGAGAAAGGGAAAATGAAATTGAGGATGAAAAGACAAGAGAACTAGCAAGAACCACATTTGAATTGAGAGAGAAAATCAGAGAACTGACTAAAAATCTTGAAGCAGTTACGGTGCCTGTAACAATAGGTCCGGTTATGCCTATTTTTGAGAAGCAGAGAACTGGTGAAGGTGGCTTAACAGTTCCATATGTAGGTAACAGACTGGTTGTTCCTCCAGAACAGACAGAAATGAGATCGGGAGAAAATCAGTGGAGATCAGGAGAAAATCAGTGGAGATCAGGAGAAAATCAGTGGAGATCAGGAGAAAATCAGTGGAGACATACCATATGTGGAGGAGAATTGAATGTGCAGACTAACTCCGGTTGTGTGGAAGGGGACAGAATGACTGGAGGATCGATCTTAGAACCACAAAGAGTGACAGAACCAGTGGGTGCAGAAAAATCTATGGGGATAACTGCTAAAGATTTGAATGATTGGCTGAAAGTTTTGCAGGGGAAAGAAAAGGAATCCCAGGCAATTGATGACTAGACTACGTATAGAATTGGAGGAGCTAATAGTAGGAACAATCCCTACAGAGACGCTGAAAAACCATCAGGATGGGGAATTACTATTTATGTGCAAGAGCATCACATGGAGAGCAAGGAACACACATGACAGGTTGAAAGGAATAGCCAGTGAAATGGGAATTGACATTGACAAGGTAAAAGCTTTACAAAAGCCTTACCGAGTGGATTTTACAGATAAGGACATCGAGAATCTGAATAATGCAGGCCGAACAGGGCAAATTAAGGAGATGATTGCTTTGCTGCGAAAATGGGGAGATGTGGAGAAATGGAAAGATAGATGGTATAAAAAATGAGAAGATGCAGCAGATAGAACTTACTCAACATTCTCTATGACAGAAAAAGAGAAAACAGTGACAGCTTATCCCATGAGGGAGATTCCAGGAGGAGGGTATGTACATGTCCCATGGACCAGACAAGATATTTTGTCATTTACAAATGATTTCCCTCGACTGAGAGAGAAGCCCGTCGAGTGGTATAGACAGGTTGACAGATTTGTGAAATTGTCAAAAGTGCTGTGGATTGACCTGAATAGTCTGTTTGATATGATTGTACCAGCAGACTTGTGGGCAGAATGTAAGATAGTCATAGACTGGCCTACTAAAGAATACCCGAGAGATCCCAAGACAGGAGCTCCAGACCCGGAGGTAATTAAAAAGTATGAGCAGGTTATGGCTTTCCTGAAAAATAAGGTACCTCCCAAAGAAACAGACTGGGTTAAGATAGATCGAACACATCAAGAAGTGAAAGAATCAGTCCATGCTTACTATGAAAGACTAATACTAGCCTTCAAACAGTTCAGTGGAGATGAACATCTGGGTGACAAGGATCTGAGCCATTTTGTATATAGATTTGTGTATGGCTTGCGACCTGAAATCAGTGAAATGATAAGGCAGCATACCGTAGACTGGCAGAGCAAAAAGATTGATGAGATCCTGAGACATGCAAAATACTTCAGTGATGAGATTGAGGCAAAGCAAAGAAAACTGAAAGAAAAGGCAATGTGGGCACAGGTGAAAGTTGCAGAAAGACAGGAAGCACAGTTGGTTGAACAAGCAAATAATCCAGGAAATAAACCCAGATTTGGCCCAGGAAAAGGCAATATTGAGGAAGCAAAGAAAAGGTTTCCCTGCCACAACTGCGGAAAATTAGGGCACTGGAAATCCGAGTGTAAGAATCCACCGTCTGCTAACGATGACAATCCATCATTGAATTCACAGGTGCAGAGTGAGGGGTGTGGTCAGCAGCAGCAACAGCAGAAGGCTGTTGAGCAGCAGAATCAGGTGCCAAAACCGCCCTTGCCACAAAACAGAGGATCCCAGAAGTACAGCCAGGATTCGGGGTTCTACAATGAAGAACAGGTAAACAAGCCAAAACGCGCAAGCACTGTGTCACAATATTGGCTAAGGAATGAGGGAAGTGATTCTGAGGGAGACTTCTGATGGTGCCGAAGAGAGGAGGAAGAGTGCGTACTTGGCTGAACTCTAGAAATAGACCAGGCAGGACCTTTTGTAGATGGGAAAATCAATGGTGAAAGTGTTACTTTTCTAGTTGACACAGGAGCTACGAGATCGACTGTCAGGTCAGCTGATATAAAGAATCTTCCTCTCTCGGATGAATCAATCCAAGTGGTTGGTGTGTCCAACACACAGATAAAAACTCATCTTACTGAACCAGTAAGGGTTAGAATAGGCAAATTCTCAGACATGCACCGGTTTGTGGTGTGTGACACCAGTCCTGTGAACTTGTTAGGCAGGGATTTGCTGTGCAAGATGAATTGCACTATTTTTTGTACCCCAGATGGAATAGCTTTTGAGACACCAGATGAGGATGTCCTTTACAGAATGACCCTAGATAACAGGGAAAGTGAGGCTATTGGAACATATGCTGTGTTCAATCTGGACGGATTACCCCCAGAATTAAAACAGACAGTAAAAGCAGCAGTTTGGGATTTTACTGGAGAAGATGTGGGCCTGATGAGAAATGTAGATCCAGTAAAAATTACTGTAAAGGATGGAATAGTTTACCCAAACATCCCACAATACAGACTGACACCTGAAATAATTGAAGGAATAACACCTATAATTGAGAAAATGATCCAGCAGGGGTTGTTAAGAGAAATATTGAGCAGCCCATGTAATTCACCTATAATGGGACTGAAGAAACCTAATGGGAAGTTCAGAATAGTACAGGATTTGAGAAAAATTAACAAGATTGTTGTGTCATGCTGTCCCATTGTGCCAAATCCATCAGTGATTTTGTATCAGATTCCCCATGATGCAGAATGGTACACAGTAATTGATTTGTGCCATGCATTCTTTTCAATCCCGTTGCATCATGACAGCCAGCCGATTTTTGCATTTCGGTTTGGACAGAGAATTTTGGCATGGTGCCGAATTCCACAGGGGTATACAGAGAGCCCCTCGATATTTAATCAATTGCTGAATAAATCTCTGGAGAGTTTAACAATGCCTGAAAATTCAGTCTTGGTCCAGTACATTGATGACCTGCTTGTGGCATCAAAAACACGTGAAGCTTGTGAAGTAGGCACCATTGCTTTACTGAATCACTTGGCAGATGGAGGATTAAAAGTATCTCCAGCCAAATTGCAATTCTGCAAGAGAGAAGTCCAGTATCTGGGACATAATATTGAGAAAGGTCTGAGGAAAGTGACCATTGACAGGATCAAAATCATCAGAGGGATGAGAGCCCCAATGACACAAAGAGAGGTAAGAATGTTTCTGGGAATGGTTGGTTATTGTCGTCAGTGGATAAGTAACTTTTCCTTAATTGCCAAGCCACTGAATAAATTGACTAAAAGTGAGGTGAAAGACCCATTGGAATTAAACCCAGAAGAAATGGCAGCATTCAAAGAATTAAAGAACAGGCTATGTGAAGCTCCTGCCCTAGGAATGCCAGATTACGAAAAAGAATTTGAGCTGTACTGTAGTGAGAGGAATGGATGTGCACTTTCAGTGTTAATCCAGAAACATGGACGTCTGAGGAGGCCAATTGCGTACTTCTCATCAACACTTGACCCAGTAGCTTTGGGTTTACCAGGTTGCCTGAAAGCAGTAGCTGCTACATGCAGAAGTCTGGAACAAAGTGAGGGCATTATAATGGGATATCCTGTACGGGTATTCGTACCTCATGATGTGGCAATCCTTTTAACAAGGAGCCGGACACAGTTTATGTCTCATAGTCGGCTGACTAAATATGAGAAAGTCATTCTTGGTGCATCAAATGTGAGTCTTGAGAGATGAGTGAATGTGAATCCAGCAACGCTGTTGCCAGATGCTGAAAGTGTGGGGGTAAGAGATGAGGTTGATCATGATTACCTGGATGTGCTTGATTACTGTACAAAACCAAGACCAGACATAAGAGATCTGCCACTGCCTGAGAGTGATCATGTGTTGTTTGTGGATGGATCTTGTCTGAGAACTGATGAAGGAATGCTGAGTGCTGCATATGCTGTGTGTACAGTTTCAGGAGTTGTGGAAGCATCACCTTTGAAGGGAGTTAAATCCGCTCAAGTGGCAGAATTGGTAGCACTAACGAAGGCTTGCAAGATTGGAAGGAATGTAAGAGTGACTGTAATGACTGACAGCCAGTATGATTTTGGCCAGTTATGGCTACAAAGAGGTTTCCTGACCTCAAGTGGAACTCCCATAAAGAATGCTGAAGTGGTTGGAAAATTGCTTGAGGCGATACAGCTGCCTAAAGAACTAGCAGTTGTAAAATGTGCTGCTCATAGTCAAGGTGATGATTTCGTCACCCTTGGGAACAAGTTTGCCAATGACATAGCACAGTATTGTGCAAGGAATAAGGAAAGGGAAATGTCTTCTTGTTCCTTAATGTTTACTAATGTGGTGGGAACATGGGAGGAAGTGAAGCAGTTGCAGGATGAGGCAGGAGATGAGGAAATGAAAGATTGGGTGAAAGCAGGTTGTGCACCATTGGAAAAAGACCACGTGTGGGTCTATAGGGATGGAAGACCAGTCATGCCCAATAGCATGTTGTCAACAATGGCACGGATGTATCATGGCCAGGGACACCTGGGGAGGGATGCTATGATAAGGGCCTTTAAGCAAACCTGGTACAATGCAAAATTCAGGCTGATAGCAGATAGTCTCTGTCAGAGATGCCTGATATGTCAGCAATTCAATCCTGGAAAGAAAACAGTGGTGAGCCTAGGTACAATAGGCAGAGAGGGAGGACCCTTCACCAGAATGCAGGTAGACTTCATCGAAATGCCCCAAGTCAATAGATTAAGGTATGTTCTGGTGGTAGTCTGTTTGTTCTCTAGGTGGGTGGAGGCATTTCCAACAAGAAGAAATGATGGGATAACAGTGGCCAAGCTACTGTTAAGAGAATTCATCCCAAGGTATGGGTTCCCAGTGACAATTGAATCAGACAGAGGAGGACACTTTTATAATGAAATCATGGGTTTAATCTGTGAAGCATTAAGTGTACAACAGAAGCTACATTGTGCTTACCGACCAGAGGCTTCTGGTGTGGTTGAACAAATGAATGGTACCATCAAAAACAGAATTGGCAAAATGTGCCTGGCCACAGGAATGAAATGGCCTGATGTCTTGCCTCTAGTCCTGATGACAAATAGGTCTACTCCAGACAGAACAACAGGTTTGAGTCTACATGAAATCATCATGGGACGTGCTATGAGACATGCGTTTGTACCAGTCAACAAGCTGATGACTATAACTGATGACATGATTTTGGATTACTGTAAAGGCCCGGCTGACGCAGTCCATTCTGTGTTTCACCAGGTTGGAGAAGACACCACCACACTTGAAAAGAAACCAGCCCATGATCTGAGCCCAGGGGACTGGGTAAGAATATAGGTCCACAGAAGAAGAAATTGCCTGGTTCCAAGGTGGGGAAGGCCAAGGCAAGTCTTTCTGACCACAACGACTGCTGTGAAGTGTGCTGGAGTGAAAAATTGGATACATGCAAGTCACACTCTGAGAGCTCCAAATCCAAGTGACGGCACTGGAAAAGAATACTTTGAGGAATCAGATTCCATTGATGATGCAGACAGTGAGGCAGTAAAAAGGAAAAAGAATGCTGAAAGGGGGGAAAGTGAGTCAAGAGAAACTTTTGTCCCACCAGAAGGAATTCTGAAAAGAACATTGCAAACTTCAGAGACGAGTCCAGATTCTGAAGAAGTGCCTGAAGTCCCAACTAACAGTGATGAACACAAAAAGAAAGAAAGAAAAGAAAAGAACATTCCCGCAGAGGTGACACCTGAATCAAATGAGGAAATTGGAAAAGGTCCACCTGAGATAATTCTTGAAGAGGAAGGGACAGAAAAAGAAAGAGAGGGACAGATTGCGGAAGAACCCCGAGGAGGTGTAGGGAACATCGACAACAAGCTAGGTGAAGGGACAAGTAGACAGCAAGAAGATTGCGTGTCGGAGACCCGAGGAGGGACAGAAGTAGGGAGATCTCAATCGGTGGGAAAAGAAACTGTTGGAGAGGGGAAAAATTGTTGATGAACAAGAGGCAACTGAGACAGAATCTGATGAAAGTGAGAATCATGAAGGTCGAGTTCTGAGAAAGAGAACTTGGATTGGAGAGAGAAACAGTAAAGAAGGAAAACAAAAAAGAAATGCTAAAGGAGATCTTTGGCCCAATAAGATAAAGAGACTGAGATATCGACTGACACGAATTAACTCTTCGAAAGCTGAACAGGTGAACGAAGTGTCAAGTCAAAACCAAACAAAAGGAGAGGAAACAAAGAGATCTGAAGAAACTAAAAGAATCAGAAACCAAACCAGAAGTATAAGTCACCAGAATGGACGTATGTGGCACTGCCTGAACAAGGAGAAGAGGCAGATAGTCAAGGAAATCCAGAGGAGGCTTTACTGAAAGTGGTTGAAGAAGAAGAAGCAGTTGGAATCCTGAGAGTTATCTTGTCCGACATTGGAGAAGAGACGGATGTTCAGGACCTAATACAGTTTGATGATGATGAGGAAAGTGAAAAATGATGCAAACCCAAATTGAGTAAATTCAAAGAAGTCACTTGAAGAAGAGAGTGAAGAAGTAAATTAAGAACTAATAGATTGTAATAATCTGGTGGGTACTTGCTGCCCTAAAAATTAGGTAGTGGAGTAGAAGAGGCCAAGTCAAAAGACACAGTCAAAGTAACAAGATGGCTAACACTGAGAATAATCAAAATAGATATACCTTCATGAAAAGATGGTGCAAGATGTGCTGCTGCTGTACAGGATTATTAATGCTACTTTGGAGCGTGCATGCTCTACTGATCTCTTTTAGAGTTACAATAGACACTTTAGAAGGACATACTGAGAACATGACTAACATAGGGAAGAGTTCACAGAAGATAGTTCCAACTAGAATGAGCAATGTATATGTACATCTGGATAGGTCTATTAATGATTTTTCTAGCAATGTGTTTTCAAAATTATTGTACGAATATGTAAGGACAATGGATGTAAGGGATTGCTACGTCTATATGCAATTACCTGCCTCTGTTTCAGAAGGAGTGACTTATCATCACCTTCCGGCTACGTATGGAATTTCATGTAGTGTGTTGATTAGTATATTTTATCAATTAGGGAAATTAGATTATAACATGTCTAATGTAGATAATATTCTTGGGCAACTGCCTATGAATAAAGAACTGAATCCTGCTAAAGAAGCTAACACTTTAGGTGAGATTTTTATTGAAACTAGAGAATTGACATTAGAATATGTTTTTAGAAACAATTTAACCTGCAGTTTGAAGGAAGAAGAGAAAACTTCCCTAGACATGGTTGAGAGAAGAACGTTGAACATGCATAGGAAAGCAGAAGGACATAAGATGAGTGAAACAGTGTGGGATATTGAGAAAGAAAAAGAGTTGAAAAATGGAGCCAGTCCAACTATGGCTATAGATGCACCACAGAAAGGCAAACTATGCATTACCAGGAAGAAATCCCAGTATGATTATTATTTCATAGGGACTAGTGAGTGCCATGATACATACTTTATTGCAACCGGATGGGGATTTAGAGGTGGGGAAGATCCAGTTTTTCCGGGAGTGTTTTATATTTGTGGGAAAAAGGCTTATTACAGGTTGCCTGACCATTGGTATGGCACATGTTATGTTGGCCTGGTCTTTCCAAAGATTTTTCACATGGATAGAGTAGAAAACGCTGAACAAACTAATCCATTAACACGCTATAGAAGAGAAACATGGACAGAAATTGTAGGAGATATTTTTGGAGCTTTAATACCAGCAGTGGGAATTTCATTGAATGCATATGGCATTCGGAAGCTGTCAACAGTGGTGGATCGCTTGTCAACAAAAACCGCTGGAGGCTTTCTTTTGGTAAATACTGAAATGGTTGCTTTACGCGCTATGGCGATGCAAAATCGACTTGCCCTTGACATTCTATTGGCAAAAGAGGGTGGAGTCTGTGGAATGCTGAAAGTTCAACATTGTTGCACTTACATTCCTGACGAAAGCAAAGATCTAAAGGTCTATATCAAAAATATTACTGATTTGCATGAAGAATTAGTACCACTGGAAGCTGAAAGGATCTGGACTAAAATGGCTAATAAGATGATTGCTAGTAAGAATTTGATAGCTGCGCGGGTCCCGCTTCGCTCTTCGCTGTGCCCGGATGCCTAGCTGGTGGTGAGCCTGCCTGCTGCTTTTAAGCCGCCCCGGTTGAACTTGGACTGCCGCTGTCTGTGTGCGCCTGTGGACGGGACCTCAGGGCTGCGAGCTGACCCGCAGGGACTCAGTGTACCAGGAGTCCCTGTGTGAGGCCGAGACCCGCAACACCTGGGTCGCTCTCCCTGCTTGCCCCGCCCCCGTCACAGCAAATAAGTGCCAGCTGCCTCGTGATAATTGTTGAGATCTTTGCTCTGTCTTGCCTGCATGGTGTGGAGAACTCACCTTCATTCTCTGCCTTGACTCCTCGCCGGACCCGCTGCGCGGGTCCCGCTTCGCTCTTCGCTGTGCCCGGATGCCTAGCTGGTGGTGAGCCTGCCTGCTGCTTTTAAGCCGCCCCGGTTGAACTTGGACTGCCGCTGTCTGTGTGCGCCTGTGGACGGGACCTCAGGGCTGCGAGCTGACCCGCAGGGACTCAGTGTACCAGGAGTCCCTGCGTGAGGCCGAGACCCGCAACACCTGGGTCGCTCTCCCTGCTTGCCCCGCCCCCGTCACACCATTGCCTACATTACTGATTACACTCTCCGCAGCGCGGGAGCGCGCGGGAGCGCCCGGGGCTAAGCCCGGGCAAAGGGCGGGCCGTCTAAGGCCGTCCAAGGACGAACAGGGACGGGCCGGGCCCCTTCTCTTACATCGCAGACTTGAGGTTACACAGTACGTTTTAATATTTAACGTGTGTAGTTTTATATAAGTAATTATTCGTAGAACTGTATATTTATCTGTTTTTCGTTTCCTTAGTATTTTAAATTATATATTTATCTTGAATAATGCCGCTATTAACTAGGAAGGGTAGGCAGGTCACAGTAAAGTCAGGCAGTAGCAAAGCCACCGGAACTTTAGATGATTTTATTACTCGGGCTACGGGGATACTGGAGAAAGAAATTGCCCTTACTGAAAAACGTTTGTCTTTGGACCTTGTTACGGGCAAACGCTCATCCTTAGGACGGATTGGCTCTGTGGTTACTCCGGGAAAAAGCAAAACGAATGAACTAGAAGTTAGCCCCAATTTAGTAGTAATCCCTGATTCCCAAGAAACATCTAGGGGGAACACTATAGTGGATTGTCCATTAGAAGATCACACTGCATTGGATATTAGTGGGGACGGTAAGTCGAGTATTGACTCGAGTGTGTTGGAGCCTGCCCCCTCAAAACCCCAAGCTCTGGACCATGTTAATACAGTTATACAAACCAGAAAACGAAAAAGAGGGAGGGGTCATATGAAGGGAAAGGGAACACGATTGGGGAATTCTGGTTATCCGCCTATTTGCTGTAAAAACCGCAATAATGACGATTTGTTGGGACACATTGAAACCTTGTTAAAAGGCCTCTTGATGCCTCTCATTGAGAGAACCCAAATTGTTAATTTAAAATTAGACCAATTAGATCTTTTATTATCAGTTAATACTCACTCATTGGATACCTTGGTCAAAAATAGTAAATCTCCCGAGTCCCCGGAGATCTGCATTGCTACAAAGAAGGGTTCTCAAAAAACTTCTACCCAAAACTCTAGCAAACCGCCCCAACCCGATATATCAGGCGATACCCAGCGAATCCCAGCTCAGACAACTTTAACTAAATCCACACTGATGGTTAATGCGGCTTCTCAACCAATGTCTGAGCTAGCCGTAGCAACAACACCGATTCCAACTATATCCATGCCGGAGGTAACATTGGGAGCTAAACCAACTTTATCAAGTGGATTATTAGCCTCGGGTAAAAAAGCTCCCAAACCAATTTGTGTGAACATACCCCCTGATTCTGCCCCTTTTATGGTAATCCTGACAGGGGTTCCGATGGTTGCACCGAACAAATATGAATCAAGTCAGGATTTATTAAACAAAGTAATATTCTGGCTTAATAATAATAGACCACTCCCCCCAGCCTCTACCACTAAAATATTAGGTGTACGAAGGGTTCCTTGGATTGGCCAAAGCAAGAAGGACTTAGAAGGAGACTGTATTCTCATTAATTTTAGGGACAGGTGGGTCAAAGACCTAATTTGTGATAAAGCTAGGTTTGCTAAAATGGGGGACATCCAATGTATAGGCCTTGAATACTTCTATCCCAATTTACATCATGTCTCACTCTATAACTGTTACTCTGGGGCAGGGCCGCAGGGAAATGGTCACTCTGGATGGATACAGAACAACAACATATTTCGACCCCCCCAAAACCATCCCGGTATGAGGTATCAGGGTGATGGATGCCCTATGGGACCCATACGTTTTAGTAATATTACGCAACTACCCTTTAATCAACCAGAGATGAGAGTTCAGGGGGAGGAATATCTAGGGTGGATGTCAAATAGCAACATTCCCCTAAGAAACCGCTTTGACCCACTTGTGGGAATGGAGGGTTTAGATTGACCAGTGGACAAAAAAAGGGGGGTGTATCATCTATATTAGATTTGGCTATAGGGGTAAATGAGGGGGTAAGTCATAAGGATAATTCGGTGGTGGATGTCACCAATCTAAATACAGGGTCTAATTCACTTTTGGATATACGGGTGACCAGTATCTTAGGCTGTGGGCCACACTTGTCGATTATTGAGCAGGATCAGACAAGTTTAGAAGAGCCTGTGGTCGATAACCAAGGAGAACCTACACTGTCTTTAATGTCTTGGAATATTGCTGGCCTTGCGGGAAGACTAGAGGATGAAGGCTGGCTGGACTATGTGGGTAGCCAGGACATTTTGTGCTTCCAGGAGACATGGAGCAAAACGGGTGAGGAAATTGATGGTTTTCAATCTTTTAGCGTCCCGGCGGTACCATCACCAGCGGGGAGGGCAAGGGGCGGGATAATGACAGCACTCTCTATTAAACTTAAGAATCTGAGTACTCTAAAGATAGCGGATACTCCATGGTTCCAATTGTTATTGCTCGAAAATCTGTTCCCCGAGCCCTTGTTGTTAATTAACTGGTATCATAATGTTTTTGACAGAAATGATGTAACTACAATTCAGAGTTTGGAGGATGCAATAAGCAAGGCTCGTAGTGAACGACCACTATTATTCGTTGTTTGGGTTGGTGATTTTAACTCTTCATTGTGTAAATTTGGTGGTTCAAATGTGTGTGGTCTTGAGGACTTAAATAAACAACCTCTGATGCATTTCAAACACACGCCCCAGGGGGAAGCCTTAAATAATATTATTGTCTTAAATGATTTATGTATGGTAGAGCCCTGGGCGGCCCCAGATACTTTACCAATACCAACCTTTCATGGAGTAAGAGGCGCAACAAGCACCATTGATTTTATTTTTGTGTCCAGTAACTTCCTGCTTTATGTTACTAAACTTGAGATAATAGCTAATGCCGCAAGCGACCATAACCCTCTAAAGCTTTCTGTATGTACCCCTAATAGTGGGAATCACCCGGTCTGGGATCAGCCTATAGAATATAATAAGAACCAGGGTGTTACCATAAAATGGGGTAAAATAGATGCTGTAGGTCTAGAGGAAAAGATCTTTAAAGAATGTAGGACTGAAATTGACTTATGTCAAATGTCCATATTAGACCCAGAAAAGGTTATTGGGAATTTCGAAAAATTATGTGGGCATGTGGCTGAGTATCTTACAAAACCAGCAGGGAAAAAGAATACAAAGTGTTTTAGATGGTTTGACTCTGCATGTTCCGCCTCACACAAATCCCTAAAAGCGGCCCTTATGCAAAAACCAAGGAATAAAGACCTGGTAAGATCATCTAGAAAGGCCTATAAAGAAGCTATTATAAAAAGGAAGCAGGAGCTAAAAAATTGTGCCTGGGATGATTTAGAAAAGGCATCTGAGCTAAAAGATAGTAGGCTCTTTTGGGACGTAGTAAATCGTCCTCTGTTTAAAAGTGATACCAAGGAAACCATAGCGATGCAGGTTACTGGTGAATCCTGGGAAGTTCACTTTGGTAAAATTTTTAATCCCAAGGCATTATCGCCCTCGGTTCTGTTGGATGACCCAGGAATTTTGATAAAACCATTGACAGCTTCGCTTCTTAGCTCCTCGCTTACACTGGAGGAGGTTGAAGAAGCCCTGAGGAAAGGTACATCACTAAAAGCCCAGGGCCCTGATGCCGTTCCCTTGGACTTTTTTAAGCACAATATGGAAGTATGGGCCCCGTTGCTGTTAAATGTCTTTAGGGCTGTGGTTGTTGGTAGTATCTCTGTATCATGGAAGAAAGCAGTAGTGGTCCCGATCTTCAAGAAGGGTGATAGGTGTGACCCCCGATGCTATCGACCCATATCTTTGATTGATGCATCCTGTAAGTTATTAGGAAGGGTTATCTTGGCCAGACTGGAAACCTGGGCTGATTCTGTTGGTTTAATAGTGAACTCCCAGTATGGATTTAGAAGTGGGAGGGGGACGGTCGAACAGTGTTTAAATTTGGCACTGATTATGGGCAAGTACATGAAGGCAAGGAATTCTGCAATCTACCTTGACTTCATGGACTTGTCCAGCGCGTTTGACACTGTCTGTAGAAATAAGCTATGGCAGATGATGGATAGCATGGGCTTTGAAGAACCGTTGGTTACGCTGCTCCGCAGATTGCATGCTGCAACATCCGTGGCCATAAGGTTTGGACCTGGGGGTGAAATGACAAAACCGATTCCCTCAACTGAGGGGGTCCGTCAAGGGTGCATCTTGGCACCGTTTCTATTCTTGGTGTATACAAATGGATTGGAGAAATATTTGCTGGACCACTGTTGTGATTTTCCAAAAGTAAATGGTAAGAGTATTCCCATTTTGTCATATGCAGATGACACTGTTCTAATGACCCTTACTGGAAATAGCATGCAGACATGCTTAGACGCTTTTAATACCTTCATGTTGGACCTTGACCTAAAGGTTAATTTCGCAAAATCTTTTGCGATGGTCTGTGGCCCAAAAGGGTCAAAATCTAGGAAACTTATGGTGAATGACTTTACCATTGAAAAGGTGGATAATTTTAACTACCTGGGAAATCTCTTCAACAGTAAACTAAGTTGGGCACCATTAATGAAAACTCGAGTCCAGAGTACTACACGTGCTATAGAAGGTCTTTTCCGCTTTTGTGGCAAGTTGGGTCAAAAACCTGTTGCGCATCTCAAAACCCTATATACATCTAAATGTTTATCTGTTGCCACTTATGGGGCAGGAGTATGGGGGACTGAGAACCCCTCAGTCATACAGGTGATGGAAAACAAATTTTTAAAAAGGGTTTTATTGATTCCATCGGGTTCATCAAACATCTTTTGCCACAATGAAATGGGAATGACCAAAGTGACTGATATTATCCGTCTGTCGCCTTTATTACTTTGGTGCAAAATATGGCTATCGGACAACCTCCAACTCTCCAGAGAAATTCTTTTAGATTGCATGAGCCTGGACAAAGTAAAACAGATTCCCTGGTTGTCATATGTTAGTGACATGTTGCATAAGATAGGTTTGGGCCATGTTTATGAAAATCCTGAAAATATTCAGGGAAACACGAAAGCCCAAATTAAAGCATGTTACTGGAAATCCTTAGATATACCTAGCTTGGGAGGCTCAACAAGTTGTGTATCTAGGGTCCAGCATCAGTTTTATTTAACTTTTTCGACAAATGTCCAATGGCGGTTTTATCTTACAAGGTTTAGGCTAAATACACTCCACTTCCTCTTTGCCTTCCCCAAACAAGGGGTTTGGTGTGAGAGGCTACCCCCCTGTCCCTGCAACAATAGTGTTAGACAAAGTACTATACATGTTGTCCTTTTCTGTACTTTATACCAAGAACCCAGGATTAGATTTATTAAGCCTATCCTGAAGGGGCGACAACCATGTACTTATAATGAAGGCTATGATTATTTGCTGTCACTATCTACTGTTGAAGTTTGTTGTGCTATGTTGAAATTCATACGAGCATCACTCTGGATTAGGAAGCGTTACGGATAACTTAGCCTGATCTTGTAATTTCCCATTGGTCTTTTTTGTACTTATGCTGTATGATGGTCTCTTTTTGTATTACAAATGGCTCATTTTAAATTATGTATTTTATGTTCACTTTGTGCTTTTATGATTCTTTTGTATGAATCGAATAAAGATATTGACTTGACTTGATAGCTAAAATAGGTAGTACCATATTTGGTAAGGTATTATTTCCATTAACGTGTGTAATTGTTGCATTATTAATTCTTAGATTAGGGTGTATGTGTTGTAGATACAGAAGAAATAAAAAGAAAATAACACGAGAAAATGTTAAAAAGAGACAAAAGAAACCAGAAAGAGATCCACAAGAAATAGAATTAGAAGAATTGAGGGAAAGTATGTATATAGAAACAAAAAGAGAAGATGATAAAGAAACAAGAGTTTAAAAAAATGAACAAGAAGACATTTTGAATTCCTTCAAAAAGGGGAAATTAAATTGATTTTTGGGTTTTGATTTTTGTGGTGATAAAATATCACCAAAGGGGGGATTGCTGGAGCAGGGTTTTTAATATAAAACCAAATACCTGTTTCATTTTTGTTAGATCTGGGGGTCTCTAGTTGGCAGAGGTATTCACCTTAGACCAAATAGGGACCCTTGCTTCTAGTCAGGGTACAGGGACACACACGGTAGATAACCCCTGCTCACCCTCTAGGTAGCTTGGCTTGAGCAGACAGGCTTATCCCCAAGGCAATGTGTAAGGTATTTGCACGTAGACACCACAATGATCCCCCCTCCGCACACAACAAACTTAGACCACACAGGTGAGTTATATCAAAAATAATATATCTTTATCTAGTTTCCGCAGTTGAAATCAAGCATCACAGGTTTGCACAATAGTCGCTTTCTTGGTTGGTCGGGATCGTCAGACGATAGTCTCTAGTCTCTTGAGTGATTCGATACTCACTGAGAATGAATCAGTTTGTAGGCTCTCGATGTTTAGGCAGCTACGTTGTTCCGGCGGTGTCGCTGCCCTCGTTGTACAAGCGCTCCTCTGGCTGTTCGGTGCAAGGATTCCACAACTCCCTCGACGAGCCCCCAGTGACGATGTCGACGTCACCGGAGTCAGCCACTCACAGCGCGGCTTCGTAGAGCAGGGAAATACGACTCTCAATCTGCTTCAGGCCTCCGGGTCGCGGCAAGGCACGTGCCGATGAGCACGTCGGTCTTCTTGATGCGGCAACCGGTGTCAGGCCCGGCTCGGTGCGGTGCTCTCCAGCAAGACAGAGAGCAGCCAGCCCACCTCACAGGCAGATGTTGAGAAGCTTGGTAGAACAGTCCACGGTCCCTGCGGCACACAGCAGCGCAGGTGGGACACAGCAGAGTCTTGAGTTCTTGGCAACCTTTCTATCCCTGGGTTGCGAAACAGGAGGCCAGCTCTTCTCGGGCCCTTGGAGATTCAGTTGAAGACACAGCACACAGCAAAGTCTTGTTTGGTCAAGTGGATAGGGTCAGCACACAGCAAGACCCCTTCTTCTCCTCAGCTTCAGTTGTACAGCAGAACAGGTCAGCCTTTAGAGCACACAGCACGGCAATCTTCCTTTAGTTCTTCGGCGGTCCGTCTTTCAGCAGAGGTTCCTCTCGATGGTCGAATCTAAAAATCTGTTGTCAGGGGTCGTATACTTATACCCCTAAAAGTCTTTGAAGTCTTTGTGCAAGTGGGTCCTGAGCCCGGTCTGATCCAGTTCTGGGTGTTGCTGGAGCACTTTGTTTTCCTGGCCTCTACATTCTTTTCAGAGCAAGGGGCAGAGTCGTCAGCCGCCCAGCAGGAGGTGGAGCCAGCAGAGTGGCAGGCAGGCACAGCCCTATTCAATCCCAGGTGCTATCTCCTCCCTCCACTCTCCTTGCAAATGTCGCCATTCAGCAGAGGGCTGACTCAGCCAACCTCCCGGGGGATCCCCAGCCCCTGTCACTCTCAAACCAGACAGTCAATCCACAAGCGCGCCCAAGCACACAGAAAGGTCAGACACGAGAACAGCTACTCTCTAAAAAGTACTATTCTCCAACTCAGGATTTAAAAACAACCTTTCCTAAAAGATGTGTTATTAAATGCTGAGCTCAGGGACATCAAACACTCATGTCTTATCTTGTTCCTATGAGAAGATAGGCGGATAGCCATTGGCACCCGCCTCCCTCATGTTAGCCTACGGAACAAGATAACCTTGCAGTAGTGAACACACAAAATGGCCGGTGTTCACTACCAGAACATGTTACCTGCACTAGTACATGCTCTACCTTCTACATACACTGCACCCTGCCCAGGGGGGTACCTTGGGCCTTCCATAGGGATGACTGACGTGTACAAAAAGGGAAGGGTTAGGCCCGGTCAGTGTGGACACTGGCCAGGAGGACATGGCAGTCCGGGGACTGCAGGCAGGCCTGCGGCGGCAGGCCTGAGACACTGTTTTAGGGCTACACAGGTGGGTGGCGCAATCAGCGCTGCAGACCCACTAGTAGCATCTGTCATCACCAGCCCTGGCACACACAGTGCACTTTACTAGGGACTTCATGGTGATACAGATATGCCAATCAGGTATATCCAATCAATACGATATTTTACACAGGGAGCACTTACACTCTGGCACTGATTAGCAGTGGCCGAGTGTCCAAAGCATCTAAACCAGCAAAACGAAATCCAGCATAGCATCAAAAATACAGGTAGCAGAGGCAAACGATAGGGGAAAAACCCACGCCAAGGATGTCAGGTCTAACACGTGTCCCCTCCAGCTGAAAGTGGGGAGAACTACCTCATCCTCATTTTGGCCAAGCAATGTGATGCGCACTCTGAATACTCTCTCCTGGATCCTTCTCCTGCGCTTTGCTGCTGCATTTATTCTCATCCTCCTTGCAAGCACGTAGAGGGCTGCCATTTTGTGAAAGGAAAAAGGGTCTCCCGGCCCAATTTGTATGGCTTTCTGATTGATTGCATCTGTGGCACACTTGGGATTTTTTATGATTTTTTTTTTATTTCCTGCAACTTTACCTCCTGGTTCTGATTCCCCTTAATCTGCTCATGCAAAATAGCGAATTTTGGGATTTTCGGTATTTGCGACTTTTGATGCATTCATTAGCGATCTTTATTTGCGATCGGCTAATGCCATGCGCTATTAGTGATTTCGGTATTTCCGAATTTTAATTTTGCGATTCTTTATTTTAACGGGGAATTATTTTGCGATTCTTTATTTTACCGGGGAATTATTTTGCGATTCTTTATTTTTTCGCTATTGGTGTTGATGCATTGGGATTCGTTTTTGCCACTCGCTAACGGGTGATTTTAGCGATTCGGTATTTTTGCAAGTTGATTTATGGTTGATGCATGTGCCAGCAAAGGTATTGCAGAAACCATATAGAGCGGAATTACAGACAAGGATTTGGAAAACATAAATGTGTCTGGTAGAAAATTGCAAGTAAAAGAGTTAATAAACATTTTACAAAGATGGGGAGACATTGAAAAATGGAGAATCAGGTAGACTAAGAAGAAAGAGGAAGCACAAACAAAAGAGGCATTGTCTGCATTTGTATTAAAAGATTCAGAGAA
The DNA here is from genome assembly GCF_964204655.1 of Triturus cristatus. Taxonomy (NCBI): domain Eukaryota; kingdom Metazoa; phylum Chordata; class Amphibia; order Caudata; family Salamandridae; genus Triturus; species Triturus cristatus. The sequence goes on from NC_140581.1 coordinate 79,172,965, forward strand.
AATAGAAAGGTTATGTCCGCTGAGAGAGGTACCTGGTGGTGGATATGTTCATGTCCTGTGGAGCAGACAGGATATTCTATCATTTACAAATGATTTCCCGAAATTTAGAGAGAAACCAATGGAATGGTATGAGCAGGTCGAGAGGTTTGTGAAGGTTTCAAAGGTTTTGCTGAAGGATCTGGCTGGTCTGTTGGACATTGTGGTACTTACAGATTTGCGGACAGAGTGTGAAATCACAATTGATTCGCCTAGTGAGGAATATCCTAGAGTTCCTAAAACAGGAGTACCTTCTTATGATGTGATGAAAAAGTATCATCAGGTAATTACTTTCCTGAAAGGGAAAATTCCCCCAAAAGAGACAAATTGGGTAAAGATAGATAGAACGTCTCAAGAATCAAATGAGTCTGTGCATGCCTAATATGAGAGGCTGTTGCAGGTATTCAAGAAGTACAGCCGTTTTGAGAATATTGGTGACAAAGACATGGGACACTTTGAGTATTGGTTTGTGTATGGTTTAAAACCAGAGATTAGTCAGATGATTCAACAGCACATGCTTTGCTGGCAGAGCAAGAGCATTGATGGTATCTTGAAATACGCGAAATATTGTGGCGATGACATTGAGGCCTGACATAAAAAGTTAAAAGAGAAAATGATGAGGGCACTAGTGAAATTGGCAGAACAGCAGGTATTAAAATTAAATACACAAACTGACAAAGAGCTGAACCAGAATGATCAAGGAATGAGTGGTGGCAAATTAAAGGGACGAATGAATAGAGAGGATGCAAAAAAGAAGTTTCCATGTCATGGGTGCGGGAAGCTTGGGCATTGGAGGAACGAGTGTAAGAATATTCAAATTAATAATGGGGTAAATCAAAATTTAAACCCACAGACGCAGACTGAAGGGGTTGTGAATCAGCCACAGCAGGTAGTTAACCCACAGTATCAGGTGCCACCAACTCCTATGCCAAACTATGTGAACCATCCAAAGCACAGTGCTGACTCCAGATTTACAGGAGGAAGTGTTAAGAAACATTCTGTGATTTCACAATATTTCTTGAGAGATAATGATAACGATTCAGATCGACGGTGCCTGAGAGGGGAGGAAGAGGAGTGCGTACTTGGCACATCCTTCCCGGTAGATCAGTCAGGGCCATTTGTTGATGGGAAATTGGAAGGCAATGATATCACTTGCTAATTGGATACTGGTGTTACCCGTTCTACTGTGAGAACAGCAGACATTCCAAACCTACCCCTCTCAGGAGATTGCATCCAAGTAGTTGGTGTGTCCAACCAACAAACTAAAACTCCACTTACAAAACCAATGGAAGTGCACATAGGGAATTTTAGAGATATGCATAGATTTCATAGTTTGTGATTCTAGTCCTGTAGATCTATTAGGTAGGGACCTGTTGTGCAAAATGAATTGCACCATTTATTGCACACCGGATGGTGTTGCTTTCCAGACTCCTGATGAAGACATTATTTACAAAGTAATGTTAGCTAGACAGGGTACTGAAGTAAATGAAATGTTTTCTCTGATGACTCCAAATGAACTACCTGAAGAATTAAAAACAACTGTGAACCCGGAAGTGTGGGATTTTACAGGAAAAGAAATTTGATTATTTGCAAATGTAGATCCAGTGAAAGTAACAGTGAAAGAGGGTGCACTTTATCCTAATACTCGACAATACAAAATGAGTCCAGAAGAGAAAGCTGGAGTCGCTCTAGAAATAGAACGAATGATTTAACAGGGCATTTTAAAAGAAATAATGAGTAGCCCTTGCAATTCACCTATAATTGGAATTAAAAAGCCTAGTGGAAAGTACAGAGTGGGACAGGATTTATGGAAAATAAATAAAATTGTGGTGCCTTGTTGTCCTGTAGTACCAAATCCTGCAGTAATTCTATACCAGATACCCTGGAATGTAGGCTGGTTTACAGTAATTGATTCATGCCAAGCCTTCTTTTCCCTCCCTTTGCATCCAGAAAGCCAGTATCTTTTTGCCTTTAAATTTGATAACCGTGTCTTGACATGGTGCCAAGTTCCTCAGGGATATACATAAAGCCCCTCGATCTTTAATCAAATTTTGAAAAAGTGTATAGAGACACTTGTCATGCCCCGAAAATCAGTCTTGGTGCTGTATATCGATGACCTATTGGTCGCATCAAAGACTCGTGAAGACTACGTCACTGACTCAATTGCATTGTTGAACCATTTGGCAGAAGGAGGTCACAAAGTGTCTCCAGAAAACTTACAGTTCTGTCAGCCAGGAGTGAAATATTTGGGCCACAAATTAGAAAGAGGGGTCAGAAAAGTAACTCCAGAAAGAATAAAAATAATAAAACAAATGTCACTACCTCACACCCAAAGAGAATTGAGAATGTTTTTAGAAGTAATTCGGTACTGTGGACAGTGGATTATGGGATTTTCCCTGTTGGCAAAACCATTGATCCAGTTGACCCGAAAATGTGCAAAAGACCCAATCGTTTGGACTGACGAATGTGTCAAAGCATTCATGAGGTTACAAGATTGTCTATGTGAGGCCCCTGGTTTAGGTATGCCAGATTATACAAAAGAATTTGGATTATTCTGCTGTGAGGGAGAAAATTGTGCACTATCAGTTTTGACTCAAAGACACGGCCTAAGCAGATGTCCTGTAGCTTATTTCTTTGCTACATTGGACCCTGTATCTTCGGCTCTACCTGGCTGCATGAAGGCAGTTGCTGCTACTTGTTTGAGCTAGGAGCAAAGTGAACCCATTGTGATGGGACACTCAGTTAAGGTTTTTGTCCCACACTCAGTTGAAATTCTTTTAACAAGAGCTCGAACTCAGCACCTTACTCCCAGTCGGATGACTAAGTATGAGAGAGTGATTCTGTGAGCAGAAAATGTAACTATAGTGAGATATACCATACTTAACCCAGCCACACTTCTACCAGATCCTACCTGTGAAGAGGTGAAAGATGATAGCGATCATGACTGTTTAGACTTGACAGAACTCAGTAAGAAGCCCCAACCTGACATCAGAGAGGAACCTTTTAAAGATCCAGATCATGAGATATTTGTAGACGGTTCCTGCTTGAGAATTGAGGGAGGAGGATTTATTGCAGATTATGCAGTCTGTAAGATTTCTGGAGTAATTGAAGCATCCTATTTACCAGGAGTAAAGTCAGCACAAATAGCTGAATTGATGGCTTTAATTAAGGCCTGCAAAATTGGAGAATAACCATATTCACTGATAGTCAGTATGGTTATGGGTTTGTGCACGACTATGGCCAGATTTGGCTACAGAAGGGATTTCTGACTTCTTCAGGATCTCCAATAAGAAATGGGAAAATTGAGAAAGAATTATTGGAAGCGATTCAGTTGCCAAAAGAAATAGCAGTGGTCAAGTGAGCTGCTCACCAGTCAGGAAACGACTATGTGACGGCAAGTAACTGATATGCTGACCAAATTGCTAAATATTGTGCAAGAAATGAAATGGAACTGAACAGAAAAATTGAAAATAGTGAAAACAGATGCCAACCTATGTTCTTCTCAGGTCCAGAAACATGGGATGAGGTGAGGCAATTACAGGACGAGGTTGAGATGAGTGAGAAAGAAACCTGGTTAAGAGCAAATTGTACCAGGAGAACAGAAGATGATGTATGGGTCTATCCTGATGGCAGACCAGTTATGCCCAATTGCTTACTCTCCAAAATGGCCAGAATGTATCATGGTGACACACATGTGGGCAGAGATGCCATGATTAGGCTCTTTAGACAAAACTGGTATAATTCAAGGATCAGGGTAGTCGCAGACAGTCTTTGCCAGAGATGCTTAAATAGTCAGTAGCAAAACCCAGGCAGAAAAACAGTAGTCAGCTCGGGAAAAAGTGGGAATGCAGAAGGTCCCTTTGTGAGATTGCAGCTATTTTTCATAGAATTGCCCCCATGTAGAGGAATGAAATACGTCCTTGTCATAGTGAGTTTGTTTTCATGATGGGTAGAAGCTTATCCCACTCGAAGAAAGGATGGTCTCACAGTTGCTAAACTGCTATTGATAGAATTGATCGCTCGTTTCGGTTTCCCAGTGACCTTGGAATCAGATATAGGAGCTCACTTTAATAATTAAATAATTCGATTGATCTGTGAAGCATCCAAAATTGATCCGAAACTGCACTGTGCATACCGACCAGAGACTTCTGGAGTGGTGGAACAAATGAATGACACAATCAAGTCGGGTCTGGCTAAAATATGTGCATCCACATCATTGTCATGGCCAGACGCATTGCCTCTTGTCTTGATGGGGCTCAGAAGTATTCCAGACAGAAAAACTGGGTTGAGTCCCAATGAAATTATCATGGACAATGAGACAAGCATTTATCTCTGGAAACAGGTTAATAAATATAAATGATGATTTGGGATTGGACTATTGCAAAGGATTGGCTGACCTACTGCGTTCTGTCTCTCACCAGGTTGGAAAAGATGCAGTTGCCAGGCAGCCAACACAAGCACATGATTTGAATCCAGGAGACTGGGTGGTGGTGAAGAAACACGCCAGAAAAACGTGCCTAGTACCCAGGTGGGATGAACCTCGTCAAGTCATACTGGTCACTACTACGGCAGTGAAATGTGCAGGCTTACCCAATTGGATGCATGCAAGCCATACCAAACGGGTACCAGCCCCTTCTGAGGAAGTACAAGTGCCTAAAACAGTTTAGGTAGCTGAAGGTTGTGAAGTCGAAGAATCTATAGAAATAGATTCAGAAGTAGTAGACTTGGAACAACTGAGCACCAGTCAGGAGGGATGTTAAGAGAAGAAGAACACTGTCAGGCAGCAGCCAAGCCAAATGCAACAAGACCTGATCAGGACCAGTTAGGAAAAGAAGAACAAGTTTGGGCAGAAGAAGAAAAACAAATCAAAATTAGACCCAAACAAGGCCAGCTAGATAAAGAAGAACACATTCAGACGAATGAAATAACAATAATAAAAGTACCCGAACAGGAACAAATAGAGAGTGATTCAACTGAAAGGGAACGACGGATTGTGCCAAAATCTTCTAATGAAAATAAAAAAACTTTGAGCAACGACAAAGAGGGTGAAGGTGCAGTACAGATAAAAATGGCCAGAAAAAGAGATAACTGGCCAGGAGGAGTAAAAAGACTCAGATATGTTCTGAGACAAAGTGTTGAAAGACCTGAACAAGTGAATGAAATCACCAGTCCAACAAGAATAAGGTAAAAAAAAAGATAAAAACTTAGAAGAAGTCCATGATTGAAAGTCCTGAACAATAAATACCAAGGTCCTGAATGGACCTATGTGATATTGGAGAAGTTCGAAAATCTGGACTTAAGAGAGGATTTGGAGAGTCAGAATCGTGCACAGGTCAAAGAAAAAGAGTGAGCTTTCATTGCAACTGAATTCCAAAAATTCCTGGTGCTAAATTAAAGAGGAGAAAATATCTTCATGGATTGAAATGGCAAGAAATGAAGTCACTGAGCAACTGAAACAAAATTGTGTACAGAGATGTTGTAGGGTTTTTATATGTAGTGTCATAATAGTGATACTAACATGGTTATTTTTAACAATAGCAGTTCCTTTACTTATCATAACAGATAAGAATGACACAAATACTAATGGAAGTGTAGCTACTATTAAAGGAAATAGGGTAGAATTACAAGCAGCAGATGACACAGATTTTCATCAGACACTAACAGATCATGATACATCATTAAATGTTTTCACAACGTTATTGTTCCAATGCATAGACACTATGGAGATTAGTGATTGTTATGTTTGTGTGGAGTTACCGGCATCAGTGTCGGAAGGGATGACTTATCACCACATACCATTAACCTATGGCATATCATGTAGTGTATTAGCAAGTCTGTTTCACACAACCAGGAGATTACAGTATTATTCTAATCTAGATGTAGTATTTTCAGAACTTCCCATTCGAGAGAACATGAATCCTGTACTTAGTGCACAGAGAGCACAGTTCATGGGTGAATTTTTCCTGACGATGAAGACAATAGATTTAGTTAAAGCACATTAAAATATTTTAACCTGTTCATTACGTGACAAAGAGAAAGGGTTTTTGAATTTAGTAGAAAATAGAAGATAGGATTTCCAAAAGAAAGCTGCCAAACAGAAAACTCATGTTCCAACATGGGTTGAAACGGAGGGAATTTATACAGCTGGCAAGACTCATGCTGCCATGTCCCTGGACTTTGTGAAGAAAGGGAAGACCTGTATTCATAGATTGAAGACAGATTATAACAACGTATTTATTGGTTCCAGTGAATGTGAACATAACTTCCTAATTTTGGGAGGTTGGGGACTAAAAGGGGGAACTGATCCAGTATTTCCTGGGATTTACTAAGTGTGTGGGAATAATGCCTACTTTATGTTACCTGCACGGTGGTATGGGAGCTTTTACTTTGGAATTGTATTTCCAAAAATATATCATGTGAAAAGAATCACTGGCAGCAATGTGAACACTAAAGGACTAACACGAACAAAGAGGGCTAGTTTTTCAGAAATATTAGGTGACATATTTAGTGCACTAATACCGTCAGTGGGAGTCATTCTGAATATTCATAGAATTTGTAAATTGTCAAAAGTATGTTTGATGTTTATTACTGAAATGGTTGCTATCAGATCAATGGTTATGCAAAATCGCCTTGCATTAGACATATTATTAGCAAAAGAGGGCTGGCTCTGTGGAATGCTGAAAGTTCAGCACTGTTGCACTTACATTCCTGATAAAAGTAAAGAAATTAAAGGGTACATAAGGAACATTACAACATTTATGAAAGTTTGAAACCACTGGAGGTTGACCAGTGTATGGGAAAGACTAACAAAAAGTTTAACTTCAATAGAGACTTGGTTTACTAATATAGGCAAAGGTCTTTTAGGACAGATCATTTTACTGATAGTTGGTGAAATAGTAATAGTGTAGAAAATAATGGTTTGGTGCAAATGTTGCAGAAGGAAGAGAAATTATGAAGTAAATGGAAAGGGAAGAAAAAGGAAAAGGGAAATGGATGAAGTTGAAATGGAAGAATTCAAAGGCAAACTCTATAAAGAGATGAAGAATTTTGAGAACAAAGAGAAAGAAGGGAAAGTTGGAGAAGAAATAGAAATTAAAGAGTACTAAAGCTGGCACCTGTTTAGGGATGGGTAAATTTTGATGGCATGAAATGCAATCAAAGAGTGGATTGATGGAGCAAGGTCTCGTAGAAAAGAGACTTGCTCGTAAGGAACCCCCTCCTTTAACTGGCTAATGAAGTACTAACTAATGATTTGTAATTAATAATTGCACTTTACATGGGGAGACCAAGTGATGCTTACATATGTGTTTCTAACCGTTAATATGGACGGCTCTAACAGGGAAATCTTTACTGTGCATGCATGAATTGCATCTACGCAGTGTGAGGTATACCAGCTTTGGAGGGAAATTCTCTCATTTGTGCAAAACGCACTAACATGGCGTCTTTACAATTTACATGGAACGCATATGCTTTGCTGCTTTCTCAAATGCTATTTAACTAAAAACTAATGCGGGGAAAATTACTTATAATTAAAGGGAAATAGAGTAGAGTTGGGTGGTATACAGTGAAATCCTTTATTTTGTGAAAATTGTTACTTTCTTTTTGACTTTTTCATTAGTTCGTATTTGTGCCTGTATGTGGTGTCCGAGTAAATTGAGAGTGAACATACTGAGCCTGCGCGAACTGCGAGTCACCCTGCGAGATGACATGACAATGTTATTAAAATTGTATCTAACTGAAATTAAACCCAATGGGAAAAGTTGTCAATAAAATATACAAGGAGGGATGGTTCTATTAACAATGAACACTTGAGAAAATGCTACATCATGACGTGATGACCTAACGCCATTTGCCTGTCCAATTAGAATCCACAAATTTGCAATATTGCAACTTTAGTGGGTGGTCCATGAATCCCAAAAGGTATAACTGGGGTAGTTAGTTAGTTAGATATATCTTGGTTTGTCGATGTTGCTGAGTATGCTGAGAGGGGAGATGCTGTCAGAATAGCTGATGAACTATTGAATGCAGAGATTGCCTATCCTAAGCAATTGAATAGAAGAAGACTGCAGATAAATCTCGAGGAGGAAGAGAGTGTCAGAGAGGGGTGCGGCGAGTCGTCGGTCTTAGAGAGGTCCACCGTCCTGTCCTGATTCCTGTCTTGAAGCCTTTGTCACCTGTCTCTACTCAGGGGACCCTTACCAGCTCTTTGGCCAGGGGGTTGGTCTTCACACCATTTCTTTTGGTAATTATCAAATTTGTATTTCCTTAATGACTGCTGTCTCTATCCTCTCCTTTCTGAGTGTCGTCAATTGCATTTGAATGTATGATGAACCTTTATGAGATCTTTCCTCCTGTGATTGATAGTGTTTGCAGTGTGTATTTGAGATGGTTCACTCACATTTAAATTTCAGATAAAGGTTTTCAAAACTTTCTGAGTTTGTGATTATTTGCCTATGTATTTATTCATTCTGGTCAGTACAATATCACCATCACATAGTTCCAACTAATTCGGTCCGTCGACCAAATGGAAAGAACCAGTGTGGTCAGTGAAATTGATTAGGAAGACTGACTAATAAAAGTTGATCAAACTAAGAGTAGAGCACAATTTTTCAGCTACAGTGGTTAACCAGGTAGGGGTGAATGTATGGGCCCAGGTCAGTATATGGTATTGGAGTACCTGTTGTTGTTGCGCTGCTGGATCACTCCATACATTCTTGACTCCCTTCCTAGGAAGACATGGGTCTGGTGGTACCACAAATCATCTCAGGCAACTGTTACACCTCCAGTGACATGGCAGGTTTCACAGCAACTTTATGAAGACCTGAGACCTCCCACCAATCAAATAGAACAAGGGCCACTGGATAGTGAACCTCCCTGTTGTCAGCTACCACCACCTGGTGGAATGCATTGGGCATGACTTGTTCTGGGGCCACCAGCTGACTCCTTAGCATAGTCATACTGGCTTCTGTGTCCCTCAGAGCCTCAAAACCTTGCCCATTGATAGTAGCCCATTGCCTATAATTTGCAGTATTTAATGGCACATGGATTTTAGGAGCTATCATAACGTCACCCAGGGACACTAGGGTAACCTCTCTGAGCTCCCCCTCACTTGCTGGGGCAAACTCCTCCTCAAGCACTAGACTTGCCACCCCTGGTGTCTTTCCTCTAGTGGGAGGTGGAATATTCTTAGGAACTTGGGATCCCCATTGTAGTGCCCATACTCAAAACACCCATAGTAATTGGGAGATTTTGTCTGCCTCTTGTCAGGGAAGTTCTTTTTCTGGTGGGCAAATTGGGAATGGGACCCTTTCCCCTGTAAACCATTTTGGGGGCCTGAACAGAAGTCCTTCTTTTTTATCTCCTCCCTCTTTCTACTGTTGGGAACCCTGAGCACCCTTTTGGGACTCCCCCTGTCAGGAATTCCCGTCACACAAATCATTGTTTATCCTGCATTATTTGCAAACACCCGTATGGTGGAAAACTTAATCATATTGCAATACTCCAACAAAAATTGCCTTAATTGAAACCTGTGTCTTTTGTTATGTTTTAGTTTTCTCTTTGTTTTGGCTAATGCTTATTGTCTATAGGAATCCTTTGCCAATGTTTGTTGAAGTGTATGTATCAATGCTTGTTGTGTTTATTAAGCAGTGACACCTGTATTCAAATGAGGGCTGCTCTTGGCAGTTGAGAACCTGAGCACACACCTGGACACCTGTATTAAAATGAGGGCTGCTCTTGACAGTTGAGAACATGAGCACACACCCAGCGACGCCCAAGATCCTGACTGTAAATAGCCCAGGGTTCCTCTCACTCATTGCTTGGCTTTCTGTTTTCCCATCAAAGAAGGTTTCCTCTCTGCACGCCATCAAGGAGAGCATCATCAAGGGTTAGAGCCTCGCCGTGTCAACATCACGTGACCAAGTCTTCAGGAAAAGCTCTCTGTCTTTGAGCCGGCTCAGATGGAGTGTAGGACCTTTCAGAAAACCAGATCACGTGTGCAGGGCAAATCGGACATCGCGTGAAAGAGCTAAGTGTTCTTGTCACGCAAATTCATTTGGTTTATTTGTCATGTCTGAAAGAACTTGAAAAGCTTATGTGTTTTAACTCATAGATCTTTGGGTAATTTGTCACTAGTTGATTTGTTTGTTCGAAATAGCAGAAATTATTATGATGCTAATGTTTTTAGCAGGTACTTGTTCGCACTTTGAGCAGTTAAAAAGTAATCAGTATTCCTGGAACTTTTAAAACTCCAACAAGTTGTGTGCACGCGTATTTAGCAGCGTGTGGCCAACTTGTGTAATGAGAATTGTTTTATATTTTGACGCATATCATATTGGGTGCTATTGGGCCCTATTGAGAGCATTTAAAACCACACAGACTTTATTTGAATTTTGATTTTCCCAGAGTTTGGGGATCTTAAGCACAGTTGAGCAAGGTGTAATGTGGTTGTTTTTGAAGCGACATTGTAACGCACATTAAGGTGAGATAATAATGTTTTGAGATAACAAATATTCTAAGTGAATTTGCAGAAAATAGAATACAAGGTCTAATACAATCCTTGTTTATGTTTATAGAAAAACTAAAGTTCCATGCCTTTAATGTTTATGAGAGACAACTTATTCAAAGTAACCTAACACCAAGAAAAGGTCATTTTAATGTAAAAATAATATGGTGTAGTATTGCTTTTAACTCTGGGTAGTGAGGGTTTTCTATGCTTATGTATATATATTCTATGTATGTTTTAGGATACACATAGGTGGTTTGCCGTGTCAACTTTACAGAACCTGGCTGGTCCAGACGGTACACCCACTTCTTGGTGAAGCGCAAAACGTAGCAGTCTCTTTTCTTCTTTGTCTCTCCTCCCAAACCCCCTTCCCCCTTTGGGCACCTGCCAGGGCTTCTGTTTTGGTCAGCAGCACTGAGAGGTGTTCAGGGAGGGTTGTGGAACAAGCATCATTCCTGCAGACGGACCTGGTTTTCAGGTGAGTGGCTGGACTCACATTTAACATAAAACTAAGCCACAAAAAATATTGTCTGCCTGAACGATGGATGCCCCCACAGAAAGCACAATGAACATGCAAGAGTTAACTAGGTTAGTGTTGGGATTGCAACAGGAAGTCACCACACAAAAAAAAGAAAATCACACTTTATATTGCGAGTTACAGCGCTATAAACCCCGAGAAAACCCTTGGAGTGCCACCCCAGTTAAAACGAAACCAGTGGTCCAACCACAGCGCTTTCTTTTCAACCCATCAGCTACAGAGGGAGCAGGTGCAACTCAACCTGTAAATGTCAGTGTTACAACTCCTACTCCAGTTCCTTTGGCTCCCCCTGAATGGTTCTTTAGCGACCAGAAAAAGTTCAGCATTTTTATGAATCAGTGTCAGTTACACTTCCTCTGTAAGCGTGCAGCTTTTCCAGATGATGCGTCTAAAGTGGCTTTCGTTTTATCTTACCTAGGTGGTACGGCTGCCACGTGGTCTATACCCTTCGTAGAAAGAGATGACCCGATCTTGCATAACTTTTACCGTTTTAAGGAGACAATGCAGAAGCTTTTTGCGAGACATCAATTTATACAAGCCAGTGACAATGAGCTTCTGAACCTATGGCAGGGCAATAAGGATTTATTGTCCTACATCTCATCCTTTAATAAGTTGATTGCGGAGACACAATGGCCAGAGGAAAAAAGAACATCACTTTTTTATCGTGGCCTACGGGATGACTTGAAGGATGTACTGGCACAAATCATTGATTTGCCGTCTGATTGAGTAGAATTTATTGATTCAGTGGTTCGGTCGGATCATCGTCTGGGTGAAAGAAAGAGTGAGAGGACTTGTGATGATATGCCCAGAGTTGTTGTAGTTAAACATGAGAAAAAAGAGGTACATAATTCTAATGTTTCTGCCGATCATTCAGAATCCATGCAGATTGGGGGAATTAGGGGACCTTTGTCTAAGGAGGAGAAGGATAGGAGACGCCGCCTAAACCTTTGTTTGTATTGCGGGAAGTCTGGGCATTAAGCCCGGGATTGTTTGACCAAAAATGCTCCCAAAAAGGCGGTCGCTGTACTTGACACCCCTCTTCCCTTTACTGAATTTAAACAGTCGGAAAACTCCCAGGCCCGATAAGGAGTGGGGCCCCCTTATTGAGCATAGACAACAGTTTGGCCTCTTACCATTATTTAGGAAACGCTATAACAACAGAGCCCCGTCATTTAACTTTGATTGTCACCTTGCTTTTTTCTACCCAGACTAGAAAAGTGATTCCCATCTTATTGGATTCGGGAGCCACCGGAAATTTAATGGACATAGGCTTAGCTAAAACTTTGAATGTTCCAACCATTAAGAAAGAGGTCCCTGAACCTGTGCGCGCTGTAGATGGCACAGAGCTATCTTCAGGGTTAATACACTCCCAGACCTCTCCTGTAACCATGATTTGTGCTGATGGACACACAGAACAGATTCACTTTGATCTTTTTGACACCCCGGTGTTTGGGGGCATTTTGGGCATACCATAACTCCAATTACACAATCCTAAAATAGACTGGTGTAAACGCACTGTAACGTTGGATTCTGCGCATTGTTGGCAGAAATGCTATTCAAATAATCAACATCCTGTAACGCCTTTGCACTGCGCTTCTGTGCTTGAGAAATCACCATTGGTACACGGAGAAGAGTCCGCCACCATTCTGCCGAAACAATACACTGACTTTCATGATGTGTTCTCCGAGCAACAAGCAACCCAGTTACAACCCCACCGGTCGTATGACTGCCGTATTGACTTGCTCCCTGGAACCACTCTCCCGTGCAGTCGTGTGTATGCCTTGTCTGAACCTGAGACTCAGTATTTGCACGAATACTTGGATGACCTATTGTTGAAAGGCTTTATTAGACATTCTACATTCCCTGTTAGTTCGCCACTATTTTTCGCTCCGAAAAAGAATAAAGAACTTCGCGCCTGCATATACTACCGCGTCTCAAATAAGGTGATGGTAAAGAACCGCTATCCACTCCCATTGATACCGGTATTATTAGATCAGGTACGACACTCCACCATCTTTACCAAGTTAGACCTGAGAGGTGCTTACCACCTGATTAGAGTAAAAGATGGGGACGAGCGGAAGACCGCATTTAGGACAAAATTCGGTCTGTTTGAATATACAGTGATGCCCTTCGGTTGTGTAATGCTCCTGCAGCATTTCAATATTTCATCAATGATGTGCTGCAGGAGTTCCTGGACGTCTTTGTAATAGTCTATATAGACGATATCCTGATTTTTTCTTCCACAACCGAAGAGCATGTAGGGCACGTTCGCGCTGTTTTACAATGGCTTAGAGAGCATCAGCTTTTTGTTAAGTTGGAGAAATGCGTTTTTCATACTACCCGCATTGAGTTTTTGGGTTACGTAATTTCTTCTAATGGAATAGCTATGGATGATTCCAAGGTTCAGGCTATCTTGAAATGGGAAACGCCAGGATCTGTAAAAGATATTCAGAGGTTTCTCGGTTTCGCCAATTTTTATCGGCGATTTATTCCTCAGTTCTCTTCTGTTGTAGCACCCATTACTCAGCTTCTCAAAAAGGGAGTTACAGTTCATTGGACCTCAGCAGCAGAAGAAGCTTTCCAGAAACTCAAGCGAGCCTTTACCGAAGCCCCACTATTACACCACCCAGATTCTTCACAAGCCTTTTACGTAGAAGCCGATGCTTCTCAGGTTGCTGTGGGTGGTATTTTGTCCCAGAGAGAACCTACATCTGGGCAGTTACATCCAGTAGCTTATTTTTCAAAGAAGCTTCCAGCTGCCGAGCAAATTTATACGGTGGCTGAGCGAGAACTCCTAGCCATCAAACTCGCCTTTCAGGAGTGGCGACACCATTTGTTAGGAGCCCGTCACACAATTACCATTTACTCTGACCACATAATTTGCAAGTTTACCAGAATGTCAAGGCACTAACCCCACGACAACTGCGTTGGCTTTTGTTTTTTAACAAATTTGATTTCGTAATCACATACAGACCTGGGAAAGAGCAGCAGAAAGCTGACACACTGTCTCGGTTAAATTTCCCAGCACCAGACAAGGGCAGTGACACACTTACTTCTATTATCCCAGAATAACAAATCCTCGCCTTATGTGCTCCCAAAGATTTCTTAGAAAAGGTCCTGGTAGCACAGAGAAAAGAGTCCATACCCCCCAATGCAGTAACAGAAGGCGAATTTTGGTATCATGATAATTGGTTATATGTTCCCACACAAGAGTTGCGTGATACTGTTTTGCATTGGTATCATGACACCACACTGGCTGGTCATCCAGGAGTTAAGAAAACACTGGAACTGTGTCAAAGAGATTTCTGGTGGCCTACATTGTCATCTGATGTGGAAAATTACATCAAAGCCTGTCCAACCTGTCTATAATCCAAATCCCTTCATGTTGCTCCTGCTGGGCTATTACAACCTATGCCTATCCCACCTGCACCCTGGCATATGATAAGTATGGATTTCGTTACCGGTTTGCCTACATCCAATGGTTTCTCCATCATATGGGTGATAATAGATCATTTAACCAAAATGGCACACTTTGTTCCCTTAACACACATGCCGTCAGCAAAGGAGTTAACAGAACTGTTTATACAACATGTGGTAAAATTACATGGTTTACCAACAGTCATTGTGTCCGATAGAGACCCACAGTTTGTGTCTAGGTTTTGGCGAAATTTTTGCTCCTCAATGAAAATTTAAGTTTGTCTATCCTCTGCCTATCATCCTCAGAAGGATGGTCAAACTGAACGCCTAATCAGACCCTTGAATAAACATTGCGATGTTTTCTTGCTACCATGACCACTGAATGGGATAAGGCTTTACCCATGGCGGAATTTGTAGACAATAATTCAGCCCATTCTGCCACTGGGGTTTCGCCCTTTTACTGTGTTTTTGGTTACCATCCTAGAATGCTCCCCACTTTGCAGTCATCTAGCGCTGCTCAAGTCCCGGCAGTACATGAACATCATCGTCACTTAGCGAAAATCCAAACTCAGGTTAAGAAACACTTAGAGTCATACCAAAAACAAGTTAAAACACAAGCAGATAAACATAGACTACCATCTCCGCAATACGCAGTTGGGGATCAAGTATGGTTGTCAACCAAAAATCTGAACATCGACGGTTCCCGTAAATTAAACCCAAAGTTTCTAGGACCATTTACCATCATCAAAACGATCAATCCTGTGACTGTAAGATTAGATCTCCCATCAGATTACCAGATTATCCGGTTTTTCATGTTTCTCTACTTCGACCCTACTCTTCTACGACTAGAACAGGGCCACCACCGTCACCAGTAAAAGTTCATGGAGAATGGGAGTTTGAGGTGGCTAGGGTTTTGGATGCTAAAAGAGGGGGAGTGCTGCATTATCTACTAGCATGGAAGGTTTACAGTGCGGAGGACAATTCATGGGAACTAGCCCCTTCTGTCCATGCTCCTCGGTTAGTACGACAATTCCATCAACAAAATCCCTCTAAAGCACAACCTCTATCAGGACTTTTCAGAGGGAGGACTGTCAGGAATTCCTGTCACACAAGTCATTGTTGATCCTGCATTATTTGAAAATACCCGTATGGTGGAAAACTTAATCATATTGCGATACTCCAACAAAAATTGCCTTAATTGAAACCTGTATCTTTTGTTATGTTTTAGTTTTCTATTTTTTTCGGCCAATGCTTATTGTCTATAGGAATCCTTTGCCAATGTTTGTTGAAGTGTATGTATCAATGCTTGTTGTGTTCATTAAGCAGTGACACCTGTATTAAAATGAGGGCTGCTCTTGGCAGTTGAGAACATGAGCACACACCCGGCGACGCCAAAGATCCTGACTATAAATAGCCCAGGGTTTCTGTCACTCATTGCTTGGCTTTCTGTTTTCCTATCAAAGAAGGATTCCTCTCTGCGCGTCATCAAGGAGAGCATCATCAATGATTAGAGCCTTGCCGTGTCAACATCATGTGACCACGTCTTCAGGAAAAGCTCTCCGTCTTCGAGCCGGCTCAGACAGAGTGTAGGTGTTAGACCTGGCACCTTGGCGTGAGTTTCCCTTCCACTTTTTGATGGTGTGCCTCGACTGTTTTGCTGGTGTTGTCCGCTCAGGGCACTGCGCCACGGCTAATCCGTGCCGCAGTGCAAGTGCTCCCTAAGTAAAGTGTACCTGTAATTGATGTCCACGATTGGTTTATTGGATTCACTGTCAGTCCCCAGTAAAGTGCACCAGGGGTGCCAGGGCTCGTGAATGCCAATGCTGCTGGTGGGTTTGCAGCGCTGGTTGCGCCACCCACGGGAGCGGCCTTGTAAAGTGTGTCTAGGGCCTGCCACCGCAGACCCTGTGCGCGGTCCGGGACCGTCGCGCTGACTGCGCAAGTGCCCCCACTTGCCAGTCCCTAAACCTTCCCTTACCTACATATTAGCCACCCCTCTGGTAGGCCCAAGGGCAGGGTGCATTGTAGGCATAAGGTAGGACATGCCCTGATGTGTGTGGCATGTCTTAGTAGTGAATTACAGCCATTTTCGTTCTTCACTATTGAAGGCTACCTGCTCTCCATAGGCCAGAATGGGCTGCCGGGATCACGCCAACGCTGTGACCCCAGTGGACTCAGAGAGCATGGTAGAAGTGTCAAGTTTAGTATGCCTGAACTCAGGATGATAAAATACTTCTTGTAGTCAAGTTTATTTTAATATCCTGGGTTTGTAAATACTACTTTTAGAAAGTTAGTATTTACTGACCTGACCATCTCAGTCCGCCTCTGCTGTATGTGTGTGTGTTCTGCCTGGCAACAGTAGGGAGCAGGGTTGGGGAATCCCCAGAGACAGGTTGGCTGCCAGGTGGTGGGTAGAGAGGTGACACCTGGATGGGTGGGAGGAGTACACCTTGACTCTTGAATAGACCTGTGCTCTGCCACCACAAAGCCGGCGCCACCCCCTGTGGGGCGGCTGATGTCTCTGCCCTGCTGCTGAAAGGAAAGAGCAGACTCACCATAACAAAGTGCTCCAGAACTGGACTGAGCCAGGCCTAGGCCCCCTGGCGCTAAAGAACAAAAGAATCATGGTATAAAAGTAGGAGCCTGGCTCCTAAGAAATCAGAATCCTGTTTACCACAAAGAACCTCTGCCCGACTAGAAGGAGAAGGAGACGCTGGAGGAGCTGGCCTGCTGCCTGCCTTGCTGAGAAAGGAGAGGAAGAGACTTACTGAAAAGACCTTGCTACTTTGTGCTTGAACATTCTCCAAGGGCTTGATCTGAGCTTGCCCCCTGAACTGAACCCCAGGAACAGTGGGTTCTCTGTGCTTCTTGCTCGTCCTCCAATTCGAGCCGTGTGGGCATCCCGCTGGAAAAGAGACTGCGCCCCTCATCGCCCCTCCTAGGGCCGTGGCACTCAGGAGCTCGCCTGCCGCAATCCCGTGAGAGCCCCGCTCCGTCCGGAGCCGCTCTCTGTCCCCGGGCCAGGCCGCCTGCACCCCTGTCACCGCCTGCCATTGGAGTGCGCTGAACGCGCTATCACCCCTCCTGCCGGAAGCCGTCCGACGACTGTGATCCACGCCGGGTCACCCAGCTGCACTGACCGTGCCCTGTGACCCCGCTTCGCTATCCCCGGACATCTCAGGCCGCGCCGCCCCCGCTGTGGAGACCCTCCTGCACCGCCGTGCTAAAGGGTCGCGGGCCGCGCCTGCCTACGTGCCCACACCTGCTGATTGAGGACCCAAGAACACTTCCCAAGCTGAGAGTCGCCCCGACCTGTGCCGACTCTCCACATCACGAAAGAAGTTCCAGTATCGGGCTCGGGGCCCGCAACGCCTTATTTCCCCGTTCGCAGGAACCGATCTCTGTGAGTACTGGAACTACAAGTAAAGAAACTACGAACCAAGAACATTTACCTGCTGTATAACCTGGTGGCCTAGCGAAAACGTTATTGGTCTTGTGATAAGTCTGCTGAGATATATATACCTTATTTTTACATAAAGAATCGTATTTTTATATATATCCAAGTCTGGTGTCCGTTTCTGGGGGGATTGATGTATTTACTGTGTGTACGATTGTAAGTGCTTAACCAACAACGCCTGAGGAATCGCCTTGGCTGCTCACGCCACGCACCTTGAGGGTGAGCAAGGGTCATTCGCGAGGGGTTATCCTGCGCCCTGACGTGGAGGAGAGGGTTCCTGCTTGACACAAGGGCAACCTTGCGCCAACCAGAGATCCCCGACTCTAACAGTAGGACATTTCAGAAAACCAGATCACGTGTGCAGGGCAAATCGGACATCGCGTCGAAGAGCTAAGTGTTCTTGTCACGCAAATTAATTTGGTTTATTTGTCATGTCTGAAAGAACTTGAAAAGCTTATGTGCTTTAGCTCATAGATCTTTGGGTAATTTGTCACTAGTTTATTTGTTTGTTAGAAATAGCAAAAATTATTATGATGCTGATGTTTTTAGTAGGTACTTGTTGTTCGCGCTTTGAGCAGTTAAAAAGTAATCAGTATTCCTGGAACTTTTAAAACACCAACAAGTTGTGTGCACGCGTATTTGGCAGTGTGTGGCCAACGCGATCTTATGTAATGAGAATTGTTTTATATTTTGACGGATATCATGTTGGGTGCTGTTGGGCCCTATGGAGAGCATTTAAAAGCACACAGACTTTATTTGAATTTTGATTTTCCCAGAGTTTGGGGACCTTAAGCACAGTTGAGCAAGGTGTTATGTGGTTGTTTTTGAAGAGACATTGTAACGCACAATAAGGTGAGATAATGATGTTTTGAGATAACAAATATTCTAAGTGAATTTGCATAAAACAGAATACAAGGTCTAATACAATCCTTGTTTATGTTTATAGAAAAACTAAAGTTCCATGCCTTTAATGTTTATGAGAGACAACTTATGCAAAGTAACCTAACACCAAGAAAAGGTAATTTGAATGTAAAAATATTATGGTGTAGTATTTCTTTTAACTCTGATTCGTGAGGGTTTTCTATGCTTATATATATATATATATATATTCTTTGTATGTTTTAGGATACACATAGGTGGTTTGCCGTGTCAACTTTACAGAACCTGGGTGGTCCAGACGGTACACCCACTTCTTGGTGAAGCGCAAAACGTAGCAGTCTCTTTTCTTCTTTGTCTCTCCTCCCAAACCCCCTTCCCTCTTTGGACACCTGAATGAATGAATGAATGAATGAATGAATGAAAAAAGTATTTAATAAAGCGCACTGTGGCCACGCGGCTTCCTGGCGCTGAGAGCTCCGGCCAGCAATCACAGAAATAACCCAGAGAGATTAACAGGAGTAAGCCTGAGAAAACAAGAGGGTTTTCAGAGCTTTGCGGAAATGAGAGTAGATAGGGATAGCACGCAAAGACATAGGAAGACTGTTCCAAAAGCGGGGGGCCAGAACAGAGAATCGGGTGCCTCCCGTTCTGGACTTGCGAAACCGGGGAACATTGAGGAGGGCCAAGGAGGAAGAACGAAGAGGGCGGGCAGAACTATAATAAGAAATGAGAGAGAAGATAAAGACCGGAGCGGAACGAGCAAGAGCCAGGAAAACCAAGCAACCCAGCTTAAAAAGGGATCGCTGATGAACAGGGAGCCAGTGGAGGGACTTAAGTACAAGGGAAATGTGATGAGTGCGAGGAAAATGAAGAATAAGACGGGCAGCCTGATTCTGAATTGCTTGTAGGCGACGTGTTTCATAGGCTGGTATGCCCACATACAGGCTGTTCCCGTAATCAAGACAGGAGGTAATCAGAGCCGAGATAATGATTTTAAGAGCTTCAAAAGAAAAAAAACGAGATATTTTTCGGATAAGCCGAAGAGAAAGAAAACAGGAAGAAACAACAGAACTAACTTGGGCGTGCATTGAAAGATCCCGACTAACCTTAATGCCTAAGGTCCTAACAGAAGAAACTGGTGTGGGAGAGGGACCTAAGGCAGGGGGCCAAAAAGCAGAGGACCACGGACTGGATGAGCCACCCGTCAAGACCAACTCGGTCTTATCCGGGTTTAGCTTGAGATGATTTGCGCTCATCCACTCAGAAATGAAAACCAAAGTAGAACGGAACTTAGGAAAAGACATAGAAGAGGAGGAAAGATCAAAAACGAGCTGGAGGTCATCTGCGTAGTTATACACTGAGAACCCCAGATCGAGAAGAGAAGTAATAAGAGGATAGATGTAAAGATTAAAAAGAAGAGGAGAAAGAGAGGAGCCTTGGGGAACTCCACAGGAAACTGGACGAGCGGGAGTAGAGAATCCTGCCAGGGCTTCTGTTTTGGTCAGCAGCACTGAGAGGTGTTCAGGGAGGGTTGTGGAAAAAGCATCGTTCCTGCAGACTGACCTGGTTTTCAGGTGAGGGGCTGGACTCACATTTAACACCCCCCAGATACTTTCTTGGACACACTGGTGCTGATCCAGCTGTATCAAGCATGTTCTCCTTCAAAATTAAGCTTTACAGCCCTGCATAATCATCAACCTTGCTGCCCCTCACCCAGCCCTTCAGTGCCTTGCTGATATAATCAAGGAAATCCATGCATATTTATGATGTGGTTTGTGGCTGTCTCTGAACCCCAACCTATACCTCTCAGGGGTCAGACCAAACTTGCTGACTAAAATTGCTTATATGGCAGTGTAGTTTGTTTGGTCCTCTACCTTCAATTTAAAGAGTTTGTCCCTCCCCACTGTTAGAATGTACCTTCACAAACTACCACCCCAGGACTCCTCAGGTACCTGGTGCACCCTGAGAGTCACTTCATAGGCTGCAAACCTTTTATCTATGTCATCCTCTACCACATAACTGGACACCAAGTCTTTTAGTAGGCAGACCTTGACTTCAACAGTGGACACAGTGGGTAGGCTGCCACCATTACTGCTGGACTCTACTTGCAGTGCTCTTATGTCCAGCTCTCTCATGCTGAGCTTATGTGCCATCTTTCTCTCCTCCGTGGCCAGATTTTTCTCCTCTAAAGCTTATTCTTTCTCGAATTTCAATTTAGTAAGCTCTAGCTTCCCTCCCTCCTCCCTCCTGTCCTTCAGCTCCTCTGGGAGAGGTTCCTCGAAGAAACACTGCTGCCTGCTCTAGGGTGGACTCCTAGTCCTGGAAGGATGTTAACCCCCACCCCAGTAGGCTGCATGACAAGATCCCCAGACAGGGTCTGCTCCGAATCCTCCTCAGACTCTGACCCTTCCTCTTCATCATCTGTGTTAATATAGTGGGCTGCTGTCCATGCTCTTAATGCTTTTTGAAGCTCTGCCTTCTTGGTACTTCCCTTAATAAACAGCCTCTTCTCTTGGCAGAACCCCTTGAACTGGGCCACTGTGTAGGTCTCCAGATTGGGCAGTTGCCAGATAAGACTGCAAATATTGGAGACAAAATGAGAATTGGGCAAAAAGACTTTTGGAAAAAAATAAAGGTGTCAATTAGGGAGATCTGAAAAAGCTTTGAATTGGTCTAGATATTGAGCAGTAGTGTACACCAAGTCATGGTATGGCACTGCACAAACACAAGTCCTATCATTACCTCTGATCACCAGTGTTAGAAATTGAGTTTCTGGCTGGCAGAGGTATGCACCCTGTCCAAGCAGGAACCACAATCCTAGTCAGAGTAATTCAGATACCCACCATAAGTTAACCTGTGCTCACCCTCTGGTAGGTTGGCACAGAGGCGTCAGGCTTAATTTAAGAGGCAAAGTTGCAAAGTATTGTACTGCAATTCAGTAACAGTGAACCCACCACAAAAATACTCCACACCCTTTTAGAAGAGAAAGCATGATATTGTAAATAAACAAGAACAAAATGACAAAAATCCAATAAGTAGAAGTGGAGATGTGAATATTAAAAGAATAAATGCAAAAATAGTACTTAGAAGCAAATAGGGCATAAAGAGTTAATTGGTGGCGCTGGACCTGGTTAAAGTTGAGAGTTCAGGCCACCAGCAATAGAGCGTAGACCGGCTACTGGACTCACACAGGACCCCCCGAGCAAAAGCACCTTATTCATGAGATCCGGGTGAGGCACAGTGATGCGTCGGTGTCAGTCCCGAACTCGAGGACATGTGTTGACTTTCTCCACGCAAGGATGGCGACATGCTAGTTTCTGAAGATGAAGCACTAGTTCTGAGGTGTGTTGGGTTTCTCCATGCTAACAAACAAATGCGTTAATTGTCCTTCAGCAGTGGCATCTAAGAAATGGTTTCGATGCAGCAAGCTTGGGACCCAAGTGCAATGCGTCGCTTCTGTTCCTGCACCAGCGGCAATGCCTTGGTTCTGCTCGTCGCAGCAGAAGATGCGCTGTTTCCATAGGAGCAAGCATCTGGGTTAACTTCCAATTAACCAGGCAGGGTTAAATACTTTGTATCCTTGAGTCTTTGGCTTCAGGAGTCTTGTCAGCTAGCCCTTGGAGACACTCTGGGACAGTCAGAGGGAGCAGGCAGGTATCAGAGAGCACAGCAAGGCAGCAGTCTTCCAACAGAGCAGTAGTCCAGCAAACAGCAATCCTTGTCAAAGCAGTCCTTCTTTTTGTCAAAGAGGCTTCAGGTCCATGAATGCACTGAGTTGGTAGGGTCAGATCTCCAGTATGTATATCCAGTTGTGCCATTGATGTGGGGGGTGAGTTCAAAGAATGGCCTTTGAAGTACACAAATGTCTCTTTATCCTGCTATGGCTCCAGACTCACCACAGGGGGTATGCAGCCCTTTGTGTATGGTCAGAGCACAACAGCCTTTTCAGGTGTAAGTGTGAGGTTGTGAGCAGGTCCTCCCTCCATTCCTCCCAGGAAGGTGCATTAAGTCACATGCAGCCTTCCTTTGTGCGGGACTAGACAGAGAGCAGACACTAAAGTTCGAAACGCAGGAGAACATCCAACTTTCTAAAAGTGACATTTTCAGAATGGTAACTACAAATCCAATTTTGCTGTTAAAGTGGAATTTGTCATTACCATTCCCATAGGTACTAAATATAACATCTATACCATTTCTTAATTAGGAATTACAGCTTCTTAAGTGTAATAAGGAATTCCCAATGTTAACCTATGAGAGGGGAAGGCCTCTCAGAAGCCAAAAAGGAGTTTGGGAGTTTTTCACTACCAGGACATGCAAAACTTTTAAAGTGCATGTCCTTCCTTTTAGTTGCATACCACGCTGCCCTATGGGTTACCTAGGGCCTACCATAGGAGTGACATATGTAATAAATGAGGAGTTTAAGGCAAGGCAAGGGGTTTTAAATGCCAAGTTGAAGTGGCAGTATAAACTGCACACACTGGCTCTGGAGTGGCAGTCGTAAGACAAGTTTAAAGTTCTACTCGTGTGAGTGGCACAATCAGTGCTACAGGTCCACTAATATCATTTAATTTACAGGCCCTGGGCTCATGTAGTACACTGCACTGGGGACTTAAAGGTAATGTGCCAATTGTGGTCACATGCAGTGCAGTCTACTAGGGACTGACAGTTTACCTAATTGTGCCAATTGTGGATACATCAAACAAACCATATTTAAAGGGAGAAGCACATGCACTTTAGCGCTGGTTGGCAGTGGTAACGTGCTCAGAGTCCTAAGGACTACAAAAAGAATCAGTAAAATGAGGAGGTAAGTAGGCAGAAAGTCTGGTGGAAGACCTCCTTAAGGATGCCAGGTCTAACAGTGGACACGCGTTTTTGTAGCAGAGGAAACATACTTTTGTTAGCCATGATCCAAACTTGTTGAACTTTCAGAAGTTACTTAAGACCTGGCTGTTTAACTTGGCTTTGGCATTTGGCAGTAAGGTTTTCTTCTTTGATTCTTCAACTTGGTTTTAGCACCAAGATACTCCAGTTGGGTTGAACATTTTGTGCTGAATAAAGTATTTAAATACAAAATAAAAGGCTGCACGAAGTGTAAGGTCCCTTGGGTCAGATGAACATGATAACCGTGCTTGACTATTTATGGTGGGTGTTTATCATTTGGCTAACTCAACATAACCCCCAAGTCAACAAAGCCACTACATTCTGCTTCCTTACCCTCAAGATACTAAGGAAGATCTTCAAATGGATCCCAAACAACACTAGTCCCCAGCTAGTTAGACTAGGGGAACACGCTTTATGCTGGGATCACCAAACAATCCACGGAAGACTTCAAACCATCCAGAACTTGGCAGCCAGACTTGTCTCCAACCTCCCAATCAGGGCTCACTCCACACCTACGGGAGCTTCACTGGCTCCTGATACACAAACGCGCTCATTTCAAATTCCTCACCCATGCATTCAAGGCACTACACAACTTAGGCCCTGCCTACCTGAATAGTCACTTCTCCTTCCACTAACCACCCAAACACCTTCGCTCTGTAGGATCCCTAATCACACACATTCCACACATACACAAAACCAGATCAGGAGGACTGGTGATCTTTTATATCACTCCAAAAGCATGGAATGGCTTCCCACTTCACATCAGACTCTTTCCTCTCTTCTTGAATTCTGCAAGAAGCTGAAGACCTAGATTTTCAATTAACCAGCATTCCATAGGCAAGTTCAGGCACACACACCTGCTTGGTGCCAGAATACCCATGCAGATAATAGTAGGCTTTACAAATCCACATAATATATAACATAACATAACATAACATAACAGAATCTATTAATTCTGGCTTGGAATATGTGGTACCTAAGCAACCGCTATTGCCTGAACCCACTGAGAGATTCAAAATGGGGGCTCTCATCTAATACCAGTGGTAGGTGGGTAGAGGAGTGAGACAAGCGTACCCTTTGTCACAGTATCTCTTTGCATTGGCCATGAAACCCTTGGCCTGTCAGGTAGACCAAAAAGCAAATGAAAGATTTCAAGGTTGCAGGGGTGTATCATAACATCTCACTTCAAGCAAATGATGTACTATGGTATATCAGGAATATAAGTACACATCTTGCCCCAATAATGTCAATGATGAATCATTTTTGTTCTTCCTCTAATATGAAATTTGACATCAAAGGTTGATGGGGGAGCATCGCTATGATTACGTTTTTACCACACCAGAGATTACATTGACTTGGAACTTGCAACAAGCACTGAACACCTCAAGAGATTCAGTGAAATTCTGGGGTACACTGCCAGTGGTAGTAATTAGTAGGGTGACCATGGCAAAAATGGATATGCTGTCTCGCTTACTATGCTTCTTCATAAGCATACCACTGGTTGTTCTGCAATACTGCTTCAAACACATAGGAGCATTACCGGTGGATTTAATGTGGGTGAAGGCATACAGAGTGCCTCTGGAGAAAGTCAATTTAGTCTGCCTGAAGGTCTATTAGCACCTGACTTTGAACCGCATTACATCACAGCCCAAATACAGTGGGTGACTGATTGGGTTCTCTGAAGGCAACAGAGATGCTTGATTTATATAGAGAGACATGAAGAAAGGCACTAAAGACTCTTCTGCAGACAATGCAATAATAATGGAAGTGTTGTTTGAAGACACAAATACCACGTGCACCACACCTCTGATTGTGACGCCTCTCTAGGATTAGGCAACACTGACATTTGGAGGCAGGGCTATCTGGGAGGCTTGGGATCTGACAGGGGTGGATTATTGGTGTAAAGCGTACACTTTTTCGTCGGGAGAAAAGTAAATTATTAGTGTACAGCAGCGTAAGAAAAGCAGTTAAGGACACATAGAGCTAACATGTAAACAAATCCATGACACATGAGGCACTGAGAATAATACAAACACATGGATTGAGACATGAGGGAAAATTCTCAAGAACGTGTGTTAAACTTTGCAAATTTAGCTTAAGGCAACTTTGCACATCGCAGTCTATCGCGGGAAAACAACACCTTGTCAACATGGAATTCTCAACCCGCGGCACCATGCGATAGTTCCACCATAACGCGACAAATGATCGCAAGAAAGCCAACGCAACGCAGCAAAAATGCGAAACACGAAAGCCAAAAAAGCTGCGATGAGGCAAATCGTGATACAAAAATCAGTGATAACCTGCGACAGGAATGCAATTCCCACGCGGCATGCGTTAAAATGTACCATAAAAGCAAACAAAAAAAACACACCAAAAAAAATCAAATTGCGTAGCACAATGGATGCACCTGGACCGAGTGCAGAGGACAACCCGAACCCCACAAGCCCACCCAAGGTCCAGCCAGGAACCCCCTGTACGGGGAAGAGCAAGGAGAAGAGGAAGAGGAAGATGGGGTTCAGTCCGCAGGAAGACCGGTTCATCGTCACGGAGGTGATAGAACACTACCAACATCTGTTCGTCACCTCCAACGTGTCATTGGCAACACAAACGGAAATATGGCAGTGCATCCTCACCAATGTGAATGCAGTCGGTGAGTCGATCAGGTCAATGGAGGAGGTCAAGAGGCGCTGGCATGAAGTGCACAGCCAAACTAAACAGAAACTCACGGTCAACAGGAAGGCAGCAAAGGCGACTGGAGATGGGAGTCCGGAACCACAGGAGGAGCTGGATGAGCTGGAGGCCACAGTCCTCAGTGTGAAGATGGTGGAAGGAGTGTGGAGTCTGGACACAGCTCAATATGACCTGATCCAACAGCAACAGGGTGAGTAACGACCAGGGACTGGTGGGACGGGGGAGATGGGCACAATGGCACACATGCAAAATCATGTGCAGCACACGGCACACCCACAATGAGTGTTGAACATGTCCCTGATACCCTTGGCACACTGCAGCACACATAGAACACCACGTAGACGCCGGTCCACTATGTGTACAAAGGGGCCCCCTCCATATCACCAATGCCACAACCTACCCATGCACATGTGCTCAATCCAGAAAAGTAGCGGCTCTGTGAGCCACACTGACAATGCAAGTGACACAGCATGACAGATAGCATGGCTGCAGTCACAATACAGGACATGGTGCACGATATGACATTGAGGCGGCTGAGTGTTGACCACATCTGTAAAGGAGCAGGTCACACTCTGACACATCCATGTGCACAAACAACCCATGACGTCAAAAGCACATCTGCAGACAAACAATGAACCAGAGCACAAAAACCGGCCAAGAGCACAAATGACCCACGTCGCGAACATCCCAGCACCCGAAAAGCACACAAGTCAAAGGCACACCGACAAAAAGGGATAAGGGGCTGCCACTTCAGAGCTGCAGTGGTGACTCACCAACAATGCAGCACACACACATAGCAATCACAGTACAGCAACATCGATGACAATGTGGTACGAAGCGCAACCTTACACCACATGACAGGGCACAACTGGTGCCGCACGTGCGTATAAACTGGCCAATCACATCTGGCATTGCATGACACTGTGAGATGATAATGTATGAGTACAACCACACATCCATCATGTAGTCGAAACCTCCACTGTCACCCATCAAATAGCCAGCTCGAAACAGTCACAATGTACATTGTCATGCAGTATGAATGTACACATCTACAATACGCCAACATACATGGAACACACTGTTAACATGCAACTCCCCTTTACATTGCAGAGGGGCAATTAACACCTCCCCCAGAGCAGACCACACATCTCTTCCTTGATGATGAAGAGGACACCCTGCACATTTGCACAGAGACCCTCCAACGGCTCGTGGACAGCCTCCACACCCCTCCTCCAGGAGCAATTCAGCCCAGCTGCATTGAGGTGAGCCCACCCCCTGCATAGCCCACACAGCAGGAAGCATACAGAACCACGGCTGGCTCCCAGGACCCCCACGACAAACACATGGAATTCCAAGTGTGCCAGGAGCAGATGGCTCTCCAGTTGCGGATGGGGTTTGAGCTCCTGGCTGCCAAACTCGATGCCATACATGGGTGTCTCTGTCCCATCAGGGACCACTTACGGTCCATAATGGACACCCACTGTCCGCACCATGCCCACCAACAATCCTTGGCTGACATCGCTGGGACCATTAATAGGATGCAAGAACTGTCTAGTCAGACAGGCTCCAGAGATGACAGAACAGAGTTGGCACAGATGTGGAGGACAATGGAGACTTTGGAGCCGACGCAGCCAGAAAGTATGGCTGACACGGCTGAACACCAGCGAGAAGTAGTAGGGATCTTCCATGCCTTGCACATCCTCATCTTGCCATTGCTGCCACTGAGCCAGTACCAGATGTCTGTTTGAGGAACCTCGACACACACATCTCCGCCCCCTGACGTGTCAGTGGCACACAGTGGTGTAGCGATACCACCTTCACCCAAGGATGTGTAAGAAGCACAAAGTGATGCAGCTATAACCCCACCACGCACACCAGGCACACCTGACACAGAACCTGTATTAGAGGACGATGATGTGGATGGTGAAAACTCTGTGTCAAGAAGGAGGTTGTAAAATTCATCCCCGCCATAGGTCCTGTCCCTGCCTGGTTCAGCCCCCTGCATCATGCCCTGGAACAGCATCTCCCACTGTCCCCTAAACACTCTGCAACATTTACCTGGACACTGACATGGACTGCCGTATCTGCTCTGGTACCAATGCCGGATCACTGACATAATATCGACTACAAAAATATAGACTTATAAAAATATCGATGCCAAAATATAGAATACCAAAATATCGACTCCCTATCTCCAAACAGGAAAGTACAAAAATATAAAATCCAAAATATCGTTGTAAATAATATAGTTAGTCAAAATATCGAATTTTTTAAATGTTTTAAAAGTAATGTAAAATTAATGAAATAATACATATAATTTACTGACACATACTTAAAAATACTTAAATAACATTAAAATTAATAAATAATTAATGTAAGTAAAAAAATAATTAATACATATATATTAACGTAATATTTATTAAAAATATTCAATATTTTCTGCGTAGGATAGCGGGCGGGTAAAATTTACTATTACCACTCCAGTAAGTGCAATAGTAGGGAAAGCGTTGGATAGCGGGAGGGTAAAAATTACTATTCCCACTCCAGAGAGTGCAACAGTAGGGAAAGCGTTGGATAGCGGGAGGGTAAAATTTACTATTCCCACTCCAGTGAGTGCAACAGTAGGGAAAGCGTTGGATAGCGTAGGGGTAAAAATTACTATTCCCACTCCAGAGAGTGCAACAGTAGGGAAAGCATTGGATAGCGTAGGGATAAAAATTACTATTCCCACTCCAGAGAGTGCAACAGTAGGGAAAGCGTTGGATAGCGGGAGAGTCAAATTTACTATTCCCACTCCAGTGAGTGCAACAGTAGGGAAAGCGTTGGATAGCGGTAGCGTAAAAATTTACTATTCCCACTCCAGAGAATGCAACAGTAGGGAAAGCGTTGGATAGCGGGAGGGTAAAAATTACTATTCCCACTCCAGAAAATGCAACAGTACGGAAAGCGTTGGATAGTGGGAGGGAAAAAATTACTATTCCCACTCCAGAGAGTGCAATAATAGGGAAAGTATTGGATAGCGTAGGTGTAAAAATTACTATTCCCACTCCAGAGAGTGCAACAGTAGGGAAAGTGTTGGATAGCGGGAGAGTAAAATTTACTATTCCCACTCCAGTGAGTGCAACAGTAGGGAAAGCGTTGGATAGCGTAGGGGTAAAAATTACTATTCCCACTCCAAAGAGTGCAACAGTAGGGAAAGCGTTGGGTAGCGTAGGGATAAAAATTACTATTCCCACTCCAGAGAGTGCAACAGTAGGGAAAGCGTTGGATAGCGGGAGGGTAAAATTTACTATTCCCACTCCAGTGAGTGCAACAGTAGGGAAAGCGTTGGATAACGTAGGGGTAAAAATTACTATTCCCACTCCAGAGAGTGCAACAGTAGGGAACGCATTGGATAGCGTAGGGATAAAAATTACTATTCCCACTCCTGAGAGTGCAACAGTAGGGAAAGCGTTGGATAGCGGTAGGGTAAAAATTACTATTCCCACTCCAGAGAGTGCAACAGTAGGGAAAGCGTTGGATAGCGGTAGGGTAAAAATTACTATTCCCACTCCAGAGAGTGCAATAATAGGGAAAGCATTGGATAGCGTAGGGGTAAAAATTACTATTCCCACTCAATTAAGTGCAAAAGTAGGGAAAATAATAAATTAATATTTTGTTAAAAATTAATTAATTATTAATAACAAAACAAGTATTACAATTAATTACCAATCACACAAGATTTAATAATTGATTATTTATAAATACCAATATATTTTTGTTTAATTAATTACCTATTAATAATTAATTAACAAACAATTCTTTTTCAATAACAAACATTAATAAATGCTAATAATACCAATTAATCATTAATTAATAATATATTGATTAACGATATACACAAATTATTTAAATAATTATTTTTTTACAATTATATTACTTCCCACCATATTCCCCTATAAACACACTACCCGCTACAAATATTAAATGAATACAATTAACATAATTATCAATTAAACAATTAATACAAATTAATTACCAATTAATACAAATTATTTACCAATTAATAATTAATCAACAACCAATTAATTTTCAATACCAATTAATAATGAACTAATAACAATTAAATTACTTCCCACCCTATTCCCCTATAAACCCACAACCCGCTACAGAAGTAAAACGCTAAATTAAATTAAAGATATAATAATTAACAATATACACACATCAATTAAATAATTAATTATTTACAATTATATTACTTCCCACCATATTCCCCTATAAACACACTACCCACTACAAATATTAAATGAATACAATTAACATAACTATCAATTAAACAATTAATACAAATTAATTACCAATTAATACAAATTATTTACCAATTAATAATTAATCAACAACCAATTAATTTTTAATACCAATTAATAATTAACTAATAACAATTAAATTACTTCCCACCCTATTCCCCTATAAACCCACAACCCGCTACAGAAGTAAAACACAAAAATAAAATAACATAAAATTCATTACTTTAAAATACTAACATACATTACAATATTAATACATACTTTTAACACATATACTAACACTTAAAACACTATAAAAAATTCGATATTTTTAACAACTATATTATGACTGTCGATATTACTTACTTCTATATTATTGCAATCGATATTTCTTACCTGTTTTTCGATATTCTTCACCACTATATTTTGGCAATTCGATATTCTGTCCATTCTATATTTAAAACTCGATATTCTGTCCACTCGATATTTTTTTTTATGTCTATTTACCACCAATGCCACAGCAATCCGGATGCGGACTGAAATCTTCCTATACAGATTAACTTTGCATTCCCACAAGGACTCTGGTTGGCCCACCACTGGGCAACCATGTAATGTGGGCATGAAATGGCCATGTACTGCTCCAGATCCGACACTCACCAGAATGTGAATTAAACATTAATTATCGCACAGATGTGACATGTCTATGTTCAGACAAGTGTAACATTATGGATGACTGTAGTGACTGTGAATGCACGAAATGGGTACACCCAGGGAAATGACATCAATACGCATGTATGACCCTGACCCACATGGCCAATCAGATGACTGTCATGGTGTGAACTAGCCGTGGTCTCATTGCACAAGAACACCATTCTAGAAACCCCCCACTGTTGCCACATGTCCATGGATTGAATCGGGCTGTTTGCCATGATGTCAAAATCTGTAGCAGTCATGAAGTAGTGTCTCCCATCACTTGTGTCAACTGAACATACCTACTCACACTCAACTGTGTGGACACAGCATGTCTGGACGGATCACATTGATCCACATGACAAGGTTTCGGTCACCATAATCACATTGCTGTGGACACGTGAGAGCACAGGTTTACCAGAAACTATCCCACACACGATGTCTGGCTCACAAAGATGGAGCTGTCAATGGAGACTCAACACCGTCAACATGCGTCAGCCAGTAGCTCCCTGTGTACGGACAATGCTCATGGCAGCACACGATTTGGCATTCAAATCAATACGCATCACAGTCGAACACGAGTGCAGTTGCGTTGACTTTATTTGCATATGCGTGTCAGTACGGGCAAGAGCAGGGCAACAAAATGCAGTCCTATGCCTCTGACAATGACAGGCGGCATGGGAACATGGCGGTACAAAAGGGGGTCCCTTGCTCACTTTGCCACTGGATTCAAGCAAGTCTGGCTGAAGACGGCTGAAATGCCAGAAACCGGTCCTGGGAAGCTTGTTTACGGTTCAGGGAAGACATGGCTTGGCAGTTCGGGCTGGACTGTTCCCATGAGTTACAGGGTCAGACTGATTTGCATATGGCCATGTCTGAACTGGGGTGGCAGAGTGGGCTAAAGAATGGTGATGGATCAAACCCAGATGTGTTGACTGGGTGTGAGTGTTTGATTGGTTCTGATGCTCCGTCCATCACCACCCCTTTTTGTACCGCTTTGTTCGCCATAAGTTGGCAGGGTATGCTCAGACGTGAGTCCCTTGCTCACTTTGCCACTGCATTCAAGCAAGCCGGGTCAGACTGATTTGCATACGGCCAGTGGAGAAGTGTGGCTCAATGATTAGAGCGGCAGACCCTGATGCAGAGGTCTAGCCCGGGACCAGGGTTCAATTCCCCGCCTCGGCTGGTCTTGGGCTCAAAAATTCCACGGACCTGATAATTCTCGCCTCGGTGCCATTCCAATCATGGAGTCCCACTCTGCAACTCTGGGCAATAGCTTGCTTAATCTCCACAACGGCCCCCACAACGCTAAGGATGCCTGGCCTCCACCTTGGGGGTGCCCAGGAGTGGACGCCTCACAGGGAAAGCCAGGATGGGTTCCACAGCGGTATTCGTACAAGCGCCTTGAGACCCTTGCGGGTGAGTAGTGCGCTATACAAGTATCAATTTACAATTTATGTCTGAACTGGGGTGGCAGAGTGGGCTAAAGAATGGTGATGGATCAAACCCAGATCTGTTGACTGGGTGTGAGTGTTTGATTGGTTCTGATGCTCCGTCCATCACCACCCCTTTTTGTACCGCTTTGTTCGCCATAAGTTGGCAGGGTATGCTCAGACGTGAGTCCCTTGCTCACTTTGCTACTGGATTCAAGCAAGCCTGGCTGAAGACGGCTGAAATGCTAGAAACCGGTCCTAGGAAGCTTGTTTCTGGTCCAGGGAAGGCAGGGCTTGGCAGTTCGGGCTGGACTGTTCCCATGAGGCACAGGGTCAGACTGATTTGCATATGGCCATGTCTGAACTGGGGTGGCAGAGTGGGCTAAAGAACGGTGATGGATCAAACCCAGATCTGTTGACTGGGTGTGAGTGATTGATTGGTTCTGATGCTCCGTCCATCATCACCACCCCCTTTTGTACCGCTTTGTTCGCCATAAGTTGGCAGGGTATGCTCAGACGTGAGTCCCTTGCTCACTTTGCCACTGGATTCAAGCAAGCCTGGCTGAAGACGGCTGAAATGCCAGAAACCGGTCCTAGGAAGCTTGTTTCCGGTCCAGGGAAGGCATGGCTTGGCAGTTCGTGCTGGACTGTTCCCATGAGGCACAGGGTCAGACTGATTTGCATATGGCCATGTCTGAACTGGGGTGGCAGAGTGGGCTAAAGAATGGTGATGGATCAAACCCAGATCTGTTGACTGGGTGTGAGTGTTTGATTGGTTCTGATGCTCCGTCCATCACCACCCCTTTTTGTACGGCATGGGAACATGGCCAGAAAGTTTGGTGACAGAGAAACTTATATTGGTGGAAATAGAAAAGCTTCCTGATTATAGGCCATCCTTATTGATAGAACCTCATGACACACTGACATGGCGAGTGATTAACAATTATGCCTAGATTGTATAAGGGACAGAGGAGAATCAAGGGATGAAACACACAGCTCTCTCAAAGGGGAGACACACTCTGAGTGTAGTAGACTTACCACCTGCGGCAGACCCAGTTTACTTGGGGCTCAAATCAATGCATTGCAATATTGGGTAGCCGGGATCTCCCACTATCAACAGGCAAGAGCGGAACCCTTACAGAGTGTATTTGTATTGCTTATTGAGGTATGTGTCTTTCATCCGCTCTTATGAAAGCATAGAATGTATCATGTGTAGAGTAAATTTTAAATATCAATGTATGTGTTTATGGTGCTATTCATATTCACTGTCATTACATGTACTAGTTGGTAATCTCATTTGAAACGTTCATTTTAACAAGCAATCGATTGGAACAATGGAGTATTTAAGGTACTGCCCCGGTGTGGTCTTTTCACAAGCAGACCACCCACCCGATTTCACACCTCTCTTGTGGAATCCCTCATGGCTTCTCTCTGAGTCTTGCACTGTTATCTTTATCTTATCCTGTTAGTTTTGTTCATACACCCCTTTGGCTGCTCTCTGACGCCCTATGCAGATGATATCCAAATAATAGTTTTCTTCAGCAATGATCTGGAGTCTGTCCAAGAGACATTGAGTCTTGTATACTAGAAGCGGCCGCATGGCTGCAGTATAACTAAAATTCAAAGGTGACACTAACTGAGGGCCTCATCTTTATATTACCTTCTAGAATACAGTCTTCTCTTTGGTGGCAGTGGAGTCGTGCCATTCACCCAGTCAAGTTGACTCAGCAAAGATCTTATTTAATTTTCAACCATCTTATCTCATTTTTTAAACAGGTCTAAGGCCGTATCATAAATACAGGGCATTTTCCTTGTCTGCGTCTGGCGTACTTTAAAAAGGTGCGCCCAGCGCAAACAAGGAAAATGTGCTGCATTAGGATGAATGCTCTGCCCCTAGGGCAGCCATGAACTGGCGCTACCCTGGGGGCAGCGCATTCATGTGAAAAACAGAGCGACTGCCTTGAAGCCGCTCTATGTTTCACAGTGCAGGCGGCAACTAGTCTCTACGTTTAAGGGATATTAGAGATCCCCTTGCAGGCGGTTTCAGTGAGTGCCTGCACCCAGCTGCAAGGGGATGTCTGGGGGTCGATGGGACCACATTCCCCTCCCTCTAAGGGGCTGCCATCAGGCGGCGTACTGACAGTGCGCCTCCTGACAGCTTCTTCTCCTATGCGCCCGTGTCTGTAATACAGCGGAGGTGCAGAGGCAAACAAATTCCCTCATTTGCCTGGTGTCATGCACCCATGCGGATGAGGGAATGCCCTCTGATGATAGTGCTGGAGCTGTATGTGCGGCAGCGCTATCTGTATTGTAGAATGGGATGCACAAGCATCTGCGGCCTCTTCTGTAATACCAAAGTGCCCAGGGGGAGTGCAAAGCGGGTGCAAATATTCGTTGCATGCCCAGGGCACTCCCGTAATACGATCCCTGGCGTATTTCTTCTACTTACTTTAACCCTTTCGCTGCCACGCCTTTTCCCCCTCCTGTGCCTGGCGCTTCCCACGCGGGTGGGTGTCATGACGAGATAGTCTCGTCATGGGCACTGCGCGACTGTGCTCCATGACGAGACCATCTCGTCATGGGCACAGAAGAGGTTAACTACATCTGCAGGCTTTGCAAAATCATAAGACTATTGTAAAAGCAACTATTGTTCACCTGATGAAAACACTAACTTGAGCTTGTTGCCTTTCATTTTTTCCACTTTCAAACAATTCAAAATGCTGATTCATGCCTTATCTGTGGACTCTCCCCATTCTCTACCATCTCTTCACACAGTCCTATGTCCCATTGACTATCAGTCACCAAACAATCTACCTTCAAAGTGTTTTCCCTTAGTCTTTTGTGCTTGCCTTAAAATACGCCCTCTGTTTCTCAGCTTTGAATCGCTCCTTATATTCCTACCAGGACTCTATGCCCTGCAACAGCTAACTGCCTGCATCTTCCTAAAATTAGACCGGCACATGTTGGAGGTCGATCCTTCTTATTTCTGGTTGTAAAGCCCTGGCACACTCTCCTTGCTGAGTCCTAGTGTGGCTCTAGCCTTCTGTCCTTCCAGAAAAGATGTAAACCTTGGTTTTTCCCTTAGTGTAGTCTCCACCTCTCCTTCAGTCATTGCTTAGTTCCAGGACACTCTGTTGGGGTAGCATTGCAAACGTCCTGGTAATATGGGAAGGGCAGGTATCTTGGAAATATTCTGAAACTATTTTGTCCAATCCCTGGGGTCATATTACACAAGTACCCCAGGGAAGGACACAATGGGCATTTGCAACCACATTCTGTGCCATGGGGCACTTTGGTATTACAGCACTATTTCCAGAGGGTGTTCTCTCATTTGCATGGTGGGGGGGTGGCCCCATGCAAATGAGGGAATGCATTTGCCTCTGTACCCACACCGTATTATGGATGTGGGCACAGAGGGAAAGAAGCTGTCAGTGTGCCCCCTGATGGCAGCCCTCTGAAGGGGGGAAAGTGGGTCATAAGGACACCCAGACACTCCCTTTCAGGCAAGTGCAGTTGGTCACTACACCCGCCTGCAAGGATATCTCCCTCCCCTTTTAAAAGGGCAGGCAGCTTGCCACCTGCGCAGACAAACACGGAGCGGCTGCTTCCAAACCTCTCCCAATTTCACTTAAATGCGCTGCGCCTAGGGCAGCGCGAGATCTCAGCTGCCCTGCGGGTAGCGCTTTCAATGTAATAAGAGTGCACGTTCCCTGTTGGCGCCCGGCGCACCTCTTTTAAGGTGTACCGTGGCACACACATGGAAATTGCGCCCAATCCATAACATGGCCCCTGTTCAGCAAAGGCCCTTGAAAGACATGTATATTCCTGCAGGAACATTTGTTAGTGGCCTAGTATGTTGTAATTGTAGTCGTAAATATATTGGCCAAAAATGCCTCCTGTGCATGGTAATACTACAATAACGGGATCCCCAGCAAATAGCTTTGAGTTTGAGTCTCAATTTGGTTTCGTCACCAGTGTTTGTAGTGCTAGCCCCCACCGAAATGTTACCCTAGTTGCGCCCCAGTTCAGTATACAGAAGCAGACGCCTCAGTTCTGGCACATTCTGCATGCCCCTCTATTAGGAAGTTAGGGGTGGTGGCGTTCAACAATTTCAGTGGAGATCTACTTACAGTCCACAGTCTTTAATCTCGAAATTGTTTGTGAAGTCCAGCAACCAATGAAGAGACAAATAATACAGCTGTAGGACTCCTCCAATTGTGAAGTCTCCCTTCTTGTAGGCACTGGGCTCGTAGCCGCGGTTCAGCACACAGCCCGGGGCCTGCTTTGAAACTTCCCAGGAAAAGCTCGGAGCAACGTTCACGAGGAAGGCGAAGCGCAGCCACAACATCACTGGTGCAAATGATGGTGAACCCGGCTGAGTGAAATGTAGCAATTTAATGAGACAGGAGTTGACTCGGGTGAGGCCCTTAGCAAAAAGGCCAGGCAATGCTCTGTCAAATATCCGCCATTCTGAAAACACACAAATACGGATACAGGTGAATGTGACAGTCTTAAAATACTTGTACATCTCTCCTGCGCAAGACCAATTAATTGAACATCATTTTCAGATTCAGAAGCTCAGAACAAAATGCTTCCAGGTTAATTCAGTGCAAAAGCCTGACCTTGATATTGGACCAGAATCTCAACCTTGACTTAATGGTGTCAAAGATAGGTCCATGTACATCCTTTGTAGGTTTTGCCTGCTGTGCTTGTGAAATCTATTATTTTTTTTATATATCTTAAAAGGGGCTTTTCTTGGCACTTCCCAAGGCCCAAGTACTCATCCCAATCGACTTTAGTGGGTGGAACTTATTTTCTTACATTAAGGCTGCACAGCATGTCCTGCTTACAGATTCTTATCTTCCCCTGGCTGCACAGCATGCACTGCTTACAGATACTTATCTTTCCCTGGCTGCACAGCATGTACTGCTTACAGATACTTATCTTTCCCTGGCTGCACAGCATGCACAGCTTACAGATACTTATCTTTCCCTGGTTGCACAGCATGCACTGCTTACAGATACTTATCTTTCCCTGGTTGCACAGCATGCACTGCTTACAGATACTTATCTTTCCCTGGTTGCACAGCATGCACTGCTTACAGATACTTATCTTTCCCTGGTTGCACAGCATGTCCTGCTTACAGATACTTATCTTTCCCTGGCTGCACAGCATGCACTGCTTACAGATACTTATCTTTCCCTGGCTGCACAGCATGTACTGCTTACAGATACTTATCTTCCCCTGGTTGCACAGCATGTACTGCTTACAGATTCTTATCTTCCCCTGGCTGCACAGCATGTCCTGCTTACAGATACTTATCTTCCCCTGGTTGCACAGCATGCATTGCTTACAGATTCTTATCTTCCCCTGGCTGCACAGCATGCACTGCTTACAGATACTTATCTTTCCCTGGTTGCACAGCATGTACTGCTTACAGATTCTTATCTTCCCCTGGCTGCACAGCATGTCCTGCTTACAGATTCTTATCTTTCCCTGGCTGCACAGCATGTCCTGCTTACAGATACTTATCTTCCCCAGGCTGCACAGCATGCACTGCTTACAGATTCTTATCTTCCCCTGGCTGCACAGCATGTCCTGCTTACAGATACTTATCTTTCCCTGGCTGCACAGCATGCACAGCTTACAGATACTTATCTTTCCCTGGTTGCACAGCATGCACTGCTTACAGATACTTATCTTTCCCTGGTTGCACAGCATGTCCTGCTTACAGATACTTATCTTCCCCTGGCTGCACAGCATGCACTGCTTACAGATACTTATCTTTCCCTTGTTGCACAGCATGTCCTGCTTACAGATACTTATCTTCCCCTGGTTGCACAGTGTGTACTGCTTACAGATACTTATCTTTCCCTGGTGGCATAGCATGTACTGCTTACAGATTCTTATCTTCCCCTGGTTGCACAGCATGCACTGCTTACAGATTCTTATCTTCCCCTGGTTGCACAGCATGCCCTGCTTACAGATACTTATCTTCCCCTGGCTGCACAGCATGTACTGCTTACAGATACTTATCTTTCCCTGTTGGCATAGCATGTACTGCTTACAGATACTTATCTTCCCCTGGTGGCACAACATGCACTGCTTACAGATACTTATCTTCCCCTGGTTGCACAGCATGCACTGCTTACAGATACTTATCTTCCCTGGTTGCACAGCATGTCCTGCTTACAGATTCTTATCTTCCCCTGGTTGCACAGCATGCACTGCTTACAGATACTTATCTTCCCTGGTTGCACAGCATGTCCTGCTTACAGATTCTTATATTCCCCTGGTTGCACAGCATGCACTGCTTACAGATTCTTATCTTCCCCTGGTTGCACAGCATAACCTGCTTACAGATACTTATCTTCCCCTGGCTGCACAGCATGCACTGCTTACAGATACTTATCTTCCCCTGGTTGCACAGCATTCACTGCTTACAGATACTTATCTTCCCCTGGTTGCACAGCATGCACTGCTTACAGATACTTATCTTCCCCTGGCTGCACAGCATGCACTGCTTACAGATACTTATCTTCCCCTGGTTGCACAGCATGCACTGCTTACAGATACTTATCTTCCCCTGGCTGCACAGCATGCACTGCTTACAGATACTTATCTTCCCCTGGCTGCACAGCATGTCCTGCTTACAGATACTTATCTTTCCCTGGTTGCACAGCATGCACTGCTTACAGATACTTATCTTTCCCTGGCTGCACAGCATGTACTGCTTACAGATACTTATCTTTCCCTGGTTGCACAGCATGTCCTGCTTACAGATTCTTATCCTCCCCTGGATGCACAGCATGTCCTGCTTACAGATACTTATCTTTCCCTGGTTGCACAGCATGTCCTGCTTACAGATTCTTATCTTCCCCTGGCTGCACAGCATGCACTGCTTACAGATTCTTATCTTCCCCTGGCTGCACAGCATGTCCTGCTTACAGATACTTATCTTTCCCTGGTTGCACAGCATGCACTGCTTACAGATACTTATCTTTCCCTGGCTGCACAGCATGTACTGCTTACAGATACTTAGCTTTCCCTGGTTGCACAGCATGTCCTGCTTACAGATTCTTATCTTCCCCTGGTTGCACAGCATGTACTGCTTACAGATACTTATCTTTCCCTGGTTGCACAGCATGTCCTGCTTACAGATACTTATCTTCCCCTGGTTGCACAGCATGCATTGCTTACAGATTCTTATCTTCCCCTGGCTGCACAGCATGTCCTGCTTACAGATACTTATCTTTTCCTGGTTGCACAGCATGCACTGCTTACAGATACTTATCTTTCCCTGGCTGCACAGCATGTACTGCTTACAGATACTTAGCTTTACCTGGTTGCACAGCATGTCCTGCTTACAGATTCTTATCTTCCCCTGGCTGCACAGCATGCACTGCTTACAGATACTTATCTTTCCCTGGCTGCACAGCATGTACTGCTTACAGATACTTATCTTTCCCTGGCTGCACAGCATGCACAGCTTACAGATACTTATCTTTCCCTGGTTGCACAGCATGCACTGCTTACAGATACTTATCTTTCCCTGGTTGCACAGCATGCACTGCTTACAGATACTTATCTTTCCCTGGTTGCACAGCATGCACTGCTTACAGATACTTATCTTTCCCTGGTTGCACAGCATGTCCTGCTTACAGATACTTATCTTTCCCTGGCTGCACAGCATGCACTGCTTACAGATACTTATCTTTCCCTGGCTGCACAGCATGTACTGCTTACAGATACTTATCTTCCCCTGGTTGCACAGCATGTACTGCTTACAGATTCTTATCTTCCCCTGGCTGCACAGCATCTCCTGCTTACAGATACTTATCTTCCCCTGGTTGCACAGCATGCATTGCTTACAGATTCTTATCTTCCCCTGGCTGCACAGCATGCACTGCTTACAGATACTTATCTTTCCCTGGTTGCACAGCATGTACTGCTTACAGATTCTTATCTTCCCCTGGCTGCACAGCATGTCCTGCTTACAGATTCTTATCTTTCCCTGGCTGCACAGCATGTCCTGCTTACAGATACTTATCTTCCCCAGGCTGCACAGCATGCACTGCTTACAGATTCTTATCTTCCCCTGGCTGCACAGCATGTCCTGCTTACAGATACTTATCTTTCCCTGGCTGCACAGCATGCACAGCTTACAGATACTTATCTTTCCCTGGTTGCACAGCATGCACTGCTTACAGATACTTATCTTTCCCTGGTTGCACAGCATGTCCTGCTTACAGATACTTATCTTCCCCTGGCTGCACAGCATGCACTGCTTACAGATACTTATCTTTCCCTTGTTGCACAGCATGTCCTGCTTACAGATGCTTATCTTCCCCTGGTTGCACAGTGTGTACTGCTTACAGATACTTATCTTTCCCTGGTGGCATAGCATGTACTGCTTACAGATTCTTATCTTCCCCTGGTTGCACAGCATGCACTGCTTACAGATTCTTATCTTCCCCTGGTTGCACAGCATGCCCTGCTTACAGATACTTATCTTCCCCTGGCTGCACAGCATGTACTGCTTACAGATACTTATCTTTCCCTGGTGGCATAGCATGTACTGCTTACAGATACTTATCTTCCCCTGGTGGCACAGCATGCACTGCTTACAGATACTTATCTTCCCCTGGTTGCACAGCATGCACTGCTTACAGATACTTATCTTCCCTGGTTGCACAGCATGTCCTGCTTACAGATTCTTATCTTCCCCTGGTTGCACAGCATGCACTGCTTACAGATACTTATCTTCCCTGGTTGCACAGCATGTCCTGCTTACAGATTCTTATCTTCCCCTGGTTGCACAGCATGCACTGCTTACAGATTCTTATCTTCCCCTGGTTGCACAGCATGCCCTGCTTACAGATACTTATCTTCCCCTGGCTGCACAGCATGCACTGCTTACAGATACTTATCTTCCCCTGGTTGCACAGCATTCACTGCTTACAGATACTTATCTTCCCCTGGTTGCACAGCATGCACTGCTTACAGATACTTATCTTCCCCTGGCTGCACAGAATGCACTGCTTACAGATACTTATCTTCCCCTGGTTGCACAGCATGCACTGCTTACAGATACTTATCTTCCCCTGGTTTCACAGCATGCACTGCTTACAGATTCTTATCTTCCCCTGGCTGCACAGCATGTACTGCTTACAGATACTTATCTTCCCCTGGCTGCACAGCATGTACTGCTTACAGATTCTTATCTTCCCCTGGCTGCACAGCATGTCCTGCTTACAGATACTTATCTTTCCCTGGTTGCACAGCATGCACTGCTTACAGATACTTATCTTTCCCTGGCTGCACAGCATGTACTGCTTACAGATACTTATCTTTCCCTGGTTGCACAGCATGTCCTGCTTACAGATTCTTATCCTCCCCTGGATGCACAGCATGTCCTGCTTACAGATACTTATCTTTCCCTGGTTGCACAGCATGTCCTGCTTACAGATTCTTATCTTCCCCTGGCTGCACAGCATGCACTGCTTACAGATTCTTATCTTCCCCTGGCTGCACAGCATGTCCTGCTTACAGATACTTATCTTTCCCTGGTTGCACAGCATGCACTGCTTACAGATACTTATCTTTCCCTGGCTGCACAGCATGTACTGCTTACAGATACTTAGCTTTCCCTGGTTGCACAGCATGTCCTGCTTACAGATTCTTATCTTCCCCTGGTTGCACAGCATGTACTGCTTACAGATACTTATCTTTCCCTGGTTGCACAGCATGTCCTGCTTACAGATACTTATCTTCCCCTGGTTGCACAGCATGCATTGCTTACAGATTCTTATCTTCCCCTGGCTGCACAGCATGTCCTGCTTACAGATACTTATCTTTTCCTGGTTGCACAGCATGCACTGCTTACAGATACTTATCTTTCCCTGGCTGCACAGCATGTACTGCTTACAGATACTTAGCTTTACCTGGTTGCACAGCATGTCCTGCTTACAGATTCTTATCTTCCCCTGGTTGCACAGCATGTACTGCTTAAAGATACTTATCTTTCCCTGGTTGCACAGCATGTCCTGCTTACAGATACTTATCTTCCCCTGGTTGCACAGCATGCACAGCTCACAGATACTTATCTTTCCCTGGTTGCACAGCATGTCCTGCTTACAGATACTTATCTTCCCCTGGTTGCACAGCATGTACTGCTTGCAGATACTTATCTTTCCCTGGTTGCACAGCGTGTA
This sequence comes from Triturus cristatus, assembly GCF_964204655.1. NCBI lineage: Eukaryota > Metazoa > Chordata > Amphibia > Caudata > Salamandridae > Triturus > Triturus cristatus. The sequence goes on from NC_140581.1 coordinate 79,215,970, forward strand.
CTGCTTACAGATACTTATCTTTCCCTGGTGGCATAGCATGTACTACTTACAGATACTTATCTTCCCCTGGTGGCACAGCATGCACTGCTTACAGATACTTATCTTCCACTGGTTGCACAGCATGCACTGCTTACAGATACTTATCTTCCCTGGTTGCACAGCATGTCCTGCTTACAGATTCTTATCTTCCCCTGGTTGCACAGCATGCACTGCTTACAGATTTGTATCTTCCCCTGGTTGCACAGCATGCCCTGCTTACAGATACTTATCTTCCCCTGGCTGCACAGGATGCACTGCTTACAGATACTTATCTTCCCCTGGTTGCCCAGCATTCACTGCTTACAGATACTTATCTTCCCCTGGCTGCACAGCATGCCCTGCTTACAGATACTTATCTTCCCCTGGTTGCACAGCATGTACTGCTTACAGATACTTATCTTCCCCTGGCTGCACAGCATGTACTGCTTACATATTCTTATCTTCCCCTGGCCGCACAGCATGTCCTGCTTACAAATACTTATCTTTCCCTGGTTGCACAGCATGCACTGCTTACAGATACTTATCTTTCCCTGGCTGCACAGCATGTACTGCTTACAGATACTTATATTTCCCTGGTTGCACAGCATGTCCTGCTTACAGATTCTTATCTTTCCCTGGCTGCACAGCATGTACTGCTCACAGATACTTATCTTCCCCTGGTTGCACAGCATGTACTGCTTACAGATACTTATCTTTCCCTGGTTGCACAGCATGTCCTGCTTACAGATACTTATCTTCATCTGGTTGCACAGCATGCACTGCTTACAGATACTTATCTTTCCCTGGCTGCACAGCATGTCCTGCTTACAGATACTTATCTTCCCCTGGTTGCACAGCATGCACAGCTTACAGATACTTATCTTTCCCTGGTTGCACAGCATGTCCTGCTTACAGATACTTATCTTCCCCTGGTTGCACAGCATGTACTGCTTACAGATACTTATCTTTCCCTGGTTGCACAGCATGTCCTGCTTACAGATTCTTATCTTCCCCTGGCTGCACAGCATGTCCTGCTTACAGATACTTATCTTTCCCAGGCTGCACAGCATGCACTGCTTCCAGATTCTTATCTTCCCCTGGCTGCACAGCATGTCCTGCTTACAGATACTTATCTTCCCCAGGCTGCACAGCATGCACTGCTTACAGATACTTATCTTTCCCTGGTTGCACAGCATGTACTGCTTACAGATACTTATCTTTCCCTGGTGGCATAGCATGTACTGCTTACAGATACTTATCTTCCCCTGGTGGCACAGCATGTACTGCTTACAGATACTTATCTTCCCCTGGCTGCACAGCATGCACTGCTTACAGATACTTATCTTTCCCTGGTTGCACAGCATGTCCTGCTTACAGATTCTTATCTTCCCCAGGCTGCACAGCATGTCCTGCTTACAGATACTTATCTTTCCCTGGCTGCACAGCATGCACTGCTTACAGATACTTATCTTCCCCTGGTTGCACAGCATGCACTGCTTACAGATACTTACCTTTCCCTGGTTGCACAGCGTGTCCTGCTTACAGATACTTATCTTCCCCTGGTGGCACAGCATGTACTGCTTACAGATACTTATCTTCCCCTGGCTGCACAGCATGCACTGCTTACAGATACTTATCTTTCCCTGGTTGCACAGCATGTCCTGCTTACAGATTCTTATCTTCCCCTGGCTGCACAGCATGTCCTGCTTACAGATACTTATCTTTCCCAGGCTGCACAGCATGCACTGCTTACAGATTCTTATCTACCCCTGGCTGCACAGCATGTCCTGCTTAATGATACTTATCTTCCCCAGGCTGCACAGCATGCACTGCTTACAGATACTTATCTTCCCCTGGTTGCACAGCATGCACTGCTTACAGATACTTATCTTTCCCTGGCTGCACAGCATGTACTGCTTACAGATACTTATCTTCCCCTGGTTGCACAGCATGTACTGCTTACAGATTCTTATCTTCCCCTGGCTGCACAGCATGTCCTGCTTACAGATACTTATCTTCCCCAGGCTGCAGAGCATGCACTGCTTACAGATTCCTATCTTCCCCTGGCTGCACAGCATGTCCTGCTTACAGATACTTATCTTTCCCTGGTTGCACAGCATGTACTGCTTACAGATACTTATCTTTCCCTGGTGGCATAGCATGTACTGCTTACAGATACTTATCTTCCCCTGGTGGCACAGCATGTACTGCTTACAGATACTTATCTTCCCCTGGCTGCACAGCATGCACTGCTTACAGATACTTATCTTTCCCTGGTTGCACAGCATGTCCTGCTTACAGATTCTTATCTTTCCCTGGCTGCACAGCATGTCCTGCTTACAGATACTTATCTTCCCCAGGCTGCACAGCATGCACTGCTTACAGATTCTTATCTTCCCCTGGCTGCACAGCATGTCCTGCTTACAGATGCTTATCTTCCCCAGGCTGCACAGCATGCACTGCTTACAGATACTTATCTTTCCCTGGTTGCACAGCATGTACTGCTTACAGATACTTATCTTCCCTGGTTGCACAGCATGTCCTGCTTACAGATTCTTATCTTCCCCTGGCTGCACAGCATGTCCTGCTTACAGATACTTATCTTCCCCAGGCTGCACAGCATGCACTGCTTACAGATACTTATCTTCCCCTGGTTGCACAGCATGCACTGCTTACAGATACTTATCTTCCCCTGGTTGCACAGCATGCACTGCTTACAGATACTTATCTTCCCCTGGTTGCACAGCATGCACTGCTTACAGATACTTATCTTCCCCTGGTTGCACAGCATGCACTGCTTACAGATACTTATCTTTCCCTGGTTGCACACCATGGCCTGCTTACAGATACTTATCTTCCCCTGGTTGCACAGCATGCACTGCTTACAGATACTTATCTTCCCCTGGCTGCACAGCATGCACTGCTTACAGATACTTATCTTTCCCTGGTTGCAGAGCATGTCCTGCTTACAGATACTTATCTTCCCCAGGCTGTACAGCATGTCCTGCTCACAGATACTTATCTTCCTCTGGCTGCACAGCATGCCCTGCTTACAGATACTTATCTTTCCCTGGTTGCACAGCATGCACTACTTACAGATACTTTTCTTCCCCTGGTTGCACGCATTTACAATACTTATCCTCTACGAAGGCCGTTCAGACTGTTAAGCCCCATTTACTATCAAGACTTCAGGGACTGTTAAACTGTTAGATAAGATCTCTTCCCATGGAAAAGGCAGACAGCTTCTAGCAATATATGGGAATGCGTACTTGTTTAGATCAACCCTGCTGTATTGTTAATTAAAGTCATCCCCTGACCCCTGCAGCTATCTACAAAGAGCTCGCGAGGAAAAGGCATTGGCCCACAGCAGTAAGAGGGCTGCCGCGGCCTGTGTTTGAAAGTAGCAGCACCTCCAATAAAGGAACTCCACACGGGAGCCGCGTTCCGGTCCGGGTTGTCACTTCCCTTCAGAAAAGAAAGAGTATGGCTGGGACCTGCCACGCTAAGCCCATAGAGCTGCCCCGGAATCTTCAGTGCACTTCGAGGTCCGCAGCATTATTAAAGCTGCTGTGGCCTCCTGAAGTAACTCTACTGCCACCCAGTGATCCTACGTGTGCACCGTATCTAGTTAATTGCTCATGCAAGACAGCCCCGACAAAAGAATAGTAAGCATAAAAGAAAAATACATAACAAGCTGCCAGTATGAGAGCCAGTCTCACCTTGTTCTCGCTGTGTGCTGCTCCTCCTGCACCCCGATTAGAGACTGAGAGGCGCTGTAGGCCGTGACAAGATAGGCGACATGGTGAGGCCTGACCAGCATCGCACACCTTTAGTGGCCACTTGCCGGCAACTGCATCTGGAGGGGAGACTTCTGATGGCAGTGCAGCTATCCTAGAGCTGCTGTCCTATGCAGGAGTCAGAAACGCAGTCCCTGCAATGTGACGACCTTTGCACCTCCACCTCCCAACACGAGGGAGCCCACAGCCTGAGTGGTACCGCCGTGCCCTCCTGCAAACCCAGTTGCACCAAGTGGGCCCGCATCATCAGGAGAGCTGCTGTCCCTCTCTGAAATCACCTACGGTGCCACCCAGTGATGAGGAGCGGTACTGCAGGTACTGCACATAAATATAAAAATAAAGAAAAGAAAAAACACTTGTACCGTGTACAAGCGCCCTCCCCATGAGGCAAGACGGTCATCAGTGCCCATTTTTGGACAGTTTTTAAGCAGCTGAGGTGAAAGACTTGCAAAAGAAAAAAAAAGAACTGTAACCACATACAAGTGTAGGGTGCCGCCAACTTCACCCTAGCACAAACTGGACTACACAGTGTTCCCAGCTCCCACACAACGGCCAAAGACAGTCAGTCCCTACAAGAGCCCAACTCCACAGGCCACTAGCCAGCAAAATAGACACGACCTCAGCAAGTTGAACCATGTCCAATAGTTCAACTAAAGAAAAGACTGGCATCCAAGAGGCAGCATCGATTACATAGGGAAAAGCCAGACAGTAGAGAGCATCCTGTGAGGACTAGGGCCCACTGGCACTGCACACAGCCTCAAACCTGCATCATCACCCCAGCATGGCTCCGCAGTGGCAGTAAGCCGGTCCAGTACCTGAACAAAGCCACAGTGCCCCTAGTGGTGGTGCGCGACATGGCACCTCAACACAACTTGCACCAGCCTTGCGGCAGGAGGAAAGCTGCTGAAGATCAGTGAACTCACCTGTACAGTCAGCAGAGCAAAAGCGGCATAGGAGAAGTAGTTAGATGCAGTGTGAAGGCTTCCAAGCCCCAACAAAGACCCCAAGAAATCCAAAGCACCCCAGGACACAGACTAGCCGCTCTAGCCAGACGGCGACACCCACTGCAGCAGTAAAGAAAGTGCAATGTACACACACCCAGAGTGGCTGCCTGATGCCACCACAAGCGAAGAAATGGTGACACCCAACCCTGGTGGTGAACGATCACCACTGCAAGGAATAAGAACAAGCACACCAAGTGCCAGAATAGGGCACCCAAGAGAACTAAACGCACAAAGCCAGCAGTGCGCAGGAAGACGCATGAGCAAATGTGACAGCACCAACATGGTGCAAGAGAGATAGAGACATCTCCACAGAGAAGCCCCAGTACTTATCTTTCTCCCTTTCCAGGAACCCGGATCCCTATGATCTAGATCTCAGTATATCTCTTTTATAGTTTCTTTCAGAATCCGGCTGTACCATTGATACTTCGACTGACTGGTGGACGTGTTTTTCTCTTCTTGTTCTAACCCAGGTAGATCCCCTACCCACCCACCCCACTCCTCCCGCCTCTGGCGTTTTTTAATTTTTTATTTTATTTTAGCGGTTTGGTCTAATCAATGATTTGCTAACTGTTAAGATGTGTCACTACTTCTCTTCTTTTCCTTGGCACTGGTTGCTACACAGGTGTATTTTCTTCTATATAGCTTAGCCTTATTGGGAGGCTCCCAATTCACGGTTTCTGCTCTCTAGACTGTGCATGTTGTCCATGTTGTCCACGTTTTTTATCTATTTATTATCCCTCTCTGGTCATGAATCTATGCTTTTTTCCCTTGTGTTATGCTGTTTAAAAATGTGTATCTATCCGTGGCACACAGCAGTTAATGGTGTATCAAAACTGTGTTTTCATTTGCTTCCTAGCCGCTTCCTTATTTGTCTGTTCTAAAAAAATTGACCCCTGAAGAAGGTGAGACCCACATCGGGGTCACCCAACGAAATGCGTATCAGCGCTGGAATTTCTGTGTTCATATGTCATTTTCAGTGTTTATATGTTTACACTGGTGAGGGCTATTTCCCTTTCGGTGGGGTTTCATCAGCTATTATAGGTTTAAACCTAAAACCGGACAGCCTAATGATATGTATCGACTGTTGTTCTTTAGCTATGAAACAACCCTGAATTGACAATCTTGCCCTATACTCGACCATTGTGGAGTTCGCAGTGTCATTAACTGTGATGATCAGAGAGGGGTTTATTGGCTCTTTGTATATATTTGTATTTAGAATGTTTTGAACCCTCATATTTTAGGACGTATGTGTATGTGTGGGTATGCACTGGTCTGCATGAACGATATTGTGTGTGCTTTGTTGGTTGCACTTGGGTCATTTATTATTTATTATACATCAATCCTCAAACATTAGTATTTTCTGTAATATATTGAATACATTTAATAATTTTGTATCCAATAAATATGTGTTTTTGTACTGTGGAAGGCCAGTTTCATGTACGTGTGTATATACATCAGTGACAATTAGCACCTTTTACATCCTGCAGTCAGAGGGATTTCCTCTTGATTGTATCTCCACAGAGAAGCAATGCTGAAGACTGAAGGGAGATCCTCTACATCTCCATCATGCCAGCAAAGCCCCGCAGTGGGCCGAAGACAGCACAGAGTGTCCATCCTCACACTGCCTCAAGGTGGAGTCGCCAGATGCCCAAGACAGGCAGGAGGAGAGTCGCACACACCACGTGGCAAGCTGCCAATGCAACATGTGCTACGACGACAGGCGACACGTGGCTGGATGCCACATTCACACCACAAGCAGGGAGCACGTCACATGAAGTGACCGACCCCACCAAGCATGCCTGCTTGGAGGCACGAGCAGGTGCCATGATGGAGCTAGCTCAAGGCGCAAGCACGACGCCCTTGAGAGAAGAGATAACCTGCCATCCTGGCAGAGGACCACCAGAGAAATCCCTGAGGAGGGATGGTGCCCACGAAAGGTCCTCAAGAGGAAGAAGCAAGTTATACCGACAGGACCGACCTGCGACAGGTCCGCAGAAAGTAAACACAGTCCTAAGAACTGGACACAACCAGTAAAATGTCCATGTGGCGCTAACATGAGACAGGTGGCATGACGCCACATCTGAGTGACGAACCTGGTTGGAAGAAGAGGACTTAGAGTGGCACGAGGCCACAGGGCAAACAACCACCACAGGCGCGCAAGAAGGAACAGAGAAAAGTGACAGGAAAGAGGACTCATGCAGCACTGGAGAAGGTGTTCATCAGCACAAGCCAGCCACGGGGCTGCAGAGACGTCACTGGAGACAGCATCGCAGGAGGACCAACTGTAAGCCGCTAGCAAGTGCAATCTGCATCCAGGCCCCACGCTTCGCAGTTTAACCGTCCTCTCATCTGTCACCAGGTACTTGGCATCGATGGTACCACGCCTAGCAAGTGCACCTGCTGGAAGACAACTGTAAGTTGTCACAAAGTCCCTCCTGTCCTCCTCAATCCACAAGATCACCTCCAGCAAGAGATCACTGCCTGTTGCCCAACTGAAACAAATATCTTCATGTCCATCACCCAGGTGCATCATCACCAAGAACATCAAAGGTGCATCATCACCAAGAACATCAAAGGAGCATTTTACCACCAGAGTGGTTCCAACCACTCGAGACAGCCTGAGTTCAACAAGGCATTCCTGGTGCTGTGGGACGCTAGCCACCCAGGAACCTTCTGTGTGCCACCGTAAACCTGAAGCCTGCTGAAGAAGAGCATGCTTGACCATTGGACCATCAACTCTTGGGGTTACATGTGGCTTGGCCGTGGCCCTGTTGGGAGTTCTGCAGCGACCCCTCAGCGCAGCCTACTAAAGGCATGCACATCCCACGCGTTCATGTGCCAATCCAGGGGCAAGAGCCTCAACGGAGCTCCTGTGAGAGGGGAATCCAGACTGGAGAGATGAGTTGGCAGCAACTCCACGACTGGCTTCGTGAAGCATGGAGTTCACAGATGAAGACATGTCACCCAATAACCATCTGAGGAAGGCATAGAAAACGAGTCCTGATGGCAAGAACACCCAGACTGAGACACCACCCTGCGGCTACATGAGAAACTTGGCTGTGGTCCTGTTGGCAGTTCCTCAGCGACGCCTTCGCGCTGCCTCCATGAAGCCCGCACAGTCCACACGGTCCTATGGCAGTCCGATAGAAAGGCCCCCAGGAAACTCCTGTGAGAGGAGAGTCCAGGCAGGAGAGGCAAGTCTGAAGTTGCTTGGCTGTCAGGAGCTGGAAAGATCATCAAGTACGTCGCCTCCAAGGAAAGGCATCATCCACCAAGATCATCCTCAATAGCTGTAGGTTTGTCGTCCACTGGAACCTGAGCGCCTGCAAGATCTCAGAAGTGGACTCCACCACCACTCTAGACGTACCGATATTTGAACTTTGTAAATAGACTCCAACACTGCGAGACCATCTGAGGAAGGCATAGAAACTGAGTCCTGATGGCAAGAACACCCAGACTGAGACACCACCCTGCGGCTACATGAGAGACTTGGCTGTGGTCCTGTTGGCAGTTCCTCAGCGACGCCTTCGCGCGGCCTTCACGAAGTCCGCACAGTCCATAATTTCCTATGGCAGTCCGATAAGAAGGCCCCCAGGAAACTCCTGTGAGAGGAGAGTCCAGGCAGGAGAGGCAAGTCTTAAGTTGCTTGGCTGTCAGGAGCTGGAAAGATCATCAAGTACATTGCCTCCAAGGAAAGGCATCATCCACCAAGATCATCCTCAATAGCTGTAGGTTTGTCGTCCACCGGAACCTGAGCGCCTGCAAGATCTGAGAAGTGAACTCCACCACCACTCTAGATGTACCGATATTTGAACTTTGTAAATAGACTCCAACACTGCGAGACCAGGCCGGTCTGCACCATATCGTTGAGGTGGGTTAAAGTTTCCTGGCCATGTGGTCCAGAACTCCAACACCACCCAGCAGATGGCCTGACGAGACTCATTGGTGCAGTGTATTATTGTTTCGTCTTCTTCGTAGTTTGGACTTTGGTTGTTTCTTTTTCATTAAAGTTTGGGAGGGATGTAGTGTCCTGCGGGACATGTTCTAGTGTTCTGCCTGTTTGTACACTCACACCAACACCAACCCATCAGAGTCATCACCAGTCAGGTGATCCTGCTAATAAAAGGGGCCGGGCGCACGTGCCCTGGTCCAGTTGTAGTACCCCACTAATGGTGTCTGTGTCAATGATTTAGCAGCATATGGGCCTAGGGCCCACAACATTACACCTTGGTGTAGTACTATCCTGAGACACGTGTTCTTTATTTAAATCCCCGACAGCCAAGGGTGGACAGCGACGCCTCGGCATGCAAGCACCAGAACCGATGACTGGTTATTTACTGGCACTGGAGTAACAGCCGGTGGTTACTCGGTGCAAACACTGGCAACAGCCCCACCAGAATGTACTAAGAGCCCAGATTATCCTAATGTAGCTACCCATGGACCAGCACTTATCTTTGATGTGACCTCCTCACACAGACTTCCTCCCCCCTGCACCTGAACGGTGGTACCCCATATGCCGCTGGAGCGTCAGGTTACTCCCCTACCAATTGGATTTGATGACATTTGCAAAGATCCCAAAAATCTCCTCTTGTATTGATCCTCCTGGTACATAATAGCCACATTCAAAAAGCATGCATTTTTAAATGAAAAAGTAAACCGTAATAAACAGTAATATAAACCATGAACGGAGTACTGGCGAGAGTTGTAAACCACAAAGGTAGTACTGAAAAGAGTTGTGAAGTTTTAGGGAAAAAACTCGTTTTTCCTGTTTTTCCTCATTCACTCAAAATAATGTGTGAATGAGCCCAATAGGGGCTTACTTGATAAAAAGGTAGAACAAATTAGTGAGAAACAAACCTGTTTTTCTCATAATTAACGAAGCCGTTCGGAAATCCGCGGCTGCCTCCAGATGCACTCAATTGTTACTGTGAGCCTCGCTGTGTTCACTAAAATGCTCTGTGTCAAAACTGTGGTGACTTCTGACGAGGCACTGAGAGCTGCCAGGTAATGCAGTCAACGCTCCTTCTCATGCTACAGATTACAGAGGTCTGACTCCTGCCTCACCGGAGTGTGGCATGCTGCAGGGCTCTCCCCTTGGCCACTGTCTAGTTTAACATCTGCATGGCTTTTCTGTCTGCTTTCTTCATGGAGTGGGATGTAAAGTGCAGTCCTATGCAAGATGCATTAGAGCTTTCAGTAACACTCCAGATGCCTTGTACCTTCTGTAAAGCCATCTTAGATCCACCTTTGGATGCCACCTTATGCTGTTTGGTCTTCCCAGCATAAGGCTGGGCCCTTTTCTGGAATACCAGTCCCATGTGTTCCAGTGATGCAGAAGAATTAACACAATCGTTTCTGGTACATTTTTAGCATCAAGTGCTCTGAAGTGTAGTGTTTGTATAGAAGTAATAAATCCTTCTACTTGAGGTTTTATTTAGATTTTCCCCTAGAAGGTGTTGCAGGGTCCTTTCACTGTGGATAGCATGGCCACAGCCTGCCATAACCTGCCAGTTAATCAGCTTAGATATTATTTTACCCACTGTGCTATTCAAAGGGCCTTCGCCTCTAATGCAAATGTCAAAGTTCTGTCCACAGAGCCATCTAATCACTTACAATACAATACTATCTTTAGGTGTTGAGGGCCAGCACGTTTTTTGGGGGGGTTGGAAAACAGGACTTGTTTGGTCGGGACACTGAATAGTAAAATCTTGCCAGAGTTTAAGAACGACAGACAAGCTAATAATCCTCATTAAATTAATCATATCTACATTTTCCCCAGGCAAATTTGTCAAATGTATTAGACTTCACTTCCATGAGCCCTGCCCTTATTGTATGGACCCTAATGGTAGAACAGTCATACAGTAGTGTTGAAACAGCAGATCCCCTCACAGATTCATTAAAATACAGAGTGTGGTGTTTCTCTTGCCTCATGTTGTCAAAGGGCTACTTTATTTGCCCTGCCCATTTTTATGTGACAGAAGCCGCCTCTTGGTTTTAGGTGTCGGTAAATTGACAGTGGCAAACAACCTAGTACATATTCCAGCTACTAATTACAATATATCGAAATACTCAGGGGCATATTCTCAAGGAGCTATCGCCGAGTTATTGGAACTTTAGCGCAGCCAAAGTCGCAATATATTTATCACCCTATTCACAAGCAGGTGCTAACAGCCCATATCACCAGTTTACCTACGATAGCAGCCACTAAAAACATCGCCACAGATGACCCCGGCAATTAACGCTAATAAGATGCAGAGTAGGCGTTCCCGAGCAAAAAGCCACAACAACACCACTCCGCAACATTCTCAACGACTAGCCATATCGACGATCGGAACACAAAACATGTGATAAGGCACGTTAGCTACAGGATTTTAGCACTTGCTCTTACCTGGTGTAAAGTCGGACGACAACAGGCACCAGACAAGGGAGCAGAGCCCAGAGCCACACATGAAGAACGACAGATGCCCTGGAGCAACTGAACATGCAGCCTGGAGCCCCAATAGGGCAACAACACCCACCACCACCACCCCCAAGACCCCCCACCCCCCAGGCCCTTCCCCAGGCACCCCAACCCCCTCCCCGGACAAAGATATTGCACATTAACATTACCAAATCATGAACGATAACAATTTGCATGAACTCGCACAATCACGACACCTAACGTACATGTGTGGACTGAAAAAGGAGAATCATATATTCATCTCAGAATATCCAAATAATCAGTTTATTACAGACTAAACCCAAAACAACAATTCTCAAGAGTCATGGCGGGTCTTCTCAGGACATTCTGTAAATCACAGCCTACAAGACAAAAACCTAGATAGGAAGGTGTGTCATGCGCTCATCAAAGTACAGAGAGAGAGAGCAAAAGAGAGAGAGAGATAAAGAGAGGGAGAGAGAGGAAGAGAGAGAGGGAGAAAGAGAGGGAGAGAGAGAGAGAGAGAGGGAGAGAGAGAGAAAGAGAAAGAGGGAGAGAAAGAAAAAGAGAGGGAGAGAGGGAGAGAGAGAGAGAGAAAGAGAGGGAAAGAGAGTGCCGACACTGCGGACCCAGGCCCCAATGCTAACCTGCTGCCACCGGTGTGTCTCCAAACACGTGTCGGTATACGCTGCAGTCCCCCAGGTCCCTTATCTGAAACATTTGCAAGAGACATGAATGGCAGAGTCCATACAGCTGCACATGCCATCATCGCTTGCCCGCCCCTGCGCACACAGGCTGCTGCACCACAGCCCCTCCTGCCGCCCAGCTGTGATTGCCCAGCACAACCAGGCCTCATTGCTCACCTTCCGCCACCGGCGTGTCCCCAAGAGGGCCCACCACGTGCCGGTGGGAGCTCCAAGCCTGGGGCCCGCAACCAAAGCACCCTCCACATCATGCAGACCCGCACCACGGGCCACCAGGTCACACACTTGATTCTGGGTCTTGATTTCTCAATGGCAGAGATCACATCAGTGCACACGGCCTCATCGCAGGCTGCAAACCTGCCCAGCTCTTGAGGTGCCACTAACTCGGTGAACTGCGAGGCAACGCCATGTGGCGGTAGGCTCGCACTGCCCGCTGGCTTAGGCCTACACTATGGTCCAGCAGGGCACACACTAATCCAGACGAGTCCGGACCGCATGGACAGCGCATCATCGCAGGCTGCACACCCGCTCAGCATTTAGGTGCACAGAAAGACACAGTCCCATGGCGGTGTGCCTGCCGCAGTGTATCCAGTGCCACCAAGTCTGTGCACCGCAAGCCATGGACCCTTCATGACTGAATCTCGTGGTACGGATGCCATCATGTCATCCCTGGCACTGGGCAATGTGAGGTGGCAGGGCCCTAGGCCCTCATGCACAAATGAGAACCACACGGAGACACCCAGTTACAGAGTGGGAATTGCGTCCAGCACATGCGCCAGGCCCTTTTTATTTGCAGGGTCACATGTGCTGTGACGCGTGTGCTGGATGGGTGTGGTGTGGGTGTAAACCAGCCATGAGGGAGTGGCTGTGGCATACTGACAACTAGACCTGTGAGCAGCATATCCCTACAGGGAAGACCTGGGACATGTAGTGTTGCCCCCCCCCCGTGGGCATAAGCAGAGTGGGCTGGCCTGGCATATGCCAGTCCAGCGTAAGGGTGTGAACAATTACCCCAGGGCGCTGGGCGTGGTTCCGTCCTGGGCTGGACAAGGAAGTAACTAATGCGTGTGTGTGTGTCCCTGTTGTAGTGTCGGCACCACGTGCTGCAATCAACAATGTGTCACCGTGACCCAAGTCCCACAACATGAGCAACATGGACATAAGGAGGAATCACTGACCCTACATTCATCCATACTTCCACACTTGAAAGATCATAGGCATGACACATCGGTGTGAACATGAATGTTTATTGCACAATCAGTGGAGTTTTGAAGCTGGAGCAGCACAGGGCCATGCAAACCCCACTTCACATTGTTGGCCCATGTAGGGCCAGACAGAGTCCTTCAGGGAATGACAGGTACATCAGAAGAAGAGGAATTAAGTCCGCAGTCTGATAGCTGGGTCATTGGTAACCAAACAGAATATGGTAGTCCATGTCGAGGTCCAAGGTGAATGTCGCAGAGCGCATCGAGGGAGAGTGGAAGGGGATGATGCAGATGGCAGACCAAGCAGAAACAGGCCACAGGGCGGAGATGAATGCTACCGCTTCCTTCTCGCCACCAAGGCAGATGCATCTGCATTTTCGTCCTCTGCTGTTTCATGTGCCTCACATGTGGGTGGTGGTGTTCTGTCTCCAGCACTGTGTGGGACTGACACATCAGGGGCCGGAGGTGGAATGTGTGCCACACTGTGTGGCACTGACACATCAGGGGCCGGCGATGTGGATAGAGTGGAGCAGCAGAATGCATCAGCGCCAAGCCTTGTGGCAGCAATGCCATGAGGAGGGTCTTCATGACATTGAGAGACCCAGCTACATCTTGCTGGTGTGCATCCGTGGCAGCCGCTCTTTCTGCCTGCATCCGCTCTGTGTTCTCCATGAGCCTCCGCATGAGTCCCAACTCCCGGACGAGATCGCTGGAGGCGCTCTGACTGGACAGTCGTTCTTGTCTCAGAGTCAGGACTCTGGCGATGTCAGCCATGGTTCGTTGGAGAGCATGGAGCGGACTGTGGGTGTCCGTTAGAGACTGTGAGTGGTTTCTGAAGGGACCTAGACACCCACGTATGGTGACTAGTTTGGCTGCCATGTGGTCGAACCCCACCTTCACCTGTTCAGTCAGCTTCTCCTGGCACCCCAACACACAGAGTTGGAAGGCCATGTGTTTGTCGTGGGGGTTCTTGGAGGTAGCCATGGTGGTGGGTGCTGCCTGCTGCGTGCTCTGTACAGGGGGTGGGGTCTCCTCGTAGCAGCTGGGCTGTCCTGCTCATGGAAGTGGGCTGCCGAAACTCTCCACGAGCTGTTGGAGAGCATCGGAGTCGAAGGTGTGGTGGTCCTCTTCGTCTTCTGAGAAGAGAGGTTTGGACTGCTCTGCAGGAGGTGTTGGATTTCCCCCTGCAATGTGAAGGGGAGCTGCAGTTTCTCATTGTGTTCACATGTATGTTGACGCATTGCACATGTTTACATTCAGACTGACAGTGTACATTGTGACTGTGGGGAGCTGCCTATATGATGCGGGACAGTGGACATTACCACTACAGCACGGATGTGTGTTTGTACTTGTACATTGTAAACTCACAGTTCCCTGCAATACCAATGTGATTGCCCAGTTTCTACGCACATGCGGCACCAGTTGTTTTTCTCTGTTCTGTTGTGGACGTGTTGTGGTTTGTACCACATCATTATCAATGTTGATATGCTCTGCATGTAATATGTGTGTGACGCATTTTGGGGGAATTGCCCCTGCAGCTCTAATTTGGCAGCCCCTTGGCCCTTGCATGAGGTGTGCGTCTGGCTTCTGTGCTTCTGCAGTGCTGGAATGTTGCATAATTGGGTGCATTGGCCTCTTGGTGGGATTTGAGGGTATGGGGCATGGTCTGTCCACAGATGTGCTCTGCTTATTTGTGCATGTGTGCCATTGTGCCATCTCGCCCGTCCCCCCAGTCCCTGGACGTTACTCACCGTGTTGCTGTTGTGTCCGGTCATGTTGAGCAGTGTCCGGGCCCCCAACTCCTGTGACCCTCTCCCCACTGATGACTGTGGACACCATTTCCTCCATCTCGTCCAGCTCCCCCTGTGGCGCTGGACTGCCACCTCCGGTCTGCATTGCTGCCTTCCGGTTGTTGGCGATTTTCTGCTTGGTTTTGCTCTTCACATCATTCCAGCGCATCTTGACCTCTTGCATTGTCCTCTTCAGCACTCCGACTGCATTCACCTTGTCCACGATGGTCTGCCATATTCCATTTTTAGTTCCCAGTGACAAAGTGGAGGTGACAAACAGTAGTTGATGGTGTTCTAGCACCTCCGTAATCAGGATCCTGTTTTCCTGCGGACTGAACCGCTTCTTCCTACTCTTCTTGTCCTTGCCCTACCTGACCCCGAGGTCCTAGGCTGGTCCTCCGGGAAGGCTTGTGAGGTTCTGGTTGTCCTCTGCACTTTCTCCGGCTACCTCCATTGTGCTTTGTTGTTGTTTGGCTTTTATTTGTGGGGTTTTTTCCGACTTTTATGGTGCATTTTCCCGCATGACGCGTGGAATTTGCAGGCCTGTGGCTGGTTTTTGGCTAAACTAAGGTTCTAAAGGCGAGACCTGTTGGGTGTGTCAATGCTTGTTATTACTTTGTTGTGTAAAGCAGATGCTTTAGCTTTAGAACATTTGTGGCATTTCCTATTCATGCATCAGTACCTCTCTTTGCACTTTGTAGGCGTTATTGGATCAATTTTACCACTATACAGGCAGTCACAATTGCAGTTAAAAGGGGCTTAATTTAAATGATGCAGCAGGTGCAGTGGCACTGGGGGGCAAAAGTTGTCATAACTCCACTAAACATCAAAAATTGCTGCATTTTACTTCTAAACAGGCAGCCATAAGTGCAGACACTAGGGCTATGATTTCCATAGTGCAGCAAGTTCAGTGGCGCTGAGACCAAAAGTTCTAGGCACCCCACTGAACACTGATTATTGCCATATTTTGCAACTAAACAGGCAGTCATATGAGCAGTTTCAGATGATTTGAATGGTGCAGCAGGTCCAGTGGCACCTGGGCCAAAAGTTGTCATTAGTCGTCTAAACACCTAATATTTCTGTATCTCACCACTAAGTAAGCAGTCATAATTGCAGTTACCTTTGAGTTAAAGGGAGCATGATTTGAACGGTGCAGCAGGTGCAGTGGCACTGGGGCCAATAGCTCTAGGGAACCCTCTAAACACCAATGATTGCTACATTTTACTACTAAACAAGACAGTCACAAGTGTAATTATCTAGCAGGCAATAGGGTAAACATTTCAATGGTGCAGCAGGTGTAGTAACACTAGGACCAAAACCTCTAGGCGCCCCGATAAATACCTAATATTGCTATATTTCACCACTAAACAGGCAGTTTGACGTGTAGTTACCTTGCTGGCAACAGGGGCATAATTTGAACGGTGCAGCAGATGCAGTGGCACCGGGGCCAAAAGGTTAGGGAGCCCAAATAACAGATTATTGCTAAATTTTACCACAAAACATGACAGTCACAAGTTCAGTTATCTAGCAGGCAATATGGCTATAATTTCAATAGTGCAGCAGGTGCAGTGACACCAGGACCAAAAGCTCTAGGAACATTACTGAAGACTAATATTGCTATATTTTGATAATAAACATGCAGTCATAAGTGCAGTTATCTAGCAGAAAAAGGGGTCATTATTTGAATGGTGCAGCAGGTGCAGTGGTACCAGCTCTAAAAGATGTCAGAATGCCTTTTAAACACCTAGGTGCCTATCACGATCCGGCAAAAACCGGGTACGAACCGTCGGACGGAGCATAATCTCCGCCCGACGCGTACCCGGTCGACAATTTTTACAAACAAGGAATTACGATTCGCACGGGTACACCATTACCGTACGATTCGTAAAAAAGCCCGACCGAACAAAAAACACCTACCAATGCGATCCGGGAAAGCGCCGACCTGACGTCGGGACGCTCGCAGCCAGCCATTCACGACCCAGGAATCACGATTCGCACCGACGTCACCCCGCACAGTGAATATTTTGCGGCAGCCAAAAACTGCCGGGAAATCAGGACGACGCGAACAAGGACCACCAGTACGCGACGGACAGACGACGACGCGAACAAGGAGGACCAGTACGCGACGGACAGACATGGACCCGAACCTACGAGTCATCCCTGCCCTCATAGCAGTACACCTCCTCTACAGGTTACGACGCAGACGCCGCAGAAGGTCAGAATAACTAAGGGAGGGGGGAAAGTGGGGTGGGGTGGGGGTGGCACGACCAGGGCAGGCCACAAAACAACCACATAAGTCACACACCACACATGGCCTGGACATACCTGACTCCCATGCCCTGGTCACCACGAGGGGGTGGGGGCGTGTCCTGATAAGCCAGCGACCGCCACAACGGAAGTCCGTCACCACGCGAACCGGCAACACAACCAGACAGGTACGTCCCGTACCCACGCCTGAAGAGCGTGGGTACGAGTCGGACCACGCCCACACACGTCACCCCAACAATGGCGGGACGGATCGCACCCACGTGGCAAAGGCCTGGGTACGGGCCGCACAAACATCACATAGCGTGGGGACGGATATGTACGGACCCTACCCCCACCCCGTATGCAAGGAGCGTACCCCCCAGCCCAACAGTGCAAGTACGACCTGTACCCCCACCCGCGTATGCATGGAGCGTACCCCCACCCCAACAGTGTAAGTTCGACCCGTACCCTCACCCGCGTATGCATGCAGCGTACCCCCCATGCCAACAGTGTAAGTACGACTCGAACCCCCAACCGCGAATGCAAGGAGCGTACCCCCCAGCCCAACAGTGCAAGTACGACCCGTACCCCCACCCGCGTATGCAAGGAGCGTACCCCCCATGCCAACAGTGTAAGAACGACTCGAACCCCCACCCACGAATGCAAGGAGCGTACCCCCCAGCCCAACAGTGTAAGTACGACCCGTACCCCCACCCGCGTATGCAAGGAGCGTACCCCCCATGCCAACAGTGTCAGTACGACCCGTACCCCCACCCGCGGACGTACGGAGCGTACCCCCACCCCAACAGTGTAAGTTCGACCCGTACCCTCACCCGCGTATGCATGGAGCGTACCCCCCATGCCAACAGTGTAAGTACGACTCGAACCCCCACCCACGAATGCAAGGAGCGTACCCCCCAGCCCAACAGTGTCAGTACGACCCGTACCCCCACCCGCGGACGTACGGAGCGTACCCCCACCCCAACAGTGTAAGTTCGACCCGTACCCCCACCCGCAAATGCAAGGAGCGTACCCCCCAGCCCAACAGTGCAAGTACGACCCGTACCCCCACCCGCGTATGCAAGGAGCGTACCCCCCATGCCAACAGTGCAAGTACGACCCGTACCCCCACCCGCGTATGCATGGAGCGTACCCCCACCCCAACAGTGTAAGTTCGACCCGTACCCTCACCCGCGTATGCATGCAGCGTTCCCCCCATGCCAACAGTGTAAGTACGACTCGAACCCCCAACCGCGAATGCAAGGAGCGTACCCCCCAGCCCAACAGTGCAAGTACGACCCGTACCCCCACCCGCGTATGCAAGGAGCGTACCCCCCATGCCAACAGTGTAAGTACGACTCGAACCCCCACCCACAAATGCAAGGAGCGTACCCCCCAGCCCAACAGTGTCAGTACGACCCGTACCCCCACCTGCGGACGTACGGAGCGTACCCCCACCCCAACAGTGTAAGTTCGACCCGTACCCCCACCCGCAAATGCAAGGAGCGTACCCCCCAGCCCAACAGTGTAAGTACGACCCGTACCCCCACCCGCAAATGCAAGGAGCGTACCCCCCAGCCCAACAGTGTAAGTACGACCCGTACCCCCACCCGCGAATGCAAGGAGCTTACCCCCCAGCCCAACAGTGCAAGTACGACCCGTACCCCCACCTGCGTATGCAAGGAGCGTACCCCCCATGCCAACAGTGTAAGTACGACTCGAAGCCCCACCCACGAATGCAAGGAGCGTACCCCCCAGCCCAACAGTGTAAGTACGACCCGTACCCCCACCCGCGGACGTACGGAGCGTACCCCCACCCCAACAGTGTAAGTTCGACCCGTACCCCCACCCGCAAATGCAAGGAGCGTACCCCCCAGCCCAACAGTGTAAGTACGACCCGTACCCCCACCCGCGAATGCAAGGAGCGTACCCCCCAGCCCAACAGTGTAAGTACGACCCGTACCCCCACCCGCGAATGCAAGGAGCGTACCCCCCATGCCAACAGTGTAAGTACGACCCGTACCCACACCCGCGGACGTACGGAGCGTACCCCCACCACACCAGTGTCAGTAGACTCGTACCCTCACCTCGAATGCATTGTGCGTACCCCCACCGTGTATGTGCCAAGCGCACATATCCTGAAATCGGAGGTGTGTGTGCAGAGTCCACCCAGCAGTGCCCTGAGACAGGAGGGGTGGGTGTGGAGTCCTCCCAGCAGTGCCCTGAGACAGGAGGGGTGGGTGCCTATCACTCCCAGCAGTGCCCTGAGACAGGAGGGGTGGGTGTGGAGTCCTCCCAGCAGTGCCCTGAGACAGGAGGGGTGGGTGTGGAGTCCTCCCAGCAGTGCCCTGAGACAGGAGGGGTGGGTGCCTATCACTCCCAGCAGTGCCCTGAGACAGGAGGGGTGGGTGTGGAGTCCTCCCAGCAGTGCCCTGACACAGGAGGGGTGGGTGCAGAGTCCTCCCAGCAGTGCCCTGAGACAGGAGGGGTGGGTGTGGAGTCCTCCCAGCAGTGCCCTGACACAGGAGGGGTGGGTGTGGAGTCCTCCCAGCAGTGCCCTGAGACAGGAGGGGTGGGTGTGGAGTCCTCCCAGCAGTGCCCTGAGACAGGAGGGGTGGGTGCCTATCACTCCCAGCAGTGCCCTGAGACAGGAGGGGTGGGTGTGGAGTCCTCCCAGCAGTGCCCTGACACAGGAGGGGTGGGTGCAGAGTCCTCCCAGCAGTGCCCTGAGACAGGAGGGGTGGGTGTGGAGTCCTCCCAGCAGTGCCCTGACACAGGAGGGGTGGGTGTGGAGTCCTCCCAGCAGTGCCCTGAGACAGGAGGGGTGGGTGCAGAGTCCTCCCAGCAGTGCCCTGAGACAGGAGGGGTGGGTGTGGAGTCCTCCCAGCAGTGCCCTGACACAGGAGGGGTGGGTGTGGAGTCCTCCCAGCAGTGCCCTGAGACAGGAGGGGTGGGTGCAGAGTCCTCCCAGCAGTGCCCTGAGACAGGAGGGGTGTAACACATGTGTGTGAGGCCAGAATTATCCACATGCATACTGGCTACAAGGGAACATGTCCCCATGAACTCATGTCAACAGACTCCACACACAAGTACAGTGATCACCAAGGATGCCACGATTGTCGCAGGTGGAGACATGGCCCTGCATGCATGGCCAAAGTAGAAGGGCTCCGTCACACACACAGCTCATGTAGACACAGCTCTGCGCTAAACATTGGGAACACCCTGCAGGGAAGAAAGCTGGGTACACAGAGGAAGGAATACACCCTGGGACAAGTGCACCATGCAGTAACTGCTTACATGAACAAAGAAAGTTAGCCAACACCTTGTGATGGCACACAGATCACAGGGTCCCACCAATGAGCAGTACACTACTACATATCCCACACACCAAAACCCTTACACACCACCCAAAACCATGTAGCAGCCCCACCAACACCAATACCAGCATAGCAGTAGTGTGATAATGAAAACAAAATTAAGCTTTATTCAGCATGAGCACAATGTCCGTGGATCGCAGGCAGTTCAATCTTCACAAAGCCCATAGGGCAGTCAATGATTCTCAGCTGGATGGGGGACACAGTGGGATGCGTGTCCCCTAAATTGCCTGCACAGTCAAATGGCATCGTCTTCCACACTGGTGAGGGCATCAGGGGGGGGGGGGAAGCAACAGGCACCGCAGGGACATCAGGGCAAAGGGGCGGCGTTGTGGGTGCAGGGATGGAGGACTCCACCACAGGGGGTGGGTCAGTGCCAAAGGCGGAGGCCAGGATGGCACTACACACCTTTGCAAGGTCCTCCAGGGAGTCCCCTGCACCCGAAGGGACCTCAGGCCCCAAGGAGGGGGGGGGGTCAGAGGGATGGGTCGCAGCGCCACCGGGGGAGGGTGGAGACAGGGGGGGAGACGCAACCACCCTGACCGGGGACCTCCTTGACCGCTTGCGTGGTGGTGTAACTGTGGGGCTCAGGGACAGAGCGGCCATGAAGGAGTCCTTGGGGGAGATGTGGCCAGGAGAGCTGAGGGGAGGGGATTTGGAGGGAGTGGACTGGGTGGAATGCGGACTCCCACTATGGCTGCGTGTCACACGTTTGCCCCCCGACCCAGTGGGTGTGCCTACCTCACCCTGTGTGTGCGTGTCAGGAGGAGTGCGGTGGACCTTCCCTGCTGGTGTGGTGCCCGTGTCCGTTGATGTGGGTGCATGCCGACGTCTGGGTGTACGTGTGACAGGCATGGGAGTGGGAAGTGTGGATGGGGCAGGGGTAGGTGGGGGGAGGTCGCGCTGCAGGTGACCCACTGCTGCAGTCAGTGTGGAGTCGATGGACCTCAGCAAGTTGCGTTGGTCAGCCTGCGATGAATGAATGCCCTCCAAGAAAGCCTCGATGTTGGTGAGGGTTTTGCCGTGGGCATGGGGAACCCAGGCGACATTGAAGGAAGCTGCTGTATTCTTAAGCTGTGCGCTTGATTCTATGTGATTTTATGTGATAAAACGACTTTTTAAAAGCAATTTTTTTAAATAACGTTTTAATACTGCTATTTGCACCTTACCTGTTTAACGTGTGGTACAGTTGAAACGGGAAGCGGGAAGCTCTAGGGACGGAGTTGTGTTCAATACTCCGGGGGCGGCGGACATTTTGGGGAGGTGGAGGTTAGCGGTGCAGCTGCCGCAGAGAGCTTGGGCGGCAAGGCTCAAAAGGGGCGGATGTGGCGAGCGCGCACTGGAACCCAGGCGACATTGAAGGAAGCTGCTGTATTCTTAAGCTGTGCGCTTGATTCTATGTGATTTTATGTGATAAAACGACTTTTTAAAAGCAATTTTTTTAAATAACGTTTTAATACTGCTATTTGCACCTTACCTGTTTAACGTGTGGTACAGTTGAAACGGGAAGCGGGAAGCTCTAGGGACGGAGTTGTGTTCAATACTCCGGGGGCGGCGGACATTTTGGGGAGGTGGAGGTTAGCGGTGCAGCTGCCGCAGAGAGCTTGGGCGGCAAGGCTCAAAAGGGGCGGATGTGGCGAGCGCGCACTGGAACCCAGGCGACATTGAAGGAAGCTGCTGTATTCTTAAGCTGTGCGCTTGATTCTATGTGATTTTATGTGATAAAACGACTTTTTAAAAGCAATTTTTTTAAATAACGTTTTAATACTGCTATTTGCACCTTACCTGTTTAACGTGTGGTACAGTTGAAACGGGAAGCGGGAAGCTCTAGGGACGGAGTTGTGTTCAATACTCCGGGGGCGGCGGACATTTTGGGGAGGTGGAGGTTAGCGGTGCAGCTGCCGCAGAGAGCTTGGGCGGCAAGGCTCAAAAGGGGCGGATGTGGCGAGCGCGCAGCGGACGCGCCGCTGGCGCGCCGAAGGCGCGCCAAAGGCAAGCCCGTCTGCGCCCGTCCGCGCCCAAACGAGACCAGAGGCCATGACCCCTGCTCCCGCTATCATAGCACCTCGCCCCTACACGTCCGAACAGCTACGAGATTTGCAGGACACGCACAATTGTCATCATTGTCTGGGCCCCCCCTTTGATCAAAATCACTGTGTTCAATGCAATTTCTCCCTAAAGCCTAAGGTTCAGGCAGGAAAGACCTGCCCTGAAAACATTGATTTTAAAATGAAGTTAGTAAACTGCCGCTCATTGTCAAAACATGCGTTAGAATTGAGACTGCTCCTAGAAGATACCAGACCAGATGTAATGTTCCTCACGGAGACTTGGCTCACGGACTGTTCTAATTCAGCGGTCGTTCAGGCACTTCCCCAAGGTTACATCATGCAAAGGCAAGATCGCCCCCTTACAAGAGGTGGAGGGCTCGCTATTATTCATAGGGACTCTTTTAGCTGTAGGATCTCGGACGGGCTCCTCCGGGATTGCGAAAGTTGTTCCTTTTCAATCAATTTCACACCCACTTGCACCTTCTCAGGCATGTTAATATATCGCCCCCC
This sequence comes from Triturus cristatus, assembly GCF_964204655.1. Taxonomy (NCBI): domain Eukaryota; kingdom Metazoa; phylum Chordata; class Amphibia; order Caudata; family Salamandridae; genus Triturus; species Triturus cristatus. The sequence goes on from NC_140581.1 coordinate 79,239,085, forward strand.
AGGGGCTATAGGATCTTTTCTTGAGGATTTGGTGGATAATATATCTGTCTTGGTCAGCTCCCTGCCTAATCTCACTATTCTGGGAGACCTTAACTTACATCTTGAATCCCGCGATGCTACGCACGTGGAGGAATTGTTGGACGCCTTAGAGGCGCTACTTCTCCCCCAGAAAGTGACAGGCCCAACGCACATCAAAGGTCACCTGTTGGACCCGATTTTTACTAATACCCTTATCCAGGTAGACGACCCTCAGCCGCTCCCCTGGACGGACCACTTTTTAATTTCACTCACCTGGTCAGCACCAACGAATAGGAAGGCTGAAAACCATTCCAAAATTTTGAATCGGAATTGGTCCAATATTTCCATGGAAGAATGGACCACCATGCTCAAAGAAACACGCCCCCTTCTCGACCCTGACCCGGAAATGGCAAACCTGCAATTTAATCACTGGATTAAAAATTCATTAGATGTATTAGCCCCTTTAAGTCTCAGGGACATTAAAAAGGGCCCAAAGAAAGTTGCATGGTTCACTAGGGAACTGAGAGACCTTAAACGGAAATGTAAGCAACTCGAGAGACAATGGAGGAAAGACTTTTCACCTGAGAAAAAAAAAGTATATCGCGATGCAATAAAACGGTATAAAGCTGAGATCACGAACACTCAATCCAATTTCTATGAAAAAAAGATTTTATCTGCGCCCAATTCCCCTAGAGAAATTTTTAAAATTTTTAAATCTTTGACTATCCCTCCTCTCACCACAACGATCCCCACTGATGTACAAGGTCGCTGTAATAACCTAGCAGAGTACTTCCAGGACAAGGTACAAGTGATTTACTCAGCCTTTCCGGCAGTCGCCACTGCGGACCTCGATGCTTTGACGAAAGAAATTGGAATACGTTGTGGTCAGAGCTTGGTCTCTTTCCCGCCCCTGGATTTAGATATAGCAACGACCTTACTTAATAAACTTAAATCAGGGTCACCTAAAGACCAGGCGCCTCCCACGGTGCTGCAAAAGGTTGCTTCAGAAGTAGCCCCCGTATTGGTAACTCTTATTAACTCTTCATTGGCAACAGGCAAGGTTCCTCCACTTTGGAAGGAAGCAATGGTGAAGGCCCTGTTAAAAAAACCTGGTTCTGATCCTGAGGTAATGGCAAACTATCGCCCTATTTCTCTGCTCCCGGGAACAGCTAAAATAGCAGAGAAGTATGTTAATTCCATCCTCTCCACTTATTTAGAGGAACATGACTGCCTGCACCTTACACAGACTGGTTTTAGATCTCGCCAGGGAACTGAAACTGCCTTGATTGCCGTAGTGGAAGAGGCAAGGAAAATTATGGACTCTGGAGGATCAGCTGCAATAATTCTCCTTGACCTCAGTGCGGCTTTTGATACCGTCAACCATCAAATTCTTATTGCAAGATGTCATGAGATGGGGATAAACGGTACCGCACTGAGGTGGATTGCCTCTTTTCTGGAAGGTCGGACATTCCAGCTTTTCGAGGAGAATGTTACCTCCAGGATTGTGCCTTTGAAGAGTGGAGTGCCTCAGGGCTCATCACTTAGCCCCACTCTTTTTAATATTTACATGTGTCCTTTAGCCAAAATTGTAGAGGCATTTGGCATACAAATTGTTACGTATGCCGATGACACTCAGTTGATCGTCTCCCTTAAAGACGCAGGACAACCGGGAAGCAATCTTTCCAGGTGCCTTGAGGAAATATCCGTTTGGATGAAAAAGTCCTGTCTCCAGCTGAATGGGATTAAAACAGAGCTTATGCTGCTTGGTAAACCTTTACTCCCAGACATGCCGTTGGCTTGGCCTGGGTGTATGGGAGACCCGCCGATTCCCAAAAAGCATATCAAGAGCTTAGGAGTCTGGCTGGACACTAGACTTGACATGAAGATTCAGGCTATGAAGGTAGCCGGGTGCTGCTTCGGGATTATGAAGTCAGCACGAAAGATTCTGCCCCTTCTCCCGTTTCAAGCAAGAAGACTACTCCTCCAGGCACTGATTCTGTCACGTTTGGATTACGCTAATGCGTTATATTTAGGAGCCCCCCAGTTCACATTAGGTATACTACAAAAGGTTCAGAACTGTGCGGCCAGAATCCTCCTGAAAATTCCTCGGAGAGAATCAGCAAGAAGTGCAATTAGACAGCTACATTGGCTTCCTGTCTCGGAAAGGATTAAATTTAAGGCCCTCTGTGTCACGCATAAGATCATGGCCGCGAATGGCCCTTTAATCCTTCGAAGGATAGTCTTTCCATATCACCCCAGAAGGCATCTGCGCTCTGCAAATAAGCGCCTCGCTATGGTACCAAGAATTGCCAGGACGAGATGTGGAGGTCGTTGTTTCTCTTATGTCGCCTCTAAGACATGGAACACCCTCCCAGACTCCATCCGTATGGAGGAAGAATACCTGCCTTTTCGACGGCTTCTGAAAACGCACCTTTTTCCTATGGTATAATCTGATCTGCCTAGTCGTCTGGTTTCCTAGCACTGGGAGGCCTCAGGGTAGCCATGCGCTTTATAAATGCCTCTTCTATTCTATTCTATTAAGGATCGCAGCCTGACCAACCTGCAGTTGCCGCTGGATGTCCACAGACTCTGCATTGGCGGCAGCAGTGGAGACAGGGGCAGGGGGTGCGGTGCCTGGCAGGAAGGAGACATGCTGTGACCGGGCACGCTGGGAAGGGACACGAGCAAGTGGGAGGCGGCTGGTGGAAACTGAGGGGGCGGTGCGAGGTGTTGTTCCGCTGTCAGCTGCTGGTGCAGCCTCCGCCCACTCGGAGACATCGTCCCCGGACCTGTCAGCTTCGTAGTCTGATGTGCCAGTCGACAGGTCCTCGGCCACACTCTCCTCCGCCTCTGTACCACTCGATGTGCCAGACCCGATGTCACGGCTGGCACTGGTGCTCGGTCCCTCCGCCTGGTCTGTGTCCATGTCTCCCTCTGTGTCCCCCGACGATGCTGTGGGCAGGGTGGAGAGACAGAAATTAATCATACACCTGTACACATCTGTCACATGAGTCCAATCTACATAGGTAACATTGCATGGCCTGAAAAGGAAGATCCCTAACATCTACTGAACAGGGTACCGATGTAGGGCATGAAACACACAGTTGGTTGAGCCACCATGCCACTGAAATACCATGGAGAGCATGAGACAATAGCTAAACACAGGAAAAGGAGTCTGACATAGCACCCAGGCCCTGGGGACAATCCAGCACTGCATCTGCACCACACAGCGTTGGCAAAAATACCGATGACCAGGGACCATATCCATGAACTTGAGACACATGCTGCATAGGTAATGCTGAAAACATGCACAACATGACTCTGTCACTGCACATTGCGTGTGTGTCCAGACACATCACACACTGCCCAGACCCAGCAAGTGGTAATCAGTATTTAACACATAGGCATTGCCCGCCCCAACAAGACCCTACACGAGGCAAATTGTTGAGACACAGGTGGCACCAACATCTCATAGTCTGGGTGATACACACAGGGGCAGGCAAAAAGCAAGATTGGACGCCAAACAGCCAAGGTGCGCCTGTACAAATAATGAGGTACCAGTGCCCATCCTCAGATGAGTATAACAAGACACACAGGCACTGGCAACTGTGAGTATGAAGAAGGACAATCAGGTCAGGCTGCACAGTGGACACCTGTACAAAATAGCACGTCTATATACATGGTGACAGGGGACAATGGCACAGAGCACAACTTACGCTGTAGACACTGACAGTGGCCACGTTTATGATGACACATACACCACTGAGGAAAAGGTGCCCCAGGGGACAGTAGTGGGCACGCAATTCCATGCTACTGAATGGTAATGACTGCAACACACGTCACCATCCCTGCACTATGTGTATCGCACACTCATGCACATCATGTCACAGGCCACTACATGGGACATGCGCGCTGTAAGGCATGACACATGAGAGACCAACTCCCATGTCTGGAGTCAGCATCAGTGCCAACTGACATGGAACCCACATGCTGTGAACTTGACAGTGCACAGGCAATGTCCCACAACCTGTTACACACCACCCCCACACATGATGCTACAGACATTGTTCCCGTGGACAAAGCGCCAGCCTACATTACCCTGTGAAGGAGTGACTACACACAGACCAGGGAACACATTGCAAGGAGGGGAAGGGTGGCAGGGGCACAGCGCTATACTGGGGCAAACAGGATCTGCACAGCACCTTTAAACCCTGCCAGTGAATTCATGCTACTGTGCCCTTACAAATGCCGGTGACACACAACAAACACACATGTACCTACCCCCTTCCGGCTGCTGCATCGCCTGTAAGCGCCTCTCCAGGTCTGGAAAGACCACCGGCAGCACACGCCTGTGGAGGTGGCTCAGACGGCGGCGGCCGCGGTTCTTGTGGCTCTCAGGTGAGTCCCCCAGCAGGAGCCGTGCAATCCTCCGCGTCCAGCACCGGATATCCTGCCAGCGTTTCCTCACCTGGGGCAGGCTCCGCCTCCGACCATCCACACCCCTCACGGCACTGACGGCGGTCAGCCAGATCTGCTCCTTGGCAGTGGCGCCTACCTGTGAGGAGGAACAAGTGACACCACATCAATACACCAGCCACATGTCACAGAGAGACATATGGGTACAAATTAGCTGGTTACAACAAGGCATGTCATGCAGCCAACGCATTGCACCTTTGTCATAGGGACATCATCCCCTGGTGAGGGAAAAAGCAGTACGTGCCACAGTGGGTACACAGGTGGAATGATGGCAATGTCACAATCAATGATCAAGGCTCACACTGTGCATCACACCCACCCCTCCTGTCTCAGGGCACTGCTGTGAGTGATAGGCCCCCACCCCTCCTGTCTCAGGGCACTGCTGTGAGTGATAGGCCCCCACCCCTCCTGTCTCAGGGCACTGCTGGGAGGACTCTGCACACACCCCTCCTGTCTCAGGGCACTGCTGGGAGTGATAGGCCCCCACCCCTCCTGTCTCAGGGCACTGCTGGGAGGACTCTGCACACACCCCTCCTGTCTCAGGGCACTGCTGGGAGTGATAGGCCCCCACCCCTCCTGTCTCAGGGCACTGCTGTGAGTGATTGGCCCCCACCCCTCCTGTCTCAGGGCACTGCTGTGAGTGATAGGCCCCCACCCCTCCTGTCTCAGGGCACTGCTGTGAGTGATAGGCCCCCACCCCTCCTGTCTCAGGGCACTGCTGTGAGTGATAGGCCCCCACCCCTCCTGTCTCAGGGCACTGCTGTGAGTGATAGGCCCCCACCCCTCCTGTCTCAGGGCACTGCTGGGAGGACTCTGCACACACCCCTCCTGTCTCAGGGCACTGCTGGGAGTGATAGGCCCCCACCCCTCCTGTCTCAGGGCACTGCTGTGAGTGATAGGCCCCCACCCCTCCTGTCTCAGGGCACTGCTGTGAGTGAGAGGCCCCCACCCCTCCTGTCTCAGGGCACTGCTGTGAGTGATAGGCCCCCACCCCTCCTGTCTCAGGGCACTGCTGGGAGGACTCTGCACACACCCCTCCTGTCTCAGGGCACTGCTGTGAGTGATAGGCCCCCACCCCTCCTGTCTCAGGGCACTGCTGGGAGGACTCTGCACACACCCCTCCTGGCTCAGGGCACTGCTGTGAGTTCTAGGCCCCCACCCCTCCTGTCTCAGGGCACTGCTGTGAGTTCTAGGCCCCCACCCCTCCTGTCTCAGGGCACTGCTGTGAGTGATAGGCCCCCACCCCTCCTGTCTCAGGGCCGTGCTGGGAGACATCAGGCCCCCCCCCCCCTGGGACCCCCCCGACAGTACATGGCATGTGTGATACACCTGGACGCAATGGCAGAAGTCACAGTCACCACATAGGGACAGTCTGTGGCAGTGGCCTATGCACTCACCTGATACCCTGGTCGCCCATACAGCATGGAGTACTGTGGGAGGATCACATCCAGCAGAGCCATGTTCTCCTCCAGGGTGAATGGCTGTGTCCTCTCCACAGCCCTTGACATGGTTCCAGGGAATCAGTAGCAGCAGCTGGGTCGACGAATGCAAAGATGTGCAGGCAAGTGCTCCCTCATGGGACCTGGCTGCCTTATATGTGCCCTTCTGCCCAGTGTCATGCACAGGAGTACAGAGAGATTGGTCACTCACATTTGCATCCTATGTTTCCACCAATCCCTACAAACCTAGCAGTCTGTGGGTTCTCTATCGGTTTCATTCTCCTGCATGATGTCAGCCCCACAAACACATTGCAACAAAGTAGACAAATTCCAACTGACTTCTGCTGTGCACCTTCCAGAACAATTTCGAATTTTGAACTTGGTCTCCATGACAACCAGCATGCATGTAGGCCTTAATACTTGTCCCCTATGTAATTTGGAGCATCACACACAGGTACGGTGCGTGTGGGGGCCCTAGGGCACCCCAAATGCATGGCAACGGCCCGTACATGCATGCCTACGCTCTCCATCACTATGGGTCTGCACGCGTATGCGTACCCGTAGTGGTACGGACCGTACACTCGCATCTACGCTCTCCATCACTATGGGTCTGCACGCGTATGCGTACTCGTAGTGATAGTGAGCGTAGATGCGAGTGTACGGTCCGTACCACTACGGGTACGCATACGCGTGCAGACCCATAGTGATAGTGAGCGTAGATGCGAGTGTACGGCCCTATCACTATGGGTCTGCACGCGTATGCGTACCCGTAGTGGTACGGACCGTACACTCGCATCTACGCTCACTATCACTATGGGTCTGCACGCGTATGCGTACCCGTAGTGGTACGGACCGTACACTCGCATCTACGCTCACTATCACTATGGGTCTGCACGCGTATGCGTACCCGTAGTGGTACGGACCGTACACTCGCATCTACGCTCACTATCACTACGAGTACGCATACGCGTGCCGACCCATAGTGATAGTGAGCGTAGATGCGAGTGTACGGTCCGTACCACTACGGGTACGCATACGCGTGCAGACCCATAGTGATAGGGCCGTACACTCGCATCTACGCTCTCTATCACTATGGGTCTGCACGCGTATGCGTACTCGTAGTGGTACGGACCGTACACTCACATTTACGCTCTCCATCACTATGGGTCTGCACGCGTATGCGTACCCGTAGTGGCACGGACCGTACACTCGCATCTACGCTCGCCATCACGATGGGTACACATACGGCAGCACTCCCACAGTGATTTGGGAACATGCACAGGCCCTCTCTGCAGCAGTACGGCGGATTTTACACATCACTGTGGTGATAGGCGACACACATGTAGGAATAGGGCGGACATACTTGTCCATGGATGGACATACTTGTCCAGGAATGGACATCAAGGCATCGTCTGTGCATTACCACATGTGTGGGGCACAGGTGTCACAGGCTGTGATGTGGAACATGCCTCCTGAGTGGAGAAGGCACCAGATGTATGATGAGATGTGTACATGTGTACTGTGTGAGGGTGCAATGTGTGCCAGGCATGCCCTTGACTCCTTTGACATGTGTGCATGTGGGACTGCGCACTTGGGGTGAGCGTCACTGGCATGGCACGGACACCAACACACGGAAGTGTCCCATGATGCCCGGTACAGGGGTCATGACACATGACTTATCACTACCCACAGTGCACAATGTGACTATGCCATATATGTGTCCGGGATTTACATCAGGTTGATGTTGTAGCACCCTCAAAAGCTGCAGCCGTTGCAGCAACCAACATGTGGCTGTGTGTAGATTGTCATTGCACACTGTTCCCAACACCATGCCACATGTGTTCTCGGATGTGAGGTGCACATGTATGCAAGGGACACGGAGTAGCGTGACAAGGCCATGTCAGCAAACTCACAAGGAATGTGTGGTGAGTCATGACATGTGCACCTTCATGGCAAGGTGTGTGGGCTGGACTAGTGTAATGTCATGTGACCTGTGGCTCTAGTGTTCCGCTGCCAGTCTCTGCAATCGGCATCACACTTCTGCTGATGTGTGGGTGTATGTCACTCCTGTCTTGCGTCGGGCAGTGCACTTGCACTGGGACACAGCTATTTCCATGGCGTGGCATGGGGAGGTTCTCAATCACCGTGTGTAGCTGGGTCTTGGAAGGAGTGTCACCTTGCATCCATACGTGTCCTGGGCATGTAGCACATGCCTGACTCCCTATGTGGCATGTGTGTATTGCCAGATTTACATGTGCTCAGTAGACATGAGTTGTTCTCGTAGTGCACTCACTCTTCCTTGTCACTTCCAAATTACTGCAGAGCGCCTCCTGTTGCCCGAAGAATTCCAGACTTGGCCACCATGCAGGAGAATGACAGGATCCGGCTCTACCGCTTCACCCAACCGTTGATTCTGGAGCTGACGGCGAGACTGGCACCACACCTGCAACCGCAGCACAGGTATCCTACGGCACTGACACCCCAGCTGAAGGTAATGGCTGCCCTACATTTCCTTGCCACGGGTACCTTCCAAAATACCATAGCTCATGTTGGTGGCATGTCCCAGAGCATGTTCAGCGGTGTGCTGCATGATTTCTTGGAGGCCATGTTGATTCACCTGGATGACTTCATCAAGTTCCCAACCCCTGAACAGATGACTGAGGTCAAGCGTGGTTTCTATGCCCTGGGAGGGATGCCCCATGTCATTGGGTCCATAGATGGGACACATGTAGGTTTGGTACCACCACACGCACGGGAGGTGGCGTACCGCAATCGGAAGCACTACCACTCCATCAATGCCCTTGTGGTGTGTCTGTCCAACATGGTGATTTCACATGTCTGTGCTCGTTTCCCAGGATCAGCACACGATGCCTACATCATGAGGCGTAGCGGGATGCCTGATATGATGATGCAGCTGCGCAACGAACGAGCATGTGTTGTTGGTGGGTACAGTCTGTCTGTCCTGTATTCTGTTTGGCCGAGCAGCACTACCGCTTCGCCAGTTCTAACGATATCCATGTGCTTTCCATTTAGGGGACGCTGGCTATCCCAACATGCCTTGGCTGCTGACACCTCTCCGCAACCCCATCACGCCGGCCCAGCTCCGCTACAACACCGCCCATGGCCGGACAAGGCGAGTGATAGAGAGGACGTTTGGCATGCTGAAGAGCCGATTCCGGTGCCTCCACAAGACCGGCGGCGCACTCCCATATGCCCCGGCAAAGGTTTGCAAGATCTTCATGGTCTGCTGCATGCTGCACAACATGGCAGTTGAAAGAGCTGTGCCACTCATCCTGAATCAACATGACGAGGACCATCCACCCGTGGAGGACGAAGGTCTTGGCAATGGGGCTAGTGATGTGGAGGATGTGGAGCCGCAAGAGGACATCCGGACTCGGCTCATACGCGACTTCTTTGCTTAGTGGTGAGTACCAGTGTCTGAGTGTGCACGCCTTGGTCCCCGTGTGGCATGTGTTGTGATGCGTGTCTCCACCTGCATGTATGGCACGTGAGTCAGAGGTGTGCGTGGGTGTGTCACTGGAGTGATGGTGGCAGTGATGGTAGTATTTCCCCACTCATAATTGTGACCTAGCATTTTTTCATCCATACATGTGTCGAGTCAATACACATGCAAGTGGCTGTGCTTTTTGTGGCTGACTTCTTGTGTGTCTCTCTTCCCCAGGTACCTGCGCATGCCGTCTTCTGGTTGCATTGTTGTGGCACTGCTATTCCTCATGGACATGGCATCGTGGGCTGACTCAGCGTTACAGGCACGGACACGTTTGGAAGTCTCCATGGGGTAAGGGATGCATCTGGGGTGTATTGGGTGTGGCAGTTGTTCACGATGTGTGCACACTGCCCCGGTCGGGGTTTGGTTCCTCTGCAGACATGTGGCATCCCCATGGGACACAACATGCAGCTGGGTACACCTGAATAGATGGGCTGCCTGGTTGTCAGTCATCAGTGATGGGATAGTGGATTGTGATGAAGGCATCAATGTGTGTGACACTGCCCTCGGACACATACGGTTAACATTGTCTTGACATGGCGTGGGACTTCCACATCAGCGGATGTATGGTGTATGGCAGTCTCTCCGTGAGCAGCTGTGGGTATTTAGCTGTTAGCCGACACTTGTGTGCCAGTTCCATGGCTATCACGCATTTGTGCTGCAGAAGGGGGGTGCCAGTGTTTGAGCCACATGTTACTCCACATGATGTGTTCATGTGTACTTCAAGTTGCCTCTGCAATCCCAAAAACATGACTATTAAAGGTGTCCCTATGCCTCCAAGGTGCCTCTTCTCAGTCAATGCTGGTGTGTTGGCACGGTGCATCCTGCATGTCTGGCATGGTATTCCCTGATTGTGGCTATGTGTCAATGTGTCGAGTGGCAAGATGCAAGCTGTGTGTGTGTGCTGAGACTGTGTATTGGGCATGAAGTCCATGACTGTGTGGGTAGTGTGACATGTGCCATCCCCATGCATCCAACGTTGTCCAGGCCCCCATTCTCTGCATCCACCGGACTCAAGCTTGCAGGACATGGTTCTGCCACCTGTCTACACGTACCTGGGTGCCCCCCAGGACACGGGCCAGGATCCCTGACCTCTGCGCATGACTGTTGCTGTACTCAATGTGTCTGTCAGCACGGTTGTTCGGCCACCCCCTCAGCTGGTTCTGACCATCACGGGTGTGTATGGTGCTCCATGTCTGTCTTGCCTAATAAACTGTGACCCATGTGTCCTGTGCCAGACTCAGGCCCCAGGGTGTGGATGGTTGAAGTGAACAGATGACTCAGGCATGTTTAGACTGTACAAGACACATGTTAGGTAATAATGATACCAGCAGGCATCTACTCTTAATAGTGTGATTTATTATTGGGGGGGGGGGGGACAAAGTGAGGGGCTTTCCGGGATTAGGGAATCCAAAGTTCAGTAGGGGAGTTGGTGTCCTTGCCATAGGAAATCATCAGAGTCCATGCCACAGTCTTTGTCAACATTGGTCAGCCAGTGACCAGCAGGGCCATGTGGCAGAGAATGTCTCTTGATGCTGTGATGCTGTTGCTCCTGTGGGCCAGGTGCCAGGCCAGGTGTCCTGGGAGATGGTGATGTAGCAGCCACCCTCACGGTCCTTTCCGTGGACGACCCGGCTTCCTGCGGGGAACCTCAGCAGCAGGCCGTGACGACGTCTGGGATGCTCCGTCGGATGTTTCCTCCTCCTCCTCATGATCCCTCCCTGTGGGTGGTGATGTTCTCTGCCTTCTGGCACAGGGAGGGTGGGCCATGGTGTCGGCCATCCGACGGAGTTCAGCGTGAATCCCCTGGGACGCCGTCACTTGCTCAGCCTGTCTGTCCTCCATCCTCCGTTGGTGTAGCTGTAGACAGGCTATTAGCTCCGCATGTTGCTGGGCCTGCTGGACCTTGATCCCCTCGAGGACGGACACAACCTGGGCCATGCCCGTGGTGTCCTGCCGGTATGAGTCCAGGATGTTACGGACATGGGAAAATACCGGATCCCCAGCCAACTGGTCAGGCTCGCGCCTCCGCCGTCCTCCACTCCCACCACCCCTGCCCACTTGCGTCTGGCCTGCACTTGTGGGCACATCGGGTCTCCGGGACCCCTGAGGGGTGGCATTGGCGTTGTCGCCTGCCTCCTCCTGGGTGCCCGGGACACCGTGTCCCTCCTGGCGAGCCTGGCTGCATTGTGGTGTTGGGGCAGGGATCCTGGGTGTCTCCTGGGATGTGGCAGGAGTGGGGGTGGTGGTTGGCACGGTTGTACCTGACGCAGGTGCTGCAGGTGGTTGGACACCAGAGGGGCCAGGTCGGTCGGGGTCGTCCGCAGAGTGGTGAGAGTGGTCGCTGCCGGTGGGATCGGTCTCCTGCAGATCCGGGTCCTGTGAGTGTTCCCCCCCAGTGTTGGGGGGTGCAGCACGACGTTGACCTGTGTGTGAGAGAGAAAATGTTAATTTTGATCCATGCAACATCCATGTTTCATCCGTTACAAAGTTGGCACATTTCCTCTTGGAATTAGGATCTGTCTTGCATTCCACTCACAGTGCACTTGTGCATGTGTGTGTCCCTTGGGCACCAATTTGGCCCCTTTAACTATGTGTGGCACAGTCTTACTTGCTGCGTCAAGTGTGACTGCAGTCAGCAGTGGAGTGTGCATGTGTGCCGAGCTATGCATTTGCGCCTTCCTTGTAGCACTGTACATGTGCACATGGAGTGGATCCACACACTTATATGATGCAGGTGGCTGTCCTTGTGCTCGTGTACAGGTTGTGACATGGCCCTGCGTTTTGCCATGATGAAGAGGGGGGGTTCTGGCACTGGCCACCCTTGTCTACATGCACACAGTCCACCTGCTGACGAGCAGACATTCCCACACACCACAGGACTGATTTGCTCTCCCTGTGTCTCCCTCCTTCTCTGTCCCCCTCTCCCTCCCTCTCTGTCCCCCTCTCCCTCCCTCTGTGTGTCAGCCTCCTCCCTGTGTCCATCTTCCTGTGTCTCCCTCCCTCTCTGTCCCCCTCTCCCTCCCTCTCTGTCCCCCTCTCCCTCCCTCTGTGTGTCAGCCTCCTCCCTCTGTCCGTCTCCCTCCCTCTCAGTCCCCCTCTCCCTCCCTCTGTGTCCCCCTCTCCCTCCCTCTCTGTCCCCCTCTCCCTCCCTCTGTGTGTCAGCCTCCTCCCTGTGTCCATCTTCCTGTGTCTCCCTCCCTCTCTGTCCCCCTCTCCCTCCCTCTCTGTCCCCCTCTCCCTCCCTCTGTGTGTCAGCCTCCTCCCTCTGTCCGTCTCCCTCCCTCTCAGTCCCCCTCTCCCTCCCTCTGTGTCCCCCTCTCCCTCCCTCTCTGTCCCCCTCTCCCTCCCTCTGTGTGTCAGCCTCCTCCCTCTGTCCATCTTCCTGTGTCTCCCTCCCTCTCTGTCCCCCTCTCCCTCCCTCTCTGTCCCCCTCTCCCTCCCTCTGTGTGTCAGCCTCCTCCCTCTGTCCGTCTCCCTCCCTCTCAGTCCCCCTCTCCCTCCCTCTGTGTCCCCCTCTCCCTCCCTATCTGTCCCCCTCTCCCTCCCTCTGTGTGTCAGCCTCCTCCCTCTGTCCGTCTCCCTCCCTCTCAGTCCCCCTCTCCCTCCCTCTGTGTCCCCCTCTCCCTCCCTCCGTGTGTCACCCTCTGTCACCTTGGCCCAGCTTCCTGGGCACACACTGTTAGCAGATCTTTAAGTAGCCCTTGGCCTGTTGATGTGAGTTTGTTTCTGATCTCCAGGCACCCATTTTGTCTGCTGTGTGTCTGTGCGCTGCTGCTGTGGTGGTGTGTGCTGCCACTCTTTCACACTGTTGGCTGTTCATTAGCTGCTGGCATGTGCAAAACAGTGCCTTCACCCCCATGTGTTGATGCAAGGCGTCCGCCATTTGCTGGCAAGTCATTCCTGTGTTGGGACACAGTGTTTGTCTGGCTGTGACCTAGGCCATATGGGCAGAGGGCATTGTTGTCTGCTTTGGAGTCGCACTATGTGATTCTTGGTGCCCAGCCTCCCGCCATCCGGGTTACCGTGTCATGTGTTGTTGTCTTCTGTGGCCTGTGACTTGACATTGTCCATCTGGGTGCATGGGGCATGGTGGCAGCAGTGGCATGTGCCTGCTCATGGAGTGTGGTTGAGTAATGCGATGGCTTGTGGTGGTTGCGTGCCTGTTATTAATTTTGGTTGTGGTTGCAGTTCCCCTCATGTGAGGTGCGTTGTTTGTGTACTCACCCGGGTCTCGGAGTCCTTCTACTCCTTCAACTGCCTCCACCGGCAGTATGGCCATCACCCTCTCCTCCCAGGGATGGTACTGTACGGCTCTGCGGGAGGGCCCTCCTCCGGTGGCGTTGGCCTGCTCGTGTTCCTCCTGTCTCTTGGCTCTGACCCTCCTCCGCAGATCGTACCACCTGTTCTGGCAATCCTGCTTGGTCCTCCTGGTGTCCGCAACAGCATTCACAGCATCGACGATGGTCTGCCACATGGCTGTTTTGGCTGCCTGGCTGGTGCTTCTGACCAATGTTCCAAAGATCTGTGGCTCGACTCTGAGGATTTGATCAACAAGGACCTCCAACTCTCGGTGACTGAACTTTGGATTCTTGGTAGTGGGCATGGTGAGGGGTGTGGGTGGGGATGGTGTGGGTGTGGGGGGTGTGTGGATGTTGGGGGGGGTGTGGATGGTTGTGTGTGTGTGAATGTGATGAGAGGGTGTTTGTGAGGGTGGTCGTGTGAAGGTGTGCAAGTGTAAGATGTGGTGTCGCTTGTAGTCTGGTTCTGTGGTGTCTGGCAGCAGTGGGTCTGTTGCAAAGGCTCATGGTTTGTGTGTGTGGGCCCTTTTCATTGGTCCATGGGTGGGTGTGGCAGTGTTTGAATTTTGGGTGGGTGTGTTATAAGGAGTGGTGGTGTATTGGGCCTCTGTTTGTTTTTGACAGTTGCAGGTCAGTGATTGTGTTATTTTAGTGGTTGTTGGCCATGTTTAGTGGCTGTGTGCCTTTCGAATGGTGTATTGTTGAGTTGTTTTGTTCTGTCCTTGTTGTGTACGTGCGTTTTGAGCGTGTGTACGGTGTGTACATGGGCCATTTGGTTGTACGATTTGGTCCTTGTGTGTGGCTTTGTACGACTCGTACATGCGGTTGTGATGTTGGGGCATGGGGTGCGCTCCGTACTTAGGAGGTTGTGTTGGGGGTGCGCCAGGAACGTACTGGGGTGGGGGTACAACAGGAACGTACTGGGGTGTGGGTAGACGGGGCTATGACACGTCCTGGGGTGGTGGTGTGGCTCGCACGTACTGGGGTGTAGGTACACGGGGGGTACGACACGTACCGGGGTGGGGGTACGACTGGAACGTACTGGGGTGTGGGTGGACGGGGCTATGACACGTCCTGGGGTGGGGGTGTGGCTCGCACGTACTGGGGTGTAGGTACACGGGGGGTACGACACGTACAGGGGTGGGGGGGTGTCCATGGACGATGGTACGACACGTACTGGGGTGGGGGGGTGTACATTGACGGTGGTACGACACGTACTGGGGTGGGGGTACGACTGGAACGTACTGGGGTGTGGGTAGACGGGGCTATGACACGTCCTGGGGTGGTGGTGTGGCTCGCACGTACTGGGGTGTAGGTACACGGGGGGTACGACACGTACTGGGGTGGGGGTACGACTGGAACGTACTGGGGTGTGGGTGGACGGGGCTATGACACGTCCTGGGGTGGGGGTGTGGCTCGCACGTACTGGGGTGTAGGTACACGGGGGTACGACACGTACAGGGGGGGGGTGTCCATGGACGGTGGTACGACACGTACCGGGGTGGGGGGGTGTACATTGACGGTGGTACGACACGTACTGGGGTGTGGGTACGACTGGAACGTACTGGGGTGTGGGTGGACGGGGCTATGACACGTCCTGGGGTGGGGGTGTGGCTCGCACGTACTGGGGTGTAGGTACACGGGGGGTACGACACGTACTGGGGTGGGGGTACGACTGGAACGTACTGGGGTGTGGGTGGATGGGGCTATGACACGTCCTGGGGTGGGGGGGTGGCTCGCACGTACTAGGGTGTAGGTACACGGGGGGTACGACACGTACTGGGGTGGGGGTACGACTGGAACGTACTGGGGTGTGGGTGGACGGGGCTATGACACGTCCTGGGGTGGGGGTGTGGCTCGCACATACTGGGGTGTAGGTACACGGGGGGTACGACACGTACTGGGGTGTGGGTACGACTGGAACGTACTGGGGTGTGGGTGGATGGGGCTATGACACGTCCTGGGGTGGTGGTGTGGCTCGCAAGTACTGGGGTGTAGGTACACGGGGGGTACGACACGTACAGGGGGGGGGGGGTGTCCATGGACGGTGGTACGACACGTACCGGGGTGGGGGGGTGTACATTGACGGTGGTACGACACGTACTGGGGTGTGGGTACGACTGGAACGTACTGGGGTGTGGGTGGACGGGGCTATGACACGTCCTGGGGTGGGGGTGTGGCTCGCACGTACTGGGGTGTAGGTACACGGGGGGTACGACACGTACTGGGGTGGGGGTACGACTGGAACGTACTGGGGTGTGGGTGGACGGGGCTATGACACGTCCTGGGGTGGGGGTGTGGCTCGCACGTACTGGGGTGTAGGTACACGGGGGGTACGACACGTACTGGGGTGGGGGTACGACTGGAACGTACTGGGGTGTGGGTGGACGGGGCTATGACACGTCCTGGGGTGGGGGTGTGGCTCGCACGTACTGGGGTGTAGGTACACGGGGGGTACGACACGTACTGGGGTGTGGGTACGACTGGAACGTACTGGGGTGTGGGTGGACGGGGCTATGACACGTCCTGGGGTGGTGGTGTGGCTCGCACGTACTGGGGTGTAGGTACACGGGGGGTACGACACGTACAGGGGGGGGGTGTCCATGGACGGTGGTACGACATGTACCGGGGTGGGGGGGTGTACATTGACGGTGGTACGACACGTACTGGGGTGGGGGTACGACTGGAACGTACTGGGGTGTGGGTGGACGGGGCTATGACACGTCCTGGGGTGGGGGTGTGGCTCGCACGTACTGGGGTGTAGGTACACGGGGGTACGACACGTACTGGGGTGGGGGTACGACTGGAACGTACTGGGGTGTGGGTGGACGGGGCTATGACACGTCCTGGGGTGGGGGTGTGGCTCGCACTTACTGGGGTGTAGGTACACGGGGGGTACGACACGTACAGGGGGGGGTGTACATGGACGGTGGTACGACACGTACTGGGGTGGGGGTACGACTGGAACGTACTGGGGTGTGGGTAGACGGGGCTATGACACGTCCTGGGGTGGGGGTTCGACTGGAACGTACTGGGGTGTACCTAGACGGGTGGGGGTATACATATACGGGGGGTACGTGTCGGACGTACGGGGGCTGGGGGGAGTGTTGGGCGCGTATGCGGGCACATGTCTCCATGGTTGCTGTAGGAGTTCGGTGCGGACGGTGTTTTTTCCATACGGTTGTAACCTCGGACGCACGGGATGGATCGTGATTCCTAGGTCGGACTTGGTTTTTCACGTTTGTAAGGTAAATCGTCCGAGGACGTGTCGGACACATTTTCCGACCCGGGGACGTGTGGGGAATGATTCCCAGTGCGGTTCGTATGGACTTTTTACCATGCGAATCGTGATTGCCAGTTCGTACGGCACTTGTACGATTCGTACGGTAAAAAGACCCGATACGAGTCGCACGGGGGAATTTTTTACCGGATCGTGATCGGCACCCTAATATTGCTATATTTTACTAATAAGCAGGCAGTCACAAGTCCAGTTTTCTTGCAGGCAACAGGGTCACTATTTAAATTGTGCAGCAGGTGCAGTGGCACCGGGCCCAAAGGTTGTCCGAACTTATCTAAATATATAATATTGCTATTACATCAATTAATTCTATTATTTACGTATTTTATTTCATTTGTTGCTACTAATCACCCGGACTATACCACTAGTAACAGCACAATATATTGCCTTTTTGTACATAAACAAGTCCTAATACTTTAACAGACTTTCTGTAATTTAAATTGTACAAGTACTCAGTAAGCAACAACTTACAACAGCTTATTATTAATCACATAGATGAAGCCTAATGCGTTTACCACTGCTTGTTCTTCACCAGGTCTTGTGTGGTTGGGAAGGCATGGTGCCCTCCCATGGCCCTGGTCTCCCCATCAGTATCTCTTTTGCTGCCTCTGCGGTTTTTAGGACGCTCGCAGGTCAGTCCTGCCGGAGAACCTGGATTGAGTGAAATACAAGGCTTGGCAGGCAAGAGTCTTCCACAGACAGCAAGCAGCCCACCCCGAAACACTGCAGGTGAGAGGCCGCCAGCACAGCATCACCACCAGAACTCTGTGGAGCTTCCTAGACAACCCACGGAGCATCCGAGACAGGACATGGGTACCAGTTACAGACAGATTCATTCAGTGCATGACGCGGCTGTTCTGCAGTCACGGGGCGCTCAGGACCACTTGTTATGTATTTCTGTGGAGCATTAAGCATATAAAGCCTCCTTTGCTTTTCTTAAGCTGTGCTGCTCTGTCCCCTTGAATTGCGAGTAACTTTAAAGCAAGCGGTAGAAAGCGCCTCTGGTGGAAAAAGCTTCTATGAGGAGCTAGGAAGGGCCGAGGCTCCAGCCGTGCAACGCCTTCTACGTCACGCTTCTCACACACTTCATCAAGGGGCCTACGCTGCCTCACACCTTCCTTTAGCGCTGCCGGGTGGAGGGTGGGGGATGGGCAGTGAGACGTGAACACAGGTGCCTTGTTACATTATTGCCGACTGTCCTGGAACTGTATCCTGCCCCAAAGACACCGGAACCATCCCAAACCTAGCGCCGTGACTGTCTCCTGCGCTCTTCACAGCGCTACGGCAGCTTGAATAGGAGCCAGAATCTCAGAAACGAAACAGGGTTGAAAACGTTGAACAATTAAAATGAATAAATAAACAATTGCTTACCTTTAGGACATTAAGAGCGGCCACCTAGAATAGACGTTTGATTGCAACTTCAAAACAAGCATTGGCATAGCCAATAGGTCTCGCCTTTGGGACCTTATAAGTGTTTAGCCATGCAACAGTTGATGTTGTTGCACCAAGGATATTGTGCTGCATAACTAAATACTTATAGCGCCCCAAAAGCAAGACCTATTGGCTACGCCAATGCTTGTTTATTGGAGGTAACAGGTGGCCTACGGGTAAGATGACCTCAAGAACAGCTCTCGTGAGGCAAGGAAACATTGGTACAGGGGGTACTTGGACCTCACAATTGCGACACATTGGGTCAGGAAACAGACAACAAAACAGGTTTACTGCACCGAAGAGCAAAAGAGACTGGATGATAGGGAAACACTGCTTCCATAGAGGAGACAGGTATAAAAGAAACAAAGTGTTTTCATTGTTTTAAAGCCTGGATCTGGAACTATACACCACAGACGAACTCACAAGCGTTGCACTAGAAATACTCTGACATGAAGTCACCTAGGTCAGGGAACGGTAGCAACCTAAAGTAATGATACAAAACAAGCCTTGGCAAAGCCAAAAGACTAGCAATAAAACTCTGAGCCGTAGGCTTTACAGATATCGCTAGATAATTATGTGAGAATCACTTAGAGAGGGGCGTTGTGTCTGCCCACATGTTGGGACCCAACAGTACATGTTTCAACTGGACAGAAGTTGTGTGCTTTCACAAAGAAAAGTGTTTGTCCTCCACAGAGCTCTAATCGTTCCTTCCCCTCATTTTTATTGCCTTGCAAGGGGGAAAAGCTACATTTGTCCTTGCAAGGTCCGAGCTTTGACATGTATGCTGCACGCTAAACTCAGCAGCAGGCGCCTGGTTTAGTGAACTATCTCAGTGCCATGATTAGGCAGGTTAGAGCATTTGAATGGAAAATCTAACCGGGACCAGCATTCCCATGTCAGAAGTTCCTCATTACAAGTGTGACTGGTTGAGAGCAATGCTGAGAAGTTTCAGTGAACTCGTGTACTTTGCAGACACTGTGTGCCCACCATGCAGACTTTTGCACTGGAATAGTAAACTGTGCGTGAATAGTGAATTTAGAGAGGATTAGGAGAGCTGGTGAAGCAAAGGTGTCAAGCTGGTGCAAAGGAGATAGTTTTGTTTCGCACACATTGTTTTCTCTCCTCTCTGCAGACTGACCTTTGTGACTTTGATAGCCAATAAAAACCTTCGTTGATTTATTAATCACAAGGGTTGTGAATCAGGCTGGAGAGGTGACAAGCAGCAGCAATTGCAACTGCTGCGGACTGCTAATAGATGCCAGTCGCTGTTTAAAGCAGGTGGTTTAAAAGTAGTATTTTGGAGTTTTTTTTTTTTGTACATGCGCATTTGTTGAGCATCTCAAAATTGAAGGCAGTACACTAATTATATTAAAATAATTTATTGAGTTTTTCTAATTATTGGTGATAAATACCAGGAACTCGGCAGTGGAGAAGACAGTGAGACAGTACTAGAGGACGTGTCATTACTGTCAGTGTGCTTAGTGACGTACATTTTCTGAGTGGCACTGAGGCCTTGAGGAGCAGAGGCGATGAAGGACTTTGAATTGGAGGAGGTGGGTTTTGAGGGACTTTTAGAAAGAGCAAAGGCACATTTCACATTTTCATTACACTCGTGAAAATTATGAAATTCAATTCGCATTACACAGACTTTCACGACTGGAGAATTTTGCAATTTTTTCCCGCTGAGAACTGGTTCAAATAGAACCTTGACAGTACCTCGTGTGATTTTTGAATGCGAGGTTCCATCGTGTTCCAATTTCACATGAAGTTCTGCAAAGTGTCACTTAATTTCAAGTTATTCTCCAAATATTTAATGCAAAATAGTTTGCAATTTCATGCAGATCTGAGGAGACAATGTATGTTCAATAAATGGGAATGACAGTGGAAAGATGTCAGAAAAACACATTACATGATTCACTAGATGGCCCAGGGAGAACTTAGTGCCATGGACATCGATTATCAAAATACCCGAGGTAACAGAAGTGACATCACACACCTTTGAGCCCCGATATCGCAAACTTCTGAGCAGGTTCATTTTTGTTGCTCAGGTCAGGATCTATGTGAAGGGCAAGTGTTCCTGCTCCTGCCTTCATGATTCTCGAGACCCTGGGTGAGAAGGGCTGTGAAGTGGTACTAGAGGTGTGTAGAAGGTGCCAAACCTGGACTCTGCAATGTTTGGTGGTGAGCAGTGCTTTAAATGGAAGCAGAGAAATAATCCAGAGAGCCTGTTAGCTACGAAGAAGTTGTGGTCCCCCCATAAGTGCCCCATTACAAGTTCTTGTTAATTACGCGGGGAGAAAACAGGTTTGGAGCAAAAGATTCCATCGAATACCAACCCCTCCGACCCCATGAGCATTTGGGTGTCACAGTTAACCTTCCCCTATAAAATAATCGAAATACCCTGGAATTATCAGGTCCTTTTGTGCAGGTTTCCTGTGAGTTTAACACTGCCGCTTACTGCTACCTGCTGCTATAAGGTAGCAAATGGCATTGGCGTGGCCGCTTCAGGTAAGGTGCGAAAGGTGGGGGCGGGGAGTGGGCTGACTGGGGCAGCGTGGTCTGCTCCTCCGGGGTGCCGTTCGGAGACAAAACATCGAGCCTGCTTATTTTCTCGACGAGACGGCGGCCATGTCGTCTCGCTTGCTTAGAGGGCACTTGAAACATGCGGGGGCAGGGGTGGGGCAACGGACGAAGGTTGTTTTAGAGAGCCGGAGAAGCATCCGTCTAGTGATAAACAATACACGGCGGGCAAGGGGCCAAAGAAACAAATGCTCTCCCCGGCCTGTCGAGAGATAAGTGTAATTGTTTCAGTTTTTAATAGGATCTCTGAAAGATACAGCACCCTGTTTATGATGTTTTGCAGCAAGTATCTGGCTGTAATGCCTCCCGTGTCAAACCTTGAAAGCAAGACTATAAGTTTGCCGCTTACTACTACCTGCTGCTAGAAGGTAGCAAATGGCAGTAGGGTGGCTGCTTCAGTTAAGGTGCGAAAGGTGGGGGTGGGGAGTGGGCTGGCTCACCAGCAAGAAATATCCCTTAGTCTGACAGAGCGCGCGGCATTGTTTCAACTAAGGGCTCGGAGCAAGAAAGTCAGGAGGAATTGTGATTCCGAGCAGGCAACTCTCTGCAGCAAAATTAGTTATTCATCTCCATTCTTCGGCACGGAAATGAGACAACAGAGCAGAGACAAACTGTACTGAGAGGAATCTCAAAAGCTGCACACCCAGTGACACTGACAGCAAACCACGGTATCCTTCCACGAGGCGCGAGCGCGACACTGCTCATGTAAACGATCGAAGGCTGGCATCAAACAGACTGGTTTATCATACATACAGCAACATAGTCAGAGAAATCGACAGCTGCGCCATCTTTCCACGTTTGGGTGATTTAATGAATGCCTTCCTCATACACAAAAATTGAGTCAAATTGCAGATCTAATTGTTATTAATCACAAATCGATTTCATTGTTTGTAGGTAGATGTTGTCAGCCTCCAATGTAGCCAGCTGTTCAAAACCGAACATATTCCAGCAACATTACAAGCATTGGCCGCGCGGCTGTAAAAGTAATGCCGCACGGCCGCGAAATGAAATAATAAAGAAATATGGTTATGCAAGCACACGGGCGAGGCTTGCTGGTTGGGGTTATACATCTAAGCGCAGACTAAGGGGCAGTGAGTAACGAGAAGGGAGGGGGGAATGACAGCAACAAAGGAGCCCGCGAAAGTGAAAGTGATCGTGATTACGATCGCTACAGAGGAAAGACACATGGCGCTGCGCGCGTGCATGTTCACGTGCACTGTAGCTTTAGGCCACGGCAGCACTTTGAAAAACCCAGATATAACATGTCTCTTCGAGCCTTTGGCTCGCGAGACCTAAACAACGAGGCACATAACATGTCTTTGTATTCAGTTTTCACATGCGTCTTTGGGGGTGGGGGGTCTGGTTCATTTAATTTTTATTGTTTTTTCTATGTGAGCACTCTTCCTACTTCGCCGGCCGTGGCTTTTATTCATTATATTCATAGCTTTTTACCATTCATTACCCTTTTCTTGTCTTATACTTTTTTCTCTTCTGGTTCGATGGCGCTTCTGCCTTCTTTTTACCCTCTCTCCTTTGAGAAATAAATGTGGGAAATAAAAAATCTGATTTCTTTACATTTCAGCATGACGTACAGAAAAGAGAAGAGGTGAATACTTGAATTCGTGTTCCTTTCGAGGGCCACCCAGTGAGGAATGTTGGGTCATGTCTTGAAACACCCCCTGTCTCGAGCTGACATCAGTGGATAGAGACCTCGGCCCGATTCACAGAATTAACTTAAGTCAAAATCCTAAACTTACTACCATTTTGGTATTCACAGAAGGCACTTACTCATTTTGGTATTCACAGAAGGCACTTACTCATTTCGGTATTCACAGAAGCTAGGAGTCCTAACTTTAGGACTCCTAAATGCCTTCTGTGAATACCGAAAGTCTTAAAATTAGGATTTTTCTCAGTTTAGTAGTAGTATAGTTAGGACTGCTAACTTTAGGACTCCTAAATGACTTCTGTGAATACCGAAAGTCTTAAAATTTGGATTTTTCTCAGTTTAGTAGTAGTACAGTTAGGAGTCCTAACTTTAGGACTCCTAAACTGAGAAAAATCCTAATTTTAAGACTTTCGGTATTCACAGAAGGCATTTAGGAGTCCTAAAGTTAGGACTCCTAACTTCTGTGAATACCGAAATGAGTAAGTGCCTTCTGTGAATACCGAAATTAGTAAGTGCCTTCTGTGAATACCAAAATGGTAGTAAGTTTAGGATTTTGTCTTAAGTTAGTTCTGTGAATCCGGCCCCTCGAGAGCGCCTGGTGTCTGTGCTGGCCACGGTGCAGGGCTGGGCGGGACTGTCATCCTTCTCACGTGGGGGCCGCTTTAGCACGTTCTTTAAAGGTTGATAATGTATGGCGGGGAGAGGAAGTGGCGCAGCTCTTACCCTCTGACCAGCCACGCATTTTAATTGCCCGATTCTTAGATGAGTGTTTGAAAGGAGCGTTGGCAGGCGCGCTGCTCTCTTCTGAAATATTTGGAACTATATTAAACTGAATTACTACAGTCTTTCGCACAAGATAATATCTAAACCACACAGAAATGTCTTAAAAGAAAAAACATATGAAACATCCTCACTTAAAACAGCTTTCCCTGCCCTTCAAACTCCAAGAGACAGCAGAAGTCTGACTTTGCATCACATGCGGTGCTTCTGGAGCGTTGCAGTTTAAGAGGTTATGTTATGGAAACTTTATATAGCGCAATCCCTCACCCCGCAGGGGTATCTCGGCGCTGAAGCACAGTTCCAGAGAAGAGAGGAAAAGAAGAAATACGCGCAGAAGAGCCCGGTTTTAAGGAGCTTTTTGAAACAGACAAAATCAGAGCAGACGTGAGTCTGGAAGGGACGCCTGTTCCTATGAAGTGTGCAGAGTTAGGGCTCATTCTGCTAACAGTACAAGACGGTCTAATCCTGGACCATCAGGATTCTCTCTGATGCCCTTTTAAATGTCAGTAACATTTTTTTTTTTTTACAGTTTTTTATAGCGCGAACCTGACCCGAATCAGGTATCAGAGCGCTTTAGATAGCACCAGTTACGTTACATGAGGACACATTTATTTTTTGTTAGGCACGGGGCGATTAAGTGATTAGCCCAGAATCACAGGAAGTTCAGCGTCATTGCCAAGACTCGTACCCACTTCCCCAGGTCCGAGGTCGACCCCCCCTAGCCGTTAGGCCAACTCCTCTTCCCTGCCTGCCCTGGCATCACCACTACACCCAGGTATTCCCTGCACACATGTGAACCCCAGAGATTCTTACACTGTCGCTAGAAGGCCCCTAAGAAGAACCCACAGGGTGGGCACCATGTCTGTCCCTGTGGGAGCACCCCCTTAAATTATCCACAAGCATCTGTTCCTAGAAATGAAGCTAAAGCACCGCCGCCCCCAGCTGAGGACCCCGCGTCTAGCGGCCCTGGGTGCCAGAGCCCCCTTTAGCTGGCACCAGGCATGGGCAGACCAGGCACCACCACAAACTGCAGCTGAAGGGCACCGGGCGCTGAGTCCAGCACAGCCCTGATGTCCATGCATTGCTGACACTGAGATGACATTGTTAATGGGGTGCCTGGGTCCATTGTAGGTTTTGTGAAACGCACCAGATAAAAGGGAATTTTGTTTCCTATCATGACCCTGTTGTGACCTAAGTCTGATGCTCACCCCCCTGGACTTTGACTATCCATGGAAGTCAGCCTGATGCTCGTGTGCTGGACTAGGGGTGCTCTCTGGCTCAGGTGCAGGACAGGGCTCTATAATGAAGCTCTGTCTCAGGTGAAGGGCAGAGGCAAGGGCGAGAGTAGGGCGCGACAGTGACGCTCCGCAGACCGCTCAGTAGGATTTTACAGAAGGGATCCCTGGTGGTGGTGTAGCCTCTAAGACTGCAGTGCATTGTTTCAGAAGGCGTGGCCTGGTGCAAGATTTAGAAAAAGCAAGACAAATCCCTGACTAGAGACAGCAATTAATGGAACGAAACTAACAAGTTAAGTAGAGTTTATCAGAAAAGTTTCATTAGGTTGTGTTCACTTGCATAAGTGGCTGGAGTACTTTAGGGTGAATGTCGGAATATAAAGGGCGTGGCACGAGTTAAAACCCCTCCAAGGCCTGCAAGTTCTCTCCCTTTCCCTCCCTCATGGCCGCAATCATTGCACCGCCTTTACCCTCACATTATTCGGAGGACACAAGTTTATGGTGTATAAAGGATGCAGTTTATTATTGCAAAACATACCATGAATCATACATTTGTTAGTCATTTGAAACACATGTTTTCTTGTCGTACTTCACATCTCTTAGTAACATTGCCCCCTCTTGTTTTGTTTCCATGCCTGGGTGACGGCACTAATCTTGCACAGTGGCCCGTTCCGCGGGTATCTCAGTGTTTATGGTAGTTAACGTTTTGCACAGTGGTATTTATAATAGATGGTAGGCGCTTATGGTGAGTACACCTGATATATATAAACTTAATAGATCAGTGACGGTGCTCGAGGGTAGGGGAGAACCACCAGCCTCCCTAAAAACTGTGGTCAGACCACATATAATCAAGATAAGGGTACCCAAGCACACGTTAAATCAAAGTTAATACGGTCAGTATATACATAAACAAATAACACAACATAGATCTTCGTTTCTTTCTTTTGGGTTTCTTCGGTTTATTGTTCTTTTCTCAAAGTGTATTTAACGTGTGCTTGGGTACCCTTATCTTGATCTCAGTGTTTATAATTCTAGGCTTCCCTTGCTACCGACCTCGTGGGCGACTTTCAGATCTGGCCCGGGCTGCAAGAGCCCGGGCCAGGGCAAGGGCCAGGGCAAGCGGAACGCTTGCCCTGGACCCTTGCTGACCACCTGCCTGCTTACTGTGGCCCTGCTGAGTGGCATCCCAAGGACACCGTCTGAGCAGCCCTTGTGTTCTGGCTGTCTTTGTGTGCTGTCACCTGCTCACCCGTGCCCCTGCCCTGAGGCATCCCAAGGACACCGTCTGAGCAGCCCTTGTGTTCTGGCTGTCTTTGTGTGCTGTCACCTGCTCACCCGTGCCCCTGCCCTGAGGCATCCCAAGGACACCGTCTGAGCAGCCCTTGTGTTCTGGCTGTCTTTGTGTGCTGTCACCTGCTCACCCGTGCCCCTGCCCTGAGGCATCCCAAGGACACCGTCTGAGCAGCCCTTGTGTTCTGGCTGTCTTTGTGTGCTGTCACCTGCTCAGCCGTGCCCCTGCCCTGAGGCATCCCAAGGACACCGTCTGAGCAGCCCTTCTATTCTGGCTGTCTTTGTGTGCTGTCACCTGCTCACCCGTGCCCCTGCCCTGAGGCATCCCAAGGACAGCCCTTCTATTCTGGCTGTCTTTGTGTGCTGTCACCTGCTCACCCGTGCCCCTGCCCTGAGGCATCCCAAGGACACCGTCTGAGCAGCCCTTGTGTTCTGGCTGTCTTTGTGTGCTGTCACCTGCTCACCCGTGCCCCTGCCCTGAGGCATCCCAAGGACACCGTCTGAGCAGCCCTTCTATTCTGGCTGTCTTTGTGTGCTGTCACCTGCTCACCCGTGCCCCTGCCCTGAGGCATCCCAAGGACAGCCCTTCTATTCTGGCTGTCTTTGTGTGCTGTCACCTGCTCACCCGTGCCCCTGCCCTGAGGCATCCCAAGAACACCGTCTGAGCAGCCCTTCTATTCTGGCTGTCTTTGTGTGCTGTCACCTGCTCACCCGTGCCCCTGCCCTGAGGCATCCCAAGGACACCGTCTGAGCAGCCCTTGTGTTCTGGCTGCCTTTGTGTGCTGTCACCTGCTCACCCGTGCCCCTGCCCTGAGGCATCCCAAGGACACCGTCTGAGCAGCCCTTCTATTCTGGCTGTCTTTGTGTGCTGTCACCTGCTCACCCGTGCCCCTTCCCTGAGGCATCCCAAGGACACTGTTTGAGTAGCTCTTCTATCTAGGTTACTCTTTTCCGCGGGTACCTTTCGGTGCTGCCTCCACCTTACCCTGCCCCACTGCCTTCACGTCACATATTTCTGGTGTGGGTTTCTCTGGCGAGGTCAGTTGTGTGACCAGGGAGGCCTGTGCCCCCGTTAACCTTTCCATGCTCGCCCGCCCCAGCTCATCCAATGGGCGGCTTGCATCTTTTGCATAACGTGGCCAATCGCTGCACGGCATTTGTGCGGGCTTTCCACCTTGCGACCTCAGGGCTCGTTCCCGCTGCCAGGAGGTGTTCCCCGTGGCCCCTACCTGGTCCAGCTTTGCCTCCCCGGCCCACGAAAACCCTCGGAATTCGAGAATTTAGAAGGGCAGGTGTAGATTTAATGATCAAATCCATTTAACTTAAAAACGAAATCTAAGAACAATATTGAAATGTTAAAGTGTAAATGTTAGAAAGGGCGGAGAAAAGATGATGTAAGACGGAGGATAAATACAAACCTGCGGACATGCCAGGGATTGCATAGACAGTGTTTATGAGATGTTAATGTACAAGTTAGGTAGTGAGTGGGTTGAAGCAGCGGCTGCTCGCGGGGTCACGAGGGAAGAGGCAGGAAGAGAAGCAGCGCTGCAGGAGCCTGTTTACACCGACCCTCCGTACACTTGTTTTTATTAAACTCACCTTGAAATAAACCCAGCTCCCCCCGTCCCTGGTATCCCGCTCTCCTGCAGAAGAAACACAGCGAGACTTTGCGTCTTAGGGGACCCGGTAATGGCTGCACCAGTCACTCTCCGGCCCTCTTCTTATAGAGAATACTGAATCTGTGTGACGAGAGAACGCGTCCTCGCCCCGCACCTGGGTTACTCTTAAAAATAGAGGCGAGTCCCAGAGGTCTCGTCACTGGCCGAACTTTTGTTTTCAAGCAAGAACACAACCAGTGAATTTAATTGTAAACCATGAAGCACGTATTATTGTAAGGAACTTACATCGCAGATGTTTTCCAGAGACATGAGGTCAACACACACTTGTGGTTCTACTCTGGTAAACGCTTTTTGCAACAAAAAAGTCTCTTTTTCCTAATCTTTGGTAAATGCATCAAAACAGCTCTGGAAGCGTCCGGCGCAGCTGAGCCCTCCACGTGCCAGGAGTTAGGGGGTTCCACAGAGACAGAGGGGAGTGCCTGTTTCATAGACTTCTGAAACAGAGGGCTTGGCTACAAGGGAGTGTGAGACCGCACCGTGGCCCAGGTGCCATCTTTGTTTAAAACAATTGCTGGTGCCCATCCTCGGTGTAACACCTGTCAATCATAAACCAAGGGGCAGTGTGGCACATCTGTCTGCAGGAGCAGCGCTCATGGGCACCCTTGCTTCAGCACAGTGAAGACACCTTATCAGAGCTGTGGCGCAGGGGCCATCGACCCTAAGACAAGCAAGGAAAACGGACCCGTCCCCCTGGTCTATTAGGCTGCCGTGGGCCATTCAAGGCCCTGGTGCTACTGCACCTACTGCACCTCTGACAGCTATGCCCCCTGCATCAGAGTATGGAGAGCTGCTGCACAAGACACATATTGCTTGAAGCAGCAAACCTACCCCTCTACTGTGTCTTGTCACAGTAAAACAAGCACTTCCTGTCAGGACACAAACTCCTTTGTCTCCCCAAACTCATATGTTTGTAGTGTACGAACCAGACTTAAGGGCGTTGTAAGGAGACACCTCTTTTTACATGATCACCCCTGAAGTTTTGGACTGATGCCGCTGGCTTTACGACTCTGAAGGTGCACCGAGGCCTGCTGACCAGACCTCAGTGCCAGTGTACTCATCCTCAAAAATGAATGGTGGATCGGCTTATACCCAGTTAGGATAGACTAACTTACCTATACTTACCCGTAAGGAATAGTGTCCCTCATGGGCTGCAGCTGTCATTGTGCCACCCGGAGTGTGACAAAGTAAAACGTGTCCCCCAGACCGCCACTGCAGACTGGTTGAGCGGTGTTAAACTGCTAACTCCTCTCTGCCAAAGTCCAGATCTCCTTTTATATATATTTCCATTTTTAATATATATGTGTCCCCTAAGATAGGCCCATGGAGCCCTAAGGCAGGGTCCTGCATAATAGAAAGTAGGACCAGAACTTTATTATGTCCTAACAGTAAAAACACCAAAGAATTATTTTGACTGTAGAAAGGCAAGTAGTCCCATTGGCAAGTCCAGAGTTACACGCTGATTTCACAGCTCTGGTAACTCCTGAATGGAACCACCGAAGCTTATATATCAAGGTGTCAAAAGAACCATCACATTAAACTCAAGTTGTTATGTTATGTTATGTTATGTTATGTTGTGTTATGTTATGTTATGTGATGTTACTAGGATTTGTAGAGCGCAAGTACACCAGAAGGGTTTCTTGGTGCTTGGGTAACAGAAGTGATGTGTGCTACTCAACATTGCTCAGTCATATGCAGGGGGGTAATGTGTCAGTGTCTGGATTGATTGGAAATTAATCTGGCGGTCCTGGGCCAGTTGTAGTCTGCGATTGAAGTCTTTGGGGAGACCTAGATAGAGAGAGCTAGCACAGTTGATCCTAGAAATGACTCGTGCCATGTCTACTTGAACAAGGACCTCAGCGGTAAGGAGTTTCCAAGTTTCCTAATTCTTCAAAGTTGCAAAAAGCATGATGAAGGGACTGCTCATAGCTGGGGCTTCATTCAGAGATCCTCGTCGATGATTATCACAAAACTATTTGCTGCTTTCTTGGGCTGAGGGTGAGTGCCCATCAATACCTGCCAGAATGAGGGACTCCAACGATTGGTGTTGTTTCCAGTTACGACAATTCCCGTTCTTAAAAAATGTAACTTGATATGGTTCTTGTTCATCCAATCATGGATGAACTGCATTGTGTTATAGAAGGCGTCCTGTGATTCAGACGGATTATTGGTAGTTGTATATTCTGACATTCATTTGTTTGAGAGTGTGCACTAAAGGACGAATGTACAGGATGAACAGGTGAGGGGACAGAGAAGATCCTTGGGGTACTCCACAGTTCAGCTGAACCTTGGATGCGCTAAAGGGAGTCAGTCACACTGACTTAGAATGGCCTTTAAAAAGGTAAGGGCTGTGCCCTTCAACCCAGCGGCCTCTTCTCACGGGTCATCCAATACAAACAGGAGGACTACTTCAGTGGGCAGGTCGGAAGCCCACCTGGTGGGGGTCGAGGAGATTAGATTCCTCTAGAATGGAGCAGAGATAGCGGGCAATGTGAGCCTCTAGTACACTGGTGAAATGAAAACTGAGGGGGCCTCCCTGCAAGGTACGTGGAGGGGCCCCCTCCGGGCTCAATCAGGAGCTCTCCGGCCAGAGTGCGGTGGGGGCCTGTGTTACGCCCCTGTCTAGTAGACAGGGAAGCAAGGAAATAGGATGGTAGCTCTTCAGAACAAGTCGATATTCACCAGATTTCTTTTGGAACGGTAACACACTGGGCTTTTTAAAGTGCCTGGGGATAGTATCTTGGCTGATGCATGAGTTAAGGAGAGATATAGCCAGGTCTCAGAATGCAGAGAACACTGTTTATAGTACTTTAGGTGGGCAAGTATCGTTTGGAGATCCAGACTTACCCTTGGTCAGCAGATACACGAGGCAATCTTTGCTGATGGTGAGAATGTCGGAGAGGGTCATAGGGTTTCTATTTTCCGTGGGAGTTGCATTGAGTGATATGCTGTCTGTTATGAGCTTGGTGTTACCAATGAAAAAAGAGTTGAAGGCATTGCACAGATTCTGATAAGGCAGTATGTGTAAGGTCACTCTGTCTGTGTAAGACAGTTCAGAAACAATTCTGAAAATCTCCTTGGATTTATTCACTGATTTTATTATTTTATTGGAGAAAAGGGTGGATTTAGTTTCATTACGAGCTTCTTGTATGCTATGAGGTGATGTGTGTAGGCTTCCTTGTTGTTGGGTAAGTAATTGTTACATCATTTGCGTTCAGTCCTACGAAGTTAAAGTTTGGTTGATTTCAGTTCTTCAGAAAACAATTTGGATGCATCGTGGCCTCTGGCCTGTTTAGCTTTGAGAAGGGGGCGTATGTATTGCTGGATACTAATAGCCATTTAATGATTGCTTCCTCGTGCCTGTCTATGCTTACCTGTTGAATAGGAATGGCACTGGCCATGAATCACAGAAGGAGTTAGGGTCTACTTGGGACTAGTTTCTGGATAGAATTCCAGGACAGGGGCTGGTTTAGGGTGATCTGAGCCCTTTAGTGAAAATTTGATGAAATGGTGATTGGACCATGTAAAAGGAGAGACCCTGAGATTGTACAAGGCTAGAGTAGTGGACCAGACCTGTCCTATTGGGTGCCCCCTGTTGGACAGGCGTCCGCCGGAGCGGGGTTCGACACACGTCTTGCCCACCCCTTTGATCCACCTCTCCCAAGTAGGCCGAACCAGGCGCGCACACCCTGAGCTTACACTACGAACAGAGGGACACCACACGTATTTCTTCGTAGGACGATAGGTACTTTTATCGAAGGTTTCAAGGGATCTTTATGATCCAAGTTGCAAGTAGTACATCAGTGGCACAAGAGACTACAAATCGGTGGTAGGGGAATGGGGGTAGCGGGACAGTCTTTGAATGTAGGGTCTCTGCAAAGTACCCTGCGGACAGCTCACAATCCTCGAGCTGGAGGGTGTTGTTTCTCTTGGCGATCTCTTGCCAATTCTTCCTCGAGGGGAGAGCCGCGAGTCACTCAGCAGGCACAGGTAGTCGGAGTTCGGGAGCCGCAACCTCGTCAGCAGGGCTCAGGTCGTTCGATGGTCGGGGGCCGCGAGTCACTCAGCAGGCCCAGGTGGTTCGGTGTTCGGGAGCCGCGACAGCGTCAGCAGGGCTCCGATGGTTCCAGGTCTTCTCTTCTTATTCGTCCCTCCGGCACCCCCTATTATACTCCCCCTGCCCTTTGAAGTCCGGAGTCCTCGCAGAGAGGGGCCCTTGGTGACTGAGGCGGGTTCGGCGGGATTTCCTGCCGCTCGTTCCTTTGGTCTTTTCAGGTGGGTCTGGGAGGGACCCCAGACGCTCGGCAGGCGAGGCACCTGCGCCACAGGGGCCTGGTGGCCGATCGAGCCCTCCCGGGGGAAGGCGATCCGAGGTGTGACTGGGCTGGTGCCTCTTGGTCTGGCTCGGGGGGTTCCCGCTCCCTTGGCCGGACATGCGTGGTAGGGTGTCGAGTCTGGCGGGGGCTCTGGCCGGCCTTCGGGTCTGTGTGGCTGGGGCGGCCGGAGTCGGAGATGTCGTGTCTTGGGGTGGTTGCAGGTTGGCTGGATGATCGGGAGGGCCTACGCCGTGAGGCCGGTCTCACACGCGTCCCCCCCAGCTGAAAGGCGGGGAGAACTACCCATCCACTGGGGGGTTCTCCTCGCTGAAGCGGAAGAATCGGGACAGGCCGTCGGCGTTGGCATGATTCGTCCCGGGGCGATGCTCGACAGTGAAGTCCATCCCTTGGAGGGAGATTGACCATCGTAATAGCTTGGGGTTCTCTCCCCTCATCTGCATCAGTCACCGCAAGGGCCGGTGGTCCGGCTGCACTCTGAAGTGGGTTCCGAACAATTAGGGCCGTAGTTTCTTGAGGGCCCAGACTACGGCGAAGGTCTCTCGTTCTATGGTACTCCAACGCTGTTCTCGAGGCAGCAGCCTTCGGCTGATGAAGGCTATCGGCTGATCTATGCCCTTGTCGTTGTACTGCGAGAGGACGGCCCCGATGCCGTGTTCTGATGCGTCGGTCTGGACCACAAACTCTTGGGAGTAGTCGGGGGCCTTGAGTACTGGGGCGGTGCATATGGCGGTTTTCAAGGCGTAGAACGCTTGCTGGCACGGGGGGGTCCACTGTACCTTCTTCGGGAGCTTTTTGGAGGTCAACTCCGTGAGGGGCCCTGCGAGGCTACCATAGTTTTTAATGAACCTCCGGTAGTATCCTGTGAGGCCCAGGAAGGCCCGTACTTCCGTCTGAGTGGTGGGGGGCTCCCAGGACTTGATGGCGTCGATCTTTGGTTGGAGGGGGGCGACCTGACCGCTGCCCACCTGATGCCCCAGATAGACCACGGACCCTTGCCCGAGCTGACATTTGCTGGCCTTCACGGTTAGTCCGGCTTGGCGTAGGGCCAGTAGTACTTGCCGGAGGTGCTGGAGATGCTCGTGCCATTGAGAGCTGAATACGGCTATGTCGTCAAGGTACGCTGCGCTGAACTCCTCGAGTCCGGCCAAGACCTTGTTTACCAACCGCTGGAAGGTGGCCGGGGCATTTTTCATTCCAAACGGCATCACCCTGAAGCGGTAGTGTCCATCGGGGGTGGAGAAGGCGGAGCGTTCCTTTGCTCCCTCTGTGAGCGCGATCTGCCAGTAACCGCAGGTTAGGTCGAAGGTGCTGAGGAAACGAGCGGCCCCAAGGCGGTCGATGAGCTCATCGGCGCGGGGGATAGGATGAGCGTCCGCTCGGGTGACTGCATTGAGCCCCCGGTAGTCCACACAGAATCTTAGTCCGGGGGCGACCCCAGGGGCGGCCGCTTTCGGGACCAGGACTACCGGGCTGGCCCAGGGGCTATCGGAGGGTTCGATCACTCCAAGGGTCAACATCTTCTGTACTTCGGTCTTGATGCAGGTGCGGACCCGGTCAGGCACCCGGTAGGCTCGGTGTCTCACAGGTGGGCTGTCGCCGGTGTCCACGTCGTGGACACACCAGTCGGTGACCCTTGGGATTAGGGAGAAGAGGTCTGCGAATTGTCTGAGCAGCTGGCGACAATCGTCGGACTGTTGGGGGGTGAGGGTGGTCGACAGTTTCACTCCCTCCACGGAACCATCTATTTCTTTAGCGTACAGGGGGTCGGGCAGGGGTTCAGTGTCTTCTTCCGCCCCATCGTCGGTGGCCAGGAGCAAACTCAACTCTGATCTCACAAAGTGGGGTTTGAGACGGTTCACGTGGAGAACCCGGAGGGGGTTCCGCGGGGACTGCACATCGATCAGGTATGTGACCTGACTCTTCCGCTCGATCACCTTGAAGGGGCCAGTCCATTTGTCTTGTAGGGCGCAGGGTTTCACCGGGGCCATGACCCAAACCTGCTGGCCCGGCTGGAACTCGACCAGGGTTGCATTCTGGTCATACCAGCGCTTCATCTCTTCTTGACTGGCCTCGAGGTTAGCTTCTGCGAGTTCTCTGAACTTCCGGGTCTGGTTGCGGAGCGCCAGGATGTAGCGGAACACATCAGGGGGGGTCCTCCGGGGGCTTGTCTCCCAGCCCTCCTTGACCAGGCTCAGGGGCCCCCGGACGGGGTGTCCGTATAGTAGTTCGAACGGGCTGAACCCCAGGGACTTTTGGGGAACTTCCCGGTACGCGAACAGGAGGCAAGGGAGGAGGACGTCCCATCTTCGGTGCAGGGGCTCCTCGAGGACCAGGATCATCCCCTTCAGGGTTCTGTTAAAGCGTTCCACCAGGCCGTTGCCCTGGGGGTGGTAGGGGGTCGTGAACTTATATGTTACTCCGCACTGCTGCCACAGGGACTTCATGTAGCGGGATATGAAGTTAGTGCCGCGATCACTCACAACCTCGCGAGGGAATCCTACACGTGAGAAGATCCCCATGAGAGCCCGGCCCACCACTGGAGCCGTCACGGTGCGGAGGGGAATGGCCTCAGGGTAGCGGGTGGCATGGTCCACCAGGACAAGGATAAATCTGTGGCCCTGGGCGGTCTTCGGATCCAGGGGTCCCACGATGTCGATGCCAACCCGCTCAAACGGGGTACTCACAACGGGAAAGGGTTGTAATGGAGCCTTGTGCTTCCGCCGCTCTTCCCACTGCCCTGGCACGTGAGGCAGGATTTACAGTGGGCCTCTACATTTGCTCGCATCTTGGGCCAATAGAAGTGGGTAACTAATCGCTGATATGTTTTGTCTTGGCCTAAGTGTCCTGCCAAGGGTACATCGTGGGCCAGGCCCAGGAGGAGGCTTCGGAAGCGCAGGGGTACTACCAGTACTCGGGCTGCGCCTAGCTCGGCTGACTTTTGTTCGCTGTATAGAAGGCCATTGTCCCAATATACCCAGTGGGTTCCGGACTGGTCACTGGCGGTCTGGGCTTCGGCTTGTTCTCGGAGTCCCACGAGGGAAGGGCAGGTGGCCTGTTCTTGGCAGAACTCTTCACGGGAGGGACCTCCCTCACAGCGCCACTGGGCCATCTCGGGCAGTTCTCCGAGCTAAGTCAGTGCCTCAGGGGCGGAGGGTTCCGACCCCCTCGCCCGGGTTAGTGTCTTCTTCCCCTTCCGGAGGAGGGTTATCCGTTTCTGGTAGGGTGTCCTGTTTCTCGGGGACAGTGTTCAGTGGGAGGGCCCCAACGCCCTCGGAGAGAGGCACTCGTGCGGTCATGGAGCGCGTGGTGGCGCAGACCCATTCGGGTAGGCCCATCATCGCGAGATGGGCTCTTCGCTCTACTTGCCCCCACGGGGAACTCTCAAGGTCGTTGCCCAGGAGGCAGTCTACGGGCTGTGATGTTCGGACGGCTACCTTCAATTCTCCGGAGACTCCTCCCCACTCGAAAGACACCAGAGCCATCTGGCAGAGGCTCTCGGAATTGTCGGAGGATATGACCGGACAGAGGGCATCGGGTAGGATCTGGTCTTCCGAGATTAGGTTGCGGTGGACCGCGGTGACACTTGCCCCGGTATCGCGGAGGCCCTCGACTCGGTGGCCGTTGATGGTCACCTGCTGTCGGTACTTCTTCGTGTTGGCGGGCAAGGGTGTTCCGGGGACCATTTCTCGATCCCCAAGGGAGACCAGGGCCATGGCAGCTGGTTCCCACTCTTCGGAGTCCTCTATCTCTTCCCCTAGGGCCACGGAGGCCATCTGCCCGGCCGGAGGGTTGGTCGTTGCGGGTCGTTGATACAGGAGACACTGGGGGTCATTGGCGTAGTGTCCGGGCTGTTGGCAGCGGAAGCAGGTGGTCCTGGCTCGTGGCCCTAGCCGCCCCGGGGCTCCGGTGCTGGCTGGGGACGGGGCTGGACCTGCTGCCGGTGGGCTGCTGGGAGGGCTGTGTGGGGGCCCCCCTTGGAAGTTTCTCGGTCGCTAGTTCCTCGGGGGACAGGTTCCCCTCTGGCCCGCTGTTTCTCACCGGGATGCTTCGTGGTTCATGGGCGGAATCTCCTTCTGTTTGGGTCGGGGACGCCCCTGTCTCGACCCAGGTCTTCAATACTTTCTGGAAGTCTTCCTTTGTGCTTAATCCGGTGGTAGCGATTCCAAGGTCTTTGCAAAATTGTTTTAATTCTCTATGCGTATAATAGTCCAATTGATCCTCTCGGAACATCGAGCTCATTTCGGTACCTGCGGCACCCAGGGAGGTTTCTCCTTCCATCTCTGTTTGGTAGTGCGTCAGTCGTTCACTGCACGCTCTCTTTCGGTGTCGGCTCGGATCCCGTCGTCTGCCACCAAATGTTGGAAAGGCGTCCGCCGGAGAGGGGTTCGACACACGTCTTGCCCACCCCTTTGATCCACCTCTCCCAAGTAGGCCGAACCAGGCGCGCACACCCTGAGCTTACACTACGAACAGAGGGACACCACACGTATTTCTTCGTAGGACGATAGGTACTTTTATCGAAGGTTTCAAGGGATCTTTATGATCCAAGTTGCAAGTAGTACATCAGTGGCACAAGAGACTACAAATCGGTGGTAGGGGAATTGGGGTAGCGGGACAGTCTTTGAATGTAGGGTCTCTGCAAAGTAACCTGCGGACAGCTCACAATCCTCGAGCTGGAGGGTGTTGTTTCTCTTGGCGATCTCTTGCCAATTCTTCCTCGAGGGGAGAGCCGCGAGTCACTCAGCAGGCACAGGTAGTCGGAGTTCGGGAGCCGCGACCTCGTCAGCAGGGCTCAGGTGGTTCGATGGTCGGGGGCCGCGAGTCACTCAGCAGGCACAGGTAGTTCGGAGTTCGGGAGCCGCAACCGCGTCAGCAGGGCTCAGATGGTTCAAGGGCTGGAGGCCGCGAGTCACTCAGCAGGCCCAGGTGGTTCGGTGTTCGGGAGCCGCGACAGCGTCAGCAGGGCTCCGATGGTTCCAGGTCTTCTCTTCTTATTCGTTCCTCCGGCACCCCCTATTATACTCCCCCTGCCCTTTGAAGTCCGGAGTCCTCGCAGAGAGGGGCCCTTGGTGACTGAGGGGGGTTCGGCGGGATTTCCTGCCGCTCGTTCCTTTGGTCTTTTCAGGTGGGTCTGGGAGGGACCCCAGACGCTCG
Source organism: Triturus cristatus (assembly GCF_964204655.1). NCBI lineage: Eukaryota > Metazoa > Chordata > Amphibia > Caudata > Salamandridae > Triturus > Triturus cristatus. The sequence goes on from NC_140581.1 coordinate 79,276,274, forward strand.
GCAGGCGAGGCGCCTGCGCCACAGGGGCCTGGTGGCCGATCGAGCCCTCCCGGGGGAAGGCGATCCGAGGTGTGACTGGGCTGGCGCCTCTTGGTCTGGCTCGGGGGGTTCCCGCTCCCTTGGTCGGACATGCGTGGTAGGGTGTCGAGTCTGGCGGGGGCTCTGGCCGGCCCTCGGGTCTGTGTGGCTGGGGCGGCCGGAGTCGGAGATGTCATGTCTTGAGGTGGTTGCAGGTTGGCTGGATGATCGGGAGGGCCTACGCCGTGAGGCCGGTCTCACACCCCCTATTATGGGTGGGTAAAAATGCATTCTGTTCAAGGACAAAGCTGCTAAACAATTCTGTTAGATCAGTAGTTAAGTTCATCAATTAGTAGAATTTTGTTTGGTCGGTAACTAAGGGGGAAAGTGACTCTGCGCGAAGTTGAGGAAAATACTGCATATATCCTGGGGGTCTGTACATGAGAACGCAGATCAAGCGGGAAGTTGGTGAGTCAAGTTTGATCAGAAAACTGTCGACGGCTAGGAGGTTAAGTGAGAAGAGTTTGGTGAAGCTAAGATGTTTCTTTATTATTGCAGCTACTCCTCCACCTTTTTGCCTTCAGGTCTGTTACTTTGAAGTATGTAGTAACCTTCTGGAATGGCTTACAACATATCTGGGGAGGATTCATCCACTAACCAGATTCCCATAAAAAATAATATGTCACTTCTGGGCAGCGGCTTTTTAAAATAGGCAGACGCCTATTTTATCTGTGGCGGACGCGTCTGTCTCTCCATTAAATGTCCGGGGAGCCCTAACATGCTCTTCCCTGCACAGCTCTAATTGGTTCCCCCTGAACCAATCAGCAATCAGTAGCATGGTAAAAGTGGAACACACATTTGATATACAATACAACAAAGGTGCGGGTATAAAATGTCAGGGTGCAAGTGCGGTGACTAAGATCTGGCAACAGCTTTTTTTTAAATATGACAGTGTCACTTCTGGGCAGCAGTATTACAAAAAAGGCAGCGTTACTTTTCAGGCCCACATTACTTTTGATTCCTAGGTCATGTTGAATGTAACTTTTAAGTAAAAGCAACATTTAGAAAGTTGCCACTCTGTTGTCCAAGTATCTAGTGGCCATTCACAGATTCTGGCACAAGATAGCCTTCAATCCTTCTGGGGCGGAGTGTAAATGACTCCCAGGAAGGGGAACAATAGAGGCTTGCCATTGGAAGAGGTATGACCTCTCCCAAGCAGGAAGCCACATGGAGCGTCACCCCAAAAGGCAAACTTCAAAATGGGAAGCTGCCTTTGAAGGAGAAATGGTAGACACACACAAGATGGGCTGCTATTGTGTTCAAGTAGACAAGTTGGGTGTAGGGATAGAGAGTGAAAATCATTGGCCAAACCGGTTTTACTGTGGCTGTGCAGCCTTCAGGTGGCTGCACCTCTAGGATGGGATATCAAGCTCCACATACTTGAGAAGGGTTTTGACATCTCAGGAGTGGGCAGAATAGTGCCCTCTGGAATAGCTAAATGCCACACCCTGCAGGAAGTCTTCATCAGGCAGGAAATGATCTAGCAAATTGGCTAGTAACCACTGCACTCCCAGGGCAAATGCTGGGCATAAACATGGCACCCTAGATCCAGCCCTCAGATCACATCTGGACTGTAGAGAGGACCAAAGAAGGTCTGACTTGCTATTCCCTGATCTTGACAAAAGAGCCTGCACCAAAGGCTGTCCTGCACCTGATGATCCTTTGGCTAGCAAAGAGAGGGCTGTACCTAAGTTGCCTGGCACGTGTGAAAAAGTCACTTCCGTGGCCCAAACAGAAGAGGTTACTCCAAAATTCAGTTGACTGACTTCCTGTTTCTAGCTACAGGACCACAACAAGCTGAAGAAGCCCACCCAACTAGTTAGAAGCCACAATCACCTGATTGCCACTGACCACTGATGTGCAGCCTGGGAGGCCAAGATCCAATGAACAAATGTTGCTGCCACGTCTCCTGGACCAGAGAGAGTCATCCGAGTGCAGTGTAGTCACCTTCGGGGGAGACTAGCCTCCACCAAAGTGACAGGAGACTAATAGTCCAGTGGCAACTGGAGTTTTGCTGTACTCAAGAAGAATTGAAGGAAAATCGACTCCCGTGGCCAAAGGTGCCCTATCTAGACTGTGGATCAAGAAGGAGCCCTAGTAAGACCCTGTTTGATTTCACAGCATCCTCAGCATCCTACAGCATCTTCAGCTTCCTGTATCCCTTGCATCAGGACCCCTCTATTGATGTCTATGGTAAATCGCCCACAGAGTTTGGAACTAGACTTGGGGCTACTTTGATGGCAAGGCATCTGTTACACAATTCCTCCTTGGCCCCCTTGAATTGCTCCCTGCTGGAGCTGGTCACCCAAACTGGACTGAAGTACCCGAACACAACTTTATAAAAGTTTTACAAAGTTTTCGCTAACTCGGTAGTTACCAATGCTTGTAGATGATTTGCAAAAGACACACAATAATGGACGGACTGCAGAGGGAATCAAACATTCACCCCCAGTCAAGAGATCTGGGTTATATCCATTATTCTTTTGCTCACCATGCCACCCCAGTTTAGACCAAGCCATATGTGAATCAGTGTTGACCCTGTGCCTCATGGGAACAGTCCAGCCCGAACTGCCAAGCCATGTCCTCCCTGGCCCGGAAACAAGCTGGGACTGGTTTCGGGGCATCACACCTCATCAGCCAGGCTAGCTTGAATCCAGTGGCACAGTGAGCCTGGGCCCCACGTCTGGGCAAACCCGGCACACTTAGGACAAGAAAGCAAAAGACACAGATGATGTACGGAATGCAGAGCAAATTAAACATTCAACCCTAGCCAAGAGATCTGGGGTAAATCCATTGTTCTTTTGCTCACCATGCCCCCCCTAGGTTTGGTCATTCATTGTTCTTTTTGCATTTGTCACCATGCGTGGGACGGGTATGTCCAGACATGGATCCCATGCTCTCCATGCTACTGGAGTCATGCTAGCCTGGCTGATAAGGAGTGTTACCCCAAAACCGGTCCCAAGATGCTTGTTTCCAGTGCAGGGGGGACGTGGCCTGGCAGTTCGGGATGGATTGTTTCCATAGGGAGCACGATCAAGACTGATTTGCATGGCTGGGTTCAAACTGGAAATGCATGGGGAGCATAAAAACCATAAATTTAGGCCCAGATCTTTGTACTGAGGTGGATTTATGACATTGTTTTGCCTTCTGTACATCAATTGTTCTTTTTGCATTTGTAGCTAATTTGAGGCAAAAGCAGTGATTCATGTTATACTTAAAAATCTATATCTTTGTAACCTTCCAGTGGATTTTGTTCATTTTGGTGTCTAAAATTTCATAAAGATGAGTTATATAAACTGGTGTCTGATTTCATTCATGTTGTATGACTTTCTCATTACATTGTTTTTGTACTTCTAAATGCAATGTACTTGTTCCTTTGATTAAGCCTGACTGCTCAAAGCCATCACAACCCGGGGTTGTTTAAAGATTTTTATAAATGAACGTGACTTAACCCAAGACAGAATTGTAAGTGCTTTATGCTTTAAGGTCTTGCAAAAATACCATATAATACGCCACTTTCCTCACAGGCATTAGAACACTTGACATGAGAACCAGCCGTTACGCAGTTTTTGTTCCATGCACAGGCAAGTTGAGTGATTTGTCCAGAATCACAGCATGGTAAATAGAGGCCAGGATTTCAACCCAGCTCCCCAAACATAAAGACAGCCCCCTAGACGCTAAGCCACATTTTCTCATAGGTTCTGAAAGGACCAAAAGAACTGTCCAGTCTTTTGCTATTTTATAAGGAAACAGGTGCAAAGTGCCTGTGCAAGTTGAGTGGAGTAAAGGCTGACTCACGGAGGTCGATGCTAGACTTTGAAACTTGTTGTAGGTGCTGCTTCTTATGGAAAAGCAAAATCACAGCATAATAACACAATGTGTTCTAGTCTCTAAGATTCCACCTTCAAACTTGCCGAGCTGGGTTCAAACTGGCCTGCCAACACCTGAAATGCAACTGGACTGAAAATATTCATATTCCCTGATGCATATGTGTGTGTGTATATACATGTGTGTGTGTGTATATATATATCTATATATATATTCACTGAAAAAAAAATAGGCTTCAGCGAAGTTATAATTAGCTGGACATTTGATATGTCATCAGTGATGTCATGAATGATGTCACTGACCATGTCATGAATGATGTAATATGTGACATCATCAGCAGTGCATTGCGTGGGCGCGAGTTATAGTTAGCTGAACTAACTATAACGGCCGCATTTCTCTGGTTTTGTATGCGCGAAATGTCCAACTGACTATACCTTCCCTGAAACCTATGTTTTTTTCAGTGAATTTCAAAGGTTTTTTAAATGCTCATTTCTAACTATGCCTACAGAGGTAGAACATGTGCAGAAAGAGAAAGAAAGGCGCAGAAAGAAGCAAGAGAAATGCTGAAAGAGGCAATAGAAGTCCAGGAAGAGGCCTTGTTGCAAAGTCATTCTGTGCCCCCATCTTTTTGCTGATGGGTACTGGTGGTAAGTGACTCTGACTAACCAGGCCTAGAGCCAGTGATATGCTAAAAGACACTTAGAATACAGTGAAAACACCTACATACACTAGGGAACACAATGCTTTGGGGTACCCCTGTGATTGGCATGACCTCCTCTGTAAGGCCCTAGTACTTAATAGGGCAGGGGGATTAAAACTACCTCTAAGTCAGAGGTGCAGAAAGATGCTTCTTTAAGTAATAGTCATGTTTGCAGAGTGGTGGAGAAAGGGTGCTGGGCCTCCGACCAGCGCTCAGGAAGTTTGCTGCATAGGACTTAGAGGAGGTACCAGGAGGGCTTCTTGGCCCCCAAAGTCCCTCAGGAGTAAATTGGACTTCATCCCCCATCCCGTAGTCTGCCAGGAGTCGCGTTTGCAGAGTGATGGGGAAAGGGGGACATGTCCTCCGAAGACGTCTTAGCAGTACCACTCTGTGGGACTTACTGGAGGTAACAAGAGGGGTAATTTGACCCCAAGGACAACCTTGGGGGCCAACTACCCCTCCTATTACCTCCAGTAAGTCCCAGACAGCAGGATTGCTAAATTCTCATAACAGGCCACGCCCCCTTTGCCCACCACTCTGCAAACGTGCTCCCTGGCACGTTCTTGGATGGGGATTGAACTCCCCTTCTCTGCTGGGGGTCCTTTAGCGGCCAACTAGCCTACTTCTTACCTCTAGTATGCCCCACACAGTGGGATTGCTGAGAGGTGAACACCGGCCACGCCCCCTTTCCCACCACTCTGCAAATGGGCCCCTGGCGTGTTCTAAGTTGGGGTATTAAGTCCCCTTCATCCCTGAGGGTCCCTGGGTGCCAACTAGATCACCAGGTACCTCCAGTAAGTGCATCACACCTGGATTGCTGACAATGGTCTGAGGCCATGCCCCCTTTTTACACCACTCTGCAAACGCGGCTCCTGGCGCACAGCTGCTTGTGGGATGAAGTCCACTTGTTTCCTGAGCTCCTCAGGACACAAGAGGACCTCATCTCCACACCAGCAGTGCATGAAAAGACACGTTTGCAGAGTGGTGTAAAAAGGGGCGTGGCCTCGGACCACTTCTCTGCAAACCAGCTATGTGGCGCTTACTGGAGGCCATTGGTGGGCTAGTTGGCCCCCATGGACCCTCAGTATTCATGGGGACTTAATTTCCAAACGTACAATGTGCCAGGTGGGAAGGGGGTCACGTGTCCCCCCTTGCCTAGGGCAGTATTGGCCCCGGAGACCCCATTCCCTGGGGCCATTTTTTTTAAAATTTTTAAATTGGAGGGGGGCCTTTAAATTTTTTTTATATTTAATGGGAAGGGGACTGTGTGGCCCCCATTCCCTAGGCCACTATTGGCTCCGGGGACCCCATCCCCCTGGCCGGCCTATCCGTTTAAAAAAAATAAAATAAATGGGAGGAGGGCCACGTGGTCCCACTCCCAGGCCACTTCTGTCCCCAGGGACCTCATCCCCAGGGCCGGCCCTTGGCATTGGGAACCATGGGGGGAGCCACAATGCCCCCACGGTCCCACCGGCTCCCCGCCTCCTGCGGTAGCCGGCATTGCCTTTTAGCAAGGGGAGCTGCTGACAAGCAGCTCCCCTTGCTCAAAAGCAATTCTGCTTTGCTTCGTTGAAGCAAGAGCAGGTTTCCTTTTCAATGAAGCAAGCAGTGTTTGCTATGGCAATGTCCCGGGGGTGGGCACTCCGGGACAGTCCAGGTCCTCAGGGCCAACAAGGACTCTAGGAGGGGGCCATGTGGCCCCTCTCCCATCATTTAACCTAGTCCCAGGGAGGTGGTGGTCCCCGGGGCTTGGGGAGTCCGTGAGGCCCCCCACCCACATTAAAAAAAAGTAATAATTAAGCCCCGGGGATGTGGCGGTTCCCTGGGCAGCGGGCCACATGCACCTGCGCATATTTAATAAAAAGCCCCGGGGCTTGGGGGGACTGGGAGGCCCCCCGCATCTAAATAAACAAGTCCCGGAGAGGTGGCGGTCCCCGGGGATGCAGCGGGCTGCGTGCCCCCCGCATATAATTGGCATAGCCCTGGGGAGGTGGCGGTCCCCACTATATATTTTGGCATTCCCCCCGGGACCTGGCCCACTGTGTGCTTATAGCAAAGCACGGAGCCCGCGCTTTAAAAAAATATATTTTCTTGGCAGGAGTCAAGCACCATTTTAAAAAAAAATGCTTTTTTTGGCCCTGGGGGTCCCTGAGCAGGCCTAGAGGGTCAAGGTGTTTCTACCCTGCCCCCATTTCCCGTTTTTTACCTTTTTTTAACCTTTTTGACTTCCAACACTTCCTGGTTTGGAGTGTTGGCAGCCAATTAGAATGAAGCTCGTGCTCTGGAGGAGTCAAAACTCCTCCTCGGTGCTCAGATATCAAAAGTTTTCTTTTTTTAATTTCTCAAGAGCTACCAAATGGATTTACACTATTTAAAAAAAGGTCTCTTTCTGAACCAATAGCTACCTTTTTGCTAAATTTGGTGTAATTCCGTTCAGCAGTTCGGGCTGTAGTCTGTTCCAATTTTTCCTATGGAAATTAACATGGGGAAAACGCGTTTTGGGACCCCCCTTTTTTCTTGGTCCCCGCTTGACGAGTTACCCTGAAACGTTCGAGACAGGAGCTGACCGTAGTGGGTCATTAATTTTGAAAATTTCACGAAGATTCGTCAACCGGCGCCAAAGATATTGGCAAATCAAAAAACGCTTTTCCTATGGAAAATAGGTCCTAACTATACCCACCTACTGGCGACCGCCAGTAGGTCATATATATACATATATATATATTGGGACTGGGCGGAGTTGCAATACACGGAACTATGCAAAGTAGCAAAAAAAACTCTGTTGTGCTACGTGGAGTTCCGCTAGCTGGCAGAGTTTGCCAGCGTGCCCGTTAGCGTTGCGATGGGAATGTGGAGTGTGACCTTGCATTCCAAATCACATGTGAACGGCACCACGTGGTTCTCAAGTGCATTCTCGAGTCTAAATCTCGTGCGGACAGCACCACGAGGTCCTCATGGGCACGGCCATTCTGTTTTTCTGCTCTCTGTATGGTGCTGGGCCTAAAATGTAATCTCTCTTTTATATGTGTAATCCTCCTCATAAAAAACTAATCTACCATCCTCTTTATTTTTTAATATTAGCCTGTGTCTCTGTGTTTGTGTATTTTATGTTTTTGGGAATTTGTTTGTGTTTTTTGTGACTTTTTGTTTATTTCCCCTTACTTCCTTATCTTTCTTCTTTCCTTTCCTTTTCATATTTTTCTGAACCTACCCAGCGCAATGGCAGAAGCAGGACAGCTACGTTGTGGGAGGCACCGCCACCCCGTTGTGCATCCCCGGCCGATCGTTGGTGAGGAGGAGGCGGCAGACCCAGAAGCGGATACCCACTGCAGGAGCTTTGGCTGCGCTGGGGAGGGTGCACAGCCAGGTTTGGCACACCCTCCAGTAGCTGGCACACCGCTGGACGGACATAATGGACTAGGAACAGTACCTGCTCGACCTGCTAGGTGTCGAGATTCCGGGGCTCAGTGAATATTCATTATTTGTTGTGTTTGTTTTCCAAAATTCTAACATTTCTTTTCTGAATAGCATGCTGCTCACACTCAAAGGTAAGTTATGTTTAGTTTACACTGGTATATTATTGGGTGATCCAGTTTCTAGTTTCTGCTAGGCAGGTGCCTAGCGCTACCTAATTGTACTCATCATTGGCACTCGTTTTGGCTGATTAATTTAGAAGCCATTGCAGACTGTTCTCCTGTCACTAAAGTGAATCATTAATATCAGTGAGTAGCGCATTCTCTCTGTGACGTTGTATATGTAGCTCATACATTACAAGATATTTGTTTCACAGCGATGTGTAGTATGCATCTATGCATTGCAAAAAAGGGAGACTGATTTGGTCCATCAAGGGGTTTGAGTAATGCAAATGGAATCAAAGATCATTTCACTGCGATGTATTAGTTCAAAATGTAGTTTTTGTTAAGTAAATTTGAAATAGGGATTTCAGGATTAGTATGGGCAACTCAACGATAGTCAATAGAGTCAAAACTAGTAGTACTATAGGCGTTCTGTTTTAGAGAAGTACAATGTGGTTACGTATGCTTGTCATAAAACAATTGTGGAGATTATTAACTGAATCACTAATTTATTTTCTTATCTTCTTCATTTCTTAAATCAGCACCCTAGGGCAAGTAGAGGGACGTTCAGGAGGCAGATCTGGGAGTAGCTGGTCAGCCAGTGCCGACCACCAGCGCTGCTGCTGAAGGCTCTGCTGACCCCGGTAAGTGCTAATATTTATTATTATTATTTCCCAAATGTTGGGTTTTATGATTGTTGTGGACAATGTGGTAGAATCTTGGGGTATTGGAATGTTGGTGCTGTCGATCGTGAAGATTGTAGGCTCAAGTAAGCTAGTATTATAAATAAAAACTAAAAAGGGATGGATGGGCGAAAGGATGGTTAGAAGAAAGAGTGAATAATTGAATGGATGGATAATTGATTAGAAATTTTAGTGAAAGACTGGATGAGAGAAAGTAAAGCTTAATCATGGTGGCTATGGGTTAAAAAGAAGGACAAAAGGATGAATGAATATTTGAATTGCTTGGATGATTAAGCAAGGCGGGTCTTCTCTTGAGGAGCATGCTGCTCACCTACTCTGCTTACTTTATTTATGTAGTGTTATCAAAGCTATGGTTGAAAGTGGGGGTATTTTAAATTTTTTGTTCTACTCCCTAGACACGCTGTATTTGTTAAATGAGCTAGATGTATCCTACCCATCATTCATCCCCCTCCCTTCCCGCCAATGGCATGTTTTTGCCACCTATGTGCTTCTGCTCTCTTTCAGTTAATCCGTCATTTGCAATGTTTTCAGTGCATTGCAAATCAAACATACAAGGCATGTTGTTTCACTTTGCCCACTCAGTCACTTCTTAGTACTGCACTCCTTTATTTTTTCCTAATTTCTTCTGTCCCAGCCTACGAAATTGAAAATCCATTCTTGGCTATCTGCCACATTTCAATCGTATAACCATGAGAAGTGAATTGATTCCAGAATATATTCTATGGTTTCCCATAACAGATTTATTTTATAGCGGTTCAGATTTTTCTCTTTCGACTTTAACAGTGACTGACTAGGAAAAATACAATCTATTTAGACCTTTCCATTTCCTGTTGTGCATCCATCAGATTTCTTTTCCCTAATGTCTACTTACGGCAGACAGTATAATATTAATCTCTGCATTTCATATATGAGGGGTGTGACGTTGTATCTTATTTATTGTTCATCTGCCTCTTTGGAGTCAGGGTAGAAAGAGAAATGCATTTGGAGAAGAGCAGGGCCTTTGGAATTAAAAATAGATAATTGTCAACTACAGCTACCCAAGCTGCAGACAGTAGCAACTACCCGACGTGCTGGCTAGAAAGGAAGGAGCATGGCTTCATTATTTTAGCGCAACACACAACTTATACTCCGTATTGTGCATAATGCATACTCATTAATGAGATGCAATTTATTTTTTAACTCAAAGTATCTGTTTATAACTACTTGAAAAGAATTTAGAAGAAAATAATCAAATCACTGTTTTTTTATCCAGTGTTATTGTGCCTTTTAATACTTTTCTACCTCACAGTCAGTGCTTTTTATGCAAGGCATGTGTGGGTAAAACATAAAATTGTCCTTGTGACTCTCCTAATTATAATCACATCAAATTGCAAAGGCTCTAGGGGACCAGCAATGTACTGGTAGTGTGCCACCCAGTAATTAAAAAATATTGTTTGCACAGAGCATTATTTACAATTTTTCTCATTTGTTTTTTTCAATAAAGCTGCTCCTGCTGGTCCAGCTGGACCACCCAACAGGCAGATGATAGCGGCCCATTTGTAGCGGCAGAGGCCGGAGTGTATCCAGCAAGAGTACTTGTGGCTCGTGGTCCTTGAAGTGGAGCAGGAGGAAACAAAACACCTTTCAGCCGGGCCCCAGTGCATCGGGTCCTCCTCAGCCTCCAGCCTACTGGCCATCCCATCGCCATTGCCACTGCCAGCTTCCATCAACTTCTGCAACCCCCACCCCACACTGACACCACCAGGCATTTCTGTGCTGCATCCTGCAGTGCATGGACTTAATCGAGAGCCAGTTCACCACAATGGAGCAGAGCCTGGACCAGCTCCGACCTGGCATCCACAATGCCCATTTGTAGCCATTTTAAAATAAAAATTGTTTTGGTGGGAGGGACTTATTTGTTGGGGCTGGGTGGAGAAGAAAAGAAGGTAGTTGGGAGCCACTTTATTTGGGCATTTTGACTTTTGAGACTTTGGGGCTTGGGTCAGTTTTGTTTCCGGAGAGGTGTGTGCATGTTGTGTGGGTGGAGAGGGTGGCTTTCTTTGTAAAAATAATAAAGAGGGAAACTACTTTATGTCATCTAAATTAATACCTGAAATACTTTGTTTTACTTTTACTTTGCACTGCTGCCTTCAGCTTTTACTCAGCCTGTTTATATGCTTGTAAGAGAGAGTGTAGCACTTAGGGCCTGATAACGATGGCGGAAGGCCCGCCACTGACAGCCTGTCGGTGGCGGGTCCTCCGCTATCGCACTGTGCTTTTCCGCCCGCCATATTATGATGGCCGGGGGAAGTGTTGGCAACGCGTGGCGGTTGGAAAGACCGACTGCCATGGTTCTGACAGGTGGTCCTTTTCCGACCGCCTGTCAGAGCACTCACATTGCCCAGGATATCAGCGGTGCTTTGGGATTATGATATCCCTTTCCGCCGGTCATTTCATAGTGGTCAATCTGCTGCAAAATGGCTGGCAGAAACAGACTTGGGGGCTCGTTGCGGCCCCCTTAATCTCAGGTGCAGAGACATGTACCTACATATCCCTGCACTATGTGGCGGGCACCGTATGTTGACTGGCACATAGTGCAGGAATGTGTCTGCATCCTATATTTTGTACTGCGGGGGTGCTGCTGCCTGCATCCCCGCCACAATGCAAAATATAAATGCTGTGACCACCATGGTGGCGGTCGCATCGTAATTCAGGATTGTGGGAGGCCGCCTATGCGGCCGGTCTCAAATCCGAAATGATGCCCGTCCGCCATCGTGATGAGGCCCTTAGTTATAATGTTACACCTCTCTAATTATCTTGACCATTATGGGGAATGCTGCCATGATGACCTATATTATGTACAACTATCTAGATGAACAACAGTAGCAGTTAGTTACTTTTTTGCTAAGTTAAATTTCATCCATACTGATTGTCTTACCTGTACATAGATGCAGCAATAACAGGGGAGGCATCACAACTTTATAAGCGAGGTCCCACTTTCATTTCCACCCAGGTGAGCTCAAACTCTAGGATCAATCTGAAAGATCGATTGATTATCCATTGTAGGCAACTAAATGGAAGTAGAATGACTGAGATAGTGAGATATATTTATCAAAGCTTTGCAAAGAATTCAAAGCCGAGTACTACATGATGACACAACAAGAATGCCTGATAGTGGTAAAATACAAAAATAGCAATACTAGAGAGTTTTGTCTAATGAGAAACTAGTAGTGTTATTTACAAAATCCTTGAGTTATAAAAAATGGACTCAAAGTCTGGAGTGGACAAACTTAGGTTAGGCATTTACGATTATGCAACATAGGTCCTGAATGATGATGCTGATAACTGATGTTTTTCATTCTATAGCTAAAATATGGATCACTTTTCATGCGCGGTTGGGTAAATGGGGCCATGTGGGCTATTGTTTAGGAGATCCTGCAGTAAGTTGGTGTTGCTTTTACCACATCCTCCTCACCAAGTGTGTGATCCATTGATGGTGTAAATTAAGCCACACTTCAATAAATCATACAGCCCCGGGAAAGGGCATTAGGGGTTTGATGAATGGATGGGAAGGGGGATTTGGGGAAAGGTTTGATAAATAAAGACAAACACTACACAAGGGCAACATATACCTGGGTAATGGGCAGGACATCATTTGCCATCAATCTATTGTGAAAGGAAACAAAAGAATGAGCATGACAGAATACAGATAAATGTATTGCAAACAGTCCTTCTGCCCCTGATCCAGAGGAAAGCCAGGTTGAACATTTTACAAAGTCACACTGGACCCACATACACATTTCCCGGTTTCCCGAATATTCCGCAGGGGGGGTCAAGTTTTATTTCACTTTAATCTAAATTAGTCAATATCTAACTAACCTTCACAGATCAATACTCTTCCTTTGGTCAATGGACCATTAGTCGAGTAGTTGATGGTGATATTAACGTATCTACTATTCTGTCATATAACCCTTAAATAAAAAGACAAAATGATCACAGACTCCAAGAAAGATTCAATAATTTTATCTAAAACTCATTCAAAATGAACGCTCATTTGTACAGATTCACAGTGCAAACTCCATCGACTTTCAAGGGAGACAAAAATTAATTTATCAAATGACACAAACACGTTCAACAATTCAAATGCATAAGGAGTGATAGATGAAAGGACAAAAGACACAATGAAGCATACTTTGCAAAGTGTATGCAAATTTAAGTCAGAAATATAATTGCCCAGAGGTGAAATGGGGAAACCCAATCCCTGACCAAAGATTGGTAGAGGTCACCTGATAAAGAGTCGGGAAACAATGACTATACGACAGGCACACAATAGGATTACACTTACTACACTTCTCTAGAACCTGACACACCAGAGCGCATTCCTCACTTACACTCTCTCCCTCCTCAATATTCTTCCGCAAATCTTCAATATAGTCAGGCTGTCTTAAGTATTGATTCTTCTCAGTCTGTTCTTCCCAGCAGCATCTCTCGCCTACTCCTTACTCAACATCAGCGTCACTTCTTAGCAACAGCATCTTTCAGCAACCCCATTCTAACTATATCTCTCAAGCCACTCAAGTTATATCCTTTAATTTTGCGTATCCCACCCTCAAAGTTTGCAAATGTCTGCGAATCATGAACTGTGATTGGGCCTGGGTATGGGAGTTGTCATCAGCTCATGCGGTCATCCCACAATTCTTAACTAATTCTTTGTTTAGTAAATTCTTCCCACTTAATTTATTCAAAATTTCAGAACACTTCCTTTTCACATGTATTCATGAAATAGGTAGATACAAATTTTGTATAATTTCTTCAGCTGAGGAACTTTTCCCAAGCACGCGTCCTTGGGTCTTGGCAACCGATCAATGTCCCGGTCAACAGGTCATTCCAGGACTTTAATAAGCATGCTCAACTTGCGTCACGTTTCACCCGCCATCTTTTCTTTCGGCTTAGCATATCCAGCCCAAACGCACACCATTAAGAAAAGAATCATAAACAAGTGTTAATTTCTCAAATATGTTATTATTACTGTTCACCACCCGCTTCTATCCCATGTTATTTTCTTCTTTTTAAGCAAAAGCATTAGCAGCTACACCTCCTTCTAGGTCCAGGCAAGCATATGCTAGGCACGTGGTGCCTCAAGACCTACAGTTAGTGACTCCTTGCGCATGCGTGAGAATTTTCCTCTCACATGGGTTAATCACATGATTATCTACACAGGACGGGTTCACACATGCGCAAGGCGATTTTCGGTTTTAAGCGGGATTTCAGTTACGTAGCACATTATTCTTTGTTATTTAAGCAAGCTGTAAACCTTTTCCCCGTATGTGAATGTCGTGTGTATGTTAATTTTCTTTCAAGTATTCTATTTCTACCTGTTAGTATTTGTTAAAGAGAGATTGATTCAAGCAAGTTTCTTTCTTTGAATCCTTGCTCCATCAATCCCCCCTCTGATCGCATTTTTGAGCCATCATAAAATTCCCACCATTACCAATTGCCAAGTTTAACATTAAATCTTAGTGCCTTTGTTAGTTTTTACACATTCTTTATTTTTCTCCTTTATGTTCATCTCCTTCATTTTTCCATACAGATTGTCTTTCATTTGTTCTAACTCTATCGCCTCCCATTTTTCCCTTTCTTCCCATTCTTTTGTTCTTCATATCAATCATTAATCTTGTTCTCACCTTTCCCTTACAACATTTATAATTCAGTATTATCATTAATATTACTAGTGCTATTGAAATCATAGGTATTAATATTTTTCCTAATAAACTACTTCCAAAGGTGGAAAACCAATTACCTAATTTAGACAGACTTTTGCTAAATCTTTCCCATGCACCGTCAACCTCCAGCTGGATCAAATCATTATGAATCTTTGAAATATTCTTGATATATTTCTCAAAACCTTTACTTTTATCCTGGCTATATGTACAGCAGTTTTGAACTTTTAACATGTCACAGACTCCACCCTCCTTTGCCAAAAGAATGTCAAGGGCAAGTCTATTCTGCAAAACCATAGATCTGATCGCAACCATTTCTGTATTGAGCATTAAAAAACCTCCAGCAGTATCAGTTGATAAACGATCAGCTACCGTAGATAACATACGTATTTTTTGAGAGTTTAATGTGACTCCAACTGACGGTTTAAATGCACCAAATACATCACCTACTATTTCTGTAAAACTTGCTGTCCTATTTCTTGCTAGTCCTTTACTTATATCACTCATTTCATTGTTTTTAGTAATGTGATATACCTTCGGAAATACACTGACAATATAACAACTGCCATACCATCGTGCAGGTAACCTATAATAGGCATTCTTTCGGCACACATAATAAATTCCTGGAAATACAGGATCAGTTCCTCCTTTTAGTCCCCATCCTCTCATTATGTTCACATTCACTAGTACCAATGAATATACTATTATACTCAGTTTTTATTCTATGAAGACAGAATTTCCCTATTTTTGCCAAGTTCAGGGACATGGTAGCATGAGCCTCGCCTTTCTGATATTCCCTTTCTGAAGCAGCCCATGGAGGTATGTGAGTCTTTTGCTTTTGGGGACTTACCAAACCGATAACGCCGCCACCGCCAGGAGTCAATCCAAGCCGTAAGCAGCGCCGCCACCGCCAGGAGTCAAAAGCAGCCACTAGCAGCGTCGCCGCCATCACGGGACTCAAATTCCCGGCAGCCCCAGCGGCGGCGCGCTCTACTCACGCAGCGCCAGCGCCAGCGCCAGGAGGCGCATTTAAGCAGCGCTAAGGCCGGCGGAGCGGGGGGGACTTACCAAACCGATAACGCCCCCACCGCCAGGAGTCAATCCAAGCCGTAAGCAGCGCCGCCACCGCCAGGAGTCAAAAGCAGCCACTAGCAGCGTCGCCGCCATCACGGGACTCAAATTCCCGGCAGCCCCAGCGGCGGCGTGCTCTACTCACGCAGCACCAGCGCCAGGAGGTGCATTTAAGCAGCGCTAAGGCCTGCTACGCGGGACGCGCGCGGGCCTGCGCCAGGCTAAGCCCGGGCAAAGGGTGGGCCGTCTGTGGCCGTCCGGGGCAGGACGAGGCAGGGCCGGGCCACAGACTTTGTTGTTTGCAGCCTGGATATTGTGAGTCTCCCTCAACTTATTCAATTTTAGACTTTGTGATTGGGACAATATTTTAGTTGGTCGTTAATATATTGTCTTTCCTAATTGTGTTTGTTGTGTTATTCATGATAGCCTAGGTGCATTCATTTTATATTCGTGTAGTAGGTTGTTTATAGAACTGTAAGCATGTCCAAACAAAAACCCGCTGCGCCTGCAACGCAAGATAATTATTTAGTGAAAGTAGTTAATAAAATCAACTACGAACGCCGACTTTCCCTTAGTCAGGGAAGCCCCTCTGCATCCCCGTTTACCCTGTCTGCCTCCCCAGATGTATTAGCGCTAGATGCCAGCCCTGTCCATGACCCACAGTTGTTTATTAGTGATGAGTCAGTGCCAATGATTTTCAATGGATCGGTGGTAAATGACTTGTCTGATATTCCTAGAGACTCTACCCCGGTGCCCAGAGCTGTTAGGGCGTGCCGGAAAGCACCAGTTAAACGAGGGGGGAACAAAAAAGCAAAGAGAATCCCATTACCTCCCAAAAGTATAACCGGGGGGGAAGAAACCCAAGAAATAGAGGGCCATGCCCAGTTGAATTCTGAACAATTTAACTTGTTGGTTAGTCTTATTGATGCTAAACTTGATAAGATCATTTTACCGTTGGTGGCCAAATTAGATCAGATTTCGGCTGAAGTCACTAGATTAGGCCACCTTTTGGATACCAATTCTATCTGTACGGGTATCCCAACAACCACCGACCTAAGCCATAATAAAAGGAAAGAGGTAGCAATTTCATCTGTGCAGGGGACCAAGGCTAATCAATTAGCTGTACCATCTGTTGAGGGGATTAGGGTTCACCAACCAGCTGTACCAGTCCAACTGTACTCAGCGAGTCAAGAGTATCAGGCTACCTCCGTAGCTGAAAGCAATGAGGGTTGGACTGAGGTAAAAAGAAAGGATTCTGTTAAACTTCCACCAGATTTTGCCCCCTATGTGGTGGTTTTAACAAATGTGCCACGGGTTGATTCAATGCTCCAGTCCCAGTATGAATCCCACAACTCATTGAAAAATAAAACTGCAGCCTGGTTGCATAAGCAATGCGGATTTCCTACGGCCCTCTCTAACGATATACTAACTACAAGAAGGGTCAATTGGGTTGGTAATTCTAGAAAGACTTGTAACGGCGACTGTGTTATTGTTAATTTTAAATACCCCCAACACGTCGCCACAGTCTTGCTTAGATCAGCCTCCCTCCCACTTATGGATAATGGCGTTTGTGTACGCCCGCTTGGCTTTTTTATAGCCATCTTATCAATATTCACCCTAATGACTATAACTCTTCCTGGCTACCCTCGACGACCCAACGGCGGGGTTTAACCATTCCTTTGCATAATCGTTTTACTGCCCTTAGTTTGGACTCTAATGACTGACATAACCCGGAGAGTTTGATTCCCTTGGATAAGGATATGGATAAGCCGGGTATCGATAGTATTAGTGTCAATCTAGTTATGGAGTCAACTAAGGTGAAGCTTTACCCCGATAATGATTGTAGGGGGCCAGTTAATGAAAACCAAACTGCCTTGATTACATCAGTCAGGGCTAATGCAAGGGGTAATGGAATAACCATAGCCAGTTGGAATGTTGCAGGGTTAAAATCTAAAGGGATTGTTTTGGGCTGGCAGAATTTCATTAATTCCCTTGACATCGCATGTTTTCAGGAGACTTGGTGCAGGGAAGAAATTAATTATGAGGGGTTTGTCTCATATAATCTGGTGGCCAAGGGTATTGGGCCAGGTAGAGCAAAAGGGGGCCTACTGATATTAGTGTCAATCCACGGTCCAATAACAGTAAAAAGATATATAACAGTGGGTGAATATGCCCAGATTCTTTGGTTGTTAGAGGAACTTGACCATAACATTTTATTGATAAATTACTACAATAATATTTTTGATAGTTCCAGGGATGTAGTCGTCCGTGATCTGGCAAGTGCCATTGATAATCTGAATCCAGATGCCAACGTTTCTTTTGATTATATCTGGGTTGGTGACTTTAACATCCCGCTATGTAAACTGTCAACTGAAAATGTTTGTGGATTTATTAACGATGTGGGAGTGGAGCACCTACATTTTTGTCATAATACCTATGGAGATCTATTGAATTATTGTTTGGGCTTCTACGATATAGAAATTCTAGGTCTCCCTAGGGAGCAATCAGGTCAAATTATCCCCACCTTTAAGGGCCATCATTCCTGCTCAGTTATTGACCATGTGATTGTTTCCTCTAATATTGTTTCCTGTTGTGCTCCACCTAGGATCGAAGTAACTACCCTAAGTGACCATAACTGTATTATTCTGGAAACAACCTTTTGGGCTGATAGTTGTGTTAAAACGGGCGCTACTGTCTCTAATATTGAACCATATAGATCAAATGGTGTTCATCTGAGATGGGATGGGGATAAAGCAAGTGACTTAATTGGCTTTATCGTGAGGGACTGCTTACCTAGTATTAGTATTATTTTCGAAAACCCTACTGACGAATCGCAGGTTTTAAATGCTTTAATAGATATTAATTCAATTATTGAGGCCAGATTTACTAAAACCAAGGGGGGCCCGCGTAGCAATGTCCCAAGGTGGTTTGACCATGAGTGTACCCGTCTATTGACTGAATTAAAAATTG
Source organism: Triturus cristatus (assembly GCF_964204655.1). Taxonomy (NCBI): domain Eukaryota; kingdom Metazoa; phylum Chordata; class Amphibia; order Caudata; family Salamandridae; genus Triturus; species Triturus cristatus. The sequence goes on from NC_140581.1 coordinate 79,294,899, forward strand.
TGCTTGCTAAAAAACCGAGGGATACCGAGTCTGTTGTGAAATCAAGGCTGGTCTATAAGCTTGCTTTAAGGCGAAAGAAGAGTGAGTTACAGCAGCTGGCATGGGACTCTCTTAACCAAGCAGCTGAATCTTCCAACAGTACCCTATTTTGGGCCACCGTTAATTCTCCCTTTATTAAGGATGAGAATACCCCAATGTTAACCTCCAATGGTTCTAGCGATGACTGGGTTACCCAGTTTTCTAATATTTTTTAATCTAACAGTTGTATTGGCACTTACCTTAATAGTTGGCCTATCTTACCATTAAATATTACTGTTAGTGAGGTTGAATCCGGCATTTATGCTAGTAAAGGGGGTAAAGCCCAGGGCCCAGATGGGGTGCCTATTGACGTGTATAAAGGGGCCCCTGATATGTGGAGCCCTTTGTTGGCCACAGTCTTTAATGCTGCTATATGTACTGAGCCCCCCGAAACATGGGGGGAATCTATTATCATTCCAATACATAAAAAATGTAGCAGGTCCAACGTTAAAAACTATCGTCCAATTTCACTTTTAGATTCGTCGGTCAAGATCATGAGCAGAATTATGCTCGTGAGGTTGGAGGAATGGGCCGAGCGTGAGGGTATCCTTGCTGATAGCCAGTATGGATTTAGAAAAGGGAGGGGCACACTTGATCAGTGTCTAAATCTTGATCTACTGGTCGGGAAATATACTGAGGCCAAGTTAGGTTCACTCTACCTTTGTTTTGCGGACCTTAGTAGAGCATTTGATTTGGTTGAGCATTCAATCTTTTGGCCAACCTTGTTGCAGTTAGGTGCTCCAGAAGGTATAATTTATTTTCTGGCCAGACTATATGGGAACTTAAAAACTTGTGTGCGCTTTGGGTCCAAAGGTGAATGTACCCCCAAATTCAGTGTGAAAAGAGGTATTAGACAGGGCTGCGTATTGGCCCCCCTTCTTTTTATCCTATTCATTAACGGAATCGACGTAATTTTAAAATAAATCCAAGCAGATGCCCCACGGATTAAAGGATCTCCTGTGCCAGTGTTGTTATACGCTGATGACGCTGTCCTACTTTCTAGAACCCCATTAGGATTGCAGCGTCTGATTTATAGATTCTCTTCCTTTATAAAGGACAGGAGGCTGACCATTAACAAGAAGAAAATGTATATCATGATTTGTGGGGTCAAAAGTAAAAAGAAAATTAAACCTGCTAATTTTTCCTTTTTTATAGATAAGGATAAGATGCTCCAGGTGGATACCTTTTGCTACCTTGGTATTACCTTCTCCAATGACAGAAAATGGCTCAATGAATTAAAAAATATCCGTATTAAAATGGCCAAAAATGCTCATGGTGTTTTTAGATTTGCTGCGAAGATCGGGGATCGACGCACCAGGGATATGCTTAAGATCTACCAAGCTAGGTGCGTTAGTATCGCCCTGTATGGGGCTGGTGTTTGGGGTTATTTTCCTGTTCATTACTTGCAGTTAGAGAAAAATGCCTTTTTTTAAAAACTTTTGTTATTACCGCCCACAGCTTGTACTGATCTCACCCACCGAGAGCTTGATATCAATTTTCTTACCGATCAACTATCCTTGAGGCCACTAATGATCTGGCGTTCTATTTGGCTCCAAGAAGAAAAATCCTTTAATAGATCGGTTATCGAGGATTGTCTCTCGTTGGATAAGTTTTTGAATATACCCTGGTTAAAATATGTGGTCAGTTGTTTCTCTGAAATTTTCAATGTAAATATCCTGGTGGATCCTAACGCAGCATCTTTATTAACGAAACAAGAGTTGAAAACAAATTTTTTGGCATTTGCCACAAGGATACGGGCCATTGTTAACGGTTCTCTGTCTACTGTTATGTTTTATAATAAGCATAACCTTGTTGAGGGTCTACCTACCTATTTAGTATGGGTAACAAGGCCATCCCATAAGTTTGTGCTGACTAGACTGAGGCTTGGTATCGTCCATCATTTAGTGGCACTGCCAACATTAAAGAAATATCCGCAGGGGCCCTGTATGTGTGATGGCGTTTCCAAACAGAGCACTGTGCACTTTCTCCTCATCTGCAAACTGTATATGAATTTTCATAATGCCTATTTAAAACCTATGTTTTGTAAATATGGCACACGTACAGTTAATCAAGCCATGAGTTTAGTTTTTAACCTACAATACGTCGATATCTGTTATTTTACTGCTATGTTTTTAACTCAATGTATCATGGCCAGGAAAAGTATGTGCTTTTAAATTCATCACCTGTCATTTGTAGTTTGTGGATCGTAATTTGTTATATTTGTAATATCGAAATGTCTTTATTTTTGCTGTGCTTTTATGGTCATTTTTATATGCACCGAATAAAGCTTCATGAATTGAATTGAATTGAGTCTTTTGCTCAGTTGCTTTATTTTGAAAATCCTGCCTTCTTTCTTCTATTAAATTAAAAAAATGTTTTTCTTCATCATGTACAAGGCATGTTAGATTATTTCTATGTGTGTATGTTATATCTATGGGATTCGTTGTTAAAAAGAATTCTCCCATGAACTCTGCATTTCTATCACTAAGTTCTGGATTCATATTTCTTCTAATAGGAATTTCTGAAAATACAAAATCCATATTACTATAGTAGTATTGTAATTTACCAGTAACATGAAACAAACTAGTTACAATGCTACAAGGCACACCATAGGTTAAGGGAGGTGGTGATAAGTTACACCTTCGGAGACAGAAGCAGGTAGTTTCATGCAAACATAACAATCACTCACGTCCATGGTCTCTACATCATGATATAAAAGTTTAGTGAACACATTTAATGACGAATCACTACTTGATTTATCATGATAATAAATGCTCTTATCCACTTGTGTTAATTCTGTAGTAGTCATTCTTTTAGTCACTGTATCCTCTTTCTCTCTCACATTTGTGTTATTCTTATTGTCAGTTATCATTAGGACAGGTATCAAAAGTGTTAATAATATACACATCACGGATGTTCAGTCAGTTTTACTTCTGCCATTTTTAGTTTCTATAATGAATTCCAAATTTAGTTTCTTTCTACAAATACGTAAATTCTTTGTGTGATCCCACACTTCAAAAGCTTTTCCGCTTTAGCCTTTTCTTCAAGGTCCTTGTTTAATGTCTTTAATAGAATCCACCTTTTATGTGAAATGAAAAAGTTCTTTAAGGTGGTCTCAATTCCCTTTCATCAGACCCTTTAAAATTGCCACTTTTTGGTTCTTCATTTAGGTCAAGATTTTCAAAATCTTCAAGGATGATGTATGTCCACTCTGGAGCCTTATACTTTCTATTTGGTACCTTCACTCTTTTTGATGACCTTAATGTTCTTCTTTGTGTATGTTTCTGCTCAGACTGACTTGACACCTCATCTACTTGTTCTAATTCTTTCCCTGACTTTCTTCTTAGGATGTATCCCAGTCTTTTTACTCCACTTGGCCAGCGATCTTCTTTCCTGCCTCTTTTTGTTTGTACTGCCCTTTCACCTTCTTCACCTATCTCAAGTGTCCTTTTATTTTCTCTTCCCTTTTGTTGCTTTTGTTCCGAATTCCCTACCTTTTCTTCTGTTGTTGTTTGCTTTTGTTCTTGATTTCTACTCTTTCCTTTTCTTCTTCTGACTGTCTCTGATCTAAATTTTCTTCAGATGATTATTTTCCCTTTCGTAACTTAGTTAGATTTTAAATTTCAGCAATGAAATTCCCTTCCTTCTCTTCTTGTAACTGAATATGATCTAAGTTTTCTGCAATTGGTTCTTCTTCTTCTTTTTCTGTCTGGGCTGAATCTGGGATTTCTGCAATTAATTCTTCTGGATTTTGCTCACTTCGTTCTGGTCTTTCAAGTTCAAGCTCTCCTCCGGTCTTTACAGCAGTCACTTCAGTCCCAGTAACTGGTGCCCACTCAACCTGACTTGTACTTGGTTGTTCTTCGTCAATGCGTTCTTCAGAGTCAGTTTCTATGATTTCTTTGACTTCACAACTCTCAGCTTCTGGGTCTTTTCTTTGTTCTACCAGTTGCTGTTCTGGTCGCTCAGGGGGACATGGGACTCTTTGGGTGTGACTGGCGTGGATCCAATTCGGAATCCCAGCACACTTTACTGCTGTTGTCGTGACCAATATGACTTGATGAGGTCCTTTCCACCTGGGTTCCAAGCACGACTTGCTTGTGTGCTTCTTTATCATGATCCAGTCTCCAGGACACAAATCATGATCTTGATTTAGCTGTGCTGCATCTGGATATTCTCCAACATGGTGAGACACGAAACGTACCAGATAAACCAGCCCTTTGAAATAGTCCAATATTAAATCATCAGTTATATTCATCAATTTGTTTCCAGGTATTTGTCTCATTGCTCTTCCCATAAGGATTTCATGGGGACTTAATCATATTCTTCGATCAGGAATGCTTCTAAGGTTCATCAATAAAGTAGGCAAAGCATCAGGCCATTTCAGTGAAATGGATGCACACACTTTTCCTAACCTAGATTTTATTGTGCCATTTAGCTGCTTGACCACTCCAGAAGCTTCTGGTTGGTAGGCACAATGTAACTTCTGTTCAATTTTGAAAGCTTCACAAATTAGTTTAATTATTTAATTATTAAAATGAGGTCCTCTATCTGATTCCAAAGTGAGTGGAAATCCGAATCTTGGAATAAGCTCTCTTAATAATAGTTTGGCAACAGTAAGGCTGTCATTTCTTCTCGTGGGATAGGCTTCTACCCATCTAGAAAAGAAACAAAAAATGACAAGGACATACTTCAACCCGTTACAAGGTGGCAACTCGATGAAATCTAGTTGCAATCTTGTGAATGGTCCCTCTGCCTTTCCAATTTTTCCTCAACTAACCACTGTCTTCCTTCCTGGGTTTTGCAGTTGCCAAGTCAAACATCGTTGGCAGAGGCTCTCTGCAACTATCCTGAACTTGGGATTAAACCCCATTTGTCTGAACTGTCTGATCATGGCATCCCTCCCAACGTGTGCGACTCCATGATAGACCCTAGCCATTTGTGACAATAAGCTATCTGGCATTATTGGTCTACCATCAGGACACACCCACACTTCATTGCTAGCCCTTCTTGTACAACCTGTTTTAAGCCAGTGTTCTTTTTCTTTCATGTCGGCCTCATCCTGAAATCGTCTCACTTCATCCCATGTTTCAAAAGCAGAGAAAAACATTTGTTGGCAATTGGTAACTTCTTTTTCCATCCCTCTGTTCAAAGACATTGTATTTTTCGCACAAAATTGTGCCACTTGGTCTGCGTACCGATTACCCAATGTCACATAATCATTTCCTGACTTATGTGCGGCACATTTGACCACTGCAATTTCTTTTGGCAATTGTAGTGCTTCCAATAGTTCCGTAACATCTTTGCCATTTCTTATAGGAGATCCTGAAGAAGTCAGAAATCCCCTTCGTAGCAACAATTGACCGATATCATGCACAACCTTGAAACCATATTGACTGTCCGTAAATATGGTTACTTTCAATTTTTTTCTAATTTTACAAGCCCTCGTTAAGTCAAACAATTCGGCTATTTAAGCCGACTTGACTCCTCTTAGACAGGAAGCTTCTATGATGCCTGACACGGTGCATACAGCATAGCCAGACATTAGTTCTCCATTTTCCCTTCTCAAACATGACCCGTCAACAAACAGTACACAACCTGACTGTTCCAGTGGAATATCAAAGAGATCAACCCTTGGCTTTGTACACATCTCTGTCACATCCAAGCAATCATGATCAACTTCTTCTTTCACCTCCTCACAATAGAAGTTAGGCTACAAGGTTGCTGGATTCACCATGGTAAATCTCATCACACTTACATTTTCAGCACTCAAGATTACTCTTTCATACTTAGTCAGTCAACTAGGGGTCAAATGTTGTGCACAAGTTCTTGCCAAGAGAATCTCAACTGAATGTGGCACATATACTTTGACAGGATGTCCCATCACAATCGATTCGCTTTGCTCCAGACTCATACAAGTAGCTGCTACTGCTTTTAAGCAGCCAGGTAATGCTGCAGTCACTGGATGAAGAGTGGCAGAGAAGTATGCCACTGAACGTGGAGACAATCTATACCTCTGGGTTAACACCGAAAGTGCACACCCTTCTCTTTCGCAACAGAACAATGCAAATTCTTTCGTATAATCTGGCATGTCTAAAGCTGGGTCCTGACACAAACAACTTTTCAATTTTATGAATACTTCCTCACTTTCATCATCCCACTCAATCGGGTCTGTCATCTCTTTTCGTGTTAACCTTATTAAAGGTTTTGCCAGCAGTGAAAATCCACTTATCCAATTCCAAAAATTCTTTATTTCGGTCATATAGACCATAAAAGATGCAATGCAAACATTACAAACATTAAAACATTATTTTAAAACACATTTAAATAGAGTCTGCTCTCCCAGCGAGAAGTGATTTAAAATTGCAATAGAAAGTTCAAAGGGCTTCAGACGATTTTTTTTTTCTGATCAACCATATGGCCATAAGAAATTTGGAAACAGCGAACACAATGTGGCCCAGGGTGCTAGTTTTCAAAATCCTGTATGCCTGTGCATACTCTCTAAACCCCAGGTTCTTACAGAGCGGTGCTATCCAGTATTTTCTGGGCCTTTGGTATGCATGGCACACAAACAAGATGTGGGGGTCATCTTCCTCATGGTTGTTACAGCAGGGACATGTTTTATCGCCCCCATTTGTCCACTTAGAGGTGTATGAATTAATAGGTAGTGTGCTAAGCCTCCATTGAACATACAGTTTCCTCGCCAGGATGGGAAAGATAAAATCCATAAAAGGTTCAAAAACATAAGAATTTTTGGATTCTAAAAATCGCAAAGTTAGGGTGCCGCTATTTTGAGCATCCATCAAGTGAGCAAGGGACCTGGCTTTGTAGATTTGTGCCAGGGCTTTGCGCGAGATTGTTTGGCAGCCTCGCGCGGGGTCCTCCCACAGGACACGGAGATTGATGGCAGCCAGTTCATTTTCCACAAAGGTGAGCCAGGGGATTTTGCCGCTGCGGTTTAAACTCATGACATGGGTGAGATCCTCCCTATAATGATGAAGTTCATCCGTAGACCAGAGCCTGTGCCAGAACTTCACTGGCTTTGACACAAGCTCCTCTGCAATAGGGGGGAGACCCATGTCCATTCTCAGAGGCTGAAGTGGCGTGGCACTTGGAAGGGCTAGAAGGCGCCTTAGAAAACTATTTTCCACTGTTGATAAGCCCTTCACCGCTTTATATCCCCATAGCTCACTGCCATAAATGGCCGCAGCCTTGGCCTGGGTCTTGTAAGTTTCAAGGGCCGGGCTTATGGGCTTGAAGGAAGAAGTATTAGCCACTTTCAGGATTGCACCCGACAGTTGGGATAATTTAGCCTTAGATCGTACTATCTGTCGGTCCCATGCTAAATTTTCCTGCAGTGTTACCCGCAAATATATGAAGGTGGACACCCTCTCAAGGCTGGCGGTCCCTAGGGTGGGATTGGGCCTAGTTTTGGTTGGTGGGTTGAAGATCATGAACTTGGTCTTTTCTGTGTTCACCTCCAACCCATGCTGATGACAGAAAAGACCAAATCCATCCAGGATCCTCTGGATCCCCATGGGGGATTTTGAAAGGAGGAGGGTGTCATCGGCAAACATGATTGCCGGTACCTTCCTACCTGCCAAACAGGGGGCGTCGTTGTCCTTGACGTTTTCCAGGTGTGAGATGACGTTATTAATGAATAAGCAAAACAGGGTCGGTGCCAAGACACAACCCTGCCTCACACCTCGACGAACAGGAAACCTGGATGAAAGTTTGCCATCTTTCCCACACCTGACTTGCGCATAGTTGTTCTCATGCAGCCTGGCTAAGATGTTAAGTAGCTGGGGGGGAATTCCTAACTTTTCCAGCACCTCCCAAAGTTTCCTGCGCGGGACTAGGTCAAAGGCTGACCTCAGATCCACGAAGACCATGTACAATCTCCCCCCCTCGATCCTCACCGTCTTCCAGTAGAGGAGAACGAGGCGGAAGATCTGGTCCATGGTCGACGTGTTTTTCCTGAAGCCAGCCTGCAGGGGACTCATGATGTCATTTTCCTCCACCCAGTCTAATAGATGGTTCAAAATAAGGCGCGCAAAAAGCTTTTGGGGAACATCTATCAGGCTAATAGGCCTGTAGTTTGCCGGACTCAAAGGGGACCCTTTCTTGTAAATCGGAACTATTTCAGCCCCAAGCCAAGAGGAAGGGACCGCCATACCTCCCAAAATAGCATTAAAAAGAACAAGAAAGTACGGGGCCCAGATGTCAGGGTGGTATCTGAACAAGTCACCGGGTAGCTTATCCAACCCCGGTGCCTTCCCCAGCGCTAAGCGCTCCAGTGCTAGCTTCACCTCCCCCAAGGAAAATTCCAAGGCCACATCTGGAAGGCAGGGGGACTCCACCACCATCCCTTCCGGCCAGAGAGTGGTTTCTTGATATAATGTCCAAAAGTGGGCCTCCCAAATAGAGGGGGCAATATTGGGTTCTACTGCGGATAGCAGATCCCCTGTTCCATTGTTTACCAGAGCCCAAAATTTTCTAGAGTCTTTGGATTTGAGGGCTTCAGACAGGTCATGCCAGTGGTTCCAATCCCACTCTGCCCTTGCGTTGGCCAGTGCTAACTTGTATCCCCTCCTAAGGGCTGCAATCTTCACCTTATCGCTACCCTCTTTAATTGCGGAAAGAAGCTCAGACTTAGTTTTCCTGCAAGTGGAGGTGTACCAAGTCGGAGCGCGAGTCTTTTTCCTTCTAGTGGGCAGGGCCGGATTGAAGACATCTGCAAGGTCCCTCACTAAGGCCTGGTGAATGCCAAATAGTCTCTCATTGTAGTCAGAGGGTCTAGATTGATTAATGAGAGCATCCACCTCCTGGAACCTGGGAAGTGCTATGCCATAGAGATTATTTATAGCTTCTTCTTTATCAACTAGCTTCCCCCATTTCACCCGGCGCCTGCTTGTAGTGAGTAGTATGTCTCCCTGGTCGGCTCCAGAATCGGTAGTTAGCAGCCCTATAGCAGGGGCTGGGTGCTGGATCTCCAACAAAAGGGAATTGTGGTCACTGTCTGTCCTCGGAATCACTCTAAAGTCTTGAACTTTGGGCCACAGGGAAATGTCTATAAAAATGTAGTCCAACCTTGACTCATGGCCCCTTTTGTTAAAAGTACACACCGAAGGAGTGTCAGAGGGGGTGCGTCCGTTACACGCCCTCAGTGCAAAGTTCAGAGTGAGAGAGGTAAGTTGTACTGCCAGCGGAGACCAAGCTTTGGGGTGAGGTGAGGAGGAAGGTGGGACTCCCCAGTGGTCATCCTCGGCAGTAAAGGCACCCTCCATTAGACCTTCCAGGGGTTCAAAGTGACAGTTGAAATCTCCTCCCATCACTATTTTCAGGTCACCTGGCAGTTGCCCTAGAAAAGATGAAAGGTCAACTAGGGTGGGGGATTCCTTACCCACAGCGACTGGTCGAGAGTAGACGTTAACAATAGCCCATGTACTTTTACCAGGCCATCTGAGGAGCACACACTGAATGTCCTGTGAAAGTGTATCCATACTTTCCACCTGACACCCAATGTGGCTCGCCACCCAGATTGCTAAACCTCCCGAGGGTCTCCCCCTCCCATTCGACTTTGCCGGGATTTCAAAAATGTCATATCCCCTCCTAAGCTGAGGTGCCCTAGCCCATGTCTCCTGGAAGAGGAGGATGTCACTTTTGCTGACCAAAGTCTCCCACTCCGGGGTATCCACCTTACTTGAGATGCCAGCTACATTCCAGGAAAGGATAGTCAGGCATGGACCTTGAGATTGCGGACCTGCTTCACTTAGTGCAGACGGGATGTCATGTGCAAATTTACCCAGGTCACCCAAACCAGTAGTAATGGGCGACTGGGTAGGTAATTCAACAAGCTCCACCAATTGCGTTGTAAGAACAGTTGGTGTGTTTGGTGGATCCTCATCTAAAACTTGGATGCTTCCCAGGGCGGTCCCCCCCTCATTTGCAGGGGCCAGGGACCTTTTTTCATTTACGGGAACAGATGTACCTTCCCCCCTGAGTGTAGACCCATAGGCAAAATTTACTGGGTGTTGTGGAGTGTCCCCCCTTATTGGTCAATCTACTTGGTCCAGGCAGGAAAATCTATTCTGAAGGACAAAATTGCCATGGGCGGGCAGTGTGTTGTGCTTGGGTCTGTACCGTGAACCATCTACGGCGAAGCCCACTCTGGTCCAACTCTGTTCCCTCCCAACTACTAAGTTGGAAACATTTGGGTAGAAGTGTGAGAGGGACACTAATTCTATGTTTGACTTATCCGGCCTTACCAGCCAGTTACAAATGTAAGGGGCAACCAGTGGGCTTTTAAAACTAATTATGATACAGTCCCCTACCCTGTTTTTAGGGGTGATTCCGATCCATGGGATCCTTCTAACCATCAACACATCACCTTTGATGTTAGAAGGGAGGGGCCTGTTAATATTAAGCCAGCTAATTACCTTATTACGGAGTGAGTCTTGTGGCTCTCTGGTGTCGCCAGTGAGCTCAGGAACTCCCACCATAATCGCTGTGTAGGGCACAGCCTCAGGGGGCAAATTAACCGCCCTGCGCCTAGTGTTGGGGCTAGTAGGGCGACCAGTATGTTCATTGTTAACTCGCCCCCCACTCGTTGGAAGGGGTAGTATTGGTTGCTTAGATCTTCTAGGTGCAGGGACAGGGGGCCTAGACATTTGTGAAGAGGGCAATGGGGGAGCATGACTACCTGTAACACTGTGTTGTGCCCCAGCCGGGGCCTGTATGCTTGTTCCAGCAGTAGATGGTCTATTCCCTACAGAGTCCCGGGGAGCCGTCTGTGCACTTGGACCCAACCCCCAACTAGGACCCAACCCCCTGCTAGGACTATTCCTGTTATGTGCGTTTTCTATAGCCCTGAGTCTAGCAGCTATGGAGTCCAATTTTACAGACAGGGGCTCCAACAGGCTCCTAAGGATGTCCCTAAAAGAGCCAATTAGAGCCTCTGCCGCATTAGGAGGATTTCCACCAAATATGAACGGCCCAGAACACCCAGGTACCACCGTGGCTAATGGCGAGTCTGGTTGATCAGACCCAATTCTCGGGGAAGTAACCACGGGAGAAGCCGGAATGTCTGGGCTAACATCTAATGTTGGGTTAGTTTTATCCACTTTGGCCCTTTTTGCCCCTCTAAGCTTTCTTGACCTTTTCCTTTTCGGAGGATGGTCCACTCTACTGCCTACGGGATCTATTGGGGCTGGAACTTGCCCTTCATCCTGCGCCTTAGACATTTCCGCACAGTTCATATACGGAGTGGTCTCCACCACCCCCGAGGGACGCAGAAGCTCGCTATCCCTCAGTAGATTAGACGGAGTCCTAAGTTGTTGATGGACTGTCTCGATTGTCTGATCAATACTATCCATGAGAGATAGATGGGTGACGTCAAAGGGTATTGGAGTACTAACATCGCTGGAAGAAGAGTCCAAGGGGTCCACTGAATCTGACGCGTTTTCTAAGTTTACCTCAAGGAGAGTGTCTGATACTGTGCGACCTTTACTAGCCGCAGCACTGGTCTTCGGAAAGAATTTTTCCAGTGTGCTAGAGCACTGTTGGGCAGCCTTACTCCTGGATACTCTAGTAGCCATGGCGAGAGGAACAGTCAAAGCCGCAGGCTGATGGAATATGGAGAAGAGCCTTGAGACAGGGACAACGTTAGAGGGGTGGCCCGGTCCGGTCTCTGCCGGCCTCTAACGGCCCGCTCTTTGCCCGGTCTTAGCCCGGCGTCCGCCCGCGCGCGCGCGTCCCGCGACGCGGAGGGAGCACCAGAGTTTTAAGCGCCTCCGGGCGCGTTCTGCGGCGTCAGGAGCCGCTGGGGCACCTGGGAGCGGTAGTTTCCCCCGCTCTATGGCCGCACGGTGAGGCGGCGGCGAGAGGAGCCCAGGCAGACAACGATGAAGCTCCAGGTAAGATGGAGGGGACACCAGCAGCACCTCGCGGTTCCCTCGTTTGCTTGTCCTGCTTCCCCGCTCCACCGAGGGAGCACCAGAGTTTTAAGCGCCTCCGGGCGCGTTCTGCGGCGTCAGGAGCCGCTGGGGCACCTGGGAGCGGTAGTTTTCCCCGCTCTATGGCCGCACGGTGAGGCGGCGGCGAGAGGAGCCCAGGCAGACAACGATGAAGCTCCAGGTAAGATGGAGGGGACACCAGCAGCACCTCGCGGTTCCCTCGTTTGCTTGTCCTGCTTCCCCGCTCCACCGAGGGAGCACCCCCACCGAGGGAGCACCATTGACGACAATATCCAACCAATACCAAAAACATTTGCACTTGCTTTTTGGGTTTTAGGCGTACTCATTTGTCGAACCTCTTTTATTCTTTCTGGTGTCACCTTTCTGACTCCTTTCTCTATTTTATGTCCAAGATATTGAACGTCTTGTTTAAAAAATTTCTCTGGGGACACTTTGTGTCCTCCTCCTGCCAAGTGATTCAGTAAAGCTTTTGTGTCAATGACACAAGCTTCTCTTGTCGTTGATGCCACCAATAAGTCATCAATGTACTGAACCAAAACTGAGTTTCCTGGTATTACCAATGGTTCTAACCATTTTTTCAAAATCTGATTGAATATTGATAGACTTTCTGTGTAGACTTGAGGAACTGGGCACCATGCCAAAACACGGTCTTCAAACCGGAAGGCAAAAAGATATTGGCTATCTGGATGTAATGGAATTGAAAAGAACGCTTGGCACAAATCAATCACAGTATATCAATGAGCATCCTATGGTATCTGATAAAGATTCACTGCAGGGTTCAGTACTACAGGACAAGAGGGTACTACTATTTTATTAATTTTCCTCAAATCCTGCACTATTCTATATTTTCCAGTAGGCTTCTTAAGTCCCAGGATTGGCGAATTACAAGGACTGCCCAATATTTCTTTTAAAATTCCCTGTTCAATAATTTGGTCAACTACTAGGGCAACTCCTGCTTTTACTTCAGGGCTCATTTTGTATTGTGGGGTATTCAGGTATATTGCACCTTCCTTCACCATAACTTTGATAGGGTCTACCTTTGCCATTAGGCCAACTTATTTTCTTGTAAAATCCCACACATCTTACCTCACTGTGTCTCTTAATTCATCAGGTAATTCACTTTCAGTAAGGAGTGAAAACATCTCACCCACTTCTGTTCCCTGTTTAGCTAGCATCATCTTGAAGGCTACATCTTCATCCAGAGTTTGGAAAGCCACACCATCAGGTGTACAAAAAATGGTGCAATTCATCTTGCACAACAAGTCTCTACCTAATATGTTTACTGGACTCGAATTGCATTGCATATCTCTGAAATTTCCAATATTCACTTCTATTGGTTTTGTGATTGGGGTCCTAATCTGCTTATTTGAAACTCCTACAACTTGGATAGTTTCTCCCTAGAGAGGTAGGTTTGGGATTTCTGCTGTTCTCACATTAGAATGGGTAGCACCATTGTCCTGGCTGATCTACCACCATGGATGCGCCGAGTACGTACTCCTCCTCCCCCATAGGCACCGTCATTGCAACATTCCCGATTCATCTACATCACTCTGCATCCAATACTGTTGAACAGTTGGTGTATTCTTACCACTTTCTCCTCTGAATCCGGTGTTCACACTGTATCTCTGCACCTAAGCATTCACATTGCTGGGCAAAGGGGCTTGAGGCACCTGTAACTGAGGAGTAACTATTTGCTGCTGTTGCTGTTGATTCACAACCACCCCATTCTGCATCTGTGTTTTTAAAATTAGATTTTCCCCATTACTCTGTTGAATGTTTCTACACTCGTTCTTCCAATGCCCAAACTTTCCACATCCACGACAAGGATATTTCTTTCTCGCTTCTTCTCCACTCATTCTTCCTTTTCCTTTACTTTCATTCAAAACTTGACCAATCTGATTTTGACCATTCATTTGATTATCAATTTGAGAACTTGAATGTGCTTCTTGGTGTTCTGCTATCTTCACTTGTGCCCACATCATTTTCTCCTTTAACTTTTTATGCTTTGAATCAATGTCATTACTGCAGTATTTTGCATACATCAGAATGTCATCGATCTGCTTGCTTTGCCAACAAAGCATATGCTGCTGAATCATCCGACTAATCTCTGATCTTAGCCCATAGACAAATCTGTATACAAAATGTCCCATATCTTTATTACCGATGTTCTCAAATCCACTATACTGTTTAAACACCTGTAGACCTTTCATAATATGCATGCATTCACTCCTTAGGTTCTATCAATTTTAACCCAATCAGTCTCTTTAGGGGGAATTTTCCCTTTCAGAAAAGTAATCACCTGATTATACTTCTTCATTACGTCCTCCGAGGGTGCACCTGTTCTTGCATCTCTTGGATTTTCTTCAGTGGGCCAATCAACTGTAATCTTACATTCTGTCCACAAATCTGTTGGTACCACTATATCAAACAGACCATCCAAATCCTTCAACAAAACCTTTGAGACCTTCACAAATCTCTCCACCTGCTTGTACCATTCGATAGGTTTCCCTCTCAGTCCTGGGAAGTAATTTGTAAAAGACAAAATATCCTGTCTACTCCATGGAACATGTACATATCCACCACCTGGAACTTCTCTCATTGGACACATCCTTTCAACCTTTTCCACTTCTCTCATCGGAAATGCAGATAACTCTTTGGCAACTTCCTCCTCTGTTTTCTTAGTCCATCTACTTCTCCATCGATCTGCATCTCCCCATTTCTTCATAAACTGTATCAATTTGTTTATTTGCAATCTCCTTCCTGACGCATTTAAACTTTCTAAGTCCTTTTCAGTAAATTCTGCTCTATAATGTTTCTGCATTACTTTTGACCTTTCTATGTCTATTCCAAATTCTGAGGCTACATCCGCCATTTTCTCATGTAAATTCGTTGCTCTCCAGGTTATACTTGTACACAGAAACAGCAACTCTCTTCATCTTCATATGAACCTAGTCTATCAAGACCTATTGTACCAATGATCATTTCTTCTAAATCCACCCTTAATTTGCTTACATCTATAGTTTTGGGTTTCTTCTTCACTAATCCATTTGCCCATTCCTCTAGATCTTCAGGAGAAAATCCAGCGGAACTTCCTGCCACTGGAGTGACAGTTGGTACCTTTTTTTCACAATTGTGGACGACATTCTCTTTGGGGTTTCAGTCACAGCCTCAATATTTGGGAGATCCATTAAAGAAACATTCGACTCACACTCACTAACTTGATCGTCTATCATGACTATCTCCTTTCTAGCACTATTCTGTGAAGCTGCACAATTTGGGATTTCGCTGCACATCGTTTATCACCATACAATGGAATGACAGGACCGATCGTTACTGGTACTGTCAGTGCTTCTGCATTTAAGCCTAACTGATTTATTTTCTGAACTATTTCTTCTTTGGTTTTGTTCAATGAATCCCTTTTTTTTTCCTGAGATTCTTGAATAACTGTTGGATCATATAGGACTTGTGGAACCAATGGAGTCCCCATTATGGGGGCACTTGGAGTTGTATCTCTAGCACTTTCCTTATAAAGCGGGGGTCTCTATCAAAATGTCCTTTAATAACTCATCATCAGATTCATAATACCCTATCCCTGTCGTACTCATATCTTTCCTTTTCTCCATACATTTGCTCCCTTTTTGATCATTAGCCATCAATACTGGATATAAACCTTCTGTTACTACAGCCCTTTTCCATCTTTTCATCTGATCTCCTCGTGTGTCATATGGGCAGCTTGGTAAAAATCCACTATTGATTCTCATGCCTCCTCTGTATTTTTCACGTTCCAATGCCTCAACATCCCATTCTTCCAACGCCTCGTACTGTGTTAACCTGCGATTTGGTTCTAACGTATTCATCCTGTTTCTCAAATTCTGAAGAATCCTTACATTAAACACACCATGTTTAGGGAAAGCTAAGACACCATCTTCTTTTGTATACTCCACCCAATTTTCCAACCACACACACGTATAATATCCAATTTCCATCATCATATAAAAAGCTGGTGTATTAGGAGGTGACATAAGCATTCCCTCCCTAGTTATTACACGCTTATCCTTCTTGAAGAAGTTCTTGATCTTATTAATTAACTTAATTTTCTCGTTCTTTTATCTAATTCACTCAACAAAATCCCAAAACTCCTCCGTGTTCTCACTAAAACGTTTAGTCAATACTCACCCAATATCTGCGTGTCTCACACCAACTAACCAATCAGGGCTCACTACGTATTTTCTTCTTCACCCAATACCAGCACGCTACCTGTCTGTTAACCAATCAGAACTTACCACACACCCACTCGTCTGACCAAAGCCAGCGCAACTCTTGTGATGTCAGTATTACTCCTTCTACTGACACTCCCTTTACAATCCGCAGTTTTCTCACGCCCGCTGCTTCCCTCAATAGCAGCGCTGCTCTCTGTGACGTCAGTACAGCTTATGCTACTGACCCTCCGTTTACAAGGTAATTCAACTATGTCTGTTTTCGGTCTTCCGTTATAAAGTAACAACGTAAAAACAGCGCTACTCTGTCTGCTCCCCTAAACCAAAGATAGTTTCTCCATACGCTATAAAGAGAAAATTCCTTCCTGTCACTGCGAGTAAAAAACATTGCTTACCCTTCACTTAAGCTCGGGGAGGACTTGTTACTCCTCTAGGGATACTCCTCCTTTGGGTAAGGCCAAAGTTTCACAGGCCGGCCCTCTGCTATCATTCACACTCTACTCTTATACGATATAGTCCCTAATGTAATACTGCCAGTCCCCGTAGCTTCTCAGTTTTACGATAACAGACGAGTAACTTTCTGCAGTGTGATTTCCATTTACCACACTCTTCTAAATTCCGTTCTCGGGATTCCAAGGTATCTCTGTGCCTGTGATTCCTGCCAACATAAAACGTGACACTCACTCTTAATGTTAAAAATATAGTTAATTTGTCCGAACAAGAGTCAATAATCAATAATCAATAATCATCAAACTAATCGATATTAACCATCACTCTGCTACCAGAAAAACGGATCCAGCGGAATGCCAGGTTGAACATTTCACAAGGACAACAATCTTGTCACACTGGGCCCATATACACATTTCCTGGTTTCCCGACTATTCCGCTGGGGGTGTCAAGTTTTCTTTCACTTTGATCTGAATTAGCCAATATCTAACTAACCTTCACAGATCAATACTCTTCCTTTGGTCAATGGACCAGTAGTCGAGTAGTTGATGGTGATATTACCGTACCCACTATTCTGTCATATAGCCCTTCAATAAAAAGACAAAATGACCACAGACTCCAAGTAAGATTCAATAATTTTATCTAAAACACATTCCAAATGGACGCTCATTTGTACAGATTCACAGAGCAAACTCTATCTACTTTCATGGGAGAGAAAAAATCATTTATCAAATGACACAAACACATTCAACAATTCAAATGCATAAGGAGTGATAGATGAAGAGACAAAAGACACAATGAAGCATACTTTGCAAAGTGTATGCAAATTTAAGTCAGAAATATAATTACCCAGAGGTGAAATGGGGAAACTCAATCCCTGACCAAAGATTGGTGGAGGTCACCTGATAAAGAGTCAGGCGACAAAGTCTATAGGACAGGCACAGAAAAGGATTACACTTACTACACTTCTCTAGAACCTGACGCACCGGAGCGCATCCTTCACTTACACTCTCTCCCTCCTCGATATTCTTCTGCAAATCTTCAATATAGTCAGACTGTCTAAAGTATTGAATCTTCTCAGTCTGTTCTTCACAGCAGCAGCTCTCACCTACTCCTTACTCAGCATCAGCGTCACTTCTTAGCAGCAGCATCTTTCAGCAACCCCAGTCTAACTGTATCTCTCAAGTCACTCAAGTTATATCCTTTAATTTTGCATATCCCGCCCTCAAAGTTTGCAAATGTCTGCAAATCATGAACTGTGATTGGGCAGGGGTATGGGAGTTGTCATCACCTCATGCGGTCATCCGACAATTCTTAACTAATTCTTTGTTTAGTAAATCCTTCCCACTTAATTTATTCAAAATGTCAGAACACTTCCTTTTCACATGTATTCATGAAATAGATAGATACAAATTTTATATAATTTCTTCAGTTGAGGAACTTTTCCCAAGCACATGTCCTTGGGTCTTGGCAGCCGATCAATGTCCCGGTCAACAGGTCACTCCAGGACTTTAATGCGCATGCTCAACTTGCCTCACGTTTCACCCGCCATCTTTTCTTTTGGCTTAGCATATCCGGCCCAAACGCACACTAATAATAAAGGAATCAGAAACAAATGTTAATTTCTCAAATATGTTATTATCACTGTTCACCACTAGGGCTGGGCGTAGTTGGCGTAGCGCCACTATGCAGAATTTTGGAAAAAATGTGTGGAAAACGAGCGCACGTCCTGAGGGTCCGCGTGCCCAGGACGAGGGTCCCTCGTGCCTGGGCAGGCTCCCCGATCTCCCCAGCCTGGCTGGGTTGAGAAGCAGGGACCGGCCTCGGGGCCTGGGTTTCGGTCAGGGCCTGGGGTTTGGGAGCCCCCGTCCTGCTTCCTGCCAAGTGTCCATCTGCCAGGGACAAGGGTCGCTGGTGCAGAGCCCCAGAGACCTGCAAGGATCCATGGGTCCCGGGCAGTCCTTCCCCGGGCGGCTGGGCCCCAGGAGCACCTGCGGGCCTCCCTGTGCCTGAGGCCCAGTGTGGGGTCTCTGAGCCCCCCCAAGCCCTTCAGCCCCAGAGCCCTGCAGCCCCAGAGCCCGGCTCGGGGCAGGCAGATTGGTGTTATTTCAGTTCCCGCCATCTGGTCGCACCTCTCCCCTCGGCCATCTGGTCACGCGCATTGCTTTCCAATGGGGCGACCAGATGGCCGGGCCAGCCTGGAAGTCCCGATGAGGGCTCATTCGACTACCGGATCCCAGCCAGGGCTCCAGGAGGTCGGACACGTTCGCGCCTAGGGTCCCCTGAGCCTCATGGTGCGCACGGGTTCCCAGAAAGAGGGGTAGCCTTCCTCTGGATTACTAGGGGCAGGGTATGCCAGAACACCCCTCCTGGGCTGGCGGTTCTCTGCCGGGGACCAGATGGGCTATGCCCGGGCAACACCTCCCTAGGCGTCCGGGGCTCCCTCCTCTGGCCCACGGCGTGGCAAAGTGCCTGGGACGGGTTCCAGGGTTCCCGGGCAGTCATCCCCCGGGCGTCCGGGCCCAAGAGCTCCGGTGGTCCTTCATCGGGCTTGAGTCCCAGCCGGGGTCCCCGAGCCCCCGGGAAGCGGAGCCACCAAGCCCTGCATGGGCAGGCGGGAACCCTACCACGAAGGCTCGGGGCGGGCAGACGGGAGTCCTTTCGGTCCCGGCCATCTGGTCGCACCTCTCCCCTCAGCCATCTGGTCGCGCACAATGCTTACCAATGGGGCTCCCAGACGGCCGAGCCGGCCTGGAAGTCCCGATGAGGGCTCATTTGCCTCCCTGATCCCAGCCAGGGCTCCAGGAGGACGGGTGCGTTCACATCTAGGGTCCCCTCCGTTACTCAGAACGGGTTACCAGAAAGGGGGATAGCCTTCCTCCGGATTAGTAGGGGCAGGGCATGCCGGAACACCCCTCCAGGGCTGGTGGTTCTTTGCTGGGGACCAGGTAGGCTATGACTGGACAACACCTCACCCCATGTCCGTGGGCTCCCTCCTCCAGCCCGCGGTGTGGCAAAGTGCCCAGGACGGGATCCACGGTTGCCGGGCAGTCCACCCCTGGGCATCCGGGCTTCTAGCTCCGGTGGTCCTTCCCCGGGCTTGAGTCCCAGCCGGGGTCGGGGTGGGCAGATGGGAGTCCTTTCGGTCCCGGCCATCTGCCCACCCGGGGCTTCGCGTTAAGGCTCCCGCCTGCCCACGCAGGGCTCTGGGGGCTCCGCTTCAGGTCCCGGTCATCTGGTCGCACCTTTCCCCTCGCCCATCTGGTCGCGCGCAATGCTTACCAATGGGGTGACCAGATGGCCGAGCCGGCCTGGAAGTCCAGATGAGGGCTCATTTGCCTTCCCGTTCCCAGCCAGGGCTCCAGGAGGTCGGGCGCGTTCGTGCCTTGGGTCCCCTCTGTCATTCGGAGCACGCAGGTTACCAGAAAGGGGGGTATCCGATTAGTAGGGGCAGGGTATGCCAAGAACACTCCTCCCGGGCTGGCGGTTCTCTTCCGGGGACCAAATGGGCTGGGCCCTGAACACACCTCCTAGGCGTCTAGGGCTCCCTGCCCCAGCCCGCAGCGTGGCAAAGTGCCTGGGATGGGCTCCATCGGTCCCCAGGCAGTCCTCCCTGCCAGGCGTCCGGGCCCTGAGAGCGCCTGGGGGCCTCCCCATGCCTGAGGCCCAGTCGGGGTCCCCGAGCTCCCCTAAGCCCTGCGTGGGCAGGCAGGAGCCCTACCGCGAAGACTCGGGCAGGCAGATGGGAGTCCTTTTGGTCCCGGCCATTTGGTCCCACCTTTTTCCTCGGGAATCTGGTCGAGCGCAATGCTTTCCAATAGGGCGACCAGTTGGCCGGGCTGGCCTGGAAGTCCTGATGAGGGCTAATTTGCCTCCCCGATCCAAACCAGGGCTCCAGGAGGTTGGGTGTGTCCACGCCTAGGGTCCCCTCCGTCTTGCGGTATGCATAGGTTACCAGAAATGGGGCTAGCCTTCCTCCGGATTACTCTCTCGGACCCCTTTCAACCTAGCGGTCCTCAGCCGGCAGCTGGACGGGCCAGGATGCTGCCCCAGCCCTGGGTCCGTCCCTGGGCCTGCCGCGTGGCGAGCTGCCCCGGATGGGGTCCGGAGGGCCTCCCCCTGCTGGGCTGGGTCCATGGCCCCGGGGAGGGTAGCCTCCCCACCCCAGACTACGCCCTTGGTCCTGCCGCGTGGCAGGGTGCCTGAACGAGGTCCCGCGGGCCCGGGGAGGCTTCCCCTTTGCCTCTGGGCTCAGGAGCCCCGGCTGGGTGCAGGGGCCCGGCAGGCCCTGGCTTGTGTGCTCCAGCCCTGGGCCCCATCCCCCAGCCTACTGTCCCGCCAAAGGCCCAGGACGGGGTTCCATCGTGCCCGGGGAGCCTCTCCTTGCTCAGATGGGTTCAGGGGCTCCCTGTGGCCCCAGGGAGGGTGGCCTCCCCACCCTGGGCTCCGTCCTCAGTCCCGCCGCATGGCAGGGTGCCCAGGATGGAGGTCCGGCAGGCCCAGGGAGGCTTCCTCTGCGCCTTTGGGCCTCAGAGCCCAGGCTGGGTCCAGGGGCCCCGCCGGGCCCCGAGTCAGAGGACTCCAGCCCTGGGCCCCGTCCCCCTGCCTGCGGCACTGTCAAAGGCCTGGGACGGGGTTTTGTTGTGCCTGGGGAGCCTCCACTTGCTTGGCTGGGTACAGGAGCTCCGGCCGTGGGCCCTGAGGGCCCCGGGGAGGGCGGCCTCCCCACCCCGGTCTCCGTCCTGGGTCCTGCCGCATGGCAGGGTGCCCGGGACGGGTTACGGTGGGCCCGGGGAGGCTTCCCCTGCGCCTCCGGGCCTGGGAGCCCCGGCTGGGTCCAGGGGCCCTGCCAGGCCCCGGGTTGGGGGCTCCAGCCCTTGGCCCTATCCCCCAGCATATGGCACTACCAAAGGCCCGGGACGGGGTTCCATTGTGCCTGGGGAGCCTCCCCTTGCTTGGCTGGGCTCAGGAGCTCCGGCCCCAGACCCTGTCCCCTAGCCTGCCGGCACACCAAAGGCCTGGGACGGGGCTCTGTCGTGCACGGGAAGTCTGCCTCTGCTCGGCTGGGTTCTGCGGCTCCCAAGGGCCCCGGGGAGGGCGGCCTCCCCACCCCGGGCTCTGTCCTGGGTCCTGCCGCGTGGCAGAGTACCCGGTACAGGGTCCGGCGGGCCCTGGGAGGCATCCCCTGCGCATTCAGGCCTGAGAGCCCCGGCTGGGTCCATGGGCCCTGCGGGGCCCCGGGTCGGGGGCTCCGGCCCTGGGCCCCGTCCCCTGGCCTGTGGCACTGCCAAAGGCCCAGGACGGGGTACCGTTGTGCCCGGGGAGCCTCCCCTCGCTTGGCTGGGTTCAGGAGCTCTGGCCAGAGCACCTGGGAGGGTGCCCTCCCTACCCCAGGCTCCGTCCTGGGTCCTGCTGCATGGCAGGGTGCCCGGGACTAGGTCCGGCGGGCCCGGAGAGGCTTCCCCTGCGCCTCCGGGCCTGGGAGCCCCGGCTGGGTTCAGGGGCCCCGTTGGGGCACAGAGCGACCAGATGGCTTCCCTTTCGAGCCCGGCCATCTGGTCTCACCTTTCCCCTCAGCCATCTGGACGCACCTATCCCTTCGGCCATCTGGTCGTGCCTATCCCCTCGGCCATCTGGTCACGTGCAATGCTTTCCAATGGAGCGACCAGATGGCCGGGCTTGCCTGGAAGTCCCGATGAGGGCTCATTTGACTTCACGACCCCAACGAGGGCTCCAGGAGGTCGGGTACATTCACGCCTTGGGTTCCCTCTGTCCCCTTGTGTGCACGGATTACAAAAAAGGGGGGTAATTTTCCTCCGGATTAATAGGGAGAGGGTCAGTCAGACCTCCGTGAGGTCCGGCGATTCGGAAACAGGGGAAGGCAGCACCTGGACCCGCCCGCCGGGGCCCCCAGGGGTCCGGGTACGTACCTGCCTCTCAGCCCCTTCCCGATGGTCCTTTTTCTCCAAGTTTGCTCGGTCAGACCTCCATGAGGTCTGGCGATCCTAAGACAGTGGAAGGCAGCACCCGGGCCACATCAGAAAGAATGTGAAGGGAGAGAAAGTGGGCTGACAACTGTGTCTACAACTTGGCCAAATAGACTCACCTAGAATGAGACCTGCCCTCTATAACACAGGAGGTGAGCTCCTCAAACACCCACCGGATATTAGGGCTGAATTCCAGACCTACTACAAGTCCCTGTACACCTCTCCTTCTTGGCCATGTGCAGATTCTCCAACAGCTGAAAGTTCATAGACTGATGCAGGAACAAACAAACATATTCCCAGATGAAATAGCAAAGTCAATGGAAGACATTCCCATGGGTAAAGTCTTGGGAGAAGATGGCTTCCTCGTAGAACTCTTATGATGACCAAACCACTGACTACCCTCCTATTAACATCAGTACTTAAAGATGCATTAACTACAGCTGAACCATATCTGGGGTTATACACAACACTTATAGATCACCGTTTCTCTCAGGAGACCTCCTCCAGGTTATGCGAATGGTGGTCAACAAGACTGCACACAAACTCAATGAGGGATTGTGGGAAACAATATTCACTAACTAAAATACAAATCTCATGGAATCCAATCTGAATTATATCTTTTTGATAGACTTTAATCGATTGCACTGGTCCACTGTAAAGCTGTACAAAGCTAAGCTTAGCCGTGATTCTTGATGCTTAAGGTGTGGAAAGCCTTATAGCGACATGATACATATGTTAGTGGTATACAAGCACCTCATATGGATACTGGCAAAAAAATTGGGACTGTCTGAAATCTGAACCTTATACTCCAGTAGCACGGAGGGCTCTGTATGTTGCTGTTACATGACACATCAGAATTATCCATGTGCACATCCCACATAAACAGGTGATTAGCTGCTGCATTATGCATCAATAATATGGGAGTCCTCCATCACTGGAGGACCACTGCAATCTTGAAGCTCCAAACCTGGCTAGACCATTTGAAAAAAGTGATTTACAGGCTCAACGGCAAGCTGAGAGTATTCCAAGAACTCTGAGGGATATTCCTCTGAGGCAATATCCCAGACATAGAAAAGAAAACAGCACTAGAGACAACTAGCCCTTTGGCTTATCACATCTCCTTTCACAGCACTCAAAGCTCTAAAACCCCCCTAGATGTTTTGTCAGAGGCTTCCTTCCACCCTACTCTACCTTTTCCTTGCCTTTCAAGACCCATTTATCCTGACCTATTTTTCTTCATCTCCATCCAATCAAGGCCCTGAAGGTATGGTGTGGTAGGAAAGCCCCCCACACACTAAGGGGAAACATGTTATTTCCATCTTTTACCAATGTTGGGTATTTTTGGACTTTGGTTTAGAAGAGTTTATTCTGTATTAAACACTCCCCCTCATAGAGGGAGACACTGTGTTACCCAGGTTTGTGTTGGGATGGTTCTGATGACAGTTTGTACTGCACACGATTCCAAAAAGAATGATATGGTTGGAATGATTGATATGTGCATAATGTCAATAAAGAAATGTGATGAAGACAAAGAGTTTATAAGATGGTTTACATCCTCCCTAAATATTGAGAGACAACACAAGCACATCCAGGAGCACATGTGGAGAAAACAGAAAATGCTCACCCTGAATGAAAACTGTAAAACAATTCAAAAGGACATATAAATACAACAACTAAAAATAACTTCCTTAAATATCAAATCATATCTGCATAGAATCAGATGAAAAACCAATCCAGCATTTTACTTCTAAACATTATCAAGTACCTGATGAACTGCATTAAGAGATAGCAAACGTCTTTGGCAAAACTCCAAACCTTCCATAATTCAATTTCTTCCACCAGGACTAATTCTAATCCCTACACCAGAACTGAAAACGCACTGCATAGCTAGAACTCCTGCAACTTAATCACTCCCGAAATTGTAAAACATCTCTTCTCCCAAACCATCCAACTACCCCATTATGCCAATGCCACTAAACCTAATTCCTTTTTCTGCCCACTCTGGAAAAAAATCATTGTCTCATCTCTTGGCATGGACCTTGTCAAAATACCTTAAAGAAATATATCATGCCCTGAAGCGCCCTAAAGCTGGCACTGACCGAAGTCAAAACTACCATCTTTCATTTTAAGTTTATAGAAATGTGTGCAGGTAACAACTAATAAGCCAGAATTAATACTCAAACATGCTCATGTAAGCAGTGATTAACTACCTCTTGATAGGTATGCAATATACATAGGTTATATTATCATCTTGTAAACTATTATAACACAAGATTACCTCAGTCATCACTTACCTGTAAAACATTTTAACATCCGCCTGCTTACAGTCAGTTATATGAGAACAAGTAACATCTGGGATGTGAAGCCTGGAATCTTTCATTTAGTTGAATTTAGGCAACATATTCCATAGAAAACAATGCTTTTTAAAGTAAAAAACAGCAAACATGCTACCATCTAAAGTCTCCATGCATATGTGTGCATAAAACAGTAAAAATGAGACATGGCAAAAAAAGTGAAAGGAAAGCAGTAATTAAAGCCTAGATTTGCCCACCAGGCTTGCAACAGAAGTGGACTACTTTTTAAACCAATGTGCACATATGTAGAAGCGATAGTGGCCACCCAAAGTAGAGACAGCCAATGGCTGAGGTGGGCTCACCAATTGCCCATGTTATATGCTCTCGTAGGTGGCAGCCAATGCACCAATTTATCCTTTTTTCACGCAACACACCAAGACAACTTGCTGCACTGCTTGAAAGGGAGAGGGCAAGAATGCACCATATCTAGCAAGATATAGCACATTCCTGTCGTCTCCCTGCACTGGCCCACTCAGTACAGGGTAGTTCCCATGCAGGCACCCTTGCACTGTGGTGCAAGGGTGCCTCCGTTGCAGGCAGGATTGTTTTTGTGCAGGAAGAGACACCTTCCTGTACCTAAACTAAGGCTTTTCCTCTTTTTATGTGTGCTGCTGAATGAACACAATCTTGAACTTGCTCAATAGTGTAAGGGTATGTAGTATCAGTAATGTAGTGAACAGGTACTCTTCAAGTACAAAATATTATGCTTAGACATTGTTAAATACCTATTGCTGTCCTATCTGCACTGTACCGCAAAGCTGGAAATGTGTGGAGAAATATTTTTTTCTAAAGTGTTGCCTGCCTCGAGAAGGTGTATATGTTTTACAAATTCCTGTCCATCAATGTTAGTTGATAAGAATTTGCATTAAAGCCCACGAATGGGTGCATGGGAAAGCCCAGTGATCAAAGCCCAAGTAACACCCATGAAATGCCCCCTGATGTAAAGAAGAGCAAAGTAGCTCACAGTGCTACTTTGCATCATTGAAGGCTACTTTCCCGAGCAAAACAAGATTTATGATGTATCCTAAATCCCACCTCACCACTTTGCACCAAGTAACAAAAATATTGTAACGTGGTGCAAATTTCAATTCAGTAACAAGTTATGGAAACGCAATTTTGGTTTGCGAACAAAGGTGGAATGACTAGAGTCCTTCTAAATACCGACTTGCCTTGGTATGCATTATTGTTTTGCAAACAAAATCTAGTCGCCAAAGATGAATCTTTTACCATCTGCTCAAAGGCGATGGTAAGCTATTTGCAAATGGAAGGGGTCCCCAAGGGTGCTCTTGGGGGACCACTTTTCCTTTGTTAATGTTAACATGGACTGCTGCCTACTCTGCTTGGTTTAGGGAGGACCTGGCTTGGCAGTTCAGGCTGGACTGTTCCGATTGGAGCAGGGTCAAGACTGATTTGCATATAGCTGAGTCCAAACTGAGGTAAACTTTCTAACAGTGGCAGTTTCAGAATTGTAACATAAAATCTGACTGCACCATTAAAGAGGATTTTCATTAACCATTCAATTGAGTGTAAACAACATATCCCTATCTGCTCCCAAGCTGAAGTTAGCACGTATTAAATATAATAAGGTAACCCTGTGATAGTCAATGGGAGAGATAGGTCTTACAACAGTGAAAGCGAATTTTTGAGTTTTTCACTACTAAGGCACGTACAACTTAAATATACATGCCCTATCTTTTAAATAAAAAGCACCTTGCACTATGAGTGTTTAGGGCCAAACCTTAAGGGTTACTTATAAGTATTAAAAACAAAGCTTTATGCATGGCAAAGGTTTTAATTTGCCAGGTTGAAATGGCAGTTTAAAACTGCACACACAGTTAGCAGTGGCAGGCCTGAGACACGATTTGCAGTGGTACTTTAGTAGGTGGCACAATTAGTGCTTCTGCTCAATATTCACATTTAATTTACAGAACCCGAATACAGCATCATCATTTATTATGGACTTACAAGTGAATTAAAGGTGCCAATTAGGTGTTGTCCAGTTTTAACATGTTTGGAGAACAGCACACAAGCACTTTAGAACAGGTTAGCAGAAGTAAAGTACACAGAGCCTTAATGCAAACATAGACGAGTTCATCAAAAAACAGGGAGTGAAGGTACAAAGTCTGGCAAATACCACATAAAGCAACCCCTTAGGAATCAGTAATTTGCTAACTGACATATTAGTATAAAGGTTTGGCCATAAATTACCACAGTAGTCACAGTAATTTTGCGACCAGTGCTATGTACATCTGGTCCACTGTTTTACAGTATCTTTTTGGGTCTCGCCTAGGCAGCGCTTGCGCTGTCTCGTTGAGACATGCAGTATATACTTTAGCAGGGAATGCTTCGTTTAAGCTCCGCCCACTCTCCGCCCATCTATTGGATTGGCTTACATCCTAAATGCTGCATTCTGATTGGGTTTCAGCTTGTTAGTACCTCCTCCTGATGGCCATCTTGTCATTTGTATCCTTCCCCAGCTATTGGCCCCTTTACTCCAACACTATTTTCTGCCCTGTGTTCCCCCCCTAGCCCCCTCCTGCAGTTCTGAATTTTCGCAGCCCCCCTCACCTCCTCCCACTCCCGTTCATGCCTTCTTAAAAGCCACACTCACATTTGTACTGCAATACGTCTCGCGTAAATGCGAGTTGTATTGCATTGCAAATGCTTGTTTGAAAGTAATGCGCATTGTGCGCGAAGACCGGAAGTAAGGCATCTCGCGCCTCAGTGTGGGCGGGGCTCCTGCGCGCCAAGGAGAGCCCTGCACATTGGCCCTGTTCTTCTGTCCCTATTGCGCCTGCTGCCCTAGAGCGTTAAATGTCACGCACTCGTAGTGCGCTATCATCATGAACTGAATGCTGCCACGCTTCCGAAGGTTAAGCTCATGCGCTTCACACTTACTTCTGGGTAGGGCAGGTTCAGGGAAGGCAGGTTGGCTGCAGTGCGCATGCGCGTAGCTTTGACATCGGCTCGGAGAACAACAGAATGGCGGCGTCCGTGTCATGTAGCCTGGCATTAAAGGTGCTGATGAGGAAGAGCGCATGGACTCTCCTGCTGACGCCCGTCACTAAGGTACGCTTTAATTGCACACGAACTGCACCACAGAAGCAAGGGTGAGGATGGAAGAAGCTAATTGTAAATTTCCTTCACAGTAATTTCTCTGCCATTTGAACTCTGAGCCACTGGCAATGTCTCCCAACTCAACTCTGTACTAGTTAAGTAATGTATAACCTCTACAAATGGGCCAATGTTTTCTTTTAAACTATTAACGTGTTTGGTGCAGTTCTAATTGCAGAGAAATTACTGCACAGTAAGAGCGCGGGAACTTCTGATTAGGTAACACGTAGGGACTTTCTTTTGATTCATCACAAAGCAACAGATTGATTACCAAGCCCTGCGACGAATCAAAAGAAAGTCACTACCTGGAAGTAAGTGTGAAGCACATGATCACCTTCGGAAGCGTGGCAGAATTCTGCCTTGTTTACTACTGGTATGGTTGAGCTTGGCAGTTGCTGAAGTTTAGATTTCTTTGCATTTTTAGCTCATTGACACGTCACATTTTTGGGCCAATATCCTGAAGACCACTTTTAACTAATATGACCATTCGCCAAGGGGTAGTAATATGTAGTGTATAGCAAATTAATTCTTAACCGTTGCCTTGTCTGAAGTCTGCTAAGCGTAGGTTATGTGAGATAGAGATGCGCTCTGATTGTGTTGTGATGGGTTTCGTATTATGTTTTTTTTTTTTTGCATCTTTTATATAGCGCAAACTCGACCCGAAGGTATTGGAGCGCTGTACATGAGCACCGTATTTACATTACACATTCAGGCACGGGGAGATTAAGTGATTTGCCCAGAATCCCAGGATGTGGACGCGACCCCGAGGCTCGAACCCTGGTTTCCTGCACCAAAGTCGGCAGTCTAGCCGACGGACCACACCCTCTCCCTGGTTAAGCTTGATGTGTCCGGAAGAGGTGAGATGGACTCCCAAGTTATACACTTCTGTTAGGATAGAAATAAAAGGTTGCAGCTGGCATTAGTTGTAATAGTTAGATGCTGCGCTTGAAGACCAAAGGAAGATGTGCTCCTTTTGTTTCACTTCTATTTACGTATAGGATGATAGATGTGGAAGGGCTTGTGGTCCCACGTAAACCTGTTGTAATGTGGTTGTTTGGAGGCTTGTCCGGGAATCGTTGCCCATAGGTGGTCCAACTAGTGGTAACTGTAAACGTACAAGGTGACCGCTCCATTTGTAGGTCTGGTTTAGCTGTGCATCTGTCATACAATGTGATCATCAGTTTTCGAAAGTACTACTGAAAGGAGTTTTGGCTCCTCCCACGTCTTGTCTGAAGTATAGCATTTAATTATGCAGAAGTTACTTTTAGGTTTGTGGAAAAATTCCGTTCCCAATACTGCAGAACGTGGTAATAGTCAATTATCAAGGCAATGGGTGTGGTCTGTTTATTATGTAATGATGACAGCTGTAGACTTGACATTTATTAATAAAAGCATTGAAGTCAGTGACAATTTAAGGCAATGTTATTATTCGGTTTTAAAGGCTGGAAGCCTATATTTTGTTACTCCAGTCACTGATGTGGTAGGTAAGGGCTTTTTGGTGTTACTTGCTCGCTGTGACAAACCGCAGCAATAAATCTGTGCTAATCTCTGTTGGGCCCTCTGAGGAGAGAGAGTATTTTGTATTGCCAACTGTAATATTATGTACATTTTTAATTTGTATTAATATTCCTGGTAGGTGCCTTGTCTTGTGTGAGCTTGCGCAAAATACAGTAAGCTTGCGTTGGTTACATTCACAAACCAATGGTAAAGACTATGGGCCGGTTTGGAGAGCTATGTCTGTCGTAGGTATGGTTTATTATGAAAAGTTGTGACAGAGGAAGTAGCTCTAGCATTTTTATTGTGAAACACTTGTTTAAGCCAATAGGCCTTCCACCACAGATTATCGTACCGTTACAAGGTGTAGACATGCATTTTATTGTTGTCGCTTGAACTCGCACGGGCTAATAAGGGCAGGCGATTTGGTGTTGGTCGCCCTCTAACAAACCGTGGATGGGGAGAGTAGAAGATTTTCGTTGTGATCCTTGCTACACCATTTTGAGAGAAAATATACAAATATCAACTGTTTTTGTATATATTTTTAGTCTTATAGCTATACGCATGTAAATTGCTATTTAACCCGCACATCAGTAGGCCTGTTATGGCATTACATCAGTGTAAAGTCTATAGGCCTTATTGGCTCACTGGGTAAAGCCATGTCCATTCATAGATTTCATTTGTTTATTATGAATAGTTTTGACAAGACAGTAGGCCTGACTTATTGTGAAGAGCATGCGTTGGACAGTGCCTTTATGGGATGGATTGATAGATTACTACTAAAGGTCAGAATACTGTAGCAGATTAGGGTTACAAGATTTGCACTGTAATAATTAGCGTTGCACTCTTAGGAAAACCTGACTGGCTAAGTTGACCACCAGGCCAGACGCGCACTTCAGTTCAACCAATGGTCCCCCATATGGATGCCATTTACACTTTATCTATGAAACCATACAAACATTCACTTTCCATTTGAGTAAATACGTTTCATTGTGTGTGCATCGGTGTGGAAATTAATGCACGTCCGTACTATGGCTGGTGTGCCAGTAAAGGAATTTTCCTTTTCCCCCTTTTAAAAACAATAAATAAATAAGTCCCCTTTGATTCATTGTAATTTTTTATTGGGTGAACACTACATGTCCCCTGCCAGTGGTAATGAGACATTTGCTTGCTGCTCATTTCATCTGCTGCCGCTCGCAGCCACTGCCTCTAAACATCTTACAGCCATCATGGAATAGTATTGGCCATGCAATGCCAGAACTTTACAACAGGGATACACTATTTGCCATACTGTTCAAAGATGGGCAACAGCTGATTTGACTTTTATTTTGTTATTGCAAGCATATGCCTGCCATACTTTGACCGATATTATTTCTTCTTTTAATTTAGCTTGCATATGTTTTATTTTATTTGGGCAAATTCAACGAGTCATGCGGATGTATAAATGAATGTGTGCAAGGATGACTTTGGGAGCCTAAACCATCAGTGATCAAAGAGGCAATTTTATTTATAAGCTAGGCTTATTGGCTTTGCTAGTGCTCGTTCAAGAGTTAAGGGACAACGTGTTTAAATGGCCCTCAGGAATTGAGGTGATCTTCATCCCGATAAAATGTTTGCTGACCATGTCTGTCACTTCTCAAATTCCATATTCCACTATACTAATTCACCACTAATCCTATATGGGTTCCAGAGTAGCGTGCTACTCGCCAATAAAGCGCTTCAACACCCCATCAGGATTGCAAGCGCTACATAAATGCAAGCCTTTTTCCCTTTTCTAACCCTTCTCAATCCAAATAACTGACTAACATATCCACCACTTAAATTACTTCATATTTCACTATACTAATTTTCCACACTAATCCTTTATGGGTTCTGGAGTAGCGTGCTACTCGCCAGAAAAGCGCTTCAGCGCCCATCAGGGGTAACAGGTGCTATATGAATGAAAGCATTTCTTCCCCTTCTATCCCTCCGCTATCTTCTCACTCGAAATAACTGACTAATATCCACCACTCAAATTACTTTCGTATTTCACCATCCTAATTCACCACTAATTCTTTATGGCTTTCCGGAGTAGCGTGCTTCAACACCCGATCAAGGGTAACAAGCGCTATATAAATACAAACCTTTTTTCCTCTTCTATCCTTCCAAATTCAAAGTTTCTGACTAACATTTCCACCACTTAAAATTTACTTGCATGTTTCACTATACTAATTCAACACTAATCCTTTATGGGTCCTGGAGTAGCGTGCTACTCGCCTAAAAAGCGTTTTGACGCCTTGTCAGGTGTAGTAAGCGCTATACAAATGCAATTACAATACAATACAATACTTATCAAGACAGCTTATCTTCATTTCCCCAGCACACTTTTTAGCAGCTAGCTTTCCACTTACATTTTATATTCCAGTTATAGGAAGCAGCTAGGATAAATCATTCATCGTTTCAAAACACCAGCCCAAGTGGAATCAAGAAGGAGATGTAAAACTCGTTAAGGGGGACCCGGAGCTTAACACTTGCATATTCGGCACCTCGACTTAATAACATACTTTTAGGAAAAGCATTGCAGGTATCATATTAACTTACTTCTAGGTTACTGAACCAGTGGTGTCTCTGGGACAAATTTTTAGAGAGGACATACATGGGGTCACAGATGGGAACCAAACAAGACATACCCATATGCGAGAATGCTTTATCTTGATTTGACCATTTTAAACTTGTGTTTTTTTTAACGCTTTCTGTTTCACATGGTCGGTCTAGTGGGACTTTTTTGCTCTTCCATGGCTGCGTTTACTCGTTGTTGCCTGTCTGTCACTGTCTCTCTTGTGTGGTCTTAGAACGTCGGTGAAATCCAGACAGGGCTCTTACAGAACCCACAATATTGCAGACAACTTCGTCACAAACATGCATTGGGCAAAAAACTCTCGGAATGATCTATGTTGTTAGAGAAACAGGTTTCGCATCTCTTCGAGGGTGGTCTAGCGAGGATTTGGCCCAACATGGTGTACACTGGATGGGTGCTCATGGTTGTAGGGTTCCTTCTTTGTCAGGTGAGCACCATGCGGTTTGGGGTTTGTGCGTGTGCTTCCTTTCTGCAACTGATAATAGTGCATTCTAAAGTTACTTTCACAACCACTGGGCTTATGGGAACTATATCTACTACCACAGTTAACGTAATACCATTGAGAGGTACATGAATTTGTAGGAGAGAATATTTCCCGTTCGTCTTCCAGACAGGTACCTTTGTCCAAGTAGGGACCTTGCTTCTACTTACGGTAAGGGGGATACACACTTTAGATAACCCCTGCTCAACCCTCTGGTAGCTTGCTACGAGCAGACAGGCTTATCCCCAAAGCACAAATAGACAATAATAGTTTTTTCAAATCTTGTATTTTCAGTGATATGACCACCGAAGGCCCTGCTTTTATATTAAAAACAGAGCTTTGGCCTATACCATTGACCGCTGAAAGGCAATATTTCTCTACATGTTTTCCCATACCTAGCATGTCATGCAGTTTGGTGCTTTCTTTCCCTCCATATTAAACAATAGATGTTTCAGGACCCAGGCTAATGTGCTGCATAGCTAAATGCATATAAGTCCCCAAAGGCGAGACCGAAGCATTGCAAATGCTTGTTTAATATTGTTGTCAAAATATTATTTTAAAAAATATAATTGTACTTAAATTTTTTGGGGATATAAATGTAATGTTGTCAGTGCCTAGTTACAGATCGGGATGTCATTTTATTAGATAAACTTTTCCGTCTATTTTCTTGTATTGCATTTATTGTTTCTATTGCATACTTTTATGGTCGTAATGACCGAAATAAAGGTTTCTGAAAGAAAGAAAGTTATTTTTAGTATTATTGTTTTCATATGTATGGTTTTATAGATTTTCAATTTAGCATTTGTTTATTCACTCATTTAATTAAATGTTTATGGCATGAATATTATTATAATTTGTTTTTAAAAAACTGTGGAAATGTAAATTTTTCTTTTAGTAGCAGTATGATGGGTTTTTAGGGGAAAAAGGTAGGGAGACTTAAAATTATTATAAGTTAGAATTTTTAATTACATTTAGTCAGATTTATTGATACATATTAAATATTTGAATATTTAAATTGATCTTAGTGTTGAATTTTATTTTAGTATGTATTTTAATTATTTAGGAGAGTTTATCATTTTTCTTGTATCGAAAATTTGTGTTGTATTTGGATGTTTAAAATTACATATATATTTACATTATTCTAATGTTGTTATTTTGTATGTTTAATTTACAATTTATATTTATATTTGCAGTGTATTAAAAATATGCTGGGTATTAAATTTATATTTTAATATAGTGATACACTATATTTTAGAAAACAATAATTATGTTGTGAAATATTAGAGTTTTGCAATTAACAATTGTGTAATTTTTTACACATGTCAATTTAATTAGCATTTATTTTACAGATCCTTTGTTAATTTATTAATGTTTTTTTATATATATTGCCTTTGTTTTTAGTGTTTTTAAGTGTACATTGTTAAATATATTTATGTAAATATTGTATAGTTTTTACTGTGAGTAGTATATGTAATATTTGCATTATTATGTTTATTTAAATGTTATTGATTTTGCAAATAGAATAGTGACTATGATCCCTTCAATTGGTTAAAACGTTTATATAATGTTATGAATGTTGAGGGAATAGTAACTTAAAACCCTTTAATGTCTAACCTTCCTCACAATAGTTTAAATTAGAGTTGGAACATTTAATTTGACTCCCTTCAATTCCAACACTTCCAATGAAGTGGTTTATATTGAAGTGGGATTTTTAAATGTGATTCATTTAATGTCCATCACTTTCCATGAAATGGTTTACATTAGAGTAGAAATAGTAATCTTGACCTCATCAGTGTCCAACACATTGCCCAAAGTGGATTAGATTACAGTGGGAAATGTATTTTTGACCCTTCACTAAAATGCTTTGGATTAGAGTGTGAATAATAAATCTAATCAATTTAATGTCCATCTCTGTCCCCCAAGTGGTTTAGATTGGAGTGGGAATAGTAATTTTAACTCTCTTAGTGTCCAACACATTCCAGAAAGAGTGGGAACAGTATTTTGACCCTTCCCTAAATTGGTTGAGATTGGAGTGGGAATAGTTAATCTGACCCGTTCAATGTCACACAGCTTTTCTAAAATGGTTGTAGTTGGAATAGTAAATATGACCACTTCAATGTCCACTACCTTCCACAAAATAGTTTAAAATGGAGTGAGAATAGTACTTTTGACCCCCTTCCTTGTCAGCTAAAGACAGGACACATAAAGTAAAATAATAATGTAATAGAGACACACCTTTATCAATGGGTCATACTGTTGCTAGTTACAAGTTTTGAATGAATATTTTGAATTATATCAAGGCATGTCTTTTTTCAAAAGCAGAACATCCACCTCAGAAAACTCCAAGGGCTCAGTTCTATCTCATTATCTGACAGTTCCAACAAATATCAGCAATGAGCTTTTAACTCGCAAAACAATGTTTCTGGCTTGTAATAGGAGGCAAAGTACGTCCCAGTAGTGAAGGTACCACTCAAAATGAGAGGGGTCTGGTGAGAAGAATGCACTAAAGATAAACCACAATCACTATTATGTACACACTGCCTTTTATTGACAGAGAAGGTACAAACATTTAAATACTCTTCATTCATAAATCTATTAGTTCATTTACAAAATTAACAAAATAAAAATGTATTAGGTTTCACTTATCCTAAAATATTCCAATATTTCTATTCAATGTAAAATGACGTTTCAAGGTCATCATTTTGATGAACTGGTCCAATATATGGCATGTATATAGAGACATGCAAAACATACAGAAAAACATCCTTATACTTATCCCAAAAAAATATTGAAATGGCCTGTTCCAGTTTAGAATCTAGATTCACTAAATTTGCTTATTATACTGTGTGGATTTCCGGTCAAAATGAGTTCCACGTGGTGTCACCCGAATCTAAAATACATACATGTATGCATAAGGAAGAGACTATCCCCATTCTATCATATATGGAATCAAAACACTGCAATTAATTTAAAGAACATTGGCATCCATTCACAATATCCAAGGTAAAATAATTTTGAACATTATTCACAATCAATTTGTAATCTTCGTGCAGCAAGTGTTCACGTTCAATAAAATATCTTCACAGCAAAAATCTCAATCTCATCTAAAGTGACATATGACATTATCATTGACACTCTCCATATTAAAAACTCCAAAATAAAATTCAAATTTATAAAATAATAGACACAAATGATGAATTTTGCTTAGAAATACAATACTACTATTAATATCTCAAAGCACATGTCTCTGGGTGTGTTTGAACTTCTGTCTGGTCTTATCCCTCATCCTACAGTAGAACCATTTCACTATGGGGCCGATTCCGATCCGGGTCGGAAAGCACTCCGACCGAGTCGGACCCCTACAGTCCGACTGAGCGAGTACGATACGCACGTATGCTGTCGGACTCGGTTCGGTCGGACTCCCATAGAAGTCAATGGGAGCCAGTTGTACGACACGTACATGCGCTCCCATTGACTTAATGGGCATGTCTCGAACAAGTTCGGCCCCTACAGTGGGTACGCGTCACTGCCATCCGCACCGTACATGCCTGTGTTGGGAAGACCCATAGGTCTCCCCCTGTGTCCGAGTCGTAGGGCTGCGAGTGTCAGGGGGTCCGACGCACACCCCTGAAGTCTGACTCCGGGAGCTTTTGCGAGCCGGACACTCCGGCTCGCACAGGCTGTCCGACGTGTACATCGCACTGGCGCGGTTGTATATCGCATCCATTGCTCGCCACGGTTAGCTTCCGACCGAGACGTACGGAGCGGTTCGGACCCGGAAACGACTCGGTCGGTGAATTTCACGTAGCTCGCATCGTACTTGCTCGCTGTATGAGTCAGCCGGACAACACGCTTACGGCTAGTAGTTTTTCCGGCCGGATCGCGTTCGGTGCCCTTCCGACCCGAATCGGAATCGGCCCCTATGTGTCAAATCTTGTCCAAATGCTTCCAAATTCTTCCCAATGAAAGTAACCTTTGCCAATCATATCTAATGTGAGAAATTTCTAACATCAGATCATTATGTTTAGGGATAAAGGTATTTCTATCTCCATCTTAACCAGTGTTAGAAATCCTATATTTGGTATAAAAAATGGACTGTCATTCAAACCCCTAGTAGGCCGTACAAACTATACTCCAATAGTACCACTATTGTATGTGGCAGTTCAAATCTCCCACTCTACAGGAGTGCATCTCATTTTCCTAGGGCTATTTTTCATAGAGAATAAGAATATTTTCTAATATCATCTTCCAGAGTAATACTGAATCAAAATTTAAATCAATTCTACTGGTTATTGACATCTGCAAATTTGATAGTGGAATCATGGCATTAAAGATTGCCATGTGAAGGGTCTCACAAACAGGAATACCAAATTGCAAATACACTCCATACAGTGATAGTCACATGATCTATAAGAGAGTGTTCAGCTCCCGATCTATGATTGAACCTTTTCTTACTCTTTTGAATTGTCTATCCAGGAAGTTTCTCTGGCAATAAGTGCTCGAAGTCACCACTTCTTCTTTATTCTGACTTGATCAATTCCTACAAACTCAATAAGATAATGTAGTGGGCTTCTCCTCAAGATGTGTAACAATGGGGTACAGTCCTATCAATTATTTACAGCTTTCAAGTATTTCCTCTATCTTTCGTTGACTTTCCTTCTTGTAGAAACCACATACTATAACCTACAACTTTTGGGGGGCATGGCTTGACGCCAATGGAGTGAGAGGCGACTCACAATGCTCCTGAGGCTGCACAACCATCCAGTGCATTCCTGAGGCGTATCCTGTCCCTTTACCCACGCGGTTAAGTCAGCTGATATACATAACCCACCCGTGCCCTAGTAACAACATATTCAGAACCAGAAAGAACACTTACAGCTCTTGTATGGAAGAACGGGGAAAATGAAGATGGCAGCACCCACAGCAATACAGCTCAGAAATACCGAAAAATACTCTGCAGCAGCTGAAACTTTGTTGTAAATTCTAGTATGTATCAGCACAGTCGCTACCACCATTTGGCCTGAGGTAGCGGAGCAGGACGCTGTCAACACACTTGCGTGGGCCCCCTGCACAGCATATTGAGAAGAGAGGGATTGCACATAGGACGTGACGTGCATTGCTGCTGGATGGGTACATACCTAGAATAAACATCATACCCTAGAGAGCCGCCATCACAGTTGTATATTGAGAGGATTGAAAAACTGCTGCCACATGCACGTAAGGGAGTAGAGGTGATGAATACAGGCCCCAGCTAGGCCCGCAAGACACAAGGGTTCGCTCTCCTGTAACGGAATCTATAAGGAAGTTGGCACGGAAACTGCAAAGTACAAAAACAGCGTTTATTAACCCTTAAGGGTGGTCCTACAATCCACACACCACTCTTCAGTATTGCATGGAGTAGCACAAAGAACTTGCGTACACAGTCCCCTTTTATACACGCCAGAGGGGCTCATAAGTGGGTGGATACAACATGAGGCCGAAGAACATTACCATTTATGGTCATTCTCGATACTGAATCAATACATGGGCGGAGCCAACACACTCCTTGAGCCCGCGAACACATGGTCAAGCAAGGCTAATTATAACAGATGTGGTCAAGCCTGGGCATGCGCCAGATGGACAAGAGAGCTATTTATAACCTGTTACTAGGCAGACTACAAGGGCAACTAACACAGAGGTTGGACTCTCCTCGTGGCGAACACGTGGCAGCAGGACAATACAAAATGGAGTCCAAACTTCGGTCAACATAACGGAGAAAACATGATCTAAAGGAAAAGGATTAATGTCTTCAGTAAATGCTTAATCACATTGCTGTTTCAATTTACAACAGACGACCCTTTCAGCATTTACTGAAGACATCCGGTTTACAAGAATAATCGTCATATATGTCAATTGTCATCATTCCTTCAACCTCTTTAGCTAGACGCTTCTGGTGAGCAACATCGGCAATAGCTTTCTTATCTGGGATGCAGAATGAAATGCATACGGAACAGAACAATGGTCCACATTGAACACACATACAGAAAAAGAACAGAATTGCTATAATAATACAGAGACCAGTTAAGACCTTCCATCCCCAGGCAGTAACCAATGCCCAAAACCATCCAGAAAAGGACCAAGTGCCGTTTTCTGTGTGGATTTCAGCTGCTATTTTATGCAGCTTGTTAATGGCATTATAAACGGATGGCGTATGATCAGGGATGAACACACAGCAGCTACTTCCAATAATTTTACAAGCTCCACCTCGATCAGCTAACATTACATCTAATACCATACGGTTCTGCAATGCAACAATTCTTGTGATCTGCAATTCTTCCGTAAGATTCCCAAGAGCAGCAGCAGTCTGATTTGTTACAGCTTCTACCACTCTTGTTAATCTTCGGATCTTCCTACTATTCAAAGCGGCTCCAACAAAGAAAAACAGTCCTAAGTTAAAATCAATATACTGTTGCAAGCTGGTATCAGTTTGATCCACATCATCAATCGATAGAGTACGCTTATACCTATTTACAGTCACATTATTCAACAATTTCAAGTCTTTATGATACGATGCAGGTGCTAGGAATACAGGAGGTAATAGGAATTATACATAGCATACCCCAGACCACCCAGCCGGCAGACGGTAATAACCTTTATTTCCACATACAAAGTACGTATTATGGGAGGCTAAAAAGGTACTGTTGTTCAACCCATCAATGTTTAGAACAGTAAGGCAATCACTGACACCAACAGGGATGAAACCCACACTCTGGACACACAAGTCCGCTTGAGCTTGTGCTACTTGAATTACAAATTTATCTCTTCCCACAGTGTCTCTTGTGTTCGTAAAGATGTAGGGGATGGATTCATTGTCTGGTCGGTACTCTTCCCACTCCCAAATTGTCCCATTCGCTTGTGGATACCCATTCTTGTCTTGATGGCATTCTTTATTAAGTCTAAAAAGCAATCGTCCCACTGTCGGTTTCCGAGTGGCAAACAGCAAAGTGTACCATGCTCTACAAGAGCCATTATGAGAGAAAGGAAGTGGTATGAATGGCGTACCTCCTTTCTTCTGATGGGCTGGCATCATCCCACATATCCAGCAGTTCGTGGCATTCGTGGCAACGTGGGTATGATGCAGCATCTGAATGAAAGTGTTATTCAAATAAGACTGTCGATGCTTCAACTCTTGATACGGCAATGTATAAAAGTAGTGCTCCTCAGGCACCGGAGTTGTCAACACAAGAATCTTCCGAGCGGGAGTTACATCCTCCACGAACCATGTGGTTATCCCAACAATGGCTACTGTCAGCATGAACCCTAATGCACAAAGGATTTTCTTTTTCTCCATATCAAAGTAAAAATAAAACCTAATATCTTCCTGAAACTAAGAGTCTGTCAGAACTCTTCCCCTTGGGCAGCGGTTGGTTTCTTCACCAGCGGGCCAAGACGGGTGTCGCTACACTAATGCAGGGCTGATCCCCCCCCCTTGCCTCATCGGCTCTCCGTTTCACTAACCCAAGGGCCGTTCTGACAGTATGTCCCGGTACTGAAAACCTCACTTCCTCGGTCGAAGATGATATCGCCTTCCTCCAGAAGTCGCGTGGTCCGGAAAGAGCTCCTCAGTGTCACTTGGCTCAGCAGCACGGCCTGTCTCTGCTGCCAGGATTTCTCGTTGATCGGTCAGCACGGCAGACTCCACCAATCCGGCCGGTACCTTTCGACAGTGCAGGGAATGGATCCAATTCTTCCTGTTCGAAACTCGCACAGCCGTCCTTGTTGCAAGGAGGACCTGCTCAGGGCCCACCCATCGCGGCTCCAAACTGTTCGTTCTGTCGAAGACTTTCACCATCACATGGTCACCAGGCCGGAGACCATGTCCTTCACCGGTAGACCGATCAGGGAGCGCCTCTCGGACCTGTTGATGAATAGAAACCAAGTTATCCGTTAACTGTGCCAGATAATCGCTCATCATTACACAAGGTACATCATACACAGCCTTAGGTCTTGGTGGACCCCAAATATTCATTGGGCGTCCAAAAACAATCTCGTACGGCGTAAGGCCAGTTCGAGAGTGCGGTACTGATCTAATTGACAATAACGCCAGTGGCAGGGCGTCTGGCCAAGTCAAAGACGTTGAGGCTTGAATTTTTGCGATTTTAAGCTTCAGTGTACCATTATACTTCTCAACTAGGCCTGCAGACTGGGGGTGAAACACGGCGTGGAACTTCTGGGTGATGCCTAGACCCTTCAAAACATACTTTATAACATCCGCTACAAAGTGAGGGCCATTATCACTCCACAGAAGTCTACAGACGCCATATCGAGGGAAGAACTCTTTCAGCAGCAGCTTCGCAGTAGTCATTGCAGTATTGTCTTTCGTAGGGTACGCTTCAACCCACTTGCTGAAAGCGCAGACCACTACTAGAACATACTTCAAATTGTTACAGCGCTCAAGCTGGATGTAATCCATCTGCAGAACCTCAAAGGGTGCAGTGGGCGTCGCAAATCCTCCTGCTGGGGTTCGAGTACCCTTTCCTGGGTTGTACCTCAGGCAGATCATACAGGTCTGCACCACCCTCTTTGCCGTGCTAGCAATCTCTGGATGCTCCCAAACTTGGGTAAGCAATTTCACAATTGCGGAAGCTCCAACATGTGCTAGCCCATGTGCCATCCGAACCATAGGTTGTACAAAGGCCGTGGGTAATTTCCATCTATCCATCTGCTTATTTCTCCAGCAACCCTCGTCATCCAGTTCTCCCTCGCTAGCCCATTGTTCCCGCTCTTTGTCAGAAGCGGTCCTTTGCATTTCTCGCACTTCCTCCTTCGCATCGCGCCATCTTTCCACCTGTGACTTTACTACATACATGGCAGTAGTACCGGGCTGCATCGCAGTCTCCCGTGCTACTCGATCCGCTAACGCATTCCCTTCTCCAACTTTATCGACTACCTTCCTATGGGCGCTACACTTAACGATAGCAATTTTCTTTGGGTATGTCAATGCAGTTAAAAGATTATGAACTAACTCTCCATGCATTATCTGTACTCCATGTGACGTTAAAAACCCTCTCTCCTTCCAGAGTAGGCCGAAGTCGTGCGCTACTCCGAAGGCATAGCGGCTATCTGTATAAACATTCACACACAATCCTGTACTGAGCTCACATGCTCGTGTTAATGCTATCAGTTCCGCTGCTTGAGCTGATTTCTGTGGTATGCGTGCCGTCTCCACTATCGTTTGTAATGTGGTAATTGCATATGCTGCTGAAGCCGTACCATCTGGTAGCTTCAGACAGGATCCATCCACCCACAGTTCTCCATCTACATCTGGAAAGGGCGTATCCTGGAGATCAATACGACCCTTTGTTTGTTCCTCAGTCACAAGAATACAATCATGCGCTTTCTGCGCCTCAGGCTGGGTCTCGGGGTATGGCAACAATGTGGCCGGGTTTAACGTTACGCACCTTTTCAACGTAATATGAGGAGCCAAAAGCGTCAACTCATATCCCGTTAAGCGGGCACTGGTCAAATGCTGCGTCTTTGTTTGATTAAGCAGGGCATCCACAGCATGGGGGACTAACACCAACAACTTATGGGACAACACAATTCCTTCACTTTGGCGTATTGACACAGCTGTCGCCGCAACCGAGCGAAAACACCCTGGTAATGCTCGGGCGACAGGATCAAGCACAGCCGAAAAGTATGCACAAGGGCGTTGCTTATCGCCATGCATCTGCACTAAAACCGATAATGCACATCCGTCTTTCTCATGCACATACAGCGAAAAGGGTTTTGCATAATCAGGGGTCCCTAACACTGGTGCTGAACAAAGGGCCTGTCGTAACTGCTGAAACGCAGCATCACACTCATCTGACCAAGGGATTGGGATAGGCGTGTCTTTTGTCAAGAGAGCTAGTAATGGCTTAGCTATGTGTGAAAACCCCAATATCCACTGTCTACAAAAAGAAACAAGGCCCAAAAATGCACGCACATCCTTCTGCGTGGATGGTCTCGGTGTGTCCAAAATTACTTGGATACGATCTGGTGTGAGTGCACGTCCCTCCTTAGACAAAAGGTGACCCAAATAAGTCACCTTTGGTCTACAGAATTGCAATTTCTTCCTAGATACCTTATGATTGTGGGATGCTAAAAAGGAAAGTAAGGATAACGTGCTTTTCTCACACAACTCCAGGGTGTCAGCCGCCAACAAGATGTCATCGACATATTGAATGAGGGCGACCCCCTCGAGTAAAACAAAGGAATCCAACTGTCGTTTCAAAGCCTGACTGTAAATACTAGGGCTTTCTGTATAGCCTTGGGGAATTCTACAAAAACGATAAGATCTATTGTTTAATGTGAACCCAAAAAGAAATCGGCTATCGGGGTGAATGGGAATAGAGAAGAAGGCATTTTTCAAATCAATCACGGAGAACATGGTCGCCGTAGGCGGGACCAAGGTAAGTAACGTCGTGATATCGGAAACCACCGGGTACTGAGGTATCACGATCTTGTTTACCTCTCTCAAATCAATTATGAACCGATAGACCTTTGTATCCGTGTCCTTTTTCAGAATAGGGAGAATCGGAGTGTTACAGATATTATAGGGAACTTCTTCCACTACCCCTACTGCGATCAAGTCTTGCACAATCTGTATGAGAGCCTCCTCGCCCTCCTGGGAAATACGATACTGCGGGAGGCGTGGTAACACCGCCCCCTCCTGGACACTAATGTGGACCGGAGGAATCACCATGTGTCCCACATCTGTGTCCGAAGTCGCCCATAAAGCACGCGGGAGGGTAGCCAACAAC
Organism: Triturus cristatus; assembly: GCF_964204655.1. Taxonomy (NCBI): domain Eukaryota; kingdom Metazoa; phylum Chordata; class Amphibia; order Caudata; family Salamandridae; genus Triturus; species Triturus cristatus. Next base: position 79,338,447 of record NC_140581.1, read on the forward strand.
GCATCCTCTGATATCGTACACATCCGCCCAGACCGGGGGTAGTTGTCATTTAAGATCACCCTCACACCCTCAGGGGAGCAGCGGATCGTAGCCCGAAAATGCTTTAACATATCAAGGCCCATAATGTTATCCGGTGTATACGGAGCAAGCAGAAACGGACAGGGCGCAGAAAAAGAATCAACCTTAAATGTAAGGGGCTGTGAAAGAGGGCTTCGGGAGAGTGTACCGTCAAACCCTACCGATGTAACCATTGAGCCGGATGGGGGAGCCCCCGGAACCAAGTACCTAGACAAGGCACTATGTGTCGCTCCTGTATCCACTAGGAACTGATCAGTAGAACCTAAAACCTCAGCCGATACATAAGGACCCGTCTGATCGACCGGCACCTCAACTGATTCGGACCCCCATCCAACGCATTCCTATGCATGCTGAGAATCATGATATCCCGACCGATCAATCTCCGATACGTGATACTGATGCTGGCGATCGAAAACATTTGAGCCATCTCGGTGCTGCCCAGCAGTATCGAAACGGACATTGTCGTTAGAATTCCCTCTAGAACTCGAGAAACCCCCTCTACCTCTCGGGCCACCCGGAGTATGCCCTTGGCGCGGAGCACGCAACACTGGGCAATCCCTGGCCCAATGGCCCAATTGCTTACAATACGCACACTGGTTCCTATTTAAATCAGATCGGCCCGAAGGGGGACCATAAGATCCTCCCCTTCCTCTATTATTACCCCGTCGGGGCGGGCCATATACTTGTGCCAACATTACCTTAGTCTTGAGATCTTTCGATTTCTTCTCCTCCTGGCCCTTCGCCTCGTGCTCCTGACGCTCATAATACTGAGCGATAGTCAGAAGGGCCGTCGGGGTCGCGGAGGACCAAGAACTCTCGCTCGCTTTCAAACGGGCCGCAACTGCCGGTAGCAGGTTAGCTACATATTTGTCCGCGAAAAGGTGGCGTCCAGTGTCGTCAGTAAGCGACTGGCCACTAAAATCGTGAAACGTTTCCTCAAAGCGCGTGAAGAAATCTGCAACTGACTCGTCAACTTTCTGTTTACATGCAGCTAACATATTCCAGTCAATCTTTTTAGGGGGGATAATCGTCTTCAACTTAGTCACAATAGCAGCAGGGAGATCTAAAATACTCTGCGGCGGTTTCTGCGCGGGCTTCCTCTCCCTGTCTTCATCCTCAAGCTCAGACCACCGGGCCTTAAAGGCAACTATATCATCTACCTTTCGTACAGATCGCCACATATCCGGTGGTAGAATAAGGCCAAAGAAGAGGTCTATATCTGCTAAAGTCATAACGCAAGAATTCAAGGCCCCCTCGACTTCTTCATAGAAGGCCGCTGGATTCTTACGGGGGTCGGGCAGCGCATTCTTCAACGCCATAACATCAGCCCTATGCCACTGTCGTTTCAAAGCCTGACTGTAAATACTAGGGCTTTCTGTATAGCCTTGGGGAATTCTACAAAAACGATAAGATCTATTGTTTAATGTGAACCCAAAAAGAAATCGGCTATCGGGGTGAATGGGAATAGAGAAGAAGGCATTTTTCAAATCAATCACGGAGAACATGGTCGCCGTAGGCGGGACCAAGGTAAGTAACGTCGTGATATCGGAAACCACCGGGTACTGAGGTATCACGATCTTGTTTACCTCTCTCAAATCAATTATGAACCGATAGACCTTTGTATCCGTGTCCTTTTTCAGAATAGGGAGAATCGGACTGTTACAGATATTATAGGGAACTTCTTCCACTACCCCTACTGCGATCAAGTCTTGCACAATCTGTATGAGAGCCTCCTCGCCCTCCTGGGAAATACGATACTGCGGGAGGCGTGGTAACACCGCCCCCTCCTGGACACTAATGTGGACCGGAGGAATCACCATGTGTCCCACATCTGTGTCCGAAGTCGCCCATAAAGCACGCGGGAGGGTAGCCAACAACGCATCCTCTGATATCGTACACATCCGCCCAGACCGGGGGTAGTTGTCATTTAAGATCACCCTCACACCCTCAGGGGAGCAGCGGATCGTAGCCCGAAAATGCTTTAACATATCAAGGCCCATAATGTTATCCGGTGTATACGGAGCAAGCAGAAACGGACAGGGCGCAGAAAAAGAATCAACCTTAAATGTAAGGGGCTGTGAAAGAGGGCTTCGGGAGAGTGTACCGTCAAACCCTACCGATGTAACCATTGAGCCGGATGGGGGAGCCCCCGGAACCAAGTACCTAGACAAGGCACTACGTGTCGCTCCTGTATCCACTAGGAACTGATCAGTAGAACCTAAAACCTCAGCCGATACATAAGGACCCGTCTGATCGACCGGCACCTCAACTGATTCGGACCCCCATCCAACGCATTCCTATGCATGCTGAGAATCATGATATCCCGACCGATCAATCTCCGATACGTGATACTGATGCTGGCGATCGAAAACATTTGAGCCATCTCGGTGCTGCCCAGCAGTATCGAAACGGACATTGTCGTTAGAATTCCCTCTAGAACTCGAGAAACCCCCTCTACCTCTCGGGCCACCCGGAGTATGCCCTTGGCGCGGAGCACGCAACACTGGGCAATCCCTGGCCCAATGGCCCAATTGCTTACAATACGCACACTGGTTCCTATTTAAATCAGATCGGCCCGAAGGGGGACCCTAAGATCCTCCCCTTCCTCTATTATTACCCCGTCGGGGCGGGCCATATACTTGTGCCAACATTACCTTAGTCTTGAGATCTTTCGATTTCTTCTCCTCCTGGCCCTTCGCCTCGTGCTCCTGACGCTCATAATACTGAGCGATAGTCAGAAGGGCCGTCGGGGTCGCGGAGGACCAAGAACTCTCGCTCGCTTTCAAACGGGCCGCAACTGCCGGTAGCAGGTTAGCTACATATTTGTCCGCGAAAAGGTGGTGTCCAGTGTCGTCAGTAAGCGACTGGCCACTAAAATCGTGAAACGTTTCCTCAAAGCGCGTGAAGAAATCTGCAACTGACTCGTCAACTTTCTGTTTACATGCAGCTAACATATTCCAGTCAATCTTTTTAGGGGGGATAATCGTCTTCAACTTAGTCACAATAGCAGCAGGGAGATCTAAAATACTCTGCGGCGGTTTCTGCGCGGGCTTCCTCTCCCTGTCTTCATCCTCAAGCTCAGACCACCGGGCCTTAAAGGCAACTATATCATCTACCTTTCGTACAGATCGCCACATATCCGGTGGTAGAATAAGGCCAAAGAAGAGGTCTATATCTGCTAAAGTCATAACGCAAGAATTCAAGGCCCCCTCGACTTCTTCATAGAAGGCCGCTGGATTCTTACGGGGGTCGGGCAGCGCATTCTTCAACGCCATAACATCAGCCCTATGCCACGGAGTGTAAACCCAATTATACACGAAATATCCCTTAGCATCGGCGGAGGTAATGTCCGAGCTAGTCCCTGCTCCCTTAGGCGGAACATACAAAGGCGCTGCCTCTCGCATTGGTTTAACATGCACTACGTCATCCTTATCTGACTGGGAGGTAGATGAGGGGCCCTTCGCCGTGCACGAATCCGACTGCTTCTCCTCCTCCGTTTGTTGGCGCGCTTTCTCTCTAAGGGCCAGCACCTCGTCCCGCAAGGCGAACAGCCGCCGAGCCGCCTCAGGAGCCTTATGGGGAGAAAAAACACCGTTACGTAATGCTTTGGCATCCGAAGACACTTCGTCAGGCTCAAAGACACTAGAATATTTTCGGAAAGCAGTAATCACTTCATCCGCGAAATGACCCAGAAAATACACTTTCTCTCTCTCCTGCCATGACCCCCAAGTTCGGAATAATTCCTCCATGGATACCTTGCCCTTAAGTGCACGGAAGGAAATTTGCCGAAGCTCAGCCATCTGCTCGGCCGCCAGCATGGACCGTGTGTCTACCTTACCCGAAGCCGGGTCAGAATCTTGCGGCCGCGGAGCGGATGCGCCAACATAAGGGGGCGGAGAGCGATCTAGCAAATAAAAATCATCATCAGTATTATTAAGGACAGGATAAAGTGGCTGCCGAACAACATATTGACCCGAAACTTGTAGCCTACGCTCTTTTTCTTGTCTGTCCGTCTGCTCTCTGTCCTCCCGACGCTTCGCTTCCTGCGCTCGCACATGATCATTCTTCCGTTGTTCCTTATCAAACAGCGCTTTCTCACGCTTCTCTCGCTCACGCACCTCCTTCACCCACAACCGCACACACTCAAACATATCCTGACGAGCACGTCGCTTACACATACACTGTTCCACATACTCAATCTTTCTTATATCAAACGATCCATACAAAGGCCATCGCAACTCAGGATCCTTCTTTGTGTATTTCCTCCATACTGTGCTGTACATTATGGAAGAAAGACCATGCTTCACATACATATCCCTATTAGGAGTCCCCTCTGGGGGAGCTGGAGCAGATTCCTCGAGGTTCAACCGGTGTCCAAAGCAGCAGCACCACTTACGGAGTGCGCTAAAAGCAGGCATGCTCAGAAATAATGCAAAATATGCAATTTTATAAAAAATGGCACTTAATCGTTGCGCCGTTCAGAGTTTACACAGCTCCGGAGAAATCTCTCCACATTGCCTGCCTATATGTGTTGCAACGCATATATTTTCACAAAGACAAATACAAAATATGACTAGTCATTACCAATCAAACTCAAATAGCCAAACCAGGCTTCAAAAACTCGGAGCAAGTACCGTACAACGGTTCTTACCAATCAAGAGTCCAGATTCCAACTGCCAAGCTCCACAATCGCCCAAACGGCTCTCACGGCAGGACCGACAGAAGAGGTCTCAGTCGATGACCGGCGCCACCCAGACGGTCAGCTCGGAAGGGAAGGAAGAAAAACCTCGGGATGCCAGGGCTAAGACGCCGCTGGCAGTGATCACGTCCCCGGCCAAACTCCTCACCTTCGTCGCGACCAATCCTTCGAGCATCCGAGTCGCCGATGAGCCCCACGTGACGGGCGCCAATTGATGAATACAGGCCCCAGCTAGGCCCGCAAGACACAAGGGTTCGCTCTCCTGTAACGGAATCTATAAGGAAGTTGGCACGGAAACTGCAAAGTACAAAAACAGCGTTTATTAACCCTTAAGGGTGGTCCTACAATCCACACAACACTCTTCAGTATTGCATGGAGTAGCACAAAGAACTTGCGTACACAGTCCCCTTTTATACACGCCAGAGGGGCTCATAAGTGGGTGGATACAACATGAGGCCGAAGAACATTACCATTTATGGTCATTCTCGATACTGAATCAATACATGGGCGGAGCCAACACACTCCTTGAGCCCGCGAACACATGGTCAAGCAAGGCTAATTATAACAGATGTGGTCAAGCCTGGGCATGCGCCAGATGGACAAGAGAGCTATTTATAACCTGTTACTAGGCAGACTACAAGGGCAACTAACACAGAGGTTGGACTCTCCTCGTGGCGAACACGTGGCAGCAGGACAATACAAAATGGAGTCCAAACTTCGGTCAACATAACGGAGAAAACATGATCTAAAGGAAAAGGATTAATGTCTTCAGTAAATGCTTAATCACATTGCTGTTTCAATTTACAACAGAGGGACCTACCAAGATGGCACCCCTTGCCGTTAACCAACATCTGGGAGTGACTGTGGCTCAGCTGTGACTGCTCATATACCTTTGGAGTGCAGTGGATGACACCAGGAGTGGCATCGGGTGTGGTTGGGGCACACCTGTTGGGCTCCGGGTAAAGCATTGAAGGGGGAGAGGTTGAATGGTGTGACTGCGAGAGCCTGCTTAGAGTGATGCAGTAGCAGAGTCTCCAAATTAATGGGAAGTGTCACTGGTGCCCCTTAGAACCGGGCACCTGGAACTGATGAAAAGATAATGAAATTGAGAATTCTACACCCGCCATCAGGACGTGACGCATGAGTAGGTGTAAGGTCCTCAGAGCTGAGGATCTGATTCTGCCACGACTCTTCCAGGGGAATGATATTTCTTGCAGGTGGAACCAAAATGGAGCCATCGAAAATGTAATGTGAGATGCTTGGGGAGTAGATGCTCTTCCTGGCAGATTAATTTAGTGGTGTGAGCTGTGACACAAATCCTCTGGTGACCACGCTAACTGAGAGGAGTGGGTGACTGGTGGCACTGGCAGCTTGGGGGAGATTGGACACTGCACCACCAAACTTGACAAGGAGAACCTACTAATCGCAGCAGAGGAATCCCGGCTTCCAGAGGTAGGTGTAATATATGAAGTGCTAGGGCCCGGTACCATACCAAGGAAGAGGATAAGAGAATGGAAAGAGATATAGCAGCCAGTTGTTCACTGTAGCACTAGACAAAAGTTAGTTACCTAAGGAAACAGAAATACACCAATTACTTCAGATATTGTAGAGGATGTTAATTTTATATACATAAACACTCTTGCCACTAAATGTACTCTGCCTGAACCTTCCTGGCTGTCTGAAATCTGTTCCAACATATGTATATATTTTCCAGTAACTCTCTGTATTGAAACAAAAATACATTTGCTTAGAACAAGGGAAAGAAATAACAAAGGGGCCCATTAGGATGGCGGTCGGACAATCTCCCTGACTGCCATGGTAGCGGGAAAAGACAGCCCGCAAGGACTGCAGCATAACCGCCAGTCCAATAAAAATGCCCCACAGTCGAAATCCGAACGCAGCGGTCGGATTCTGGCGATAAACATTGCAGCGGTCGCTGCTGCCAGCAGCACCGCCGCGATGTTAAAAGGAGCATGTCCTACATCTCCCTGCACTGCGTGGCAGGCACCATGGGTACCCCCCAGTGCACCCACACACCCAAAAAACACATTGGGGGCCCACAATGGGCCCCCAAAACAAGTCTCTGCCAGCCTTTCAATGGTGGTTGGCAGAAAGGCTGGCTACCGCCGGCATCCTAATTGTGCAGGTGGTGCTTGGCCCTGATCCACAACAATTGCAGCAGTCCAGCTCCACCCGCAAGGCAAGCGGGCAGACTGCAACCGGTGGAAATGTGGCAGGAGGAAAATCACATCGCCGCGGTCAAGACTGCAATGCTAATCAAACCGGCGTTTTCCCGGCTTTCGATGGCGGGCGGACGGCCGCCACCGGACCAGCGGTTGCCACCGCCGACCCGGCGGCGGTCATCCATCCACCATCATAATCGACCCCTGAGTGTTGTAATTGCACATCAGCCATTTTCCCCTCCTGCAATCTTTACCTTTTTTTAATGAACGTCTGATTTATAAGTCCAACTATACGTCCAACAAAAATATAGTTCAGTGACTTCCAAGGTATTCAGAAAATAAACATACAGATATTAATCTCGGCCCAGTTTGTAGTCACTATTAAACAAATAATGCCATGCTTTTAAATAATCTCCAAAGCAAAGGATATGCTTCAGAATCGTTTCCTTAGAACAAAAAAGGAAACAAAGCTTTCAGAGTTATTTTTCCATTTAACATTACCAGCTCCTGAATAACTATGTGAAAGTTTTCAAACTCAACCTCTGTGAACTCCTCAAGTCAAGAAGCAGAAAACTCATAAATCCAAAAGTGACCTTAAACTCACTTTTAGTTCACACCAAAAATGAATGGTTTGGAAAGCATTTTCAGTTCCCAAAAGCCTTTAACATAACACATCACTGCATTTGCAAAGACTAGAAAACAATTCCAAAATAACTTAATTATGGTGCAGTAGTTCAATGCTGCAGTTCCTTTTAATTCCAAGTTGACCACTTCTCTGCAGGCAATACCTGAACTGGTATTTGAGAATTAGTTTGTTGCTGAAATGTTTCGTTAAGGAAATTATCCTAGCTAAACCAACAGATGAGTCTTAAGCAAGGTTTTCTAAACATAATTTGTAAAAATAACTATTACAGAATTTTTATTTATGACAGAGACACTTTAAATGGAAGATAAGCAAGTGACATCACATTCTCACAGCAAAACGTAGGAGAGAATGCTCTGGTCTTCCCAACAGATTTACAACAAACCACCAACTTTTCTGGATTCAATTCTTCTGGCAATCAAAGACACTAGAGAGGCCCTTGAACATTAAATGGACACAGCAGTGGCGTATCTCGTTCTATTATGCAATGACCAATGCAAGATGGTGGAGGGAATTAAAGTCAATGAGCGGGCCCTGGCTGATATGACATCAGAAACAGGAAACATGAAAGGAAAGATATCCTGAATAGGAGAGAGAGTCCGGATGTTGGAACAAAGGGTTGAAGACGCAGAAGGCTAAGCACGCAGAGATAACATCTGCATCATTGGCCTGCACAAACACATAAAAGGTACAGACATCCTCACCTTTTTGGAAACATGGATCATGAACTCAAAAGCGCCTTAGTGCCTTTCCCCCTTCTTTGCACTGGGACATGTCCATAGGGTTCCAGCCAGGCCATCCTACCGGAGCTCCTCCACTCCCGGTGGTGGCTAAACTACTGCATTCCAGAGACAGAAATCATATCCTGAGTGAGGCATGCAAGAAGGGAGAGTTCCTTCTAGAAAATCACAAAATAATGGTATTCCCGATACAAACGAAAAAATAGAGGGCCTCCTTTGTAGAAATTAAGAAATGCCTCAGATGGATGAACCTTAAATATCCAATACTCTTTTTCACTAAACTCAGTATTGTGACTACCAATGGCACCAAATTCTTCACAGACCCCCATGAGATGTAGGAATGGAGATTGGAACACAGTCACCATCACAACAACCGAATCCTAAACCTTGATGACCATGCCCCCAGAAAGGACCTTCTGGGGGGCATTTCCCAATCCGGCACAACCCCAAGAGACAAAGAGTGGAGCTGGCAGTGGGGCTAAGAAGCATGGAATGGAATCACCTATCGGAACCCGGTGAAGAGAACTCACATTATGCAGACTTCAAACTGGACTCAGCCTCAACGTTGAATTTGAACTCAGGAACTGACATTCTGAAAGTGGCACCATGTTTGACTGATGATCTTGTATGAAACTGATCACTGTATTTGGTAATGACATGGGAAGTAGGTTCAGGGTAACTGGGGGAAGGGTGGAGATGACATCCATGTTTACCAATGAGTTCAGAATTGGATGGTGTGCTCACCTTTATTGGTACCTACTACACCATGAAAAAAAGTTTGTGTGATTTGCACATGAGTTTTGTACGGGATGTTACATTCCTATCCTGGGGAGGAAGTTGAGGGGGTTCTTTGATAGGGTCCATGACGTTTCCTACACAAAGTACAGTGCTATTATCTGCTCAGAGTATTTGGCTGAGAGCACACAAATACCGGGTCATAACATATTCTACACCATACCCAAACCCCAATGCTGGTAACCCGGGCTAAATATAAAATAATATCCTGGCATGTCTGAGGGTTGAATATTATGACAAAAGTATACGAATTCCAGTCCTAGCTGAAAAGAAGGAGTCTACACATAACACTACTACAGGAGACCCATTTAAATGCAACAGAGGTGCTAGACAGCAACAGAAACAGCGGAGTGACACGCATATTACACAACATACTCTGCTTCTGCATAGGGAGTCCTTATTTGGGAGAAACCTGGGGCCTCATTCCAAATCTGGATGAAAAGGTGGACAAAATGGATGTTTTCTGAAAATTATTGGGCAACTGGGGGGAAGAGATACAACAATAATTAATATATATATATGTATATATATATATATTATCTACTGGCGGTCGCCAGTAGATAGTTATAGTTAGGACCACGTTTCCATAGGAAATCCGCAACATTCTATTTGGAATAACTTTGGCGCCGGTCGACGAATCCTCGCGAAAATTTCAAAATAGGTGGGGCGCTATGCTCCGCTCCTACCCTGAAAGTCTCGGGGGGATTCGTCAAGCGGGGGCTGAGAAAAAAGGGGGGTCCCAAAACGCGTTTTTCCCATGCATTTTTCCATAGGACCTTTAGACACAGCTACAGCCCGAACGGCTGAACAGAGTTCCTTGAAATTTGGCAGAGAGGTAGTCTACAGGTCAAGGAAGTGCCTTTTGTAGGTTTGGTGTAAATCTGTTCAGTAGATCCTGAGAAAATAGCCTTTAAATCAATATATATATCTGTGGCAGCTTACGGTGCGCTTACCGTGCGCTTACGGTAAGCTTACCGTACGCGTACGGTGCCGTGCGCGAGCGCGATTCTGATTGGCTGTTAGATCTTAGTAAACATTCGAATCGTTTGAAACCAGGAAGCGGCGGCCGCCATTTTCTATCTCGCACTCTGAGAGGGAGGAGGAAAAACAAAGTCAAAAAACATGTAAAGGGGCTGTTTAGACAGCTCCCAACCACCTAGCCTTGATGAAGGTATCCCCTAAGAACCTCCTACAAACTTGCCACCCGGAAACACCACCAGCTGATCCGCGCCGCCAAGAGAACAGCATACAAGGACCGGTTGGACAACAACGCACACAACAGCAAGGAACTCTTCAACATCGTGAAAGAGCTCTCCAACCCCAGCGCAGGAAACAACGACATCACCCCATCGCAAGACCTCTGCAACTCCCTCGCCTCATACTTCCACAACAAGATCACGGACATACACAGCAGTTTCAACAACCAACCAACGCACACCACGACCGACCAGCCACCCCCCCCCACCAACACCCTCCACGCCTGGACCCAGATCAGCACCGAAGACACCATCCGCACGATGAACTCCATCCACTCCGGATCACCGACCGACCCCTGCCCTCACCACGTCTTTAACAAGGCCGACACTGTCATCGCACCCCACCTGCGAGAAATCATCAACACATCCTTCGACACCGCCATCTTCCCCGAAAGCTGGAAACACGCCGAACTCAGCGCTCTACTCAAGAAACCAACAGCGGACCCCACCGACCTCAAGAATTACCGCCCCATCTCGCTTCTCCCGTTTCCAGCCAAAGTCATCGAGAAGACCGTCAACAAGCAGATGGCCGCCTTCCTCGAGACGAACGGATCCCTCGACCCCTCACAGTCCGGCTTCCGAGCCAAACACAGCACCGAGACCGCCCTCATCGCCGCCACCGATGACATCCGAGCCCTGATGGACAAGGGAGAAACAGCGGCCCTCATCCTCCTAGACCTCTCCGCGGCATTCGACACGGTCTGCCACCGCACCCTAATACAGCGCCTCAGCAACATCGGAATCCAGGACAAGGCGCTGGAATGGATCATCTCCTTCCTCGACGGAAGAACACAGCGAGTCCGCCTACCACCGTACAAGTCAGAGGCCTCCGAAGTCATCTGCGGCGTCCCCCAAGGATCATCCCTGAGCCCAACCCTCTTCAACGTCTACATGAGCCCCCTCGCGGCCATCGTACGCAAACACCACCTCAGCATCATCTCCTACGCCGACGACACCCAGCTGATCCTCTCCCTGACCAACGACCCCGCCGCCGCCAGAGCCAACCTGCACGAAGGGATGAGAGAGGTAGCCGAGTGGATGACGACCAGCCGCCTGAAACTGAACTCGGACAAGACGGAGGTCCTCATCCTGGGCTCCTCACCCTCCGCCTGGGACGACTCCTGGTGGCCTCCCGCCCTGGGCACCGCACCCAAACCGACAGACCATGCACGCAACCTGGGCTTCATCCTGGACTCCTCCCTCTCCATGACCAGGCAAGTCAACAGCGTCTCCTCGGCGTGCTTCAACATCCTACGCATGCTACGAAAGATCTTCTGGTGGATCCCCACAGAGACCAGGAAGACCGTCACCCAGGCCCTCGTCACCAGCCGACTGGACTACGGCAACGCCCTCTACGCCGGGACCACCGCCAAGCTCCAGAAGAGACTCCAGCGGATCCAAAACACCTCAGCCAGACTCATCCTCGACATCCCACGATCCAGCCACATCTCCGGACATCTGAGAGACCTTCACTGGCTCCCCATCAACAAGAGAATCACCTTCCGCCTCCTCACCCACGCACACAAAGCCCTACACGACCAAGGCCCGAGCTACCTCAACAGCCGAGTCAACTTCTACGCTCCCAAACGCCACCTCCGATCAGCCAACCACGCCCTCGCCGCCGTCCCCCGCATCCGAAGAGCGACTACAGGAGGAAGGTCCTTCTCCTACCTGGCCGCCAAGACCTGGAACTCCCTCCCGTCCGTCCTGCGCCTGACCCAAGACCACCTCTCCTTCAGGAAGAAGCTGAAGACCTGGCTGTTCGAGCAGTAGCGGCACCCCCCCCCCCCCCAAGCGCCTTGAGACCCTACGGGTATGTAGCGCGCTTTACAAGTGTCACTGATTGATTGATTGATTAAGAACCCCCAAGGCCAAAAATTCAATGTTTTTTTTTTTTTAAATACGGCTCAAATGAGGCAATACGTAGCAGTCTGGGAGTTGTAGTCCCAAGATTCCTTGTCCCTTAAAATGTCTGCCAAATCTCAAGCTCTGAATGAGCCCCAGCCAGCACCATGGATTAAGGGCAGATATGCTGGCTGGGGCTCATTCAGAGCTTGAGATTTGGCAGACATTTTAAGGGACAAGGAATTTTGGGACTACAACTCCCAGACTGCTACGTATTGCCTCATTTGAGCCGTCCAATCAGGACATACGATATTGCCTAATTAGGAGTGTGCAGCCCGCCTTGTGCCTTCTGACCGGAACTGCCTCTGAAGAAGGGATTGACTTGAAACGCGTCAGGTGGCGGTCAGCTGCCGTTGAATGAACTGGTTTGCCATTCTGCCCATACCATTAAAATACCTTGCTGGGGAACAAGAGGTCCGTGTCTCGAGTGCTGCTCGTTTCTTTAGAACACCCCACGTGTCTTGATGTATGAGCGGTTGTTCTACCGCTGAGCTGGCACCACCCCAGGTGAAGGGGGCCACAGATCTTCGTGACAGCGGGGATTGCAAAAAGTGGAGCACGGACTATGGATTAAGGGCAGATATGCTGGCTGGGGCTCATTCAGAGCTTGAGATTTGGCAGACATTTTAAGGGACAAGGAATTTTGGGACTACAACTCCCAGACTGCTACGTATTGCCTCATTTGAGCCGTCCAATCAGGACATACGATATTGCCTAATTAGGAGTGTGCAGCCCGCCTTGTGCCTTCTGACCGGAACCGCCTCTGAAGAAGGGATTGACTTGAAACGCGTCAGGTGGCGGTCAGCTGCCGTTGAATGAACTGGTTTGCCTTTCTGCCCATACCATTAAAATACCTTGCTGGGGAACAAGAGGTCCGTGTCTCGAGTGCTGCTCGTTTCTTTAGAACACCCCACGTGTCTTGATATATATATATATATATATATATATCCAAATGAAGGTTTGTCCCAAACGGAGAGCCAACACAGGTAAGTTTTGTTTGCATCGATTTACTTGCAGCAGCAGACTTTCGAAATGAGAACCGGAGCACCAGCAGTGACGCCAGACGCGTTTCGGGTTCAAGTCTCCCTTCTTCAATGGCGCTTAATCACAGTGAGACAGTCTTTTTTTCTTTATAAGGTACTTCATCGCCTGTGTAGGCGTGGCCCGCTTTGCCTTCTGGTTAATGTAGTTCAGCGGTTGGTGTTGCTCTGTGAGCAAGTCTCATTAATCTGCATATACTCGATAAAATAACCACAGTGGGTCGATGTTCAGGCTCGCATCACCGAGACTGCTTCTCTTTTGCTTGCAAGTTGCAAAATACCTCCCATTACGGCGGCAATGTTTAATTCTCTTCATGTCACCTGGGTCCGCTGTTGTGCGGCGGGGCTTCTCCACGGCTTGGACGAGCCGTTATATATATATATATATATGCTCCCAATGTGGACCAAGGCCTATTTCTCGACAAACTATCACAGCTCACAACAGCATACATGCCCTGTCCTGTCCACCTAGGAGAGGACTTCAACTGTGACAGGAGGGACCCTTAACTACACTGTACCCACCCCCCACTACAGGACTCTCCGATTAGATGACTGCCGAAGAGATTTCAAGCCTGCAGACAAAATAGGGAGTCATTACCGCATGGTGGACGTTTTACCCGGGTGACTGAGATTACTCACACTATTCCACACTCCATGATTTGCATATCTATATCGAAACATTCTTGTGCACACCAGATGTACATGTAACAATCACAGACTCAGAATACCTAGCCAAAACTATCACAGATCATAAGCCCATAGTCCGTAAACTGGATTGGGTTCCAACACGAACCTGCATTACTAGTTGAAGACTGAACATCAAAACCCTAAAAGACCCACTTTTCCATCAGACTACATGGGGACGGATCAACAACTGTTTCACAGAGAACGAACATACAGCCTCGTCCACATGTATAGATTTGGAGGCATTTAAGACAGCAATCAGAGGGCAATGTACTGCAGGAATAGGTGGGATTTGTTGAACATTATCAAAGGAGTTAAAAAAACAGGTAAAACTACTTACAAATATAGAAAAAGACGCAAAAACAAATACTAACCCACAGTGAATCCTGTTAAAATAGAAAGTGACACTAATGGGATACATTGAAAAATTATATCTCTTTGACTACAAGGAAGACACATGCAGAGCGGGAAATCCTACTTGCATGGTTAGCCAACCCAACTAAAAGGGGAGATCTGATTCTGGAATATATGAGATATTTAAAGGGTACTGCAGCACCCTGTATGCCGAGTGACACTAAGATAGGAAACAAGACTTGAGAGACTTCTTAGAACGGTTACCCTTGACCACCGTCCCACCTTATGCTATTGAAATTCGGGCACAGAGATAGCGCCAGAGGAAATACAGGGAACTCTCGAAAACGTGGCATAAGGGAAAGTAGCACGATCGGATGGACTCCCAGTTGGGTTTTATGCTAAGTATTCTGATCAGCTGACCACAAATATTTAGTGCCTTTAAAGAAGGGCACAATTTACAGGCATCCACAAGAGAGGCATCAGTGATCCCTCTACTTAAACCAAGACAGCCCCAACATGATGTAATGGCCTACAGGCCCTCGTCGATGTTAAATATCAACTATAAAATATTAAGTTGAGTGCTGGCCTCCTGACTAATACAATTTAACAACAAGAGAGAGAGGGAATTTTATTGGAGCCACTCTTAGTCCCCCGGGGCTAGTATATATAAGCAAAGAAAGAGTGTGTCCGTCAGGATTGAACCAGTGCTAAGGTGTTTAGAAAAGCACAGGGGTGAATCACTATGTTTTTAGAAGAACCCTCACTCACCAGCCTAGCTGGTGACATGCTTCATCATTGGGTTCCCACCGGAGAGACCGAATGTCTCCCCGGTGTGCTGCGACGCCTGATTTACAGCGGAGCTGGAGTTTTTGTGTGTGCAATCCGTGAATGTGCTAATTAAAAAGTGTCACAATTTAAACCAATAAACAATTTTAATAGTGGTCAACTGGACACAGTTAAAAATAGTGTGGTGGACGTGAGAACTCTGGTAATAAATGGACCAGCTACGTCCTAGAAAAGGTGCAGTGCGAATAAAATGGTCAACATGTTTCTGCTTCTCACGATACTACATGAAGCATTCTTCTGGACCTAGTGGTGGACCACCACGGCGGTATACGCTCGCTAAGGCGTACCCTGACCTGTGGGGTCCTGAGCCGCTAAAACTTACGGTTATGGTAAAATAACCCTTCAGGATTTCTGAGAGCTTTCAGTTGTGATGTTGAATTCAACGTCACCACATGAGTCCGGGTAGAGGGCGGGACTTATAGTCACACATATGCCAAAGTCACCAGCCAACAGAGAACCTATTCGGTCCACCTTCGAACTCGGATGAGGTGAGGGGGTTGAAATATTTTATGTCCACAACAAATGAGAAGCTTCAACAAATAAAAGGTAGATGGATTAATATGGAAGCTAAGTAACTTAATATGAAGCAACGCATTAGTGATCTACACAATGTATCTACTAAGATTCCTGTTTTGGAGCAGATAATCCACTGTCTCAAGCTTCACACTGAGGATCTTGAAAATCGTAATAGACGTAATAACCTACATATTTTTGGACTACCAGAAAATCTTGAGGGTCCAGACATTCTTCTTTTCCTAAAGAGATTTCTCTCAGAACTTTTAGATGTTCCTCCGGAACCTTCACTAAATATCCAACGTGCACATCGTCTTGGACGTTTTCAATCAAATTCTTCCAGACCCAGAGGAATAATTATGTTGTTTCTGGAATTTACTGATCTCATGTGTGTTCTTTCAGCAGCTAAAGCGAAGCAGCCCCTCATATGGTCTGGCCATACCGTCTATCTCTCACAGGATCTCTCCAATGCCACTAATGCAAGAAGAGAATAATTTTTTGATCTTCGTCCTCAGATGAGACAATTGTATATTCATTATGGTATTCTTCATCCTTGCCTGTGTAAAATTACTCACAAGGGCTCCACACGTTCTTTTGACAATCCTACTAAATTGAGGTCTTTTCTCCAAAGCCTCTCAACGAATTCTGCTCCTGGTTCTTCTCATCATCTCTAAGTTTCCTATATCTTTTCTTTCTCTAATTCTTTATGACTGTTCATAATTCTAACTCTTTATATCTTCCTCTCTGTCGTTCCATCTATCATCGGTGCTGTTGTGCCCCATGCTTCAGTCATTGCTTTTTCCTCTTAGATCTGGATCTCTTTCCTTGATCTATCTTCTCTTTCTATTCTTTCCTCCTTTTCCTTTCTTCTTTCTTATCCCTTTTCTTTTCTTTTTTGTTTGTTTATTTTGCTTGATAATGTTCTACTTGTTGCACGTGTCCATTAGTGCTGTTTATTGTTATATAATATGTCTTTTTTCTTCATCTGAAGTGTATTATCTCCATTCATGTATTACCCTTCCATCCCTCCAGTATGTGTAATGTTGTTACGTGGAATGTTTGTGGTCTTGGACACCACATCAAAAGACAAAAGGTACTTTCTCATTTATCAAAATTAAATTATCAGGTTTCTTTCATTCAAGAAACGCATTGTAATGAAGCAGAATCGCTTAAGTTAAAAAGGCAATGGGTGGGTCAAGTTGTTTATTCTCCTTCCTATAATAAGAAAGGGGGTGTTGCTATAATGTTTCATAAGTCATTGCTTGTACAAATTTTATCCACACAAAGTGATACTGATGGACGATGGGTAATGGCTAAGGTTGTTATACAAAATAAAGAACTAGTTTTATTGAATATATATGTCCAGTCCAACCAGATCCGGAATTTTGGAATAGTATTAAGATTTTACTTTCCTCCATTGATTGTCCGAATATTATTGTTGCTGGTGACTTTAACCAATGGATGGATCCTTTCTCTGATAGACAATCTAAGTGTAAATTTAATCCGGATAAATCCCACAAATCATTTCAATCTGCCATTGCCTCTTGTTCATTACATGATGTTTGGAAGACTTGTAACCCTGATTTCCTTGAATTTCCTTTTTTTTTCAATGTTCATCAAACTCGTTCTAGAATTGGTTACATTTTGGTTAGTAAATCCTTTCTTCCATCTATTCAGTCCTGGGAGACTGGATCTGTTTTTATTTCTGATCATGCTTCTGTCCTTTCTGTTGTGGACCTTTCCCTAAGTTCTCCAAAATTTGGTCGTTGGAAATCGTCTTGTTATCAGATACCATATTTATTACTGAAGCCACTGCTTTTATTAATGATTTTTTTAATTTCAATAATCCCTCAGACACTTCTATTTCTAATAATTGGGATGCTTTTAAGGCCTCTTTCCGTGCCTTTACTATCTCATATGCAGCAAAAAAAAGAAAATTGCACAGAATAAGTATACAACTTTACTAAAACAACTCAAACTGTAGGAACATACTTATTTTACTTCTAAATATCCCTCTGCTCTTCGTGAACTGATTAAGGCCAAATCTGATCTTAACAAACTTGCTACAGTTGATGCTTGCAATGTCCTTCTTAAAATTAAATCTAAATATCACCGGGCCAAAATAAAGCTGATAAGATGCTGACCAATTATTTAAAAATCAGATCTGAACGTAAAAATATTGGACCCATCTCAAATGAATCTACAAACAACAGTGGGGCATATTTACAATAACTGGCGCATCCCTGCATATCAGCAGGGATGCGGCAGTTATTGTGCGCCATAGCTCCGCCACCATGGATGCGCCGCATTTACAATGCGGCGCACCATGGGGCAAAAACTGCACAGATGCGTGACGCATCTGTGCCGTAAAAGTGGCGCATTACTGGAGTTGCGTCGCAAGCGCGATGCAGCTCCAGCAGTGCTCTGGGGGGCCCTATCTTGTTAATGCTGCGTCAATCATTAGGCAGGCACAGGGTTTTGACGCAGCATGGGCCGAAAAGTGACTGAGTGAAATCCTGTAGATTTCACTCAGCCACTTTTAGCGCCGGAACATCCCCCCCCTGCGCAGGAACGCCTACATGTGGCGCAGGGCTGTACAACGTGACGCATCTCCCAGATGCGTCACGTTGTAAGCACCCCGCACCATGGCGCAGGATTTGTGCTGCTGCTGCGTCACATAAGTGACACAACGGTGGCGTAAATGAGGCGCAAGGGGCTTGTAAATCTGCCCCTTAGTGTCCTCTGCTGA
This sequence comes from Triturus cristatus, assembly GCF_964204655.1. Classification (NCBI taxonomy): domain Eukaryota; kingdom Metazoa; phylum Chordata; class Amphibia; order Caudata; family Salamandridae; genus Triturus; species Triturus cristatus. Next base: position 79,356,932 of record NC_140581.1, read on the forward strand.
GGATATTGCTACTGTATTTCATGAATAATACCAATCACTTTATTATGATGATATGAATCCCTCTTATCAAAATTTGCACATCTTTTTTTTAGGTCTTCCTACTTCCCCTTCCCTACCTGATGAATTTGAATTACTAGAAAAAGAAGTTACTCTTCAAGAGATAACTGATGTCATTAAATCTTTAAAAAAATCAAAAACGCCAGGTCCTGATGACCTTTCTGTTGAATTTTTGTTCTACTTTTTCCTCTATTCTTTTCCCAAACTTATGGCTCTTTTTAACTCATTTCTTGTTGAATCTAAAGCTTCTGGTTCCTTTATGGAGGTCTTGATTGTTCTCATTCCCAAGCCTGATAAGGATCATTCCCTTTGTAAAAACTATCAACCCATATCATTAATTAACTATGATTGTAAGATATTCGCTAAAATCCTCGCCTCTCGACTTGAGACTATTATCCCATTATTGGTCAAAACTGATCAAGCTGGTTTTATTAAGGGCAGATTGGCTGTGGACAATGCTCGTATGTTTGCCAATGTCATTTCCTTCGGGGAAAAATTTGTCTCCACTTGCAGCGTTGTCCTTACATGCTGAAAAGGCTTTTGATCAAATTAATTTGCAATTCATGTTCAAAACACTTTAATGGTTTCGTTTTGGTCCAACTTTCATTTCTTATGTTAAATTGTTATATTCGTGCCCCCGTGCTAGCATTTTTGTAAATAATCGTTTCTCAATTGTTTTTTCTTTATCCAGGGGTACACATGAGGGTTTTCCTCTTTCTCCCTTGTTATTGGTTTTATGTCTTGAACCCTTCCTTGAACGTATTCGTGTTAATACACTTATTTCTAGCTTTACACATAACTCCATAGAAACCAAAATGTCAGCATATGCTGACGATATCTTGATATATATGTCTAATCCCCATTCCTCCCTTCCTCCTTTTTTTGGATGATATTCCAGTATTTCTGGATATAAATTGAACTTTTCTAAAACAGAAGTACTTCCTTTGAATTCTCTCTGCTACCAATATATGTTTAATGATACTAATTTTACTTGGTGTCCCACAAAAATTAAATACCTTGATATTTGGTTTTCTGCTACTTTGTCTACCACAATTAGATACACGTTTAGGGCACTAACTACCAAAATTCAGTCACTCCTACTTTCTGGTCCCCTCTTCACTTGTCATGGTGGGGTAGGTTAGAAACTATTAAAATGATGATTGTGCCTCATGTCCTTTATACACTATCTATGTTACCCTTTCAAATCCCCATTTCATATTTTTCTCAAATTAATTCTATCTGTACAAAGATTTTATGGAATAACAAACACCCCCGCATTGCTCTTATGAAACTTAAACGCCCCAAATCAGAAGGTGTGTATTTTCCTGATTTTAAATCTTATCACTCTGCATTTTTGATTCGACAATTTTTTGCCCTATCTTATGATTTTACGGATATCCCTATACCCCGATGGATTGTTTTTGAACGCTCCTTATTAAAAGATTTTTTTTCTGAAATATAATATACATGTCTAATTGTACTTTCATATCAGATAATCCTATTTTAAAATATTCCCAAAATGTACTATATAATATATTCTCTGATGGTCTAGATCCTTTTCAATGTTTTTTATCCTCTACTATCTGGTATAATAAATGTCTCAAATATAAACAGAAATCATTCTATTACAAACATTGGAAGGAGAAGGGAATTATTTTTATTCATCAATTGATTCACCAAAATTCTGTTATTCACTTTCCTGAATAACAATTGCGATATCATTTACCTGACACATTCCTCCATGAATACTTTTTAATTTCAACAGCATTGCAATCCTACTTAGCCTCTCATAATTTACCTATTGTTTCTCCCTCACTTATTCCACCTACACCACTATATAGTATTACTCAAGAACATAAACCTAAAGCTGCTCACATTTATAAGTTATTGTTATCGCCTGCAACTAAAGGACCTAAATCTCTTACAGAACTAGCCTGGGAAACAGACTTATCGTTATCACTTCCTGCCTCTGTTTGGGATAAATTGTGGTCTAAGTTATTTAAAATTTCTATTGCCGCTCCTATAACTCAATCTCTCTATTTTATTTCCAATAGAGCTGTTATTACTCCTGCTTGTATATCCAAGTTTTCCTCTACCTCTTCGCCCTTGTGTTGGTCTTGTTCTGAATCCACTGGCACCTTAAGGCATCAACTTTATGACTGTTCAAATGTATTGACTTTTTGGCAATCTATTTGGTCTAAATGCATGAACATTTTTAAATGTGAAATTCCATTATCATTGCAAAATTTTTTTCTAGGTTCATCTTCACCTGATTTGGATGATTCTACTCCTATTTCTCTGCTGTTTGACCTATTTATTGCATTAGAATTCACAGTTATTTTGTCCTGTTGGAAAGATAATTCTAAATTATCCTCATTTACTTGGTGGAACTATATTTGTGATGAACACAGAATTGCTAATGTTTCCTCTTCTATTCTCTCTCAGAAAATTAAATCTGATCTTCTCTGGCTACCTTTTACATCCTATCTTTCTACACGTACACCTGAGGTTTAAACAATCTTTTTCTTACTATTCTCCTATTTTGATTTCTATGCATTTACATCTTCTTCTTATTTATCTTCTCTTTCCCTTCCCCCTCTTTCTCCTTTCTTTTTCTTCCTCTGTTACTTTTCCATCCTTCATTTTTATATTGATTGTTATATATTATTTTTAATATGTTCACTTGTTTGATAATGTTTTTTCTTTTTCTTTTTTGTTTCTCCTTGAAAATTCAATAAAAATTCTTAAACTAAAAGATTTGGAGAAAGTTTTGGCATTTTAGAGGCAATATGCTATTTCAGCAGTCTCACCTCCAGTGAAACTGTGGAGACCTGACATAAACAAAGACCTCTCATTCTGCAGCCTCTGAAGTGAGTCCTGGTGGTTAGGCAGCAATTCTCATCTCACACACTTCCGACTAAATACCAGCTCTTAGTCTAACTAGCCCTTTTTCCTGCAGCCAGGGCTTCTTCTGCTACTCCACACATCTTCGAGTTGCTTAAGTGAGAACCTACCCTCTACTCAAACTCTTCCTCTGTCCTCAGTGTGTCCCTGGTTCTATGAGTCAGGTGACTAAGTGACCCAAGCATTGTTACAGATGTCTATTTGTATACTACATATGAACATGTTAACTTGTACCATGGCCAAACCAGTCAGACATCCTTGAGGGGGTCGATACATTTACGGATATCATCTTAGACATCATAATTTCTGAGAAAGTCCTATGAAATGAAAAGAGAACCGTACCAGGCTACATTTCAGAAATCGGTTTCAATTGCTCTTAAGCTTTTAGCGTACATCCTTCATTGTCAGTTCCCAAAGTAGTTGTGGCTGCTTTGTATTGGTCCATTAAAGTGTGGACGCCCATCAGATCCAGCCCTTAGCCTCGCTTCCCAAACTGCATAACCATTTGACCTATGATGCTACCTTCCTAAATCTACTCTGCCATACATTACTACATTAAAGCCTGATCTTTATTTTACTCTTTGTTATTGGGGTAGTAAAGAATTGTTAAATTCATCTTTATTTTTCTGTACCAAGCAGGAACCCTGTTTTTCTTCACTTCAATAAATAGCCAAGTCACTTGGATGAGGTCAGGTGATTTGACCAAGATCACACTCACTGCCAGTCTACAACTAGATGTGTTTATTCTTTACCCCCAAACCTTGCACATTGGCAGGTCCTTCTCCCAAACCTTACTATACAATTTTAAATTGAAGGCAGTTGTTCTTTTATTTATTTTGCTTAAAATGTTTTGGAAAAGAAATGGCAGCAAAGAAAGTTTGGGAAAACAGTTTTAATACTTAAAACTCATGCTTGTCCCCTTTACTGTCCTTTTGAGACCCTTTTAGGACTCGGTGTCCACCTCTGTTGTAGTGTGCCATACCAGGTCAATAAATACCATCAATCAAATGGGCACAATAAGAGGTAGAAAGCAGTGCTTAATTTGTAAAAATATAGGTGCCAGGGTTCTCGCCAGGAGGCTCTGCAGCTTGCATCACATATTGCCGCTTCCATGCTGCCAATGAAAGCAACGCAAAACCAAAGGAAATGATGGACAGAGTGTTGAACATTGCAAGCACTCACCCCCAGTCAACTGATCTGGGTTTAATCCACCACCGTTCTTTAGCCCACTCTGCCACCCCAGTTCAGACATGGCCATATGCAAATCAGTCTGACCCTGTGCCTCATGGGAACAGTCCAGCCCAAACTGCCAAGCCATGTCTTCCCTGGACCGGAAGCAAGCTTCCTAGAACTGGTTTCTGGCATTTCAGCCGTCTTCAGCCAGGCTTGCTTGAATCCAGTGGCAAAGTGAGCAAGGGACTCACGTCTGAGCATACCCTGCCAACTTATGGCGAACAAAGCAAAACCAAAGGAAATGATGGACGAGTGTTGAACATTGCAAGCACTCACCCCCAGTCAACTGATCTGGGTTTAATCCACCACCGTTCTTTAGCCCACTCTGCCACCCCAGTTCAGACATGGCCATATACAAATCAGTCCGACCCTGTGCCTCATGGGAACAGTCCAGCCCGAACTGCCAAACCATGTCTTCTCTGGACCGGAAACAAGCTTCCTAGAACCGGTTTCTGGCATTTTAGCCGTCTTCCGCCAGGCTTGCTTGAATCCAGTGGCAAAGTGAGCAAGGGACTCACGTCTGAGCATACCCTGCCAACTTATGGCAAACAAAGCGGTACAAAAGGGGGTGGTGATGGACGGATAGGTTTCCAGTGGGTTTGGGTCTAGATGTCAGGAGATTTTGCCTACCTTCACAGGAAAAGGTGATACGAGTGTCATTGATCACATATTAATGTCAGATAATATAGTCCTAAAACAGTTTAAAGTTACCCCCTACATGTTTGAGTGACTATAATATGTTGCAGTAAATCTTAATTTGGCATCACTCGAACTCTCAACCTCCCGATAAAAAATAACCTGAAATCTATTAGATCCAATGGGGTTCCAATCAAATGGTCTGGAATTGAACCGGAAAGATATCTCTCCAACCTAATTTCTCAGAAAAGGGATCATTTTACAATTTGCCTAACAAATGATGTCAACCCTAGTGATATAGTTAAATCATTTGAAACAATTTGTTACACCCCTAATGCGAAATTCACTAAAAGTATTCTCTTGCAGGGTAAAGGTGCTAAGGGTTGGTTTGACTACACAAGTAGATGACACCCTTAAATTTGAAAAAGGTTTTGAAAAGTGTCAGGATTGCACACAAACGTCAGTACAATAGGCTGAAAACCATACGTCACGTGGTATTGGCAAGAAAACACACAGTGCACACAATAGCATACAACGCGCATTCACAAACATCCGGCAATGACTGTATAAGATCATGGAGGTGCAGGAGGTGGCTCCTAGGTAGTAAGTGCATGGACGGATGAATGGGCACACTAGGCCTCTATTAGCATCGGTAGCAGTTGGCCACAAGTGTGGTTTTCAGGGTATGCCTTCCAACACTGCAAAGTACTGTAAAGGTTTAGGGTGTGGCTGCTGGCGGGGCTCTGAGGTGTGGCCTTTCACCACAGGTGGGGTTTTCAGGGTGTGCCTTCCCACACTGCAAAGTACTATAAGAGTTCAGGGTGTGGCTTCTGGGCGGGGCTCCGGGGTGTGGCCTTTCGCAACAGGTTGGGTTTTCAGGGTGTGGTTTCTGATGCTGCAAAGCTCGAGAAGGGTTCAGGGTGTGGCCGCTGGGCAGGGCTCCGGTGTGTGGCCTTTCACAAGGTTTGGCCACAGGTGTGGTTTTCAGGGTGTGCCTTCCAACACTGAAAAGTACCATAAGGGTTCAGGGTGTGGTTGCTGGGCAGGGCTCTGGGGTGTGGCCTTTCACCACAGGTGTGGTTTTCAGGGTGTGGTTTCCGATGCTGCAAAGCATGAGAAGGGTTCAGGGTGTTGCCGCTGGGCGGGGCTCTGGTGTGTGGCCTTTCACAAGGTTTGGCCACAGGTGTGGTTTTCAGGATGTGCCTTCCAAAACTGCAAAGTACCATAAGGGTTCAGGGTGTGGTTGCTGGGCAGGGCTCTGGGGTGTGGCCTTTCACCACAGGTGTGGTTTCCGATGCTGCAAAGCATGAGAAGGGTTCAGGGTGTTGCCGCTGGGCAGGGCTCTGGTGTGTGGCCTTAAACAAGGTTTGGCCACAGGTGTGATTTTCAGGGTATGCCTGCCAACACTGCAAAGTACTATAAAGGTTCAGGGTGTGGCTGCTGGCGGGGCTCTGGGGTGTGGCCTTTCACCACAGGTGGGGTTTTCAGGGTGTGCCTTCCAACACTGCAAAGTACTATAAGAGTTCAGGGTGTGGCTTCTGGGCGGGGCTCCGAGGTGTGGCCTTTCGCAACAGGTGGGGTTTCCAGGGTGTGGTTTCCGATACTGCAAAGCATGAGAAGGGTTCAGGGTGTGGCCGCTGGGCAGGGCTCCAGTGTGTGGCCTTTCACAAGGTTTGGCCACAGGTGTGGTTTTCAGGATGTGCCTTCCAACACTGCAAAGTACCATAAGGGTTCAGGGTGTGGTTGCTGGGCAGGGCTCTGGGGTGTGGCCTTAAACAAGGTTTGGCCACAGGTGTGATTTTCAGGGTATGCCTTCCAACACTGCAAAGTACTATAAAGGTTCAGGGTGTGGCTGCTGGTGGGGCTCTGGGGTGTGGCCTTTTACCACAGGTGGGGTTTTCAGGGTGTGCCTTCCAACACTGCAAAGTACTATAAGAGTTCAGGGTGTGGTTGCTGGGCCGGGCTCTGAGGTGTGGCCTTTCACCACAGGTGTGGTTTCCGATGCTGCAAAGCATGAGAAGGGTTCAGGGTGTTGCCGCTGGGCGGGGCTCTGGTGTGTGGCCTTTCACAAGGTTTGGCCACAGGTGTGGTTTTCAGGATGTGCCTTCCAACACTGCAAAGTACCATAAGGGTTCAGGGTGTGGTTGCTGGGCAGGGCTCTGGGGTGTGGCCTTTCACCACAGGTGTGGTTTCTGATGCTGCAAAGCATGTGAAGGGTTCAGGGTGTTGCCGCTGGGCAGGGCTCTGGTGTGTGACCTTAAACAAGGTTTGGCCACAGGTGTGATTTTCAGGGTATGCCTTCCTACACTGCAAAGTACTATAAAGGTTCAGGGTGTGGCTGCTAGCGGGGCTCTGGGGTGTGGCCTTTCACCACAGGTGTGGTTTTCAGGGTGTGCCTTCCAACACTGCAAAGTACCATAAGGGTTCAGGGTGTGGTTGCTGGGCAGGGCTCTGGGGTGTGGCCTTTCACCACAGGTGTGGTTTTCAGGGTGTGGTTTCCGATGCTGCAAAGCATGAGAAGGGTTCAGGGTGTTGCCGCTGGGCGGGGCTCTGGTGTGTGGCCTTTCACAAGGTTTGGCCACAGGTGTGGTTTTCAGGATGTGCCTTCCAACACTGCAAAGTACCATAAGGGTTCAGGGTGTGGTTGCTGGGCAGGGCTCTGGGGTGTGGCCTTTCACCACAGGTGTGGTTTCCGATGCTGCTAAGCATGAGAAGGGTTCAGGGTGTTGCCGCTGGGCAGGGCTCTGGTGTGTGGCCTTAAACAAGGTTTGGCCACAGGTGTGATTTTCAGGGTATGCCTTCCAACACTGCAAAGTACTATAAAGGTTCAGGGTGTGGCTGCTGGCGGGGCTCTGGGGTGTGGCCTTTCACCACAGGTGGGCTTTTCAGCGTGTGCCTTCCAACACTGCAAAGTACTATAAGAGTTCAGGGTGTGGCTTCTGGGCGGGGCTCCGGGGTGTGGCCTTTCGCAACAGGTGGGGTTTTCAGGGTGTGGTTTCCGATGCTGCAAAGCATGAGAAGGGTTCAGGGTGTGGCCGCTGGGCAGGGCTCCGGTGTGTGGCCTTTCACAAGGTTTGGCCACAGGTGTGGTTTTCAGGTTGTGCCTTCCAACACTGCAAAGTACTATAAGGGTTCAGGGTGTGGTTGCTGGGCAGGGCTCCAGGGTGTGGCCTTTCGCCACAGGTGGGGTTTTCAGGGTGTGGTTTCCGATGCTGCAAAGCACAAGAAGGGTTCAGGTTGTGGCTGCTGGGCAGGGCTCCGGTGAGTGGCCTTTCACAAGGTTTGGCCACAGGTGTGGTTTTCAGGGTGTGCCTTCCAACACTGCAAAGTACCATAAGGGTTCAGGGTGTGGTTGCTGGACAGTGCTCTGGGGTGTGGCCTTTCACCACAGGTGTGGTTTTCAGGGTGTGGTTTCCGATGCTGCAAAGCATGAGAAGGATTCAGGGTGTTGCCGCTGGGCGGGACTCTGGTGTGTGGCCTTTCACAAGGTTTGGCCACAGGTGTGATTTTCAGGGTGTGCCTTCCAACACTGCAAAGTACTATAAGAGTTCAGGGTGTGGCTTCTGGGCGGGGCTCCGGGGTGTGTCCTTTCACCACAGGTGGGGTTTTCAGGGTGTGGTTTCCGATGCTGCAAAGCACGAGAAGGTTTCAGGATGTGGCCGCTGGGCAGGGCTCCGGTGTGTGGCATTTCACAAGGTTTGGCCACAGGTGTGGTTTTCAGGGTGTGCCTTCCAACACTGCAAAGTACTGTAAAGGTTTAGGGTGTGGCTGCTGGCGGGGCTCTGGGGTGTGGCCTTTCACCACAGGTGGGGTTTTCAGGGTGTGCCTTCCCACACTGCAAAGTACTATAAGAGTTCAGGGTGTGGCTTCTGGGCGGGGCTCCGGGGTGTGGCCTTTCGCAACAGGTTGGGTTTTCAGGGTGTGGTTTCCGATGCTGCAAAGCTCGAGAAGGGTTCAGGGTGTGGCCGCTGGGCAGGGCTCCGGTGTGTGGCCTTTCACAAGGTTTGGCCACAGGTGTGGTTTTCAGGGTGTGCCTTCCAACACTGCAAAGTACCATAAGGGTTCAGGGTGTGGTTGCTGGGCAGGGCTCTGGGGTGTGGCCTTTCACCACAGGTGTGGTTTTCAGGGTGTGGTTTCCGATGCGGCAAAGCATGAGAAGGGTTCAGGGTGTTGCCGCTGGGCGGGGCTCTGGTGTGTGGCCTTTCACAAGGTTTGGCCACAGGTGTGGTTTTCAGGATGTGCCTTCCAACACTGCAAAGTACCATAAGGGTTCAGGGTGTGGCTGCTGGCGGGGCTCTGGGGTGTGGCCTTTCACCACAGGTGGGGTTTTCAGGGTGTGCCTTCCAACACTGCAAAGTACTATAAGAGTTCAGGGTGTGGCTTCTGGGCGGGGCTCCCGGGTGTGGCCTTTCGCAACAGGTGGGGTTTTCAGGGTGTGGTTTCCGATACTGCAAAGCATGAGAAGGGTTCAGGGTGTTGCCGCTGGGCAGGGCTCTGGTGTGTGGCCTTAAACAAGGTTTGGCCACAGGTGTGATTTTCAGGGTATGCCTGCCAACACTGCAAAGTACTATAAAGGTTCAGGGTGTGGCTGCTGGCGGGGCTCTGGGGTGTGGCCTTTCACCACAGGTGGGGTTTTCAGGGTGTGCCTTCCAACACTGCAAAGTACTATAAGAGTTCAGGGTGTGGCTTCTGGGCGGGGCTCCGGGGTGTGGCCTTTCGCAACAGGTGGGGTTTTCAGGGTGTGGTTTCCGATACTGCAAAGCATGAGAAGGGTTCAGGGTGTGGCCGCTGGGCAGGGCTCCAGTGTGTGGCCTTTCACAAGGTTTGGCCACAGGTGTGGTTTTCAGGATGTGCCTTCCAACACTGCAAAGTACCATAAGGGTTCAGGGTGTGGTTGCTGGGCAGGGCTCTGGGGTGTGGCCTTTCACCACAGGTGGGGTTTTCAGGGTGTGCCTTCCAACACTGCAAAGTACTATAAGAGTTCAGGGTGTGGCTTCTGGGCGGGGCTCCGGGGTGTGGCCTTTCGCAACAGGTGGGGTTTTCAGGGTGTGGTTTCCGATACTGCAAAGCATGAGAAGGGTTCAGGGTGTTGCCGCTGGGCAGGGCTCTGGTGTGTGGCCTTAAACAAGGTTTGGCCACAGGTGTGATTTTCAGGGTATGCCTGCCAACACTGCAAAGTACTATAAAGGTTCAGGGTGTGGCTGCTGGCGGGGCTCTGGGGTGTGGCCTTTCACCACAGGTGGGGTTTTCAGGGTGTGCCTTCCAACACTGCAAAGTACTATAAGAGTTCAGGGTGTGGCTTCTGGGCGGGGCTCCGGGGTGTGGCCTTTCGCAACAGGTGGGGTTTTCAGGGTGTGGTTTCCGATACTGCAAAGCATGAGAAGGGTTCAGGGTGTGGCCGCTGGGCAGGGCTCCAGTGTGTGGCCTTTCACAAGGTTTGGCCACAGGTGTGGTTTTCAGGATGTGCCTTCCAACACTGCAAAGTACCATAAGGGTTCAGGGTGTGGTTGCTGGGCAGGGCTCTGGGGTGTGGCCTTAAACAAGGTTTGGCCACAGGTGTGATTTTCAGGGTATGCCTTCCAACACTGCAAAGTACTATAAAGGTTCAGGGTGTGGCTGCTGCTTTGGCTCTGGGGTGTGGCCTTTTACCACAGGTGGGGTTTTCAGGGTGTGCCTTCCAACACTGCAAAGTACTATAAGAGTTCAGGGTGTGGTTGCTGGGCCGGGCTCTGGGGTGTGGCCTTTCACCACAGGTGTGGTTTCCGATGCTGCAAAGCATGAGAAGGGTTCAGGGTGTTGCCGCTGGGCGGGGCTCTGGTGTGTGGCCTTTCACAAGGTTTGGCCACAGGTGTGGTTTTCAGGATGTGCCTTCCAACACTGCAAAGTACCATAAGGGTTCAGGGTGTGGTTGCTGGGCAGGGCTCTGGGGTGTGGCCTTTCACCACAGGTGTGGTTTCTGATGCTGCAAAGCATGAGAAGGGTTCAGGGTGTTGCCGCTGGGCGGGGCTCTGGTGTGTGGCCTTTCACAAGGTTTGGCCACAGGTGTGGTTTTCAGGATGTGCCTTCCAACACTGCAAAGTACCATAAGGGTTCAGGGTGTGGTTGCTGGGCAGGGCTCTGGGGTGTGGCCTTTCACCACAGGTGTGGTTTCCGATGCTGCAAAGCATGAGAAGGCTTCAGGGTGTTGCCGCTGGGCAGGGCTCTGGTGTGTGGCCTTAAACAAGGTTTGGCCACAGGTGTGATTTTCAGGGTATGCCTTCCAACACTGCAAAGTACTATAAAGGTTCAGGGTGTGGCTTCTGGGCGGGGCTCCGGGGTGTGGCCTTTCGCAACAGGTGGGGTTTTCAGGGTGTGGTTTCCGATGCTGCAAAGCATGAGAAGGGTTCAGGGAGTGGCCGCTGGGCAGGGCTCCGGTGTGTGGCCTTTCACAAGGTTTGGCCACAGGTGTGGTTTTCAGGTTGTGCCTTCCAACACTGCAAAGTACTATAAGGGTTCAGGGTGTGGTTGCTGGGCAGGGCTCCAGGGTGTGGCCTTTCGCCACAGGTGGGGTTTTCAGGATGTGGTTTCCGATGCTGCAAAGCACAAGAAGGGTTCAGGGTGTGGCCGCTGGGCAGGGCTCCGGTGTGTGGCCTTTCACAAGGTTTGGCCACAGGTGTGGTTTTCAGGGTGTGCCTTCCAAAACTGCAAAGTACCATAAGGGTTCAGGGTGTGGTTGCTGGGCAGTGCTCTGGGGGGTGGCCTTTCACCACAGGTGTGGTTTTCAGGGTGTGGTTTCCGATGCTGCAAAGCATGAGAAGGGTTCAGGGTGTTGACGCTGGGCGGGACTCTGGTGTGTGGCCTTTCACAAGGTTTGGCCACAGGTGTGATTTTCAGGGTATGCCTTCCAACACTGCAAAGTACTTTAAGGGTTCAGGGTGAGGCTGCTGGGCGGGGATCCGGGGTGTAGCCTTTCACCACAGGTGTGGTTTTCAGGGTGTGGTTTCCGATGCTGCAAAGCACGAGAAGGGTTCAGGGTGTGGGTGCTGGGCAGGGCTCTGGAGCGTGGCCTCTCGCGAGGCTTCACAAAGTCTCGGTGGCCATTTTAGATGGAAACCTATAAAAGGATTCTATTGAACGCCATGCCCTTGCTAGGTACTCGGGGCTCAAGAGGAAAGCAACCTGCCAGACCTCAACCTGCCTCAGTCAGTGACACCGCCGCCTCTGCTACCGTGATGATCGCCGGAGCAGCACTCTTCCCCGTGCTCTTCCGGATCCCTGCTGCTCCTCCCGGGGTCTTATCCAACGGATCACCTGCAAAAAAGAACAAAAGGAAACCTTGATAAATGGGCTAAAGGCACACGCACTGAGTCATGCAGCTCAGACTTTACATCCAGTACCAGCAAGTTGATCAAAGCATTGACATTTTTAAATTGCGTTAACAAACTTTTAACAAAAATCCAGACAATATTAATTGGATAAAGTAAAGCAGAGAGCTTAGCAAAGTACCCAGCAGCAACCAAAAGACATTGAGCCTCAAGGGATTATGTTTAGCGCGTCTTGCGCTAATAACCAAGGCTCGCCCCAAGACTGAAGAGGTTGTTCAATTCAGCATCCTGGTATCTTTTAAAAGGTACTAATGTTGACATGCACTGCAAAGTATGCATGGGGGCTGAGTAAGTGTTGGAGACAGTTAAGTGGCCGAGGAGAGGAGTAGGAAGCCACATTAATCTGTCTCCCTTGATGTTACAGCTCGCACAAACACAGGAATATCCACATTGCACCCAAACCAGAGGGGTCCTGAACGAAGAGCCCTGATTGGTCCAAGAGTTGGCACTGGGATGACAAATGCCAAGTTTTATTATTTTTTCCAATTTTCCCCATTCCATTGAAAGTTTGGAGGGGCACCTGTGATTCACAGTCTCACTTTGAGCTTATGCGGGCGTGGTCAGACAATTTGCAAACCAAGGCTTGAGGCTAGTGAATTAAACATCTCAGCTTGTTTCCAAATTCTGAGTGTACCTGACGAAAGTGTACCCTAAGGATCTAGCTGTAATTGCTCATTCTAGAGCTATGTAGGAGTATGCATTAAAACACAGACGTCTTCAATATGGGAGGAGACCTGGGATAATTTGGTCTAAGCAAATGCTCTAAAAGATTCACGTTGTTCTAGTCTGCATGCAATTCTCAATATTTTAGAGAGGAGGAAAATGACCCAATGTTAGCTCAGGGTGTTATGGAAGATCAATGGGTAATCCACTGTAGCAGCATTTTTTCTGATGATGAAGATAATGGAGATACTATTGAAAAACAATGTTTACAGATTTCCAAAGAATTTTATGCACTTCCTGGCAGTTCGGGCTGGACTGTTCCCATGAGGCACAGGGTCAAGACTGATTTGCATATGGCTGGGTTGCAACTGGAATGGCATTTGTGAGTAAAAAAATAATGGATTTAAGCCCAGATCTCTGTACTCTGGTGAATATATGACATTGTTCTGTATTCGGTCCATCAACTGTTGTTTTTGCATGTATCACGTCCAAGTGGGATGGGTATGCCCAGACGTGGGTCCCATGCTATCCATGCCACTGGAATCAAGCTATCCTAGCTGAAGAGGGGTGAAACCCCGAAACCGGTCAAAGGATGCTTATTTCCAGTCCAGGGAGAACCTGGCTTGGCAGTTCATGCTGGACGTTTCCCATGAGGCACAGGGTCAAGACTGATGTGCATACAGCTGGGTTCCAACTGGAATGGCATGGTGAGCAAAAAAACTATGGATTTAGGCCCAGATCTCGGTACTGGGATGAATGTATGACATTGAGCTGCATTCGGTCCATCAACTGTTGTTTTTGCGTTTATCACCACGAGTGGGACGGGTATGCCCAGACGTGTGTCCCGGGCTCAAACTGGAATGGCATGGTGAGCAAAAAAACGATGGATTTAGTCCCAGATCTCTGAAATGGGGTGAATGTATGACATTGTTCTGCATTTGTTCCATTAACTGTTGTTTTTGCATTTATCATCCTGAGTGGAATGGGTATGCCGAGACGTGGGTCCCGTGCTATTCATGCCACTGTAATAAAGCTATCCTGGCTGAAGAGGGGTGAAACCCCGAAACCGGTCCTAGGATGATTGTTTCCAGTCCAGGGAGAACTTGGCTTGGCAGTTCGGGCTGGACTGTTTCCATGAGGCACAGGGTCAAGACTAATTTGTGTATGGCTGGGTTTAAACTGGAATGGCACAGTGAGGAAAAAAATGATGGATTTAGGCCCAGATCTCTTTACTGGGGTGAATGTATGACATTGTTCTGCATTCTGTCCATCATCTGTTGTTTTTGCATTTATCACCACGAGTGGGACGGGTATGCCCAGATGTGGGTCCCGTGATATCCATGCCACTGGAATCAATATATCCTAGCTGAAGAGGGGTGAAACCCTGAAACTGGTCCTAGGATGCTGGTTTCCAGTCCAGGGAGGACCAGGCTTGGTAGTTCGGGCTGGACTGTTCCCATGAGGCACAGGGTCAAGACTGATTTACATATGGCTGGGTTCAAACTGGAATGGCATGGTGAGCAAAAAAACAATGGAATTAGACCCAGATCTCTGTACTGGGGTGAATGTACGACATTGTTCATCATTCGGTCTATCAACTGTTGGTTTTGCATTTATCACCACAAGTGGGACGGGTATGCCCAGACGTGGGTCCTGTGCTATCCATGCAACTGAAATCAAGCTATCCTGGCTTAAGAGGGGTGAAACCCCGAAACCGGTCCTAGGATGCTTGTTTCCAGTTCAGGGAGGACCTGGCTTGGCAGTTCGGGCTGGACTGTTCCCATGAGGCACAGGGTCAAGTCTGATTTGCACATGGCTGGGTTCAAACTGGAATGGCATGGGTTCTGTATGTGTTGTTGTTCAAAGCTGAGAACTATTTTGAATATGAGGGAACTCTGTCCGAACAATGCCATGGCACTTCGATGGGCAGCACATTTGCCCCGAGTGTGGCCAGGCTGTATGTGAGCAGCTTTGAACAACAGCACACACAGAACCCAAATAACCCCTTCCTGACACAAATGAAATTCTGGCGTCGATACATAGACAACGTGATTATGATCTGGGAAGACTCTCAGGAAGCATTACAGGAGTTCCTTAAATGGATAAATACCAGGGATGAGTGTCTGAGATTCACATGCACATCATATAAAAGACAGCTAGACTTCCTGGATGTCACAATTTACACTGAAAACAACACACTCCAAACCAAAACATTCCATAAGCCCACAGCATTCTGTCTTACGACAATTTTCACCCCCGCCCACTGAGGGACAATTTACCTTACAGTCAATTTTTGCGCTTAAAACGGAATTGTAGCGAACTGAAGGATTACAAGCTACAAGCCAAGGAATTGGAACATAAGCTTGAAAAGAGAAACTATCCCAACAAATCAGTAAGAAAGTGCCAGAAAAGAGCAAGGAACCAGCCCAGAGAGAACCTACTGGAGACCACTCCACCGGAAGCACCAGTGGATCTACTAACCTGTGTAACAACATACAGTATATCCACAAACACCGTGAAGAACAAATCAATAAGAACTGGAGAATTCTCACATCAAACACCCTGAAATGTCCCAAACCTCTATTCGCGAACAAAAGAACGCGGAACATCAAGGACTTTCTTGTACACACAAGACCAACACCCACTACAAAAAGAGAAACTCTAACGGCAGTATGGAACCTAAGCCCCATAGTAGGACACTACCCCTGTGGATCCTGCTCGGTTTGTAAACTTACCAAAATAACCAAGACTATACAACTTTTACTTATCTACATGATTGTGTGTCCCTGTGAACGAAACTATATCGGGATGACGTGCCGCAAAGTTAAACAACGTATTTGCGAGCATAGAAGCAACGTGTCATGCAAAAGAGCAACCACCAGGATGAGCAAGCATTACATCGAGAGTAACCATGACACTGATGATCTTAACTGGGCAATCCTAGAGACATTACAGTTGAAGTCTCATAATGCCGAAAGAATCCTCTTCGAAAAAGAGCAACGTTGGATCCATCGACTTAAGACAGACATAGAGGGATTGAACGATAATATTCCGTGGCACGCATTAACGTGAACACGTCATTATCACTGCTTGAATTCCCAATACAAAGAACAAGCGGAATGACATCGTCGCCCCAACACTTCACACTCGAATACTGAAACAGAACGTTTCCAAGTACATGAAACATTGACCATGTCCCTATTAGAAAATAAACCTATGAACTGTGACAATATGCACGAGGACCCTATCCATAAACCTGTTGGACATTGCATTCTTGATGCAGGTTTTCTCCAATAACAAAAAGAACGTTTTAATTTCAATTATGATGAAATCCCTATATAAAATAACATGGAATGACACTGTGTTCCCTAACCGTTCTAGCTTGGAAACATATACATGGCGCTCCGAAATGCAAGACACAATGACCATGCTACTATGAAGAAATAAACTCAGGAATGGTGATAAGACGCATGAGCACCGTATCCACCTATGTGCCATCCAAATTTGGACTTTACATTATTGACATGCGTCTCCCCCACACCAAGAAAAGAACGTTTTTGACAAATTAATTTTAATTTTGAAATCAAATTGACCTTGATTGAACTAAACTTAACCAACTAATGGTGATCATCAATAAGAGACTGTCTGCTATGGCCTCAACAGAGAGTGCCAACCAACAATGCCAACCGCTGACTCGGTAACGAGTCGTACTTCGGTTTTTACTCTCACCGCGAGTAAAAACGAGCTCTGTACGGGCCGTTTCACCCGGGGCATGGCGTACAGAGCTAGAACAAGCAAATTACTTGAAAGAACCTGTGAGAAAGTACGAGGAGACTCCGCCGGCGTTGCAGGCAGTATGCGTAAAACGGAATTAACCATCTTCTTTCCTCCTTACAGAATTGGTTTCCTTAGCTTACCGGCACCCTGAGGAGGCCCGGCACTGCGCTTACAAGGTAATAGGAACACTCATACTGTAGAGACCAGTAGCCATTGTAACTGTCACGAGCGCACTATTTGCCTCATTTAACATACGATGACAACACGTTTACCAAATAGGTTTATAAATACAGATTAGACCTTGACATGAACGCTACATATCCATGGGCACTATTGTTCACATAAGGCTACCACTTTGAACTGATAAACCGGCCCACCCGAGTGGGCCTGACACTATGCTGACGAGGTAATGGGAGCGTTTATGATTTGTAAACAATCAGCCACTGTAACAATCGCGAGCGCCCAAATTCCCTCGTTTAAAATACAATGAAAAAGTTCACCGACTGTATGCACGAATGCAAATGAAGCTTAAACAGGAACTCCACATATCTATGAGCACCATTGTTTGATATATATGGCAACAACCATGCACCGATTGCTCTAATGAACCTACCCGCTCCTACCCCCTTGGAATACCCGCTATTTACACTTGATTGAGCCCAGTTTAATAGTATTCATCCAATGCGTAATTTAGACGCTTATAATCTCATCCCGAATATGGTGATTTGAGTATGTTTGTTTGACACCACTGTTTTCAGCAGATTCCAAAATGATAATACCAATGTGTAAGATATCAATATGCAACTGCACTATTCTTCTTTTTTCCCTTAGGTACAGATACTACAGGTCTGACCCATTACTTCAAGAGTGGTGAGTACACCTCTCTGTTAGGAGCCATAATGGGCTTCTATTGATACACTTCGGTCCTGACGAAAGCCTCTAGAGTTTCCACGGGGCTGAAACATGTTGACCTTTAAAGTGCGGTAGATTTGTAACTTGATCTAAAAACGCACCACAATCATTTTTAATTTCCCACATCACTATTTCTCAAATAAAATACCTATGATAAAAGTGATGTAGGGAATTTTAATTCACCACACGAGAGCACGAGCACACCCTCTTTTTTCTTTTTCATTCCTGACCACTACTGACAAACCAGTAGGTCTTCCTCCAGGTGGAGGTCAGCGTATTTACAAACAAAAGACCCAATGATGATGCTGAAACAGTACACTTAGGCGGAGAATCAAGATATACCGCCAAGGGCCTGTGTACTTGTATGAGGGTTTTATGACGGTTCCCACAAGAACAAAGACCCTGGTTATACCGGACAAGTGGTCCATTCTCCATCCTCTTTGATTGTTGTACTAACCATTGGAAGCCAAATGGATCACAGCTTCTCCTTCCCTCATCATTGATTATTATGAATAATTGTCAGCTACATCAAGTCATGTGACCTATGACAGGTTGCAAGCACAAAGGATTGAGGGCAAGAAAATGCCAACTTTCTAAAAGTGGCATTTTCAAAAATGGTAATGAAATCTCTGACTTTAATATTAAAAATGATTTATCAATACAATTTCCTAGGTACCAACCATGACAAATCTGTCTGCTCCCAATTAGGAATTGCAGCTTATTAAATGTAATAATGAATCCCCAATGATTTCCGAAGGGAGGTGTAGGCCTCACAGTAGTTAAAAACGAAGTTGGGAGCTTTTCACTACCAGGACATGCAAAACTTAAGAGGACATGTCCAACCTTTTAATTGCACAGTAACCTGTCTAGGGCTTACTGTAGGGGTGACTTATGTGCAATAAAAGGAAAGTTTAAGGCATGGTAAGGAGGCTTAAAAGCCAATGTAACAAGTTAACTTCCCTCCAGCACCTTGAGACCCTTGAGGGTGAGTAGCTGCACTTTACCTACCCCTTATTGATTGATTGAGGCTGCAATGACAGGCCTGGGACATGTTTCAAGGTGCTACCCAAGTGGCTGGCACAGAAGTGCTGCATGCCCACTGGCAGCATTTCATTCACAGGCCCTGGGCATATGGCATACCACTGTACAAGGGAATTACGTATATGCCAATCAAATCATGTTTAGGGGAGTGAGTACAAGCACTTTAGCACTGGTTAGCAGTGCTCAAGTTCACAATGTCCTAAGCCCAACTAAAACGAATTTCAGCAAGAATTGGAGCTAAGTAGGCAAAATGTTTGGGTAAAGACCACCCTAACTCTGACAGGCCTAAAAGCTGTCAAAAGAATGTGCATAGCTCCACCACTTCATTTTAAATTTATCATAGTTAGAGTCCCGCATGATCGTAACTAGAGAGAGAGAGAGAGAGGACAGGGTGCTGGCGTTGTCAGTTGCAAGGCACTTCGGGACACGGTTCAACGCACAGCTCGATCTGATAAGCTGTGCAACCCATGTAGAGTGTAACACGTTTGCATGACAATCTCAGGCAGTGCAGTAATGTGGGGACATTGTAGAAACTTAGTTATTCTAGCATGAGATGCATAGCACCTGGAAGGGCTGGTGGCCAGCAGAAGTCACTTGAAAAGTCAGCTCATTATGAGCTCGAGGTTCAAACAGGGCCTTCAGCTGAGCTAGAGCCAGGCTTTGGATTCAGCCTGGCTCGAGGTCTCAGTGACTTGCCCACCTCTATCCAAAGCCCATAGGATTGCCTTGTGTTGAAGGCCTTCATGTTCAGAAGCTGCGACTCCCTGCTATAAGATCTACGCATCTGATTGGGGTTTGGCAACCTAGTGTGACACATCTAATCCTCACGTCTGCGCTGTTTCAGGGACTCGGGGCTACTCAATGCCCATCGTCCACCTCGCCTGTTGGGGGAGCATGCACTAAGCCAGTGCTTAATTTCTAAAAGAAAGAGGGCCAGTGCCCAAAGCTCTGCTCAAAAGCCTGCAGCGGGTGCAAGAAAATGTCACCAAAAACCAAGGCTTGTAGCCTTAAATGCACCTCATGCCTCCTTAATGAACTACCAGACACTGCCTGCCCCTTTCTCTCTCTCACAGTTTCATGGTTTCTCCATTTTTTCTATCTGCCTCTTCCTCTGTCTTTCTGATATATGTGTTTTCCCTCTTTTGCGCTCCACAAATTAATTTTTTAATTTTTTTTATTTGGCAGATGCAAACAGATGGATCATATAGAAAGAAAAATGCATCCATAAATAGTCAGCACACTGGTACAAGATTAAAAAAGTCCTCAGTAAAAAAAGTTCTCATAATTCATCACACAATAAATAGCATAAATTCATATTACATATCCAGTATTACCTATAGCAACAAACACATTATATACAAGGAGAATAAATAAGGCTATAGAACATTACTGAAACCCTAAAGCTATACTACTCTCTTCCCTTTTTATTTTCAATTTGCGTGAGTAATCAGAGCGTAGTCCTCCCATGTAGCCCTAAATCGACAGAGTGCCGCTACCCTCTTTGCGTAAGCCTCTTTGAATTGATAGGTCCGATCCAACTTTGAGAGCCACTGGCCAATTGTGGGTACCACCCCACTGTTTTTTTTACTTTCCACTTGATTGTGATATCTTTTGTAGAGTTACCTGAGCTTCTTCTAAAGTAGAACAAAGATGGGTATTCCCAGATGTGGGACCCGTGCTCACTACGCCACTGGAGTCAAGCTATCCTGGCTGATGACGGCTGATAGCCAGAAACCGGTCCTAGGATGCTTGATTCCGGTCTAGGGAAGACATGGCTTGGCAGTTCGGGCTGCACTGTTCCCATGAGGCACAGGGTCAAGACTGATTTGCATATGGCCATGTCTAAACTGGGGTGGCGTAGTGGGCAAAAGAACGATGGATTTAACCCAGATCTCTTGACTGGGGGAGAATGTCTGCATTGTCAGCATTCCGTCCATCAATTGTTTGTTGTAACGCTTTTCGCCCTAAGTGGGATGGGTATTCCCAGACGTGGGACCCATGCTCACTACGCCACTAGAGTCAAGCTATCCTGGCTGATGACGGCTGATAGCCAGAAACCGGTCCTAGGATGCTTGATTCCGGTCCAGGGAAGACATGGCTTGGCAGTTCGGGCTGGACTGTTCCCATGAGGCACAGGGTCAAGACTGATTTGCATATGGCCATGTCTAAACTGGGGTGGCGTAGTGGGCAAAAGAACGATGGATTTAACCCAGATCTCTTGACTGGGGGAGAATGTCTGCATTGTCAGCATTCCGTCCATCAATTGTTTGTTGTAATGCTTTTCGCCCTAAGTGGGATGGGTATTCCCAGACGTGGGACCCGTGCTCACTACGCCACTGGAGTCAAGCTATCCTGGCTGATGACGGCTGATAGCCAGAAATCGGTCCTAGGATGCTTGATTCCGGTCCAGGGAAGACATGGCTTGGCAGTTCGGGCTGGACTGTTCCCATGAGGCACAGGGTCAAGACTGATTTGCATATGGCCATGTCTAAACTGGGGTGGCGTAGTGGGCAAAAGAACGATGGATTTAACCCAGATCTCTTGACTGGGGGAGAATGTCTGCATTGTCAGCATTCCGTCCATCAATTGTTTGTTGTAACGCTTCATTCTGTATATGGCAGATCTAGGGAAGGCAGTAGAAGCCGGTTGCTTGGTTCCTCCCAAATTAAGCTCAGTCACTGTGCAAACTATTCAGTAGTTGTCATGGATCATACTAGTTTTGGCTTACAAAGGGCCCTGGACATATTGAGCAGATTCAAGAAGGGCAATCACCTACTGGGGAACCAGGCCAAGACTAAAGTTTTAACATCCAGCAGCTACAGGTGCAAGAATATGGTGATGTGGCGTCTAGGTAGAAAGAGTACTCCCAGGCACTACAAGTACTTAGGTGTTTGGTTTAGCAAAATGGTTCAGCCCAGCCCAAGTAAGGGACCTTAAAAAGAAGGCGGCTGCCATCACATACAGAATTGGCCAACTAAACTGTGTACTCAGCAGCGCCTTGGTAGCCCCTATTTTAAGAGTAATGAAGGCAACATTAACCCCAACCTTACAGTAAGGCCATCAAGCCTAACCTGGGGCCCCCATCGCCAGCCTGGAACTATGCTGCAGTAGAGCACATAAGAAAATATTACAGCAACCCCGACACACCCGTCGTTCCAGATAGAGATTAGAGTTGGGACTATCAACCCAATCTCTTGAGTGTAAGGCATCCTTGCTAAAATACTACATTAAGGGCCAGATGTGTCAATATTGGATTTTCCGATTCCATAATAGCGAATTTTACCGAATCACCATTATGGAATCGCAAAATGCAATGTATGTAGGTTTCGCAATAATAATTGTGATTCCTACATATTCCTTATTTGCGACTCGCAAATTGTGAGTCGCAGATAAGGAATGGCTTCTCATTAATTCCCATGCGCCTAGAGGCCCATAGGAAGGAAAGGGAATGGCATCCGCAATTTACGAGTACCCAATAGGTACTCATAAATAGCACATACAATTTCAAGGGTGCAAGGGTGCCAAATGGAGACCCTGGTGCACCCCTGGAAAATGCATGTGTGCACATGTGGTGCACATGCATGCCCCAAGGGCATGTATGTACGCCATATGGCACATTGAAAAATGCAAAAAAGTGTATTTTTCATGGAATTCACATATTTCCACCATATTGAAGTTGGTGTTAATTTGGGATTCCTTAAAGGCAGGTCGCAAATTTTTTTGCTTCCTGCATTTCACTTGAGGAATCGCAAATTACGATTCCTTAAATGCATTCGCAAAATAGGGAATCACAATTCTTGTGATTCCCTATTTTGCGATGGCCTTATGGGATGATACATCCCAAAAGGCTTTTTCCCATGCGCAAATGGGCCGATTCTGCAAATCGGCCGGTTTTAAGGTCTAAGCTAGGTTTTACGGGTCTAACAATTGACAGCTAAGTGTTATCAGGTTCGGCAAGGGATTAGGAACCAAATGATGATATAATGCATAAGGCACTTTAGACTTTCCCAGGAGAAAGAAATAAACAGGCCGCAACTCAGGAATGGCCTTCCGGGAGACCTATTCAAGCAGGAACCAGAAATCTGGGCACCCTACTTTACGCTTCTGTTTAATTCTATCTTGGAGGGCATGGAGCTACCCGATACTTGGCTGGGCGCAGAGATTGTCCCAATTTTTAAAAAGGGTTCGCCTCTGCTCCCAGCCAATTATAGGCCAATCAGTCTCATTGATGTCCCTC
This sequence comes from Triturus cristatus, assembly GCF_964204655.1. Taxonomy (NCBI): domain Eukaryota; kingdom Metazoa; phylum Chordata; class Amphibia; order Caudata; family Salamandridae; genus Triturus; species Triturus cristatus. Next base: position 79,379,756 of record NC_140581.1, read on the forward strand.
AAAAATTATTTGGTAGACTCATTCTCAATCATTTACAAGACTGGATTGAGGAATCAAGAATCATGAGTACATATCAAGCTGGTTTTAGAAGAAGTGTTTCTACCATTGACCAGATTTTTCGTTTAAATTTTATCCACTGGAAGACTGTGCTAATAGAGGGCGGCACCTTATACACGGTCTTTGTTGACTTACGTGCCGCGTTTGATTTAGTGCCCAGGGACAAACTGTAGGTTGTTCTGGAGGACCTAGGGCTTCCAACTGACATTTTAGTAATTTTGAGAAGACTGCATTTGGGGAATTTTGCAAGGGTGAGGTGTGGGAGAGGAGGGATTCTCACAGACCGTTTCCCCGTTGACAGGGGGGTTAGACAGGGCTGTGTGCTGGCACCAACTCTCTTCTGCCTCTTTGTCAACGGGGTGATCAGTTATCTGAACGCCCTAGAAGATACTGATGCTCCCAGGCTTGGAGGCACGAGGGTACCCGCTATTCTTTTTGCGGATGATACCCTGTTGCTTTCCAAGTCCCCCATGGGTATACAACGGATCCTTGATGGATTCGCGAATTTTTGCGCGATTCGAGGCTTGGAGATCAATGCTTCTAAAACCAAGTATATGATCTTCAACCCACCACAGACAACACGCGCCAATCCTACCCTTGGGTCCTCTAGGCTGGAGAGGGTCCACACATTTGAATATTTATTATTTATTTTATTTTACAAATTTGTAAAGCGCGAACTGTCGCCATGGCAGGCATCCTGGCGCTGACAGAGTCTGAAGAGGGAGGGGGGAGTAGACAGTGGGGACAAGGGCTATCCCGGGAAGAGCCAAGTTTTAATCTTTTTTCTAAAAAGTAGAAGGTCATTGGTATGTCTAATGTCTGCGGGGAGAGAGTTCCAGAGTCTAGCTGCAGTCACCTCAAAGGATCTGCCTCCTGAGCGTACCTTCTTGAATCTGGGGATGACCACCAGTTTGGCATCCGAGGAGCGGAGTTTTCTGGTAGGAACGTACAAGACAAACTTGGATTGAAGAGGGGCAGGACCGAGACCGTGGAGAGCCCTAAAAACAATACAGAGGGCCTTAAATTGCACTCTCTGTCTAAGGGGAAGCCAGTGTAGTTTTGCCAAGGCGAAAGGTCCATGAGATCTTGCCGAGAGCCCCAAAGCAAGTTTTGCAGCCGCAGACTGGACTCTTTGTAGCCTATCTAGTAGATACTCCGGGGCCCCGAGCAGGAGGGCATTGCAATAGTCCAACCTGCTCAGGATAGTGCATCTAACTACTTGAGTGCGAGCCTGGATGGGTAGGAGGGGTAGTACTTTCCTTAAAGAGCGCAAAATGGCAAAACAGCAGGCAGAGGTTTTCTGAACATGGGTCTCCATGCTGAGCTGGCGGTCAAACATGACCCCTAGATTACGGATTATTTGGGGGTAACATTAAACCAATCCATGACCTGGGACTCCCATCGTATCAGGGCGAACCTGAAACTGACCCAAATGATAGGAGGATTATCAAGGATGACCCGAGGACTGACTTTTCAGCCGTTCTCCCCTCGCTTGCAAATCTATAGAACACAGACAAAAGGGGCAGTGACCTATGGAGCCGAATTATGGGGGCATACTGCCACCAAGAGTATGCAGGTCACTGAGAATAACTTTGTCAGGCAACTGACAGGCCTCCCGTCTAGCACCCCCCTCCTACCTCTTAGACTCGATCTAGGCCTTAAACCAATTACAGAAGAGCTGGGCCTTAAGCCCCTAATGTATTGGCGAAAACTTTGGTCTACACCTGAATTGTCTAATTAAAGATCTGAGCTTCAGGAGATCATGCGGCTTTGTAATCCCGCACGGATTCCTTGGCTGAGATATATCAAACAAACATGTGAGGCATTAGGTAGACAGAATCTATGGTTGGGGAACAACCTTTACAACGCAACTTTTACAACGCACTACACTTACAACGCATTTTTTACAACGCAACATCCACTACAACGCATTCCATTACATAGCATGACACTACAACGCATTTTTAAAAACTACCTTTACAACGCATTCCATTACATCGCATACTACCTTTACAACGCATACCATTACAACGCATAATATTACACTACACTATCCAACACTTACCCTACTGTTGCACCCCCTGGAGTTAGAATAGTAATTTTTACCCCTATACTATCCAACACTTTCCCTACTGTTGCACCCCCTGGAGTTAGAATAGTAATTTTTACCCCTATACTATCCAACACTTACCCTACTGTTGCACCCCCTGGAGTTAGAATAGCAATTTTTACCCCTATACTATCCAACACTTACCCTACTGTTGCACCCCCTGGAGTTAGAATAGTAATTTTTACCCCTATACTATCCAACACTTACCCTACTGTTGCACCCCCTGGAGTTAGAATAGTAATTTTTACCCCTATACTATCCAACACTTACCCCACTGTTGCACCCCCTGGAGTTAGAATAGTAATTTTTACCCCTATACTATCTAATACTTACCTTAAATGCAATTTAATATTATGCGTTGTAATGGTATGCGTTGTAAAGGTAGTATGCGATGTAATGGAATGCGTTGTAAAGGTAGTTTTTTAAAATGCGTTGTAGTGTCATGCTATGTAATGGAATGCGTTGTAGTGGATGTTGCGTTGTAAAAAATGCGTTGTAAGTGCATGCGTTGTAAGAGTGTGTGTTGTAACGACATACATCCTCTATGGTTGGATCCTGAAAACACCTGCCCCAGAACCTCACGAAAGTCTCTCTCTAAAGCCTATTACGAGTATCATTTATGCGCTCACATTGTCAATACTGAGGAGAAGTCTTTAACGGGAAAATTTTGGGGGTCAAAAGACTCATACCATCTAGAGCTTGTATATGATAACATAGGCCCCCCGCTTACTAGAAAGCTTTTTATGCAGTGGCGGTATAGTACCCTCCCTCTTAAAGCGCATACTGCTCGCTGGACAAGTTCCGAGACTACATTACAATGTCCAGCCTGTGCCCACCCCAGGGAGTGTGACTTGCACATAATATTCTTCTGCCCAGCATACAGAAGAGCAAGGAATTATTGGCTTTTTCCACTACTTAAAAACTTGGGTTTCAGGCGGTATCTTCCCGCATACAGGATTTTAAAAAGAGATTTGTCGGCCCCAATTGTATTTGCAGTTGCAAAATTTTTAACAGCAATGTGGCATAGTCGTAACCAATGTATTAAGTTATTATCAACTGAATGATTGTTTTATATTCCGGTCAATTGTTTGTAATTCATTATTTTTACCATTTCTAACAATTTTAATATACTGTAATTCTTTTATGGTCCAAGAGACCGAAATAAAGATAAAGAAAGAAAGGAATGCTTTGTTAAGAAGGAGGTTGGATTCCTTGTGACACTTTACAAGCACGGAAACCCGGCTATCCCTGAGCAGAATAAGAGACACGAACAGTTTTTAAGGTTTAAAGAAGGTTTTTTAGGTCTTAAAAAAGACTGTAACGTTTGGCCAGGTTCTATAAGGGACTAGTAACTAAATAACTATATAAAGCACAAATACACTTTAGTTATCTCAGGTGAAAATGAAAAGACCGCAATGTAAGTGCCTGATGTTAGGTAAGGAGAGTTGATTCCTCGTGGCCATCTCAGCCAGCCGAATGCACGTCACAATGGCCGCACCCCCGGCCTCCCTGCTCCCTGCACAGGAATCCATTTGCACCTTTGCCCAAACCTTTGCCTCAAAGGGAAGGAGTAAGAGGATCGCACGGCGGTCGGCGCTTGGCGTTGTAGCCGTGTTAGCGTCATGTATTCCTTCTTTGACAATACGTTCTTGCCTTGGTTCATTTACCTCACAAATCATTTTTACTTAATGTGAACCTAAGTTAATTACCTTATTTGATCCATTTCACAATGATTTGTTTTATTTTATGCCATAACTGTAAAGGTTTTAATTAACTAAACAAGAAACTTATGTCCAGATGTGCGACCTGCCAAATAACGACCTGCAAATTGCATCGTTTTTGCGATTAGCAATTTGTGTTTCACTGTTTGGCATGTACAACAGTGTCTTTGACACTGTTTGCGATTCCCAATGCGCTCGCAAAATGCGAGGCTCATGAATATTAATGAGCCGCTCGCATTTTGCGACCCCCTTTGGAATGGCAGGCCCTCCCGGGGATGGTGGCCTGCTGGGCTCAGGGGACGACCATGTCTGGCACTGCTTTTAAATAAAGCAGCTTTTTTTTTTTTTTAAATGCAGCCCAATACTGTTTGTTCATGGGCCCATGGTTTTTAGCGTGCGGAAACGAGTCCATGACCCGTTTGCGCACGCTAAAAACCGTCGTGCATCCGGCCCTCAAACTTGAAACTTGAAACTATTCCCATGAAGGAATCCTGTTTCGGGGATCGGGTTGGGAGGAGAGATGGCTAGATGAACTCCTTCTCCGCCTATAGATAGAGGCTATCAACATCCTAGTGACAGAAAATTAAATGCACAAAAAAAAGAACTGTGAAACTGAACTGAAAATAGCGCCAGTGAAACTGGCAAGTAGCACACGAAGACTCAGAATAGTTGTGTTTAAATGTTGGGACTCGTGCAAATCATAAACATTGTATACATTGCGAGGCTCCTGAAGGAAGCAATCTTAGGAAAAATCTTAAAGCTAGTCAAATGTAAAAACTGAGATATTTGTGATTTAAGAAACATACCGAAGGGGTAAGAGTCTTGTTAAAATAATGACATTTCCTCAAGGGCCACAGACCATGCCTACGAGTACTATGCACGTGACTGACACAGGGTGCATGTAGGGTCTGCTGTAAGTAGTGTGCACTGAGCACATGCACTGTACGCTGTGCACAGGCGACAACTGATGCAGGAGAGGCCTCATTCTGATTGTTATGATATATTATGACACAAACACACGCATTCACTAAATAGGCTTGAGCTGAGGGAATCCTAATATTCCTTAGCTAGAAAAAAATACCTCCTTAGGTTATTAAGAACCTAGGGTTGTGCAAAGTTTGTGACGGTCCCATCTGTCGACTTTTCCCCTAACTTTTCCAACTTTGCTTCCGACTTAGGAAGTGCAGAGTTGTAAAGACACTGTGCATGAAAATCACACATAAGTGGAGACTTTCTGCGGGGAAATAACGGTGTTTCCACTTTTTGTGAGAAAAGTCTGCTGCGAAACATATTTGTAGCAGGAGGAATTATGCGGATAGTCACGAGAAGCTTTGCTACTTCTCTTCCGCCGGATGTGTCACCTCCTCCCAGCTGCCACTCTCTGTCAGCCACAAATGAGGAAGCAACAGAGGGCAGAAGTGCAGAGAGGACCAGGCACTTCTCTTTCAGAGGAGAAAGACTTTCACATCCGCCCAGGCTGCAGAACGGACAATGGACAGCACTGAACATAGAGATGCAGCATAGACACACAACGGACAGCACTGAAGACAGACCTGAAGCACAGACACACAACGGACAGCACTGAAGACAGACCTGCAGCACAGACACACAACGGACAGCACTGAAGACTGAGCTGAAGCACATACACACAACGGACAGCACTGAAGACAGCCCTGCAGCACAGACACAACGGACAGCACTGAAGACAGCCCTGCAGCACAGACGCTCACCGGACAGCACTGAAGACAGACCTGCAGCACAGACACACAACGGACAGCACTGAAGACAGACCTGAAGCACAGACACACAACGGACAGCACTGAAGACAGACCTGCAGCACAGACACACAACGGACAGCACTGAAGACAGAGCTGAAGCACAGACACACAACGGACAGCACTGAAGACAGACCTGAAGCACAGACACACAAGGGACAGCACTGAACAGAGACCTGCAGCACAGACACACAAGGGACAGCACTGAAGACAGCCCTGCAGCACAGACACACAACGGACAGCACTGAAGACAGAGCTGAAGCACAGACACACAACGGACAGCACTGAAGACAGACCTGAAGCACAGACACACAAGGGACAGCACTGAACAGAGACCTGCAGCACAGACACACAAGGGACAGCACTGAACAGAGACCTGCAGCACAGACACACACCAGACAGCACTGAAGACAGACCTGAAGCACAGACACACACCGGAATGCACTGAACACAGACCTGCAGCACAGACACACAACGGACAGCACTGAAGACAGCCCTGCAGCACAGACACACAAGGGACAGCACTGAACAGAGACCTGCAGCACAGACACACACCGGACAGCACTGAAGACAGCCCTGCAGCACAGACATACAACGGACAGCACTGAACACAGACCTGCAGCACAGACACACACCGGACAGCACTGAAGACAGACCTGCAGCACAGACACACAACAGACAGCACTGAAGACAGACCTGCAGCACAGACACACACCGGAAGGCACTGAAGACAGACCTGCAGCACAGACACACAACAGACAGCACTGAACACAGAGATGCAGCATAGACACACAACGGACAGCACTGAAGACAGACCTGAAGCACAGACACACAACGGACAGCACTGAAGACAGACCTGCAGCACAGACACACAACGGACAGCACTGAAGACAGAGCTGAAGCACAGACACACAACGGACAGCACTGAAGACAGACCTGAAGCACAGACACACAAGGGACAGCACTGAACAGAGACCTGCAGCACAGACACACAAGGGACAGCACTGAAGACAGCCCTGCAGCACAGACACACAACGGACAGCACTGAAGACAGAGCTGAAGCACAGACACACAACGGACAGCACTGAAGACAGACCTGAAGCACAGACACACAAGGGACAGCACTGAACAGAGACCTGCAGCACAGACACACAAGGGACAGCACTGAACAGAGACCTGCAGCACAGACACACACCAGACAGCACTGAAGACAGACCTGAAGCACAGACACACACCGGAATGCACTGAACACAGACCTGCAGCACAGACACACAACGGACAGCACTGAAGACAGCCCTGCAGCACAGACACACAAGGGACAGCACTGAACAGAGACCTGCAGCACAGACACACACCGGAAGGCACTGAAGACAGACCTGCAGCACAGACACACAACAGACAGCACTGAACACAGAGATGCAGCATAGACACACAACGGACAGCACTGAAGACAGACCTGAAGCACAGACACACAACGGACAGCACTGAAGACGGACCTGCAGCACAGACACACAACGGACAGCACTGAAGACAGAGCTGAAGCACAGACACACAACGGACAGCACTGAAGACAGACCTGAAGCACAGACACACAAGGGACAGCACTGAACAGAGACCTGCAGCACAGACACACAAGGGACAGCACTGAAGACAGCCCTGCAGCACAGACACACAACGGACAGCACTGAAGACAGAGCTGAAGCACAGACACACAACGGACAGCACTGAAGACAGACCTGAAGCACAGACACACAAGGGACAGCACTGAACAGAGACCTGCAGCACAGACACACACCAGACAGCACTGAAGACAGACCTGAAGCACAGACACACACCAGAATGCACTGAACACAGACCTGCAGCACAGACACACAACGGACAGCAATGAAGACAGCCCTGCAGCACAGACACAAAAGGGACAGCACTGAACAGAGACCTGCAGCACAGACACACACCGGACAGCACTGAAGACAGCCCTGCAGCACAGACATACAACGGACAGCACTGAACACAGACCTGCAGCACAGACACACACCGGACAGCACTGAAGACAGACCTGCAGCACAGACACACACCGGACAGCACTGAAGACAGACCTGCAGCACAGACACACAACAGACAGCACTGAAGACAGACCTGCAGCACAGACACACACCGGAAGGCACTGAAGACAGACCTGCAGCACAGACACACAACAGACAGCACTGAAGACAGACCTGCAGCACAGACACACAACAGACAGCACTGAAGACAGACCTGCAGCACAGACACACAACGGACAGCACTGAAGACAGACCTGAAGCACAGACACACAAGGGACAGCACTGAAGACAGACCTGCAGCCCAGACACACACCGGAAGGCACTGAAGACAGACCTGCAGCACAGACACACACCGGAAGGCACTGAAGACAGACCTGCAGCACAGACACACAACAGACAGCACTGAAGACAGACCTGCAGCACTGACACACAACAGACAGCACTGAAGACAGACCTGCAGCACAGACACACAACGGACAGCACTGAAGACAGACCTAAAGCACAGACACACAAGGGACAGCACTGAACAGAGACCTGCAGCACAGACACACAAGGGACAGCACTGAACAGAGACCTGCAGCACAGACACACACCGGACAGCACTGAAGACAGACCTGAAGCACAGACACACACCGGAATGCACTGAACACAGACCTGCAGCACAGACACACAACGGACAGCACTGAAGACAGCCCTGCAGCACAGACACACAAGGGACAGCACTGAACAGAGACCTGCAGCACAGACACACACCGGACAGCACTGAAGACAGCCCTGCAGCACAGACACACAACGGACAGCACTGAACACAGACCTGCAGCACAGACACACACCGGACAGCACTGAACACAGACCTGCAGCACAGACACACACCGGACAGCACTGAACACAGACCTGCAGCACAGACACACACCGGACAGCACTGAAGACAGACCTGCAGCACAGACACACAACAGACAGCACTGAAGACAGACCTGCAGCACAGACACACACCGAAAGGCACTGAAGATAGCCCTGCAGCACCGACACACACCGGACAGCACTGAAGACAGACCTGCAGCACAGACACACAAGGGACAGCACTGAAGACAGACCTGCAGCATAGACACACAAGGGACAGCCCTGAACACAGAGCTGCAGCACAGACACACACTGGACAGCATTGAAGACAGCCCTGCAGCACAGACACACAACGGACAGAATTGAAGACAGAGCTGCAGCACAGACACACAAGGGACAGCCCTGAAGACAGCCCTGCAGCACAGACACACAAGGGACAGCACTGAAGATAGACCTGCAGCACAGACACACAGAGGACAGCACTGAACACAGAGCTGCAGCACAGACACACACCGGACAGCATTGAAGACAGCCCTGCAGCACAGACACACAACGGACAGCACTGAACACAGAGCTGCAGCACAGACACACAACGGACAGCACTAAAGACAGAGATGCAGCACAGACACACAACGGACAGCACTGAAGACAGACCTGCAGCACAGACACACAGAGGACAGCACTGAACACAGACCTGCAGCGCAGACACACAAGGGACAGCACTGAAGACAGCCCTGCAGCACAGACACACAACGGACAGCACTGAACACAGACCTGCAGCACAGACACACAAGGGACAGCACTGAACAGAGACCTGCAGCACAGACACACACCGGACAGCACTGAAGACAGACCTGAAGCACAGACACACAACGGACAGCACTGAAGACAGACCTGCAGCACAGACACACAGAGGACAGCACTGAAGACAGACCTGTAGCACAGACACACAAGTGACAGCACTGAACAGAGACCTGCAGCACAGACACACACCGGACAGCACTGAAGACAGACCTGAAGCACAGACACACAACGGACAGCACTGAAGACAGACCTGCAGCACAGACACACAGAGGACAGCACTGAAGACAGACCTGCAGCACAGACACACAAGGGACAGCACTGAAGACAGACCTGCAGCACAGACACACAACGGACAGCACTGAAGACAGACCTGCAGCACAGACGCACAACGGACAGCACTGAAGACAGGCCTGCAGCACAGACACACAAGGGACAGCACTGAACAGAGACCTGCAGCACAGACACACACCGGACAGCACTGAAGACAGCCCTGCAGCACAGACACACAACGGACAGCACTGAAGACAGAGCTGAAGCACAGACACACAACGGACAGCACTGAAGACAGACCTGAAGCACAGACACACAAGGGACAGCACTGAACAGAGACCTGCAGCACAGACACACAAGGGACAGCACTGAACAGAGACCTGCAGCACAGACACACACCAGACAGCACTGAAGACAGACCTGAAGCACAGACACACACCGGAATGCACTGAACACAGACCTGCAGCACAGACACACAACGGACAGCACTGAAGACAGCCCTGCAGCACAGACACACAAGGGACAGCACTGAACAGAGACCTGCAGCACAGACACACACCGGACAGCACTGAAGACAGCCCTGCAGCACAGACATACAACGGACAGCACTGAACACAGACCTGCAGCACAGACACACACCGGACAGCACTGAAGACAGACCTGCAGCACAGACACACAACAGACAGCACTGAAGACAGACCTGCAGCACAGACACACACCGGAAGGCACTGAAGACAGACCTGCAGCACAGACACACAACAGACAGCACTGAACACAGAGATGCAGCATAGACACACAACGGACAGCACTGAAGACAGACCTGAAGCACAGACACACAACGGACAGCACTGAAGACAGACCTGCAGCACAGACACACAACGGACAGCACTGAAGACAGAGCTGAAGCACAGACACACAACGGACAGCACTGAAGACAGACCTGAAGCACAGACACACAAGGGACAGCACTGAACAGAGACCTGCAGCACAGACACACAAGGGACAGCACTGAAGACAGCCCTGCAGCACAGACACACAACGGACAGCACTGAAGACAGAGCTGAAGCACAGACACACAACGGACAGCACTGAAGACAGACCTGAAGCACAGACACACAAGGGACAGCACTGAACAGAGACCTGCAGCACAGACACACAAGGGACAGCACTGAACAGAGACCTGCAGCACAGACACACACCAGACAGCACTGAAGACAGACCTGAAGCACAGACACACACCGGAATGCACTGAACACAGACCTGCAGCACAGACACACAACGGACAGCACTGAAGACAGCCCTGCAGCACAGACACACAAGGGACAGCACTGAACAGAGACCTGCAGCACAGACACACACCGGAAGGCACTGAAGACAGACCTGCAGCACAGACACACAACAGACAGCACTGAACACAGAGATGCAGCATAGACACACAACGGACAGCACTGAAGACAGACCTGAAGCACAGACACACAACGGACAGCACTGAAGACGGACCTGCAGCACAGACACACAACGGACAGCACTGAAGACAGAGCTGAAGCACAGACACACAACGGACAGCACTGAAGACAGACCTGAAGCACAGACACACAAGGGACAGCACTGAACAGAGACCTGCAGCACAGACACACAAGGGACAGCACTGAAGACAGCCCTGCAGCACAGACACACAACGGACAGCACTGAAGACAGAGCTGAAGCACAGACACACAACGGACAGCACTGAAGACAGACCTGAAGCACAGACACACAAGGGACAGCACTGAACAGAGACCTGCAGCACAGACACACACCAGACAGCACTGAAGACAGACCTGAAGCACAGACACACACCAGAATGCACTGAACACAGACCTGCAGCACAGACACACAACGGACAGCAATGAAGACAGCCCTGCAGCACAGACACAAAAGGGACAGCACTGAACAGAGACCTGCAGCACACACACACACCGGACAGCACTGAAGACAGCCCTGCAGCACAGACATACAACGGACAGCACTGAACACAGACCTGCAGCACAGACACACACCGGACAGCACTGAAGACAGACCTGCAGCACAGACACACAACGGACAGCACTGAAGACAGACCTGCAGCACAGACACACAACAGACAGCACTGAAGACAGACCTGCAGCACAGACACACACCGGAAGGCACTGAAGACAGACCTGCAGCACAGACACACAACAGACAGCACTGAAGACAGACCTGCAGCACAGACACACAACAGACAGCACTGAAGACAGACCTGCAGCACAGACACACAACGGACAGCACTGAAGACAGACCTGAAGCACAGACACACAAGGGACAGCACTGAAGACAGACCTGCAGCCCAGACACACACCGGAAGGCACTGAAGACAGACCTGCAGCACAGACACACACCGGAAGGCACTGAAGACAGACCTGCAGCACAGACACACAACAGACAGCACTGAAGACAGACCTGCAGCACTGACACACAACAGACAGCACTGAAGACAGACCTGCAGCACAGACACACAACGGACAGCACTGAAGACAGACCTGAAGCACAGACACACAAGGGACAGCACTGAACAGAGACCTGCAGCACAGACACACAAGGGACAGCACTGAACAGAGACCTGCAGCACAGACACACACCGGACAGCACTGAAGACAGACCTGAAGCACAGACACACACCGGAATGCACTGAACACAGACCTGCAGCACAGACACACAACGGACAGCACTGAAGACAGCCCTGCAGCACAGACACACAAGGGACAGCACTGAACAGAGACCTGCAGCACAGACACACACCGGACAGCACTGAAGACAGCCCTGCAGCACAGACACACAACGGACAGCACTGAACACAGACCTGCAGCACAGACACACACCGGACAGCACTGAACACAGACCTGCAGCACAGACACACACCGGACAGCACTGAACACAGACCTGCAGCACAGACACACACCGGACAGCACTGAAGACAGACCTGCAGCACAGACACACAACAGACAGCACTGAAGACAGACCTGCAGCACAGACACACACCGGAAGGCACTGAAGATAGCCCTGCAGCACAGACACACACCGGACAGCACTGAAGACAGACCTGCAGCACAGACACACAAGGGACAGCACTGAAGACAGACCTGCAGCATAGACACACAAGGGACAGCCCTGAACACAGAGCTGCAGCACAGACACACACTGGACAGCATTGAAGACAGCCCTGCAGCACAGACACACACCGGACAGCACTGAAGACAGCCCTGCAGCACAGACACACAAGGGACAGCCCTGAAGACAGCCCTGCAGCACAGACACACAAGGGACAGCACTGAAGATAGACCTGCAGCACAGACACACAGAGGACAGCACTGAACACAGAGCTGCAGCACAGACACACACCGGACAGCATTGAAGACAGCCCTGCAGCACAGACACACAACGGACAGCACTGAACACAGAGCTGCAGCACAGACACACAACGGACAGCACTAAAGACAGAGATGCAGCACAGACACACAACGGACAGCACTGAAGACAGACCTGCAGCACAGACACACAGAGGACAGCACTGAACACAGACCTGCAGCGCAGACACACAAGGGACAGCACTGAAGACAGCCCTGCAGCACAGACACACAACGGACAGCACTGAACACAGACCTGCAGCACAGACACACAAGGGACAGCACTGAACAGAGACCTGCAGCACAGACACACACCGGACAGCACTGAAGACAGACCTGAAGCACAGACACACAACGGACAGCACTGAAGACAGACCTGCAGCACAGACACACAGAGGACAGCACTGAAGACAGACCTGCAGCACAGACACACAAGGGACAGCACTGAAGACAGACCTGCAGCACAGACACACAACGGACAGCACTGAAGACAGACCTGCAGCACAGACGCACAACGGACAGCACTGAAGACAGGCCTGCAGCACAGACACACAACGGATAGCACTAAACACAGAGATGCAGCACAAACACACATCGGACAGTACTGAACACAGACCGGCAGCACAGACACACACCGGACAGCACCGAACACAGAGCTGCAGCACAGACACACAACGGACAGCACTGAAGACAGACCTGCAGCACAGACACACAGAGGACAGCACTGAAGACAGACCTGCAGCACAGACACACAAGGGACAGCACTGAAGACAGACCTGCAGCACAGACACACAACGGACAGCACTGAAGACAGACCTGCAGCACAGACACACAAGGGACATCACTGAAGACAGCCCTGCAGCACAGACACACAGAGGACAGCACTGAAGACAGCCCTGCAGCACAGACACACAAGGGACAGCACTGAAGACAGACCTGCAGCACAGACACACAACAGACAGCACTGAAGACAGGCCTGCAGCACAGACACACAACGGACAGCACTGAAGACAGACCTGCAGCACAGACACACAACGGATAGCACTAAACACAGAGCTGCAGCACAAACACACATCGGACAGTACTGAACACAGACCTGCAGCACAGACACACACCGGACAGCACTGAAGACAGACCTGCAGCACAGACACACAACGGACAGCACTGAAGACAGACCTGCAGCACAGACACACAAGGGACATCACTGAAGACAGACCTGCAGCACACACACACACAAGGGACAGCCCTGAACACAGACCGTTCTGACCCGGAGTGTGCCTGGTCAGTCGTGCACTGAGGGCAGCGATCAGTGACACATCCCCGCCTGTCCTTGGTTGTGGCCCCCAGTTTCTGTTCCTGCCGAGAGAGGGGTCCCCGGTGCCCAGGCTCAGCCCACCCTCGGGTCAGGGTCAGCTCAGGCTCTGGAGAAGCAGTGACCTCTGAGGAGCCTTCAGACTGGGGCCAGCAGAAACCCTGAGGGCAGAAACCCTGCCCTGCAGATCAGTGTGAGACTGAGTTACAGATTATATCCATCATCAAGGGAAGAGCAGAGGAGCTGCAGAATGAGGGCACTGATCGCTGTGGTTTTCATCTTCTCAGCAGGTGAGAGCTGGTCTGTTTTTAGGTTATTTTTGAGTATTTTTCGTTTTCAGCGTAGAACTAAAAGTAACTGTGTAATTCAAATGTGTAACATAAGGTAGTAAGGCATGTAGAGGGTCTGGATAAAATAGGGGAGGTGCCATGGGGATCTCACTGCTGGGGAGGGTGGACCACGCCTTTCTGTTGTGGCTGCGGAACTCTAGGCCAGCTTGTTCTCTCTGTATGTCTGAGTGTGTGTATGTGTGTGTGGGTGTATGTGGTATTTCTATAGCCAAAAGGCAGCCGAGCCAGTGGTGGCTGGTGACATTTGAAAGCAGTGGGGTGTACATTTTTTGCCGTACTGCACTATGGCAAGCGAGCGTAGCGAGCAAGCGCGAACAACTTAAGAGGGGTTCGGGGGGTTCTCCCCCAAGAAAAGTTTGAAAAAAAGAGTGGACAAATGGTGCATTTTCAAGCAAACTTGAAGAAGCAGGAAGGTTAATAAAGCAGTACGATTGAAATATTTATCATTTAAGAAATTGCCAATTGTTATGCGTTATAGAGGACATCTTTGCGTATTTTACCAGCAGAGTGCCCGCGCTTTTACTAAATGGCCTGTCAGCACTAAAACGAGTTTCTTCCCCTTTTCAATAAAGAATCTACAGTCTGCTCTTGTTTTCCTCAGAAGATCCCTCAGCGTTCTGGTCTGTTTTAATGCAAATTCGAAACCATTTTAATATCCAAAGCCAGAGTTTCCCAATATTGATCTTATTTCATGGTTATATCTGCTTTATTCAAGTCACAATAAAGGGTCACTCAAAGTCTCACACATATGGCCTTAAAATGTCACAGAGAAGCACGCCCAATCACTGGAAATGTCACACATAAGCAAACTGGAAACTTGCAGCTATGTATGGATGCAGGTTACAGCTTCTCAAAGCGACCTGCCTCCTGTGCGAACACTAGCCCACGAAAGCAAACATGCGGGAGACGTCCAATCACGAGAGCGGTGAGCGCACTGTCCTCTCAAACACTGATTCAGTCATCAGGAAGAGCATTCATGACAGACACTAGACTCTGGCTGCAGGGCGGAGCACAATTCAAGTACCAATGAGTCCTACTAGTGTGCCCTGTTCCCGGCCGGCAGCTGGAAGCAGCAGGGAGCGTGAAAAAGCAGCGCCCTGTAATCTCCGAATCCTGACAGCCCTGCCTGTCACCACTAATGGGATTTCTGATCATTATCTGTCCTAGTAGTCAGGTAGTGCAGATCGCACAAAGCCAATAGTGTGTGGCAAACTTTCTGGAGGTCTGTAGTTTATGTATACAGAATCTGGATTCAAAGACTTTTTCTGTGTGAAAACCCAATTTGTAAAGGTTTCAAAAATATGCCTCTTTTTCCACTCTGTACTCCAGCTGCATAATATGCTAACAAACAATCTACAATCTCCCCGTTCTCTACAATAAAATAATTTGTTTCGTTTTAGTACCCCTTCAATCCTCCAAAAGAATCAAAGCAGCCAGCGGCTGTTCTGCTCCGTAATCAACTTTTGTTGGACTTTCTGCCCAACACTGGATCAGTGGTGTAACAAAACTGGAGGGGCCCCCCTGCAAAGTACAAGGAGGGGGCCCCCCATTCTCCGCATCAGTCAAGAGCTCCCAGGCCAGTGACCCGCCATACTGCTGGGGCTCAGCCCAGCCATTAAAAAAAGGATTCTGGTTGCTCTATTTGTCACATACGCACTCTCATTGGGCAATTTACATACATCAGTAAACACTGCTGCTGCACCCACCAGCTATAGTTACATAGCGCTGCTTCCAGCCGGCTCACCAAACACATCCTCCTACTTGATGACCCACCTCCAAGCGAAGTCAGCTCAGTTAACCACTTCCAAACACAGACCACTTCCGTCGTGCCTGCTACTAACGCATCCATTACACTCTTCCCTCACCCCTACGAAACCCGAAGTTATGCTTTTCCACCTACCTTAAAAATAACCCCTCGGATGTCACTGTGAACCCGTGACCGCCGCCCCCTGCTCCCCTGTCCACCATCGACAGAAAGACTGATGGCCGGTCCCCATCTAACCACTGCCTACCAGTAAAGACAGAGCCATTCAGCTGCTGCCCTCCCCAATGCCACTGTGGTAGTTTAAAACATGTTAAACAATCTCTTCAACTGACCACCCCAAAACAGCTCTTCCTGCTAGCCTCTACGGCATCAAAGCCATTTCTGCTACTTTTCATCCTCTGCATGAAGCACACATTAATATTAATTGTACAAAGGGTCTGATTTTTGTTTCCTCACACCAACATTAATTTACTCTATGTACCTCACTAAACCATACCTCCTGTCAAAGGGAAACCTGATCCCATATGTAGCACCAGTCAGTAAGTACCCCACGGACAAACACCAGAGAGAATGCGCTATTCATGTAATTGAACCTACAGTGACAACGTAGCATTTCCCCACCCACTGTTAGTTCAGCGAAGTCTGCAACCGCACAGTAGCCATCAATACCGGCAACATCTAAAGCTCATTTCCACTTCCTTTCATTGGCAGCTCCTGATACATATACCTATGTCTTCTGGGCGGCATCTACCACAGACCACTGCATTCCTTGTCCCCCCTAAGAGTAACCGAATGCTGTCGGTGAACGCTTCTCTTCCCCCGTTATTAATAACTAATGGAGAATAACGAAAGAAATATATAGTATTTTCCTATGCAAATAGTGTATCAAGCACTTACTGCCTACAGCAGTCCTCACCAGATCCACACGTATCACTATTCTCCTATTGCACCATCCTGTCAACCCTATTATTATCTGGAGATGTTTTTTATCACCTTCTGTGACCTGGGAAAAGCAATACCTTGCACGAAAAAAGTCCCTTTAAAACCTTTGCTACTTATACAGGCTGGCAAAGCACTTACTTGTTTTACTAACTGTCATTGTAAAGCAAGCAGGTAACTGATTCTAGGATTGGGATTACTGTTTAGAAGTGTGGAAGTTAATACTGAGACGTAGGATGATTTTTTGCATGTCTGCTAGACACTCGTTCTTCCCTGCATGCGCACACAATGCAACAATACAATTTAGCATAACAAAATGTACCGGAAGGTAAAGAAACAGCCCATATTATTTTTACTAAGACAAATAGACAATTGTCAACTTTATACCCCATGACATAAAAGCCTTAGCATGCACAGCCTGTTCAAATCCATGCCACATAATACTACCACATACAGCACATTTGAACATCTCATAATTCCATGCCACACAATTCAACTATAAATAATTTAACCCTACAACATTCCATACCACATAATTAAAATCCTAAAAATTTCAAAACGCATATTTCCACTTAGCTCCAAACCACATAATTCCACACCACATAATAACATTCCACACAACTTAATACGTCTCTAAACCATATAATTACAATCCACACAACACAATTCAACTACACATAATTCCACTGCAACCTATATAATTATACTTCACAGAACATAAATACACTCAACACCAAAACACATAATTACCCTCCACAAAATACAACTCTGCAACATGCTGCATGCATAATTCTACTCCGCACAATTATACACCACACCATGCCACATAATTCCACATGTCACACAATTCATTCCCACACAATTCATCACACAACATAAATACACTCCACATAATACCACGCACCATCACATAATTAACCTCCCCACAATTATGCTCTACTCCATATTGCATAAATCCACTCCACATAAATCCAATCTATACCACGTAGCAACATTCCACATAATTACACTTCACACCATGCCTCATATTACCTCTCAACTTAATTTTCACTCAACAGCGCACACTTCCATTGCACTCAATTCAACTCTACACATTTCCATTCCACACCACATAATTCAACAACAAACTGCATCATTCAAATCAACAACACAATTACACAACACACCACATACATCCAATCTACACCACAAAATTCCACATCATGCTACAACATTCAACTGCACACCACATAAGTAAACTCCACTACATATCACTCTACAACACAAAATACCATTCCAGATAATCTCACTCCAAGACACACAACCCCACTCCATGACACACAATGCCACTCCAAATGATTACTATCCACATAATTACACTGCACACCATGCCACATTATTTCACTACACAGATCCAATCCACACGACACAATTCCACAACTAACAATTCCAATCCAAACCACATATGTCCATTTGACACCACACACATTCACTCCACTCCAAACAGAAAGCGCATAGGTAAAATACATTGTCCTTTACAACGCCAATAGTTCTAACTCTCACAAATGCGAGACTAATTGCATTGCAAATGCTTGTTTACCTTCCAATGCGTCTCAGCAGCTCCTGTTCCTGAAGCTGCAAACATTCTCCTGCCCCAGTCGGCATGGTGCTGCCTCGTCCCTTCTCAGATGAGCAGTGCCCTGTGGAGAATGCTCTCTCTGAGGCCCCCACCCCCATCCTTGTCAGGGGCCTGGCGTGCTCTGACTGAAGAGAAACAATGTAAGTTGTTACTTTGTTTCTCTTCACTCCTGGGTCAACCCGAAGAGCTCAGAGCAGGCTGCGGACTGCAGCTGCTTTAGAGCAAGACACACTGTAGTGTTCTTACTTCTCTGAGCATGTGGAATTTTATTGCTGTTCCTAGGCTACGCAGCCTAGAATGTGGAATGGGCATCTTCTGAATAGATTGTAAGCAGCTTGTCAGTTGGCAGCTGCAGGGTTTGATGCTGGATGGGGTTTTCTTTGCGTCCTTCAACTCAATAAACCCAAACCATACTTCATCTTTTTCATGCTGCTGTGTCTACTTCATTAAACACACACAGCTCGCTACAGATGAGGTGATGGGCCCCCCTTAATGTACTGAAGACTAGGGGTTCCCCGCACCGCGGGTGCTGCGGGGGTGTTTGTTACGCCCCTGCCCTGTTTCTTCTCCAAGCCTCTGCTTCTTCTCAAATCTTGCCCACACTGTGCTTGTTTCTTCCCCCTTCCTACACACCTCGTCCCTCTTTCTTCTCAAGTCCCACCCACCCACCCAGTTCTTGGTTCTCTGAAGTCCCACCCACCCAGTCCCTGTTTCTTCTCAAGTCCCACCCACCCTGTACCTGTTTCTTCTCAAGTCCCACCCACACCATCCCTGTTTCTTCTCCAAGCCCCTGCTTCTTCTCAAATCCTACCCACCCTGTACTTGTTTCTTCTCCCCTCCAACACACACAGTCCCTGTTTCTTCTCAAGTCCCATCCATCCATTCCCTGTTTCTTCTCAAGTCCAATCCTCCCCATCCCTGTTTCTTCCCAAGTCCCACCCACCAAGTCCCTGTTTCTTCTCAAGTCCCACTTACCCCGTCCCTGCTTCTTCTCAAGTCCCACCCACCCGTCCCTGTTTCTTCTCAAGTCCCACCCACCCTGTACCTGTTTCTTCTCAAGTCCCACTTACCCCGTCCCTGTTTCTTCTCAAGCCCCACCCACACCATCCCTGTTTCTTCTCCAAGCTCCTGCTTCTTCTCAAATCCTACCCACCCTGTACTTGTTTCTTCTCCCCTCCAACACACAAGTCCCTGTTTCTTCTCAAGTCCCATCCATCCAGTCCCTGTTTCTCCTCAAGTCCCACCCACCCAGTCCGTTTCTTCTCAAGTCCCACCCTCCCCGTCCCTGTTTCTTCTCAAGTCCAATCCTCCCTGTCCCTGTTTCTTCTCAAGTACCACCCTCCCCGTCCCTGTTTCTTCTTAAGTCCCTCTCACCCAGTCCCTGTTTCTTCTCAAGTCCCACCCTCCCTGTCCCTGTTTCTTCTCCAAGCCCCACCCTTCCTGTCCCTGCTTCTTCTCAAGTCCCACCCACCCGTCCCTGTTTCTTCCCAAGTCCCACCCACCCTGTACCTGTTTCTTCTCAAGTCCCACTTACCCCGTCCCTGTTTCTTCTCAAGCCCCACCCACACCATCCCTGTTTCTTCTCTAAGCCCCTGCTTCTTCTCAAATCCTACCCACCCTGTACTTGTTTCTTCTCCCCTCCAACACACAAGTCCCTGTTTCTTCTCAAGTCCCATCCATCCAGTCCCTTTTTCTCCTCAAGTCCCACCCAGCCAGTCCCTGTTTCTTCTCAAGTCCCACCCTCCCCGTCCCTGTTTCTTCTCAAGTCCAATCCTCCCTGTCCCTGTTTCTTCTCAAGTACCACCCTCCCCGTCCCTGTTTTTCTCAAGTTCCACCCACCCAGTCCCTGTTTCTTCTCAAGTCCCACCCTCCCTGTCCCTGTTTCTTCTCCAAGCCCCACCCTTCCTGTCCCTGCTTCTTCTCAAGTCCCACCTACCCAGTCCCTGTTTCTTCTCAAGTCCCACCCACCCCGCCCCTCTTTCTTCTCACGTCCCACACAACAAATCCCCGTTTCTTCTCAAGTCCTACCCACCCCGTTCATGTTTCTTCTCAAGTGCACTCACCCAGTCAGTTTCTTCTCAAGTACCACCCACCCACCCCGTTCCTGTTTCTTCTCAAGTCCCACCCACCCATCCCTTTTTCTTCTCAAGTCCTACCCACCCAGTCCCTGTTCCTTCTCAAGTCTCGCTTCCTGTACTTGTTTCTTCTCCCCTCCAACACACCCAGTCCATGTTTCTTTTCAAGTACCACCCACCCATCCCTGTTCGTTCTCCAAGCCCCTGCTTCTTCTCAAATCCAACCCCAATACTTGTTTTTTCTTCCTTCCCTACCCATCCTCCCTGTCTCTGTTTCTTTTCAAGTCCAACCCACCTAGTCCCTGTTTCTTCTCCAAGCCCCTATTTCTTCTCTCCTCCCATCCACACCATCCCTGTTTCTTCTCAAGTCCCACCTACCCAGCCCCTGTTTCTTCTCCAAGTCCCTGTTTCTTCTCTCCTCCCATCCACACCATCCCTGTTTCTACTAATGTCCTTGTTTCTCCTCCCATCCCACCCACCCCATTCTTGTTTCTCCTCCCATCCCACCCATCCCGTCCCTGTTTTCTCTCTCCTCCCATTCACCCCATCTCTGTTTCTTCTTTCTGTCCGCTTCATTGCGCTTTTTTAAAGTGCGGTTCTTCACCTCCACCCGACCTCCTGTTCTCCACCCCACCCGATTGCCAAAGCCAATAGCTCACCTATAGGCGAGACCTACTGGCTTTGCTAATGCTTGTTTTTCTTTTCTGGTACTGAGACCAAAATAATCTGTCCCATGAAAGCAATTAGGTTAAGCAAATTGCTTCAGAGATCTATGTCTACTCAACTGGTTTCAGGGTAGAATAGTGACAATTTAACTCAGCTGGTTAACGCACTAGTTCAAAAGATCGGTGCGTCATCTCCGTTCAGAGCTTTGAAGCATCCTAAATTACCAGAAAGGGTTAATGTGGCAAAAGAATTGACAGTTCTTAAAGAGAGGCGTTTGCCTCATAAATAGCTGCCGGACCCAGAATCAGGATGGATTCTGCTCAATAATCAAGCCCGGTTCAGAAAAGAATCTAAAAAATATTTAAATATTTCAGGGCACAAGGGCATTATTTTTCAGCAGCAGCAAATCATACATGTGGCTACAGGAAATGTGGTTGCAGCTCCTTCCCAGTTGTCTTCAGAGCTAGACGAATAGAGAATTCCTTAACCCTTCAAGAGAGAGAAAGTGTGTGTTTATGTCTGTCCCAGCAATGGGTGCGTGGAGTAGGGGTAACGGTAAGGCTTGTAATAGCCAGTGTTTGTGAGGTTTTGGCTGCAACAGTGATGCATTTTAAAGTTAAATTAAATTTTTGAATGTGTTCTCTTTTGATTTCAGCTTTATATAGCGCTTCTCCTGTTTGTGAACTTCTTGAAGGGGAAAGGGGCCCCCTTCACGTACTGAAGACTAGGGGCCCCCCCGCATCGCGGCGGCTGCGGGGGTGTTTGTTACGCCCCTGCACTGGATATGACATTTTAATAAAAATAGGTCAGAACTCACCATCCTAAAGTCCATGGTAAAATGATACTACTGGCATGTACACTTTCAGCTCTGGCTTAGTATCTAAAAACCTTCTATAAAACAAAACCTCAAATCGCAGTTTTCAAGGGGATGTTTCTTAAAAAGCCACTTCTGGCTTAAAGTATCACATTTTAACAATTGTTAAGCCGAAGAGAGCCCCTTGTCACAGTTCACTTTATGCCTAGGCATGCTATGATTTAAGTACTTGAGGTCAATACAGTGCAAGAAGTAGGTTGCGTGTCTCCCAACAGGAGCATAAGATTCGCCAACATTACATACACTGTAAAGCACATAGAGTTCAAATGTGTTTATCTCATTATGTGGAAAGTGACACCAAGAGTGTCACACATAAGGTACCGACAGGTCACACACAAGCACTCTGAGTACATGGAAATATCACATATAACAATTCTGCAAACTTGGCAGCTATGATTTATACTTATAACCTGAAATGTGAAACTGAAAAAGACCACTGTACAAAGAGATGAGTCGCAAGTCAAGACCTGCTGCTTGTATCCCATATGGAGTGGATCGCTAGTTAACACCCGGGTGACCCATTGCTTCCTCTCGCGCCTCACACACAGAAGCACCTTGCTCCCGCTGTCTCAGGTTTCTCACGCATAGGGTCAGTGAAGGATACAGATGCCCAGCAGCACTATGGCACCAATGCCCAGCCCGGTAGCCACGTTTCTCCCCCACTTATGCACATTCCTCTGCCAGTGCACCAGCTCCGCTCTCCTCATCGAAGCTCTCTGCTCGGGCTCAAGATGGCCCGCATGGGATCTATCCTCTGCTCGGGCTCAAGATGGCCCGCATGGGATCTATCCTCTGCGCGGGCTCAAGATGGCCCGCATGGGATCTATCCTCTGCGCGGGCTCAAGATGGCCCGCATGGGATCTATCCTCTGCTCGGGCTCAAGATGGCCCGCATGGGATCTATCCTCTGCTCGGGCTCAAGATGGCCCGCATGGGATCTATCCTCTGCTCGGGCTCAAGATGGCCCGCATGGGATCTATCCTCTGCTCGGGCTCAAGATGGCCCGCATGGGATCTATCCTCTGCGCGGGCTCAAGATGGCCCGCATGGGATCGATCCTCTGCGCGGGCTCAAGATGGCCCGCATGGGATCTATCCTCTGCTCGGGCTCAAGATGGCCCGCATGGGATCTATCCTCTGCTCGGGCTCAAGATGGCCCCCATGGGATCTATCCTCTGCGCGGGCTCAAGATGGCTCGCATGGGATCTATCCTCTGCGCGGGCTCAAGATGGCCCGCATGGGATCTATCCTCTGCTCGGGCTCAAGATGGCCCCGCATGGGATCTATCCTCTGCACGAACTTGGCTGTCTTCTCCCCTTCACCCGGCTTCTGCTCCATCTTTCCGAGTGTCCGTGAACTGTAACCGGGTAATGCACCTCTGGAGACGCCTTCTTGTTAACATACAGGGACTTTTAAATGCTTATGAGGTGAATCAACAGATGTCCTGGGAGCACAACAACAGGCTTCGCGCTCTGTCGGTGTACCTCGGTCCTCCCTCGACTAATCAGCACACTCTCCTGAGGCTCAAACTGAGATCCATCGATGCACCTCATCCATACCCTGCAGCGCTACCGGTGATGGCAGTGAACCATCATATAATGGCGCCAACACTCTGACAATCTACCACTGAGTCCCGCACGCCGCTCTGCCAATGGAATTCAGTCCTGCTCTGAAGCACTGAGTTACTAAACACTAACACAGCTCCGTCGATGAACCTCAGTCATACCCTGCAGCACTAGCAGTGAGACCCTCATAATGGCACAAACGCTCTGCCAATCTATCACGGAGACCCACGCGCAACTGTACCAATGGAAGTCAGTAAAGCTCTGAAAAACTGAGTTACTAAACACTAACACAGCTCCGTCGATGAACCTCAGTCATACCCTGCAGCACTAGCAGTGAGACTCTCATAATGGCACAAACGCTCTGTCAATCTATCACGGAGACCCACGCGCAGCTGTGCCAATGGAAGTCAGTCCTGCTCTGCAGCACTGAATTACTGAACACAAGCTCAGCACTATCGATGCACCTAAGTCATACCCTGCAGTGCTAGACAAGTTTTACTAAGAAGTATCAAGTAACCCTGGACGTAGTTCACGTAGTAGCGCTACGCGTAGCTACGCGAAGTTCACTTCGCACCACGCGAACTGCCGGGAGGTTTATTTTCCACGCTCACGATCGCCAACTTGATGTTGCTGATCGCGAATGAGGAAAAAGTCTCGCCGGGATGTCATTTTGCTCACTCGCGGTCGCCAACTTGATGTTGAGGACCACGAGCGGGCCAAAAATGCCAACTACGCTACGCTACGTGATTTTCCACTGTGCTACGTGCAATTTGCGTACCACGAAGTAGCACGAACTACGCAAACTTCATGAGCGTAGCGTAGATGTCCGCCCAGGGTTAGTATCAAGGCCTTGACTCCGCCATTTGCGAAGAGTGCTATGGCGATAGTTTTTCCATTACATTTCAACCCGATGTTAGTTTTTCCATTACACTTCAACCCGATGTTTTGGAGCCCCTGACAACACTGTTGTACTAGGAAAGCCTCGGGCTGCACTGGCCTGACATCATAGACAGTTGAATGACCAGTCGCGGCTCGCTCTCCAATACTCGCGGGGGGGTCGCGCGCGGCACGGGGGAGGTTAAAATAAAGCACCATTATTAATATTAAGCAAACTAAACTTACCGGATCCGCGCCGCCTCTGTGAGACCTCCTGGGCCGGGGTCCGACTCCCGCGTTGGCGCCTTGGCAAGTACCGCCACCTCTCAGCCAATCCAAACACTGCTCCAGCAGCAGCGCCAGGATTGGCTTGAGCAGTAATGCGCATGATCTGTTTAGGGCTTAACATTTTTTGTGACCAGCCCGAACATGCGCATGTTCAGGGCTGGTTGCAAAATGTTTAAGCCCTAAACAGAACAAGCGGACTCTTGCTGTGCGCTGCGCCGACGACCACCTGCTGTGATACGTTATGGTGGATGTCAATCAGATGCTGTCTTGCAGCTGAAGTCCTCTCCTGTAGTGCTGCCCGCCCCCTTCTAAGCCGACTGCCTCCGGCTCTTGCGGCCTGGGAATGGGATACAGAGATTGCTGCCAGAGTTAGAGAGTTAGAGAGTGAAGGCAACGCTTAGTGGGGCAACGCCCAAGCGCCCTAATGGACGCACCGCTGTACTGGGTCAAAGACAAGCATAAAGTGAACAAGTAATAGGAGAGGCAGCTGGGTTGCGGACCGTTAATGCGCTGTGACGTAGTGTTCCTTAAAGTGGCGAGTCCAACTCTTTCCTAAGTAGGAGCAGTGTTGGAGCGGTCCTCTCTTGCTTACTCTCATGGCCACCCTCTCAGTGAGATGAAGTACGAGAGGCGCTAGAAGACAGACCTTTAAACTGCATTATAATTGTAAAGTTTCATCCAGTCTTTAAATGCAGTGCAGAGCATGTGGTATCAGCAAACCATCAAGGCTTCATTTAATCGCATCGGTCTTAGCCACATCTGTGCCACTTTCCTGGACTTCTGTGCTCTATTTTACCACGCGTAGATCTTGAAAGGATTTCAGGTGATCCAGTCCTCCTAGTCAGTTCATTTATTGATTTAGTTTCAATTTTATAATGCACAAACAGCATACAGGGTTCCAGATCTCTTTAAAGTAAACATTAGGAAATATAATTGGTGCAGGATCATGCAGGACATTAATTAAATCAGTTGATGAGAAAGAAAACGCGCTGATATCATACTTATAGAGACAAAGGATTTCATTTTGTTGGTATTTCAGAATCAGTATATGTTTTAAGTTCTTGAAGATTTCTAACAAAGGATCAGTGCGTATTTCAGGAGAGACTGAGTTCCACATTCTGGTAGCACTTCCTGAGAAGGACTGGAAGACAGTCCTTTGTTTCTTGAACTTGGGTGGTTCCAGGAAAAGTAATTCTGCACGTCTGAGAACCGTTGCAAAAAGGGAGTCTTTGGCTCAGCTCTTCAAGGTTTGTTTTCAAACCCACGGGTGACATGAGTGAACTTAGTTCAATGCACCAGAGCTGAATGTGAAAAACAGGTTATTGTAGTCCTGCAGAACCGCACCCAATGCAGAACTGAGGTGGTGTCAATGTTTTTGGGTTACTCACAGGGAGCAGTGCTAATCCAATTGTTCATTAATGATTTACACACTCAAAATCACTAGAAAAGGAATACTTCAACATATTTATTTTAAAATAGTTATTTTAAAATGCCTAGATCTAGGGCACACAATATTGGCAACATCAGAGTAGATGATACGCAGCTAAGCTTTTCAAATAACAGTGACAACAGGGAACAATCGGAGGTAGTGCGCATACCTGGACAACTGGGTTTGTTGTCGGTTTGGAAAATCTTGTCAGCTATTTAGAGCACACGACCAAAAGCTAGGAGATTGCGTCTGTGCGGTAACACAATTCTGGCACCAGTTCTGAAGGCAGAATGGAATACTTCGCAGAGCACTGAAAAGCCTTGAAGGGGCCTTCTGCACTTGAGATGGACGCGTGTGCTGTACTCATCCAGATCTGCGTCTGTGACCTGGGTGATGTTTCTCTTCTGAAAAGTGGTCAAATAGCAGTCCTATTATACTGTGTCTTATCTAGGATGGAGTTTCCAACATTACCATAGGAATGTCTTGACATAATCATATGCATCAGTGGATGTTCTAGTAAGGTAAAAATATGTCAATATTGACTACGTTGTTTGGATTATGGTTGTTAAAAAGGCCTCTGTAAAAAAGCTCCTGTCCCAGAGTGATGTTGCACTGGGGATTTTTGACTATGTCATTGATGGTAGGATAGGACAAATGTATAGGTCAAAAGGATGTGGCATATTTACAATTCCTCATGAAGATGAAGGCCACCATGTTTTAGACCTAGGAAATTCAAGACTGCCATGCTCTAGAAATGCTTATGCTTATGCCCTGCACAAAATGGGGTCTGCATTCATGTGTTCAAGAAACTAAAACTAAATTAAAGAAGACTCCATCTAGAACTCTCAGCCTACTCCCAATTACGTAAAAGAAATACCTTCACAGCTGTCAATCTGACTCTCAGTCACCCTGTGAACATTATTCAAGTGACTAATGTTATTACTAGAGAACCCCTGAATGTATTACTAGTAACTCCCCTATCCCTGGTTCGGACCCTAGTTCTAATACAGTTTTTACATCTTGACTGCTAGTTTCTCATAATTTGTCCACTGTGGCCTGCCGCAGCGGATTCATTTTAGCTAGTTAATTGGCTGATTTTAAATGCCAATTCTAATGGAGATGCTCAACGTTTTAAGAGCGCTGTTGTGCTCCCTCTTTTGAAAAAGCCTGGGGAGGACCCGGCCATACTGAAAAGCTACAGACTGATCTCACTGCTTCCTTATCTTGCAAAACTTCTAGAGACCCATGTTTCTCAACATTTATGCTCCTTTTTGGAGGCGTCTGGTTTTCTAGACACCCATCAGGTTGCTTTTGCCCAGGCCATCAATGAGGATCTATCCCTGAAACAGCAGATAGGGGCTGTCCCTTCCTCTTGTTTTCTCCATCTCGGGAGAATAAGGAAAATCAGGAGATTCTTCATGGTGGATGCTGTCGTTCAAATGATCATTGATGTCTCAGATTGCCTACACTAATGCCCTTTATCTGGGACTCCCTATTGGCTTAAGTCACAGGCAGCGATTGGCTCAAAATTAGGTCGCCCGGTCGGTCTTCTGCCAACCATAACACAACCATACTTAGCCTCTGATAGAACAGCTACATTGGCTCTCTGTAGCCCAGAGGTCTGCTTTTAAAACAGCCTGTATTTTCTTTAAAGCCCTTCACAGAAAATGCCCAGCTTTCGTGTCCTGGAAAATTTAGCATTATATTCCTACCTGCCATCTCAGATCAGCTCAGCTGAACTTACTAAATGTCCCAAAAAAGGAAAAGGAAGAAGAGTGGAAGGTTAGTTTTTTCTGTAGTGGCACCCCACATCTGGAATACCCTAGCCCTTGACATTAGATCATCAGCCATTTATGTGGGGTTTAGGAAACTCTTAAAAACTTGGCTGTTCAGACAAGATTATGGCTACTCTTGCTTCTGTTGCTTTCTGTACCTCAGCGCAAGAGACCTTATGGTGAAAATGCACTCTATAAATTTCCAATAACATAACATCCGCTATTGAGTAAGGTTTTACACTGGCTATTTATTTACAAGGGTTTGTAACTCTTATCAGCTTATTTATGTAAGAGGAGCCCCCTGGGTAGAAACCCCACTTAAAAACACTTTGAAGGGGATTGTATTGCTATGAAGTTTTATAAATGGATGCCTGCAACTTGCTCTTTTTGTAGCAGCTCTCCTCTGCTATGCGGAGTCACATCATGGCCTTACCTTTCTGCCTTTTCTACATACTTCTAGGGTTGCCGCAATGGTTGTTTCCCTCAGTCAGGACCAGAGCAACATATAGTGAACCCTAGGGTTCATTGAAATATGTTAATGATATTGTTGTATCTAACAGAGTTTCGTTCCTGTTGATTCTGTTCTCAGCGGATTGACATGAGTCGCTAGAAATCCCAGTACCGTCTAGTGAATTACTAGTTGCTTCTCCTATACTAGGTAATCTGCCTTCTCCCTGCAGCCTACAGGCCAAATCCGCTATGTTCAATCTTATTAGTTGTAACATTGCAGCGAGTAATTCTAAATTAAAGAGGCCAGACTAGGTTTCCCAGATGAATAGTTCAGATGTAGTTTTGTTAAAGGAAACTTGGGGCCACTGTCATGTATGTAGCTTTATTTTGGTTGCAAATTACCAGTTTTACAGAAACGGGCTGTTTGCAACCAAAATAAAGCGTTTTCCTATGTACAAAACCCAATTTTGAGATTGGGCAACCTATTACCGAATCACAAAATGGGTTAGCAAGTCAGTATTAGGAAGCGGCGTGTTAGGGGTGTTCCTTCCTAATAGCGACTCACAGTGCAATGTATGAATGTTTTGCGACTGAAATACGGTTGCAAAACATTAGCTTTTTAGGCCACAAGTACGCCATTTTTAGTGGTAGAAAATGGAGATTTGGGTTGTTTGCGGCCGCTAAAAAGGGTTGTAGCGTGTATCGACCCTATTTTGTGAGTCTGTAACCTGATACTTACCCGCAAAATCGGGTTTGCAAGTCACTATTAGGACGGGGAGTGCCAACAGCATCCCTTCCTAATTGCTAGTCGCAAGGGGATGTATGATTGTTTTGGGACTGGAATGCGGTTGCAAAACTATTAAAGTTTACCACCTACTTCAAGTAGGTGGTAAGCTAGTAGCAAATGGGAAGGGGTCCCCATGGAACCCCTTCTCCTTTGTGAATGGCTACGAAAACATTTGCTAAGAGCAGGCAGCAGTCCCAAGGACCAATGCCTATGCCTAAAAATTAAAACTGAAACGTTTATTTTTTGTTTTTGAAGCACATCCTGTTTTTCTTTAAAAAAAATGGGCTGCATTTAAAAAACAAATTGCCTTACTTAAAAAACAAATAAAGACATGTGGATCTGCTGTCCCCAGCAGGCCACCATCCATGCATTGTTTCCCATTCCATTCATAAATTGTGACCTGGCTGAAGAATATTGATGAGGCAGTTCATTTCTGACCCCAATGGGAATTGCTAAATGTGTCTGAGACACTTCAGTACATTTTCTTTTGCTAAAATGTGTGAGTCACAAAAGGAAATGGTTGTACATGTGACCCTTTTTAAGAAAAATATATATTTTTTATTGGCATTTTTATAATAATAAAAATTACACACAGCATAAGTACATTTCCATAGTAAGGGTATCTGATAGCCTATGGTATTCATCAGATTATTTTCACTTTACACTATTTATGTATCTCCAGAACAAGACATTTATTGACTACACAATCTCTTTTCCACAACTACTTGTTACCGGATTGACCATCTCTTCTAATGGTATTGCAGTGCTGAGAATATACACTCACTATGGCAGTTATATTCAATAGGGGGTAATCAGGTCTGCCATGAACCCTGTCAGTCTTAGTTGTGTGTGTGTTGAAGAAGCATAAGTCGTTCATCTAAAAGACTGCTCAGTAATTACTTAGTAGAAAGGAAAAGCCATAAATGAAAAAAGGAAAACCAAAGGAAAACAAACTCTGTGCCATCGCAAGATGAACACACTACAACATCTTGCGTCATACTGCCAGGGGTCCTTAGTCACTACAATTATCTGTAGCAAATTGACCAACGCCACCTTGAGGTCGGGAGGAGTACCGGGGGGAAGGGTGGAGGAAGGTGGGGACGGGGGAGTGAAGGGGAGAAAAAAAGCCAGCAATGCTCCAAGCCAACAGGGGCAACACCCAGTGCCCATTCCGAGCAAGCATATAACCTAACTGTGGCCCGATACCGGAGGACCAGTACCTCCTGTTTTCCCAGGAACTCCAAAGCACCTACCCAGTCCTCAACAATCATCCAGCTCCTAAACTGTAGGTGCCTCTCCCAACCCTTAAAGGTCAGTCAAATTCGTATGTGAAGTCTGTTCAGGGTGTTTCTTGTATCCCATGCCCTCACTATGTCTGCCCAAGGCTCTGCCAATGGCTTGCGCCGCTTTGTAATCTTATCATCTTTAATCAGGGCCTTTTCTTCTGCTCTAGCCCAGCAGGAAACATTGTCTTCCCAGTTTACCACAAGAGGATTCTGCGTCGCCTTCCACCTGAGAGCGATTCTCCTCTTAGCCAAGAGGAAAGCCAGGTCTATGAATCTATGACCCAGTCTTTTGGATTTGGGTCTCGAGAATAGGCCTAGAGGCAAACCTCTGGAGAGCATGTCAGACTACGAGACAAAACCCTGTTGACCATGTGTACAATCCCAGGACAGGCCCAAACCATGTGGTCAAAGTCAGCATCTCTCAGTGAACATCTGGCACAGGCCTGGTCATCACTCCCATATACCACGTTCAGCCGGTACGGAGTTAGATAGGTTCTATGGAGCATGTTAAATTGTATAACCTTAAAAGCTGCATTCCTCGACTCCTTTTTCAGGCTACCTAAAACCTTCTTCCATTCCTTCTCAGTTAACTGCCTACTCAGGGTACCCTCCCATCTCTCTTGCAAGCGAGGCAAGGGGTGAAGCGTTATTTCCATTATTGCCAAGTAGAGCCACTTCACCAGATGTCCCGCCGAGCCTAGAGTCACCATGGACCGAAGAACCGTATGGGTGACTGGTTCTTTCACATCCTTCCCCCATAACTCTGCCAACGCCCATGGTATTCCAGGAAGTCAGCCAACAGGAGTAATTCACCATCTCGATAACAATCACCAACAGTCTGCACTCCATCGTCTTCCCAGCCCTGTACCTGCTGCTGCGTAAGGGGGGGACCCATTCCTGCCTGCGGGATCCCCACAAGGGGATACTGGGTGCATAGAGCGGCACATCTTTTAAGCGAGCCATACATCTATCCCAGCACTGCACCACCACAGAAAGTAATGTCCCCATACGGTTGATCCTTAATTTTAGCTTGGTGCTAAAGCATTCACTAATGGGAAGGCATGCTAAGAGCAGGCAGTAGTCTTAAAAGAAAATTCAAAGAATACTTTTGATTTTGATTTTTGAAATTCATCCTGAAAACAGGCTGCATTTAAAAAACGAATTGCTTTATTTAAAAACAAACGTAGACATGGTGGTCTTCTGTTCCCAGCAGGCCATCATCTCTGTGTTTTTAGAGCTTCCCATCAGGTTGCAAATTGAGACCTACCGCATGAATATTAACGAGGTAGGTCTAATTGCAACCCGCTGGGAATCACAAATGAAACTCTTAAGAGTTTTCTGTATTTTAAATTGCAATTTCCTGGTTGCGATTTGCATGGAATTGCAATAAGGAACTCGCAATTTCAAAGATTAGTACATGTGGCCTTTGGTCCTTAACCAAGGTGCTGATTGACGGCTTTAGTTGTACCTCTGTTCCGCCTATGCCATCAAGTGCAGGTAGAGTCAAGGGAGGCCTTACTGCTTGGTTCAAATTGTCTCTAGTGGCCAAGATTACTTCTCTGAATACCAATTGTGAAGAGTTTCCAGCCTTTCTATTAAATAGTCTGAATGATCATAATCTGTATTTAATTCATTTTTTTCAATAATGATTTTACCAATATGAATAAACCTAACTTCCAGCGACTATTTGGTTTTATTGTTAGCCTACTTATTTCCAATAAATCTTTTACTCTTTATTGTAATGTGTTAATTTGAGGCGATTGATTTCAATGAAAAACTAACTGCCAATACGTTTGACATTTGCCCTCTGTTAGAATTGGGGGTCTCTAGTTGGCACAGGTAGGTACTTGTGACAAATAGGGACCCTCGCCTCTAGTCAGGGTAAAGGGGTACACTCCTAAAATAACCCCTGCTCACCCCCTTGGTAGCTTGGCACGAGCAGACAGGCTTATCTCAGAGGCAGTGTGTAAAGCATTTGTGAACACATACAGTAATCAAGTGACAACATTACAGATGGACACCACACCGGTTTTATATCAAAAAGTATTCTTTATATAGATTTACCACAAGACCATAAACGACAAAAATCCACAATACTGTTACTTTAAAATGGTAGTATTTAGCTTATTTCTCTTTAGTTCTCAAATGCAAAACTTTAAGTCAATGTACCTTTAGATGCGACAGGCAGGGCAACGAAAGTGTTGCAACAATGTTGATGCGATGAAAGAAATAAAGACATGAAGATCTTCCTGATGCGGCACGCTTCTCTGATGTTGCGAGAGATCTCGGCTCGATGTGTCAGCTGCAGTGGCGACACCCTTGTCCAGTGATGCAACAACAACGGCTTTGGCGGCGACACTCTTCTTCGACGTTGCGAGACGCTTCCGCTCGATGTGACAACTGCAGCGGTGACACCCTTATTCCCTGATGCGACCACATCAGCTCCAACGGCGGCACGCTTCTCCATGGATGCAAGGCGCTTTTCTTGATGCGGTGCAATACGACAGCTACAGCGGCAACTTCCAAAATGCAACGGCAGCAGCAGCGATGGCGACACGCATCTTCCTCGATGCAAGACACTTCTCGTGATGCGGTGTGATGCGACAGCCCCAGCGGCTGCGAAGGCGACACGCTTCTTCGGTGTTGCGAGATGCTTCTCTCAATGCGGTGCAATACGACAGCTACAGCGGCGACATCCAAGATGCGACGGCAGCAGCAGCAACACGCTTCTTCCTCTTGAGTCGCGCTTCCAGTTCTTCTTGCGACTCGCAGTCTCTTAGAAGGCCCAAAACAGCAGCAGGCACTGCCAAAGAACTCTTGGTGGTTGAAGTCTGTTGTCCCAAAGACTTCAGCAGGAGGCAAGCTCTTCTCTTAAGCCCTTGGAGATCCTTACAAATTGAAATAAGCACACAAAGTCTCTTCTCCTTCCTTTGGCAGTCAGGCAAACCACTGCAGGCCAATCCCCCAAGCAGCACTTCTACTTAGGGATAGTCTCTCCTCAGTTTCTTCAGGTTCCGCTCCTCAGTAAAGGTTTCTTCTTGTTCCAAAAGTAATCTAAATTCTTGGGATCAGGGTCCCACTACTTATACCGCAAAATCCTTTGTCCTCTGAGCGCAGAGGGGCCTTTGCCTAGTCCAAACCAGTTGTGGTCAGTCCTGGAGCACTTTATTTACATGACTCCTTCTTTCCGTTCAGAGTGCAAGGCAGAGACATCAGACGCACCAAAGGAGGTGAAGCCTGCATTGTGGAGGGAAGGCACAGCCCAATTCAGGTCCAAGGTGCAACTCCTCCCTCCCATCTAGATGCAGATCTCTCTATTTACCACTGGGCTACCTCACCCTGTCTCCTGGAATTCCCCAGCACTGTCACTCAAACTCCAGACAAGCAATACACAACCTAGCAGAGGCAGGCTTGGACAGTTAAGCAAGAAAATACCTACTTTCTAAAAGTGGTTTTTTCAAACACAGAATGTTAAAACCAATTTCACTAAAAGATGTATTTTATCATTCTGAGTTCAGGCATACTACATTCGAATTCACCCTCTGAGTAACAATAGGGTAGGTAGGATAGACTGCATCCTCCTGATGTCTGAGCCGGGAGAGACGCAGTATTTGGGAATTGCCGAATTTGCACATTAGCTCTATCCTGTTTTTAATTTGTTTTTGGGGGCTGCTTAAAAACTTGTATTTCTTGTGGGGAACATTTTATACTTACTTTTTGCTGCTAGGTGATTGCGCCCCTGTACATGCGCTTTATGATTATAGCCTGATACACCCGGTCGCCATCTTAGGAAGACGGGTAGCGGGCTAGTTGTTAGGACATCGATACTATATAAAGGGAGACTGGTGCGAGCGCGTCGCTGGCACGCCAAAGGCGTGCCTAAGGCAAGCCCGTCTACGACCGTCCACGTCCGGATTGCGTCCAGAGCCAGCCATGCTGCCTGTAGCTCCACTCAGGTTAGGATTGTTTGGACTAGAGAAGAGTTATTTGTGTTTTCAAAGTCACACTATATAAGGCCTACGTGTTTTGAACCTGGTCTAGAGGAGGATGAGGAATGCGGCCACAATGAGTTTCACTGTAAGTCCTGCACTTTTAATATGGATGTGGTATTTTGGAAAAGGGGAGAAGATATCCATAATCCAGCGGATGCATTATCCTTAGGACCCTTTTGTAGACCCAGTCCCAGGCTGCCTATTAGGGCATGCCTGATTAATTGTAGGTCTCTTCCTAAACATGCATCTGATTTTTGGCTCTCGTTAAAGACCTATGATTGGGATGTCTTGTTTATTACGGAAACCTGGCTGAGAGAGAGCTCGAATCCAGACATCTCCCTGGCCATCCCTATAGGCTATAGAATAGCTAAGGTTGATAGGACAGGTAAAAGACTTGGTGGCGGCCTGGCCGTAATCATGAGGGAAAGTTGGGAAATTTCATACAAGAAAATTGAAGACATTGGACCTATAGAGGCCATGTCTTTTTCCATTAAATTTTTCACGACCTCCTCTATGGCAGGGCTTTTGGTCTATAGACCTCCAAATGCTGTGTCCGCTCACTGGCAGAAACTGTATAATTGTATTGCCAATCTTTCCCTGAGGCATACTAATTTCACCGTTCTTGGTGATTTTAATGTCCACATGGATAATGTGAACTGCCCTTTAGCGGTTCAATTAGGAGATACCCTTAAAGGGTTAAACAAAAGGTAATACTTCACACTCATGCAGCTGGCCATACTCTAGATTTATTTTTTACTAATGATCCCACCATTCAGCTACAGGATCCCTCACCGGTGACCTGGTCGGACCATTGGTTGGTCCCGTTCAACTTTACTTGGAAGGTTTGTGACAACTATACGAGGTCTACTACGGAGGATAGGAGAAACTGGAGGAAGATCACACCTGAATCAATGGGCGGTGAGCTACATTACACCTCCCCTGAACTCACTGGCGACCCCAACCTCGATGCCTCTCTTTTTAATGAATGGGTCAACTCAGCCCTTGATAAAATAGCTCCCACTAAGACTATTAAATTGTCCAGGAATAAACCTTCGGCTCCCTGGTTTACCATGGAGCTTCGTACGGAGAAAAGCCTATGCAAGAGGCTGGAGCGTGTCTGGAGAAAAAACTATGAACTTTCAGTCAAATGTGAATATAAGGCAGCACGAAGGAAATTTCAAAGTCTGAAGCGTAAACTCATTAGGGATTACGTTGCAAAGCAGATTAAGGACTCGGACAATTCCCCAAAAGAAATCTTTAAGATAGTTCAAGGCTTTATGAAACCACAAGCCTTGAAGAGCACTATCCCCCCCATCTTTGGCTCTCTGCGAAGAATTAACTACTTTCTTCCAGAATAAAATTTTAACTATTTATTCCTCTTTTCCTTTATCGGGATCATCCGATGTAGCAACTCATTCCACATCAGATAAATGGTCGGCTTTTCGCCCGTTTGAGATGGAGGTGTCACTGGGGGAACTAATGAAAATAAAATCAGGCTCCCCGCTGGACCCCTGTCCGGCCAGATTTCTTAAGCTATTAGCCCCTTGGCTTAGTAACATTTTGAATCCGATTTGGAACTCCTCACTGGAGACTGGGGTTTTTCCAACTAGCTGGAAAAAAGTCTATGTTCAGCCTATCCTCAAGAAAGAGGATGCTGATCCAGCAGAGCTAAAAAATGTTAGGCCTATTTCTCTTCTCCCGGCCCCAGCCAACATTCTGGAAAAAGAAGTCTAGAGACAACTCTCAGACTTCCTAGAATCAAATAACCATCTTCATGATTCTCAGTCTGGTTTTAGGTCAGGTTACAGTACGGAGACAGCCTTACTTAAGGTGGCCGAATCGATCCGTGAAACCTTAGACCAGGAAAGCTGTGCAATGTTGGTGCTGCTGGATTTGTCCGCAGCCTTTGACACAGGATTCCCACAGGATTCTTCTGAATAGACTCCACTAGTTAGGAGTAACAGGAACTATCTTGGCATGGTTTCGTTCATTTCTTGAGGGTCGTTCGCAACAAGTGTTTCTTCATCCCCATGTCTCCAGCTCTTGTCCCACGTTATGTGGTGTTCCTCAGGGCTCTGCTCTAAGCCCCACACTTTTTAATGTTTACCTGACTCCCCTTGCGGCAATTGCTGAATAATGTGGGGTGAAGGTTGTCTCGTATGCAGATGATACACAACTGGTGTTCTCTTTTAAAGAACACAACGAGACAGCCTTTGTCAATTTTAGACAGTGTCTCTTAAATATCTCATCATGGATGATGGAGAGCTGCCTAAAATTGAATACTGATAAGACGGAGGTCTTATGTTTTTAACCAGCCTACTCCACCCTGCTCTTCGCTGTGGTGGCCAACTGAGTTAAATCCACCTCCGCTACCAGTTTCCTCTGCCAGGAATTTGGGTTTCAAGTTTGACTCCCAACTCACTGGCAAGGCACAAATTGCTTGTCTCTTCTCGGTGCTTCTGGAAACTTAAGGCCTTGCGCAGATTTCTCCACTTCCTACCGATGGATTGCAGGAAGTCAATAGTGCATGCTCTAGTCACTTCACAACTTGACTATGCCAATAGCCTTTATATTGGTCTTCCTGAGTACTTGATGAGGAGACTACAGCTTATACAAAATGCGGCAGCCAGGCTGATCAGGAACGTGCCACTGCAACATCACATTACCCTCATTTACGCAGCCTACATTGGCTCACAGTTTAAAGCTCTGGTACTCGCACATAGAGCAATCAGAAGGACCGGACCTCAGTATCTGAAGCGGAGACTTCAGAAATATAACCAAACCAGGGCACTTAGATCTAATAGTTGGAATTTTTTGGTCATTCTTCGTTTTGTGAAGGCAATGACCGGTGGCCGTGCTTTCTCTGTAAAAGCTGCTACCCTGTGGAATACTATGCCTAACCATCTGAGGAAAATTGACGCGGAAATCCTGTTTAGGAGAGCATTAAACACTTGGCTTTCCTGCCTGCCCTAGAAGCTATGGTCTGTTCTGGTCTCTTCGCCCCTCAGGTAGGATGCTAGCGCCGGGACACTTCCGTCGGAGATAGCTGTGCACTCTACAAGCTTCAATAATAATAATAATAGATCACATTGGTATTGATTTAGCAACTATATTTTGTCTCAAGAGATTTAATAAGTATACATGAGCTGAATTTCATACATTCTAATAAATTGCCAATGATTTTTGGTCAGAGAATTCCTTCTATCATAATTGAAATTTTTATATGTTGTACATTTTCAGTATTTACTCATACAGTGATACTTTGGATGTCAATATCAGGGACCATAACCTCCTAACCTTAAGCTTCTTGCTTTTTACATAGTTACCACCATCCTACCGTGCATTTACACTGTTTTTCAACTCCGCGCAATGGTTTGAGGAATCTTCCTACCCCTGAAATATTGTTTAAGGATTTTATGATTTACAAATTTTTGGTAGCGTTTTGACTTGTCAAATGGATACTGTATGCACCATACTAATCATTCAGAGCTTTACTGATTTATATCTCTGCATCAGAAAAGCTTTAGTCACGTGCATTTTAAGCAACCCCAATTGTTGATTTGACGGCAACCTTGATCATTGAATTGAAGACTCTTGCTTTCTGCAAGTAGACATTTTAGAAAGGCTTTACCAAGGAAACTTCGAAATTTGGAGGAGAATAAATCTTGCCTTGAAATTTACAAACTTGCTACTAATATTACAGAAATCAGAGCTTACTCCTATGAACTTAGATCGCCTAGTAATCACATCTCAATCACAAGGCTGTTTTGACAGACGATCAATTTGATAGAGGCTAACAAAGGCGTTTTATCTAAAACATGTACCCTGACTACCGAAGACCAATGGGTCTCCCATTTTCAGTCCATTAATGAGATTAATGACACTAAAGCACTTGCTCAAAGCATTCTTTTTTGCACATCAAATAGTGCAAAATTGCGTTTTAATTACGATGAAGTTCTATTAGCAATTTGTCAGCGCTCTCCTGGAAAGTCTTCAGGCCCTGATGAGGCTCCCATTGACCACCTTAAGAGCAACGTGGTTCCACGGGCATCTATTCCTAACCAATGTTTATATCAATTGTAGTTTAAAAGAGTTGCCACCTTCTTGGGCTACATGTTTAATTGTTCCAGTTTTTAAGAAGAGAAATAGACAGAAACCCTGATGAAATAGACCAAACTTTCTTTGATTGAGTCTTCGGTTAAAATTTAAGGCACAGATATTTTTTTATAAAGTTCAGGATTGGGCCAATGCCAACATTTTAAGATGCTGACAATATGGCTTTAGTGAGAACTTAGGCACTCATGACTAATTTTGTAACCTCAATTTATT
This sequence comes from Triturus cristatus, assembly GCF_964204655.1. Lineage (NCBI taxonomy): Eukaryota > Metazoa > Chordata > Amphibia > Caudata > Salamandridae > Triturus > Triturus cristatus. The sequence continues at coordinate 79,419,152 of NC_140581.1, forward strand.
GGTAGAAAATACACAAGTGTCCCGTGTTGCCCATTGTATTTAGATTTTATGAACTTACCCAAGTCATTTGACAGGTTCAACAGTACCAAATTGTTCTTCTTTTTAATTGAATTGTGCCTTGGCTCTGTTTTGGTTTATTGTCTTGTAGATTTGCACTGTAATGTCTCTGCGAAGGTGAGATTTGGTTTAGACGGGGAACTAACAGATTCCATCCCATTACAATATGGTGTCCGATAAGGATGCATCTTTGCTCATCTTTTGTTTATCCTGTATTTAAACAAATGTAGCGCTACCTGGTGAGTAGGGGTTTCGACGTGCCCATGGTTTATAGTAAACCTATCACTGTTCTGCATTCTGCAGACGATGTGGTGCTTCTGAACCACACTTCCAATGCTCTGAAAAATGTAGAGACATTTTGCAAAGTTAATTTCTACCTTAGATCTCAGAATCAATTTTCCTAAGTCAAAGCTAATGTCTTGTGACCCATGTAGTTCCAACATGCAAACTCTCCTTTTAGTTGACAACAGATTGGACATCGTACCAGATTTTCCTTGTAGGAGGGTTATCTCTTGGGCGCCGTCCTCTTGGTGGCCCAATATGACATTAAGACATTTAAAACATATCCAAGCTGTGGGCAGCCTGTTGAATATAGATTCATATAGGTTTCCCTCCCAAGGATGATGATAGCATCATCCTTGGTAAGGAAACCTATAGAACTGATACTGGAAATCTGCAACCTCACTGTGTACCAATAGCTAGTTATGAGGCTGGGCTTTGGTGGTTTCTAAAGTTTCGACTTTTCATGTAGAAGAGAATAGTTTTTTAAGGTGCCTACATTCATTGCCTCATCACACTTTCAATTATTTATGCCATGAGGAACTGGGTATTTCCTACACCGAGGACTTCATCAGAGCTGCCCTAATACTGTTGTGGATTGCTAGCTGGTTTAACCCTCAAGGATGTCTTAACCAATCAATTATCTCTGATTGTGTATCTTGTGACTGAGGATTAGATAGTCCCTAGTTGTCATATGTTAGAACCTCTGTTAGCCTTAAAAAAAAATAAGAGATGACCAAATTGCACATTATGAAGTTTAAGTCGTGGTCTCAGGTCCAAGAATTTCTTATGTTTTCAAATGATGCGATGGCAGCGAGGGATGATTAAAGCCGCACTCACCCTTTAATCACTATATGTGTTTCAAATTGCAAACGAACAGGTGCCCACCTCTAAGCTCCACTACCACAAGACCCAATACAATGATACATACAAAAAGCAAAAGAGAGGCACACAACAAATAGCATATAATATGCAAAATTGACGAATCTTTCAGCGTCTTCAGTGTGGAGAATTCTTCTTTATTGGTATCACAAGTTGAGAGAGACACATATTGCGTTTTTAGGCAATGGTCCAAATTTGTTGGGAGAAGTAATACGTCAAAAAAAAAAAACATGATCCGATTGCCGTGTTTAGCAAGTCCTTTTTTCTTTTTTTTTTTTGGGAGGCAAATTTGAACCATTGCCTAAAAACGCAATAAGAAAAAGTGAAATGCTATTGGAAACTTAAGATCGGATGCCAATCTTTGGACTTTGAAGTGAGGAGTTCGATTTTTAGCCCTGAGGAAGCCCTTTGGGTAAAACGCGTTGGCTGAGGTCTTGTGTATCTCTCAACTTGTGATATCAATAATGAAGAATTCTCCATACTGAAGACCCTGAAAGGTTCGTCAATTTTGCATATTATATGCAATTTGTTGTGTGCCTCTCTTTTTTTTTGTACATTTCTTATGTTTTATTGCTGTGTCATGTGAGTAGTCTGTTGTGGTGTGGATCTGGAGATTATCTTTTTTTTATTAGAACTTTATGGCATTTATAGAAACAGTGAGCATCATCCTGACATTACAATTGTCAAAAAGGCAGAAAATATGGCTCTTCAAATAGATACCGGATCACGCAGAAGCCAATCCATTTGCAAAGATAGACCATAATAAGCCCATTATTTCCCCCACACTTTCTCATGGTTTTGGGGACATCCACGGACTTCATATATGGGCTTCTCCTGCTGTGCACACCAATTGACACCAGTGCGCCAAGTGCATAACGAGGGAGGTGCATGCTGCCTCCACAAACGGGCTATATCTCGCTTGGACACTATGAAGGCCACACCTATGAAGAGTTGCTCTGCCCAGGGGCCTGGCTCGAGGATTTTGTGGAAGGAAGTGTATGGCAGAGCTGGCCCAGTGTTAGATCTCAAATCGCCTTTCGTGTAGCTATGATGCCAGTCCTAACGGGGCAATGTTCCCTTTTCCTCATGGGATTCTTAGGCGGGAAGAGTGGGGCCCCAAGGGGGTCAGAGGAGCCACTTAATTGCTCTGAATTGCTCATAGGGCTCTGCGTACAGAGTCCCCACTCATACTGATGGCGGAGCTCAAACCACCAAATACGGCTTTTGGGCCCACCACTCTCCCCTCTGATGTCACAGGGCCTCAGTGGCCCAAGTGGGTCTCTGACAAGCAGGGTGGGCCACTCTCAGGCACTGTTTAGTCGGTGGACATATCGTTGCCTTGCCCACAGCCTTGAGCACTGCTATGACCAGTGATCAGGCTTTGCTCATTAGAGCTCATGCAAACTTTAAGAAAGGGCCACAATATGCTGAGGACACGTGTGGTCCAAGCCTCCAGCAGGAATCCCTCAAAAGATCAGAGGCCTACCCCGTCCCGAGTGACAGTAGGACCCTGTTGAGTGAATCCTCCCGAGGCGTCTTCGCGATCCCTTGCCGGTTGGCTTGTGGGTCCCAAGGAAACTTTTCTACAGTTCCAAAGGGTTCCCCTGGTTGCTCCAGGCCTGCCCTTACTTACCCTTGCTGGGTGAGTCCCTCAGACCTTGCAGGTCTGCACCGCTGACTTTTTGTCCTTTCCACGAGACTTGCTGTTACTAAGGCTTGTTGGCTCCAATCTGGTCACCGACACCGCAGTAAGCTGCAGACTTCATGGGACACGCCAAATCCAGCTCCTGGTTGTCATCGACACCTCCTGGACCTCGTGGCTGAAGAGTCAAGACACCCATGGATCACCTGAAATCACCCGACGACTGTGGGTATCCATCTTCCTTGCCTGGGGTCACTTTGTCCCCTCTGCTTTCAGGTCTTCCTTCTTCTGAATCCAGCCTTGGATTCCACCGGACACTTTTTGTGTCTTCACAAGCAGCAAGTCTTCTTTGGCTCCCATTGAAAACGACGCCGCGACCCGACACCAAAAGACACCTATGCACCCGGCTTCCCTGGGCGAGGTAACTCCAGCACTACAGTGCTCCTGTGGGTGTTGGCTATAGAACTACTTACCCTGTAAGTGACTTGCTTGTAGACTCTCCCGAAGTATCCTTAAACTCTAAATTTCCAATTGTGACTTGCTCCATTGAAGTTAATAGGGATTTGCGGCTGTGTTCTCACACTGCATGCGTCTCCCGTGGGTCCTTTACTTACCTGCCTTGGGTGGTTTTGTGAGGCCCCAGCACTTCTGAAGGCCCAAGGCCTTGTCCCCTCGCAAGTCGTTATCTCAAAGTCTCTTTTTTAGTATATGGTCTGGTACGCCCCTAGGGCCCGAGCCATATTTGTGCTTAACTTATTGTGAAATGTTGATTTGAGCATATGTTCCTGACTTCTAATCTCATAAAGAGATTAGCAGAGAGTTGTTAGTAATAAATACATATATATTTGTTATATGTATCTGTGTGGAGTACTTTCATTTAGTAATTCAAGAGATTATAAGGTAAAACAAGCCGCTTTACATTCCTCTAAAGACTTAGCCTGAAGGCTGCTCTCCACAGCTACCACTAGGATAGCTTTCTTTAAAAGGTTGTCTTAAACCTACTACCATAAGAGTCGAATTGTACTGGTGCAAGGTGGCCACTATAACTAGTGACCAGCATATACCAGGCCAACTTCTCACTAGAAGCATTTCTTATTAAACACTCAACACTAGGTTTCAAATTGCTTCCAAAACAAGTATTCATCTATGCTAATATAGCAAAGGTAACATTGCGATAATATGGTCAGCCTAACGTGCCTTGCTAATGAAAACTTCCATGAATAGAACAGCATTCTGCACTAAACACTACACACAGGTCTTCAAACTGCTTTCAAAGTAAGGCTTCTTCTATGTTGCGCCTAACATGCCCTGTTGAAAAACATCCACATGTGAAATAACATTTGTTGCCAGGCAAGAATGATAGATAAAATAGGAGGCAGATTAAAGGCTCACCTATTTTGGATAGAAGGTATGTAGGCACTGTGAAATCATGCGTACATCACTGGGTCAGTGTGAAATAGACCTCAGGGAGGTTGCTCAAGTCAACAAATTCCCTCCAGAAAAGTACACTATTGTATTTTACTATAAAAAGAAAAAGAATCAAAGTGTTTTGAGAGGCAAAAGAATATCTTTTTACTGTCAGAATCAATTAAAACAAGTATTATTCAGTTATTTTGCTTAGATATTAATTATGAGCAGGGCCTTTAAATTCAGTCTGTGACCGGTAAGAAATACAGCTGAAACTCACTGTGACCGGAGTTGCTGACGTATGGAAAGGAGGCCTTTCATCATCAAATTTAAATCTGTTTTCAAGTGGCTTCAGTCTTGCACTGCAACTCGAAACAAAAATGATTTGTAGTTGCAGCTCCATGGCAAATGACAGATGAATGTCTTCTGGGGCGGTGTGACTTACTTTCTGTTTCCTAACTCTCCAAACTCAGGCATCTCTTCTGGGCCATCAGCTGCACGGCCGAGAGGCGCGCTCAACGTTAGAAATAACGTGCCGTGACGTCACGTGCACGTAGTAGCAGCAGGGAAGGCTGCGTCTGACCTCACACAAGGTGAATGACTCTTGAAAACACAGAGAGAGCTGTGCAAATCTCACTCTGTAAATTAATTAAAACAGTTGTATGAAAAAAATGAGGTGATTCATAACACAGCATGTATTCATGTGTATATATATACATGGAAGAAAGACTGTGCTTGTGGCGAAGGCAAGCTTCAAACATGTTTCACATTAAACAAGGTTGTTGATTAAGTGTAGGTCTGCGATTGAAGGTCCTAGCTGGGTTAGCTAAGGAATTTAGGGGCATATCAACAACAACCGGCGATAATTAAGGATAATTATCGCCGGCTAGCATTGATTTTTATCGCTGAGATAGCGTGCTATTAGCAACGCTTATCTCAATAGCGATAAAAATCCTCACGCTAAGTGGCTAACGTGAGATTATCGCTGGAAACCCAGCTATAATCTCCTGTTAGATTGTTGATAGGGACAGAGAAACTTAGCCATGATATCCTCCTTCCATAGGATATCATGGCTAAGTCAGAAAAATACCAGACGTAAAAAAGCAGCGTTAACCGCGGTTAGCGCTGCTTTTTTTGTCTCTAACAGGGTTAGCGACATTCTTGATAATAGGAGAAATGTCGCTTAGCGACATTTCTCCTATTATTTTACTCTGGAACGCCCCCTTTGCATCTCATTAGAGATGCAAGGGGAAGCGTAGAGTAAAAGGGTGCTAACATGCAAATTTGCATGTTAGCACCCTGTTGCTGATAGGGCGCTAGTTTTATCTCTCCTTTTTTGGCTTTTAAAGCCAAAAAAGCAGAGAAAAAGCCCTTGTTGATATGCCCCTTATGGTCTGAATGATTATGAATGAACAGGTTGCTGGAGCGTAGGAACGTACTAGTATTTGAAGCACTATTTGCGGTCCTTTACATAATACCTGTTGTTCCTGGGAGAATACATGTTATACATTACAGTACTGAATGTGTGTTAAAGATACATCACCATATGTCATAGAACGATGTGAAACAAATACAAGTCTGACAAGCAAGTGTTCACACGGATGATGCTTGCCTCCAGTCTTCAATGGTGTTTAGACCTTGGGTGATTGTTGCACATTCGTCCATCCAAAATAGTTCTCTCCTGGATAGGAGCCCCATTTTATCACCTTCTCGGGGTCCCAAAGTAACCTGTTTGATCACTTGCCATTTCAGGTCCTCGCTGCTGTGTTTGCATTTTTGATAGTGGCCCACCAGTGGTGCACCAGTGGTGCCACGCTTTCTCCTGCTTCTCTGTTGTAGGATCCTGTATTCCACCTTTTGTGTCATTTGTCCTATATAGGGAAGATTTCAGGGACACTAAATTGCATAGGTCACATCTTGGGAGTTGCAATTGCTGAATCTTCTCAGGGCAACATTTGTTTTGGAATCAATAAAGTTACAGGTGTTCAAACTAAATTTACACTCTACACATTGGCTACATTTGTAGTGACCTACTACTGCAGGGAGTCCCCAAATGGTATTAAGGTTGGCTCTGGATGATTGGGGAAGTGCCGCTCTAACAAGTGTGTCTTTCATATCCTACCCTGTTTAAAAGAAAATAAAGGTACCTCTTTGTGGGAGGGATGCTCCTCCACAAGGCCCCATTGCTTCGTTACTAGCTGGACTAAATGTAGTGACACAGACCATCCTGTCTAGGATGTTGTCCCTAGTTTGGGGTTCTAAAAGATCTTCCCTGTGGTTGTACCATGCTTGCTTCCTAGCTTGCCTGAGCAGGCGTCTTGGGTAGCCCCTCTCAATCAGTCTGCTGTTAAACTTGTCTGTCTCTTTGAAGTAGTCATTTTTAGGTCTCGCCTGACCCACCGCATGCGCTGGTCTGGCGAGACTTATTGAGAGGGCTCCAAAAAGTGCTACCAGGCCAGCCTAGAGCCACAGTGCATGTGCGCGCGCGCCGCGCTTGACCACGATTACTTTCACATTCGTGGCTGCACGGCCGCTTTGATGTTTGATCCCAATCGCGATCACTTTCGCGGCCGCTTGGCATAGCCAATAGGTCTCGCTTTTGGGACCTTATCAGTATTTAGTTATGCAACTGTTGCATGGCTAAACATTTATAAGGTCCCAAAGGCGAGACCTACTGGCTATGCCAATGCTTGATTCTGTTGCAATCTCTGCGAATACGCAAGAATTGCCCAAATGGTAAATTATCTTTCAGATTTCTTGGATGACTACTGATGTTTTATTATAGAATGTTCCTCTCAGTGGGTTTTCTATATAGTGATACAAAGATTTTGTCATGTTCTGATCCTATTTGCAGATCGAGGAAGGAAATGTCTGTTTTGCTCTGATGCATGGTAAACTGAATGTCGCCAGAGAGGGTATTGAGCCATGTGTGAAAGAGATTCAGCTCATCTAATGTCCCTCTCCAAATAAAAAAAAACATTGTCTGTATATATAGACCACTTTATCACTTTATTGAGGAAAGGGATGTCATTAACAAAAATTCTGGTGGTCTCAAAATGGGCCATAAACAAATTTGCTAGGTCTGGAGCGCAGCCTGCGCCGATGACAACTCCCTTGACTTAGTAGTAGAAACAGTTGTCGAACTGGAAAACGTTTCTGGTCTTAGCTATTTCTAACAGTGTAACCAAAAACCAAGTAGGAACCTGAACAGGTTGGTCTCGTGTGTCTAAAATCTCTGCTATTATAGTTAGTGCTTCCGTCTGTGGAATGCTGTTATAAAGAGATTGTATATCCATCGTAAACATAATATCTGTAGAAGTATTGAAAGTTAGGCCTTCATTAATGTTAATGAAGTGCATACTGTCTCGTACCTAGGAGTGGGTAAGTGGTACAAAGGGTTTTCAAAAAGAAATCCAGGTATTGACATAGTGGTTCCAGAATGGACCTATAGCCCGAAACAATCGGTCTCTCTGGCGAGTTGATAAAACTTTTGTAGACCTTCGGTAGGGTATATACTACGGGTGTTCTTGGGTATTCTTTGTTAAGAAATGTATGTTTGTTGGGGTTTAAAAAACCTTGAACTAAACCCTTTTTCGTAATTTCAGCTATCTTTAGCTCCAATTTTCCTGTTGGATCACTTCTGATCTTTTCATAGCAGATAGTTTCACTTAGCTGGGTCAGTATTTCTTCTTTGTATTTAGTTATATCCTGAATAACTGTTTCCCCACCTTTGTCTGTGGATTTAATCACCATCTCTGTGTTCTTTTTGAGGTCCCTGATAGCCATGGTCTCATTGTAAGTGAGATTGTATTTAGCATACCTTCTCTCTTTACTGAGTGCATCAATGTCTTTTAGTGCCATTTTCTCAAATGCTAAAATTTCACTAGGCATCGTGTGGGACAGAGATCTTGTCCGGTGACAGTCTATGTCTAGATAAATTGAATATGGGAGGCATGGTGTGTGTGGCAGAGCTAGCTAGTGGGTCGGATATTATGGTGGCCAATGAATGATGTCCTACAAAGGGTCTCGTCTGGTGTTCTCTGTGCTTTTAGTAATAATTGACCTGTGTCTTGCTCCTGCCCCGCCCTCTCTGGCCCCTCCGGTACCCGCTCTTCCCCGTCCTCTGACTAAAAAAGAAGAAGAGGACCGGGGATCCTGGTGGCTTGAGCCTCCCTCATTGGATATTGAACTAGGGCCTGGTGTCTTGCTGTCTGAACTCTCTGAAACAGATGTATCAGAGAAAGTGGTATATCTCCTGTAACCCCTCTGGCCCTTGTTTATGTATCTACCTGACTCATCTTGTTTGTAATTGTCCTCCCTCACATATGGATATGTTAAGTTTTTGTAGTATTTAGCTATATCTTTTGCTGGCTCATCCAGTTTCTTTTGTTGAGTGGTAAAAGTGAATACTGCAGATGTCTTCTCTAGCGCTTCTAGGGCCTCCTTAGAATTTATCAGTGCAGTGTCATCTAGGATTTCTTTTGTGAGTTCTTTATTCTCTTTCTCCAACTGGCTTATATGTTCTAGAGCTGTATCTATGCCTGGAACCATCCAATGTCGTGAGCATTGGTTGGCCACAAAACTGAATTTGTTTTTGTATTTAGGATCCTCAACAAATATTACAGGCTCATTCCTAACTTGCAATCCTACCGGGATTACATTTGATTGTAAGTATTCCCACATCAAATGAACCAGTTTCTTCTTTGTCCTTTCTAATTTTCTAATCTTTTTTTGCAAGGCATCCACTTCTTTGTCCTTTCTAATTTTATAATCTTTTCTTGCAAGGCATCCACTACATGAGAAATGGGCTGATGTAAGCTGCCTCCTGACCTGAGCCCCGGGCACTTATTATTTTTACAAATGAACCACTGCCTCTTTGACAGACAGGCATCGTCAACTCCCTGTGGTCCACTGGTGCTTCTATCAGTCATGCATCACTCATGCAATGTGTTGTCACTCTGTGCGGCCAGTGAGTGCTGGTGGATATCAAAGGAGTTAATCTGGGGGGGCGCACTCTAACCATTCCACACACGGGTGACGCACCCAGTAGTCACTGCATCAGCCTCATCAGCCTCCCAGGTCAGAGGATGTTTCTAATGGAGCGGCCATCTTCCTCTGTGGCTGGCTCCACATCTGTACTTTCTTCTTTCAATCCTAAGTATCAAGACATTCATGAAAGCTGGATTTTGTCTCCATTCATGATCAACTGATCTAACTGGCATTCACTGCTTATTCTGTTCTGTATTGAGCCATTGGAAGGAGTTTCAATCGGCCCAATTCTTCCAATATTATAGTCATGGCTTCTTCGCAGTGAGTTACATGTTTTACTCATTGCATTTCGGTACAAATTTGTGACTGTTTTAGGATGACCATTTGATCATTTATTTTGTTTGAAGATTGAAAGTTCTCAAGTTGCTGTAAGAGGCTTGGGTCATTAGGATGTTATTGTAATGGATGTAGATAGACATTACACTTTAATGGGCTTATTTACAAGCCAATTATGCCACCAGAACGTCACTTATTTTGACGCACCGTGGCGCAATAGGCTTGCCCTTATTTACAAGGTCGCGTAAAGTCGGCCTGCGTGACTTTTCATGGCCTTGTAAATATGGGCCCCTTTAATGCACTACTCTGCGTGAAAGGTGCGTTCCCACGCAACATCCATGGAACTTGACGTATTCCCAGATTTACAGCGTTTTGAAACAGGGAATGCGTCAGAATCCTACGCCTCCCCTTTAGGAGTGGCTCCACAAGGAGAAATACTTTTATTTCGCCTAGATTTTTCCTCTTTCTATGTGTACTGCATTCTGCAACATGCATACAAAGAGGAAAAGGCCATTAATTATTGTTTTTGTGCAAGAAGTTGTCCCTTTCTACACAAAAACAAACATCCCCGCAGTGCAGGCACCCATGCAAAATGACGCACGGGTACCTGCGCAGGAGTATGGCATCTAATTGTACGCCGGCGCCGGGGAAAGCACACGGATGTGCTGTATTTTTGTTAATAGGATGCATCCCTGTGCTTTGAAAATGAAGCAGCATGGCGCAGCTATATGGCTTGCGACGCCGGGCCATTTTCTTATAGATGAGGCCCTAAGATTGTCAGACAACAATAGCGAGAGTTTGAGCACATAAGGAGTTTCAACAGAGAGTGCCATTACAGCGCTTTCTTTTCATTAAACAAGTTATTCTTGCCCTCTGTCTGTTCTAAAACGGCATTAATACAGTTGGTAATTGTGTCCTGACAACTTGTGAAAGTAGTTCCATCCGCCATGTGAAGAGGTCCCCAGTCTTACTACCGGATAGATGTATTGTTGTGGCTTTTTGTTGGAAAACCAGACTTCCACTGGAACATCCTCAGCTCCCCATTGGCTATTTTATTATCCCTTTGTAACCAATGTATTTGCAGAGTTTTCTATTGCAATAGAATTGACATATTTTGTTTATCTGCACGGACATTGTGCTTGTGATGTTTCTAAAGGGCTTAGTACACCAGATTGTCTTTTCTGGGGCGAATAGTGGGTGTTTTAGGGCTGTTTTTACGACTCTAACTTATACAACCGTAACTTGACAAAATAGATATGGGTATTTGTGAAGAACATTTCATACCATTGGGAATGTCTCTTTTAACATTTGTGGTAAGTTCCCTTTATGAGATATTTCTCACATTTGAGCCCCTTATCAAACCAGCTCACCGCATGTTGTAACTGCGCCCCTGCATAATACAGGGATAGGTCAAGCGGTCCCAGGCCTCCTCTTGACCATGAGAGCTTCAGGAGGCCAGTTTAACAGAGCTGAAGACTAGAGTGCACAGATGCATGTATAATTCCTTGAATAGTTGATCCCGCATTGGGCACATTGGGGCAGATTTACAAGCCCCTTGCGACACTTTTGCATGGCTAGTGCATCACTTCTGCGACGCAACGGCAGCGTAAAAAATGTGGCTAATTTACAAAGTGATGCATCTAGGGAGATGCGTCACGTTGTAAAGCCCTGCGTGACATTATACCTGCGTCAGGTATAATGTATGCAGGGTAGGCGTTCCCACGCAGGAAAGCCTTGTAAAAGTGATGCAGTAAAATCTACAAGATTTCACTGCATGACTTTTAGGACGCCACTGCTTCAAAACCTTATGCCTGCTTTAAGCAGGCGTAAGGAGTGATGCAGTGTGTTGTGAATAGGCCGCAACACTCATTGCTGGAGTTGCGATGTGCTTGCGGCACGACTCCAGCACTCCGTGACTTTTCTGCCAACAGATACATCAGAATTTCTGACGAGTCTGTCAATCCTTTCACCATAGTGCACCGTATTGTAAATACAGAGCGATACCAAAGGGGATGATGGACGGAGCGTTTAAGCAAATCAAACACCCACCCCCAGTCAACTGATCTGGGTTTAATCCATCATTCTTTAGCTCACTCCACCACCCCAGTTCAGACATGGCCATATGCAAATCAGTCTGACCCTGTGCCTCATGGGAACAGTCCAGCCCGAACTGCCAAGCCATGTCTTCCCTGGACCGGAAACAAGCATCCTGGGACCGGTTTTGGGTTCATAACCCTCATCAGCCAGGTTATCTTGAATCCAGTGGCAAAGTGAGCAAGGAACCCACGTCTGGGCATACCCTGCCATATTGTAAATACAGCACATCTATTGTGGCGCAAGGGATTTTCACGCAGGAGCAGGGAAACTGATGCATCTATAAAGATGCGTCAGTTCCTTGTAAATCTGCCCAATAGAATTTTGCAACATAAAGAGGCATCATGGTAGAAAGACCATCTTAGCCGAGGTCTTTCCCATAATAGATATTGGAAGTGTTTTACAGAATTCTGCTAAGTGAATGAGCCCTCCAGAACCCTTCTCATATTGAACAGTCTATCATAAGTAACGTTAATTTCCTAAGTCTAAAAAAAAAATACCTTTATTGTATGATTATTTAAAATCTTTTACAAAAACAACAAAAGTGCAAGTTGAAAACATAAAATCTGATTAAAACGGCATGTGTAAAAAGCAGAGATGCTATACAGTGACTAAAAACAGTCCATTTAGTGGTGGTATGTGCAAAATTTGACATGGGGGTGTGCAGAGTTCAAATATCGGAGGTGCTGAGACATAGTTTATTCAGCTGACTCTTCTCTGGCTGTTCGTATGAGCATTTCAGCAGCCGCATAAAACTTCCCAATTAATGCCAGCTCCATCGGGACTGTGGTGGTGTAGATATGCCTTAAGGCCTCCTTGCATGATCTAACGCTGTGATGTATGAGCATGGTTCTTAGATTCAAGCGCCTTGGAGAAAGCAAGACTGGGCAACAACAAATAACATGCTCCGCAGATTCTGTGTGATATGGACACAGGCAGCAGCCGGAGCCACTTGATGACCAGTTTTTCCAGTGGGCTCTATAATCTTGTATTGGCAAGGTTAAGAGCCTCACTCTTATAACATTTTGTAAGGCTTTTCTTCCAAGGCTGGCTTTTAAGTAAGGCTGGCATGTGGTACATTCATGTGAGTTGGCAAGGCCTTCTGCACCCAGGACCAATCTGATCCGTTCAAGGTCCTGTTGCCTCGAGATGTTCTTACCACACTTTTTTAGCAGGATCTATACTCTACACTTTGTTAATGGTATATCTGTAGGAGGTTCGATTGATGGACCCAGTGTTTGTTTGGCAATCAAGAGATACAAGTAAATACAAAAAATATCTGCTGTACCTATAGTTATTTTATAAACGCATCTAAGTCGTTTCTTAAGACAGAGAAGAACCACTCTTACTGGACTGTGTAAGGATTACAAAACACATAAAAATGAGGTATTAATCCATATTTTAATTTTTGACCTTGTTAGAAAAATACTTATTCAATGAATACGTGAGATTTAAACATTATACCACCATTTTCATACAAACAAAACCCAGGACCTATTTGTCCTACAATACATTGGTGCCCATGGACAATCTGTGGAATAAAATTATTCACACATACTCATTCATACTCAGACGCATTCATACATTATAACAAAAGACACATGACCCTAACTACTAAAATTAGAACAAAATGCAGGCCCAAGATAATGGTAAGCGAGTCTTCTTAAGTGTTAAACATAAACCAAGGGGTGCAAAAGAAGAATGGCATATGGTAAACAGAATGGGGTAACAAGAAAAATGTTCTTGTAGTATCTTAATAAATCTGTGTAGTGAACAATCCAGTTCAATATGCCGACGCGCGTTTCGGTGTGACGCCCCCTTATAACCGGGGCAACACCTTCTTCAGGGCAAGAAATTATTCAGACATAAGTTCCATGGGACCTATCAAGTGATAAATAACAATTAGTGAACACAAAACTGTTAATTCTAAACATATCTATTAGATGACACTGATTATTTATAAAGTTACAACATACAAAATACATCTAAGATAGACACTGGTCCAGATAAATGAGTGGTTGAGCATTAAACTTATTAATTATATTATGAACGTTGCACACATAATGGAAAATAACGAACAGAAAATCAAATTTGAGAGAAGTTTATGAAACAATACACATGCAACAATTGGTTAGGTCATATTGGCAATTGATCAAAAGGAATCCTGAATATATAGCTAGGACTGGATACCGTTGCATAAAATCTGGTAAACAGCATTTAGATAAACTCAGTAAATAAAAGATGTCATTTGGGGATTCATATATCATCAAGAGAATGATATCAACTGAGGGATGGGTGAGTTTCGAGGACAGTAATAAAAAGTAGGGGTGCTATATCTGCATGAAGCTGATGGTTAGGAAAAGGAAGATAAGAGACATGCTCACCAAGGGATCAGATGGGAAGATGAGAATAATTATCTCTCTTTCTCCTTAAGTGATGCAACCTCAGTACTTCTAGTGGTACACATATATAGCAATGTAGAGGAACTTTTCAACTTATAGGCATGCGAGATCTAAGGAAGAAAGTAGATCAGGAAAGATTAACATTTCTAACATAAAGCATAGTTTGTTAGATTTGTGATGTTTATGAAATCAACAATTTATAGGTGTTCTCTGTTCTCACTATTTAGGCAACGAATAAGAGTCAATGGGTCAGGAACACCAGTTAAAACAAACTGGGCTAGTGATTCTTTATATATATGAATCCTAGAGCTAAGTCATAAGTGAGAACCTTGAAGATGTAAATCATCACCTGTTAAGTTTTAGGGAGACCACCCCGTAATTCCAGCTAGATGTGCACCTATCCTCACGCTTCCACGGTTGGTGAGAAAAAGGAAAATGTATTCTGCCACAGCCTATGGTGAGTCAGACAAAGTGATTAGAGTTAGCAATAGGCTAATTATGGGGTTAAGCTAATTACTAATCATTGCCCCGTATGAAACGTGAAAACCTCAAAGATGTGATTAATCACCTTTTAGGGCGTATCGTTGTTCCTGTTTATCGTGTGGCTGGATGAAAAAAGAAGAATAGGATTCCTCCGCAGTATCTGGAGGGTCAACTAACAAAATAAATAGAGTTAGCACTCCAGCGTCACTTAACAGAGCGGAGAAACTGAAGTCGTAGTCATTCAGTCTATTATCTGAGCGCTTACCGGTTTTTTAAAGCGTTCAGGCCTTCGCCTACGTCCAGGTGTGCAGATCAATGTGGGCGCTGCTCCGCATATTACGCGAGTAACTCCACACGTTAATTAATCGCCATTTCAGTTCAAGGAGTGTGACCGGGGGGAAAAAAAAAAAAGAATAGAATTCCTCCGCCGTATCTAGTGGGCGAAATAACAAGATAATAAAAAGTTAACGCAACTGTGCAGATAGAGCGAGTGAGGGAGCTGATGTCTTAGCCTAAATGCCTCTTTTATACGCGCTTACCGAGAGGAAGCTTTCTGATGCTTTCAGTTCTTCGTTTTGTTCCAGGCACGTAGATCAAAGTAGATGCTGCTGCGCTGCTGGTCCTCTGCTTACTGCGAAGCGAGCAACGACCAGTGTGATTAGGAGCAGCTGCTTATATACTAACAGGGGCTGACATCACGTCCTAGGGTAATATCAAAGAGGTGGCTGTGGATTCTGAGGAGGATTCGGATCGGGGTGTTTTATGGTCACCAGTATGATCGCTGTTTGTGATGCGGCACCTTCCCAGATACAGTAATCCCTGACATTCTGCAGTGCAGTCGATAACAGGGAATTCGTGATAAGGGCTCAGGTAGATAAGTTAAAGAGCGCCTTAATAATATTGTGTATGTGTCCAAAGGATTTAGCGAAGGGAACCAATGGAGGATCTATTGTGTTAGTTCATGACAGAGATTAATAGGGATCCAAATCGTTTTTTGGTCTCTTTCAAAGGGACACATAGCTCTAATATAATGCTTAAATAATAGCATTCTCCCAGGGCAATTCCTCATTAAGCCCCCTAGTCTTGGAATCCAGGAAGTAGATCCAAAAGACTTCTCGCTTTTTGCGTATCCGGGTGCTGTCAGTGCCTTTTTGCATGCGGACCCTTTCTAAGATTGTCCAACGTAAGTCCTTCTCAGTGTGGTTGGACTCCATCCAATGTTTGACCAATGGTGCTGAAAGGTTATTTCGCCTGATGTTAGATTTGTGTTCCCCTATGCGTATTTTGCATTCTCTGCCAGTTTCTCCTACATAGGGGATTTTGCATGGGCATAAAATAACATAGATACAGTTAGTAGTTTTACAGTTGGTCATTTCATTGAGATTGATGGTTTTATTATTGATTACAAGGGTGTCGTTGACAATAGCGTTGGGGCATGCTTGACATCCTCCACATTGGTGATGTCCAAGAACCGGGGTATTGCCAAAAAGGGATCTCTGTGTCAAAGTATTCCGCTCTTGTGGTTTGGCTCTGACCAATAGGTTTTTTAGGTTTTTGTTCCTCCGGAATGCAAATAAAGGCTTGGGTATCTTCTCTGCTTCATTGTCCAGATTTAGGAGGTGCCACTGCGAATTGATGATTTGTCGTATTTTATGGTTTATGGAAGAGTGTTTGATGACACAAACCAGTTTTTCCATCTTGTTTTCTTCCTTCTTGGGTGTAAACAAGGTATCCCGATTAAAATATCTGGCTCTCTTGAGGGCATCCCTAACAAGCCTGTTAGGGTATCCTCGTAAGAGGAATTTTTGTTTCATTGACTCTGCGTGTAATAGATAATCTTTGATTGATGAACAGTTCCTGCGCAATCGTAAGAACTGACTGAATGGAATGCTTGATTTTTGACTGTTGGGATGGAAGCTTTCAAAGTGGAGCAGAGTATTCCTGGAGGTGGGTTTGGTAAAGAGTGATACCTGAAGAAGGTTGCTCTCATGTTTAACATAGACATCCAAAAATTCCAGCTTTTCAGTGCTACTTTGTGCCGTGAAATGAAGATTTGAATCGGCTAAATTGATCCAGGAAATGAATTCATTAAGGGATTCTCGGTCACCGCTCCAGACGAAGAAAATATCGTCTATGAAGCGTGACCAGTGGCGAACATTTTCATAGAACGGGGCAACCTCGTTATAAATATTACGCTCTTCGAAGTGTCCCATATATAGACAGGCGACACTCGGCGCACAGGCTGCCCCCATGCTTACTCCCTGGACTTGATGGTAAAAGTCACCATCGAACTCAAAAAAGTTCTCTTCCAGAACCACTTCCAAACATTCGGTCAAGAATGTGCTATTTTGTAATGATGCCACAGAATCTATTTTGTCTTTGACTACTTCCAACGCATCTCCCTGAGGTATGTTGGAATATAGGGACTCTATGTCCATGGTGACTAATATCTCTCGTTCAGGATCGTACTGTAGGCCTTCTATTTTGGAAATGAAATGCCCTGTATCCTTCACATAAGATGGAAGCATGGTGACCAGGGGTTGGAGGAAACGATCGATATATTTTGATAGGGGTTCTGTTGCTGACCCAATAGTAGATACGATGGGTCTCATAGGGGGGTCCTTCTGGTCTTTGTGAGTTTTTGGTACTCCGTAGATAATGGGAATCCGAGTATAGGTGGGGGTAAGATACTCTGCTTCCTTTTCACAAATTTCTCCCCTTTTTACGGCTGACATGACTATTCGGAGAATTCTCCGTTTTAGTCTTGGTTCTGGGTTGACAGTAATTTTTAAATAGTGTCTCGGTGACCCCAAGAGTGTATTCATCCTGTTCTTATAGTCATCTGTGTTAAAAATGACTATACCTCCACCTTTGTCACATGGTTTCAGAGTGACATCGTTGTTTTTCTTAAGGGTGTTTAATGCGTTTTTTTCTTCCCTGGAGATATTGTTCATCGGAAAGGGTACAAAGGCCGTTATTTTTCCAATCTTGTTGAGGACGGCTTTTTCGAAAATGTCGACTTCTTTGCCAACTTGATCGATGGTAGGTGTAAAGTTGGATGGGGGTTTTAGGCCTGAACGGTTTTCATTGTCCTCAGAGATACTTCTATTCTGAAAGAATTTTTTGAGTCTGATTTTTCGGAAGAAGGCATGCATGTCTGTCATGAATTCAAATTTATTCATAGTAGTAGAAGGTACAAAGGAAAGACCTTTGGTGAGCAGTGTCTCAGTAGGGTCATCCATTGTATAACCTGATAGATTAAAGACTGGAATTTTGGCTATGTTCGCCAGTATTGGTTCTGGCGGGTCCTGATGTACCTCTGTGGTTGGGTTTGTTCCTGGTATCTCGGCTGTGGTACTTGTTCCTGGTGTTGGTTCCTTTGATAGGTGTTCTGGTATTGACTTCGGTATTGGGGCTGAAAGCGAGGGCGGGATCCGCCCCTCCGGTTCCCTAAAAAAGGATTCCCACTTTGGTATCTTTCTGCATCAGATCTATATTGGGGAGTTTGGTAAGATGGCCCCTCACTGTCAGAATCGGTGGTGTCCGAGAATGTTATGATACGTTTGTTGTTCCACTGGCCTGCAAAGTTGCCAGTCACACTGTCATTAGTTGACGAATAGAAGTTTTCAGATAGGTAGGGGTAGGCCCTTTCCTGTGAAAAGAGTCTGATGTCCTTCCTAAGCTTGTCCGTCTTCCTTTTGAACAGATATTCACTGAAAGAATCTAACTCTATCGTAATCTCTTCTAATTTTTTCTTACCCTCCTCGAGGGCGTTGGATGTTTTAAGTTTGTCCTCTAGGTCCTGGATTTCCTTATTTAATAGTTGGATTACCTCTCTGGCTGTTTCTACAATAAGGATCATCCAGTCCCTAGAGCATCTGTTTGATATCAGGGCCCATTTTTCGAGAAATTGCCTGATCTCAACAAAAAGACCTGGTATGTTTCTTACTCTGAGGCCAATAGGGATTGTTCCTGCCTTTAAATACTCCAACATGAAGTTGGCATGAGACTCCGTACGTTTGGTTTTCTTCTTTAGGTTGAACAACTTGGTCCAATCTTCATTGGGACCTTTGGAGAGTGAGAAGGGTCTGTTGGGATCAGGTGTTTGACCTATGAGGCGTGCATAGTCCTCATCAGAAAAACCAAAAGTTTTAATACTGTCCATAGAAGAAAAGAGGTTAATAATATACTCGAGAAAAAGGCAAATATAGGAGAAATGAGAATAGAATAAGGAAAAAAAGGAGGGGTAGCACAGATGTCAGAGGCTGATATAGAGAGAGGGATTCTGGGAATGAAAAGATGTGTGCAACTGTTTAAGACGAATGAACATAAACAACCCCACAGCAAACAAGGCTGGGAAGGAAAAACCACTAGAAAAGGGGAACCCCTGAATGAATGAAGGTAGAGCAGCAGGGGAAAATTCACAAGTAAATACAAAAAATATCTGCTGTACCTATAGTTATTTTATAAACGCATCTAAGTCGTTTCTTAAGACAGAGAAGAACCACTCTTACTGGACTGTGTAAGGATTACAAAACACATAAAAATGAGGTATTAATCCATATTTTAATTTTTGACCTTGTTAGAAAAATACTTATTCAATGAATACGTGAGATTTAAACATTATACCACCATTTTCATACAAACAAAACCCAGGACCTATTTGTCCTACAATACATTGGTGCCCATGGACAATCTGTGGAATAAAATTATTCACACATACTCATTCATACTCAGACGCATTCATACATTATAACAAAAGACACATGACCCTAACTACTAAAATTAGAACAAAATGCAGGCCCAAGAAAATGGTAAGCGAGTCTTCTTAAGTGTTAAACATAAACCAAGGGGTGCAAAAGAAGAATGGCATATGGTAAACAGAATGGGGTAACAAGAAAAATGTTCTTGTAGTATCTTAATAAATCTGTGTAGTGAACAATCCAGTTCAATATGCCGACGCGCGTTTCGGTGTGACGCCCCCTTATAACCGGGGCAACACCTTCTTCAGGGCAAGAAATTATTCAGACATAAGTTCCATGGGACCTATCAAGTGATAAATAACAATTAGTGAACACAAAACTGTTAATTCTAAACATATCTATTAGATGACACTGATTATTTATAAAGTTACAACATACAAAATACATCTAAGATAGACACTGGTCCAGATAAATGAGTGGTTGAGCATTAAACTTATTAATTATATTATGAACGTTGCACACATAATGGAAAATAACGAACAGAAAATCAAATTTGAGAGAAGTTTATGAAACAATACACATGCAACAATTGGTTAGGTCATATTGGCAATTGATCAAAAGGAATCCTGAATATATAGCTAGGACTGGATACCGTTGCATAAAATCTGGTAAACAGCATTTAGATAAACTCAGTAAATAAAAGATGTCATTTGGGGATTCATATATCATCAAGAGAATGATATCAACTGAGGGATGGGTGAGTTTCGAGGACAGTAATAAAAAGTAGGGGTGCTATATCTGCATGAAGCTGATGGTTAGGAAAAGGAAGATAAGAGACATGCTCACCAAGGGATCAGATGGGAAGATGAGAATAATTATCTCTCTTTCTCCTTAAGTGATGCAACCTCAGTACTTCTAGTGGTACACATATATAGCAATGTAGAGGAACTTTTCAACTTATAGGCATGCGAGATCTAAGGAAGAAAGTAGATCAGGAAAGATTAACATTTCTAACATAAAGCATAGTTTGTTAGATTTGTGATGTTTATGAAATCAACAATTTATAGGTGTTCTCTGTTCTCACTATTTAGGCAACGAATAAGAGTCAATGGGTCAGGAACACCAGTTAAAACAAACTGGGCTAGTGATTCTTTATATATATGAATCCTAGAGCTAAGTCATAAGTGAGAACCTTGAAGATGTAAATCATCACCTGTTAAGTTTTAGGGAGACCACCCCGTAATTCCAGCTAGATGTGCACCTATCCTCACGCTTCCACGGTTGGTGAGAAAAAGGAAAATGTATTCTGCCACAGCCTATGGTGAGTCAGACAAAGTGATTAGAGTTAGCAATAGGCTAATTATGGGGTTAAGCTAATTACTAATCATTGCCCCGTATGAAACGTGAAAACCTCAAAGATGTGATTAATCACCTTTTAGGGCGTATCGTTGTTCCTGTTTATCGTGTGGCTGGATGAAAAAAGAAGAATAGGATTCCTCCGCAGTATCTGGAGGGTCAACTAACAAAATAAATAGAGTTAGCACTCCAGCGTCACTTAACAGAGCGGAGAAACTGAAGTCGTAGTCATTCAGTCTATTATCTGAGCGCTTACCGGTTTTTTAAAGCGTTCAGGCCTTCGCCTACGTCCAGGTGTGCAGATCAATGTGGGCGCTGCTCCGCATATTACGCGAGTAACTCCACACGTTAATTAATCGCCATTTCAGTTCAAGGAGTGTGACCGGGGGGAAAAAAAAAAAAAGAATAGAATTCCTCCGCCGTATCTAGTGGGCGAAATAACAAGATAATAAAAAGTTAACGCAACTGTGCAGATAGAGCGAGTGAGGGAGCTGATGTCTTAGCCTAAATGCCTATTTTATACGCGCTTACCGAGAGGAAGCTTTCTGATGCTTTCAGTTCTTCGTTTTGTTCCAGGCACGTAGATCAAAGTAGATGCTGCTGCGCTGCTGGTCCTCTGCTTACTGCGAAGCGAGCAACGACCAGTGTGATTAGGAGCAGCTGCTTATATCCTAACAGGGGCTGACATCTTGCCCTGAAGAAGGTGTTGCCCCGGTTATAAGGGGGCGTCACACCGAAACGCGCGTCGGCATATTGAACTGGATTGTTCACTACACAGATTTATTAAGATACTACAAGAACATTTTTCTTGTTACCCCATTCTGTTTACCATATGCCATTCTTCTTTTGCACCCCTTGGTTTATGTTTAACACTTAAGAAGACTCGCTTACCATTATCTTGGGCCTGCATTTTGTTCTAATTTTAGTAGTTAGGGTCATGTGTCTTTTGTTATAATGTATGAATGCGTCTGAGTATGAATGAGTATGTGTGAATAATTTTATTCCACAGATTGTCCATGGGCACCAATGTATTGTAGGACAAATAGGTCCTGGGTTTTGTTTGTATGAAAATGGTGGTATAATGTTTAAATCTCACGTATTCATTGAATAAGTATTTTTCTAACAAGGTCAAAAATTAAAATATGGATTAATACCTCATTTTTATGTGTTTTGTAATCCTTACACAGTCCAGTAAGAGTGGTTCTTCTCTGTCTTAAGAAACGACTTAGATGCGTTTATAAAATAACTATAGGTACAGCAGATATTTTTTGTATTTACTTGTGAATTTTCCCCTGCTGCTCTACCTTCATTCATTCAGGGGTTCCCCTTTTCTAGTGGCAATCAAGAGATACCTCGCCCAACGACTGTTATTGTCTGTGAAAACCACCTGTAGCGCTGCCCTGATAGAGCCCGGACATGCATTGGTCACGTTGTATTGGAGTTTGACTATGTCTTTTTTACATTCAATGTCCATTGCTGTCATATTGAACTCTAATCGGATCAATGATCGCCTGGTCATATGGGGTACCTTAAAACCTTTTCTATACGCCGTTGTTTATAGACCCTTCAGTTTTTTAGTCGGGAGACCAGGAAAGACAAGGTGGCCATAGCTGAGGGTTGGCAGTAGCTTGGCTTGCATGACTCGTCGGATCCCCTCCGTCAAGTGACTTACAAGCTTTTGGTGTAGTCTGCACAAACCGTATGTTAGTTTAGCTGCTTTTGCCTCCAATGCTTTAACCTGCAGAGCTGGTCTGCCGGTGTCTGCAAATTGTACTCCTAGATGAGTGTACTTGTTGGTCGTGCTTATCTTTAGAGGACCCAGCTGCCAAGCCAGTGTTTGTTTTTTTGGCTTGTGACCAAATATCAGCACTTTGGTCTTAGATGCATTGGCTACAAGCTTGTTTTCCATGTTATAGTTATGTAGCGTCTCTAGTGCCCTTTTCATGCCAATTCTTGTGTAGTCCAACAGGACGAGATCATCTGCATACTGCATAATTGACAATCTGAGGTGGCCCAATTTTGGGGGGAAGATGTTAGTTTTTAGCAGTGCTTCTCCGGAGATAAGCAGTGTATAAAATAAACAGGGTGGGGGCGATCATGCAGCCCTGTTTTAACCCCCGGTTTGTGAAGATCCTGGCAGTTGCGCATGTACTAGTGAGCTTTACTCGCACCCACGTGCCGGTATAGAGCGATAGAATAGCCGCGAGCAATTTCCGTGGTATACCCCACTTAGCCAATTTTGCCCACAGAATGTTTCGATCGACTCCATCAAAGGCTGCGCTATAGTCCACAAAGCATGCATATAGTGGTGGGGAGACGGGTCCAGTTGCCTTCGTTGCCAGATATGAAAGTGCAATGGCATTATCCATGGTCGACGAGTTCGGCCGAAAGCCAGTCTGATCATGCGGGATTACTTGTTTTTTCGTGATCCATGTCTCTAGTTCTTTCAAGAGCCTTTTGCAAATGCCTTTCCTTCCACGTCCAGTAATGCAATCAATCTATAATTCCCTGGATCTGATACATCCCCCTTTTTGTGAATGGGATGTAGAATGGAACCTTTCCATGACTCCGGGACAACAGAAAAATTGTAACAATGATTGAATAAGGTTTGAATGTGGGGTGACCAGAATTCGCGATCTTCCTTAAAGATATTCCCAGGCAGCCCATTGGGCCCTGGCGCCCCATCCTTCCTGATGCCCTGGAGGATGGTTAATATTTCCCTTTCTGTTTGATGTAGATCCACCGCATTGCTCTCCTCATGTTGGTGATCTTCTTTGGCAATGCATTCCATAGGTGTTTTCTGGTCGACGTATAGGTTGGTGGCGTGAACAGCCCATTTGTTGGCGGGCACGGCATTGTGAATGTGATGGCCACCATGTATATCTCCAAAATTCCTTGCTTTTGTTGGGTGCTAGTAATGTATAGATGATTCTCCATTTTTCCTCTATACTGGATTGTTTTAGTTGCCAAACAATTTTTTCGTGGTTTTTTTTTGCTGTCTTCAATTGTCTTTCCGTATGGATAGACCTTTCCTTCCTATACTTTAATTCTGCCAATCGGCAGCTCTTTTTGCTATGTATGAAGATTTGATTGTCTGTGTAGTTAAATTTTCCCAATTGTATGTGTTTATTATTATGAGTGAATTGCTTTCCTGGAGTTAATGCATTGAATAGCGAGATCATGATTTCTGCCCAGCTGGTCTGTGGGCCGTTTATGCATGTGTTGTGCTTCCATTTGTTGTACTTTGTCCGACTTATAGGCCCCCATTTGATACGTTATTTGAGGCTGTTTCATTATCTAGACTGAGCATGTTGCCTACAGCTAGATATTCCTCATGCCTCATGCTGCTAATGTTGACCAAAGCAGAGATTGGTTGATGATCGCTTCCGGAAGTGGATAATACCTTATACTCTACGCATCTCCTCAACAAATTCTTGCTCAGGAAAATATAGTCAAGCGTGGAGATATTCTTAAATGTAGGTTGGGGAGTTGTTGTGAGCTGTCATATGTTATTCGCGGATCCCAGGTTAAATTCGTTAATGCAGGCTTCCATAAGCTTGCGACTACGGTCCTCGTGATTTTGTTCCGGGGCACATAAGTCTCTGTTAAAATCCCCAGTAATGATGCATTCATGTCCAGGGTTCTCATGGAGGTAAGCTCTAACTGTCCTGATGATCCTTCTGACGTTTATGTTTTTATCCTTTTTTTTTGGGTTGACATATAGGTTAATTACTTCAAGTTTGAGCGGAGTGCCCTCTACTCTAAGCCCATTTATTGTTATAATCTGGACATCTGGTGCATATGTGGGCCAATCCTCGAATTGTAGTTGCAGATTTAATTTTGCAAATATCGAGATCCCTCCGCTAGGTCTTCCAAAGATGTTTTTTTTGCTTGCCATTGTATGGAAGGCCTGGTAGCCTTTAATGTAGTTGGCTGTTTCCATCCAAGTTTCCTGCAACATTAAAATGTCTCCAGACATCAGTAGTTTCATGGCTTCATTATTGGTCATGGTCGACTTAAACCCTGCCACGTTTCAGCTAATTAGCCTAAACTTAGTGTTTAATGTGTCCATTTTAGTGCCTCTATGGTTGTCTATTTTAAGCCTCCCTCCAGGGCCGCATTTGTATAAACCATACAAGTTTGGTGTGTCCCTTGCACTAGGAGTTTCCCCAATCCTTGGAATGCAATGCAATGGAAAGCCATGCCCAATCTTTCTGTTTGTTGGCCCGGGAGATGCTCATCTCCTTGCAGAGTGTGGTGGTAGTGCCTTTATGTAGCTCAACTTTAATGTCGTTGTTAAATGATTGGCTTAAAATTGTCTTGGTACCCCTTAATGTGCTACACTGTGTGTGAGGCGCTACTTGGTTTTGTGACCTCTGAAGAAGCACTTGTGGGTACTTTTCAGTTGGGCAACTGTCTATTCGGATGCCCCAATCTTTAAGAGTATCTGTTTCTGCCAGTATGTTGTGAATGTCTCGCTTATTGAGCCACTTTGTTAGGGCTGATTCCTTATTTCCTGTGCAAGTGTATTTTTTAAAGTATATCGCTACAAGTTGGGCAGATGTTAGATAGGCCACTGAGGGTATACTTGTCAGAAGATACAGGATATTTGGACGATTTAGGATATCACCTGGGCCCCTAGTCTCAAATTCAGGGGTATAGATCAGCCTGAACTCCCCGTCTGCCTGAGGATTTAGAGCTAGGGCATTTTCCATGCCCTCATAACTCGTCCCTTGATGTATTTGTGCTGTGGGCTTAATTTTGCCATTATTCCGGCCGGGCACTGTGTTTGCGGCCTTTTCTTGGTTAATGCTAGAGTGGCGAGACTGCTCGTGCCTCTCGCTCCTTTGGCCAGGTGAAGAGATCTTCCTTGCTTGTGTTGTCTTTGTTGTTTGTGTGGGGAAAGCGCTTACTTTGTTTTGAGATTTGCAATAGCATTCCATATGAAGTTGGTGGATTTTCACTGCACCGGCTTCCTTCTCAGTTGCTAATGGTATTAGCTCGATTTTATCTCCTAGTGACTTTTCACTGAGCATCTGACATTTTGGATGGGAAGTCGTATTGTTGCTGGTATCTAGCCTATACCTTTGTTCCTGATTATCTTCCCCTCTCAATGACTCTACTCTAAGATCGCCGGTTTCTGGTCCATTAGTTGGATAGCCAAAATTAGTAATCACTGTCTCAGCATATGTTTTTGCTCATGGATTTAAGGAAGTTTGTGTATTTCAGGATGAGGCTTTTTCCTTATGTGGGCCTTCCATATGCTGTATTGGCGGGCATGTTTTCCCATAGATTTCCTGGCAGTTGTTCTCCTTGTGTACTTTGGATGAGGAGCTGTTTCTCATTTGAAAGATAGGATAGATCATAGGACCCTCTTTATTGCTGACGTAATCAATATCAACCTGATTGCTGTGTTGGATTAAAATGTGTGTTGTTTCATGCTTTTTTTGCATGGCTAGCATCCCATCTTTCCGTTTGTTTGTTTTTTGAGCTTTCCGAAGTTTTTTCTTTTGCCGTCTTGATAGCTGCCCCTCAGTTGCCTTGTGGCCTGTATTCTTGGTTTGGTTAACCTCCGCTATGCTGGATGCGGAGCTGGCCCTTTTAACCGGGATGTAGCAAGTATTTGTAGCTACGTTATCCTTTATGGTCTCTGAGTCCATAGCTATGGAAATATTTATGGCGCCGAGACCACAGCCATGGTCCAGTTTTTCAGAGTATTTACTATTTAATGTGGGATATATCCGTGCCTCACTGCATTGTTTTATTAGCGTTGCCAGCAAAACTGGGAGTGTAGTTAATTTCTCCACAATTGCTTCACTAAAGTTTTTTGCGGGGCTTGAGGTGCTCCCAAAGGCCTTTTTACTGACAATCAGCTGATCGACGTTATGGCCAATTGTGTCCACTTTTTCGTTCATGATCAGA